>NC_071988.2:66025000-68525000 GCF_028885655.2 Pongo abelii
GCATTTTGTCTGTGCATTTTATCTAATTTTCTGACATAAGGTAGTCATTACCATTATCAGAAATTTTTTAAAGAGATAAACTCAGACTCAGATTAGGCAGCTTGGTGCAGGAGGCTGAACCAGGCAAGATTCATGATTCCAGCTGATGCATGCCTTCCATTCACTATGCCCTGCTGCCTCTCTGCTCACTCTTTAACATTATTCTGTCATTTGGGAACAAAACAAGGAGGAGACGATAGCTAATGGCAGTGAAACATTGTGGTTTAGAGCACTAGAAACCCAGACTGCCTGGGTTTGAATCCTACTTCTGCTGTGTAAGCTTGCACAAGTGATTTAACCTCTGTAGACTGACCCTTAGGTCTCTTGTGAGGATTAAATAAGTTAATATAGGTTATGAAGAGTGCATAGCACAGTGAATAGCACATGGTATGCACTATACCACTGTTTGTTGTTACTGTGATTGTTACTATTAGTACTAATAATCTACAGTCAGGTCACTAAACATTCCTGTTTACCATCCCCTTGCATTAAGGTTATGAGTGTGCCAGACAGAGTTCCATGTCACAAGACTTCTAATGGCAAGGCTGGACAGACATTCTTGGTATCATATCTTGTGTTCTTCCTAGTGAATTCCAGACTCACAAAGATTAAAATTTGTTTCCAGCAAGAAAATGTCCTTCCCACATGGAATTAACCGTGTGAAGTCTCTTGTGTTAAACTGAACTGGGTTGAAAGAAGGTACGCCATTCTGTTGTGCTTATTCTTTGGGACATGTTTTCCAATTCTCACACACTGTTCATCTGATTTACTCCACAAGCTGAGAAAGATTCCTAAGATTAATATTTTGATGCTTTATTTTTATTATTTATTTATTTATTTGAGACTAGGTCTCGCTCTGTCACCCAGGCTGGAGTGTAGTGGTGTGTGGGAGTCCAGAGAAGGCCTCCCTAAGCTTCCACCTGACAGATGACAGGAAATGGGAAGACAGAAGATGTGAGCAGCTTTAGAGGAAGCAAGAAGGGGCACTGGGAGTTGGAGGAATGCAGGCAGCATGGCTGAAGCCCAAAGAGAAGAGAGGCAGGAGCCAGATGACCCAGGGCCTGGAGGGCCATCGAAATAAAACATTTGAGGTACACAGCTCCCTGCAGCCCTGACCTTTCAGGCTCGAGCGACCTGTCCACTTCAACCTATTTAGTAGCTGGGACCACAGATACGCACCAGCACCCATGGCTAATTTTTTATTTTTATTTTCTGTAGAGACAGGATCTCCCTGTGTTTCCTAGGCTGATCTCAAACTCCTGGGCTCAAGGGATCTTCCTGCCTCAGCCTTCCAAAATGCTGGGATTACAGGCATGAGCCACTACATCTACTATCTTCATTTTTTTAGGTCAAGACAATACTGCAAAGGTTAAAGTGACTCACTAAGTTTTAGAGTATGTCTGTGTGTATGTATGTATGTATGTACTTATTTATTCATTTTGAGACAGAGTCTTGCCCTGTCACCCAGGCTGGAGTGCAGTGGCACGATCTCAGTTCACTACATTCTCTGCCTCCAGGTTCAAGTGGTTCTCATGCGTCAGCCTCCCAAGTAGCTGGGACTACAGGCGCACACCACCACACCGAGCTAATTTTTTTATTTTTAGTAGAGATAGGATTTCGCCATGTTGCCCAGGCTGGTCTCGAACTCCTGACCTCAGGTGACCCACCCACTTCGGCCTCCTAAAGTGCTGAGATTACAGATATGAGCAACCGCGTGTAGCCTAGAATATTTAACTAAAAGATTTTTCAAGCTACCTTGCTGATGATGCTGCTGAGTCTTGTGCACTGGGTAAATGAATGCCTGGGCCACATTTAGCAGTCACCAGACGGTATACACATTCCCTCACATGTGACCAGTCAGGGCAGAAGGCCTGTCGGGTCAAAGAGCTGTCACATTTTCAGAAGAATTAGACACCCCTGCAAAGTATTATCAGTTGAAGTCCAGAAGGTTACCCACTGGAGATGCCCATTTCTGAGACAGTTTAAACCTCATTTCTCTAAGGAAAACAAACTAGCAAAGCAAAGCACACCTTGGAGTTTGAGGGAAGAAATAAATATGCCATTCATGGCTTTCTTTGGATAGAAACAACCTAAGTGGAACCACAGAGCCAAAAATTGGAAAAGAGTAAAGTCATTCTGAATTTCAAAATCGTAAGATGTAACATGCATGTCAGTCACCTGATAGAAGTGTATGTGTGTATGTGTGTGTGCATTAGTGTGCGTGGTACAGGTGAGAGGAAGATATCATGAGGAACAGATAATTAAGGGGTCAAGAAGACACAGCCTGCAAAGAAAATACTTGGAAGATAATTGTGGGGCTTTTTGTTTGTTTGTTTTTTGTTTTAGAGACAGGGTCTCACTCTGTTGTCCAGGCTGGAGTGCAGTGGTGTGATCATGGCTCACTGCCACCTCAACCTCATGTGCTCAAGTGATCCTCCCACCTCAGCCTCTCAAGTAGCTGGGGACTATGGCACATGCCACTATGCTTGCCTAATTTTTTAATTTTTTGTAGAGTCTGGGTCTCACTATGTTGCCCAAGCTGGTTTTGAACTCCTGGCTTCAAGCAGTCCTCCTGCCTCAGCCTCTCAAAGTGCTGGGATTATAGGTTATCAGCCACTGTGCTCAGTGAGAATTGTGATTTCACACTTTTGAGAATGGCAGGCAGATTTAAAAAAACTTTGTGTTTTTTAAATCTATGATCTTCAAGTTATAGAACAATTTTTGAAATATAGTAGGCATTCAGTAAATATTTGTTACTGAAATATGAAAAGAAGTCAAAACTTGGGAAAATAATTACTACACACATCACAAAAACACATAGCTTTGGTCGGGCACAGTGGCTCACTCCTGTAATCCCAGCACTTTGGGAGACCGATGCAAGTGGATCACCTGAGGTCAGGAGTTCGAGACCAGGTTGGCCAATATGGCAAAACCCCGTCTCTACTAAAAATACAAAAGAAAATTAGATGGGTGTGGTGGCGCGTGCCTGTAATCCCAGCTACTTGGGAGCCTGAGGCAGGAGAATTGCTTGAACCTGGGAGGTGGAAGTTGCAGTGAGCCGAGATCATGCCATTGCACTCCAGCCTGGGCGACAGAGCGAGACTCTATCTCAAAGAAAAAAACAACAACAAAAACACGTAGCTTTGTTGAAGTGGGAGTGTCAGGTACCATTGAACCAGAACTTTCTACTTACTTTTGCAACATTTTCCAGAGCATATCTTATTTTATGATTTTCTGGATATCACCAAAAAAAAAAATCTGTGCTCTTTAAAAAATGGTATAGGTCAGGCACAGTGGCTCACACCTATAATTCCAACACTTTGGGAGGCCAAGGCAGATAGACTGCTTGTGCTTAGGAGTTTGAGACTAGCCTGGGCAACGTAATGAGAACCTGTCTCTACAAAAAAGTACAGAAATTAGCTGAGTGTGGTGGCACACACCTGTAGTCCCAGCTACCTGGGGGCTGAAAGGGGAGGATTGCTTGAAGATCAAGGCTGCAGTGAGCTGTGTTCACACCACTGCACTCTAGCCTGAGTGACAGAATGAGACCACATCTCTAAAAAAATAAAAATAAAATTTAAAATATTCACTTTAATTTATACCACTGCTGACTCCATCCTCATAGGTACTGAATATTTGTTTTGAAAAGATTTTTTAGTATGGATATTTCAACCTCATGGTAGAAGAGAAATGAAAACTAAGCTGAAAATATTAGAGAGCCGCATTCTGGGGCCACTTCTGCACCTCCATAGCTGTGTATAGCCTCTGGATAGTTAAGTGACCTCTGATCTTTAGTTTCCCCGTCTTTAAGATGGGATGGTTAGCAAACTGATCTCTTTCCAGCTCTACAAAGCTATAAATTTTTTTTTCATTTCACAAATAGTTAGTAAACATTTATATTTTAAGAAGTTAGATTACAACTATGAGATAATTAGCATATGAAGAACATTTTATGGCATATTAGAATTTTTCTTAGTTGACAGGATCTTAAGTTGAGATAGCCACAGACTATTTTCTATTTTCCAAAATATGTAAATAATTGGTAGATTAATTCATTCAGTCATCAAATAAGCATTTTTGAACACCCACTCTATCTATCTATGCCAAGAATTATATGCTAAGCACACACACAAAATCCCTTATTTGGCAGAATATAAGATATACTCAGATATGTAAGATGCAATCTAATTTTATAAGGAAATTTTGGGAGAAATTAAAAATTTAAGTATGTCTTATTATACAGAGAATAAGAAAAGCTATTTTTATTTATAAATTTATTTGTATAGTATATGAAATCATAAGTTCTGGATATATAGTAGTATTCAAACCTTTAGAATTATGCTTTTAAAGCTAAATTACATACCCAAAAAGAAATACAATGGCCGTAGAATACTAGAACCCAGCAGGCAATAAAACACAAATTGCATTTACAAATTAAGTGCCCATACCATACTTATGGGGTTAGAAAAGCAAATACAAGTACTATATTTTGTTGAATACTAATAACTAAAAATCCACACTATAAAACAAATAATAAATGAATTCCAGTAGAGTGTATGCAATCAAAAGCAACAATATTAGTAAAACCTCGTACAAAGGAAACAGTAAAATCCTATAAATGTACGTGAATTCTCTTCCAGGTAACCTGAATATTTGTGAAACTCACCTCTTTGCTGTGATGTATTGGGGATCACACTTTGTCATCAGGGCAACATTGCTATTCTCCTATACTATTGTCCATTGAATGCAGATGGCAGATTTGTTAGTTGAATTTTCTATTGCAGTAGCATTGCTTATTTTTAGAATATTTTTAGTAGCTACTAAGTGACTATAAGTTACCACGGCTCACCCCAGACTCAAAGCAAGTTTTTTGTGGGTGGGGTGGGGGGTTGGGGGTGGAGGTGGGAATTGGGGTGGGGAGTTAAGTGGATACAGTTTATGTACCGACAAAAAGGAAAAAAAAAACAGAAATACTTTTGCATACTAATTGACTCACTATGTAAAGATGGAGACAGATTATGTCTGCTTCCTACACTGCCAATAATCTTAGGACAGAGCTATATGATTTTTTTTTAAAGGCTTGGCAAGGAATTACAGGGTTGGAGTGGAGAGAGGAATTCCCCTTTGAAGGAGGAGGAGAAAAAAGGAAAAAAGAAAGGAGGGAGGGAGGAAGGAAGAAGAAAGAGAAGGGGAAGGGGAAGGGGAAAGGGAAAGGGAAAGGGAAAGGAATCCTGTAAAGTATATAGAAGGAGAAAGGGAGAGAGGGAGGGAGGGAGGGAGGAAGGAAGGAAGGAAGTTCCTGTAAAGTATGTGGAACCCCAAAAGGTGTCTGTTGATTTGGTTCTCCAGAAACCAGGTGCTGAGACAGAGTTCGAAGTGCAAGAGCTTTATGGGAGGTGGGAGGAGGCGATAAAGGCTTTGAAAAATAAAAGGGGGAGGGAGCAGGATTGCAATTTAAGCAGGGAAAGCCTTGGGCTGTGATGTAAACCTGACAACTGTGAAAGGACAGTGGGGGAAGCAGGGTTGGGGAGGTACAGCCTCAGACTCTGATGCAGGTCTGACAAGTGTACCAACCCCAGGGGGAATTGGGGATTAAAGATTGACTATTACAGAAGACTTCATTAGGAGGAAATGGCCAGGTCCTAGTGCCCTCACCATCTTCTGTTATTGGCTGGTACTGACCAGGAGGACTGTGGCCCCGTCTCAAAAGCTAAGGTGGATGCCAATGGGGTGACAGCTGGCAGCTGTCTACTAATTGCACTCCTTGCAGCTCAAAGGCAAGTTCTTTCTTGAAAGAGTTTGAACAGTGAACTCCAGGGTTACCACAGCATCTAACATTAACTGTGACATGTTTTACTATTGAAACACAGGAAGCAAATAATCAGTATATCAATGTCAAAAAATAAAAGAGATTTCATATTTTGAAAACATACTTTGGGAAATATATTATTTTTTAAAGGTTTGTGTTTATTTTAAAAGAATATTTTTTAAAAGTTCATTGTTTAAAAAATTTAAATAATACAGAAGTACCCAAATATTCTCCCTCTGTTTCCAGTTACCACTTGAAAAATCTGGTGTGTATCCTCACAAAGTCTTTTCTTGTGGTACATAAAAAGTGGAACGATATTAAAAGTAATACTGTTTTGCAAGTTGCTTTTTTTATTCAACAAGATAGGATTTTTAGCACACTTTAACGCCTTCCACTGCTCTGACCCTCATGTTTTGTTATAATTATCTAGAAATTTTTTTCCAGATAATTATTATTTTTTCACTTTTTATTTCCCCAATTTAACTAATCTTTGTTGACAAATGCATGGATTTCACAGCAACATGGTCACCAATTATTTAAAATTAAGCATGGCTGGTTTCTTTTCTCAACACTGTTTTTTATATGTCAAGTCTCCCTAATTTATTTATATTTGTTAGTTGACAGTTAGCTAAGATCTCCAGCCTAATCAGATGCTTTAATTTTGCTGCCATCTGTTTTCTTCCTCCTTTTGGCTCAAAGCCATCCCTTTTCTTTCACTTGTCACTGATGTGGGCTTCATCAGATTCCCCACAGTGCCTTTCCTGGTTCCATCTGATTTGCTATTGCCTTCAGCATTGTGAAGCTGAGCTTTATTGAGATGTTTTCCTAACCTCCTTCCCTCTCACCCCTGCTTCTCTTAATAGAAAGCCACTCAATTAATACATAATGTAATCGGATTTTATTGGTAGCTGAACCCACTGCCATGGTCAGAAATGGCGAGGTGGTATTTGTTTTTAGAAGTAGTGTCTGTGGCCCTGTTATTTTTCTAACTTATAAAGTTTCATGTGCTTTCTGGTTTCCCTTTTCCAAAAAACAGAATAAGTAGAGTAAGTCCTAATACCTCCGGCTGTGAAGATTCAGCCCAAACTTGCCCCAAGACAAACCAGGGATAGCATTTAGATGACAATCCATGGTCCCAAGGAGAGACTACAGGAGACTGCTCCAAGAAAGGTGGTCAGCTCCAGGGGATTCTGAGGCTCCATTTTGTTACTTCACTTGGAAATCTAACGTGTGTAAATGGAGGACATTAGGAGAAAATGGCTGAATTCGCTGAAAAAAAAAAAACAAAAAAAAATAGGTTGGGGAAGAAAAGGAGGAAATTAATATGTAGAGATTTTGTTTTTGAGAATATTTTATCTTATACCAGATCCTCCATGTACATTTTCCAGATGTGTCACAAGAAAATGTATATTTTATTTCTTTGTGTATTGTAATATTTAGATCCAGCCTTAAAGTTCCAATTTCCAGGAAGTCCAGTACATATTTCCTTTTTCTCTACTGGATTGAGAAAGGCAAAGAACATGGTGTGTTGAACCATGCTAAATTATACCACAGGGAAGGGACACCTTTGCTCAGCCTTGGCTGATTGCATCCATGTGGGAATGAAGGTCCAGTGTTCTTGGATCTTTTGATGATCTATATATATATACACAGACACACACATTTTTTAGAAGAAGCTTTATACTACTTACATAGAAGTAAATGTCTATAATAGCAGATGGTTGAAAACAGTGAAATGATTTTATGCATTTCCAGATTTGGATTGAGGAATAGATAGCAAATCCACCACCATGGTGTGTAGAGAATGAGAGAAAACCCTGTTGCAGTCTCCAACGAGACCAGCTTTGTAAACCACATCAGAGTTGTTGATTACTAAAGGGCCCAGAGTCAGCAGAAGCATTTTCCAGCTCTGCTGAGAGAAGTGTATGTGCCCCTTTGTTAGACCCATGAGACCAGGTCTTGGCTCTTGGGTATATTTGAGATATGTTTTATTCTTTTGACATAGCTTATTTGTCCCTCAGCTTGTCTTAACAAAGTGGAACATTTATGCTCCATGCTATCACTACTGAAAAGAGGATGAATATAAAAATAAGGAAACTCTTGAGGGTAGCAAATGATGGAAGAAGTGGATACACTCTGGGAAACAGAGCTGTGCTATGGAATGCCTGAAAAGAATAAAACTCAAGTATTTTAACACCAACAACAAGTGATTATATTACCACTGAAATAGTGAAGCATGGTTTTTGAAGCAGTAATGTGTGAATTTCCTAAGGGCTACATCAAACCATCCTTAAACCACATGTACAAGGTGAACGCTTCCATTTTCAAAGGCATTTTGAGGAAACAATGTGGCTCATTCTCTCTTTCTCTCATCCTTACCCAGTGCTTTTACAAAACTAACTTTTTACCCTTCCCAAAAGCTGGTAACTGGAGTGCACAGTTAATCACTTAGTTACTCTCATTGGACATCTCATCTCCTGATTTAAATGCTGTTTTACTGTGTGCAAGTATGGTAAACAGGTAAATGTAATGTTGATTTATTTTTAATAGAATGGTAGTTAGAGGAACTTAGCTCCACAGAAAGCCTTTAAATCTACCAAGTTACGTGCAGTGATTGTAAATCTCTGTTAAGTGTAAAACATACCTTATGAATTCACCAGGTTTACCAACACCTCTGTTCCCATCACCATCAGTGAAACTGTCTCAAGCATCCATAACACTGTAGGAGGCACCATAAGATGCTGCAGCACTATAAGTTGTAGAAACAAACCTCTGCCATTGGGGATCCCACAGATGGTTGCATAAACCCTTTTAATTAGCATATTATTGACCCAATAATAGCTTCTTCTGAGAGATGTGTTTTATATTCCAGTCTACCCATATGGCACGGATATGCTGCTTAAGGATCACATAATAAAAGTCTTTATGAAAATATGCATAGCATATGTCTAGTATCAGATTTATAGACTGAATAGTCCCTGTGGTTTTCTTTTTCTTTTTCTTTCACCAAATAAGGGAAATGAATAAGCTTTTAAAACCTAGGCAATTATTTAAGTTCAACAGAGGTTTTATCGCATTCATGAAAGATTTTCTATCAACAAGTTTAAAATCTTTTAACCTTTGTTTTCAAAATTAGTTATCATTTTCACTCTTGGTAAAGGTCTTTCACAAATTTTTTGGTAAGGCATGAACCATCAAAAAAGTACAGTTCTTATCGACAATGCTGGAAGTTCTATAATGAATCCACTGCTAAAAGGCAATGAGTAAGAAGCATGCATTGGAAGAACTTAATGTAGGTGGAGTTTGCAGAAAAGATAGGAAACTCAAAGAACAGAGATATTTATAGTTGCATAATTCAGGGCATTCCTCAGAGATTTTTAGACAAATAGAGCAAAGCAAAGTATCTACATTAAACATGGCTAGGTACTTTCCATTTTACAGACTAGCAAGCTTCCATGATGAAACATATGGAATCTCACATTGTTTCATTTTTATTGCATTGTAGGAAATTAAATTTTGATTTAAATGAACCCCATCATATAAAATTGAGGTGTGGTTAGAGAAAAAAAATCAAATTCCAATGTGGATTTTTTATAAAGAAAGATCCTTCTTCAGATGACTCATGTAAGTTCATTCATTCATAAATACTTTGTTAATTTTAGAAAATTGATGTTTGAGTCAAGCTCACCTCCCTCTTTCATATTGAGTTACATGCTGCGGTAGTTGCATGGGCTCAGATAAAGATATATTGCTTCATTTGATAACATTAACTCAGCAAAGAGCAACAGCGCTCTAAACAAAAACAGGAGGTCTGAGGGAGAATTCAACTCAAAAAGAAGTTTATAAGTAGGATTTCAGAACATACTCACCCACTGCATTTCTGCTATGCCATAGCACTGTGCTCAATGCTGATGGAGGTGATTTGTTAATAGCATGAAGCCACTGCCCTCTAACAGCCGTGTTGGGAAGATAAGCACAAGTGGATCATGTAATTACCAGTTCAAGACAGAAGGAGTGTAAGTGTCAAATAAGTGATTCCAAAGATAAAACTGGACAAGGTTCAGAGCAGAAGAGATGAATGAAGTCAGCATAGAGGCAGGGGCAGAGCAATGGCTCTAGCAACCGTCTTAGGAGAGAATCCTGTTTTCACCACTTCATAACAGCAACATGGTCTTATGTCACAATGTCACTGAGCTCCAACTTCCTTATTTGTAAAATGGAATCAGAATGTCCTCTTTATAAGTTGTTATGATGATGAAAATAGGTAATGTATGAAAAGTGCATGATGTACAGGAGGCACCCATTACCTGGTAGCTATACTAAGGCTATTGTGATCTATCCGGGCAGGAGTGGAGCAGCCAGTCCTCTTGCAAAAGATATGCCTAAACTCAGGCCCAGTGAAAGTTTTGGTTAGGGCCTGGCACTTAAAGGCAGGAATTGGTGAGAAGATTGGCCCAATAGAAATTTGTCTTTAAAGTGTGTTAGAAAATTTTAAAGTATATTGTAGTCAGATTACAGAGGGCCTTGAATACCAGGAAGAGAAGTTCAGGCTACATTCTATGGGCAGTTGGGAGTCACTGGAAGTTTTTGAGCAAGAAAGTCACCTAATGAAATTGGTACTTTAAGGCTTATTCTGATAGACCTGATAATTGGACATGCAAACTGGATTGGAAATGAGAGAGTAGAGAACAAAGAATGAGAAAGAAAAAAATGAACATTTATTGAACACATATGGTATGTATATGTTTTAGACCGTGGCCTAAGAGCCAAACTCTGATCCCAAATGGGGTTCCCATAAAGGAAGACTGAATCTCTTTTTCTCTTTGATGAAATGGAAAGTGAAAGCCCAGAAGAGCTTTTTAGAATTCTGAAGGCACTAGACTAGAGTAGCCAAACTGCTACCTGGAAAGGGAATATATAGTGCTGGTAGAAGGAAAGCTCAGAATTCAAATCCTGTTTAAGGAAATATTTTTGTCAGTATTAAAATACTTTAGGCTACGCATGGTGACTCACGCCTATAATTCTAACACTTCGAGAGACTGAGGCAGGAGGATCACTTGAGCCAAAAGCTCGAGACTAGCCTGGGCAGCAAAGTGAGATCCCCCATCTCTAAAAGAAAAAAAAAAACAAATTAGCTGGGCATTGTGGTACACGCATATAGTCCCAGCTACTCGGGAGGCGAAGGTGGGAGGATTGCTTGAGCCCAGAAGATTGAGGCTGCAGCGAGATGTGATCACACCACTGTATTCCACTATGAATGCAGAGCAACACCCTGTCTTAAAAAAAAAAAAAAAAAAAAACTTTAAATGTCTCCTTTTTTCTGTTAACAACCTGGCATTTTATTTTCCATGTTGTTTCTCCCTATCATTTTGTACTTAGAGTAAAATTCATAATGGACAAGGCTCAGAGGCTTCAGATATAAGGCATGATTTGTTCATAAAACTCTCCATGAAAGTCTGTTTTAATTAAAACCGAACTGTTTTACAATGAAAACTGTTTAAAACAAACTCTTCTGTGAACATTTGAACATCTGTAAGGAAATATACAGGAGCCCAATTATCAATCTGAAGAGTTGTATCCAAGACAATCCAGTTGTCTTTACAGTTGAGGGTGGGCCAAAGAAAGGTGATTTCATTTTGGCAGACTTCCTGCCTCATGGAACCCTCTTCAGACTCATGAAAGGATTTGCCAACTCCAGGAGGCTGGAGTTCTATGGGATTCCAGTAAATGCCAGTAAAGAGCTCAGTAAATCAGAAAACATGACTTCTTCTAGACTTGTATTCGTTTTTCTTTTCAGAATTATCTTTCTAACATGCTGTTCTTATTAAGGAAAATTCTGGGAGCATGTGATATTTCAAGAGCCAATTTGTGTTACCAATTATTATTCAAAAAGTATTACACTTACAGCCTAACATTGGCCAACCCTCTTAGAAAGATCCAGAGCACCACTATTTTCTTTTCACTGAATGCAGACTTAATAAAAATTTTCACATTCTGGCTTGCAATGAAGTGTCATGTTCCAAGCAGATATCCAAGATCTGTATTCCCCAGGGTTTGGTTGAACTGTGACATTATGTTCATTTTTGGATTGTTGTCATGTTTATCAATAGATTTTTTTCCTTGGCTTTGCTTTGCCAGGATGAGTTCTCAGGTCTCATAAATATAACAGATATATGTGGTTTTAAAGAGATTAGACATTTTTCTGTGAAAAGACAACTTCAGATCTGAGACAACATAGTGTCCAAAAAGAGTTAAGGTTGGGGGGCTATAAAAGCTTCGCTTTTACATGCACCTGTGCTTACAGGATGTGTGTCATATTGGTTGGCTGTTTTCATTGGTTACATAAAATATTCCAACTTGGCAGACAGTTACTGATTGGCAACACAAATGCTTCTATAATGTACTCAGAATCAAGTTTCCATTTCAAATTATTGCTGAAACTCATTTTTAAGAACCTGTCATGAAATCACTTAAATTCTGTGCTTTATTGGGAAAATACATGCATGTCTTCAGCTTGAGACATAAGATTTTATAGCTTTAAAATTTTGTATTATGAAGAAAATCTGTTTAAAAACTCCATACATTATTTTAATATGCAAATCACAGAAAATGAAAGTCTCTTATGCAACTTCTCTTAGTATTTGGAGACTATTTCTCCATAATTTTTCCTATATAATTCCTAACATGCTTGTGCATATAGTCCTTAAAATGGAATCACCATATGCCTAAACTTCTACAACTTGCTTTTCCTGCTATTACATATAAATCTACTTTATTCATTTTTGACAGGAATATTATATTCCTTTGGGAAGTGGCCTATAATTTATTTGAACAGTTCTCAGTTGATAGACATTTACGTAAGGTGTTAATTTTCATT
Source organism: Pongo abelii (assembly GCF_028885655.2). NCBI lineage: Eukaryota > Metazoa > Chordata > Mammalia > Primates > Hominidae > Pongo > Pongo abelii. The sequence continues at coordinate 66,037,726 of NC_071988.2, forward strand.
TACTTTTTAAACTTAAATACAGGGATATTCACTTTTTAAAGTGAACTGCTATGAGTTTTGACAAATGAATGCAGTCATGTAACTGCCACAATTCAGATACAGAACTTCCCATCATCCCAAAAGTTTCCCCTTACTGCTCCTTTGTAATCAACCCTTTACCCCACAACCAGCCCTTGGCAATCACTGACCTGTTTTCTGTTCTTATAATCTCACCTTTTCCAGAATATCATAAAAATGGAATCATGTAGATGTAGATTTTTTAATTATTATTATACTTTAAGTTTTGGGATAGATGTGCAGAATGCGCAGTTTTGTTACATTGATATGCATGTGCCATGGTGGTTTGCTGCACCCATCAACCCGTCATCTACATTAGGTATTTCTCCTAATGTTATCCCTTCCCTAGCCCCACACCCCCTGACAGGCCCCGGCGTGTGATGTTCCCCTCCCTATGTCCATATGTTCTCATTGTTCAACTCCCACTTTTGAGTGAGAACATGCGGTGTTTGGTTTTCTGTTCTTGTGATAGTTTGCTGAGAATGATGGTTTCCAGCTTCATCCATGTCCCTGCAAAGGACATGAACTTATCCTTTTTTATGGATGCATAGTATTCCAGGGTGTATATGTGCCACATTTTCTTTATCCAGTCTACTATTGATGGACATTTGGGTTGGTTCCAAGTCTTTGCTATTGTGAACAGTGCCACAATAAACATACATGTACATTCATGTCCTTTGCAGGGACATGGATGAAGCTGGAAACCATCATTCTAAGCAAACTATCACAAGGACAGAAAACCAAACGCCGCATGTTCTCACGCGTAAGTGGGAATTGAATAATGAGAACACATGGACACAGGGCAGGGACCATCACACACTAGGGCTGGTCGGGGGTTTGGGGGCTGGGGGAGGAATAGCATTAGGAGAAATACCTAATGTAAATGACGAGTTGATGGGTGCAGCAAACCAACATGGCACATGTATACCTATGTAACAAACCTGCACATTGTACACATGTACCCTAGAACTTAAAGTATAATAATAATAAAATAAATAAAATAAAATAAAAACAAAAAACATACGTGTGCATGTGCCTTTGTAGTAGAATGATTTATAATCCTTTGGGTATATACCTAGTAATGGGATTGCTGGGTCAATGGTATTTCTAGTTCTAGATCCTTGAGGAATTGCCACACTGTCTTCCACAATGGTTGAACTAATTTACACTCCCACCAACAGTGTAAAAGCATTCCTATTTCTCCACATCCTCTCCAGCATCTGTTGTTTCCTGACTTTTTAATGATCAGCATTCTAGCTGGCGTGAGATGGTATCTCATTGTGGTTTTGATTTGCATTTCTCTGATGATCAGTGATGATAAGCATTTTTTCATATGTCTGTTGGCTGCATAAATGTCTTCTTTTGAGAAGTGTCTGTTCATATCCTTTGCCCACTTTTTGATGGGGTTGTTTGTTTTTTTGTTGTAAATTTGTTGAAGTTCTTTGTAGATTCTGGATATTAGCCCTTTGTCAGATGGATAGATTGCAGAAATTTTCTCCCATTGTGTAGGTTGCCTGTTCACTCTGATGATAGTTTCTTTTGCTGTGCAGAAGCTCTTTAGTTTAATTAGATCCCATTTGTCAATTTTGGCTTTTGTTGCCATTGCTTTTGGTGTTTTAGACATGAAGTCTTTGCCCATGCCTATGTCCTGAGTGGTATTGCCCAGGTTTTCTCCTAGGATTTTTATGGTCCTAGGTCTTATGTTTAGGTCTTTGATCCATCTTGAGTTAATTTTTGTATAAGGTATAAGGAAGGGATCCAGTTTTAGTTTTCTGCATATGGCTAGCCAGTTTTTCCCAACACCATTTATTAAATAGGGAGTCTTTTTGCCATTGCTATTTTGTGTCAGGTTTGTCAAAGATCAGATGGTTATAGATGTGTGGTGTTATTATTTCTGAGGCTCTGTTCTGTTCCATTGGTCTATATCTCTGTTTTGGTACCAGTACCATGCTGTTTTGGTTACTGTAGCCTTGTAGTCTAGTTTGAAGTCAGGTAGCGTGATGCCTCCAGGTTTGTTCTTCTTGCCCAGAATTGTCTTGGCTATGTGGCCTCTTTTTTGGTTCCATATGAAGTTTAAAATAGTTTTTTCCAATTCTGTGAAGAAAGTCAGTGGAGGCTTGATGGGGATAGCATTGAATGTATAAATTACTTTGGGCAGTATGGCCATTTTCACAAATTGAGTCTTCCAATCCATGAGCATGGAATGTTCTTACATTTGTTTGTGTCCTCTTTTATTTCGTTGAGCAGTGGTTTGTAGTTCTTCTTGAAGAGGTCCTTCACATCCCTTGTAAGTTGGATTCCTGGGTATTTTATTCTCTTTGTAGCAATTGGGAATGGGAGTTTACTTAAAATTTGGCTCTCTGTTTGTCTGTTATTGGTGTATAGGAATGCTTGTGATCTTTGCACATTGATTTTGTATCCTGAGACACTGCTGAAGTTGCTTATCAACTTAAGGAGATCTTGGACTGAGATGATGGGGTTTTCTAAATATACAATCATGTCATCTGCAAACAGAGACAATTTGACTTCCTCTCTTCCTATTTGAATACTCTTTATTTCATTCTCTTGCCTGATTGCCCTGGCCAGAATTTCCAACACTTTGTTGAATAGGAGTGGTTAGAGTGGGCATCCTTGTTTTGTGCTGGTTTTCAAAGGGAATACTGCCAGCTTTTGCCCATTCAGTATGATATTGGCTGTGGGTTTGTCATAAATAGCTCTTCTTATTTTGAGATACATTCCATCAATACCTAGTTTATTGAGGGTTTTTGGCATGAAGGGTTGTTGAATTTTGTTGAAGGCCTTTTCTGCATCTATTGAGATAATCATATGGTGATTGTTTGTGTGATTGGTTATGGTTCTGTTTATGTAATGGATTACATTTATTGATTTGCATATGTTGAATCAGTCTTGCATCCCAGGGATGATGCCAGCTTGATCACGGTGGATAAGCTTTTTGATGAGCTGCTGGATTCAATTTGCCAGTATTTTATTGAGGATTTTCGCATCGATGTTCATCAGGGATATTGGCCTGAAATTTTCTTTTTTTGTTGTGCCTTTGACAGGTTTTGGTATCAGGATGATTCTGGCCTCATAAAATGAGTTAGGGAGGATTCCCTCTGTTTCTATTGCTTGGAATAGTTTCAGAAAGAATGGTACCATCTCCTTTTTGTACGTCTGGTAGGATTCGGCTGTGAATCTGTCTGGTCCTGGACTTTTTTTGGTTGGTAGGCTATTATTGCCTCAATTTCAGAACTTGTTATGGTTTATTCAGGGATTCAATTTCTTCCTGGTTTAGACTTGGGAGGGTGTTGTGTCCAGGAATTTATCCATTTCTTCTAGATTTTCTAGTTTATTTGCATAGAAGTGTTTATAGTATTTTCTGATGGTAGTTTGTATTTCTGTGGGATCAGTGGTGATATCCCCTGTATTGTTTTTTATTGCATCTATTTGATTCTTCTGTCTTTTCTTCTTTATTATTCTGGCTAGTGGTCTATCTATTTTGTTGTTCTTTTCAAAAACCTAGCTCCTGATTCATTGATTTTTTGAAGGGTTTTTCGTGTCTCTATCTCCTTCAGTTCTGATCTGATCTTAGTTATTTCTTGTCTTCTGCCAGCTTTTGAATTTGTTTGCTCTTGCTTCTCTAGTTCTTTTAATTTTGATGTTAGGGTGTCAATTTTAGATATTTGCTGCTTTCTCTCGTGGGCATTTGGTGCTGTACATTTCCCTCTACACACTGCTTTAAATGTGTCCCAGAGATTCTGGTATGTTGTGTCTTCTTTCTCAGTGGTTTCAAAGAACATCTTTATTTCTACCTTCATTTCGTTATTTACCCAGTAATCATTCAAATACAGGTTGTTCAGTTTCCATGTAGTTAGGCAGTTTTGAGTGAGTTTCTTAATTCTGATTTCTAGTTTGATTGCACTGTGGTCTGAGAGACTGTTTGTTCTGATTTCCATTCTTTTGTATTTCCTGAAGAGTGTTTCACTTTCAATTGTGTGGTCAATTTTAGAATATGTGCAATGAGGTGCTAAGAAGAGTGTATATTCTGTTGATTTGGAGTGGAGAGTTCTGTAGATGTCTATTAGGTCTGCTTGGTCCAGAGCTGAGTTCAAGTCCTGAATATCCTTGTTAATTTTCTGTCTCATTGATCTGTCTAATATTGACAGGGGGGTGTTAAACTCTCCTACTATTACTGTGTGGGAGTCTAAGTCTCTTTGTAGGTCTAAGAACTTGCTTTATGAATCTGGATGCTTGTGTATTGGGTGCATATATATTAAGGATAGTTCGCTCTTCTTGCTGCATTGATCCCTTTACCGTTATGTAATACCCTTCTTTGTCTCTTTTGATCTTTGTTGGTTTAAAGTCAGTCTGTTTTATCAGAGATTAGGATTGCAACCCCTGTTTTTTGTTTTTGTTTTTTTGTTTGTTTGTTTTTGTTTTTTGCTTTACATTTGGTTGGTAAATATTCCTCCATCCCTTTATTTTCAGCCTATGTGTGTCTTTGCAGGTGAGATGGGTCTCCTGAATACAGCACACTAATGGGTCTTGACTCTTTATCCAATTTGCTAGTCGATGTCTTTTAATTGGGGGCATTTAGCCTATTTACATTTCAGGTTAATATTGTTATGTGTGAATTTGATCCTGTCAGTATGATGCTAGCTGGTTATTTTGTCCATTACTTGATGCAGTTTCTTCATAGTGTCGATGGTCTTTACAATTTGGTATGTTTTTGCAGTGGCTGGTACTGTTTGTTCCTTTCCACGTTTAGTGCTTCCTTCAGGAGCTCTTGTAAGGCATGCCTGGTGGTGACAGAATCTCTCAGCTTTTGCTTATCTGTAAAGGATTTTATTTCTCCTTCACTTATGAAGCTTAATTTGCCTGGATATGAAATTCTGGGTTGAAAATTCTTTTCTTTAAGAATGTTGAATATTGGCCCCCACTCTCTTCTGGTTTGTAGAGTTTCTGCCAAGAGATCCACTGTTACTCTGATGGGCTTCCCTTTGTGGGTGACCCGACCTTTCTCTCTGGCTGCCCTTAACATTTTTTCCTTCATTTCAACCTTGGTGAATCTGACGATTGTGTGTCTTGGAGTTGCTCTTCTCTAGGAGTATCTTTGTGGTGTTCTCTGTATTTCCTGAATTTGAATGTTGGCCTGTCTTGCTAGGTTGGGGAAGTTCTCCTGGATAATATCCTGAAGAGTGTGTTTTCCACCTTGGTTCCATTCTCCTCGTCACTTTCAGGTACACCAATTAAACATAGATTTGGTCTTTTCACCTAGTCCCATAGTTCTTAGAGGCTTTGTTCATTCCTTTTCATTCTTTTTTTCTCTAATCTTGTCTTCACTGTTTATTTCATTAAGTTGATCTTCAATCATTGATATCCTTTCTTCCGTTTGATCAGTTTGGCTATTGAAACTTGTGTACGGTTCACGAAGTTCTCATGCTGTGTTTTTCATCTCCATCAGGTCATTTATGTTCTTCTTTAAACTGGTTATTCTAGTGGGCAGTTCGTCTAACCTTTTGTCTTTGTCACGGTTCTTACCTTCCTTACATTGGGTTAGAACATGCTCCTTTAGCTCAGAGGAGTTTGTTATTACCCACCTTCTGAAGCCTATTTCTGTCAGTTTGTCAAACTTATTCTATGTCAAGTTTTGTTCCCTTGCTGGCAAGGAGTTGTGATCCTTTAGAGGAGAAGAGGCCTTCTGGTTTTTGGAATTTTCATCCTTTTTGCACTGGTTTCTCCCCATCTTTGTGGATTTATCTACCTTTGGTATTTGATGTTGGCAACCTTCAGATGGGGTCTTTGAGTGGATGTGCTCTTCCTTTCTGCTTGTTAGTTTCCTTTCTGACAGTCAGGCCCCTCTACTTCCAGTCTGCTGGAGTTTGCTAGAGGTCCATTCCTGACCCTGTTTGCATGGGTATCACCAGTGGAGGCTGCAGAACAGCAAAGATTGCTGACTTTCCTCTGGAAGCTTCATCCCACAGGGGCACCTGACAGATGCTAACCAGGGCTCTCCTGGATGTCGCCTTTTAAATATAGCTTCTTTCACTTTGCATAATGCATTTGTTATGTGTGTCAAGAGTTTAATTATTTTTATAGAAGAGAAGTCTTCTGCTGTGTGGAAGTACCAAAGTATTTATTCATTAGCCAGGTGAATATTTGAATTATTTCCAGTTTTTGAAATTATCAATAAAGCCATTATAAATATGCATGTATTGGCTTTTATATGTCCATCAACTTTAATTTCACTTGGGTGAATGTTCAAGATTGGAATTACAGGGTCATATAGGTAAGTATGTGTTTATCTTCATGAAAAACTGCTAGATTGGCCGGGGGTGGTGGCTCACACCTGTGATCTCAGCACTTTGGGAGGCTGAGGCAGGTGGATCACCTGAGGTCAGGAGTTCGAGACCAGCCTGGCTAACATGGTGAAACTCCATCTCTACTAAAAATGCAAAATTAGCTGGGCGTGGTGGCATGCGTCTGTAGTCCCAGGTACCTGGGAGGCTGATGCAGGAGAATTGCTGGAACCCAGGAGGCGGAGGTTGCACTGAGCCGAGATCGTGCCACTGCACTCCAGTCTGGGTGATAGAATGAGACTCTGTCTCAAAAAAAGAAGGGCTAGATTTTTTTCCAAAGTGTCTATACCGTTTTGCATTCTGCAATATAAGAATGTTCCAGTTCTGCATATCCTTACCAGCAGTTAGTATTTTCAGGATTTCCTTTTTTGTTTCTGTTTTTTGAACCATTCCAGTAGGTTTGTAGCTACCACTCATAAAGACACTGAGTATCTTTTCATGTGCTTATTTGCCATTCATATATCTTCTTAGGTAAAGTATCAGTTCAAATATTTTCCCATTTTTTCATTGGGTTGTTTCCTATATTGAATTTTGAGAGTTCTTTATGTTTTCTAGATATAATTTCTTTAACAGATATTATTTTGCAAATATTTTCTCCTAGACCGTGTTTTTCATTTTGTTCGCTCAACTGTGTCTTTAATAGATCAGAAGTTTTAAATTTTTATTATATTCAATTTACCAGTTTAAAAGAGATTATGATTTTGGTGCCATGTCTAAGACATCTTTGCCTAACCTAAAACTGCAAGGAGTCTCTTGTATGATTTCTTCTGGAAGTTTTATAATTTTACCTTTAAATTCAGATCTAAAGAGCTTCTGCACAGCAAAAGAAACTACCATCAGAGTGAACAGGCAACCTACAAAATGGGAGAAAATTTTCACAACCTACTCATCTGACAAAGGGCTAATATCCAGAATCTACAATGAACTCAAACAAATTTACAAGAAAAAAACAAACAACCCCATCAAAAAGTGGGTGAAGGATATGAACAGACACTTCTCAAAAGAAGACATTTATGCAGCCAAAAAACACATGAAAAAATACCATCACTGGCCATCAGAGAAATGCAAATCAAAACCACAATGAGATACCATCTCACACTAGTTAGAATGGTAATCATTAAAAAGTCAGGGAACAACAGGTGCTGGAGAGGATGTGGAGAAATAGGAACGCTTTACACTGTTGGTGGGACTGTAAACTAGTTCAACCCTTGTGGAAGTCAGTGTGGCGATTCCTCAGGGATCTAGAACTAGAAATACCATTTGACCCAGCCATCCCATTACTGGGTATATACCCAAAGGATTATAAATCATGCTGCTGTAAAGACACATGCATATGTATGTTTATTGCGGCACTATTCACAATAGCAAAGACTTGGAACCAACCCAAATGTCCAACAATGATAGACTGGATTAAGAAAATGTGGCACATATACGCCATGGAATACTATGCAGCCATAAAAAATGATGAGTTCATGTCCTTTGTAGGGACGTGGATGAAATTGGAAATCATCATTCTCAGTAAACTATCGCAAGAACAACAAACACCGCATGTTCTCACTCATAGGTGGGAATTGAACAATGAGAACACATGGACACAGGAAGGGGAGCATCACACTCTGGGGACTGTTGTGGGCTGGGGGGAGTGGGGAGGGATAGCTTTAGGAGATACACCTAATGCTAAATGACGAATTAATGGGTGCAGCACAGCAGCATGGCACATGTATCCATATGTAACTAACCTGCACATTGTGCACATGTACCCTAAAACTTAAAGTATAATAATAATAAAATTTAAGTAAATAAATAAATAAATAAATTCTGATCTATGATCTATTTAGAATTAATTTTCATATAAGGTACAAAGTGTTAGTTGAGGTTCATTTTTTGGATTACAGATGGTAGTTTCAGTACCATTTATTGAAAAGATTATTTTTCCCCATTGAACTGCCTTTGCACATTTATCAAAATCAGTTGATCATATATGTGTGGATATGTTTCTAAACACTGTATTCTGTTCCAGAGTTAAGAATTTTAAAGATCCACCATAGTGCTTCTAAATTTACCCAAGAAATGAAGTTATCAAATCCCTTTAGACCATGTTCTTGTTTATAGCTTAATGAAGTCAAAATGAACACATCTTATAGTTAAATTCAAGTTATAAAAACTCGAATTGTTTAAGGCACAGGTCTTCAAGGTGGAGTGCATGTACAATATGATCTAAAGAAAGAAAATATTAGAGCTTCTGTCCTGCTTTCTGGGCCTCTGACCACCTGTTTACCAGAAGGCCTTGCCTCATTCCCCTCTTGCCTCTTGGAGCAGTTTAGTAGGAAGTGGAACTCACCAGGGTTGGACGGGGTAGAAGAACAAAGTTAAGGAAAAGCAATTTTTGCACACCTTGTTTTAAATTTTTTTTTTTTGGTAAGATTTTTCCAAAGATGAAGATTGGCATAAACTTTTCCAGATTCTTCCTAAAAGGGGAAGTGTGAAATTACAGAATAATTTCCTCTTCAATACACACACATACCACACATCAGAAGAAAAATTTTACAGCTCGATATTTGTTTAAGCCCAAAAGAATAGAATTATTTTTATTACTAAAAGCTTGCCTTCTTGTATTGGAATGGAGTACTAGAAACTGGCATCTTTTTGGTTCCAACCAGCAAGATTTCAAAGCAAGCTACAAAGTATGTGTAACTAGCATTTATCAATGAAATGGTTCAGAAAATAACCTGCTTGCCTACTTGTCTCTCATCTCCAGTGTGCCAGCTTACTATGCAGTGGTCCTACCTAACCTTCAAAAGTCCTGAGAACATTTCATCAAGTAACTGATTCAACTTTGTGGTAGAATTCAGAAAAAAAGTTAGTTTGGCAAGTTTGAAAAGAGCCTGGTAGTCACTCCCCCTTTATACTTAACTCATAGAATACTTGACCAGGGAAAACTTAAAACCCCGGGAAAGAGCTTTCTTCCTCTTCTTTTTTTCTTCTTACTCTCTCCCTCTATCCTTCCCTCTCTCCCTTTTCTTCCATCTCTATTGAATAAGTAGCATTGAGCCATAATATGAGGAAATCACAGAAAAAATAAGACATAGTTCCTCCTTGATTGTGTTGAATAGAGAACATATATCCATGGGACAGAGAAGGAGTACTGTAGTATGATTCACAAAGAATTAGCCTACAGATAATTTTACCTAGTTTTTCCAAGGGATATTTATATTTGTTATCAATAAAATAAAATATTGGCAGTCTTTTGTCTAATTTGACAACAAAAAGAATTTAAAGAATAAAACTTTAAGCATTTCTCTCACATATTTTTCTTCTTCTCTTTTATTTATTTATTTATTTATTTATATTTTTTTTTGAGACAGGGTCTCGCTCTGTCACTCAGGCTGGAGTACAGTGGCACAGTCTCTGCTCACTGCAACCTCCGCCTCCCAGGTTCAAGTGATTCTCATGCATCAGCCTCCTAAGTAGCTGGGACTACAGGAGCCCGCCACCATGCCCAGCTAATTTTTGTATTTTTAGTAGAGACAAGGTTTCACCATATTGTCCAGGCTGGTCTCAAACTCCTGACCTCAAGTGATCGGCCCGCCTCAGCCTCCCAAAGTGCTGGGATTACAGGCATGAGCCACCGTGCCCGCCCACATATATTTTTCTTAAAACTTTAATATTGCTACCATAGTCTATCCCATAAAGAAAAATAATAAAATCTTAATTAATACAAAAATGTACTTACTTTACTTTCTTTCTTTATTGTTTTTGTTTATGTATTTATTTAGAGATGTGGTCTCACTTTGTCACCCAGGCTGGAATGCAGTGGTTTGAATGCAGCTCACTGCAGCCTCAGCCTCCTGGGCTCAAGCGATCCTCCCACCTCAGCCTCCCGAGTAGCTGGGACTACAGGTGGGTGCCACCACACCTGGCAAATTTTTGTATTTTTTGTAAAGGCAGGGTTTTGCCATGTTGGCTAGGCTGGTCTCAAACTCCTGGTCCCAAGTGATCCGCCTGCCTTTGCCTCCCAACATGCTGGAATTACAGGCATGAGCCAACGCTACCAGCCTACTTTTTATTAAATATGTGTATATTAATTGTTCATACTCTTCTGTAGATCACTCCCAGACTTCCAGGTGAAGAACTTAAAGAATTGCCAGAGTAACAAATGCAAAGAGTAGGTGGAGTTATAGACTCTTGGGGCTGGGAGAGATTTCTCTAATCACCCTATCCAAGCATGTTGGAAAACCAACACTGGGCAGGTCAGCCCACTTTACCTACATCACTGCGCAGGGCACTTCAGAGCTGGACCAGTTCTTTCCTGAAAGTACCTCAGACTGTGGCAAAAAAAAAAAAAGAAAAAAAAAAAAGAAGTGTGTGGGGCTGGGTAACTGAGCAGACCTCATGAAGGAGGTGGACAAACAAGGCCTGGAAGGATGGGAAGAACAGGGTAAGCTTAGAGGATGTGTTTGCAGAACTCTGGAGTTTAGAACCCTTCAGGGAAACAAGCCCATGATTCTGGATGAGGCTAGCTCAACTAAAGACAGGTCTGCTCACTGATAATGTGGTCAATTAGGAACTTAAGGAGATTGTTACCTTGGTGTATATTAACTCTATCAGGTCACTAGGGTGACAGGCAATTCATTGCTGTTTCAAAACAGTAATTTGTACACATATCATTTGGCCAGAGAAGTTAATTAATAACTTTTACACTTTCACTAGCAGGGAAAAAACTGAAAGAGTTTAGTAACCATTGTCAACTTTGGAATTTGTCATTCTCCATTTCTTGCCTTTTCCTTTTAAGAAAAAATGATGGTTTGAATTTAAAAGTTTGCATTTTATGTTTTTTCTGCTTGCCCTGCACTGTACCCTATTAGAGTGACCTTCAAGTAATGGCAGTACTACTACTCTAGCTGTCTAGAAGTTATGGAGTATTTCAGACACCCAAAAGGGTCTGGCTCCTAGAGTGATTGCCTAAAATGCTGCATGATGATAAGCCAGTATGGATTTGCAGGGTTCTCAATGTAACTTTATCCACATGTCCCTAGCTGGCAAGATTAATTCAGCCCTGAAAATGCTAATCTTCAAACATGGCTCTGATATCCTTGTTTCTCATTTAGTGCATCATTTAAAAACTGGCCCTGTGGCTATGTTGCTGTAGCAGGACTGGACTAGGAAATTGGAGGCAGCATTCTTAGCTCATGTTAAGTCATCTGTTTAGCCAACAAATACCTATAGAATGTCAACCATGTACCAGGCATTGTGCTAGGCATCGGAAGCACAGTGATAACTCCTGCCCTGGTGGAACTTAAGTTATGCCTCTAATTAGCAGTGGGCTCTGGGCAAGTTTTCCTTTCTAAATGCAGGACTTGGACTGGATATTCTTGAAACGTCTTTCACAATGGGAATATTCTACTCCTGAAAGCAGCGAGTTTCCTAGAATCTCTGAGTGGAACTGAGGGGCAACTTAAACAGTGTGGAAGAAACTCTGTAATCACAGTTTAACAAAAAGAATTTTAGTTTTTTTGTGTCTTATTTTGTTGTTGTTGTTGTTGTTTTTCTGGTGGTGATAGCTTACTTTTCTAGAAAAGTGTATGAAATTTTTCCTGAGAAGGAGAAAGAAAAAAAAATGAAAAACCGTAGTCTTTTACATATCCATGTTCATGAAAGTACATGATAAGAACATAATTCAGTCTAAGTAAAAAGATTTCTTGAAACTTTTAACATGTGAAATTATCCCTGTGGAAATCAAGTATGTTAGTTTTGTACATGTATTTAACAGAGGTTACATTTTGACAAACTTTTATTTAAAAATCCAGTCCATAGATCCATGAGGTGACTCCAGTTAAATAAATGTTGTGTGTGTGCTGTGGTGCACAGCAGCAGGCCACAGGGGCCTCATCCTCCAGGAGCTCACATTGTGGTAGTTTTTCCCACATCAATTGAATAGCTTTTTCAAAATCTCTTTTTTTAACTCAAATTTTTAGAATTTATAATGGAAATATTCTGCCCTTGGATAATAGGTAGATCACAACAGAACATGCTGAGATGGCATAAGAGTGAAAATTTAGCATAAGAGTCCTACTACGGCAGTGAAAAATTGTGCTTTGATAAACTGATAGAGATTGGGAAATAACTATCTGCCTACTGTGTGATCTCTAAATTGTACTTACTAGGCATTCTCCATCAGCAGCATGGAGAATATATGTTTTCTTTGATGTGTTTTTTGGTTTGGAAGTATGTATGTTGTTTGGCATCAATTAAACTAAAAGATGTTCTCATGGATTAACAAGAATGTTTATTTTAATGTTTATTTTCTAATTTCGTTGTAAGAAGGATATCCCCATCTGTGCTTCATTCATGATAACTTGGAAATAAAGATATTTTTATTTGTATAAGTGTGATTTGAGAGTTTGAAAAACTGAATGTGGTATTATATGACCAAGTATAGATTTCTGTTTCAGACGTGGCCACCCAGAAGGGCTAAGCCACCTTCCCCTCTATTTCTTACCCCCTTCTTCTGTTCATTCCATTCCTTTTTTTCGTAACTATAGTAATGGAAACTTTCAGCAGAGCAACACAGAGGGGCTGTGGAGATCCTCACATGTTGGATTAATCACGTGTGCCCTGTTTATCTGTGAATAGATAAGGTAGAGTATAACCAGTGGGACAAATGCAGTGGATACTCACAGCGCCTAAGCTAATATTCTAGGGAGAGTCAACAGGGGTTTAGAAGCTGTGTCAATGTCTTCAGGTTACCAAGGACTGCTTTCTTCAAAATGCTCGGGCCCTGGGATAATTTGAGCCAATGTGTGTTGATTGAGGTGGTGACAGGACCAGAGTTAAAGGAACTCTGGAACTGCTTCAGAGTAATGTCAACCCATGGATTAGGTGAAAACCTTATTTGGAGTGGCTGAAGGCAAAAAAAAAAAAAAAAAAAAATGGCCTGAGACATAAACACCTTTCAATAAAAGTACTATCCCTAATGATTGCTGAAAAAAACATGGGAATATTTTATTTCTATTTTTTAGAATTTTGGCAGAAGGTAGTGGTCTCAATTTGGCACTGGATGGCCAGTCTTCAAAACAAGTGAAACCAAATATCTAGAAAGAACCAATAGTGTCTTAGCCTACCATTTATTCATGCAACTATTCATTCATCAGCTATTTATAGCTTGCCTACTTTATGTCACTTCCCCTCAACCTTCTTTTCTTTTCATCTCTACAACCATTTCTTCAATATCTTCCTCCAAGTTGATTATGCCATCTTAAAAACGGCTTTAAATCTTATCTCTCAACCTATTACCTGGGACAAGCTGGATGAAAAGCCTTTGGTCTTCAGTGTTTGTTAGCCAGTTTGAGTTAAATAAGAAAAGATTGAGCCAGCCACCACCTCTTTGGAAGATTTTTCTGGGGCCAAATGTTAGCCTAGAATCCTTCTTATTGGGGAGGTAAGTGAATCTTCAAGGCTTCAGGTTTCCTTGTGATGGCTAGGACTTGGTGTTAGGGTTTTAGAAGTGCAGCCACAAGAATTTAATGAAAGCAGACATCTTGAAACCAGCAGGTTTCCATTGCTTGGTTGTTTCTAGATGCCCAAGAATAAGGCTGCTGCTGACTGGGGAGTTTATGTTCCAAGCCAGCCTCAGATTCATTTGAATTACAGTGTCTCTAGAACTCTGGCTTGTCATCAGTGGGGCTTCCCTCCACCACCACCCCCAATCTCCCACATTCTCAATGTCGAGATGAAGTTTTCCCTCAAATGATTAACTGCACGTGGTAAGAGTATGTCATCCAGTGGTGACAGAGCTCATACTGAGCAGAGCTACTGTCCATCTTCAGGTTTCACTCTAGAAACCTCTGAGACTAGCACTTGCAGTTGCATTTATTAATACTATGCCTCATTCCAAAAGAGATCCAAAGCAGTTTGCAGAGAAACAGACTACAAAAACAGTGATAATACCAGGGCAAAAGAGAATAGAAAACATGAAGCTAAAGGTATGGTAAAGAAAATCATGGACTTTAATTCATGAAATAAAATTCATAGGTCCTATATAGATGAGATTGATCTAGATTTGACACAGCTTCCTAGCAGCCAAAGAAAAGTGAAAACTAAGATTAGTTAGAATTTGGGATTGTGAGGAGATGAAGGGGTCTAATATCACAGCAATCTGCCCACCCAGACTCCACTCTGTGAGTAGGGGCTAAGCCTCCTGAATTCTTGGTACCTCCTACAGCTATACCAATATTTTTAGGGCCAGGTTCACATGGGTTCATAATTCCTTTTTCCAAAATGTACCTTTGGAAACTGATATCCAAATTTTCCAAAGTGCGGTTTTGGAGTAGAGAATTCATTGAATTGGAGTCATAACCCATTGCAGATGTCAACTCCTCATCTTAGCAATGTTCATCTTTGGGGGAGCAAATTCAAATCAGAATGAAGGAATGAGATGTAGCTCCGAAATTAAATATAATATCACAGGAAAGGACTTTTCCTCCCTGGAGTCTAGTTTTACATTTAGACCCATGTACCCATGAGTCTAAGTATTTACTAAACTCTCTATGCACAAAGGTCTCAAGAAGATAACAACCACTCATATCACCATAAATTAAATCAATTGCCTGTGATGCACTAAAGAGGTTTAATGTGGCTCTTTTAGCCTTTTGGATAGTTTTCAAAATGCCTGTAGAAGCACTGCTTTATAGATTTACCTTGGCCCCATTCATTCATTTATACAATAAATAATTCTCATACTCCAACTATGTGCCAGGCACTGTGCCAATCACTAGGGATAAAGCAATGAATAAAAATGTCAATCTCCACACCCCTACAGTTATAATTATTATTTTGTTATTAAGAAAGAAACTTAACTCTTGTTGCATTTTCTTCTAGCCAACCAACCAGCCTCTTAAGTATTATCTCATTTCTATTTTGATCTCTAAATTACTCTGTGAGGTAGTCTGGCAGGAATTAATCCCTCTTTAGAGATCAGGAGAAAGTTTAAAACTTGCCAAGGCCACGCAGAGCAGGGATCCAAAACCAGTTCTCCCAACTCTAAGGCCTAAACTTTCTCTCTTAGACTATTCTCCCAATTAGGCATTTTCCCTTCATTTTCTGACCTCCAATTTGCTAGATGGAAAAGGATAAGCAGCTCTTTATGACACTATAAATACAGATATACAGATTTCTCAGAAAACCAAGCAAGTAAAAAGGAATAATCGGAACACAGGTTATTTTTAGACTGCTGCCTGATTTAATGTGAGCTTTCAATGACCTTAGAGGCCCTAGATGTGGGCTCAGGCATATTTTCAGGGCTGACTTATAGGTGGAGGGGAATAGAAAGATACTGTGTCCTTATTCTTTGTCACTATCAATTTAAAAGTAAATTAAGTCCCCCAGTAAGAGAAAATAACATTTTTCCATGTTTGTTCCTTTCTACATGCGTCTCTCAATAGTTAACATTTGACATCCTTTTGCAGTTCAGCCTCCTTTCCTAACTTGCCAGGGATAATATTTTCCCTATTCCCAAAGCCTTGAAGAACAAGAAATTATAGTGGAAGTGTTTCTGACAACAACACAAATCACCTGACAACATCCCCATTGGCATTTACCATCATGCTCTATGATAC
Organism: Pongo abelii; assembly: GCF_028885655.2. Classification (NCBI taxonomy): domain Eukaryota; kingdom Metazoa; phylum Chordata; class Mammalia; order Primates; family Hominidae; genus Pongo; species Pongo abelii. Next base: position 66,053,756 of record NC_071988.2, read on the forward strand.
GTGGACCTGTGACCCCCTCCTCATTTTTCACACCAGGATGCTGGCATCCAGTCATTGGGGTAGAACTGGCTCAGTAATGTTTTCCATCTGCTGGCTTGGCACCGGTAATCATAGAGTGTCACCTGGATTCTGTCTTACAGTTTCCAGGGCCAAGGTTAGGGATGCTACAGAAGAACAACTACATATTCTTCTGTCGGCACTGTGAACAAAACAAGGTTTTGCTGAAGTATCTAAAATAAATTTACTGGAGGAAAAAAAGTCTAGTCAAAAAGTTCAGAAATGCTTTTTTCTACCATCTCTCTTCCTTTCTTCTCTCCCACATCTTCAAATCCTGATAGATCTCGAATGTCACCTTCTCTAAGGAGCTTTTCCCAACACCCTCACCCTTGACTTGCCGCTGCGCCCCTGGAGAACTTAATGCATACCGCATTGCATTGCCATTATTTATTTGTATTTTCCTCTCTCCCACTAGACAGTAAACTCTTCAAAGGAGAGTAGCCACTGTATCTTTTAAAGTTCGTAACATACAGTATGTTTCCGTTGAGGAAATGATTTGCAAGTTTAGAAGAAATTAGTAATCTGTTAGTTTTAAACTAAACCTACAGGAATAAATTATGTTGAAAGTTGCTATTATTAAAAATGAAGTACTTTAAAATGTTTTTCCTTCTATAAAATGTTAGAAATAGGAAGTTTATTGTTTTGGGTTTCAAGTTATCCTTTTAAAGATACATTTTTAAAAACAATTGCCATTTTGTGTTGTTGAAACTCACAGGACATGTAAAATTATTCAGGTCATTTAGATTTGACCTCAGACATTTGGCAACTCTGTCATGAATTAAAAGGCCCAATAAGTTTGTGCTTATCATTCTAAAATGGGTTTCTGCTTTACTTGAAAATTTCACATTATTAGTATATTGTCATCTAAAAGATGTACATGCTTAGTCAAGGTAGAACTCATTTCTAAAAGAATGTAACACTTTTAAAAAAATCTACCGCTTCAGTGATGGCTTGCACAGTTTAGGGTTACGTGATGAGGTGGCCACAGGAGCAATTCTGGAAGGAAGAATGTGGGGCAAAAATTTCACTTGAACAGAAGCCAAAACCACCCACCCTAGCATTAAGACCCTTCACACCAAATTTTCATCAAAGGGCAGGAACAGGTAGTCATGATTTGCTCTCATTTGAACACAACCTAGGCACCCTAGCTCCATCTTGTTTAATCCAAGATAAAGACTATATATGGGAAGTCTTTATCTGCCATGTGTGGCGGTGGTGTATTTCATTTGTACCCTCAGTCAGTCACATGGTTCTTCCTATTTGCAGGGGAGGCTGGGAAATGTGGGCTACTGTGTACCCAGGAAGGAAAGGAGTGTGCTGAACAGCTATCTAGTCTCTGAGATCTGAAAGCATCTCACAGGATACCTTGTTTCAGGCATAGAGTCATGGGAGTCGACGAGGGTATACCAACACCAGAGCTATTTGAATGATTAGGATTTAGTGACTGACTGGATGGGGATGTCGAAAGACAGATGATAGGACTGACAGTTTCTTAACCTTTCCCTATCTCTGTCCTTTTGAGGATGTCTGAAAATTATTTCTAAAAAACAACTGGACCAGGTTCTGGATAGTTGTCTGTTGCAAAGTTGTTCTGAAACAGTAACCGATTAACTCACAAGATATGTATAAACTGGCTTTCCACATCCACTCTAGATCATGTGAATTTTCAGAGGGACCATAGTTTGATTTGAAAGAGCATCATCTAATTAATGTGAATTAACATTAGCAAGTACAGTACTGTTACAGACACATTAAAGGCTTTACAGAGAAGAAAAGTCATGAAATGACATGCTAATTTAGTATGTGGGCACCGGAAGAGCTGTTGCCTATTCAAAGATAGTTGTAAAAGAAAAGAATCAGCCAAGACAAGCTGGTTGCTAATGGTTTTAGTGTGGGAGGAGAAAACTGCATTGCAATTCTTGGCTCTGAGTTAGGGTCAGGAAGATCAGTAGCCCAGCGTTGACCTTTGTGTTTGGAATCTTTCATATTGACTCACCAGACGCTTGTAATTTGGTGAGCCAGATAACAGAAATGTAGACAAGGTCTCTGTGCCTGAACTTTAAACCTCCGAGTAGCTTGTCCTTTATGATAATAATTAGCATTGCTTGGGATCTAAAGCAGAGTAATCACCTAAGACCTACCATATTAATCTAAATTAAATCAGTAAGTTACCACCAGAGAACCCACTGGGAAAATGAAGGTGGGAAGCTGAGAAACTCAGCTGCATAACTTTATATATTGTTTGTTTGTAAGTCTGTTTGGAGGTGATTTTTTTAAGTGATATGTCTCATAGAAGGAAAGAATTTCAACAACATTGATACAATCACACATTTACAAGTGTCAGGGTTGTCCAACCCCTTTGAATCCAAGAGGAACTTTTACTCCTTATTTCTTCTCCTGATGTTGAAGTAGTAAGTGTCCTTTTATAATCAGGCCAATGGTATTATTTTAAATTAAGTAATATCTATTTATGGTAGAAAACTATGAAGATAAACATTTTAAATAGAATTTATTCTCACCATCTAGAGATAATCACTGTAAATATTTTGATAAATTTCTTTCAATTCATAAGCATATATGTATAAGTATCTATCTATCTATCTATCTGTATACATCTGCATAAACAGGGCTTTAAATACAAGTTAACCTTTATATGAAAGGTACTTCCCAAATTATTCATTTTCAAAAATTTGTTTTTAATGTTGTATTATAAGATTTACTGTTTTTTATTTAACCATTTTCCTGTTTTTGTACATTTCAGCTGTTTCCAGCTTTTGAACATCCTTGTGCATAAATCTTTGTCCTTATCTTTGATTACTTCCTTAGGAGAAAGTCTTAGAAATGGAATTACTAGGTCAAAGATTATAATCCTTTTTAAGGCTCCTAATATGTATGGAACACATTGCACCCTGGGAAATTTGCTGCAGTTCATTCCTATCATCTGGGTATGAGAGGACCCATCTGACCAAAATCATTCCAACACTATTATTCTTTACTTATCAAGTAGAAATTGGACATGTTAGGGCCTCTATAGCTTTACGGGCTGCTTTGCTTCCTAACTGGCCATCTTGAGTATACACTGTGAGAGGCTATCACAACAAACCTTATTATGGCTATCCTTAGTCTAAAGGTGAACAAGAGCGTACACACCATCGTTGATGCATCCTGCATGAACACATGCACTGTCTTGTTCTTAATGAGCAAGGTCAGGCTGGCGTAAGTTTTGTTATATTTAGATGTCCTAAGCATCCTTTGGGAGGGTTGTGTTTGGTCTTCAGGGTTGATATGCTGTGTCTCTTTCCCAGAAATGTCTGGTCCAGCAATAAAGGAAACTCCAAGCGTGAAAATTGCACTTCATGGGCCCAGTGGAGTTTTCCTGCTGATGTAGAATTGATTGACTAAATATAAATCACTCTGACTTGAGTGATTCTGTCCACTCAGGATGAACTGGAAAGAAATCACCAGAAGGAAATTGGCCTCTGAAGTGTGAGACATTGGATTATTGCCGTCAGGAGCAATACTTGTCAGGAACATTGCATTTTTGCCCTATTTCAGATATCATGTTATTTGGAGCAATATTGGATTTGCCGTAAGATTTAGATCTATCTTTTTCTGGGTGTACATGTTCTATCAATTCCTTTTCCATTTTAGTAATCTATGAATAATAGATTTATGATAGTTATGGTTTATAATGCTTGGTTTATTCTGTAACAATATCAAATTTTCATCAACTTTTTCTTAACTGCTCAACAATGTCACAGAAATCAATTAAATGATTAAATAAATATGAGTGTCAGGCCCTATCATGGACCCTGGGGTTGAAACAGTAAATAAAACCAACAAAGCTCTCATGTAAGCCATCATGGAGCTTACCTTCTGGTATGGGAGGACAACAGACAAACGTATAGTATGTCAAATGCTGATGATACCTCTGGAGAAAAATAGAGTAAGGAAAGAGAGCAGGATGGATACAGAGTGGTTTAGCGGTGTGCTGTTCTATATAGGATGGTCAAGAGAAGCCCTACTTTAAGGAGCCATTTGTACAGACCTACAGAGAACTGGGCTGTGAGCTGTTTGGATACTTTAGGGAATGACCTACCAGGTAGAGAGAATAGCAAATGCAAAGGCCCTGAAGTGGTGGCTTGCTGGGTTTCTTCAAGGAACAATACCCAGGAGGGTGGAATGAGCAAGTGGGAGGAGAAGGAGAGGTGGCAGAGCTCAGCGCAGGTAGGACCTAGTTTGCCTTCATGGGGATTTTGGCTCTGTGTGAGAAGTGTGTCACAGAGGATTTTGGGCAGACCCAACCCAGTGGTCTTTATACTACAACAAATTGGTCATTATTTTTCCCAAATGTTAATTTTAAAAGAACTTAATCTTACTAATGTGGGATATTTTAAAGTCCATATTCTCATGGAATCTAGATGGAAATTGAAACTTAAAAGATAAAGCATAGTTGGGTCAAATACTTTAAGATGTTTTCCTTAGGTTTATAAAACCCATATTGCACCTACTATTTCATCTGTCATCTTTACTACAGATATAAAACAGCAGCAGCATCAGAACTTTGGGTGAGTTACCTCACTGTTTCACACAGTATGTTTTCATTTAACTTGTTTTTATTCATCTTCTCTCTCCTTGTTTTTCATATGTGATTTGAATGTTTTGCACGTTTATTTCTAGTGAGTGAAGAAATATGTGGTACCATTGCATAACTACCTCCACCCCTGGATAATTGTCCTCCTTATATTTAGGAAGCAGAAAATAGCCTATTGTGTTATAATTAGCCACCGGTGCCCACCCAAATATGATTACTATGGCAAGAACTTTTGCTTCTTTTTGTGTGTGTGTGAGTGAGACGGAGTCTCGCTCTGTTGCCCAGGCTGGAGTGCAGTGGTGCGGTCTCGTCTCACTGCAACCTCCACCTCCTGGGTTCAAGCTCTTCTTTTCCTTTTTAGGGGAGGGAACGAGGGTACGAGCAGGAAGAAGGATAAATCTTCTTCTTTTTTTTTTTGAGACGGAGTCTCACTCTGTCACCCAGGCTGGAGTGCAGTGTTGCAATCTCGGCTTACTGCAACCTCTGCCTCCTGGGTTCAAGCAATTCTCCTGCCTCAGCCTCCCAAGTAGCTGAGATTATAGGTGCACACCACCACGCCTGGCTAATTTTTTGTATTTTTAGTAGAAACGGGGTTTCACTGTGTTAGCCAGGATGGTCTCGAACTCCTGACCTTGTGATCTGCCTGCCTTGGCCTCCCAAAGTGCTGGGATTACAGATATGAGCCACCGCACCTGGCCAGATCTTGATCATTTTTAAATGTCCTGAAATACTTGGGAAATCTTGAAAGATTCATATTTTTTCAAGATCTCGAAGCAGTTTTTAAAAAAATCCCTACAAGCTCAGCTAAAACTAAATGTTCTAAACAGTGAGAAGTATAAGTTTTCTTTCACCTGTCTTCTAATTAGAGCCTTTTACTCATCTCTAGCACGAGTCATTTATTTTGTCTAGTACAAAGAATATTTTGAATACTCATGACTAAAGAGCTCAGGAGTTCTAGCTAAATAAGAATCTTGAAGCATTGGAGTTTTGAAAATCTGCATAAAGATTTTGAAGATTTTTTAAAGATTCATATTATAACAGTATACCGTTGGTCCAATTTTTCTTAATCTACTAAAAACAAAATAGCACAGGTCAGATGTGATTTTCTTGCTTTCTGCTCCTGTACAATCCAGGAGTGTTAATCAAAAAGCAAAATTTGTGACATCAGTTTTATTTCCATGGCTACTGATCGTAATATTACAAACATGAGATTACTGGCTAGTTCAGCATGAAGGTTAAGGAAGATTCCTCCTTGGATAGGATCTCCAAAACCAACACCAAGGGGAATATTATCAGAGCTGCTTCCAGCGATGTGTCGTTTCAAAAATGTTCTCATTATTCTGAGAGCTTTGTTTTATTTTGTGAGGGTTTTTATCATTTGTTGTTGTTGGTTAATATTTTAATTTGATGTGCTTGTTTGTTTTATTTATTCCTCCACCCCAGGTGACCGTGTAGGAAAATGGTTTAGATGTTAGAAGCCCCTCTGTTAAGAAGCAGTTTCTGCCTTCATTTAATTCTTCTTCCACAAATAAGATTTATTTTGGAACTTCAGTCAAAAACATCTGTACTTTGTACAGGACAAACATCTGCCTTCCTACAAGAGCTGCTGGCCTTCCTGATGTTAGATAAATGCATTTTGTTCTTTGAAAGCCCCTCATAGAGAAGAGACTGTACAATAAGAGAAGCCCACTCATTCTTGAATCCAGAGTGCCTCTTTGTGGCCCAAACATGTTACTACAGAAGACCGTTTATCAATTTGCTATTTCTCTCCTCCCCAAACTTAATCAGTTTTAAAGGTAGAATATATTTTAATAAATATATTATTTGACCATGCCATATGGTCAAAGCTTCCAGGAACACATAGAGATGTGTTACCAACTTGGAAGATAAGCTGGGGTTGGGTACACTCAAGTTATTTTTCTAATAGTGATGGAAGACGTGTGCTGATAAGTTTTCAAAGTCTTATCTGAACCGTCTGATGACTGACAACGGGCGTTTGAGAGATTTTGCTTCTCCTGGGAAGCTTGCCCTGATTCTCCTGCTGCTTCTTCCAAAGGTTCGTTTTGTTTTTTGGGTTTTGTTTTTGTTTTTGTTTTTTTGCTTATTTTCCTGTACTCCTTACTAAAAATTTTTCAGGGCAGAGCTGCTGTCTTACCTTTGTATTCTCAATGCACAGCACAGTGGCTGGCAAATAGCAGGTCCCCAGTAACACTAGATGAATGACAGGTGTTTTAGGACCAACTGTGGTGGATCAGAAGAATAAAATCCATAATCCTGGCCTGTGTCCTGACCATCCAAGTATATGGTTAGTCTTTATTACTGTGTTTTTTTGTATTTACTCTGTTAAAATTACCTTAAATGTAGTGAGCTTTGCTTAATGAGAAACTGATGTAGCAAATAGCAGACCCTGTAATACAGCTGGTCATTTTAACACAGTGCCTTTTCTCCTCCTGACTCACTGACTTTTGGTTTGTTTTGCTAAATCATTACCTTGTAATGTCTAGTTTTTATTCAAAACAACTGCTACTAAGTACTACACCAGTAAAATGTTCTAGTGGATATTATAAATTCAAAAATATTTCTATGTACCGTTATAACAGGGAATGCTGAGTTAATGCGTTTTTCACAAAACAGAGATTCTCTAACCATTTTTTAGTTGTCCCCTTACCATCTGTACCAAAGCAAGCTATGTAGGACACTGTTGTTTTCAAAAGGTGCATTTAAGTATGTTTTAAGAATTGAGGTATATCCCACCAAACTCATGTATTTATTCAAGAAGCATTTATCTCCTGCTATATGCTTGGCATTGTGCTGGAGTTCTGGAGGTGGCTAAGACAGTCCTTCCTGGAGCTCAGGGGGGAGCCCAAGGAGCCCTAATGTCATGTGATCTGTGTTATAACAAGGACTGTAAACACAGAGGGCTGAGGCAGCACATGGAGAGGGTCATGCCTATGAGGTTCTTGATAAATGCTGAATAAGCTGAATTCAGGGCCTTCTCAAGGTGAGTGAATCACCTTTGTGTATTGCAAAGGAAAACTAAGAATAGTGTCTTGGATGACAGGGAAGAATAACTGCACAAATAAATGTTACATACCACACTTAAAAATGTCAACTTGGACAAGGCAAGTAAGAAACACATGGATTTTAGGTGTGGCCAGTGAAAATCAGAGACTCTGACTATAATCCCTTTCTAACCTCCCCTTCAGTGCATAACTGACACTGTTTTTACAAAAACTCTGGAACTTTCTTTTCCAGGCTTTTATACAAGTTGTTTCTTCTGCCTGGAACAATCATTGCCACTCCATCTCCATACCAACTCCTTTCACCCTGGAGGAAGCCTCCTCTGTTTCGTAGCACTCTGCACTTCCACGTCATAGCGCCTACCATACCATAATGTAAACAGGTCCACCCATTTACCTCCCTGAATCCCCTATACATGGCAAAGGGTGTATGTCTGTTTTTCTCCGGGACCCAACACATGCTCAGCACCTCAGGCTTAATAAAGATGAGTTAACTCAAATTAGTTAATATAATTCCAAGTTGCTCTCTCATATAGCATCTCTGTATGGGACTTCAAAATACCAGATATTTTTTAGTTGACCCTTTTTATTTTATACTGAAGCCTTTTCATAAGATGGGAGGACTATAAAATCCCTCCTCTGCACAGAATCCAAGCAGTAATACCTTTCCTTCAGTGGTAAACATGTGAAGCTTCTTGGAATTTAAAAAAGTATTTTTTAATAAGGAGATATACAGTCTGGGATCTGCCCTTGAGCCTGATTTCTCATCTATAAATGAGGAGATGGGCCTAATGATCTCAGAGGACCTTCCAGCAAAAGTTACTCTCAGAAGCCACATAATAAATATTATAAAACTATCTTATTACTGCCAACATTTCACATAATGTTAAGATTTAGAAGAGTACTCATGAGTAGTTTTGACAGAAATTGTAGAGACTATCTCCCCACCAACCTCTAGAACATAACAGCTAAATGATTTTCATTGACTAATTGAATGAATGAGGAAAAAAAGCCACATGGCAAAAACCCAAGTAATAAAAAGGGAAATATTCTCACAGTTGATGGAATTTTCAAGAAGGAAAGGGAGAATTGTCTGCAAGGGTACAAGTTGACATTTACAGTGAAAGGAATTATTTAAGTTCTTACATTATTTATTTACACAGGAAAGGGCCCATGAATTTACAGTGAAAAACTCTTCTAATAAGGGAATTAAGGCTATGAAACTAACATAGCTGTATTTACCAGTACTTGATAAATGTCATCACCTAATGATTTGATGACATATCTTTGTAACATTTAGTCACAAGGAGTCCTGGGAAAGTACTGTAGGTGTAAAGGAAGAATGGCCTATTCTAAGCAGATTTTCTTTGCTTGTCTCTATCAGATGGCTGTTTTTCCGGAGCTTCTAACAGTTTTCAAACACAGAGTGCAAATGTGTTTGTTGTCAGCGAGGCCGCCATTTGGAGTTGGTGCAGGAGCTCTGCAGCTCCTTTTCTATGTAACAGTGGAAGTGTGGTGGAGTTCAGTCTAGCTAGGGCCCCTTCCTGTCATAAATAAGATTACTTTCATTTCACTTGTGGAGTGTGCTATTCCTCAGAGTAATGAATTTCCTCTGTGCCTTTGAGCACATAAACATGGTTTTCATTAGCTTTCTCTCTCTTAAAAAAAAAAAAAAAAAAAAAAAAAACAGAAAGGAGGGGAGAGGGAGGTAAAAGAAAGAATCTGAGCAAAATTAATAAGATGTCAATTAACTCCATAAATGCAGATGCCTTTTTTGCCAACTGGCTAGAATATGCTGATGAGCAGTACCAGAAAAGCACTGGTTCATCTCTCCTGAAATGCTAAGAAAATGAAATGGGGTAGAGAAAGGTAAAAATGTTATCCTACATGAACAAAGGAATGAAAGAAAAATAAAGAGAGAAAGAAAAGAATATTCTTTTTTGAATCTTGCTGTTAGGAGAACTATTTCAAACAGGCCATGAGAGTGCCCCTCAGACCAAATAGCCAGCCCTGGGTTCTTCTGGAATTATGGGCACTTCACAGAGGACCAACCTATTTGACCAGGATCACAGTGCAGCCTCTGCATCCACTTCCCTGCCTTTGGGGGGTGTGTGTGTGTGTGTGTGTGTGTGTGTGAGAGAGAGAGAGAGAGAGAGATAGAAAGAGAGAGAGAGAGAGAGAGAGAGATATTTTATGCTAATAAGATATCCCAGCCTTTCCCTATTTCAAATTTACCCCTCTGTAACTTGTAAGCCATGCAATTCATAGGGCTAAATATGCAGTTGTTCGATTTCACAGTTTGGAATCTCTTGTCAAGGGGTGAGTCGTTGTAACACGGCTGGGCTTTTCTCATTGTTGATGGTGCATACTTGAACCTGAAAACTATTTAGGATCCATTGACCCTTTGACTTCTGCAGGATCTTTCTTGCTGTTATTTTTGGAAATTTGTGGGGCAGAGAGTAGGGGGATAGAGTCCTCTCAAATTATCCCATAGAAGGAGTTAAGTTATTTAAAAAAAAAAAAAAAAAAAAGCCTATAACCTGGTTTTTCAAAATTACTTATTCTCAATGAAAAATCCCCGGATTTGTGTTCCCAGAACCTTTTCCTCTCCCCACAATCAATGTCGGTTTCAGCCTCCAATTCATAGTATATTATGTGCTTGTTTATCCTCTAGAGAGGAAGAAATAATAGTGTTATTAAGGCATCAAGGAATTAAATTCCAGGCTACAGGTTGTCACTGACAATTCACTGCAGACCAAACTTGTAACCCAGATAAAGAAGCTTGAAGCGTTTCACAGTGAGGTGTCTTCCAGCTTTGACCTCCTGGATAGGTGTTCTTGTTACAGTTTAGAAGTGCAGCTGGTTTCTATTTGAAATGAGAAGGATGGAGTTATTTAAGGAGCCAGTGCCTCTCATAGGTGAAATCGGCTTTGCTGAAATGTACACAACACACTACAAGGAACCTTAAAAACAAACTTCCATTTCACTTAGCTGCAGCACAGGAAATTGTTTCTGGCTTGTTTTTGTTGTGAACAGAGAGAACACTGCATATTAAAAATTCCCTGTAGTTGTTTAATATTTGCTCAGTAGTGTTCTGGTTCCTAATCAAGTCCTTCTTCTCACTAAATCATGTCAACTCTGTCACTGTTTTGATTGGAAGCATGAATTGTAACACTGAAAAATCTCTCAGGACAGTAAACCTCTGCAGCTGTGGAAGGCTGGAGCTATTTACTGGTATTATTAAAGGAACCTGAATGACTTCTTTGGGAAAAAAAAGCAAAGATGCAGTGAAATTCATAAGGTGCACAGAGATTTAGGATGAAGGTTTTATTATGAGCACAGCCTCATAACAATATCCTCATAGAAAGAATACAGAATAGTAACAATTTTTTCATGAGTTGGCAAACATAATATTCTGATGTCTGCCTTTTTTAGGGGGAAAATAAAGTCCAAATGTAAAATATGAAATTAGACATAGCTAGTGCTTTAGAACAGTGTTTGAACTGGCTGCTTTTTCAAGGTACGCTATAGAAACAAATGTCACCTTTATTTCCTGAAGGCATTTTGAAAAGTTTGCCATTGGTCTTTTAAGGCATGAATTTTCTGGAACAAAAGAGGTACAGAAATTTTAAATTGTCACCATTCTAAGGACATGACTGATTAGACTACCTGCTGCTGTATTTGGGATCTGAGGAACGTCCTGAGAGTGTAAAGACATATGTTGGAGAGGCTGGACCGCGCCCCCCCCCCGCCCGGCCCCAAAATGGGAAAAGAAGCAAAAGGAATGAAAACTTTCACTTGAGAGAGGTGACCAATACCATACCTAAGATGTTTCTCTTCCAAAATGTTTCTTTCTTCACTTATTCATCCTTTATTCAATGATTTATTCATTTCAGAAAAGTTTATTGAGTATCTAATGTGAGACCAGAACTGTGCCAGGTACTGGGAGGTCTAGTTTAAAGGCAGCTTGCCCACAAGGACAGGGATTTCTGCCAAGAATGTTCTGTCCTCATTGCTATAGTGTAAGAAGCAGCTGGATTCCCAAGTCAGCCTTGACATTCAGCAGAACTTAGCGTGTCTGCCTCTAAAAGCACAAACCTGTTTGCTAGACTGTTCTTGTCATTGCCAACATATTTACTATTGTGTAAAAGTCATGTTTTGAATATAAATTTTTGTCATATCTTGAAGAAGCAGTACAAAGCCCTAAGAAACAGTTCATAGAAAATAGTTTTAAGTAATTCGAAGAAAGTACCTGTAAATATAGAGTAATTGCGAAGCTGTCAGGAATAAACAAGATCTTGTAAAGCTATAGAAATGTGTTGAATATGTTTTCTTTGAGGCCGGAGCAAGATAATAACTCGGGAAGAAACTTCTAAAATATTAACTTAGCAAAACAAATGCAAGACTTTGAGGACTCGGTTATCATGTAGGAGGCTGGACGCTGTGGAGGATATGAGGTAGAATAAGATGGTCTCTAATCTAATCTCAGAGAGGAAATGAAACAAGCCCTTGACTTAGAAGGTGATGTGCTCCAAGCTGTCAGTGCAGCCCGAGAAAGTATAGTGAGCACAGAGCTCTGGTAGGCCAGCAGGCCAGTGAAATGCAAGGGGTTTTGGGAAAGCTGCAGGAAACCAGACTGAAGGTGTTTACAGGGCCATCCATGTTCCCACCTGGAATGTGTGTGCTGCTTCCAAACTTGTTCCTCCAGAAAGATAGCTTCAAATTGGACAGAGTTCTGAGAAATGCAATTAAAATGATAAAGGGAAGCAGGGGGTGATAGTGGGAGAGCTCAGATGCCATAATAGGAAAAAACAAGAAGGTTAGGATTCTTCAGTCTGTAGAAATGGAGGTTGAGACTATGTGTGTCTATAAATGGAGGTTATATATAAGGTCAGCACTAAGTCTCAGAATTACGAGAACCAAGGGAAAGCCATAATCATTTGTGAAGTCTTGAGTAAGACATGCCACTTTGTTCGACTCCAGTTTCTTCTTTTGTAATCCAGATTCCAGAATATGTTCAGCAGCACATCTGTCCTACAAGGTGCTTGCTAAAAAAAGGTATTCTTTAGCCAAGTAAGTTTGAAAATTTCTTCATACCATGTGTTCTTCCAGTAGATTCTCCCTTTACATTTGATATTAAAAGATCTCAAAAGGTCGTTCTTAAGGAAAACTTATTTAACTTTGTGGATCTCAACCAGTATTTACCAAACTCATTTGACCATGTAATCCTTTGTTCATTTAGTGCCTATGAGGACTTTGGAAAATGCTTCTGGGAAGATAGGACTCTAAGATTATTAAGGTCCCTGGAAGGAAGTTAATCCATGACAGAAGAAGCGCTACCAACACTGTGAAATTTATTACTTCTAGAGCCAATCAATACTGGATGAAAATAATAAAGGGGCTGATAGTGAGTGAGGACTAATAGTTTGCAAGTAGTAGGAATTTACAGTCATTTATGGAAGATGGCAAGTTCATCAAAGGTAGTTGGGAAGTGTGGCTGACCATCCAAAGGAAAGCCATTAGAGTCCCCACAGTGCTTTTAGAGGAGTTGTTAAGACCCAGATCTCCACATCAGGGTTTAGATTGTTCTGTCAGGATCACACATCTCTTCTGCACCATCAAAAGAGAAAAGTACATAGAAGAAACTCATTTAAGTTTTGGCTGAATCAAGCAGATCGTTCTGCATGATAGTGAGATTATAGACAATTGGAAAGTACTTCTATAGAACTTTGAGGCCAGTCACATTCTATTAAGTTTCAGTTCATGCCCATTAAAATAATAGCAGCTGGATTCTATAGCTTTTCTCTGAAAACCTGGCTAAGCATTCAAGTTCAACAGTTTTGTAGACTTGTGCTTTTTTTTCTCTAGAAACCTTTCATTATTTTGAAGAGTGTTTTATACATGCACCTCTCCATTCCCTGACCCTGGCTGACTTTTTACCCTTTCTCTTCCCCACCTCACTGAGCAAGTTTACATAGCTACAGTGTCCTTCCAACATTGTAAAGAGTTTTGTTGTTGTTGTTGTTGTTATTTATTGGACATTAGGGAGGGCAAATGAATATGATAAGTTAAAAACTAAGTCTTACAATAGTTTTCTTTCTCTCAAGCACATTTTAGTTTCTTCTCCTTTTGCTTCATCTTTCCCATTGTGCTCATTATTCTGCCTTCTCCATGCTTCTCCATGATGCTGTGTGCCACGGTGGGGAGGGAGAGGGGAAGGGAGGGTGTCATTCTACATGGACTGCACCAGTAGGCTCTCTTGCCCTGTGGTTTCTGGATGGATTTGGCTAATGCAGAGGCATCAGCTGTAGGTTTTAGGAGGAGAATGAGGCCACCCTCTCCATGGAGCTGTTTTCTCTGTATTCTAGTGCCTCCTGCATGGGCTCCTTGGGCCTACGCATGGCCCGGGACTACTAGCCCTCCACTCATTAGTTTCCTTTAACCTTGCCCACATGTTTGTACATAGTCCTTTTATTCAACTCTCCTCAAATTACCTAGTTTGAGTGAGTTATCTGTTTCCTGCAGAGACTTTGACTGATATACTCACCTTCCTGTAACCCTCTCCTTTTTGCTCACCAGCCAGGAACATCATTCATTAGAGCCCAACTCATGTTCATCTTCTTAAGGAAGTCTCTCTGTTCAGCATGAAGCTCTTCTTGAGATCTCCTAGCTCTTACAGTCTGCCACACTCATAAGCACCTAAAAATGCTCTCTCATATACTGACTTAAATGCACTGAGACCAATGCTCCTCATGCTTATAAATAATGTTTCATGGATATGTAGGAAGGGTGGCTAGTGAGTAGAGGTTGCCAATTGGCAGCCTGACTTTTGGCAGACAATTAGCAGTTACCAAACTTTTATAGAGTACTTCCAGGTGCTGTTAAGCCACACTTAGAGTTGGATACTATTATTACCTCCATTTTACAGGTACAGATGCTGACACATAGAGAAGTGAGGTAGATTGCCCCAGAACATACCTATAAGTGCTTGAGCTAGGATTTGAACCTAGACAGTCTAGCTCCAGAATCCATGCTCTTAACTCTGTGCTAAGCTACCTCTCACAGTGCTTTTAAATTTTCAAATTAACAATTACCATTAAAAATTCCTTCCTTCTCTTTCTTTCCTTCCTTCCTTCTTTCTTTCTTTCCTTCCTTTCCTTCCTTTCTTCCTTTCTTTCTTTCTTTCTCCTTCCTTCCTTCCTTTTTCTTTCTTTCTTTCTTTCTTTTTCTTTCTTTCTTTCCTTCTTTCTTTCTTTCTTTTCTTGACAAGGTCTTACTCGGTTGCCAAGGCTGCAGTGCAGTGGCACAATCATGGCTCACTGTAACCTTAAACTCCTGAGCTCAAGCAATCCTCCCCCCTCAGCCTTCTGAGTGGCTGGGACTACAGGCACGTACCACCATGCTCAGCTGATTTTTAATTTTTTTTTTAGAGACAGGGTCTCATTACGTTGCCCAGGTTGGTCTCAAACTCCTGGCCTCAGGCAGTCCTCCCATTTCGGCCTCCCAAAGTGCTAGGATTATAGGCGTGAGCCACTGTGCCCAGCCCATATTTCATTTTAAAACATGCATTTCTGGTGTCTCTTGAAAAAATGGAAGATCTGGCTGTTGGGACCCATAGGCCACAGCAACAGTTGGCCAGAGCAAGCAGGAGCTGCCCTGTTCAGGTGGGGTCCATGCCCTTCACTTGTGAGGGCCTCTGCCCAGCCTGTTCCTGAATCCATGCTCCTTCCTGACTTCCAGAGGCCTTGAGCCTGGGATCTCTGCGTGAAAATCATTTTTACATGTGGTCTTTGGAAACCACTTGCATGCCTTTAGTCATTTCCCACATGAACTTCTGTTTCCCCAGCTAGATTAGGTTTAGGGAGGACAGTCTATATTTTAAGCTTGCCTCAACACCTAAAACAGAACAGGTTATACTCAATAGAAAACCTGTGAATTTGAAGAAAACAACCTGCTTCAGTTAACTAAGTAAGCTATTAATAACTTAGGTAACTCAGCAAGGACAAGAGAGGCATCCTTATTCTTGGACTGGAGTTAATCCGTTAAAGCAGTTTGCTTCTAAAGCCAAACAAGTAAAATCTCTGGGTATTCTTGAAGATAGCTGCTGTTGGCAATATTGCCCCTATTTTTAATGAAAGGTGAATATCTACTTCACCTCCAGGCCCAATGGTGTGAAGTTTGTAGGAGAGAAAACAACTGCTGCTTCAGAGAGCTATGGGAGAGGGAAGAGCCAATTTTAGGTGGAGCAAGGTGAAGGGAAGTTTCAAAGAAGTTGAGAACATAGAGGCTTTTGCTGGTGGTGGACATGAGTCCAGAAGGCACAGTGATTGGGGGCTGGGCAAGGGGAGAAGGAGGGAGAGCAGGAATTTGCAAAGCCCATCTTGGGAACAGGAGTGATGAGGAATGACTGGGTCCCTCTAGTGACAGATGTACAAAGGGATGCAGGACATGCTGGTGATAGTCCTGATGGTTCCCAAAGCAGATTGCAGTCATGAGGCAGTGAGGGTTGAAGGAGAGGCAGGAGTGGGGGAGGGAGAGGTTCTGCCAGGAACACACACAGTGCTGGGTCCCCCTCCTTCCTCTTTTCTCCTGGAGTGTGGAGTGGAGTGCATAACACTCAGTAGGGCTTATTAAAGGGCAAGTTCTCCAGTTAGTACAATGAAGTATGTGGCAGAAAGCCCTGTTGGTGAATGTCGGCTTTACTTTTGTGAATGCACACTCAAGGTAGAAGGTTTCAGTAGAATCTAGATGTTATTCTAAAGTACAACTATGAAGCATGCTTCAGTCAGGGTAAGAGCATATAATCCTTTTTTTAAATGTAATACTCTTTGTGTCTCTCTGATTGAATGTTTTATTGTTCCATCTTGTTATAGCTTGACCCTTCTTTAAGGGGCCAAAGGACTTCAGGAAATAGATGCAAATTTAAGAAAATGAATCATCTTTCCCAAAACAGGAGTCTGTTTTAATGGAATAATCAGCCTTACTTATCGATGAAGGAACATGAAGATCTTATAGTGCTTACAGCTGTCTCTTTAGTTTAATGTATGAGGAGAGGGAAACCTCACAAACTTCTCCTTATGAAAAAGTGGAAGTGGTTGAGGATGCAGAATTGGCCAAAACTTGGGGCTCTTGTTCTTTGCTGAGCAGGGTCAAATGCCTATCAGCAGAGATCAGCAGTGGTGGGTTACTGCTATTTACTCTCCTTGCAACTTTATGGAAAAGTACAGAATTAGCAGCTCTCTCCAACATCTGTTACCTTGGTCTCATGGACTTGGGGAGTGGAGTCATGACCAAAGTTAAGAGTAGAAATCCTGGCCAGGCACAGTGGCTCACACCTGTAATCCCAACACTTTGAGGGGGCCAAAGACGAGTGGATCACTTGAGGTCAGGAGTTCGAGACCAGCCTGGCCAACATAGTGAAACCCCGTCTCTACTAAAAATACAAAAATTATCCGGGTGTGGTGGCACGTGCCTGTAGTCCCAGCTACTGGGGAGGCTGAGGCAGGAGAATTACTAAACCCAGGAGGCAGAGGTGGAAGTGAGCCAAGATCACGCCACTGGTGGCACTTCAGCCTGAGCGACAGAGCGAGACTCTGTCTTTAAAAAAAGAATAGAAATTCCTGTCTGTCCTGAGAGCAGTGAGGTTTCGTGGGTGCTGGGGGAATGGATACTTTACCCCTAAAAATACCCCCAACCATAAGCAGTTTCCCTGACTGTCTTCCTTACTTCCAGTGGTGCACCATCTGTCTTCGGGGTGTCAGGGTGGGGATTGACCGCAGGAAGTTTCTAGAATGCCTCTGACAGTATATGCAAGTGTTTAACCCTCTCACCACCTAACCTCCTTTGGCCCCTCTGTCCCCAGCCACACTTGGCATATAATCAATGCTTTCAAATTCTAGCTCTACCACTTACTACTTAGCTGTGTGACCTTGGGCAAGCTGCTTAACCTCTACGTGCCTTAGTTCCTTCCTCTGTCAAAAGGAATCATAATAATACCTATCTCGTACGGTCATTGTAGGAATTAAATGTAGTAAATGCCGGGCATGTGTAAGGGCTATCTGAATGTTAGCTATGGGACTTATTCTGATTACAATGACAGTGGGTGTCTGGCCAGCCACCAGATCACCTTTATGCAAGATAATTGCCTTTCTATTTCTCTGGTAAGCAGACATGGGTAATTGAAGTTAACCTACCATGTCCTCCGTGTGGCCCGCATTTACGTTCCTTTCCATGCTCTCCAATCTTCTGGTTTTCCTGTAGCTGAGATACCCACTGGAATGGGCAGCTCTAGACTACAGCTATTCTGAATCAGGCCGCAGAGGTCTCCATCACTGACCACATATCGTGTGCATGTTCTTATTCGGTTTCCTTTTGTGGCTAAGGAATGGACACCTAAGTACTGCTTCTTTTTATAGAAGACTCTGACTAGCATATTTGCTGATTAAAAGGAAGGCCTCACCAGAGCATTCATTTTGAAGAGCATAGTTAATACTTAAGAACCAGGACTATTTCAGACATTTATTGCAAACTGTTTATTTCCTAAAATAAGGAGGGCATGCTTTTTGTTTACATCCTCCTAATGAGAATTCCTCAGGGGTTTGAAAACTGTTATTGTGCCCTTTTCGTCTTCCTCCACGTTTCAGCCTACCCATCCAAGAAGCATCTGACCAGTGCTATCATGAAGTTTGTGATTTAACTTTGAAAGGAATCCTTTTCTACTGTCCTCCTTAGAGTTGTAGCAAGCTGCCTTCATTGACCAAATGTACATCATAACTTTTTATCATAGTTCAAATCCTATCACCTGTTTCTGTCTCCTCTGGGAGATATTCCTTGACCCCATCCCATTAAGTTCTTCTCCCTCTGTGCAATTTCTGTACAGGGACATAACTTTATTGTTGTCCTTACCACTCTACTCTAACATTTAATGACAGTTTAATACTGCTTTCTATGTGCCAGGCACAGTGGTAGATTCTAAAAATCTAACTGAAAATAAAACTTGAAGACAGTGGTATCTAGTAGAACATTCTGTGAGGATGGAAATGTCCTATATCTGCATTACCCAGTATGATAGCTGCTACCCATAGATGGCTATTGAGCACTTGAAATGTGGCTAGTGCAACAGAGGAACCAAATGTGTAATTTTATTACTTTATATGTACATGTAAATAGCTACATGTGGCTACTGACTACTGTATTGAACAGCACAGCTCTAAAACATAAGCCTGATGAGGACAGAGATCCGTGTCTTGTGTTTATCACTCTACTCCCAGGATGAAGAACAGTGCCTGCCATTTGGCATGAATGAAAGAAAGAAAAGAAGGACAAAAGGAAGGGAGAGAGGGAAAAGAGAGAGATGGGTGATCTGGTTTGGATCTGTGTCCCCACCCAAATCTCATGTTGAATTGTAATCCTGTGTTGGTGGTGGGGCCCAATGGGAGGGGACTGGATCATGGGGGCAGAGTTCTCGTGAATGGGTTCACTGTCCCCTCAGTGCTGTTCTCCTGATAGTGAGCGAGTGAATTGTCATGACATCTGTTTATTTAAAAGTGTGTAGTACCTCCCACCTCTCTCTCTTCCTCCTGCTCCCACCATGTAAGATGTCTGCTCCCGTTTTGCCTTCCGCCATGAGTAAAAGCTCCCTGAGGTCTCCCTAGAAGCGGATTCCACCATGCTTCCTGTACAGCCTGTGGAACCATGAGCCAATTAAACCTCTTTTCCTTATAAATTGTCCAGGCTCCGATATTCCTTTATAGCAGTGTGAGAACAGACTGGTACAACAGGTCTCTGACCTTGTAGAGCTTAAATGTAGTAGACACCCATTTGTTTATATATTTGCTTACAGATCTTTAAGTTCCAAAGACAGGGATTGTCTTTTCTTTGCCCATACCCTTATACCCATTGCCTAAAACTATATCAAGGCTCATAGGAGGGGCTCAAGAAATGTTAGTTGAGTTGAAACCAATGCTGAATAAGTGCAAGATTGGTAGTGGTGGGGATAGTAATCCTAGTAGTGGTTGTTGTTAATAGGAAGAAAACTTACCCTTCCCCAGTGATATTAAGCAAGGCTGCTGTTGTTAATAGGAGGAAGAAAGATACCCCACCCAGTGCTGTATATCAGACAAGCAATGTTGGTGCCGTTTGGTGGTGGTATCCTCTCCAGGCCTTCCAAGTCTATCAAGCAAATCTGCCTTCTCTGACATATCCTCACCTCTTGCTCCCTGTTTGGCTTGGAAATCCAGCTACTTACCACTAAAATCCTTTATAAAGAGAAAGGGAGGTAGTCATGATTATTTATTATGCCACCTTTAAGCCCTGTCCCCATCATCCCCTTATTCGTGTGTTTTTCACAAGGGGCCTCTCTTGGTGCCTCTCTCTGCTCTGATGCTTACTTTTTTGAACCGTATCATTCTGACCTTCCTCTTCCCTTCTCCTTGACAACCATGACCAAGCTGTCAGATTATTACAGGATATCCAATAATTATTGAATAATTATTTATTATTCAGTAAACCACAAGATCACTTAATAGCAAATAGTGGAAAAAATGTTGGCTTTGTAGGTGGACACCTTGGATTCAAGTCTTAGCTTTACAGCTTACTACTTAGATTAATTTGGGCCAATCATGTAAACTCTCAAACCCTCAGTGTCCTCATCTGTAAAATGGCATAATAATGCATCTCTTATAAATTTACTCTGAGGATTAAGTGAGACATTGTAGGTAAAGTATCTAGCACAGTGCTTGGTGTGCAAAAAATGTAAGCTTTCTTCTCTCCTTAAATATACCAACATATACATATTCCCAAACATATACATAGGAATTTAACGTCAATTTCGAGTGTTCAAATTTTAATCACACTTCACCGTTTTGTATTGTCCTATACACCTATTTCACTGTTAAAAGATTAAACTACTAAAATAATAATCTTACTATCTACCTTTCATGTGGAAAACTAGTTTGTTTTAGTTTATTAGTAAAGCTAAGCATTGTCGCCATGCAACATAGTTGGAAATTCCTTTTACAAGTAATAAAAAGCCATGTTTTTATATTTTTTAAATTACAAATCAAGCAAACCACCTAATCAAGCCAAATAAACAAAGAGAAACAAAATACTGGAAAAACAATTCAGTAAAAGGCAAATCAGTAACGCTAAAAGGAAAGAACTGTACCTCCAGTGTAAATTCTTCAGTGTAATTAGGGTTAATTCCCATGCTGCTGTGTGCTCTCTTGACTGTCCTGGTAGAAAGGACAACAATTTACAAACGTAAATTCTCACTGTAGAACCTCCCTTTGCGGGAGACATCTTCAGTTCTCTGGAGCCACTGTATGCTCCCTCCCCAAAGACAACATGAGCACTAAACAGCCCTTCAGCAAACTTAGTTCTATGGAGGTAGCTACACTGTGCTACATAACTGCAGTTAGCTTTGATTACTGTATTGCAAAGTTATATTTGAGAAGTATCAAAATTGCTAGTGTTGTTTTACAAAGAAAGCAGCCAGTGTCATAGTGTTTAATCTAATTCATTGTTCTTGATTAATGACTTCAATGCTAGAAGAATGCTAGATCCTTCTACAGCAGGGGTCCCCAAACCCCCCGGGCCATGGACTGGTATAGGTCTGTGGCCTCTTAGGAACCAGGCCATATACCAGGAAGTGAGTGGTAGGCAAAGACCCTTTTTCACCGCCTGAGCTCCGCCTCCTGTCAATCAAGAAGCACATGTTGAGTGGTTGCTATGTTAGTGTAACAGGTCCTCAACAACAAGTGCCCTTCCCATGAGGGACTCTTGCTTCTCTCTGCTGGTACTAATCTACCAAACCTGTTCAAAGGATACCCACAGCGAGGACCAGGGGCAGCAGGCTGGCCTGGAAGATAGGCCAAGACTCTGGGTAACGTGATGCTTGGTGCTATGGCCTGGGAACTTTGGAACTCAGGACTCAGCTTATGGATCCCCTGGCTCCTCTGTACACAATCTGGCTGGATTTCTAACCTTTCCTCCAGTAGAAGAGGTGCAAAGTCAGATGCCTCATGGAG
Organism: Pongo abelii; assembly: GCF_028885655.2. Lineage (NCBI taxonomy): Eukaryota > Metazoa > Chordata > Mammalia > Primates > Hominidae > Pongo > Pongo abelii. The sequence continues at coordinate 66,075,454 of NC_071988.2, forward strand.
CCACACAGATAGTATAAACATGAATGGTGGATGGTTGGAGACTGTGTCCCATCTAAAGGGAGCAGCTCCAGCCACTTGTTGCTGAGTTGGAATGTGGGCCGAATTTTGTAGTATCTAGTTTTTCTAGAGAAGCTGGAAGTCTCTATTTGTATATGAAATCTTTTGATTTTTAGATATAGGGAGCAAAATCTGTTTGGGGCCTCCAACAGAATTCAGGTGTCTACCATCACCTGGCCACCTAATGGGCGTTCCAGGTACGAGGCTTTTCTGGCCTTTCTCAACCTGTGCTCTCCTCAGACTGGATACCAAAGGGAGCAAAGGCAGTACCCTGTGAAAGCACTTGAGTTTGCAGTCCCTGCCTCCCACAACATCCCATCATCCAGTCCCACCATTTAGTGAGCATCTGCTATGCCCCAGGCACTGTGCTGGGGGCTCGCTGGACAGGAGTGCAAAGATTAGGAAGATACATTCCCTGAGGAGCTCCCTGGCTTGTGTGGAACACACAGGTAAATAAATAGACCACAGGAGAAACGCCGACCAGAGGAGGCTGCCCAGTGTCCCAGCAGCTCAGCGACTGCCATCCTTCCCACTGCACAGAACAGCCCAGGAGGATCAGAGAGGACAACAAGGAACTCATCTCTGACACCTCTTTAGACTCTCACAGTGACCTGACCTTGAACCATGATGATCATAATGCAACAGGTGGTCTTCTCTTTTGGTGATTTCAAAGAAGTCGTGGTTTACCCAAAAACAACATTATAGAAGAAGCAGGCACGAAGCGTAAAGCTAATAGTCAGATGGATGAGAATGTCAAACAGTATTTAATAGGGTTGGCAGGGGAAACATGACCCTTCGCACATTTTACCTTGATGTCCTTGCCCTCCACACATACCAGGTCCTGTCAGACACACAGTCAGCTGAGTTGAATGTGAAATATCGTAGTCCAATTTGTTTTTACAAATTTTTCATCAAGGCAAAAACCAAAACAAAGAAAAATAAATGCCCCTCTCATGTTGATACCTCTCACAGTTCCCTCTGATTTGTGTCACCTCCTTCCTGCCCCCAACCGTTCTAGTAACACACTACCTCTGGGCAAGAGGAAGAGAATTGCAATCTGATGAGAGTTATTAAATGGAATACAAATGAATTCATTACAGTCTACTAATTTTGAGTAGATTCATGGTCATTCACACTGGTATTGGACTGAAGTCTCTTTTGTCCTGTGAAATTAGGGAGTCAAAGCAATTGATTGGTGTAAACAAGGTTTTAGGGTATAGGCAATCAGGGTGCTAATTATATGTAGTCCTTGTCAATCTGTTAAAGCAGGTCCCCAGGGATTTTACTCGCCAACACTCTTGAAGGCTCATCTTATGTTCCTGAAAGTAATAATCATCCAATTCTTTAAAAGTCAACTCCATGTGTTAACCCTTATTGCTAATTCAAAATGCCCTGAAATTAAATTTCAGAGGGAAATAGTAGGAAACATACATTTGGCTGGATTTACAGAAAAGGATAAGGTGGGTTTTGCCCCAGATGAGGGTTTATTTTCATGGAACTTTGTTCTCCAACCCTATAGCTCAGGGACTGTTGGAATGGATCGTAACACCCCAAAATGTGTTTTAGTCTAAACAGTATTTTAATGGCATACCATGTCATTATTGTTAATATTATTATTATTATTGATTATTACTCAAAAGTATTTCCTTTAGTATTTTGAAGCATCACTCTTGTTTTTCATTTTTGCGGAGTCAGGAGTAAATGCACAGTCCATTTGTGACTCTGTCGTTCATGTCAGCTGTGGTTGAGCATCAGTCTTCTTTTTGGGTGATCTTACCAGGAAGGAGTTCCTCCTGACTACAAAGAAGTGTGGCTCCACACCTACAGTTGTTTCTCCAGCTGGGGCTAAAGGGGCTGGCACTAGCAAAGTCGGGATAGTTCTTTTGAAATTAACTTTCTCTTTCATTTTCATGAATGTGGAAATAATACATTCATGTATATGAACAGGAAGGATTTAATCTCTTATCATTGAAGTACTCTGATGGCTGAATATGCAGTTGGCCAAGGTACCTACAAGTTTCTCAGGATGCAAAGCACTCATTCTTCTTTGAAGTAAAACTGGCCTTGCTTCCATTTCTTGTTGTTTGGTACTTACAGTATTTTATATCTCCTGCGAGGTCAGTGGCTATGTCTGTCTGACCTCACACTTCAGCCTTGCAGTGCCTGGCACATAGTAGGACTTTACTGAGTATCTGATGGATGATTGCCAAGATTTTACCCCTTCAGTGTCACATGTTTTTTTCATTATCCCAGGCCTTGCCAATGACTGCAGCTTTCCTTGTGCACTAGTCTCAGTTTCACCACTAACTAGCAGGGTGACCTAGCCTAGAGAAATAATCTTTCTGGATCCTAACCTAACCATCTGTAAAATGAAGGCATTGGGTTTCATCCACTCAAAAGTCCCTTGCATTTATACCAATATTCTACGAGGTATTTGAAAGAATTAGATCATCTAATAAGGAAGAATATAAGGAAAATAATGTTACTACTCTTGATTAGTAGTCAGACCAAGCTATACTATCTTAACTTTTAATTGTGTGTCTCTTGAGAAGATATTTTTACCACCATGCCAAATCCCAGAGTCCAAGGGCTGCCAGGGATATAAGCATAGAAGACCCTCTGGGCAAAGACAGACTCCTCATCAAGTAGCTGGGGTTTGACCCTAATTCCTTATCTGACTACCTAGATTGGTGAGGGGGTTATACCATATAGAAGCCTCTGGGTCTGTTTTTGCCTAAAGTCTATTTTCTCTGAGGTGAAGGAACCTGTTTTCCCCAGGCCTAAACCCTGAGGTTGGCCTTTTTGATGCTTTACCATTCCCCAGGCCAGCAATAAAATGAAAAAGCAATCTTAGAAAGCCTTTCTCTGAACATTAGACCATACCTAATGGCCTTATCCACTCCAGAGCTCCCATCCCCTGGTTCTACTCCAAAGTGGGCCCCCCACAAGTAGGAGGCTTGTCTTTCTGCACGTGCTCCTGGGAAGGATGAGAAGACACACGACAATAGGCTTTTTCGCCTTTTTATTCCTGCCACGGAAAGTTCCAGTTGCCCCTAACACCAGGGCTCTCCTGTGTTTTCCTGAGAGCTCTTTGATCCCTTGATCCAAGTGCAGAGGGCCTTTCTTTCGGCGCTTGAGTGGGAGGAGGGAAACCTCAAGCTCCCTTCCAAAGCTACACATGCAGCCAACAATAACAACTCATCGGACACAGCAGGAGCCTAAGGGAAAAGTTCTGAAGTGGGCGCAGAGGGGTTCAGTCCTAAAGATTTCCAGGGCTGTGGCAATGGAGAGGTACCCTCAGTCTGGGGGAAATAAGGTCAAGGTTACCTGAGCCAAACCTAGTCAATAGCTGGCCTGGAGTCATGCATGCCCCTGAAGCAAGATAAGGGTTAAACATTTGGAATGTGCCTGATGGCACTGCTATTCTGAGTATTCTATTTTGTTTTTTATTCTGAGTATTTTAGATTCACACATGCAACCATTCTGAGTTTTGAAAGAAGACTTGATTTTGCTTCCAGTGAGTGGTGTTTCCAATAGAAGCATTGGAATGCAGCCTTATCTTTCCTTCTCTTGGGTTGATCATTTGTCCTGGCTGCTGACCTTGCTCCTTCCTCACACAAGGAGATTTTCTCAGTTGGGAAAAGTAACAGATGCAGACAGCCTAATTTGTTCTTGGCAAGAGCCACAATCTGCATTGCTGTGAGGGTCAGGAGAATCATAAATCATTCATAGGGTTCTGGTTTTCTGAGATGAGATGGGCCAGATTAGTTAGAATTTCATTTTGTTCTCCTTCTTCTCACCCCAAGCCCCATATACTCCTATAGCTGCTTATCCACAACACCAGCATCTTACTTTTTATTTCGCAGAAGGGGAAGGGAGGGAATGTTCTCTCCAAATGAACATGAAACACATTGAGTTGGTATGTGATGATGCCATGACGCAGTAACTGGGACAACTTGAAAGCTGAAACATAAAACAGCTTTTAAAAAGGGAAAATAACACCAATGTGTTTCCAATGTGCCCTGCACAGGAAAGAGGGCTGGAGGCTCCAGTGACGGTCAGGCGACTCCACTCCAGCTGGAGGATTTTTATCATTGCTCTGTTATCGTCTGTACATACAGTTGCCAAGACCTCCTTGCTCAAGCTCTGGGAGGCAGTGGGGTCCTTACGGCTAGAGAGACTTGGAAAGGCATGACCTTGTGCATCCGCCTGTCTCTTTCAGCACATGGGATTTCAAGTAAGTCTGGTCCCTGACTGACTCAGGGGGAGTAAATGTGTGAGGAAAAAACTTCCATAATCGAGGTGACTTTTTGTTTAGGCTTTATTCTCTTTGAACCAGAGATTGAGGAAGAAAGTGACTCAAAAGGCAGTACCAAGATTTCAGTCATTTGTTTCATGTTGAATAGGCAGAGAGTGACACTCTGGATAGATCTAGCATTGACCGAGAGCCCCGTTTTACTGCCATCAGCAGGATCAGTCTTCCTCTTTGCCACCACTGAGGATCCGCAGGCTAATATGGGACTCTTGTTCTTTACTGGATTTTAGACCAGGAGGTAATAGGGCACCCTCAGACCTCATATGTGGGACATAACACAGCAGTGGAATGCACATGGAATACCACGATGATCCACTTATAACCACCCTGCTGTTTAGAATTTTCAACCCCTCCCCATCTCCTTTTCCTTCTGCCACTCTTTCTTTGCCCCTTTCCTTGTGATGGTGTCAAGAAAGGTTTTAGTTCCTCAAAGTAGGCATTACTTCCACAGCAGTCTTCAACAAAGGTTTATTGTGAAAGACATGAAAGGAGATTGAAAGCCTTTGGATTATCCATAATCTTTATTTCTCTTACCCAGACCAGGCATGATGCTACATGCTGGTCAAATGGAAATGACTCAGTTCTTGCTCTTAAGAAACTGAATCTAGAAGAGAAGACACAAGTAAACACAATAGTTGCTCTAGGGCAAGGGTCCCCAATTCCTGGGCCACACAGACTGACACTGGTCCATGGCCTGTTAGCCTGTTAGGAACCAGGCTGCACAGCAGGAGGTGAGCAGTGGGCAAGAGAGCATTACCGCCTGAGCTCCACCTCCTGTCAGATCAGCAGCAGCATTAGATTCTCTTAGGAGTGCGAACCCTATTGTGAACTGCCTATGCAAGGGATCTAGGTTCCGCGCTCCTTGTGAGAATCTAATGCCTGATGATCTTTCACTTTCTCCCATCACTCCCAGATGGGACCATCTAGTTGCAGGAAAAGAAGCTCAGGGCTCCCACTGATTCTACATTATGGTAAGTTATATAGTTATTTCCTTATATATTAAAATGTAATAATAATAGAAATAAAGTACACAGTAAATGTAATGCACTTGAATTATCCTAAAACCATCCCCACCCCACCCCCCTGGTTCATGGAAAAATTGTCTTCCATGAAACTGATCCCTGCTGCCCTGTGGTATCAGTTTGCTTTCTTTCCTACATAGCCATTATTTGTAAGTAAATTAATTTCCTCTCCAGCAACAGATGTTGGTTGGTATCATTAACATAGTAGGTGTTTGCAAGGCTTTTGTTTTATGATGATGATGATGGTAATGATGATAAATATAGTGTATGATATTATGCAGATGTAGATACTCTCATTTTTTCATGTTGTTAATGAGGGAATGTTTTTGCATTGCAAACAGTGAGGACAGAAACTATGTCAGTGTTGGTCTAAATTGCTCCATGGAGTCTCACAACAGACAAGACTTTAATCACCAACAGTGTGGTATATCTGTCGAGTGGAGTAGAGGAAGGGCGAGAGCCCTGGAGTTCAAGCGTAATCCCCACACCACCTGAGAGTCCAGGGGAGCACGAGGCTGTTTGATACCTTGGTTTACTCATCTCTAAAACAAGGTCCCTGTGTCAAATGGGCCAGATGATCTCCAGATCCCTCACTGAACAGTGGGGCTTGCCGCCCACCCTCTATTTGACAGGTGAGGGCACTGATGGCACTGACTTGGGCAATGTTTAATTGACTTGCTCAAGGTCAAGATCAGCAGAGCTAGAAGTAGAATCCAGTTCTCTGGCACCAAGTCCCCTGCTCTTTCCACTTCCCCTCTCATAATTTCAGGGTGGTCCAAGGCAGTATAAGAGGCTAGTGAAATGTTAGAGTTTTGAAGAAAACTGAAGTAGCAAGGCAGTGTTAAGAAAAACAGGGGATCCTCTAGGTTTGGTCAGGGTTCATCCAGGACTTGCCCAGAGTGCTTGAGCTCCCTCAAGAATACCCAGCTGTGATCCACAGCCCTCCAGGTGTCTTTTCATTTCTCCCCCAACCATTCAGAGGAACTGCTGGCCTGAGGATGCCCCAGGAACAGCCCCACTCCTGGCCTGTGGGGAGTTACCCCTGAACAGGAGCAGCTCCAAACCCAGCTGTCTAGAGCGGGACCAGCCTCAGGGCTGGGAGGAGGGCTGGGGTCCAAGCATTGCGGTCTGCGCCTTGTTCCTCTTGCCATGGCACTGCCAAGACCTGCAGTTCACGCCCCCAATCATCGTTTTGACAATCTCAATATCTCCCACACTTCCCTCTGTCTCTAGAGCCTTTTTTTGAGGCTACTTATTACTAAGTACAGAACAGTCTATAAATAATTTTCATGTCAAAAGAAAAGTACCTGTGCTAGAGAGTTACAATGATTCCAATTAATTTTATGACCATTTTTATCATTGGAGTTTGGAAACTTGGGGTGGAAATCCAGCAATGTTGCCAACTTTTGCCTGGTATGAGTGGAGTGGCATTTTTATTTCACCCTGTATGCCAGCCCCTTGCCACTGTCTTTGTTTCTTCAGTTTTCTTGAAGCAGTCATTTTGAAGAGATAAACAATATACATAAAAAATTATATGGAACCTGCAAACACACTTGAGACTAAAACGTGGAGCTGCTTCTAGGTATGCATCCTAGTGAGCCACTGAAAGGACTTTGATGATTTAGTTGCCTCACATAAATAAAATATTCAATTAAATTAAAAAACATACTTAAGAAAAATATACACACACATTTTAAGGCTGCTTGGGGAAATGTATCCACTATATAGACATGTACACTTTTTAAATTTATACCCTACTTCATTCCAAAAGGATTCAAGATCGCTTTGGGACAGATACCGGCAGATAAAACAATCTGAACTCGCATTGTCCACCTACAGCCAGGTGTGTTCCACGTCCAGGTGGGTCAGTCCAGACTTTCCCACATTCTGCACCACCACCTCAGCCTGGGGTCTGATGGAAGTGAAGATAAAACTGATGCGTAAGAGTTACAACAGTGGACAGTTTCTTTATCATCACTGCATTTCTCTTTTGTTGGAAAGACCAATCCTTTAAATGTTTCATGACTTTTACCCTTATTTTTTTTTCTTTATTCTAAAACTAGTAGCTACCAGGATGAACAAGATAGACACAATACCTGCCTTCAATTTGTGTATGCTTTAGTAAGAGAATACTGTACTGGACAGTATATTATACATTTGTCATTTCAAGTCTCAAAATGCCCAGTTTTAACTTTGTACTTTACATGATTCTTCCACTTGGGCAAGTTGCTTAAACCATCTGCACCTCATTTTCTTCATCTGAAAAATGGGAATAATGCTAGCCTCCACCTATGGCTTTGCAAGCAGCCTCAGCTCTCCCCGTTGGCTGGTCTCCCTAATGTAGTACACAAATGGTACAGCCATAGGAAGATCCCTGAATTAGATAATTCACTTTAAATACTTAAAAAGTAACACTGAAAGCCTGACACATTGTAAATTTCTAGCAATAACATTATTAATTGTAATAGTGGAATGAGACTAATGAGAACACATTGGGAAGACAGATTAATATCATTCAGAGCCTTATGTATTTTGCAGCAGCTTTGTCTCATTAGAAACATGTTTTCAGTCGATCTTAAATGTAAGAAAACAGCTTTCTTCTTATCACCAGCTCATTCTTCAGAAGCCACTGAATCATGTGAGATGTCTCTTTCATGTTTGACCCCTGCTTCAGCACTCCTTCTAAAAAGATAATAAATGAGCATGTTACATTTGCTGCTGCAGTTAACTACTGTCTGTGAGATGCAGCAGGAGATTATCTGAGAGCATGTGCATAAATGATAGATTGCCTCGAGCCTATTTATACATGCAGCAGTAATGAGGAAAAGTTGAAGGAGGCATGAAGGATGGGAGGGAGGGAAGGAGAGAGATGATGCCAGAATGTGCAGAGTGTAGACAGAAGAAGAGAGTCAAAGAAGGAAAAATAAAGGGAGGTGAACAGCAGGACTAGAAACATGTAAGCAGAGATGGTGGGAGGGGGCATCAGTAGGTAAAAGGAAAGAAGGGAACAGAGGGGGAAAACTCATTAGCAACCAACAGAAAAGGCAGAATTTTGAGAAAACAAAATGCATCAGGCAGATTGGGAAGAAAGTAGAATGAAAGAAATGAAAACAGGAATCAAGGTGAATAGAATCCAATGTCAAAGTGGGAAACATATATTATTAGATGATGTCGATTTTATGTAAACAAGGGAGCAAAGGTTTTGTGTGATAGAAATTTCTGAACTCCTTTGAAGTCAGTACCATAAGCATTCCACGGGCATTCTATTCTTTCTTTGCAATATATTTGAAATGGGCACACCAGGGAAAATTACAGTGTCTTTATCATAAGTTGAACTCCTAAGCTATCATATGAATAGAGACAAAACTGAAGTTATTCTGTTAATAAGACTATTTCCATCATCTTTCCTTAGGATGCTTTATCCATAGTGGCACGTTGGTCTTATAACATCCCCTTAGGAGAAATTGATGGGCATAGCATGGTTTTTATTTCACCAAACATGGTTAAAGGACTAATAAAATAATCCACAAATTAGTCACATAACTAGGGACATCATCCAAATTTCTTGTTCCATTCGTACAATGATTGCCCCCTCTGTTCATCCTACAGAAACAAATGAACCAGGGATTAAACACACCCAGCTGGGAGTCTGGACTCCCTGATGTTATAACTTTATAAACTGGAGCAACTCTGATGTTCTTTGTTAGATTTCTCTTTCTATAAAATGGAGATACTGCCACCCCAGGATTATTATAACTATTAGGGATAAAATATATAAAGTATTTGAAACAGGTAGATAGTCAACACATTGTGGCAATTATCATTTTCATGCAACAGCAAATAGTCATACATATTTTTACAGTAAAAAAGAGGTATTAATATTGTATTCATCAAAAAGGTGGGGGAGACAGCAAGATTAAATTAGAGCAGGAAAGGAAAATAATGGAAAAGCTTGCTAGAGTGGTTGTATCCTATAGTAAAATGGAAATGTATTCCTGTATTGCCTCTGGGTCAGTGTACCTCAGTGAAAACAAGTACAGAAATGAAATAAATTCAACTGCAGAAGTACGATTAAAATGGAGGTTTGGCGTCCCTCAGAAGATGTCTTCATCTGTACCTGATGGTTGAGGTAACGAATTAAGGGGGATCCAGACTATAAAAAGAAGAGTCTCGAAGGTTGAAACCTGATTTTTTGACATTCAAAAACCCAAGAATCAGCAGTGGTCATTCTCCCTCAGACTTCATCACTCAAACTTAAAGCCTTTCTGGAGCCCAAGGACACAGAGACCTCTAAGCTGTGTAACCAGGACATTGGACAAATATGGTTCATAAGATCAGGTCCTAAAGCAACATTATTTTGTTTTTCACGTTTCTTTAAATTATTCAATAGGATCCAGTTCTTCCCCTACCCCAGGATGAATATTTGGGTGAGGCCATAACTTTTCTGTTCATCCTTAAGAAATACAAACAGTCTTAATTTGCTAATTTGTAAGTCCAACTCCATGTCATAGTCAAAACTCGGAGTGTGATTTACAGTTAACACATTTTCTCTCTCCCAGCTTCTGCGTGCTGCAGTTGATGATGAGAGGTGTGTCTGGGTCCTTCTCTCTCCCTCACATAAGGTTTCTCCTTCTCCTCCCACAGCTGATGAATTGTAGGTTCTGACCCCTGCAAGGTTAGAGTTTAGGGAAGCACTGGAAAGTCCTTACTTGTCTGACACTGTAATGAGCTGGCCTCACACTCTCTGATCTTGGCAGACGTTTCAACCTGGCACTTTCTCTTCATATGCACTTTGGTAGGATCTTCTGAGATACCCATTGCTTGTGCTGTCTCACTTGCAGTTCCTCCACATGGGGGAAATGACACCCTAGCTATTACAGTTGATCAGTTTGATGAGAGGGAATTGCATTGCGGAGTTTTATGTGTTGTTTTATTTTTGTGGATAGCAGAATAGTTGTGTGTACCATTGCCATCTCAGTTAACAATGTAAAAAGCACAAAAATAAGTAAATGAAAAAAATCGAGATAAATGAATCTGAACAGAAATACTACTGCTTGGAGTTAGTTCAGTGAAGAACTTATCACATATTCTGATTTACAAGAGGCTCTGATGATAATGGCACATTGCCAGTCCTCTACTCTCCCCTTTCTTTGGTGAAATGGCTCACCTTTCCATGAACTCTGTTTAAAGAGACACTCCAGAGGAATGTGTACTCTGGAGACATCAAGGAAAAGGAGACGAAAAGGAGAGCAAGATCTAGAAAAGCATTGTTTTGAGGCGGAAAGTTTGTGAAGAAAGGAATGGCCATTTGAAAATGAAAGTTTACTCATTTGTATTTTAGAAAAACAAATGATATTAAATAACTACAACAAAAGAGGAAAGGGAGTGATACATAGGTCATTTATTTTAAAAGTCCTTTCAGGCCGGGCGTGGTGGCTCAAGCCTGTAATCCCAGCACTTTGGGAGGCCGAGGCGGGCGGATCACAAGGACCGGAGATCGTGACCACGGTGAAACTCCGCCTCTACTAAAAATACAAAAAATTAGCCGCGCGCGGTGGCCAGCGCCTGTAGTCCCAGCTACTCAGGAGGCTGAGGCAGGAGAATGGCGTGAACCTGGAAGGCAGAGCTTGCAATGAGCCGAGATTGCGCCACTGCACTCCAGCCTGGGCGACAGAGCGAGACTCGGTCTCAAAAAAAAAAAAAAAAAAAAATCCTTTCAAACTACTGTTATTTTGCAACTAAAAATTATAGAACATTATGTATCAAGCTCTAAATTCTCACCAGGGCTGAGCCACATTAAACTCCCATTTTATAGATACAAATGTTCAAATATTGTCACTATCATATGGCTTAGAATCTTAACCTCATTTATCACAACTACTGAATTCTTTCTTGTAGTCTAGAAATTTAAGAACTTAAATTAGGTACTTTAAGAATCCCATGCCGGGCGCAATGGCTCACACCTGTAATCCCAGCAGTTTGCGAGGCCGAGGCGGGTGGATCACGAAGTCAGGAGATCGAGACCATCCTGGCTAACACGGTGAAACCTCATCTCCACTAAAAATACAAAAAATTTAGCTGGGCGTGGTGGTGGGTGCCTGTAGTCTCAGCTACTCGGGAGGCTGAGGTAGGAGAATGGCGTGAACCTGGGAGGCAGAGCTTGCAGTGAGCCAAGATCGCACCACTGCACTCCAGCCTGGGCAAGACAGCGAGACTCCGTCTCAAAAAAAAAAAAAAAAAAAAGAATTTCATGAAGATCCTAAGCTTGAGATGAAGGTAGTGTCTTTCTTCTCTCTTCATCCCCTGTAACACCCAGCCTACAATAGTTGCTGAGAGAATACTTATTGACTTCTATCACAAGCTCAGAGTAATTTTGAACTTGCACCGTCATTATTAGCCACAAACGTTGCAGAATTAGATTCTTATCATTGAGCTTTCCCTTAATACCCAAAGTGGAGGATACAAGAAGTTTTAAAATCTTACATATACTCAATGACTATTAAAAAAAAACTTTACACTTTTTTCCCCTCTAAATTGCTCAGGGAAAGGACAGAGGGAAGAAAGGTGGGGAGGTAATTCTCACGGTGCAAAGAGGTTCAGCTCTGGAGGGAAGAGGTGGAAGCCAGCCTCCAGCCCCAGGCGCCTACCAAAGCCAGGGAGCCGGTTAACATGAGATCTACTTGACTGCGACATCACAGGGGGACAGGTGCAAAAACAGAATATGTAAAGGAATTGTATGCTAATTCTGTCCTCTCAGTGTCTTCGAAGAAATTATTTCTTGGTGATTTGTTCAGCACTTTAAAAAAAAAAGTCCATATACTCGCACCTCACCAATCTACCCATTCTCTTTGGTGTTTTTCTTATCTGATTGGAAATTTCCTAGTACATGTAGGGCTTTGTTCTAAGAATAGGTGAACACAGCTGGAATTGCAAAGTGTCATCTGTTGCATATTTGGAGAGACTTTCAAAAAAACTTGACCTTAACCTGCTAACTTCGACCCAGAATTCCAGACAGATATTTGGACCTTCTAAAATCATAAACATTTGATATTTATATTCCTGGACTAATTTTTTAAGCAAAAAATTTGCATCTGGCCTTTTGCAATCTTCCAAAGGAAGTTTTTCAGATACCTCTGGGGGTGTGATTTCTTAATAGAATAAAACTGCCATGGTTTTATAATATGCTGCTATGTGGTGCTAGAAACCTCTCCAAAACACCCTCAAATTTATCAACACCAAAATCCCCAAAGTTACAAAGATGATATTAGCATTTTATTATAAATGCTTTGGGATCCTCAATAACTTGAAAGGCTTCTATTTTAGTATTAGAAGGAAACAGAATGCTAATTAATAAAATAAGGAGCGAAGCATGGTGCCAAGATGACTTCACTGCAGCAGATATAACCAATGACTTCACTGCAGCAGAAAGGTCCTAAAACTGTACTCAGAAGAATGCTGGCTGTTTCTGTGTTTTCACTAACACATGCTAAATACCGTGTCCCACTCTTCATACCTGGGAGGGAGCAGGGCAAGGATGACCCTTACTGCGAAGGAGCAGTCACACAGTCAAACAGTATTAAATAAGTATTTTATGATCAATACCCTTAAAACCCCAAGAGAAATTTTAAAACTTAATTTGTCTGAAGCTTAGCTGTACAGCTCCCAATTAAATGAGTGAACTGTGTTTTTAAATACCCATGTCCTACTCAAAATTCCCCATAGCTTTTCTTTTAAAAGCTATAAAATGTGTTACTGGCGACAGAATTCAGCTTAATAAGTTTCAGTAGGTTTTGATAGTTCATTCACACTTTAGCATATAAAAAGTGTAGGCAAGTAAGCAAAATCATTTTTCCCATCTCCTGCATTATTGGAAAAGGTGCAGAATCCAGCTGCATTTCATTAAAGTTGTTTTGGAAAGTTGAAGACAGCCCATGGGGAAAAGAGGACTCAAAATTAAATACTTGGAACCTGAGGTTAAACATTGCACATGGCTTTATGTGCCTCTCTCCCCTTATATTTGGATGACAAATGACTTCAGGCCTCTGCTGACCTAAGGATTTGTCATTGATGATTCAACAAGAAGAACTACTTAGACTTGTTTAGGATTCATGGTGAACAGGCAGTTTCCCATTCATTCTATTATATAATGGTCACTCTTAGGTCACATATACACCAAAGAGGCCCTGGCTTCAGAGGAACTTAAACCTTTGTAAGCTCTTTTATGAGTCTAGTCCTATTGGAAAGCATTTGATTCCACTGTCAGTCACCTTGTGACTCTTTTGTTTCCCTGATAAAGAATTAAAAGTGTGTTGGATCCTCATAACAGTGTTGATAGAGCACCCTTGACAATGGTGGCTTTGTGGCACAGTGTTGAGGTCATTATTTTATAGAGCAGCAGAAAAAGTTCCTATTAAAGACAACACTCAAATTCTTCACCTTGTTATGTCAGTGATTTTAATATTGTAAATGTTCTTCAACTTCAACCCTTTTGTTTCACTGTGAATATATCCAATATAGCCTCCAGAGTTTTACAAAAGGTGCCCTTGGAGTAACTCACCCACTGGGGTTATATTTACCACCCTAGTGGCTTCCTGTTTGGGAACCTGGCAGGGGCAATAAGTAGGCTTGAGATGCTTTTTGAACAATCCACCATTCTCTTACATTCTCCTTCATGTACACAGGTACTCCAACTGCTTTGCAGAGAAGTGGTAAACTAATAACCCTATTTACTCAGTCAAAAACTATGTGGAGTCCATATTTGGGGTGAGGCTTTCTCTTCGGAAAAGAAATGTTCAGCAAAACAGCCTAAATTCTCCAGGATAGAAGAGATTGATGGAGCATCTATCTTAATAAGGGTGTAGGCAAGGATACTAGGTTAACTCCTAAAACAAATATAGATGTTTCTTTTCCATATTCCAGGTAATGAAACCAACACGAGAAAGGGTTTGTCACTCTAGTTCCTCTTGATTTTTTCCAGCAGAGGGCACCATTTTCATTATCTAGATGAGTTTCAAAGTCAGACATGGGAATTGTTAGGTTCTATAAATTAGAATAGGCAAATTACTGAAGAGGCCCTGGAAACTGAGCTCTCAGCTCCTGGAACTGGGAACAGACCACTTTATTCTGTAGATAAAGAAAAATAGCACTTGTCTAGAAAATGTAGGCTGTTCAAGCAGTTTATTTATTTATTTATTTAAGTATATTGTAAGACCCACTACAACAAGCAGCTTGATTTAGATCTTGATATTTGAGATAAATCCCCACTAAACTAAGGTAAATACATATCCTTTGAACATTTGTGCATACATATATACATACGCAATTACAGCTTTTAAATTATTTTGACTGCTTTAAAATGTGGCTTTCCTTCTCTTGGAAACATTTAACACAAGAGTCATAAATATCACGGCAATTCTCTGCTGTACTGTGATTTTTAGTTGTATCCGTCCTTAAAATCTGATTCTATGGGTGTTGGAAATGACAAATATATACATTGAATGCTGAATTTGGTTTTATCAGATCTGGTACTCTCATGTGGCTAAGCAAAGAGTTATCGTGCCCTTCTGTTCCTTTATTTGTGCACTTTGTAGATTATGTTATCTGGCAAGCATCCAGGTCTATTGTGAAGGCACTGAAACAATACCTTGTATAGGTTGAACCATAACACTGTCAAAAGCCAGCACAACAAACCAAGGGACCAAGTAGTTCACATTGGAACTCAATAAAAATAACCTCTCTGAGAGGTTAGAGAATCATGATTATAAATAATGCCCACTGGAAATCCTTGAGAATGGATTTTCTGAAAATATTTACTGCTCCAGGTGGATTATTATTTTGACTACTTATGGTATGTACATCTCCCAAAATAAATTGGGATAAAGTATAGATAAAGTAAAGGTTTTTATTTCTTCCCCAGTGGATTGCTACATGTGCAAACTTAAAGGTCTGCTGAGTAATTATGGACACTAGAGAGCAGTAGAGGAGTGTCTGAGCACATAGCTGGCCGAAAATTAACATGCTTCAAAACAGTATCAGGCATATTCTCTTAAGGTGATATTCAGTTTCCACTGACAGTGGAAGACAATTTGAACTATCTTATAAATGAATCAATTTTTAGAGATTGGATAAATAACATCCAAACAATAAGCTATCAATAGGAATGCTAGTATTTATACTGATAAGCAGTTTATTATAAGTCAAAACTGCTTACTTTGGAGTAGAAAAATTTGGTAACAAATTCTGCATAAGATTTAGGTCATCGGTAATAGCTGTAATTCAAAGCAGATCTCTGACTACTTATGTAGAAGAGTCATCAAAATCAGTGTCATTTCAATGAATGCCTATTTATACCCAACATTCAAGACATCTGCATCAATTTACCAATAAATGTGTCTACCATTCATTATGCAGTCAAACTATCCCTTGTACAAACTACATCACAATTCTGATCTGTTTCCCCTTGGCCATAGTAACTCTCCTTGGGTGATGGAGAGAGTTACAGCGAAAATAACCACCACCATTATGCCTATGCTGTGGCAGACACCATGCAGTGCAGCCTCCATTGTATGGCTTCCACTTCTAGCCTCCCATAACCACATGTCCAAAGTCAGAATCTTGGTTCCTTGTTCTTATATCTTTCCAGCTTATAAACAGTACCATTATCCACCCACACCAGAAACATAAGAGTCATCCTTGATCCATTCCTCTTCCTTACTGTCTGTAAGTCCTCTTGATTCTAATTCTAAAATACATCCCAAATCCATTTCCTTCTTTCCAGTTCCACTGTCAGATTCTCACCTGGGCCCCCATCATCACGTGTCTGCACACTGTAAGAACCTCCAGCTGGTCTTTCTCTTCCCAACAGTAGTAGGGTATTTATATTTGATAACATAGACCAGATCTTAGCATTTCCCTGCGTGACATCCTTCAACTGCTGCCCATTCATCTTGGAATATAATCTAAACCCCTGGTAGTGGCTCTCTAAGCCCTGACCATCTCTCCTGGCTCACCCTGTACCCCTTCCAAATTCTTTTTGACTCAGGGCCTTCCGGTGTGGTGTTGCCCCTGCCTGAAGGCTGTGTGATTTCAGGAAGTCACTTAACCTTCTGGGCCTTGATTTTCTCATCTAAAATAAGGACCTTGGTCCTTTCTAGCAACGACCTTCCTGTTTTCTTAGAAAAAAATAGCAGTTCTCTTGAATTTATCTTCTAATAATCCTCTACTCAGCACTGACCCTGACATAATATGAGAGGTTAGCCACAGGCCCATTGGAAAATAGTTTCCAAGTATAGTATAGACCTATAAAATGCTTTGAAACTGAGACATACATGTTAACCAGCAATGTTTTCAATTAATAGAGGGATGTGTATACCTTGTGAGAATGCTTAAAGCCTAAAATTAAAGCAGGGCAGGAGACTTCATCTTTCTTAGAAAGCAAATTTACTGTTCTCTCACTAGTTTCTATCTGAATGTACCAGCTCCATGTAAGTTTGTATGTTCATTGGCATTCTAACCATCCTTTATTATAAGTGCATTTTCAAGGTTTATACTATTCTCATCAGCAGAACACTGTTGTCAAGTTTTTAATTTCAGATTGTCAGACATCCAAACTAGAATTGTTCCATTGCCTATAGCAGATAATAAATAATCAGATGCTCTTAAATCAGTGGACTACAGAAAATGAAGGTGAATTTTTAAAATTCAGTTTATTTATAAACTGAGCCAACCCCATGCCAGTTCAATCCGGTTCTGTGCATTTTGCTGAGTGTCTTCCAGATGCCAGGCACTACACCAATACAGGCTATGTAATAAGCAAATGCTGGGCCCAGCTCTCTAAGAACTCACAGTCCAGCAGGAAGACCTATATGCAAAAATACCGTGTCAGAAACCTGGTGAAGTAATAGAAGAAGGCACTGTGTGCTTTGGGGTAAAAAAGCGCTTCTGTCACCATGGAGGGATCAGACAAAGTGTCATGAGTAAATAATATTTACCTGTCAAAGAAGAAAACAGTGTCCCAGGAAGAGGATTCAGGTATGCAGAGAAACCAGAAGTGCATCAGCAGTGTCCTTTGGGGAAACAACTGAAATACAAAAGTGTCTGTGGCCAGAGACAAAGCTGGAAAGAGATGCAGGCACCAAGTCATGAAAGGACTTTGTATGTCTCGTATTCTCTCCAAAAAATTTGAGCTGTATCCTGAAATACTAATACTAACAACATGAGCTAACTTGGGGGCCTCACTAAAACCACTTTACATGATCTAACTCATATAATGCTCAACAGCTGATGAGGTTTCAGCTCAGGTAAGCCACTGTTTGAGTCGTGCTCTGAACTACGGTTATTCCACCTCCAAGTGAAAAGGAGCCATAGAAATTGTATGACCCTGGGCAAATTACTCAACACTGAACCTCCTTTCATCATCTGTAAACCATGAATAATGATAGTGCCTGCCTCATAGAACTGCTGTAAGAACTAAACAAATTAACAAACGTAAAATGCTTGGTTAGCATTGTGCATGGCACGTGGCATGTAACTGCCGTTGTTATTATTATCTTCAACATTATAATTTGCATTAATTTTTAAGATTTTAAGAAATGGAACACCATTACCCTGTTTGCATTAAAAGATGACAAAGAGGGCAAATGAAGCAAGGCAGGTGGCAAAGCTATTATATTGCCAACCCCAAGGGGCACCATTCACTTTGTAGTCAGTGTAGATGACACAGTGCCCCCTTGGACCTGCGCTGTGCAATGGCTCTGAGCAGAACAAGACAAGAGGTAATCCAGAGGTGACGAGAACCTAAATGAGGGGAACAGAGAAGAAACAGTGGTGACAGATATTGGGAAACAAGAGATCTCATGGGTAAGAACAATAAAGAGGGACTTGATTAACTACTAGATTTCTGGCCTGGGTAGGTGTGCAGAGGGGAAGTAAGAGGGGTGGGGAATCAACTCAGATTATTTTATGTCTCCGAATATGTGTCTCTAACTGCTTTCCAAAGGGAAAATAAACATGATTTCAGATTAGTGATTTTGTTCTATTAAGTGTGTTTCATCCTTTTATGAGTGTAAATAATTGGGATTTACTGAGTTAATCCTGATTAACTCAAACTGTGTTCCTAATAACATAGCCCAATGCAGTTCAGTGCCAGGATAAATGTCAGAATCCTATGTTGATTTTGTGTTATTGCAGTCTTCTGTTTGGCAAGACTGACACTGTTATTTCTGAATTAATGATTTCAATCACCCAAGACACCTTTTCAGTGAAATATGATACATAAAAATGGAGTCTCCTAATAGTTGTGAAAAAGCACTTCATTTGATTAATATATATTTGAAATACTCATCACAGCGCATGTAAGTGTGAACTTTTAATGACACAGAAGAAGAAATATTTGTATATGCATCTTTTTGTACAGACAAGCTCAGAGCACCCTCAAATAGAAGAGACAGAAAAGAATGTGGGTTATGTCATTGCGTCAGCCCCTAGAAAGCCTACACCACTGGTGTATTATTCACACCCATCTGTAGAGGTCTCTTAGGAGTCTTGGGAGTCCCTTGGGAAAAGCCTCCCAGGAACAGGCAGTTAAGAGTATGGCAGGATCATTTTCTTAGCCTGTTTTGGGTCCAATTATGTATTTTCTATTTTATCTTGCTATTAACTACTCCCCCGCCCCCTCAAAAAAAGGCCTGGTGTGTTGGCTCATGCTTGTAATCCTAACACCTTGGGAGGCTGAAGAGAGAGGGTCACTTGAAGCCAGGAGTTCAAGACCCCTGGACAAGATAGCAAGACCCCATCTCTACAAAACAACAATAACAAACCCAGTCCAACAGGTTACACTGGCTAAACACATTTTTCTTAGGGATTTAATTTTTTTCCCTGCTTTACCTTATGTGTGATACTTATAAAATATGCCACATTTTTAGTATTGCTTCACTCTTAGGGCGCCAGAGTTGTCAATGCCTTGATTCTATATTCTGGGGCTTGCACTGTAAAGCATACATTTTACCTAAGATCAATGTCACAAGTAAGTTTATCTGCTGTTCCTTTCTTTTTTTTTTTTTTTCATTTTTTTAAAGCAAAACATGCCTCTTTATTTTTCCAAAACATCTAATCACAATCAACATCCAATAATTAGGAAATCAATCTAAAAACAAATCTTAAGGAAATAAACCATCTGTATTATTTTATAATAACAATAATAACTACTATTTGCTGAGTCCTAATCATTGCCAAGTGCCGCATATTTCCCATGTATTACCGAAATGTAATAGTCACAACAACCCTGAAAGATATATTACTTCAATTTTACAGATGAGGAGGTTGGGCTAAGATATACGTAATTCAGGCCTTACTAGCAGATGCTAATTAGAATGCTTGTTGGAAATGCCTAGGGGGTCATCAGAGAGTAGCATCAAACACTGGGGGAGCAGGGCCAGCATCCTGCAGAATTCTGTTTAGGCCTGTGAGCACACTCCCTTGCTCCGGGGGTGACTTTTAGTGTTCACAGCTCCTCTGTTGGACCTGCTGGCCTTCAAGCTCCAGATTCTGTGTCTTCCTCGCTTATGATGACTGTTTGCTTACCCTGCTGCCCTCTCCACAATTCTCCTTTCATTCCATGCTTCACCCTCTCCACAAGTAATTATCAAGCACTTTCTACATGCCAGCGACTGCTCCAAGGACTGGAGAAACAGCAGTGAACAAAACAGTCTATTTTGTTTAAATCTCTGTTCTGTGGAGCTGTTGAGCACAGACAGAAAATAAACAAGTAATAAAATCACCCTGAATCTTACCCTTTCAATCTCATACTTAACTCCAGGCTTCTAACCAAACACATGTCAAAAACATGGATGGGCTCTTTCTCATCTGCCATAGACAAAGTCTGTGGCATAGACGAAGTCTCTTCATCCTTCTTAGGCTGTAAGAATTCATTGAAAGAAGAGCCCTGGCCTCTGTGTTCCTTACTCATATACCTGAATAATGAGCAAGGCTGTAGGAACTACTAGCTCCTCTGTAACAATTTTCCTCTTTATTATATGTTCATATTCCCAATAACTAGAGCACGAGAGAATCTAGCCAGCCATTCAGTCTTTGTTACTGAATACTGTCTGCCTCAGATACTTCCATTTTGAACTGAATAGAATAATCTAGAAGGAAACGTAATACCCTCTTTTTTAGTCATTCCTTGCCAGATGCCTGTATCTTTCTTCTGGCCTATAGTTTGGCCCCTTGAGCTCAGAGGATCCCAAGGGGCTACTGTAGCCAGTCTCTGATAATACTGTTTTGTCACTCGTCCCATGAAGTTCTTGCCTACAGGAAAGGAGTATGACTGCCAGCCCTGACCCCCTCGACCTTAGAGTGGAATGAGGTAGACCCTTAATATTCTTAGAAAGGATGTCCCAAGCTCTTAGCAATTGTTCAGATTTAGAAATGGTGCTGTAACACATAATTTCTCCCATAAAGTGCAGTCAAGTGTAAGTGACCTCTTCAGAACCTTAATGATTCTATATTAAACAAAAACAATTGAATTTCTTATAAAAATCATCAGTTATGTACAACTTCTTAATATTCTTTCCACCTCCAGTGACAGTACAAGGAGTCAACTTTCCCGTGGGAGCAATTGTTCAAAGTAGAATTTGCCACCTCAAGGAAGTTAGAGTGATGTGGTTAACAATAATAACAGGAATATGAGCTGGCCCGACACAGAGCTCACTGTGTGTGAGGCTCCATGCTGACCTCTTTACATGCATGACTCTTTAAATCCTCCAACAACCTTACAAACTAAGTGCTATTATTGTCCTCATTTTTCAGATGAGAAAACTGAAGTAGAGAGAGGTAAAATAACTTGCCTCACATTATCCAGCTAGTAAATGGTGGAACCAGGACTCCTATCAAGGCTGCCTGTCCTCAGAGCCAATGCCAAAATCTCAACTCTGTCATCCTTCTCAATATGAGTGAATAAAAAAGCTGTGATGAGGTGTGCTGGTGAGGGCTCACTCACCTTTGAATGGGGCTGCCACACCTGTTGTCTACAGTGGAGCATTCAAATCAATGCCTCAGTGAAGTGGCAGATTGTCCCATGTCAAAGGTGTTTGGGTCACTGGGAACATCCGCTCCTTCAGTGTCAGGGTCTGCTGGCATTCTGACTTAACCAAGGCTACCTGTGGCTATAGTTCATCCAGCCTAGTATTTCTAGTTTGGGCTGCCGCTCCCCTTCCTCTCCACCAGAATTTTTACTATTTCAGGAGGAGGTGAATCCCTGTGAGGTAGATTTCTGATTTTGGAGATGATACTTGTGATTAAAGAGAAAGCTTGATAGGAGGAGAGCCACAATTTTCCATGACTTTAAAAGAGGAAATAATTTTCTGCTTCACTCTGGAAGACAAAGGAAATGCCTCCCCTAACAATTCCCTTTATCAAAGTAACATTTCACCTGCCAGGTAGGTATTACTTCATTTGAATACAATAGCAGCCTTCAGCAGCAATAGCTAAAATTTACTCCTATCTCTTTCTTTTTACAAAGCCTTCAAATTTGTACATGAATAGAATCTTAGAAACAACCAATTTTTTTTTTTATACTTTAAGTTTTAGGGTACATGTGCACAACGTGCAGGTTAGTTACATATGTATACATGTGCCATGTTGGTGTGCTGCACCCATTAACTCATCATTTAACATAAGGTATATCTCCTAATGCTATCCCTCCCCCCTCCCCCCACCCCACAACAGGCCCCGGTGTGTGATGTTTCCCTTCCTGTGTCCATGTGTTCTCATTGTTCGATTCCCACCTATGAGTGAGAACATGCGGTGTTTGGTTTTTTGTCCTTGCAATAGTTTGCTGAGAATGATGGTTTCCAGCTTCATCCATGTCCCTACAAAGGACATGAACTCATCCTTTTTTATGGCTGCATAGTATTCCATGGCGTATATGTGCCACATTTTCTTAATCCAGTCTATCATTGTTGGACATTTGGCTTGGTTCCAAGTCTTTCCTATTGTGAATAGTGCCACAATAAATATTCGTGTGCATGTGTCTTTATAGCAGCATGATTTATAATCCTTTGGGTATATACTCAGCAATGGGATTGCTGGGTCAAATGGTATTTCTAGTTCTAGATCCCTGAGGAATCGCCACACCGGCTTCCACAATGGTTGAACTAGTTTACAGTCCCACCAACAGTGTGTAAAAGTGTTCTTATTTCTCCACATCCTCTCCAGCACCTGTTGTTTCCTGACTTTTTAATGATTGCCATTCTAACTGGTGTTAGATGGTATCTCATTGTGATTTTGATTTGCATTTCTCTGATGGCCAGTGATGATGAGCATTTTTTTGTGTGTCTTTTGGCTGCATAAATGTCTTCTTTTGAGAAGTGTCTGTTCATATCCTTCACCCACTTGTTGATGGGGTTGTTTGTTTTTTTCTTGTAAATTTGTTTGAGTTTCTTGTAGATTCTGGATATTAGCCCTTGGTCAGATGAGTAGATTTCAAAAATTTTCTCCCATTCTGTAGGTTGCCTGTTCACTCTGGTGGAAGTTTCTTTTGCTGTGCAGAAGCTCTTTAGTTTGATTAGATCCCATTTGTCAATTTTGGCTTTTGTTGCCATTGCTTTTGTTGTTTTAGACGTGAAGTCCTTACCCATGCCTATGTCCTGAATGGTATTGCCTAGGTTTTCTTCTAGGGTTTTTATGGTTTTAGGTCTAACATGTAAGTCTTTAATCCATCTTGAATTAATTTTTGTATAAGGTGTAAGGAAGGGATCCAGTTTCGGCTCTCTACATATGCCTAGCCAGTTTTCCCAGCACCATTTATTAAATAGGGAATCCTTTCCCCATTGCTTGCTTTTGTCAGGTTTGTCAAAGATCAGATGGTTGTAGATATGCGGCATTATTTCTGAGGGCTCTGTTATGTTCCGTTGGTCTATATCTCTGTTTTGGTACCAGTACCATGCTGTTTTGGTTACTGTAGCCTTGTAGTATAGGTTGAAGTCAGGTAGCGTGATGCCTCCAGCTTTGTTCTTTTGGCTTAGGATTGACTTGGCAATGCGGGCTCTTTTTTGGTTCCATCTGAACTTTAAAGTAGTTTTTTCCAATTCTGTGAAGAAAGTCATCGGTAGCTTGATGGGGATGGCATCGAATCTATAAATTACCTTGGGCAGTATGGCAATTTCCACGGTATTGATTCTTCCTACCCATGAGCATGGAATGTTCTTCCATTTGTTTGTATCCTCTTTTATTTCATTAAGCAGTGGTTTGTAGTTCTCCTTGAAGAGGTCCTTCACATCCCTTGTAAGTTGGATTCCTAGGTATTTTATTCTGTTTGAAGCAATTGTGAATGGGAGTTCACTCATGATTTGGCTCGCTGTCTGTTATTGGTGTATAAGAATGCTTGTGATTTTTGCACATTGATTTTGTATCCTGAGACTTTGCTGAAGTTGCCTATCAGCTTCAGGAGATTTTGGGCTGAGACGATGGGGTTTTCTAGATATACAATCATGTCATCTGCAAACAGGGACAATTTGACTTCCTCTTTTTCTAATTGAATACCCTTTATTTCCTTCTCCTGCCTGATGGCCCTGGCCAGAACTTCCAACACTATGTTGAATAGGAGTGGTGAGAGAGGGCATCCCTGTCTTGTGCCAGTTTTCAAAGGAAATGCTTCCAGTTTTTGCCCATTCAGTATGATATTGGCTGTGGGTTTGTCATAAATAGCTCTTATTATTTTGAGGTACGTCCCATCAATACTTAATTTATTGAGAGTTTTTAGCATGAAGGGCTGTTAAATTTTGTCAAAGGCCTTTTCTGCATCTATTGAGATAATCACGTGGTTTTTGTCTTTGGTTCTGTTTATATGCTGGATTACGTTTATTGATTTGCTTATGTTGAACCAGCCTTGCATCCCAGGGATGAAGCCCACTTGATCATGGTGGATAAGCTTTTTTGATGTGTTGCTGGATTTGGTTCGCCAGTATGTTATTGAGGATTTTTGCATCGATGTTCATCAGGGATATTGATCTAAAATTCTCTTTTTTTGTTGTGTCTCTGCCAGGCTTTGGTATCAGGATGATGCTGGCCTCATAAAATGAGTGAGGGAGGATTCCCTCTTTTTCTATTGATTGGAATAGTTTCAGAAGGAATGGTACCAGCTCCTCCTTGTACCTCTTGTAGTATTCGGCTATGAATCCATCTGGTCCTGGCCTTTTTTTGGTTGGTAAGCTATTAATTATTGCCTCAATTTCAGAGCCTGTTATTGGTCTATTCAGAGATGCACCTTCTTCCTGGTTTAGTCTTGGGAGGGTGTATGTGTTGAGGAATTTATCCATTTCTTCTAGATTTTCTAGTTTATTTGCGTAGAGTTGTTTATAGTATTATATGATGGTAGTTTGTATTTCTGTGGGATCGGTGATGATATCCCCTTTATCATTTGTTATTGCGTCTATTTGATTCTTCTCTCTTTTCTTCTATATTAGTTTTTCTAGCGGTCTATCAATTTTGTTGATCTTTTCAAAACACCAGCTCCTGGATTCATTGATTTTTTGAAGGGTTTTTTGTGTCTCTATTTCCTTCAGTTCTGCTCTGATCTTAGTTATTTCTTGCCTTCTGCTAGCTTTTGAATGTGTTTGCTCTTGCTTCTCTGGTTCTTTTAATTGTGATGTTAGGGTGTCAATTTTAGATCTTTCCTGCTTTCTCTTGTGGGTATTTAGTGCTATAAATTTCTCTCTGAACACTGCTTTGAATGTGTCCCAGAGATTCTGGTTTGTTGTGTCTTTGTTCTCGTTGGTTTCAAAGAACATCTTTATTTCTGCCTTCATTTCATTATGTACCCAGTAGTCATTCAGGAGCAGGTTGTTCAGTTTCCATGTAGTTGAGCGGTTTTGAGTGAGTTTCTTAATCCTGAGTTCTAGTTTGATTGCACTGTGGTCTGAGAGACAGTTTGTTATAATTTCTATTCTTTTACATTTGCTGAGGAGTGCTTTCCTTCCAACTATGTTGTCAATTTTGGAATAAGTGCAGTGTGGTGCTGTGAAGAATGTATATTCTGTTGATTTGGGGTGGAGAGTTCTGTAGATGTCTATTAGGTCCGCTTGGTGCAGAGCTGAGTTCAATTCCTGGATATCCTTGTTAACTTTCTGCCTCGTCGATCTGTCTCATGTTGACAGTGGGGTGTTAAAGTCTCCCATTATTATTGTGTCGGAGTCTAAGTCTCTTTGTAGGTCTCTAAGGACTTGCTTTATGAATCTGGGTGCTCCTGTATTGGGTGCATATATATTTATGATAGTTAGTTCTTCTTGTTGAATTGATCCCTTTACCATTATGTAATGGCCTTCTTTGTCTCTTTTGATCTTTGTTGGCTTAAAGTCTGTTTTATCAGAGACTAGGATTCCAACCCCTGCCTTTTTTTGTTTTCCATTTTCTTGGTAGATCTTCCTCCATCCCTTTATTTTGAGCCTATGTGTGTCTCTGCACGTGAGATGGGTTTCCTGAATACAGCACACTGATGGGTCTTGACTCTTTATCCAATTTGCCAGTCTGTGCATTTTAATTGGAGCATTTAGCCCATTTACATTTAAAGTTACTATTGTTATGTGTGAATTTGATCCTGTCATTATGATGTTAGCTGGTTATTTTGCTCGTTAGTTGATGCAGTTTCTTCCTGGCCTTCATGGTCTTTACATTTTGGCATGTTTTTGCAGTGGCTGGTACCGGTTGTTCCTTTCCATGTTTAGTGCTTCCTTCAGAAGCTCATTTAGGGCAGGCCTGGTGGTGACAAAATCTCTCAGCATTTGCTTGTCTGTAAAGTATTTTATTTCTCCTTCACTTATGAAGCTTAGTTTGGCTGGATATGAAATTCTGGGTTGAAAATTCTTTAAGAATGTTGAATATTGGCCCCCGCTCTCTTCAGGCTTGTAGAGTTTCTGCCGAGAGATCAGCTATTATTCTGATGGGCTTCCGTTTGTGGGTAACCCGACCTTTCTCTCTGGCTGCCCTGAACATTTTTCCTTCATTTCAACTTTGGTGAATCTGACAATTATGTGTCTTGGAGTTGCTCTTCTCGAGGAGTATCTTTGTGGTGTTCTCTGTATTTCCTGAATTTCATTGTTGGCCTGCCTTGCTAGATTGGGGAAGTTCTCCTGGATAATATCCTGCAGGGTGTTTTACAGCTTGGTTCCGTTCTCCCCGTCAGTTTCAGCTACACCAGTCAGATGTAGATTTGGTCTTTTCACATAGTCCCATATTTCTTGGAGGCTTTGTTCATTTCTTTTTATTCTTTTTTCTCTAATCTTCTCTTCTCCCTTCATTTCATTCATTTGATCTTCCATCACTGATACCTTTCTTCCAGTTTATCGAATCGGCTTCTGAGGCTTGTGCATTTGTCATGTAGTTCTCGTGCTGTGGTTTTCAGCTCTATCAGTTCCTTTAAGGACTTCTCTGCATTGGTTATTCTAGTTTGCCATTCGTCTAATTTTTTTTCAAGGTTTTTAACTTCTTTGCCATGGGTTCAAACCTCCTCCTTTCGCTTGGAGTAGTTTGATCTTCTGAAGCCTTCTTCTCTCAACTCATCAAAGTCATTCTCTGTCCAGCTTTGTTCCATTGCTGGTGAGGAGCTGCGTTCCTTTGGAGGAGGAGAGTCTCTCTGATTTTTAGAGTTTCCAGTTTTTCTGCTCTGTTTTTTCCCCTCCTTTGTGGTTTTATCTACCTTTGGTCTTTGATGATGGTGACGTACAGATGGGGTTTTGGTGTGGATGTCCTTTCTGTTTGTTAGTTTTCCTTCTAACAGTCAGGACCCTTAGCTGCAGGTCTGTTGGAGTTTGCTGGAAGTCCACTCCAGACCCTGTTTGCCTTGGTATCGGCAGCGGAGGCTGCAGAACAGCGGATATTGGTGAGCAGCAAATGTTGCTGCCTGATCGTTCCTCTGGAAGTTTAGTCTCAGAGGAGTACCCGGCCGTGTGAGGTGTCAGTCTGACCCTACTAGGGGGTGTCTCCCAGTTAGGCTACTTGGGAGTCAGGGACCCACTTGAGGAGGCAGTCTGTCCATTCTCGTATCTCCAGCTGCATGCTGGAAGAACCACTACTCTCTTCAAAGCTGTCAGACAGGGACATTTAAGTCTGCAGAGGATTCTACTGCCTTTTGTTTGGCTACTCCCTGCCCCCAGCGGTGGAGTCTACACAGGCAGGCAGGCCTCTTTGAGATTCGGTGGGCTCCACCCAGTTCCAGCTTCCAGGCAGCTTTGTTTACCTACTCAAGCCTCAGCAATGGCAGGTGCCCCTCCCCCAGCCTCGCTGCCACCTTGCAGTTTGATCTCAGACTGCTGTGCTAGCAATGAGTGAGGCTCCGTTGGCCTAGGACCCTCCAAGCCAGGCGCGGGATATAATCACCTGGTGTGCTGTTTGCTAAGACCGTTGGAAAAGCGCAGTATTAGGGTGGGAGTGACCCGATTTTCCAGGTGCTGTCTTTTACCCCTTTCTTTGACTAGGAAAGGGAATTCCCTGACCCCTTGCACTTCCCAGGTGAGGCGATGCCTCGCCCTGCTTCGGCTCACGCTGAGTATGCTGCACCCACTGTCCTACACCTACTTTCTGACACTCCCCAGTGAGTTGAGCCCGGTACCTCAGTTGGAAATGCAGAATCACCCGTCTTCTGCATTGCTCACACTGGGAGCTCTAGACTGGAGCTGTTCCTATTTGGCCATCTTGGCTCCACCCCCACAATTGTTTTCTTTTATACTCCTTGAGATTTTTACCCTCTTTAAACATTTTTATAAGTGGAAAAAATGCAACTATATTGAAGAAAACTGCCCATTTTCAAAAAACTAACAGTGATTTTCGTTTTTCCATGTTGCCTTCCAGTTCAGGCTCACACTATTAATGTTTTCCATAATGGTCCTTGCAGGTCATCTTAGGCAGTAGAGGCTAGGTTTTGCTCCAATTAACATAATCCCCAAATCTCAGGGGCTAAACACAACTCAAATTCATATCTCACTCCCTCTGCATCACCGCCTCAGGTTTGCAGAAGGCTCTGCTTATCATAGTCACTCCTCCTCAGGCCCAACGGGTCAGACCTCATCAGGACACACACTTCCACAATCACTGATGCAGAGGAAGGATAAACAGCAAATTACAAACAGCCTCTTAAGAGTCCTGCCTGGAAGTAACACCCATCACCCCAGCTTCCTTTCCGCCAGCCAACACAAATCACATGGCCAAGCCAACTTCAGGGGGAATGAACTATTCATCTACTGTGTGCCCGGAAGAACAAGAGATGGAATGTTTGAGAAGGGCCCTTATGAGTTCCATAAATATATTCTATTCTGTCATGAACCCTAATTTCCTAAACCATTTTCCTACCAATGGATATTTGGGCCAAGAGCAATGGTTTATATTTATGTATGATTTAAAAACATGTTATTAAAAATTATTCAATGATACTTATTAAAGCACAGTAAGGAAGACTTTATTCAGAACCATAAAGAGAGCTATAGAGACCACCACAACAGGGCCTTGCAGTCAGGAAAAAGATTGAGCTCAACTCCAAACACATAAGCAAGTGGGAATTTATAGCCAAGGAGGAGTGTGGGAGTCAGTGGATGGAAAATTACTAAGGGGAGACATCAGGGGCAAGGGAGAGTCTGGCTAAAACCACCTAACAGGATTCTTGCCAAAGAAAGGCCAGGGTGATTGGACATCACCTGGGGAATGGTGGAGGGTAAGAAACCTAATCAGAGATCAAGAATGGTCAGATATTGAGGATAGCGGTTCTTGCTAAACTGGTGTAGCAGAATTCTTTGCCAAAACTGGATTTTACAAGGAAGTGAACATATGGGCCTAGCAGAGGATTCAGAAGCCTAATTAGCGTTTGGCCAAGCAGAGAATCTTTGTCATATATTTGAATGTGTTTTATGGCCCCATCCCCAGATAACATTTGGCTGCCCCCACATGAGATCCCTTGAGCACAACACACACATATACATACATGCGCACACACAAGCACCCAGACACACACACAGTTGGCTGCCAATCCCCACGCCAACAGCACCCTCGTCATACCTGTCCAATTCTGTCTTGCAGTGATAGAAGTATAAATCAAAGATTTTTGTCACACCCACTTCCCTGTGGCTAGGTTCTTGAAAACCTCTGTGTAATCTTCCCTTCTTGCAGTAAAGAATTCATAATAGTATCTGTCTTCCATGTCAGCCAACTACGGCTACATAAATGCTGAACACACATACGTGCATGCACACACACACCCGTACACCCGATCACCTATTTGCCCCATGGCCACAGATTGGAAGACCAGATACTAACAAAGCCCAGCCATGAAACAGAACCAAGTATGCCTGCATGTTCTGACTTGCTTCCATTTGAACTCAAGGTGGCATTTTAAGTACCTTATCTCCTCCCTGATGCAGCCTCTGACTTTGTGCCTTTTAATAAGAATACCTTTTGTGCCCAGCATTTAAAATGTCAAACAACAATGCTCCCTGTGTAGTTGAGCAACAGCAACCTATATTCTTAGCCCTAGCACAGTGCCTGACACACAGTAGCCCCGGTCTAAATGAGAGCAGAGATAACTTTAGAAATGGAATGAGGAAACATTGATGGCTGTGTTTCCCCTGTGAGGATGGTGGCATTTCCCAGCTATGAAATGGCCTCTATTAATACAGGCCAAAGGACTATTGTGGCTTTTGAATTGAATTATTATGTATTGCCAGCCTTCCAGATGATAAAATAAAATGTTAGTGGGATGCTAGAGCCATCTTCCCTGTAGTTGTAGATTAAATTTAACAAAAAAATTAATAACTGAGAGGACTCCAGCTGAAGTTATATTGGAACTGGGAAACAAGTTAACACTAATGGGAATGACATAGGGAGGGGAAAAAGGAAGGGACAGAATTGTGCAGAGCAGGGCATGAGACACAGGCTCCAGAGCCCAGAGGGTAGACAAAGGGTCTCACAAGTTCAGGCATGGCTCAGGAAACACCGGTACCACCAGACCCTAACCAGCGAACAGGGCAATGGGGAGAGATTCCAAAAGGAATCAGCACCAGCTGTAGTCTCATGAGGAAATGTGTGCATTTGTGGTCTTATCAGGAGTACAGAGAACTGGACCACTTCTCCCATGGAAGGAACACCAGGACTGGCAGGAACTGAGAGACGTTACAGGGCATTTGGGACTGCCTAGATTCCAATTCTCAGACTGCCATTTGTTTACTGTATTCCTTTGGCAAGTTATGTTTGAGTTTCCTCATCTGTAAAGTGGGATTAATAATAGTACCCACTTCATGGGGATGTTGTGAAAATTAAGCAAAATAACATGTATAGAGTTACTTAGGGACAACAAGGACTGCCATGTAGTAAGTGATTTGAAAATGTAAGATCTAGGAGGGGTTCTCAGGTCCCAGAGGCAAAGTGGGATTTAGGGCAAGGTCCCAGAACTAGAGGCAAGCTGGGGTTCCATGTGGAAGATGGCCAACTCCAGGGTGGAGAACCAGAAGTACGAGTGAGACCATGGTAGAAAGGCCAAGAATGTGCAGCAACATGCCCTTGAGGTTGTTTAAAGATGCAGATGATGGACAATGTGGGTGAACCTAGAAGACATTATGCTAACTGAAGTAAGCCAAAAATAAAAGGACAAATATTATATGATTCTACTTATATGAAGCATCTCCAGTAGTCAAATTCATAGAGACAGAAAGTAAAATGGATGGTGTTTGCCAGGGCCTGGAGGGAAGGGAGAGTGTGGTTACAGTTTAACGGGTCAAGAATTCAGTTCGCAAAATAAAAGGAGTTCCAGAGATGGATGGTGGTGTTGGCTGCACAATGTGAATGTTGTTAATGCCACTGAACTGTACACTTAAAATGGCTACAATGGTAAATTTTATGTTATATACATGAGCTTTACACAATTTTTTTTAAAAACAAAGGAAGTCTGTATAAAGTTTATACTTTAGTTATGATAATGTATCAATATTGGTTCACTAATAGTAAGAAAATGTACCAGACTTATGTAAGATGTCGATAATAAGAGAAACTGGCTTCAGATAGCAATAAATTATGTAAGAAATCTTTGTACTATTGTCACTTTTTTTATAAATCTAAAACTGTCCTACCAAATAAATGAAGTATATTTTTAAAAAGTAGATGCAGAAGTTGGGAAGAACCAGATAAAGAGCTGCTTGGTTGAGTAAGAGCTCCCTTGGTTGAGTAAGGGATGGTTGAGATTCAGGGAGAGATTGTTATAAGCCCGAAAACAGAGATTAAAAAGGTGATTTGGAAGGTAATATGGGAAGGAGGAAAGGGATTTAAAGAATCTGAGGAATCACAGGATTGACCACAGCAGCAGATGAGCAGATGACCATGGGCACTGCCTGGGAAAGGACTCAGGTCATCAAGTGACCTGCGCTTACATTGATCTGCTTTGCACATGCACAGGAGAATGTCCTAAAAACACACGTATAATCAGCTGAGAGTATTTCAAATTCCAGATATGGAAGATTACTAAACATGCATCCTTGGTATGTTTCCTTAAAGCACAACAAAATCCTGGCAATTATGAACAAAAAGAATGGTGCAGGGCATGAGGCATGGGCCCATCACCAGGTGGCCTGGTGTGTCTCCATAAATGAGGGCACTTCAACATGTCAAGACTGGGCTGTCAAGGGTTGATCCTATAAATCAGATGTCGTTTTCATAGGATCGTGCCATTTTTAATTCTTGACCCAAGAAAGTCTTTATCAATCAGATCCAAGTTCAGCACATTTTTAGCACCCATAAAGTCTGTATTTGGCATGTTTACCCATGTTGTTTGAATTACAATAACTGGTAGCGTGACTAGCATAGAGCATTATTTGCAGACA
The DNA here is from genome assembly GCF_028885655.2 of Pongo abelii. Taxonomy (NCBI): domain Eukaryota; kingdom Metazoa; phylum Chordata; class Mammalia; order Primates; family Hominidae; genus Pongo; species Pongo abelii. Next base: position 66,107,697 of record NC_071988.2, read on the forward strand.
CTAGAGTCAAGTTTTTTGAGTAATAAATAATAGAAAAAGGACCACAACCATGATCTTCCTATTATGACTATGAAAGAATGAATTGTGAGCTCCTAGGCTCCTTCTATAACAACTGTCAAACCAAATGAAACCAAGTCATGGCAGGTTTTGGTCACATGTATGGTACTGAGCTGTTTTCCTAAAGGCCAGACCCAGCCAGGCTTGCTGGCTACAGCAGGAGGTGCTAGAGGAGGCATGAAACATCAGAAGTGGGCACTGCACAGCCTCCATGGGTGCTCTGCTCCACACCCTCTGGGAGCTGAAATGTCAGCAATATTGGCATCATTTTGAATACTGCACAGTGCTGTGGAAATTGGGCATGCACAGATTCTGACCAATCAACATGAGAAGAGTAAGGAAGTTATGGGACACAACTCTGTGGGTAGAATGAACACTAGCATGGCAGGGACAGAATAAAAGAAGCATGTGCTCAGCTGCTGAGGGAAATGGGCATTGGTTAGGGGTGCCAGAGGAACTGAGGGCTCTGGCCTGAGTCCGGAAACCAGTAAATAGTGTCTGTGGCATGAAGTGAGAAATCAAAGAAATCCAATAATATGCCATGAAAGATGTCACTCTTAGGCCCATCATTTTTTGGGGGGGCTTTTATAGTCTACTTAATTTATTGGGGTGTTTTCAATATGGCTCCTAGAAAAGGAAATATGTGCAACAGAATGCAGAAATGGCATGAAATCTGATATTTTCCAGCCTGGCCTCCACCTATCATGATGGTTATGGCATGTAGAAGGTGTTCAATAAATGCTGTCTGAGTGAATGATCATTATGAAATAGATGGCAACAGCACTGTGTGTGTGTGTGTGCGCGCATATCTTTTGTTTTATTCACTTAGTCACCACCATACATTGTGCCTTTCAGATTAGGAATCATGTAATTAATGTCATTTCTGCGAGGCTTTTTCTATTGCAAGATGGGATCTCAACTGATACCACTGTCTAAATTACTGACTAAATTAACATGGTGTTATTTTATCTCAGATGCTTATCTTAGAGCATCCTGTTTTATGCTGGCTCACCCTTAGGAGTACTCAAGCGAGGGCTGGACGGCAAACTACACTTGATGGGTGTTTTAGACCAAAATATTCAAGGATCGCTTCTGAGTCCGTGTGTATGTGTGTGTGTGGGTGTCCCTCACATTTCGCAACGTCTATATTACTTTGGCAATCTGAGGTGGATTGTAGTAGTTGACTACATTGTCTTGACATTGCAAACCCACTTTGTCTACCTTGAACCATTAATTCAGTGAAATCAAAATTCAAGACACTTAGCCTGCAACTCCTAGAATGTGCCTGGAAACATGGATGGAGATTACTTCAGTGCTGACAGGGCCGTTGGAAAAGACATTGGTTTTTGGGAATATGTGAACCCCCTTTTGGTATAGTAAAATGTCCTTTTCCTATTTTGGAAAAGTTGGACCTGTTGGCTAAAGCAATTAGCAGTTACTACTGATGACTTAACACTGGATTGGATTCAACCTGTGATATATGCATCTTTACCCTTCTGCCAAGCTCCTGTGCCTTTAACCAGTCCAGAACTTAAGCAGCTAACAATAGGCAGAAATATTCCTGACCTAGTTTTTGTATCTTTACATGATGCATAGATAAAAATAATTTCTCTGTACTAATTAGCTTTAAAATCTTGGAACACAACTGCTTGGAGGCTTTCCATTTCTAAAATTGGTGCCCAGAACATTGCTAAGTGGCCTGCTTCAGGGAAAGATGTGTTGGTCTTAATTAATCCATCATTGAGCTTTTCAATGGAAATAATTGAATACAATCTTTATATTATTCTTTTTCCCAATTAATGACTAGAGAAAAATGTAATTTGGCAAGGACAAATGTATGACTAGTCCTTCATTCTCATGTCTAATTTTTCTTAGGCATCTCTTGATTTTCAGGTATTTGATTAACTATTCAGATAATGACACAATATGGAACTTTTAATGTTGCACAGCCATTGCTTCTTGTCCAACTTATGAAACCAAAAGGCAACATTTTATCCTCCCCTCACCTCTGTTTTTACCAATAGTGTGTCTTTTGGAGTGTGAAACTGAGGCTGAGAGAGAGATGTAGGCTGTTGCTCATCAAATTTACAGAAGAGACTCCTGTCTCAAAGGACCATTTTTCCCCATTCCTGAGGAAAAATAAATAATCATGGCTAGAAAAGGGGAATTTGAGTTCATTTGATGGAGAGACTTTTGCAGACAGTTGAGTGTGTAACTGTATCTTATATACTCATATTTGAAGTAGTTCAATTTAAGATAAGGAACAGGGCAGGGTGGTTAGATTAAAAAACAAAACGTCAAGTTAAAAATATTTTCTTTACAGACATGGGTACTCTCAGAAAGATAGATTGCCTTTTAGAACCCGACTCCCAGAAATGGGAAAGAGAAGACAGTCCAAGGACCTTACAGCAAATTCTTAATGCAAAAGAATGAAGTATATGTGAACATTTTTAAAGCAATAGGGTGAGTGACCCCAGGATTCTCACTTCTCCTCCAACCTTACGTTGCATCAGGAGAAAACAACGGAAATAATGACAACAGAGAGAAAGATTTTATTTGTTTAACCCTAAATGGTCCCTGTAGTAATCTCACTAATAATTGACCAGGGCATTCTGAAAATAAGTTGCAAACTTGAGAAGATACAGTTTTTTTCAATAGAGGATAATTGAAATGCCTTCATAGGAATGGAGTACTTCTGGATACTTCAACTTGGTAAAACTTGTGTTTGTTTAGTAATTCTTGATTTAAACAAAGCCAGGTTTGTGTGTGTTGCACTGGGGGAGGAGAAATAAGGAAATCAATGAGCTTATATACAAGTAAGTCACTTTTGTGTGGATTTGTGAGGCCTTGGCCCTTCTTTCTATTCCCTCTCCTTTTGGGATCTCATCCAAGCTAAAAACTTCAGCTGTGTCATCCACAGAGATAATTAATTTGGAAAAGAGAGATTCACAATGACCATGATAGTAAAATATTGGATAAGCTGTGTTGGGAAAAAGGGATTCAACTTCATTTCAAAGAAAGTCAGATTCCATCATCTGTGAGAGCCAGTCTGGGGGTAAGGCAGGTTTCCTACTGCTGATTAAAGCAGACGGACAGGGAGGCAAGAAGTTACAACTTTTGTCTACTTTCTTAGCCTGTTTCACTCATGCTGCCTGCCCCCGCCAAACTATTTTCATCATAGCATTAACACAATGCTCATTTTAACATATTACTTCAAAAAGAAAAAAATAAGAAGACAATCATATTTTGAGAATGTGGCCAAGGAGAATGACCTCTGCCACCCCACTCCCAGCCCAGCTATGCTTCTTCTTAAATGTGCTACTTTCAGGAGAAAATACTACAACCTACAGACCACATTTATAGGGAAGACTATTTCAACTCAATAAAGGGTATCATTTTTTGTTAAAGCTATCTGGCAGCAAAGTTGACGGCCTCAAGAGTTTGTAAGGTACCAGGAGTAAAATGTGTTCAGGCTGAAGGCCTAACTAACAGACTTTCTGGAAAGGAGATTCCTGCTTTGAGTTGGAGCTTCTGTGAGGTACCCTCTGAAGCTGCTTAGAACAGAGAGCTCCCTTCAGTGCCAAATCTGCATTTGCAACCTTGACCTACTTCCTGGAATCAGAGAGCCGTAGAATTGGCTGGGACCTCAAAGCTTGTCTTGTCCAACCCATACTCAGGGAGACTAAAGGATTACCATGGCCACCTTTAAGCTCCAGCCACATTCCTTCAAAAGTCTTAGGTGAGAATCATCCCCACTCCACCAGTAATTTCCATCAGTGGAACCACTATCCTCTCAATTCAGAGGTGCAGGGACTCAACATCTTCTCTTCTCTTTGCCTGTCACAAGCAGTCACCAATGTCATTCCAAGCCTCCCTTCTGCATTCCTATCATCACCACTGTAGTATTGCCTTCAGCCTGTCTATAACTGCCTTCTGCTTATCCCAGATTCCAGTGTCACCACTTCTAAGCCATGACTGTCACCAGCTATTACCATCTACACAGAATCTGCAGGCTGAAAGTAACCTAAGAGCTCATCTTGCCCTCCCTCCTGTCTTGTGCATGAACTCTTACTAAAACGTTACCTCTGTCATCAGTATTTTCTCACCCATAAGTCGTCAGTGGCATCTCTTGCTAATAAGATTTAAAGTTCTTATTCCATTGCTTTGCATTCATGCCTACCCTCCCATCCTCCACCAAATCTGGCCACACCTCACCGTTTCAGCTGCTCAACATCAACCAGGGAGGCTGGTTTTCCCACTATTCCATGAACACCCTGACATTTCTCCTTCCAACTTACAAATGACAGCTAATCAACTCAAGCTAGCTTTTAAAAAGTGGATTAAAATAAACAGCTCATATGAAATAAAAGGCCAGGGATAGGTCTGGTTTCCTCAATCTTTGTCCTCAGGAGTCTGCCTCTATCTTGGCTCTGCCTCTCTCGGTGTTGGCTTTATTCTTAGTTCTTCCCTCTCTGGGTAGTAGCGAAATGGCCACCAGTAGCTCCAGGATTACATCCTCTGAACAAGCAGCCCCCCGAAAAGGAGAACTTCCCTTTCCCATGGTTCCAGCAAAAGTCTCAAGATCATGTCTCAGACTGATCTGGATTATGGGCCATGCTGAGCCCTCACCGTGGCCAGATGGACAGAATGCTTTGGTGAGCAAGGTAAAGTTCTGAATCACGGGAGCTGAGGGTAAAGGGTAAAGAAAATCAATGTGCCAGAATCAAAAGAAGTGGGAGTGGAGACTGCAGTCATTCTCTGTGCCCAGAATGATCTGCCAACTCTCCTCAGACTCTCCTGCAAGGTCCCGCTCAGGTCCCACTTCCCCCAGGAGGCCATTTTGTAGCCAGACTACTCACAATGACCATGAACTCCTACCATACTCACTTCCTGGAGCATTCCTAGTCTCTAAAATTAGGTGCTAAGGTCCTTAAAGGCAGAGACCACATCTTACACATCTTTGCATCTTTGTTTTCCTCATAGCAACTGGAACTGTACTTTGCATAGTTGATGTATAATAAATTTTTGTTGTTGTGAGTGACTTTTGCTACTGTTAGCACGTGTGGTGTGCATGTGTGTGTGTTGTGTGTGTGTGTCAGAGAAAGAAATGAGGTGCATAGAAAAGAAGATGTGCTTTGGCCGGGCACAGTGGCTCATGCCTATAATCCCAACACTTTGGGAGGCTGAGGCAGGCGGATCACCTGAGGTCGGGAGTTTGAGACCAGCCTGACCAACATGAAGAAACCCCATCTGTACTAAAAAATACAAAATTAGCTGGGCATGGTGGTGCATGCCTATAATCCCAGCTACTCGGGAGGCTGAGGCAGGAGAATCACTTGAACCCGGGAGGTGGAGGTTGTGGTGAGCCAAGATCACGCCATTGCACTCCAGCCTGGGCAACAAGAGTGAAACTCTGTCTTAAAAAAAAGAAAAGAAGAAGAAGAAGATGTGCCTCTCTGCAGAAACATCAGCAGGCAGCCCATGGTCCTGGTGGCCGCATGACTAATGCCAGTAATTGGCCATCTTGGTAGCCAGAGTTGAGGCCTCAGGTGAGGAGGTTTTGCATCCTTACCTGTTGGGCAGTAAAATCATGAAATTATAAGGTACTGGGTGTGGGTTATTTTGTCACTCTAAGCTCACCTTCAGCAGGAAGGGACAAACATAAATAGGCCAAAAGGTAAGTTGGGGGAAAGAATGAAGATAATGGGGTTAGAGGGACATTTTTAGGGGAAAATAGGAATATAAATTCAGAGAAAAAATTAAGACCATGGACAAGGTGACAAAACTTACTTATTCTCAGTAAAAATGAAGCCTGTTTTCTCTCACATTGTTCACTTACAGCCTAATTTTACCTGTTTTCTTCTGTATAGGTGATTCAAGTGTGTGTGTGTTTCAATTTGGAGTCTCTCTTCCTCCCTGCCTCCCTCCCTCGTGTACTGTCAGTGTTCTGTGATCCAGTGACCCTTTCCTCAGTAACTAGTTCCATATGTTTATTCACATCTATTTGCAAAACAACTTTAAGAAAATTATTTTAGCTAAGGCCATGTCATCTTGTTTTTGCATTCCTCTTAAATGAGCGGAATTCATTTGGCGTGGTTTAAACATTTTAGAGGAGGAGGAATGTGCCTGTGTCGTATACGAAGCAAGAGCTTGTGTCGTATAAAGTTGATCTAAAGAAGATGTTCTGGATATTTGGAGGTTAACTTCGGGCCCCATTGAAAGAGAATGGCTTGCATTCTTGAAGAGTCTCTAACAAAAGGAAACCATGGCCCATTTAATAATACAGCCCAGATGAGATTTAGGAATCATGTACACGGGGTTCTCAGACTTTAATATGCTTAAGAATCACCTGGGGTTCTTGTTCAACAGATAGATTCCTGGGCCTTATCCCCAGGGATTCTGATTTTGTACATCTGCAATGGAGCCCAGATAAGCACCCCAGGTGATTCTGGGTAGAGCAGCCCATACACCCCGCTTTGAGGAGCACTGACCCAGCCCAACCTCCTATTATCAGGCAGAAAGAAACTGCAGCCAATACTTGCAAAGTGACCTGTTGAACATCACACAGCCATTACAGATTGAAACTAGAACCGAAGCCTCTTGACACCCGGTCCAGAGCTTTGCCTGTCTGCCTGTCTTGTAAGAGGCATCATATAGCATAGTGATTAAACATGTGGACTCAAGAGTCATACTGTCTGGATTCAAACGCCAACGTGACCACCTCTGAACCATGAGACACTCTGCAAATTACTTTTCCTCTCTAAGCCTTAGTTTCTTAATCAGTGAGGTAGGTGTAATAATACCAATTGTCAAGAGTTATTGGGAGGATTACACATGATAATACACATAAAGCACTTTGCATAATGCCTAATACATAATGAGTTCAGGTTAATGTTTAAATGTGATTATCAGTGATTATCAGCTTATTGTTCTCATTTATGGTAATTTATCTCCATTCTTGAACCGTATTTACCTGTAGAGCTTTCCAAAAAGTATAAGAGCCATTTGAGATGGAATGGCAAGGCATCTCTGGGGAACAGGAGAGCTGTACAGAGACACCTGTCCTCTGCTCTAGCCACACGTTTCCTCCCGTATTTCTGGCCATGGGTGGCTGATGTGGGACTCAACTACTCCCAAGTTAGAGAGCTGTTCTCCTCCGAGAGCTGTTCCTTTGTTCTTGTGCTCAGGGTGGCTGTGAGATCTGTAGACATGGGGATGTTGGATCTGACGGTAAGCCGATGAACGTCACTTGTTGAGGGTGGGGGTGAAACCGTAATGAAAGGTCAGTCATGACAACATAAAAAATGTCACCATGTTATGGAATGTTACTGCTGAAAGGAGCTTCAGAAAACATCTTGTCCGGCACTCTCCCCTCCTCCATTAATAAGTGAGGAAAGTACCTGATTTGAGACAGAGCTGGGATAAGAGCCCAGTTAATTCTTTCCTTCCCAGAAATAAACAAACACGTGGAGCCTGCCTTATAGTATTAACAAAAGGGCCTCACAGCTCAGTCAGATTTTAATATGTAAGCACAAGTTCATAACCTTGTAATAAAGACTGGGATCAAATGTTTACGCATGAGTGTATTTTCTAATTGGACTTAAAGTGTCTTTGTTTTTGCTTCTCACCTTGGGGAGTAAGAATAACCCTGCTTAATCTAAAGGAACAATTTTGATACAATAAGAGAAAATGAACCTTTTTTCCTTTGTGTCTGACTTTATTTCTCCTGTACAAAGAACTTGTGTTCCAAGGAGTGCCTGGAGATGGCAGTTGGGATCATAATCACATTTACTGTTCAATTACACAAGGAGCCCGTATGTTAGGGTTAATGGCACTCTCTTAAAAACAGCAACGACCAGCCCATTAATAAAGAGCAGCCCTTACTGAGTCCCGCTTGAGGTGGTTAACTTAGATTTATATTAACAAATGAAAAATGTAAGTATAACCTCGGTCTGATGTAAACACATACCTCTATCAGCATTAGTTTTTCATCTAAACCTGGGGTGCCTGGCCCAGCACTTAGAGCTGCATGTTGAAGTCTTGCCTCTCTGGACAAAATCAAACAAGGGTTTAATCAAAGAAGTCAGGCACAAGGGGAGTACTTTTTCTGACATCTCCACGAGTAACCTCCCTCTCTTTTTCTCTGGCTGTGGGACCTGGTGTGCATCTGCCATTGTGAGGCCACAGAAGAGAAGGAACAAAGCCTTGTAAACGCACTTGGTGAGTGATGGCCATTGGAGCCGGTTGGTATGTTGGCCTCCGCCTTTGTGAGGGGTCACCCGGGATTTGTGAAAGTCCATAAACTGCCACGTCAGGAAGAACCACTGCTATTCTCAGCAACTGATAGCTGGCAGCAGCTGCCAACTTTTTTTTTTAACTCAGGCCACATACCGCTCCTATCCCGCTGATTCTTTAAATGCTCCCCTCAGAGTGGCAGATGGTGACAATTCTCCAGATGTTGCAGCTTTCATGTTCATCTGATGTTTATACAGTGTGCCAGGGTTATTCATTAAATAGAAGCACACACCCGGCACTTGCAGACCCAGGTGCGTGCTTTGTAGACTGTCTGGCAGAACAGCTCTGCAGGGCTCAGGTGGAAATACTGCAACCAGACTGCGTTCATTTTTTTTTTTTCCAACCCTTATGTTTACAACCCCACTCCTTCTGCATGGCAGCAACATTTGCATTTGAAGCCCAGGGTGGTTTCTGGAATTGTGAGGTGTCTCTGATCCCCTTGCCCTCCTCTCTTGTGTGCCTTCAGTCTCCCAAGCCACATGAGTTCCCCAAAGCATTGAAGACCTGAGTTATGAAGGCATGTTTCATTCTGACCACAAATCGAATTTTGCCAGGATTTCAGCAACTCCAGCCCTGCTGTCTCATCCCCATTTTCTCTTCCCCTGCTGCTCACCCGGGGCAGCTCCCACCATACTGCAGAGGCTTGGGGGCCCAGGACTGGAAGATCCTTATCTGGTGGACATCTGTGCTGTTGCCTGCCAGTCACCCAGCCCTCCTTCTGAGAATCCTTCATGGGCAGCTACTCTTCCTCTTCCCCCACTTGATGTTAATGGGGACTGTCTTTTATAGTGCTTCACCTTTTTGCCCACAGGACTGGGCCATTTGGCTTTCTTGTCTAGGACTTTACTAACTGGAATGGAAGGAAGAGCATTCCTTCTTAACCATGAAGCTGGGAAGAGGTGCTCATGAGAGCGGCTGGCAGCCGTGTTTTTATACTGCAAGGAAGCCTCCAATCTGCAGGAGAATTAAACTGAGCCTTAGAGAGAAGAGACAAGAGACAAGAGACAGAAAGGGCCTGGTGGGTTCCAAGTCCTCGTTGCACTGTCCCAGAACCCTGGTGGCCACCTGCCCTTCCCTCAGCCTGGTTACTTGAGCCAATACCTTTTCCTCTTTTCCTTAAGATAATTTAAGCTGGATTTCTGTCACTTGCCATCAAGAGCCCTATCTAACATAGTCCCCTTGACCTCTGTCATGAAGCCACCTTGCTTTCCTCTGGTTCCTCAGCCACAGCTCCCCTTCCAGGCTCCAAGGGGGAGGAGGTTTGCCTTCTAAGTATGATGGGGAGGCAGGTAGGATGTAGGGGAGATGGCTGCTGCTCCAGGGATGACCATTCTGTGAGCTCCAGCCATAGTCTTGAGCTTCTTCCAGATTTAGAGCTCTGGCTGTGGAGAAATTCATTCCAAGGCTCCTCGTGTTGCATCTCAGAGACCTCAAGCTGGGAGGGAGAGTGGGACCCCCATAGCTTTCTCTTCACCAGCAAATCTGAAGTCCCACAGTGAAGCCTCCATGGTGTTGCTGACCACAGCAATAGGTATCTCAGCCTACTGTGGGACACCAGGTTAATGTAAAGGATTATCTTCTGTCCTTAGGAAGTATTCCCACAGCCAAGTAGCTGCCTTTCCTTCAATTAGAGCATGATAACTTGGGCACGCAAGGGATATTTTTCTCAGCCCCAAATCATTATTACTGACCACTGTCTTTGTCCCATTGTCATCGTGGAAAAGCTATTTTCTTTTATTTCTCTGTGTATAAATACATTATTTTTTCTGTTCCACATTGCTGAGGTAGAATCTGCTGCTGGGGTCTTTTTATGAATGTCCTATCAGGTTATGGAAACACAAAGCCAATTTTCAGGGGTATTTAGAGTAAGGCTAAGAGCAGAGGCTCTGGTGTTCAACTGCTTGGTTGGACTTCTATATCTGTTACTTACCAGTGGTGTTCCCTGAAACAAATCACTTAACCCCTCTGTGCCTCAGTTCCCACACATGAAAACTGACGCTAGGCACAGCACCTATTTTATAGGGCCATTGTGAGAAGTTAAATGTTATAGAAGACATGAAGGGCTTACCATAGGTTCTACCACATTAGTACTCATTTAATAAATATTAGCAATAATAATCATTGTTTCACATGGAGGCTGTGAGATCTGTTTCTTATATTATAGTCTTTCTCCTTCTTCTGGGAAATGAGTCTCAGCAAAATTAGTAGCAAGAAGACCAAAGGTGTGCTGGAAGAGAAAGATGCTGGGATGACCTCTTGCTCTTAGCACTGAACAGAAAACAGTTCTGAAAACCCACTGCCCTAAGCTCTCCTGTCCAATGCAAGTATAAAGGGAGCATCCTGGAACCCCAGCTGCCCACTGTGGACAGCTGAGCCCCTGTCTGTTCTCTATTTCCTCCTAAACAGGGCTGCCCTTGTGGGAGAGAGGACAAAGGTGAAGCTCGAAGGTGGGAGGAAAGTAGCCGTCAGATGGAGTGAGGAAAGTCTCAAGAATGGGGTACTGTGTGGGAGACGCCTTGACGTCAGGAGCAGGAGGGGTGGGTGGAGGTTCTCTTTTGTGGATCAAAAGGACAGGGAGGAAAAGCAACAGATGAAAGAGGAGTGTGTACTCGTGCAGATAGGAGCCACTTCTTGAGGGCGGACAGAGTCTCTTCCATGTCTCTTTTATGGCCTGGAAGAATCCCTCCTCTTCCCACTTTTTAGTCAGATGTGTACATCTGCAAACCTGCCAGCCCTTGAGCTAATGTTTGTGCTAAAGGACATGATTAGATCCTGGACTTGATTTATGCATTTCTTTGATTCTGATGCAGCTGTGTAATCCATGGTTATTTTATTTACCTTTCTCTGGACTCACCCTTTATGATTTTCGCTAGACTGCTTGTTCCTTTCTCTTGCTGCTTTTCTGAGCTTTTGATCTGTTTGCCCATGTGGATTAGGTGGCAGAATATGAAATTCCTGCTTTTCAGCCATTTTTGACCTACCAAAACAGCAATTTCATATAGCCCAACTGAATATTTTCAAGTTAAGATTACAACTGTGAATTCCCAAGGGAGCTGGATTGTAGCCACCCGCCCAACTTCCTCACCTTCCACAGGCATTCCATCTTTGGAACTGAGTGCCTGTAATCTTCTGTCATCTTCCTCACCTTCCACAGATTTGAGGAAGATGGGAAGATGAGGCTAAAGACGTACTTGATAGAAGAATATAGGCACTCAGACTGGCCTGGTGTGGGGCCTGCTTCCCACCCATCAAGCCTGGTCCTCCACAGGCAGGTGAGAGACCAAAGACTTGGGGACAACCTGCCACTGAAGAGGAGGTTGTGGTGACAGAAAGCAAGTTAACTGTCAAGAATGGGAAATGGATGTGGGAGCAGCTCGTGCTTAGATGGCAGCCCTCTATGCCAGGCACTGCTCCCAGTGCTGCCTGTGAATGTCACAGCAACCCCATGCCATGGGTACTTGGAATGTCCCCGTCTGCCATGAGGGAGCAAAGGCACAGAAAGGTAAGGCAGCTCGCCCACAGTTACATAGCTAGTAGGTGGCAGAACCAGGATTTGAACCCAGGCAGCCTGGCTCAGGAGTCCATGGTCTCAGCCACTTCACTATAAAATGGTGTTTGACCAAACAAGAATCAACAAGTGCCCATCTGTCCTTTATTGTACACTGCTAATCTTATTATTTATCAAATATTCCTGCCCAGCCTTTTAATTTCAATGCTGTCCTGGCATTGCTGTTGGCTTGGATGAGGTAGTTTTTCTGGATAAACTCTAATATAAGTCCATTGGTAATTATCTTCTTGATGATTAATTCTCCTGGGATTTTACCACCATCCTCTTCACACTTGTGCAGCCCTTGACCCTTGACAAAGCAGTTTCCGGTTCATCTTCTCATTCATTCCTCACAATCCCTGTCTCCTGAATAAGGAAACTGAATTCACAGGGTGCTGCTAAAAAAATGCTTTGACTCCCCTTGACACCACCTTCAGGGGCTGCATGACTTTAGAGAGTGATCTAACCTCCCTGAGCTTGTTTCTTTATTCCTAGATCGGGAATATTCATAGCTGGCAGGGTTGGTGTCCAGCGCTGTCTGTGAACTTGTCTATCTTGTAGACATAGTAGAGGTCCCTTCCTTTTTTGGTCTCCTTGAGGCTGGCTATCCCATGTTAGTCCAAGTCACAGTCATTGGCATAAACTGACACCAGATCTATAGGTTGTAAAGCAAACTAACCTAGATACACATTCTTTACTCTATAGTTGGAAACTACTGTAGTTAAATGGCTGCTTTTAGAGTGTTTCATTTGCCATGTGGAGGCAATGATAGTAACTCCCCCAAGGGCTCACTGTGAGGACTGAGGAAGATAATGCACCGAGTACTACCAGGCACTCTGTAAATACTCAGATAATGGAGCCATCTAGGTGTTGTAGTTGTTGTTACTGTTATTCGTTTGTTGTTACTTTTCCAACAAGCCTTTATATTCACCCTACCCAGCAGAAAAAGTTGCTGGGCCTATGGGACATTTTAAAGTTATAAACACTTTTCTGCTATCTGTGGCTACTAAAAAGATACTTTTACTAGATTTCAAGATGTTAGCATTCATTTTATCACTGGTTCCCTTCTGTTTGATGACTTTCCCGGGGAATGGTTCAGTCACAATGAAGATTTCTATTTTTATCTAGGAAAAGGTGGGGGAGAAGGTCAGTGACATTTAGGGAATGAAAGGATCATCATTTTTCTAATGGACCTGTTTCCAACATGTGTCCCCTTATCTCTAACAGATTGTAATGCTGTGAACCTTTTTGTTCCACACTAAATCATGAGTTATGTATCAGGAAAGAAAGGGACCTTCAGCAATCCGTGCAGCAGCTCCATGCCGCTGGGGTCACCTAGATGTTGCCCATATGTGATTACTGCCTATTTCAAAAGAAATTAAAATTTTAAAATTAACTATTGCAGTAATAATGGAAACATTTTAAAGCTTATGTTTACTATTTGTGGGAGAGAAGATAAATTTTTTTCTGGAGTAAAATTAAACTGGCCTTGTTGAACTTACTTGCTTTCTCTCTCAGGAGCTGTCAGCCTTTCTAAGATGCCAAGTCTGAAGCTATTCATTCCCTTGGAGCAGACCGCAGGGGCCTGCAGAGAGGAGGGCAGCTGCCTTTAGATTGTCCCCCAGAAAGACGCCTGACGGTGGTGTGTTACTGTCTGGGCCTCACGTGGGACCATTTGGGGCAGAGGTGTGAGAGGGGATGGGGGTGTGAGAGGGGATGGGGCTGTGAGAGGGGATGGGGAGGTGAGAGGGGATACGGTAGGGAGTGGCTTTGGGCTACTACTCAGACAGATGAACAGAGAGAAAGTAGAAGTGTGGCTTTCCTACTTTCCACCTGTCTTCTGCCTCTAGTCCAGGCTTCTCTTACCAACCTGGCATCTAAGCTCATCTCTAGGTACTGTCTCCGTGTACAGATATCACTCTGTGGCCTGCCACTCCATCATCTCTTTCAGGAGTTTGTTCTTAAGATACTGATCACCTGGGGGTAGAGCGCCTTCTCCTTCATAGTGTTGAAATGCATTTCTGTAATCCAGCTCCCTTTTTTAATCCTCCGTTGCCATTAAGTTTTGCTGCAGTAACAAACTAACCCAAAAAGTTCAAGGACTTAATTCAATTAAGGCCTTATTTCTTGCTGATTTTACATGTTCAATATGGCTCAGTGAGGTTTGTGTTTCACATAGTTTCTCAAAGATACAGCTTGATGGAGGCTCAGACAGCTCAAAGCTGCACCATCTTGAGGTCTCCACAGAAACTACGGTGGGGAAAGAAGAGCTGAACTGGAGGGTCTCGTGTAAGCTTTTGGAGTATCACTTCTAACAGACTCTTGGCAAGAACTAATCACATGACTCTTCCTAACTGCTAGGGGGCTGGAAAATTAGGTGGATCCTACAGATAGTCAGTATGCAGATGATGCTTCTGCCACAACACATCCCCCCAAATTTTCAATACAATTGAGTCGATTACAGCTTTCCAATCGTAAGTTAGTCTTTCTAAGGGTACTGGTTGGCTAGATTGGAGTTGTCAGTTTTCAAAGATTTCCCAGTCTCAGGTTAACAAGCCTTCTTCTGTGCTCTTAGACAATGTAGTATGCATGTTGGTTATAGACCTTACCATGTTGTATTAGATTTAGTTGTCAGTGTTTCTGTTTCTGCCTCTCTATGATTCTCCGTGTCTTAGCCAAACTTCTAAATCTTGAGGGCAGGAAATAGGTGTTTGGAGGTTTCTTTTTTTTTTTTTTTTTTTTTTACGTTATCCATAGATATTTTATTTTATTATTATTATACTTTAAGTTTTAGGGTACATGTGCACAATGTGCAGGTTAGTTACGTATGTATACATATGCCATGCTGGTGTGCTGCACCCATTAACTCATCATTTAGCATTAGGTATATCTCCTAATGCTATCCCTCACCCCTACCCCCACCCCACAACAGTCCCCAGAGTGTGATATTCCCCTTCCTGTGTCCATGTGTTCTCATTGTTCAATTCCCACCTATGAGTGAGAACATGCGGTATTTGCTTTTTTGTCCTTGCGATAGTTTACTGAGAATGATGATTTCCAATTTCATCCATGTCCCTACAAAGGACATGAACTCATCCTTTTTTATGGCTGCATAGTATTCCATGGTGTGTACGTGCCACATTTTCTTAATCCAGTCTATCATTGTTGGACATTAGGGTTGGTTCCAAGTCTTTGCTATTGTGAATAGTGCCGCAATAAACATATGTGTGCATGTGTCTTTATAGCAGCATGATTTATAGTTCTTTGGGTATATACCGAGTAATGGGATGGCTGGGTCAAATGGTATTTCTAGTTCAAGATCCCTGAGGAATCGCCACACTGACTTCCACAATGGTTGAACTAGTTTACAGTCCCACCAACAGTGTAAAAGTGTTCCTATTTCTCCACATCCTCTCCAGCACCTTCAGCAAAGTCTCAGGATACAAAATCAATGTACAAAAATCACAAGCATTCTTATACACCAATAACAGACAAACAGAGAGCCAAGTCATGAGTGAACTCCCATTCACAATTGCTTCAAACAGAATAAAATACCTAGGAATCCAACTTACAAGGGAAGTGAAGGACCTCTTCAAGGAGAACTACAAACCACTGCTCAAGGAAATAAAAGAGGATACAAACAAATGGAAGAACATTCCATGCTCATGGGTAGGAAGAATCAATACCGTGGAAATGGCCATACTGCCCAAGGTAATTTACAGATTCGATGCCGTCCCCATCAAGCTACCGATGACTTTCTTCACAGAATTGGAAAAAACTACTTTAAAGTTCAGATGGAACCAAAAAAGAGCCTGCATTGCCAAGTCAATCCTAAGCCAAAAGAACAAAGCTGGAGGCATCACGCTACCTGACTTCAAACTAGACTACAAGGCTACAGTAACCAAAACAGCATGGTAATGGTACCAAAACAGAGATATAGATCAATGGAACAGAACATAGCCCTCAGAAATAACGCCGCATATCTACAACTATCTGATCTTTGACAAACCTGAGAAAAACAAGCAATGGGGAAAGGATTCCCTATTTAATAAATGGTGCTGGGAAAACTGGCTAGCCATATGTAGAGAGCTGAAACTGGATCCCTTCCTTACACCTTATACAAAAATTAATTCCAGATGGATTAAAGACTTAAACGTTAGACCTAAAACCATAAAAACCCTAGAAGAAAACCTAGGCATTACCATTCAGGACATAGGCATGGGCAAGGACTTCATGTCTAAAACACCAAAAGCAATGGCAACAAAAGCCAAAATTGACAAATGGGATTTCATTAAACTAAAGAGCTTCTGCACAGCAAAAGAAACTACCATCAGAGTGAACAGGCAACCTACAAAATGGGAGAAAATTTTCACAACCTACTCATCTGACAAAGGGCTAATATCCAGAATCTACAATGAACTCAAACAAATTTACAAGAAAAAAACAAACAACCCCATCAAAAAGTGGGTGAAGGACATGAACAGACACTTCTCAAAAGAAGACATTTATGCAGCCAAAAAACACATGAAAAAATGCTCACCATCACTGGCCATCAGAGAAATGCAAATCAAAACCACAATGAGATACCATCTCACACCAGTTAGAAAGGCAATCATCAAAAAGTCAGGAAACAACAGATGTTTGGAGTTTTTTAAAGAAAAACATTGCTAATACTCAGCAGAATGGCTGGCTCTTTGGTGAGTCAGGGAGGAAGGAAGGGAGGGAGAGAATTAGTGAATGAATGAATGAATCAATCAAAGCCACCTCGTAGAGTGTGTTAGTCCCAAACTAAACACATCTATTATGGGTTGATTTTACAAGTGTAGTGGGCATCAGTCTCAGGATAAATGTTCGGGTGTATAACAAATGCAACTTTAAATGTTTTTCTCTAATTCCTTTAATTTACATGTTGTGCTCCCATTCCACTAAGTGGGGGAACGGAATTGCTGTCCAGTAATTCCAGGTCCCCCATCACCTTTTTCCAGGGCCATGTCTAATCTGGAGGCCAAGACTGTAAGGAGCTGGTATCTGTTCCCCAATGCTGTCTGTCCTGAAGGTATTTCCATGACACATTTTGTCCCATTGATCCTCCACTGTCAGTCCACAAGGTCCTGATGGGTGCCCCCTAGTTCCTGTTTGAAAGGCTTTTGGGGTCCAGTTCACTATATCCCCAAGTCTCTTTAAACTCCATTAGGTCAAGAGAAGCCTTCTTCAGCCATTGAGGAAGGGAGCCCAGGGCACCTTGAGAGTCCATTCTGGGTTTCACCTACAGTCATGCCACATGAGCCATGGGCAGTGCAGGGCCATGGAAAACTCTATGACCTTGTCTGACATATCACACAGCCATTTCTGCTCTAGGTATTTTGCTTTCCTGTATTTCATTCAATGGGTAAAACATAGATTCCCTTTGTTCTGTAAACCTACAAACATGTCTGAGCATTCTCTCTTTCTCCCCCAGGGCTTTGCTGCAGAGATGGCTAGGGAGTAGGGCCCCTTTTCTCAGGAATGTAGAACATTTGCTTATTCTTTGTTTTCCCATTAGCTCTCCTCTCCTTCCACCCCAACTGCATTCAACACCACCCAACTCTCAACCAAGGGACATATTTCCGGTCTTGGGGACAAGAAGTCTAACTTCGCCTCTTTCAATTTTTTGAGTATCCACAAGCATTAAAAAGTCAATACCTAAATGACTGAACTGTGTTATAAGGTCAGAAAAATGTGATTTTATGCGTGTGTGTAAAACCCATTAATATTTTGAAATATTTTGTTGCCATGCTAGTGCCACTCTCTGGGCAGTCTTCTTTTGTCCTCAGATTTAATTGAGGGCATCTTCATCTTGTCTCATACCCCATCCACAAGTGTCTGCTGCACTGTTGTGTGTACAGATGTGTTTGTTGGTGCCATCAGTCCACCCCTTCTGCCTAGAGTACACCTGCAGGTAGGTTTGTACAGCACATTTGAGAGGTCTGACATAAAGCCAGGCTTCACATGGCTAGCCCAAGACCCTGTCCCCAGAGGCTACGCTTCTTTCTGGATTCTGCACCAAGGTTCAAAAACATCTTGTGCACTCTCACAATTTGGTGTTATAGGCCTGGCTTACTTAAGCCCTAAATGAAAGGATGGAAAATTGTTCTTTCATTGTTTTCCTGGAGCATTAGGTCTGGCCCTTGTGGTTCACCCTTCTGTCCCTGCATGTTCTCAGAAGGGGGAAACATTGAGACTTCAGCGTGGTCACAAGAGACTGCAGTGCTGCGAGTGGAACCAGTGAACCAGGAGGAACTGATTTCTCTGTGCCTCTCAGTAACACTGTAGGGAAAATCTCTCCTGTCCATGGGAACCCTGAGGGAAGACAGCTCATGTAGGAAAGAGTTCAAGAGAGAACACCTGTTGGTTAAGTCAAAAATGAAAATAATGAACCTCAGACATCAAAAGGGAAAGTGGCTGCTTTCAGAAACAGCTGAAGCTACAAATGGCTGTGGGAGATGAATGCAATGCATTCATAAAGAACAGGCCTGTGCAGTCCCTGAGCTCCTAGGCTCTACACCCCAACCACACTTCCATAATGTACACATTGGAAAAGATGCCATTGTTAAAATATGGACTTATAAGTCGAAGTATTCGTGTAAAATATTTATGTGAAATATTTATGTAAAAAATGCTCAGACATGTTTGTAGGTTTATAGAACAAAGGGAGTCTATGTTTTACCCTTTGAATGAAATGTAAAATATGTGTGTGTGCATGTGTATAGTAAACTGGTGTCTTGAGAATATTTGAGTGTCCTATAGAACTTATGGTGAGAACATGGAGCACCAGTGAGGTCACCTGGCTTTGCCTCAAGTCCCTCAGAGTTGGTGGCTCGGCAACATCTATCCAGTCCAGTCTTGGGGCTGCCTGTCCTATGCTTCTCCTGCAGAAGGCTTTTTGCTCAGAATTTTAACTCCCTATGATGATGCAGGAGTCTTCTTAAGCCACCTCTTAAGATGCCTGCTTTTAATTAATTTGTATTAAAAGAGCTGTGTAGGGAGAAGAAAATAGAAGGCGGGATGTGGGAGAAAGAGAATATACATTACAACCCTGGAAATAGACGCAGAAAAATAATCAATCCGCCCATCGTTTTAAATCTAGCCTGTCCACCCCCATGAAGACTACACACTGTCAGGAAAAGGAGAGGATCCAGCATGTTCTTCTGTTGGTTGCTTATGCTGATGGCTGCATCCTCCAGAGTTAACAAGTCATATATATAAGTAGGAGTTGGAAATTAGCACAATATTTCCATATATGAACCACTGGTTGCAATAAAGAGACTTGGCATGTCCCCACTAGGAACAGAATACTAGCACTGACTTACATTTGTTTAGTTCTGTACAGATTAAATTGCATTTTCACTAGCTCATTGGCATCTTCAAGATAACCTTAAGGTCACTGTAGTTATCTCCCTTTACAGAAGTGGAAACTGAGGCTGAGAGTTCACGAATCTGTCCAAAGTTGCCGGCTCGTGAGTCCAGGCCCTTTGACTGAAATCACTTGTTTCTTCTCTGGTGCCGCAGCTGCATCATCATTACTTCCCAGTCTTTGGGGGCTCATGGACGTTTGTCAGAGTGCTGGGAAAGCTGTGGCTCTGCTGATTAAGAGCCATGTGCCAGGGGGACAAAAGAGGGAAGAGAAAGCGCATTAACAGAGCACTTGCTCTGTTCCAGGCATGTAATAGCCTTTATCTCGTTTAATCCCTGTATTTTATTTACAACACTACACTCTCCCACCTCAGGGTTCTAGCCTCTGCTGTATCCCATATGGATTTAGGTGGTATCACACCTTTAAATTTGTGCCATTCTTTCCTCCCTGATCCTGTGTAAAGAATTTTTTGTATGTGATTTTTTGTGATTCACATGATTTCTTCTAGGATTTGCCTGCTTTTTTTTTTTTTTTCCTATTTTTCTACTTGGTTGTTTGTATTTTTCCAATTGATTTTCTTATTGATTTCTTTGTTTGCTTATGTAATCCTTTGTTGGTTTTATGTTACAAATACCTTATACTAGCTTAAGGCTTAGCTTTTCACTCTGTTCATGGTATCTTTCAATTTTTTTTTTTTTAATTTTAAAGTTTTGGCCTTTTTACATTTAGGTATTCAATACACCTGTATTTTTTTCCATGAAATTTGTAATCTAGGGATGAAATTTTATATTGGTTTTTTGCAAACACCATTTGCTAAGTAGTTCATCCTTGCCCCTACTGAATTTCAGTGCCATCTTGGTAGTATATCAAGTTTCCATATGTGCGTGGAACTGTTTGTGGGCCCTCTGCTTTGTTTCATTCATCTAAATGTGTCTATCCCTGTGCCAATACCACCCTGTCTTAATTACTATATATGTATAATGAAGCTGTTCTTCTTCAAATTTTTCATGGTTATTCTTAACCATATGCTCTCGCATAGGTGTCTTAGAATCAATTTGTAAAATTATACATAAACACTTCACTTTGTGATTTTCATTGAAATTGTACTGAATTGCTAGATTAATTTGTAAAGAATTGGTAGTTTTACAATACTAATGCCTGATGGAACCTGAGTTTCACCTGCCATAAGCCTATGAAGGCCGGAGCTTGCTCTAAATAATGAAATAACTTCTGGCTTCTGTCTGTCAGTTTCCCCGTGAATGGAAAGCTCTTTCCGAATGGCCATCCTTCAATGAATCTTGAGTTCATCATGGCAGATATTTTTCTTGATGGTGAGCTGAAGGGAGAAATGATTATTGTAGTGCAGTTTGCCAAGACTTTTTTCTAGCTGAGTGATCAAATATACGTAATTAGGGAGAAGAAAGCCTGTAAGAACAGTGCAGGAGCCAACTCAGCTCTGACAGCTGAGTCCCTGAGATGGCCTGAATGAAAGCGCTCACATGCACCAGGGCACAGTGAGCAGCCTGCATGGGCTGGAAACTGTCAGCAGGACAGAGATGCAAAAATAGAATAGGACAGTGCCTTCGAGCCTGCTGAGGTTGACATGCCCAACCAATTTCATTCCAAAGATTATTACCCTTTTCTTCTGATGTCTACTTTTCTGATCCTCCCAGCTTTCCAACCATAAGTACCTAAGACTCAAAGAAAAACAATCCCTGAGTCCTGAATAGTAATAATGCTAATCCTTTGTTCTAGGAGGTTCCAATCCTGGTAAATGAGGATTTTTAAAAGATGAGAGCCTATTTCTTTTAACTCTTAAGATTTTCTAGAAATTAAAATAAGTGGCTTTATTATGGTAAACTACAGAAACATAATTAATATTTTTGGTTAAGGAGATAAAAACATAGTGATTGTTTATGACCCTAATCTTAGTTGTTATGATGGTAAGTCATTTTTATTCCTAATTATAGAAAAATTCTTGAGAACTCTGATACTCCTTTCTCTTTGCTTAAGAAGGAACTCTGAATTTTAGGTATTTTCATCAAACTTTTTTTTTTAGAAGTAAAGGGCAAATATTCCTAACCTTTTTAGAGTAAGAATACTTTGGTAATTTTGAAACATGCCATTTCCTATCCTTCTGAAAGTACTCAATGGAATATATTTATTTTT
This sequence comes from Pongo abelii, assembly GCF_028885655.2. Lineage (NCBI taxonomy): Eukaryota > Metazoa > Chordata > Mammalia > Primates > Hominidae > Pongo > Pongo abelii. The sequence continues at coordinate 66,129,158 of NC_071988.2, forward strand.
TAAATGGAAAATTTTAGAATCTTTTCCTATGAGATCTTAAGGATCTTTTTGGCATTCTGAGATAAACCTATGATGTTCACGGCTGATAATCACAGCTTTAGAAAATGCATTTTATACCAAGAAGGAAAACATAGCTGGCAAACCATCAGAACTAACTGTGGTATTAAAAATGCAGATCCCTGGTACCATGCCAAGAGATTCATTAGCCACCTGTGATAATTTTCTGTGCTTTTGAAGCAAGAGTCTTATTGTCTCAATTTTTTGCAAATAACCTATTTCATTTTTCCATGATAGTAACTTATTCCAAATGCATGTGGTTTTATTTTCTCCTAAAACTAAAAAAGTTAGAAGATTATTTTAAAAGGATGCAGCATTTGCTTTTTAAAATCAGTTAATTTAGGGAAAAGGAAAGAATATAACCCCCCAAAATGTTCAACGTATAAATCCCAAACTCATTATCCTTCATGAAAAAAGAGAAAGGAATGTTAAAATTCTCATGAGTCTTTCTATAACTGAAAAGTTAGAGAAAGAAAAAGAGAATTAAATTTAAAGTCAGTAAAATAATCATCCCATTTGAAACTTACGTTATTTTTCATGGCTTGGAAAGTATGTCCAGGAATATCTGATAACTGAAGCCTCTGAGAAGGCAGTGTCCTAGTGGGAGCTGTAACTGTCTGCTGATAAGGAATCCTTTCCCTTTGGTTTTGTTTATTGGTAGTGGTGATGTTTTTTGAATTTGAGTCTTGCCCTTGACATTAGCGGAAGTACAACTCATTTTCCCATGGATGAACACTGAGTATTAATGTAAAAAGAAACATCTGTAAAAAGGTCAGTGTTAACATCCTCATAATCATTGCCATGACAAGGATATGGAATTATTTTACCAGACTAAGTTAAAATATATGTGTTGAGGGGGAGAGGATTTGGGGAGAGAAAATCTTAAGTGTGGGCTGGGGATATAAAAACAAGGCATTCCAACCAGATTTTCTGGGCTGTGCCTCTAGTTCTCTAAAGAAAAATAATTTAAATGTATAATTAAATAAGATTCATAATGCTTATAGCGTACGAATGTGATCTCGAATGAAATTTAAACAATAGAGATAAAAGCACAAGTCCCTCTTGAGATCTCTTTTTCTAATTTCACCCCTTTCTGTATGTAACCCCTTTCATCAGTTTTGATGTAGTCTTCTACATTGTTTTGTAAGTATTCACATAAAAATTTATCTGCAAAGAAATGCTTAGAAGTATATAGAGCTTTTTAAAGCATTATGACATAATATTCTGCATATTGTTCCACAGCTTGCTTCTTCCACTTAATATGTGTTAGTTATTTTCAGATAACTCTATAGACCTTTTTTAGTGACTGCATATTACTCCATATTATTAATTTAGTCATTACTCATTGATACAGGAGTTGGTCAAGAAATATCTGCAGCTAGGTGGACACGGAAGATTCGATTATCTCTGAGTAGCTCAAAGACATTGAATGACTCCAGGGAGGGGACTTCAGAAGGAGGCCACCTTCTCCTTCCACCAGTTAACCTGGAGGTTACTTCACCTACCTATAGCTCTCCTCAGAGGGATGTCTCTGATCAAGCATTAGGCAACAGTGCCCAGGCACTTTAGTGAAATATATTTAAAACTAAATTCGAAAGTTGAAATAGAGTATCTATGATGTTAAACATGTGAAAATAGAGACCAGGGAGTTTTGTCCTTGAGAGCAAAATTTAGATGATAAATTTGTCATTAGAACAACAGACATAGGTAATTCAGTCTTTTAAATAAAAGAGTCATGACATCTATCTCTTTACAGTGTTGCATAGTTCTCTGGCATGGGCTCTAAAGAACTGAATAATATAGTCAGCTATCATCTTTTTCTGTCTTATGGTCTCTTCCTTTAGTGCTTAACCCTACTTGTCATGGTTCTTAAGTCCCAGATATTTGGGCATAAGAAGGAACTTAACATTTCTAAGACATGATTGTTATGAAAGCAATATGATTTCAATGTCTTCTCCCACAACCACAGACCTTTTGGTATAGAACTCAATAACATTGTTGCAGTATGGAAATCTTTTGACAAATGAGATAAGCAGTAATACATAATTTGTATGAATAAAGAAACAAGAGAATTCTCAGTCTTAGTCCACAATGACATAAAATAAATATTGAGAGGTCATATGATATAATTATATTAATCCAGATACAACTAAAAGAGACAGAATGTGTTTAAAATTACAAGTGTTATCTATCATTCAATAAGGCCCATTAAGAATATTTTTAGTGCTCATTATCCTTGTCAGTTTCTAAGGCTTTATCTGCTAAATAATTGTTTGTACTTTTAACATTTTGACATCCTGGAGCTCTTGTAGTTAGGCTTCCATTTCATGTGATTGTTTGGTAAACAAATGTTTTCAATGGGCTAAAAATAAAGGTATACCATGTGCCTGAATTCAGCCCTCCCACATGGTTCTATTTTAGACACATTGAAGGGTTGGGAGAAGAACAAGGAAGCCAAGATGGATCATACAGAGCCATTGCATGGTGAGCTCAGGGTCTCTCTTCATGTCAGCCTAATATGCTAGGGTTTGGTTTGAATGTGTCCCCTCCAAAATTCAAGTGTTGCCAATAAGATAGTATTAAGGGGTGGGGTCTTTAAGATGTGATTAGACCAACAAAGCTTCTCCCCTATGAATGAGGATTAAGTGCCCTTATAAAGGGGCTCTGTGGAGGGGATTGGTTTTCTCTTGCCCTTCCTGTTAGGGATAAGGGAAATTCACAAAATTAGGATATGGGCACAAGTTACTCACTGCATGGTGAGTGCTTGAAGGCCAGATTAATACTATGTATCAATTAAAGAGAAGCTACACCTGGTTCCGCCCTGTGAAGATGCAGCAAGAAGGCCGTCACCTGGCACTTTGACTTTTCAACATCCATAAATTTACTGTGAGGAAGTAAATTTATGTTCTTAATTAATTACCCAGTCTGAAATATTCTGTTATAGCAGCACAGAGCAAACTAAAACGTATACCTAGCATAAGCTTAATGCCTATCTTTAACAGTGTTTTTGTTTTGTCTTGTTTTGTTTTGTTTTGTTTAAGGCATGAGTTACTGACAGTTTCTTTAATATGGGATGTTTGGAATTCAGCACATTCCGTAAGGCATACTCTTGACACTAGTGCCAGAGAAGCTGGGGGCTGCAGCTGGCCTTCTTGTGTCAGGCATACCATCTTGAATCACTGGGCTACTCCCATACCTTTGTTTTGTTTAAATTATTTTTTACCATTTTAGAAGATGTTATTTAGTAGTATCAAGGTAAAGTCAAATTCAGGTAGTACCAAATTCCCTTGTGCTTAATGACTTTTTTTTTTTTTTTTTGCTTTTACTTTCCATGGCAGATTTATATAGGTCATATCCTTAGCTATCTATAAGCTTTCCTGTATAGGCAAATCCCATTTTGATGAGGAATATTCTCATATCAAAATGCTCAGAATATTTCCAAGGCCAAGCCACTACTAGCCCATTTGTTTTGAGTTATATTAAGTAGAGTGAAATACTTTCTCCCTGGACCTTAGTCCCTCTCCCTTCTGTACTTCTCCTCCTGAGATGTCATTCATTGAGAGTGCTACCTAAAGATAACTTTAACAAAGTTGCCTTTCTCTCAGTGTCAGGCACTGTTTCAAGGGCTTTCCATATAGTAACTCATTTATTCCCCCAACAACCCTATGAAGGAGGTACTTTTATCACCCATATTGAATTTATGAAGCCCAGAGAAGTCAGGTAACTTGCTCAGGCCCCCACAACTAATGAATGGCAGAACAGAACTCATAACAGTCTCCCTGGCTCCCTGGCCCTTGCTCCTAACAGCCACATGATTTTACCTCTCCTAAGTTAGCACTTCCAGCTAAGGTAGTCACATCTGTCCAGATCAGCTCCCAGTTCCTCTAGCATGACATTGGTGCTGGAATCAGAACTCTCAACTTCTTTCAAACTAGCACACGCTTTCCAACTTCTCCATTATGTCCCACAACCCACTCTCCCCCTTGTCCCTTGGCTAAAAACTAAAAAGCTAATCTTTTGCCAAATATTCTGTAGCTTCTGCCCGCTCTTTTCCTTTTTCTTTGGCAACCAACTTTCTACCATCTAGAGTCAAGATTTTAGTTCTTTTCCTCCACTTTCTGTATACTCCAGTCCTACCACACATAGACACTAGAAAAATCTTTCCTCTCATATACTATTTTCATCAAACTCTTGGCCCTGCGAAAGAATCAGCAGTAGCTTCTCTTTAATTAGTATTCACAGGTTGAACATCCCAAGCCTAAATTCAATATGCTCCAAAATCTTAAACATTTTGAGCTCTGGCATGATACTCAAAGGAAATGCTCATTGGAGCATTTCAGATTTCAGAGTTTCAGATTAAGTATCATGCAAACATTCCAAAACCCAAATCAAAACATCTTGAATCTGAAACACTTCTGGTCCTAAGCATTTTGGATAAAGGATACTCAACCTGTAGTATTCACATGGCCTTTTAGCATGCACTGTGCAGTGGGTAACTTGTGCCCACATCCTAACTTTGTAAATTTCCCTCATCCCTATCAGGGCAGGCCCTCTGTTTAAGCTACGCAGTCTGTTTCAGATGGAGCCATTCACTCAACAAGCATTTGGCATGTGCCTTCTGTGTGCCAGATAAGTGAACCGGAGTGAGTGTCTGGCTTCCCAATACTCCCTGTCCAATGATGAAGACAGGTTTAACACAGTGGGGTGATAATTCAACATTGTATTTCTGGGATCTTCTTAAGGCTACCAAGGGAGCATCTCAGCTTCTGGGCAAGGAGTCCAAGAAGTTGAGTGTTTAGTTTTCCAGCCTCTGTTATATAGAAAGACCCACCAAAAGAAGCAGAAATAAATGTCAGAAAAGCTATTCACCCTCTCTGCCATGCACTGCTTTGTTTATATTTTTAGTACTTATTACGTTCTAACATTTACTTACATATCTATTTGTTCATTATCTGTCTCCTCAGCTAGAATGTAAGAGCCATGAAACAGGTATGTATGTTGTCTTGTTCACCATTACATCCCCTAGAAACTGCATGCTGCATAGTAGGTATTCAATTAATATGTGCTTAATTAATTTTGTCAGCTGAAAAGATCTTTCTGGAACTGTGTTGAAAAGGGGTGTGAGGCTACCTTCTCTTCTGCGGGAAACAAAAAATGTCAGGATTTAGCATAGTTTTTTATGGCTTGGATAGAGGGTCTCAGAACTTAGGCTATAAAACTGCTATCTAGGGCCAGGGGGAATCAAGGGAGGTGTCATGGGAAAGGGGACATCTGAGCTGGTATATCAGAGAGAAGGAGAGTTTACCAGGCACAGAATCAGAAGGGCATTTCTAACAGTGGAAAGAGCGTGCCCAAGGGTCTTAACCAGTCCTCTCCTAAAGAACATGCTCATTCCTACTCCCACAGGGTGGTGTGTACTCTTTCTACCTTAAAATGCTCGTTCCTTCCACCCTTTCTATCAGTTTGTGTCTTCTCCTATAAGTGCTTAGTCCTACAACAAGAAGTCCCTTTGCCCATTACCACAAAACAGATTGTTCCCTGGCTGAGCCCTCAGAAAAATCAGTTTAAAAGGGACACAGGGGTGCCCTTCTGAAATCTGAACTTATGAGCAGTGATTCATGTTTCCTGTCATTTCAGCTACATTCCTCTTTCTAGCTGCAATTGGAATCCTTAGATTACAAGAGTCCTCCCAGGTCATCTTCTAATCTACCTTATGCATTAACCCTTCTATAGTTAGATTGTGAAACTGCCCAGATACGGACTGTGCCTTTAATTTCTAATGTGGGACTTACTTGTCTCTCTAGATCTCATGGTCCTACGTTGTGACCTAGCAGCCCGTACTCTGACATTTCCACTCAGGAGAGCCATTTATTTCTTAATTTCCATGTGGGAGGGATCTCCCTGTGAAACTGAGAATGCAGATCTATTAATACATGCTGAGTGTAGTCGGAACAAGCCCCAGCCATTCTGGGGTCCTTGGCTGGGTTTTAAAGGGGCTCAGGCCTCTTGATGCTTTACAGCACCTGAGGTTCCTTAGGCACCTTTCCACCCCAACAGCTGTTCATTCAATCAGGCAACCAATCAACATTTATTGAGTAGCTCGCAGGTCAGGCATTGTAAGGTTCTGATAAATTTGACCAAGAGACATAGGCCAGCAGGGAAGACTAGCAAGCAAATTGCCCTTCTGTCCTCCTGAGTTGGGGGTGCCAGCTGCCCTAGAGGGAATGCAGGCTCCCTGCTTGGGTTTGAATTCCTAAGCTAGCTGGGCTGGGGACTGCTGTTAACAGCAGAGCAGAGCTTCTCTTGGTTTTCACAGGTGACTTTGATGTCACCAGCCAGTGGCAGCATGCTACCAGAGTTATGTGTGCCAGGGTGAAACATATGGCATATTCTTACCAAATGTGTGCAAATCTGGACAGGAAGAGATCATGACGTTGATGGTGCTTCTTTATTTGGCCATTATTCCTCATTTATTTCCTAGCTTTCCTTTCTCTGCTTTTTTTTTTTTTTCATTTTTTCTTTCTTCCACTCCTTTGAGTGTACTCTTAAGTCCAAACCCATCCTTACCCTAGTCAAATAGCTCTTATTACACCATAATGAAATTGCCACTTTACTTGTCTGTTGCCCACACTAGATTGTCAGCTCATCAACAGAACTGTCTTGTTCACTCTGAGATTCTTAGCACAATGCCTGACACATAGTAAGCATCTTATCCCTTTTGGAGAATGACTCAGTGACTGAATGCCTTTCCCTCCTAGTGTTCCTATGTTTGGCCCTTAGAGTAATCTAGTTGCATATGCTTTTTATAGACAACATAGCGTAATCACAAGATTCAGACAAGCCTGGATTGGAAACTCATCTCTGTCACTTACTAGCAATTCCGAACATCAGTTTCCATAGAAATAAAATGGAAATAATACCCACTTCTCAGTATTGCCAATACCAAGAAGATTAGGTGTGATAACATGTAAATATCTAAAATATCATAATGGCCAATTAATGTTTGTTTCTATTTTCTTTCTAATTGGCTCATAGATTCTTTATTCATTTTCTTTTTTACCTAGAATGTGGAGGGTTGGCGTTTGTATCCATTAGGTTGTACTAATAACAAATAACCCCACAATCTCAGTAGTTTAAAACAATGGCTGGTTTCTTCACTGTGCTATGGGTCCACCTCAGATCTATGAGGGTTCTGCCAGACATCCAGAAGTCCCCTGGCTTCCATGATCACTGAGGCAGGTAAAAGGGGGAGGGGTAAATTAGACACTGGCTTTTAAAGGCTTCAGCTCAGAAGTGGCACATGTCCCTGCCACTCATGTTTTACTGCCCAATCCCTGCCTCATTCAGAGAAGAGTAAAATCCTACCACACACAGAAGAGGAGAACTGGGATATTGTTGAACACCAATGACGAGTCCAGCAATATTTAAGATGAGTTGACTTTGAAACACAATGAAACCTTATTCATTTAGGTTACTTTGATCTAGATTGAGAGTGAAGATTGTTGAACAAAAGAGTAAAATCAATAAAATTACAATGGCAACTGCTTGGCCTGCTTAAGAGAATAAAAAATTATTTTAAGGACATTAAGTGTTAGTTATTAGCTGTAGGGCTCTTGAGTTGGAATCTAATTTTAAGTGTTCATCACAACAAGCAGTAGAGACCTCTGCTTGTTAGTATATTACAGATTCGCCCTAGTATCAGTATGTATCTACAGGTAATAAAAGTGCAGTTTCTAAGTAACTCACAGGTTTGTCACAATTTAAACTGATCTTTCTCCTAGCCATTTATTTAAATTTGGACTATTTTACTGTGTTTGTACTATACTTTTTATCATAGTCATTTCAGTGTTTATTGATTTCCTGCAATAGTAAAAACATAACATTTAGGAGTCTGGGCTCTGGGCTTAGACTACCTGGGTTCAAATAATGGTTCTGCCATTGACTGGCTGCGTGGCCTTAGGCAAGTTACTCAACCTCTCTGTCTTATTTTTCTATCTATCTGTGAAATGCGGATAATGCTAGTACCTACTTCATAGAACAGCTCTGAGGAGTAAATGAATTAATACATATAAAGTACTTAAAACAGTACTTGGCACATAGTAAGTGCTCAATAAATGTTAACTATTTTCATCATTTTTAGGCACAGTGGAGAAATGCAGAGGAAGTGTGATGTAGGCAGAAGTTTTTATGTTTTGTTTGCTGTTCTAACCTATGTTTAGGACAGTGTCAAATGGCAGGCACTTAGTAAATATTTGTTGAGTCAATGTATGAATCAATGTATGAGCACTACCTTTGTGAAATTTAAACATTGGCTTAATTCTTGATTCCTCTATTGGAATAATAAGAAAATTTCCTTTTCTTAAAGCTACCTTGACCAACCTTGAATTTTCAGGATCCAGAATGAACCAGTAAGTAACCTCACTGGCCAAGGATTTTCATTTTCTCCTTCACTTGTGAGCTCACTTTCAATCAAATCCGGCAGAGGTGCCATGTCGAGCTTCTGAGATTGGCACTCTCCTCCCCACTCTTCACACCCTCAGTTGGTGACTCTGGCATTACAATATTGAGCCTCTCACAACAGAGGCTGGTGACAATGAAGCCATGCTATAGCTTCCTCCTATAGCAATTTGGATGATTATTGTGTTTCATAATGTGGCTTTCTGTCCCACTGAATTTCATCATGTTCTTACAGTCGGGAAGGGATGGAGGAGACATTGAAAATGTCCATGTGAAGTGCAGAGCTTGTATGCTCTCTACAGGAGCCCCTTGTAGATGGTCTGCTTCTCTCCTGGTGCCCCCACATAAGTCCACTTATCAGCCTAAGAAGGAGTTCAGGCTTGTGAATGTGCCTTCCTTTCCAGCCTTCATCCATGTGCATGCTCTTGTCTCTCTTGCTCCTTCATCTGTGATTCTGTACCTGCCCCCAAGTGATCTGGCCCTCCCTGCCTCTCTCACTTGTTCTGCATTCCCTACCCCTCAGCCAGCCACTTGGCCCCCTTTCTCTTCTAGAACTTAAACACATTCCTGCCTCACGGCCTTTGCACTTGCTTCCCTTCTGCCCAGAAAGTTTTTCCCCAGGTATCTGTAGTGTTTGCCTACTCACTTCAAAAAGTGTCTGCTAAAATGCAAACTCCTCCAAGAGGCCCTTTTTGGCCACATGTAAAATATCCCCTACCTCCATTTTTCTTCTAAGCACTTACCTCTCATATCACATGATTTATTTACATGTATATGTCTCTTTCTCACCACTGAAGTGTAGACTCCATGAGCACGGACACTATACCTTCAGTGCCTAGCGGTAGTCAGCACTCAATAAATATTTATTGAAAGAAAGGAAGATCAGCTTACAGCTAATAAATACATGAGTTGATTTAAAGTCAACTTATAGGAGAAGACTGAGTAAATAATGGAGTAGACAGTGCAAAGAAGTCGCAGAAGCGAAGGTGATAAATGAGTGATTGAAGTTTGGGAAACATGGATCTAGCAGATACAACGTCTATGAGCTGAAGGAGGCAGAGGAGTGGAGAGGTGAGTGCTCTGGAGTTGGCTTCTAGAGTCAGGCTTTGAAGGAGAAGAGCAGATAAGTCAGAGCTAGAGGGGCCAGCCTGACATTGGAAGTCTAACTGGTGTTCACCAAGGCTTGAGGAGACAACTGAAAACTGAGTTGACAGACAGACTTGATGGGTGGTCAGGAGAAGTGAAGAGGTATTTTAGAGTCTTATTACTAAGACACTCATTGACTTAGAAAGGCTATAAATCAGTACTGTGGCTGACCTTGTAAATTACAAAAAAAAAAAAAAATATATGTACCTGACCCCATATTTCAATGGCAGAGACAATATATCAGGTTTTTTCCCCTCTGCTGTTAACCTTGTTCAAACATATGGAAATCCTGATGAAGACTGCATTGACTGATGAAAAATGAAATGGAGGCTATGGTTTTTTCCAGGCATCAAGGACAGGAGGATGAGTTTAAGCAGGTGGAGCTGTGTCACCCAGTAATGTTTATTTAGGGAAAGTTAATCCGGGTACCCAGCAATAAATTACATCACTACCCAGGAGTTGGCCTTCCTCCCCACCAGCCAAAGTGAGCAGTCATTTAGACAGCCATGAAAAAGGAAAGGAAGTCTGGGTGCGGTGGCTCACACCTGTAATCCCAGCACTTTGGGAGGATGAGGCAGGCAGATCATCTGAGGTCAGGAGTTTGAGACCAGCCTGAACAGCATGGAGAAACCCTGTCTCTACTAAAAATACAAAATTAGCTGGGTGTGGTGGTGCATGCCTGTAATCCCAGCTACCCAGGAGGCTGAGGCAGGAGAATCGCTTGAACCCAGGAGGCGGAGGTTGTGGTGAGCCGAGATCATGCCATTGCACTCCAGCCTGGGCAACAAGAGCAAAACTCTGTCTCAAAAAAAAAAAAAAAAAGAAAAGAAAAAGAAAAGAATGAGATAGATATGTGTTGCTTCTCAGAAGTGCAATTTATTTTGCATTGGGCAGGTCTATGCAAACCTACCCCAAAGTCTGAGGAAGCTGAGATGCCAAAGAAAGAGGCTGACATATCCAATTTCTTAGAAAGAAACATTTAATAGAGACTTTAAATGTTTAACAGAAGCCATGTCTGTGTATCAGACAGCGGTGAAACACAATGGTGGATCCCCATGCCATTAACTCCCAAACCCAGGGTTTACATACCATAGAGGAGGGCTGGTTCAGAAGATATGTAGAACAATCAATGTATAACAACATCAAGGATGTTTGACCTAAGGGCAGGATTTACAGTGAGTATGTGCTCTTACACAAGGAACAATCGATAAACTGGAAATCTTAGAGGTCTTCCTGGAACAGGTGTTGATCAGCAGCCAACATGGTAGATTAGCTTTCAAGGTGGAATTGCTTCAGCCTCCACACAGAATTTTGTTGTTGTTGTTGTTGTTAATTAAACACTTAAATTATATGCTTATTTAAAAATCAAAACAGAAGCATATAAAGTGGAAAATAGAAATCTCCCATAATTCCTGACACAACAACACTTAACAGGCAGTTGTTTCATTCAGCAACTATTTATTGAGCTCCTTCCATATGCCAAGCACAAGCACTGTTTTGGGAAGTTCCAATTCATTGTAATTAAAGATCTTTGTTCCCACTGGACTTACATTCTACTGCTGTGCAATGCAATACAGTAACCACTAGCCACATGTGGCTATTTAGATTTAGTAAAGTTAAATACAATTTAAAAATGAGATCCCCTGTCACACTGGCCACATTTCAAGTGCTCAATGACCATAAGTAGCTAGCGGCTACTGTATAGGACCACACAGGTATAGACTATTTTCATCACTGCAGAAAGTTCTATGGGACAATAATGTCCATTCATACTCTTCAGCAACCAACTCTTGTCACTTAATCTAGCGTGGTCATCTTCTTTTATCAATAAATCAAACACATTGATTTGTATCCTCCTATTAATGGATATTTAATTCCAGTTTTTCACTATTATAAATAATATTGCCATGAACTTCCTTGGAACTTATATCCTTGTGCATTTCTCCAACCTTTTTTAACATAAATTTTGCAAAGTGCAATCAGATAATACAGGAGATGTGCTCAAAACCCAGTAAGAGCTCAGTACATGCTGACTATGACTATGTGAAGCTTTGCAGGAGCCCCTGGAGGTGCATTTCTAGGAGCTGCAATTCCTAGAGGCTTCCTGCCTGAATTGGGCCCCAAGGCTTTTCACAACAAACAAACCAGACAGCCACAGCCTGCCTCTGGAAATGTAGAGCCCTGAAGCCACAGCCAACAATTTCCATAAAAATTTTTTCCAGAATAATTATGTGTTTTGAATCTAGCCACATGTTACATTTATTGACCACCTCCTGGATGCTTGACCCTACATGAGATGCCAAACCGGTTGCAGGCCTGAGACCTGTCTCATTTTATGAGCTCACAGTGAAGCCATTGTGGCAACTTGGGGGGCAAGACATGGCTGTTCATTAAGGCTGGTCCTGAACAATTTGCACATTTTTTTTCCCACTGGGAGAGAGGCAAGCATTTGATGCAGTAATGTAGGTGGTTGTATGCTAGTGTGGGAAACGAGAACTTAAGTGTTACCAACTTGGCCCATCTAGGTTGATGATTTTTTCTTTCATTTTTTTCGGTCTTAGTCCACTTTGTGTTGCTATAGCAGAATATCACAGACTAGGTAAATTATAAACAATAGAAGTGTATGGTTCTGAAGACTGGAAATTCCATTTATGGTTCTGGAGACTGGAAATTCCAAAGGCATGTCACCAACATCTGGCAAGACCATCCCACGGCAGGAGAAAGCAAGCACACAAGACAGAGGCACTTAGCTTCAGACTTGCTTTATGACAGCCTATTCCCATGATAATTAACCCACTCCGAGGGCTCCTCCCTCATGACCCATGAGGCCCCACCTCCCAATATTGTTGCACTGGAGATTAAGTTTCTAACACATGAACTTTTGGGGGACACATTCAAGTCAGAGCAGGGCCCAAAAGAAATTCTAACTACTTTAGAGTTTTTATTTCTAAACTAATTCTCAAATCCCTTGCTCTTTCTGGGAAATGAGAAGCTAAGACCTCCTCAGCTGTTCACTGCATATTCTGCCTTCAGATCATGGAGCCAGCTGTAGTTCACCAGTCTTTAACTCTCCCCATCCCCATCCTGCAGAAGGAAAGAGCTGCACTCTGAGCCCAAGCCCCACTCTCTCAAACCCATCCTACATGGACATGGTGGACATAGTAACTATGAAAACAGCTGTGGGCTTGAAATTGTCCCTGCACAGAAACAAGTGAAAGCCTAGAAGCCCTAAATCTTTGTGATAACTCAGTTTTGTTAAGAGTTTAAATCTCCCTGTAGACAATGTGATTCATCTTAGTTATCTCTGCCAGAGGCTGAAGGAAATGAGTGGGCATCTCCATGGGGGCCTAAGTCTGGACTGGGGTCAGGCCGGGTAAGGAGCACCTGGAAGGCTGCAGACAGCAGCCTCTGTACCCAGCAGGAAGTCTAGCCCTGTCCTCTGGGTCAGGGAAACAGAGAGAGCTGCTGCTTTCTGTCCTGCTTCTTCCAGATCCTAACCCTGCTTACAATGCTACTTGAATGTGCTTTGAGCCTAAGTGAGTTTCAAGAGGGAGACATCTTTCTGTAAACTTCCCTGATTTTTCTGCATTTGTTTCTGGAATCCACCTTCAAGGCCCAGCCTTGCCTCAGAAAGGGATGAGAAGAAGGGGAATATTTCTACCCTTCTCCTCCTCACCACGGCCCACTGGCAACCCTCTCTGGACTGTGTCCCAACTCTGAATCAAGCATGCCTAACCTACACACTAATTCATGCTGCCTCCAAAAGAAAATAGAGAAAAGTGATAGATAAGGGGCCTCATTTAGTGGGAGCTTAAATTTCAGGCATAGTGATGCTGGCTCGGTTCAATGGAGATTTACAACAACAGGTGCAGTGGAACCTTAGATTGGGGCAGAGAGTGATTTGTGTGTGTGTTGGGAGAGGGGAGAAAGTGGGGGCCTCATTTGATCTGTCTGCTACTGGAAGAAAAATAAACTCAAATTGCCCTTCTCTTCTTCTAAGAAACAAAGGGATGAAAGGAACTTTAGGCCACTAAGCTTCTTTTATTCTTGCCTCTTTCTCAAATAGATCAGAAAATAATCCCATATTATTAACCACCTTGCCTTCCCCAAAAATATGAAAAAAAAAGACACTACTATTCCCCCGATACTTACAGAATCCTGTAACATGGTCAGTGAGGCTGGACCTCAAAAAACTTAATGGAAAATAAAGATTTTTAAAGAACTCTTCCAAATGACAGTGAAAACAAGAGGTGGGGAAGGCAGACAGTAACTTGAAAGGCTTTTAAGTATGCCATGACTTGGTCTTCTGATTCCATCCTTTTCTACAAATGGACAATTAGCTGTGACAGAAGTTTGTGTAATTAGCAGACAAGTTAAACTCTGAATGAAGTATTCTTTGTAACCCAATAAGAAAAGCGTTTTCCAGGGACACATCACAGCCAGAAGTGTCACCATATGACTCCCACACTCTACTCCAATTTTATTGGCATTTCTAAAATAAAGTATAACATTATCTCTTTAAACAAATCACCATGTGAGGTGGGCCTTTGGTACTATTTTTTAAACCAGCAACCAGACTGGTCTTGGGCGAAGATTCAGAAAAGAGCAGAAATAGTGTACCTGATGTCATCCTTCACAGCTTCCTTCTTGGCCTGCACCTCCAGGAAGCCTTCCAGGTGGTCTTCTTGGGGGAGCCCTGGGGCCTCTGCTGCAGCTGCATCAGGTAGAATCCCCCTCCCACACATACAGCCACACATCTTCGTGATGAAATATAGGGGGAGACAGCGTGGAGGGTAAGAAGGTACGGGACTTGTTGCAGGAAGTGGCACATCAGATATGCTTCCTGGAGGGCAGGAGGGATCAGCCTCCATCAGGTCTCGAAAGGACCATCCACAGAAGATGCATCTGGGCTTCCATGTCACTCTCTCTGAGATGCTGGACTGGCCCATTCATTCTGAAACTATACACTAGGGGAATACTATTTCCGCTAAAATCAAATTACAGCAGTCTTTTCCCAATTCAAAGAAAAATAAAGTAAGCAGATTAAAATTTCCTCACCATAAGTTTTCATCTGTCCTGTGTTTTCTTAACTTTGTTGCTGCTTCATCTTTTGTAGCACCCTGCACTCCCCACCCGGGGGAGGGGGGAGGGAAACAAGAAGTAAGCAAATATTAACAGGAAAACTGCCAGCTGTGCTTAACTCATGGGCATGTTGTGGTAACTCTTTTGTGTACCTTGTTTTCTCCTAGTTCAGAAGACGAAAGCAGTGGTAATAATGTCATAGTGTTCTTCTATCAGGTGCAGCATAGCTCCCTGGGCTCTACCGCCCCACAGCTGTTGAAAACAGCCAGATCCAGGTAGTCTCTCAAGTCAGCTCTGAGAGTCCAGCAAACCATTTTGAGCTATTCAGAACCACCAGAAATGTCAACACACTTTGAAAGGGGACTTATTATAGTGAAAATGGCAAGTTTGTAATTTAATACAATTAATTCAATGGAATAAAAACAATCCACCTTTTAGGAAGCACTTCTAGTGAGATATGCCTGTTTGAGAACTTGGCTGTGATTCCTAGTAGGAGCCTGTGTGCTGCCTTCCTTGGGAATGGAAAGATTTGTGAACCTGAGCCTGGCGTAAGTGGCTGTATACAGGCATTTCCCCCACTTACAGTAGGTTTAATTGCTGGAAAAAGGGCCCAAAGTCGAAACGCTGTGAGAGATCTGATTTTCCCATGGTGACAGCCGATAATAGAACATTAGGGTAACTGATCAAAAATCTGATGCCTACCTTTTTAAAGAAATAACCTCAAACATTGTATTTCAGTTACTCTGAATGCTGAACTTCAGAATCTCTGTCTATAGTGTATTTAGATTGATTTAATAGACAACCTAATAACCAACATATGAAATTGTATTAATTACTGTGATACAGTATCATGATATTTTTATAGTCCTCCACACTTCCCTTATTTAACACATAAAACCTTAAGATAAACTGTTATTTTATAGTTATGGCAGTCAGAAGGGAGCCATTTTAGAGAGATTTTTCACATAGGCAGCTTAGAGAAAATTTTTAGAAATAGTTGGGGTTATTTCATTGTTTTTGTGATGATCTAGGATTGTCTATTTTTCTACCTCCTTGATGGTTCCCATTTGTCAATTTTTGCTTTTGTTGTAATTGCTTTTGATGTTTTTGTCATGAAATCTTTGCCAATGCCTATGTCCTGAATGGTATTGCCTAGATTTTCTCCTAGTGTTTCTTCTAGTTTTAGGTTTTACATTTAAGTATTTAATCCATCTTGAGTTAATTTTCGTATAAGGCATAAGGAAGGGTTCCAGTTTCAATTTTCTGCATATGGCTAGCCAGTTTTCCCAGCACCATTTATTAAATAGGGAATCCTTTCCCCATTGCTTGTTTTTGACAGGTTTGTCAAATTTGGATCAGATGGTTGTAGATGTGTGGTCTTATTTCTGAGATCTCTATTCTGTTCCATTGGTCTATGTGTCTGTTTTTGTACCAGTACCATGCTGTTTCGGTTACTGTAGTCTTGTAGTATAGTTTGAAGTCAGGTAGTGTGATGCCTCCAGCTTTGTTCTTTTTGCTTAGAATCGTCTTGGCTATACAGGCTCTTTTTTGTCATATGAATTTTAAAGTAGTTTCTTCTAATTATGTGAAGAATGTCAATGGTAGTTTAATGGAAATAGCAGTGAATCTGTAAATTACTTTGGAATATATGGCCATTTTTACAATATTGATTCTATCCACGAACATGGAATGTTTTTCCATTTGTTTGTGTCCTCTCTTATTTCCTTAAGCAGTGGTTTGCAGTTCTCCCTGAAGAGGTCCAGCACATCCCTTTGTAAGTTGGATTCCAAGGTATTTTATTCTTTTTGTAGCAATGCTTCCTGGAGTAGTACAGATGTTCAGGATCAAAGGGCTGCTTGTCCCAGTGCCTGCATCCCTAACAGGATTCCCGCTTTCTGGGCCTCTCTGGCAACTTTGCACCCTGCCAGGCAAACTTGCCTTTAAGACTGTGCAAGTTCTGAAGCGTATTCCTGATGGTTTTCCTTCCTTCAGGCTTCCCACCACGTGATTTCTCACAAAAAGCCTCAGAATTCTAGCTGGGCAGCCACTTGCAACCATGTCACATTCTCTCCCGAATGTACAAGTCTTTCCATGTCCATCACACATCCCAAACCTGCCTAATAATAATAGATTTCAGCTGACATTTTTTCTCTAATCAGCTGTTTTAAAAAGCTGAATTTGCTGGAGGCTTTAGAAAGTAGTGCAACTGGTTTTTGTTTTGTTATATTTTTAAGATAATAGCTGATACATATAAAAATTACATGATCTGTGTGGTATAAAACATACTTATATAATAAACACCCATGAATCCACCACCCTATCCTGGCACTTTGCTTACCTACCTCCAGATGAATCTGCCTTCCTCACCCATCCTTCTCTTTAAAACAGAGAAGGAGAATCATAAACACAAACTTCAGAGTTTTTGTCATATATGTGTGTATACCTAAACCACGTATAGTTTAGTTTTGCTTGTTAAATAGACAAGCAGAATTTATCAGCCAATTGAGGTTGGTCTTCTCAAGTAGCCTTTTTGGAAGTTTATCCACTTACCCATGTGGGCTGCAATTGCTCAAAACCATCTGGGAGCTCTTTGTTTGAAATTTCATGCAGAGACAGTTTATCAGCCGCTCAAGAAAATCAGTGCTGCTGCTTTATGTCATTTTTTTGGTCTGATTTACCTATTTTTTTCTATAACCTCTCTATTTTCCCCATTCACTTATTTAAAAACTATGTAGTGAGTGTCTTCTGTGAGCTAAGCACTGTGCTAGGCATGCAAGGAGAGTCCAGAGTCTCTGCTCCCACTGGAGCATGTCCTCAGGCCTCCTCTCAGCTGTCTTCCTTTGTCATTTGAGCAATAACTATAGGCTACAGACTGCAATAACAATAGGAGCAATAACTATAGGCCAAGAGACTCCAAGACACCAAGCAGGATTCAGTGCACCAAGAGTCATGGGATCAGCATAGGCTGGGAGCCAGAAGGGAGACTTCTGGGAGGACTTCAAGAAGGAGTCCCCCCTTTGTGCATGCCTATTTGTCTTTGGCCTTTTGTGACCTCACCTAGATAGTTATAGCTCTAATTTTGTTAGTTGGCCTTCCTCACTAATCCAGGCATCTTTATATCATTACCTCCACACCTGCTGAGGTGCCCTGCTGTGTGGTACATAGCTCAAGAACTCTAATATGAAAGGGGAAATTGTCCCTATAAAACCTGATGTCTGACAACCTAGATTATAATTTTCTTGAGACAGAATCTTACTCTGTCACCCAGGCTAGAGGACAGTGGTGATCATAGCTCACTGTAGCCTTGAACTCCTGGGCTGAAATGATCCTCCCACCTCAGCTTCCCAAGCAGCTGAGATTACAGGTATGCATCACCACACTGGCTATTTTTTAAAAATTTTTTGTAGAGACAGAGTCTTGCTATGTTGCCCAGGCTGGTCTCAAACTCCTAGCCTCAAGTGATCCTCCCACCTCGGTCTCCCAAAGTTCTGGGATTACAGGCATGAGCCACTGCACCTAGCTTATAATTTTTGTATGTTAGAACTTAAAGTCACATTAGGTTATTAAACATGAAATTGATGACAGATACAACTGCCTGGGTAGTATAAATATAGAACCTCAGAAATATGTGCTTATATATTGTTTTGATTTATGTAAAATATAGTAATACATCTAATAAATATGTGTATATATAATAGATATAATTTATGTATTCTAAACCAGCCTCCACCTGACCCAGTCACCAGAATCACTCACACTTCACAATCCTTTTATAAAATAGGACTAACGCCAAAACCCTGACCAATCACAGTTCTAAAGCTATTTCCATGTCCTGTGCACGCCTGCTCTTCCCAGCTGAGTTGTGTGTTTCTGAAAGTCAACTGTGTTTGTTCTCAAACCTGTGTGTGCCAGTTGTACTTGTTATTAAGTTGCAAGATTTAATTAAATGTTCTCACATACTAATGAAGTATGAACTCAAAAAGAAAATTGTCTCAGTGAAAACCAAATTAGATGTTTTTCAAAGACTCAGTAAAAATGGGTCATTAATAAAAATGCTTTTGAATTAGGTGTGAACAAGGCAAATGTAAAAGATTGAAGAAAACAATTTAAAATCTAGAAGAATTCTGTCCTCAGATTGTGCTGCAGATGTCTTTAACTTCTGGTTCCACTTTAAATGGAATTGCATATGGCATGTCAGAAATCCTACATGGTAAATAATGATGTTTTTTAAAAAAGAACTCTAATCAGCAGACAATACTAAAAAAAAAAAAAAAAAAAAAAATTACCTTGGTCTGTCATCAAAGGATTAGTGAATGAAAACACATTTATATTTTAATTTAAAGATTACATATATGAATATGTACTTATACATATGGAGGTGTGGATAGAATAATTTAGAAATGTTTGTAAGAGAGAGATTGATTTTCCATGATCCCCGTCTTTTAATGACTTTTCCAATCACACATCAGTCCAAGCATATTTGGAAAGAGGGCTTCTATTGTTGTTTATTTGCCTCATGCACTTCCTGGGACTGTCCTACTCAAGAGGGGTTTTATACAGTCAGCGTCACTGAAAAATTTCAGATATGATGCTACTTGCTAAGGTTTATTTGATTTTTACTTCATTTAGTTTTGTTTTCATTTGCCAAACATTTCTTGAAAGCCATGAGAAAAGACTCCATTTTAAAAACAATCATTTGAAGAGAGAGAAAAGGCGTTGTCAGACTGCTGAATGGATGGGGGAGGTCGTGACCCCCAGTGCTCTTCCCTGTCTGGCTGTGTCACACCCCCAAGCCAACCCTTTCTCTAACTGCCCCAGGAGCCCATGGAGGTGGCCCCTGCTGCGTTGGGGCTTGCTGAGAGGCAGGCAGGCAGGCAGGAGTGCAAACTAGAAAGTGGGCCTGAGGTTCTCAAACTCAGGCCAGTAGAAAAATGAGACCAGTCTTAGACCAGATGAGAAAATAGCCTCTTGACCAGGGTTAAAGTACATTTTTTGACCTTAGCTTTTCCCAAACAGATGTGAGGGGCCTGAGGGGCCTTTAGAACTGTGCAGATAATGATATCAGTAAATAGGGAGACATTTCAAATCCTACTCTAGCTATGCCCTCCTACTCCCAGCTTATCAAGCCACACGTGTGCATGATTTTTGCTTGACTTGCATAAATGCATATGTGTACAGGCGTGCACGCGTGTGTGTATGTGTGTGTGTGTGTGTTTTTGAAGAACTCAGGTAAGGGCTACTTCAGCTCGAATCCAGACTGAAGTACCCTTCTGATGAAAGATGTTTTATTTTCCTAAATACCTAAGTAATGAAACCAAACTTATGGAAACCAGGTTCTTATGAAAAGGTGCCCCAAGCACCAGCAAGCTTCAAGACTGTTTCCTGAGAGAACCAAACAGAAGAGAACTGGGTAGACTGGAGTAAGAAGTAGAGCTTCATTTCAGCCATCCCAGAAGGATCATTAAGCTGTTCTGTTTTCTCTCCATTTTAATTATGTTGGGGCTGGAAATGGACCCACACTGTGGGTCCCTGCAGTGTGCAGAGCCATGGAAACCATTCCTCTCACTCTGCTGAAGGAAAGGGGCTTCAGTAAGTGGAGAAGGGTGAGGGGGAATAGAGGAAGTGTAGGTGCTGACACAGGAGCCCTATTTTGTTGATCTGAGGGGTAACTAGACCCCTGCCCAGGAGGTCCTCAAGCCCTTTAGAGAAAGAAATTACAGAGGCATGAGTCATCCCCCGGTTATGGAAGAACACAGGGCACCCTAGGGGATTGAGGGCCTCCCCTATCAAGAAGTGGGCAACTGAAGTACACAGACTGTGCTTGGCTAAAGGTTACAATCAGCTTCTGGTTTATTATCTGTTTAACTAAGTGGATTAAATGAGAATTGACTGGAATTGGACACTTGAAGTTTCCTTACAAAAGGCCGTTATCTCATAAGCTGGCTTAATGGAACAGCCTGTCAGGGGCTTATTAGAAGTAACTGAATACAGCACCTTACAGAGCAGAGATTCAAAGGAGGCTGTGCAACCAGGCCCGGGATAGCTCACACCTCGTATGGCAAAAAAAGAAGGATCTAAGGTCTAGCTACAAACCACACTGTTAGCATCTAACCTAGAGACAGGCCCAGGTCTTCCCAAAAAGAAAGGTACTCGCAACTCCCTCCATTTTAGCATCTCTTTGGTTTAAATGTGAATTAAGTGTTTTGTTGATATATATATGGCCTTAGCAGATATGAAATAGCACATATAGCACATATATATATATAAAATAGCACATATAGCACACATATATATATATACACACACACACACGTGGCCTTAGCAGATATGAAAGACAGCAGAATGTAATGTTTAACAGGACCTACTTTGGAGTTAGACTGTAAGGGTTTGAATCTTAGCTTTACCATGTACTGATTGAGTGAGTTTGTGTTACTTCTCTGTGGCGCAGTTTCTCCATCTGCAAAATGAGAATGATAATAGTACCTAGCACATTAGGTGTCTGTGGAGATTAAATGAGCTAATATATATAAACTTCTTAGAATAGTTTCTAGCATAGTGTGAGCAACTGGTGCTCACATACTACTATTATCACAGAAAATAATTCATCCCATTTAACAGCTTTTGTACCCATATTCCTTCTTATCTATCAATTCAGCATATATTTGGAATGAGCTGCATTCACAGATGAGATTTGGAATTGAGGGAGGCAGCATACATGGAGAAGTTCAGGTCTGCAATCAGGGATATTTGAACCCTGGCTCTGCTGGGAATAGTGATGTGATCTTGCATAAGTCATTTATCCTGACTGATCCATATTTCTAAAGGGTGTGTGTGTGTGTACCTTTCATTATAGGGTTTGGGAAAATAAATGTAAATCCTTCTTTTGGTGAGGATTGATGTGATTATGAAAAATGCTCAAAGACTGATAAAAATGAGTCACCTTTGGCCCAGTATCCCTAAAACATATATATCATAGAACTTTGAGGATGACAAATTGGAGAGGGTTAATGGTTTGGACAGAAATTGCCCATGTACAGTAGGCTTGAAAAATAGACATAATTGACTATTTTTCAGCAAGATTGACTATATTTGTGAATTTAGAACTTTGCATTTTCCTTCCAGCAGTTTCTTTAACAGTCTTGTTTTTCTGTTGGGTTCATTTGAGTTCAATTTACCAGTAGTAACCTGTAAACACTTATATCAGACAACCTGCTCCACAGTAGACCTAAATCTCTGCAATTACACAGCCTATGATTAATTAATGTCAATGTATAATCCACAATTTTCATGTATAATCTAGGATTTTAAGTAAATACTGTATAATCTAGTAGATGATTCTATTCTACCCAGCCTAATGAATGAATATCATACTTCTCATATTCCAAAAAATTGCAAGAGACCATATGGAAAATGGATGACTCTTTCTGTTCTATAGAAAATGAATTACTTTAAATAAAAAAATTAGTCTATTTAGCTGGATTGACTTTTAGAGAGACTGAAAGACTTTGCATGATATTAGAACTAGTAATGTTTTTTTCTCCTTGTTTTTGTGCCTTTTTAAATTTGAAAAAGTAGTACATAGTACCCAACTCCTAGATATAAGTGATTCAGTTTCTCACATCTTAAATGGCTGAGCCTAGGGGTTGAAGGAAAGAAGCCACATGTTGAGTGAGAAGCCATAACCTCCCAGGGTTTCTTCTGGCTGGTGATTGCCTAAAGCACAAGCTAGTGCATTTCAACTGAAGTGTGATGCCAACAGTAAGCACTCTGTGATATCAATCAATGCTCTGTACCTGTAGCTCTAAACTTGCCTTGGTTATGAACTCTTTTAGAATCAAGAGGGAATTATAGACATGCTCCCCATAAAACTACATATTTTCTTCTTTCCTCAAAGCTTGGCGTAGAATTCCAGGAAGTTCCCACGAACTTCCTGAATCCCTTCATTCTTCCCCTACCCCCCAATCCCCTGCAGTCTATGAATCCCATGTGTGTAGGGTCCACTGACGTGAGGAGGCATTTTCTCACTAAGCTTGACCACACTTTCATTTATTTATATATATATATATATATTTATTTATTTATTTATTTAAGATGCAGTCTCGCTGTGTCACCCAGGCTGGAGTGCTGTGGCACGATCTCAGCTCACTGCAACCTCCACCTCCCAGGCTCAAGCAATTCTCATTCTTCAGCCTCCCAAGTAGCTCAGATTATATGCGGCCTGCCACCATGCCCAGCTAATTTTTGTATTTTTTGTAGAGACAGGGTTTCACCATGTTGGCCAGACTGGTCTTGAACTCCTGACCTCAAGTGATCCACCCGCCCCAGCCTTCCAAAGCGCTGGGATTACAGGTGTGAGCCACCATGTCCAGCCTGATTTTTTTTTTAATGGCAATGGGTTGGACATTTCTGGAAACCAGGAGATGAAGACTAATCAGAGGCTTTTGCCCATCCTTTAAGAGTTATTACATACAATGTCACGCAGTGACTGAGAGTACAAGCTCAGCTTCTCACATGCCACCTCGCTGTGTCTGACGCAACTGGATTCTTTTGGATGCTTCTGTGTGTGTTAGATTCATTCCGTTTTAGTTTAAGCTTGTTTGAATCTACCTCTACTCCCTAAAAACTATTTCTCTTCAACATGTGTATCCTCACTTTACATCTACTAGGATAGCTATAATTAAGAAGATAACTAATAATAAGCATTGGTTAGGATGTAGAGAAATTGAAACCCTCTTACACTGCTGGTGGGAAGGTAAAATAGTGCAATCAGTTTGGAAAACAGCCTAGTACTTCCTCAAAAGGTTAAACACAAAGTTACCATATGACCAGCTGTTCTACTCCTAGGTATATACCTAAGAGAAATGAAAATGTATGTCCACACAAACACATGTACGTGTAAAACTAGCAGCATTACTCATAACCAAAAGGCAAAAACAACCCAAATGTCCATTAACCGATGAGTCGATATATAAAATGTGCTATTTCCACATTCCATATACGTGAATATTCTATATACAATGAAATATTAGTAGGCAATAAGAAATGAAGTACTAATGCTACAACTTGGATGAACCCTGAAAACATTATGGTAAGTGAAAGAAGCCAGTCACAAAAGACTACATATTCTGTCATTCTGTTTGTATGAAATGTCCAGAATAGGTAAATCCATAGAGACAAAGCACATTAGGGATTGCCAGGGGCTGGAGGGGGCAGAAATCGGGGGTGACTGCTAACAGGTATGGGATTTCTTGTTGGGGTGACACAGTGTTCTAAAATTGTGGTGGTGATGATGGTTGTTAAACTCAGAATATGCTAAAAGCTTTGAATTGTGTACTTTAAATGGGTAACCATATAGGATATGAATTATATCTCAACAAAGCCGTTACTAAAAAAATAAAGCCAGACCTGTCTTCAAATCACTACTGTCTTGAGACAAGGATGTGGGTGCAAATACTGAATTTGGAAAGATATCCCAAAGCACAGTCAGGAGATAGGGAAGTGAGACGGTAGAGGAAGGAAAGCCACTAATGGGGGTATTAATGGGTGAGTTGATGTTGTGGGCAGTGGGGGCTTCATCCTTCTGGGGCCCCTCAGAAAGGCTGTGCAGACCACAACTCAGAATTACTCCTCCACGGGAAAAGAAAATGGGATTATTTCTATGAGTGTTGACTCCCCAGCACTCCCAGCCTGCCCCGTACACAAGCCAAACATGCTTCTACATCAGAGAAAGCCCTTAGACAAGAAGAGGCAGAGGCAGAGAGACACAGACAGACAGACTGACTGCCTGACATGCAGGTACTGAGGTAGGAAGCAGTCAGAATACACAGAAACTTTACCACTCTCACAGGGGACACCCAGGGTGACCGAGTGGGTATGGGCAGGGCCTTGGCAATCCTTGACACACCTGCTTTCAGGGGTGTTACTTAACCTGCACCTCAGTCCTCTTATTCTTAAAATGGTGAAGACATACGGATGATGTGACGATTAATGAGTTAATGTAGCTGATGTATTTGGGAGAGGTAAGAAGACATATTTTTAATATTTTCCTATTTTTTTAACTTATCCATGATCATGTCTCTTCTGAATGAGCTTCTAACAAAACAGAGAATACGTTCTTCTAAGTTTGAAAAAGAAACAGAAGGTTGCAGAAAACCGTCTTCTTGATAAGTCCCCCTGTGTTTGATCAGCTTTGAATGGCCGCCCTCTGGAATGTGCCACGTGCTTTGTTAGTGCATTAGACAGATGCCCATTGCAGTGAGTTCTGTCCTTGGAGCAACACTGTGATCTTTCTCATTCTTGCTCTCCTGCTTTATGGAAACTATTGGTGGGATTCAAGCAAGCGAGTTTGATCGTAACAGTCTCTCGTATTTTCCTTTGTGTCTCCTCATATTTTCCCAAAGTTGTGTTGCGAGAATTATGGGCCCTAGGGGCTTGCTTTCTGTGAAACGTCTGCAGTCTAGGGATGGAAGCCAGTGGCTGCAATCCCAGGCAGTTTTGAGTTCCACTTCTGTCAAAGGCATTTATACTCAATTTGCTTCATTGTTCATGGACGATTGAAACAGCCTAGTTGATAAACAGCCAGGGGAAAACAGGGTAAAAAATAACAATAATAATAATAATAATAAAGAAAAAAATAAAACCTCCCAACTACATTACATTGAGCTCAAGCTGTCATGATGAAAACTTAAAGATTTACTTACTCAAGAAAATATCTCTGGATTTTTTCAGACTGGGACTCTTCAATTAACCTGACATTTCACAAATCCAAAATTGCTGTGGATGAACTCTTTACTTCACTTCGGGATATTGCTGGAGCTCGGAGTCTCCTGAAACAGTTTAAGTCTGTATATGTTCCTGGAAATCATACCCACCAGGCAAGTATATACGTTTTAAAGTAACCTTCTAATCTGTTGTACTTCTAGGATTCAGAGTCTATACAAGAAAAGGTTCCCTTTTAACCTCTCTAAAATCAAAGGTTTGTTCTAGATGATCTCCAAGTTCTCTTTTAGTTCAGAGTTTTGGGTCCCACGGAATCTGAAAGCCTCTCAATTCATTTATGCCCCAGGCTTGATATGGTGGGATGAGCACTGAGTTGGGAGTCAGCCACGGCTTTCTAATTATGGGTCTGTCGCAGACTGATTCTATAGCCTTCTGCAAGTCCCTTCTCTCCTCTGGGAGCCAATGACTACAGGTACCAAATGAGGGGCTGGCCTTAGAGGATTCCCAAGTTTCTGGATCTAACCAGTCCGTAAACATTTTGAACGAGTAGAATAATGAAAAGCACCTGATAATGTTACAACAAGGGAAAAGTTTGCGATGAAAATATGTGTTATTTAAAATTCCTCCACTGCTTTCAAAGGAGGGCAGGAGGACCTAAGAAGAATGTTTTTTGACCATTGAGTAAGAAGATGGTATCAAGATTGAGGTGTAATTGCTGTGTAAAAACTCAGAGGGGGAAAGTACATAGAAAGATCCAAAGGGAAGCTTAAGGAATAAAGAAAGGTTAGAGCCACTGAGGCTGGGGAGTCTTTGTTGGACAAGGTAGGAGATGGAACTAAGGTTCCTGGTGGCCAAAGATGAGCTCTCAGGGAAGAACAAATGTTTCTGATGGAAAAGATGACTAGGTTTAACTGTGGGGAATCTTATTTATTTCTCCATAAAACCTTTAGTAAAATAAACTCTATTTGTTAAGGCTTTTTGGAGAGCTGAATGTGCTGTTAGTGGGGAAGAGTTCAGCTTCAGGGTGCTGACTCTTTAAGGGAGACTTGAGCTAATGTTACCCACTGCAGCCTAGCACAATCCAGATTCTTCATCCAGTATCCTGTATTTGTTTGGGAGCTGATACCTGAAGAGCACTTCTACATTGGATTTTTCCTTTGATTGCCACAAGTCATGCCAGGGAGGCATTATTATTCCAAGATCCAGGAAGGCCAAGTGACATGCCACAGGCATGCAGATGGCCAGGGGCAGATGCCAGATCTTTGCTGCTAGCCCAAAACCTCCTCCCTGACTATAATATGGTTCTCATAGAGATTCTACAAGTGTTGATTGATGGTGCTGATGATCATCTGAAATCACCTACCAAGATACTGAAGACCTTAGAAACTGTCACTCTTCTTAGAAACATAAAGATTTTCATCCTTTACTCAAAGATCTGAGAATGCCATGGCGACAAAATACAGATAAAATCACTCAGATAATCATACGTGGTTTTGTCATTTTAAAAAATCAGCAATCTTAAATACTATAATGTGGACTAGTTCCAAAAGACATGCTAGAACTAGTGATATATGATGACATTGAGACCAAAAATGTCAAGAAGCAAGTGGCTGGTGTAGTTGGCAAAGAGAAAATAGACCCCTAAATGAATGAGGTCTTTTCCATTTTATGTCATCCGGGTGACTGATTTGGCCAACTTCACGTAAACATGTATTAGCTATATATCTTGCATGTGATAAAGACAATGATAAGTTTCTTAGACCTTACCTCCCTGCTGCCAACACTGTCATTTCTCCAGCCCTCAGAACCCTGTCTTGCAGCCATGGCCTTTGGAAAATGGAGTTTCCCTTTGTGGCATATGTCCCCCCTTACAATAGTCAATAACATCAGCGCACTCCCAACAATACTAAGTGTCAGTGAGTGGGAAGTGGGGTGGAGGTAGGGTGATGTGTGTACGTTGGGGGGATTAAATAAATAATGATACAGACACATGGTGAAATGCTGTGCAACCATTACAATGAATGGAATAGACCTAGATATGCTGAGCAGGGTGTGTGTTTGAATCCTTGACCCAGGGTCCACTTCTTGGGGAGCTCAACTGAAACAGAGGTCCATGATCAATTGGGTGGCAGTGGGGGGACATGTAGGTCATTCTGTAAAGCATTATTCTATTTTTGTAAAAATAGAATAAAATAAATATTTCATAGGTATGTATATTTAATGTCTTTAAAATTTAGGAAAAATTTGTAATGGTTACCTTATGGTGGATGGGTAGGATTGGATGGATAAGGAGAAACACTGATTTCTTGCTTTATTTTTACATATTCTATACACGTGACACTTTTTAATGGGATTATGGGTAATTTTTACCTCTGGATTTTTCAATGTTTTTCAAATTTAAAATATTTTTAAATTACAGATGTAAGCCTTGTGACAACAGGGATTTTTATGGGTTTTGTTCACTGCCATATCCCCACTACCTAGAGTGGCATCTGTCACATAGTGGATGCTTAACAAATATTTGTTAGGTGCATCTTAAGTACAATACATATATCTTTATTACAGATCAGGGGATTTATTGGGACACAAAATATGCATACATAGGAAAGTACAAGTGTCCAGACTAGACTCAGAGTCCAGCTGTGTGTCCAGTTTTGAAAAATAGTTGTTGGCTAAACAATCTTCTGTTCATCTCATCTCCCAATTTGGTCCTCAGCCCTGTGGCTCCAGAAAAAATCTATGCTTTCTACCCAGCTCCATGCTGTCTCCAGACAGAATCTGATTGAGATGTCCTGGGCTCCCCAGCCACGTGGGAGAGCGCTAGCTGGCCCGGCCCTGGGTTCCTGTTCCAGGTCTGACCTATGCTGCATATTAGGATCTAGGCCTTGGGCCCCCACCGGCCCCACCTTCCCTCCCAGTGGCCCTCTGTCCTGCTGTGATGCACATGCACTAAGTCTCAGAGCCACTCCTGTTTCCCTTGTTAGGACTAGAGGCACCTCTTATTTTAATCTTTACCCATTAACCCATTAGGAAAAGGTGTCAATCACAGTTCATATGCAGAAAACAGACACCGTCTAGTCACTTTAAGGAGAAGGTGTCCCAACTGTGTTACATCGAGCATATAAAATCTCTAGAGGGGTCAGAGGAGTGGGATCTGGACTAGACCTCCAGAAATAAATCCCAGAACATCACCACAGGCCTGGCCCTCCAGAGCAGCCAGGACCTTTTCACAGCCTGGAGAGTGGGGGCAATGGGGATCAAGAGGCAACCACAGAAGCTCTTGACTTAAAGAACATGACACCAAGGCTGGAGACAGCACCTGTCTTTGATCACCATGGTATCTGCATGGGCTAACTCAGTGCTTGCCACCTGGTGGGTGGGTAGGTGGATGGCTAGATGGATCCCAGACTGTGCACGTTATCTAGAATGGCATTTCTTACATTTTTAATTCTTAGTAAGAGGGGGCTTAGCACAGAGGATAACAACAGATTTTCAAGCCATAGCATCGGGGTTCATAGCCCAGCTGTCCCCTCTACTAACTGTGTGACCTTGGGCAAGCAACTTCACATCTCTGTGCCTGGTTCCTACTCTGTAAGAAGGAGCTAATAATAGTTGCTCTCTCATAAAAATGCTCTAATGATTTGGTGAATTAATACATATAAAACTCTTAGAACATGCTGAGTGCAGTGGTTCACACCTGTAATCCCAGCTACCGGGGAGGCTGAGGTGAAAGAATAACTTAAGGCTAGGAGTTCAAGACCAGCCTGGGAAATATAGCAAGACTCCATCTCTAAAAAAAATTCTTAAATTTAAAAAAATTAGGTGGGTGTGGTGGTAGGCATCTGTAATTTCAGCTACTAGGGAGGCTAAGACAAAAGGATCACTTAAACCCAGGAGTTCTAGGCTGCAGTGAGCTATTATTTTGCTGCTGTACTCTAGCCTGGGCGAGAGTGATACCCCTTCTCAAAAACAAAAAACAAAAAACTTCTTAGAATAGTATCTGACACCTAGACAGCACTATGTAAGCATTTGCTATCACAGCCATTGTAACAGTAAAGAACAAAAGGGCCTTCCTTTATTTTCTTTTGCAACATTTTATCTTTTCCTTTGTTAGGACATGGGCCACACAGAAAGGGTGTCTTTCAAAAGCTGGGTGTCCTGTTAGCTGCTGTGCGGCAGAAGGCTTGTTGCTGACACCCATTTGTTTTAAAAGGTTGTGTTTGTTGGTCTCTTCTGTTGACTGGAAACCTAAGCCCCCAACTGTGCCTGTGCAGAAAGTGTTTTTTTTGTTTTGTTTTGTTTTGAGACAGAGTCTCACTCTGTCGCGGAAGCTGGAGTGCAGTGGCGCAATCTCGGCTCACTGCAACCTCTGCCTCCCAGGTTCAAGCGATTCTCATGCCTCAGCCTCCCAAGTAGCTGGGACTACAGGTGCATGCCATCATGCCCAGCTACATTGTTTTTGTATTTTTAGTAGAGACAGGGTTTCGCCATGTTGGCCAGGCTGCTCTTGAACTCCTGACCTCAGGTGATCTGCCTGCCTCAGCCTCCCAAAGTGCTGGGATTACAGGCATGAGCTACTGCTCCCGGCCGCAGAAAGTCTTCTTACCCTTCCGTTTCTTACTGCAAATGCTCAGTTTAGTGAGAGGCTTAATCTCCCCACTAAATGCCACAGTGTCTGATGCGATGCCACTCCTCAGCTGCGACACCAGGAGGATATTAGGCAGATGTCTCAGGGCAGGGAGCTTATACGGGGCTTTCAGACAAAATACTGTATGGCTCTCGCATGGCTTGCCTTGGCATGCATCTTGAAGAGCAGGGCTGAGCTGCAGAAAACCTTCCACAGACACATACTGTACTTTGTGCCTCTGGCATGTTGAACAAGAGCATTTCGAACCAGCAGTGCCTGAGGAGGCTTGATTCATCTTGTGCCCAGTGAAATATGGCTCTCTGAACAGGCTTTAGGCCAGGCCTCTTTTGTCAACAGTCCCCAGCCCTGGCCTCTGGTTGTTCTTTTCCAAGTGCTAAGTTCTATTCCTCCTCCTGATTCTTTCTAACAGACCTGCTAGCATCCTTTCTGAAGGAATCAGCATGGGGTAGGACTAAACTGAGGGCCAGGAAACTTGGCTCTGTCCTGAGTCTACTTCTAATTGGCTGTGTGAACTCAAGCAAACATGTTAATGAGTTTGGGCTTCACCTTCCTCATATTGAATTGAAGGGGCTATACTCAAATTTTTAAAAACTAATCTGCTTCTGGATTGAAGCATGGGTGGTTGGATGGATGGATGGATGGATGAACAGACAGACAAATGAACCATTTTAAAATCTACAAATAAATTGTTTCCTTTAAGAAGATGAAAAGAGAAAAAACAGTCATCGTATAGCAAAAAATAAAAATAAATGAGCCATGGATTAGTCAAAGCCATGAGCAATTTTGAACAGATGTTTTTCTGTGCTGTCTTGGGTTGAAACAAAATGAATATCCTCCCAGTAAGCCTGGTTTTTCTGAGAGGCTGGTTGTTCAGAGTCAATTTTGCAGAAAAGGGAGAAGCAGGCATCTTCACTATCAGAACTGAGGAGTCCCCAGCTACGCCAACAGCAACAGCAAAAACAAGGTCAGCAGCCCCAGCTGATGGAGATGTGACTGTGGCCCCAACTGGGTTTTCTTGGAAACTGCTATCCTAAGTCATTTTTAAGGTGCACCAAATTCAAGATGTTGTAGTTACACTGGTTTCTCAAGATTGTATCTGACTTATTATATATTATGTCAGGAACTGCTGCTATACTCACTACTTTTCCTGAAGAGCTAACATTCAAGTCAACAAAAGAATCTTCCAGACCCACCCACAGTATGTTCATCCCAAAAGAGTAACCAGAGACATTGACACAAGTATTTTAGTTATCATATTTTACTTAAATGTGGTATTTTTTTAAAGATTCGTTTTTTGAAACTTCAACTATTCCATGTGTATCAGCCATCAAGGGGTCTCTTTAAGCTCTATCAAGCTATCAGGCCAGCGTCAGGAGGCTCTCATACAGGGCCACGATATGACCTTCATGGGCCCCTTTTTTTGAAAAATAAAAAATAGTAAAAAACATATGATACAATTGCATTGGTGTAAAAATAAATACATCAATATTACATATCAAAACATCACTTTCACCTTAAAGTATTTTTTCTTCTGATTTAAAAAAATGTATTTTCATGGGCCCTCAAAAGGAATGTGGGCCCAAGGCACTGTAGGTTTGTATCTAACAAATAAGTCAGCTCTGTGGTCATGGCTCCCACTTGACGCAAGTGTGCCCGAGACAGGAACGTAGCTCCCATCAGGGAAGCATCAGGCATTTTTCTTCCTTGGAGTAGTCCCTATGGCCATCCATGAAGCTTGAAGCAGTCCACGCAGCTACTGAGGAGCTACTTGGACTGGTTTCAAGGTGACAGCTCAGGAGTGAGAGAGCTAGATTCACATGGGATGAATACACAAGTCCCCTGGCTTAAAAACCTCATATCCTATAGGAGCTAATTTCTCTGTAAGAACTCCACAGACATAGCTTCCAGCACTCCTCCAAGGGACAAGTCCAATTATTATTCAAGAATCATTATACTCAGAGAAGCCCAAAGTTCTGGCTTTCTATCAAATTTTTATAGTTCTTCCAGTTTAATGCAGTTTACCAACCAGCGGTCATTTTTGTCATAAGCAATCTTGCCTGGCTGCATAGTTTGACATTCTTCCTTTATCAGGTTTCCAGGGAAACAGAGATAAAAAGTTAACCAAAGGTTAAATTCTTACTCAGAAGGGAAAAGGGTTTAATAATCTTTTACCTACAACCTGCAGCTTGCCAGTTGTTAAGGAAATATTTACATTAATGTTCCAATCAAAACTTAACAATGTGTCTATGGCAGAGACCATCCTGTGTATTCCCAAAACTCCATTGCCTTTTCTTCTGGAGCAAACAGTTAGACTACTTTTTCCAGGTTCCCTTGTAGAATTGTGACTAATTATGGCCAATGAACCGTGGTGGAAGTGATACATATCACTTTAGGGCTGGATCCATAAAGTCTCTGGAAATCCTTCATACTCTCTCTCTCATTCACCATCTGCTGATGAGAGGTAAAGTCTTCAGTGTAGGATTTTAATGCTCTAGGGAATGGTGTAGCACAGTGGTGCCCAACCTTTTGTCACCAGGGACCTGTTTCATGGAAGGCACCAGGCGGTGCAGGGTGGGTCGGTGTGGTTTCAGGATGATTCAAGCACATTGCATTTATTGTGCACTTTATTTCTATTATTACATTGTGATATATAATGAAATAATTATATAAGTCACCATAATACAGAATCAGTGGGAGAGGTGAGCTTGTTTTCCTGAAACTAGACAGTCCTGTCTATGGGTGATGGGAGACAGAGACAGTGACAGGCCATCAGACATTAGATTTTCATAAGGAGCATGCAGCCTAGAACCCTCACATGTGCAGTTCACAATAGGGTTTGTGATCCTAGGAGAATCTAATGCCATCACTGATATGACACCAGGCGGAACTCAGGCAGTAATGCAAGTGATGGGAAGCAACTGTAAATACCGATGAAGCTTCACTCATTCACCCACTGCTTACCTCCCACTGTGTGGCCCAGTTCCTAACAGGCCATGAACCAGTAGCGGTCCATGGCCTGGGGTTGGGGACCCCTGGTGTAGCAGGAACCTGGGTCACTGAATGATTGGGCAGGGCACAGATCTCCTATTGCCAACCCACATTGGATGTGACATAAGCAATAAATAAATGACCAGCAAGAAAAGGAAAAAACAAATTTTTCTGAGGTTTTAATTCCTCTCCCAATCTCCCAAAAAGGTGAACTGGCAGAGAGTGTTTGATTAGGAAAACTAAATTACTATGGTTTACCCTCTTAATATGGAGACAAACTATATGGCTAATCTCTCCTCTGGCCCTTCCTAGCATGCGAGAGAATCTTTGAGTAGGGCACCAGAGAAATCACATCTGTCTCCACTATCACCACCTTCTACAGGGTCCTTTGCTGAGAAGTGAGTCATTCCTGGCTGAGTAGAAAATTTCATGAAAGTCAGAGGGTTCCCATCTAAGAAGTCATTGCCAAGCAGTTCATTCTAACCAGATTTCAGTGACATGATTTAGGGCACAAAATGGTCCAAACTAAGAGGCTGAGAGGCAGAAACCAAAGGTTCTCCTCATTAAAAACTTAACTGGGAATTTTTTTTATTAAGAAGGCACAAGTACTGTTTCGTGCCTGAGAAAGTCTTTACCAAATTGTGCTCTCTGAATACACAATGTAACCCAGTTGTTCTGTACTTAGTTCTTTCAGTAGAAAATTTAGAGGGTTTTTTTCCCCTTATTCCCATTCAAGTAGGAAAACCTATCAACTTCTCTATGAATTAATATTTACATCATTTACTATGCTTTTGGTTACGATTAAAAATAAAGAAAAAAGTTCTAAAAAGCTTAAACAAGAAAGATAATGTTTTTTCTGCCTTTCTAGCCCCTGATTCTTGCCCCTCTCCTTTTTCCCATTTTATGTCTTTTTTAAAAATCTAAATGCTTTTAGATAAAATATTAAACCAGAGTGTCCCTCTCATCCTCTACTACACTGTTTTAGTGGAATAAATGTATTTTAGAATAAATTTTTATGATGTTCATTATCTCATCTTTTCTGTTAATATCTGTACCTGGTTTTGTCAGTGTTCAAGATTTGTTGTGTTTTGTTTTGTTTGTAGACTTAATCAGCTTCTGCTACTATTATAGCATTATGCATACTGATTGTTTACTAAATAAAATGCCACTTTGAGCTTGAAAAAAAAAAGAAAGGTAATTTATTAAATCCTATAACTTAAAAGTCTAGAGGAGGGGCAGCTTCAAGTGGTGAGAGGCCATCGCCAGGGTGATGGTGGCAGGAACTGCAAATAAACAGGAGAAGCAAGTTCCTGCCTGTTCTTCCTGCCTTCCGGTCTCCCTCTAGTGCCCCCCATCGGCAGAGTCTAACAGACCTAGCTGGCAAAGCACAAAAGTGGTTTTCAGAGTCTCAGCCCAGCATCACAGAACTGAGTCTAGAAGAGAGGGTTTGGAATTGAGAGACAATAGCTTGATAACTATCACATTTTCATAGAAAATGTTATTTCAAAATTGTTGTTATATGAAAAGATAATCAGAGAGAATGGAACCAAAAAAATGTAAGAAATGAATATCAAAGAGGTAGGTCAGGCAATTAATAAAAGCATTTATGTTCTTTTCCTGGATTATGTGATGTGTTTGCTGTTACTTTTCTGTATTTTAAATCATAGTTTCTTTTCTCCTGCTAAATAAATGTTCACCTACATACCTTAAAAAAATAAAAAACAAAAAAGATTTCCAACATTCCCAGTGTAGCACAGAACAATCAGAAAGTCTCAAGAATGAAGAGGTTAACAAAACAGCACTTCTAAAATCTCTGCTCACTACCCCCAAGGAGAACCCAGCTCAGCGAGCATTTTCTCCTGGATGTTTCATTCCCCAAAATTTAGTCAAAAGTGGAGCAGGGGAAAGAGAGAGAGTGATCCTAGTGTCCCTACTTTCCCCAATCCCTCCATAACTCCTGCTTTCCGCCGTCTCCCAGTCTACACTGGGGTCACAGGACCCCTGAGAACAAATCCTATCACCCCAGGTACACTGTGCCTTGCACAGAGGAGGTACAGAGTATAGTGTTTTCGCTTAATTACAGAGCCACCTTTGTGCTGTGTATGATCTCTTTTTCAGAATCACTACTCTTCCTTTTTGTACAGTACATCTTATGGAGAATGACAATCTATTTTTTTTGCTATGGGTTAAGGCGTTGCATTTGTCCGTTCTCATGCTGCTAATAAAGACATTCCCGAGACTGAGTAATTTATAAAGAAAAGAGGTTTAATTGACTCACGGTTCCACAGGACTGGGGAGGCCTCAGGAAACTTACAATCATGGCAGAAGGGGAAGCAAACATGCTCTTCTTCACAGCAGCATCAAGGATAAGTGCTGAGCAAAAGGGGGAAAAGCTGCTTGTAAAACCATTGGATCTCATAAGAACTCTCCCACTGTCATGAGAACAGCATGAGTGTAACCGCCCCCATGACTAAACTACCTCCCACCAGGTCCCTCCTGCTGCATGTGGGGATTATGGAAGCTATAATTCAAGATGAGATTTGGGTAGGGACACAGCCAAACCATATCAGGGGTATATTTTCTTCTCTCTTAAATATGACAGCCTATGTGTATTTCTCTGTGATTCTGCTAATGAGTTTTAATAGACTAATAAAATAAATAACTGTAAGCTTCTGGAAGGAGGAAACGTCCTTTTATATCTTTGTATTCCCTTCATGCTTTCTATCAGAATTTCATTCAGTTACAAGTAACAGAGATCTGAAAAACAGTGGCTTAAACATACAAGGTTTTATAGTGACATGTAAAGTAGGTACTAATTTAGCCTGTCCATGTTATGGTGATAGTGGCGCTATAAGTCATCACTTACCAAGGTTTCTCCAGCTCTCTGCTTCACCATCTCTAAGGAATGCCCTGTCTTCCAAGATGGCTGCTGGAGCTCCAGGCTTCACTTCTACATTCCAGCCAGCAGAGCAGAGGAAAAGAGAAAAGCATATCCTTCCATTTTAAAAAGGAGACTTCTGAAATTCTCACATTACTCTATTTACTTCTCATTGCCCAGACCTTAATTACATGGCTATACTCAGCTGCAATGAAGGCTGGAGAATGTAGTCTTTTAGCCAGCTGGTAATGTGCATGGCTGAAGATTGAAGTCTATTACCAAGGAAGAGGTCAATTATTATTTGATGATAGTGCTGATAAGGTATCAGATTATTGGACAAAGAACTTTTTGTGGAGGAGCTTTAAAGAAATTGAAGTTTAAGCGAGTCAATGTCCAGAAAGGCTAAGGTGATAGAAGAGCATTCGAAACAGTTTACTCAGGGAAGAGTATTTGCAGGATTCAGAGGCCACTCCATGGCCCTTTTTTTACATTTAAAATAACATTTATTAAGTTATCTTATGATTCTGGAAGTAGCCCTCATAATTTTGGAAAATCTGGAAAAATAAAATAAATGTCTTCTACTTCCTGAACCTAGAGATAACCCTAAATAACATTTTGGTGTGCTTTACCCCAGTCTCTTTCTCATGCATAAATAATTTATTAATTTTTAACAATTGAGATCATTCTTGCTGTTTGTAGTGGTGCTTTAAACTGTGCTGTAAATAAATAAATAAATAAACAATACAATGAAAAGTCTTCCTCTCACCTTTCTCCCTTGCTTTGGTCCGCCACCCCATAATCCTTGCTGCTGATAGTTAGTATGTGTCGCACCAGAGCTTATTTTTGCATATTTCAGCAATTTAAACTTCCATATTCCCCCTGCCACTTTTTACACAAATGCTAACCCATCATACACAGTATCCTCACCTTGCTTTTTTCATTCACACACTATTCTGTACCTTGTTTCTGCCACACAAGCACAGAGCTTTCTTATTCTCTGTCATGGCATTCCTCCCTGTGGATGCACCCCATTTATTAAACAGCTCCCTACTGATGGCACTTGGGTGGTTTCTAATCTTAGTACTACGAACAATAAACAGCCTTTTTGGATCTCATTTGCATACATGAGCATATGCAAAGAATAAATGACTAGGAGTGTGATTGCTATGTCGAATGCATCTGTGATATTGATAGATATTACCGAATTGCTCTCTGCATTGATTGTAACAATTAACCCTCCCACCAGCAATGTATAAGAGGGCCTGTTACCCCATGGCCTCATCAAAAGAGTGTGTTTTCAAACTTTTGGAGTTTCAATAGTCTGATTTAAAAAAAAAATCCATCTTGGCATAGCTTTAATTGCAATTTCTGTATGAGCAAGGTGGATCCATAGTTTTCAAAATATTTCTGTCTGACCGGTGTTTCTGTTCATTGTCTTGCCCTTCATGATCATGTAACCATGAGATCTCTGGACAAACAATGGTCTGTTTGACTAATAAACATAAAAAGGTTGGTATCCCCAAGTGAGAAGATGCTAGTTTTCCCTGGGAAAGATGCCAGCTATATTCCTGCTGAATGGTTATTTATGATTTTAATGGTTTATACCTTGCTTTATTTCTAAGCTATTTTAAATAAGAAAATTGGAAAGGGAAAATTTGAGTAAAAAAAAATGACTGGAAGAAAACCAAGATGAAGCCAGGAATGAGGTCAGTACGCTAAATATCCTTGACAGTTGCTACAGACAAGTCACATATTTGGCCAATCAAAGAGAGAAAGAGTTTAATACAGGATATGCCTCAACTATGCCCTGTTAGAAACTGGCTTTACTGAAGCTATAATAGATCAGAGAGTGCATTGAGAGAAGATATTCCTTCGTCCTTTGCCCTTCATGCCCCAGACTTCGTGCCATATCTGACTGGAGGATTGGGAGGAAGGTGGTCCACCAAGTGGGAAAAGAAAACGGGAAGAACTTGGTAGCAAGAACTAAGGAAAGAGGTGGCGAAAAACAGCTCAGAAAGTTCAGGGTCAATAAGGCAGCTGGCTCCCAATATAACCTAAACATGGATGGGTTATTCAGATTACAGAAAAGGAAGGCATTTAGCAGCATTTATCAAACTGTAGAAGTTGTTGCAAACTAACATCTCCCTAATTCTACTGAAATTCTTGTGATACCATGTAGTCTGCTTTCTGACCTTTGTCAGATTCCTTTATGTCATCTTAGCTTCTTTTCCTGGCCAAGTCATACTTGGGAGTTGAGCTCTGTAGAAGGAAGAGGGATTGCTTTAAGCTTGGTTATTGACAGCACATTGTAAATAACATTGGAGTTCTTAGCAGAGGAGAGCATAATGCTAAGAATGTTCAGGAAAAACTGGAGACCGTCTTCATGTCTTCATGTCTGTATCAAACGACAGTACTTTGTTTCTCAGTATACATAAAATTGTCACTTTAAATAGAAAAATTAGTCATAGTACGATTGTAGCTCTCGTAAGATATATTTGCTTGTAGAAGGGAGCATAAGAAGCAGAAAAGCATGCTAAAGAATTGGGGTGAAAGTTTATTTAAAAGCCCAATGTTGTTATATTGTCTTTTCTCTGACATACACACACACACACACACACACACACACACACACACATCATAGCCATTGCTCAGTATCAAAATAAACTTGCTTTGCTTTCTTCATTGACGATAAAGCTGTCCTCTCTCCAGACAAACCAAACAATCCCTTTACTCACAGTATTTTGTCTTTCCAGGCATCTTATAAGCCATTGTTGAAGCAAGTTGTGGAGGAAATATTTCATCCCGAGAGGCCAGATTCCGTTGATATTGAACACATGTCTTCAGGCCTCACTGATCTCCTTAAAACTGGATTTAGCATGTTCATGAAGGTAAAGTAACCATGAAGAGGTAATCCTGAGTATAGAAATGTTCTCTTTGCTGGGCATGAAAATTCTGGCACCCTGTTAACCTTAGCCAGCACCATACAGATAACATTTGGTATTTTGGCTCTTCTAAAATCAAGGGCAATCTTTATCTTTTGATTGTAAGCAGCCTGACCTGTTAGCCTCATACAGCTTCTTCTGACCTGAGCACTGTGGTCTTTTCTGGTCAGCACATGTGGTCTAACGTGGAGGACACAAGCTCTCTGGGACAGCACTATTGAAAACTCTCCTCCTTGCAGCCTATGTTTTCACTTAAAATGAATCCACATAGCACACACCGGTCTTAGTGACAGCCCTTTGCTCTTAATTCTAGAACTGATTATGTAGGATGATGAGCGGCTCTGCTCAGTCCTATGGCTAGCATCACCCCAAAACCCACTTGGAAATGACTTTTGGACTGGCAGACTCCTAGGTGACAAGTGCCAGAATTTATCTGGCTGATATCTGGGGTGGGTCAAAATAACCGAACAACCCTTGAAGTGGGGATGCAAGGAGGAAAAAGTATACAAATGTGATCTATTTTTAACCTACTGTAGAGTTTCTAAATCTAAAAAGATTTCAATAAGATTACAGGCTGACCTCTCAGTCCATGCCAGAATTTCACTTGTAATAACTCTTGGAAGTAACAGAATGTTTTGTCAGCATCAAAGCATCTTTGAAATCATGAATTAATCTACCTAAGAGATCTGACCTTTCAGAGTTCAATAAATGCATATTCCAGGAAAACTGTTCCACTCCAAAACCCAGAGGACGGATGCCAGACAATCAGACTCTAAACCAAGCAGTAA
Source organism: Pongo abelii (assembly GCF_028885655.2). Classification (NCBI taxonomy): domain Eukaryota; kingdom Metazoa; phylum Chordata; class Mammalia; order Primates; family Hominidae; genus Pongo; species Pongo abelii. The sequence goes on from NC_071988.2 coordinate 66,168,863, forward strand.
ACCTGCTGGAGCGGACCTGCAGGTCTCCTTCCTGCTGTTCCCAATTTTCAGCAACTTCTGTTGCAGTGCCTGGTTCGCATTTTCCTTCTATATTTTTTAGTAAAGCAGTGTAGTCAGCTTCTTCAAAGTGTTTAGGGACTTCTGCGTTGGTATAAGTAGGCTCAGAATTGGTTAGTGTCTCCCTAGTAGCCCTTCATGGTGGCTAGTTGGTACAGAAACTTCCAGACTAGACACGGTTTCCAGCCTTTTCCACTTGAGCATTTTTCTCCTTCATTCACAGGCGTGGCTTTACCCTGAAGAGAGACTAAAATAACAAGTGTGGACTTTCAGAGCCTAGTTAGTAAGGTCTGAGGATGGCCCAATTGCCAATGTGCCCTTTCCCAGACAGGCTGCTGTGTCTATGGTGCAGTCAGACCCTGTACAGGGTGTCTGGCCAAGGGTACAAATGAAGGCTCCACCCCACCTGCACTTGGAGAGTTGCAGTGTAGGTGACAGGAGGCCCTAACTCTGCTCTTTGTCCAAAGATGTTCCACAGAAATAGCTGTTTCTTAGCCAAAGGGATCTTTGATTAAATATGTTCCAGAAACACTGGCTTAAACAACAAATTTGATTGTTTCTTTGTAGTCCAAAATCACAGTGCCTTTAATACACTAATGGACTTTACAATCCTTCCTGAGGAGAATATGGAATATATTATAGAACATAGTCGTGTTGTGTAAGGAATATCCACCTGCATTTTCTGTCACTGTTTGATGAAACAAGAGTGTCACTTGTTGTTGTTGTTGATCATGTTTATTTTGGAGTTTATTTTTTAATGACCCTTTCAAACGCTGCAGAGTGTTTTCTACATCTCTTCCTGCTCCACTGTCCTCAAGCAGGCTCCACCTAGGAAGATGTTTAGAACCGTCCTGGGCCGCAATGGGCTGTTGTGTTTCTCTCCATTTGAAACCCCCAGTGTTAGGGCTCATGACAAAATGCTCCGCCAGCTTAAGACTGATCTCAAAGGGAGGTTTCCAAGTAATGGATTTAAGAAAAAGGAATTTATGTTCTCCCAGCAGCTGTCAGGATCCATTCCTCAGACTTTAGCTGTGAGGCCTCAGCTCTCAATTGCCAGGGCATCTCATCTATCTACAGGGGGTGGGGGAGAATTCTGGTGGGCTGGCAACAAAGCCCTCTCCACTCCAGCCCCCAAAGGAGAGTCATTTTGTTTGGTTTCTAAATGGGCCTTCTCTGTGGCTGAACCCTCCTACAATTCCACACAGTACAGCAAAGAGTTACCTCTGGCATATGTGTTGGGGTTTGAACAAAATTGGAATGAACTTAAAGAGGAACACCCAGTAGGGCTTTGAGACACTGACTGTAATTGCCCAAAGAGCTACTTCTTTGAGATAGAGGTGAAGCCATCAAGAGAAGATGTCTACCACTCTGCTTTAAGGCTTTCCAGAAGAGGAGGATGCAAGATGCAGATGGAGTCTAACATGGTTATAACCATTTACCAGCCTCCTTTGTGTTGTTTTCCATCACCTCTTACTATCCAAAGTTATACAGAGAACCTGTGATCAGTGTGTACCATGGTTCAGCCAAGCTCTTACCATTCAGTCTGATATTAATCCTCATGGCAGCCTTAGAATGTAGGTCCTATCATTATCCCTGTTTACCAGTGAGGAAACTGAGGCCCAGAAAGGTTAAGCAGTAGATGTGAACCTCCAGAAACCTGGGATTGGGTCTTACTCTCCTCTGTTCTCAGGCATTTTCCTAAGAGCACACAGGAAATAGTGACACCAGAATTTGTCCCAAGGTCACTCTTATTCCAAAGCCTAGCTCTTAACCACATTTCTTGGCTCCAGGAGGCTGCCAGGCATTTTCTTTGAAGTTAAGTATTCATATACTCATATGTTATTCATTCTGGTTTCCTTCATGGTTACTCATTAGCACAAGTGCTCTCCCTTTCCAGTATCTATCCAGCTCATGAATAAAATCTATGCCTGGGCTGGTCATCAAGACAGCCAGTGTGAGTGAGCTCCCTCGAGGTCATCTGCTGCTACCACATCTGCATCTCTGGGACTTGGCCCTGGGACTCATTGGCAGTGCTCCCCAGGAGAATAAACGTGTGCATTGGAGTTGAGTTGCCTGTACACATTGCATCTTCATTGCGTATTAACTACCAACAGTTATTGCTCATTTCTTTCTTGTCACTTACTGCCCTGCTCTGTTCCTCTGGAATCTGCTCCCTCCTCCCCTTCTCACTGAAGACCCACCAGTGCTGAGCCAGAAAGACACAAAAAGGCAAAGCCTGCTGAATAAAGTTATCAATGCGGAATCCTTCCTGTGCTCAGGGTGCTGCCCTACAAATGGGAAAATTCTAGAACTTGAAAGGCTCTAGCTGAGCCGCTCATCCATCTCTGCCCTGTCTCTGAATTCATAGATGGTTTCGTCATGGTGTTGGCTCAGGGACACCCAGAAGCAGGGTCTATGGACTGTGCGGGGATGAGGGCAGATTGAGAGCCTGGTGAGAGATGCGCTGGGAAACAGAGCCAGCAGTTATTCCCGTGGGGTGTGGAGTGTGTTCCCTCACAGAGGGTGATGGAAAGAACACAGGAGAGTGTTGTCCAGGCCCCATGTGGCTTCTTCAGGGCTCTATACATTTTTTTCATACTTTTGAAGCTGCATTCATACACTCTTTTGTAACTATACATATTAGGTACCTTTCTCCAGACTAATGTTTTCCTTCAGACTAGCATTTTTCTAACTCCACAACTTCATTCACTGCACATTAGTGGATCAACATATCAATTCAATGGTTTTAATCGGCATTTTTTTAAATGAAAAAGAATAGAACAGACTAGATCGGAGTTCACTGCATCTAGCAAGGTAAAATAACACAACCCAGTTGCACATAGATACACACGCATGATTTAAATGTTTTCTTATTTATCAAAAGAATGTGAAAGCTATCACTGTGAGAATCAGAAAGCTGATCTGGGTATTATTCTTTTTTGCATCCTCAGCGGTCGGCACCTATATAGGCCTTACAAACAACAGAGGCTCGCCAAAAGTTGGGAGGGTGGTCAGGGTGGACCTGTTTTAGTCCTTATTCAGAATGCAGCATGGCTTCAAGTCACTGGTTCCTCTTTCCAACTACTGCCCTTAAGCCAAAAGCTTCTATCTCAGTTTCACAGGGGATGAAAGGTAGCAGCCCCATCACTCAACTCCAGTGACCCTCAAAGGAGGCCCCGACTCTCCTTTCCAGCAGCTACTAAGCAAGGCAAAGCTGGTCATTGTTTCAGCTGTAGGTAACCCCAAAGAAGCAGCAGCCCACTCGCTCTTGCCTCGCCCACCATGCATTGATGTGCACAAGGGAAACGAAGCCTGCCTCCACCTCTGTCAAAGAAATCTGATGCTCTCTTCTCCTTTCCATGCTGACAGTGTGCAAATCTGTTTCTTCCAACTTCTTTGTTTCTCTAGAGAACAGAACAGAAATAAAGGGGTGTATTTTGTAGACTGAGAAATTCAAGGAATCGAGAGGAAAAATGTCCTCACAGAGTGGTCACATAGGAGGATGAGTGACACCAAGGGAGATTTGAGGCTCTTTCCTATTTAACATCTTTATTTTTTAAGTTAGATTTTATAAATGATAGACAGCTGTCTCTTTCATGCATTCCTTCCTCATGCTGTCTACTATAAGCTATGCTAATAGCAATCACTTCATTCTACTGTGTTTGTTTACAAGAGCCAACAGAAAGTAGTGATAACACATCTGGAGTCACGCTACCTGGGTTAGAACCCAAGCTCCACCATTAACTAACTATGTGACCTTGGGCACATCTTTGTGCCTAAGTGTCATCATCTATAGATCGGGGATGATAATAGCATCTACTTTGGGGGGCTATTATGAGAATTAGATCAATGAATGCGTATAAAGCACTCAGAACAGTGTCTGGCGCGTAGTAAGTACTACATAAGTATTTGCTATTATTATTTTTATGGGTTTGTATCCCTGCCACACTGTGACGTCTGAAAAGAGCCACCTTGAATACCCTTGTATGCCTGTACATAGCCAGTGCTCAAGCATTTGGGGCACAAAGCCTAATTGTTGGGTGAATAAGTGAATTAAATAGAAGGGAGTAGGTACACTGCACCCCAAAGAAGTCACAAACATTTCATATTTCACTACTGCTTTGCTCTTCTCAGAAAGACATGGAGTGCTGAGTGTTCTTCTTTTGCTGTGCCTATGGGAAGCCATGTTTATAAGGCAGTGACGTGTTTTTCCAGTCTCCCCTTTTTCTTCTCCACTGTGAGTAACTTGTTGAGCTCCTCAGTCTTGGGAGATATAAACTGTCTTTCTTGGGGAAAACTGTAGGGAGCCAGTGAAATTCTGGACACATGCCATGACAAGCTGTTTCATGGGAATGGAGGCCAGCAGGGCTAGACCCTGGCCAACACAGAGGCAGAAGCCCCAAGCTACTCAGGCCCCCAACTCTCCCAGGAGCACTTCAGCAGTACAGTCTCCATGTATGGGGACTGATCAAGAGCTGTGCTCTGCAAAGGTTTGCTCCTGTTCCTTGGGCAGCCTCAGCACTGCAGGGAAATGGAGACCTCCATTCCAGGTACTTGGAAATGGCTCACAGAACTCAATCTTATTTATGTACATTTTTGCAGGCAGCGAAAGTTAAGAAAAATAACTGTGTATCTAAGATTGTCTGCATCAAACAAATTCTCTGTGTCAGGAAAGTCACGGTAGCTGGATTTTGCCTTTACTAGAGTCAGAATTTCATTTGCATCATATTGCAACTGGTTGAACTTACTTTCTTTGCAGCGTTTAGCATGCATTCCTGTTGAAATCAGATTGTCCAGAGAAGTCTTTCATCTCCACCTGTTCTGGTTATCTATTGCTACATACCAAGTCATCCCAAATCATTGATTTAAAATAATATTGATCATTCATTTTACTCATGAATCTGCGCTCTGGTTAGAGCTCAGTAGGGAAGGATTCACCTCCAAGATGGCTCATTCATATAGTCAGAAAGTAGATGCTGAGTGGCAGCTGGCAGCGAGGGGCCTCAGTTTCTCTCCATACGGCCCTTCTCATGTGGCCAAGCTTTCTTGCAATGTGGCAGCTGCGTTCAAAGGGCCGGCATCCTAGGAGACAGCCAGGATTCAGATGTATTGTATTTTATGGCCTAGCCTTAAACGCCACATAACATCACTTCCACAGCACTGTACTCTATTTGTCAAGGTAATCACAAATGCCCACCCAGGTTCAAGGGGAAGAGACATGCACTCTTCCTCTTGAAAATGGACCAAGAGCCGGGGGGGTGAAGCCAAGATGGCCGAATAGGAACAGCTCCAGTCTACAGCTCCCAGCGTGAGCGATGCAGAAGACAGGTGATTTCTGCATTTCCAACTGAGGTACCGGGTTCATCTCACCAGGGAGTGCCGGACAGTGGGTGCAGGACAGTGGGTGCAGTGCACCATGCATGAGCCGAAGCAGGGCGAGGCATCACCTCACACAGGAAGTGCAAGGGGTCAGGGAATTCCTTTTCCTAATCAAAGAAAGGGGTGACAGATGGCACCTGGAAAATCAGGTCACTCCCACCCTAATACTGCGCTCTTCCAACGGGCTTAACAAACGGCACACCAGGAGATTATATCCCACACCTGGCTCGGAGGGTCCTACACCCAGGGAGCCTCCCTCATTGCTAGCACAGTAGTCTGAGATCAAACTGCAAGGTGGCAGCGAGGCCGGGGAAGGGGTGCCCGCCAATGCTCAGGCTTGAGTAGGTAAACAAAGTGGCCTGGAAGCTCGAACTGGGTGGAGCCCACCACAGCTCAAGGAGGCCTGCCTGCCTCTGTAGGCTCCACCTCTGGGGGCAGGGCACAGACAAACAAAAGACAGCAATAACCTCTGCAGTCTTAAATGTCCCCGTCTGACAGCTTTGAAGAGAGTAGTGGTTCTCCCAGCATGCAGCTTGAGATCTGAGAATGGGCAGACTGCCTGCGCAAGTGGGTCCCTGACCCCCAAGTAGCCTAACTGGGAGGCATCCCCCAGTAGGGGCAGACTGACACATCACACGGACGGGTACTCCTCTGAGACTAAACTTCCAGAGGAACGATCAGGCAGCAGCATTTGCGGTTCACCAATATCCGCTGTTCTGCAACCACCGCTGCTGATACCAAGGCAAAGAGTGTCTGGAGTGGACCTCCAGTAAACTCCAACAGACCTGCAGCTGAGGGTCCTGACTGTTAGAAGGAAAACTAGCAAACAGAAAGGACATCCACACCAAAAACCCATCTGTACGTCACCATCATCAAAGACCAAAGGTAGATAAAACCACAAAGATGGGGAAAAAACAGAGCAGAAAAACCAGAAACTCTAAAAATCAGAGCGCCTCTCCTCCTCCAAAGGAACGCAGCTCCTCACCAGCAACAGAACAAAGCTGGACGGAGAATGACTTTGACGAGTTGAGAGAGGAAGTCTTCAGAAGATCAAACTACTCCAAGCTAAAGGAGGAAGTTCGAACCCATGGAAAAGAAGGTTAAAACTTTGAAAAAAAATTAGACAAATGGATAACTAGAATAACTAATGCAGAGAAGTCCTTAAAGGACCTGATGGAGCTGAAAATCACAGCACAAGAACTACGTGACGAATGCACAAGCCTCAGTAACCGATGCAATCAACTGGAAGAAAGGGTATCAGCGATGGAAGACGAAATGAATGAAATGAAGCGTGAAGAAAAGTTTAGAGAAAAAAGAATAAAAAGAAATGAACAAAGCCTCCAAGAAATATGGGAATTTGTGAAAAGACCAAATCTATGTCTAACTGGTGTACCTGAAAGTGACGGGGAGAATGGAACCAAGTTGGAAAACACTCTGCAGGATATTATCCAGGAGAACTTCCCCAATCTAGCAAGGCAGGCCAACAATGAAATTCAGGAAATACAGAGAATGCCATGAAGATACTCCTCGAGAAGAGCAACTCCAAGACACATACTTGTCAGATTCAAAAGTTGAAATGAAGGAAAAAATGTTCAGGGCAGCCAGAGAGAAAGGTTGGGTTACCCACAAAGGGAAACCCATCAGACTAACAGCGGATCTCTCGGCAGAAACTCTACAAGCCCGAAGAGAGTGGGGGCCAGTATTCAACATTCCTAAAGAAAAGAATTTTCAACCCAGAATTTCATATCCAGCCAAACTAAGCTTCATAAGTGAAGGAGAAATAAAATACTTTACAGACAAGCAAATGCTGAGAGATTTTGTCACCACCAGACCTGCCCTAAAAGAGCTCCTGAAGGGAGTACTAAACATGGAAAGGAACAACCGGTACCAGCCACTGCAAAAACATGCCAAATTGTAAAGACCATGAAGGCTAGGAAGAAACTGCATCAACTAACAAGCAAAATAACCAGCTAACATCATAATGACAGGATCAAATTCACACATAACAATAGTAACCTTAAATGTAAATGGGCTAAATGCTCCAATTAAAATGCACAGACTGGCAAATTGGATAAAGAGTCAAGACCCATCGGTGTGCTGTATTCAGGAAACCCATCTCACATGCAGAGACACACATAGGCTCAAAATAAAGGGATAGAGGAAGATCTACCAAGCAAAGGGAAAACAAAAAAAGTCAGGGGTTGCAATCCTAGTCTCAGATAAAACAGACTTTAAACCAACAAAGATCAAAAGAGACAAAGAAGGCCATTACATAGTGGTAAAGGGATCAATTCAACAAGAAGAACTAACTGTCCTAAATATATATGCACCCAATGCAGGAGCACTCAGATTCATAAAGCAAGTCCTTAGAGACCTACAAAGAGACTTAGACTCCCACACAATAATAATGGGAGACTTTAACACCCCACTGTCAACATGAGACAGATTGACGAGACAGAAAGTTAACAGGGATATCCAGGAATTGAACTCAGCTCTGCACCAAGTGGACCTAATAGACATCTACAGAACTCTCCACCCCAAATCAACAGAATATACATTCTTTTCAGCACCACACCACACCTATTCCAAAATTGACCACATAGTTGGAAGTAAAGCATTCCTCAGCAAATGTAAAAGAACAGAAATTATAACAAACTGTCTCTCAGACCACAGTGCAATCAAACTAGAACTCAGGATTAAGAAACTCACTCAAAACTGCTCAACTACATGGAAACTGAACAACCTGCTCCTGAATGACTACTGGGTACGTAACGAAATGAAGGCAGAAATAAAGATGTTCTTTGAAACCAACGAGAACAAAGACACAACTTACCAGAATCTCTGGGACACGTCCAAAGCAGTGTGTGGAGGGAAATTTATAGCACTAAATGCCCACAAGAGAAAGCAGGAAAGATCTAAAATTGACACCCTAACATCACAATTAAAAGAACTGGAGAAGCAAGAGCAAACACATTCAAAAGCTAGCAGAAGGCAAGAAATAACTAAGATCAGAACAGAACCGAAGGAGATAGAGACACAAAAAACCCTTCAAAAAATCAATGAATCCAGGAGCTGGTTTTTTGAAAAGATCAACAAAATTGATAGACCGCTAGCAAAACTAATAAAGAAGAAAAGAGAGAAGAATCAAATAGACACAATAACAAATGACAAAAGGGATATCACCACCGATCCCACAGAAATACAAACTACCATCAGAGAATACTATAAACACCTCTACGCAAATAAACTAGAAAATCTAGAAGAAATGGATAAATTCCTCGACATGTACACTCTCCCAAGACTAAACCAGGAAGAAGTTGACTCTCTGAATAGACCAATAACAGGCTCTGAAATTGAGGCAATAATTAATAGCTTACCAACCAATAAAAGTCCAGGACCAGATGGATTCACAGCCGAATTCTACCAGAGGTACAAGGAGGAGCTGGTACCATTCCTTCTGAAACTACTCCAATTGACAGAAAAAGAGGAAATCCTCCCACACTCATTTTATGAGGCCAACATCATCCTGATACCAAAGCCTGGCAGAGACACAACAAAAAAAGAGAATTTTAGACCAATATCCTTGATGAACATTGATGCAAAAATCCTCAATAAAATACTAGCAAACCAAATCCAGCAACACATCAAAAAGCTTATCTACCATGATCAAGTGGGCTTCAACCCTGGGATGCAAGGCTGGTTCAACATACGAAAATCAATAAACTTAATCCAGCATATAAACAGAAACAAAGACAAAAACCACATGATTATCTCAATAGATGCAGAAAAAGCCTTTGACAAAATTCAACAACCCTTCATGCTAAAAACTCTCAATAAATTAGGTATTGATGGGATGTATCTCAAAATAATAAGAGCTATCTATGACAAACCCACAACCAATATCATACTGAATGGACAAAAACTGGAAGCATTCCCTTTGAAAACGGGCACAAGACAGGGATGCCCTCTCTCACCACTCCTATTCAACATAGTGCTGGAAGTTCTGGCTAGGGCAATCAGGCAGGAGAAGGAAATAAAGGGCATTCAATTAGGAAACGAGGAAGTCAAATTGTCCCTGTTTGTAGATGACATGATTTTATATCTAGAAAACCCCATTGTCTCAGCCCAAAATCTCCTTCAGCTGATAGGCAACTTCAGCAAAGTCTCAGGATACAAAATCAATGTGCAAAAATCACAAGCATTCTTATACACCAATAACAGACAAACAGAGAGCCAAATCATGAGTGAACTCCCATTCACAATTGCTTCAAAGAGAATAAAATACCTAGGAATCCAACTTACAAGGGACGTGAAGGACCACTTCATGGAGAACGACAAACCACTGATCAATGAAATAAAGGAGGATACAAACAAATGGAAGAACATTCCATGCTCATGGGTAGGAAGAATCATTATCGTGAAAATGACCATACTGCCCAAGGCAATTTATAGATTCAATGCCATCCCCATCAAGCTACCAATGACTTTCTTCACAGAATTGGAAAAAACTGCTTTAAAGTTCATATGGAACCAAAAAAGAGCCCACATTTCCAAGTCAATCCTAAGCCAAAAGAACAAAGGTGGAGGCATCACACTACCTGACTTCAAACTATACTACAAGGCTACAGTAACCAAAAGAGCATGATACTGGTACCAAAACAGAGATACAGACCAATGGAACAGAACAGAGCCCTCAGAAATAATGCCGCATATCTACAACTATCTGATCTTTGACAAACCTGACAAAAACAAGCAATGGGGAAACGATTCCCTATTTAATAAATGGTGCTGGGAAAACTGGCTAGCCATATGTAGAAAGCTGAAACTTTATCCCTTCCTTACACCTTATACAAAAATTAATTCAAGATGGATTAAAGACTTACATGTTAGACCTAAAACCATAAAAACCCTAGAAGAAAACCTAGGCAATACCATTCAGGACATAGGCACGGGCAAGGACTTCATGTCTAAAACACCAAAAGCAATGGCAACAAAAGCCAAAATTGACAAATGGGATCTAATTAAACTAAAGAACTTCTGCACAGCAAAAGAAACCACCATCAGAGTGAACAGGCAACCTACAGAGTGGGAGAAAATTTTTGCAACCTACTCATCTGACAAAGGGCTAATATCCAGTATCTACAGTGAACTCAAACAAATTTACAAGAAAAAAACAAACAACCACATCAAAAAGTGGGCAAAGGATATGAACAGACACTTCTCAAAAGAAGACATTTATGCAGCCAAAAAACACATGAAAAAACGCTCATCATCACTGGCTATCAGAGAAATGCAAATCAAAACCACAATGAGATACCATCTCACACCAGTTAGAATGGTGATCGTTTAAAAGTCAGGAAACAACAGGTGCTGGAGAGGATGTGGAGAAATAGGAACACTTTGACACTGTTGGTGGGACTGTAAACTAGTTCAACCCTTGTGGAAGTCGGTGTGGCGATTCCTCAGGGATCTTGAACTAGAAATACCATTTGACCCAGCCATCCCATTACTGGGTATATGCCCAAAGGATTATAAATCATGCCGCTGTAAAGACACATGCACACGTATGTTTATTGAGGTACTATTCACAATAGCAAAGACTTGGAACCAACCCAAATGTCCAACAATGATAGACTGGATTAGGAAAATGTGGCACATATACACCATGGAATACTATGCAGCCATAAAAAATGATAAGTTCATGTCCTTTGTAGGGATATGGATGAAGCTGGAAACCATCATTCTCAGCAAACTATCGCAAGGACAAAAAACCAAACACTGCATGTTCTCACTCATAGGTGGGAATTGAACAGTGAGAACACACGGACACAGGAAGGGGAACATCACACACCGGAGACTGTTGTGGGGTTGGGGGAGGGTGGAGGGATAGCATTAGGAGATACACCTAATGCTAAATGATGAGTTAATGGGTGCAGCACACCAACATGGCACATGTATACATATGTAACAAACCTGCACTTTGTGCACATGTATCCTAAAATTTAAAGTATAATAATAATAATAATAATAATAAAAAAAGAAAATGGATCAAGAGCATGAGGAGAAGAAAATATTGTCATGGGCACTTTTGGAAAATATAAATAATCTGTACCCCACCTAAATATGTTTGGCTGTCCAGCTGGGCAAGGCAGTGTTTGACTAATACTGGGAGTTTTCCCTCCAATCTAGAGGATGGAAGATATCACTCATGCTTCTATGCTGGTTTCAAAATAATTGAGCCCAGAAAGCTTTGTTACTGAAAGGCCTGTTTGCCATTCTTCCATAATGTTTTTTAACAATATAACATTTTTAAAAATACTTCCGGATAAGAAACTGAGCCAGGGAACTTTCCTCTCCCAAGTTTGCTCCATCAAGTCCCATAAAGTAAGCCAGACGAGCTCGGGAGAAGAGCAGGTTTACCCACTAGATCATTTTTGCAGCAGTTTTGAGAAAGTGTTTGAAGTAACTTGATGTACTTCTCAACCAGAGGATAGACTTCCGGTTAGCCACACAAAGCTGTCAGCTTCAAAGGGCAGTGTGTGAAGCCCCCTAGGGAGTGGTTCTAGCAAACTAGGGAGAAACAGCTTTGGCAGAACTTGACATTCTTCAAACAGCCTTTTCTCTAAAATCCTTGTCCATGGAATACCTTGAGCTCCTTAGAGGAAAGCTTGATAATGATCTAATAAATAAATCAAAACATACCTTACCCCTCTCCCTACAACATTAATTTAATTTAAAACTAGTATTAAAACTTAAAGTATAATAAAAAAAAAAAACCTAGCATGTCTAATAGGCAGCACTTTTAAAGTGCATTTCTGGAATTTGTGGTTTGGATCTCAGTCTCCTGAAAATAATTTATTTTCTATCTACTCCATATGTTTGGACCTCAGCTTGTTTTGACTAAAGGACATGATTTGTCAAGATGTTTTCTCTGCTAAAATTGACATGAGAAGGGTGGGTTTTATCTAATGAAACTGCATGAGGCCCTTTTACCTCTTTTTATGTGTGCTTTTTAAGAAGTTCTTTTTTTGTTCTTTCATTTCTTATGTGGCCATGCTTAATTGGAAAAAAATTTTAAAACTATGAAAAAGACTCACAGAAAGCCCAGTGCTTACCTCTGGGTCCCTTATTTGAGTGGATATTAGTCCCCCATTCCTTAAGTGGCAACAAAAAGAGGACCACAAGGAGAACTAGAGCAACCGCTCAGGTAGGCTTTGAAAAGCTGTTGGTGGTGAGGGGGTAAGAGATAAAAGTCTTTCCATTGGAAGTAAGATGCCAACAAATTGCAATAACTTAAAGAAAGGAAAATTTATTATGAGGCCCATGGGATGTCCTGGGGAACCCAAGGGCAGCAGTGAGAGAGGCCTCAGTAAGGATTGAGACTAAGAACTGGAAAGCCATCAGGAAACCAGGCAGTTCTGTGAGACCCATTCTGCCTTGCATGAGAACGGTGCCCTGCATTTTGTAAATGCTCAATAAATAGTATAAATGAATGGTTGAGTAGCCATGCCACAGCTTTGACTGAACCTTATCTATCTTAGGTCAAGCCTGAATTCCCAGGGAAGGGCCTCTAGTTGGCCCACGCTGGGTCGGGGGCCATTCCAGGACCAATCAACTGTGGCTGAAGGACAGGGTCACATTGTAACTGCATGGATGCTAGGAGCCTTTTCTATGACCATGTGGGCAGGGGAGATTGTTGGCTTGTGGATTGGACAGATACCTGCAGAGGAATATACAGCAGGGGTAAAGGATGCTTTGGAATGCAGAGCAAAAATGATGGGCTGTCAGTAAAGACTGATGTCAGGTCCTTGGATGGTAAAAGCTGAACATGTCTTGGAGGTCATCTAGTCCCGTTCCACATCGTTCATAAAAGAAAACCAAGACAGGATGCAGTAGTGCTCCTGTAATTCCAGCTGCTGGGGAGGCTGAGGCAGGAGGATCGCTTGAGCCCAGGAGTTGGAAACTAGCTTGGGCAACATAGCAAGACAAAAAAGAAAGAAAGAGAAAGAGAAAGAAAAAGAAAAAAAGAAAGAAAGAAAGAAAGGAAGGAAGGAAGGAAGGAAGGAAGAAAGAAAGGAAAGAGAGAGAGAGAGAAGGAAGGAAGGAAGGAGGAAGGAAGGAAGGAAAGAAAAAAGAAAGAGGAGAGGTGAGAAGAAAAAGCAAGATTCAGAGGGTTGAACTATTGGATTAGGTCCATTGGACTTAAGGGCATTTCTGACAAGAGGAAAATATCTCAGTGTTCATGTTTGTTGATTAAATGAGTACAAGTCCTGGAATTCCTCTTTGCAACACTATTTGAAACCATTGTTTATATTTCTTTTTCTTAATCATACTCCATGCTATGAAATAGGGTTCAATATTTGCATAACATTAGCTAAACATGATCCATAAGTTCAAGTGATATAGATTTTCGTATGAACTGTAAAGCAAAGACACAAACTTGATTTTGGCAGTCTGTATATTGCATCTGACAGTGTGCAATGATTGAGAGGCTCTTTTGTATGCTAGTCATTGTTGCGGTTAAGGAAGATATAGAGACAAACCAGGTTCCCTACCTGCCAAAGCACAGCTATATCATGTGGCTTACAGTTTGTTAAGGAGATGGATAAGAAAATTGAGGATTGCAGAGAGGAGAGATAAGTGATGCGGTGGACGGGATGTGAGGGCACAGAGGAGTAGCTCAGTCAGGGAGTCAAAGAAAGCTTCCCAGGGGAGTTGGATTTTGCCAGACCAGCAGCAATTAGGAACTCCAAAGTAATGAAATGCCATCATACATTGAGGTGAGTACAGGCAGTTCCAAATGGCTGGAGCTAAGGGTAACCTGCAGGGAGTAGAAGAATATGAAGACAGAGATAAGCAGAAACTAGATCTCAGAGGGCTGGAGTTTTGACATTTGACCAGAAACACTGAAGTGCCATTGGATGTTTGCTAGGAATATATGATCAGTTTACATTTTATGAAGTTCACCCTGGCAGCAGTGCACAAGACAGAAACAAGAGCAGACTGGCTTGGGGAGGGAAGGTGAGAAGATGAAAGTCTAAGGTCAAGTAGGGCCAAGGGGATGAGGGGGCAGGGATGAAGCTGTTGGATTCCACAGGACGGGGATTGATGGGATGCAGCCGTAAATGAGTGGAGGCTGTCTAGGGCCATTCGCTTAGTTTGGAGTGACTGGATGGACAGTGTTAACATTGTTTCTACTGGGAAGCAGAACTGGAAAAGAAGAAAACTTGCACTTTAGACTTGTTGAATTTAGGAGCCTGAGAGGCAGCCTTGTAGCTCAGCAGAGCCTGGGCCAGTGGTAGCAATCTGGGGACACTGGCATGTGTGAGGCATTGAACTATGGACAGGGACAGGGCCACCAAGGGAGGATGTTTGGGAGAAGAACAGGGGCCAGAGGCCAGAGCAGTCAGAAACACAGCTTGTCATGGAGCAAGTTGAGCAAGAGGAGCCCTCCAAGAAGGGAGAGAAGCTAAGAGGGCTTAGAAAGTTGAGGGCGGGGGGGGCGGAGTTTCAGGAAAAAGGAAGTCATCAACTGCAGCAAATGAGGCAGAGAGGTCAAGCTGAACAGCCGACGGTCTCTAGCAGCATGGAAACCTTTTGCAATGGGATTAAGTGTAAGTAAAAGTAAGTCCCACAAGGCTCTGGTGATTGGCTGATGTTTCTAAAGAACTAAAAATACAGAGTTTTAAGAGATGAATGCTAATAAAAATACTTTTTGTCTGAAGAATTTGTTGAGAAAAGGCGGTATGTGGAATGAAAGGTAGAACGGTTACAGCTCTGCAGCGAGATGGACTTTGATTTCAACCTCAACCCTACAGCTTACTAGTTCAGCTGCTTTGGACAAGTTATTCCACCTCGTTAAGCCCCTGTGTCTCTGTGTGAAATGGGGCTTCTGCCTGCTTCATAGATTCTAAGGCTTGCATAAAGTGATGCTTGTCACTTACCCTCCCCCACCTGATTTTCCTCCATAGCACTCACCACCTTCCTTACTTACCCACTGACTTACTGATTTTATTGACTGTCACTCTCCCTCCACCAAAATATAAGCTCTGTGACAGCAGAGGTTCTTTTCTCTTTGGTTCACTGATGAATCCCTGATGCTTAGAATGGTGTCTGTCCCCACAGTAGTTGGTCAATAAATATTTGTTGAATGGATGAATAAATGAATGAAACATGAGACGTGAAGTGTTCAGAGGGAGTGGCAGTGCTGTTACTAATTCTCGGCAGGAGAAAAGCCATTACCAAGGGCCAACTTCAGTGTCAACCTGGGTGCTTCCTAGGCTTAGTACCCCTTAAGGCCAAAGCGCCTATTGAACTGTCTTCCTTCTACAAGGCCCTGCCCATAGTTGGAGAATGACCTGCCCCTTGCTTGTTATAGGGACAAATGAGTCACAAATAAAGAGAAACTGAGTGGAGGAGCACCATGTGGAGGAGGAATCAGGATCCCATACTCTTAGAGGGCGCCTAGAAACTGGAAGCAGCAGCAGAAACCCTTCTTTTGACAACCCCATAGAAGACAATCAACACATGAAAGAGCTCTCTCAGGGGCGCACACCTCAAAAGGGGTCTCAGCAGCCTCTGCTGCAAAGGCTGGGATAGAATGGTGGAAGGAAACTGTCTTCTCTCACCAGAACTGATGTCTTAAAATCACAGCCAGCAAAGATTTAGAAAATGAAAGAAAGAACAGTGACTCAGACTTGCTTTATTAATCTGTGCATTTGCAATTGCAGTAGTTATGCTTCCGTCTTTCATCTTCAAAGTGCCTTATACCATGAACTAACATGCAAACAGGACTCAGTCATGTATGGCTGATTATAAGGAATGTGTTATTCTGATAGAAAAGACTGAAAAGACTCCACTTTCCAACAGTCTGTTGACTTAAACGGCTCCACAAGAAAAGTCTGGTGTCAAAACATGACTCTAAACAGAAACCAAAATAGCAAACACCAACATGCATTAATTGGACCCATTTATTTGTACCAAAACCAACATTCCCCCACTCCTTAGCCACAGGGTATTGTTCTTTGTTGTTGCAGTTTGTTTCTTTTTTTCCCTTTTCATCTGTCAATACATCCTTCCAAGATTCTCCCAATGTACTTTGGATTCCAGACTCTCTTATAGAAAGCATATGTCTTTGGGAACATATTGCACCACGTTCAAGTTCTGGAGCCAATTTATTTCTGTCCCAGGATTAACTGAGAAACAACAATTGTTTGTAGGGCTGGAAGGAAGGTCTGGATTACTTACTCAGCCAGAAGAACTATGCATAAAGCAAAGGGAGAGTTTCTAGGAAAAGAAGGGCCTTTCCTGTTAACCTGTGGATATGATTCATTCCTTCATATAACTATTTCATTCATGCAACATTTACTGAAAGCTTACCAGGTGCTAAGTACTAAGCACAAACAGGCCAAAACCCACTGGTGTAGTCCACACCGTGTCTATAGGTTACAGGCCTTTCTTACTGATATGGAAAATCCCCAAGGTGTACGGTTGAGTAAGTATAAGGTAGAGTGTTAGAGTTCAAGATGATGATTACCTGTGGGGAGGTAGTGACAGGAGTAGGTTATGAGAGGGTCTCTTCAGGGTGCTGGTTTTCTGTTTCTTGGTCTGGGTACTGGTTACACTGGTTTGTTTACTTTAAAATTAATGGAGCAGCACACTGGTGATATGCATACACTCAGTAAATTATCATATGTTTAACAGATGTTCCAAAAAACACATACCAGGTGTTCAGGTATGGCACAAGCCACTGTGAATGGATCCAGCAAATAATGTGTGTGGAGGAGATGAAAATAGAGTCATAAACCAGAGCCACGTTGTAAAAGCCTTATATGCTGAACTGCAGAGTTCGAACTTTATCCTAAGAGCTATGAGACTCTATGCAGATAATCTGAGCGTGTGATGGAGCTGAGAGGTGTTTTAAGAGTGTGGCCTCTGGCGTTTTGCTCCTGGATCCATTACTGTGCATGAACCTCAATCTTTGCATTTGCAAAATACACTAATAATTGTGTTTGCCTTCCAAAGATATTTTGAGAATTAAATAAGATAATACACAAAAATAATACAATGTTTGCTGTATTCAATAATAAATATTTGTGTTTTAGAAAACATACTTGGCAGAAATGAGGAGAATGAATGGGGTATGGCCAAACTGCGGATGGGGAGACAAACTAGAAGGCTATAGCAGTGATCTAATGTGGAAGTAATCAAGGAGATGTTGATAACCTTAAGTAGGTAGAATGAATAGAACTTCATCTGGGAGATGAAAGAAACAGCAAAGTCTAAGATGTCTTTCATGTGCCTGGCTCAGGTGACTGTGAAGGTGGTGATGCTGTTAGAAATTCAAGAGAAGGAAAAGTTTTGGGGAAAAGATCATGGATCACATTTGAAACCTGTTAAGTTCAGAAATCCCGGGAGGTGTCGTCCGCAGGAGCTGGGTGGTGATGTCCACAGGAGCTCAATAGAGATGACTGAGCAAAAGGCATAGGTTTGAGAGGTACCTAAAAGATATTGAAGGCACATGAGAAGATGAGGTCCTTCAGGGATGTTGCATTGAGTGCAAAGGGCAAGGAGCCAAGGATGGAGCCATAAGTAACAACATTTAAATGGGCAGACCAAGAAAGGGAACCTATTAAGAAATCTGAGAAGAAATAATTAGAAGTGTAGAAGGAACTACCTAGAGAAAGTACTCTCATGGTACCTAAGAGGGGTGTTATCAGCTGTGACAGACGCCATAGAAATGTCAGGTTAGATGATGACAAAGGAGTGTCCATTGACTCCTACAATATGATAGCCATTGGTGACTCCCGTGAGAGCAATTCCAGGGTACAGTAGGACAAAAGCAGCGTTGCTATGGTGTCTGGTATGCAGATTGGAAGAAAGCAGTTGACAAATTCATCAGGGGGAAACAGAGGTGCAGAGCAGGATGCGGACTTGAGTCTTTTTCTAAAGATGAGAGTGTTTTGAAACTTTTTCCGGTATTCACCACCACCTATTTTGAGGTCATTAGATAGTCCCCCAGTCCTCTCTCTTCTCTCTGTCCTTCCTTTCCTCCTGCCTGCCTGCCTTTGCATTCTGAATTTCCTCTTCAGAAGCCAAGGAATAACTTACGTAACTTGGAACACTTAAAGCATCATCCTTTCAAGTGCTTTTAGAATAAGATATTGAGACGTGGGTATAATCAGGCAAGGGAGCCAGAGAGTTCAGCTGAGAAAGGAGTTGGGGGGTGGTAAGAGAAAGGGCTTCCTCTTGCCCTGCTCCTCCCCCAGGCACTCCTCGGGACTGCCTGTGACCCACAGATGCATTGTGTTGGGCAAGAACACTTACTACCTTCATTCCCCCTCTCCTTGCTGGAGGTGAAGCCTGTTGCCTACCTTCTGGCTTTGGTGGCCACGCAGGCAGCTGGCAGACTTTTTCCTGCAAGGACTCCATGCATGCTCCATTCTGGCTGGGCCTCCCTGTCCCGCTCCACCCTTCTGGTGACTGATTTTCTCTGGAACTTGACTCACACTATTTCTCCTCCCCACTCCTCATCAAACCAACTGTGGCTTCCAGATTCAGCTCAAAACATACTGTCTTCAGGAATCCCTTCTTGTCCCCTCAGTGTCTCCATCACTGAGTCTAGTTATTGGTCGTTTCGCATTTCCTGAGTGGTTACTTTGAGTTATTCTCATTTTAGTATATAAGAATATTTTTGCCTCATTGATGAAATCATAAGGAATCAGGAGGAATTCTCCACAGCATCTAGTGTAGGTTTCATGCAACATGGACCCTCAGCTCAGGCTAGCTTGAAGAAGTTAAGGGCTGTAAGTCTGTACTGTACTGTAAGCACCTTGAGGGTGGGCCCTGTTCTCTTTCATCTTTGTACACCCTCTGCCTCCACCTACCTAAAGCTTTAACTATTTATTAATTCCACTAACATTTATTGAGCACCTATTATGTACCAGAAATTGTACTAGGTAAGCTGGGAATAGCATAAACCAGGAGGATGAGGCTCTTGCCTCATGGAGTTTATGTTCCAGTAGAGAAGATGGCCAACAAGTAAACAAATAAATAAACAAACAAATAGAGTAACCACAGGCTGTGGTAGATGCTCTGAAGGAAATAAACAGAGCCATGCAACAAAGAAGGGGACACATTTATGCTGAGACCTGAAGATTAACAAGGAAGAAAGAAGTTGTCCCTCAGCCTTCTCTTGTTTTTAGTAGCTCCTGCTCCTTTAACTTTTCTTTCAATGAAATCTTTATTGAAAGAGACATAATAAGGGGCTGTGTTATACATTTTCCTGGTCAGTGAGTTCACAGACCACTGGGACATCTGGTAGCTAAGAAGTCATCATCTCTCTAAGGGCTGTTTATCACACCTGCATAATGGATGTAGTGACGCAGGATTTTTCTCACCCACTTTGCCAACCAGGGACCTCCACAGCCAGCAATGCCCCACTCCCAGGCCTTGCTAGGCCCCGGGCCTGCCACAGGAGATACCCCACCTACTCGGCCCACTGGGCCATACCTGGCTTGTGCACTGGCTTAGCCTGTGGCTAGGCAGGCATGCCCCAGCTCACCCATGTTATAGCTCATACCCACATTCGGTGGTTCCCGAGTTCTTGTCCCATGCCCAAGAAGAAAAAGGTCACACTGACAATTGAAAAGTGAGGAGGGTGGAGAAGAATTTTACTGAGAAACAGAACAGCTCTCAGCAGAGAGGGGATGCAAGGGTGGTCCTCCAACCGAAGTCAGGTGGTTTTTCTCTGTGTGTGGCTGAGTCCGGGGCTTTTATGGGCTCAGAATGGGGAGTGCATGCTGATTGGTTTGCAAGTATGCAAAAAAAGGCTAAAACAAAGTCACCGCTCAAAGATGGAAATGACAGTGTAAAAAAACAATTAGGGAAGGGTAGGTATATGTAAAATAGGTGAAGGGTAGGGATCAATCAGAGGAAAACACACCAAATGGGAAGACAGGTTCTCAATCCAGTCCATGGATTTACCCGGGACTTGTAGCTAGGCTTTAAACTGTCAACAGGTTTCACCAGGGACCCACCCCTGTCTGCCTAGGATTTGTCTGCCTCCTGCCACTATCAATAGTAGTCCTGAGGTTTCTACCGAGGGACAATGAAGATCGTACCCAGCTGCATTGTGCCTGCATCACTGCCATCCATCTGCTATTGCTGGTGTTTTGTTTTGCAGGTGAGCCGGCCTCATCCTAGTGACTACCCCCTCCTGATCCTCTTTGTGGTAGGTGGGATCACAGTCTCTGAAGTGAAAATGGTCAAAGATCTTGTGGCATCGTTGAAGCCAGGAACCCAGGTACTGAGTCCTCCATGATTTGAACAAGAGCTCAGAGGTAGGGGTGTGAAGGGTGGGTGAGGGCCCTCCACCTATGGGTCCCAGTGCTCCTCTCCTAGCCTGCCTGCCCATCACCCTCTTGGCTTTGTTCCCTCCCTCCTGCTGCCACCTGTGTCACAATGTCTTCCTGCAGCCAGAACCAGCCCTACATGCCCTGGAGTTCCTTTGTTCCCAGTGGTGGAGGACTGGGTCATTTTGATAAAGTCTATCGTGACAGGTTAGATGCTATGACACCAAGCAAATGAGTCCTAAATGGAAACTCTGTTCTTTGCAAAATAATCTGGGGCAGGGTGGAGTCCGGTGGGGTGAAGGGAGGGAGGAGAGCTCTTCTTTTCTAGCTCTGGGCTTCTGGGTCTAAGGTACTGTTATCCCTATTCTTGATTCCTTAGGGGCCTATATTCTCTGGCATCCAATCAGTGTTGAATCACTCAGGAGTTTTCACTGCTTTCTAGGCTCCAGATATGGAGGGATAACTCCAGGAACCACCTCCCAACTGTGGCAATTAGAGGGCGGGCCCAGAGGAGTGTGGGAAGGATCACTGTCCAGACAATGACTAGTGTTGTAGCTTTCTTCTCCATACCTCCTGCCAGGCCCCATCCCATCCCCTAAACAAGAAAACTGGCTCTGTTGCCCAGTGGTGAAGAACATAGACCTTTCTATTTTATGGGCCCAAGTTCCAATCCTGCCTCTGCCTTTGACTAATCAGGTGATCTGGGAGGGAAAAGCCCTCAGTTTCCTCCTTTAGGAAATGCGCTGGGGTGGCTGTGAATCTTAAATCAGAAGAGGCTTGAGAATATGCTTCTTAGCACTGTGCCTGGCTCAGAACGCTCGGTCAATGATGGCTGCAGTTATTCCCGGCCGTTCTTCAGCAGTCACCACACTGCTGTGCTGGAGGGTTTGAGGCTCACAGCATGATGCAGCAGGAGCCCAAGGAGAGAGGCTTTTGGAAGAGGAGAACCCCTGCCTCTGGAAGTTCTCATGTGACTGGGGTTGCACAGCCTGTTAAATTGGTAAGATGTAAAACCCTTGCCTTAGTGTGTTCCCCTAAGCAGCCCCTGAGCCAGGGATGAGAGAGCAGGTGGTTTACTTGGCAGATGATCCCAAGAAGCAGAAGTGAAGAACTCAGAAAAAAAAAGACAGTGAAGAAGAAAAGCCACAAAACGACACACTGCCAAGCTGGGTATGCTCTGGGCACGGTCCTCTGGGGGCCCCTGAGGAGCTGGTGTTACATGGCTCAGAATTGTCATGCCAGAGATCAGAGAGCCTGGGATGTCTTCCCTTCCACTCTCATCCTCCCAGGTTGAGACTTGACTCTGGGGGTGTTATCTTCCCAGTGCTCTGGGGTTACAGCTTTGTGCCACCTCCTACCTCCACCCACTACTGTACATATCCACACAGCCAGCTCCAGGAGCTGCATCCTTCCCTTTTGTGACACCCTACCTGTTGCTCCAGGCTCTTTCCACATCTCTACCCGCATCCACCATCTATACTGGGCAATGCAGCTCTGGACTTCTCCCTGACTACTTCATATTTGCTGGCCTAGTCTCCTCAATCAAATACAAATTCCTTGAGGACAAAGGCTGGGGCTTTCCAGGCCTGAGCACATGGCAGTGGCTCAGTAACCCTTGTAGTTTGAGGGGTTTATTGACTCCACGAGAACTGGCCTGGTAGGAGCAGTCTGTGTTGTTGGATTGGCTGAGCTACCAGGTTAAGCCAAGAAGGTCTGGTCCCTGCTGGTCTCCAGACACCCACCTGAGGAATGGGACCTGGGTACCTAGAGAGCTACAGCAGACTCTTGAGCAGGGGAGTGGCCAGTTTTTGACTATGACCATTCTTCTGTTACTATCACCTGTTATGGTCATAGCTGGTGAGATTTCTGATAAATTTGTAAATTCTGTTTCATTTAACACCCTCCCTGCCAGCAGTGATAAGGTTCTGTTTAACGAATGATTGCCTTTTTGAGCAAGACCTCTTTTTTTTTTTTCATCAGAAACCACACTTCTTGCTGCCTCTAACATGGTGAACCAAATTCTTAGCTCTTCAGAACAGTGATGCATTGTAATAGCCTGACAGACATGTTAATCCCTACTCTAAAAGGATAAAATGCAGACGTTTTCAAAGTCCTGTGACCTGAGTGTGACAACAGAGTCCCAGAATCTACAGTGACTTTGCTGCAATCTGACCCTGTGCTCAGTCATCTGCAGAGAGAGCTTCTCAAAGAATTTTGAGCTTAAGGATCAGCCTTGACTGCTACTTGCCCTTTGTGCAAAAAGCTCCCCTGAAGAGTTAGCAGGCCCTAGGAAGATTCCTCAGGCAGCAGGGGAAACAGAAAAGGCATTCTTTATCATGAAGTCCTTCATCTCCACATTTTTGAAAGGAGGTGAATTACCTGGATGTTTGCAGAGTGACACCTGCTGTGGCGGGTCTCCCTTTCTTAGACCTTGACAGACACATAGCTGCCCTGGCCCTACAGCAAACTCTGCCAATCTGAGACAGGACCAGCTTCCTGCTTTTTAGAGTGCAGCAGAAATCATGCCTTGCTGCCCTAGCAATACACGAAGTGGCATGCGTGCTAGTTCCATTGTCTGCTCAGACTCAGACTTCTGTTCGAGAACACATGTGACCTAATTGAAGGGGATAGGTTCTACGGAAGCTATACCCAATAGACTGTCTAAGACCTTTGAGCAAGCAAGGGAGTAACCCTCACTTGATCATTGATGTAAACAGCAATAATAGACCTAGCTAGTGCTTCCATTCTGGCTTTACTATCCAGCCTTTACTTGACCATCTCCCAGGATGAGGATTTGTCCCCTCCCACTGCAGCCTATTTGAGGCTTGGAGGGTGGATTAGTCAGGGTTCTCTAGAGGGACAAAACTAACAGGATAAATGTAGATAAAAAGGGGAGTTTGTTAAGGACTATTGACTCACACAGTCACAAGGTGAGGTCTCACAATAGGCAATCTGCAAGCTAAGGAGCAAGGAAGCCAGTCTGAGTTGAAAAGCTGAAGAACTTGCAGTCCTATGTTTGAGGGCAGGAAGCATCCAGCATATGAGAAAGATGTAGGCTGGGAGGCTAAGCCAGTCTAGTCTTTCCACGTTCTTCTGCCTGCATTTATTCTGGCTGTCCTGGCAGCTGATTAGATTATGCCCACCCAGATTGAGGGTGGGTCTGCCTTTCCCAGTCCACTGACTCAAATGTTAATCTCCTTTGGCAACACCTTCACAGACATACCCAGGAACAATACTTTGCATCCTTCAATCTAATCAAGTTGACACTCAATTAACCGTCACGGAGGGCTTCATTCTTGGTTCTAATATCTCCTCTAAATGAAGCCCAAATCTGCCTCTTTGGCACTGTCACTCATCAGTGCTGGTTCTAGCTCTTGAGCCACATAGAATTTAAAAGAAAATGAGATTCATCCCTCTTCTGCACGACAATTCTGCAGACATATGAAGATAGCTCCCAAGTCCTCCCCCAGGTCTTCTCTTCTCCAAACTGAATATCATCAGTTCCTGTAGCCACCCCACTCTTACCCTGTGAAACGGACCTGAATCCCCTGTCGATGTCGCAGCTCTCCTCAACCCCAGTTTGTCTCCCTCTCTCACACTTGATTGGAACCAAAAGCCAAACCTTGGTGTGGACTGATCAGCTCAGAGAAAATTAGGGTCACCTCCTCCTCCTCTCTACCATGGCCTACAAAGCCCACATGATCTCACCCCTGCCTACGTCTGGGGCTTCTTTTCCTACCACTCTTCTCCTTGCGTATGCCCCTCCAGCCTCAGGACTCTGCATTTTTCAACTGTTGTATTCTCAGCACCACAAACAGAGTCTGCCACTTAGTGGATATTCATGAATGTTAATTGAATGTCCAATACTGAACATTAGAGACTCTACTTGTGCCATTCCAACATAACAGAAAAGCAGCTTTTATAGACAATTAAAACCACTTTGTCTTTTGTATCTATTGCTATTATTCCAAATCTTCCCTATTCTGCTGCTGTGTGGGTGCTCTTTGGATCCACATACAGGAACTTGCAATCATTCCTATTAAGCTGGATTAACTAATGATTCATCAGGCATTTATTGACTATCTAAAAAGCAAAAACATGATCTGCTCTGTGCCAGGCATTGTCTTTTATGCTAAGGACAGAACAGTGACCAAGCTAGACACATTCCTACTTTCATGGAACTTCCATTCTACTGGGTGGTAACTGACAATAAACATGGAAGCAACAGCTCATGACAAAAGGACAACAGACATAGATGGGTGCTAGTGTAGAAAAACCAGGAGGAATAGCTTCCTTTAGATAGCACAGACTCCCATGGAGAAGGCTTTGGATCTGAGATTTAAAAAGCATTCGGGGATCAGCTGTTCAAAGGAAATGAATAGAATCCATTCACAGCACCTCCAGAAATGAACTATCTTTCACAAAAAGTGGCAAGAATAGCATGAAACATAGGAAACCAGAAACCACATACCTACCTGCTAGCCTCTGATGACTGCTCTGCTCTAAAAGGGACATGTTTTCTCCACTCTCCTGCCTGTGGCTGTTGGGAGATGTGCTGATGAGAGAAAATGGGTGCATTGGAGAAGGTCGTCTTTCCTGTCTACAGAAAAGGGATCAAGAGGGCAACCTCCC
This sequence comes from Pongo abelii, assembly GCF_028885655.2. Taxonomy (NCBI): domain Eukaryota; kingdom Metazoa; phylum Chordata; class Mammalia; order Primates; family Hominidae; genus Pongo; species Pongo abelii. Next base: position 66,194,284 of record NC_071988.2, read on the forward strand.
CCATCCCAAACTGCCACAAACACCAAGTGGGAGATTCCAGGTTTCCCCTGCTCTGATCCGCATGTGCCTGACACCAGCCTCTCTCCTCACTCACTTGATGCCTACTGTGGGACTCCATGGCCAGACAGCTCTGGCTGGCTGAACTTTGTAGCTGGATGATAGCCAAGAGGCTAGCAGAAGCCTGTGATTGTAAGAAGAAAATAGAAAATAACAGGGAGGGAACCTCTGAGGAAATACAGGGAACGGCCAGCTCAGGAAAAAGGGGAAGTCCAGTGGGAGAGTTGACCCCCATCCACTGCTTTTCATAGCAAGGCACGTGCTTGCCGCACCCACACTTTCCTGTAGTTCTGCATTTATAGAGTTCAATACTTTTTTTTCCTTTTTTTTTTTTTTTTTTTTTTGAGACAGGATCTCACTCTGTCGCCCAGGCTGGAGTGCAGTGGCATGATCTCAGCTCATAGCAACCTCCACCTCCCACGTTCAAGTGATTCTCCTTCCTTAGCCTCCCGAGTAGCTGGGATTACAGGCGCCCAGCGCCACTCCCGGTTAATTTTTTGTATTTTTAGTAGAGACAGGGTTTTACAGTGTTGGCCAGGCTGGTCTTGAACTCCTACCTTAAGTGATCTGCCCACCTTGCCCTTCCAAAGTGCTGGGATTACAGGAGTGAGCCACCATGCCCAACCCAGAGTTGAATATTTAGTGAAGACACAATACTTAAAAAAAAAAAAAAAATAGTTTTGCACGCAACTTAAGAGGTTCAAGGATCCCTAATCCTGGCTCCAAAACCTACCCCCAGGTTATTCTAAAATTGATGGGAAGCCCCAGGGAGACAACAGCGGAAAGATCTGAATCACACTTCAGGTCTTCTGAGAGCCTTATAAGCACAACACAGTGGCTCTGAGGCAGTGGTAGCCAGGTCAGATGTTTCCAGGTTTTTCAGTAAGGCTAATCCACTGTGCCACTGGCTTAATGATACAAACCTTCTGGGTTTAACACAGGTGTGTGAGTGTGTATGTGTGTGTGTGCCTATACAGCGTGAATACAATATATGCTCCAAAAGCTGCCTATCGAATGAATATGCATGTTGGTGTCTGTGCATATGTAGGTCACTTTGGGGAAGAATCTCCCAAATGTAAAAGAAAAGGGGAGAAAAAAATGTACCCCTTGCTCCTTTTGATATTGAGTGTTAGGAATCAGGGGGATATGGAATGTAAATCCTGGACTTCCCTGTTTCTTCTGTGTTCAGCAGAAATAGAACAGGAAGATGCTGACACCTACAAATTACAGCCATGGTTTGGAGCAACGGAAAGCCCAGAGGGCTGGGTCACTCCCAAGGGCTGGGCTGCCCATGTGGATTTCAGGGCAGGCCTGAGAACAAAGACTGAACATCCCCCTTCCAGCTGGAGTAGAGAGCAAGTGTGGGCCGAAGGCTGCTGGAGGGACTTGGTTCCCTGGCTGATGTCCTCCACCCCATCTCACAGTCGGTATATTTTTTTGATGTCAAGTATCTGCTTTGACACAGAGGCTTGTTGTTGATGAATGAGCTGCATCTTCAAACATTCCTTGATAGAACTGCCTGCAGTTGGCAACACGTGCCGATACCTAAGTCATAACTGCCCTGCAGCTTGCAGTGTCGTTCAGGCTCTTTGAAAACAATTTTTTTGTTTTCCTTAAAAACCCCATTTCTCATATTTGAGTGTGAAATTTATTTTTAATCAGCAAAGATTCTCTCCCCACTGGCTGTTTTTGTGGAAGGTGTTCTGGTGGGTAGATGGTGCAGGGCAGGTATGGTGGCTGGGCCAAGCTCTGAGCACTGCGGGGTGCTCTTGAGTGTCCTGGACGCCTCTGGCTTGAGAAGGAGGCTGACCACTGCCACCAGCCCTCTTGGCTATTAGCAGGTGAAAGTGAGGTGGCTAGGAGTTGATGGTTCGGGGTAAAGTCAGCTGACTCTTCAGCCCTGAATGACACACAGGCCTGTGTTGAGAAGAAAAAACAAAAACAACCCCCAAAAAGGAACAGGAGGAAAGAGAGGGAGGCGAAGGAGAAGAAGGAGAAGAAGAGATGGCAGGGACCCTGAAAAGGGGAGAGGGAGAGGAAGCAGGGAAGACCAGGTTTAGGTTCTATGTACCTCTGATTTCTAATACTGAGAATCAAAAGAAGCATTTTAGAAAATGCAGAGAAAAGTAGCCATATGATGGGCAAGGATTGAGCATCACCCGTGGGAATCTTCTTCAGTGCCCTTGGTTGCCTGAGAAAAGACCAGTTCTCTGAAAGGAATTCTCTAGTGCTTAATTTGTCCACTATCACATGTTTGATGATTATGTTTAAAAAAAATTAAATGTCATATCTGATCAGCCAATTCCAAACTCTTCTATTTTCTTTTTCATTTTTGAGCATCTGTGTTCCTGTTTAGGGCCCACTTTTTAGAATTTTAGGGTGATCTTAGCCAAATAATGTAGAAATGTTCTAGTAAAATGTGCTTTAAAAATTCTGAAAATTCAAAAAAGTAGCCAATACCAGAAGATGCCTAAGATGCAAGCATACTTAAAGGCCACCAACTATTATATTTCATGCTCTATGTGAAATGTCAGCAGTTTGATCCTGCTTGCTCTTCAAAATAGGAATTAGAGACAAGTAGGTTTTTCATCGAATGGAGAGGAAACACATTTACCTGGAGCTGTCTGAGCATCTTCTACTAGAGCTGCCCTGAGTGAAAACTTCCCACTGACCGTGGCTACACTCCCTGCCTCTTTCACTGCTGTATGGTTTTTGTTCGCTCATTCAGGCACTAACTGACTCAATCAAAGACCTGCTGTGTATCAGGCACTGTGCTAAGAAACAATGAAAAGACTCAGTTAAGTTGACAGGGAATACCATGAGATACCAACAGCCAGGGGGACACACTCAGGCTTGGGGGAGGGGTGGTCTGGGAAGGCTTTCTGGAGGGAGTGATGCCTGAGCTGATTGTTGAAGGGCAATGGAGGAGGGGTCTTTGGGCAGAATGGGGAGCTCCTCTCCCAGACAAAGAAGCATCCCCAAAGTGCCGGGTGTGAAATTGCTAGGAGTTAGGGAGGCTGGAATGTGAGACTGATTTGGGGGTGTGGAGGCAAGGGCCGGATGTGGAGTGCTGGCAGCATTCAGGTTCTGAAGTCCTGTGATGCTCTCCGGGAGGGCTGGGCTTACCAGAGGGCAGTGATGAAGCTGCAGGGATTTTAAGCCTGGGAGTAATGCGATCAGATTCACACTTGGGGTCACTGGCTCTGGCAACTCCACCTTCCCTGCATCTGTCCCATAACTGCTGTGAGCTGGGTGGAAGGATGCAGCCGGGGATGCACATAATGAGGACAGTGACGGTGACAAAGGCAGTCATGGCAGCTGCCATTCTAAGACCCTCTGGAGCCTGTCATTGTGTCAGGTATTTTACAAAGATGTTCACATTGATCCTCACATAATCATATGGGGTGAGTATCCTTCCCACTTTACAGATGAAGAAATTGAGGCTCAATGTGGTTAAGCAACCGCTCCAGGGTCATTCATCTGGCAAGTGGCCCAGCCAGGGTCCAACGCAGACTGGACCCTCCTAAACCTGTGCTCTTAACCACTGTGTTATCCCAAAGCCTCCTGGCCTCAGTCCTGCAGTCTCCCCTCCACAAAGGCCCCCTAATCTACTGCTTGAGAAGCCCCTGTTTTCCATCTGTTTCTTTTCACCCCTCCACAGAGCAGGCCCCAGACAGCCTCTGGCTGAGCCCTCCTGAAGCTGTAGGCTGATTACTGTTAAATACCTGCTTGTTCAGATGTGAGGACTGGCCTTACTGTTCTAGCTCAGTGGCGGTAGCCAAATCCACGGTCTCTGTCAGCCATGGCTGGGAGCCCAACACATTACCCAAGAGTGACAGATTATTTGGGCTCAGTTATTGCTGGTCTGGAAGTCAACACTTTTAGCCTTTTCACTCCAAGTTCCTCAAACCTGCTGAGAAGACTTAGCACCCATGGGGATGGAGACGTACCCTAGCCCTCAGGTCCACCCTCACCCCAGCCAGAGAGGAATCCACCATCTTTGCTTTAGAATTAAAGACCCCAAGGGCTAGCAGTGTGCTGGAGACCACCAAGTCACAGCAGGAGGAGAAGGCCCTTTGCATGAACGACTGCTGGCCTCTACCACCTTCGAAGAACCTACTTCCAAAGAGCGCAATGTTTGTCTTTATGTGTACATTTAAAAAGATTTCTAAAGAAGGGCTTCTTTTTTTTTTTTTTTTTTTTTTTGAGACAGAGACAGAGTTTCGCTCTGTTACCCAGGCTGGACAGCAGTGGCACAGTCTTGGCTCACTGCAACTTCCACCTCCAGGGTTCAAGCTATTCTCCTGCCTCAGCCTCTCAAGTAGCTGGGACTGCAGGTGTGCATCACGACACGCAGCTAATTTTTGTATTTTCAGTAGAGATGGGGTTTCACCATGTTGCCCAGGCTCGTCTTGAACTCCTGACCTCAGGTGATCCACCCAAATCAGCTTCCCAAAGTGCTGGGATTACAGGCATGAGCCACCGCACCCAGCTCGAAAAAGGGCTTCTTAATTGTGGTCTGTGAATTCCTAGGAGTTCATGAACCATGCCTAAAACTATAACACAAAATCTTGGATGAACGTCTGTGTATTTTTCTAGAAAGTTCTTAGCTTTCATAAGATTCAAAAGGAGATGTAGGACCAAATCACAAAATCACAATAATACAGCAGCTCACAGTTGCTGAGCACTTCCTGTGCTCCACATACACGATCTTATGTAATCCTTGCCATACTGCCTCAAGCTTGGCACTGTTATTTTCCTTCTGAGAGAGATGAGATGAGCAAGGCTGTAAGTTGTGACTTTCTGGAGGGCATCTGGCCAGTCCGTGTGGAGCTGGGATCTTCTCAGGGTCTGCTGATGGCACTCGCCTGGAAGCCACCAGGCTCAATTACCTACTAGGTTTGGTGAGGAAGACCTGAAATAAGTAGAGACCTTCTCGGGAGACACACATTCAAACGGTGTCTAAACCATGCATGCCGATGATAGAGAAGGCCAATCTTCACCCACTGTCCTCAAAGGATCCTTGCATGGTTTTCAAGGAAAATCGTGAAACACAGATTTCAGTGAATTTGTTTCTGCCAAAAATATGACTTGGCTGACATTAACTATACATACATATATATATATTTTAAGATAATCCTCTTTCAAGAAGAAGTAACAGAGATGCTTCCAAAGACTAAGTTTTTTAAACAGAAAACTTTCTTATAAGGTTGTTGAAAAATTCTTTCTTTAACAACAAGAAATGCTTCCTTCTCTCTTCCTCTTCTACTTTTTCTCTTCATTGGAGTATAGACTTTTTGTTTTCCACCAACGAGCTCGTGGACATGGGGTTGGTTAATTCGCTAATTTAATTATACCTGGGACAATTTTGGGAGTGGGCAAGGAGGATAGTAAAGTGTGCAGGCCCACTTGTGCCACTCCAAAGGAGCGCAGCCAGGTAGTCATGCTGCAGGCCTTGGAATCCCCTTCCAAGGGATTGTGGGCTGTGGAATTCAGGCTCCAGGACAGCTTTTCCCATAGTCACCTCTTCTTCTAGGGTGCATACAATACTGCTTGTGCAAAACCTAACCAGGCCCTTACAAAGCACATCATGCCCCCAGCCCAGACCCAGGGAATAGGCTCTCCCACTGTTGCAGAGATACATCTATCCTGGAACAAAATCCAGACTGAGGGAAGCAGAAAGGGTCACCATGAAAGAAGCCAGAGGAGCCCAAAGGTGCCTGTGGGGTAAGGGAGTAAAGGGCCCAGAGCCCTTGATGACAGGGAAGGGAGGCACGGGGGCACTGGGGCCAGCCTGTCTGCGCTGGGATCCTTACTCAGCTGTTGACTGTATGTGTGTCCTTGTACAAGTTGCTGAGCCTTTCTGTACTTTATTTTCTTCATCTACAAAGCAGGAAAAATAAACGTACTTATTTCATAAGCTTGATATCAGAATCAAATGAATATTCAATGAGATAATCGTCAGAACCTGGCACATCATAAAAATTAACAAGTATTAGTTATGATTATCATCACCATCATCATTGGTATGAGTTGAAATGTGTCCCCTTTAAAATGTCTTGCAGTCCTAACCTCCCCACTGGTACCTGTGAATATGACCTTACTTGGAAATAGGATCTTTGCAGATGATCGAGTTAAAATAGGGTCTTTAGTGTGGGCTCTAATCCAGTGTGACTGTGTGTATATAGGAAGGGGAAATTTGGACACAGCAACAGACATGCATAGGGAGAGACAATGTGAAGGCGCAGGGTAGCTAGGAGAAAGGCATGGAACAGATTTCCCTCGCAGCCCTTAGAAGGGCTGCTTGAAGTTGCTTGAGAAGTTAGACATGCTTTAGAATTATGAGTGTGGGGAAAATTTGATGTTCCTTAGGATTATATAACTGAGGAGGGAACATTGCAAATAGAGTCTGAGGCTTTGTTTCTCTCTTGCTCTGAAACATTTCTGAAAAGGCAAGGAAGGGAGGGGTAGTGTCTGGGGCAGTGCTGGTAGCCTGCATGTGTTGTAAATCATCCTGCCAACACCTTGATCTTGGACTTCTAGGCTCCAGAACTATGAGACAGTAAGTTGCCATTGTTTAAGCCACCCAGTTTATGGTACTAGGAAACTAACAATCACCATCATCACTAACAACATCCACCTCCTGGATGTGCCTTCTCATGCTCCCTGGAGGAGCAAAGGCTCCCTGAAATGGAGAGAAACCTTGATATTGACATCAAATTACTGCATTACAAAGCGAGAATATGATCCAGTTCAATTTAGCAGCAGGGTAGTGGCTGGGCTCTGCCTCTGAAATGTACCTAGTGCCAGTCTCAGCCATCCTGAGTGCCCCACTGGCTAAAGGTTCAGTAGACATAGCCCAGCTGTCCCACATGCCATCTCTCCCAGACTGTGCCCCCCTCCTTCCAGGCAGGGCACTAGCACCAGGTGCCATTCAGCTGGCTGCCTTCTACTTTTCCTTCCTAGAACTTCGCTTCATGCCCTCCCCCAGAGACATTTGTTGCATTCTATTTCTCATCATCCAATACCCCGAGATTGGCCCCCCTAATTCCCTGTGGTGTGTTTGCCCTCTCCTGTTGTTAGGTAATCGTGCTGTCCACACGACTCCTGAAGCCACTTAACATTCCTGAACTGTTATTTGCAACTGACCGACTGCATCCAGACCTTGGCTTCTGAGCATCGGCTAAGAAGATAAGACCTACTCAAGCTGGAAATGCCGATGCAGTTTTCTGCCACCACTCCAAATACTCCTCCACAACAAGCATCCCTGTCACTAATTGCGAGTATGATGGAATTCTGCCTGAAGGGTCTTGATACCTACTCAGTGAGGTACTTTGCTTGGATTGCTGTGATTCTTAAAAAAAAAAAAAAAAAAAAAAGTTTTTTTATTTTCCTGAAGGCGACAGTCTGTCTTTTGGCGAGTCCAATTCGTGATCGTTTCCATTTATCCTTAACCCTCTGTTTGTGATCTTCCTGATTCCACGTACAAGTTCATTAATTCTCAATAAAAGCCTGTTGGTAAGTGTTGGTAGATTACAACTCTTTTAATTTGAAGTTGCTCGAGAAGTTAGACATGCTTTAGAATTATGAGTGTAGGGAAAATTTGATGTTCCTTAGGATTATATAACTGAGGAGGGAACATTGCAAATAGGGTCTGAGGCTTTGTCTCTCTCTTGCTCTGAAACATTTCTGAAAAGGCAAGGAAGGGAGGGGTAGTGTCTGGGGCAGTGCTGGTAGCCTGCATGTGTTGTAAATCATCCTGCCATAACAAAGGACTGCATTGTTCTAGCTGGCCCACTGGGCAGGTCTGCCAGGCTACTTGGAACTGTAGTGGGAAGGTGGTTGATTGGAGGGTTATCTGCATATAAAAGGTTTTCTCCCCTCCAAAGAAAGACTCCAATACAAGATATCTGGTCCCAGGGAGTCTAAATTGTAACAGCAACCCCTATGGACTTTGTGGGTATGAGTTTTGATTGAAATATAAAGCTTTCTTTTCTGTAAGTTTAAGTTTTCCATCTGACCATAGCAGAAAAACCTAGACCCACCTAGTAAAATTTTCTAAGAACTCCAGGGCAAAAATGAACCACTTGCAACCCACATGTTTGTAGGTGTATGGTCGATGGAAGTTTCTGGCATCCATGTTGGTAATAAAGAGATAAAACTGAAAAGGTTTTTATTGTGGATTACACAGGTGGAGGAAATAACATGTAAACCAAAACACTCACATGTCTCTGATTTTAGTTCTGTATAAAACACTGTCATTTTTGAAAGAACCGTGAAGTTGGAGAATATTTTAAGATGTAATCAAAGCAGGATTTTTGTAGACACAGACACTCTTTTTCTTGCCCAGGTATGTTTTCCACATAATATCAATTCTTTCATGAAATAGAGGAGACCTCAGGTGCCTTTTTCATTCTACTAATCTTAAAGTGTTGAATTTGAATAAGGAAGTTAATGGTAGCCATCCATAAGAAATGTTAAAGAGGAGACGACTTTTCTAAAATAAAAAATTGAAAAGTAACCTGTTACGTGACTCAAATCTGTACTCCTTCATTCATTCCTAAAGATTGATGACTGAGCACCTGCCATGTTCCAGGCACTGTGCTAGGTTCTGGGCCACTGTAATGAATGAACAAGATGCGTCCCTGACTCCCTGGCACTCAGAATGAGTAGCTGGCGCTTCTCTGATGGTCTGGCCCGACGTGAGCATCTTCTGAAGGTGAAGTTGTAAACCACATGTCTATATGCAAAGGAAACTTTCTGGAAATACATATATAATGGTTACTTCTGGGAAGGAATATCGAATGGGAGAGCTAAGAGAAGGGAGAGTCTCACCCTCAGTATACTTTTGTATTATTTTTTTTTTTTACAGCAAACGTGTATTTGTATATTACTTTTGTGACTTCAATCAGCCATAGCAGAAAACTGTATTTTTACAAATTAATTTTTTATTTATTTTAAAAAATATTCAACTTTGGAAGGCTGAGGCAGGTGGATCACCTGAAGTCGGGAGCTCTAGACCAGCCTGACCAATGTGGAGAAACCCCGTCTCTACTAAAAAAATTACAAAATTAGCCGAGTGTGGTGGTGCATGCCCGTAATCCCAGGTAGGGAGGCTGAAGCAAGAGAATCACTTGAACCTGGGAGGCAGAGGTTGCTGTGGGCCGAGATCGCACCACTGCACTCTGGCCTGGGCAACAAGAGTGAAACTCTGTTTAAAAAAAAAAAAAAAAAAAAAAAAAATTCAGAAGCTTTTAATCTGAAATGATAAAAGGAGGAAGGTATTGATTGTAAATGTTATTCAGCAGTTCTTATGTCTTGAAAATGCTCCCCATACTGTAATTAGTATGGTCAGGGGCAGTCTGTGAGTGGTGGGAGAAGTGTCAGAAGTTTGGCTTATGGTCATCTTTTTCTTCTCTGGAGGCTGGCTTGAGGAGCTGAGCCAGGCAGGTGGTCAGGTGGGAGAAGGCTTTGGAGGAAAGGTGAGCTGGAAGAATTTCTTCGTAACCAGAGTTTGGGTGAAGATGAAGCAGGAGGCACAGGACGTTCACTGCTCCTTGACTAAAAAGCAGGAACACAATAGACATTTGGTATAAATCCTGCAAAGGGCCTCCAACAAATAAGGAAAAAGAGGGGGGCTTGGGGGAAGGAGGATTGTGGCCATGGCAGAGCCTCCCGGGAAACTCCCTGCTGCTGCCAGGCTCGTGGGCACACTTCTCAGCGTGGGAGGGGCTGGAGGAGAAGCAAGTCATGCCCTCCACCCCCGGAAGGAGCAGCGGGCAGAAAAGGGCTCTGAAGGCTTCTCTGGGCCTAAGTCCCAGTTCTGCCACTCCAAGCACTGTGGATCTCTCCAAGCCTCAGTGTCTGCATCTGTAAGAAATGATAACTGTGGCACCTGCCTCATGGGGGGTTGCTGTGGAGCCATCTCCCTAACACAGTGGCCAGCATGTGAATCTCAAGGAATATGAGTTTTCACACTGAGGACGCCAAGGAAGTTACCTCTCAAAACGATAAAATGTCAACAGGAAAATAATACTAAATGAAGAGGAAATTTGGAGGCATTCATGGGGTCTGCAAAGAAATGAGAAAATGGAGGAGGAATAACAACTCGGTCCAACATAGGTCCAAGGTAGCACAGCCCAGAGGTCAAGAGCCCAGTCTGATGGCTGGATTCCAATCCCACCTCTTCCACATCGTCGTCCACCTCTCCTGGTCTTTGCTGACCATGCAGTCATATAACAATAGGACCTGCCACATTAGGTTGGGGGAGAATTAAAAGAGTTAATATGTGTAATGCATTTGGAACATGGCACATGGTGAGCTCATACAGAGCACATAAGAATTTATTGGTAATAAATGTCTGATGATTGCTCATGCAGGGCCATATGTCTCTGATAGAACTTTCTCCATCACTAATGCTAGCCACGAAGTCAGGCAGAATCTGAGATGGACTTACTGATTTCCCATTTCAACCCCTCCAAATGTATCCATTCTAAAGGGATCCAGCAGCTGTCAGCCACCTGATGGTGACTTAAAAGGCTGAGCTGAGTGATAAGACTGGTTTCCCCTGTCTGGGGCCTGGGTCTAAGTGTTTATCACCTAAACAAGCACTTACAAATCCAAACCTTCTGCCAGCTACCTCACTGGCCACACTCCTTATAAACATAATTGATGGAAGTGTAAATACTTTGTAGCGGTTGACTTCTGCCTTTGTAAACCCTATTCTGGAGTCTACCTCAGGGCAGACATAGCGGGCACGGGCACGGCCAAGTGGTTGGAAGCACTCCAGGCTACATCAGCCAAGAGTTGTCCCTAGTGGGCCGGGGCCTATGCAGATGGCTCTGTTTATGCCACCCCTCCATTACAATGGGATCCCAATAACAAAGAATTCCATCAAACTCCCCCCAAGACCACTATTATTTATTTTACCCTGGTTACCAGAAACAGAATCTCAACAACAAAGAATCCAGTATTACAAATGTCTGCTGTCCAGCCCAAGAAACATCAAGAGACTCCATCTCTGTCTTAAAAGGAATTTAAAAAGACAAAACCAGATGATGGAGGGTTTGCAAACTATTTGAGAGGGAAGCTTGGAGGGTGGTGGCTGGGATCTTGCCACAGTCAGTAATAACCCTAATCCCATTCTCATTGCAAATTCAGGAGAGTAATGAGGATAGTAAGAACTTTCTGGAACCATCTCTCTTTAGACTTGAAAGGGAATCTGTGCAACACCAGTTTTCCTGGTTATTATAACCAGACAAGCTCTCTAATTCATCCTGGGCCACTCCCCAAGGGACCTGTCATGAGTTATCCACAGAGACAGCTGGACAGTGCCTATTTCCCCTGGGTGCAGAGGTAGCACCAGAGATTATCAGGGGCTCATTTTTGAGGGATGTGCCTACAAACTTGTTCATTTGCCCAGAAAACACATTTGTTTTCTCCCTCTTGGAGTGTCAGATGAATGTCAAAATCTCATTTTCCACCAAAGCAAGGGGCTCACCATAAATACACCCATGGCTTCTAAACCTGGGGTTAGGAGCTGGCTGGGCAGGCAAACCCGGATCTGCGGCGCCTGGTGAGTACTGCAGCCAGGAGCAGCCAGGAAGACTTTGAGGGTTGAGCCCTCTCTGCACACCATGCAGCGCCAGGCAGGCTGCAGAGTGTTGCAAATGTTTTTGATTTGAGGCAAGGGAGGAAACTCAAAAGCCAGACATCATGACAGAAGTGGATTCGGTTCTGAGACAGCCGGACTACATGCCCCTCCCCCTCCCAGCCTGGACGTCTTTATGACTGAGCAGGGCTGGAGGCCAGTGAGCAGCTGGCTGATGGCAACAGCAGATGTGGTTGGCAGCCAGGGGGGCCTGGAGCCCCACAGAATCCAGGAGCCCACAGCAGCAAAGGGGAGACGAGAACAGCAGGACAGGAGACCTGGCCAGGGGAGGGAAGAGGAGGGCTCCGAGGTGGGGCTCTGCTGAGCCATCAGCCCAGGGCTTAGGCAGTGGCATCAGACGGACCTGGGATGGAGTCCTGGATCCGCCCCTTAGGGCCTGGGCCAACCAATTCTTCTCAGCCTCCCTTTTGCTTTTCTGAAGAGGAGACTAAAGATGGATTGTAGAGATATCACAGCAAACATCAGTTATTTCAAAAACCCTCCTATGGGGTCTGGCACACAGATTTTCCATAAATAGAAACAATAATTGTTATAACCGATGTGGCCTTAAGCAGGTAAATTTCATCTCTCTGTGCCTCAGTTTCTTTATCCTTAAAATAGAAGCGCTATTACTACCCTTCCTTACAGGATTCTTCAAAAGATGAATGGGGATAACGTAGAATCTGGCGTGTTGTAAATGTTCAGTAAATTCTAACTCCTTCCCTTTCTCTGCTCCCCTGTACCCCAGACACATACACATCCCTGCCTTCCCTTTCCAAGGTGGCAAAGGAGGTATTCCCCTACCTAGGTGGAGAGGGTCGTTTCTCAGGGCCAGGTGGTGGTAGCTCATAAATTTTAAAACAAAACAGAAACAGGGATTAAGTGAAGAGTTAACCAGCAAGGAAAGAGATGAGCAAAAGTAATAACACATAAAGCTAGATTTATTAGAAGAGAGAAAAATGTGTTCCAGAACTATAAATAGACAAGTCCGCCTGAGAGAGTGGACAGAATGGGGACTTGGGTGGTTTCCAGCTGTGACTCTGTCTCTGTCCCTGTGTGTGTGTCTCTCTCTGTCTCTGTCTCTCTCCCCACCCTCTCTCTCCTAGAGTGGCCTTGCACAAGCCACTTTATCCCTCTGGGTGTGCCACAGCTCTGAGCTCCCTTCCAGCCTGTCTAAGGTGCAGTAGGAGACACTGAGTCCAGTACAGGGTTGAGGAAGTAAGGGGCAATCGCTAGCTGTGGGGCCAGGAAGGGAAAAGCTGGAGCTCACAGCTCAGCAAGGGAGCAGACAAGGGCTGCCAGAGCCCTGCAGCCTGGAAGCTGGTGGGAAGAAAAGGGGGCAGTGGCGCGGCAGTGATCACTGAAATGCAGCACTGCTCAGTGCCTCGGGAGCATAAAGCCACCTGCAGGAAAACTCCTATTTAATTCCAGAACGTGGGGAAGGGATCGTCAGTAAATATGTAAAGATCAACCTCTCACTCACTGGACATTAACACAACCGCATAGGCTGAATAGAAATAAAAGTGAATAGAATCCAGTTGGAGATACTTGTCACTGCCCTTGAACTGAGATGTTTTCAGTCCCATGTTAGCGCCGTTTCCCTGCCCACCCCCAACACACACACCCTTCTCAGAGATGAGGTTAGGCTGAAAGCATAGAAAGTTACCTTGCATATTAGGAAGGTTTGAGGCATCCCTGGAAATGCTGTCAGCTGTCAGGATCTGTACCCTGTGGGAACACTGATTGGAAATCCTGGCAACACCCCACAGTAGCCCCTCAACTGCTGTTCACTTGTGGCCCCATCACCCCACGCGTGCCGGAGTATTTTAGCTATGAAATGCTCTAAAAGACTAAGAACAGTAAATATAGTCAGGTGGCATTGGTTCAGCTCCTTTGTGTGAATCTGAAGACATCACTCAACACTTACAGCCTGTCTTCCTCATCTGTAAAATGGTATCAATACCCCACAGTATTCTCCTGGGTTCTCCTGGGCCTTAAATGAGATCAGATATGTGAAAACACTACTCAAAGAAATGCCAGCTGTGATTATTTGCCCCTGTAGATGGTGGCTTACTTAGCTTGCAGGAAAGCTCTTCTAGGCCCAAGTGTTACAGATGAGAGAGCTGGCAGCTTTAGCGAGACACGTGTGGCAAAGGTCTATAGGACTGGGCTCCTGATTTCCCAGCCCCAGATCAATGACTGCAAGCTTCTACAGTGAGAATAAAGTGAATCTCCTGAAAGCAGCATACCCAAAGAAGAGGTCTGCCAAACAAAGCATGTGTAAAGAAGCAGTCATCTTAGTGTCCAAGAAAGAATACCCTCGAGGCTGTGCTGACTATGTGGAGCCAGACATCCGTCTCAGGTATACCTGGAAGACCACGAAGTTAGTGAATAGGAGATACGCTACCCTTGAATATAAAGCAGCAAATTACAATTAACAATGCTACAGGCTGTGGCCTTTGACAAGTTACTGATCTTGTTCTATAGGCCTGTTTCCTCATCTGTATTATGGGGATAATACTAGAATGCACCTCCTTGGATTGCTGTGATCCTTGAGAGATAACCCCTAAAAGGCACAATGCCAGATTCAATATGCCCAATAATCACAGGATTCTAGGTCATACTTTGTCTAAATGGCAGAAAGTTAACGTTTCAATAGAGACGAAGTTAGACATCTGCTCTTTTTCAAATGCGGTTTATTGTACATAAAATAAATTAATTACAGTTTAAGCCAAAGCATGAGTGGCTTTTTAAAGTGCATCTGTGGAGGGGATTTGGCAGGTAGCCCCTGTTCACTTGCTGTAAGATAGTGTTTTAGTATTTCAGCCACCCTTAGGCACAACTCGGCCAGGCCTAGGAAGCAACCCAACGTCATTGCCATGAACCATTTACACAAGTCACACCAAAACCAACTGACACCTTTTTTTCCTGATGGAACAGTTAAAAACAAAAACAAAAAACTATACAGTCAAAGTCTGGGGTTGAAGAGTGTGAAGTTCACAGCTCCTCCACACACACCCAACTGAGCATGCTCATCCTGTGAGGGGGAACCAGAGCCTTCCTGCAAACCGTGCGAGCTTACCAATGTCTGGTATACAGAATATTCTGGCCCATAAACTCAACCTGTTTTTGAGGGGTAGGGGATTTTCCATCTTGTACATAAAGAAAGAAATCTGGGTATCCTTCAGGTTAGAAAGGCATTCTGTAGGAATAGTGTTTCAGTTACAAATCATACTGATAAGAGAAAAGCAATTCTTCCTCTTGGGGAAAAAGAGGAAAAGAAAGAAGAAAAGCGAAAAAAGAAAAAAGGGGGAAAAAAGAAAGCCTATTAATGCTTAATCTGTTCTTTCATTCCCACTGTAAGTCACATCAATACATTTGGTGAAACTGCAACGGATCACCATTTACAAGGTAGTTGAATGCAGAAACCAAAATGATTATGACCCCTCCCCACTCTAAAGGAAAAGACACAGAGTACATTTCACATATTCAGAGAGTGGCTCAGTGGGCTCTTTCAAGCCTCATCAATCCTGTCCCCCTGCTCAGAACAACACTTCCTTTTCTGTAACAGTTCCATAGGCCCTCTTGGCCCTTCTGCTCCAGCCCTTCTGGAACCAGGAATCATTGCCAATATTCAACGTTCCTGCACTGGGAGAACCTCAGGCCCTCTTCCTGGGAAGACCAAACCCCCTTGAGTGCTCCTCCTGCTTCAGACGGAGGTGACAGTCCTCACTTTGGCAGAGAGAGCTTGCTTAAACCTCCTCTTCAGGTCCTGCATGTTGGGTGACTTGGGCCTGGGAATGAGGGAGGTTCTTCGCTTCTCGGGTGTGCTGCTAGGCTGCTGTTTGTGACTGACCTCTTTACAGAGGACGTGGAAGGCGCTGTAGACATCATTATAATTTTCACTGACAGACACTTCATAGAATGAGCAGCCTAGCATGCTGGCCAGCTGCAGTCCAAGCTGAGGGTCAACCTGTTTGATGTGCAACAGGTCAGCTTTGTTGGCCACGACCACCACAGGCAGCCGGGTGCCCAGGTGTAGCTGCTGCACGTGCTGGTGGAGCTGGCTGATGAGTTCATAGCTCTTGTAGTCAGTGATGGAGAAAACGATCACCACAGCATCTGCCCAGCGAATGCACCTATTCAGCTGTTCACTGCAGCTCAGGCTGTTCTCATGGACCTGAAAGAAAGGAGTGATGGCAAGGTGAATGCTGGCCAGTTGTACCAAGAGCCTGGGCTTGGGTAGATTTCAAATTCAAAAGAGCCCTTCATAGTAATGCCAGGTTGCGGGCCATAAACAAGTTATATCCCACACACTTCAGCTTTCTTGACGATATGTTGATCCAGCTGCACAGAGTTGGAATAAATAACAGTGCAGCTTACCACACTCAAGTGGAAAATTGACCTGCAGAGAACTCCATGCAGAGAGACTTTGTAGTTGCACAAAATGGGAAATTAACTGGCTAGACAGTAAGTCTGGGGAAGTAAAGATAGGAGCTGGAAGCATTTAAACCTGGATAACTGCCCAGTTCAGGAGGCGGGGGGAAGAAAACCCTAGCATGGCGCTTTTGTCTATAGAGCAACTTTCCAGTACAAAAGAGATTCCAAGTATTTGCAGACTATACCCAGAAGCTTGGTTTTTCATGCCAAAGACACACATATTAAAACTGGACTTTTAAACCATAGCAAGGAAAACACCAATTCCAACTGCATTTGGTTTGGGCTTTCCGGCTGTGTTGAATCCTTCTAAAGGAAGATTTCTGCCCCCTAGCCAAATCTCCCAAACAAAACCATGCTAAGATTGACCAACAGCCAGATACAATTGAATTGTCAGACATGTAAAAGTCTAGATGTGACTCCCCAAATTTCTCTGATCCTGCAGCATGAGGAACTTTGAGAAAAAGTGAATGATTCCACAGCCAAGTAGGTTCCCCTTTCACCCAGTCTCAGAGCTTCTCACCTGAATACCTGGAGTGTCTTGAACCTGAATAGCCAGGGTTTCACCTTCTATCTGAACTTGTCTAGTATAGAGATTACCTATGAAGGCAAATAAAAAAGATTATGTTCTTCCTTCTTGTACAACTTTTAAAACATTGTGAGTTTTAAGCTAGAAAAAAAATGCACAATGCACAAATGCACACAAAACAGCTATAGTTTATTTCCATTTAGTGGGCTTACTTCAGATTTTTTTGAAAAAACAACAGCAATTTTAATCCTATGTTAGATTTATTAAAACCAGGGCAGAGTTTGCAAGTTTTTGAAAACTTATTTATCTAATTTTAAACAAAGTTTCCATTTTTAGAGTACTCCCTTGATGCAAATTATCTTGCTCAGCCTATGTGAGGTTTCTGTTTTCTTGAGTACTTGATTCATTCTTTGACTGTAACTTTGTATTTTGGCCGTTAGATATACTGGCTTGCTAGACAAATACTGTTAGTAAACACACAGCCAATGTTATCAGTTGGAATAAAAATGTGACATAATTATAATCAACTCTACATCAAAGCAGAAGGCTGCCATGTCTTATCTTGGGATAGCTTATACAGCTCATTTCAAATAATCCCCTATAGGTACTCATATGGTCTACAGAGTTAAGCAATTTGCTAACAGAGCACAGGTAGAAAGCTCTTAAGCCTCCCCCGTGGCTATTCTTAATCATAAGGATTGAAAAATGTGTCCTCTCATTTATTCGGGAATTCTCCTCCTAAAATTCTACCATCCAGTTGTTTGTCTTTGTTAAGAAGGAGGAACTTTAGGTTTACAACTGCTCTCCTTTGGCCTTTGCTTTAAAAGGTCACCTCTGAAAGGCAGCCAGCAGAGGAGAGGGGTGGGGGAAGGAGCTGGCCATCTTCTTCTTTTTTTTTTTTACGACTTTTGCAGGAGTGTTTTGAAGGGAGAGGTTCTTGACTACAAAGGGTGCTTCCAACTGGGGTCACTATAGTTAAAACATACCAAGGGGAATACTTTCAGGCACTTGATAAAATGATGAATGGGCTTGGAATGGAATGAGGCCAGATGGTAGTTATGGGAGGGGGGCGCCATGGAGGGCTGGGGACTGGGGAAAGTTTTAAGTGGCAGGATCCTCAGGCTCGGACTGTCACTGAAAGAACCTGCCTGGGAAGCGCTGGAAAATCGGAACCGCAGTCCTCCTGCAGTGGGACAGAATTTTTCTCAAATGCATTGTCTCACCTGCATTTCTTTCATAGTCACCGATGAATCGTTTGGTGAGGAACCGGACCACCAGTGCTGCAGGTCAGAAAAAAGAAAGTCAAAGTGTTAACCCTGGAAGTTAGATTGTTCTCCACCCCACCCCCTGCCTGGAAAACAGCTCTCCCAAAGAAAGCCATAGATAGCCACCAAGTGAAATTCCTACCCTGTAGCTCCTTGACCCTTCTTCCAGACAAGAAGGAGGGGGCTAGAAGGCATCGTGAATTATGGCTCTGTGCAGCTGGAAGGCTCACTGGGCCCACCCCCTCCTCTGAGCCCGGCTGAGCCACACCTAAGCCTTCCAGTAGACCCATGTCTTCCTAACCTTCAAGACCTCCCGGGGGGCTACCTTCACTAACTCCCCTTTCTGTGCCAGGCACTGCCAGAGGCTCAAACACCCCAAAGTTCTGATGGCGGCGGTGCCGGTGGTCCCCAGAAAGCTGCCTGGCCATTCTTGATCCCTGTTTCCCTCGTCTGTGGAAGCAGGCGGGTGGCGTAGACAACGGCTAAGCCCACTCCCAAGGGGCAGCGGCTCCCTGCGGCGGGACGGAGAGCGGTCGCGCTGCAGCTCCCACCGCTCCCCACGCCTTGTTTAGCCTCACTCAACTCCCGTCAGGGGTCGTCCACGACCAGACCCAGGGCTAAGCGCGACGACTCACCGGTCTTGCCCACGCCGCTGGCGCCCACCACGGCAATCTTGACCAGGCGGCGGCCGGCGGCGCCCACGCAGCAGTCGGAGGCGGCGGCGTTGCCCGGCGCGGGGTACTCGGCGATGGTGCACATGTTCTGAATGAGGCGCATCGCCTCAGCTGCGGCGCAGCGCGCGGGAAGGGACTGAGGGACCGGAGAATGCTAGCGCTGCGCGGCAGCGGGCGGGAGGACCCGACTGCGGGGCTCCGCAGTAAGAAATAATAACAACAATAAATAAGTGCAGGTACGGGCGGGGTGGGGCCGGGGGCCGACCCTCCGCAGGGCTCAGGCTCCAGACCGAGACTGCACTGGGGCGGCGCGCAGGCTGTTTTCTCCGCGGCAGGCCCCGCCCCCTCTCCCCACAGCCAATCCCGGGGCGCCCTACACGAGGCCCCGCCCCCGGCGCCGCTCCGCGCGCGCGACGCCCCCGGAGGCGCCTGGAGTCAGTGCCGAGCCCCGTGAGGCGCGGGGAGAAGAGGCAGCGGGCGGAGGGGAGCCGCGGGTGGTCCGAGGTGGCGCAGCCCGGCGCGGGCGCCTGGTAGGTCCTGCCGCGCAAGCATGGGGCAGATGCTGTGGCTGCGGGGCCGGGAAGAGAGCGCAGCCTCCACAGAGCCATCCCGGACCGCTGCCTCCGCCGGCTCCACAGCCCACGCGCGCACTCGCTGCAGCCCCCACCTAGGGCGCCTGCTCTGGGCGGGCCGGGAGCGGCGTTTGCTGCCCGGCTTAGTGCCACACGCCCTAATTTGGAGCGATTGCACTGGCTTGGGTACATCCCAGCTCATAGATTCGGCTACAGTTGCAATCATCCACAAAGACTCCAGCCTAAGACCTTTAGACCCCCGTAAAATGTGACATTTGAAGCAAAAATACCATCCACATTTTATCCTAGACCCACGTTCTCTGGCTCTTGTTGACGGCGCAAGCTAACGCGAACACACATGGTCGGACGCATGCACAGCACGCCTAGAAGCGGATCAAGAAGTAATTACAGAACAAGCTTTCCAGCGCCTCACTCAGTCACACCTCCACCAAGAGCTGTGAAATGGAAGGAAAACAGTTACCCCAGCTGCGACGTCCGAAGGGGCCCCACACTTCGTCCCTGGTCATAAGACACCGCAAGAGTTTAGTTAAGTGGCTTGATGCCAAGGAAGAGGTGGGCCCTGCACTCCTAAAATCCCAAGCTCCGGCCCCTTACAGTCTCATCTGAGAAACACATCTCCAACGGCAGGCCAAATTTCTCCTGCAAGCAACATTCTGTAGCTGCAGCTGATGGCAAGATGTCACCAGAGTCGCGGGTTAACCACCCCACGCCCCATCAAAGGCCCTCTCCCCGCTACCCTTTCAATCTTGTCCCAGAGGCTTTTATGTTGGGGTATGACAACAAACTCTGTGGCTTTGTGTACCCACCCACATTACAGGCTAAAATGTGAAATAAACCAGTGCCCTTATCCGCACATGTCAGGCATCTAATTTGACCCCCTCTTCCAACCTGAACTTAATTGACCAGGTATTTGACAGAATTTTATGATCCTCAGCCAGTTCAGACTCTGAGATGAACCTCTTGTCCACAGAGGTTTAGGTGTTTGCAGGAATGCAAGGAGAAATAGAAAGGTAATCTCAAGGTAGCAAGTTTTCTAGGATGGGCCACATAATTAGAAAGACATACAACCTTACAATAAACATAATAAAAGGCTGACTTCTAGGGAGATCACTAGAACAAAATAAACAGCCATTTGAGTCAGAAAGAAAAAGAGCATTTCCAATATGCACCATGTCTTTCTGCATGGTTTAAATCAGACTTGAATGTCACTTCTATAAAATCAAACTTTGCAAGACTGTAAGTACAGGTAACCATGTACTTTTAAAATCCTTCCCCTCCAAAAAGCCTGCAATTCTATCATGCTTACGTGGTAAAATAATGATGTAGGCTAAAGTATTGGTTTAATACACACACACAGACGTGACAAAAGCTGTCAAAGGGAATTTTGCTTTGAATCATTTAGTTTCTTGGGCTTGATTTTCATTACCATAAGCCCATACAAAACCTGTGATTTTTCTGTCTGCAACGCAAAGGCTTGATTTGGTGTTCTTATTTTAGATATAAATGATCTGGCTATGCTTTAAAGAACACAGAAAAGAAAGAAGCAAGAGAAAGATGTAAAAAAGAAAAGAGAGCTGTTCAAATTCCAAATACCTAGCATATAGCCCATCTCCACTCCACCTACCTCTCCTTCTGAAACATTCATAAAGTTAAAAAGAGGAAGGAGACAAGGCAGGAGAAGTGATGATACATAATGAGCGCTTGTTTCATTCTAGGTTGTACACAGGGGTTTTGCACTTAAAAATCTCATTTTACCTTCATAACAGTCCTGTGAGGTAGGTATTACCATTACTTCTAGTTGCCGTTATTTATTGCTGCTTAGTAAACCACCCCAACCTTTAGTGGCTCGCAGTTCTGTGTGTTGACTAGGCTTAGCTGGGGAGTGCTTAACTAGGGTCTCTCATGTGGTTGCAGTCAGATGGCAGCTGGGGCTGCTATCATCTGAAGGCTCATCCAAGATGGTACCTTCGTTCATATGTCTGTGTGTCAGCTGGAATGGGCAGAACAGCTGGGACTAGCTCAGGCTCTCTCACAGCATGGTGACGGGCTTCCCTTTGAGTGAGCATTCTAAGAAACCAAGTAGAAGCTGCTAGTCTCTTAAGACCTGCACTTGGAAATTGGCACAGCATCACTTCTGCTGTGTTCTATTGCTCAAGTGTCACAGAGCCTACCCAGATTAAAGATCAAGGGGCAGGAACATCAATCCTATCTTTAAATGGGAATGGTGTCAAAGAATGTATGGCCATCTTTAATTCACTACGCTTCCATTTTACAAGTGAGAAAGCAAAGTCTCGGGTTAAAAAACTCCTCCAAAGTTACACATCCAGTAAGGGACAGAGCCTTTTTTTTTTTGGTCAAGCTAAAAGAGATGAGGATGGGGAATTGAAACATGAGGTGGGGTTTGGGAAGAAAAGAAAGAAGTATTTTGCCAAGGTTCAATTTTACCTCAGCATCTGGAGTTTCTAGCACTTCCTTTGATCTTAAGAGGTTAGCCCAGACAATTCAGTCGCTGGAAGCCCTTAGAATGCCAGAATATAAATTCAATAAATATTTATTGGATGTCTGGTCTATGTGTATACCAGGCATTATGCTAGGTATTGAGTCTACAGTGGCAAATAAGAAATGCAACATTTGCCATCCCTGCAGCTACATTTCGCATGAGAGACTGAAGTGAATGAGCAATTTCAATACAGTGTGAGAAAATGCTTTGATAGGGAAAATTCAAGAATTACAGAAGCACAAACTAGGACTAAAAACCTGGGTTGTGGCAGTGAAGGAGGGGTGGTGAAGGAGTTGAGAAGTTTGTGTGTTGTGTACAGTGTGCATGGATGTGTGTGCCTGTACATGGGAGTATGGAGCAGGGAGTTAGGAGGGGGCAAGGTGGGTTAGTTTGCAAAGAGAATAGCACTTGCCAGTAGGTGCTCAGTAAATAGTTGTGGATTATAAATGAAAGCATAAGTGAATATAGCAAAGGCCTCACTTGAGAAAATGAATTAAAGGAACAGAGGATAGTTCCTGATGGGTGAACAGAGAGAAAAGCCCTGGTGATTTCTGTGGAGGAGCCCTCATATTGATAAGAAAAGCTCCAGAAGTTGCTTTGGTGCTCCCTTCTTCCATGGGAACATGCCCCCATTGAAGCAAAATGAGCTGCTCCTCTGCCCACATAACCAGGAGTTGCTCCCAAATCAGCCCTCTCTGAACATCCGGGCCTTGAGCAAGAACCAGACTTTATTTTTTCTTGAGACTTTTGTCAACTCTGCTTGTTTAGATCCAGTAAACAGACACTCTTTAGCAGTTTTAAGCAGAAGACGATTTAATACAGGAAATTACCTGCTTTCAATGTCATTGGAAGGGCTGGAGTAGCGGGCTCTAGGCTGGACCTGCAGAAATGGCTCCCAGAGCAGCACTGCAGAACTGGCCCACGCAGGAAGCCGCTGCCTCTTCCATAATCAGGGGAACACAGCGGCTGCCTCTGTTGTTCTCTCTCAAAACTCACAAAGCTAGAGACCAGACATTGGAAAGTTGCTGCAGAGAAGCCCAATATCTCAATTGTGCATGCCAGCAGAAAGCAATCAAGCAGCAGAAAGAATCTTTCCTCCTTGCTTCTGCCTTTCAAATCTCTGAGCACATCTAATTAATGAAATTCATTTGTATCTATTACTCTAGCTGCAAGGGAGTCTAGGAAATGTCGTGTTTACCTTTCTACTCCTGGCAGTACATGAAGACACACTGGAAACAGATAGACAGGAACTCAGTGTGAATTCACCATTTCTTCCACTCTTCTCTAGCAGCCCAAACAACACAAAGGCCCAGAAAAGGAGAGGTCATGTCCCAGTAGACATTTAACTTTCAATTATAAAAGGGTGTAATGAGGTTCTTTTTGAATTGATTGCTTTGAGACCATATTCAAGACCACTGTTTTCATTGCTTTTATGTAGTGTTAGGCTGTTCTTGCATTACTCTAAAGAAATGCCTGAGACTGGGTAATTTATAAAGAAAAAGGTAAAAAAAAAAAGAAAAGAAAAGAAAACAAAACAAAAGAAAAAGTTTTACTTGGCTCATGGTTCCACAGGCTTTACAGGAAACAGTGCTGGCATCTGCTTGGCTTCCAGGGAGATCTCAGGAAGCTTACAATCATGGCAGAAGGTGAGTGGGGAGCAGGCACATTACATGGCAAAAGCAGGAGCCACAGAGAGAGAGAGAGTGGGAGGGGAGGTGCCAGACAGTTTTAAACAAACAGATCTCATGTGAACTCAGAGCAAGAGATCACTTATCACCAAGGCAATGGCCCAAAACCATTCATAATGGATCTACCCTATTGATCCAAACACCTCCCACAATACTTCCACCTTCAATACTGGGGAATACAATTCAACATGAGATTTGAGTGAGATATCCAAACCATATCAACACCCATCTCCACTCTTTTGAACTGTTTTCCTGTAGTCTGGCTACAAAGAACGTCTGTTGACCTCCCTTGCTCAGAATCATTTTCCATTCTTTTAATAAGAGCACTCCCAATTTTCCTTTAGAAACCTCCCCTGCCCCACTTTTATATTGCCCAGGTGGTGGTGGTATGATGATCCCAATCCCTAATTCTGCGGAAGAAGGGGCGTCCACCACAGGGACTCCTTCATGGCTGGGCCAATTAAATCCATCCCTGAGAGTTTTGCTAGGAAAGAGCTTCTTCATTTGCGCAGGTGTCAACCGGCTGGTAGAAAGTGAGCCTGGAGCTCCATTTTGGCTACCTCGTGGAGAGTCAGCTGAGGATGAAGCCAACCCAGAAGAAAAGACAATTGAGAGGCAGAGACAGCCAGGACCCTGATAGCACCTTTTCCCACCCTACATTCAGCCATGCCTGAAAATGCAGACTTAGCCCAAGTTACAGGAGTCAATACAGTCCCTGTTTAGATTCAGCTGGTTTGTGCTGCATCTCTGTCACTTGGACTGCACAAGCCCTCCCACATCTGTTTGCACAGAGTCATGGGCTGCACACAAGCCACGCTGAGGTTGACTCCCTAGCATCAGCAATGTTCCTCATTCAGAACTCTGAAACTCAGCCATTCATTCTCAGTAGAAATCACAGATATCAGGCTGTTACATCCTTTTTATTTCATCTCTGTGGATACCGTAGCAGTGCTATCCTGCAATCTCTAGAAACTAACATAAGGATATTAGTACATCCAGACAATGGAATATTATTTAGCACTAAAAAGAAATGAGCTATCAAGCTATGAAAAGACAGGGAGGAACTTTAAGTGTGTATCACTAAGTGAGAAAAGCCAATGTGAAAAGGCTACATATTGTCTAATTCCAAGTATATGACATTCTGGAAAAGGTAAGACTGTGGTAAAAGGATCAGTGGTTGCCAGGAAATCTGGGGGGGGGGGAGGGGTGAACAGGCAGGGCACAGAGGATTTTTAGGACAGTGAAAATACTCTGTATGATACAACAATGGTGAATACTTGTCATACATTTATCCAACCCCATAGAATGTACAGCAAGAGTGAAACCTCACGTAGAGTCATGTAGAGTGGCCTTTGAGTGATCGTGACATGTAAATGTAGATCCATGGACTGTAACAAATGCACCATTCTGGTGTGGGATGTTGATAATGGAGAGATTGGTGGAGAGAGGGCTAATCTTTGCACCTTTTGCTCAGTTTCGCTGTGAACTTTAAACTGCTCTAAAAAATAAAATGCTTATTTTTTAAAAAATGAGATTACTGGACATCTAATCCAACGCCTCCTCTGAGATTGTCCAACCTAGTCTAGGATGCTTCCTGTGACAGGAACTTCCTACCATCCACAGCAGCACATTTCTACCAAGCTGATCTCTTCTCTCCTATAACATCCTTCCAGAAAAACAGACTGGCGTGCTCACCAGCTTTGCAAATACCTGGTTCATTGCTCCTTCGCCTTGAAGGGAAGGAAGAAGAGGAAAGGTGGATGCCTGTGACATAGGATTGTAAAGAAATAGCAAACCCGGGAGGAGAGGCTTCTGCATCTGTGTTGAGGATGACAGTTTTTAATATTCAGTTTTAAAAATTAAAGAGAACTGTGGCTCAGAAACATCCTCTGAATTAAAGAGGAGAGGAAATTCATTTTGAGCTGCTTATTTTCTAAGAGATCTCTGAGTATGGAAATAGGAACAGGACAGATATAACTTAGCATAACAGAGAGTTTGCTAAGTTTGTTCTATCTAGTGACTCTATGTGATGTGTTAGATATCTTGCAGTCTGTGCATCCCCACAACAGAAGGCTGTGCTGATACCCAATATGTGCTCAACGATTGTTTTGTTTTTAACTGTCAACTTTCCTTCTGGGTGAGTCTAGACTAAAGACAGCCAGAATCACTAGATTTAAAAGGCAAAGTAGGAAAGAAGGCAAATTGGTACTTTAAATAAAATACACATACACACACACACACACGCACACACACACCTCTTGCCATTAGAAAGATCACCACCTGACTAGAACACTTTAACTCTGAGAAAAGTGAGATATTTAAGTTCCAAGAAGGGGAGGATGGGCCTCAAAGGGGCCTTCCCTCCCCCTCCCACATACCTTGGTTGGTTTCCATGGCAGCAAAACAGCCCACATGTCCCCCTTTCCACACCAGGCAGGAAAGAAGAACTAGTGTTCTAGTATTATATTCCCCTGCTACTCAGTCAGATTTTATCTTCCTTATTCTGGAAGGCTTCTTCCACCCTCTTTCTCTATTTCAATGTAATATATTAAAGAAAGATAAAATAAAAAGTTAAATTAGTTCTTTTTCATTTAAGTTAAAATCTGAGACTTTCTTCTCCTCTCAATGATTTGAATCTTAATAGCCTCAGTCATTTTTCTGGGAACATAGAACACCTATTTGATAAGCAATCTCATGACAATAGGTCAGAATAAATTCAAATATTAAATAGTCCGTGAAACAACTGGTAAATTTCCACTGTTTTAATTGGAAATAGGAAAAGTCTCAGTGCCCATTTTCACAAAGCCTTTGGAACATTGAATGACACTAGAAACGGACATTACTACATTATTAATAAAGCCATTGGTAGAAGTTCCCTCAGTTAAATGTAAGGTCTAATAATATTGCAAATAGACAGTGGCAATATTCTTTGGGATCATTCTCTTCTCCAGCGGGAAGAATCTTACAAGAATATCCCTCTGCCTCTTCTCCTTCTAACTTGTTATTCATTCCGAAGATAAAAGAGCAAAAGAAATGAGCATTGGCCTTGGCCTCACAGGAGCGAGTACTCTTGGGATACTTGACAAGATTTTGTGATCAGAAGATATGCACAAGCAGGAAAAGTTCAGAAAGATTCAGACGAATGGGCCAATTGTTTAACAGACCTCTTTGGGTTCAAATTCTTAAGTAGATTAGACATATCTCATATTTGCCTCTAACTGCCCCTAGAGTGCAGAAAGGGCTACCTAAGGACATTTTAGGCGTCCTTGTTTGTCTTCCCATAGAAGGCAGTATCCTCTCCCCAAAGCATCAGCTCCTTAGCATGATGTACTAAGACCTAAAGGAAATCAAAGCTTTTCAAAAATATCCATCCATGATATGGGGAAAGAACAAGCTTCATGTCCCCCCCATACCTCAAGTCACCTGGAAAGTGAGAATTTAAGTGTTGTCTGGGGCCACACTGGTTCTCATTGCTTTATCGGACTCAAAAATCAGGGTAACCATCAAATACTTTCTAAACTCTAATTAGTGACACCGTCTCCAGCCATTCAATAGTGTCTAAAATATTACAGGTCACAGTATGAACGATCGAAGTTGAGCCCCAAGTTAGCAGAGGTATTTAAGTTACATAGTTGATGAAAATGCAAATGGAGACTGATCATTTCTTAAACAAGTATGAAATTCAGTCACCACCAAGGAACTTTTTTTTTTTGAGATGAAGTCTTGCTGTGTCACCCAGGCTGGAGTGCAATGGTGTGATCTTGGCTCACTGCAACCTCCGCCTCCTGAGTTCAAGCAATTCTCCTGACTCAGCCTCCCGAGTAGCTGGGACTACAGGCACGTGCCATCACGCCCGGCTAATTTTTGAATTTTTTAGTAGAGACAGGGTTTCACCGTGTTGGCCAGGCTGGTCTTGAACTCCTGACCTCAGGTGATCCACCCGCCTCAGCCTCCCAAAGTGCTGGGATTACAGGCGTGAGCTACCGTGCCTGGCCAAGAAACATTTTTACTGTAACAGTAGTCTGTGAACACTTAGGATTTTCACCAAGATATATGCATTGTTAATGCTTTTTCCTTCTAATTAAAAAAGAAAATGGATAACAGATGAGGAAAATTTGATGTGATGGTTTTTAAGAAATGCAGAAATGACTCATGCACTCACTTGATTTGACAAGGGTACTGGTTTCTATATAAAGAAACAACTTAGGCCCAAAATAGAAGTTGTGCACAGCAGATTGTAACTGATAGAGGAACTGCACATTCCAAGCATCAGGAGTATGAAGACTGGTATGCTGGGACATCTCCGCTGAGAATGTTGTGTGAAGCCCATAATTAATTATTATTAATTCAGCTGGAATGTAAAGCTATCTGCTCCAAAGTGTTGCAAGATAGAAAAGCTCTAGTGTCATTTGAGATGATTTTAACTAACTCTAAAAGGGAAAAACAACAACAAAATATTGTTTTGCAAAGTATGTGTACCCCCATGCTAACTGGGAAATATATTCAGCTCAATGACAAGTAAATTACAACAAGTTTTGTGCCATACAATATGTTGAACATATTGTCAACATATTCTGTCATATAAAATAGCCTGGTAAATTATAAAAGTTTAATACTTTGATATGTTCATGATGAAAGTGAAACAAAGAGCTCTTTTTCCAGCCTGGATTGTCCTTTAATTAGTGGTTGGGAGGTAGCACATTCATAACCTTGTCAGATCTTCTCCCAAATTCCTCATTACCTGGACTTAGATGAGGAGATAGGTAGAAAGACCACGCTGAAGCCTTTCTTATATTCATTTGCCAAAATACACAGCACAGCCAAGAGCCAAGGCATTCCTCTGCTCTCTATCCCCAGGCAAGAGGTGGAATGATTCCTCTTGGACAGGCTGGCACACTGTTTTATCAACCTCAGACCTACTGTGATTTTAGGGCAGAATACAGCAGGCTCCTTGCAGTTTCAGTGCATGCCAAGCCCCACAGCCTTGTAGAGAACAATACCCAGACTGTAGTCCTGTCCAGCAGCAGGCTCCAGAAGTTTCTCAGCAAACCAGTGAAGCAATACGACCCTTAGCAGCTCTTCCTGCACCACTATGAAATAGTTTGACCCATAAGGAGAGCCCTTTGAAGTAATGACTGACCTCTCTCACTCTTCCTCCATCCTTTCTCTCCAGTTCACATGCAGGCCCAGCACCGCCTGCAGGCTTGGTTCAGGCTTGTATTCTTCGCCATTTGACATGCTGCATTATTTGGTAGGCTGTTTATTGTCCGACTCTCCACACTAGAGTGTAAGCTCTGTAAGGGTAGAGATTTTGTTTTGTTCACTGCCCTATCCCCAGAACCTAGAAGAGTGCTTAACACACAGCACATGCTAGCACTTAATGGGTATTTGTAAATGAATGAATGAATGAATGAATGAATCTGTGCATTTTGTATGCAATGAGAAAGGAGGCAGTGGGAAGAGCCTGAGGAAGCTGGAATTGTGGAAGTGGATGGGGCAGCTGGGGCTGGAGTGGGGAGGGAGTGGTGGGGATGAGATCACAGAAGCAGAGGCTGGCTTTGGAGATGAGGCAAGCTCTCAGGATGCTCCAGACATAGGCTTAATCTTGGCTCACTTTTCCACTGGCACCAGTGGAAAGATGAAAGGGAAGGGCTTGAAGGGTGAGGTGACCGTGAAGAGGACAGGATGAAGAGGGTGAGAGGATGCTGCTGTGGCCAACTCAGGTCTCAAGGAAGTAGAATTTAGGTCATTGGCCCAGAACAGGGTGAGGGGCAAGACTAGGAATGGCAGGCTGGTGGTGGGGAAGTCAGAGGGAGAGCAGGACAGGCAGGCGACACCCACTTAAAATGCTTTGGCAGGAACCAAAGGACCAGCTGAAAAGAGAAAACAGGAGTGTGGAGGGTGTGATTTGGGCAGCAGCATTCTCTATGGGGAAGGAGAGGCAGAGAAGCTGGGTGGGGAGGCATCTCAGAGAGCCAAGAAAGTGAGTTTATCTGGAATTTTGATGAATGGCTGATTCTGGAATCCAAGTGGGAAGTGAATCAGGGATGTCCATCAGGAGCCTATAATGGTAAATAATTCTGGAGCCTTCCTGTGGTCCAGGCACTGTGCTGCACACCAAGTCTCTAGTGGCACAGCATCTCATACCAAGAGTGGCTGTGAATGGACACATGTGTTTGACTGTACAAGGGCAAGGACTGTGCGATTTTTTTCTACTTCTTTATTCTCTGCACCTAGCATGTGGCTGGTATATATTAAGCACTCAGTAAATAGTTGCTGAATAAAATTAATGAGCAAGAGCAGGTTCTATGCAAGAACTGGCAGATACGGTTTTCTTTCTTTATTTTATTTTATTTTTTTTTTGATGGAGTCTTACCCTATCGCCCAGGCTGGAGTGCAGTGGTGGGATCTCGGCTCACTGCAACCTCTGTCTCCCAGGTTCAAGCAATTCTTCTGCCTCAGCCTCCTGAGTAGCTGGGACTACAGGCGCCTGCCACCACGCCTGGCTAATTTTTTGTATTTTTAGTAGAGACGGGATTTCACTGTGTTAGCCAGGATGGTCTCAATCTCCTGACCTCATGATCTGCCCACCTCAGCCTCCCAAAGTGCTGGGATTACAGGCATGAGCCACCGCTCCCAGCCGCAGATACGGTTTTCTATTGTTTGCTGTCTCATGTGGATCTTCTCCTGGACCTTAGGGACTTACACCCCCTTCCCTACAATGAATTAAGCATGTACCATGTCCCAGGCACTGTTACTTAAGGAACTTACACCCCTTTCCCTAATATGAATTAAGCACATACCATGTCCCAGGCACTGTTCTGAGTGCTCCATATGTACTGGCTCTTTTAATTGTCACGACACACCCATGAGACAAGGCCAGTACTGTTGGCAGCTGTTTACAGACATAGAATTCACACCCAGGAAAGTTAGGCAGTTTGCTCAAGATGACAGCATTAGAAAGTGGGAAAGGCAACATTTGAACCCAGACAGTCTGGCTCCAGAGACCCACTACTCTAAATCTGCTGCCCATTTCTCGGTAGGCTCTACTGTCTAGTTACCCAGGGCAAAGTCCCTTTTATTCTCAGCCTTTATCTCCCCTTTTTATCTTTTCTGTGACTCACAGGTGGAAGAGGTTTGTATTTGGAATGGAATATGTGAAATTCTAAGATGAAGAGAGAGCAGAAGACCAGAGTCCGAAGCATGTGTGTGCGTGTGTGCTTGCATGTGTGTGTATGTGTGTGTGTGTGTCTGTGTATTGTGATAGCGGCTGCAGTTGCTAAAAATGACTTCTCATATATTTCCCCCTAGAGCTGCATGGATCAGAGCTACAGAACAGTGATTTGACCGTGATGTTACCTCTGCCAATGTAGAGTCAGAGCACAGAAACTTTAGGACTGGCTCCCCAGAAAAGCAACACCCTACCAAGATTTTCAGCCTCTTCCCCATGGAAAAGGGGGAAAGAGCATCACTTGTTGAATTTAACTTAAGCATTCGATCAAACACCTCTTCATTTTACCCAGAAGTTCCAAGGCCTGAAAAAGAAGCCCCTCAAAATTGAATCTGTGGAGTAGAATTTAATTTAACTCCAATCATAAGCAAGGGCTCTGCAGCGTGCTTAAGAAAGGAAAAGTGGCATTTGTCTATTTCTTGATGTTTTGCTTTTTCTACCTTCTGTCCTATTACATAATGCTAGCCCCATTCAGAAAAGGAATAATGCTTCAAAACAGGGCCAGCATTCAATGACAAGGAGCACATTTGCTGAACACTAGTGGCTGTTGACAAATGCCACAGCTCCACTTGAGTTTATAATGATCAACAGAACCTTTGATTATTTTGTATGCCCTGACAATGTGACAACTATGTGTACGTAACAGGCTCCAGCAGGGGTCTCAAAGAAAGGATTCTACTTCCGTCTTGGACAGAAAGTTCATTCTACTTCCTCAGCAAACATGCTTAACTTCAATTGTCCTCATTAACATGATGCTGAAAAGTTGAAAAGCCGGTCTTGTTTCAATTGTCAAAATAATGAAATTTTCCCAGGAAAGATACCTCAAAAATACTAAATGTTTAACTATGATGCAGGTCAGTCAAGTGTATTTGTTTAAATCATCATGTGCATGTGAGTTCAATGTGAAGGTCACTGAAAGACTTTGGCATGATCCCTGCGTTCAAGGAATATATAGTCTGCTAAGAAAGGCAAGATCCACACAGGAAAGAGAGAATGATATACTATAATCTATAAAAATAATGTCAAATAGTATCTAAGGAGAAAGTGGAAGATGAATAAGTGCTGGAGTGGCTGTAGGAAGCTTCTCAGAGGAGCTGGAAATTGGGCAGAAATTTGAAGGATGGATGAGATTTGGATAAGAGGGTGCATTTGAGGGGGAATGGAAGTGGCCTTGTGGAGGAAGCGGAAGAGGCTGCACTGATCAACGAAATGTGTTAGGATGGAATGGGAACTCAGATTGAATGAGTAAGATGTTACCAGATTGTGGAAGGACTTGGAAGCTGAAAGGCAGGACATTTAGGCTTTAGCCTTGATACTTGCTAGTACCCAAACTGAGTGGGGGACCCCAAGGTTCCCCACTCTCACAGTAGCCAGCTACCCCTGCTAGAGCCTATTGGCGGGAGAGGTGCACTCCAGAACCTGCCAAAACGAAAGCATTTGAAACATTGTGACTATGGCTACTGTCAAAAATAGGCCACAATTTAAGTTAATCATTGAACTATGATCCATTTCTTACCTTTGTTTTTCTGTGAAAATCAAGCTATAACCACTCCCCCTAGTGCCTTCACGTTCCAGGGGCAGACGTCGCATGTGGAATGAAGAGGAGTAAAGGAGAGATGGGGTGAGGGGGTGAAGGCCAACCCTAGGGAGCCACGAACCTGGAGGAGGATGTCAAGAGCCATGAGATAAAAAAATTGGCTGCTTGAGGCCGGACACGGTGACTCATACCTTTAATCCCAGCACTTTGGGAGGCTGAGGGGGGCAGATCGCTTGAGCTCAGGAGTTTGAGACCGACCAGCCTGGGCAACATAGTAAAGCCCTGTCTCTACCAGAAATAAAAAAAATTAGCCAGGCATGGTGGCATGCATCTGTGTTCCCAGCTACTCCAGAGGCTGAGGTAGGGAGATTGCTTGAGCTCAGAAGGCAGAGGTTGCAGTGAGCCGAGAACACAACACAGCACTCCAGGCTGGGTGACAGAGCAAGACCCAGTTTCAAAAAAAAAGGAATAAATAAAAAATAATTGGACCCTTGAGCAGAACTTGTCCAGAAGCTAGAATAACCAGTCAAATCACCTAAGTGGAAAGCAGGTAGACGTAGGAACAGAATTAATTTCGAGGCTGATGTCATCTAGTTAATATTTACAAAGTGCCAACTGTATGTCAGATGCATGTTAGGAAAAGGCAAGCTAGAACTTAGTGAAAAGGAGAACCTTCAACACCCAAGGAAAGAAGTCAAAGCATGTCCAGCCAGGGTCTCATTCATTCATTCATTCATTCATTCATTCATCTATCTATTTATCAACAAAATATGTTGAGTGCAGTCATTCAGTTACCCAATCACAGGGGGCTCCGCATACACTGTTTTGTATATAAAGGGCATTGCTGGAGTGCCATGTAGAGTAAATATGAACAGTGTTTTTGGAGCTATGCATCAGGATGGCCCAGATTGCATGCCCACTATGTGCCCCAGGCACTGTTGTAGATGCAGATGAATGTAGGTTCAGGGGTGAGTCCAAGAATAGGAAGCAGCCAACCAATCAAAGTTGGAAGTTGAAAGAGCACAGAAAGAAGAGCAAGAGATGTGTGCACAAGGCCCCAAAACAAATCCTGCCCAGACACTAGAGCCTGGGCCAGCTCTTCTTGCCCACTCATTCTAGTCCTCACATTTAGAATGGGTTCAAGGAGAGCTGAAGGCAGCTTTTCCCATAGAAAGAGAGGTGACAATGAAAGTGCATTTATAGACAGATGCTAGATTTATAAAGTATCCTCTACAAAGCCCCTGGGTGAGTTGCCTTCCTTTGGTGATGAAAGGTCAGCCCTTTAGGAGACAGGCTGGACATCTGAAATGGCTGGAAATAGAATGCTCAAGCCTATGCTATGGAATAGATGGATAAATGGCTTTCTTTATTCCCTCTGGGAGGTTAATAGTGGGCAATAATTTCCAATCTGCGATGACACCTTTCTCTCTACTTACTTGAGTGAGAAATGTGAAGTCAGTAAAAATTTATGGACTGTCTTGTCCTAATTTCTGCAAAACTTTGACTTTTCCTTCTCATTGGCTGTATGATTTACTGAATATGCATTAATAGTCACAAGCCTGGCACTTGGTGAGTACAAGAATGCTTTGAGGAAGTCAATACTAATGTCTTCTGGTATTGGTGGCTTATCTGGTATTAAGCTGGACATAATGTTACAGCAGATGTCTAATTGCTTAAAAATATGAAATTTCTGTAGAAAAGCAGAGTCAGCAATGACCCCCTTCTCATAACTGTCTCCCACTCAAACTTAAATCTCTCGATCTTTGGGTTATTGTTGCAGATAGTGTCAGACAAGGTGTCATCCTCTGATGCTAAAGACTAATTCGTGATGCCTTTAGCTAAGAAAGAAGGACCTGTCTCAGCTAAGTAGCAGAAGAGTAACAACGCTGGCTGGAATGGTTTTCATTTTATCGTGTAGATTAATGGATTTATAGGGAGGATGGGAAAAGAATCTTTGCAAATTAGTCAGGATACTCCTTGGAAAAAAAAATAGCAGAAACCCAATTTAAGCTGTCTTAAGGATCAAAATAAAATGTATAGGCTTTTAAAATGGGAAAATCTAAAGGTG
Source organism: Pongo abelii (assembly GCF_028885655.2). Classification (NCBI taxonomy): domain Eukaryota; kingdom Metazoa; phylum Chordata; class Mammalia; order Primates; family Hominidae; genus Pongo; species Pongo abelii. Next base: position 66,228,513 of record NC_071988.2, read on the forward strand.
GATTCGGTAGGTTTTTAGGCATGGCTGGATTTTATAGTCTCCCACAATCTCCACAGGTCCATAGGTCTCAGGCCTGCTTCTCATCTCTTGCTTGCCTTTATTCTTAAGCAGTCTCTGGCCAGGCAGTTGTCCTTGGAAGCTCCAAGCTTATATCAACCTCACATTTAGCAGCTCCCAGCTGAAAGAAAAGACCTGTTTCCTGGCAAAAGTTCCAGAGTTGAGCCTGAGTTGGCTGGCTTGGGTCACAGGTCCACTCCAGAACCAAGTGTCCTGGCCAAGAGGATAGAAATTGCTGACTGGCCAAGCCTAGACCACATGCCCAGCCCTGGAGCCGAGAAGTTGAGGTCGGCCACACTGAACCACTTGTATTAGGAATGGGAACAGGATGGTTATTAATGAGAAATGAATGCCAGACAGGTAAAAGAGCAGACCTCCAATTTACGCTCCCCTCCATGTGTAAATAAACAATCTCTTCTGGGATCTTAATTGATTTGTATGAGGCCCTGGCTCACATTTTGAAATAGAAGGGGCCATGCACAGATCAGGCTATGCTGTCCTGGTGCCCTCCGGAAGCTTTCTGCTTCTCTTGCTCACATTTAGTGTGTCTCTCTGGGATACAGAAAAATGGAATTCAGAAGGCATTTCTGAAAAGGGTTTTCGTCCCCAGTGGTTGGCCCATATGCACTGGAGGATCAAAACTTCATGGGGAGGCAGAAGGTGGGGAAGGTGGAAATCCACACCTCCGCATCTAAGTTCCAGCTCTGCCACCAGCTTCCCATGTGATCTTAGGTTAGTTCTAACTTTTCTGAAGTTCGAGCCTCTTGCCAAGATGGGAATTACCATATACTTCCCACCTCGGCGACCGTGGTGAGGATGTGAAAACTTTCAAGAAAGGACTTGATGGATTAGTAGTAATAATAATGGCTACAGTTTACTGAGCCCCTACTATGTGCCAAGCAATACATAGATTATTTATTCATATCACTTACATTGTAGAGTTAAGAAAAATGAGTCCTAGAGAGACTAGAGAGTTTAGCCACAGTTGCCTGGCTGGAAAACAGTAGCACTAGGATTTGAACCCAGGTCTTTTTAGCTCCAAAGCCTGCATTCCCTCCACTACGCTAAACAGCCTCTGTGGCAGACACTGCAGGTGGCCTCCAGGAGCCAGCCCCTTCCCCAACCATCCTTTCTTCCTAACCAATTCTTGTTGGTTTTTTCATTCTGTTTTGTTCTGGTCAGAAATGTGCTCAGCCCTAAAGAATGCATCATGATTGGTCTAAGCCCACCATAGCTATCCCATTTCCCATTGTTAGATATTTCCTTTTCCAGCATCCCTCACCACAGAAGTAGCCAATGAGATATAAGAGGAATTCTTATGAAGGAGCTTTTGAAAATCATCTTCTAGCTAGATAAAAAGAAATAGTTCCACAGTGGTATATGTGACAAATGCAGTGTCCCTGGTGTGTTTGGTGTTTGCCTCTCCCAGCACCTCATACCTGGTAAGCATGCACCATTGTTCAAAATAGCTCATAGGGCTTCCTTTGGTCATCTCCAAGCTCATCCCCAATGAGGAGCCTCTGCAATTGACTGATTTCTACACAACAGCAGCGGATACATGCATCGCCATGACCCTTCCCAAGGGGCATTTATGACATGAAGGAGCTGACCAAGACACAGATGCCAAAGCTTAACTTTTTAATTTTTGAAACAGAGTATTGCTTTGTCACCCAGGCTGGAGTGCAGTGGTGCAATCACGGCTCACTCAACCTCCCAGGCTCAAGCAATCCTCCCACTTCAGCCTCCCAAGTAGCTGGGACTGCAGGCACATGCCACCACACCCAGTAATTTTTTTTTAATTTTAGTAGACACAAGGTCTCACTATGTTGCCCAGGCTGGTCTCAAAATCCTGGGCTCAAGCGATCCTCCGCCTCGGCCTCCCAAAGCGCTGGGATTACAGGCCTGAGCCACTGCACCTGACCAAAACTTACTTACTTATTTTATGAACCAAGCCGATGCTTCTTAAAACCATCCTTTCATTTTACAAGACAATCATGCACTATTCATTACAATTCCCAGGAATCTCAGGCCTAAGAGTGATGCTTAACTGGATCCATATTCCTCATCTTGAATATTCTGGTATGACTCGTTCACACCTTCATTGCTAAGCCTTTAGCTAAGCCTTTGTTCTTTTATCATTGCTTAGTGTATAGTTTCATTGCCTCTGTTTTTTTAGAAACCAATCTCAATTTCCATCATAAATGAGTAGTTAAGGGAGTGAAAAGAAACTACCTACACATCCTGAAGAAAGGAATATAAACATAAACCACACACTCATGTTTTGGTTGTGAATTGAGTCTGATCAATTTAATAAAGTGTTGATTAAGGTTAAGAGTTAGAGTTAGGAAGTCAAAAGGCTTGGAATAGCTATCTCCTTCTTAGCTTAGCTGAAAAACATTCCCTCACTTAGGACAACAGTGCCTGTGAGGGCCCCACACTTTGGGGAGGGAGGGAACCTTCAGGAGAAAGAATGTACCAAATACAGGAAACCACCTTGCTGCCATGAATGAGTCTTGGTGAATAAGACTATTTGTGGCAGACAGGATTACCTGTCTAATCCAACAGCCAATCCCAACTCCTGAGCCTTTACAGATTCTGTTATAGAAGCAAAGAAAGGTAAATTCTCATTTCCCAATCTCCATCATAGTGAGGAAGATTATAACACAGTCCTGGCCAACGAAATAGAGGAAGTGGAAGCTTGTTGACAGTTTCAGGAAAACCTTTAGCTCTGATGCAGCTGGCACTGCCCCTTTCAGGAGGAAGTCAGAATGTGGATGCTAAAGCAGGAAGGAGGGTGGATGCGAATGGGGAGAGAGTGTGGAAGTTCTCCCCTGACTGTTTCATCCTCTCAGTGAAGCGGAAAGCAAGGCCAGCAGCTGAGATGGAGATGGGGAGGGAGGTGTTGTGGAGTTGAGGAAGGAGGAAAGAGTGTGAAACAGTCACAGGGTGGGGTAGAAGGAGGTAAATAAACTAGGGATACATGGTAGGATTATTGGGCAAACTCAAGACCGACTTAAGATTGGTGGTCAGGAACATAAAATGAGACTAGCCAGCATGGCTGAGTATTTTTCTCAGGTCTTGTCATTTGGCCTGCGTGCAGGCACAGAATAGGATTTGACTAGTTTGTGTTCTGCCAGGATAATAAATGAAGAGAGAGAGGTAAAGAGGCTGAGGGTCTTTGCAAGAAAATGACTCTAGACATGGATAGTGGACACTCAGCTGGAGAAATGAGGAAAGGACGGAGGTGAGGGCAGTAAACTTAATGGGACCTTCTACCCACTAGGGCCAAAGGATGGTTTCTGTTGAGCAACGGGAGGAAGCCAGCTGGGGGAGTAGAAGATATGAGACATGCGGGATGTTTGAAACTGAGATTAAGGAGGAGATGCAGCTTTAGTCACATCCGGACTATGATAAAGGTGCAGGGTCTGGAGTAGAAAATGAGGGTCAAAGAGATTATGCTCTCCCACTTCCTTGAATTTAGATAACAGACCTAAGGCCTGGAAACGCAAAAGTGTTATCCTCCCATCTCCCACAAAACTGACCGGTTTGAACCATTCATTGGAAGCTTTTCTCCATGTAGCAGACAATAGGACCACCCGGAGTTTCCAAACCTCTCTCCTTCCCTCCTATCCCTATTAGCAAACTCCAAGCTGGAGCCATGTTCAAGAGGAACTCAGCAGCAGACAGAGAAGCAAGACAGGGCCTTGGGGGAGGAGGGATGGAAGGAGGGGGTGTGGTGGAAACGGCAGCTTAGTCTCAAAACAAGAGGAAGACTTAGTAGTTAGTGGTCGCAAGAGCGGGGAAGCCTGGCTCTCCTGCTCTGGGGCTGAGAACGCTTCTCCTTTGTTTAGCCTGGAGAAAGCCCCCAGTTTGAGGCGGAAGTGAAAGCTGTAAAGGTTAGAGGGCAAAGGGCTGAGAGGCAAGCAGGACATTGTGTTTACAGAGTCAGGATTTCCCAGCTGGAAAGGTCTTTACAGCGCATCAGTTAAGGTTAGATGCAGCAGCTTGGAACCAAAGTCTTAGAGGAGCACTCTCAGGCTGCCCCTGGTAGACAGTCACAATAGCTGCACAATGTTGTCAGGGTCCTGGCTTCATTTTCCTGCCCACCACCTTACCTGTGGCCCCCTTTCTAGTGATGTTATTTGGGGCAAGTTGCTTAATCTTTCTGAGACTCAGTTTCCTCATCTGAAGAAGAAGAGTAATTGCAATACCCATTTCACAAGGATAAGGAGCAGATTAATTAAAATAATACCTGAAAAGTTCTTTGCAACAGTGTCAATACAGCAAGCCTTGGCTGTTTTCATTTGTTTTGTTCAGGACTTTTACGATGCCAGGCATATAGTTGGAGCTCAATAAATATTAGTGAATTAGTTATTATTATATTATTATTGTTGCCACAAAGGACCCACAAGCAACATCAAGAGCCCATTCCATTTACATAGCACCTAGGAAGAGCCTAATGTAACCCAATTTTATTTCTGGGCAACCAGTTGCCCAAGCTGGAAGGGACCTGGGGTGCAATTGTCAAAAGGCAGCTGATGGAGGGCCCAGCCCATGTCGGCCCGGTGGAGCCGAGGACTGCCCCAAATGCTGTGCCTCCGCCAGACCAGACGCTGCTAATGGCTTTTGTTCGTCTGCCGATTCTGCCGCCCATCCTCCTCTGGGAAGGAAGAGCAGACTGGACGGAGTCCTTCAGAGGCAGACGCATGCCAGAGGCTGGGAGACTTGGAAGGGGAGTGAGGAGACAGTCAGAGGGGAAGACAGTCACTGGGGAAGACAGTTCTCAGGGATTCCGCAAGGCCCTGGAGGTGTTTCTCTGTCTTTGTACCCTTGGTTGCCTCTGCGCAGGCAGCCTTGCTTCACATCACCTGCACTTCCTTGCTTCTAGAGGGATTGTGGCAAGGAAGCTCGCAGAAGTCAAAACAAGCCTGTTGATATGAAAACCATATGAAAACTTGGCGGGGCCCCATTTCAGACTAATGGGCCTCCCAGACATCACCGAGCCCACAGACAGTGGCCCTTTGTGAGGTCGGGCCTGGCTCCCTCACTCCCATTCTACTAAGACAGAATTAAAAAGGAAACAAGCAAGGCAGCCAGTCTCTTCTCTCATCCACGTGCTTCCAAGGGCTTAGAAACAGAGTAATGTCAGGCACTCTGAGTGATGAACATAGGATGTTGTTACGGGCCAGGCCCATTCACAGTGCTTTTCAGTCCTCACTTGATCTTCGTGGTAGACCTTAGTCCCATTTCAAAAATGAGGTTGCTGAGGTTTCTGGGGGTCCCATAGCCAGGTTCCACATAAAAAATGGTGGAGCAGCCCAGCCAGCTGGGGTTCAGATGCAGAACCGTCTGGCCAAAAACCTTGACCTTTGATTGTTACAGAGCTACCTCCCAGATGACCTTTTGATTATTTCAGACAAATTTACCAGCATTCAAAATTTTGCTTCAGGGCTTAGCTTTCAGAAAAAAAAAAAAAAAAAGATGTTTCCTGTTCTAGAAAGAAATCGAGACATAACATTTTTTTCATGACTTGTTATTGAATCTTTGGACAATACTGTAACATGCCAATTGTTATTTATACCCGAAATTCCTGTATTTCAAAGCCTGTTGGGTGTGGAGGGAGACTATTTTCCAGAGCCATCATTATTGCGGTGCTAAAATTAAATGCTCTTTTAAAGCAACTTAAAAAAAAATCAAAAAGTGAGATAAATGGCTGTGACAGTATAATGACTTGTTCTTTGAGTTCCCAAAGACTGGAAAAACAAGGTTGGTATGCAAATACACCCGCAGATTACAATCTGTATGTAATTTACAATTATATACACATCGATTCTATATCTTCGTGACATGGCTTCTGAAAAATAACCTGAAGATATTTTAAAGACATTCTAAAACTTGATAAACTTTTGTAAGTCTGGCAAGACCCAGGTGCTCTGAATTCCTCTCTTATGGATAGTACGGGCAGTAGGCTGGAAATGGAACCCTCTGCTAGAAGCTGCCTGGTCACTTCTGTAAATAACTTTGGCCCTGATCATTTTAGAAGACACGAGGATCTGTATCAACGTCCTCATGAAGAGACTCATGAAGGCCTCTCCCACTTAGCTGGAATGAAGGAAAGGAAGGGGGAGGGGCCAGAGTGATCAAAGGAAAGGGAGTGAAAAACCCCCTAATTGCCCATCAGCAGGGGCCTGGCTAAATGAATCACTCCACGTGCACATCCAGATGAAGGGGGTGTTGTACAGCTGGTGAGAAGATTGGCTGGATCTGTAGGGACTGATAAGGAACAATCTTTTTATTGTAAATATGTTTTATTTACAGCACATTTTTTTCAATGTAAATTTTTTAAAATGCAGTCCAGGGTATAATATTTACTGTTGTTGTTTTAAATTGGGAGTTATCTGTATCTATCTTTCTTTCTCCATTTGTTTATCTATTTCAGTATCTATATCTATAAATAAATGTACTTTGAATATCTCTAGAGTGATACATAATAAACTGGTGACAGTGGTTGTTTCCGGGGAGGAAAATGAGGGGCCTGTAGATCAGAGGTAAAAAGAACATTTACTTTTCACTGGATACCCATTTATAATGTTTGAATTTTAAAACTTAAAAATTATCTTTATTATAGCTAACACTGGTTTAGCACATATTACATACCCGGTATTGCTTCACATTAATAACTTCACATTTATAGACTCATTTAATCCTCAACACACCTAAGAGGTAGGAACTATTAGGATGACCATTCTATAGATGAGAAAACTGAGGTGCAGAGCTTATACTTCTAGCATCTGAACCGAAGTAGAGAGGTTCCAAAAATCCAATACCATACGCATGTACTGCTTTTAAAGAATGAAGTCACTATTTTTTCTCAATGTGGAAGGGAGTACTTGCAGCCACCCTTGACCTTGAGGGTGGCACCATCCCTGGCTCAGTGATTGCCAATGTGGTCCCCAGTGATGCCAAGTAAGAAGTGGTTTGGGTGGGATTTTGCGGGAAGGTGAGGGTGGTCCATCACTTAATCCAGTGCCCTGTTCCCCAGCTACTTGATGAAGAAGCTGGGAATTTCATTCTCTGACAGCCTTTGATCCTCATTATCTTATTGCTAAGTTTTAAACAATGTACTCTATATAAATTAGCTTTAAGCCTCCATTATGTGATTTTGCAATCCTTGTTAGTTATGGGTAGCATACCAAGGAGGAGAAATCAAATGATAGCTTCTCCAGATCTCTAATGGATGGATAGAAATTGAAACCGGTCACCAGTTTTCTTACCAAATTAAAGAAGCACGTTGTGTTCTCTAAATGAGTTCAAGCTACAGTGAGAATAGCTTTCTCTGCAAAGTCATGGTAACCCTGAATCAAGTTTGGCTCATGGGCCATCTGGCTGCAAACACCACAGTACTCTACTTATATTCAAAGCTGTACTAATTGCCTTGTTAACAGAGCTCCTCTCATGAGAATGAAATTTAAGCAGAGGAATATCAAAGCATGATTTCAAGAGAATTGCATTGGTCCAGGAACTGGTAGCATTTCCAGCAACCAAGTCTCAGAAGGCCCACGGAGCAAATAAAGAACATTTTAACGGTATTGTCAGGAGGATACAACTTGTCGAGGCAGATTTGCAAACAGGAAAGGGGGCAGAGACCATTCTTGTCTAGACATCTGATTAGTGGGAAATTGTAGGATTATGAAGAGTGTGGATTTTTCTGGCTGACATTTCTGAGGAAGTCAGGCTTTCTGCACAAAGAGGTAAATGAGAGAAACATTTGTATCCGGTAGAAAATGCTGACTGGTCCTTATCCTGCCTCGGGCTCCAGAAGCAATTCCAGACCAAGAAAAGATATTACTAGATTGAAACCTGCTGCCACTGCTTGACACAATGGGCAGTTGCCTGGGAGGGTTTGGGCTTGGAGACAGAGGAGAACTGCAGCTGGAGGACACAGCTCCAGAAATGTCTCTCCACTCCTGCCCCTGCTTCACGCCCTTTGATCTCCAGTCCCAATTTGCTTTCTGATCACGCGGCTAGCTGATCCCCTGGACTTGAGACCTCTGTTCTGCTTAAATAACAGCCCATCTTTTGTCCCCTCACCTCTGCCCCCACCCCTTCTCCCCTGCCCCAGGGCACTTCGGAAACCTCAGTACTTTCAGGGTGGAAGTTACAGGGTGGGCAGACAAATAATTTCTGCTTGGGTGGCCATGAAGCCAGATGAAACTGGGAGTAGGTGTGGAATGATCCCATGGGCTCAGGCAATGGGTGGGACTCTGGAGGTAATAGGTGGGTTCCATAAGGAAATGGGCTGAGAATCAGGAGACTTGAGGTTTTAGGATAGGTTTCTTATGTCAAAGGTGGAAAAATTAATAAAGCTAGTGCTGCTCCGATCCCACCTGAGTTCTTTCTGCTCAGTGCTATTAGCCATTACTGCCTGCAGCCCTGGGCCACATTCTTTTGCCATGACCTAAGACAGGCACCGTCTGTGAGAAAGCCACAGTCCAGCTCCACGACAGGAACAGACATTGCAGCAAATGCAGTCGTTGGGGTTAAAAAATACAGAGAGCAATTATATCAGTCTAGTCCCACTAGGAAAACAGAAACCACTCTGTATTTAAAACAGGGAATTGATTCCAGGGAATTTGTCACGCTGGTGAGGGAAGAGCCAAGCAGCCAAATGGGATGATGAGACCACCTGAAATAGGCAACAGAAGGAAGCTGTGGCTACCCTACGGCTTAAGGGACAAAGCGAGGAGATGGTGTAATCAGAGCCGAGGCAGGAGTCCCAGAAAGAAACCACAATCAAAGGACAGCCACCTCACCGGCAGCTGGGGCTGCTGGGGAGCAATGGGGAGGACACCATCCAAGGCAAGAAAGGAAAGGGAACAGAAGCATCTTGGCTTTTCTCCCTCTGCCCTGTCCTCCAGTCTCCAGTCAGACTGCCTCCAGTCAGTGCCTCCGCCTGGCTGAACCAAGCAGGAATTGTGCCGTCATGGAGCCTGGGAAACAGCCAGGGCATGGGCAAGTTGGGGCAAGTGAGACAGAGTAAGTGAGTTGGAGATTCTGTAGAATACTCTCCCAGCATCTGCTGCTTTTCCCTCTGCAACAACCAGAACTAAACCACAAAACAAAATATTTGTGCCATTATTAGTTGAATGTCTTTTTCATCTTGCCCTAGCCCTGCAAACTCAGCTCCATGAGGACAGGGATGGAGTCAGCTTTATTCATTGTTGTATCCCCAGCATCTAGCACAGTAAGAGGTCCCTGGTAGCTTCATTTACAATGTTGGTTACAAATAATTGAGTGAATGAATCATTGTGTACTGTCCATCTTGCAAACAATTGATTCTTAGAGTAGGCTTGTGGGATTTTAGATATAGTGGAAGTAGCACTTACATTCACCACAAGCTCTGAAAGGACTAGATCACCCAGCCCCTGGGATGGCACTCCTGAGAGCTCAACTGCATTCAACTTCAGCAAAACATCTTAGAATGTAAATAGATTTAACTCCATTACCAGGAGTTACTGGTACTTAATACTACTTGATAACTATCACATTTTATAAACTATAAAATGATGCTTTAATGTTAGAGATTATAGTAAAAAAAAAGTATTACTCTTTGCATGGGTAAGCCCACCTTCTGTATCTGCTTAAAATGGCAGGGAAGAATTTTAGAGTTTTTCCTTTTTAAGACCTGTTAACACTGGGGCACAGATAGAATTTCCAGGTGAGAATTTAAGCCATTTGGTCACAGGAAGAAAGAATGAAGGATAAGATGAGAAATTGTGTAGAGATAAACATTCAAATAGAGAAAAGAAAAGGCAGCATGGAGGAGCTTATACATTTCAGGAAAAGAGGAGCAAAGGTGATGCAAGGAATGGAATGACCTAGAAACCACAGTTGCAGTGGATGCTGAGAGCTGTGTGATCAGAAATCAGTGAGAAGTGAATAAAGTAAATGCCAGTTAGGGCAAAAGCACCATTGAAACTTGACTGAAAGAGTTTTATTAAACCAGAAGATGACTAACAAGTTGATGACTCTAGCAAACAACCACAACAATAGTAACTAACATCTGTTTATTGCTGACAATGTGCCATGCAGCCAGCTAATCCACCAATTCTCTGGACAACCATGTAAAGTAGATACTATTATTTTCCCATTTCACTTGCAGGAAACTAGAAGATATCTCTGTGTGTGTGTGTATATGTGTGCACGCATGTGCGTGCACGTGTGTGTCTGTGTGTGATTTTGTTTTGGTTTTGTAACATCTGCTCCCAATTCCTAACCATGCTCTGGATTCTTTTTGAGGAAAGTAGTAACTGGTTTCTAAGATGGCCACTGAACTTCACTTTCTGATATTCACGCTTTTGACAGTCCCCACCCACAATGAATGGGGCTGATCTGTGTAATCAAAAAGAGATTGTAGAAAGAGTGGTGTATGTCATAAAAGACAAGGTTGCATCCACCTTGCTCTTTTGGATCACTCACCCTGGGAACTAGCTGCTGTGTTATGGGGAACTCAAGAAGTCCCACAGAGAGGCCCAAGCACTGAGGAGCTGAGGCCTCCTGCCAACAGCCAGCGCCAGCTTGCCAGCCATGTGAGGGAGACATCTATGAAGCAGAACTTCTGCCTCCAGTCCAGCTCTCAGATGGCTGCAGCTGCCCACTGACAGTTTGACTACCACCTCGTGAGAGCCCCAATCCAAAATTCCCCAGCCAAGCCACTCCTGCATTCCCACACACAAACTGTGTGAGATAATAAGTGTTTGTTGTTTTCTTAGGTTGCTGAGTTTTGGAGTAATTTGTTATGTAGCAACAGATTAAAAAAATACAGTGTTATTTTCTTTTCATATATATAATTTTTATTTTTAATTTTTGTGGGTACACAGTAGGTGTATATATTTATGGGGTACATGAGATGTTTTGATACAGGCATGCAATGTGAAATAACCATGGAGAATGGGGTATCCATCCCCTCAAAGATTTATCCTTTGAGTTACAATCCAATTATATTATTTTAGTTATTTTATTTTATTTTATTTCATTTTATTTTATTTTATTGAGATGGAGTCCCACTTTGTCACCCAGGCTGGAGTGCAGTGGTGTGATCTTGGCTCACTCCAGCCTCTGCCTCCTGGGTTCCAGCGATTCTGCTGCCTCAGCCTCCTGGGTAGCTGGGATTACAGGCACATGCCACCACAGCCAGCTAATTTTTATATTTTGAGTAGAGACAGGATTTCACTATGTTGGCCAGGCTGTTCTCGAACTCCTGACCTCAGGTGATCTGCCCACCTTGGCCTCCCAAAGTGCTAGGATTATAGGCTTGAGCCACTATGCCCAGCCTCTCTTAGTTATTTTTAAATGCAAAATTAAATTATCATTGTCTATAGTCACCCTGTTGTGCTATCAAATACTAGGCCTTATTCATTCATTCTAACTATTTTTTGTACCCATTAAAGGAGTTATTTTCTTCATTTGATCCAAAGAGGAGGCGCATGACCTGAGCTAGACCAAGCCCACCCTTTCCTGTTAGAATTTCAGCAGAGTAAGAATGGCTGGGGCTTATTCATCCTGATGAGACTCTTTCTGTTAAAGACTTTTCCTTATTGCTCTTGCCTCCTACTTCTCTAGAATACCTTCACACCTGCCTATTTTGGAGCTGGTCCTCCTGGCTTTCACTCACATCCCTGTGAAGAGACCACCAAACAGGCTTCGTGTGAGCAATAAAGCTGTTTATTTCACCTGGTGCAGGTGGGCTGAGTCCAAAAAGAGAGTCAGCGAAGGGAGACAGGGGTGGGGCCGTTTTATAGGATTTGGGTAGGTAAAGGAAAAAGGGGGGTTGTTCTCTGGCAGGCAGGAGTGGGGGTCACAAGGTGCTCAGTAGGGGAGCTTTTGAGCCAGGATGAGCCAGGAGAAGGAATTTCACAAGATAATGCCATCAGTTAAGGCAGTAACAGGCCATTTTCATTTCTTTTGTGGTGGAATGTCATCAGTTAAGGCAGGAACCGGCCATCTGGATGTGTACGTGCAGGTCACAGGGGATATGATGGCTTAGCTTTGGCTCAGAGGCCTGACACTGGCTTTCCATTAATTCTGCAAGCACTCAATATCCTTCAATGCATTTCCTTTTGCTTCAGTTAAGCACAAGCAGTGGAGTGAGAAAACTGGGTCCAAATCCCAGTTCCACCACTGACTGCAGTCTTGGACAAGTTGCTTGAGTTCTCTGTACTTCCATTGCCTCCTCTTTGACAAGTGTGTATAATAATAAGACATATGGGTATGTGGCTCACAGGGTTATCAGAAGGATCAATAAGTTAGTACTTAGCAAGCACTCAGAACAGGGCCTATCACATAAAGAGCAGCAGGAAGAATTTGCTGTTATTGAAACCAATGAATACTACTCACCAGAAACAGCCCAGGAAAGCACCGAGGTCACTGACTAGTCAAGAGTGCAGAACCTCCAAGATTTGAGCCCCAACTGGATTGCCTGATTTCGTGTCACTAGACCTTTAATCACTCCTAGGTGATAGCAGCACAGCTTGGCTGGAGCACAGTGCTGAGATATCCTCTTGTAATTATGCCAAAATTCACTTTTAACATGAGTCAAGCAGTGGCTCTCAGCTTGCTTTAGCAAGGTTATACCCAATCTATCCCCCCGCAAAAAAGGGAGCTTCTCCCCTTGCCTGTGGTCATTCCCATCTCTGTCACACATTCTGATCTCTCACTCCAACTGTGAAGAACAGCCCCTGGCTGTCTTCTACCTCTTACCTTTCCTCATCTACCTAGTTTTCATACCACACCTGGATGCCGATGAATAGATTTTTCTTGCTTACCTTGTTATTTTACTGGGAGTGGATGGGTAGATTGAATGAGGAAAGTAGTCCAAAGAGGAGCTGACAGGTGCTTTTGGACAAACAAGCAAGTGATATAGGTTACTGGGAAGTCACCCAAGATAGAGCAGAGTAGACCACTGGAATCCAAAGCCACCTTAATAGGCCAGAGAAAATGCATGAGAAAGTGGGAAGAGTGTGTGGGCAACAGAATTAAGAGTCCAGGCCCCCCGCCTGATTAACAAGAGCAGGATTTTTGTAAGTTCTAGGATTCACAGGGATATAAGGACTCATTCCTTCTTTCCACATATATTTACTGAGCATCTACTATGTACAGGTACTGTGCTAGGTACTGGGGATGCCTCAGTGAACCAAGCAAAGTGACTGTCCTCACAGAGTGACATTTTAGTGATAGAGATGGATAAAGGTAAATACATAGTTTGTTAGGTGATCACTAAGAAGAAAAGAATAATAGAAATGTCTTAGGTCGAGTACCCTAGAAACAGAGCCTAAGACAGGGATTCAGTGCAGCTGATTTAGTTTTTAGGGTGTTTGTTTGTTTGTTTTGTTCTTGTTTTTGTTTTTGTTTTTTGAGACAGAGTTTCACTCTTGTCGCCCAGGCTGGAGTGCAATGGCACAATCTCAGCTCACTGCAACCCCTGCCTCTGGGTTCAAGTGATTCTCCTGCCTCAGCCTCCCAAGTAGCTGGGACTACAGGCACCTGCCACCATGCCAGGCTAATTTTTTTTGTATTTTTAGTAGAGACGGGGTTTCACCACGTTGGCCAGGCTGGTTTCAAACTCCTGACCTCAGGTGATCTGCCTGTCTCAGCCTCCCAAAGTGCTGGAGTTACAGGCATGAATCACCACACCCAGCCCTGATTTAGTTTTGAGGGAGAGCTCTCAGATGAAAGAGAGTGAAGGAAGGAATCAAGGAGTGAATGGAAAAAAAAGCCAAACAAGATGTGGTCTTAGGTCTGATCCACAGGGACTCTGGAATATTCACATAACACTGCAGAATTCTCCCCCTCCCCCTTAAGGCAAAGGAAGCGGCCTTTTGTGTTCCCATATCTTTCCATCACTGGCTGCAGGCTGCGCTAGTGTGGATGGAGAAGGGAATGTGATTTCCCATCAAGGCAGTACCTGTTAGTTGAGTGAAATTCTCCAGGGAATCAGGACATCTGGGAGTGTTTGGCAGCTGATCTTCACAGCAGCTCAGGGTGGGTGCACTGGGAGGAAAAGATTCTGGATGGAGCAACTGCCATGTCTACCTCAGGAGGAGGGGTTACAACATACCAGTAGGAGGTAACATTTTACATCGGATGGACAGGGGACCTCACTGGGAAGGTGGCTTCAAGAAATGCCTAAAGGAAGTGAGAGCACCCATTGTGTGGCCAATGGGGAGAGGTTGTGTGTTGAGGGGTGGGGGTTGTCCATAGGTGGGAATGGCAGGTGCAAAGGCTCTGACGTGGCAGTGGTCTTGGCATGCTAAAGAAAAAGCAAGGAGGCTGGAGTGGAGGAATGAGAGACAGGCAAAGAAGATGCAGTGTGCAATGTAATGAAGAAGAAGTCAAGAAAAGCATATGGCACTTGTAGATCAGAGCCTGGACTGTACATTCCTTCTGAGAGTTAAGAAGCCACTGGAAGATTCTGAGCACAGGGTTGACATGATTGCACTTTTATCTAGCAGGTTTATTCTGGCTCCCATGTTAGCAGTAGACCAAAGAGGCCAAGAGTGGAAGTGGGAAGCCAATTATGAAGTTATTGCAATAATCGAAGTGACAGAAGTTAGCACTTGGACCAAGGTAGTGGTGGTGAAGGGTGGTCAAATTCTGGAAATACTTTGATAGGTGAGTCAAGAAGAGTTTTTTTGAGAGTCTGAATGTTGGGTTTGAGAGAAAGAGAAAAGTCGAGAATGGTTCACCTGACGTCTAAGAAGACAGTTTTCATCTACTGAGATGGGAAAGCTGCAACTGAGCCATCTTCAAGGGATTGATTAGAAGTAGTTTTAGACATGCTGAGTTCGAGATGTCCATTGGACATCCAAGAGAATATGCCAAGTAGATACTTTAATAAAAATGTGGGAGTCATAAGTGAAAAGATGTCACTCAAAAATATGAGATCGTACAGGGAGTGAGTAGAGATTTTTTAAAAAGAGAGAAAAGAGATCCAAAAATATTTGTCCAGTGAAGCATGGCTGGGCTTGAGGCACCCTGCCAGCCATAGGGGTGTCTTCCCAATGACCTACGCAAGGTCCACTTTTGTGTCCCCAGAGCACTCAGCTATGATGGGGTCACAGGGTGTGTCATAATTCCCAGAAGCCCCACCCTTGGAGCATCAGATTATATTTCAGAATCATAAATATAGAGATATTTAAATAATACCTGTTTCAAAACCCTACATTTTCAAGAAAGATCAAGTAGAGGGTGATAGCTGATAATAGGTTTTGTAAATGAGTCACCACAGACGTGCTAACAGACAAGCTCCACATACATCCTTCTTGTGCATTTCAAACAGAATCCTGTTTGTAAAAATAAGACACCAGCTTTTTATCAGTGCACCTGTTGCTTAAAAGTTCTCCTGTCCCCAGGTTTAAATACTCAATGGTCATCTACTCAGACCACCCCCAGGGAATGTCATTTGCTAAGTTGCCCATCAAGGCCCTCCTTGCCTGTGAGGAAGACAAAGACAGAGCAGAGAGGAAGAAAGTGAGCTTTCTCTGCTTCTGGGATCGTGTTCCCCAACCCTAGGTGTGACTCCAGCCTGTCACTGAAGCCTGGTCATGTGCAGATGGAGATGCACTATCCCAAGAAGACACTGAAGAGAAGTGCCCTTGTAAAAATGACTCTGTATAGAATTCCATCATATCTATCTATCTATCTATCTGTCTGTCTATCTATCTATCTATCTATCTATCTATCTATCTATCTATCTGTCTATCTATCCCACAATTTCTTTATTCACTCATTGGTTGATGGGCATTTGGGCTGGTTCCACATTTTTGCAATCATGAATTGTGCTGCTATAAACATGCATGTTTATAGCATGTGGCCAAATACCACCTGTTTCCCAAAAACCTATGGAAATAAAATTTTTTTTAAAAAAGAATAAAAGTTAAAATTTTAAAAATTACTCTGATCTGGAAACCTTTCCTAAGCACCTGGGCTATGGTAGCAAAAACACTTGACAGAGGGCCCTCCTCATCTAAGTTCTGCCATGAGTCAGCGGGGTAATTTTGGGTGATGTTTAATTTATTTGTTCTTCATCCCCTCATCTATAAAATGCAGATTTGAATGCCGCATAAGGTTGTTCTGAAGATTAAAGGAGTTGAAATGTGTAAAGTACAGAGAATGATATCTGTCACAAAATAAGTTATTATATTTTATGTTATGGTAATAATATCACTCTTAGTTACTATTATTATTATTAATTATTATTATTGAATGGACTCTGTGCCAACAAGCTTTGTGATCTCAGGCAAGTCAGCTCACCTTTCAAAGCCCTGCCTTTTGAGGCACTCTCGCTTCCTATGGAAGTCAGTGAATAGCCCTCCATTCCAGGCTCCAGGATGGGGTACAACCCCACCAGTGCACATTCAGGAAGTCATATGTATGGGAAATACAATGGTACCATCAGAAGGGGGATGACTGCCATGGGAAAGGTCTGCCATTGCACCTCCTACTCTCTGCCTTTTCCCACTGGAAGAACAATGTCTCTCCCGCTTCCCCACGGTTCTGCCTTGCACCCTGGAACCCTGGAAGAGCTGTACAAAGTGCTCTGAACATCCTAGACTAGTGTTGTCTGTGTCTACGATTTCAAGAATACTACCACATTTCATCGACTTTATCCCAGGAAACAGATTCCATAATCAATGAAAAGGCCCAAACTTCTGAGAAAGAGTTTTCCTTGTTACTACATTTGTAGAGTCTTGCTTATGTTTGAATCCCCCTACTGATCACTATTTCGGCAAGACTGGGTGCATCTTGCCAAGCTGGAAGGGAATTGTTCATGGGTTGCTCATGGGAGACATCAGCTGCCTGGGGCTTTGCCAATGTGGGAGGAGAAAAAGGAGAAAGGGAGAGGGAAGGGAGTCCTTGGCTAGGGGCCAGGATCAGAATGAACTTAACTGAGGCATGTAGGACCCCAGGGCAAGCTAATCATTTGGCCCCTGACTCAATTAGAAATTGGATTTAGTTGCCAGCATCAGAAACCTGAGTGTGGTACCTTCGGGAAGAGGCTTATTCCTCTCCTACATAAAAGAAATCTAGATGGTTTCTGTAGTGGCTCTATAAACTCAAAAGGGACTGAGGTTCCTTTTAGCTTTCTGGTCCACCAACCTAGTTCATTGCTTTCCTTCTTGAAGGTTGCCTTGTGATCCAATATAGCTGCTAGTAGCTCCAGCCATTACCTTCACATTCCAGGGAGCATGAAGGAGGAACCAAGGAAGGGCAAAAAAAGTATTCACATCCTCTACATTTTATAAAGCCTTCCCAGAAGTCTTATACAAACATTCTGGTTACATCTCAGTGGTGAGAGCTCAGACGCACAAGCACACCTAGCTACAGAGGAGACTGTGCTATATGAGGAGACACTGACAGTGATTTGAGGGAAATAGGAAGAATGGGGACTATTCGTAGCAGCTCAGCTTCCATTTTATTGTCCCCAACAACTCTGCTCTGGCCCCCAACTTGCGTACCTGCCTAGCAAAAAAGGAAGTACTTTGTAAGGCACCATATTTACTACCTCTTATTACTCAAATACTCCCCAGAAAATGTCAGAACATTTTTTCTAGACCTATGATACTATATTCTCCTAGAGCGAAATTCTAGTAAATAGAGTTGGTTCCATGTTGGCACATTTCCAAGGATGCTTTAGCTTCACAGCAATGTTTAAACTCCCTTCAAAGACTGGTGGTTCAGGTACAGAAAGAGAAATGTCACATGTTCTCACTCATATCTGAAAGCTAAAAATGTGGATCTCATGAGCAGAATGATCATTACCAGAGGTTGTGAAGGGTGAAGAGGGGAATGAAGCAAGCATGGTTAATAGGTACAAACATACAGTTAGACAGAAGGAATAAGTTCTAGTGTTGTGTAGCACAGTAGGGTGACTATAGTTAACAATGATTTATTGCATATTTCAAAATAGCTAGGAGATGTGAAATGTTTCCAACACAAAGAAATGATAAAAGTTTGAGATGACAGTGTTCTCACTCATAGGTGGGAATTAAACAATGAGAACACTTGGACACATGGTGGGGAACATCACACTCCGGGGCCTGTCATGGGGTGGGCAGAGGGGGGAGGGATAGCATTAGGAGAAATACCTAATGTAAATGATGAGTTAATGGGTGCAGCACACCAACATGGCACACGTATACATATGTAACTAACCTGCACATTGTGCACATGTACCCTAGAACTTAAAGTATAACAACAACAAAAAAAAGTTTGAGATGACGGATATCCTAATTACCCGACCTGATTGTTACACATTGTATGCATGTATCAAAATATTACATGTATCCAATAAATATGTGCAATTATTATGTATCAATAAAAAAAGAAACCATAGATTTTCAACACTTTCAAGTTTCCAGCCCTTTAATAATAGGACTGCATAAAGTTAGCCCTCATCTGAATTCTTCCATTTTCAGATAAGGAGAAGTTTCACAATTTTAGAATATTAACAGTCTAAGGTATCTTGGAAACCCCACCTAGTCACTCAGTTATCAATAATAACTTATACTGCATACATAAATTATCATTATTATTATTGCTGTTAATAAGGTAAATAAATTTGGAAGAAAGAAAGATTTGTGGCCTGTGAAGTTACCTGACTGATGCACTCATAAGTCTGACACTGACTAGCAGACCTAGAGTCTAGTTCGTTTTTTTTATTTTTTAGTTTTAGTTTTAGTTTTTTTAGATGGAGTCTTGCTCCGTTGCCAGGCTGTAGTGCAGTGGCACGATGTCTGCTCACTGCAATCTCAGCCTCCCGAGTTCAAGCAATTCTCCTGTCTCAGCCTCCCGCGTAGCTGGGATTACAGGCATGCACCATCACACCAAGCTAATTTTTGTATTTTTAGTAGAGATGGGGTTTCACCATGTTGGCCAGGATGGTCTTGATCTGCTGACCTCATGATCGCCTGCCTCGGCCCCCCAAAGTGTTGGGATTACAGGCGTGAGCCACCACACCTGGCAGATTCTAGTTCTTGCAATGGTACTGTCTGTCTGGATCCTTTATGCATTCAACAAATATTTGTCAAACATCTGTATTAGTCAGGTTTCTCCAGGAAGACAGAACCAATAGCATAAATATATAGATATCTGAGATGAGCTTTTAAAATATTTATTTATTTATTTATTATCTGTCTTAGAGATAGGATCTCCCTATGTTGCCCAGGTGGGTCTTGAACTACTGGGTTCAAGCAATCTGCCCACCTTGGCCTCTCAAAATATTGGGCTTACAGGTGTGAGCCACTGCATCCAGTCCATTTTTATGTATTTAGAGACTGGTCTCACTCTGCTGCCCAGGCTGGAGTGCAGTGGCACAATCATAGCTCACTGCAGCCTCGAACTCCTGGGCTCAAGCAATCCTCCCACCTCAGCCTCCCGCGTGGCTATGGCTACAGGCGTGCACCACCACACCCAACTAATTTTTAAATTTTTTCTAGAGATGGAGTTCCCTTTGTTGCCCTGGCTGTTCTCAAACTCCTGGCCTCAAGTGATCCTCCTGCCTTGGCATCCCAAAGTGTTGGGATTATAGGCATGAGTCACTGCGCTCGGCTAAGAGGGAATTTTTTAGGGGAATTGGCTCACATAATTACGGAGGCTGAGAAGCTCCATAACAGGCCATCTGTAAGCTGAAGACCCTGGATACTGGATGCTGGGAAGCTGAGCTTATGGCTCAGCTCAAGTTTGAAGGCCTCAGAACCAGGGAAGTAGATGGTGTAATTCTCAGTTTGAGGCTAAAGGAATGAGAACTCAGGGCTTCACTGATGTAAGTCCTGGAGTCCAAAGGCTGGAGAGACTGGAGTTTTTGTCCAAGGACAGGAGAAGAAGGGTGTATCCCAGCTCCAGCAGATGGACAGACACATTCGCCTTGTCTCTGTTTTTGTTCTTTCTGGGTCCCCAGACAATTGGATGGTACCCACCTCACTGAGGGCAAATCTTCCCCACTCAGTCCGCTCAGACTGTCATGTTAATCTCCTCTGGAAACATCCCCAAGGACACACCCAAAATTATGCTTTATCAAGTTTGTAGATATTCCTTAATTCAGTCAAGTTGATGTCTACAATAACCATCACAACATCTAACCTACCCAAGGCATTACATGGGACATCGTGACCCCAAGAACCAACACAAGCAACTAAACTGCCCTCATGGTGCTCACAGTCCAGCATGGGTCATAGACAATTCACCTGCATGGTGTAGGGTGCTGAGGGGTGGGATGTGAGGCTCCCCGGTACCTCACTGGTAGGTCTTGACCTCCAAGTTGGGAGCTGAAGGTCAAGTAGAAGTTATTCCGATTGTGAATAACAGTGAAGTCACAAGATTAGAGGACAAAAGATCATCTGGCCACAGTGCAGAGAATGAATTGGGGAGGGGCAGGTATAGAGGCAGGGAGACCAGGGAGGAGGCTGTTATTTTGCTTTACCCAGGGGAACAGAGGAGGGGCCAAGGCAGTGTGGGTGGAGAGAAGGGAGTGTGCCCAAGAGCTGTTGTGGAGGTGGTGTCAAGAGAAGTTAGTAACTGGCTAATCAGGATGATCTGATCAAGATGGCAGGAGGGGTTTAAACATGATGATGATATGTCACAGAACTGGATAATACAGGGGGACAGGCCAGGACCTGGGGCCACACTATCCATGGAGGCCAGTGACCCAAAGCCTACCCGTCTTCCTGCACCATGAGGAGCCCAACAAGTGGCACTCCAGTCTGCACAGCCAAGCTCCGCCAATGCCCCATCCACACTAAGAACTGCCCCTGCAGCAGGTGGCACCCTCCAGAGGACAAACCAGTGCCAGAGGCCTGCATAGGCCCTGGAAGAAGCCTGAAGCTGTTTGGGCAGGGAATTCTGGGGTCCTGGAGAATAAGCATAGTTGAGGGGTTGGTGTGGGCTGTGATGGGATGTTCCTGTGGAAAGGGGCACAGCCAGAAGAGAAGAGAATGGGGGCCTCGATGTACCCCAGGGCAGGGTCCCAGAAGCCCAGGCTAAGGGCAGTACTGCAGGGAGAAAACCAGATAGGGAAAGACACTGAGCTTAGTTCTGGACAGGCTGTGTTTGAAAGACCTGTGGACATGTCCAGAAGGTAGTCAGAGGTTGTCATTCTGGAGCTCAGGAAAGTATGTCTCGTCACATTCCCTGCACTCAGTGTCACCCGTATAAAGCAGGACACTGCTGGGCTGTGTGATGTGGTGTTGAGGTCTTCCTTCCTGCTCCAGCACTCTCTGCACCATAAACCCACTCCCCCCACCTCACTGCCTGGCCACATGGGAACCAAGCATGGGGAAGCCCGTCCCAGAGGCCCAGCCTAGCCCTATCCACCAAATTCTTGTAATCAGTTTAACTACACAACAAAATTCAGATCAGAGTGAGGATTAGCCGAGGCAGTTTGTGAACAGTGCTTTGAACTTCACAGATGAAAGCCTCCTCCCTTCCCCCATTCACACAAAGATAGCCCAAGGTATTAAACGTGACGTAAACACATTGCCACCCCCGGCTTCTCCACCCGATGCTAGGAGACTTTGCAGCTGGCTGGGTGATCAGTCAGCATCCCAAATTGCCTTCCCCTGTGGCATGCCACTCAGGTCTCCCAGAGTGGGGAAATGGATTCTGTCCTCAGCCCGCTGCTCCTGGAATTGCAAGCATTTGGTGAGGCTGGCCCCTACCCCTGGCTTCTCCAGGGCTCCTGCACACAGCGCAGTGCTGCGGGGGACCATGGAATATGGACTTCCCCTGCACTATCCATCTCGGAGTGCACAGCTCAGGGCCAGAGATGAGGGGCAGAGTCAGGAGGGAGGCAGAGCAGCCCTCAGCATGGCCTGGCCTGCTGCTGGCGGTTATTGTTCCCAGATGGAGACTGTCAAACCCTGTCAGCCTCAGATACACACTGAGAGTGCTACATCCGCATTCCTGGAATGTGTGGCGGCCCCAGCTTCACCTTCTACAGCCCTTGATTCAATAACATGTCAAGTCCCTTCAGCCTCACCAGAGCTAAAACCTTCTCACCCACTCACTGCCTCTGCGCACAGGCATTGTGGCTGTCTAAATATTTAAGCTGGGCCAAGGGGAGGTATATTTAGTCTGGATTGATTACGCTAGTTGTTCAAGCCAACTGGATCTCACCTGCTCATGCCAGTTTCATGATGAGCTCTGGAAGCCAAAGGCTATTGGCTGTGCTTTTTGGGCCTTAGAACTGAGTATCATGACTGCTGTCCCAGGGGTTGGCTGCCTACAGGGCCGGGGGAAGGAGCATGGCAATTTGGCTGGTTGCTCTTTAGTGTATGGCCTGGCTGCCGGCACCACAAAAGGCCTTGCCAGAGACTGCGGGGGGTATCCTGGTGCCCTTCATTCTCCACTTGGCACACCCGGGCTATCATGCAGACCCCTCCACGCCAGTCCTGGCATTGCCTGCCAGCATTGTGATGCTGCTCCCGCCTGGTAGACCCTTTCTACAATGAGTCTATTCCCTTTGACTGATCTGAAAGAAATTGAATCTGCGAGTCATGAGGGTAATTGTGGGGACAGATGAGGATACCTGGGCCCAGGGATGAAAAGCAGTTTGCTTAGGATCACACAGCAGTTGGTGATGCAGCTGTATCTATAATTCTGGACTTTCGACTTTCCAGCTATCATGGGTCACATTGTGTCTTCTAAAAAGGCACGTTGAAATCCTAACTCCTGGTACTTGTGAATATGACCTTATTTGGAAATAAAGTATTTGCAGATGCAATCAAGTTGAAATGAGGTCATTAGAGCAGACCCTAACCCAATATGATTGGTTTCCTTATAATAAGAGGGAAATTTGGACACAGACATACACAGTGGGAAGACAGACCATATGAAGAAGGAGGCAGACATTAGGGCTATGCAGCCAGAAGCCAGGGAACACCCGGATGAAGCCTCCATGAACTGGAAGAGGCAAGGAGGGATCCTCCCCTAGAGGCTTTGGAGGGAGTATGGCCCTGCCCACCGTCTTGATTTTAGACTTCTAACATCCAGAACTGTGAGAGAAGGAATTTCTGTTGTTTTATGCCACCCAGTTTGTGGCATTTTGTTACAGCAGTCCTAGAAAACTCATACCATCCAATAGTGTCTCTGATACAAGAACTGGGTGAAATTCTAGAAAATGCAATTCCTTGGAAGTGATGAGAGACAGCTCATTGTGGTTTCAGATTCAAGAGTACCTACCAGGTCAAGTTTAATATATGAGTCATCTCTGAGGAGAACTTGATGTTCTGTGTTTCCTGTTACCTGAGAAAAGCCCTCCATCAAGGCCCAGTGATATGGACTTCTTCTCTCCTCCTAAAGTTTAATTTGTGGATTAATGTGAAATCACCCTTCTGAAGATTTCATGTATGTGGTCTTCCCATCTGAGGTATTTCAACAAACTTACCAAATACCGTTACCCCTAGGAGTGGCCTCTGGGGTTAGGAATTCCTGCTTTGCATCTGCCCTGTAACCTCCCCTAGTCCGAATGCCTTCATTAAACTGAGTCATTTAGTTTCGTGAATTCAGAAAAAATGATAAGAGCTGGCATAGAAAACACTAGGGCTCTGGCTTTGGACTGACTGGGCTGTGGGTTGGTCAAATGGGGCTTTGCAATTGACCTCAATGTTTATCCCAATTCTCAAGACACAGAGATTATGAGCTGGCAATTTTCCGAGAATCCATTAGTCAACTCCTTGAGTCTGTGATGATGTTTCTTACAAGGCAATTAGCAGGTTTTTTCATTCAGGGAGAGGTGTGTTCATGCCCTGACACCCAGCAATGCCAGTCCAAGAGAACCCTCATGGCTGTGGCCTTCTGCCAGCCTCACACATCAGCTGAGGTTGGCTCCCCAAACCCTAGGTCTCCTGGTTGCATCACTTTGGGAATAACCATACAAATAAATATGTTCCATTTTTGTGACTCACTGCCCCTCGCTGAAGTTTCTTGTTTACTATGGAAGAGCTAAGAATCTAAATGCATCAAGAGACAGCTCTCTCCACCCCGCAAGACGTGAGTTGCACTAAGTGGAAGCATACTTTCTCTGTCTTCCCAAACCAATGGGTGGAACCAATTTAAAACCTCATAATCATGCAATCCATGTGCAGAAACTCCCCTGCATGCTTTAGTGTTCCTACCAAAAAGGACATAATGTTATTGCCTGTGTTTTAAGATAGGCATTGCACTGCAAGGGCAATAGGTTTAAACAACTGCTCACTGGCTACACCAATTATAGTATAGTCATACACAGCACCCTGTGTACCCACAGACAGTCATGCTTGGGAAGCAAATTTCGTGACGTGGGAAAATGTTTATGGTCTGTTATTAAGTGAAAAAAAAAAAAAGCTGCTTACAAAACAGAATGTATAGCATGGAACTGATTATACAAAAATTATGCCTATATCCATAAACAATCTGGAAGGCTCTACTTCAAAATGTAAACACTGGTGGAATACTCAGGGCCGTGAGTGTACAATGGCCCAGTTTGTGCAGGATGTGAGGGTACCACTTGAGACAATAAACGGTGGCTGGCATCTTGGCACAGGTTGTGCCTGCTGGAAAGGTCCATCTTTTTCTAATCATACAATGGCACCTTATAGGCTGGTGGAGACTGCAGGTGATTTTCATTTTTATTCTATGTGTTTTCTCATGTTTTCCAAAACGTCTTCAATGAGTATGTCCTACTTCTGTATTAACTTTAAAAAATGATACATAGTATAACTTTTTTTTTTTTTTTTTGAGACAGGGTCTTACTCTGGTCACCCAGGCTGGAGTGCAGTGGCAAAATCTCAGCTCACTGCAGCTTCGACCTCTTGGGCTCAGGTGCTCCTCCCACCTCAGCCTCCCAAATAGCTTGTGCACACCACTACTCTCCCAGCTAAATGTTTTGTATTTTTAGTAGAGATGGGGGTTCACCATGTTGCACAGGCTGGTCTTGAACTCATGGGCTCAAGTGATCCACCCACCTTGGCTTCCCAAAGTGCTGGGATTACAAGTGTGAGCCACCACGTTCAGTCCCAATTTTTAAGAGATAGATAATTGGTGGAAATTTAAACATGATGGAATATTTGATGATATTAAGGAATTATTTTTAAGTGTGCAAATGGTATTGTGGTTATATTTTTAAAAGTCATTAGTTTCTAGGGATGCATACTGAACGATATATAGGTGAAATGATACAATGTCTGGGGTTGGCCTGGAAATAATATGGGAGGTAGTTAAGTGGGTGGGAGTATAGCATGAGAAAGAAAAGTTGCAAATTAACCATTGTTGAAGCTGAGTGCTAGGTGCATGGGAGTTTTTAATTCTATTTTGTCGATTTTTGGATAGATAACAAATTGCCGTAATACAAAGCTAAAATCAAAACAGAAAATTGGTTTAGATCATTGTATTAGTCAGGGTTCCCAAGAGAAACAGATCATATACATATATATATAAATAAGTCACAGGGGGTGATTGATTTTAAGGAAATGGTTCACATGATTATGTAGGCGGGCCCACAAGCTGGAAAGCCAGGAAGAGCCGGTATTGCAGTTCAAGTCTGATGGCTGCCTGCCACAGAATTCCCTCTACTGCAAAGATTGATAAGCAGCAAGTCTTGTCTCCACTGTGACAAAAAAAGAGGGAAAAGGATTAATTTACAGCAGGAAGAATTGAATTTAGCAGCATGGGAAAACTAAGTGCAGTTGACCCCTGAACAACACAGATTTGAACGATGTACGTCCACATATACATAGGTTTTTTTTCAACCAAACATGGACCAAAAATACAGTACTGGCAAGACACGAAAGCTGTGTATATGAAGGGCTGCCTTTTGGCATGCATGGGTTCCACAGCGCTCACTGAAGGACTTGAGTACATGCAGATTTTGGTATATGCAGTGGTCCTAAAACCAATCCCCCATGTATACTGAAGGGATGATTGTACCAGTAAGAGAATGTTCAATACCCAGAGAGATGCTGTCTTAGCTAGGATGCTTTCAGCTGTGAGTAAAAAAAAAAAAAAAAAAAAAATTAACACTGGTTTAAACTATGTGGACATTCGTCAATTAGTTAACAGGTAGTCAACAGACAGGAAGTCTCAGGGTTGGTTCAGCAACCAATGATGATATCAAGAAGCCAAGTGCTTTTCAATCTCTATTTCTTTCCTCCTTTTTATTTTTGAGTAGATTGTTTTCTTTAGTTTTTTAAACTGTAAACCCATTGCCTTATGGCTGCAACATGGTTACAGAGCTCCAAACATCAACAATCTTATGTGTCCACAACCAAAGGCAGGGTGCAGAAGGAGCAAAACAAGAGAGAGCTCTTCTTCCTTCCTTCTTTCCTTCCCAAGAAGGAAAACTCTTGGTCAGAAGCCTCTCAGCAGACTTACCTTCGTATCTATCAGCATCTTCTTGGTATTTGATTGCATGGCTGCCTCTAGCACCAAAGGAGACTGGGAAGATGAGCACCTGGTTCTTTCAGGCTCTTTGGGAAGAAAGACAAAGTCTGGGAGTGGCTGCTGTGCAACCCACAAACAGTGGTTGCCATGCTGCCACGGTTATGAAAAAGAGTTTTGGTATATCTTTCCTCATTATTAAAATAATTTTTGCTAATTCTAGAAAAATTGAAAAATACAGGAAGTTACCTATAACTACATGACCGAAAGAAATCCACTGACATTTTGGTGTCTGAGGACACCAAAATCTTCTTTATTGGGTACATGAAGCCAAGTGGAGACAGAGGAAAGGGGATCTAACCCAGGCGTTGAAGGTCTTGTAGACTTGTGAGTCAAAGTAAAAGGCCCTTCCTTGACTTTAACACTCTTCTTCTCAGGAACATAGAGAGAGGATTGAGATCGAATTTATCTGTTACACATTGTGGCAAGACAAACCACCCTAAAACTTAGTGGCTTAAACAACAACCATTTCTTATTGTTCACGATTGTGTGGGTCAGGAGGTTGTGCCAGGCTCAGCATAAAGACTGTTTTACCTGGTGTTTGCTAGTTCACTCACACAGCTGTGTCCAGCTGGCATTTCACTGGGCTAGAGATCCAAGACAGCCTCACTCATCTATCTCGGGCTGCGGTGCTGGCTTTCAACTGAGACGCCTCGGTTTTTCTTCCCTTGACCTCTCTAGATTCATTTTGTCTCATCCTCCAGGGCCTTCCTTTTCAGATATTTTTCCCTCCAGCAGAAGAGCCTTGAGTTCTTTACATGATGGCTGCTTTTCCTAAGTGAAAACAGAAACTAAAAGCTTCTTGGCTGGGCGTGGTGGCTCATGCTTATAATCCCAGAACTTTGGAAGGCCAAGGTGGGCAGATCACTTGAGGTCAGACCAGCCTGGACAATATGGTGAAACCCCATCTCTACTAAAAATACAAAAATTAGCTGGGCATGATGGCAGGCACCTGTGATCCTGGCTACTCGGGAGACTGAGGCACAAGAATCACTTGAACCTGGGAGGAGGTTGTCGTAGTGAGCCAAGATCGCGCCACTGCACTCCAGCCTGGGCAACAGAGCGAGACTCTGTCTCAAACAAAAAACAAAAAACAAACAAACAAAAAAACTAACTAAAAGCTTCTTGAGGCCAGGCCTTGACGGTCCAAGAACATCATTTCCACCCTGTTTTAATCAGCTGATGCAAGTCACAAAGGGCAGCCCAGATTTAAGGGGAAAGGAATAGGCCCTTCCTCTTGATGGAGGAGAGGCTAAGGGCATGCTGGATGGGAGAGACTGTTGTAAGCATCTCTGAAACAATCTACCACATATGGCAATAGGTCTGCCCAGGATTAGAGAAGTTAAAACACGTGGACACACACACAAACACGTCCTTATAGCAAATCCACTAAAATTCTAAACTGAAAACTGTTTCACCTTTGGCAGCTATCTGAATGCATCAGCAGTGACATTCTGTATTTCAAATGACAGCTTTCAAATTTGTTAAGGAATCTGTCAATCATTCATGAGAGTATAATAGTTAATAGCACTAACCCCAGAGCTAGAATGCCTGGATTTAATTCCAGCTCCATTACATTTAGCCCTTTGACATGGGACAAGTTATTTACCTTTGTCCTGTTTGTAAACTGGGAGTGGTGAGGATTAAATGAGTGGATATATAAGAAATACTCAGAGCAGTGCCTGGCACAGAGCAAACACAATGTATGTGTTTATACTGTCATATCCATTCACAGCAATAGTAGGGTTTCTTTTCTGTGATGTTACCAAATCTGTGTTGTTTTATAGAGTAGGAGGTATATTTTCTCACTTTGGATTTTATTCTATTTTATTTTATTTATTTATTTATTTATTTATTTATTTATTTTGAGACATAGTCTTGCTCTGTTGCCCAGGCTAGAATCCAGTGGCGCAATCTTGGCTCACTGCAACCTCCACCTCCTACACTCAAACAATTCCTCCCACTTCAGCCTCCCGAGTAGCTGGGTCTAGAGGTGTGTGCAACCACACCCAACTAATTTTTGTATTTTTTGTAGTGATGGGGTTTCAACATGTTGCCCAGGCAGGTCTCAAACTCCTGAGCTCAAGCGATCCACTTGCCTCAGCCTCCCGAAGTGCTGGGATTACAGGTGTGAGCCACCATGCCTAGCCTTAACCTGGAGTTTAAACAACAAATAATCGATGTCTCCTCTTGCTAGACCCCTCAGGAGCATCCAACATAATCTACCGTTCTCTCTTTTTTGTTGACTCCTGCTCTTCTTTTGGCCTTCACAGGCTGCACTCTCCTGGTTTTCCTCCTACAGCTCTGACTCATTCTCCAGTTTCTTGCTGCTCCTCCTCCTATACCCAGTCTCCAGATATTGGAGCTTGCTGGGCCCTCTTCTCTCCTCATTTTAAACTTTCTTCTAGATGCGTGTATCCATTCCCACATATTTCAGTATCATCTAATATGCTAAAATTCCTAAATGTGTGTCTTAGCTAGAACTCTCCGCTGAGCTCCCAAATCCTGTAACAACTGGCTTATGGACATCTCTACTTGGACATCACACAGATATCACAAACCTCACATCTGTCAACTGAGCTTCTTCTACCAACCCCCACACCCCAGCACCTGTCCCTCCCCCAGTCTTCCCCATCTCAATAAACTTCCATATGCTCTGCTGCTAAGGCCAGAAACATGGGGGTCATTCTTATTCCTAACACCTCCCTGCAACTCCTTCACCAGTCCTGCCAAATGTTAGACCAAATCATATGAAATTCCCATCTTTGTAGGAAAAAAAAAAAAAAAAAAGCCAGCTGGGCATGGTGGCTCATACCTGTAATCCCAGCACTTTGGGAAGCTGAGGTGGGTCAGGAGCTCGAGACCAGCCTGGCCAACATGGCAAAACCCCGTCTCTACTAAAAATACAAAAATTATCTGGGTGTGGTGTCACGCGCCTGTAATTCCAGCTATTAGGGAGGTTGAAGCAGGAGAATCGCTTGAACCCAGGAGGTGGAGGTTGCAGTGAGCCAAGATAGCGCCACTACACTCCAGCCTGGGTGACAGAGAGAGACTCCATCTCAAAAAAAAAAAAAAAAAGGCCAAATATGGACAATTTTACAGTGTTCAAACTAACACTTTATTTTTCCTTTTTTTGAGATAGAATCTCACTCTGTTACCCAGGCTGGAGTGCAATGGTATGATCTCAGCTCACTGCAACCTCTGCCTCCCTGGTTCAAGTGATCCTCCTGCCTCAGCCTCCCAAGTAGCTGGGTAGCTGGGATTACAGGTGCCTGCCACCACATCCAGCTAATTTTTTTTTATATGTTTAGTAGAGATGAGGTTTCATCATGTTGGCCAGGCTTGTCTCGAACTCTTGGTCTCACGTGATCTGCCCACCTCAGCCTCCCAAAGTGCTGGTATTACAGGTGTGAGCCACTGCTCCCCATCCTCAAACTAATACTTTCAAAACACCTCTCAAATCTGTTCACTTTTCTCATCTTCACTGACATGTCACCAATAAGGCCACCGTAGACCTCTGTCAAGACTTTCCAACCACTTACCTTACTTTCTCACGAGGCCCCTTTTCATACATTGACAATGCAAATCTTTGACAGCTTGCATTGAATCATGTCACTCCCTTGCATAAAAGCCCTTGGGTGTCTTCTTGTAGCCCCATCTCATGCCACCCCTCCCCATCCACACACTCCTCATCCCATTCGTCTCTCATATTTCCATTTCTCATATTCCCTCAGCACTTTTCCAGCTGAGGTCTGATGTGAAGCCCACCCCTGCCTAAAGCCCTCTCCCCATCAGTCTTGCTCTGGCTTGTTCCTGCTCATCTGCTCTGACCCCTCCTCAGGAACACCTTCCTTGATCTCCATCCCAACTTAAAGCAGGCCTCCCTTTTGGTCTTTCCTAGGATGATAATCTATTATTTCCTCTTTTCTCCTCTTTCCTGTTCTCTTTTTAAAAAGTTTGTATTGTATGTATTTAAGGTATACATGATAATTTTATATACATACACAAAGTGAAATGATGACTACAGTGAAGCAAACTAACACATCCATCACCTCACCCAGTTACTTTTTTACGCTGTTGTTTCTCTCATAGCACTTTTCACAGGTTGTTATTATGTACTTATTAGTATTTGTCTAAAGCCTATTTCCCTTGCTTCAGTGTAATATCCATGGGTATGGAACAAGATGGGTTCTTTTTTGTTTACTGTTGTGTACTTAGCATCTCAGATATAGAAGGGGCTCAGTAAATATTTGGTGAATGAATAAATGAGTTCAAAGGCTGTCAAGACACTGCTATTTCTGGGAATTCGTGTTCCCAAGTAGATCTCCCAGGCCACGTTTCTCCATGTGATTCACCATTTTTTTTTCCCAGTATGTTTCTGTTTCTTTCCTTTTTACTCCTGATTGTTCCTCTAAATTAAAGGGGAGATTGCCTTTTTGCTAAATTTTCTTTTTTTTTTTTTTTTTTTTTTTTGAGATGGAGTCTCGCTCTGTTGCACATGCTGGAGTGCAGTGGCGCGATCTCAGCTCTGCCTCCTGGGTTCAAGCAATTCTCCAGCCTCAGCCTCCCAAGTAGCTGGGATTACAGGTGCATGCCACCACGCCCAGGTAATTTAATTTCTTTTCTTTAAAATGTAATGGACTGAAAGGATCTAACTTTTTAGATCCATTCCACTGAAGGCTAACGTTATAGTTTTAAGTTTTACATTTAGATTTATGATTCTTTTTAATTTTTATGTAAGCTCTGAGGGTTAGGTTAAAGTTATTTTCTTTTTCTTTCTTTTTTCTTTCTCTCTCCTTTCTTTCCTTTCTCTCTCTCTCTTTCTCTCTCTTTCTTTTCTTTCTTTCTTTCTTTCTTTTTCTTCATATAGATGTTCACTTGTCCAAACTGCATTTGTTGAAAGGCTATTCTTTCTCCTTCGAATTGCCTTTGTGAAAAATCAGATATATTTGTGTGGGTCTAATTCTAAACTCTCATTTCTTTTCTATTGAGCTATGTGCCTCTCTTTGCTAGTACTCACAATTGCTTCACTGCTTTGATGACTATAGCTTTGGAGTAAGTATTAAAATTGGATAGTATGATTTCTCTAAACTTTTTCTTCTTTGTCAGAATTGTTTTGGTTATCTTACTTTTTTGCCTCCCCATATAAAATTTAGCATCAGCTTGTCTCTATCTTTTTAATAATTCTGTTACAATTTTGATTGAAATGACATTAAATCTGTACATCAATTGGAGACAATTGACATCTTTACTATGTTGAGTCTTCCAATCCATGAGCATATGTCTCTCCATTTATTTAGGTCTTCTTTGATTTATTTTTCATCTGTGTTTTGTAGTGATCATCATACATGTCTCATGATGTTAGATTTATACCTAAGTGTTTTATTTTGGGAGTAACTATTGTCAATGGTATTTTTTTAAAGTTTTGATTTCCAATTGTTCATTGCTAATATAAAGAAATAGAGTTGACTTTTGTGTGTTTATTTTGCATCCTGCAAACTTGCCAAACTCACTTATTAGTTCTTGGATTTTGTTGTTGTTGTTATCAGAATCTTTGAACTTTCTTTTTTTTTTTTTAATATTACTTTAAGTTCTGGGATACATGTGCTTAATGTGCAGGTTTGTTACATAGGCTTATGTGTGCCATGGTGGTTTGCTGCACCTATCAACCCATCATCTAGGTTTTAAGCTCTGCATGCATTAGGTATTTGCCCTAATGCTTGCCCTTCCCTTTACCCCCACCCCCAGATAGGCCCCAGTGTGTGATGTTCCCCTCCCTATGTCCATGTGTTCTCATTGTTCAGCTCCCACTTATGAGTAAGAACATGCAGTGTTTGGTTTTCCGTTCCTGTGTTAGTTTGCTGAGGATGATGGTTTCCAGCTTCATCCATGTCCCTTTAAAAGACATGAACTCATCCTTTTTTATGGCTGCATAGTATCATGGTGTATATGTGCCACATTTTCTTTATCCAGTCTATCATTGATAGACATTTGGGTTGGTTACAAGTCTTTGCTGTTGAAAATAGTGCTTCAGTAAACATGTGTGTGCATGTGTCTTTATAGTAGAGTGATTTATAACCCTTTGGGTATATACCTAGTAATGGGATTGCTGGGTCAAATGGTATTTCTGGTTCTATATCCCTGAGGAATCACCACACTGTCTTCCACAATGAATGAACTAATATACACTCCCACCAACAATGTAAAAGTCTTCCTATTTCTCCGCATCCTCACCAGCATCTGTTGTTTCCAGACTTCTTAATGATTGCCATTGCAACTGACCTGAGATGGTATCTCATTGTGGTTTTGATTTGCATTTCTCTAATGACAATTGATAATGACAAGCTTTTTTAAATATGTTTGTTGGCCACACAAATGTCTTCTTTTGAGTAGTGTCTGTTCATATCCTTTGCTCACTTTTTGATGCAGTTGTTTTTTTCTTGTAAATTTGTTTAAGTTCTTTGTAGATTCTAGATATTAGCCCTTTGTCAGATGCGTAGATTGCACAAATTTTCTCCTATTCTGTACGTTGCCTGTTCACTCTGATGACAGTTGCTTTTGCTGTGCAGAAGCTCTTTAGTTTAATTAGATCCCATTTGTCAATTTTGGCTTTTGTTGCAATTGCTTTTGGTGTTTTAGTCATGAAGTCTTTGCTCATGCCTATGTCCTCAATGGTATTGCCTAGGTTTTCTTTTAGGGTTTTTATAGTTTTAGGTTTTACATTTAAGTCTTTAATTCATCTTGAGTTAATTTTTGTATAAGGTGTAAGGAAGGGGTCCAGTTTCAGTTTTCTGCATATGGCTAGTCAGTTTTCCCAGTACCATTTATTAAATAGGGAATCCTTTCCCCATTGCTTGTTTTTGTCACGTTTGTCGAAGATCAGATGGTTGTAGATGTGTGGTGTTATTTCTGAGGCCTCTGTTCTGTTCCATTGGTCTATATCTCTGTTTTGGTAATAGTACTATGCTGTTTTGGTTACTGTAGCCTTGTAGTATAGTTAGAAGTCAGGTAGCATGATGCCTCCAGCTTTGTTCTTTTTGATTAGGATTGACTTGGCTATATGGGCTCTTTTTTGGTTCCATATGAAATTTAAAGTAATTTTTTCTTATTCTGTGAAGAAAGTCAATAGTAGCTTGATGGGAATAACATTGAATCAATAAATTACTTTAGGCAGTATGGCCATTTTCATCATATTGATTTTTCCTATCCATGAGCATGGAATGTTTTTCCATTTGTTTGTTTCCTCTCTTATTTCCTTGAGCAGTGGTTTTTAGTTCTCCTTGAAGAGGTCCTTCAAGTCCCTTGTAAGTTGTGTTCTTAGGTATTTTATTTTCTTTGTAGCAATTATGAATGGGAGTTCTCTCATAATTTGGTTCTCTGCTTGTCTGTTATTGGTGTATAGGAATGCTTTTGATTTTTGCACATTGATTTTGTATCCTGATACTTTGCTGAAGTTGTTTATCAGCTTAAAGAGTTTTGGGGCTGAGAGAATGGGTTTTCTAAATATATAATCATGTCATCTGCAAAGAGAGGCAATTTGACTTCCTCTCTTCCTATTTGAATACGCTTTATTTCCTTCTCTTGCCTGATTGCTCAGGCCAGAACTTTCAATACTATGTTGAATAGGAGTGGTGAGAGAGGACATCCTTGTCTTGTGCTGGTTTTCAAAGGGAATGCTTCCAGCTTTTGCCCATTCAGTATGATATTGGCTATGGGTTTGTCATAAACAGCTCTTATTATTT
Organism: Pongo abelii; assembly: GCF_028885655.2. Taxonomy (NCBI): domain Eukaryota; kingdom Metazoa; phylum Chordata; class Mammalia; order Primates; family Hominidae; genus Pongo; species Pongo abelii. The sequence goes on from NC_071988.2 coordinate 66,262,781, forward strand.
TGACATATGTTCCATCAATACCTAGTTTATTGAGTCTTTTTAGCATGAAGGAATGTTGAATTTTATTGAAGGCCTTTTCTGCATCTATTGAGATAATCATGTGATTTTTGTCATTAGTTTTGTTTATGTGATGGATTAAGTTTATTCATTTGTGTATGTTGAACCAGCCTTGCATCCCAGGGATAAAGCTGACTTGATCGTGGTGGATAAGCTTTTTGATGTGCTGCTGGATTCAGTTTACTAGTATTTTATTGAGGATTTTCGCATGGATGTTCATTAGTGATATTGGCCTGAAATTTTCTTTTTTTGTTGTGTCTCTGCCAGGTTTGGAAATCAGGATGATGCTAGCCTCATAAAATGAGTTAGAATCCCTCTTTTTTTATTGTTGGTAATAGTTTCAGAAGGAATGGTCGCAGCTCCTCTGTGTACCTCTAGTAGAATTCAGCTGTGAATCTGTCTGGTCCTGGGCTTTTTTTTTTTTTTGGTTGGTAGGCTATTAATTACTGTCTCAATTTCCAAAGTTGTTATTGGTCTATTCAGGGATTCAACTTTTTCCTGGTTTAGTCTTGGAAGGGTGTATGTGCCCAGGAATTATCCATTTCTTCTAGATTTTCTAGTATATTTGCATAAAGGTGTTTATAGTGTTCTCTGATGGTAGTTTGTATTTCTGTGGGATCAGTGGTGCTATCCTCTTTATCATTTTTTATTGGGTGTATTTGATTCTTCTCTCTTTTCTTCTTTATTAGTCTGGCTAGCTGTCTATCTGTTTTGTTAATCTTTTCAAAAAACCAGCTCCTGGATTTATTGATTTTTTGAAAGGTTTTTCATGTCTCTATCTCTTTCAGTTCTGCTCTGATCTTAGTTATTTCTTGTCTTCTGCTAGGTTTTGAACTTGTTTGCTCTTGCTTCCCTAGTTTTTTTAATTGTGATGTTAAGGTGTCAATTTTAGATCTTTCCCATTTCTGATGTGGGCATTTAATGCTATAAATTTCCTTCTAAACACTGCTTTAGCTGTGTCCCAGAAATTCTGGTATGTTGTGTCTTTGTTCTCATTGGTTTCAAAGAACATCTTTATTTCTGCCTTCATTTCTTTATTTACCCATAGTCATTCAGGAGCAGGTTGTTCAGTTTCCATGTAGTTGTGTGGTTTTGAGTGAGTTTCTTAATCGTGAGTTTTAATTTGATTGTACTGTAGTTGGAGAGGCTGTTTGTTATTATTTCCATTCTTTTGCATTTGCTGAGGAGTGTTTTACTTCCAATTATGTAGTCAATTTTTAGAATAAGTGCTATGTGGTGCTGAAAATAATGTATATTCTGTTGATTTGGGGTGGAGTGTTCTGTAGATATGTATTAGGTCCACTTGGTCCAGGGCTGAGTTCAAGTCCTGAATATCCTTGTTAATTTTCTGTCTTGTTAATCTGTCTAATATTGACAGTGGGTGTCAAAGTCTCCCACTATTATTGTGTGGGAGTCTAAGTCTCTTTGTAGGTCTCTGGGAACTTGCTTTATGAATCTGGGTGCTCCTATATTGGTTGCATATATATTTAGGATAGTTAGCTCTTCTTGTTGTATTGATCCATTCACCATTATGTAATGCTCTTCTTTGTCTTTTTTGATCTTTGTTGGTTTAAAGTCTGTTTTATCAGAGACTAGGATTGCAACCTCTGCTTTTTTTCTTTTCTTTCCATTTGCTTGGTAAATATTCCTCCATCCCTTTATTTTGAGCTTATGTGTGTCTTTGCACATGAAATGGGTCTCCTGAACACAGCACACTGATGGGTCTTAACTCTTCATCCAATCTGCCAGTCTGTGTCTTTTAATTGGAGCATTTAGCCCATTTACATTTAAGGTTAATATTGCTATGTGTGAATTTGATCCTGTCATCATCATGATGCTAGCTGGTTATTTTGCACATTAGTTGATGTAGTTTCTTCATGGTGTCGTTGGCCTTTATATTTTGGTGTGTTTTTGCAGCGGCTGGTACCAGTTTTTCTTTTCCATATTTACTGTTTCCTTCAGGAACTCTTGTAAGGCAGGCCTGGTGGTGAAAAAATCCCTCAGCATTTGCTTGTCTGTAAAGGGTTTTATTTCTCCTTCACTTATGAAACTTAGTTTGGCTGGATATGAAGTTCTGGTTGAAAATTCTTTTCTTTAAGAATGTTGAATATTGGCCCCTACTCTCTTCTGGCTTGTAGGGTTTCTGCAGAGAGATTCACCATTAGTGTGATGGGCTTCCTTCTATAGGTAACCTGACATTTCTCTCTGGCTGCCCTTAACATTTTTTCCTTCGTTTCAACCTTGGAGAATCTGACAATTATGTGTCTTGGGGTTGCTCTTCTAGAGCAGTAACTTAGTGGTTTTCTCTGTATATCCTGAATTTTAATGTTGGCCTGTCTTGCTAGGTTGGGGAAGTTCTCCTGGATAATATCCTGCAGAGTGTTTTCCAACTTGATTCCATTCTCCCCATCACTTTCAGGGACCCCAATCCATCATAGTGTGGTCTTTTCACATAGTCTTATATTTCTTGGAGGCTTTGTTCATTCCTTTTCAGTCTGCTTTCTCTAATCTTGTCTTCATGACTCATTTTAGTAAGTTGATCTATGATCTCTGATATCCTTTCTTTCACTTGATCGATTCAGCTGTTGATACTTGTGTATGTTTCACAAAGTTCTTGTGCTGTGTTTTTCATCTCCATCAGGTCATTTATGTTCTTCTCTAAACTGGTTATTCTAGTTAGCAGTTCGTCTAACCTTTTGTCAAGGTTCTTAGCTTCCTTGCATTGGGTTAGAACATGCTCCTTTATCTCAGAGGAGTTTGTTATTACCCACCTTCTGAAGCCTGCTTCTGTCAACTTGTCAAACTCATTCTCTCTCCAGTTTTGTGCCCTTGCTGGAGAGGGGTTGTGATCATTTGGAGAAGAGGCATTCTGGTTTTCGGAATTTTCAGTCTTTTTGTGCTGGTTTTTCCTCATCTTTGTGGATTTATCTACCTTTGATCTTTGAGATTGATGACCTTTGGATGGAGTTTCTCTGTGGGGGTTCCTTTTGTTGATGTTTATATTATTGCTTTCTGTTTCTTTGTTTTTCTTCTAGCAGTCAGGCCCCTCTTCTGCAGGTCTGCCACAGTTTGCTGGAGGTCCACTCCGGACTCTGTTTGCCTGTGTATCACCACTGGAGGCTGCGGAACAGCAAAGATTGCTGCCTGCTCCTTCCTCTGGAAGCTTCATCCTGCAGGGGCACTGGCCTGATGCCAACTAGAGCTCTCCTGTATGAGGTGTCTGTCAACTCCTGTTGGGAAGTCTCTCCCAGTCAGGAGGAACGGAGGTCAAGGACCCACCTGAGGAGGCAGTCTATCCCTTAGCAGAGCTTGAGCATTGTGCTGGGAGAACCCTCCTTGTCAGGATTTACTGCTCTCTTCAGAGCTGGCAGGCAGGTATGTTTAAGTCCACTGAAGTTATGCCCACAGCTTCTCCTTCCCCCAGGTGCTCTGTCCCAGTGAGACAGGAGTTTTATCTATAAGTTTCATCTATAAGCCCCCTGACTGGGGCTGCTGCCTTTCTTTCAGAGATGCCCTGCCCAGTGAAGAGGGATCTAGAACAGCAGTCTGGCCACAGCCGCTTTGCCACGCTGTGTTAAATTCTTCCCAGTCTGAACTTCCAGGCCTTTTGAGCATGGTCAAGGGAAAACCACCTACTCAAGCCTCAGTAATGGCAGAGGCCCCTCCCCCGACCAAGCTTGATGGTCCCAGGTTGACTTCAGACTGCTGTGCTGGCACTGAGAATTTCAAGCCTGTGGTTTTTAGCTTGCTGGGCTCTGTGGGAGTGGGACCTGCTGAGTGAGACCACTTGGTTCCCTAGCTTCAGCCCCCTTTCTAGGGGAGTGAACAGTTCTGTTTTGCTGGGGTTCCAGGCACCACTGAGGTTAAAAAAAAAAAATAAGAAAAAAAAATAACCTCCTTCAGCTAGCTCGATGTGTGACCAAACGGCTGCCCAGTTTTGTGGTTGAAACCCAGGGCCCTGGTGGTATAGGCACACAAGGGAATCTCCTCGTCTGTGGATTGCAAAAAATGTGGGAGAAGCATAGTATCTGGGCCGGACAGCACAGTCCCTCATGGCCTCCCTTGGCTGGGAAAGGGAGGCTCCCCCACTCCTTGCAGTTCCCAGGTGAGGTGACACCCCACCCTGCTTCTGCTTGCCCTCTGTGGGATGCACCCACTGCCTAACCAGTCCCATTGAGATGAACAGTGTACCTCAGTTGGAAATGCAGAAATCACTTGCCTTCTGCATTCATCTCACTGGGAGCTGCAGACTAGATCTGTTCCTATTTGGCCATCTTGCCAGCAACCCACAGATTCCTTGAACTTTCTATGTAAACAATCAGGTCATCTGCAAACACTTTTTTTTTTTCCTTTCCAATCTATATGCCTATTTTTTTTCTTACCTTGTTGCACTGGCTAGAACCTTTCAATATGATGATGAACAAGAACATTGAGAATGGAAAAACTTATCTTGTTCCCAATCCTGAAGGGAAAGCATTCTGTCTTTCACCATTAAGTACATTAAGTATGATGCCAGTTATAGGTTTTTGTAGATATCCTTTATCAGAGTGAGGAAGTTTCCTTCTCTTTCTAGTTTGCTGAGTGTTTATAATTAAAACTAGTAAAATTAGATATCAAAATTTGGATTGGTTTCTATTCCTAGTTTTCTGAATGTTTTTATGAGTGGATGTTGAATTTTGTCAAGTGCTTTTTTTACATCGATTGATATGATCATGTGGTTTTTCTTCTTTAGACAGTACAATGTAACACATGATTTGATTTTTAAACATTAAACCAGTATTCTCAAACAGCTGTTTTATTATTCTTTTTTATAAATTGCTGGATTAAGTTAACCAATATTTTGTTAAAAATTTTCATGTCTATATTCATGAATAGAATTGATCTATAATTTTCTTTTCTCAAACTGTCTGCTATTTCTGGTTTGGAATCAAGGTATTGACAGCCTCATAAGTTATTTGCAGTGTTCCTACCAAGTTTATCTTTAGATGTAATGAATTTTTCCAAATAGTTCTTTATGAGCCCCAAGTGGCACTTGTTCTTTAACACCAGGGTACAATATAGTACATTCTAGTCCACTTCCCATATGGAGTATTCTAGTTCACTCAAGAATAAGTTACTATACGTAATGTACATGAAACATAAATTCATCAATTAGTTAAAAAGTATTTATTCAGCAACTATGATGTAGTTAGGCATTACCCTAGGAGCTGTCAGGGATTCAAGAGAAATAAAACTCTGATTCTATCTACAAAGAATTTGCCATCCTCCAAATAATTAGAATAAAATTAAATATACTAGTCCAGAAAGTATCCAACCCTGAACAGACTCTGCTTCAGAATCCTGCAGGATCTCAGGTTCATGTCCACAATATTGATTAGCATTGAACTTTACGGCTCAAGTGCTGCATCTCTTCCCACGTCCTCCCTTGATGCTCTTTCTCAAGCACCAAGAGCTTATTTAATGCTCCCAAGAAGCCTGACAGGTATGTAATTCAGGTCTTTACTATCATTTTCTTTTTGTCTTTATTTTTTCCTGCTTACAAAAATATTAAAGATTTTTTATTTTAATTAACAGAATATAAAAAGTAGAAAATGGAAATGTCCCATAATTTTACCCCCAAAGGTAAGAGATTGACATGTATATTACTCTGATTTGTTGTGTGGTCCTTAAATAAGATGATTTTTTTTTAACTCTTTACTGTAGCGTGAAATCTAAAACCAGGTATAGCAGGTTGATACAGCAACCTCACAAGTGTCATTTAAATTATAGCTATAGACACAGATTTTTTTAAATAAAACTCTATATACATATGATATGGTTTGGATCTGTGTCTCCACCAAATCTCTCATGTCCAAATGTAATCCCCAGTGTTGGAGGTGGAGCCTTGTGGGAGGTGATTGGACTAAGGGGTGGTCCTTCAGGAATGGTTTAGCACTATCTCCTGGTGCTGTTCTCATAATAGTGAGTGAGTTCTGTTAAGATCTGGTTATTTAAAAGCGTGCAGCACCTCTGCCCTCTCTCTCTCTTCCTCCTGCTCTGGCCATATAAGACATGCCTGCTTCCCCTTTGCCTTCTGCCATGTTTGTAAGTTCCCTGAGGCCTCCTCAGAAGCCAAGTAGATACCAGCATCATGCTGCCTGTACAGCCTGCAGAATGGTGAGCCAATTAAATCTCTTTTCTTTATAACTTACCCAGTCTCTTTTTATAGCAGTATGAGAACAGATACTTAATACAACATACATATGTAGTTGTAAAGTGTGTATCAATACCCCCATTTTGCAGATGAGATGTTCTCAGAAGATTCATAGACATGCTTAAGCCAAGAAGTGAGGAGCTCAGATTCAAATTCAAGACTGCTTAAAGCCTGAAAAGCAAATATAATAATCCCTCAGTATCTGAAGGGGATTGGTTGCAGGACCCTCAAGGATATCAAAATCTGCAGATGCTCAAGTTCCTTATATAAAATAGCATAGTATTTGCATATAACACATGCACATCTTCCTGTATACTTTAAATCATCTCTAAATTACTTGTAATACTTAATACAATGTAAACACTATGTAAATAGCTGTTACACTATATTTTTTTGTATTATTTGTATTGTTTTATTGTTATTTTCCATTTTTTTCCTCAGAGATTTCGTATCTGCAGTTGATTGAATCTCCAGATGCTGAATTCAAGGACACAGAAGGCAGACTGTACTTAATTGAGTAAAGCTCTGGACAGAAGGTACAGCCTTCTCCTCTCCAGTAGCACAGGATTGCTGCCTCCACCCATAGGGTATGGAGAGAAAGGAAGGCGTTTCCTAGGCCACGGTGCCTTCATGCTGCTTCTCTCCACAGTTTTTCCCAGTGTTTTGCTGTCATAGGCACCATGAGTTACTCTGCTGTATTTTCTTCACTCCCATATCCTCTGTGACTACAATAGTGCTGGCACATAGTAGGTGGTCATGTTTATTTTCTATGGCTGTGCTACCAAATTACATAAGCTAAATGGCTTAAAACAACATAAATATATCATCTTACAGTTCTGTAAGGCAGAAGTCCCACATGATCTCACTGGGCTAATATCAGAGTGTCAGCAGGACTGGTTTCCTTTGGAGGCTCTAGGGGAGAATCCATTTTCTTGCCTCTTAGCTCATGTCCATCCTCCATTTTCAAAGTCAGCAACTGATCAGGGCAGGGGGGTCAAGTCCTTCTCACAATGCATTGCTCTGACCCTTCTTCTACAGTTACAATTCCCTCTGACCACAGTCAGGAAGGTTTCTCACTTTTAAGGACTTGCTTTTAAAGACTGAGCCAGCTGGGATACTCCCAGATATCCATTTCAAGGTTCTTAACATAATCACACCTGCAAAGTCCCTTTTGTCATGTAAAATAGCATATTCACAGGTTCCAGGATTAAAATATGAACACTTTGAGGCGGCAATTATCCTTCCTGCCACAGTGTTCAACAAATAATGCTGAATAAATGAATGAATCAACAGAGTGCGGTAGTTATGAACACAGAGCCAGCCACTTTGACTCAGAGCTTGGATCCACCATTTACTAGTTGCATGACACACGGGTCACTTGACCTCTCAGATTCTTCATCTACAAAATGGGGAACATCCTGATGGGCCCTCATAGGATTGTGGAGAAGATGAGATGAGTTGATATGTATAATGTATAAAGCTCTTGAAAAGTGTTTGCTCTTGTTACGATGATTTGAAGCTGCAGGTGTATTCATGTTATTCTCAGTATTGCCCAGGTCATTGCATTTTTATTGCACTTCTTGCAAGGTTATGTGATGGAGTAGAAAGATGTGGGCTTTGGGGCAGAGAGACTGGCTCTGGGTCCCAACTCAAACACTTACTAGTTATACAACCGTGTTAAATAATACAGTTTCCTGTCCGTGAAGTTAAGGGGAGGAAATCTTTCTTACGTGGCCCTTGTGAGGAATAGCTGAGATGGTGCAGGTGAAGAAGTAACTATGTACAGTATTAGACATGCAATAGGTGCTCAGTAATGGTGCTTTTATGATGAATTCTACATGCACTGTTGCACCCAAGGTGTTTTTTTGTTGTTGTTGTTTTGTTTTGTTTTGTTTTGTTTTGTTTTGTTTTTGAGACGGAGACTCGCTCTGTCACCCAGGCTGGAGTGCAGTGGTGCGATCTCAGCTCACTGCAAGCTCCACCTCCCGGGTTCACGCCATTCTCCTGCCTCAGCCTCCTGAGTAGCTGGGACCACAGGCGCCTGCTACCATGCCCGGCTAATTTTTTGTATTTTCAGTAGAGATGGGGTTTCACCGTGTTAGCCAGGATGGTCTCGATCTCCTGACCTTGTGATCCGTCCGCCTCGGCCTCCCAAAGTGCTGGGATTACAGGCATGAGCCACCGCGCCTGGCTGCACCCAAGGTTTTACAACACCCTGAGAGGCCCTGCATGCTCTGGCCTCCTCACTTCCCTCATCCCTCTGTCACTGTCTGTATCTCCTCCTGTCTTTCTTATTTTCTGTAGCACTTGCCACCTGCTAATATACTAGATTATTTGCTTATGTATAAGGTTTATTGTTATTCTTCCTTTCCACTAGAAGAGGGTAAAGAGCATCAGGAGGAGTGTGTGTGTGTGTATGTGCATGTGTAAGAATTTAGTAGGCATCTATTGTGTGCCAAGCATTGTTCTAGGTCTAGATTCCTGTGTTATATCAATGCACAAAACAGAAATTCCTACCCTGGTGTGATGTAAGAAAAGAATCTAGATCTAGAACATGCTTGGGACATAATAGATGCTCACTAAATTCTTACTAAATGAATGAATGAATGAATGAATGCCATGTGTTATGTGGAGCCAGTAGCCCAAACAGCTCCTGACATAAAGCGGGAGTCAATAAGTGTCAGCTGAATCAAATGACATTAAATAGTTGTGAATCTATCCTCAGGAGACCCCTGGGAGAACCTAACTGGGGAGGTGGAGTTGTTCCCCTCCCAAACTAATTTTTCTAGTTTTATTTTATTTTTTCCTCATCAGATTTCCAAATTCTGAGCTGCCTGCTTTAGAAGCAATGATTCTTTGCTGGTGATTCAGTATTAAATTGTTCCTGAGCTGGCTGCGCTGAAAACTGCTCCCCACAAATTAGACAAGGTTACACTCCCACAGAACATATACTGGTCTCTTAATAGGGTGTAATTAATCACACACCAATGAGCAGAATCACCAAAAATTGTTGCCAAAGAGCAACTTAATGCTGGATAATTATAAATCAGAGTGTTTGATGAGTCCAAGTTGCTGCTAGATGGGACACTAAGGGACCAAGCTGAGGGAACTAAATATTCCATGGAAAAATAAAGATGAGAGAGTCCTCTGCACCTGGCTTCCAGACAGTTGCCACCCCCTTGCCATACCCTACCAAAGGCTCGCTCTCATTTGCCCTTTATAAGCTACTTTAGGATGGCATATTTCTTTATTTCCTAAAATAATGGCCTTGAAGACTGAAAAAAAATGATTAGCTGGTGAGAATGTAATTTTTCATGATATTTACTTTTTATTTTTATTTTTAATTAACAAATAATTTTATACATTTATGGGATACAATGTGATGTTATGATATATGTACATACACATTGCAGCATGATTAATTCAAGCATATCAACATATCCATCACCTCAAATGCTTATCATTTCTTTGTAGTGAGAACATTTAAAATCTATTCTTCTAGCAATTTTGAAATATATAATTCATTATTATTAACTATAGTCATCATGTTGTACAATAGATCACTAGAACTTATTCCTCCGGTTTAACCATCATTTTACTCTCTGCTTCTGTGAGTTTCAGACTTTCTTTAGAGCCCACATGTGAGATCGGGCACTATGTATCTTTCTGTACCTGGCTTATTTCACTTAGCATAATGTCCTCTAGGTTCACCTATATTGTCAAAAATGACAAAATTTCTTCCTTTCTTTTTTCTGTTTCATTTTGTTTCAGAGATGGGGTTTCACTATGTTGCCCGGGCTGGACTTGAACTTATAAACTCGAGGCATTGTCCTGCTTCAGCCTCTGCTAGAATAGCTGGGACTATAGGTGCACACCACCATGCCCAACTGAATCTGTTTTTCTCTTTCTCTTCTCTCCTCTCCTCTCCTCTTCTTTCTTCCTTCCTTACTTCCTTCCTTCCTTTCTTTCTTTCTCTTTCTTTCTTTCTTCTTTTCTTTCTTCTTTCATCTTTCTTTCTTCTTTTCTTTCTTCTTTTATCTTTCTTTCCTTTCTTTCTCTCTCTTTCTCTCTTTCTCCCTTCCTTCCTTCTCCTGCTTCAGCTTCTCCTAGAGTAGCTGGACTGTAGGTGCATGCCACCACGTCCAGCTGACTCTTTCTTTCTTTTCTTTCTTTCTTTCTTTCATTCTTTCTTCACTTTCTTTCTTTTCCCTCCCTCCCTTCCTTCCTTCTTCTTCTTTTTCCTTCCTTCCTTCCTCTCCTTCCTTCCTTCCTTCCTTCCTTTCTTTCTCTCTCTCTTTCTTTCTTTCTTTCTTTCTTCTTTTCTTTCTTCTTTCTTTATCTTTCTTTCTTCTTTCTTTTTTTATCTTTTTTTCTTTCCTTTCTTTCTCTCTCTTTCTCTCTTTCTCCTTCCTTCCTTCTCCTGCTTCAGCTTCTCCTAGAGTAGCTGGGACTGTAGGTGCATGCCACCACGTCCAGCTGACTCTTTCTTTCTTCTTTCTTTCTTTCTTTCTTTCATTCTTTCTTCACTTTCTTTCTTTTCCCTCCCTCCCTTCCTTCCTTCCTTCTTCTACTTTTTCCTTCCTTCCTTCCTTCCTCTCCTTCCTTCCTTCCTTCCTTCCTCTCCTTCCTTCCTTCCTTCCTTCCTTCCTTCTTTCTTGTCTTGCTCTGAGGCCCAGGCTGGAATGCAGTGGCATGATCATAGCTCACTGTAACCTTGAGCTTCTGGGCTCAAGTGATCTTCCTGCTTCAGCCTCCCAAGTAGCTAGGACTACAGATGCATACCACCGCACCTGGCTAACTTAAAAAAATTTTTTTTTTCAAGAAACAGTGTCTCACTCTGTTGCCCAGGCTGGTCTTGAACTCCTGGCCTCGAGCGATCCTCCCACCTCAGCCTGTCAAAATGCTGGGATTACAGGTGTGAGTCACCATGCCTAGCCTCCTTCTTTTTTAAGACTGAATAGTGTGTGTATATATACATCACATTTTATTTATTCATCCATCCATGGACATCAGGTTGATTTTATATCTTGGCTATTTTGAAGAATGCTGCAGTGAACATGGGAGTATAAAGATCTCTTGGACATACAGATTTCATTTTCTTTGGATATATACCCAGCAGTGAGATTGCCGAATCATATGGTAGTTCTTGCTTTAATCTTTTGGAGGAAGAGAATGTAATTTTGGAGGCTGGGTTTCTATTTGGTTGTTTTGTCTTGTTACAATTTTGGTTTGGTTGTTTTGGCCTTCTGCAAAGTTCACAGCACAAGTGAAACTGTTAAATAAAAGTTTATTGGCCGGGTGCAGTGGCTCACACCTGTAACCCCAGCAGTTTGGGAGGCCAAGTCAGGCCAATCACTTGAGGTCAGGAGTTTGAGACCAGCCTGGGCAACATGGTGAAATCTTGTCTCTACTAAAAATACAAAAATAAGCTGGGTATGGTGGCACACATCTGTAATCCCAGCTACCTGGGAGGCTGAGGCAGGACAATTGCTTGAACCCTAGAGGGGGAAGTTGCAGTGAGCCGAGATCACACCACTGCACTCCAGCCTGGGCAACAGAGCAAGACTCCATCTCAAAAAAAAAAAATTATTTATTATTTTTAGTAAAACAGTAAGACATATTTTGAAGGTTGTTTAGAAAATACAAATTAACAAAAAGAAGGATGTATTTTAAATTGGTTGTAACTCCGCTGCCCAGAGACAGTCGCAGCCACTGCTCACCTCTCTATCTTTTGCATTTCATGGACTTCCTTGCCTTCTGCCTGTCTCACTCAGCTGTGTGTATGATGATTTAAAGATGGCATGTTGGCTGGGGGTGGTAGCTCATGCCTGTAATCCCAGCACTTTGGGAGGCCGAGACAGGCAGATCACCTGAGGTCTGGAGTTCAAGACCAGCCTGACCAACATGGAGAAACCCTGTCTCTACTAAAAATAAAAAATTAGCTGGGCGTGGTGGCACATGCCTGTAATCCCAGCTACTAGGGAGGCTGAGGCAGGAGAATCAGCTGAACCCAGAAGTGGAGGTTGCAGTGAGCCAAGATCGCACCATTGCACTCCAGCCTGGGCAACAAGAGCAAAACTATGTCTCAAAAAAAAAAAAAAAACCTAAAAGAATAAAGATGGCATGTGCCACAATAAGCAAAGAGGCCAGGGACAACCTGCCAACTGCCCTGGTCTTATCTCCCATGCTGCACCCTCAGTTCCCAGACCTACTCTTGCAGAAGTTGTCTTCTTCTTGCTTTAGTCTTGCAAGGATTAAATCACAGGCCTACGGTAAGGATGTTGTGATACAGGGACAGACTTCCACCCTGAAAGACACTCTGATCGTGGGTCTGACTAAGAATTACTGCGGGCCTTTTAGCTTCCAGCAATTAAAGAATGAAAAGAACCACATCTATTAATTATTCATTTGATAAATATTTACCAACTGCCTATTCTGTGCCAGTGTTCACATTATGTATTGCTGCATAACAAACCACCTCGAAACCAAATGGATTTAAACCAAAATGTATTATTACTGCTCACAAAGTTGTGCTTTGGCTGGGATCATCCAGGAGATTCTCGTCTAGGGTCTCAAGATCACAATCAGATAGCATCCGGGGTTGCAGTCATCCAAAGGCTCATCCAGGCGGGACACTCAAAATGGCTCCCTCATATGGCTGGTGCCTCAGTGCCTTCTGGACTTTCTCTTTTCATGTAGTGCTTTGCCCCCCAGGCCTCCCCGACTTCACCTGGGCTTCATGCAGCATGGTGGCTTCAGTGTACCTGCACTTCTTACTTGACAACTGGCTTCTAAAGGTAGAAACAGAAGCTGCCAGGCCAAAGTGTTATGACAAGTATGGGCCAGTGAAGGGTCACACCAGGAACAGGTGGAGAGTCAGTTCTGCCATATTCTGAGTGCAGCTGTCACAGGACCTACAGAGATTCAAGGAGGTGGAGAAATAGACTGTAATCTTGATGGGAGAGTGGCAAGTCTCTGCAGCCTGTCATGAGGGATCCACTCCCATGGCCCAAACACCTCCCAGCAGGCCCCATCTCCAACACTGGGGATCAAATTCCAACATGAGATTTGGGGAGGACAGGTATCCAAACTGGGTCAACTGGTCTCATTGTCAAGAGTCCTGAGTTCTATAGTGCTCCCTCAACACACACATTGCTGTTTTCTGTGTGATCCTGACAATTCACTTAACTTCTCTGGGACTTTAATATCTGATTTTTAAAAGGGAGGCTATCTGGCCCTTCTCATAGAAGTGTTACGACAATTAATGGGGTTATAATAATAAAAGGACTTGGCAGAGGGTGAGAGTGAGTATTCATTTTTAAGGAGGATATTAATTTTGAGAAATACCCAATCTGTGAGCTATTTAAATATTTGGAAGTACCAAGGAACTAAACATGGCTCCATCTTTCCAGTGTTCATCCTGTAACCCAGTGCTGTGGTTTGAATGTGGCCTTCAAAACCCATTCTAAATTTAGTTGTCATTGTGATGGTGTTAAAAGGTTGGACCTTTAAAAGGTGATTAGGTCGTGAGGGCTCTGTCCTCGTGTACGGATTAATGCCATTATCACCAGAGCCGGTTAGTTGTCATGGGACAGGGCTCCTGATAAAAGGATGCATTTGGTCCAGTTTTCCCTATCTTGTGTACTCACTTGCCTTTTCACCTTCTGCCATGAGCTGATGTAGCACAAAAGCCCTCACCAGATCCCAGCACCTTGATCTTGGACTTCCTAGCCTCTGGAACTATGTGAGAAATAAATTTCTGTTTATTATAAATTACCCAGTCTATTGTATTCTGTTATTGCAACAGAAAATGGACTAAGATATACAGCAACCAAGAGGAAATCATCAAAGAGCCAGAAATGGACTGATGCCATCAGCTTCCTCAGAAATACCAAAGTTAAACTGACCTGCTTTTCGAGATAGTGGTCATGAGCCTTCAGTCGTCGGCTCAGCTTGCTGAGATAAACAACCAGGATGTAGTTTCCAGGAATCTGGAAGGGTTTACATGCCATATAGGGAGAAGCAGGATTTAGGATGAATCACTCTCTGAAACCTGGATTCAAGGCAAAGAAAAGGACAGAACTAGACTCCATTTGCTCTTGCTCAGAAAAGCTCTCAGCCTAATGATATAGTAAGATTAGCTATTGTTAATGAATCACTACAGAACTGCTACTAGGCAGGCCCTGGGCTAAACTTTTAAAATAATTATCTCATTCAGCACTCAACAGTCTGAAGAGGTGGGTACCAATCACAGTTCCATTTTACAGATGACGAAATTGTGGGCCTAAGAGCCCACAGTTATTACGAGCTGATAGCAGGATTCAGCCCTAGGAGGTCTGGGTCCATGGTCCCTGCACATAAACCACTAATTATCCTGTCTCCAACTACCTAAAGGCTTAAGGTGCCTCAAGACACAGGTCTTGAAGCCCTACTGTGTGCCAGGCCCTAGACTGACTGCTGGTATTGGAGAGCCAAGAAGGACACAGTTTTCATCCTCAAGGAGGTCACAGGCTAGTGAGAAGAGAGATGGATGAACAGAGTGAATATCCCAGGTAAATATGCTTCTGGGTATCCGGAGGGATTCCGCATGAGCGAAGTCCCATCTATCCTGGAGGCCTTGCCAGGAGCAGTCAATGAAAGCTTCCTGAGGAGACAACCCCTGAGCCAGGTCTGATGTCTGATCCACAGCCACTTTAATACCACTATGAACAGCATATGTGCTTCATATCCACATAGACATTACTGCTGTGTAAGTATGACCTTTTGGTCCATCAGTGTGACTGATCCTCCTAATTTGTTTATGAACGTAACTCCAGTCACCATTGGTAAGAATGGCTAGGTGGGCTTTCTTGAACCTCAGCCCATTTATTTTATGGCTCAGGCATTCATCTCAAGTTCTGGCAGATTTGGAAGCAAAAGGCAGCTCATATAAGAGTCCAGAGGAGGACAAAGGGCAAGCCCACACCTCCCCCTGCCCCCCATGGTGTGAGCCAAGAGCCCTTCCTTCCCTTCACACTCCCTCGACACCGGCCTCTGTTACCACCTTCGTTCTCCCTGTTTAACCCCACACTTGTTGCTTCCGTGAAGAAGCATTACGTCACATTTTTGTTCTGTTGGAAAACATGGGGCTTGAATCTGAAAAAATTAAAACATGTGTTCCATTTTCAGTTGCTTTTCTGGGAGTCCTCAGGTGGAGGAATCCATGTGCCTCATCCACCCATCTGAACATTCTTTCTTTTTTTCTCCTCATAGAAGTAAGAAAAATGAAAAGCCTGGAATTCCTGCCCCACTGCAAGTAAGATCCAGAAAACAGCACAGTGAGGATGGTGGGGGCAGCCGGAGGGGCTGGCCTCCTTGCTTCCTGAGCAGCACAGCTTTTTGGATATGCAGATCCCTTTTAAGGTGTGCACTAGAACATAAGGCCTGGCACGGAATTCCACAAAGGGTGAGATTAAGGCACCAGCCTGGATGTGCGGGTCGGGGAGAGGGTTGGCTTCGAGGACATATTTGATATATGATGGTGAAAACTGCATTTGTCCATACCAGAGATATGGATGGCTGGATGAAGGCCTAGGAGCTAAAGCTCTCTCTTAAGATTGGGAGAAATAAAAGAAGATTAGTGAGAAAGAAAGAACAAATGGGTGGGGCACAGTGGCTCATGCCTATAATCCCAGCACTTCGGAAGGCAGATTGCTTGAGACATGCAGATTGCTTGAATCTAGGAGTTCGAGACCAGCCTGGGCAGCATGGTGAAACCCAGTGTCTGCAAAAAATAAAGTAACTAGCTGGGTGTGGTGCACCCTTGTGGTCCCAGCTGCTCGGGAGGCTGTGGCAGGAGGATCACCTGAGCCTGGGAGGTCGAGGCTACAGTGAGCTGTGATCATGCCACTGCACTCTAGCCTGGGTGACAGAGTGAGACCCTGTCTCAAAAATAAATAAATAAATAATGAATGAACGGACAGAGCAAGAGAGAGAGGGAGGACACGTAAGAACCAGGGTTTCTAAAATCCACCTCTATCAGAAATTCCTGCCAGCACTTAGTAAAGGTCTAACACCCACATTTCATTAAAAATTAAACATTTGTTATTAGGAGTAGAACTCTGATGTGCTTTTAATGATGTCATAAGTATAAGAATCTGAGTTTTGGTCTGGGTGCGGTGGCTCACGCCTGTAATCTCAGCACTTTGGGAGGCCAAGGCGAGCAGATCACGAGGTCAAGAGATCAAGACCATCCTGGCCAACATGGTGAAACCTGGTCTCTACTAAAAATACAAAAATTAGCTGGGCATGGTGTCACGCATCTGTAGTCCCAGCTATTTGGGAGGCTGAGGCAGGAGAATGGCTTGAACCCTGGAGGTGGAGGTTGCAGTGAGCCAAGATTGTGCCACTGCACTCCAGCCTGGTGACAGAGTGAGACTCAGTCTAAAAAAAAAAAAAACAAAAACAAAAACAAAAAAACAGAATCTGAGTTTTGGAGAACAGTAGAAGAAATTTTAAAACCTAATATTGCTAATTTTGAACTGAATGACCCAGAATAAGTTCAATTTCCTCACGAATAAAAGTGGATATCATAATACCCAAATAGAAAGGTGAAAATGCCAGACACCATGGGCTCCATGCAGGGGCCTCTGAGAGGGCACTGGTGGCCTTCCCATCCCTATGGCGTCCGAAAACCTGATGCTCTGGCCTGACTGCTCCCTGAAGGTCGTGACCCTAGGAAAGGGATCTCCCAGGAAGACATTTCTTCCCTGCTGAAGGGTTGCAGGAAGGTGGGCCTGAGATGAGAAGGGCAGAGGTCCCAGCAGCACTGAAAGAGGTTAGGGTATGCTGGGAAAACTAGCCATAGGCAATGGCCCTCGGGGCTTCCAGCCCTGGCCAGGCATTTTGCTGATCATTACTGGTCCACGGGATTTCTGGATTTCATACATGTTAATTATTCTTCTCCTCTTATTCCCTGTGTTTCAGCTCTGGGATTCTCTGAAAACAATGTGCTTCTCCATTCCTTTATATTCTACATTCCAGGTTTGGAATTCAGGTCTCCAGTCATTGTTTCTGGTTTTGATGTTGATGGCTCCTGCATTCTTTCTTCAATAGCTGGCCCCATCTCTTGGGCTATGTTGACCTAGGCTGGACTCATTCTCTTGAGCAGGCATTTGGCTTATATTCAAGTTCTCAAAACTGAGCCCAGTTTGCTGTAGGAGCTGTATGAACAGGTGTGTGTGTGTGTGCGCGTGCTCACGCATGTGTGCACGTGTGTGGCTGTGCACGTGTGTGCACACTGGTGTGTGTGTTCCCCTCCAGTGTGGCACTTTCTGTCAGCTCTTTCATTCTCTTCATAGCCTTTCTGTTAATACATTCATTCCCAATCCTTTAAAACATTTCACCTTTAAACCCACAAGAATGTTAAGATTCTATCTAGGCTTCAGGAATTATATATTTCAAAAGTCACTTCAGTCGCATGACTATTAACCTAGAAACATTAACATTTTTGAATCTTTCAAGTTGTTCTATGAGTGAATTCAAAGGTGTCCTTTTCTTTTCTTTCTTTGTTTAGTAAGTTAACTAATCATTCAGGCATTGATCTTATTTTTGATGTTAAGAAAACCCACAGTACTCACTTGCACCATGTAGGTTTCTGAAATCTCTCAGAATGACTTGTAATCAGGAAAAAAAAAGTGATGTTTTCCAAGTAAAGAAGATAATTCTCCAGGAATGGAGTTAAGAGAGATTACATGTAAGTATTGCCTAGGAATGTGTTTAATACAGTAACTTCTTAATGTGATGAAACAGTGTAAATACATTTTATTTGCAATGTCCTTGAAACAACTTATCGAGGCACTCTGCTATGGAATGAGATACTTCTCTCCTGGTTAAGAGAACCAAGTGCTCCAAAGAGAACTTAACATCATTTTAAGGAATATACCTCCAAAAGAAAGGGAAAGAGAAGCTAAACCTTACTAAAACATTGAAAACCTAGTGTGCTTAAATGAAATGGTTCAATATGTTTTATCCAGATGAGGATATGCAATACAAAAATTTGATATATAGAAAAATTGATATATGGATATATACCGGAAAAAATTGGATATATGAAATATAGTTGTTGCATTCCAACTTCTTAGGAGCCCTTTGATATTTCATGGATATCTAATCTTTTATTTCAGCTATTCAGGTATGTGTAATTTTGTAATAAGTTTTATTAACATATTTTATAAATGGAAAAGCACATTTTAATGTTGAAGCAGAGACTCCTTTTAAAAATAACTTTCTCTCACTCCTGTAATCCCAGCACTTTGCGAGGCCGAGGCAGGCGGATCACGAGGTCAGGAGATCGAGACCATCCTGGCTAACATGGTGAAACCCCGTCTCTACTAAAAATACAAAAAATTAGCCGGGCACGGTGGCAGGCACCTGACCTGTAGTCCCAGCTACTCGGGAGGCTGAGGCAGGAGAATGGTGTGAACCCGGGAGATGCAGCTTGCAGAGAGCGGAGATGGCGCCACTGCACTCCAGCCTGGGTGACAGAGCGAGACTCCATCTCAAAAAAATAAATAAATAAAAAATAACTTTTTCTGGCTGGGCATGGTAGCTCAGGCCTATAATCCCAGCACTTTGGGAGGCCAAGGCAGGAGGATCGCTTGAAGCCAGAAGTTTGAGACTGGCCTGGGCAACAAAGTGAGACCCTATCTCTACAAAAAATTTAAAAATAGCCAGGTGGGGTGGCACACACCTGCAGTCCCAGCTACCCAGGAGGTTGAGGTGGGAGGATTGCTTGAGCCCAGGAGTTTGGAGGCTGCCATGAGCTATGATCATACCACTGCACTCCAGCCTGGGCAACAGAGCCAGACTCCATCTTAAAAATAATAATAATAATAATAACTATTATTCTATATAATATATATATAATTATATAATATATAATATATAATATATACATAATTATATAATATATAATATATACTTATATAATAGATAACAGATAATAGATAATAGATAATTATATAATACATAATATATATTATATATTATATACATTATTATATATTATATATTATATATAATCATATAACTATTATATATAATATATAATCATATAACTATTATATATTATATTATATATATAATTTATATACAATATAATAACTATATATTATATATAACTAATATATATAATATATAACTATTATTATATATAATATATAACTATTATTATATATAAAATATAACTATTATTATATGTTACATAACAATATAACTATTGTTATATGTTACATAACAATATAACTATTGTTATATGTTACATAACAATATAACTATTGTTATATGTTACATAACAATATAACTATTGTTATATGTTACATAACAATATAACTATTGTTATATGTTATATATAATATAACTATTGTTATATGTTATATATAACATATAACTATTGTTATATGTTATATATAATATATAACTATTGTTATGTTATATATAATATATAACTATTGTTATATATTATATATAATATATAACTATTATTGTATATTATATATAATATATTATATATAATATATAATAATATAACTATTATTATATATTACATATAGAATATAATATATTATATATATAATAATATAACTATTATTATTATTTTTTTTCTGTAAAAAGCTATACATAAATTTATTCAAGAGAATATAAAAGGCACCCATAATCACAGTATCAGGAGAACCATTATTAACATTTTGGTGTCCTCCTTCCAGTTATTTTTATGCACAAATTTTTAAAATTAGGAGATCATGACATGTACGCAGTTTTGTGTCCTGGTTTCTTGTTATTCTTTTGTTTCTGCTTACCACATAGTGTGGAGGTTTTTCCATGTCATTACATTGTTTTAAAGTGTTGTATCATTGGCTATGTAGTTTTCCATTGTATGAATGTACCTGCTATGAATAATTTGGGTTCTTCCTGATTTTTTATTTGTTTGGTTGTTTGTTCGTTATAACGTTGGTGTGCATAGACTTTTGTGCATATCTGTCAGTAGTTCTCTGCAATAAAATGTATGAACATATGCTTTTTAAAGCTGAGGTCAAATTACCCTCCAGAAAAGCTGCACTAATTAATACTCACTCCAGAAATGCATAAGAATAGTGGAGAAGTTGAGCACACAGCTCTGGGTTTAATCTTGGCTCTGCCTCCTCCAGTGATGGTTACCTGGGACAAATTACAAAAATTTTCTCTTTTTTTAATGTTTCTTTAAAGTTTTTAAAGGCTAGTCAAGTGAAGCAGTGGGAATGGAGAAGAAACAAAGAGATATGTAACTGGTTGTGATCTATTCATTGTAAACACCACTGCACTTGGACCAGCCACATTACAGAAATTTTCTGTGCCTCAGACTCCATCTGAAAAATAGGGTAAATAAAGGTATCTATGCTAGGTGGTTGTTTTGAAGATGAAATGAGATACAGTGCATAGCCTGTCAATGGCACATTGTAGGTGCCCAATAAAAGATAGCTGTCATCAGCATCATCATGATCATCATCATCATCATTACCAGGAAAATCTTACAACCTGATTTTTCTGCTTATTGATTTAATGCATTTGACAAATATTTATTGAGTGTCATCTGTATGCCAAGCTCTGTTCTCTCCACCTGTGGTACATCAGTGAACAAAACAGACGAAGACCCTGGCCCTCATGGAATTCACATTCCAGTGTGGGGAGAGAGGAGACAATAGAGTATGCGCATCAAAATCAAGTAATTGAGCTGGGCATGGTGGTTCATGCCTGTGATCCTAGTGCTTTGGGAGGCCAAGGTGGGAGGATCACTCGAGATCAAGAGTTCAAGGTTGCAGTGAGCTATGATGGAGCATAGCCTGGGTGACAGAGCAAGAGCTCATCTCAAAACACACACACAGACACACACACACACATGGTTATGGTGACACCAGAAGGGATGGAAGTAGTGAAGGTGGCCAAAAGTAGTTGGACACTGGATATGTTTTGAGGGTAGCACCAACAGGATTTCTACGGAGCCAGAATTGGATGTGGGCTGTGAGAAGAATAGGAGTCCAGGATTCACTCCATGGCTTTTGATGTGACCACCTTGGGGACAGAGTTGCCTTTAACTGAGATGGGAGATCAGGAGTTGAGCTTGTCTATTAGACATCCAAGTGGAGATATTAATAGATGTACTTCTGGAGTGTGGGAGAAAGGCCTGGAATTATGAAATAAATTCAGGAGTTATTGTCATCAGCATGGTGTTTTTAAAGCTATATACCCTACTTCATTCAGGTTGCTGTTACAAAATACCTGATAATATGACTAAACAAGAGAAAATTTATTTCTCACAGTTCTGGAAGCTGGGAAGTCCAAGATCAAGGTGCCAGCAGATTCAGAGTCTGGTGAGAACCCACTTTCTTCGTGGACAGATGTCTTCTCGCTGTGTCCTCACATGGCAGAAGGGGCCAGACAGCATTCCGGGGCCTCTTTTTAAAGGGCACTGATCCCATTAGTGAGAGCTTTAGTCTCATGATGCCCCACATAATACCATTGAATTGATTATTACTATTTTTTTTTTTTGAGATGGAATCTCACTCTGTCGCCTAGGCTGGAGTGCAGTGGTGCAATCTCGGCTCACTGTAACCTCCGCCTCCCGGGTTCAAGTGATTCTCCAATCTCAGCCTCCTGAGTAGCTGGGATTACAGGCACACACCACCACGCCCTGCTAATTTTTGTATTTTTAGTAGAGATGGGGTTTCACCATGTTGGTCAGGCTGGTCTCGAACTTCTGACCTTGTGAGGCACCCGCCTCAGCCTCCCAAAGTGCTGGGATTACAGGTGTGAGCCACTGCGCCCAGCTGATGATCACATTTTTAACATTCAAATTTGAGGGGGATAGAAACATTCAGAATATACCATAAGACTAAATAAAGTCTCCAATAAAATGTATTTAGATCAAGCGAAGAAAAGTTCTGATGTTTATACTCTCAGATACTTCAGCTAGGTTGTGTGGGCCAGGTGCCACTGCATCTGGGTTCACACCTGTAATCTCAGTACTTTGGGAGCCTGAAGTAGGAGGATCGCTTGAAGCCAGGAGTTCGAGGCCAGTCTGGGTAACAAAATGAGACTCCCTCTCTACAAAAAAATAAAAAACTTAGCTGGGAGTTGGTGTGCTCCTGTAGTCCCAGTTACTAGGGAGGCTGAGGTGGGAGGATTGCTTGAACCTGGGAGTTCAAAGCTGCAGTGAGCTATGACTGCACTACTGCACTCCAGCCTGGGTGACAAAGTTTGTTTTACAGTTTGTTCTATAAAAACAGATATAAAATAAGGTTGGAGGGGAAGGAAGAAACAGCAAAGGAGACTGAGAAAAATCAAGCACTAATGTAGGCAGAAAACTAGAAGGGTCTGTTGTCCTGGAAACCAAGTGAAACAGAAAGAAGATCAAGAAGGGTTTTTTGTTCTTGCGATAGTTTGCTGAGAATGATGGTTTCCAGCTTCATCCATGTCCCTACAGAGGACATGAATTCATCATTTTTTATGGCTGCATAGTATTCCATGGTGTATATGTGCCACATTTTCTTAATCTAGTCTATCATTGATGGACATTTGGGTTGGTTCCAAGTCTTTGCTATTGTGAATAGTGCTGCAATAAACACACGTGTGCATGTGTCTTTATAGACACATGATTTATAATCCTTTGGGTATACACCCAGTAATGGGATGGCTGGGTCAAATGGTATTTCTGGTTCTAGATCCCTGAGGAATCGCCACACTGACTTCCACAATGGTTGAACTAGTTTGCAGTCCCACCAACAGTGTAAAAGTGTTCCTATTTCTCCACATCCTCTCCAGCACCTGTTGTTTTCTGACTTTTTAATGATCGCCACTCTAACTGGTGTGAGATGGTATCTCGTCTACGGCCATACCACCCTGAACGTGCCCGATCTCGATCTTGTCTGATCTCGGAAGCTAAGCAGGGTCGGGTCTGGTTAGTACTTGGATGGGAGATGGTATCTCATTGTGGTTTTGATTTGCATTTCTCTGATGGCCAGTGATGATGAGCATTTTTTCATGTGTCTTTTGGCTGCATAAATGTCTTCTTTTGAGAAGTGTCTGTTCATATCCTTTGCCCACTTTTTGATGGGGTTGTTTTTTTCTTGTAAATTTGTTTGAGTTCATTGTAGATTCTGGATATTAGCCCTTTGGACAAAAAACCAAACACTGCATGTTCTCACTCATAGGTGGGAATTGAACAATGAGAACACATGGACACGGGAAGGGGAACATCACACACCGGGGCCTGTTGTGGGGTGGGGGGAAGGGGGAGGGATAGCATTAGGAGATATACCTAATGTTAAATGAGGAGTTAATGGGTGCAGCACACCAGCATGGCACATGTATACATACGTAACTAACATGCATGTAGTGCACATGTACCCTAAAACTTAAAGTATAATAAAAAAAAAAAAAGAAGGGAGTGACCCAAAGTATCAAATGCTACTAAGGGATCAAGTTAAAAGGAGGGTTGAGAACTAATGGGTGGATCCAGCAGCCTCAGCCAAGGAGGGCAGATTTGATGGAATGGGTAGAACTAAAAACTGGATAAGAGCAGGTTTAAGAGAAAGTGAGGGGACAAAGCTTAGAGACAGTAAGTACAGACACATCTGGAAAGCGTTTCGCTCTCAAACAAGTATGACAGTAGCTAGCTGGGGAAGTATTCATCAAAGGAAAGTGCAGTGTGCGCCCATGCCTGCATGCCTGTGCATGTTGAAGAACAGGAGAAACAACAGCATGTGTGTCTGCAGATGGGAATGATCCTGAAGAAGAAGAGAAAACGTTCCAATGTAGGAGAAAGAAGAACTGTTGGGACAATATCTTGGGTAGGCAAGAGAGAAAGGGGTCTAGTGCAAAGTGGAAGGATTGGTTTTAGATAGGAACACAGGAAATTCATCCATAGGAAGATGTAGCTTCAGATGCTGATAAGTGGGACAGATGTGGTAAAGGCAGTCTGTGAACATTCTCTTTATTGGCAGATTTTCTCGTGTACTTATTGGGTGCTCAGGACTAGGATGCCCATTAGGTCATCACAACAGGTTCTCCACATCTTTGGCATGCCTTTGCCTCTCTAGGACAGTAATAACTCAGGACTGTTTGCAGGACTTACTAGATTTCATGTGACAGGGAAATGGTGACCCATAGAAGGCTGAAGGGATAAGCGGCTTTTCCCAGACCTCCTTGAATATGTGGGCCTTTCCTGGGGTCAAGAATTTGAAGCAGTTACTCTATCATCCATTACTAAGCATAGGTAGAATCTTGTGCTAAAAATAAGTATGCTAAAAATAGAAAGTCCAGTACTTATCTGAGTTTTGTCAACTAAACTGCCAATGCCTACATCTACATATTTGGAAACATTTGTACAAACACTCAGATATTTAGAAACACCAGAAACCTTGGCATCATTTGCCATTTTTTCAGCTTGATAGCACTTATCTAGATATTTTGGTTTTGTGTGCACATAGCCAGGAAGCAGGAATGATCCATTTGAAATAAAACCTCTGTCCACAAAGATCTATCTCTGTCATCATACAGACACTACAAGCAAACAACGCAGTAATTACTGAACCATGAGAAATAAAAATGATAATTTTACCTGGATCTTGCCCATGAAAATAAATATTCCCCTGTATTTATAGCTAAGCTCTCACCAAATATTTATTTTGTGCTTTAATTCTCATTCCAAGTAATTAAACTATTCTGGTTTCTTCTGTTGAAGTAATTACAGGTTTTTCTTTCATCTTCTTTTTCATTTTTGATGAAACCTTAAACCTATTAAAACCCGTCCACAATGTGGCTGTTGTATACTCTTCAGGGTTCTCATGCAGCCTCACGGTAAAGTCAGCTTCATGTTCAATGCCTTTGGATTATGTTACTGCAATTCATTATGAGTTGTTGGATAAGATGCTGCAGCATAACTCCCTGGAAATTAAACCCAAGGCACTATTCAGCTTTTCTAAAACCCTGTGATTCTTTTTTTTTTTTGAGACAGAGTCTTGCTCTGTCGCCCAGGCTGGAGTGCAGTGGCGTGATCTCGGCTCACTGCAAGCTCTGCCTCCCCGGCTCATGCCATTCTCCTGCCTCAGCCTCCCAAGTAGCTGGGACTACAGGCGCCTGCCACCACGCCCGGCTAATTTTTTGTATTTTTAGTAGAGATGGGGTTTCACCGTGTTAGCCAGGATGGTCTCGATCTCCTGACCTCGTGATCTGCCTGCCTGGGCCTCCCAAAGTGCTGGGATTACAGGCCTGTGATTCTTTTCTAGCCAATTAGGTATTACATTAAGCTTCATCCATGCAAGGTACCATGACAAAGGACAGGAAAATCTTTTATTCATTCTTCTTTATGCCCTTAAGAGCACTTTGCAATCTGTCGTCCCATGTTCATACGTACTTATTATGTGAAGAATGCCATTCAACTAAAGGAAAAGCAAAATTTTGGGTAACAAGTTCCCAAATTTTTGACACTGATTTGTCCCTCTGGTGCAGTAATAACTGAAGGATATTTAGATGGCTTTCTATGCATGGTCAGCTTTCATGTAAAAAGAAATGTTGAGAGGCAGCTAGTCAATCTGCCAGCCTTTTTTATTCCTTCCTTCATAAATCCCTCTAGTTTTCATTAAACGATGCGAGTTTTGAGAGTTAAAAATCAGTAAGGAGACTCCTTACTATAGCTACAAATTTGAATCCCAAAAATGTTGTTTATCATTATTTTTAAAATCACACATGTATAAAAAGAAGAAAATTAAAAGTGTAATTGTCAGTATGTATTACACATATTAGGTAGGGTAACATTAGCTGCTATAACAAATAACCCCCAAATTTCCATGACGTAGCACAACAGTCTATTTCTTGCTCATGTAACAGTTCAGGTAACAGTTTATTTCTTGCTCATGTAACAGTTCAGGTGGGTAACTAAACTGAAAAGTTCAGTTCTGTAATTGAACAGTTGAGTTCAGACAGTGGCTGTTCCTCCACATTGTCATTTAGGAACCTAGGATCTTTTCAAGTTGAGGGTCTAATAGCTTCTGTTTCCTTGGAGTCCTCTGCTCCCAGCTAACAGAGGGTGGAGGGGAGCATAAAAAAGCCCCATCCCGGAAGTAATACATCACTTTTGCTCACATTGCATTGGTGAGAATTAGCCATATGTTCTGATCTGAATGCAAAGGAGGCTGGGAAATGTAGTCCCTTATTGGACATCTGTGTCCAAGTGATAACTCTAAACTAAGAAAGAGGGAAACATGAGTTTCAGCCAGCCATCTCTGCCATGCTTGAGTTATGTCAGTACATTAAAAATATATATTCTATAATCCCTCCTACCGTTAACATTTTGGAATATAGCTAATAAATGGCATCATACTATACATGTTGTTTTATTAACTGAATTTTATCATAAACAGTATATTGAATAACATATGTCACATATATTTTTAATGTACATCATTTGTGCGAACAGTGTGGCTGCAAATAGCAGCTGGGGCATTTCTCCGGTGTGTGTCTTTGCTAGACACTATCAAAGACAAGGAACAACATGGGCTGGCAGAGTGTAATGGCGTGAGTCAGGCTTTGGGCTGAAGCAAATCTGGGCTCAAGTCCCAGCCCTTAACATTTGCTAGCTTGTAAAGATGGAGCAGTTCTTTCCTTAACCTATGAAATGAAGATACGAACTTTAGTTCTTTAGTTCTTCTTTTCTGTAAAATGGGGATAGTAGCTTATTTAAATGAAGTTGCTGTGAGGCTAAGTAAAATAATTTATGTAAGGAACTCAAATACTACCAAGATGAATGACACTTTATTTTTTTAAATGTTGTAAGTGACTTTTATTTAAAAAAAAACTTACAGTGTTGGCATTGTGGCCTAGGTAGACAAAATGTAAAGTGAATTATAGCTTGCATAAAGATAACCTGGAGACGTTGTTTTGGTTTTTGGTTTTTTTTAGGGACAAGGTCTCATTATATTACCCAAGCTGGACTTGAACTCCTGGGCTCAGCCTTCACTCAGCCTTCCAAGTAGCTTGGACTATAGGCACATCCCACTGTGCCCCAACCTGGGGATCTTGATGCTGATTCAGTAGGTTTCAGATTGCGCCCAGGAATCTGAATTCTTAGCAATTCTCCAGGGTAATTCTGTTGCATATTATCCTAGGGACCACAACTAGGAAACCCTGTTCTATAGCTTCTATTTAGACAGCCAAATAGAGGCCAACAGATTGAGAAAAGCAAGAGAGCAAATTAAGAGAGATTAATAAATGACCCCCCAGATTCATAAGGAAGAAAGAGATAAAAGGAACATCTAATGCAGTGTTTCAAGAGGCATGTCAGGTGTGAGAAATTCTCATCATATGCGATCACTCCAAGCATTGAAGAAATTCTGCATTGCTGTCTCCTGTCCACTAAATGTCAGTAGTGTCTCCACAATTATTGTCAAAATGAAAAACGTCCCATATTTTTCCAAATATCTTATGGGAATAGAACTACCCATGATTGAGAATCACTGATCTAGCCCCAAAGCTTCACCTTTTCTGATAAGGAAGGTAAGGCCCAGAGAGGTGGAGTGACTTGCTTATGGGCACATGCCACTTGGTGGTGGGGCTGGGAGCAGAATCCAAGTATTCAGCTCCAAGTTGAGGGCTTGTTTCCACCATATGGTCATATCAGCTTAGAATATTTTTAACTGCAAGTAGTAGAGAATCCAATTCAATATCACTTACCTGGAAATTGATCGATTTACCTCACTGAAAGTCCTGAAGTAGAACCTGCTTCAAAAGTATTAAATCCAGTGCCTATGACTCCATGTGCTTGTGACTTGACTGGCTTTGCTGTCCTCTGTGTCAGCATCATCTTCAAGCATGTGCTGATGGTTACAGCAGTGTCGGGCCTTGGATCTGAACAGCAATAGCCAAGCAAAGGGAGAAAGGGTCGCTTTCAGAAACTTTCCAAGGAAATGAGAAGTAACTTTCCTAGAAGGTCCAGAAAACTGCTTCTTGAGTCTAAGTAGCCCACCTTGGGTCATGTAGCCATTCATGTACCAAATTCTTGCCAGAAATGTGAGATAACACTTAGATCATCCCAAGAGCTGGGATGAGGTGAGTAACATAGTTTGGACATTTGTCCCTGCCCAGATCTCATGTTGAATTGTAATCCCCAATGCTGGAGGTGGGGGGCCTGGTGGGAGGTGTTTGGGTCATGGGGGCAGATCCTTCATGGCTTGGTGCTGTCTTCACAATAGTAAGTCTCATGAGATCTGGTCTTTAAAAGTGTGTGGCGGCCAGGCGCGGTGGCTCACACCTGTAATTCCAGCACTTTGGGAGGCCAAGGTGGGCGGATCACCTGAGGTCAGGAGTTCAAGACCAGCCTGACTAACATGGTGAAACCCCGTGTCTACTAAAAATACAAAAAGTTAGCTGGGTATGGTAGCACGTGCCAGTAATCCTAGCTACTTGGGATGCTGTGGCAGGAGAATCACTTGAACCCAAGAGGCAGAGGTTGCAGTG
Organism: Pongo abelii; assembly: GCF_028885655.2. Taxonomy (NCBI): domain Eukaryota; kingdom Metazoa; phylum Chordata; class Mammalia; order Primates; family Hominidae; genus Pongo; species Pongo abelii. Next base: position 66,291,558 of record NC_071988.2, read on the forward strand.
AGCCAAGATTGCGCCATTGCACTCCAGTTTGGGCAACAAGAGTGAAACTCCGTCTCAAAAAAAACAAAAAAAAATGTGTGGCACCTCCGCCCTCAGTCTCTCTTGACCTGTTCTAGCCATGTGTTGTGCCTGCTCCCACTTCACCCTCTGCCATAAGTAAAAGCATTCTGAAGTCTCCCCCAGACTTCAGAGCCTGGCCTCAGCCTCCTGAGTAGCCGGGATTATAGGCATTTGAAAGACATTTCCTGGAAGGACCACATACAACTTCCACGTAGATTCCATTGCTGAAACTTACTTAGGTGGCTACACCTAGCTGTAAGGGAAGCTATAAAATGTAATCCTTATTCTGCATCACTGATACAACCTAAACATTGGGAATTTTATTAGTAAGGAAGAAAGGGGAAAAGGATATTGGGGGTGGTTAGGAAACAATGCCACAATGAAATACAAGTTCTGAAAATCTCCATGACCACTGTTAAAATATATTTCAAGAATTACTGAACAGCCTGGCATTGTGGCTCGTGCCTGTAATCCTAGCACTTTGGGAGAGCAAGGTGGGAGGATTGCTTGAGCGCAGAAGTTGAGGCTGCAGTGACCTGTGATCTTACCATTGCATTCCAGCCTAGGGAACAAAGCAAGACGCTATTTCAATAACAATAACAACAAGAAGATTTTTTCAGCAATACTCAATGCATAGTATATGGAGTTCTTGAGCCTCATTGTAAAGTCCAGCACAAGTGAAAGATGAAAAGTGCCAACCAAGGAGAAGCCAATCTACGCTCAGCTCCTTGAAAGTGAACCTGGGGCTCATATTGCTGAATTAAACATTAAGCACATTTAAGGAAAAAAGTCAAGAAATCAGGTCATTAAAAGGTAATTATAGCCATTGATTGTATTTTGGAAGAACAGTAAAGAAATCCAATTAATATCCCACAGCAATAATTCCCCATCGTCTCAGCAGGGCTGCTATTGCTTGCATTCTAACACTGCCTTAGAAGCTGGTGGTCCTATTGTAAGTCCTGATGCTCCTCCCTTTCTCAGAAGCCTTATTTTCTCTTTTCTCTTTCCTGTCTTCTTTTTTACTCTGTCATTCATACCCATTCTCTCATTCTCTCTTTCTTCTCTCTCTCTCTCCCTTTCTCTCTCTTTCTGTGTTTCTGAGATGGGTCCTACCATGTTGCCCAGGCTGGACTTGAACTCCTGGGCTCAAGGGATCCTCCTGCTTCAGTCTCCTAAGTAGCTAGGTCTTGGCCTGGGCATCATTCTCTCTACTTTGGATCCCAAATTCCCAAAAATCAGCAAGCCAAGACAGGACTTGGAGTTGGGAACGGGGAGAAGGTGGCCAGACAAAGGCAAGACAAGGGCAGGAGAAGGAAACAGGGAATGGGTGGAACAGTTCCATTTTGTGAAATTCTGTCTGTGACAATCTCTCCTGAGTCATATGGTAATTAGGGACATTTGTCCATACAGAAACCCCCAGTCTTCTCCCAGAGGAGATTGCCACAGTCCTATCTGAATTAATGAAGATGCTGCGCAGAGGCACTCTCCTAGGGCATGGGTACTTTCTCTGCACTGAGATGAGGATCTTTGCCCGGAGAGTAATTATGGGACAGCTGGAAGTCACTAGAGATGATGCTAACCACCTATGAATATCTATCTGCTCTTCAGGAATAAGTCAAGAATAAATTTTTATAACAAATTAATTCCAAAAAATGAAAACAAAGGTAGGAACTTAGTGTATTGGCAACACACACACACACACACACACACACACGCACAAACAAGTGACCTCTAGTCAAGATTACAGATTAAAAAAAAAACAGAATCTTGATTCTACTTGAAACAAATAGAAAATTATGAATTACCAAATTACACGAAAAACAAGATCTGAAGAGAACACTTTGTCAGCCAGGGTTCCTTTGCTCAAGCAACAGAAAATGATTTTGGCTTACTTTACAAAATCAGTTACAAAAACTGAAATTTCAGTTACAAAAACTGAAAAAAGCCACAGGGCAAGAAAAGGTTATCAGCCAATCTCACTTATGCATATACATGCAAATAGCCAAAATACAGTTACCCCAATACGTGGGGATTGGTTCCAGGACCTCCTGCATATACTCAAATTCTTGCATACTCAGGTCCAGCAGTGGGCTCTGCTGAACTCACGTATGAGAAAAGGTTCTCCATATACACAGGTTACACATCCCACAAATAATGTATTTTCTTTTTTGTTTGTTTTTGTTTTTGAGACCGAGTCTCGCTCTGTGCAGGCTGGAGTGCGGTGGCACAATCTCAGCTCACTGCAACCTCCATCTCCTGGGTTCAAGCAATTCTCCTACCTGAGCCTCCTGAGTAGCTGGGATTACAGACGCCTGCCACCACGCCCAGCTAATTTTTGCATTTTTAGTAGAGACAGGTTTCACCATGTTGGCCAGGCTGGTCTCAAACTCCTGACCTCAAGTGATCCACCTACCTTGGCCTCCCAAAGTGCTGGGATTACAGGTGTGAGCCACTGTGCCCAGCCAAATAACGTATTTTCAATACAAGTTTGGTTGAAAAAACTACACCCAGGTAGTTCAAACTCATTTTATTCAAGGGTCACCTATAAAAGATTTAGCTCATTGAATGCAGCAATGAATTTTTTAAAACTCTAAAGACAAAATGATGCTATAACTGGAGAGGATACCATGATATCACTAGACATTGCAGTCCCTAGACACTTGATGCTATTTCTTGTACCATTGCCACATATAGAAAAACAAAACAAAACTCTATACTTTCTTGATTCTTTGCTAATTTGCTCTAGGTTTAAAATACTAGGCAAGAGGCCCTCCTTCACTGAACACATAGCATTTTCCCAGATCCTAGATGTTAGTAGGTAGAGGAATGCATATGTTCGATCATTTCAGCTATTATAATGGAAGACAGGTGCTGCCTTTGGCCAAGACTAATACAACAGAAAATTCTTCAAACAGGAAGGTAGTTTAGATGTTAGACAGCAAAAAATAAGTAAACAAACAAAAATCCATCAGAACCAATAAATATTAAAGACATTTAAAAAATCTCAGCTGGTGGGTATAGAAGAAACATATTTCAACATAATAAAAGCCATACAAGACAGACTCACAGCTAGTATCATTCTGAATGGGGAAAATCTGAAAGTCTTTCCTCTAAGATCTGGAGCACAACAAGGATGCCCACTTTTACCACTGTTATTCAACATAATACTGAAATTTCTAACTAGAAAAATCAGACAAGAGAAAAAAGCTGACATTAAGGGAGATTCCAAGATGGCCAAATAGGAACACCTCCAGTCTACAGCTCCCAGCGTGAGCGACGCAGGGGATGGGTGATTTCTGCATTTCCAACTGAGGTAATGGGTTCTTCTCACTGGGGCTTGTCGGACAGTGGGTGCAGCCCACGGAGTGTGAGCTGAAGCAGGGCGGGGCATCACCTCACCTGGGAAGCCCAAGGGGTCGGGGAATTCCCTTTCCTAGCCAAGGGAAGTTGTGACAGACAGTACCTGGAAAATCGGGACACTCCCACCCTAATACTGCACTTTTCCAATGGTCTTAGCAAACAGCACACCAGGAGATTATATCCTGTGCCTGGTGTGGAGGGTCCCATGCCCACGGAGCCTCACTTGCTGCTAGCACAGCAGTCTGAGATCGAACTGCAAGGTGGCAGTGAAGCTGGGGGAGGGGCATCCACCATTGCTGTGGCTTGAGTAGGTAAACAAAGCAGCTGGGAAGCTCAAACTGGGTGGAGCCCACAGCAGCTCAAGGAGGCCTGCCTGCCTCTGTAGACTCCACCTCTGGGGGCAGGGCATAGCTGAACAAAAGGCAGCAGAAACTTCTACAGACTTAAACGTCCCTGTCTGACAGCTTTGAAGAGAGAAGTGGTTCTCCCAGCATGGAGTCTGAGATCGGAGAACGGACAGACTACCTCCTCAAGTGGGTCCCTGACCCCCAAGTAGCCTAACTAGGAGACACCTCCCAGTAGGGGCCGACTGACACCTCATACAGCCGGGTGCCCCTCTGAAACGAAGCTTCCAGAGGAAGGTTCAGGCAGCAACATTTGCCGTTCTGCAATATTTGCTGTTCTGCAGCCTCTGCTGGTGATACCCAGGCAAACAGGGTCTGGAGTGGACCTCCAGCAAACTCCAACAGACCTGCAGCTGAGGGTCCTGACTGTTAGAAGGAAAACTAACAAAAAGAAAGGACATCCACACCAAAACCCCATCTGTACGTCACCATCATCAAAGACCAAATGTAGATAAAACCACAAAGGTGGGGAGAAACCAGAGCAGAAAAGCTGCAAATTCTAAAAATCAGAGCACCTCTTCTCCTCCAAAGGAACGGAGCCCCTTGCCAGCAACGGAACAAAGCTGGATGGAGAATGAATTTGAGGAGTTGAGAGAAGAAGGCTTCAGACGATTGGTAATAATAAACTTCTCTGAGCTAAAGGAGGATGTTCGAACCCATTGCAAATAAGCTAAAAACCTTGAAAAAAGATTAGATGAATTGCTAACTAGAATAAACTGCATAGAGAAGAACTTAAATGACCTGAAGGGGCTGAAAACCATGGCACAAGAACTACGTGATGCACGCACGAGCTTCAGTACCTGATTCGATCAAGTGGAAGAAAGGGTATCAGTGATTGAAGGTCAAATGAATGAAATGAAACGAGAAGAGAAGTTTAGAGAAAAAAAGAGTAAAAAGAAATGAACAAAGCCTCCAAGAAATGTGGGACTATGTGAAAAGACCAAATCTACGTCTGATTGGTGTACCTGAAAGTGACGGGGAGAATGGAACCAAGTTGGAAAACACTCTTCAGGATATTATCCGGAGAATTTCCCCAATCTAGCAAGGCAGGCCAACATTCAAATTCAGGAAATACAAAGAACGCCACACAGATACACTTCGAGAAGAGCAACTCCAAGACAAATAATTGTCAGTCAAACCAAAGTTGAAATGAAGGAAAAAATGTTCAGGGCAGCCAGAGAGAAAGGTCAGGTTACCCACAAAGGGAAGCCCACCAGACTAACAGTGGATCTCTCGGCAGAAACTCTACAAGCCAGAAGAGAGTGGGGGCCAATATTCAACATTCTTAAAGAAAAGAATTTTCAATCCAGAATTTCATATCCAGCCAAACTAAGCTTCATAAGTGAAGGAGAGATAAAATACTTTACAGACAAGCAAATGCTGAGAGATTTTTTTACCACCAGGCCTGCCTTACAAGAGCTCCTGAGGGAAGCACTAAACATGGAAAGGAAAAACTGGTACCAGCCACTGAAAAAAACATTCCAAATTGTAAAGACCATCAATGCTAGGAAGAAACTGCATCAACTAAGAAGCAAAACAACCAGCTAACATCATAATGACAGGATCAAATTCACACATAACAATATTAACTTTAAATGTAAATGGGCTAAATTCTCCAATTAAAAGACACAGACTGGCAAATTGGATAAAGAGTCGAGACTCATCAGTGTGCTGTATTCAGGAGACCCATCTCACATGCAGAGACACATAGGCTCAAGATAAGGGGATGGAGGAAGATCTACCAAGCAAATGGAAAACAAGGAAAAAGCAGGCGTTGCAATCCTAGTCTCTGATAAAACAGACTTTAAACCAACAAAGATCGAAAGAGACAAAGAAGGCCATTACATAATGGTAAAGGGATCAATTCAACAAGAAGAGCTAAATATCCTAAATATATATGCACCCAATATAGGAGCACCCAGATTCATAAAGCAAGTCCTTAGAGACTGACAAAGAGACTTAGACTCCAACACAATAATAATGGGAGACTTTAACACCCCACTGTCAACATTAGACAGGTCAACGAGACAGAAAGTTAAGAAGGATACCTAGGAATTGAACTCAGCTCTGCACCAAGAAGACCCAATAGAAATCTACAGAACTCTCTACCCCAAATCAACAGAATATACATTCTTCTCAGCACCACATCACACTTATTCCAAAATTGACAACATAGTTGAAAGTAAAGCTCTCCTCAGCAAATGTAAAAGAACAGAAATTATAACAAACTATCTCAAATCACAGTGCAATCAAGCTAGAACTCAGGATTAAGAATCTCACTCAAAACTGCTCAACTACATGGAAACTGAACAACCTGCTCCTGAATGACTACTGGGTACATAACAAAATGAAAGCAGAGATAAAGATGTTCTTTGAAACCAATGAGAACAAAGACACAACATACCAGAATCTCTGGGACACATTTAAAACAGTGTGTAGAGGGAAATTTATAGCACTAAATGCCCACAAGAGAAAGCAGGAAAGATCTAAAATTGACAACCTAACATCACAATTAAAAGAACTAGAGAAGCAAGAGCAAACACATTCAAAAGCTAGCAGAAGGCAAGAAATAACTAAGATCAGAGCAGAATTGAAGGAGATAGAGACACAAAAAAAACCCTTCAAAAAAATCAATGAATCCAGGAGCTGGTTTTTTGAAAAGATCAACAAAATTGATAGACTACTAGCAAGACTAATAAAGAAGAAAAGAGAGAAGAATCAAATAGACACAATAAAAAATGATAAAGGGGATATCACCACCGATTCCACAGAAATACAAACTACCATCAGAGAATACTATAAACACTTCTATGCAAATGAACTAGAAAATCTAGAAGAAATGGAAAAATTCTTGGACGCATACACCCTCCCAAGACTAAACCAGGAAGAAGTTGAATCCCTGAATAGACCAATAACCGGCTCTGAAATTGAGACAATAATTAATAGCCTACCTACCAAAAAAATCCAGGACCAGATGGATTCACAGCCGAATTCTACCAGAGGTACAAAGAAGAGCTGGTACCATTCTTTCTGAAACTATTCCAATCAACAGAAAAAGAGGGAATCCTCCCTAACTCATTTTATGAGGCCAGCCTCATCCTGATACCAAAGCCTGGCAGAGACACAACCAAAAAAAAGAGAATTTTAGACCGATATCCCTAATGAACATCGATGCAAAAATCCTCAATAAAATACTGGCAAACTGAATCCAGCAGCACATCAAAAAGCTTATCCACCACGATCAAGTTGGCTTCATCCCTGGGATGCAAGGCTGGTTCAACATACGTAATCCATCATATAAACAGAACCAAAGACAAAAACCACATGATTATCTCAATAGATGCAGAAAAGGCCTTTGACAAAATTCAACACCGCTTGATGCTAAAAACTCTCAATAAACTAGGTATTGATGGGACATATCTCAAAATAACTTGAGCTATTTATGACAAACCCACAGCCAATATCATACTGAATGGCCAAAAACTGGAACCATTTCCTTTGAAAACTGGCACAAGACAGGGATGCCCTCTCTCACCACTCCTATTCAATATAGTGTTGGAAGTTCTGCCCAGGGCAATCAGGCAGGAGAAAGAAATAAAGGGTATTCAATTAGGAAAAGAGGAAGTAAAATTGTCCCTGTTTGTAGATGACATGATTGTATATTTAGAAAACCCCATCGTCTCAGCCCAAAATCTCCTTAAGCTGATAAGCAACTTCAGCAAAGTCTCAGGATACAAAATCAATGTGCAAAAATCACAAGCATTCTTATACACCAATAACAGACAAACAGAGAGCCAAATCATGAGTGAACTCCCATTCACAATTGCTTCAAACAGAATAAAATACCTAGGAATCCAACTTACAAGGGATGTGAAGGACCTCTTCAAGGAGAACTACAAACCACTGCTCAATGAAATAAAAGAGGATACAAACAAATGGAAGAACATTCCATGCTCATGAGTAGGAAGAATCAATATTGTGAAAATGGCCATACTGCCCAAGATAATTTATAGATTCAATGCCATCCCCATCAAGCTACCAATGACTTTCTTCACCAAATTGGAAAAAACTACTTTAAAGTTCATATAGAACCAAAAAAGAGCCTGCATTGCCAAGACAATCCTAAGCCAAAAGAACAAAGCTGGAGGCATCATGCTACCTGACTTCAAACTATACTACAAGGCTACAGTAACCAAAACAGCATGGTACTGGTACCAAAACAGAGATATAGACCAGTGGAACAGAACAGAGCCCTCACAAATAATACCACACATCAACGACCATCTGAACTTTGACAAACCTGACAAAAACAAGAAATGGGGAAAGGATTCCCTATTTAATAAATGATGCTGGGAAAACTGGTTAGCCATATGTAGAATGCTGAAACTGGATCCCTTTCTTACACCTTATACAAAAATTAATTAAAGATGGATTAAAGACTTAAATGTTAGACATAAAACTATAAAAACCCTAGAAGAAAACCTAGGCAATACCATTCCGGACATAGGCATGGGAGGACTTCATATCTAAAACACCAAAAGCAATGGCAACAAAAGCCAAAATTGACAAATGGGATCTAATTAAACTAAAGAGTTTCTGCACAGCAAAAGAAACTACCATCAGAGTGAACAGGCAACCTACAGAATGGGAAAAAAATTTTACAATCTACCCATCTGACAAAGGGCTAATATCCAGAATCTACAAAGAAGTTAAACAAATTTACAAGAAAAATATCAAACAACCCCATCAAAAAGTGGGCGAAGGATATGAAGAGACATTTCTCAAAAGAAGACATTTATGCAGCCAACAGACACATGAAAAAATGCTCATCATCACTGGCCATCAGAGAAATGCAAATCAAAACCACAATGAGATACCATCTCACACCAGTTAGAATGGCAATCATTAAAAAGTCAGGAAACAACAGGTGCTGGAGAGGATGTGGAGAAATAGGAACACTTTCACACTGTTGGTGGGACTGCAAACTAGTTCAACCCTTGTGGAAGTCAGTGTGGCGATTCCTCAGGGATCTTGAACTAGAAATACCATTTGACCCAGCCATCCCATTACTGGGTATATACCCAAAGGATTATAAATCATGTGTCTATAAAGACACATGCACACGTATGTTTATTGTGGCACTATTCACAATAGCAAAGACTTGGAACCAACCCAAATGTCCATCAATGATAGACTGGATTAAGGAAATGTGGCACATATACACCATGGAATACTATACAGCCATAAAAAATGATGAGTTGATGTCCTTTGTAGGGACATGGATGAAGCTGGAAACCATCATTCTCAGCAAACTATCGCAAGGACAAAAAAACCAAACACTGCATGTTCTCACTCATAGGTGGGAATTGAAAAATGAGAACACCTGGACACGGGGTGGGGAACATCATACACTGGGGCCTATTGTGGGGTGGGGGGAGGGGGGAGGGATAGCATTAGGAGATATACCTAATGCTAAATGACGAGTTAATGGGTGCAGCACACCAACATGGCACATGTATACATATGTAACAAACCTTCACGTTGTGCACATGTACCCTAGAACTTAAAGTATAATTTAAAAAAAACTAAAAAAAACAGAAAAAACTGAAAGGCATCCAAAATGGAAAGGAAGAAGTCAAATTATCCTTATTTGCAGCAGATGTAATCTTATATTTAGAAAAACCTAAAGACTCCACCAAAAAACTATTAGAACTGATAAACAAATTGAGTAAAGTTGCAGGATACAAAATCAACATACAAAAATCAGTATCATTTCTATATGCCAACAGTGAACAATCTGAAAAAACAAATTAAAAAGTAACCCATTTACAAAAATACCCAGAAATAAAATTCAAACACTTAGGCGTTAACCAAAGAAGTGCAAGATCTCTACAATGAAAGCTATAAAGCACTGATGAAAGAAACTGAAGAGGACACACACAAAAAAAATTAAAAGATATTTCATTTTCATGGATAGAATAATCAGTATTGTTAAAATGTCTATACTACCCAAAGGAATCTGCAGATTTAATGCAATCCCTATCAAAATACCAATGACATTCTTCACAGAAATAGAAATCTTAAAATTTACTTGGAACCACAAAAGGCCAAGAATAGTCAAAGCTACCGTAAGCAAAAAGAACAATTGGAGAAATCACATTACCTGACTTCAAATTGCACTACAGAGATATAGTACCCAAAACAGCAATGGTATGGCCAAAAGCAGACATATAGACCAGTGGAACAGAATAGAGAGCCCAGAAACAAATCTATATATCTACAGTGAACTCATTTTTGACAAAGATGCCAAGAACATACTTTTGGGAAAAGACAATCTCTTCGATAATGGTGCTGGGGAAACAGGATATCCACATGTAAAGGAATAAAACTATACCCATATCTCTCATCATATATGAAAACCAAATCAAAATCGATTGAAGACTTAAATATAACACCTCAAACTATCAAGTGTTAAATGAAAACACTGGGGAAACTCTCCAGGACATTGGTCTTGTCAAAAAATGTTTGAGTAATATTCCATAAGCACAGACAACCAAAACAAAAATAGGATCACATCAAGTTAAAAAGCTTCTTCACAGCTAGGGAAAAATCAACAAAGTGAAGAGAGAATCCACAGAATGGGAGAAAATATTTGCAAACTACCCATCTGACAAGGGATTAATAATCAGCATATACAAGGAGCTCAAACAACTCTATAGGAAAAAATCTAATAATCTGATTTAAAAAGGGCAAAAGATCTAAATAGACACTTCTCAAAAGAAGACATACACATGGCAAACTGGCATATTAAAAGGTGCTCAACATTACAATGAGATATCATCTCACCCCACTTAAAATGGCTTTTATCCAAAAGAGAGGCAATAACAAATGCTAGCGATGATTTGGAGAAAAGTAAACCCTCATACACTGTTTGTGGCAATATAAATTAGTATGGCCATTATACAGAACAGTTTAGAGGTTCTTCAAGAAACTAAAAATATAGCTACTATATGATGCAGCAATCCAACTGCTGGGTATATACCCCAAAGAAAGGAAATCAGGATATCAAAGGGATATCTACATTCCCATGTTTGTTGCAGCACTGTTTACAATAGCCAAGATTTGGAATTAATGCAGGTGTCCACAAACGAATGGATAAAGAAAATATGGTACATATACACAATGGAGTACTATTCAGCCATAAAAAAAAAAAAAAAAAAAAGAATGAGATCCTGTCATTTGCAAAACATGGATCAAATTGGAGGTCATTAGGTTAAGTGAAATAAGTCGGGCACAGAAAGACAAACTTCACATGTTCTCACTTATTTGTGGGAGCTAAAAATTAAAACAATTAAACTCGTGGAGACAGAGAGTTTCCAGAGTCTGGGAAGAGCAGTGGGCAGGATGGGAGAATGGCAGAGGGAGAAATGGGGATGGTTAATGAGTAGAAAAAGTAGTTAGAAAAAATGACTAAGACCTAGTATTTGATAGCGCAACAGGGTAACTATAGTCAATAATAATTTAATTATAAATTTAAAAATTACTAAAAGAGTATAACTGTATTGTTTGTAACACAAAGGACAAATGATGGAGGGATGGATACCCCATTTACCATAATGCAATTATTACATATTGCACACCTGCATCAAACTATCTCATGAACCCCATGAATACATACACCTGCTATGTACCCACAAAAATTAAACAACAAGAACAAAAAAACCTCAGCTAGGTGAGGTGGCTCACACCTGTAATCCCAGCACTTTGGGAGGTTGGAGGGCAGGAGGATCGCTTAAGGCCAGGAGTTCAAGACCAGCACAATCAACATAGCAAGATCACAAAAGATCTCTACAAAAAAGAAAAAAAAATAGCTGAGCATGGTGGTGCATCCCCAGGTAGTCCCAGCTACTCAGGAGGCTGAGGTGGGAGGATTGCTTGAGCCCCAGAGGCCAAGGCTACAGTGAGCCTTATACATATATACATTTTTACATGATCAAGTGGTATTTCAATTCAACAAGAGAAATGATTAAGTTATAAATAATGCTAATTCAATTGTCTATGCACTTGTATTAGTTTGTTACCACTGCCTTAACAAAATACCACAAACTGGGTGGCTTACACAACAGGAATTGATTTTCTCATAGTTTTGGAAGCCAGAAGCCCTGAAATCAGGCATTGCCAGGTTTGGTTTTCCCTGAGGCCATTCTCCATGGCTTGTCGATGGGATACTTTCTCACTGTATCTTCCATGGCCTTTCCTTTTTTTCTTTTTCTTTCTTTCTTTTTTTTTTTTAACAGAGTTTTTTGCTTTTGTCACTCAGGCTGGAGTGCAGTGGCGCGATCTTGGCTCACTGCAAACTCCGCCTCCCAGGTTCAAGCAATTCTTCTGCCTCAGCCTCCCAAGTAGCTGGGATTACAGTCGTATGCCACCACCCTGGCTAATTTTTGTATTTTTAGTAGAGATGGGGTTTCACCATGTTAGTCAGGCTGGTGTCGAACTCCTGACCTCCAGTGATCCACCGGCCTCAGTCTCCCAAAGTGCTGGGATTACAGGCGTGAGCCCCCGAGCCCGGTTTTCCATGGCCTTTTTAATGTGTGCATGCACATCCCTGATTTCTCTTCCTCTTCTTATAAGGACCCCAGTCATATTGGATTAGGACCCCACCTAATGACCTCATTTTACCTTAATTGCCTCTTTAAAGGCCCTACCCCCAAATCTGGTCACATTGGGAATTAGGTGTTCAATGTAGGAATTTTGCAGAGACACAGTTCAGTCCACAACACCAACTAAAGAAGTAATATTCAGCCTTTATCTTACATAATATTAAAACTAAATTCCAGGGTAAATAAAAATGTAAAATAAAAAGTTAAATTATAAAAATGTAAAAGATAATCTGGACTCCATGTATGGTATAATCTAGGGTCACAGATGTTTCTTAACCAAGTCAGGAATCTCATAAACCATGCAGTAAAAATAATAGAAATATTTGACTGTATAAAAATTTTGAACTTTACAGAGTAAAAGATACATTAAACAAAACAAAGTGCATCAGTGAGAATATAGTGCAGGAAACATGAACCACCCTAGATATTTTAAGAAGTAAAGAGTTTAATACAGAAAATTAGGAGTTTACAAAAGTATCGAAGGTCACAGAACAAGAACCAGAAGTCAGGTGTCTGCCACCGTATGACCCATTTCAAGGACACATCAACAAAATTACAAGGAGACGTCAGAAAGCTATTGCTACTATCACCGCTGCTTCTTCAGTTCTCAAAGTCAGGAAGGTGATGATCAGACACTGGAATGCAGAGTCTGCTTACAAATATTCATAATTCTCTAAACTTGCTTTACAGCAGAAATAGCAGAAGAAGATGGCTTCTGCCTCCCTTCCATCTTCCAGGTCTTGCAAGAATGCATCCCTTTGGTGCAACCTAACTCATGCCACATTTCTTGCTGCAGCCTGAGCAAACATAGTGAGACAGGATTTTATTTTATTTATTTTGTTAAGAATATTTTTGAAATTAGCCGGGAGTGATGGCGCAAGCCTGTAGTTTTTGCTACTTAGGAGGCTGAGGAGAAAGGATTGCTTGAGCCAGGAACTCAAGGTTACAGTGAGCTATGATTGCACCATTGCACTACAGCCTGGGTGACCCTGTCTCAAATAATAATAATAATAATAATAATAATAAAAGATTCCTAGCTGCAGGAGAATCTGTGAATGTGGTCTTTATCTTGCCAGCACCTGTGGTCAAAAGAGTACATAGAAGGGGTTCTATATCAAGGGTTTCTCTACATCCACTGGCAAAATCATGTCCAACAAGCAAAGTTCATTCAAAAGCAACATATTTGGCGGCTGTGAGCTGGGAACTTCCACACTGATGATAGACAAAGACATATAATTTAAAATACATTAGGAGCTATTAAAGATGGATAAGAAAAAAGTAAGCAATTGAAAAGAAAAATGGCCAAGGATATCAATAGGCATTTACAGAAAAAGAAACGTGAATGGCAATTTTTAAAGAAAATATGTTTAAACTCACTAGTTATCAGAGAAGACCAAAATTAAACAATACTGAGATATTATTTTATACCCATCAGACTGGCAAAAATTTTGAAGAGCAATGACATATATAAGTGGTGGGAATTGGAAAAGGGTGATTGAATAAGGTCAGGATTCAGGTTTAAAAAAGAGAAATTATTCTGTTTTAATTTGTGTTATGGTCGGGCAGAATGTTTATGTTCTCTCAAAATTTATATGTTGAAATTCTCACCCCTAAGGTGATAGCATTAGAAGATCTGGCCTTTGTGAGGTGATTAAGTCGAAAGGGTGGAGCCCTTGTGAATGGGATTAGCACCCTTGTGAAAGAGGCTCTAGAGATGTCCCTCATCCCTTCTATGTTAAGTTAGAGTGAGAAGGAGGCTGTCATCTGTGAGGAAGCAGCCCTCACGAAACACTGAATCAGCCAGAGTCTTGATCTTGGACTTTCGGCCTCCAGAGCTGTGAGAAATAAATTTCTGTTGTTTGTAAGCCACTCAGTCTATGGTATATTATTATAGCAGCTGGAACAGACTAAGGAATGGAACACCAGGAATTATAATGTAAAAGACATATTAAATGAAGTGTATATATCAGGTTGCAGTGCAGGAAACATGAACCACCCAACCTGAAATACAAAATAATAATTTTTAAGCACCTATTATTGAAAGGGCTGGAGCAGTTGGCTCTAAGCTGCGCCTCCAGCAATGGCCACCAGAAAATCACTGCTGAACTCACCACCAGACACTGCTTTCCTTTCACCTTTTTTTTTTTTCAAACATGGAAAAGTATAATGAAACATCATTTCTGTAAGATAGTGACATTATGTGTGCATGTGTGTGCATATATATGTGCATAAATTACATGTACAATGGCCAGGTGTGGTGGCTCATGCCTGTAATCCTAGCACTTTGGAAGGCCAAAGCGGGCAGATTACCTGAGGTCAGGAGTTCGAGACCAGCCTGGCCAACATGGCAAAACCCCATCTCTAATAAAAATACAAAAATTAGCTGGGTGTGGTGGTGGGCACCTGTAGTCCCAGCTACTCAGAGGCTGAGGCAGGAGAATTGCTTGAATCCAGGAGGTCGAAGTTGCAGTGAGCCAAGATCATGCCACTGCACTCCAGCCTGGCTGACAGCACGACTCCACCTCAAAAAAAAAAAAAAATTACATGTATAGGAGGAAAATTATGGAAGGAGACATACCAGACTGTGAATGTGGGTTACCAGCATAAATGGAAGAGCATGGGTGGAGATGGGGAAGTTTGAATTGCTGTGAATAAAAGGGGAAGAGGGAATGAGAAAGGCAAGGAGAAAGAAAGGGGAAAAAGAAAAAGAAAAACACTAAAAAAGGACCATTGTTTTCATCATGGGTCCTCAAAGCCACCCTCTGTGACCTGTAATTTAAAAAGCTTCTGTCCAAATACGCACTTGTAAAAAACAAAACACCATCATTCAGCTAAGTATGTCATCGTGATTGATTTACATGACAGCAAGCACTAAACCAAACCACTGCTTAAATTATCCAGATGTTCTAGAACCAAATATTCCCCATTCTGGAAAGTAATTTGGCAAAAGCAGCAAAACTTTCATATCCAGTGATCCAAAAATTTACACCTCTAGAAATATACCCTAAAGAAAAACTGGAGATTTGGGCACAATTTTTGGTTTAAAGATGTTATTTTACTATTAACTACGGTAGCAAACAATAAGGAGAAAAACAGTCTAAATGGTAAAAATTAATTTTGTAGATCCATGAAATGGAACATCAAGCAACCACTAAAAATCATATTTTAAAAGACATTTAACAGCATGGGAAACTGCTCATGATATAATATTAAGTGAATAATAAAACAAGACAGAAAATATGGATTGCATGTTAGACACACATACACAAACACAAAGACCTTAAGGAGGAGGCCAGGCACAGTGGCTCATGCCTGTAATACCAGCACTTTGGGAGGCCAAGGCAGGCAGATCACGCGGTCAGGAGATCAAGACCATCCTGGTTAACATGGTGAAACCCCATCTCTACTAAAAATACCAAAAAAAAAAAAAAAAAAAATTAGCTGGGTGTAGTGGCAGGCACCTGTAGTCCCAGCTACTCGGGAGGCTGAGGCAGGAGAATTGCTTGAACCTAGGAGGTCGAGGTTACAGTGAGCCAAGATTGTGCCACTATACTCCAACCTAGGTGACAGAGCGAGACTCCATCTAAAAAAAAAAAAAAAAAATTAAGGAGGAACTACACCAAAATGCTAATGATGATTAGCTCTAGGAAGTAAGTTAAAGGTGATTATCATTTTGTTCATTTATTTGTGTGTTTTTTTTTACTTTATAATTTTTATTGATATGTAATGTATATATTTTGGGAATACATGTGATAATTTTTTTTAATTTTATTATTATTATACTTTAAGTTTTAGGGTACATGTGCACAATGTGCAGGTTAGTTACATATGGATACATGTGCCATGCTGCTGTGCTGCACCCATTAACTCGTCATCTAGCATTAGGTATATCTCCCAATGCTATCCCTCCTCCCTCCCCTCACCCCACAACAGTCCCCGGAGTGTGATGTTCCCCTTCCTGTGTCCATGTGTTCTCATTGTTCAATTCCCACCTATGAGTGAAAATATGCGGTGTTTGGTTTTTTGTTCTTGTGATAGTTTACTGAAAATGATGATTTCCAATTTCATCCATGTCCCTACAAAGGACATGAACTCATCCTTTTTTATGGCTGTATAGTATTCCATGGTGTATATGTGCCACATTTTCTTAATCCAGTCTATCATTGTTGGACATTTGGGTTGGTTCCAAGTCTTTGCTATTGTGAATAGTGCCACAATAAACATACGTGTGCATGTGTCTTTATAGCAGCATGATTTATAGTCCTTTGGGTATATAACCAGTAATGGGATGGCTGGGTCAAATGGTATTTCTAGTTCAAGATCCCTGAGGAATCGCCACACTGACTTCCACAATGGTTGAACTAGTTTACAGTCCCACCAACAGTGTAAAAGTGTTCCTATTCCTCCACATCCTCTCCAGCACCTGTTGTTTCCTGACTTTTTAATGATTGCCATTCTAACTGACGTGAGATGGTATCTCAACAAGAAGAGCTAACTATCCTAAATATATATGCACCCAATACAGAAGCACCCAGATTCATAAAGCAAGTCCTGAGTGACCTACAAAAAGACTTAGACTCCCACACAATAATAATGGGAGACTTTAACACTCCGCTGTCAACATTAGACAGATCAACGAGACAGAAAGTTAACAAGGATATCCAGGAATTGAACTCAGCTCTGCACCAAGCAGACCTAATAGACATCTACAGAACTCTCCACTCCAAATCAACAGAATATACATTTTTTCAGCACCACACCACACCTATTCCAAAATTGACCACATAGTTGGAAGTAAAGCTCTCCTCAGCAAATGTAAAAGATCAGACATTATAACAAACTGTCTTTCAGACCACAGTGCAATCAAACTAGAACTCAGGATTAAGAAACTCACTCAAAACCGCTCAACTACATGGAAACTGAACAACCTGCTCCTGAATGACTACTGGGTACATAACGAAATGAAGGCAGAAATAAAGATGTTCTTTGAAACCAATGAGAACAAAGACACAACATACCAGAATCTCTGGGATGCATTCAAAGCAGTGTGTAGAGGGAAACTTATAGCACTAAATGCCCACAAGAGAAAGCAGGAAAGATCAAAAATTGACACCCTAACATCACAGTTTTTTTAAAGTTTTCTACAATGAGTGCATATTTGGGATGAAATGCTCTTTTCCTCACCTGATATGAAGGCATTCTGCCTAACAAATCAGTTGGGCCTGTGATCCCCAGCTTGTCAACTCTGTGAGAGCAGATGTCTGCTTCACATTGTGACCCCCACTGCTGAGCACATGCTAGTGGATGAATGGTTGGGTGGATGGATTTGGTTGTGCTGGTGGGCCAGAAAGGGGTTTCTCTCCTCCATCAATTCCCTATTATTTTCTCTTGAAGTTTAGTGGCACAGTAGGATTTTCTCATAGCTTGGAGGACCATTCAGCTGATTAAAGTATAGGCACTACTTTCACCTCTTTCTGTATCTATTAGGTCATAAATTAAGGAGAGGATAGCATTTGTGAGAAACAGCCAGCAACAACCAGAAATCATCTGTGCATCTGTCAATATAGCATATGGAAAACCACAGGTATATATGTCAACACGTGGGACTGATCCAAAGGGTCTCTGCCAGGTCTCACCCATGCACTTCGATGAGTCACATTCTAGCACCTTCAGCTTCTATATCAATCAGGAAAAACAGAAGCCAACATCATACCAGGAGGAGCTGTGCAAGGTAAGACATTTGGGCCATTTAGTATATTTAAAACTCATGCCATATCATTTGACACTTCAGAGTGAAAATTTTGTGAAATGATTTTGTTCAAGATCAACACAGCTACCATTTTGAGCATCTACTCATATTAGGCACCTTAAATACGTACTGGAACTGAATTCTAACAATATTATTATGCTCATTTTCTTTATGAAGAACCCGAGATAATGTAAGTTGCTTTAGGACATACAGCTAATAAATGACAGAGCCAGGATTCAAAGCTGAGCCTGTCCAGCTCCAAATCCTCAGGCTCAGTTCCACACGCTCAGCAGTCGGACGCATCCTGATTCCGTCCCACTCCAACTGTACTAAAGCAAGTTCTTTTGTTGCCACTTTGATGCATTCATTTTCAGCTAAACAAGTTTTTAAATAGACTTCGTTAATGGATGTCAATGCTTCTGTTCTAGAACTATCTTTCCCTTCAAGACACCCAGGAACATTTTAAAGTCACAACTGAGCAATAACAAATTATGTTTTCCTGAACAAATTTCTAATCATAAAATGATGGTGGATGTTAGTGTTTACATCCTGGCTGTGAGCAGTAGTGCAGGAAAACATCAAAGTTTTTTCGGTAGCAAAGAATCACCTCTGATCTTCACTTCAAAGACAACCAGGAAAAAAAATTCTTCCCAGCAACATGTTTGAGATTAATGTCAATCAGGCTTTTCCCTCAACTTGTCTATACAAGTACATGCTTTTTAATAATCAGAGCTTGTTAGGAAACCATAAACCTCCTCCAAAATGGCAGTAAAAATACTGAGAGCACACACACACAATTTTTTCCTATGCATTATAAACAAATTTTAGTTAATATATTTTTCCCCACTTAACCCTGTTCCCCAAGACTAATTTTAAAAGAGTGCCAATAAGGCCCCATCACAAAGATGTACAAATGCTGTTTCTAAGCCCAGTAACCTAAACACTTAACATTTTCTCTAATGTGTGTAGAACTTTCCTTCCTCCTCAGAGCCCACGTCTACCTATCCATTTTCTCCCAGAAGCAGAAAAAGCCTTCTGGTCTGGTTCTAGGACTTATTCAGGATTCTCAATTTCACCTTTATAAATAGATGCTCTTTGGGACACGGCAACCGGAGGAAGGCAGCTTTGCTCCTGGAACCCTTCCCAGCCTGGTTTGATGCCTCATCTCTCTCCCCCATAGTGCCCAGTGCTACCTTGACCTTATCACTTATTGTACGATCATCATCTGTGAGCTCTCTGAGATTTAGGACCATGTTTTGATCATCTTTGTATCCCTAGCACATAACCCACTGCCCAGTACACAGTTGGTGCTCCCAAGTACCTGTTATCTGATTAAGAGCATGAATGGATGTGCAGATCACCCTTCACCCATGTGGCTAAAAGCGAGAGTCTTCAGGAGTCTGGGAAGAAAGAGGGAGAACAATTGGGAAACAGGTCAACTAGAGCAAGGACGGGCAGTTGGAATATGTGACATAAGAAGGTCCAAGAAGTCAGGTGCATATTTAGTAGAAAGGGGCTTATTAAATATGGGCTAAAGGTGAAGTGAATGACAAGATGACAGCCATTATAGGACACAGGCTACAGCTTCAGACCCCAGAGAGCAGAAAGCTGATATCATTTTCTTTGCTGCCTGTCCAGGATGGACTCTAACGTTTTTAACTATTTGCACCTGGAAACATTGGTTGAGAACCTGTATCTATGTGTGTACACGAGATCCAGGCTAATGTGGTAGTGCCCTCTTTAATGTGATAAATGCTTAAAAGCTTTCTCAGTACAGCACACCCATGGCCTGCATGATGGATCTGTCCCAAAATTAGCTTGGTAAGACTCCCAGGCTGGATCAGTAAGTAACCCACCATGCTACTAGAATCTGATTAAAGGCATTATAAAATACTTTACAGTGATTTTTAAATACTTTTGGGTGGGTGCAGAGGCTCATGCCTGTAATCCCAACACTTTGGGAGGCCGAGGGTAGATCACCTGAGGTCAGGAGTTCGAGACCAGCCTGGCCAACATGGTGAAACCCCGTCTCTACTAAAAATACAACAATTAGCCAGCCGTGGTGGCATATGCCTCTTGTCCCAGCTACTCAGGAAGCTGAGGCAGCAGAATTGCTTGAACCCAGGAAGCAGAGATTGCAGTGAGCCAAGATCTCACCATTGCCCTCCAGCCTGGGCAACAAGAGTAAACCTCTGTCTCAAAAATAAATAAATAAATAAATAAAACATTTTCAGTTTATCCCTGAATATAACAATTCATTCAGTCAACAAATATTTGCTAAGTTTCAAATATGTGTTACCTACTGTGCTATAATAGTAGGAAAGGTCCAATGTAAAAACATTACACTTCTTCCATTCATTCTGCATGTCCACAGCCACGGCCGTCAAGGGTATAGAAGAATGTGAGCAAAAGAAAAAAAACAGAATATTTAGTAAGTCCAATTTCATCTGAATATCAGCCTATATGAAGAGGGCAATTTCTCCTGTAAGTTACTGAAATGAGGTGATAGTTGATTTGGGGGAATTTTATGAATAGATGTTGTCTTCATTCTTTACGTAAAATCCATCCTGGAGTCCACATAATGAACACTAATAACAGCTTGGCCAGAAGCACCAAGTATGTCGAATGGACTCAGTTGCAGAAAACAGAATTCACACTACCCAGGTGCAGTGGCTCACTCCCATAATCCCAGCACTTTGGGAGGCACAGGTGGGAGGATGGCTTGAGTCCAGGAGTTCGATGCCTGGGGAATATAGCAAGACCCCATCTCTACAAAAAAATTCAAAAAGTAGCCAAGCATGGTGGTGCACACCTGTAGTCTCAGCTACTTGGAAGACTAAGTGGGAAGGATCTCCTGAGCCCAGGAGGTCAAGGCTGCAGTGAGTCACGATTGTGCCACTACACTCTAGCCTGGGTGACAGGGAAAGACTTCATCTTAAGGAAACAAAGAAACAAACAAGAAGACTTCCATAGATACGCATAAAAAATGTACAAAAAAATTTTTTTTTAATTTACACCAGCTCTTGCAGGTCAGCAATGTCAGAGGCCTGGAGGCAGGGAGAGGCTGCCATTCCCTGTTCGGTTACTTCTTGAAACTCACCAATCAGAGAAAATGCTCCTCCTTCCCTGGGGAAGAGTGAGAGAAGGAGCCGAGGCAAGCCAGGCACATTATTCTACTGCAAATTTCTCCACTTGGAATTTCTGAGTGAGAAGTTAAGCGCTTCCCACTAACCAGTTCAATATTTTGAAGTAGTTGATTTCCTTCCCTGTGATTCTGACCTGGACTCTGTCTTTCAAAAACAAGCACAATCACAACGTGTGTCTCATCCAATTGCTGAAATAAGGACTGAGCTCTCCCACAGTAGTATAGGCCAGTAACAGTCACCTAGGATTGACTAGCTGGAAATCTGTGTAAATCACAAAGTTTAAGAATGTTTCTCATTTCATTTACATCATCAATCCCAGACCCTCGGCATCAATGCTAGGTTTTTGTTTTGTTTTGTTTTGTTTTTTTTGGACACAGGGTCTCATTCAGTTGCCCAGGCTGGAGCGCAGTGGTATGATCTCAGCTCACTGCAACTTCTGCCTCCCAGGCTCAAAAAGCAATCCTGCCACCTCAGCCTCCTGAGTAGCTGGGACTCCAGGCGTGCACCACCACACGAGGCTAATTTTTTGTATTTTTTGTAGAGATGGGGTTTCGCCATGTTACCGTCGCTTCCTTGTACAACTTGCACTCCAAGTAACGAGCCAGGGTCCAGTATGTTGTAAACATCTGATTTTGCCATTCCTCAGGTTCGTAGCTCAGAACACTGAACAAACATTCACCAAGGAACATAGGGTAATTCTCAGGGTCTGCTTGAGTTACTGCTATCTGGTCTCAAACTCCTGAGCTCAAGAGATCTACTCACCTTCGTCTCCCAAAGTGCTGGGATTAAAGGCCTGAGCCACCACGCCCAGCCCAGTGTGGGGACTGATAGATCTCAGAGTTATCAAGAGTCATTCTAAAGTGTATTACCCTATACAGTGGCATATGACTGTAGTCCCAGCTAGGCTGAAACAGGAGGATTGCTTGAGCCCCGTCGTTTTGGATCCCCAGGCTGGCAAGCTGGGAGGGTACAGTCGCCGAGAGGCTAATAAAAAAGATCCGGAGACAGCAGGCAAGACATGGAGTTTTATTCCGGGGGCTTATATACCGGGCATCCAGGAATGGCATGCTGGACAGGAAAACCACTGCTATTTGTGAATAACACGTAAGTTATAAAGGTATTTTCGTTTGGCAGCCTCTACTTAGTAGCCTCTACTATGCTCAAAACAAAGGCCTTCACTTCCTTGTATGACTTGTGTTCCAAGGAACGAGTCAGGGTCCTGGTGTTCTTACAGGTATGGTGTAAACATCTGATTTAGCCATTCCTGGGGTCCATACCTCAGAACACTGAACAAACATTCACCAAGAAACATAGGGTAATTCTCAGGGTCTGCTCTAGTTACTGCTATCTGGCAAGACATGCCCACCATCCAAGCACAGGGGTTCAGGGCTGTAGTGTGCTATGATCATGCCTGTGAATAGCCACTGCACTCTAGCCTGGGAAACATAGCAAGGCTCTGTCTCTAAATAAAATAAAATAAAAACTAACAAATTACAAACTTCTCAACAGGCTTGCCATATTAATTCCCATGGACATACCAATTTACTTTTGAAATTATCTTTTCCAGCAAACCAGCCTCGTTCAACATAAGCTTTAATAACATATTTCAGATACTCTTACTAATCTTACCGAAAATAAATAGTAGATTTCCAAAAAAAAAACAAAAGATCTCCATTTATAAGAACACTTTCACTTCCTTCTTACTGTTTTGATTAGTACTTGAAATATTTATCTTATTCTCCTTTTGTTTAAACTTGGAACTGGAATTTTAAAGTGGAGCTCATAACCTACATATTCCACATTTGAAAGTTTTAGCCTTATTGGAAAAAACCAGCAGATGTTCATTTCTCATGAAAATATGGCAATAAGAATGCATTTGCAGTTACAAAATAGGGAAAGCCATTTGTGGTGCTCATTAATCCTGCTACTCCTGTGAAAAAAGCTAAAAACATTGCCTGCATTTTGCAGATTGAAAAAAAGTAACAGGTTCCATCTTGCTCTAGGTATAACAGCAAAGCCTTTGGTAGAGCCAGAAATAGAACCTCAAGAGATTTGTGTTCCCTTTTTGATACAGAACAGAACTCAACTCAGCAGTCTCATTAAAATCATGCTACAGAAGAAGCTGGTCTGTCTCTTCACTCAATTTTCTTTAATAGAGTTCAATCATTTATTTCAGCTCTACTTTCAACTGAGTGCCTTATGCTAATTAGTCTGACCATACTGTATAAATTATTACTTTAATTTATATAGTAATTTCATCGAATACATTGGATGCTAAGCATAATGGATAATATGTAATCATTTTAAGGAACTTTTTTTTTAAAGAAAAAGCACTATTTAAAATCCATATCATCAAATTCTACAGGACAGGAAGCTGTATTATTTAGGTTCAGCAGGTCAACATGCATCTTCCAATATGACTGCCTTAATATAATTTTGTATTTTAAAGCATTCCAAATTAAGCCCCACAAGTTTTTAAAGAAAAGCACCTTCAAAGTTACAGAAATTGAGAATTCCATGCTGCCATGGAATTCTGTGTCTACCATCTTGCCATTGCAGCTGTAATTTCAATTTTCTAAATTTGTGTTTGTGCACACATGTGCAACTGTTAGAGTGGCATTTCAGTCATGAGCTACTACACTGATTAGATGTGCTCAGAATTCCTAATATGTTTACTAACCATCTACACTATTGGACTGGGAATAGACTAGCTCTCAGAAAAAAAAAAAAAAAAAAGCAATATGTGGATCCTCAAGGGCAAAATGAAGATTTTTAAAAAAATTTTTAGAGGTCAGGCGTGGTGACTCACCCCTGTAATCCCAGCACTTTGGGAGGCTGAGGCGGGTGGACCATGAGGTCAGGAGTTCGAGACCAGCCTGACCAACATGCTGAAACCTTGTCTCTATTAAAAATACAAAAATTAGCCAGGCTTGGTGACATGCACCTGTAATCCCAGCTACTCAGGAGGCTGAGGCCGGAGAATCGCTTAAACCCGGGAGGAGGAGGTTGCAGTGAGCCGAGATCACAGCACTGCTCTCCAGTCTGGGCAACACAGCGAGACTCTGTCTCAAAAAAAAAAAAAAAAATTTAGAGATGGGATCTTGCTCTGTCACCGAGGCATGCAGTGGTACTATCATAGCTCACTGCCTCTCACCTCAGCATCCCGAGTAGCTGAGACTACAGGCACATGCCACCACAACAGGCTAATTTTTCTCAGGCTGGTCTTGAACTCCTGGCCTCAAGTGATCCTCCTACATCGGTCTCCTAAACACTGAAATTACCGGTGTGAGCCACCACGCTCTGCCTAAAATGAGGAATTTAATCATGCCTATTGGGTACAGTAGCTGGAAAAATTAAATGAGATAATCTATATAGAGCAGTTAAAGGAGTGCAAAGAATGAAATAAGTGTGCAATAATGGTTAGCTATTATTAGCTGTGAACATGCTGGCCTGAACACATGCTGGTCTTGCAAACATCAACTTTTATTGACATGCATTTATACAACACATTATTAATGAGCATCATTTATGGACATTTTAAACATGGTCTACAAAATCCAGCATGGTCTGGCAGTCACCAGCATCTCCAGCCACAGCACCTCTGTAGCCCAGATTATATCATGCCTTATCCTATATCTCTCTCCACCCCACCTCACCCCTTGGCTTTTTGTGTAGAAAGTCACGGCAGCCTTGCACACACACTGTACATCCTCTTTCCTCTATCTATACCCCAAGCTCCACTCTTTTGCTTTATAAAATGATCTTCAATTTTGTGCTTAATCATCCTTCCCTCAAACTCACAGCTAGGTCCCTGACACCACCACTCCAGCTCTTAAGTGGTAATTTTACATTTTTACATGATTCGTGTATCAATGTCTGTTCTATATACTATACTAAAAGTTCCACAAGGGCAAGGTCCTTGATTTGGGGTTTTATTCACTATTTTCTCTCAGGTCTACTACAGTGCTTGACATATGGTAGGTTCTCATTAGTTTTATAAATGAATAAACATATCCCAACAACAAGGCTATTGCTCCCAAGAATTGAGTATATCTTTCATTTTATTTCACAATCACTATTCTCCTCATCTCTGGCCTTACTCAATCTTACAGAAAAACATAGACACTCTACTAGGTAAAAGTAGCTTGCGGTAAAATAAAATGTGAATTTAATTGGTAGAGAAAGGGAGGAGAAAAAGTCAAGTTACTTAAACATGGAAATGGGGTAGTGACCACAGTGTTATGAATGTAAAAGTGTCTAAAGACATATGCAGAAAGGATTCTTCTAAGAGTATTGCTTGCTTTTGCGTAGTTGAGAATAATGTTATTTCAGTGGATGGATATGTTCATTACACTGTAATGCATGTAAAAACAACGTGCAAAGAAACATCAGTAAAAGACATCTCAAAGAGTGCTACTTGGAAAAGAAAAAAGAAAAAGATATGGGGTAGTGAGTCAACATTAGTAAGGGGTAGTATAAACAGTGGTTAAACCCATGTCTTGAGCCAGGCACAAGAGCAAAAGACAGAGAGAGGACCTCAATGAAGAAAGAGGAGACAAAAAATAATGGCCTGGGGAGAGCTTAGACCCGTGGGGTTGGCAGAGCCCAGACCAGAGGGTTGGGAGCAGCGCTGCTGGTGTTGGGGGTGCTCCAGCCAGCAGAACAGTGGGAAGGGAAAAGCAGTGGGCCCATTTAGAGGTTGAAAGAGGCAGGGACTGAGAAGCTCCAGGGTTTGAGGACCACTCCCCCACCCATACAACAGTTAGTATCCCAACTGCGGACCACGTGTCCCACGCCCCAGAGCGATGGCCCTTGTCGTTTTGTTTGTTTGTTTGTTTGTTTTTGAGACAGAGTTTGGCTCTTGTTGCCCAGGCTGGAGTGCAATAGCGCAGTCTCGGTTCACTGCAACCTCTGCCTCAAGCGATTTTCCTGCCTCAGCCTCCCGAGTAGCTGGCATTACAGGCATGCGCCACTATGACCGGCTAATTTTGTATGTTTAGTATAGACGGGGTTTCTCCATGTTGGTCGGGTTGGTCTCGAACTCCCGATCTCAGATGATCTGCCCACCTCGGCCTCCCAAAGTGCTGGGATTACAGGCGTGAGCCACCGCGCCCGGCCGCCCCTTGTATCTTTAGGTCTCTTCTGCTTTATCAAACATGGACCAAAATAGGGTGCTCCTCAGGCATACAGGCGCCAACCAGCCACTGCTTCTGGTAAAGAGTCTTTCATCGCATTTAGTCATTTCTACAGTAAAACGTATTTTCCAAAGACTGCAGAACACCAGTCATGATGAGTTTTGTTTCTTTGTTTCTTACAATCAGAGGGGTTTCATTCGTTCACAGAGAAAGATGATTTGCTATTTTTGTATTTTCAAGTTGTAACACATGTTTTTTCCCTTAGCTCTTATAACCTTAATATTTTTATATTTCATTATGAGTTTTTGTTCTCCATTAAAAATGTCAGTCCAAGGGAGGCCTTTATTTCGTCCATTTAAGGATTAGAAGATTGCCTGGCACAGAGTACACACCTGATGAAGCCGTGCTGAATACCTAAGTGAATAAAAACGCGGCATAAATAGCAGCTCAGGGCTCTAGGCGGTGGCGTGACTGAGAGCCTAGGCGCCAAGGGGAGGAGAGGGTAATCGCGAAGGCTCCCCAGGGGAGAAACCGAGGGGCTGAGAGAACCAGATCGACGAGGGCCAACGCCCAGCAGGGTGCCTGAAGAAGCCGATTCTCCTGCCCAGGGTACCTGAGGTTCGAAGGATGCTTCGTGCAGGCTCGCCTTGTGTCTCACCCGCCAGACCTAGGAAGCCAGACCTAGGAAGCCAGACCTAGGCAGGCAGAGGACACAGGTGGCCAATGGCCGGGCCCGTCCAGCCCCGGTCCTGCCCTCGTCCCAAAGTTTCCTGGGATTGGCTGCCTGCCCCGCGGCCCTCCTCCCAGCCCCGCCCCCGCCCAGAGTCTTCCCTGCGCCGAAAGCGCGGGTCTGTTCCTAGTCTTGAGCGGGAGAAAATTACCCAGCTCGGAGCACCTGGCCAGTGGGACCGGTGGGTTCCTGGTGCCTGAATCCGGCTGTCCGCCCTGCGGTGCCCCGCCCCGCCCCAACCCAGGACCTTCCCAGCCCCGCTCCGCCCCAACCCAGGATCTTCCCAGCCCTTGTGTGTCCCCGCTCACTTCAGTTCCCGCCGCGCGCCTTCCTCTTGGTCCTCTGGCCTGGCGGCGATCGTCGGCCAGTTTGTCCCTCGGAGTTGCACTGTGAGTGCGTTTCTGCCCTTTGGTTTCCGGCGGGGAGGGCTCCCAGGCAGGGTCTGGGCTCGACCCGTGTCCCCTCGAGCTTTGCCCGCCCCGAGCTCCTCTGTTGCCCGCGGCCAGAACGGAGGGGTAGAGCAGCCCTCGGTGGCCCAGGGGGCGGACGGCCGTGCCAGTCCCAGGGCCGCGCGAGGCACAGGCGCTGCGTCCTGCGGAGCCGCTGGGAGAATCCCGGGGCGGGTCCCGGCGCCGTAACAAGTTTGCGCTTTGCCTCCCTAGGGCGGACACGCCGCTACTTTGTAGCGGGTTTCGGGCGGGCCACGCGTGCGGCAACAGGAACCCAACCCCGGCCGACCTTGGGCTCCAGGAGTTCGTCGTCTACGTTTGCGGAGGTGCGGTAGCCTCAGTTTTAAGCGCAGGTATGTTCCTACCCTTGAGCGGGAGGAAATTACCCAGCCCCGAGCACGTGGCCAGTGGGACCGGAAGGTTCCTGGTGTCTGAATCCCGCTCGCTTAACAGGAAGGCAATAGAGGCTGTGCTCTGAACCTTTCCCTCACGATGGTCTTCTGCCTATTGACCATGCTGGTGTCTTTCCCATGTGGCCCTGTATGGTTGGCATGGTTCCTGTCTTTAGGACTTGTGAGTATAACGCTTTATTTTTTCCTGAGCCTCTCCTATGTCTCCCCTTTGTGAGCACAGTGGCTAAAGAAGTCCATTTGGTCCCATGTCTAATCCATCGCATAACTGCTTGGCCCCCTTTGGTAGCCATGTCTGTTTTAGGTTGTGGGGCATTTGCCCGACAATGAACGTGAGTCAGAGATAAGAGGAGGGTCGCAAGCTGGGTGGAGGAGAGACAGAGGGTCCATTTTTGCCTGCCCATTTAGCAGCTTTCTCAGCCCTACAATTCCATAAAGATACTCTATCAGTTTCCTAAGTGTTGCGCAATGAACAGTAACAATTTATGTAGGAAAATAAATAGCCTGTAATAGGATAACAGTTATATGCCCATGGGTGATGGGAGTATCTGCTGAGGTCGAGAGTCTATGGGGGGGTAGGGCGCAGTGGCTCACGCCCGTGATCCCAACACTTTGGGAGGCCGAGATGGGTGGATCGCCTGAGGTCAGGAGTTCGAGACCTACCTGGCCAACATGGTGAAACCCCATCTCTACTCAAAATTCAAAAATTAGCCAGGCGTGGTGGTGCATGCCTGTAATTCCAGCTACCCGGGAGGCTGAGGCAGGAGAATTGCTTGAACCCGGGAAGCAGAGGTTGCAGTGAGCAGAGATCACACCACTGCACTCCAGCCCAAGCAACAGAGTGAGATTCCATCTCAATTAATAATAATAAGAAGAAGAATTCCATCTCAAATAATCATCATCATCATCTATGGGGCTTCCAAACTGCCAAGGACATGGCAGAGTCCCAGGGTATATACCTAGTCAGTGTAAGTAGTGTACGTTTTCTCTTTCGCCAGTGTACAAGCTCACTATGTCATAGCAGGTTATTATCTTTCTGAGAATTTTGATTATAAGAGTTGTCACAGGACAGAGTAAGTCTGTTTTTGTTTGTTTGCTTAAGACAGAGCCTCGCTGTGTCACCCAGGCTGCCATCTCGGCTCACTGCAACCTCCACCTCCTGGGTTCAAGTGATCCCCCAAGTAGCTGGGAAGACATGCACAAGCCACCACGCTGGCTAATTTTTGTATTTTTTAGTAGAGATGGGGTTTCACCATGTTGGCCAGGCTGATCTCAAACTCCTGACCTCAGGTGATCTGCCTACCTCGGCCTCCCAAAGTGCTGGGATTACAGGTGTGAGCCACCACACCCGGTCCAGAGTAAGTGTGGATGGCTCAAGGGAGTGTCTTAAGAGGTCTTCTTGTGGTTTAGAAGCCAACTCTGTGACTGTAAGGCAATCATGTGATGGGGAGTGGGGTTCTCCATCAGGGAGAGGTATAGGTTTAGAGCATTACAGAGTTGCAAGATGAGGAGGGGTTGGTCTGTCAAGTAGAAAGGCACTCTTTTATGGAACTGTAAGAGCTGACACAGAATGGGAAACAAAGGTAAATAAGAGAACCTATTGTAAGGTTAATGGCTTTGTCAATTAGGGTGGCAGCTGAGGTCACTACATAGGCGTAGGAGCATGCCTGACGCCACAGGATCCAACTGACATGAAAAATATGCTATGAGGCTGGGCATGGTGGCTCACACCTGTAATACTAGCACTTTGGGATGCCAAGATGAGAGGATTGCTTGAGCTTAGAAGTTTGAAACCACCCTGGGCAACATGGCCAGACCTTGTCTCTATTAAAAATAATTAAAAAAAAAAAAAAAAAAAAGAAGCCAGGTATGGTGGTGCATGCCTGTAGTCCCAGCTACAGGGGAGACTGAGGTGGGAGGATCTCTTGAGCCCAGGTGTTCGATGCTGCAGTGAGCCATGCTTGTACCACTGCATTCCAGCTTAGGCAACAGAGTGAGACCCTGTCTCCAAGGAAAAAAAAAGAAAAAAAAAATATGCTATGGAACTTACCTGAGAGGAAGAAAGTTGTCCTAGAATACCCACAGCTATCTCATTGTTTTCACAGCAATATACACAGAAAGGCTTGTCAAAACTGAGTAAATAAAAACAGGTGTGTGGGGTGGTTAATGCTAATTTCAATATCTCAGTAAAGGTTTCTGTAGTTGTGCCTGGGAGAGCACGTAGAGGTTAGGCAAAGGCAGCACAACTGGGAATCCACTGGCAGCAACAGCCAGCTGCTAAGTGTGCACACCTGCCTTTGAGATCAGGATGAACGCAAGTGACGCAAGGCCTTTGCGGGTGAGTTTTAGTAATTTGAGACATTCCATGGCCTAAGTAGGTAACAGTTCAAATGTCCGTACCCATTGAAATCTGGTTCCGGGAGGCATTATGACCAGAGTCAGCCAGTCTTCAGATGTTCTCAGGTGAAAGTAGTCTTTATACTATTCTGCTGGGCCATTACTGCCTACAGTGTCAAATACCAACACTTGGTTTTAATGCACTGTCAAAGCTAAGGTTAAGTTTGAAGGCATCATATGTGATATGTAAAAATATCACAAATGTGCTTAAACTGTAAGGAATTTGTTCAGCTGTGACTCCAGACAGGAGTCCAGCTCCTCCAAAGAGGAGCTTTACATTCTCTTCTCTGGATTTTATGGAGACTCACTTAACCCTTCTGCTTAATGCACGTGTCAACCTTAAAAGGGGCACAAGAAAGGGTGATTAAAGATTTTTTTTTTTTTTTTTTTTTTTACAGGGTTTGCTACTACTCCCTGCACTGCTCCCTGGTCCACAGCTCATGAATCTCAGTTTCTTTTTTGAGATGGAGTTTCCCTCTTGTTGCCCAGGCTGGAGTGTAATGGCACAATCTCGGCTCACTGCAACCTCCACCTCCCAGGTTCATGCGATTCTCCTGCCTCAGCCTCCCGAGTAGCTGGGATTACAGGCATATGCCCCCACGCCTGGCTAATTTTATATTTTTAGTAGAGACGGGGTTTCTCCATGTTGGTCAGGCTGGGCTCGAACTCCTAACCTCAGGTGATCCGCCCGCCTTGACCTCCCAAAGTGTTGGGATTACAGGCGTGAGCCACTGCACCCGGCTGCATCTCAGTTTCTTTAAGTCTGCAATCCCCGTTAGAAGCAGCTGTTTTGCTAAGTGAGCCCATGGGTGTCAATTGCCTTTCTGTTAAGAGAGCCAGATTTGGGCCTTGGTGACAAACGCACCAAGGAACCCTCCAGTCGCACTGGTCATGTGCTTGTGGCCTGGGTCATTTTATTCCACTCAAGGCCAGGGATGTATGGTTTAACCTCCATGGGAAAGAAGAGGCAGGGCAGGGTGAACAGCTTAGGCTTGGCTAGTTTGAATAATTTCAATGGATTTCAAACTGTAGAGGTTGTCCCCTAGTTGCATAGCACTTGGCCCTGGGATGATTAAGGCAGACAAATAATTGCTTATGTGTGTAAGGGCCAGATAGAGGAGGTATGGCTCTGGATTGATTAGTTTGTATATCAAAGTCATGCTCCTGGTTGGCCCTTTGTTATCTCTGAGAATTGGCTAGCCCCCAAGAAAGGTAGTCTCCTCAGCTGGAAAGGTTTTTTGTTTGTTTGTTTTTGGTTTTGTTTTTTAGAGTCTCACTCTGTCACCCAGGCTGGAGTGCAGTGGCGTTATCTTGGGTCACTGGAATCTCCACCTCCTGGGTTCAAGAGATTCTCCTCCCTCAGTTTCCCGAGTAGCTGGGACCACAGGCGCACACCACTATGCCCAGCTAATTTTTGTATTTTTAGTAGAGGTGGGGTTTCGCCATGTTGGCCAGGCTGTTCTTGAACCCCTGGCCTCAAGTGATCCATCCGTCTCAGCCTCCCAAAGTGCTGGGATTACAGGTGTGTCCCACTGTGCCCAGCCCTCAGCTGGAAAGGTTTTCCAAATGTCAGAACATAATTAGTATACAGAAAATTTTAAGGTATTTACATATGTGTGAATAGGATGATCAAAAGAGCCAAAAAGAGCCAAAAGACAGTTGGCCCTTGGCATCCATAGCATTTCTGATCAAATTATTTCCCAGTGCAGTACTTGTAAATCTCACCAAGACTCTAGAGATGGTAAGCATACTGCAAAGAGTCTTCCAAGACCCACACTGCCTTTCATGGTACTCTAAATGGACTTTATAGATTTGTCTCCAGTCTTAGACTGTTCTCACTGCATGTTTAATGGATGGACTGTGCTATCCAACTAGATGTGCTAAGGCCATAACAGTGGAAAAGAAACTAACAACTGAGATTATTTCTTGTTTTGGCATTGCTTTATGAATTGAATCAGATAAAGGAACTCACTTTACAGCAGAATTAAATCAGTTGCTTGCAAAACTCTTGGATATTCATTAAAATTGTATACCCCCTACTATCCTCAATCCTGAAGGCAAGTGAAACATAAAAATCTAAACATAAAATGAACTCTAGGAAAAAATCTGTCAATAAACTGGACTCAGACGGCCAGAAGCATTACCCTTGGTCCTTATAAAGATCTGGAATACTGACCGGTATGGTGGCTCATGGCTGTAATCCCAACACTTTGGGAGGCTGAGACAGGATGATCAGTTGAGGCCAGGGGTTCAAGACCAGCCTGGGCAACAAAGTGAGATCCCCATCTCTACAAAAAATAAGAAACAAACAAAAAAGGTCTGGAATACTCCAAATAGGAGGACTAACTGCTTTTGAAATAGTTTTTGGCTACTCTGTGCCTACTGGCATCTCTAAAACTTTCATAGATTGAATGCGCATTGTGGGGACTTCAGTGAACAATTCAAAACTGTGACTAATTATATACAATAATTAGTATACTTGGAGCATATTTTCAACAGGTAAAAATGTGTGGTTTTCACTAATAGACCCTGCCATCTTTTCAACCAGGTGATCAAGTATATCTCAAAGTTTTTAGAAGAAAAGATGTAACCTCCCTGGAAAAAGAAGAGACTTTATGAAGTACTGCTAACCACCTACATAGTCATCAAAATAAAATTCCTGAATTTGTACAAGCCACAGCAAGCTAGATTGAGATCATCACATGACAACTGGAAGGCCAAGCCTATGGGTTACCTCAAATTAAGGAATTTCAGCACC
The DNA here is from genome assembly GCF_028885655.2 of Pongo abelii. NCBI lineage: Eukaryota > Metazoa > Chordata > Mammalia > Primates > Hominidae > Pongo > Pongo abelii. The sequence goes on from NC_071988.2 coordinate 66,324,819, forward strand.
TGCTCACAGGAGGTGAGCAGGAGGAAATTCATCTCCATGAGCAGATGAAGTAGACAGCTTTACTCAGTATCTCACACCAAGAACTTCCTCTCCAACTCCAACTAGCTGAAACATCTTCCCTCCTCGACCTGGAAAATTCTCTGACTTAGAAATTTAAACAAAACCCTCCCCTTTCATTGAATCTCCATTGTCTGGAGTTTGCTTGTCTTAACCTAGCCTGTTCTCCCTCTGTTCCTCCACTATGGGCTCCCTTTCAAACTATGCCCTGCTTCAACTAACCTTTACTGCTTTTTTGACAATTCTAGTACAACCTCAACACCTGCTTGCTCCAGTTTTCCGGACACTATCTATCTTGACTAATCAGTCTAATTGCTGGTTATGTGAACATCTAGATAATGCAGAACAACCCGAACTAGTTTTTGTTCCTTCCAGTGCAAGCACCTGGTGGACCTATTCTGGACAATGGATGTATGAAAGGGTGTGGTATCCACAAGCAGAAGTACCGAATCCCTCTACTTCCTCCTATGGTAAAGTGACTCGGCACTGGGAAGCCTCCATGGAAGCTCAAGGTCTATCCTTTGCTCAAGTAAGGTTATTGGAGGGAAATTTTTCTCTTTGCGTAGAAAATAAAAATGGCACTGGACCCTTCCTAGGTAATATACCTAAACAATACTGTAATCAAATACTATGGTTTGATTCTACAGATGGCACCTTCATGCCCTCTATAGATGTTACAAATGAATCCAGGAATGATTATGATGATACAAGTGTTTGCCTAGGCACTAGACAATGTTCCTGGTTTGCAGGTTGCACAAACCGGACCTGGAACAGCTCAGCTGTTCCCTTGATTGGTCTGCCCAATACCCAAGACTACAAATGGGTAGATCGAAATTCTGGATTGACCTGGTCAGGTAATGACACCTGTCTCTATAGCTGCCAAAACCAAACCAAAGGCCTTCTGTACCAGCTGTTTCGCAACCTATTTTGCTCTTATGGCCTGACAGAGGCACATGGGAAATGGAGATGTGCAGATGCCAACATAACTAATGACAAAGGTCATGATGGACACCAGACCCCCACCTGGTGGCTCACAGGTTCCAATCTGACCTTGTCTGTGAACAACTCTGGCCTCTTTTTTTTGTGCGGCAATGGGGTGTACAAAGGGTTTCCACCTAAATGGTCTGGGCGATGTGGACTTGGGTATCTTGTACCTTCCCTCACCAGATACCTCACCTTAAATGCTAGCCAAATTACAAACCTGAGATCCTTCATTCATAAAGTAACACCACATAGATGCACCCAACGAGACACAGACGATCCACCTCTGTATTGCAACCCCAAAGACAATTCAACAATAAGGGCCCTTTTTCCAAGTTTGGGAACTTATGATTTAGAAAAGGCAATTCTAAACATTTCCAAAGCAATGGAACAGGAATTCAGTGCCACTAAGCAGACCTTGGAAGCACACCAATCAAAAGTTAGCAGTTTAGCCTCTGCATCCCAAAAGGATCATGTCTTGGATATACCGACCACCCAACGACAAACGGCTTGTGGAACTGTTGGCAAACAGTGTTGCCTCTATATAAATTATTCAGAAGAAATAAAGTCTAATATACAGCGTCTCCACGAAGCATCCGAGAACCTGAAGAATATACCGTTACTTGATTGGGAAGGCATATTTGCAAAAGTGGGAGACTGGTTCAGATCATGGGGCTATGTGCTTTTAATTGTTCTTTTCTGCTTATTCATCTTTGTTTTAATCTATGTTCGTGTCTTTCGCAAATCTCGCAGATCCCTTAACTCCCAACCTCTGAACCCAGCCTTATCTCCACAGCAATCAGCACAGCTCCTTGTCAGTGAAACTTCATGTCAAGTTTCAAATAGGGCAATGAAAGGACTAACAACCCATCAATATGACACAAGTCTACTTTGAGAATATCTGAACAAACAGCAGCTGCAGATAAAAAGCCTTAGCTAAACTTTGATGAGTAAAGCAGGCCTTACTGAGAATTCAGCTGCCAAAACCCTCCTCTGAGTGTTCCTCTTATAAGAGCACTTAGCACTAGGACCTCCCAAGGTATTGTAAATAAGCCTTATCAGAACTTTTCATAGTTTCACCCTGAAGCCTTAAGACACACACCATTAAGCTGATCTGTAAACCCTTACCCCTTGCTGTTCAGAGAGCTACTCTTTATAGTGTTCTTGCATGCATATATAATAAATGTTTTTTTCTATTGATTTGTTAATTTGCAAGCCCCCAAACACTGGAACTAAGTTGGGGGCAGGATAGTTTCTCCCAACAGCACTTTGTAGGCTTCTGGATAGACCAAAGAGTGTGTTTGAATAGATAAGGGAATTTTGTTCCCTTGATTTTGGTTGAAGGTAGAAGAATCTAATGTACACATACACAGGACTATGTCCTTAAATTTGTCTCAAAGAATAAATATTGGGTAGTCATCAGAATTGACTGAAAACTTACTTTAGGGAGAAAGCCACAAATAATTTAGGCTGGTATGATCTGAGCTTTCCTGACTTCCCATGGGCATTTTAGTGGTCTAATGGAATGTTAGTCTGATATGCATTTTAGCCATCTTATGACATGGGCCGCAAGTGGAAGTACGATGTAGGGAGTGTTGAGGTGGCATCTATTATATCAAATGCTTCACTCTGCCCAGTCCTCTGGTGAGTTCCTTACATGCATCTTTCTAGTTAATCCTCTCAGTGTTCATATTTTACAGATTAATCAACTCAAAGGGTAGATAGCTTGCTAAAGATTATACTATTACTGAAAAATAGCAAGATGCAGAACAGGGTACCTAGTATGTTACTTTTTTTTTTTTTTTGAGGCAGAGTCTGGCCCTTTCACCCAGGCTGGAGTGCAGTGGCTCGATCTCGGCTCACTGCAACCTCTGCCCCCTGGGTTCATGCCATTCTCCTGCCTCAGCCTCCCGAGTAGCTGGGACTACAGGCGCCTGCCACCACGCCTGACCAATTTTTTGTATTTTTAGTAGAGACGGGGTTTCACCGTGTTAGCCAGGATGGTCTCAGTCTCCTGACCTCATGATCCACCCACCTCAGCCTCCCAAACTACTGGGATTATAGGTGTGAGTCACTGCACCCAGCCTAGTATGTTACTTTTTATTTTAAAAAAGGTGAAATGATATGTATATGTGTATGTATTTGCAAATAAAACAGGAAAAGCCATTCACAATTGAAAGTGATTACATGTAAGAGGAATGGACAGTGAGATTCTCACCTCCTTTTTAAGGTTGCACATAAACAAATTTATGAACATAGCAGATTGATAATTTATTAACAGAATAATCATTTCAAGTTACATTAAGAAAACATGGATGGCCAGGCGTGGTGGCTCACGCCTGTAATCCCAGCACTTTGGGAGGCCAAGGTGGGCAGATCACGAGGTCAAGAGATCAAGACCATCCTGGCCAACATGGTGAAACCCCATCTCTACCAAAAATACAAAAATTAGCTGGGCATGGTGGCAGGCACCTGTAGTCCCAGCCACTCAGGAGGCTGAGGCAGGAGGATCGCTTGAACCCAGGAAGCGGAGGTTGCAGTCAGCCGAGATCGCACCACTGTATTCCAACCTGGCAACAGAGCAAGATTCTGTGGCAAAAACAAACAAACAAACAACAACAAAAAAAAACACAGACTGGGTGTGGTGGCTCATGCCTGTAATTCCAGCACTTTGCAAGGCTGAGGCAGGTGGATTGCTTGAGCCCAGGAGTTGGAAATCAGCCTGGGCAACATGGCGAAACCCTGTCTCTACAAAAAATTAGCCAGGTGTGGTGGCACGTACCTATAGTCCCAGCTACCCAGGAGGCTGACGTGGGAGGATCACGTGAGGCTGGGAGGTCGGGGCTGCTGTGAGCCAAGATTGTGCCACTGCACTCCAGCCTGGGTGATGGGGTGAGCTCCTGTCTCAAAAAGATAAAGAAAAGAAAACTCATACTCTGGAACAATAGAACCCTTATAGATGGGTTTATTGTTCATAGTAATGTTGATATCAAAAGAAGGTAGGGTGCAGTGGCTTATGCCTGTAATCCCAGCACTTTGGGAGGCCAAGGCAGGCAGATCACCTGAGGTCAGGAGTTCGAGACCAGCCTGACCAACGTGGAGAAACCCTGTCTCTACTAAAAAAAAAAAAATACAAAATTAGCCAGGCCTGGTGGTGTATGCCTGTAATCCCAGCTACTCAGGAGGCTGAGGCAAGAGATCACTTGAATCCAATAGGCGGAGATTGCGGTGAGCCGAGATCGCGCCATTGCACTCCAGCCTAGGCAACAAGAGCGAAACTATGTCTCAAAAAAAAACCCCCAAAAACACAACACACAGACACACACAAAAGAAGGTAAGAAAAACTTTCAGCAATATAGGATACAAGAGAAAGGCTCCTTGAGCTGAAAGACATAGGACTTCCTGTGTTTGTTATGCAATATACATTGAAACTAGAGAAGCCATTAAAAGATAATGCAACTTTCAGTATTGGGTATTTGTGATGCTTGGTTCTTTCTTTCTTTCTTTCTTTCCTTTCTTTCTCTCTCTCTTTCTTTCTTTCTCTCATTCTTTCTTTCTTTCTTTCCTTTTTTTTGACGGAGTTTCACTCATGTTGCCCAGGCTGGAGTGCAGTGGCACAATCTCAGCTCACTGGAACCTCCGCCTGCTGGGTTCAAGTGATCCTCCTGCCTCAGCCTCCTGAGTAGCAGGGATTACAGGCACGCACCACCATGCCCAGCTAATTTTGTGTATTTTTAGTAGAGATGGGGTTTCTCCATGTTGGTCAGGCTGGTCTTGAACTCCCAACCTCAGGTGATCCGCCTGCCTTGGCCTCCCAAAGTGCTGGGATTACAGGTGTGAGCCACCGCACCTGGCCTGGTCCTCATTTCACAATGTCAAGTACGAATACAAAGTGAAGAGGAAATATGAAATAAAGAGGCAGTCATTGGAATGTTAGAAAATGTCTTATTAATTTAGGATAAAGTTTCATCAAATAGCATGACTGATTTTGAGGTGTGTTAAGCTGCACAATATTGGATTAAAGTAAGGTTTGTAGGGCATGAAAAGTTATAGGAAATAGTTTCAACATTACTAGTGATGGACACAGAGGTATTTCTGATTTTCAAAACTCATAGGGGAAAAAAATCCTCTTTCCATTGTTATGCATCAGAAGGAACACAAAATAGGTTGGTTGGCAAAAACATTTATTAGCCAGCTCAAAGGCTCACCAGATGTTTTACCTTCCTATTTCCTGATATATTTATTAATTAGAAGCTTAAGGAAAATTGTTATCCAATATTTTTTATCAGTGTGGACTCATGGATATATATATTGTTCTTTGGGTTGTAATCCAGTACTATCATACTGTTGCTCAAAGTGTTGCAGCTTTGGCCTTTGAGAGCTCTTGAAAAATTGGTTCCTCTTTCCTTTTGACATGCCTCTCCCTATGTGTTTTTTGTTTGTTTGGCCTTATTTTTTTTTCAGCACTTCCTTACTCTCCAGTGCTCCAATATGCTGCAAGCTCATCTTTTATTTTTCCTGCCCAGCCCTAGAATCAGTGATTTTTTTTCCCAAGAAACCATTGTTCCCTGTACTGAAAAATGGTTTTAGAAACCAAGATCTGGGCACAAGATGTGCTCATTGCTACTGCTACTAGGTTATCACTGTGTAGGCCCCCTCAGTGGACACAGCTAGGAAATGTTTGTATGTATACACAGATACCTGTACATCTATACCTACAGTTTATTGAAATAAACCAGTTTATACTGATATCTGCAACTCTCATTCAGCACCACAGGATTCATTCTAGCCTCACCTTACCCCTTGCTTATTTGTAACTTTTCTGTTGCTGAGAAACCTGTCTCCTATTATCTAAGATTTATTTGCTTATTTGTTAAACTCTACTATATGTGTAAACTAGTTACATAACATAGTTACATAATTGCTAACCTGTCCCTTTATGAGAAACAAAGTAACCAATTAGAATACAGCATTTGCTTTTTTGTCTTTAGCTTTGCAGTATTCAGTCAAGACATTGTTTTTGAAAGTTAAATCATCTTCTCAATTTATATATAGGTATATACACATATGTGTATATATATTCACTTCTTTAAAAGTTAACCCATCATTATTGGCATCTAGAGAATCTACATACAAAGTACAAGCAAACAAGAAAACGCTAAATTCACTTAAATCATGAAAAGTAATTGGGCTAGCCTCCTCATACAATTCTAATGATAGTTACACAGATGGACTACTGAAGAACAAATACTTTTTATTCTTTTGATTGTTATCTATGACTTTATACAGGATATATATTTTTTAATTTCTCCACAGAAAGCTTCAGAAGATGAGTATTTAAATGTAGCCATCTTAACCAGCAATCAGTACTACCACAAGGAATATTTCAGGGGTGGCAACAACCCTGCAATAATCCTGCAGCATGGGTCGCTTTGCTTTCAAAACCTAGAGGTGCACAAAGTCAAAGGTGAAGAAAATGTGCATTCACAGTTAAGAAAATATTATGCTATACAGTAATTACAACTGTGAGGGAATATATGCAATAAAGATAATTGTTTGGGAGGAAATGTGGATGATTTTTTTTTCTGTTTTCCTAACGAATGCCTTAGGACATAATACTTTTTGAGTGAGATCTTTGTGGTGACATAATAATTCTGTATCTGAATTGTGATGGTTCCATGAATTTACACATGACAAAATGACATAGAATGATGTAATATTGGCACACACAGCTCAATGTCAATTTTCTAGTTTTGTTTTTGTGCTATAGTGACTTCCACTTGGGGGAATTTGGGTGAAGGCTACGTGGAATCTCTCTGCACTATTTTTTTTTCGAATATATAATTCAGAGTAAAAAGCTTTAAAAAGTAATAGTATTTTACATCCTCAAATTAAACAGATGTATAAATATATACATATATAGTTTATGTATGTTAAAGCTAGTTGCCTTTTTCAATGAGTTTCTTTTTTCTGTATTAAACTATCCTTCAGAAAGGTTGAAGCAAATGTACCATGTATAATAGGATATTTAAAATTTCATTTCCATTGGCTGAGTAATTTCACTGGAAATGTATCTTAAGGAAATACTCTGCCCTTTCATACCTTCTGTCTTCCTAATAATTTCTACAAAGATATTCAAAAAACCATTTTGCCAAATAAATGGTCTATAAATTTCTTAACACATCGTGCAGTGCCAGTCTTAATGGTTGGCCACTCCCTCTTTCCAAACACCTTCCCTGAATCACAGTGTGATGCTTAATTTTTGTGTCAGCTTGACTGGGCTACAGAACACCTAGATATTTGATTAAACAGTATTCTGAGTGTTTCTGTAAAAGTGTTTTGGGATGAAATTAACACTTAAATGGGAATAGTGAGTAAAGCAGATTTATCTCCCTAATGTGAGTCGGCCTTATCCAATCAGCTGAAGGCCTAAAGAGAATAAGAGGGCTGACCCTCCCCTGAGGAAGAGAATTCTTCCTGCTTGACTGCCTGTGAATTTGACCTTTCCCCCTTGCCTTCAGCTGTTTCTGGGTCTCAAGCCTACCAGGCCTTAAACAGGAACTACACAATTGGCTCTCTTGAGTCTCTAGCAATGATTCCCAAATCTGTATCTCAAACCTGGATTTCTCTACTCAACTCCAAACTCATGTCTCTTTGTACTTATCTGTCATCTCCCCTTGGATGCTGAAGAGGCATCTCAACCTTAGCATGGACAAACTTCACTTTCAGCTCCCTCCCCCAGACTTATTCTTCAGTTTTCCTTATCTCAATGAATAATGACACTATCCACCTAGTTGCTCATGCCAAAACTCAGGTGGTCTTTCACTATTCCTTTCTTTCCCTTTTGTCCAACACATCCAATCAACCAGCAAGCTCCTTCAACTCAATTTCCACAACACAGTCAGAATAATCTATCAGCATTACCCCACTTTAAACCACCACTTCCTCTAGCCACTTTGGAAACCTACTGTGTTTAATCTTATCCCCCTAAAAATCTATTCTTTGTGCTTTAGGCAAATGGGGACTTTAGAAAACATAACCAGTATCACTTGGCCAGGCACAGTGGCTCATGCCTGTAACCCAGCATTTTGGGAGGCCAAGGTGGGCGGATCACTTGAGGTCAGGAGTTGAAGACCAGCCGGGCCAACATGGAGAAACCCCGACTCTACAAAAAAATACAAAAATGAGGGCCAGGCATGTGGCTCATGCCTGTAATCCCAGCAATTTGGGACACCAAGGGGGGTAGATCAAAAGGTCAGGAGATCAAGACCATCCTGGCTAACACAGTGAAACCTGTCTCTACTAAAAATACAAAAAATTAGCTGGGCGTGGTGGCACACACCTGTAGTCCCAGCTACTCAGGAGGCTGAGGCAGGAGAATCGCTTGAACCGGGGAGGCGGAGGTTGCAGTGAGCCAAGATCATGTCACTGCACTCCAGCCTGGGTGACAGAGCGAGACACCGTCTCAAAAAAAAAAAAAAAAAAAAACAAAAATTAGCCAGGTGTGGCGGTCGCCTGTAATCCCAGCTGCTCAGGAAGCTGAGTCAGGAGAATTGCTTGAACCCGGAGGCAGAGGTTACAGTGAGCCAAGATCACGCCACTGTACTCCAGCCTGGGCGACACAGTGAGACCCAGTCAAAAAAAAAAAAAAAAAAGAAAGAAAGAAAGAAAAAGAAACAAAGAAAAGAAAAGAAGAAAACATAACCAGTATCACATAACTTTCTATAAGAAAAGTCTTCAAGGGCTTATCATTGAAGAATAGAATCCAAACTCTTTACACAGCCCATAAACCCATATATGATCAGATACTTCGATTTCCCATGTTTGTTCTATCTTGAGACTTTTGTTATAGCTGTTCCTCTGCCTGGAATACTTCCCCTGTGTCCATCTTCACATGGCTTGAGTTATTGTCACTAAGGTCTCAGTTTAAATATTACCTTTGGGAGGCTTCCCAATCTGAAGAAATACTGTAGTCCCTTAATGGCATGGTGCATTACCTGGTATTTTATCTTTCATCTCTAGAATAAATGAGGGATAGTAGGTACTATAGCCATCAGACAGCATAGCATTAAAAGAAAGTAGGAACTTTTGAGTGGGAATAAAATTGGTCCTTTCATAATCTTTATTTTTATCAAGTTGAATGATTTCTTAATTTTCACTTATTCGTCCATTCATTCAAAAAATATTAATTGGCCGGCATGGTGGCTCACACCTGTAATCCCAGCACTTTGGGAGGCCGAGATGGGTGGATCACCTGAGGTCAGGAGTCCAAGACCAGCATGGCCAACATGATGAAACCCCGTCTCTACTAAAAATACAAAAATTAGTTGGGCATGGTGGTGGGCGCCTGTAATCCCAACTACTCGGGAGGCTGAGGTGAGAGAATCGCTTGAACCCGGGAGGAGGTTGCAGTGAGCCGAGATTGCACCATTGCACTCCAGCCTGGGCAACAAGAGTGTAACTCCATCTAAAAAACACACTATATATATATGTGTGTATATATATATATGTGTGTGTATATATATATGTATAAATTGAGTATTAAGTATTTCCAATGTGCTAGTCATGGTTCTAGGTGTTGGACATATAGCAGTGAACAAGACAGACATTGTATCAATAGAAACAAACAATTCACAAATTTAAAAATCACACTTTGAAAAGTGCCATAGTGAAAATAAAAACAGTGATATGGTTGAGAGTAGCTGGAAGGCTACCTGTACAGGCAGCAGAGCACAGCAATTAAATAAAAGCACTTATAAGCTACTTTCTTGCTGTATATTGAGATTTTTACCCAACTTTGCTGGGATTCAGTTTTCTTGCTATAAGATGGGAATGATAATAGAATCTCTCTCATTGGGTTCTTGTGAGAATATTTTGAGTTTTGTATGTAAAGGGTTAGAAAGTGCCTGGCATATAGAAATATATTTTGGTTTTGTTTTAGGTTTGTTGTTGTTTTTAGGCAGGGTCTCACTCTGTCACCTAGTCTGGAGTGCAGTGGCAACCATGGCTCACTCTGATGTCTGCCTCCTGGGATCAAGCAATCCTCCCACCTCAGCCTCCCAAGTAGCTGGGACTACAGATGTGCACCACCATGCCCAGCTAATTTTTGTATTTTTGTGGGTAAAGACAGGGTTTCACCATGTTGCCCAGTCTAGTCTTCAACTTGTGGGCTTGAGTGATCCACCTGCCTTGGCCTCCCAAAGTGCTCGGATTACAGGTGTGAGCCACCACACCCAGCCTCTAGTCTTTGTTTTGCTTTGTTTTTATTACTTTAAACTGAGGGCTCAGATAAAGCTTCTCAGAGAAAGAACTATGCAGGCTGGAATCTAAAGCATGTGAAGAATCCTGTCTTGTAAAGATGGGGGATTGTGAAGAGCATTCCAGACAAAAGAAACTGCTGGTAGAGGTTGGTCATGGTGGCTCACGCCTGTAATCCCAGCACTTTGGGAGACCAAGGCAGGTGGTTGACCTGAGGTCAGGAGTTCGAGACCAGCCTGGCCAACATGGCAAAACCCTGTCTCTACTAAAAATACAAAAAAATTAGCCAGGCATGGTGGTGGGCACCTATAATCCCAGCTACTCGGGAGGCTGAGGCAGGAGAATCGCTTCAACCCCTGGGGCGGAGGTTGCAATGAGCTGAGATAGCCATTTCACTCCAGCCTGGGGGAAAGAAAAAAACTCCATCTTGGGGGGAAAAAAAAGTGGCTGGGTGCGGTAGCTCACGCCTGTAATCCTAAGCACTTTGGGAGGCCAAGGTGGGTGGATCACCTGAAGTCAGGAGTTCGAGACCAGCCTGACCAACATGGAGAAACCCGTATCTACTAAAAATACAAAAAATTAGCCAGGCGTGGTGGTGCATGCCTGTAATCCCAGCTACTCAGGAGGCTAAGGCAGGAGAATCGCTTGAACCTGGGAGGCGGGGGTTGCAGTGAGCCAAGATTGTGCCATTGCACTCCAGCCTGGGCAATAAGAGTGAGACCATCTCGAAAGAAAAAGAGAAAGAGAGAGAGAGAGAGATAAAAAAGAAAAGAAAAGAAAAGAAAACAGCTGGTACAAAGACTCAGGTGGGACCCAGCACAGGACATATCAATGGCTGAAGTAGAGTGGCATAAAGTGAGTGATCATGTGAAACCTTACGAACCATGAGTAGGGATTTGGATTTTATTTTAGTGCACTGGGAAGGCAATGGAGAGTATTAAGTGTGAGAGTTGACCCTGTCTTATTAAGTTCTTTAAAAAGGATTGCTCGGCTTTCCACGTGGAGCGCGGATTTTTAGGAAGGCAAGGGTAAAAGCAGAGAAACCTATTCGAGTAGGAGCTATTTCGGAAGTTAAAGCAAGACACACCATGTCCAGGATGGAAGTGGAGATGGATCAATTTTTTGGTCATACTTGATTTTTAAATCTTCCTATTCTGTTATTGTGCTTTTGTGTTCCATTTTACAGATACTTAAAATTGTAATATATATTCCAGTCTGATATTCCAGTCTGTTTCTACCGAGGTCTTCAAAGCAGAAAGAAATTAATTTTTCTTTCATAGTTTGTTTTAAAAATTGTTTTCTAATGGTTCCCTATTTTTTTTAATGTTTAAGGCCTTTGGAGTATTTTTCAAGCTTCTATCCAATTATTCAACTACATTGGCCAACCATGGTGGCTCATACCTGTAATCCTAGCACTTTGGGAGGCCAAAGTAGGAGGATCACTTAAGGCCAAGAGTTCAAGACCAGCCTGGGCAAGGTAGCAAGACTCTGTCTCTACAAAAAGTAAAAATTTTTAAAAATTTAAAAATTAGTTGGACACAGTCATGTGTGTGTGTGTATATATATGTATATATATGTGTGTGTATATATGTATATATGTGTGTATATGTGTATATATGTATATATATGTGTATAAATATACACACACAAATATATATATATAGTATAGTATATAGAAAACTAATTGTGTATGTGTATATACATACATATTGTGTATACATAGGATATATATGTACATCCCCTTGAGTTTTGGAAAACCTTATACAGCCATGTTTCCTCTTGCTTTCTTTAAACTTGGAGTTGTTTCTAGATTCTTAGTTCTTGAAGTAGTATTTACTATGCCACTACTGTTTTGTAAGTGCTGCATAATAGGCTGTAAAAGCTGATAACAGCCCTTCTTGTTCAAATATTCTTTTATATTTAAATCCATTTATTTTGCCCTGTGAATTTTTATAAATTCCCTTTATACTATATTTAGCATTCTCTGTATTTAACTGGAGTTGTATTGATGTAAAAATCTTATACACATTCATGCAATTTCATATTATATAGGGAGGACAAATATATAAAATATTTAGTCTCAAGCTTCAGACTTGTTTCTTTCACACCCAGTCATCCACTGTGTATTTATTTTCTGTCTCCTTTCACACCTAAAAACTCACTCTATTCAACAATATGCTATAGCCCTCTATGTAGTCAATTCCTTTCTCAAAAGACTCCTCATAATAAACCTAAAAGCTAACACTGAAATGATGCTATTGTAGCAGGGACTGTTCTAAGCACTATAGATTTTAAACTCATCGAATCCTTCTAAAACTATGCAGTTGGTACTATTATTTCCCCAGTTTATAGATAGATGAACTCAGGCACAGAGAGGTTAAATAACTCCCCAAGTTCCCACAGCTACTAAGTGCTGGAAGCCAGGATTATCCCCTAAGCAGCCTGTTCTACAAGCCACTTTCTGAAGCATTGTCCGATGTGGTTTATGATTAAACAAATAAATGTGTACTGCATCTTTTGTTTTAAGTCTTTTAATTTTTGTGGCTGTTATACATTGGATCTCTTATTTTTCAACTGGTATAACTGGCTATCCAAGGATCCCATATAAGGATTATCTCTTTTTCTTGCCATTAACTTATTTGTATACCTTCAGAACTTTTTAAAAGCTGATTATTTTGAATTTTCTAAGCATTTCAATTGTGTCACCTGCAAATAATGATGCTTTTCTTTCTTTCCTATAAAATTACATTAGCATGACATTCCCAAGGCAGTATTTAGTAATTGTATTAGTAAGAGTTAATTTTGTGGCCAGGCATGGTGGCTCATGCCTGTAATCCCAGCACTTTGGGAGGCCGAACCGGGTGGGTCACCCGAGGTCAGGAGTTCAAGACCAGCCTGGCCAACATGGCAAAACCCCATCTCTATAAATATACAAAAATTAGCCAGGTGTAGTGGCGGGCACCTGTAATCCCAGCTACTCGGAAGCCTGAGGCAGGGAGAATTGCTTGAACCCTGAAGGCGGAGGTTGCAGTGAGCCGAGATCACGCCACTGCATTCCAGCCTGGGCGACAGAGCGAGACTCCATCTCAAAAAAATACAAAATAAATAAATAAATAAAAAGTTAATTCTCAGTCCTGCAATTAAAACATGTTTAGAGTTTCATTAGTAGATTAAATTTTTAAAACATATTTGACTATATGCATCCTATTGCTGATAGGAGCAAACATTTCCTTAATAATTTTAGGCAGAGCTGAGATGTTCCCCCTTAAGCTTAAATTATATGAGTAACTGCTTTGGTGGAAAGAGCTTGAAAACATGACAATGAATTTAATTCAGCTAAATTGGATTTGTAAATATGGGAAAACTGAGTGTGGTTTAGAGATTGTAGGGAAAGGAAAAGAGCCTTAGATGAAACAATATTTATGAGGCAATTGTTTAGGGCACTAGTTCTCAAACTTGGCTGCACAGTGGAATCATGAGGTAAGATTTACAAAAGACACTGATTCCTGGGTCCCATTCCCAGGTAATGTCACATGATTTTTCAGGGGTGCAACATAGATACTGGGAACTTTGTAAACCCCCAGTAATTCTAATGTATGACCAAATTGTATAACCACTTATTTAGGGGAGACTTTAAACCTATTTCTCATATTATGCAAACTCTGGTTAATAGGTTTGTGTAGCCCACTAATAAAATACACCAGCATGTACACCCGTGTTCAAAGAAACATTATTCACAATAGCCAAAAGGAGGAAACAACCCAAATGTCCATCAACAGATGAATGGATAAACAAAATGTGGTCAATACATACAATGGAATATAATTCAGCCTTAAAAAGTAAGAAAATTTTGACACATGTTACAACATGGATGAACCTTGAAAACATCATGCTGAGTGAAATGAACCAGACATAAAAGGACAAATACTATTATGGTTCCACTTATATAAGTTACCTAGAATAGTCAAATTCATAGAGACAGAAAGTAGAAACAGTGATTCCCAGGGCTGGGGGGAGCAGAAAATGGGGAGTTATTATTTAACAGGCACAGAGTTCCAGTTTGGGATAATGAAAAAGTTCTGGAAATGGAAGTGGTGGTGGTTGGACAACATTGTGAGTCTATATAATGCCATGGAAATGTACACTTGAAAATGGTTAAAAAGATAAATTTTGTGTTATGTATATTTTACGACAAGAAAAAAAAAATTTTAATGGAAGTGGGTAGGCTATGAACGTCCTTTCCCAATTAGTTAACATTAACTAGAGTGCTAAGGATTATAATACAAGGCATTGTAGTAATTGCTTTAATGGAATTTGTTTAGTGGTTATTTTTTCCTCTTACCATCTCCAAGGAAAGCAGGACTTAACATTTTGCTAACAATTCTTACCCGTTATAAAACTTTCACGTGTGCAGACAGATAGAGGCACAAAGCACTGCTGTACTGCTGTGAGGGTTATTGTGTGTGGAGCCTTTTGAAGCAGAGATTAGAGGTGAGTCTCTTTCACCTCCACATCTTAGATATGCTCCTGCCTGGACTGTATATGTACACACCAAGCAAAACTAAGACATCAAAGTCATTTTTTTATTAAATGAGACATATATCAAAGAAATATGATTTGTATCTGACTTGATGATGTTTCTGGTGTTCCAAAGGTGAAGTGAACTGGAACACCTCTCTTTGGTATCAACGTTCATGAGAAAAATGAGGCCATTTATAAATGGTCTTGAGTAGTAAAAAGTAAGGGATCACAGTGTCGAAGAAAGGCCTTGATTTACTATAGTCCTAGTGTTCTGCTTTAGCAGAAGATAGGTGAGCTTTCTAGGCTTGGTTTCCATATGCAAAACAATTATACCATAAATTCATGTACGAATGTAGCAAATTAATATTCAGAATGTCTAAAGTCTGAAAGATGTAGCATCCAAGAGATCTCCCACATACGTGTCTGTGGCAAGCAGAAAACTCTAGAGCTGCACCATCTAGAATGTGTTCTGGAGATGTGGCCAGTTCTGCTGAATGTATTAATTTCTTATGGCTGCTATAGCAAATTACCACAAACCTGGTGGCTTAAAGCAACATACATTTATTGTTTTACAGTTCTGGAGGCCAGAAGTTTAAAATAAGTTTTGCTAGGCCATCATCAAGGTGACAGCAGGGTCATACTCCCTCTGGAGACTCTAGGAGACAATTTTGTTTTTTTGGTTTTTTTTTTTTACCTTTTCCAGATTCTAGAGTTGCATTTTATGCATTCCTTTTGTTTTCAACCTAGTCTAGCAGAAGCATGCATTCCTTGACTGGAGGCCCCTTACTCCAGCTCTGTCTTCAAAGCCTGCAGCATGGCCTCTTGCTTCAGTTGTCACATTGCCTTCTTTTGGCCTGTAGTAAAATCTCCTCCTGTGTCCTTCATGTAATGACACCTGCAATTACATTTAGGGCCTACCCAAATAACCCAGGATAATTTCCCCATTTCAAGATCCTTAGTTTAATTACATCTGCAATGTCCCTTCTACCATATGAAGTAATAATCACAGGTTCCTAGGATTAGGATGTGGACATATTTGGAGGCTGTTATTCAGCCTTTCATACCAAAGAACTAAATTTTTAATTTAACTTTATTTTATTGTAATTAGCCATAGGGCTAGGAGCTACTATATTGAACAGTACAAATATAGAACATTTCCCTCCTCACAGAAAGTCTATCGACAGCACTGTTCTAGAAGAAATCTAGAAGCCAGTACCAGATGCTTCATTTTATTGCTATCTTTGGTTTGTTTTTGAGCTGCTCATTAAAAATATTTGTAAGATCTTGTTTTTTAGAAATTCAGAGAATATCTTTCCATAGAAGGCCAAGGAAAAACAGTAGTGCTCTTTCAACCATTGAGCAAAGATTTACTGAGTATTTATGATGAAACAGGCACTGAGCTCTAAAAGAAATTTACAATCTACAATGTAATTGGTAAACATTATGATAGCAGGAAGCACTGGTACCATGAGATAAGAGATCTAGCCTGATGAGGTCAGGTAAGGAATTCTGGAGGATATAAAACCTATGTTAAGATGTGACCAAGCTAAGAAGGCTTAACAAAATAAATAAATAATACAGAGGCAGAGGGAAAAAGATAGAAAGATATCACTTATAGGACAGGAAGAAGTATGCACAGAGGAAAGCAGTGGGGAGAGAGCTTTAGGAGTAGTCTTATATGACTGAAGAATATGCAGGGTCAGAAAGGGGAAGGTAGAAAAAAAGGCAAGGGCCAACTCTTGATGGGCCTAGTATGTCATAATTAGGTGTTTGGACTTTATCCTAAGTGTCATTTAGGTTTGAATGCAAATAACAGAGGCCCTAATAGTAGTCATTTAAATAAGAAAATATTCATTTTTGTTCCAACCAGTGCTGATGTGGAGACTGTGCTTCACAGCATCCTCAGGGTCTCAAGTTCCTTCCACTTCATCCCTAGTGTGTTTCTCAGCCATCCCAAGTGTGAGAGTTTTTCAGCCACCCTAGTGTGTGAGTTTCTCAGCCGTCTCTAGTGTGTTAGTGTTCTTCTTTTTATTTATTTTATTTTTTGAGGCAGAGTTTTGCTCTTGTTGCCCAGGCTGGAGTACAATGGCATGATCTCAGCTCACTGCAACCTCCGCCTCCCAGGTTCAAGCTGTTCCCCTGCCTCAGCCTCCTGAGTAGCTGGGATTACAGACGTGTGCCACCACACCCAGCTAATTTTTTATATTTTTAGTAGAGATGGGGTTTCACCATGTTGGTCAGGCTGGTCTCGAACTCCTGACATCTGGTGATCCACCCGCCTCAGCCTCCCAAAGTGCTGGGATTACAGGTGTGAGCCACCACACCCGGCCCTTAGTGTGTTAGTTTTCTAAGGCTGGCATACAATGTACTACAAACTGGTGTCTTCAACAACAGAAATGTATTTTCTCACAGTCCTAGGGGCTAGAATTCTGAGATCAGCTATTGATAGGGTTGGTTCCTCTTAGGGCTGTGAGCACCAATCTGTTCCCTGACTCCTCTCTAGCTTCCGGGGGTTTGCTATGAACCTTTGGCATTCCTTGGCTTGTGGAAGTACCTCTGTCTTCATTTTCATGTTCATATCACGTTCTTCCTGTGTTTATCTCTCTGTGTCCACATTTCCCATTTTTATAAGGACACCAGTCAAGTTGGTCACACCCTATTTCGGTATGACCTCATCTTAACTATTTACATCTGAAAGGTCACATTCCAAATAAGATCACATTCTGAGGTACTGGGAGTCAGGACTTCAACCTATGAATCTGAGGGAGGTACAATTCAGACCATAAGGTCTAGGATGTGATTCTCATCCCTGTGGCCCAAGGTAGCAGCTAGAGATCCAGCCACCACATTCACATTCAGGGTCTTCTCAAAGGGCCCATTTCTGTAAGGGTGAATTCATAGCTTAAATCTCAGCTCCAGCACTTACTATCTACAGGAGTTTGACTCCCCCCACTCCACAACCTTAGCTTTATCATCTTGAAAATGAAGCAGCAACATTTACCTTTGCAGAGTTGTTATGATCATGAAAAATAACAAATAACAAGAGCTTGGACTATAGTAGATGCTCAGTGGTAACAGTGATCTGTTATTTGTCATCTATCTCCCCAGGGCCTTGCATAGTGCCTCTCACAGAGTAAGTGCTCCACAAACATTTTGTTGCCCAATGGAGATTTAGATCGTGCCTAAAGCCCTAGGCTACAGAAGGCTGAGGTTGGAGTGAGCTATGATTGCACCACTGCACTCCAGCCTGGGTGGAGCGCAGCGAGATCCAGTCTCTAAAAATAAAAATAAAGCCCTGGGCTAGACTGCAGTCTGGAAATTGATGATAAAATAGCCATCACAGTAGTGTAAAACTAAACCATTGGAAAAGAAACAGTTATCAAATACAAACATTATAGGGAGAAATAAATACACACAATTTCTCAAGTAACATCTCAAGGATAAAATGAGTACAATGCATCATTTTACAGTCACAAGTCTACAGTGTCACGGATAGACTAGGACCATATGGCTTGAGGAATCCCTTACAGGAGCCAGATCTGACTCAGACCCCTGATTGCAAGTCTGAAGGCAAGCTCTCTCAAACACAGCTAGTGACAGCCCAGGGCTTTCCTGGAGCAGTAAGAGAATTAAGTGTGACCTTGGATGAGAGCAGGTAACGAACTACAAGTAATGGTAATTCAGCAGGAATTTTTTCCTATGATTTGGGGCTACTATTTTTTGGTGTCTGATCAAAGAAAATGTTTCCCAACTCACTAAGCTCTCCTGCACCTGACATAATATTTGTATTGCAAAAAGTGCAAGGTTAAAAGAACTGGTGTCGTAACTACAGAAGGCTGTGTTCTGAGTTTTTGAAAAAAGGTTTTACATATATATTTTTGAAGAGCAGCCCAGCATGCAGCTATGAAATGAAGCATCTGGTATTGGCTTCTAGATGCTTTCTAGAACAGTGTTATCCAACAGAACTTCCTGCCAGGATAGAAATGTTCTATATCTGTGCTGTCCAATACAGTAGCCAATAGCCAGTTGGCTATTTAAATTTAAATTTAATTACATTGAAAATTCGGTTCACTGATACACTATTAAGGCTTACTATAAAGCTAAGTAATGAAGTCAGTTTGGCATTGTTGTAAAGGTAGAAAAACCAACTGATAGAACAAAACAGAGTCAGGAGACAGGACCACACATACGTGGTCACTTGACTTACGACAATTTCAAGTGGGAAAATGGATTTTTTGAATAAACATGCTGGATCAATTAGCTATCCACATAGAAACAGGCATCTGGACCTACCTCTATGTCCCTATTCACAACAATCAATTCCAAATGGACTGCAGATCTAAATGAGCAAACTAAAACATGAAAGCTTTTTGGGGGCCAGGCGTGGTGGTTCATGCCTGTAATCCCAGCACTTTGGGAGGCTGGGGCAGGTGGATCACAAGGTCAGAAGATGGAGACCATCCTGGCCAACATGGTGAAACCATGTTTCTACTAACATACAAAAATTAGCCGGGCATACTGGTGTGCACCTGTAGTTCCAGCTACTCGGGAGGCTGAGGCAGGGGAATTGCTTGAACCCAGGAGACGGAGATTGTAGTGAGCCGAGATCACGCCACTGCATTCCAGCCTGGTGACAGAGAGAGACTCCGTCTTTAAAAAAAAAAAAAAAAAAAAAAAAAAAACAAGGAGGAAACTTTATAACCTGAAGTAGGCAGAAATTTCTTAAATAAAACCAAAAAACACTAACTGTTAAAACTAATGAACTGGATATTTCAAAATTAAAGTTTTCTTCAAAAGATACCATTAAAAGAATGAAAAGTAACCAAATGGGGGAAAATATTTGCGACATATATACTTGACAAAGGATGAATATTCAGAATTCTAAAAACAAAAACATAATACTGTATACTTAAAAAATTGCTAAGAGGATATATCTTACATTGTGTTATTTTAAATTTATTTTATTTTTTTCATATTTTATTTTAGATTCAGGGGTACATGTCCAGGCTTGTTACCTGGGTATATTGCGTGATGCTGAGGTTTGGGATACAAATGATCCCTTCAGCCAGGTACTGAGCATCGTACCCAACAGTTTTTCCAACTTTTCTCCCTCTCTTTCCCTCCCCCCATGTTAAGGGTTATTATCAATAATAATAATAAAGAGGTCAGGAGAAAACTTTTGGAGGTGATGGATTAGGTTCATGGCATAGATTGTGCTGATGGTTTTAAGGGTGTACACTTATCTCCAAACTTATGAAGTTGTGTACATTGAATATGTATAGCTTTTTAGCATGCTAATCATACTTCAATAAAGTCATTTTTTAAAATCTTCTTACAATGGATAAACAAGGTGATATATTCATCCAATGGAATATTACTCAGAAATAAGGAGGAATAAGTTATTGACACATGCAACAATATGAATAAATCTCAAATACAGCATGCTGAGTGCAAGAAGCCTTATACAGAAGAACATACTGTGTGATTCCAGTTATATGATCTTCTGAAACAGGCAAATCTAATCTACAGTGGGGAAAAAAATTAGAACATTGGTTGTCCCTGGGAAAGTGGAAATGGCAGGGAGCATGAAGGACTTTCCGGGGTGATAGTATGTTCTATACTTGATAGAAGTTTGGGTTATACAAATGAATGCATTTGTCAAAACTCAGCAAATATATACACTAAAGATTTGTGCATTTCATTTCATGTAAATTTTACATCAAAAGAAATCTGAAGTATTAAATTCTAGTTAATGATATACATGCTGAAATATTAATATTTAAATGGCCAAATATGTATTGCTGTTTGCAATTTACTTTGAAATGCAACAACATTAAGATAGATACAGGTAAAGGTAGAAATATCCTAAAGTGAGTGTTATATAATGTTAATGGTAGAATAATCTATGTGGTAGGTTTACAGATGCTATTGTAAAACTCTTTAAACTTTGCTAAATATTTGAAATTTTTCATAATCAAATGTTAGGAAAATACAAATTTAAAAGACACTAAAAATGTGCACAAATTTTAACAGACACTTCATGAAGTTATTTCTTAATAGCCAATAAAGAGATGAAAAGGTACTCAATTTCATTAATCATCAGGGAGCTGCAAATTAAAATCACCTGAAGCAAAATTATCACCCACCAAAATGGCTAAAATGAAAAAAGATGGAAAATACCAAGTGTTGATGAGAATGTGGAACAACCGGAATACTCATATGTTGCTGATAAGTGTAAATTGGCTCAAACACTTTGAAAAACTGTTTTAAAATATTTAATATCTACTAAATTTGAACATGGTATATAACCTATGATCCAATAATTCCATTTGTAGGTATACACCGAACAGAAATGCAATCATCTTTCATCATGTTCATCAAAAGACGTTTATTACAATGTTCATAGCAGCAATATTTTTAATAGTTCCAAAATGTAGCCTACTCCAATGCCTATCAACAATTGGTTGAATACATAAATTGTGGTATATTCACAAAATGGAATGCACTGCAGCATTCCCATGAGCAAACTGTGACTACACTCAAAATATGGATGAACCTCATGACCATAATAGTGAGTTAAAGAAACCAGACACAAAAAATCACATGTATATAATGTACAAACACAAGGATACTACTCTATGCTGTTAGAAGTCAGGCTAGCGGTTACCTTTGGGTGAAAAGGAGTGGTTAGCTACCGGAAGGAAATACTTCTGGTGCACTGTTTCTTTCTTTCTTTCCTTTCTCTTCTTTTCTTTCCTTTCCTTTCTTTCTCTTCTTTTCTTTCCCCTCCCTCCGTTCCTTCCTTCCTTCCCTTTCTTCCTTCCTTCCCTTTCTCTCTCTCTCTTTCTTCCTATTTCTTTTTTTTTTTTTTTGATGTAGTCTAGCTCTGTCACCCAGGCTGGAGTGCAGAGGCGTGATCTCGCTCACTGCAACCTCCACCTCCCGGGTTCAAGCAATTCCCCTGCCTCAGCCTCCCAAGTAGCTAGGATTACAGACGCGTGCCACCACACCCAGCTAATTTTTGTATTTTTAGTAGAAACAGGGTTTCACCATGTTGGCCAGGCTGGTCTCAAACTCCTGACCTCAAGCGATCTGCCCACCTCGGCCTCCCAAAGTGCTGGGATTACAGGCGTGAACCACCACGCCCCGCCATGTTCTGTTTCTTAAATTAGTTGTTGGCGGCAGGACTGTGATTAATTTGTGAAATTTCAGCCGACTGTGCATTTTTGTGTACTCATCTGTGGGCATGTTATATTTCAATAAAAAGCAGTCTCTGCCAGAATCTACAGGCAATGAGGCGCCACAGAAGGAGTTGACATTTGAGAGGCTTGAGAAGGGTTTAAGAGACACGATCAGATTTGCATTAGAAAGATTAATCTTTGGCTTTGGAGGATGACCGGGAAAGGAGTTGGGAGCTATTTGTAGAACTAATCCAGGCAAGCAATTATGAAGGTCTGAATTAAAGCAAGGGAATAGGAATGAGGACAGGGTGCAGCTGGTATTTAGGAAGTAAACATGACAGGACGTGAGCCGATCACTAAATCCTCCTGCTCATGTTTCCTTGCTTGAAAAATAAGGAATAACAGTACCTACTTCATTGGGACTAGTTTGATGATTTAATGAGGGGGAGTGGTTTTAGATTTATAAAAAATATATATGCTTATTGTATACTATACAGACCTAGACATAAGGTATTAATATTAGAAAGCTCTGAGAAATATCTTGATTTTGGCATTGTCCCTGCGACGCTACCTTCTCGCTGCCTAGGATGGATCAGCGTGGGACACAGGGTAGAAGGCAGAGGTACAGAATACGACAGGACATGTCAGAACCTGGGCGTGAAACGGGCCCAAGGGACCACGGGTGAAGGTCTAGGACTCTTCCGGCAGCCCGAGCGCCAGCAGAAGGAACCAAAACTAAGCCAGGCGTTTCCTCTCCTCCTCCCCAGCCTTTCGGCCGAGAAGCTGGCCGGCGGAACTGGATGGGGATTCAGGCCTAGGGGTGGGCTTGGGACCGGAAAAGTGGCCAATGGAACGAGAGCTTCTCCGTGCTTAGCCAATTGCGTGCCCCCCCCCGACCGCCCCCATCCGATGATTGGCAGACACGTCTCCCAGTGTTGTCGCGGCCTGCTAGGGCTCTCAGAACTCCCGCGAGGGTGCGGGTCTTCATCCAGCGCTGGGCTACTTGGTCCCGCCCCTCAAGGTATTTGTGCACCTTGTGTGCCAGGGACCCCGGTAGTCCTCCTCCTGCTCCGCACCTGGAGCCAGGAGGTGGCTGGGAGGTGGGCGCGGTGAGGAGGTCTGAGCAGCCGCAGGCTCTGGGTCGCTTCGTCTCGAATCCGGGACCCGCAGGACCCGCAGTGCCTGGGGCCGAGGTGGGCGCGGCCCGGGCTCTCATGCTTTCCCTCACGCGCACCTGCCTTTTCCGCGGGGCCCGGGGTGGCTCTCCCGCCAGTTGGCGGGATTTACCCGTAGTAGTAAAGCGCGACTGGATTAGGCCCTGTGTATTGAAGGGTTTGCGATCTTGAAAGGAACATTTGCATTAAAAACAGTGGGCAAACTTGTTTGTGGTCCTGTTGGTAACACACTTTTAGGGGGTGCAGTACAGTATGTTACCATACTTGGGGGATTAGCTGCTGTAGTTAAATGGTGGGTTCCTGTTGTTCCCAGCCCGTTTCTAGCTAATTTAAAGAGAGTTTAAATAGGATAAGGTCCCGTTTACATCTTCCAGTGCCTTTCTAATACAAATACTTTAAGCAGCCCTATCAGCCTCCCCAAAAGGTAAAGGAGATTCCCTCAGTAAAGGCACATGACAATATGTATTGATTTTTTTTTTTTTTTTTTTTTTTGAGGCGGTGTCGCTCTGTCGCCCAGGCTGGAGTGCACTGGCGCGATCTTGGCTCACTGCAACCTCTACCTCCCGAGTTCAAGCGATCCTCCCCCTTAGCCTCCCAAGTAGCTGGGATTACAGGCGCCAGCCACCACGCCCGGCTAATTTTTGTAAATTTTGTAGAGACGGGGTTTCACCATGTTGGCCAGGCTGGTCTTGAACTCCTGACCTCAGGTGATCCGCCGGAATCCGCCTCCCAAAGTGCTGGGATTACAGGTGTGAGATACCATGCCTGGCCTGTATTGAATTGTTGAATTTAGCAAACACCACAAAATTATCTTAAAGTAGCCTGTACTTAATACCATAAGAAAGACCAGTCTGAGTCTGTTTTCCCTGAAAGCAAAGCACTGAAAAAATCGTGCAATTGGGAAGAGAATACAAAACACTGTAGATACCTTAGTCTTCACATACAATTACGACCGTTCATAGAAAAATAACAAGTGTTTGTGAGGATATGGAGAAATTGGAACCCTTTGTGCTTTGCTGGTGGAATGTGAAATGGTGCAGCCTCTCTAGAAAATAGTATGGTACTTCCTCAAAAAATTAAACATAGAATTACCATATGATCCAGCTATTTCACTTGTCAGTGTATACCCAAAAGAACTGAAAGAACAAGGACTCTAGATACTTGTACACCAATGTTCATAACAACAATATTCACAATAGCCAAACAGAGGAAACAACCCAAATGTTGATCAACAGATGATTGGGTAAGCAAAACGTGGTATACACACACACACACACACACACACTGAAATATTATTCAACCTTAAACAGGAATGAAATTCTGATACCTGCTATAACGTGGATGAACCTGGAAAACATTAAGTGAAATAAGCTAGACACAAGGATAAATACTGTATGATTCCAATTATATGAGGTACTGAGAATAGTCAAATTCATAGAGACAGAGAGCAGGATAGAAGTTCTCCAGGGCTAGGGGAAGAGAGAATGAGGAGCTGCTATTTAATGGGTATAAAATTTGTTTGGGATGATGGAAAAGTTCTGGAAATAGAAAACCTGTTTTAATTCCAGCATCCACATTGTACAATTGTAATTTGTGAAAACCTTTTCAAAAGTTGATTAGAGAGAGGTATGAAATACGTGTTCAAAGCTTATAAGATGGTATTTTTCAGTGTATGTGTGCTTATTTTAAATTGACTCCACTAGGTAGTATTTGCAGGATGAATTTGGGAAGCAATACTTATGTGTTAGTTAGAATTCCTAGGAACCCAACCACACATACTGTATTATACAGACTGGAGACAACAGCATCTATTCTCTTGTTATATATTTGGAAATAACTATTTTGGTACCTTGCATATGAGCCTCCCTACCAATCAACAGCAATAAAAAAAAAACAAACAAAATCCATAATTCCTAACTAGCTCATTCTGAATATACAGCCAAGTGGCAATATACATGTTATTAGGATGTATTTTTAAATCTTAGGTTCTTTCGGGGTGGGACAGTGCTGACTACATATAATTAAAGTATTTCATATATCATTTTCCTATTAATTGGACAAGAAAATGCTGATTTATTTTCGACCCTTTGTAGGTGGGAAAATAGAAGGCTAAGATGATATAGCACTGAAATCTTTATCAGCTTCTCCAAAGATTATTTCATCTGTTGAAATATTTACCAATTTTTCTTTGTGTAGTTTGTGAAATTGCTGGAATAGGTTATGTTTCAGCTGGCTACAACAGAGCTTTTAAGGTTGCCAACTAACTTTCTTAGATGTGAATAGAATTATTCTTTTGTTGACCTTAAAATTGTTGACTGTTAGAGCAAATAATTCATATTAAGTTTTGTGTAAAGTTAAATATGTCAGTGAGACACCTGAAATAGACTATTTTGGTATATTGCATTTGAACCTCCTTATCAATAGCAATAAAAAAACCATAATTCCAATGTGGCTCTTTCTGAATATACAGCCAAGACAAGTGGCAATTAGAACTGTTAAAAGTAGCTTCTGGCTGGGTCCAGTGGCTCACCCCTGTAATCCCAGAACTTTGGGAGGCTGAGGCAGGAGGATCACTTCAGCCTGTGAGTTCAAGACAGGCCTGGGCAACATAGGGAGACCCCCCCATCTCTATAAAAAACAACAATAAAAAAATTAGCCAGGTCTGGTGGTAGACACCTGTGGTCCCACCTACTCAGGAGGCTGAGGTGGGAGGATTGCTTGAGCCCAGGGTACCAAGGCTGCAGTGAACTATGATTGTTCCACTATACTCCATCCAGCCTGGGTGACAGAGGAAGACCCTGTCGCAAAAGAGAAACAAAAAAAAAAGTAGTTTCCGGTGATGACATATCAAGAGCAAGAATTTTTGACTGGCACAAAAGGTTTAAAGAAGGTAGGGATGATACACATGGTGATGTGCAAAGAGGTCATCCAGTCACCCACAGAATCCAATTAAATGCTGAGAGTCAGAAATTCGTTTTTCTCAAATAGCCAATTAACTGTGAGAAAAATAGCAGAAAAGTTTCATTCTGTAAGAAAACTTGCAGCTGATGAAAGCTTCTAGGAAGATTTTTATCTCCTGCTATTGTGGCTGAAGATCTCATGGAGGCCAAACCAAAATAGGGGTAAGCAGGAGCCCTGCAGCTTGGGTGTGTATTCAGGGCATGATCCTGTTTTGTTCATTGGTCTTGGAGAAATTTCAGACTGAAACAAGCTGAGCATCTGCAAACATTTTTCACAGGCTTTTGTAGGTACATGATTTAAACAGCATGAAACTTGTAGAGCTGGATATGACAAAAAAAAGAGGATGGAACCAGAAGTTTATTAGGAGGAACAAACTGTTATCTCACAGTAAGGAACTAACGTAGGAGATTTTCTAGCTTATTTCTTCAAAGTGAGCTCATCAGGTTACCTGCAGATTAAGCAGTTAAACCTTCAACAGGGAGCTAGCAATTGTTATTCTGTATGGACACATCTCAAAAGTAGTCTGAGACTGGCCATACTTGGGCAGAAATATTTAACTTGTAATAATGAAACTTCTTTTGGGAGTGGGAGATGGAGCTCAGATGTTGGAAACAGGGATTCAATTAAGAAAGAAAAAACAATGAAGAATTGTGGGCAGTTTAAGCATTAAATAAAAATATACTGTTCTCGCAGGGCGTGGTGGCTCACACCTGTAATCCCAGCACTTTGGGAGGCTGAGGAGGGCGGATCACAAAGTCAGGAGATCAAGACCATCCTGGCTAACACGGTGAAACCCTGTCACTACTAAAAATACAAAAAATTAGCCAGGCGTGGTGGCAGGCGCCTGTAGTCCCAGCTACTCGGGAGGCTGAGGCAGGAGAATGGCGTGAACCTGGGAGGTGGAACTTGCAGTGAATCGAGATCATGCCATTGCACTCCAGCCTGGGAGAACAGAGCAAGACTCCATCTCAAAAACAAACAAACAAACAAACAAACAAAAAAATATATATATATATATATACTGTTCTCTTTCACTCTTCCCACCCACCAAAAAGTGAGGACCTGATTATGTTCAGAATCTCACAATACTTTGTTCTTTATATAATCTAAAAATCTAAATTTCACTTTTAAATGGATTTTTATATATAAACTGTTCATCTCTAGGATTTAGAATAAAGGGCAAATAGGGTTCAGTTTGATCCTAACTTTCATCATGAGAATGAGATTCTATAGTTTGAGAAGTTTCAAAGGGTATTAACAAGTAAACAATATATACAATCTTTTCAAGTGACTGAGTTTTGACCTTCATATGCTAATGCTTCAGCTCTACAGCATTCATTAAAGGAAAGCTTGAATTACTTGAATATTTGTGAGCCCACGAATAGCCTCAAGTACATCATGGTCCAGTCAAATGGTGGTTTTGCTCACTTTAATAAAAAAGCATTAGTAATTCATGTCAGTTGATATAGATAAGGTATTCTTACACAGAATAGGTGAAAAATGGTTTCACACAGAAGAAATTTTGATACACCTAGAAAATGTAAAGGATTTCAGATAGTATTTTTGTCAATTAACATGTTAGTTTAGGGAGCTAGGTGAACCATGTGTTATTCCATCACATAATAAATTTGAGTTCAATATGAACTCATTAAAAAACTTAGGTTCTTTACCCCAATTTCCTTCTCATTCTCTAGTATAGTGCTGTTTAAGTGTAGTATCCCGTAAATCAGAATTAGTATTATTGCAACCTAGTGGCAAGGACTTAAGTCAGAGCCTTGTGGTAGCTGACCCTGGGAAGACTGGTTTCATTAGTCATACTACTTTTCTGGAGTCAGGGCCTTGCTCTGTTGCCCAGGCTGGAGTACACTGAGTCATGTCTCACTGCAGCCTTGAACTTGTGGGCTCAAGCAATCCTCCCTCCTCAGCCTCCCAAATAGATTAGATGACTGTGCCCAGCTAAGTTTTTGGCTTTTCGTAGAGATGGGGTCTTGCTTTGTTGCTCAGGCTGGTCTCGAACTCCTGGCCTCAAGCAGTCCCCATGCCTCAGCCTCCCAAAGAGCTGGGATTACAGGCTGTGCCTAGCTGATATATATATATATATATATATTTTTTTTAAAGGACACTAGTACTATTGTCCTTTTAAGTCCTCTTTTACATCTCATGTTACATACACCAAAAACACCTAATAGGCTGACAGATGCTCCCTTTGTGCCAAATTTTGAGAACCTTCTTTTGCCCAGATTCAAGTTTACATTTCTTAAAACACAAACTGAAACTGAGGTTTATGAAAACATTATCTCACTTTAGCAGTTTGTATTACCTCCAGGACACTGCTGGCTGAAGCTGTACAGCCCGCAGGGCAAAAATTATAATTAGAATGCTTTTCCTATTGTCTTAATTTGCTTCAGTTATTGAATTTTTAAAATGTGGTGTCTTGTGCTATATAAATACAAGTGTGCATAAGTTACTTCCCAATAAACCATAAATTGATTCTTTACTTTTCACAATGTTTTATTACGAGGTATCTGCTGACCACACGTATTTTAGCCACATGCTCATGTATCTCAAGATTAAAGTCTAAATACATTTTAAATTCATGGTCATACCTTTAAAAAATGACTAATGGGCTGGGCGCGGTGGCTCACGCCTGTAATCCCAGCACTTTAGGAGGCCGAGGCAGGTGGATCACAAGGTCAGGAGATCGAAACCACCCTGGCTAACACGGTGAAACCCCGTCTCTACTAAAAATACAAAAAATTAGCCGGGCGTGGTGGCGGGCGTCTGTGGTCCCAGCTACTCGGGAGGCTGAGGCAGGAGAATGGCGTGAACCCAGGAGGCGGAGCTTGCAGTGAGCCGAGATCGCGCCACTGCACTCCAGCCTGGGCGACAGAACAAGACTCTCTCAAAAAAATAAAAAATGACTAATGAATATATATAGGATCTACTCCCAACCACCCACATGGCACTAATAAAAACAATGGAGGCAGGCTGAGGTGGTGGGGTTCTTGCCCCAGCTGTATTTGTGATCTTAGAGGCTGCTGTAACAAATTACAACTTGGTGGCTTAAAACAGCAATTTATTCTCAGTTCTGAAGGCCAGAAGTCAGAAATCAGTTTCACTGAGCCAAATCAAATGATGCTCCTCAGGAGGCTCTGATGGGGAATGTGTTCCTTGGCATCTCCCAGCTCCTGGGGGCTGCCTCACTCCGATCTTCAAGGCCAGCATCTTCCAATCTGCTGTGTGGATCTCCCTCAGGCTCCCTCTCATGAGGGGACTTGTGATCGCATTTAGGGCCCACTAGGATTATCCAAGGTAATCTCCCCATCCTGAGATCCTTAATCTAATTATAATATCTGCAAACAAGGTAACATTTACAGGTTCCAGAGATTAGGCCTGATTATCTCTGGAGGCGGTCATTCAGACTACACTGTCTTTCCAGGTTCTCACAGGTTTTCTCTTCTGAAAAGTTTGTTGATTCATGCAATGTCTACAAGAGTACTGCTAATAAAACCCTGCAGTAATGGAAATGTTTTCTATCTGTGCTGCCCCTAGCCACATGTGGCTGTTGAGCCATGGACGTGTTACAGAGCCTCTGCCCAAGTAACTCAAGGGGCAAAGGACCACCACCAGGACTCCGTGGAGTGCTTTGTGAAACCAGTGGTTATTCTTGACAACTATTTGCTAGAGCCTTCAGACTTTTAACACAGTTTTTACACCTTTCATCTTGACAGTACCTAGAAAACCTTGCCATTCTCTTGGCCCACCTTCACTGGACCATTGTTCTGACAGAACTTGCTAGGGCCTTTTAAGGCTCTGGGGTTGTTTTCTGTATGTTGATGTTCTATGTCTGTGCTGCCCCTAGCCACATGCAGCTATTGAATATCTGAAATGTGGCCAATGAGTTATGTGATCAAAACCAACCATATCCACTGATTTTTGTGTACTTGCTCACTGATTCTCATGATACCTAGAATAGTACTTGGCCCATAGTTAAATGCTCCATTAAAAGAACATTAGAGCTATTCCAGTATTATGTAAATACTAAGTATCAGTTCCAATTTTAGTAGATGTGCTGCTGAAACATGCACAATACTAAGTATCAGTATTGTCATTTTGTTCTAACATTATGACTATACGGTGTTATAAAAATGATTAAATAGTACTACCAACTAATATATCATTTGCTGACTACTTACCAAGTAGTCTGATGTACCACATATAACTCATTTTAATTACTTGTTAATAGAACCTAACACTAAGTGGTTTAAGATCACACATAGAGATTTGAACCTAGGCTCAACATTATGCTGCCCTTAGAAGGGGACTGTAAGCCACTTACCTAGAAAAGGTCAAGCACCTGACTAGACCCTCTGTAATATGGTGGGAACTAAGGTGGACTTTACAGAATGGAAAGAAGCAGAGGCAGTTAGGTAAGTTCACACGCGATGCGCCAACGTAGTTCTGATGCTACAGGGCCATTACAGGGTGCTGAAGAAAATCAAGAGCACATAGAAGGGATGGTGGTCAGAGAAAAGTTAAGAGCAGTAAAGTATAAGGCCATAGAAAGCATTCCAGTTAAATTAAAACATTCAGAGCCCTGAAGGCCAGAGCACGTTGCCATTTTACAATAGTTTGAAAATAACCAACTCTCCACTACTACATACAGACATCAAGTCCTCCCCTCCTTAAGGTCATTTCTCTACAGCTTCACTGCTTCTCCAAACCTTTAAACACAACTATCCTCAGGGCCTTTGCACAAGTTTTCCCTCTGCCTAGAATGCTCTTCTCTCAACTATATATAAGGACATGGCATCTCCCTCAGCTCTTCCATGTTGAGTGAGGCCTCCCTTGCCGGCCATGTTAAGTCATCTCCCTTTCCTTACCCCCTTAGCAATTATAGCCAGCTAACACATTAGTTGAATTTATTTTTTGTACTAGTCTGTTCTCACATTGCTATAAAGAACTGAGACTGGGTAATTTATAAAGAAAAGGTTTGTCTCATGGTTCAGCAGGCTGCACAGGGAGCATGGCTGCTGAGGCTTCAGCAAACTTACAGTCGTGGGGTATGTCTAACAGGAAGCACATGGCCAGAGTAGGAGGAAGGGGAGGTGCCACACTTTTAATCTAAACTCTGCCATTCTTCTGCCTCTGCCTTGAGATAACGTGCACAATTGCATAACCTTTATTTTTATTAATTTTTCTTTTTAGGCTGGAGCACAGTTACAAGATCATGGCTCACTGCAGTCTCAACCTCTTGGGCTCAAGCAATCCTTCTGCCTCATTTTTTGTAGAGACGAGGTCTTACTGTGTTGCCCAAGATAGTCTTAACTCCTGACCTCAAGTGATCCCCCAACCTTGGCCTTCCCAAGTGCTGGGATTACAGGCATGAGCCACTGCCCCAGCCACACTACACATCTAAACAACCAGATTTCATGAGAACTCACTATCACAAGGAACAGCAAGAGGGAAATCCACCCTTTTCATCCAATCACCTCCCACCAGGCCCCTCCTCTAACATCGGGATTACAATTCAACATTATGCAAACTTATGAGCAATTACCTAAATTTATGAGACTAGACTTTACAATATGGAACATAAAAGTTTAGATAAAAAGGTAAGAACAATGCTATGAATTAAGAATGACTCCAAGATAAATATTAATACTTGCTACATAGACACACAAAAAAACCAGAATATGCTGACAGATACTCCTTTTGTGCCAAATTTTGTGAATCTTCTTAGGCTCAATGCAATGAAATAATACAAAGAGTTTATATTCTTAACAGTTCGACTGTGGTCCCTTCCTAGTTTAAAATAATTCTTAACTGTTACACCAGGATACCAAATCTCAAGAGACAAGTGACTTTCCAGAAGTCACATTGCCGAAAAGTTATACATGTGAAGCCTCTCATTCAGAGATACTCACAGGTGATGAAACCTAAGTTATCCCTAATCTATTTCTTTACCTGTGAAATGGGAGAATAGAATCTGTAAGGTTAGCTGAGAGAAAAGATGAGAGACCCAAGGTCAGGCCAAGTAAGTTTATTAACCTGCCGGGCTTCTCCACCAGTCAGAGGTGGCAGCCCTGAGCTTACAAAATGAGGGGTTTATATGGGGGAGAGAGACCCTGGGGTTGTTAGTCAACTAGCTTTACCACATATAATCTCATGACCGGCTTACAATATATTATCTTGTGAAAATAGTAATTTACAAGGGGGTGTAACTTAGGTTTATCCACGTTTCTCATGACCTCCCCCCTGCCACCCGGAGGGCTTCAGTGTAGCAAGTCTGGTGACCTTGCTATGGCGCCTAGATAACGGTTCAGGAATGCAGCTGCAGAGTATTCAGGGTAAGGGTCAGCTGCATTGAATTGGCGGGGGTGGGGTGGTCCTGGGGCAGCCTGTCCCTAACAGAATCCACCTCCAAGTTGTGACAATTAAATGAAAAGGTTGAAAAGGTGAACATGAAGCACCTGCTACACTGCCCTGTTGCCACCAGCATTGTCACTGCTCTAGCTCCTGTGGCACTGCACGGACACGTGGTTGCTACAAGTTAGTACGCATATTTGGCCTTATTAGAGGCACTTTCCTATTGTAACTGAAGGGATAGTTGGCTTAAGTCAATTGAAATACCAGCAACAGGACATTCCAGCTTCAACGGCTTGTACCTGTAGTTGTCAACCTATAGAAAGAAAAGTTTTAAAATGACGTTTTAACCAAAGAAAACTGAAATGTATTGCTTGTTCTATAAACTGTAAAGAAAATCATAAAGGCGCTCAAGTTGTAACGAAATTTTTTCTGGTTCAGTTGTGACTCCAGACAGGATCCAAAGAGGAGCTTTCCAGTCTCTTCTCTGGGTTTTATGGAGATTTACTTTACCCTTCTGTGTTAGCCTCTTAAAGCACTGGGTCAACCTTAAAAGGGCACAGGAAAGGGTGCTTTGGGATTTTTTTTCTTTGATTTTTACAGGGTTCACTACTATTTCCCGCGTTGCTCTCAATACCTCGTGGATCTCTGCTTCTCTAAGTCTGAAACCACCACTAGAAACAGCTGTTTTGTTTGGTGAGCCCCCTACATGGATGTTTCCTTCCAGTTAAGGGGAGCCGGATTCGGACCTTGGCGACAAACAGACGCCGGGGAACCCTCCGGTCCCACTGGCCACGTGCTCCAGGCTGAGTCATTCCCCCCCCGCTCAAGGCTAGGAACATACCTGCGCTAAGAACTGAGGCAGCTGCACTTCCGCAGACGTAAGAGACGAACTCCTGGAGCTCAAGGTCGGCTGGGGTTGGGTTCCTGTAGTCGCACGCGTGGCCCGCCCGAAACCCGCTACAAAGTAGTGGCGCGTCAGCCCTGGGGAAGCAAAGCGCAAAATTGTTACGGTGCCCAGACCTGCGCCGGGAACCTCTGGCTGTTCCGCTGGGCGCGGCGCCTGTGCCTCGCGCAGCCCCGGGACGGGCACGGCCGCCCGCCCCCCGGGCCGCCGAGGGCTGCTCTACCCCTCCGTTCTGGCCGCCGGGAGCAGAGGAGCTCGAGGCAGGCAAAGCTCGTGGGGACACCGGGCGAGCCTCGCCCCTGATCCGGCCCGCGGGCCGGCCGGGCGCCCTCCCCGCCGAAGACCGAAAGTCGAAGACTGGAGACGCACTCACCTTGCAACTCCAGCTGACAAAGAGGCCTGCGACCTGCGCCGGGCGCACAAACTAGAGAGGCGGGGCGGGGCGGGGCGGGGCGGGGAGGGAAGCAGGAGAGTCGCGGGGCCCGCAGCCAATCCCGGGAAGACTCTGGGCGAGGGCGGGGCGCGCAGCCGATCCCTGGAGAGGTCGGGGAGCTCAGCCAATCCCGGGAAGACCCTGAGCGGGGCGGGGTGGAGGGCCACGGCACGCACAGCCAATCCCGGATGGGGGGGGACGGGCCCGGCCATTGGCTGTCGGTGTCCGGGGCGGGCCTAGGTGTGGCTCTTGCAGTAGCACGGGGATAAGCCATGTCTGCGCGCGGCGCATCCTTCTTGGAATTCGATTTTTCAGGCTCCCTACCAATCCTCGGCGTTGGTGATTTTGGTGCTCTGGGGCCCTAGACCTTTCCTCGGGTTCTCTTGTGGAGAGGCCATCGAGGTTACTCTAGGGCTGGCCTAAGGCCCTGAGATTCCCTTTGCTAAAGCCACACTAATCCGTTGTGTGTTCATCATCTGTGTGCTTAAAGAGAAGCCACGACCATGTCTTGTTCAACAAGCTCACTCACATGGCCTCTCCTAAAGCTAGAAGGACTACCTCCTTTCCTCATGCTCCCTCTTTATTCATTTACAGATTCCAATCAGTAGACCATAATCAGTTGGAGGTTAGGAGTTGGGGAGGTTGAGAAGGCAACCATAGCAATCTCAAGGTAACAGGCTCAAACTTGGCAAACAAACAAGTGGAATAAAATTGGAGAATATGCTAAAAGGAGAACTTATATTACTGTTTCACGTACTTACCGTCTGCTAACAAATCTAATCCTCAAAATATATTTAATCATCTCCAAATTATAGATGGGGAAATAATTATGTTATGTAACTTGCCCAAAGTCACAGAGCAGCTAGCCAGTGGTAGATCCAGGATTTGAATTCAAGCAGCCTGAAGGCAGAGCCCCTCCAACAACATACTACCTAGCCTTTCCCCAGGTGTTGGGGGTGGAGCAGGAAGGGAAACCAAAAAATAGCCTACATTTGGTTAACTGATCAAGACAGGCAGCTCTGGTGGGGTGCGGCTTTATAAGCAGAAAGAACAGCTCGTCCAGAGCCCCAAGGTAAAACAGGAAAGAGCTTTACCTGTTTAAGGACTCCCAGAAATGGAACTTAAAGAGCAGAGTGGCCTGAGATGAGAATGGCTTGGGGCCAGACCATGCAGGAAACCCTGGAAGAGTTTTTTTTCTTTTGTTTTGTTTTTGAGATGGAGTCTCTCTCTGTTGCCCAGACTGGAGTGTGGTGGCACGATCTTGGCTCACTGCAGCCTCTACCTCCCAAGTTCAAACTATTCTCGTCTCGGCCTCCCGGGTAGCTGGGATTACAGGCACGCACCACCATGCCTGGTTAATTTTTGTATTTGTGAAAGAGTTTATACTTTGTGCTAAGAATGATGGAAAGCTGTTCAAGTGTTTTGTTTGTTTTGTGTGTGTGTGTGTGTGTGTGTGTGTGTGTTTTAACAGAGGAATGATAGGATCTGATGTAGGGTGTGGTTTCGGGTGTGATTAAGGTGGTTTTGGTGGGAAGAAGAAGTTGAATAAAATTTCCCAATAAACCCTAGCACCTAGTCATCATCTTGCAGATATTCATAGGATCTTGTTGAAATCGGAGAGTGAATACCAGTTTATTGTCCCTTCACCTTTCTCAAGAGTCTTCCAAACATATCTCTAGTTGGAAGCTGTTCTTTTTATAGTCCCTTTGGATAGCTGAGAGATATTACCTTTCCTTTAACTATGGCAATGAATGTGGTCAGGCTACATGGGAAAATATAGGAAAAGAGAAGTAAATCTCCTTAGTAAAGAGACTAATGCAGGAATTCAGCAGCAACCTAGCAGGGGCTGGGGGTAGTTGTGCAGAATGTCTTCCCCCCTCCCCCAATCAGGGGATAAAAATGGGAAGGAATTATGAAAGAATTATATTTGTGTTTGATTTAAGAGAAATTCACCTTAATCTGAAGGCTTCACATTTCTGGCCAAATGCCTCAATTCAATGAACGTTACAAACTCAGTTCATTTGAAATAGTAAAACTGTTCACTGGTCTTAGAGGAGAAATATCTATTAAATACAGAGATGATAGAACAAAATAAACTGATTTATAATTGCTTTTGAGTTAGGTTCAAGATAATATATATTTGGTACTAAAAATGCTTATAATACAGTTTAAAGAGAATTGTTTCAGTTGGGTTTATTATTAGGCCTAATTTTTTGAGAGAAATTAGTATGTCTAATCAATCTTTCTTTCTTTCTTTTCTTTCCCTCCCTCCCTCCCTTCCTTCCTTTTCTTTTTTCTCTCTCTCTCTTTCTTGCTCTCTCTCTCTCTCGTCTCTCTCCCTCTCCCTTTCTTTTCCCTTTGACAGGGTCTTACTCTATCACTCAGGCTAGAGTGCAGTGGCATGATCATAGCTCATGGGGCAGGCTCCAACTCCTAGGCTTAAGTGATCCTCCCACCTCAGCCTCCCAAAGCATTGGCATTACAGGTGTGAGCACCACGCCTGGCCAGTCTGTCCAATTTGAGGGAGTTCAGTCTCTCCAAATTTAATCTGTCAGAGGTTGAATAAAGGGACCTAGAAGAATACTCACTAGCCCTCCAGATATTCTCAGCTAGATTTCCCAGAGACACCACAAAATCACTCTTTTGGCCCAGAGTTTATTCTCTTCTTCCACCTCTCCACTTCCTTTTTGTGTCCTCTGTCTTGAAGAATAACAATTCCTTAGCCCAGCTGTCCAGGACTTAGCGCAAATGCTTTCCTTTCTCAGCTTCCTCCTCCATTTCTCAGCCTCCTACTTCCTCATCTTCTTCCATGTGGGCAGTTCTTCCTATTGACCATCCGTGAGTCTGCCTCTTCTTTCCAGCCCTTGCTTGTACTTTAGTTCTAGCTCCATCATTTACTTTCAGCATCATCCACTGCAGTAGCCTCCACCTTCATTCAGTTTCCCTGTCTCCAGTGTTCCCTTCCCTATGAATTCTTCCACACTGCTGTCATCTCCATTGGAAATTGTTAAATGGCTCTTTACTGCCACCAGGAACAAAACCAACCCCCACCTATCTACCTCCTCCTCCCACTTCCCACATACCTATTATGATCCAGCCATGCTGAACTAATGGCAGTTCCCTGAATGCTGTCCAGCACTGTCCCATACAACTTTCTGCAGTGATGGAAATGTTCTATATCTCTGCTGTCCAGTATGGTAGCCACATGTGGCTATTGAGTACTTGAAATGTGGCTAGCACAACACAAGACCTGGATCTTAAACTTTATTTACTTTTAACTAATTTAAATTTAAATAGTCATGCTGGGCCTGGTGGTGGTATGCCTATAATCCCAGCTATGTGGGCAGAAGTCTGAGGTGGGAGGATCCCTTGAGGCCAGAAGTTTGAGGTTGCAGTGTGCTCTGACAGTGCCTGTGAATAGCCACTGCACTCCAGCTGCCGCAATATAGGGCATCTCTACAGGGGTCTTGCTAATTAGCCAAGCATGGCAGAACAGGCCTATAGTCCCAGCTACTCAGGCAGCTGAGGCAAGAGGATCACTTGAGCTCAGGATTCAAGGCTGCAGTGACCTATGATGGCACCACGGCACACCAGCCTGGGTGTCAGAGCAAGACATCTAAGATAAATAAATAGATAAAAATAAAAGTCACATGTGGCTGGTAGATACTACATTGAACTGCACAATAGTTTACATCCTTGCTTCTCAAAGCGTGGTTCATCAGCATGGGCATTCCCTGGAAACTTGTAGGAATGCATAATCTCAGGCCTCATCCCAGATCTGCTGATTCAGAATCTATATTTCAACAAGATCCCCAGGTGATCTGTATGCATGTTAAAGTTTCAAGAGCCACAGCTCTAATAAGCTCTAGCTTCCTTGCCTTTGCATGTGCTGTTCTCTTTGTCTGGGCTGCCTGTCACCTGTTCTTTTTTCCTTAACTCCTACTTATCCCTAGACCCATCTACACTCATAACCTGCTGTTAATATGGTAATCTAGAGGGTAGGGGATGAAGGATATGGGGGAGAGGAGTGAGAGGGAAAGAGAAAATATCTATGATAAAACCACTTGTATCTTGTAATCTTAAATAACTGTATGTATGTAGCTATATAATATAAATACACACATATATATACTATGTATATATTTATAGTATAGTATGTATATATGTATAGTATTCTATGTATATACACGTACAAGCATAGTTTGTGTGTGTGTGTGTGTGTGTGTGAAAATATGGTTACTACAATGTCAGTGGTAGTTCTCTCAAGGTGATGGGATTTCATGTGTCTTACTTTCTAAAAATATTTTTGAGGTATCATTCGAATTCTTTACAAAGAGCATGTATTACTGATATAATAATTTTCATTACAGAAAACAAAATAAAGACTATATTAGCCTTTTGTAAGTAACTTCAAGAACACGATATCAGAATAAAGTATAGTGTTTTACAAAAAAGGAGAGCCCCCACCTTCCACAGTTAGAGACACTCCCTCGTCTACAACACAAGAGCGGGCAGTAGCCATGGCATACGCAACAACCAACCTGAAAGCAGAATGACCTCTTGTGATGCCTCCACTGCTGTCTCCTGTGTCTACCCTCCCACCCCCACAGCAGACATGGTCCTAGCACCACGACAATCACCTCTTCTCCATCCCCTGCCTGACTCCTAGCTAGGGCTGGAGTCTGAAAAGGGGCCTTAGGTGTACAGAGAAGGTCACCTGGAATCACTAGAAGCATCTGCAGAAGTATATGGATATGTTGGGTGACTCAGATGACATCTTGTTTGGCCCTTAGCATCAAGGATTTGTTCTATCAAATACTCTATTAAGAACGAATGTTTTCATTTTTGGCTATTGTATTTCTTTTCTAAATTTTGGCAATTTTTTCTTTACTGAAAAAAAAATGACAGTTACCTGAGAGGTTATTTTAAATTCATGGCAAAATGTGTTTTGCTGAGCTATGGGATGCAATTTCTGCAGATCTTAGTGTGCTCAGCTGTGGAAGTCAGTTATAGGGTATAGAGCTCTGGTGGTAGGGTAAGGCCCAAAAAGCCACCAGAATGAATAGAGGGGACAACATAGCCTGGAGCCAAGACATGGTTTATATTCTGCACAGTAACTAATCTGCAAAAATAACAGGATGTTGTGAAATTTGATTAAGCAGCAAGGTGAGGGAAGCATTTTGGGGGGTTAGATCAAATTATTATTATTAAGGGTATTGTACAAGTTCTAATTCAATTCTAAAGATAGAAGGAAATTTATATTCTTTATTTTAAAATAGGTTGGCTTATCTAAATAAGTAACAAACTCAGTGTTTTATTTTATTTATTTATTTATTCATTTATTTTGAGACGTGGTCTTGCTCTGTCGCTAGAGCTGGAGTTCAGTGGCACGATCTTGGCTCATGGCAACCTCTGCCTACCAGGTTCCAGCAATTCTCCTGCCTCAGCCTCCTGAGTAGCTGGGATTACAGGTGCCCGCCACCACGCCTGGCTAATTTTTGTATTTTTAGTAGAGATGGGTTTCGCCAAGTTGGCCAAGATGGTCTCAATGTCTTGACTTCGTGATCCACCTGCCTCAGCCTCCCAAAGTGCTGGGATTACAGGCGTGAGCCACTGCGCCCAGCCCGAAATTCAGTGTTTTAAATCATCCTTTTGTACATGTATGATCATATTTCTAATTCTAAATCTATTGATCAATCTACTACTGGCAGCACCCACCTCATGTATTGGCGGCTCCAGAGGTGTCATGTGACTTGGATACCGGGATGGAGCCAGACTTTGTGAGGTGTGAAGCTTATACAATTTGGGTGGTCCTTCTTAAAAGAAACAATGCAAAAACATTATACTTTTATGAATTTTACAAAAATATGCAACCCCATGGACACATTGTTAGAGCTCCTCTTGGGCCCTAGGTGAGGCCCATGCAAATAAAGAAATTGACACCTAAACTTTACTTCAACAGTTTTAGGGTAAATCTACCTTGGCTGCTCAGATGCTCTAGAAAGGGGAATTGTTGGCTATCCTTTAATACCATCCTTAGCACAGCACAGCTAAGGAGGAAACTCCATGCTTACACAAGGGCTTCTTCCTTAATCATCAGCAAAGGTCCAGTTTACTGTACACCTACTATTTGTGCCAGGCACTGTTCTAAGCTTTTTTTTTTTTTTCGTTGTCTCTTTTGATTCCTCATACTAACACTGAGATATATGTACTAGACGATCTTCATTTTACAGATAGGAAACTGAGACCCAGAGATATTGAATAACTTGCCCAAGAAGAGGTACCCACTGAGTGCTGAAAAACAGGCAGAGGTGGGAATGGGTTGCCAGTTGTCGAATTCCTGGGTCCGTGCTATCTA
This sequence comes from Pongo abelii, assembly GCF_028885655.2. Taxonomy (NCBI): domain Eukaryota; kingdom Metazoa; phylum Chordata; class Mammalia; order Primates; family Hominidae; genus Pongo; species Pongo abelii. Next base: position 66,365,017 of record NC_071988.2, read on the forward strand.
AGAACAGTAGCAGAAAGAGAGGCCCAAGCCACCAAACTGAGATTCAACAACCTGACCTCTGCTGTGGGGTGAGCTTGTTGAAAGCAGGTAGGACTATAAGTGACCTGATAGGTCACTAGGAGAAAGATCCAGTTTCCAGAACTGGACAGAAGGTCTCAGCCAAATATGGGGAGTTGGGGGTAGGGAAGCTTGCCTCTGAGCCCCAGGAACCTCCACTATATAACATAAGATTGGTTTTAGAGATTCAGAGATGATGGGTCAATGGGCAGAAAGGTTTCCTGACATCCACAAACTCAAAATAAAAATTGCCATTTGTACACTCTGAGCAGCCACGAAGCTCTCTGGACAATAAAGCTGCTGAGAAGTCATCTAGGAACAGTTTAATGCCACCTTTCTCCACCCTTTTTGGGATAGATATACATCACATGCTCTTCCTCTTTTTTAGTCTTGCACACAAACACATTAATCCCAATGTCTTCCTCAGACCTGCATTTAAGTCACTTTTTTCCCCCAATGTTGGAAAGCCCTAATAACAAAACTAAAACCCCCTTAGTTCTACCCTCTCTTCTTTAATTTCATTTGCGTGGTAAAAACCCAGCATATTTATTGTTGATAAATATCAGAAGAGAGCTTCGGATATCCCTGTATAAAGGGAGAGGGAAGTAGTACATGTTAAGAGTGAAATGGAGTTAACCAGGAACTTGAAAACAACTTGTATTTGCAATTTATTTGTGCTTTTTAATTTCTACTGTTTTTGTATTTATTGATGATTATTTGTGATTTATTTTTTATTCATTGTTTCTTGTTTTTGTTTTTGTTTTGAGAAAGAGTCTTGCTCTGTCGCAGAGACTGGAGGGCAGTGGCGCCATCTCGGCTCACTGCAGACTCTGCCTCCTGGGTTTACGTGATCTCCTGCCTCAGCCTCCCAAGTAGCTAGGATTACAGGGAGAAACCCCCACACCTAGCTAATTTTTGTATTTTTAGTAGAGACGGGGTTTCACCATATTGGTAAGGCTTGTCTCGAACTCCTGACCTCAAGTGATCCGTCTGCCTCAGCCTCCCAAAGTGCTGAGATTACAGGTGTGAGCCATTGCACCTGGTCATTTATTCATTATTTATAGCCCAGTTTAGTCCAAAAAGGATTTGAGTGTAATTTACACAAATACATTACAATAAGATTTTCAAAGAATAGTGAGAAAGTTGGAGTGCAGGGAAAATATGATTAAAGTCCAGGGCTAGTACACACAATGAAACCATGGGGAATACTTGCTGGAGGAAGGCCAAAAATTTTGCTCTGAGCTGCCTGGCAGTCAATGTAAAACAGCAGAAAATAGAAAAAAAAAATTGACACTCAAGAGAAACACAAATATTCCTGAAAGAAATTTCTTCCATGGGTCTTTATAAAGAGGGTACTATAACCAACCTCCTCAATACCAATAATCTAAAGAGAGTAGTTTTTTACTTGGAAAATAGGTGTGTTAAAAAAAGAAAAAGAAAAATAATGTTTTTAATCTCTCTAGCTTTTGGGTGTCCAGGTTTTTTGATGCCTAGCCAAGATGATTTACTTGCTTGAACTCAATTAAAACAAAATGTTTTTCAAGTCCCAATTATCATTTGGCAAGAGAGTTATCTGTCATGCAGTGACACTTGGGGAAAAAATTGGACTTTTAACTGATTATGAAGCAGATAGGCTACACTCTGCTGTAATAGTAAAATCAATGGTTAAAAACAGATGGCGTGTTCCCATAACAAAGATGTGGTAATTTGGGTTAGTTCCTTGGCCAAAGATTCAGCATTTAGTCAGAGACATACGTGTGTGTGTGTGTGTGTGTGTGTGTGTGTGTGTGTGTGGTCAACTTTAAATAACAAGATTCAAAAAATATTTTTAAGTATAGAGTTTATTTGAGCTCAAAGTTTGAGGATGGCCACCCAGGAGCAAAGATTCAAGTTGTCCTGAATATACACTCTGATTAGCAGCCGTTACAAGTGGGTTTATTTTTAATTTTTAGCTTTTTTAAAGACAGGGTCTTTCCCAGGCTGGAGTGCAGTGGCATAATCATGGCTCACTGTAACCTTGAACTCCTGGGCTCAAGTGATCCTCTTACCTTAGCCTCCTGAATGGCCAGGATTACAGGCAAGTGCCACCATGCCCAGCTACTTTTCAAAAATTTTTTGTGGAGCTGGGGTCTTCTTATGCTGGCCAGTCTGGTCTCAAACTTCTGGCCTCAAGCAATCCTGCCTCAGCCTCCCAAAGTGCTGGGATTATGGCCACAGTGGGTTTATTATTATTTTTATTTTTTGGTAGTTCAGTGATCCTTGTTCTGAAAGTGAATTTTTAAAGGAAAAAAGAAGAGCAGTTCCTAAATTGTAATGTAAACCAATAATTTACATTAAGGTAACACAAGCTACTAATTGACTATACATTGTTCTTTGTGTCACAGATTCCAGGAACATGAAGATAATGGGGTCTGGGAGTGGTGGCTCATACCTGTAATCTCAGAATTTTGGGAGGCTGAGATGGGCAGATCTACTAAGGTTAGGAGTTCGAGACCAGCCTGGCCAACATGGTAAAACCCCTTTTCTACTAAAAATACAAAAAGTAGGCCAGGTGTGGTGGCTCAAGCCTGTAATTCCAGCACTTTGGGAGGCTGAGGTGGGCGGATCATGAGGTCAGGAAATCGAGACCAGCCTGGCCAACATGGTGAAACCCCATCTTTATTAAAAATACAAAAAAATTAGCCGGGAGTGTTGGCGCTCACCTGTAATCCCAGTTACTTAGGAGGCTGAGGTGGGAGAATCGCTTGAACCTGGGAGGCGGAGATTGCAGTGAGCCGAGATCACGCCAGGGCACTCCAGTCTGGGTGACAGAGTGAGACTCTGTCTCAAACAAACAAACAAACAAACAAAAAGATAATGGGGGAAGGGGCTAGACAGGAACAAAATGCCTTTAAACAATTGTCCCTGGGAATGGATGTGGGGAGCGGGGGTAGGACGTGATGAAGTTCCATACTCATGTCCCTCTGGGCCAAATAGATTTTTGCATACCTCACTTGGCTCAGACTGTTCTGACCTATTTTTTTTTTCTCATTTCCCCCCTTTTCATCAAGACCTTTCAAAGCAAGCATCGTAGGTGACCTCAAACAGTTTTGGCTTCAGTTATGTTCAGGAGTTTAGTCCCATGTCATTAGGAAGACTCATTCTCAGATGGTCCTGTTCCACATTGGGGGGTGGGAGAAACAGGATACATCTCGTGAGGAATTTTAAGAGTCCCCAAAGGCTAATTGGGATGGCATCACAGGGTGGCAAAAATGAGACCTCAGTCAAGTCGTTGATTTATATAGCTGCTGTCACTTGTTGAATCATCTCTAGTATTCAGATTACCAGGAGTTTAGTTTTCTCAGAAGTAAAACAAGGGATACATAGTAGTAGAAATATAATACACATAAAGGTTATAATAAAAAAGAGAATTTGAATGCCAAAATGAAAAAAAGAAAATCCTATTCTATAAAGGAGTCAACTACAAATATTATGAAGAAAATTAAAACCTGGTCCTTCTTTAGAAAATTCTTATAGCCAGGAAATAATTTAGGATTTAGTTCAAATTGTAGAGAAATAATAAAATGTTAAAAACAGTGTTCAGGACTGGTATACAAGAAAAGGTGTGCTATAGTTTTCTTCTGAAACATATTTTTTCCCTTTTTAGCTCCCCATTTTTCCTAAAGGTAAATTTTAATAGGACCAATTTACTTGCAAAATAAGTTTTAGTATTATACTCAGCCTGATTATTTGCATAAAACTCAACAAGAATAGTGAATGGCCATATTTTAAGTTGGCTTTCCTGGAACTTTTTTTTTTTTTTTTTTTTGAGACAGAGTCTTGCTTTGTCGCCCAGGCTGGAGTGCAGTGGGGCGATCTCGGCTCACTGCAAGCTCTGCCTCCTGGGTTCACGCCATCCTCCTGCCTCAGCCCCCCAAGTAGCTGGGACTGCAGGAGCCCGCCGCCATGCCCGGCTAATTTTTTTGTATTTTTAGTAGAGACAGGGTTTCACCGTGTTAGCCAGGATGGTCTCAATCTCCTGACCTTGTGATCCGCACGCCTCAGCCTCCCAAAGTGCTGGGATTACAGGCATGAGCCACCGCGTCTGGCCTGCTGGAACGTTTTAATAAGGAATTTAAGTTTTTTTTTTTTTTTTTTTGAGATGGAGTTTCACTCTTGTTGCCCAGGCTGGAGTGTGAAGGCGCAGTCTCAGCTCTGCTCAACCTCTGCCTTCTGGGTTCAAGCGATTCTCCTGCCTCAGCCTCCCAAGTAGGTGGGATTACAGGCGTGCACCACCACGCCTGGCTAATTTTGTATTTTTAGTAGAGACGGGGTTTCTCCACGTTGGTCAGGCTGGTCTCAAACTCCTGACCTCAGGTCATCTGCCCGCCTGGGCCTCTCAAAGTGCTGGGATTACAAGTGTGAGCCACCATGCCCAGCCACTTAAGATTAAACTTTTAAAAGCTTCTTTAAGTTAGGATACCAAGCCAGGGATTTACCATCAGACTGTGCGTGTAGTACCTGTATGAATTGGGTGAATTCCTCTCTTCTCAAGGTCTCAAAAATATCTTGAGGTTCCTGGATCTTCAGAAGGTGATATTATTCATTTACCACAAGGTCAGAAACAGTGTAGACAAGGTACCTGGCCAGTCTTTCCAACAGCTTTTTAGCAGCTATATAAAATCAGTTTCAATTCCTCAAAGCAGTCTGGTCATATGTAAAACATGCCATTCCTGTCAAGCCTTAGTAAAATTACCAGTTCATCTAACATGTCCTGTTACAAAAGAAAACATATTTTTATTGAACCTATTCAAATAATTATATTTCCATAAAATAGGAATAGTCACCAATAGTTTCCAAATTTTGGAAAAATCAGGTAGACAGAAAGGTAACTGTTTCAATTTTGCTTACAAAAGTATACTTTAGTCAATTACTGTGAGCTGTAAATAACTGAAAAGAAAAATGTTTTCTTGACTCTAGAAAATGAAATATAAAAAGAACCAAGAATGTTTCAAACAAAAAATGTCATAAAAGTAATTTTAGTCCTCTATCAATTCAGTCCTGTGTAATAATTCTTATTTTGCTTGATGTTTTGTTAAAAATTTTCATGAACACCTACTTTTAGTCCTCTATCAAGTCAGTACCATGTAATAATTCTTATTCTGCTTGATGTTTTGTTAGCAATTTCATGAACACATAAGCTTTTTGTTAGAGTTCTGGAAATTTTGACTTGGTCTAATGGTATGATCTCTAAAGTTATCAGAAGCCTGTTCTCAAGGGTACTTGCCAGGACTCTTTTCACTGAATTTACTTGAAGAAACAAAAAAAGAAGTGAATTCACCTGAAGAAGCAAATATAGACTATAATCTATTATAAACCACTTTTTTAGTAGAATAAAAGTAAAGCAATGATTGTGAATGAAGAAAGACTTAGAGTAGCCATGGTTAAAGATGCAATTGAAAATGCAATTCTATTGTTTCTGTGGCATACAACAATTTAACATAATAATTATAAATATGACTGATAGGCCAAGCACAGTGGCTCACACCTGTAATCCCAGCACATTGGGAAGCCGAGGCAGGCTGATCACCTGAGGTCAAGGGTTCCAGATCAGCCTGGCCAACATGGTGAAACCCAATCTCTACTAAAGATACAAAAAATTAGCCAGGCATAGTGGCGCCCATCTGTAATCCCAGGTACTCAGGAAGCTGAGGCAGGAGAATTGCTTGAACCCAGGAGGTGGAGGTTGCAGTGAGCTGAGATCGTGCCATTGCACTCCAGCCTGGGTGACAGGGCAAGATTCCGTCTCAAAAACATACATACATACATACATACATAAGATATAACATATACCAAGACATATCAGAATTTTAGGAACCTCATATAATTTTGGAACACATATTAATAACACATTTATGCAAATATAACTCGAAAAAGTTAAACACCATTTCTTATTTAACATTGCCTCCTATGAGTTTAACATACCAAATAAGCGTAACATGTCTCTTGAGGATTTCCTGTTTGTTATGTGCAAGTTAGTTCAGGTCAAAAAGACTTCATTTTAGAATTCAAAATTTAACTTTGGGAAGTATGTCAAATATTAAAGGTTTCCGATATTAAAATAAGAAAAGTTTAAAGCATATGATCAAAATAGAATCACAGGTCACTGTAAAAAAAATCATTCATTTACCCAAAATGATAATTAACATATTTCAAAACGCAAAAACTTTTACTCTGATAGAGAAGAGATCATTTCCAGTCAAGAAAAGAAAAAAAAAGACAGCATGAGAGGCAAAGTCTTCCTCCACTTTTTTTTGCAGTTTACTCAAAAGGTAAATAAATATGTTATAATGTCTTATTAATACTATGTGAAATTCTTATTGGAAGGAGAAAATCAAATTTTACTTTCATATTAGTATATTAATAAAGCTAATTTTAATAAAGCCTTATAAACAAATTCATCCAATCTAACAGCTTTGGCCACACAAGATGAGATTTCTATAAACATTTTATAACCTCTTAACAATTATCTATTAAAGACCAGATCAATGCTCTAAGAAAACTGTGTTGTTTTACATAGGGTCCTAGACTCTGGTCTTGAATCAGTTTGCTCAATTTTTATTTTATTATTTTTTAATGAAAGCACAATACAAAAATTTATTTCAATAATGGTGATAACCTAAAGCCACAGAACAAAATATAAATTACATTTAGAATACTGTATTTAGGATGCTGAGTTTCCATTTTATTTAAAAATATTTTTCTTAATAAATTAACATACACAAATTTTGATGCCAAATTCTTCCATGACACTAAACATTTAAGGTGTTGATGACCATGATCTGTTTGCAAGAATATATTTATACTTGTGGATATATTATTCTGTAGAAGAGGGAAATTATCCTTTTATATATCAGAGGGTCCCATAGGATCGAAGAAGTTATAGAAAGACTAATTTTTTTTTTCAGCTATGTCTACTGGAATGGGAAGCTAACCTTTTTAAATAATTGAAGATACACAACAGTGAAAAAAGATTCCTTGTAGTGGAGCTGAACTTATGCTCTTTGGAAAAGTAAAATCAGTGTTGAGTTTATCATCTTTTTGTGATCTGAAGATAGAGAGCTAGTTTCGTTGAGTGATTAGACACTTATGACCCTTCTGACTTTTATTTATTTTTTGTTAGGGCTCAGCAAAATAAATATTTTTTCCTGTTTTCTTTTTAAAAATTTTTTATTTTAGGTTTGGGGGTACATGTGCAGGTTTGTTATATAGGTAAATTGCATGTCACAGGGGTTTGGTGTACACATTATTTTGCCACCTAGGCAATAAACATAGTACCCTATAGGTGGTTTTTCAATCCTCACCCCCCTCCCACCCTCCACCATCAAGTAGGCCCCAGTGTCTCTTGTTCCCTTCCTTGCATCCATATGTACTCAATGTTTAGCTCCCACTTACACGTGAGAACATGTGATATTTGGTTTTCTGTTCCAGCATTAGTTTGCTTAGGATAATGGCCTCTAGCTCCATCCATGTTGCTACAGAGGACATGATCTTATTCCTTTTTATGGATGCATAGTATTCCGTGTGTGTGTGTGTGTGTGTGTGTGTGTGTGTGTGTATCACATTTTTTTTATTCAGTGTACCATTGATGGGCATTTAGGTTGATTCCATGTCTTTGCTATGCTGCCGAGTTGAACATGCACATGCATGTGTCTTTACGGTAGAATGATTTATAATTCCTTTGGGTATATACCCAGTAATGGAATTGCTGGGTCAATTGGTAGTTCTGTTTTAAGGTCTTTGAGAAATTGCCAAACTGCTCTCAGCAGTGAATGAACAAGTCTACATTCCCGCCAGCAGTGCATAAGCATTCCTTTTTCTTTACAACCTCACCAGCATCTTTTTTTTTTTTTTTTGACTTTATTAATAGCCAGTATAACTGGTGTGAGATGGTATCTTATTGTGGTTTTGGTTTGCATTTCTCTAATGATTAATGAAGTTGAGCCATTTTTTTATATGATTGTTGGCAGCATGTCTTTTGAAAAGCGTCTGTTAATGACATTTGGCCACTTTTTAATGGGGTTGTTTTTGCTTGTAAATTTAAGTTCTTTATAGATTCTGGATGTAACATCTATGTTGGATGGATAGTTTGCAAATATTTTCTCCCGTTGTATAGATTGTTTACCCTTTCTTGATAGGTTCTTTTGCTGTGCAGAAGCTCTTTAGTTTCATTAGGTTTCATTTATCAATTTTTGTTTTTGTTGCAATTGCTTTTGATGTCTTCATCATGAAATCTTTGCCAGGTCCTAGGTTCAGAATGGTATTTCCTAGGTTATCTTCCAGGGTTTTTATAGTTATGGGTTCTAGATTAAAGTCTTTAATTCATCCTGAGTTAATTTTTGTATATGGTGTAAGGAAGGGGTCCAGTTTCAGTCTTTTCCATATGGCTAGCCAGTTACCTCAGCACCACTTATTGAATAGAAAGTCCTTTCTTCATTGCTTGCTTTTGTTCATTTTGTCAAAGGTCAAATTATTGTAGGTGTGTGGCATTATTCCTGGGCTCTCTATCCTTGTAGTATAGTTTGAAGTCAGGTAATGTGATGAATACCACTTTTTGTTTTGTTTTGTTTTGTGTTTTTGCTTAGTACGGCCTTGGCTATTTGAGCTCTTTTTTGGTTCCATAAGAAATTTAAAATTTTTTTTTTCTAATTCTGTGAACAATGTCATTGGTAGTTTGATAGGAATAGCATCGAGTCTACAAATAGCTTTGAGCAGTATAACCATTTTGACAATATTGATTCTTCCTATCCATGAGCATGAAATGTTTTTCCATTTGTTTATGACATCTAGGATTTCTTTGAGCAGTGTTTCGTAATTCTTGTTGTAGAGGTCTTTCACCTCCTTGGTTAGATGTATTCCTAGGTGTTTTTGTTTGTTTGGTTTGTTTTGTTTGTTTTTTGAGACAGAATCTCACTCTGTCACCCAGGCTGAGTGCAGTGGCACTATCTCAGCTCACTGCAACCTCCGCCTCCCAGGTTCAAGCAATTCTCCTGCCTCAGCCTCCCAAGGAGCTGGGATTACAGGTGTGCACTACCATGCCTGGCTAATTTTTGTGTTTTTAGTAGAGATGGGGTTTCACCAAGTTGCCCAGGCTGGTCTTGAACTCCTGATTTCAGGTGATCTGCCTACCGCGGCCTCCAAATGCTGAGATTACAGGCGTGAGCCACCATGCCCAGCCATTCCTAGATATTTTATTTTTTATGTGGTGATTGTGAATGGGACTGCATTCATTATTTGGCTCCCAGTTTGTGTATGTGAATGCTAATAATTTCTGTACATTGATTTTGTATCCTGAGATTTTGGTAAAGTTGTGTATCAGATCAAGGAGCTTTTGGGCAGAGACTATCGGGTTTTCTAAGTATAGAATCATATTGTCTGCAAACAGAGATAGTTTCACTTTCTCTCTTCCTATTTGGCTGCCTTTTATTTCTTTCTCTTGCGTGATTGCTCTGGCTAGGACTTCCAGTACCGTGTTGAATAGGAGTAGTGAGAGAGGGCATCCTTGTCTTGTGCCAGTTGTCAAGGGGAATGTTTCCATATTTTGCCAGTATGATGTTGATCGTGGGATTTTCATAGAGGACTGCTATTATTTTGAAGTATGTTCCTTCAATGCCTAGTTTGTTGAGGTTTTTTTTTTCTGTCTTTTTTTTTTTTTTTTGAGACAGAGTCTCGCTCTGTCACCTAGGCTGGAGTGCAGTGGCGTGATCTCATTTCACTGCAACCTCCGCTCCCAGGTTCAAGCGATTCTCCTGCCTCAACCTCCCAAGTAGCTGGGATTACAGGCACATGCCACCATGCCCAGCTAATTTTTATATTTTTAGTAGAGATGGGGTTTCACTATGTTGGTCAGGCTTGTCTTGAACTCCTGACCTCGTGATCTGCCCGCCTCGGCCTCCCAAAGTGCTGGGATTGCCCGCGTGAGCCACCCCACCCAGCAATGATTTTTTAACATGAAGGATGTTGAATTTTGTCAAAAGCCTCTTCTGTATCTCTTGAGATGATCATGGATTTTGTTTGTTTTTCTGTTTTTTTGTTTGTTTTGTTTTGTTTTGTTTTTTGAGACAGAGTGTTGAACTGGGCTGGAGTGCAGTGGCACGATCTTGGCTCACTGCAACCTCTGCTAGTTTTTTGTATTTTTATTAGAGACGGGGTTTCACTATGTTGGCCAGGCTGGCCTCAAACTCCTGACCTTGTGATCTGCCTGCCTCGGCCTCCCAAAGTGTTGGGATTACAGGTGTGAGCCACCACGCTTGGCCTGTTTTTCTGTTTTTTTGAGATAGGGTCTCACTCTGTTGCCCAGGCTGGAGCACAGTGATGTGATCACAGCTCACTGCAGCCTCGACCTCCCAGTCAGACAATCCTCCCCCTCAGCCTGCTGAGTAACTGAGGAAATGATTCTGGGGGATGACTGGGGAATGACTTCTGGGGAAATGATAATAGGCTTGTTGGGTTTCTGCTAACAGATGTGCTGTTAGCCTTAAGGGGTTCTCTTGGTAGGTGAGCGCCTTCTCTCCAGCTCCAGATGCATGCCACCATACGCTGCTAACTTTTGTATTTTTTGTAGAGATGGAGTTTCACCATGTTGCCCAGGCTGGTCTCAAACTCCTGGGCTCAAGTGGTCCTCCCACCTCGGCCTCCCAAAGTGCTGGGATTACAGGCATAAGCCCCTGCACCCAGCCATGGTTTTGTTTTTAGTTCTGTGTATGTGGTGAATAACATTTATTGATCTATGTATGTTGAACCAAGCTTGTATCCTATGGATAAAGCCTACTTGATTGTGGTGGATTAGCTTTTTGAAGTGCAGCTGGATTCAGTTTGCTAGTATTTTGTTGAGTATTTTGGCATTAATGTTCATCAAGGATATTGGCCTGAAATTTCCTTTTTATGTTGTGTCTCTGCCATGTTTTGGTATCAGATGATGCTGACCTTATAGAGTGAGTTAGAAATGAGTCTCTCCTCCTCAGTTTTTTGGAATAGTTTCAGTAGAAATAGTACCAGCTCTTCTTTGTACATCTGGTAGAATTAGGCTGTGAATCCATCTGGTCCTGGCCTTTTTCTGGTTGTTAGCCTTTTAATCCTAAATTCACTTTTGGAACTCATTATTGGTCTGTTCAAGGATTCAATCTCTTTCTAGTTTAACCTTGGGAAATTTTATGTTTCCGGGAATTTATCCATTTCTTCTAGGTTTTCTAGTTTGTGTGCATACAGGTGTTTGTAATAGTCTCTGAGGGTATTTTTGTAATTTCTGTGGGTTCAGTGATAACATCCCCTTTGTCAATTCTGTTTGTATTTATCTGGATCTTCTCTCTTTTATTAACTAGTCTAGCTACCAAGCTATCAATCTTATTAATTCTTTCAGATAAGCTCCTGGATTCATTGACCTTTTTGTATTTTTTTTTTTTTTGCATCTAAATTTCCTTCAGTTCAGCTCTGATTTTGGTTATTCCTTGTTTTCTCCTAGCTTTGGGGTTAGTATGCTCTTGTTTCTCTTGCTTCTATAGACTTTATGTCAGGTTGTTAATTTGAGACCTAACTTTTGGAAGTGGACATTTACTTATACAAACGTTCCTCTTAACACTGTGTTGGATGTGTCTCAGAGATTCTGGTACATTGTATCTTTGTTTTTACTAGTTTCTAAGAATTTCTTGATTTCAGCTCTAGTTTCATTGTTTCCCCAAAAGTCATTCAGGAGCAGGTTGTATAATTTTTGTTTAATTGTATGGTTTTGAATGATTTTCTTAGTATTGATTTCTATTTTTATTGAACTGTTGTCTGAGTGTGTGGTTGGTATGACTTTGGTATTTTTGTAGTTGCTGAAGGTTGTTTCATGCCCAATTTTGTGGTTGATTTTATAGTATGTGCCATGTACAGATTAGAAGAATGTATATTTTGTTGTTTTCAGGTGGAGAGTTCTGTAGATGTCTATTTGGACCATTTTGTCAAGTGTTAAGGTCCTGAATATATTTGTTAGTTTTCTGCCTCAATGATCCATCTAATACTGTCAGGTGGGTATTAATGTCTTCCACTATTATTGTGTGGTTATCTAAATCTCTTCAGTTGTCTCTGAGAACTTGCTTTATGTGTCTGGGCAATCCTGTGCTGAGTGAGTATATATTTAAGATAGTTAGATCTTCTTGTGGAATTGAGCCCTTTACCATTATGTAATGCATTCTTTGTCTCTTTTTTTATGTTTGTTAGTTTAAAGTCTATTTTGTCTGAAATTAGAATAGCAATCTCTCACTTTTTTTCTGTTTTTCATTTGCTTGGTAGAGTTTTTCTCCCTGCCTTTACTTTGAAGGGATGTCATTGGTGTCATTGCACGTGAGATGGGTCTCTTGAAGACAGCATACAATTGGGTTTTGCTTCTCTATCCAGCTTGTCACTCTGTGCCTTTTAATTGGGGTATTTAGCCAGTTTACATTCAAGGTTAGTATTAATGTGTGTGGATTTGGTCCTGTTATCATGTTGTTAGCTGGTTATTATGCAGAGTTGTTTGTGTGGTTGCTTTATAGTGTCACTGGTTTATGTATTTAAATGTGTTTTTTAGCAGCTTGTAACAATCTTTCCTTTCCATATTTAGCACCCCCTTCAAAATGTCTTGTAAGGCAAGTCTGATGATAAAAAATTCCCTTAGCATTTGCTTGTCTGAAAAGGATCTTATTTCTCCTTCACTTATAAAGCTTAGTTTGGCCACATATGAGATTCTTGGTTGAAAATTCTTTTCTTTGGGAATGCTGAATATAGACCCCCAATCTCTTCTGGCTTGTAGGGTTTCTGCTAACAGGTGTGCTGTTAGTCTTATCGGGTTCTCTTTCTAGGCGACCTGATCCTTCTCTCCAGCTGCCTTTTTTTCTTTCATTTCAAACTTAGAGAATCTGATGGCTATGTGTCTTGGGGATGGTCTTTTTATGTAGTGTTTTGCAGGGGTTCTCTGTATTTTCTGAATTTGAATATTGGCCTCTAGTGAGGTTGGGGACATTTTCACAGATGATATCCTGAATTTTTTTTTTTTTTTTTGAGACGGTGTTTCACTCTGTTGCCCAGACTGGAGTGCAGTGGCATGATCTTGGCTCATTGCAACCTCTGCCTCCCGGGTTCAGGTAATTCTCCTGCCTCAGCCTCCCAAGTAGCTGGGATTACAGGCGTGCACCACCATGCCCAGCTAATTTTTGTATTTTTAGTAGAGACAAGGTTTCACCATGTTGGCCAGGCTGGTGTCGAACTCCTGACCTCAAGTGACCCACCCACCTCAAGCCTCCCACAGGTGCTGGAATTACAGGCGTGAGCCACCACACCTGGCCCTGAAATATGTTTTCAAAGTTGCTTGGTTTCCCTCCCTGTTTCTCAGGCACATCAATGAGTTATATATTGAGTCTCTTTACATAATTCTATATTACTCAAAGGTTGTTCCTTCTTGTTTATTGTTTTTCCTCTCTTTTACTCTGATAGAGCTATTTCAGAGGTCTTCAAGCTCTGAGATTCTTTCCTCAGCTTGGTCATTTCTGCTGTTAATACTTGGGATTGCATTGCGAAATTCTCATAGAATGTTTTACAGCTCTACCAGAAAAATTTGGTTCTTTGTTCTAATGGTCATTTTGTCTATCAGTTCCTGTATCGTTTTATTGTAATCCTTAGATTCCTTTGATTAGATTTCAACTTTCTCCTGCATATCAATAATCTTCATTTCTATCCAGAATCTGAATTCTATTTCTGTAATTTTGGTCATCTCAGCCTGTTTAGGAACTAGTCCAATCCTTTAGAGGTAACAAGACACTATGGCTTTTTGAGTTGCCAGAGTTTTTGCACTGGTTCTTTCTCATCTTTGTGGGCTAATATTCCTTCAATCTTTGTAGTTGCTGACTTTTAGATAAGTTTTTTTTTCTTTTATTCCATTTTATGTTCTGGGAGATTTAATTGTGGTATAAGGTGGGTTCAATTGACTGGGTTTGTTTCTGGAGGATTTTAGGGAGCCAAGGCTCAGCTCAGAACTCCTAGACTGTGTGTTCTAACTCTGGGGTGTTGATTTCAGACCTCTGGCTTTGTTCTGTGGTCCCTGGAAGTTAGGAACCTGCCATGCTGGAAGGGCCAAGTTGTTCCTGAAGCAGTTTTCACAAGAGTCTGATGGGTGGTGCCAGCCACAGAACTTTGTAGGGAAGTGGCAATGGGATCCATCCTTGTTTGCATGTGCCAGCAGCATGGGTAATATGGCAGGGTGCACACTCATTGGCTGCAGTGAGGTGCTGGCAGGTTCAGGGGTGCCAACTTCTGTGTAGGTGTTCACAGTGGTGATGGTGGCAGGATAGTGTGGCCAGCCAGGGGTCCCCCCAGTGTCTGTGCATGTGTTTGCTCCAGGGCTAGTGTTAGCACAAGGGTGGGGTGCTGGTAGGCATGAAACTGTGTGCACCCTCTGTGCAGCCAGCAACTGCTGCTGGGGGTGGGGATGGGTCTACTGGTCTCCTGCACAGTTTTGCACTGGTGGCAATGTTGGCATGGGGACAGGGCACTGGTGGGTATGGGCCTGGCAGTCTCTATGCCCATGAGTGCTCCTATGGCTCAATTTTTAGAAAAATAATTTAAATATAATTCCCTTCTAATTTTAGCCAACTTGATCACAGACAAAATTCCTTTCACAAGATAAGTTTTCCACAGATTTTCTAAAATTTGCTTAAGGTGCCAGTTTTGTCCTGTATTTCCTTTTTATATTGGCATCTTACCTTAGGACAAAAATTTACTTTTTTTTCCTATTGTATTTTGAACACATGAAGTTCCCCCTCATGCAACTCAAAGAAGAGGTTTCCAGGTCATAAGTGAATTCAAAGGTTTTCTGATTGGCAATTGGTTGAAAGATCTTAATGAAAGATCTGAAATCAGTAGAAGAGAGTATCTGGGCTAAGGTAAGGGGTTGTGCAGACCAAGGATCTTATAATGCAGATGAAGTCTCCAGGTAGCAGGCTTCAAAATAAATAGATTGTGTTACTTTAAGGTGCCAAACTCTGTTAATTCACTCCTGGATCAGAAAGACCTGGAAAGGGAAAGGGGTTCTTGACAGAAGGTATATTTTTTGTACAAGAGATAGCTTTGCAGTGCCATTTCAAAATATGTCAAAGAAATATATTTTGGGAGGTCGTGTATGGTGGCTCATGCCTGTACTCCCATTACTTTGGGAGGTTAAGGCAGGTGGATCTCCTGAGCTCAGGAGTTCAAGACCAGCCTGGGCAACATGGCAAAACCAATCTCTAACAAAAAAAAAAAAAAAAAAAAAAGATTATCCAGGTGTGGTGGAGCACGTCTTTTGGCCCCAGCTACTAGAGAGGCTGGGGTGGGAAGATTGCTTGCTCCTGGAAGGTGGAGGTTGTAGTAAGCCAAGATTGCGCCACTGCACTCCAACCTGGGTGACAGAGTGAGACCCTGTCTCAAAAAAAAAAAAAAAAGAGAAAAGAAAAGAAAAAAGAAATATGTTTTGGGGTAAAATACTTCAATTTCTTTCAGGGCCTGCTATCTGTCATGCTGATGTCTTGTTGCCACAAAAAGTCTGTTTTGTCAGTCTTAAAGTCTCTGTTTTTATGTTAATACTGGTCAGCTGTGCCTGAATTCCAAATTGCCTTTTCTTTTCTCCTTTCTTTTTTTTCTTTTCTCTCTCTCTCTCTTTCTCCTTAATATTTCTCCCCCTTTTTTTGTTTTTTGTTTGTTTGTTTTTGAGACTGAATCTCACTCTGTCACCCAGGCTGCAGTGCAGTGGTGTGATCTCGGCTTACTGTAACCTCTGCCTTCTGGGTTCAAGTGATTATAGTGCCTCAGCCTCCCGAGTAGTTGGAATTACAGGTACCCACCACCACGCCCAGCTAATTTTTGTATTTTTAGTAGAGATGGGGTTTCATGTTGGCCAGGCTAGTCTCAAACTCCTGACCCCAGGTGATCTGCCCGCCTCAGCCTCCCAAAGTGCTGGGATTACAGGCATGACCCACCACACCTGGACCCCTATTTTTCCCCTTAAGTATTCTCCTATTCAATCAGGTTTATTTTAGAATGCCCTTAGCCAAGCAGGAGTCCAGTGGGTTGGCGGGGGCTTAGAATTTTATTTTTGGTGTATAGTTTATGCTTGTATTTGTAAATTTAAACCATTTCATAATTTTTAGAAAGATGTTTCCTCAATTTTCTAATTAACAGATTTAGATATGGCTTTTCTATATCAGATAAATGACTCAGACATTTTATGATTATCTGTTACTTAGTTTAACACAACATGACTTTAAGATCAAGTTTCTGAAAAGATTTTTGGAACTATGGAGTTCATTTATAAACTTGTATCCCATTTACATTCATGTAATTTATTCATTCTTTTTTTTTTTGAGACGGAGTCTCACTCTATTGGCCAGGCTGGAGTACAGTGGCACGATCTCAGCTCACCGCAACCTCCACCTGCCGGGTTCAAGTGATTCTCCTGCCTCAGCCTCCCAAGTAGCTGTGATTACAGGCATGTGCCACCATGCCTGGCTAATTTTGTATTTTCAGTAGAGATGGCGTTTCACCATGTTGCCCAGGCTGGTCTCAAACTCCTGACCTCAGGTGATCCACCTGCCTTGGCCTCCCAAAGTGCTGGGATTACAGGCGTGAGCCACCACACCCGGCCTAATTTATTCATCTTTAACAATTATGCTTGAATAGTTCATTAAACAAAGCTAGCTATTATCTCAAGCTATTTATTAGTTAATCATTTTTACAGCTTGTGAATGTTAGGTAGTTGCCACCTAAGCAGGAACCCTAAAGTTAAATACATGCATATTTTGTTGATTAGAAGACACAGCTGTTTTTGTTAAACCAACAATATTAAACTAGTCTTATTTACTAAGCATTTACCCAAGTCATGTAAACTAAAGGCATTTGAGTTTGTTTCTGTTTTTCTGATGAAATATTTAAGTGTTTACTTTTTAAAAGCCAATGATTAGAGCTTTTTTATATATCTTTGTAAGGAAATATCACATACACTACACTTATAAACATATAGACATACACAGAAGTATATTTTACAGCTTCATAATGTCCTTTCTAGGCCAATTATCAAATAGTTTTTCTACCATCTATAGACAATCAAGCTCTAAACAATATTAGCTAGGCAACCCTAAATTTGTACTTTTAAAGACATGACTCTTATGTGAGAATTTTTATTTAAAGACACAGAAGTTAGATGTAAACACCATTATTTGCTGAGACAAAGAAGGGCATAGGTAAAGGCCTATGTTAAGTATCTTAAATAAAGGCAAGATTTGTCAAGTAAACTTTAAACTAATGTTTTCCCAAAAGTTTCGAGTGGTTTAAGTACAGTGAGGGAGATGTCCTTACAAATGGAGGTTTCCTTTATAGATGTAGATTGATTTTACAAAGAGTTTCAGTATAGCCAGCTAAGCACATTGTATTTTGGATACCAATCTGGTTAGATAGGTGTTCCTTTCCACTTAATTTGTCTCTTGATTAGATTACTGACTTCAAGGTGGAGCCCTTTAATGAACAAGGCAAACAAAGAAAGCCTTTGCAGTTACCAGGGCCTAATATTTAAATATATGAAAAGCAGGCACAGCTGGAAGGCAGCACGTCTAGATCTTTAAAAATCAAGGATCTCTGGCCGGGCTTGGTGGCTCACACCTGTAATCCCAACACTTTGGGAGGCCGAGGTAGGCGGATCACCAAGTCAGGAGATCGAGACCTTCCTGGCTAACACGGTGAAGCCCGTCTGTACTAAAAATACAAAAAAAAACCGGGTGTGGTGGTACGCACCTGTAGTCCCAGCTACTCGGGAGGCTGAGGCAGGAGAATCACTTGAACCCAGGAGATGGAGGTTGCAGTGAGCCAAGATCGTGCCACTGCACTCCAGCCTGGGCGACAGAGTGAGACTCTGTCTCAAAAACAAACAAAAAATCAAGGATCCCACTTTTACAATCCCAGGTTTCCTAATAAAAGGAAATCCCCTGGGACTGGGCCATGCAATGCTTCCACAGTGCCTTTCACCACGAAGACATTCCTTTGTCACTGGCGGGTGAAATGATGCCAATCAGCCCCTTCTGTGATCAGCCCTTCCCTGTCAGGAGTCTTATCTCTTGGTGGCAAGTGTCCCCACAACCTCCAAATGTTCAAACCCACCTTTTTACCTAAGTGCATAAAGAAATAAGTAGCACTCTGCATTAACAAGCATTCACTGAGACCACTGTCAGCCACTCCCCAAACTGCAGCTTTTGCAGTGGCTTGTCAGACACTGCATACACTAAAGTCAAGTTCTCTCTCACAGCACAAAGTAATCCTTGGTTCCCCAAAATCAAAGAGATCAGATATTACTTTTTTTTTTTTTTGAGACAGGGTCTCACTTTGTCACCCAGACTGGAGTGCAGTGGCGTGATCTCAGCTCATTGCAACCTCGACTTCCCAGGTTCAAGTGATTCTCGTGCCTCAATCGTCCAAGTAGCTGGGATTACAGGCATGCATCACCACACCTGGCTAATTTTTGCATTTTTAGTAAAGATGGGGTTTTGCCATGTTGGCCAGGCTGGTCTTGAACTCCTGGCCTCAAGTGATCTGCCTGCCTTGAGCTCCTAAAGTGCTGGGATTATAGGAATGAGCCACCTGGCCATTCCTATACTTTTAACAGCTCTTATAATTTTTAATTATTTACCAATTTAGTTTCCTCTGTGACAATATGAATTGCGATTTATGATTTAAAATGATCAGGTTTTGAACATTTTTTGGAACATAATAATTCTATTTTATATTCTAATTCTAAATACATATACCTCTTCTTGAAAGGAGATGCAAGTATTATACAATCCTTTCTGAAATGTTCAGGCTTTTTTTTAGTAATTGAAAAGTGGTTGATTTGGGTCAGTTTGGGAACTTATTAGGTTGTGTAGGGGTTATAAATTGATTGGACAATTGTTTATTTTTATTTTTATTTTGTAGAAATGGGATTTTGCCATGTCACACAGGCTGATCTTGAACCCCTGGACTCAAGTGATCCACCTACCTTGGCCTCCCAAACTGCTGGGATTACAAGCATGAGCCCCCACACCTGGCCTGGACAATTGTTTTAGTTGTAAACTCATGACTTTTTTACTTTTCCTCTTGATTTAACTTCCCTTTCCTTTTCTTCTTTGGTTATAGTATAGAACATTGGATTGGCAAAATTAACTAGATTAGGAGTTTGAGAGGTAGCCCAACCAGGGCATTGTTTCTTTATTATAGTTGCCATTTCTTCATCTGATTCATTTATAAAGTTTGAGTTAAGGAGAGTATCATTTTGATGGTTAGCATAACTTTCTTCCGATAGGCCTGAATATTGTTTAAACATTCTTTCAAATTTCCCATAGTATGACATTATGTGATCAACAGGACTTTTTCAGCATGTTGTATTTTGTTCCAATCAACCACTTTTTGGAAAACTAAGGGGATAGAGTCAACTAAAGCTTTGACAGTATTGTGAGCACATTTGCAATCGGCTTCAAAAAAATTATGAAAGTCCTTTAAAAGATTTCTCCAGTTTGCCTTTGCTATCCAATATTTGGCTTTATTTTCTGACACTAAAATGTGAACCTGTTGATATAAATCAGAAATTTCTGGATCATAAGCTCAAATGTTTAATTCAAAACCTCTAGCAAATCCAACAGAGTTCTGAAAAGGATCTGGGAATTCTTTAGTTATCCCTTTAAGTTCTATTTTTACCATGGTTGGTAAACCAAGGCATGTTCTTCTGTACTGGACAGAGGGTGTTCCCAAAATAGAACCAGAACAGCAGGAGAAAGAGGAGGAAGAGGAAGGGGAGGTAAAGTCCAGACAAGGATGTTCTGACAAAAGGGAAGGAAGAGTTGAAAAAGGGGGAGAAATTTCAGCAGTCTTTTTCAATTTAGAAATTGTTTTAGACAATCCTTTGTTTTCCACTTGCAAATAAATGCCTTTACTAGAAACTTTTTTAGAAGTTTCTAAAAAAGTTTCTACTTTCCATTGAAAATAGCTCTCCCAGTTATTTTGTTTTATTTTAGAGCTGGGTTTTTTCTAATTGAGCATGCAGATAAACTAGTTTAGGTATTTCCAAGGCACCCCATTTTGACCATTGTAACTCAGGGTCATCATCTCAAGTTATGTGAGACCCATATTTTTCTAAATATGTGCATGAAGAGGCAACGTAAGTATTAAATATGAATTCAGCTGGTGTTTCTAGTGGTAGATTTCTTCTTAAAGAGAAAGTCTCATGGTATAGTTTGGATATTTGCCCCTCCAAATCTCATGTTGAAATGTAATCCCCAATGTTGGAGGTGGGGCCTGGTGAGAGGTGTTTGGATTATCGGGTCAGATCCCTCTTGAATGGCTTGATACCATTCCCATGGTAAAGGGTGAGTTCTTGCTCTGGTAGTTCCCATGAATGCTGGTTGTTTAAAAAAATGTGGCACCTTCCCCGCCCACCTTGCCATGTGATGTGCCTACTTCCCCTTACTTTTCGCCATGATTGTAAGGTTCCTGAGACCCTCACCAGAAGCAAATGCTGGTACCACACTTCCTGTACAACCTGCAGAACCATGCACCAAAATAAACCTCTTTCCTTTATAAATTACCCGGCTTCAGATGTTTCTTTATAGCAACACAAGAACGGACTAACAGAACTTGGTTATCATAGTACTAATGTCTATAATTTAGACTTTCCTTCTGAAAGACCTACTGGGAGAAATTTCGGTCATTCAAGAAAAAAGTTTAGATTTGTCAACTGAACTGAGCTTCAGAATCTGGCCAGTTTTTCAAATTATAATTTTTTTGCTTCAGCCACAGAGATTTCACTTTCCTTTTTCAGAGGGAAACTGTTTTCTCCCTGATCAAAATTTCAAATACAGAAAAGTTGAAGAACTCTAAGGAGTAATTAGAAACAAACACTTAACCTCAGAGAAATACGAAAGTCACAAGTCTGCAATCAGCAGGATCTCTAGAGAATAACAAATGTACCACCTACCTTAAAGTAGAGCTTCAATTCCAACCCCATTGGGTAGAAATGTGTGCAGCTTGAATCAATTCTGAGTCCTTAACCGTCACAGAGGATTTAAACCCACCAAGGGCCTTACCAGAGAACCCTAGTGACTCTGGCAAGGTCAGATGAACAAAGTCATTTGTGCTGATACCAGGGCTGTAGGCAAAACGCTGAGGATCACTGGAGGTCTGCTTCAGGTCCCAGCTGGATCACCAAAATGTCAACCTTACATAATGAGATTCAGAAAATATAATTAAGTAGAGAATTTATTTGAGCTCAGAGCTTGAGGATGGCCTCCTCAAGCTCTGAGCTCAAATAAATTCAAGTTGCCCTGAATATACACTCTGATTAGTGGCAGTTACAAGTGGGTTTTAAAAGGAAAAAAGAAGCAATTTGTAACTTGTTTATCAAGAATTTACATTAAAATAACATAAGCTATTGATTGGCTACAAATAGTTCTTTATGTCACAAATTCTAGGAACATGAAGATAATGGGTAAGGCAGCTAGCTAGTAACAAAATGACTTTAAACAATGATCCCCAAGGCATAGGCACTGAGTCAGGGGATATGACTGAAGTTCCATACTCATGTCTCTCTGGGCTATAAATTTTGCATACTTCACATAGCTCAAACTGTCCTGAACTATTTTTCTTTCTTTTTTAAAAAAATTTTATTTTATTTTATTTTAAGTTCTGGGATACATGTGCAGGATATGTTGGCTTGTCACATAAGTAAACGTGTGCCATGATGGTTTGCTGCACTTTTCAACCCATCACCTAGGTATTAAGCCCTGCATGTATTAGCTATTTATCCTAATGCTCTCCACCACCCCACCCCCACAGAGAAGCCTCAGTGTGTGTTGCTCCCCTCCCTGTGTCCATGTGTTCTCATTGTTCAGCTCCCACTTATAAGTGACAACATGCAGTGTTTGTTTTTCTGTTCCTGTGTTAGTTTGCTGAGGATCCATGTCCCTGCAAAGGACATGATCTTGTTCCTTTTTATGGCTGCATAGTATCCCATGGTGTATATGTAACACATTTTCTTTATCCAGTCTGTCATTGATGGGCATTTGGGTTGATTCCATGTCTTTGCTATTGTGAATAGTACTGCAATGAACATACATGTGCATGTGTCTTTATAATAGAATGATTTATATTCCTTTGGGTATATACTCAGTAATGGGATTACTTGCTCTAAACTATTTTTCTTTTCTCAGTGCATATGTTTACGTGTGCATGTATATAAACAGTTGTATATTTTTAAGGCAGGTAAATATCTTTAACAAGATTATAAGAGTAAAACTAGGTTCTAGAAGCAATATATCACCAAAGGAAGCCCTCCAAAATAAAATGTTGAATCCAACACAAGTTTATTTTGATGCAAAATTAATTTATTACTTAGAATGGGTATCAACAGAATACTTAGTAAACAATAATTTCATGCTCTTAGAATTTCCAGTGGCTTAGAATTTCAATTTAAGTGGTCTTTCTTTAAAAAAAAAAAATGACCAAGAAACTTTAAACCCAATGCCTTACTATTCTGTCCATTAATTTCTCCCAGTTAATGGAAGCATTCAAAATTCATTCCTCTGGCCCTTCCCTGCAGAAGAGCTAAAAAGTAAGAACTAGCTTCTAATATTTGCCCTTCAATCTTACTCTAACACCTTTGGTGTTCAGTAGTACAAGTGCAATTTTTTGAATCACAGCAAAATAAGACAATCAAGAAATCCTGAGTTCGTTTAGTCTTAACTTTTTTATTTTTAGACAGAGTATCACTCTCTCATGCAGGCTGGAGTGCAGTGGTGCACTCATAGCTCAAAGCAGCCTTGATCACAAGAGGGCTCAAGTGATTGTTCCACCTTAGCCTCCTGAGTAGCTGGGACTACAGGTACATACCACCATACCTGGCTAATTGTATTAATTTTTGTAGAAACAGGGTTTCACCATGTTGCCCAAGCTGGTCTTGAACTTCTGGGCTATTCTGAACTTTTTATTATGAAGGTTTTCAAACATACACAAAAAAAGTTCAATAAGCCCCTATGTATGTATCTTCCAGCCAACAATCATTAACCAAAAACATTTACTTTGCGTATTTGTCCCATCTATCACCCCTTTTTGTCAAAGTATTTTTAAGCAAATCCCAGATATTACGTTATTTCACTCCTGAATATTTTAGTATTCATCTCAAAAGAAAAGTGTGATGCTTAATATTGAATTGAAGGATAAAAAGTATTGATCCTGGGTGTGCCTGTGAGGGTGTTGCCAAAGGAGATTAACATTTGAGTCAGCAGACTGGGAGAAGCAGACCCACCCTCAATCTGGGTGGTCACCATCTAATCAGCTGCCTGCACGGCTAGGATAAAAGGAGGCAGAGGAACGTGGAAGGACTAGACTGGCTAAGTCTTCTGGCCTCCATCATTCTCCCATGCGGGATGCTTCTTGTCCTTGAACATCAGACTCCAAGTTCTTCAGCATTTGGACTCTTGGACCTACACCAGTGGTTTGCCAGGGGCTCTTGAGCCTTCGGCCACAGACTGAAGGCTGCACTACTTTTCAGGTTTTGGGACTCGGACTGGATTTGTTGCTCCTCAGCTTGCAAACAGCCTACAGGGGGACTTCACCTTGTGATCGTGTGAGTCAATACTCCTTAATAAACTCCACTTCATATATACATCTATTCTGTTAGTCCTGTCCCTCTAGAGAACCCTAATACAAAAAGACAATCATACCTGACAACAAAGCCAGATGATTGCCAAGTCCACATTCAAATTCCCCCATTGTCTAAAAATGTCACTTTAAAGTTTACTTGAATTAGGATTCAAACAAAGTCTATTCATATTATCTACTTCTTATGCCTCCTTTGTATTTTTTAAGCCTTTTTTTAGTCTAGAAAAAATGACCCTTTTTATGCCTTTAACTTTTTAATAACAGTTTGTGACATATAATTCAGGTGTCATAAAAGTCACCCTTTTAAATGCACAAGTCAGTGGCTTTTAGTATATTCATAGAGTTATGTGATCACTCACCATGATCTAATTCCAGAACATTTTTATGTTTAACTTTTCCCCATCTCTGTTCCCCTCAGCAACCCTAATTTCTATGTATGGATTTGCCCCATTCTGGATATTTCATGTGAATGAAATCCACACAAGATGTAGCCTTTTGTAACTGTCTTTTTTCACTTAGCATAATGTTTTCAAGGTCTATCTATGTTGTAGGAGATATCAGTACTTCATTCTATCTCATGGCTGAATAATAGTGCATTGTATGGGCCCATATTTTGTTTATCTATTCATGAGTTGATGGATATGCCTTGGACTTTTTTAAGAAAGCGGGTCAGTTTTCCTGCAGAGTTTTCCACATGCCAGATTTGGCTGGTTGCTTTATTGATGGTACCGTTAAACTTGTTTCTCTATCCTCTGTTTTTCTTGTAAATGCAAGAGAAACCCCACGAACCCCATGATCTTGGAAACTTGGTTGTCAAACTTTAGCGTGTGAAAGAGTCACCTGACACACTTGCTGAAGGTAAAGAATTCCAGGCCTCATCACAAGTCTGATTTCATAGGCTCAAGAGGGGACCCAAGAATCTACTTTTTTTTTTTTTTTTTTTTAAAGATAGGGTCTCACTCTGTTGCCCAGGCTGGAATGCAGTGGCACGATCATGGCTCACTGTAGCTGTGACCTTCTGGGCTCAAGCAATCCTCCCTCAGTCTCCCAAGTAGCTGGGACTACAAGTGCATGCCACCATACCCAGCTAATTTTGTTTACTTTGTATAGTAACAGGTTCTCCCTATGTTGTCCAGGCTAGTCTCAAACTCGTGGGCTCAAGCAATCCTCCCACCTTGGCCTACCAAACTGTTGGGATTACAGATGTGAACCACCATTGCCTGGCCCATTTTTCACACACCTTTTGATTCTGATGTAGGTATTCCCAGAACACAACGTAGGCAACGCTGGCAGGTATCCAAAATTTTTATTTTAATGGGAGTTGGCATTTCACAGGAAAGCCAAAGAAAGAAAAAGGTTATTGACTGAGACTTTTTTTTTTTTTTTTTTTTTTGAGACAGGTCTCACTCTGCTGCCCAGGCTGGAGTGCAGCGCACCATCACAGCTTACTATAGCCTTGACCTCCCAGGCTCAAATGATTCTCCCATCTCAGCCTCCTGAGGAGCTAGGACTATAGGCATGTCCCACCACGCCCAGCTAATTTTGTTTATATTTTGTAGAGATGAGGTCTTACTATGTTGCCCAGGCTAGTGTCGAACTCCTTGACTCAAGCAATCCGCCTACCTTGGCCTCCCCGAAGTGCTGGGATTACAGGCATGAGACCTGCACCCAGCCTTGATGAAGACTTTTTAAAAAATAAAGTTAGAAATATTACTTACAGAATTACCAAAAAAGGCCTAAGCATACTGGCTGATGTCTTCGGGAGTGGAAACAGACATTGGAAAGAATGTTGGGCAAGAGAATTGTGTTGTGAATGTTAACTACCCGGGAGTGAGTGAACTAGCCAATTTAACATTAAAGGCAATGAAAACCAAATGGACTCTAAGAATTACATTACTACACACATTTTTACAGTAGTGACTTCAGAATTTACAAATGCAATCAGGTTAATTAATTAGAGTAGTTTTCATTCAGGAAATTTAAATTCTGAATCTGAATCCATTTTCTTCAAGGTGAACAAGAACAAAGTAAGTCATAGATGCAGCATTCTAAGGGTAACTATCCTTTTATTCTAGAAATACGTGACAGTGAAGTACAACCGTTCTTGTTTCAACATTTTATCATTATTTAAATAATGCATTTTACAACACCAAAAACTTCTGAGTCTAGACAGCTGTTTTTTCCTTATTTAATGCAAAGAGTTTGCTTTCACTTAATAGCTATGTGATGCTTTTTAGGGTCTTTCAATGGTTCTCGAGCAGCCAACAATATAAATGGAGTTCCAGTTACTCCATGTATCTCATTAAGCTTTTAGAGAAGAGAGTAATGCAGTACAGGGAAAAACCACCAGTGCTTTTTTAGGCTTTGACTCCAGGACTTTCTCTTTTTCTTTTCTTTTTGAGACAGAGTCTCGCTCTGTCGCCCAGGCTGGAGTGCAATTGCGTGATCTCGGCTCACTGCAACCTCCGCCTCCAAGGCTTAAGCAATTTTCTGCCTAAGCCTCCTGAGTAGCTGGGATTTCAGGTGCACGGCACCACACCTGGCTAATTTTTGTATTTTTAGTAGAGGTGGAGTTTCACCATGTTGGCCTGGCTGGTCTCGAACTCCTGACCTCAAGTGATTGGCCCACCTCAGCCTCCCAAAGTGCTGGAATTACAGGCATGAGCCACCATGCCTGGCTTTTTTGGGCTTTGAGAAAAATAGTAGATTTCAGGATCTGAAAACTGAGTTTTGACTTTCTAGAAGGACATTTATAGGGGAGTTATTACCCGAAAGAAATGTTTAATTCCTGAGTAATAAGAACTTCAACTTCTTGCTAAGTCCTCTTGACTTCATTAGCCTGACTTGGAAGAGGCAGGTGCCTAGAGCTAAAGCATATTTTAAAAACTTCTTATTGTGGAAAATGTCAAGCATACCCAAAAGTAAACAGTATAATAAACCATATACACAGCATCAAGCTTCAGTAGTTAGCAATATTTTGTCAGTCTCATTTCATCTGACCATCTACCCTTACTTTTGCTCAAGTGTTTGCAAAAATACTTGATTCCTCTGAGCATCTCAGAACTGTCTTTTTACAGTCAGTTTCTTTTAATCAAGATTCAAATAAGACCTACACATAGCATTTAGTTATGTCCATAAGTCTCTTTTAGTTTGTAACAACCCTCTTCCCTCATCTGACCAGTGATTTGTTGTAGAAACTGGATTAATTGTCCAAATTTTACACATGACCCACGTTCTGGATTTGTCTTATTACATCATTTTAGTGTAACTTAACTTATTTCTTTTTCTCCCATATTTCCTATACAGTGGCTTGGTGAAATTCAGGTTGACTTTTTTGCACAAGAAAACTTCATACTTCTTGGTGCATCATATCACGAGGTACATATTGTCATATTTGCCCCATTTTTCTGGGCTTCATCAGTGGGCTCAGGTGGTGTAAATGTGATCCCTTCAGTAAAAAGTTAGCCATCACCCAGGCCAGGCGCTGTGGCTCACGCCTATAATCCCAGCACTTTGGAAGGCTGAGGCGTTTGGATCACCTGAGGTCAGGAGTTTGAGACCAGCCTGGCAAACATGACGAAACCCTGACTTCACTAAGAATACAAAAATTAGCTGGGCATGGTGGCGGGCACCTGTAATCCCAGCTCCTCAGAAGGCTGAGGCAGGAGAATTGCTTGAACCCAGGAGGCAGAGGTTACAGTGAGCCGAAATCACACCATTGCACTCCAGCCTGGCCGATGAGTGAAACTCCATCTGAAAATAAATAAATAAATAAAATAAAGTTAGCCATCACCCTTTCACTAAATGGCCTTGACATCCATTTATGTTCATTCCTTACACAACTTTTTATGTTAGTAATTGTAAAATAGTGATTTAAAATTTTTTAAATCATTCCTTCTGTATTTATTAGCCGGGCTTCTATAAGGATGGACTTTTCCTCAAACACTATTTGGTTACTCTGAAAAACAGTTCATATAGCAAAGGCAGGACACATTATTTTTCTTTTCCTTTATTTATCAAATTTCACAGGAAAACAACCTCCAATAATGATGGAACAGGTTTTGTATTATTATGAATTCTAAACATATATTTGACAATGTATAAAATGCATGTTTTAAAAATTGATGCTGGAGATGGAATTATGAAATTTTGCCATCAGCCTTCTGAGATAGTGTTTCCCAAAGTATGGCCACAGACCATGTAAGTCAGAATCCTCTGGAGGTACTGGTTCATATGTAAATTCCTGGTCTCCACCTGGACCTACTAGGTGACAGTCTTTTGGAGTAGAGCTCTAAAATCTGCATTTCTGGGCCAGGCACGTGGCTCACGCCTGTAATCCCAGCACTTTGGGAAGCCAAGGCGAGCAGATCACTTGAGGTCAGGAGTTCAAAATCAGCCTGGCCGACATGGTGAAACTCCTTCTCTACTAAAAATACAAAAAATTAGCCAAGCATAGTGGCGTGCACCTGTAGTCCCAACTACTCAGGAGAATTGCTTGAACCCAGGAGGCAGGGTTGCAGTGAGGCCGAGATCACACCACTGCACTCCAGCTTGGGAGACACTCTGTCTCAAAAAAAAAAAAAAAAAGAAAAAAAAAGAAAAAGAAAAAGAATCTTCACTTCTAACACACTTTTCTAGAGATTTCTAAAATGGCTGTGGAATGGATAGCCTTATGGGGCAACCTCATTAGAGCCTGGGAATGTCAGCTGCATAAGACAGGTTGAAAAAAAAAACCCACAAACAAGAGCTTGGGAATAAATGACTGAGTGGATGCACACCTGAGCAGGTGATAATTCAGTGATAATCTGAATTTTTGTGTAAACTCGCTAGATTTCAAGTGTTGGCGCTAATTCAAATTTAAACCAGTGATAGTGAAACCAAATATGTCTGTGAGCCACCATTGTGGGGCCTTTGATTTAGGGGGTATAGTACCTGAATGCCACAGTGAAATAGAAAAGAACGTCTGTTTCCCAGATCAAGGTAAGTGAAAGAGTCTGTAGCTGGTTTGCTGATGCTCTTAGCAGAGACTCCAAAATGATACCACACGACCAACTATTGGTGATTCAAGAGAAAGGAGGGTAGATAAATTAGATCCTTCAACAAGAGCCCAACAGACAGGAGTAGTGCTATGCAGTACTGAACTCCTTGTGGTGCTGCAGTTTTGTTGAGACAATCTGGATTCTGGCTATCTGGTTTTTTTGTGTTTTTTTGAGACAGAATTTTGTGTTTTTTGAGACAGAATCGCCCAGGCTGGAGTGCAGTGGCACGATCTTGGCTCACTGCAACCTCCACCTCCTGGGTGCAAGCGATTCTAATGCCTCAGCCTCCTGAGTAGCTGGGATTATAGGTGCCTGCCACCATGCCCAGCTAATTTTTGTATTTTTAGTAGAGACGGGGTTTCACAATGTTGGCCAGGCTGGTCTTGAACTCCTGACCTCAGGTGATACACCCGCCTCGGCCTCCCAAAGTGCTGGGATTACAGGTGTGAGCCACTGTGCCTGGCCTATCTATTGTTACTGGAACTTAAGAAGCTTTTACCACAGTAAATCCTGTAAAATATAGTTCTATATGTGAACTGATTTCCCCTGTGGATTGCCAGGGACATAGTGTTGCTCACATCCATAGCCTCAGATCCTGCACAGCTGCTGTCCACTGGGCCTTTGAGACCCCCAGTGCACGATTTGTGTCATCTCATCAGGTAACACAGCTCCTCTTCCATTAGGAAATGGAGTACCATTTGTATTTGAAATATCAATTAGCACTGTTGCCATATGCTCTATTTTTGAATTGTTCATCTCCCCTAGGGAATGCACTTTCAATATTTTATTCAAGTCCCCTAATACTTGACATTCTGAGCAAAACATTTGTTTAGTTGATTTTCCATAAAAGTGATTATCCATTTTTATAATTTCATTTGTTTTTATTGAATTTTAAATAGCATTGTTGAATTCACTGATTCACAGGGGAAACATACAGAGGCTTAAAAGGAGAGTCAGACATGCAGATCTCCTTGTCAATTGAATTTCTTGCAGATTACAGAAAACTGAATTACATGTCTCAGCACTTTTCTGCCTGTGGGCAGTACTTGGGAAGAAGGAATGGAAGTTGGGTTCATGGGGCACGACAGAAGTTCCAGATCTCTCTAGCTGGGTTGTTCGCCAGTGGAGCTCTGTGTGATACCAATATCCAATCCATAGAAAGGGAATGAATAAGGGCAGGGTTGGGCAATACACCAGGGCCCTGCAGGTATCACAATCATATGCAGCCTGTTTTGAGACTTTAAAAAATTGCTGACAATATGCAACCATTGTTTTCTCCAGGCAGAAACCTGACCTTGAGGCCATTTGATTAGGGAAGGGGTTATAAACTCAAATGCCTATGGAGGCCAGGGAAGGGAGAATAAAGCAGTGAAGAGGCCTGGACAAGAGACTGTGGTGAACTACCGAGACCTGTCTCCACTCAGGGAGGCCACTCTCTTTCAGCTACACCTGGCCCTTAACAGGAATCTTGACCCTGAAAGGCTAAAGCATTTCATGGTTCAAGAGAAGATGATAATCTGAATTTTTGTGTAAACTCGCTAGATTTCAAGTGTTGGCTCTAATTCATATTTAAACCAGTGATAGTGAAACCAAATATGTCTGTGGGCTACCATTGTGGGGCCTTTGATTTAGGGGGTATAGTACCTGAATGCCACAGTGAAATAGAAAACAATGTCTATTTCCCAGTTCAAGGTGAGTGAAAGAGTCTAGCTGGTTTGCTGATGCTGTTAGCAGAGACTCGAACCATAAACCTTATAGGGACAAATTAGCTTTATTTTGTTACCTAGCAGTTCTGGATGAATGTATTTGATTGGTGCAGAGCCTTGACTTAAAGTCCATGCTCTACTGACAGTTGGCCAGCGGTGACATGTTCCTATAAGAAAGCTATCGCATTATGGAGCTAGCCCCCTCGAGTTCACAGAGGAAAAGAAAGCTAAGTATATACATGGATTGCTTTATAAAACTCTAAGCCTTGACTTGCTGGCAAAGAAAGTAGTGGGAATTTACACAGACTGCTTTTGTCTTTCTGCAGAGTGATAGCCAGATAACATGTTCTGTTGGGACTGGATTTCAGTGTTGAGTTGTCTCCTAATTAGTCAGGGAGAGAAAGCATGGCTATATAATTACACTATATGAACATACTGATCTTTTTCATGCTTAGCTAAGTGCATTTACAGAATTAATCTGAACTTTGGTCAATTAAATTGAGTTCCAAGAGAAATTTTAGACTTAAGTATGTTGAATAAAATTCTGGGTAGGGTATAAAAAGCCATGGGTGTATGGACTAGACTTCTAGTTCTGGCTCTGTCTATAACTGGTATGGGTCTTAATCATCTAATCTCTTGGCTTTCATTGGGTTGTATTAGATGAGCCAAGTTGAACTATACAATTATTCTATATTTTACATTTAATTTTTTAAAAGGTGGTTCTCTGTTATTGCTTATAGTTTTTGACTATTCGTTTTTCTTTTTTCTTTTTTTTTTTTTTGTTTGAGACAAGGTCTTGCTCTGTTGCCCAGGCTGCAGTGAGGCCTTGACCTCCTGGGCTTAAGGGTGATCCTCCCACCTCAACCTCCTAAGTGGCAGCTAATTTTAAAAATTTTTTGTAGAGATGAGAGTTTAAGGAATGTTTCATATTCTCCTCATACTTAATATTGTCAGGCTTTTTAACTTTAGCAAACTTTAGCCTGGCTATGTTGCCAGGGCTGGTCTCAAACTCCTGGCCTCAAGCAATCCTCCTGCCTCGGACTCCCAAAGTGCTGGGATTACAGACATGAGCCACTGTACCCGGCTGCTATTCATTTTTCTATCATTCTTTGCCTCAAGGAGATTAAATGAGTCCTTCTGCTTAACAGATGGTTTGGACGGCCCTGCCACATCCTATGTTGTTATTTTTGTATTAGTTGGGACATGGACTGATCAACACCATCCTAAAAGGAAATAGGATGATGTGGACTCGTTGCCAAAAATATTTTTATGAGCATTACCAAGTTATAAATGGTTCCCTCTTTTCTGCTATAAAAGGAAACCCAATTGGTTGTTTATTAAAAGACAGTATTTTAAATTGAAACCACAATGAAATACAGCTGTATACTCACCAAAATGGCTAAAGTTAAAAAGCCAGCCAGGTGTGGTGGCTCATGCCTGTAATCCCAACACTTCGGGAGGCAGAGGTGGGTGGATCACCGGAGGTCAGGAGTTCGAGACCAGCCTGGCCAACATGGCGAAATCCTGTCTCTACTAAAAATACAAAAAAAATTAGCCAGGCATGGTGGTGCGCACCTGTAATCCCAGCTACTTGGGAGTCTGAGGCAGGAGAATCACTTGAACCTGGGAGGCGGAGGTTGCAGTGAGACGAGACCAAGCCATTGCACTCCAGCCTGGGGTACAAAGTGAGACTCTGTCTTAAAAAGAAAAAAAAAAAAAGCCTGACAATACTAAGTATAAGGACAATGTGAAACAATCAGAACTCTGACACTCCGCTAGTGGGAATGTTGATATGATACCTTAAACCTGCTTGGCATTATGAAGTTGAACATATACACATCCTATGACCCAGCAATTTTACCTAGGTATCTACCAATCAGATATGTGTGCATATGTACACCAAAGGATACACAGAAGAATGTTCATAGTAGCATTTTTGGTAATAGCCTCAAACTAGAAACAAGCCCAAATCCATCAATGTTGAATTTGTAAATAAACTGTGGTATCTTCATATAATAGAATACTATACAGCAATGAAAACTAATGACTACAGCTTTTCTGAGCAACATGGCTGAATCTCATAAATATAATATTAAGCAAAAGAATCCAGACACAAGAGTATACACTGCATTATTTTACTATTTATTTATTTATTATTATTATTATTATTATTTGAGACAGAGTCTCACTCTGTCACCAGGGCTGGAATGCAGTGGTGAGATCTCAGCTCACTGCAACCTCCACCTCCCAGGTTCAAGAGATTCTTCCGCTTCAGCCTTCCAAGTAGCTGGGATTATAGGTGCCCGCCAGTACGCCCAGCTAATTTTTTACTGCGGGAAGTCACGGACCCCAAACAGAGGGACCAGCTGAAGCCATGGCAGAAGAACATGGATTGTAAAGATTTTATGGACTTTTTTAGTTTCTCAAATTAATACTTTTGTAATTTCCTATGCCTGTCTTTACTGCAATCTCTAAACATAAATTGTAAAGATTTCATGGACACTTATCACTTCCCCAATCAATACCCTTGTGATTTCCTATGCCTGTCTTTACTTTAATCTCTTAATCCTATCAGCTGAGGAGGATATATATCGCCTCAGGACCCTGTAATAATTGCATTAACTGCACAAATTGTACAGCATGTGTGTTTGAGCAATATGAAATGTGGGCACCTTGAAAAAAGAACAGGATAACAGCAATTGTTCAGGGAATAAGAGAGATAACCTTAAACTCTGACCGCCGGTGAGCCGGGCAGAACAGAGCCATATTTCTCTTCTTTCAAAAGCAAATGGGAGAAATATCGCTGAATTCTTTTTCTCAGCATGGAACGTCCCTGAGAAAGAGAATACATGCCTGGAGGTATCGGCTTATAAACAGCCCCCCGGGTGTGGCCTGTCTCTTATGGTTGAGGCTGCAGGGGTGAAATAGACCCCAGTATCCCATAGCACTCCCAGGCTTATTAGGAAGAGGAAATTCCCGCCTAATAAATTTTGGTCACACCAGTTGATCTCAAAACCCTGTCTCCTGATAAGATGTTATCAATGACAATGGTGCGCAAAACTTCATTAGCAATTTTAATTTCACCTCGGTCCTGTGGTCCTGTGATCTCGCCCTGCCTCCATTTGCCTTGTGATATTCTATTACCCTGTTAAGTACTTGATGTCTGTCACCCACACCTATTCACACACTTCCTCCCCCTTTGAAAATCCCTAATAAAAACTTGCTGGTTTTTGTGGCTTGTGGGGCATCACGGATCCTACCAACGTGTGATGTCTCCCCCGGACGCCCAGCTTTAAAATTTCTCTCTTTTGTACTCTGTCCCTTTATTTCTCAAGCCGGCCGACGCTTAGGAAAAACAGAAAAGAATCTATGTGATTATTGGGGCAGGTCCCCCGATAATTTTTTATATTTTTAGTAGAGACGGGGTTTCACCATGTTGGCCAGGGTGGTCTCAAACTCCTGACCTTGTGATTCGCCTGCCTTGGCCTCCGGAAGTGCTGGGGTTACAGGCATGAGCCACTGCGCCCGGCCTCTATTATTATTACTTCTGTGATGGAGTCTTGCCCTGTCGCCCAGGCTGGAGTGCAGTGGTGCGATCTTAGCTCACTGTAACTTCCGCCTCCCAGGTTCTCCTGCCTCAGCCTCCTGAGTAGCTGGGATTACAGGTGCCTGCTACCATGCCTGGCTAATTTTTATATTTTTAGTAGAGATGGGGTTTCACCATGTTGGCCAGGCTAGTCTTGAACTCCTGACCTCAGGTGATACACCCGCCTCGGCCTCCCAAAGTGCTGGGATTACAGGCATGAGCCACTGCACCCAGCATATGTATATATGGGATTTCGTTTGCTGCCCAGGCCTGACTCAAACATGGGCTCAAGTGTATCCTCCTTCCCCAGCCTCCCAAGTAGCTGAGATTAAAGGAGCCCACCCTACATGGTTTTAGTTATATAAACATACACAAAGGAAAAACCCAAGCAAAAGTAAGCTATGGTGTTAGAAGTCAGAATAGGGGTCACCCATGGGGAAGAGGGGATAGTGATTGGAAGAATCAGAGAAGGGTGGGGGTTTAGTGATGCTGATAATGTTTTGTTCTTTCACCCTGTCTGGTAATTACACAAGTGTATTTCCTTTGTGACAATTTACTTAAGATTTATGTACTTTTGTGTATGCATGTTATGATTTAATTAAAAATATTAAAAACATACAGAAATTGTGATGCTTTGTGCTTAGACATAAAAACAATAGCTCTTTAAAAAGTTGTAATAACCTATAGGAATCTACCCTATTTATAAATTGAACCTCATTATTTTATCAGTGATTTCTGTCAAATGGTCATAATCACTGTGCTCCTCAAAGATAATTAAGCTATCCTTGTGTTTCCCTTTTTATTTAAAAAGTCCAAATGGCAACGAATACAATGCTGAAAATGGAAACATCTGCAGTGTCACGTTTTTCAAATGTTTCAGTTGAACCAGAATTCCGTTTAAAAAAAAGCACAAGACATTTGTGATCATTTGAATCCATTAGCACCTGTGAGACTTTTGAATCCATTTACCTCGTTCATGTAGATCTTGAAAGGCTTAACAATTGGGTAAAGAATTTTGTGCTGGTCAGTTCCTTACAGCCTACCTCTTTTTGGCCACTGGTGACAGTAAGCAATGTCCGGCATTTTCTTAGTGCTTTACGAATATAGAGTACCACAGCCACCGCTAGGAGGATGCTATGCCTGTGGCCCTGCCAGTGTAAACCCTAATCTGGCTGTCTACCTAATTTTCCGAGAAGAAGTGGAAGAGTGAAACCCTCACTCCTGACTGGGGAAAAACTGTACAGCAAGGGCATTTAGAAAGGTCTTACCTTGTTTTCAATGGGCCACATGGCTTACCGCTTTCTAGGACCAAAGAGAATTATAGGGTGCTGCCCCTCTGAGAGAAGTCTTGTTCAGGGTGCTGCTTCGGAATCCTGGCCCTCCCACCAGGTGGTGGTGGGATTGCTAAAGCTGTGGAAGTGACCCATAGTGATGGGCTGGGAGGACACTGAAGTATAATCTGGTTAGAAGAAACAGCTTTGCCTTTATTGTAAACAGTGTTTGTGGACATGGAAGGAATGTAAATGTTCCCAAAGAAATCCTGTTCTAAATAAGACCAGGCTACATGTGGAGGCCAAAGCAACTCTATCTTGGGTGCTAATTCACCATGTTAGCTTCTGATTAACCCCAGTTCTGGGAAGGCCTCTGAGATTTCCAATTTATCTACTGTTCCCTGTGTAAGAGCACATATTGACCCTCAGTCCTGCCCTTAGGTCAAATAACCTTGATGCTATAATACTTCAATTGTTCTACAAATCCCTTCTGAGCCACTCCTTTCCCTGTAGTATTGAAGCCCTGAGTTGTGGGAGTAATGGTGGGGAATCCACCATATTGTCTCATGCCACCTGAGACACATACAAGGCTAGTGTTCATAAGTACCTATTAAATGTTTCTTTCTAAGAAACCAGATTTCTCAGCCTCTTTCTTCGCCCTCTCAGCTGCCTTGGACTTTGGGGTAGGTTTGCATAGACCTGCCCACTGTGGAACTCTATATTACTTACCTTATCCTAGAGTCCATGCTTAGTATTCTTCCAGTGTTATCCTCTTTCAATCATAACTTCATTCAGCAAATATTTATTGAGCCCTACTATGTGCCTGCCATTCTGGGGGACTGAGCAGTAAACAAGGCAGTGGAACTCCTTGGGGGTAATGAATGAGAAGATATTTCTGTCTACGGAGAAGATGGAGGGCATCTCAGATTAATTTCTTCAACCTAATGGAAGGACTTCCCCCTTTCGAAAGCTTCCGGGCTCTTGATCTGCCCCATCCCGACTCCTTCTAATAACTTCTCCCATCAAGCCCCCCTGTTCATGAGCCCCTCACCTTTTGATGACAAACATACTCAAGGTTTCTCACATGAACTATTTCGATAAAAGGAACAAATAAATCAACAAACCTATTTATTCTCTCCTGAAGCTGCTGTCTGAGATCTCTCTTTATGGCTAAACCTCTCTAAGTCTCATTTCTATGGAAACTTCTTGGCTTCAATTTCCCTACCATGCACTTACCTTCTAAATTCCATCCTCCCATAAGCTTAAGGGCTCTCAGCTCCATATAATTCAGACCAGAATATGGAGAAAAGAGAGAACCATCAGGAAAGCAGGGTGGTGAGTATGCTGGTTCTGATCACGTGAGCCAAGTGTTTCAGGTAAAATCATTCATTACCCGCTGAGTATCTGAGAACCACTTGTGCAGGTGCCTAGCACTGTGCTGGGCAGTTTAGGTTTCTAAAGAATTATAAAAAGTGACTTTTGATGAAAACTTACTGAGGAAGATGAGGCTGAGAAGACTTCCTGTGGAAGTGAAGTTTGAACTGAGTTTTGAGGAATGAGTCAACTTGAAACAAAAGGAAGATGATGGGAGGAGTTGTGAGCCTACAGGCCTGGAAGTATGAAGTGAGTGTTGTCTTTGGCTTAAAAGTTGGAAGAGGCAGGAAAGAGCCAGATCAGAAGAGGTCTTTGCAGACCAGGCAAAGAATCACCCACTGAAGGCATTTTTGAGGTCTCCAATTGTCTACCACCTATCTCTCATTTCCTTCACAGCCAAACAGCTTTAGAGTCTGTCTTTTCATGTGCTTTTCACTGATCAACCCATTTCCATAGGTATTATCTCCCAACCATTCCACCCAGACTGCCCTTGACAGAATTCAAATAACTCTTTAGTAATAGGCTCTCCTGAGACAATGCTCACCGGACTCTGGAAAGTTACTTAAGTTCTCAGCTTCAGCTTTCCCTTCCCTGCAGTGGGGATTTTTTAAAAACGTCTTTTTTTAGAAATGGAGTCTCACTCTGGTCATCCAGTCATCCAGGCTGGAGTGCAATGGTATGTTCATAGCTCACTGCAGCCTCTAACTCGTGGGCTCAAGCAATCCTTCAGCCTTAGTCTCCCGAGTAGCTAGGACTACAGGTGTGTGCCACCATGCCTGGCTAATTTTTTTATTTTTTAAGAGACAGAGTGTTGCTATGTTGCCCAGGCTGGCCTCAAACTCCTGGCCCCAAGTGGTCCTTGCAATAGGGATTTTAATATTACCTCCTTCACAGGGTCATCAAAAGGATTAAATGCATCTTAAAGTCTTGTTCAAGAAGTGACCATTGTTAATATTATTATCTATCTTCCTTGATCACTTGGCTGTATTTGATACATTTGACTACTCCCTCCATCTTGAAATATTCTGGCTTTTGGGATGTTGTGTGTTAATTTGGACTTTCTTTTTTTAAAAAACTGATTCATT
Organism: Pongo abelii; assembly: GCF_028885655.2. Lineage (NCBI taxonomy): Eukaryota > Metazoa > Chordata > Mammalia > Primates > Hominidae > Pongo > Pongo abelii. The sequence continues at coordinate 66,402,835 of NC_071988.2, forward strand.
TAGTTTTAGAGACAGGGTCTCGCTCTGTCACCCAGGTTGGAGTGCAGTGGTGTGATCATAGCTCACTGCAGCCTGAAACTCCTGAGCTCAAGCAATCTTCTGTCCTCAGCCTCCTGAGTAAATGTCTCCTGGCATGTGCCACCATGCCTGGCTAATTAAATTTTTTTTTTTTTTTTTTGTAGAGATGGGTATCTCACTATGTTGCCCAGGCTGGTATTAAACTCCTGGCCTCAAGCGATTCTCCTGCCTCAGCCTCCCAAGATGCTGGGATTATAGGTATGAACCACTGTGCCAGGCCAATTTGGCTTTTCTTCTGCCACTTTGGAATTTCTCTTTTGATTTTTATTGGTAACTCTTTATCCACCTGCTCTCTGCATGGTGGAGCTCTTCATGACTACACGCTTGTCTGTATCTCACTTGACTATCTCTGGGCATTTTAATCCATAATTGCATGTCCTCCATTATCTTCTATATATTAATCACTCTTAGATTTATTTCTACAGTGCAGACTTTTCTTCTGAGCCCTACATGTGTATAGTGTAGGGCTTACTTGATATAATGATTCAGGTGTTTCACGGTTATCTCAAAGTCGACATTTCTGAACCAAACTCATTTCTCCCTCATTACCTCACCTGAACCTTCTCCTTCAGCATTCCCAATTGTTAAACAAAACAAAACAAAAAACCCAAAATGACATATCTCTTCATTCCAGTCAGAAATCTCAGAAATCTGGGACTAGCCCTTGTCCTTCATCCCAGTCAATCACAAATTCAGCTGACTATCTCCAAAAAAGCTCTTCAGTATGTCCACCTCTCTTTTTCCACGGCTACTCCCCTAAATTCAGACTATCAACAACTCTGGGACTCTCTCACCACAGATTTCTAACTGGCCTCATCAAGAAAAATGTTGCTATCTTTTAACCCTCTTTCCCCAGAGTATAGCCAACTAGAGTAATCCATTCTTTCAGTTAATCAAAAGGTATTATCAAATAAAAATCTAATCACGTTCCAACTTAGCTTAAAAATCCTTCAATGGCCTTTTACCTGGCAGTTCAAAATATGCCAATTGTTCAAAGGCTTAAACAACTTTTATTATTATTATTATAGTTTTAATAGAGATCGTGTCTCACTATGTCAGCTAGCCTGACCTCGAACTTCTGGGCTCAAGTGATCCTCTCGTCACAGCCTCCCAAGTACATGGGACTATAGGCGTGTGCCACCCTACCTGGCTAACTTAGGGAATCTTAACCACCCGTAAATACACCCATGGTTTTAGATGTAGTTTCCATTGTAGGAATTCTAATTTGATACTCATGCCAAAGTTATCTTATCCTTATACTAATACCACACAAAAAGTAGCAAAGACATTAATTAACAATGCCAATGTATGCTGCATTAGAAATTGAGTTATGTAAGTGCTGGTTCCACCTTCTCTTATCCCAGGATGGCAAGTGCCTCACACAGTGTATGGCACAGAATATGTCTTTAATAAATATTTATTGGATACATGGTGATTAAAGAAAAGGGCTGTCAAAAAGTTCTGCACAGAATTGAAATGTAATTCACAGAAATCAATTTGGTAATCAAACTCAAGTCTACAGCCAGAAAAATATTTTTCCATACCAGACAGCCAGTGTTTGCATATCAAGTGAGTGGCAATAGCTCATTTGGCAGTGAGGGGAAAAGAGGAAAGGAATTAATGTGCCAGGCACAGTACTTAAGACTGGATAAGATTTTTTTTTTTTTTTTTAATGTACAAGACAAGATTCCTTCCCTCTAGAAGCTTCTAGACCACTTAGAGAGAGGCAATTGTCCAAATATTCAGTATTCAATTTATTGGCTACTCCTATGGACCTCTCCTTCCCCTTCCCCTTCTCCTTCCTTCCTTCCTTCTTTCCCTCCCTCCCTCCTTCCCTTCTTTCTTTCTCTTTCTTTCTCTTTCTCTCTCCCTTTCTTTTCTCTTTATCTTTCCCTCCCTCCCTCCTTCCTTCCCTTTTTCCTCTTTCTCTTTCTTTCTTCCTTCCTTTCCTTTCTCTTTCTTTCTTTCTTTTCTCTCTCTCTCTCTCTCTCCCTCCCTCCCTCCCTCCCTTCTAGGCTCAAGCAATCCACCTGCCTCAGCCTCCCAAAGGGCTGGAATTACAAGTGTGAGCCACCACGCCCAGCCTGACCCTTTTCTTTAAGTGTAAAATGGTGATCAAAAGCAGACCTATTTTTTCATGTCTGATGGGGGATGGGATACAGACATCAAATAATCCCATGTACAATAATAATAGATATCACTTATACAGTGCCTATTACATGCCAGGCATGTTCTTAATACTTTACATAAATTAAAAAAATCACACTCTGAGGGGGTACTCTTAGTATCTTCACCTGATAATAAGGAAATTGAGGTATAGAGAGGTTAAGAAACTGCCCAAGGTCATATAGCTAGTGCAGGCAGGCTGACACCAGGGTCTACATTTGAACCACCCACTCGACTGCCTTCATGCAGTACTCTATGTCATGAATATATTTACAAATATAAGTGCCATGAAGGGAAGACAGGTGGTGCTATAAGAACATATAACAAGGGCATCCCACCTGTAGCAGGGGACATCTAGAGGTTGAGTGGGTGTCATCTAAGCAAAAAGAGGGAGGAAGACAGAGGTGGACACAAAACTGGTCACAGCTGAAGGGTAAGTATGGAACCATTAGCCACCTGGATGCAGGAATTCATTGATGGGCTGGGGAGAGCAGTATGTGTGCGAAGCTATCTGGGAAGGTCTCAGGGAAGAGGCAAATCTGGAGAAGGCAAAGTTTGAACCCTCTAAACTGGTTTAGAGAGCAGTGATATAGTTTGGATATTTGTCTCCCATGTGATCTCCAACACTGGAGGTGGGACCTGGTGGGAGGTGTTTGGGTCATGAGGATGAATCTTTTTGGAATGGCTTGGTGTCTTTGCCATGGTAATGAATTAATTTTTGCTTTATTAGTTATCGCGAGATCTGATTGCCAAAAAAAGAGAATTCTCCCTCCCCTCTCTCTTGCTCCCTCTCTCGCCATATGACACACCTGCCCTCCCTCCACCTTCCGCCATGAGTTAAAGCTTCTTGTGGCCTCACCAGAAGCTGAGCAGATGCTGGTGCCATGCTTGTGTAGCCTGCAGAACTGTGAGCCAAATAAATCTCTTTTCTTTATAAATTACCGAGTCTCAGGTATTCCTTTATAGCAATGCAAAATGGATTAAACACAGACAAAGAAGAGAGGAAAAGGAAATATCAAAGATTCAGAATGAGCCTAATGAATTTCAGGGACAGGAAGAGACTGATGTATTAGGATTCTTTCAGTTGTAACTAGTAGACATCCAGTTTGAACTGGCCAAAGAAAATGAAGACTATACTGGCTTGAGTTACCAAAAAGCCCAGGATTTAGATCTGGTAGTTAGGATCTCTTTCATTTCTCAGCTCCATTTTCCTATGTTGGCTTCATTCTCAGGTAGTGGAAAGATGGCTGCTGTAGATGAATATCTTATCAGCTCAGCAAACTCACGAAGGGGAGCATTTCTTTCCCAAAAGTACCAGGGCTAAGTCTCATTGGCTCAGCTTATATTACATCCTCTTTGCTGAACCAGTCACTCTGGCTGGGTCATAAGGCATTGTCATTGGCCAGGCCTGGATCATGTGCCTTCCTCTGGCTGCACGGGGCTAGGTTAGCCACATCTGAACCCTAGGTCTGAGTGTGGGAGATGGAAAGTTCCCCAAAGTAGAAGCTAGGAGTTGTTACTGATAGGAGAATGGATGCTGGTGAGGCAAAAACAGAATTCTACCACAAGTCATTGGCTGGAGCAGTGCTCCCCAAACTTTTTGGAGAGTCTGATTTATTAGGTCTGGGATGGGAACTGAAAGTCTGTACTTCTGACAACCTCCTGGTGACACCAATGCTGTTAGTCCATGAACCATACTTTGTGTAGCAAGAGACACATCACCTCCCTCAAATTAGTTTAGGCTATTGTATTAGGCCATTCTTACATTGCTGTAAAGAAATCTGAGACTAAGTAATTTATAAAGAAAAGAGGTTTACTTGGCTCGTGGTTCTACAGGCTATACAGGCAGCATGGCACTGGGATCTGCTCGGCTTCTGAGGAGGCCTCACAAAGCTTTCAATCATGGTGGAAGGCAAACGGGGAACAGGTGTCTCATATAGCAGAGCAGGAGCAAGAGAGATAGAGAGTAGGGGGAAGTGCCATACGCTTTTAAATGACCACATCTCAGGAGAACTCACTCACTATCATGAAAACAGCACCAAGCCATGAGGAATCTGCCTGCATGTTCCAAACACATCATACAAGGAAGGCCCCACCTCCAGCATTGGGGATTACAATTCAACATGAGATTTGGGCCGGGTCAAATATCTGAACTATACCATTCTACCTCTGGCCCCTCCAAATCTCATGTCCTTCTCACATTGCAAACTACAATCATGCCTTTCCAATAGGCCCCCAAAATCTTAACTCATTCTAGCATTAACTCAAAAGTCCAAAGTCCAAAGCCTCATTGGAGACAAGGGAAGTCACTTTCACCTATAAGCCTGTAAAATCAAAAACAAATTATTTACTTCCAAGATACAATAGGGGTATACGCATTGGGTAAATATTTCCATCCCAAAAAGGGGGAAATTGGCCAAAAGAAAGGGTCTACAGGCTCCACACAGGTCCAAAACCCAGTAGGGAAGTCACTAAATCTTAAAGTTCCAAAATAATCTTCGACATCATGTTCCACATCCAGGCCACACTGGTACAAGGGGTGGGCTCCCAAGGCCTTGAGCAGTCCTGCCCCTATGGCTTTGCAGGGTAAAGAATCCAAGGCTGCCCTCATGGGCTGCAGTTGAGTGCCTGTGGCTTTTCCAGGTGCAGAATACAAGCTGCTGGTAGATCTATCATCCTTAGGTCTGGAGGGCACTGGCCCACTTCCTATAGTTCCATTAGGCAGTGCCCCAGTGGTGACCCTGTTGGAGCCTCCAACCCCACATTTCTCCTCTACACTGCCCTAGTAGAGGTTCTTTGTAAGGGCTCCACCCCGTAACAGGCTTCTGCCTGGACAAACAGACTTTTCCATATGTCCTCTGAAATCTAGGCAGAGGCTGCCAAGAATCCACGATTCTTGAACTTTGTGTGCCTGCAGGCTTAACACCACATGAAAGCTATCAAGGTTTACTGTTTGCATTCTCCAAAGTGGCAGTCCAAGCTGTATGTAGGCCCCTTTGAGCTATGGCAAGAGTGGGAACAGGAGCAGCTAGGATGTGGTGAGCAGTGTCCCAAGGCTGTGCAAGGTACCAGTGCCCTGGGCCCAGTCCATGAATCTATTCTCTCCTCCTAAGCCTCTGGGCCTGTGATGGGAGAAGCCACTCTGAAGTTCTTTGAAATGCTTTCAAGGCTTTTTCCCTATTGTCTTGGATAGTAGCACTTGGCTCCCCTTTAATCCTGCAAACATCTCTAGCAAGTAATTGTTCCACAGTCTGCTTGAATTCCTCTCCTGAAAAAGCTTTATTCTTTCTCTGCCACATGGCCAGGCTGCAAATTTTCCAAACTTTTTTTGCTCTGCTTCCCTTTTAAATATAAGTTCTACCTTTTGTCTTTGCTCCCACATCTGAATACAGGTTGCTAGAAGCAGCCACACCACTTCTTGATCACTTTGCTGCTTAGACATTTCTTCTGCCAGATACCCTAAATCATCACTCTCAAGTTCAAACTTCCACAGATTCCTAGGGCATGAACAGAATGCAGCCAAGCTCTTTGCTAAGGAATAACATTGTGTGACCTTTGCTCTAGTTCCCAGTAAGTTCCTAATTTCCATCTGAGGCCTCAGCAGCCTGGACTTCACTGTTCACATCACTATCAGCATTTTGGTTTGAAGTCCAGGCTTCTGAGGTCTTGAATGGAAATAAGGAACTTATTGGGAACTAGAGCAAAGGTCATGCATGTTTTGCCTTTGCAAAGTGCTTGGGTGCATTCTGTTCACGGCCTAGCTATCAGCATTTTGGTCACAACCATTTAACCAGTCCCTAAGAAATTCCAAACTTTCTCTCATCTTTCTGTCTTCTTCTGAGCCCTACAAACTCTTCCAACCTCTGCCTGTTACCGAGTTCCAAAGCTGCTTCCACAGTTTCAGGTATCTCTACAGCAATGACTCACTTGTTGGTACCAGTTTTCTGTATTAGGTCATTTTTGCATTGCTATAAAGAAATCCCCAAGACCAGGTAATTTATAAAGCAAAGAGGTTCATGGTATTACAGGCTATACAGGAAGTATGGCACCAACATCTGCTTCTGAGGAGTCCTAATGAAGCTTCTAATCATGGCTGAAGGCAAAGGGGGAACAGACATTCATACGGCAGAGTAGGAGCAAGAGAGGGTTGGTGGGGGCGGGGTGGGTAGGTGCCACACACTTTTAAATGACTAGATCTCGGGAGAAGTCACTCATTATTGTTAAGACAGCACCAAGCCATGAGGGATCCTTCCCCATGTTGCAAACACCTTCCACCAGGCCCTGCCTCCAGAATTGGGGATTCCAATTTAACATGAGATTTGGGTGGGGACAGATATCCAAACTATATCAGCCGTGTAGTGCCACCCTCCAACCCATCCTTCCATTTTCTTGCTTTTCCCAGTCCTAACTATACCTGCATATCAGCTTACTTCAAAGTTCTCTCATTAGCTTGTCAATATTTTTAAGGTTTTACCTCTTATCATCCCTGAATAATGTTTCCTCAATGAGTGAAGCTAAGATTATGATTATTCTTCTTCAACCCAAGAATTTTCCAATTTAGACCTGTGAATACCACACTTGTGGAAATGTAAAATGTATTTAATCTTTCATGAGTCTGACAAGCTCTGCCATGTTCAATTGATTTGTTGTGTATGTAATTCACTGCCTGAGTTTCAATCTGGATGTCTATATTGAACACTTCAGTTTTAGGATATATACCATTAAAAGGTATGCAAAAGATCCTTTTAACTTGCTGATATAGCACTCAGTAATCAGATGCTGTTCAATTTCCATTATGTCGATGGTGTTTTCAATCTTGTGAACTTTGCAATCCATGTGCCAATGTTGGCAGAAATACTGAACTCTTATTACAAAATTTTCATATCATTTAAAGCTTTAGATTAATGCCTTTATAGTGGAACTTCTGTGAAATTGAGTCCTGAGATCTGAGTTTTAGCCTTGAGGTTGCTCCTGACCTTGAGACATTAATACTCAAATCTTCAAGTTTTCTGGGCCTCCGTGCTGGGATTGGTCATAGCTCAGTTGTTTCCTGTCTTCTCTCTTCTCTTCCTCTCCCAGAGTGCTCAGCCCAGGTTACCACACCAACTTAATCTGTAACATTTCGGTAAGGCATCTGGGCAGGATACTTGATCCTCTAAGCCTTATGTGACTGATCTGCAAAAAAGGAGATAATAGCATGTACCAGCTGATAGTTATGGTGGCGATTAAAGGATATCAGGAATGTAAACATTGGGTGCAGTGGTTCACGCCTGTTGTCTCAGCGCTTTGGGAGACCAAGGTGGGACGATCGCTGGAGCCCAGGAGTTTGAGATGACTCGGGGCTGCCCAGCCTGAGGCTGGGCAACATAGCGAGACCCTGTCTCTTAAAAAACAAAGAGAGAGAGAGAGAGAAGAAAATCAGTCATGACTTACAATGGAAGAAATTATTATCAGGATGTATTTGGAAATAATATTTAGGTTGAAAGACTTAAGCAGGAATATTATTACTCATGTCCACTGGAAAACACAGTGACATGACTCCCAAAACCTTCAGTCAACAAGTCTGTCTTACTGTTTCCTCCCCAGATTCTAGGGATATTAGCAATCAACGGCTCTCAAATCTTTACTCTTGGTTAGATAAAAGCTATCTTCAACTAATTTTTCTTCTGATTCAATTTGTCATCAAATACATTGATCTAAGAATTTATCATGCATCTCACTTGTAGAACTTCTCCTTTGAAAGCATCGAATTGCAACCTTGTATGTGTAACTGTTCCACACATTCAGAAACGGGCCCTTTCAATTCGCGTGGACCCATCTGCTAAGTGGTGCACAGACTCGCGCCCTGAGCCCGCAGCCACGACCTTTAATGCAGGAAATGTGCATGATCCCATACAGCGCCCATCTCAACAACTAGAGGCTGGGTGCCCCCGAGAGGGGTATGCCTGCCTTGAAGATATGGAAAAGTTTTGTTTTCGTTCTTTCCGCTCCTTGGACAGTCCCTAGTGCTTGCGCGGAACCGGGACGTCTCCTTTGGACCCGCTAATGTCACAAGCCGCCCGAACGCGCCGCTGCTGGCCTCCGCCTAGACCCGAATTCCTTTCCCTTATCGGCGCCCTTTCTCGGGCGCCCGGCCCGCAGCTGGCAAGGGCTCTCTGACCGCTCCAGTGTCCTCGCCCCATTTTACTTCTTGGGTCCCCGCCGGTGCCATCTGGTTGGAACCCTCGGGAGGAACTAAAAGTTGGACGTCGCCACCCCTACCCCTTACCAATAAATAAACACTGGGGGCTGCCGAGGCGCGGCGGGAGGAAGGCGACGAGGAAAAAGCGAGGACGGAAGGCGGCCCAGGGTTCGCCCCGGCCCGGGCCGTCCGCTTCCCCACCCCGCGCACCGTACCGTCCCCGGCTCCCTGGCTCCCCGACGGCGAGGAGGGCCACCGCTTCCGCGTCGGGGTCTGCCGGGGGGACCTGCGAGGTGCGGCTGCCGCAGCGGCGCGCCCCGGAGCCTGGCCCGGCATTCCAGTCCGAACAGAGAGAGGCAGGGAATCAAATGGAAAAGCAGGAGGCCAGGCCCGGGCGGGCGGGCGGGGAGAGAGGCGGCGCGGCGGGGCCCGGGAACCCAGCCCGGAGCGCTCTGAGCGGCCGGCTCGGACTCACGCGGCGAGCCCGGGCCGCCCCTCCTCCCCGCGCCGCCGGCCGCGGCCCAGGCTCCCTCGCTCCGCCACTCCCCGCCCCTCCGCGCTCCCTCCCCGCCCTCCCCGCGCCGTCGCCTCCTCCTCCCGGCCTCCCTCTCCCAGCCAAACTGAAAGCCGGACCCCAGGCCGCTGCGCTGCCGCCCGGCCTCCCCGCCAGCGCGCCACCATGGGCAGTCCCGGTTTCCCCTTGTAAAGATGGCGGTGAGGGATCGCTGCAACCTTTAGACTAATGACTGTCCGAAACATCGCCTCCATCTGTAATATGGTGAGTGGCCGAGCCGCCTCGGGGTCGCGCCCGACTCGCGGCGAGGCAAAGAAAGGGAAGCCCGAGCTGCACACACGCCCGGTGGCTGGGGCGGCGGGGGCAGCGGGGTCCGCGCCGCCAGAAGTTCCCGGCCCCCGAGCTGGGCGCGCGGCCGCAGCCCCCTCAGCGGCCGGGGAGGGTCCCCGAGCCCCCCGCGCCCGTCTCAGCCCCGGGACCTCGGAACCCGCCCGGCGATCCCGGGGCCGCGCTGCTGCGCCCCCCGCCCTCGGGTTGCGGTGGAAGCGGCTTGAGGGAAGGGAAGCGACCGAACCTGAACGTCCCTGGGGAGGGGGTGGGGGATAAGCTGGAGGTGGGGGGCACCCATCCTCTTCTTGCGGTCAAGACAGCCTTATTGGACGCCCAGACTGCCATCATCTCATTTTGAGTTCAGTCCTTCCGAGGTGTTTAAAATTCACTTTGCAACAGCAATTGTGTATCTGGAGAAATCGGAAATGTAATAAAGCTGTAAAAAAGTGCAAAATTGTGGCTGGAGAAGTGAACTTCAACCTGGTTTGAAAAAGCACCGTAATTTGCTCCTCATGCCTCAGTTTCCCCATCTGTGAAAAAGGGACAAGGCTCTGTGGCCGTAATATTTGCAGGCCCTAAGGGTGGAGCCGGCTGTGGGCTTGGAGGAGGTCTCCAGGGTTATCCTGCCCGATCCGCTGTAGACCTAGGGGAGGCTGGCGGGCATGGATACAGCCAGGGACATCACTGGGTTCTGATGCAGTCCGAGCCCATGACGCGGTGGTCACTTTAATTTGGGTTTCCCCCATTGCTTTCCCTTTTTCTGTAGGAAGAACCTCCAGCCCTTGGGTCCCCAGGCTGGACCCTGCTGGCACCTCCACTTGTCAGAGCCTTTGGGGACCTCAGATTGGAGTAAGGCATTGCTGTCCCTTGCAGGGTGAGATGATGTGTGTTTTGCCTACATTCTTTAGACTGCACCCCGCCTCCCCTCCAGCCCCCTCCCAAGCGGGTCCCCGGAGGCAACACGTGCTCTTACGTGCCAGTTTGAGGAAAACCTCCCTTGAAGCTGGTAATACTGGCCCCTAAAGGGAATTCAAGGAAGCTTGAGGAGAAGCTCTGGTGTAAGGTGATCTGGCTGCCCTTCCCCCATCACATAGCTTTTTAAATCTTCTGTCCCACATTCTGTTGCAAGATCAACACATGGCAAAGGAGCATTAAGGAGCCTTGTGTTAGCTCAGGGGTGGAATTGAGACCCGCTGGCTTCAGCTTTCATCACAGTGGGACGTGCCACTGTCACGGCCAGCAGAGCAAATGCTGGGGCCTCCCAGAGTGATAGCTGCACAGGTACTGGTTGGTGCCGGGCGAGTTCCATACGGGGAGTGGATCCTAGAGCCTTTCTGTTTTCTCTTTTTTCCTTTCTCTGCGAGGAGACAGGTTTCCTCTTATTCCTGTGGAGGGGCTGCTTGTGAAGAGGTGAAGCCTTCTCAGTTTCTCTCTCCTACGACCAGTTCCTGAGGGAACTGTGAATCGGGAGCAGCTTGAATACTCTTTCATGTCTGCTGGTGTGGTCGCAGGCCTAAGGATACTACAGGGTAGTGAGGCTCCGTCCCAGCCCTTGGTGGTGTTCTTGTCCTGCTTGTGTGTGGTTACACCTCTCTGTGTAGAAGCAGGCTGGAAACTTGAGAGCTAGCATGCCCCTAGAGGAAGCCAGCCCCCAACCTCCCCCCACGCGCCCCCCCACCCGCCCTCAGTGCTGCTGGGGCTTTCTGGCACACCTGGGCTGAATGTCACAACGTGTTTCAGTGAAACTCAGTCAGGGAAACAGGGTGTGGGGAGGACCTGAGAGGAGCAGGCCAATACTGCCCTGAGAGTTGACATCTCAGGTGACCTAAACAGGTACCAAATTTAGGACCATCACCCAGATGAAGTGAGGAACCACTAATTCATTAAGTAAGGAGTCTGATGTTCTATTTAGACGCCGTGTCTAGAGAGAGTGACAGAGTTTGGGTTCTAATGTCAGACTTCCTGGGTTCAGGTCCTGGTTCTTTTTTTTTTTTTTTCACAGGGTCTCACACTGTCACCCAGGCTGGAGAGCAGTGGCACGAACATCGTGGCTCACTGCAGCCTCCACTTCCCAGGCTCAAGTGATTCTCCCACCTCTGCCTTCTGAGTAGCTGGGACTACAGGCACGTGCCACCATGCCTGGCTAATTTTTAAATTTTCCATAGAGACTGGGTCTCCCTTTGTTGCCCAGGCTGGTCCCTAATTCCTGGGCTCAAGTGGTCCTCCCACCTCAGCCTCCCGAAGCGCCAAATTACTGCGGTGAGCCACCATGCCCGGCAGGTCCTGGTTCTAACACATGTTGGCTTTGTGTCCTTGAACAAGTTACCCAGTCTTAGACTTTCCTTATCTACCAAAAGAAGATGTTAATATTGTTGTATTACTTGGGCACAGGGCCTGGTACATGGCTAGAACTCAGTGTCATTGTCAACATCATCTTTCTCATTGTTATGTCATCTACCAGGTATTTAAGGGACAGTGGAGATCATGCCATTTCAGACCTGGTGGAAGCAACCACTAATATAAACACCTCCCATGTATGGGAAGGCTGGAGTGGGAATCCTTAACCCCGCCCCCTGCTCAGGTCAATCCCCCACCCACCGCCCCTGCTGCCCCTCCCAGTCTTCCTTCCCAGAGGAGAAGCCTGGGTATGAGGAAACTGCTGTCTCTTCACTGGATCAGACGTAAATATTAACTGGACCTCTCTTTAGATTCTTTGCTCAATAATGAATTGTTTCCAGGTAGGTGTCTTACAGGTCCCTCCTCACTGCTTAGCTCCTCTGTGGGCCTCTTACTGACCCTTCCCGCTCCTAACTTTGTTTGGTCCCAGCTGGTTTGAGTAGTTGTAGTAAGAGCAAATGGTGATTGCATTTTTTTTTTTAAGCAGATTGTTTAACATATTTTGAACAGGCTGATATGTGTTCAGAAAGGATATTAGAAGGTACCATTTTTCTGGGTAACAGGAAAAAACGAAGATCTATCATTGAAAGTGGATTTGTTTCCTCCACCAGATGAGAAAGGACCCAGCAGAGCAGAAACCAAATTTGTAGCAGATACTTCGTGTGATTGAGAACTAAACATCCCCTCTTTTCCCCATACTTCTTGTGCCAGTTTTAGATATAGGAAACTTGGAAAATGTCTTCATTCCTCCACTTACCCACCCACTTGCTGAAGTTTTATTGTCCACTGGAGGTTTAGTACTAGTTTCTATTTGTTTTAATTTTTCTTCCGTGTGAATTCCTGCCATGGTAATTCTTGATGAACTTGCTCAGGGCAAGGCAGCTTGGCCACACAGCAGTGTCTGGTTCAGAGATAGTAAAGCTTGCTTGGCTGGTGTGTTGTAATTTTCATAATGCACTAGCTGCTACCAAGCATGAGGAAATGTGTTCTGTTGATAATCCTCTGATTTTTGTCCAGACCAATGGATTTAACTTCCTATGTATTTTTATGGCCCTGTAAATGGAAAGTTTTTGTTTTTGGGTTTTTTAAGTTTCCTGTTTGAAGAGCTTGAGAAATTTTCTAAAAAGGAAGCATTAGTTAGAAGAAACCAAATGTGACATACCAATGCAAATTGGTCCAGATCATCTAATCTTATTTCATTTGTTAATAATGCTGTAAGATGTACCTCTGAGAAAATGCCGTGTATCAAATGATTATGAGTTTTGTTCCGATAAATGGCCATCTGTTGAGGACCTGCAATGTTGGTGTTGGCACAGACTATACTCAGGTGCTTAATAAATGAGTGAGGTGAGTCTCTGTCCCCAAGGGGCTCAGCTGTTCCTTATCTTGTGGGTGTACCATTGGTAAAGATGAAACAATTTCAATACAGTGTTATATCGGCACAGATAGAAGTTGAATAAACTCCCAGCAGCTGTACAGTGGAAAGACCGATTAACACAACAGGACATTTCAAAAATATATTCTCGTTTGACCAAAGTTGGATACATGTTCTACTTCTGGCTTTTATTTTATATGAGGACATGATTATGGTCAATGTGAGTTAGAATTGAAATCTGCACCATTGGGTGTCTCTCCAGTTAAGCATGAATCTAATGGTGCTTTTGGGCAAATTGTTGTATTTCCAGGGACCTTAGTTTTTCTCATCTTGTAAAACTGATTTTCTGTTTTTGGTCATGAAAAGCTTCGTGGTAGAATTTCTTAGATGAAGCCTTTATGAAAATCTGCACCTCTTAATTGGTTAGCAACCACTTCATTACCTAACTACCTTGTTTAAAACTGTATTGAACTTATGACATATTAGCATTTTAGCATCTGTAGAACAGCCTCAGGATAATTTTTGACATCAGTTTGAGTGCCAGATTTTAGTTAGTTTAAATAAATGAAGTAGGCTGGGCATGGTGGCTCACTGGTAATACCAGTACTTTGGGAGGCCGAGGCAAGAGGATTCTTTGAGCCCAGGAGTTCAAGATCAGCCTAGGCAACATAGTGAGACCCAATCTCTACCAAAAACAAACAAATAAAATCATGTAAATAAAAACATATCGTATAAATAAATGAAGTTATCTGGAAATAAAGGGAAAGTAAACATTAAAAATTTGAAACAAAACTAGAGAATTTTTATAGTTTTATCTTGATAAGTCAACTACTTACCTAAGGCAAGTATTTTGAGAATGATTGGAAACAATTTTTTAATTATTAAAAAAAAGTCGATCTTGTGATTTGGGGGAACAGATATCTTGCCTTTTCCTCTGTTACTGTTATTCATGCTTTCCATTCTCAAAGATAGTTGGCAATTATAAGTTTAGTTAATATATCAGCTAGGTGTAAAGTCGTATGAGAGTCTACTCTGATAGTTGCTGGGGTTAGAAAATACAGTCTGAGATGAGGTGGATTAATGTTTAAAGAAAAGAAATTCTGTTTTTCTGGCCCCACTGGTCTCATATGCAGAGGTTTATGTTAGGTCGGGACCTGATAATTAGTTCTGCGGATTTTTCTGTTTTTCTTGGACTCCTCAGAGAAAACAAAGTTGAATGCCGGTATTTAGTTAGAATGAAAGATTATGAAGATTATGATACCTTTTCTGTATAGCAACTTTATGTGCTTCAGTTCACTCATACCATAAAACCTGTTTATTTATTCTTCACTAAGTGGAATTTTGGTATGTTTGGGTTATAATTGAAAGGCATTTTCAATTTTGATTCTCTTAGCAATTAAGAGAAATTTCTCTAGCTCAGATGTCTTTTTTTTCCCCCTCCTGGTCTTTCTAGTTAGTGTGAATAGATTGGGGTTCCATGATGGCGTTAAATTCTGTAGTATCATCAGAAAGGTATTTGGTAACCACCTATCTCTATCTCTAGCCTACCCATGAAGCCACCCAAAGCTAACTAACTGGAAGAGATGTAAAAGATGGTGTCTTTTAGTCTAGTTAACTTTTCTGGTCTAATTATTTTAATGCAGCTTCTTATAACAAACCTTCAGTTGTGGTGGAACCAAATGCTGATCTAAGGGTTTGAAAGGCCTTGGTGGTCTTTAAGAGAAAAGGCCACCCAAAAATCAGTCAGCAAAATCTTTTTTTTTTTTTTTTTTTGAAATAGAGTTTTGTTCTTGTTGCCCAGGCTGGAGTGCGATGGCTTCACTGCAACCTCTGCCTCCTGGATGCAAGTGATTCTCCTGCCTCAGCCTCCCAAGCAGCTGGGATTACAGGTGCCTGCTACCATGCCTGGCTAATTTTGCATTTTTAGTAGAGAAAGGGTTTCACCATGTTGGCCAGGCTGGTCTCAAACTCCTGACCTCAGGTGATCCGCCCGCCTCACCCTCTCAAAGTGCTAGGATTATAGGTGTGAGCCACTGTGCCCTGCCACGAAAACATTCTTGAGATGAACTCTGTATTAGCGAACAACCCTAACAGTAAAGGGTTTTTGGAATATTTCTCTTCTGGGACTGTGGCTTGAAGTTTGAGGGATGTTGTAAGTGCTGTACATGGAAGTTTACCCCAATTCTGAGAATGATTCTTTGCAATGGATAGTTTTAAGATCATGTTGATGGGACTCTGTGGTCCCCAAAGCTTCACTTTACCCTCATAGGGCCAACCTTCCTTTTCATCCTCAAGTTCCAATGCCACTTTCAGAACCCTCAGATACTTTTTAAATTAGCTCAGACTTTGGCTTTTTTTCTGAGTGTTGGTGAATTTTAGACATACAGAAATGTGGAATAATAGAGTGAATACTCGTGTACTCCCCACCCAGTGGAGAAATAAAATACTATATATACATTTAAAACCACCTATGAGTCCTTCCTGATCTCATTGCCTCTCCCCACAGAGTGACTACTATTCTGCATTTGATGTTTATTGTATATTTTTATATTTTTACTGGATTTGTATGCATTCATAAACTAGATATAGTGTATTTTTTCATGTTTTAAACATGCTTTATAATACTAAACATTCTTCTCTGTTTGCTTTTATTGTTTAAATTGTGATTTTGCTATTTATCCATTGAGAGACACATAATCCTAGTTTATTTTAACTGCTGTGTAATATTCCATTATATAAATATACTATGACACATTCATTTTAATGTTGTAAGCAGGTTTACAAATTTGTGAGTGTGCTGTTTTAATGCAATGAACAGTTGTGAACTCATCTCCCTGTGTATAGTATACACAGTTGACAGTTGACAGTTTCTCTGTGGTGTAAACCTGGAAGGGAATTGCTGGGTCAAAGGAATTTGATCGTCTTCTTTAGTAAGTTGCCTGATTGCTCTCCAAAGAAGTTATACCAATTTGCATTCCAACCAAGCAGCATTTGGGGGTTCCAGTTGCTTCACATGTTTGCAGATATTTGATATTGCTAGACTTGATGTTTTGCAAATCTGATGGGTGTGAAATTGTGCCTTTGTGGTTTAAAATTTGCACTTTTCCTGTTTGCTAGGGGAGGTTGAACATCTTTTCATGTGTTTGTTATGCTGGTTTGTTTTCAACTCAGGGGCCTGAGAACAGTTTTCCAGGGCTTGAAAGTCAGGATTGTAGTTTCGGTTTTGTCTGAAAACACGGACAATGAAGAAGGGACAATGAAGAGGAAAATCAAGGTGACCAAAGCAAAAGACATGAAACGTAGGGATGGACTGGAAGAGGCAGGTGAAAAAAATGGTGACAAGATAATCACTGTGGAGGGGTGAAAACTAGTAACAAAAAGTTAATAGAGTAACATTGAGAAGATACCTTGAGTTTTGAGAGTAAATTTGGGAGACCTGCCTGTGCTAGCCGGGCCTTGTTCAAGCTACATTTGCTTTGTTTAATTGAAATTGGCTTTAGTGAAAATCGTGTCTGGGGCCTGTTCTGGTGAGAACAGCAGCAAAGCTGGACTTGCGGAGTTTTCCTGTTTACCCAGTTGCTTTTTCAAGTTCTTTTAGAAAGGCATTGTGAAATGATGGTCATCTTCCTAAAATACATTTCTCTGTCCTTCAGGTTAGGTACACACTGCAGGAAAATTTTTGTCTGGATCTGCTTGAATATATACTGGTGGAATTACTGTCTCAAATATTTAGATAAAGTATTCTCTACACTTCATTTTAATTTTCAGAGTATGACGAATATTACCTCATTAAACAAAGAAATGTATGGTTTTAGGTTCTTTGGTGTACCAAAGAGTGGTGCCCACATGTGCATTCTCTTATTAAAAATTTAGACTCTGGGGTTCAACACCCAGAGAGTTTGATTAAGTAGGTCTTAGTTGGGGCTCTGGAATCTGCCTTTTAAATTAGTGTTCCCTCCTCCTTCTACTCCCTCCACATTCTGTTATAGGTGAGCTGAGGACCATGCTTGGAGAAATATTGCTTCCCTTGGGTAATAACCTCAGCCTCTTAAAAAATATTGCTTAAGAAATTACCTGCCATGTGAAAGTTTTTAAAAAATGAATGTAAAATTATTTAAGCTAGTAACTTAACTTTTTCTGTTCTTTTTTCTCTTTCTTTTTTCTTTTTTTTTTTTTTTGAGATGGAGTCTCACTCTGTTGCCAGGCTAGAGTGCAGTGGCACGATCTCAGCTCACTGCAAGCTGTGCTTCCAGGTTCAAGCGATTCTCCTGCCTCAGCCTCCTGAGTAGGGTACTACAGGCATGTGCCCCCTTGCCCAGCTAATTTTGTATTTTTAGTAGAGACAGAGTTTCACCATGTTGGCTGGGATGGTCTTGATCTCTTGACCTCGTGATCCGTCCGCCTCGGCCTCCCAAAGTGCTGGGATTACAGGCGTGAGCCACTGTGCCCGGCCAACTTAACTTTTTCTTGATATTAAATAGCCAGGTTTTTTATTAGTTTATATTCTCAGAACAGAGATTTTCAGCACTGGCTTTATATCATATCACCTGTGAAGCTTTTAAAAGAAATTTTAAAAATAATAATTAAATCACAAAACATTAACATACAAAAAAGCATGAAAAAAATAATGTTATATATGTTTACCTACCCTTCAGATTTAACAGATATTAAAATGTAGCCATATTTTGGTTACTTTTATTTTTAGACACATTACCGTAAAAACAGCACTCTTTTTAGACTCTTTTACCTTAAAAACAGACACTAACTCACCCCAATCTCTTTCCTTTCTCTTCCTCCCAGAGCAAACCATTTTCCTGAAGTTGGTATGGTGTTTACCAAACATGTCTTATACTTTACTTCGTATTTATGAATTCATAAGCAATGGATTGCAACGTTTGTGTGTGGATAAAACCGTATAGCTTTTTGCAACTGTCTTTCTTTACTCAACAAGTATATTTGAGATTATGTCAACACATAGAGGTCGAGTTTATTCATTCTGACTGCTCTGTTACAGGATTCTTTGACTTAACCATGGTTTACTTATTCATTCTCTTATTTAGGGGCAGTTTGGTAGTTTCTACAATATTCTCTCTGGAAACAGTGCTGCAGCGAATGTTCTTGCTTCTGTCTTCTTTGCTCAGATGCCTTCATTTCTTTAGGGTATAATCCTGGAAGTCAATGTGCTGCTTTTAGGATGCGCCCATCTGCAGCTTTGCTAGGTGTGTCAAATTGCTCTCCAAAGTGGTTCCACCAATTGGAGCTTTATTGACATGCAGTTTCTAGGGTCCCAGTCTCCAGCGTTTCTGACAGTATGTAGATATAGGTAGTCTGGGGTGAATTTTAGGCACCTGCGTGTGTATGTGTGTGTGTGTATTTTAAGTGCCACAGTTGATTCCGATGTGAGCATCCAAGGTTGAGAAACCGCCATGTTAGACTGACAACTCTATGAGGGCAGGAACTATATTTATTTGTATTATTCAGTGTTGATTTCCCAGCTGTCAGCACAGTGCCTAGCACATATGTGGTTGGTGCTCAATAAATAAATATTGATAAATGAATGAAGGGATGTAATTTGGTAGAATGGAAGAATTGCCTTGGAGTAAAGCAGTATGCCTCCAATTTTATCATGCATAGGCATTAGCTGGAGGTCTAGTTAAAATGTCGATTTGGATTCAGCAGGTCTGGGGTAGGGCGGAGATTTTGCACTTCTAACAAGCTCTCTGGTGATACAGATAATGCTGGTTTTGGGACCATTTTTAGAGCAGCAAGGCTTTGGGAAAAACAAAACAACTTCTATTTTCCATATAGTTGTAAAGTGGAGGAGTTTGGAATTCAGAATCCTGTTTGGTAAATCTCAGATCCTATTTATCTTTTTACAACAAAGGTAGTCAATGAAATACCTTCTTTAAAGCTTTTTGGGGAGCGTCGGAAGAGATCCTGCCCATGGAAGCACTGTGTGAGCTGTGATACCTTCATGCATGTTAGTTTTCGTAATTATTTTCACTCTTTTAGTTCATCATTATTTTCCTTCAGTTTGCTGAAAGTGCAAAGCTGTTGGTATTTCAGGATCCAGTGAAATTCTACTTCCATTTTGACCTGCTATCCACATTTAGTGGGGCACTTTGGGAGGAGTGACATTGGTAAAGGAAGTTGGCAAAAGCAGAGGCCAAATTCACAGCATGGTTTGGTTCTGACTGGGTGCTGTGGTGGTGAGGGGGCCCCGTCTCCCTGTTTCTGTGGTATTGGGAGACACGGGTAGAGAGAGGCCCACAGGACTCTTCTAATCAGCGCTGTAGCGGATGACAGGACAACAGGAAACTGTCTAATTGGGTTCCCAAGTCAGATACTTTTCAAAGCGAAAAGAATGCTCAGAGTAATTATAAAATATTAATTGATCTGTAGGTATAATCTGAGCTATTCAGGGCAAACTAGAGGTAGGTCACTCTAAGGTTAAGCCACCACAGGACACTCCCGTTTAAATGCAGAGTTTCAGGATGCTTTGGGAACTGGGTTTCCCTGCCTCATGAATCAGAGGGGTAATGTAGTAATGGAGAGAAGGCAAATACAAATAAATAAATAAATAAAAAATAACATTCAGAACGAATGCATATTGTATGGTTGGCAGTGTAGGGGTGGATAACCTATTATTTCCAAGCTTTTCTTACTCTAGAGAAAAACTGTGGGATGGATCCAGTTGCTTAGGTCAGTGATACTCAAATGTCAGTTTGTCATCATTGTTCATGGTTTTTGCTACATCTGTGTATCACTTGAACTTATTTACTTAGTTTTCCTTAAATCTGTTCACCCTAATTTGACCTTATTCTGAAACATCTGCAAAATGATGGGTTTGATGAGCTAATTTTATGCTTTTCTAATCCTTTTCAAAAACATTATTGCTACACTTAAAACTGTTCATACTGGTGCCACCTAAGAGTAACTCCCTTCCCTCCAGGATTCATGGCCCATAGTTTGGGTGACATTGGCTCAGATAAGAGGTTTTTTGTAGTGGCTCAAATAATTGGCTCTTGGAGGAGCACCATTTGTTGAACTGCTTTGTAGATGATGGTCTGGTCAGTGAGCTTCCTTGGGAGGCAAGTGAGCACATGGCTGGGATCTGGTTGGACTTTCTACACCACTGTTGATTGGGTATGAGAGCTTGATGTTCTCTACCCTTGTGAAGACATGCTTCTTATCCATAGCCTGTGGGTGATGAGAGAACTTACCTTCCTGGGTCATTGTGGGGCTTAACCGGATAGATTGATATCTAGTGCTTAGCCTGTTGCCTGGGCATTGCATTACCACTTTCTTCCAGTGCCCTTCTTGTTTCCATTAGTGAAAGAGTCCACCAAACACTGTAGTAGACAGAGCCCTGAGCTAGGACTCAGAAATCCCGGGCTCTGATTGCTTTCCAGCTTTAGCGGTGTTGGGCAGGTCACTGAGGCCTCTCTGGGTCTGTAAAATAAGAACCACTCCTGCTGGTGAGCAGTGGCAAAAAGATGAGCATGTGTGTTATAAACCAGCTATGGTTTTCAGTCAAGGAGAACTAGGGAAGGGCTGCAGGACAAAGAGAGGAAGAAGCTATGATTTCGGACAAAAATGCCGTTGGAAGACACATGCTGGTGGTGTGTGGCCAAGCTTTTGTTGTCACTAGTCAAGATACAATGTTTTTCCTTTTCCTGAGAATGAGAGCACGTTCTGTAGTAAAAGCTATGTTGTCTTTGAATGAGCTTGTACCACACTCTTTTGTGTCATTTGGCGCACACAGCCTTCCTAACTGAGAAATATATGAAGTAGCTAAGCGCAGTTTCTTTTTTAAATTTTTAAGTAAAGTGTCTGAATAGGTACTGTGAGTTTATGTGGCAGAAATTTCAAAATGTGCACAAGGTTGTATGTTGAAAATAGACCCAGTGTCCAATTCTTGTCTCTGGCATCTATCAATAGTTATAGTTTCTTATGCTTCCATTTAGAGTTATATGCATATACAAGCAACTGTGTTTATATTTCTGTCTTAGTTTTTAAAAGCACAAAGAGTACATAGAGTATACCCTGATCTGTCCCGATCTGCCCCTTGCTGTTTGTGTCTTGTAGGAGGGTCTGTGGGAAGAGCCACCTCATTATTTTTTTATGGCTGCAGAGTATTCAGTTGCTTGATTGTATTGAATTCACTGAACCAGGCCCTCACTGACTAGCAGGACGTGTTGTAGGTAGTTTTCTAGTCTTCGGTTTTTACAAACAAGGCTGTAAGGAACAACTTTGTCCATATGTGGGAGTATATCTGTGGACCGACTTCCTAAAAATGGATTTGCATTTGTAACTGGGATGGATTTTGCCAAATTGCCCTCCATCAGCAATATGTGTGACTCTGGCTGCCTGCAGCCTTGCCAAAGCAGTGTGCTACCCAGAAACCTTTTGATCTTTGCCAGTCAGGGGAAAGATGGTGTCTTAGTATATTTGTAGTTTGCATTTCTCTTATTAGAAGTGAGCTTCAGCAGCTATTCACATATTTAGGAAAATAAACTCAATTTTATTTAAATACCTTGCTGTTGGTAATTATTTTCAGAGTCTGTAGGGGAGGACCAGTTTTATTGTTATTTTCAATCTGTCTCAGACCAATATATTTGTAAAATACAATAAAAAAGGAATAACTAGCAAAATGGAATAAAAAATACCCAAAGAGAAATAAAATGCAAGCCTTAATTTTTTGTTACTAAACTTGACAGATACAAAATTACTCTATCCATTCATTTTATCTCCATGTTTTCAGTTTCTGGATGTAGCTCACCACAGAGAGTTTTGAGTAAATAACATTGCTGTAAAGAACAACTTACTCATATTTTCTCTCCCATTGCTACCCTATTTGAGGGTGGGAGGAGAGAGCCCAGAATTTTATATTTTACATTTCATAATCAGCACATTTCAGGATGGTTTTGTTACATTAGTGGAAAATATCTCTGGTGGTGCAATACTGACCCAGGAGGGACTGGTTCCCGAGGGCAGGGTTGCTGCACAAGTGCATTGAGGCATGTTGACTCCTACAGTGCTCCCCATGCTGTGAGGTGGGGATGCAGGTGTTGTGATTTTCACTGATGAAGACCTTGAGCTTGGATGAGAAGATGGGAGGATGAAATCACCCTATTAATAAAATTTGCAGAGCAGGCCTGTATTAGTTCATTCTCACACTGCTATAAAGAACTACCTGAGACTGGGTAATTTATGAAGAAAAGAGGTTCAACAGGAAGCTTAACAGGCTTAACAGGAAGCATGACTGGGAGGCTTCAGGAAACTTAAAATCCTGGCAGAAGGTGTAGGGAAAGCAGGCACATCTTACCATGGTGGAGCAGGAGAGAGCGAGAGAGAGAGAAAGGAAAAGTGCCACACACTTTCAAACAACCTGATCTTGTGAGAACTCACTCACTAGCATGAGAACAGCAAGGGGAAAGACCACCCCAATGATCCAGTCACCTCCCACCAGGCCCCTAGAATTGTGGGAATTATAATTCTAGATGAGATTTGGGTGGGGACACAGAGCCAAACCGTATCAAGGCCTCTGACCTAGGATTTTGCAAGGACCCCAGCCTCCTCTGCTGCCTTTCTGGGAACAGATGGGAAGTGTATTTGTGGGTAAAGTAGGAGCTTAGGGGACATGATAATTCAGGCAGCATCTTGGTGGCTTTGTAGAAGGATTGGATTGGAAATGAGGTTCTTGCTTCTAGCTCACTGAGTTCAGTGACATAAGTGGCTATTTCCTTGTCTTCCACCTGCAGCTAGAAAACAGGCATGGTCTCAAGATTCTTTGTTCTGCTTTTGACTTGAAGTTTTAGTTTTGCATGAGGACTTCATTTTGTTATCTCTAAATATATGGAGAATTGTTTTGCCAGCCATAGCTTCTTTCTAGATGGTCTTTAATGCTCCTTGCTAGAATGACTTGGGATGGTCATGTAGTCAAGTATCCCGGGTCAGCTTTCTTCAGTGGCAGATGTTTTGGCTTCTGTGTACAATTATTAAATGAAGTCATGTTGAGGTTTTCTTTTTCTTTTTTTTTGAGATGCAGTCTGTCTTCACCTCACAGGCTGGAGTGCAGTGGCGCGATCTCGGCTCACTGCAACTTCTGCCTCCCGGGTTCAAGCTATTCTCCTGCCTCAGCCTCCCGAGTACGTGGGATTATAGGTGCATGCCACCATGTCCGGCTAATTTTTGTTGTTGTTTTGAGATGGAGTCCCTCTCTGTCCCACAGGCTGGAGTGCAATGGCACTCGATATCAGCTCACTGCAACCTCCACCTCCTGGGTTCAAGCAATTCTCCTGCATCAGCCTCCTTAGTAGCTTGGCTTACAGGCATGTGCTACCACGCCTGGCTAAGTTTTTGTATTTTTAGTAGAGATGGGGTGTCACCATGTTGGTTAGGCTGGTCTCACACTCCTGACCTCATGATCCGCCCACCTCGGCCTCCCAAAGTGCTGGGATTACAGGCATGAGCCACTGCGCCTGGCCAAGGTTTTTTTCAGAGGTTTTTTTTTTTTTTTTTTTTTTTTTTAATTCAATATCATGTAAGACAGCGGTCCCCAAACTTTTTGGCACCAGGGACAGGTTTTGTGGAAGATAATTTTTCCACAAACCTGGGCAGAGCTGGGGATGGTTTTGGGATGAACATTCCACCTCAGATTATCAGGCATTAGACTCTTAGCTGAGTATGCAACCTAGATCCCTCTGATGCGCAGTTCACAATAGAGTTCACTCTCCTATGAGAATCTAATGCTATTGCTCATCTGACTGGAGGTAGAGCTCAGGTGGTAATGCCTGCTCGCCTGCTCCTAACAGGTCACAGAACTGTACCTGGGAGTTGGGGACTCCTGACATAAGACATAGAAGTGACATGTTGTCATGCTGTGGGATGAAAATGCCCCTTGACTGCCTTCTTGTTCATGATTGCTTTCCCTGTTGAAGCCTGGAGAGGAATGGGCTGTTGAAACAGGAGCCAGGGTTGTGGAATAATGGTGTTAAGATCATAGGCTCACCACTTACCTCTACCTCATGCTAACACTTGACCTTGGCAAGTTAGTTAACCTCATTTCCTTCAGCTATGACTTGGGGATAATGAGTCTCCATCAGTGATTTATTTGGCAGAGAGAGTCACATTCAGTATTGCTCAGTGGGACAGGGGCTCCGTGGTGACATGTTGCTAACTAAACAGGTCAGGCATTCGTAGCCACTCTGGGTAAGTGCCCGGTGGTTAGGTAATGTGTGACAGCCAGCAGCCAAAGTGGACATACTCAGAGACAGTTCTGGCTGTCTGCCCAAGCCTTACATCTGTAGCTAAAGAATTACTGAAAATGTGAATGAAAATATCTTCTCTCCTGGCTTGTGGTCCAGAGCTCAGACTCAGGAACCGAATTTACCTAGGTTTGAATGCCAGATCTGCTCTTATTGGCTGACTGAGCTTGGGCAGGTTCCCTACATTTTTTTCATGTGTAGAATGGGGATATTAAGAGTAATCTGCCTTGGGTTGGCAGGCAAGATTAAACGAATATGTAGATGTGAAGTTCTCTGAATGAGTGGCACCTACTGCTAACTTTTCCCCAGCTTCCCAAGTTTATTCAGTGAGCAAATTTATCAAGTGCCTTCTATACAACTAGACGTTCTACTAGGTGCTGGCAAATGAATCAGACCTAATTGCTACCCCTATAAAGCTTATGGCCTAGTACAGGGGTTGGTAAGCTTTTCTGTAAATGTCTGGACAGTAAATGCTTTAGGCTTTGTGGGCCGTAGTGTCTCTATCACAGCTACGCAATTCTGCTGTTAATATTGTGAAAGTAGTTGCCATAAGTAAATGAATGATCATGGTTGTGTTGCAGTAAAACTTTATTTATGACAACAATTGGTGGGTCATATTCTGCCCATGGGCTGTAATTTGCAGACCTGTGGTCTAGTGGGAAGACAGTTGTTAAATATAATTACAATTATGATGTTACAGATTGTGCTAAGGGCTGTGGAGGAACAGACAGGATTCTATGAATGGGAAGGGTCAGGGAAGGTAGCTTTGAAGAAGTGACATTGAAACCAAATGATAAGGAGAGGCAGCCAGAGGAGGAGATGGAGGGTGCTCCGGGCTGGTCTGTGGGTTCGTATCTTTTAAAGGCATAACAGATATTCTGCAGCTTTCTTTGGATTAAAATAAATAATTTCTTTCCTCTATTTAATTCATTGCCAGTTCTCTCCTCCCCCACCCCTCTCCCTGCAATAATCCAAGAGATAAGCTATGTTACCAAGAGATAAGCTATATTAATATATTAACACATTTTGTTCTGCATATGCACTTTCTCTCTCTCCCTTTTCCATTGTTTTTGTTATATTATTGTCAGTATCTATCCAAGTATTTAGTAAAGATTGCACATTATTTCATTATTAGGTGTAGAATGGTTTACTCTCTAGAACTCAAATTTGCTTTTTGGTACGGTTTTCTCTTTTAGCGTTTTAAAAGTTGACATTATTTGTTTTTATTATTTGGCTAGATAAAAGGTCCACAGTCTTTGAAATGATTTTGAAAAAAAAATCTGCTTTCCTCTTAACTACATCTCATGTCTCCTCTGACTCCCCACCTCAATTGTATGTTTCCTCTAAACGAGTTGCCAGTACTCTGTAGAGATTCCATGGAAAAGGACTTGGGTGTTCTCATTCTAGAAAATTTCAAGGGGTGCTTCAGAAGGAAGGGGGTTCTCCCAACAACTTTGTGACCCCTTCGGTTTCTTCAATTCTTTCAGTTCTGTGGTTCCAAGGAGACTCTGCCTCCCTGAGAGTCAATATTATGTAGTAGTTGGGGGCACACACACTGGAGCCAGATTATTCAAGTTCAAACCCAATTCCAGTACTTAGTAGCTGTGTGAACTTGAATAGTTCCCTGCCCTCTCAGTTTTCTTATCTTTAAAATAAGGCCAGTAGCAGGATCTGCCTCATAGAGTTATTATGAAGATTAAAATGAATGAAATACAAGTAAAATCCCTAGAACAGTAACTGTACACAGTCTATGCTATTTATGAGTTCTCTATTATTATTAATTACATCAGAGGCATCAGTAGCCATAATTCCTCTGTAATCACCCTTGAATTCTGTCAGGTGTCTTCTGACTCATCCTGAGATCTTGGGCTGAGTCACTTCATTTTTGCTTCACTTTCTTCATAAGACTATAGGAATGATCTTTGTCATCAGAATTCTGGGAACACTAGTCCTTTTGAAAATAGGTCCTTTATGTGCTTTGTACTTTGAAAGTATAGTTGATAGTAGAGTAGCCTTTTGAACCATAGATCTACAAATGTGGTTTTAGCAGCAATGTTCACCTCTTCTGTCATCTACTTTAATTTATGGTCTATAATTAATGACTTATTCTCTATGTACTTAGAAATCCTTACATGTTATCTTTGGCCTTTCTTGTGTCCCTTCCTTGTACAAACTTGAAAGAAAGGCTGCATGTCCTAGGATGCAGATAAATGAGTTGCCTTAGAAAGATCTTGGGCAAGTAAGTTTGCTTCTCTGGGCCTTCGTTTTTTAATCTGTGGCATGGTCTGGCTCTTCTTCAAGGACGCTTCCTGGTCCCCGTGTTTTTGTTTTAGGCTCTTCCATATTTTGACAGTGTTCTCATTGGTTTTTCCAGACCTTTTAATGCCGTTGTTTTGATTATTTCCTCCTTCTGGGCAAGGCCGTCTTCATCCTTTACCCCCCGACCAAGGAAGAAATTCTAACTTGTTTTCCTTGTAAATTGCTTCAAAACATTTCTTTCTTTATCCATCTTATGCATTTATGAATCATCCTTCCTGGGATTTTGTTATTGTTGTTTGTGTTTTGGTAGCACCCCTTGGCAGTCATAGAATTGCTTTCAGAGGTGCTTTGAGGAGTTAACATTATAGTCTTGTTGGAACTTGTCCCAGCTCAGATGCTATTTTTAATAAAGTTGGCTGCACTGTTTTTCAAAGGTTACTACGTTTTTTACTGATGGAAATAAGAACCCTATGTTTCTTATGCTTCCAGACCCTGTGATTTACCCCCCTAGATAGGTACTTTGTTCACTATTTGGTCATATAACAATTATTTTTCAGTGCGCCTCATTGCCTTTTGTGTCTTGTGCAGGGTGCTAGCAATAGAAGTGCAGTCTCTTGGGTTTGTAACATACTTTACAATTTATACAGTGCTGATAACATTCCCAGTTTTGCTTCATTCTCTCCGCTGCCCTGAGGAATAGTCAGGCTGGGTATCAGCAGCCCAACCTCTCAGCCAGGAAGCTAAGGCCACAGAGAGGTAAAGTGACTGAAATCAAAGGCATTTCATAATGGTAAAAAAAAAAAAAAATGGCCAAATACAGCTCTGAGGTATTTGCCGAGGGCCTTAGGCAACTGGTCTGCAGGACATTCGTTTACTAAACTTTCATTATATTTTTAAAAATTTGTTAATTTTTTTTTTTTTTTTTTTTTGAGATGGAGTTTTGGCTCTTATTGCTCAGGCTGGAGTGTAATGGCACGATCTTGGCTCATTGCAACCTCTGTCTCCCAGGTTCAGGCAATTCTCCTGCCTCAGTCTCCTGAGTAGCTGGGACTACAGGCATGCGCCACCATGCCTGGCTAATTTTGTATTTTTTTTTTTTAGTAGAGACGGAGTTTCTCCATGTTGGTCAGGCTGGGCTTGAGCTCCCAGCCTCAGGTGATCCGCTCACCTTGGCCTCCCAAACTGCTGGGACTACAGCCATGAACCTGGCCTAAAATTTTAATAAAAAATAATATATGCTCATAGTAAAAATTCGAAGAGTTAAGAAGATAATAAGAAAAGCCCCTTCTTGACCTCCTCTTCTTCTAGGCCTCCTCCCTGATGCTGAAGACCACTGTTATAATCTCTCAAGTCTTCTTTCAGAAATTTCCATTAAATGTAGATGTTGAATACAGTGGCCTGGTCTTGTTCATCTTGTGTCCCTCAGATGTAGAATAGAGCCAGGCACATCGCAGGGCTCAGTGTCTGTTGATGGAATGAACCACATTTACAGTATTGTCCTATACAACACGTTGTTACTCTGTAACATGTTTTTACTTATCATTGTATCTTAGGCAAATTTTCATAGCAGTACCTGTAGGGTAACTTTACTTTTTAAATTAGCTACATGGTATTCCATCATATGGATTACTATAATTATTTACCCAATTCAAGTTACTTCCGTTTTTTTTTTTTCCTGTTACAAACCTTGCTGCAGGGATATGACTACTGATTGTCCCCTCAGTATCCATTTTTCAGCCAGGCACAATGGCTCACACCAGTAATCCCAGCACTTTAGGAGGTCACGGGGAAAGGATTGTTTGAGCCCAGGAATTTTGAGACCAGCCTGGACAACATGGCAAGACCCTGACTCTACCAAAAAAAAAAAAAAAAAAAAAAAACCCAGGCATGGTAGCATATGCCTGTAATACCAGCTACTCATGGGGCTGAGGTGGGAGGATCACTTGAGCCTGAAAGGTTGAGGCTGCAGTGAACCCTGTTAGCACCACTGCACTCCAGCCTGGGCGACAGAGTGAGAACCTGTCTGAAAAAAAAATTCACTTTTCATTTCTAGAGACATTTTACCTGGTCATGGCTGCCCAGGTAAAGACCACCTTTGCCAAGCTCCCTTGCACCTAGGTGTGGCCATATGACTAGATTAGATTCTAGCTAGCAGGATTGTGAGCAAAAGTAATGTGTGCAGCTTCCAGGAGCATCCTTGAAAGAGGAGGATCAGTCCTTTCCCATTTTTTTTTCTGCTTTCCCCTGGCAGAGGTCATTTGGTGGTAGGAGCTAGAGTAGCCATATTGGTTCCAAAGATGGAAACTGGCTCTTGAGGATGACAGCGCAACAAGATAAAAGGACCCCGAGTCCTCAACACTGCAGAGCGGCTGTATCAGGCCCACGCTGCATCCTCTTGCATACTTACATGAGAGAAAAATAAATTTTCATCTTGTTATAGCCACACTTATATTATTTGGGTCTTTTTACAGCCTTTATCTCTTTTTCCACTTCTGTGAAAATATAGTAGAATAAAAAAAGTCAAATTGCAGGGTTGAAGGATATGGTCATTTAAAACTTTGATGCTACTGCTTAATTTATCTTTAAGCAATTATCATCATCATCTCATGAAACATTCCCCATCATGTCTGTGTTCTTTTATTATGCAAACATTTACATTTAACATATTTAAGCCCTAAGTCTGTTAAGGATGCACAAAGATTCATGTTACCAATGAAAAATGCTAGCATGTGAAGTAAGAGTTTGGTTCCAAATGTCAATATCAGTGACATTCTGTATCCATGGAAACTAATTCTTAGAGTATGTGTCTATAAAAGGGAAGGGAGAATGGGGAAGTGGTGAAGGGTACTGCTTATGCCTCACTGAACCGTACATAGGGAGAGCACGAACATATGTTTCCAAATTATCATGCACATGGAAGCTACCCAGACAGCCCTACCCATCCCTGTCCATGCATGCATTCATCCAGCCATCAGTCCATGCAGCAGGTATTGTGGGGCTACTATGTGCTAGCCACTGAGAACACAGTATTGGGCAGGTCAGACACATTCTTGGCTCCCATGAGTAAAATATATATATATTTTTTTTTCACAAAAAAAATATATAAAATTATATATATTATATATGTAATTTAGGGCATTGGACAGATGTTAATAATTATATAAATAATAACTGGAATATATAAGGGAGACATACAGGATGCTATGAGTGGGGAGTGGAGCTTGAGGGGGGGGGTATATTACTTTCCTATTGCTGCTGTAAAAATTACCACAAACTTAGTAGCTTAAAAAGACAAAAATATATTATCTTACAGTTCTGGAGGTCACAAGCCTAAAAATCCAGGTGCAGCAGGGCTGTACACCTTCCAGAGGCTCTAGGGGAGAATCTATTTCCTTGCCTTTTCTAGTTTGTAGAGGCTGCCTGCATCCCTTGGCTCATGGCTCCTTCTTCCCTCTTCAAGGCCAGCAGCATGGCATCTTCAGTCTCTCCATCTGACCTCTACATCTGTTGTCATGTCCCATCACTGATTCTGACCCTCCTGCCTCCCTCTCTTGAAGTCATTTGTAATTACACTGTGTCTCCTGGGATAATCTAAGATAATCTCCCCATCTCAAGGTTCTTAATTATTTAATCATATCTGCAAAGTCCCTTTTGCCACATAAGGTAACGTCGTCATGGGTTCTAGGGATTAGGGCCTGGACACCTTTGGGAGGGGCAGTATTCTCTCTGTCACAGAGGCTGACTTAACCTAGGGGTGCCAGTGTAGAATTCTCCTGGGAGCTGACCTTTTAAGCTGGCCTTGCAGGATGCTGGGACACAGGCGTCTGAAGAAGCAGGGAAGGAGGAGCACTCAGATGGTAAGCAGGGGGCATTTGAGGTACCGGAGAATAGCAGGAGGGCCATTGGAACCACTGGAACAGGGGATGAGGGGCAGGAGATGAGGTTGGAAACAGCAGTGAAGGGCACTGGAGGATTTTTTGCAGCGTTGACAGTGGGGGTTACAGGTAGGTAAGGTGGGCGGTAGAAGCCATTCACGATGTGGTTGTAATTCAGATGAGAGATCTGGTAGTCTGGCCTAGCTGGTGGCAGTAGAGTAAAAGAGAAGCACATGAGATTGAGAGATTTAGTGAGGGTGAGACAATAGGACAGTGATGGATGGGCAGAGAGTGCAGAGGACGATGTCGGCATGACCCGTAGGTTTCTGGCATGAGCCAAGAAGAGGAGGGTATTGTTCTTTTCTGAGCAGGGAAACACCAGATAAGTGAATAATCTAGTTTTAGTTAAATTGATTTTGAGATCCTGTAAGACAAGTAAGTGGATTTGCCAGTATTCATTCAGCCTGGAGCTCAGAAATGAGGTGTCCAGGCTGCCAAGAAAGAGTTGGAAATGGTTGGCATGTAGCAGCTGATTGAAGCCATGTGAGTGGTTCCTGCCTGGGCCTGGGAGAGGGTGGAGGGCCCCAGACAGCCCTTGGAAAAAGCCAGCCACCTAAAAGTGCCATGGAGTTTGCCAGATTTGAGGCTCAACAGTGATGAAGTGAGGGTAGAGCCCAGAAAGGGCTTTTCGAGGAGTGATTTGGAGATAAGGAAGTAGAGACAAGTCTTAAGATTTTATTAGGAGGCTGGGTGTGGTGGCTTATACCTGTTATCCCAGCACTTTGGGAGGCCAAGGTGGGCAGGTTGCTCGAGCCCAGGAGTTTGAGACCAGCCTGAGCAACATGGAAAACCCTGTCCCTACAAAAAATACAAAAATTATCTGGGTGTGGGGGTATGTACCTGTAGTCCCAGCTACTTGGAAGGCTGAGGTGGGAGGATCGCTTGAGCCTGGGAGGTCAAGGCTGCAGTGAGCCAAGATCACACCAGTGCACTGCAGTCTGGGCAATAGAGTGAGACCCTGTCTCATAAAAAAGAAAAAAAAAATGATTTTATTATGGAACACCTGAGACATTTTGTATTAATTTACTATTATTGCTGTAACAAATTACTATTAACTTAAGTGTCTTTTTTTTTTTTTTTTTTTTTGAGAAGGAGTCTTACTCTGTCATCCAGGCTGGAGTGCAGTGGCACCATCTTGGCTCACTGCAACCTCCGCCTCCCGGATTCAAGCGATTCTCCTGCCTCAGCCTCCCGAGTAGCTGGGGCTACAGGTGCCTGCTATCATGTCTGGCTAATTTTTGTATTTTTACTAGAGATGGGGTTTCACCGTATTGGCGAGGCTGGTCTTGAACTCCTGACCTTGTGATCCACCTGCCTTGGCCTCCCAAAGTGCTAGGATTACAGGCGTGAGCCACCATGCCTGGCCAACTTAGTGTCTTAAATAATATACGTTTATGATCTTACAGTTCTGGAGGTCAGAAGTCTGAAATGGGTCTCACCGGGCTAAAATCAAGGTGGTACCAGGCTGTGTTCTTCTGGGAGGCTGTAAGGAAACCCATTTCCTTGCCTTTCCTGGTTTCCAAAGGCTGCCTGCCTTGCTTGCCTCTGGCCTCTTCCTCCATCTTCAAAGCCAGTGAGGGTGAGCTGAGACCTCACACATTGCCTCACTCTGATCTCTTCTGCTTCTGTCTCTCACTTGGAAGGACCCTTGTAATTGATTCCATTGGGCCTACCTGGAGAATCCAGGACAATCTCCGTATTGTAAGGTCACTGGGTTAGCAAATTAATTCCATCTACAGCCTGAATTTCCTTTTGCCATGGCAGGTCATGTATTCTCTAGTTATGGAGGTTAGGGGGACTACTATTCTGCCTATATACATCTATGTGAAAAATAAACAGAAAGCACAGTGAGCCCCTACACACCCATCACTCAACTTCAACAACACAGCTTTATCCTCCACCCCCACTTCTCCCCACCTCACCACCAGATTGTTTGAAACCCATCTCAGAAATCATCTGATTCATCCATAAATATTTCAGAATAAACAGTTGTTTAAGAAAGTTTAGCTCTGAGGGGGAAGTGAGGAGGAGCTGGTAACTGGAGGTGATGTTTGGGGCAGTGTGGGTGTGTGTATTTTTGATATGGGAGATGCTGAAGCATGTTTAAATGCTGATGGGAAGGATCTGATAGAGGAGGAGAGATTGCCCTTGGACAAGAGAGACCTCTCTGTCATTAGCAAGAAAGAGGCATGTAGGAAGTTGGGGGAGTCCCTGTCTAATAGTTAATGTTTTTTTTTCTGTTGAATGGAAGGCCAGTGAGAAGGGTCAAGGGGATGGCGAGGTTTTGAGGAGCTTGGGGACCGTTGTAAATGAGCACTGTGGAGTGGAGAGTGAATGCACTGGGGAAACCCTGGAATGTGGGACCTGTTGTGGGCCACTTGAAATGGGGGCGTTCCAGTGAATCTAGTCAGCTTGGTTGTTTGACTTTTTTTCCCTCTAGCATTGCACATTCGTCTGGGTGTGTGTTCAGAGAGGAAAATGTTTGGTTTACACTGGCTTGGCT
The DNA here is from genome assembly GCF_028885655.2 of Pongo abelii. Lineage (NCBI taxonomy): Eukaryota > Metazoa > Chordata > Mammalia > Primates > Hominidae > Pongo > Pongo abelii. The sequence goes on from NC_071988.2 coordinate 66,435,843, forward strand.
TTCTTGCCAGATGGTATGGCCAAAGGGCAGGGTGAGGGCTATTTAGAAGAGCAGCTGGATCTGTTATCCCTAGACTCAAAGCTGAATGAGAAAGTAGAGGACTAGAGGTTCTGGAGAGATGTAGGTGTGCCTGTGATGGTGGGCTTAAAAGAAGCCAGTGGTAACATTGGCTGGAGGGTATAAGGAGGCAAAAAAAAAAAAAAAAGAAGAAGTAGAAGCAGCCAGCTGACACCTGAGTTTGGGTAGACTGTGGGCAGCTGCATTTGAGGATTTCAGGGTGATGGCCAGATCCAGGGTGTCTATGGGAGGGGTAACTGAAGTGGAATGGAATTTTAAAAAGTGGAGTGAAATAAAAGACAATTGCAAAATAGGACATCAAGTTGCTATGAGAGCATGCTTGGGATGGCTCATCCATCCACATGGGTGTTGAAATCACCTGGGATGATACCAAGAGTTGTAGTATAATTGTAGATCTTCCATGAGTCGGGTCAGCCAAGACAAGGGTCAAGGAAGGAGCTTCACAGTGGTGGGAGGCATAGACCTCAGAAAGGGAGATGTTTTGGCTGGGCGTGGTGGCTCACGCCTGTAATCCCAGCACTTTGGGAGGCCGAGGCAGGTGGATCACTTGAGGTCAGGAGTTTGAGAACAGCCTGGCCAACATGGTGAAACCCCATCTGTAGTAAAAATACAAAAATTAGCTGGGCATGGTGGCGAATATCTGTAATCCCAGCTACTCAGGAGGCTGAGGCAGGAGAATTTTTTTTTTTTTTTTGAGACGAAGTCTCGCTCTTGTCGCTTAGGCTGGAGTGCAATGGCGTGATCTCAGCTCACTGCAACCTCCGCCTCCTGGGTTCAAGTGATTCTCCTGCCTCAGCCTCCTGAGTAGCTGGGATTACAGGTGCCTGCCACCACGGCCGGTCAATTTTTGTATTTTTAGTAGAGACGGGGTTTTACCATGTTGGCCAGGCTGGTCTCAAACTCCTGACCTCAGGCAATCTGCCCACTTCAGCGTCCCAAAGTGCTGGGATTACAGTCGTGAGCCACCGTGCCCGGCCCAGGAGAATTGTTTGAACCCAGGGGGTAGAGCTTGCAGTGAGCCAAGATCAAGCCAGTGCACTTTAGCCTGGGGACATAGCGAGACTGCGTCTCAAAAAAAAAAGAAAAAGACAGGGAAATGTTTTTACAAGAGGGTGAGCGTGTCATGGTCTAGAAGCAGCGCCAAGGATCAGGGCCCAGCCAACTTCTCCTCATGACCCTTGCAGGTCCAAGCAAGCTCAGTCTGAGGGGTGTTGAGGAAGTGTTGGCCTCAGAGTAGAGCCAGATTTCACTGAAAGCACAGAGAGCTCACTTTGATTTTTCTCTGTGCTGTTTTGTGCTGTTCTGTGCTGTGCTGTGCTGTGCTGTGGTACACTCAGCCTCCTGCCTGAGTGGGCCAGGCCTCTGTCTCCAGCATATTTCTCTTGAACACTGACCCCTGGGTTGCCATCCTTAGTATTAGTCATCACCTCCAGGTTCCCGCCTCCCAAAATGGGAAAATATTAAGATAGGTAGAAAAAGCAAACCGAATTTAAGAATTTCCATAACTTGAATATGTTCCTACATCATAAAGAAAGATTTAATGGTATCTCTCTCCATGTGCTATACTTTTATATCTGACATTCCTCCCGGGCTCTAAGCCATATATCCTAATTTTGCTTGAAAAATGGCTATGGGGGTATATTTAATATGCATTATTTACATTGATTTATGCTTAAGATATAACTTTATTGAAAATTTTTAGTGATTTTTGTCTATACCAAAAAGTCCTACCGTAATTTGATGTGTTATTTCAAAAATTCAGCCTTGTATATAGTGTCACATTATTGTGAAGGCAGTGAGCACTCCCCAGCTCCCCCATACTAATGAAAAGACATGGAAACTATCCTAGATGCAAATGATCCTTGAACTCTAAGTCTCAGATGACAAGTAAAGGGAGTTATTAGTTTGGTGGAACAGTATTAAGGACCTAGGAAACAAGTGGAATCTGAAGGATGTTATGATGAGGGGAGGCTGTGTGCCATTTCTACTGTAGTTCTGTGGTCCGAGGAAGGTCATTTTGCATTTAATGTTTGCTTAGGGACAAGTGGCCATTTCGACTAGTTCTCAGTTACGTTTTGGTCATTTCTTTCTGTGAGAGGAGATGCCAGTTGTGAGTCCACAATAAGTAGTAGCAGCAGATCAATTTTTAAAAATGAAACTTTCTTTCTTTCTTTCTCTCTCTCTCTCTTTCTTTCTTTCCCTTCCTTCCTTCCTTCCTTCCTTCCTTCCTTCCTTCCTTCCTTCCTTCCTTCTCTTTCTCTGTCTTTTCTTTTCTTTCTTGAGACAGGGTATCACTCTGTTGCCCAGGCTGGAGTGCAGTGGTGCCATCACAGCTCATTGCACAGCCTCTACCTCCCCAGGCTCCTTCCACCTCAGCCTCTTGAGTAGCTGGCATTACAGGTTTGTGCCACCACTCCTGCTAAGTTTTATATTTTTTGTAGAGACAGGATTTTACCATGTTGCCCAGGCTGGTCTCGAACCACTGAGGCTCAAGGGATCTGCCCACCTCGGCCTCCCAAAGTGCTGGAATTACAGGTGTGAGCCACCATGTCCGGCCAAAACTTTTTTCTTATTCATTTAAAAATACCTGTCTCTCAAGTCTTGAGTTTCTGTGAGCTGTTAGTCTTCCATGATGGCCTGTGAAGGTAGACAGAGCCTTCTCTAGAATGATGATAGAGTCCATGGTACAAATGGAGCCTTATTTTACTTGCCTCCCAAACTACTTACCTTATTGGACTGAACATGGGTCACTTTTCCTAATCCTAGAAGACTCATTCAGGTCTTTGGGAGTGATGATAATCATTTGCCAGTAACTGACCCTTAGTGGGGCTCAACAAAAGGTTTAATAGTAGAATTGCTCTGTACAGCATTTGCTTATGATTGTGGGCTCTCAAGTCTACCTCTTAGGTTCAAATCCCAGCTCTACCACTTACAATGGACCTTGGCTGAATTCTTAAATGCTTCTGAGTCTTAAGTTCCTTGTCCGTGCAATGGGGATAGTAATAGTACTTACCTCACTTACCTCTCTTTCCCCTTCTTCCCCTTCCCCTTCCCCTTCCCTTGCCTTCCCTTTCCAATGGAGTCTCATTCTGTACCCAGGCTGGAGTGCAGTGGCACAATCTTGGCTCACTGCAACCTCTAGCCCCCGGGTTCAAGCAGTTCTCATGTCTCAGCCTCCCAAGTAGCTGGGATTACAGATGCCTGCCACCACTCCTGGCTAATTTTTGTATTTTTAGTAGAGATGGGATTTTACCATTTGGCTAGGCTGGTTTCAAACTCCTGACCTCAAGTAATCCGCTCACCTGGGCCTCCCAAAGTCTTGGGATTATAGGCATGAGACACTGCACCCAGCCCCTGCACTATTATTTTTAAATAAACTCTCCAACACACTTTTCCTTTCAGTCTGTCTTCATCTGCTAAAATGTGAAATCCATGAGAGCAGGCATTGTGTGTTTAGCTCACTGTTCTGTTATCCATGCCCAGACCTAGAGAACAGTGTGTCTGGCTTAGTGGGTGCTCAGTAAATCTGTATTAAAATGAAGACATTGACTTTGATAGTGGTAATATGATTCTGTATGCCATCAAATATTACAAAAGCTGCTGTAGCTGTTTGAAATGCCTGTGTTTTATTCAGAAGTTCTTGGCGATTGTTTGTTCATTTGCCTGTCTCAAACTTTCTTTTCTAAATAGAAAATTGAAGTCAGGTAGAGTAGGTTTTAGGGGATGAATAAGTTGAATGAGGAGAAGAATAAGGCTGACATTATTAACTACTCTTCTGCTTTACTTCTGACACATTTTTCTTCAGCGCAAACATCAACAAATACTGTGTTGACCAGGGGAGATGCTTGTCTCAGTAGTAGACTCTTTTAGGTATGATTTTACTTTTTGTCTATTTTACATGCAACAGAACTTTTGCTATTTTTCTCTTTTAGGGCACCAATGCCTCTGCTCTGGAAAAAGACATTGGTCCAGAGCAGTTTCCAATCAATGAACACTATTTCGGATTGGTCAATGTAAGTATGTAAAATGTATTATTTTCATCAAATGTTTTAGGGTATATGAAGCAACTCCACTTTAAGTGCATTTTTATCACTACCAATTTTTAAATGATTGGTCATGCTCCTTAGTTAGCAGAATGCCAATGTTGGGGAGAAAGCGACTTAACCTATTTTTGAAAGTATGAGTTGTCCCAGCAAAAAACATTTAATTATTGCATTTTGGGTCAAATTTACATTTTCTCCCCTATGCTTTAAGGAATTTCCTTTGCACGCAAACTTTCATAGTAATTTCATTAGTCTTTGTAGCCAAATCTGATTTTTTTTTTTTTTTTTTAGACAGTCTTGCTCTGTCACTCAGGTTAGAGTGCAATGGCGCAATTTTGGCTCACTGCAACCTCCACCTCCCGTGTTCAAGCGATCTCCTACCTCAGCCTCCCGAGTAGCTGGGATTACAGGCATGTGCCACCATGCCCAGCTAATTTTTTAGTAGAGACAGGTTTTTGCCATGTTGGCCAGAGCTCCAGACCTCAGGTGATCCACCCGCTTCGGCCTCCCAAAGTGTGGGGATTACAGGCGTGAGCCACTGCACCAGGCCTCAAATCTGCTTTTATATGTTCTCCCTGTATCATCTGGATGAACTGTTCAGCCAGTCTTTGTTTAAGTATGCATCAGTACAACCAGTGTTTTAAAAACGTTACCAGCACATTGCCAGTGTCTTTCTTTAACAGTGTAACTTGGTGTACCTGAAGCAGGACAGGTTGGGAGGGAAAACTGGGACCATTTTATCTCAGAATTCCTGGCCTCATTTTTTTTTGCACTCAGCAGTAACCTCCTTTGTAGAAGCCTGGACCCAGCAGCTCTGCTTCCTTGGCAGGTTAATGATAACGGAGTAGTAACACGGTAGAGGTGGTGTGCCCTCCATCCTCGTGAGCTTTCTTCTTCACTTGATCCTTTTTCTCTGGGATGTAGGTGTTAAGTGACATCAAACATTAACTCAAAAACAATTGGTTTTCTGAATAATTACGCTGAACGTAGTCCATCAATGCCCAGGTGTGGTAAGTAGTAATTTCCACTGGGAAAGCTGGAAATAATTTTCTGCAAGTAAATGCTGCCCATGATATAATAGGAAGAACATTGGCTTTAATGTAATACAGACCTCGGTTTGAATTCTGCCTGTGCTACTCCCTAGCTTGTGTGATCTTGGGCAAGTTACTTGCGCTCTCTGAGCCTCCATTTCCCCATCTGTAAAGTGGGGGGTCATAATGGCTTCTACCCTTTGGGTGATAATGAAGGGTAAATGAGAGCACCTATTTAAAACCCTGACATGAAGCTGAAACATACTGTGGACACTCGGTAAATGTTAGTTCCTTTCCCTTCCCAGGAGTTGTCCACTGAATTGGGGCCAAGCGTTACTGAAGGGTGTCTGGGGAAAGGTGAGATACTGAGTAGGAGAGAAAAGAATGGAAGGAGGAAAGCTAAGTCCTGGAATATAGGGCATTGTGTTGGTGAAATACTGACTTATGATTTTAAAACAAACTTTTTAGCCATTTTGCACAGGTCTCTGCTTAGCCCTGTGAAGTGAGTTATTCAAGGCATGGGGATTCTGCCCTGGCTAAGAAAAATACAAATGCAGATAGTGGAGAGAGAGAAAAAAAAGAAAGAATTAAGGCCATTTCCTAGTTTGTGTAAGGATTGTGGGATCTGTGTTTATTAATAGCTTCATTTATGTTCCCTTTGAATGGAAATTTATGAAAGTTCCAGCTTCTCTGTACAAAGAGATTTGTCTCCTGTTACATAATTGTGTCAAAGTAGATTAAAATATAAAAATAGGAAGGCTTCTATCTTAGCATACGTAGAAATGTCATGTTAAGTATGGCAGAGCATCTGTCTCGCTCTTGGGTAAACGACACACAAGCCAACAACCAGTTTTGAGAAGGTGTTCATGTTCTATTTTAATCTTACATACCATTTCGTAATCTGTGTTATTAATCTTGTTAGTTATTTCCTTAGAATTTTTTTCTTTAAATTTTACTGTGCACAACAAATTCTAAAGTGATAGTCTCAGCTGTGTTCTTCTACAGAGGTGGTCTTATAGTCAGTAGAAAATCAGTGAGACGTTTTCCCTCTTTAATAATAATCTCAGTATCCATGCTTTGTGAGAGGTATAAAATGTTACTGGGTGGGCCCTAATGTGATTGCAGGCTAGGAACTTGGGTAGTATTGTATTGGCACAATTGCTGCCTTGGCAGAAGCAAGATCAAGGGCCATTTAGAAGTCCAGAGGGTGGGAAGCTGGGAGGGTGACATGAGGCAGCATATCTTTGCCTGCGTTGCTCGGGGTTAAGTGAGGAAATGTGGTCTGAGCCAGTGGGCAGGAGTACTGGAATATTGAAAAATGAAAACCAGCCCCCGTTCAGTTTAGGCTGTTTCAGCCGAGCAAGTGGTTCCTAATTACTGGATTTCTTTTTGGTTCAGATTTTTACTTTCCCTGTCGTGGGAGTTTTGATGTGTTGCAATGTGCATCTTTTATTTAGCCAGCTGCTTTCCTGGGTCTCCACAGTATGTAGATTTTTTCCCCTTCTCTTTCTCTTTTTTTTTAAGCACCAGCAGGTCTCATTAGACTCTTTATTGAGGCAGAGTGCTTATTATCATTTTAGAGACTTTGATGGGCTAGAGAAGCAGCGGAATGATGTGCATTTTTCTTCATTTCTCTGTGGATCAGATGGTCACTGGTGTTTAGAGTAGTTAACTAGTTTTCTAATATGGTGAGCTGGACTCCAATACAGGGACATCCGGGCCAGTTCACGGAGCAGGGACCTTCTCACCCTCACCACTTATTCCAGAGGTGGCTCATCCCTAGGCGATGACTTGAACCATCCCTCTTGTCCCTTGGCAGTTTGGAAACACATGCTACTGTAACTCCGTGCTTCAGGCATTGTACTTCTGCCGTCCATTCCGGGAGAATGTGTTGGCATACAAGGCCCAGCAAAAGAAGAAGGAAAACTTGCTGACGTGCCTGGCGGACCTTTTCCACAGCATTGCCACGCAGAAGAAGAAGGTTGGCGTCATCCCACCAAAGAAGTTCATTTCAAGGCTGAGAAAAGAGAATGGTGAGTACTATGCAGTATAATGTATTTAAGCCTCTGAAATAAGGAGAATTGATGGTTCTGTATCTCCTCAAAAGGAAGAGCTGGGATTTTTTTGAAAAGGGAAAATAAGCATGGTTAACTACTCGGTGTCATTTTTTAAGAAACAACATTTCTTCTCTGCCCAGTAAACATAAAACAAAACTGGGTTAGAAACATGCTTAAAAATGCACATTTATTATTCCAATTTAGAATGACCATTTTATTTGCTCCATTCTGGGCAGTATCATTGTAAGAGAGACTAGTGTCCAAGGCAGCCTTCGGAGTGGGATACTCATTGGCCTAAATTAGTTGATGCAATAATTGAATAAAATAGTACTGGCTTATACACTTGTCATAGGTGATTAAAATAAGTGCCTATTATCTAATCAGAGCCTCTGCTGTTTTAAATATAATACCTCTGATTTTCATTTGCCTGAGGTAATTGAAAGATATCAAATTGATTGCTTTATATGGTTTTTAAAAGTCCTGATTTTTCTGGTTTTTCTATCTTCTTCTTCTGGGGGATTGGTAGTAGAAACTAGGTGTGTATTCCAGAAGTTTTGTATTGGCAATTTTTATGACAATAAAGATATTTGTTATGGCAATTACTATTTATCTTAGATTCAGCCTGCCTTCATCAGACGTGCATGGTTAATCAGGTATTTGTTTTATAAAGTCTCTTTTAATTTTGTTGCTATATTTTGAAGTTACAGTTTATACATACCAGAATAAAACTAATTTCAGTGGAGAAGGAAGCAGAGCACTCTGTCGAGTTGTGAATGTGATTAATAATGAAGGTTCACAGCTGCATTCATCTCTTGATTGTTTGTCCTTATGGCAGGGAGCAGCACTAGGCTTCTGGAATCATTTGTATTTGGTTTCAGAACACTATCAGATAGATGCGTGCTCACATATATCCCTCATCTCCCTTCTGTGTTTCATCTAAGCTGCTTCCAGGCTGGGCCAGGGTTTAATATGATCTTTGGGAGGACACCCCAGTTGCTCTGAATAAATTACCCAATGAATAATTAATTGATCATTGGTAGTTATATTAAAAATTGATATTTTATCAGGGAACTTATCTGGTAACTTCTGTTCCTTTGTAGAACAAATAGAACTTTTGGTAGTTTTATATAAATGTGATGACTTTAGGGAGATATGGGAAATTTTGTTCTTGGTGCGTGGCAGAAAATGGAAATGAATTAAAAAAACTCTTTGGAAACTTACTCATTGAAGCTGCCTGGTAGAGATGAGTATATTTATATTCCATACCTGTCCATCCTTTCAGTATAAAAGTTGAAGTATGGGCCAGGCGCGGTGGCTCATGCCTGTAATCCCCGCACTTTGGGAGGCCAAGGCGGGCAAATCACAAGGTCAAGAGATTGAGACCATCCTGGCCAACATGGTGAACCTGGTCTCTACTAAAAATACAAAAATTAGCTGGGTGTGGTGGCATGCACCTGTAGTCTCAGCAACTCAGGAGGCTGAGGCAGGAGAATTGCTTGAACCCAGGAGGCAGAGGTTGCAGTGAACCCAGATCATGCCACTACACTCTAGCCTGGCGACACAGCGAGACTCCGTCTCAAAAAAAAAATATTTAAGTATGGCATGTAACACTAATTACGTCCATTTGCTTTTCAAGAACCAGAGACTGAAATAACCACCTTCTCCTTTCCAGATCTCTTTGATAACTACATGCAGCAGGATGCTCATGAATTTTTAAATTATTTGCTAAACACTATTGCGGACATCCTGCAGGAGGAGAAGAAACAGGAAAAACAAAATGGAAAATTAAAAAATGGCAACATGAACGAACCTGCAGAAAATAATAAACCAGAACTCACCTGGGTCCATGAGATTTTTCAGGGAACGCTTACCAATGAAACTCGATGCTTGAACTGTGAAACTGTAAGTACTAGGGGAGCTCTCATGTAACTTGCATTTTCATATTTATGTAGGCTATGTTGCATGTGATTGCAATGTGGTATTACAGCATTTAGCAATTATTTGCAGTGTATGTAAATAATCCTATTTATGCATATGAAACTCAAGTACAAACTTTTGGAAGCACATATCCATCCAGGATGTCTCAGCAGGTCAAAGCTGAATAATAAAGGAAAATTTCCTCAAATGATGAATTGCTTTACACCATGGGCAAATTTTGGGGTCTACAGATTTAATCTATTGAATTGGATGTCAACCAGTTACCTTGCAAAGATTTTGGTCATGGGGAGGTCTTGTGTGATGTAGAACAGGACTATTACCCCAGTTTAGAGGCAATCAGCTGTGGTATGTTGAACTTGAAGTCAGAAGACAGGCTAGACTCCTGTTTTTACAGCAGTTAACTGGGTATTGGGGCAAGTTACTTACAGCACTGTTTTGAGGGTTGGATGAGCTTATGTGTTTGGATGGGTCTGACACATGGTAGGTACATAATGTTAATTGAATTTGAAAACATGTTCTCCAGAGCATGATTCAGGATGTCATATTTTCTTGGCATGTATAACTTCAACTCTGTGGGTGGCCTCATATTTTGCTGCTTAAGAGCTGAGCTCTGGAGCCAGGCTGCCCAAGTTTGTATGCTGGCTTTTCTGCTTATTAGCTAGTGGACCCTGTGCAAATTATTAATCTTCTCTGTCCTCACTTTCCTCATCTATAAAATAGGGATGATGAGAATGCCCATCTTGGAGGGTTGGTGGGAGGATTAAATGAGTTGACACCGAGAGCCATGCTTGGCACATGGCAAGTAGGCAATAAATGTCAGGTATTATTTTTTATTATAACTACTACTGACAGAATAGAAAGTCTATGGGTTCATTAGGGATCTCAGAGTTTCCTGACATTGTATGGAAAATTCTATAAGATTGTGCATTTTTCTGGAAAGAGAGGTAGTAGCTTTTGTCAGATTCTGCAAAGAGCCTGTGTCTTAGTCTGGTCTGCTACAACGCAATCCATCATGGGTTGCTTAAACAACAGAAATTCATTTCTCACAGTTCTGGAGGCTGGAAGTCCCAGATGAAGGTGCTAGCAGGGTCAGGTTCTTGGTGAGGACCTTCTTTGTGCCTTGCAGACAGCTGCCTTCTGGCTGTGTCCTCACTTGGTGGAGATAGAGAAAGCAAGCTCTCTCGGGTCTCCTTTTATAAGGGTACAAATCTTATCTTGAGGGCTCCACCCTCATGACCTGTTTGCCTCCCAGAGGCCCATCTCCAAATACCATCCTATTAGAGATGAGGGTTTCAACATATGAATTTTGGGAGGACACAGACATTCAGTCCATTGTGAGCTGTGACCCAGAAATGTTTAAGAAATGTAGATTTACACATCAACATCTATGTAAAGGGAGAAGTTTTTAGGTTTTGGCAGTCTTTCTTCCATCCTTTTAAACAATTTTTGAGTCAAGCATTCTGTTTTACCCATTGTAGAAGCAATGAGAAAACACAGCTAAACAAAAAGAGACTAAAAGTTACCAATAATCTTCCCACCCAGAATTGATGAATTTGTAACGTTCTAAAAATTGTGATCACATTAGCCCAGAGATAACCACTTGAACATTTAAAAATATATCCTGTCAAAACATTTTCTGCACATAAATATGCCAATAAGTATCCAGAGGTCTTCCCTCCCTGCTACCATCTCTGTATTGCTCTCCCTTCTTCTCTCCCTCCCATTTTCCCTCTGTTCCTTTCTACTTTATATTCCAGTAAAATTCAAATGAATACAAAAGTAGAGGCAGTAGTACGGTATTTCCCATGTGTGTATTATTCAGGATCAGTGATTGTTAACACTTTGGCCAATCCTGATCCTCCCCGCCAAACCCCCCCCAACCCACCCTTTTTTCCTTGCAATTTATTTTTTGAAGAAATCAGGGTGTTTGTCCTATAGCATTTCCCACATTCTGGAAACATTCTTGTGGTGTACTTTAACATGTATGATAAAATGGCAGTATGTTTCTACCACCCTACTCTTTGTTTTTATTTTTATTTTATTAAAAAAAATTTTTTTTGAAACAGAGTCTCACTCTGCTGGCCAGGCTGGAGTACAGTGGCTTGATCTCAGCTCACTCTAACCGCTGCCTCCCGGGTTCAAGTGATTCTCCTGCCTAAGCAGGAGCTGGGATTACAGGCGCCGGCCACCACGCCTGGCTAACTCTTGTATTTTTAGTAGAGATGGGATTTCACCGTGTTGGCCAGGCTGGTTTCGAACTCCTGACCTCAAGTAATCTGCCTGCTTTGGCCTCCCAAAGTGCTGGGATTACAGGTGTGAGCCACTGCACCTGGCCCCTACTCTTTGTTTTTATTTAATTCATTTATTTTATATTCATTTTTCTCTCTTCTTTTGGATCAATGAAATATTTTTCATTTTTTTGGCATCTAATGTATTACATTTCCAAATTCATTTAGAGGTTACTCTAGAGATTACAACATGCATCCTTGACTTATTTCATTTTTTTTCCACTTTTCCAACAGCTAGAGCCTTTAATATACTTTATCGCCCTCTCTGTCTTTTGTGTTACCATTTTGTGATGAACTCATGAATTTTAACATATTTCATGTGTTTTAATCCATTATAGTTTTTTGTTCCTTTTGATATTCAGTTTATTTTCAGAATAACTTTGTATACTTTTAAACATCAAAATTAGGGCTATATTGTAAATATGACAGTTGACAGATTTTCAGTCTTTTTCATTTAATAAGGGTGTACTCCTTCGCACCATCCTTACCTCACCTCTTACATCTATTCTGTTGCCACTCCCTGTCTGCTCTATCTCCCTTAAGATACTTTTCTTCCTCCCTGCCACTCCCATCCTGGCTCAGGCACCCATCAACTCTTGGCTGGCAGTCTCAACTAAGCTACTGTAGTAACTCCTACTGCATTCTCTGCTTTTTCCTCTGGCCTTCCTCCATGTTACTCTCCTACCTAAAGTATAGTAGTGGCCTGCAGTCTCACTGAAAATACCACTGCCTACAAATTCTTATGTAAGCTGGCTCTGTCTGTCTCTGCAGGGTCATCTTTGCCATTCTGTTTCTTACTCTAGCTTTAGTGTAGCTTCTCAAGCCTTTCAAATCCCTTCCTGCTTCAGGTCCTTTGCACATGCCACTCTCTGTCTGGAATGCACACCACCTGCCCCTATTGCCTGACTAAATCCTCTTCAGGTTTCAACTTGTGTTAAAACCCGAGAGAGGCCTTCTCTGAACTTCCAACTTAATGAAGTCATCTTGTATCATCTTACAATAGTCTACTTTTCTGTGATAGCACTTTGTTGTATTTATATATTTATCTATATGTATTTCGTATGCAGCATCTATCTTCCTTACTAAACTGTAAGATTGATGAGGACAGGGATAGTGTCGGTCTTGCTTCTCTCTCTGGTGCCCAAGGAGTATTTGATATATAATAATTAATAAATAGTTGAGTGAATAAATAGATGAAAATGTTTGTCATGTTTCTTGAAGAAGAAAACTATATGCTATGGGAAAAGATTTTGATTTATTTCATGAGGTAGAATTGAGGAATGATTCATAGTAAAGCCTGGTCTAGACTGGTAAGTCTTGAAATTATTTTTTAAATTAGGAAATATATCATTTTTATAAAGAAGCGTATGTGTGTGTATAATGTATGTTTATATATAGGCCACATATACATTTTAAAGAATAGTTTAAAAAATCCATATGCCCAACACCTATAAAAAAATGGAACATTAACAATAACTTTGAAACCCTCTGTGTACTTCTTTGCAATTTAATTTTCCTCTCAATCTCATCCTTTGCCCAGGAGGTAATCACTGTCTTCCATTTTGTGTGTCAATACTATCTTTTCTTTGTAGTTATACATACATATGCATGTGTATTTCTAGACATTTACTTAGTTCTGCATGTTTATGGCTTTTATATAGATGAAATCACATACATGTATTCTTCTAAACTTGCTATTATCATTAAAGGTTATATTAATATTTTTGAGAATTGGCCATTTCTTTGTAGCGTGGTTCATTCATTGTTATCATTTTGTAGTATACCATTGTAGGAATATACTGCAGTTTGTTTTTCTATTCTTCTATGGTGTGTCTAGTTTTTGGCTTGTAGACAGTGCTGCTACAAACTATCTCCTGGCCCACATGGGCAAAATTCTCTCTGGGGTATCCTTTTGGGAGCAGAATTGCTGGCCATAGGGCATGTGCATCTTCAGATTTCCTAGGTAGTGCCAAATTGTTTCTAAAGTGGTGGTAAGTTAGTTACATTAGTAGAGGTTTATTTTTTTTACGTGTGTGAGACAGAGTCTTGCTCTGTTACCCAGGCTGGAGTGTAGTGGCACGATCTTGGCTCACTGCAACCTCTGAGACAATTCTCCTGTCTCAGCCTCTGGAGTAGCCAGGATTACAGGTGCGTACCACCACGCCCGGCTAATTTTTGTATTTTTAGTAGAGATGAGGTCTTACCATGTTGGTCAGGCTGGTCCTGAACACCTGACCTCAGGTGATCTGCCCACCTCAGCCTCACAAAGTGCTGGGATTACATACGTGAGCCACAGCATGCAGTCACATTAATAGAGTTTCTAATGTTGACCCCACTTTGTATTTTTGTAATAAAGTGAATTGGGGCTTTATCTTTTATATACATCGTCAGATTGTGAGATCTAAGATTTTTAGGGTTTTTTGTCACTATGCTTATTGCTGAGATTGGCTTGAACTTTTTCTTTCTCTACTGTACTTGTCTGGTTTTGCTATCAACATTCTTGTAAAATTAGTTCTCTCTTTTCTTTGGAAGAGCTTCTATAAGTTTTTATCTATCTGTTCTTTGAATGTTTGATAGAACTGATGACCTATTTTTGCATATCTGAAATATATAGTTCAGTTTGGCTTGTTTTTGATATTTTGATACATATAAATATGTATCCTTTGTGTTTTGCCTTTTGCTCCTCAGTATCCTTTGTGAGATACATTTGTGTTGTTGCATGATGCTTTAGTTTATTCATTTTTATTGCTGTATGGTATTCTATTGCATGAATATGCCACAGTTTACTAATTCATTTTGCTGTTGATGGATATTTGGCTGTTGCCAGTTTGGGGCAATATGAACAATGCAGCTATAAGCATTTTAATACATTTACTCTAGTGCACCTGAACCCAGTTTCTCTAGGATATGCACATCAAGTAAATTTGTTAGGTCATATGGTATGCTTTTCATTAACATCATTAGAAAGTGTCAAATTCCCAAAATGGTTATACCACTTTACACACTGAGTATATGAGTGAGTGCTTTCATTTCTCTACATCATCTATCCCTGCTATTCTCATGTCTTCACTTTTGCTAATCTAGTGGCTTTGTACAGTATTCTTTTATTCAGTAAATATTTGGGTTTTTTTTCCACATTTGCTTTGTAAAAGCCTGAGGCACTGAGGGTACAGTGAGAGCCCTGCCTTTCTGGAACTTCCAGCATGGAGACAGACTTTAATGACAAAATGAATAATTTAAGTAATTATAATTGCAAGAAGAAGAATTATAATTGCAAGAAGTAATTATAATTGAAGAAGAAGAACAGATTACTTCATGAGTTTATGATATGGAAACCAGAACAAGGGGGCTTCAGTTCCTGCATTTGTAGCCAGAAAACCTGCACCAGACTCTACAGTAACACTGTTGCTAAATCCATCTTTACTCTATGTGGATTTTCAGGAAGACTCAGAAGATGGGCTCAGACACATCTGTAGTTGTTGTTGTTGTTGTTGTTTTTCTATGAAAAGGTCAGCTGACCCTAATAAATACAAATATTGCATTGTCAAGTATTTATATTGCAAAGCTTTTACCCAGCTTGTTATTTCCTGGAGGGTTATCTTGAGTGGGAAGCCTGTGCCCAAAAATGCCTTTGAAAATTTTGGATGATACTGTAGTATTTGTTATAATGAGATTCCAACTGTTTATACTTGCTTTGTAGAAGTAGATGAGTGTGCAGGTATGTCTTTCTGGAAAATGGGGCAATCTGAAAAACCTGCTTTTCTTCCCCCTGAAATGATGAGATGATTTCAGGTAAGAGTGTTTTTTCTCTGGAATTACTTGGATAATTACCTCCATTTTCTTAGATCCTTCAACTGGATGGGATCCTAGCAGTCATTTAATCTTTTTTTTCTACCAGTGCTGAGTCCCTTCTGTGATAGCCTAGCCAGTTTGGTCAACAGCATCTGATGGACCCCGTCCAGAGGCAGGGAATCAATCTCCCAAGGCGTTGCATTCCATTTTTAGAAAGCTCTAATTGTTAGAAAGCCCTGTACTTTCTAAGAAAACACAGAGCCTGCAGGCTTTTTCTGTTACTATAAAGTGTTGAGGACTTAGTGTGCAAGAAGACCAAATGGGAAAGATTTCCTTCACCTGGATGAAAAACAAGGCGCCTCTTTTGAGTAACATCCTTTGCCTAGGGCAGACGGCCTTTAGATGGTGCTTCAGTCAGAATTGCCAAGACCCATGTTTGTGAAGTCTCACTGTAGGATTAAATGGCACTAGATCCTGAGCAGCAAATTAGCCCCTGGGGGCACCTTGCCATTGTCGCTGCCTCAGCTGCTAGTTCCTTCAATCCTGGAAAACCTTTTTGCCAGCCTTCATGCTTTCAGAAAACAATGATTTTCTTTTTCTTTTTTTTTTCCCCGGGTCTCACCCTTTGTAAATGTTGCTTATGATTGCAGTGCAAATGTCAACTGAGGGATTTATGGAGACAAACAGTTTCCTTCTGCAATAGACTTGGAGAGACTATTTTAAGGGGTAATTCATTGTTAACTTTTCCAGGTAACCTTGATAAAGGCACTTAAGAATTGGGGCTTGGGGATTTTCCACTGTAGCCTTGCATGCTCCCTTGGTTATTCTTTTGTTTGGTTCGTAAGATTTGTTAGCCCAGTTGGAGCTTAATTTTGCTGCTGTTTATTTTAATTTTCCCTCTTTCCATTTAAGCTGAGCTTTTGCTCTACAAATCTCTGGTTTTTCCGTGCTTCTCAGTGGCTTTAACATGTTTGTATCTGTTACTGGAGCCAAAAGGTTGTTTTAAGAACTGCTTTATTAAGTACCAATTTTACAGCTCCTCATTGCTTTGTTTGCAGAGGTTCAAATTGATTCAGTAGAGCTTTTGAGGCT
This sequence comes from Pongo abelii, assembly GCF_028885655.2. Classification (NCBI taxonomy): domain Eukaryota; kingdom Metazoa; phylum Chordata; class Mammalia; order Primates; family Hominidae; genus Pongo; species Pongo abelii. The sequence goes on from NC_071988.2 coordinate 66,452,162, forward strand.
TTCGCAGATAGGAGTAGGGCTGGGTAGTGGAGGGAGGTGTGATACTCGGTGGAGATTCTGAGTCCCAGAGATTCATTCAAATTGGTTGTAGTTGCACTTTTCCAAAGCCCACCATTGGGTACCTTTTAAAGCCAGCGCATTTTCGGCTCATGATTGAACAGTGCAGAACAGCCACCTCATCACCTTTTCTACTAAGCCCAAGAAAGGAATATGGGGATTTAGAAGCTGACTTTATTTATTTATTTATTTAGAGTTAGAGTCTGTCTCTGTTGCCGAGGCTGGAATACAGTGGTGCACACCACCATGCCTGGCTATTCAATAAGATTTTTTTTTTGAGATGGAGTCTCACTCTGTCACCCAGGCTGGAGTGTGGTGGCGTGATCTTGGCTTACTGCAACCTCCGCTTCCCGGGTTCAAGCGCTTTTGCTGCCTCAGCCTCCCGAATAGCTGGAATTATAGGCACCTGCCACATGCCTGGTTAATTTTTGTATTTTTTAGTAGAGACAGGGTTTCACCATGTTGGCCAGGCTGGTCTTAAACTCCCGACCTCAGATGATCTGCCCACCTGAGCCTTCCAAAGTGCTGGGATTACAGGCGTTTTTGTAGAGTCTGGGCCTCACTATGTTGCCCAGCCTGGTCTTGAACTCCTGGCCTTAAGTAATTCTCCCACCTTAGCCCTCCAAAGCACTGGGATTATAGGCGTGAGCCACTACTGTGCCTGGCCTGAATATGATTTTAATTACTTAAGGATTTAGCAAAGCTCATGATTTATATGTATACCCTATATGTAATCTGTTTTACTAACTGATTTGTAGTTAATTACTTTAAAAAGAATATTAAGTGAGGTCTCTTTATGCTTTTAAACTAAGAGTTTTTGAGAGACCTCCATGCTCAAAATTGAGGGAGAAGAAAGGAGAATAAGATATAGCTTGTACTTGCTAAGAGTATTGGAGTCTTTTAGTGATAGATGTTTCCTTGGAGACAAGCTGTATTTTCAGTTAGACCAGAATGAGATCCTTGTGTGTGGGAAGAAAATGGTTTTCTTTTGTGGCAGCTTTCTTAGAAGAGAGAGAAGCAAAAAAAACCCAACAACAACAAAAAAACCCCACAGAACCCCCAAACCAACACCCTTCCTCCACACCCCACCCCAAAAAAACCACATTATTTGATCATTAATTGCTTTTGACTGTGTCAGTCTGGGGCAAGGAGAGAGAAAAATCCAAACGGAAAGGTTTTGCACCATGTTTTGATAGCCCCTGCAGGGGTGATTCCTCTGAGCAGTGCTTTCACACACTCTAATTCTAGTAGCAGTTTGCATTTGGAATTGAGAGAGGTACAGTGACTTTTTTCAGTTAATGAATTACATTTGTTCCATTTCTCCTTCTCTCCAAAACGATTAAGTTCAGAAAAAGATTTGCATCCAACAGGACAAAATGTTTTTGTTTTTATTACCTTCTTCGTATAAGAGTTTAAGTAGAATGAGATCCTAGTTATCTAATTTATTTATGGTTTCAGTTGGCTATAATCCTCTTATTTCAGAGAAGGGCCATTTAGGTTAAGAAAAAAGTTCTGCTAATTAAGGAACATACTGTGGATTATTTTTAAAAATTAGAAACAGAAATGAATAAAAAATCATAATTCTGCCACTCAGATGCCACTGTTGTCATTTAGATATCTTTCCATTTGTTCAGTCTTCTGTTCAGTTATTATTTATTTAGTAAATATTTATTTCCTATTAAATGCTGGGAATTATTTTAGGTACTAAGGATATAGCAGTTAAAGTAGAAAAATGGTCCCTTTTGTTTACTAGCATACAGATATAAAGCTATAAATTTCCCTTTAAGCACTGGTTTAGCTGCATGCTACAAATTTTGATGGTATGTTTTCTTTGGCATTAGTTCAAAATATTTTCTAATTTCTCCTGTGATCTTTTTTATTTGATCCATACACTAATTAGAAGTATGCTGTTTAATTTCCAAATATTTGAGATTTTCTTATATATCCTAATAGTATTGATTTCTAATTTTGTTGTAGTTAGGGAATATATTCTGTATGATTTCAGTTTTAAATTTATTGAGATATGTCTTATGTCCTTCCACATGGTCTGTCCTGGTAAATGTACCATCTGCCCTTGAAAACAGGATCTCTCAGCCAGGCACGGTCGCTCATGCCTATAATCCTAGCACTTTGGGAGGCTGAGGCGAGCGGATCACCTGAGGTTGGGAGTTTGAGACCAGCCTAGCCAACATGGTGAAACCCAGTCTCTACTAAAAATACAAAAATTAGACAGGTGTGGTGGCGCCTGCCTGTAATTCCAGCTAGTTGGGAGGCTGAGGCACAAGAATCACTTGAACTCAGGAGGTGGAGGTTGTAGTGAGCTGAGATTGCACCACTGCACTCCAGCCTGGGTGACAAAGCGAGACTCCCTCAAAGAAGAAGGAAAGAAAGAAAGGAAGGAAGGAAGGAAGGAAAGAAAGAAAGAAATACAAGATCTCTTAGTGTCAGAACTATTGACATTTTGGATCAGATAATTCTTTGTTGTTGGGGACAGCCCTGTGCATTATAGGATGTTAAGCAGCATCTCTGGCTTCTACCTGCTAGATGTCAGTAGCATCTCCCAAGATACAACATTGAAAAATGTTTCCAGACATTGTCAGATGTCTCCTGGAAGCCAAATTTCCCCTGTTGAGAACTACTGAGTTGAAAAGAATATTTGGCAGTTGTTGGGTGTAGCATTCTATAATTGTTAGTTAGATATGTTGATTGATAAAGTTATTCAGATCCTTTATGTCTTAGTTGACTTTCCCCCTACTAGCTTTTCTACCAGTTGCTGAGAAAGGAGCATTAAAATATTTTTGTGGGATTGTCCTGTTTCTCCTTTTAATTCTGTCAATTTTTGTTTTATGAATTTTTTGACTTTTTGAAAACAACTTTAGTGAGGTATAATTTACGTGCCATAAACCTATCCAGTTAGTGATTTTTTTTTCTTTAATTTGCTGAGTTGTGTAACCAGTACTGTAACCTAGTTTTAGAAAATTTTCATCACACCAGTAAGATCCCTCATAACTGGCAGTTAATTCCTGTTTTATTTGAGGTCACTACTAATCTACTTTTTGTCTTTAGAGATTTGCCTTTTCTGGATGTTTCATGTAAATGGAATCATACAATATGTGGTCTTTTATGTATGACTTCCTTCACTTACATAACGTTTTTGGGATTCATTGGTGGTGTAGCATGTATCAGGAGTTTATTCCCTTTTGTTGGTGAAATAGTGTTCCAGCTTCATATGTTTTTGAGGCTCTATTATGGGGGCTCTCCATATTTGACTGTTGTGTTTTTCTGATAAGTTGACATTCTTATCATTAGGAAATGTCCTCTTTTATTTCTCTGAATAACTTTATCTTAAAATCTATTTTATCTGACATTAGCCCTCTACAAACTTATGCTAACTCTTTGCATAGTATGTTGTTTTTCCAACCATTTACTTTCAACCTGTGTCTTTATATATAAAGTTTAGCTCTTGCGGATGGTATAGAAATTGGTCTTGCCTTAAAAAAACAAATCCTTCCTTCAATTTTTGTCTCTTACTTGTAATTATTAGTCCATTAATGTTTATGGTAATTATTGATATAGTTGGGTTTGGAGCTGCCATTTCATTTGTTTTCTATTTATTTCCTCTATTTTTTGTTCTTCTGTTCCTCTTCTGTATTTTCTTTTTGAATTATTTTTTGAACATATTTTTATTCTTTTTGAATGTATTTTTATAATTCCATTTTAATTTTCCTCTTGATCATTTCTGAGTACATTTTCGCATGCCTGTGTGTATTTTTAGTGATTTTGCTAGAGATTACAATAGATATTCTTCACTTTTCACAGTATCCTTACACATAATAATGATACTATTTCACATAAAATATAGAAAGCATATAAATATATAGGTGTATATTCCCTCTGCTCCCACTCTACCTTGTTCTTTATGCTGTAGTTGTTAGATATATTACATTTATGTAGAATATAAATCCCGCAGGACAGTGTTATGCCTTTTCCTTTAAAGAGGTGTGAATATTATACAAAAATCAAGAGGAAAAAAGTATTTTGTATTTGCACAAATATTTATCATTATTGATGCATTTTATTCTTAAGGATCTGGATTTCAAACTGGTGTCATTTCTCTGGCTTGAAGAATTTCCTTTCACCTTTCTTGTGATTCAGGTCTCTTATATCAATGAATTCTCTTCATTTTGCCTTCATTCTTGAATGATCTGTTTGTGGCATATAGGAATTCCAGGCTAATTATTTTTTTTCTTTCAGCACATGAAAGATGCTTCACTGTCTTCTGGCCTCCATAGTTTCTGATGAGAGGTCAGCTGCCAATTGGATCATCCCATTGTCTTTTTTTTTGGTAGATGTTTCAGATTTGCTTTTTATTTTTGGTTTTCAACAGTTTGGCTGTGAGGCACCTTGGCTTACCTTCTTTGTATTTATCCTGCTTGGTGTTGGTTGAGTATCTTGAATCTATTAATGGATGTCTTTCACCAAATTTGGGAAATATTCAGCCTTTATTTTCTCAAATAGTTCTACTGCCCTATTCTCCCTTTTCTCCCCTTCTAGGACTCTGATTATATGTACAGTATTAGCTAAAAGATTCCTGAGTATCTGTTAATTTTTACTTCAATCTTTTTTCTTTAGTCCTCATTGGATAATTTCCATTGATCTGTCTTCATATTCACTTGTTTTTTCCTCTGTCACCTCCACTTTGCTGTTAAATTCATTCAATGTATTGTGTTTTTCAGTTCCGGAATTTCTATTTGATTCTTTTTTATTGTTTCTGTTTCTTTACTGGGGTTTCACGTTTTTTGATGCATTGTGAGTATATTTTATTTTACTGATGATAGTTATAATGGCTTCTTTAAAATCCTTGTCTGCTAATTCCAACATCTGGGTCATCCCAGGATTGGTCTCAGTTTATTTTCTTTTAACAGTGTCTTAGGTAAGACATTTGTCACATAGTATAACTGTAGATCTTATTCAGAACATTGAGAATATTAAGTGGCAGAGACTCTGGATTCTGTTAGTTTTCTTTTTTTTTTTTTTTTTTTTTGAGATGGAGTCTTGCTCTGTCGCCCAGGCTAGAGTACAGTGGCGAGATCTCGGCTTACTGCAACCTCCGCCTCCTGGGTTCAAGTGATTCCCCTGCCTCAGCCTCCCAAGTAGCTGGGATTACAGGTGCCCACCACCACACCCAGCTAATTTTTGTATTTTTAGTAGAGATGGGGTTTCACCATCTTGGCCAGGCTGGTCTTGAACTCCTGACCTCAAGTGATCCACCTGCCTCAGTCTCCCAAAGTGCTGGGATTACAGGTGTGAGTCACCACACCTGGTCGGATTCTGTTAGTTTTCTTTAATGCATATTGAGTTTCTTTAGTTTTAACAGGCACTTATCTTGGTTGGACCCAAATTATTCACTATGTTTCTTGGGTGACAGCTTGAATCTTGGGTGGCAGCCATTTTGTTAATAGCCAAGTTGCTTTGTGTGTATTCCATGCATGGGTGGATCAGGGGTCAGCCACATGTGGGCAGAGTTGTAGATACCCTCTTTCCTTTCTTTCCAGTGGGCATGGTTTCCCAGATTTAGTCTTCTGGCTTGCAGACCGGAAAGACTGCATTTCCCCCTCAGCACCCCAAGCTAAAGGCCATGAAACCATGAACTCGTTGTGTACAGCTCTCCTCCTCCAAGTGTGGACTCCCCATGTGCTTGCTTGTGTTCACTCTCCAGTACCTTCAGGTAGCTGCTTTTAGTTTTTGGTTATGTGAGTTTATAGTTTCTAGTTTTCTGGAGGAGTATTGGTGTGCTGGGATCTTAGTTACTATGGAAGCCAGTCTTTTGGACTTTCATTTTAGTGAGGGGGAGACAGACAGTAAACATAAAAATAAAACATATAAAAGGATAAGTGGTTGTATCAGTTACCTATTGCTTTGTCACAAACTACCCCAAAACTCTGAGCCTTAAACTATCATTTGTTATTATAACTCATGCAATAGTGGATTGGCTTGTGGTCGACTAGTCTAGGCTGGACTCAGCTAAACTTGTGTGTTTGTAGTTCAGCTAGCCCACTCACGTGTCTGCAAGATCACTAGGGGTTTTACTCTAGATTGGGCTTGGCTGGAATGCCTTGGTTAGGACAGCTTTTCTCCATGGATCTCTCCTCTTCCTGGGAACAGCAGGCTAGCCTGGGGTTATCCTTCTTACAGTGATGCAAGAGAGCAGTTTCACAAATGCTTGTTCTGGCCTCTGCTGGTGGTAACCTGCCTTCTAGCATCCCACTGGCCAAGGCAAGTCACATGGTCACACTCAGACTTAAGGGTGGCAAAACATAATCACCTCTTGATGAGAGTATCTGTGAAGCCATATGACAAAGAAGCCAGTAGAGGCAATGGTGAGGATTTGGGGCTACTAATGCATTCTACCATGGTAGAAATAAATGTCATTAAAAAATTAAAACAGGATCGTAGAGAATGCCAAGGGAGGGGATGCATGTGTGTAAGTATAAAGATGCCTTTTTTATACAAAATTGGGATTAACTTATATGTAGTTGTATAACCTACTTTTTCAATAAGGGTGATAACCACAATGTAGAAAGCCATTCCCAACTTTTTGACCATTTTAGGCCACTTAAAATGTTTTATCCCTTCCTAATTTATTGAGTCCTTACTTTTTAAAGCACTTCACATGTATTATCTCATTTCCTCCTTACAACAGCCTTATGAGATAGACACTCTTGTTGTCCCCGCTTCACAGATGAGGAAACAGAGGCTGAGTAGCTGGCCTAAAGCCATCGACTTTATAAACTGCAGAGACAGGATATGGATCTGGGCAGTAACCATTCTTGTGTCTCAGTATCCATTCCTGTGTGTACTTTTTTTTTTGAGACAGGGTCTCGCTGTGTCACCCAAGCTGGAGTCAATGGCACAATCTCAGCTCACTGCAAGCTCTGCCTCACAGCTTCAAGCAATTCTCCTGCCTCAGCCTCCGAAGTAGCTGGGATTTTTACAGGCATGTGCTACCATGCCTGGCTAATTTTTTGTAGTTTTAGTAGAGATGGGGTTTCACCATGTTGGCCAGGCTGGTCTTGAACTCCTGACCTCAAGTGATCCACCTGCCTCAGTCTCCCAAAGTGCCATGATTACAGGTGTGAGCCACCACGACTGGCCCCCATGTGTACTTCTAAAAGTATAAAAAAGTGTATTCACATCTCTGAATATTTCTTCAGATAACTTCTGGAATTTTGGGTCATAGGGTAGTTGTCACACTTTAAAAAGAATGTTGTTTTCATTTTGCTGCTAAATGACTGAGCACCTGAAGGTTGTTGCCAACTGTTTCTGCTACTCCGGGAACAAGACAGTAAAACCCCAGGGTTGTCAGTGAATTACTGGGAAGTAAGCACTTATTCAGTGAGCTTTGAGATATATGAGATCTAGAATTAGTGTGGAGTGAGTTGTTGAAGGCTGAGAGACAGCTGGGGTCACTGAACCGGCTCAGCTGAGAGCTGCCCACGGTATGGCGGGCCTGTGTGAGCCCAGGCTACAGGCCAGCCCCAGGTCTGGTCATTGTCATGGACAGCACAGGGCTCTGCATGTGATGACCACTTCCTGGCCACAGGACAGCTTTGTGTGTGGTCAGTGCGATTCTCCAGCCCATTGCCTGTCAGGCACCCTGGCCCACCATACAGTTTGAATGATGGGGCAAGGGAGAAAGGGAGTGATTTCAAGGGACTGGCAAAAAGTGGAAACGACTCAACAAGGGATGGTCATCTGGGTGGTAGATTTTATAAGTCTCTTGTCCTTTTTCCATTTCCATTTTTATTACTCTGCAATCTGGGCTATATGGATATTTAATACTCCCTACTTTGAAACGATGGGAAAAATGAATGGAGAGGAAGAGAAATCTGGTTGAGTTTTAACTATTAAAAGCTGTGAGTCAAAACTGGGATAGGGATGAGGTTAAATTGAGAATTTGGGATTTTCTCTAGATTGGGTTGTTTTTGAGGTAACTGGGTGCCAATGAGTATACATGTCCAGGCAGGACTAACTGCAGTTGTGGTTTTTATTGCAGTCAGTGATTACCTATACATGTTCAAAGTTTTATCTACTACATATTTCATGCCTAATATATTGTTTCCTTTTTTTGTTTCAGGTTAGTAGCAAAGATGAAGATTTTCTTGACCTTTCTGTTGATGTGGAGCAGAATACATCCATTACCCACTGTCTAAGGTAACCTTATGAACTCTGAGGTGGTTTGAGCTTTTGATCAGGCTTCTAACTAAGTGGGAGAGAAAATCCTGTATTTCTTCAGGACATAATCTTCCCTTCTCTTAAACCAATATGATCCTATTATTTTCTATCTCTCCTTTCCCAAGAGAGATTATGTGGTCTGGAGAAGAGTCCCACTGAAAAAAAAGAGCATAAAATGGAAGTCATTAGTCGTTAAATTTAAAAATAAAGTGTTAATCTTTAATGCAGATGTAGGCTTTGGCCTTCATCAATCAGTGTTTCTCTTTCTTACACACACACACACACACACACACAGTCTCTCTCTCTCATACAATTAAGTTAATAAGGGCTATAGATGCCTACCATTACTCTTTTTCTAAGATAATCTATTTTATTATTTTAAATATTATGCACTTTGGGCTGAGAACTAATGAGGGAGTTGCTTGTTCCTCCATCTTCTAAGCATTCAGTGGAGATCATGCAGGGAAAGAAATTCTTTCTCATGAGGGTGGAGAGAAGATAAGGAGCCCTGAGGATAACAATAATGCTTGCCCAGGATTACTGTAGACATTTTTATTGACTTGTGCATTGAAAATGTGCTCAGAGTTGCTGTAAAGACATAATTCCCTTTGAGCCCTCACTCCCTTCTGCCTTTCTTCCTTTCAACAAGAGGCCATGAGTGCTTATAATTTGCCTGGTTTTGTTGTAGACACTGGGGATAGAGGAGTGAACCTGACGAGGGCTGTGCTTTCACAGCACTTACATTCTAGTGGGAATGCACAGACAACGATCAGTGCTTTGAAGGAAATAAAACAAGTTTAGAGAGTGGCTGGTAGTGGAGGTGCCTGTGTAGACCAAGTGGTCAGCATGGGCCTCCCCAAGGCTTGGGGTGTTCCAGCAGGGTGTCAGAGACATTGTTACAGTATCATAATTTTTATGAGTAAGGGCCAGATGACAGAACTTTTATTTCAGGAGCTCAGGTTACTTGGAACCTTTTAGAAGAATAGATTAAAAGGATTTGGCTGTGGTGGTTGCAGTTAGAAGGCCGTCTTTCAGGGCAAAGGCACCAACAACAGCTTGGAAGAGCTTCTTGGTTCATCTGAGTGTAATGTATTGTGTGAGCTGGGGGCTGATTTTGTTCCCATTTCCCAGGGCTCTGAGAGTTCCCCACCCTGGCACTGATAGTTTCCTGAGTGCTTCTTATTGGTTTGGCATTTCTGCTTGTGTCCAGGAGTCTAGGACAAGTTTGCAATTTCTTTGTTTGCAAAGAGTTTTATAGGCCATGATGGCCTTTTTTTCCTTCTGAATGCTTCTGTTTATGGAACGAGTTTCTGTATTAGTCCATTCTCAGACTGCTATAAAGACATACCTGAGACTGGGTAATTTATGGAGAAAAAAGGTTTGATTGACTCACAGTTCTGCAGGCTGTACAGGAGGCATGGTTAGGGAGGTCTCAGGAAACTTACAATCATAGTGGAAGCGAAGGGGGAGTAGCCACAGGAGAGAGAGAGCAAAGGGGGAAGCGCTACACACTTTTAAACCCCCAGATCTCATGAGAACTCACTATCTTGAGAACAGCAAGGGGGAAATCTGCCCTCATGATCCAGTCACTTCCTACCAGATACCTCCCCCAACATTGGAGATTACAATTCAACATGAGATTTGGTTGGGGACACAGAGCCAAACCATGTTATTCCTCCTCTGTTCCCTCCCAAATCTCATGTCCTTCTCACATTTCAAAACCAATCATGTCTTCCCAGCAGTCCCCCAAAGTCTTAACTCATTCCAGCATTAACTCAAAAGTCCAAGGCCAAAGTCTCATTGGAGACAAAGCAAGTTCTTTCTGTCTCTGAGCTTGTAAAATAAAAAACAAGTTCGCTACTTCCAAGATACAATGGGAGGTACAGGCATTGAGTAAGTGCTCTCATTCCAAATGGGAGAAATTGACCAAAACAAAGGGGCTACAGGCCCAATGCAGGTCTGAGACCCAGCAGGGCAGTTATTAAATCTTAAAGCTCCAAAATAATCTCCTTTGACTCCATGTCTCACATCCGGGGCACACTGACACAAGTGGTGGGCTCCCAAGGCCTCAAGCAGCTTCACCCTTGTGGCTCTGGAGGGTACAGCCCTTGTAGCTGCTTTCACAGGCTGGCATTGAGTGCCTGTAGCTTTTCCAGGTGGACAGGGTGGGCTGTTGGTGGATCTACCATTCTGGGGTCTGAAGGGCAGTGGCCTTCCTCTCACAGCTCCACTAGGCAGTGCCCCAGTGGGGACTCTGTTTGGGAGTTTCAACCCCATATTTCCCCTCCGCACTGCCCTAGTAGAGGCTCTCCATGAGGGCTCCGCCCCTGCAGCAGACTTCTGTCTGGAAAGCCAGACATTTCCATACATTCTCTGAAATCTAGGTGGAGGCTCCCAAACTTCAGCTTTTGCCTTCTGCACACCCGCAGGCCCAACACCACATGGAAGCTGCCAAGGCTTGGGGCTTGCACCCTCTGAAGCAACAGCCCAAGCTGTACCTTGGTGCCTTTTAGCCATAGCTGGAGCTGGAGTGGCTGGGATGTAGGATGCCATGTCCTGAGGCTGCATGGTGCAGTGGAGGCCCTAGGTCTGGCCCATGAAATCATTTTTCCCTCTGTGAGAGAACATTTTAAATGGTTTGTTTTCAAGGCGTAATAAATCTAAGTACTGTCAGCCAGCCTGTGGATGTGACAAACTGCATGGCTCATGCACCTAGAAAGTCACGATAAGTGAACAGGATGTAGAGGAGGGGTCAGCACATAAAAGGGAAGAAAGTTTTGTTATTGGGAAATTGAAACTTAAGCAGGGAAGGGGACTGGGGTATGACCTTATGAGGGAATAATGAAACTTAGGCAATGTCCGGGAAGATTGTAACCCCATAGTATTCAACCAGTGAGGAACTGGGGGAGGGACTTGCATGCTAGGAGATAAATTACCTACTGAAATTACCTACTGTACCTGCCCCTGGTGTGCCTGCGTAACCAGACATCCAATATTGCCAGACCGCCATTAAAAGTCTTGTTTCCACTGTTCTTTGTGACTCTAAGCCCATTCTTTGGGTTTGTGGAAAACGTTAAGGGTGTACCACCATTAGTTGCTGATGAGGGAATGGGAGAAAGCCATTATATGCCCATTCCTGTCCTTGGTGAGAATTTGGAGTTAGGGAGGTTGGCTGCTTTCCCTCTTTTCCAGGAATTACTTGAACTGTTCAAAAGGGCAGGTGGCAGTGGCTGTAGATTTGAGATCAGCCAGGTAAAGTGTTAAGTGATTGGTGATAATTTCAACCTTTGGGAAACCTTGTTATAACAAATAGAATTGAGGTTTAGGTTTCCATAATTTTTTTTTTTCCTGGAGAAATGTGTATGTTGGTCATCCATACCTGGTGAAGGCAGGCTAGAGGCACTTGGAAATGTTCAGGCTAGGGTGGGTGAGTATGAAGTAGCCTCTGAATGCCTTTTAAACATATTCGACTCTGTCTTATTGCACTGTGCAGGATGATATCTCTGAAGTGCCTCCCCATCCCCTGTTTTACATCACACCTAATCTAGACCTTGACCAACTCGGCTATACCTGCCCTAACATGAGTGTGAGATGTCACCTCCACAGCAGAAAGAGAAGCCTGCCAGGTGTTGCCACTCACCACTCAGAGTTCTGCGATGGGAGAAGGACATGCGGGAGAAAGATGCAGGGAGCAAATAATGCCAGTGGAGTCGTTAGCTTTCTCTGTCTCTCAGACAAAAGATAAGGGAAGGGTGGGTTCTTGCTTGGCCCCTTTCCTGGTTTAATGTGGATTACATTTTTGACGATTTGTTTTTTAAACTAGAATTATGAATTTTCTTCTCTAATGTTATGTCTGCATATCTCTTCTGATATGTTTCTTTCATTTTGATAACTTTAAAAAATAAAAAATTAAGCTAAAATGGTGGGATTTGAATCTAAGATCTCTGCCACCTTCTTCCAGAAGGTTTTTAGTTGGTGACTGAACTTTTGTTCCAGAGAAATGATATAAATAGTGTTTGAATTCAGCATACAGGTCTGGAGAAGCTGTTAAGTTTGTATGGTAGCTGAGTTATAATTCTAATATTTCAAACCTCAGTGCTGTGTCTTAGGCAGAGTAAGCTATTTGTGTCATAGGCTAATACTGAGAAAGAAAGATGTTTTTTCCTTGTGAAAAGTTCAGGGGTGGCCTCAGGCAAAAACTTAAACTATGTGAAGTTTATCTTAATTATCCTTGCATGGCCTTTTTGGTTATTTTTGTCTTCCACTTGAGCGCCTTAGACCCTCCCCATGAGTCCTTCCCAGAATCTCCCCTTACTCCTCCAAATGCTCAGTGCTCTAAAACCACCACCTTCTCTTTCCTCTGTCTTCCTCTCATTTTAAATTCCCATTCTCCCAGTGCCGACGAGATCCCCAGGTTATTGGGAAGCATTGGAGCAATGGCTCTCTGCCCTGGCAGCACATTGGAATCACCCGGGAAGATTTAAGAACAACAATACCTGGGTTCCACCTGGAGAGATTCTGATATAATTGAATGGAGGGAGAGTGGCAGGTGGAGGGGTGTGGGATTGGGCATTGGGATTGTTTTTAAAGCTCTCAGATGATTCTAATGAGCAGCCAGGAGGGCAGGAGGAGAACCACTGCACTAGATTCTAGAACAAAGCTTCCCAACTGGTGAGCCAGGGAAAATGGATTAGATGTATTCATCTCCTCGGCTCCTGGGAGGCTGGGAGGGCCTGGCCGTGCCAGAGCCCCATGGCCAGCCATAGGAGCAGCCTCATCAGTATATCCTAGTTTCTTTCTCATGTAGTATTTCTGTGTGGATCATGACATGGAAATTATCGGGAAGCATTGCTGGAGGATTTTTAATATCAAGTTTGAATTATTGTGGTGAGTGAAAAAGATTTTAATTGAAAATGTATCAAAGATAGATATTAACTTGGACACGATAGCTGTGTTTACAAAAAATGATAGCTTTCCCATCCAAAAACAGTCTTTCTCCATTTTTTGAATTTTTAAAATAGTTGCATAAGGCTTTAGTGCCTTTTTTGTAAAAGTGTGCATTTCTTATTAGATTTGTTCCCAAAGTGTGTTTTCTTCTCTTTCTCTCCTTCCTTCCCTCTTTCCTTCCTTCCTTCCTGAGAACGAGGGAAAAAGTAGAACAAGGAGTTTGATCTATAACTGACTGTGAACCATTAATTGAGATAACTCACTACTTTTGGACCAGCCCTGTATTAGTCTATTCCCACATTGCTATAAATAAAAACCTGAGATTGGGTAATTTATAAAGAAAAGAGGTTTAATTGGCTCATTGTTCTGCAAGCTGTACAGCAAGCTTGGTGCTGGCATCTGCTTGGCTTCTGGGGAAGCCTCAGGAAACTTACAATTATGGCAGAAGGTGAAGGGGGAGCAGACGCATCACATAACTGGAACAGAAGCCAGGGGTTGGAGGAGGGGCTAAACACTTTTAAACGGCCAGATCTTACAAGAACTCTCCACGATGTATGGCGAGGACAGCACCATGATGGTGCTAAACCATTCATGAGAATTCTGCCCCCATGATCCAGTTACCTTCCACCAGGTCCTACCTCCAACATCGGGGACTACAATTGAATATGAGATTTGAGTGGGGACACAGATCCAAACTATATCAAGCCCCAAAGTGTATTTTTAAGTAATGTTTTATTGCTGCTCTGCCTCTTTTTAAAGCAATACAAAGAATTTTGTGTTTTTCTCCCAACCTCTGCTCCGTGCTTTGGTAGTTTATCCCAAGTGTTGGAAAGAGCAAGTGCCCCTCTTGTCTTTCTCATTGAAGAGTTTCCTATACCATTGTTGCCCACTTTTGTTCCAATAGGTATAGAACATTAACTGACAGCTGCTCTGCCTCAGCAGAGGTCTCGCCTGCTGGGGTCCTCGCCTTCTCCTAACTTACCTTCATTTTCTAATTCTCAACTCATGGGTGCCCTAAGAGCATTACTCTGTCAGCAAGCTTCTTTGTAAAATGGGTCTTTACATTAGGTATTAACTTCTGCTATATTTCCACCTGTCTGGGTCTACAAATCAAATAACTTTTTGGGGAAAATAAGAATGAGTAGGAATGAATGATTCCTTATTGCTGGCCTTTCTTTGGCTATTGTGACCCTTTAGCTTGGTAGTACAGCTTCTCTGCAGTAGACATTGGGAGGATATGAGGCTCCATCACACCCATACTCACTTCCCTGCCTCTGGCTCCCCGTTCCACTCCAGTCAATCCCATGCAGCCAAAACAAGATTCCACAGCACTTACTCAATTGAAGTATTCATTCAGCTAAGTATGAGTTTGTTTTATGCACCATGTACTTGAAATCTGAAAGTTTAGTACATTTGCATTCTAATGGCTTTCTTGCCTTTCATCCGTCTCCAATCCCCCCTCTGCCATGCTGTCAAAAGTGGAATTTCTAAAAAGCAGTACCTGATTATGTCTTTTCTTTGTTGAGACTGTTAGTTAGGGTTCATGCTGGCTTCTTGGTAGCATATTCCAGGCTGTGTGACTTGCTCCCTGATATGGTTTGGCTGTGTCTGCATCCAAATCTCATTGAATTGTAATAATTCCCACGTGTTAAAGGTGGGGCCGGGCGGAGATAATTGAATCATGGGAGCAGTTTTTCCCATACTGTTCTCGTGGTAGTGAATGAGTCTCACAAGATCTGATGGTTTTATAAATGGGAGTTTCCCTGCATCTGCTGTCTCTTTTCTCCTGCCATGTAAGACATGACTTTGCTCCTCCTTTGCCTTCTGCCATGATTGTGAGGCCTCCCCAGCTATGTGAAACTGTGAGTTCATTAAACCTCTTTTTCTTTATAAATTACCCAGTCTCAGGTGTGTCTTTATTAGCAGCATGAGAACAGACTAATACGCCACTGCTGCTGTTCCCTACTTCCAGGCCTCTGCACTGCAGTGTTCTCTCTCTGGAGTCATTGACTCTTATTCACTTGTTCACCTGGCACACTTTCCCTCTTTCTCTGTGCTTTCTCCTGGACTTTACACCTGCTTCTGTCTTGGTTGGTTCATTCATTCAACCAACAAATATTAATGCATTCCATTGTGTGTCGTGCTGGGGATATAGGAATGACAAGTGCACTGCCCACATAGAGGGGAGGCAAGTAATCAAATGAACAGAAGAATGGTTTCAGATGCTGGGAAGAAATAAGACAGCAATGTGATAGGGGCTGGGGCTGGAGCTGGATAGGCTTGGACAAAGTGGCCAGAGACGTTTTCTTCAAAGAGGGGATGTTTAGGTTGAGTGCTGAACAACCGGGTTAGCCAGCCATGGAAGCCTCTGGGAAGAAGCTCTCAGTGCTGAGAAAATAGCACCTGCAAACACCCTAAGATGAGAAGAGGATATCCCAGGGCCAGTGTGGCTGGAGCAGAGAGAAGGAGGCAGGGTGGATAAGTGCACTGGAAACTGCTGGAGGGTTTCAGCAGGGGAATCAAGTAATGCTTTCTGTTGAAGCTGCACTGATCATTTCATGTTGTCAGTGGTTCATTTGCATGCGTCTCTGTTAAAGTGTGAGCTGTATGAGGGCAGTTATTCTCTGTGGATCCCCAGAACCTAGCCCAGAGAACTGGCAGGAAACATTTGGGGACTTAATGAATGAAAGAATCCATGTTTTCTTTTGATGTGTTCTGTGTAAGTGGTAGAATCATTTAACACATTTTAAATAACATTTTCTGTTTAATAAAATCTGGCCATTATGGTACTAGGACACTATGAACAAGGAAATGCCCCAGAATTTTTCAAAACTGTAGGGTATTAGTCCAGATGTTCTTTTCAGCCTTTGAAGCAGTACCACAGAAATGTTAAGTAGAATCTCGATGGCTGGAAAAGAATGAAAAACCATGACATTTAAAAAATAAAAACCGTAAGTAGCAGAGTAGAACCTCATGATAAGGCAGATACACATATGACAAACACAATGGCTTTTGTTCTCCAAAGGGCAGGCAAAAGTTCATATCCTCTGGTGGGGGAGCAGTGGGGAGCAGGGGTTGGTGGGAGGTGGTCATCTGATTAATTCAGGATTTCTTTAGTTCACTAAGAGGGCAGTTTTGTATATGGTTTAAATGTCATTATCTTTACTTTCATGCTCTTTGAAAATATGGACTACCAGAGAAATACTATTTTTCATTAACTACACAATAATGTCACCTTGCATATTATGTGATTTGCTTTCTGGATCTAAGTTTTAGTGTTTATGGTGAACTTTTACTCAACAGTACTTTTCTATTATGATTTTAATTTCTAGCTTATAGGTATTCTCCATTAAATCGTGAGTTTTTTTTTCTAAATCCAGTTGGAAACCCTAATTTATATCTGCCTGTATCCCATTAAATAAAACTATATTTGAATCTCTCATGGTAAATTCATGATTTGATGAAAAGAACATGTCTACCACCATAATGGCACCCAGTCTTCTTATTTTTGTTTTTCATCCTGAAGTTTCTCTACCATCCTAGTCTTAAGTAGGATTTTTTTCTGATTACTTCTTCTTCCATTTTTACTTAAAAATTACCCTACAGGTTAATTGAGGGATTTAAAACATGGTATACCAAGTAGATTTGGACATTTTTTAACGATGGAAATATTTTCCTCTACAGAGACTTCAGCAACACAGAAACACTGTGTAGTGAACAAAAATATTATTGTGAAACATGCTGCAGCAAACAAGAAGCCCAGAAAAGGTAGGTAAAGATTTAGCTCAGGGTTATCTTTGTGTGGTGAGAAGGATCCCAACTGTGGGGCCCAGCAGGGTTGGCTTTGAATCAATCTCAGCTACCTGGGCTTGTAGCCGTGGAGCCTTGGGGAAGTCAGTTACCCTCCTCACCAGTGAAACTGGGATAAGAACACCGACCTTGGAGAGAACAACTTGGAGAGTTGTCTGTCCGATTGTTTACTTATTTGTTTATTCTTTCAGTCATTCAGCAAATATTTGTTGAGCCCTGCCATGTGCCAGATATTATGCTAAACAAGTAATGATTAAATATAATCACTATTCTCTTGAGATTAAAGGTAAATTATATAAAGTACTTAGCAGAGTATATAACACATAGTAGGCACCCAATATTATTTTTGTTTGTATTGCTTAAACATTAGGACCTCTTATTTAGAGACAGAGGTTTAAAAAATATATATCATTTCATAAGGACTCATGAGGAAATTATTAACACATCAGTTATAAGAATAGGTGATTAGAGGCTGGGCACAGTGGCACACACCTATAATCCCAGCATTTTGGGAGGCCGAGACAGGCCGATCATTTGAGGTCAGGAGTTTGAGACCAGCCTGGCCAACATGGTGAAACCCCGTCTCTACTAAAAATACAAAAATTAGCTGGGCGTGGTGGCAGGTGCCTATAATCCCACCTACTCAGGAGGCTGAGGCAGGAGAATCACTTAAGCCCAGGCTGCAGAGGTTACAGTGAGCTGAGATTGTACTACTGCACTCCAGCCTGGGTGACAGAGTGAGACTCTGTATCAAAAAAAGAAAAAAGAAAAACAGGTGATAAGAAAGTTAGAAAGTTATTGCACCACCTTTTCCGCACACTAGACGGTTACAGTTCTTGGAAAATCTGGAATAACCAGTTGTCCCCCATTAATCTGCTCCTAGAAGCCAGGAAAGTTGCCATTTCAGTCATCCTGCGAAGGCTTCCTGTGAGTTAAATCTATCTTGTCAGTGGTTCTGGAGTATTCAAGGCAGCTGGCAGATGCTCAATACTGCTGTCTAAAACCATCAGGGGTCTAGACCTGAGGTTAAGATCATTTCTCTGCCCAGCCTTCCCAGGCGTTCACTCCAAACATGTACACTTTTCTTTGCTGCAAAACTTACAGATGGTTAGTCACTGTAGCAGGCAGGCCTCAAGGAGGCAGGTAGATATCTTTTGTTAGTAAAGAAGGTCACTCATGTTTGTCCCCCATCCTTATAACCTCAGTCTGCCTAAGGCTGGCCTTGGGTCTTCCTTTGTGGCATTAAGACATTTTTTGTTCAGCCCTGGGGGGTTTATATGTTACAGTGTCATGTGTTCCCATAAAACATGGAGTTCCCCATACTTCTTATTTCTCTACTGTTGTTTTACTTGCTTATTTGTATGAACAGGGCTTTTCCTTAATAGATTCCTTAAAACTATTCTTCTAAAATTTGTCCTTTTCACATACTATGCATTAAAAATGTACACAAACTAAATGGCATTTACACTTAATTCAGTACATTCATGGAATGGGGGGCTGGAAGGTAACTGGAAGACTCTCTATTCTAGCAGTGTACTCTGCATAAACTGTTGCCTTTGTGACTTTTTACTGAGGAATGTTAATGGTTACCTAGTAAAAAAACTTTTCTATGTTTATATAAGTTTGGGAAGTCCAACATCAAACGACAGAACAATTCCTTTACTGCAGGATTTCTCAAAATCTTCAGTCTGGTAATGTATACATAGGATCTTCAAAGCAGAAAGTAGCATCATCCAAACTTACCTAGCCACAGAAACACCACATCTGTTAACATCTCCAGGGCTCTCCTGAGCCCAGTTTGTGAAATGTAGCCCTAAGCCAACCCCTGCATTTTATAAATAAGGAAACTGAGAGCTAGAGAAGGGAAGTGACTTGCCCAAGATCACGAGGGTCAGAATGAGAGTGAGCCTGGCACGCTTGATGTCCTGATGCCCAAGAGTGTATGTCAGAAGCATCCATCCTCCTGCCAGTCCTCAGAACCTGTAAGTCCAGCAGTCAGCACCGTCTACCTTGTCCTCTTCCCAGTTTCCTGTTCTCAAAAGCTCTCAACCCTCCTCTCCATCATCTCAGGGAGTAGATTGTCCAAATATCATTTCTCTCTGGAAGGCACAGGGCAGTGATGGAGAACAATTGCACAGCCTATTTTTATTTGTACAAAAATTCTGGAACGTCTCCTTTCAACAAACAGACACACACTGTTGTACATTTCTCCTGCTGGGAGCCAGGGATGTAGGATAAGTCAGCTCTATATAAGCCAGCATACTTTTATCCTTGCAAACTGTTTGGTTGTTTGCTGGTTTGAAGTTGGATAGAACCTACTGTTCTGTTTGTGCAGATGACAGTGTATTCTCTTCCCTTAATAGGTGTTGGGTACAACTGATTTTCTATTTCATGGTTTCTTAGGATGAGGGTAAAAAAGCTGCCCATGATCTTGGCCCTGCACCTAAAGCGGTTCAAGTACATGGAGCAGCTGCACAGATACACCAAGCTGTCTTACCGTGTGGTCTTTCCTCTGGAACTCCGGCTCTTCAACACCTCCAGTGATGCAGTGAACCTGGACCGCATGTATGACCTGGTTGCCGTGGTCGTTCACTGTGGCAGGTAAGGGCAAGACCGGAAGCAGGTATACAGGGTAAGTGTAAGGGTTGCCACTTTGCTGAAGTATACCCAGCTGCACCTTTCCTGGGCCGTGGCACTCAGTACTTTTGGGATCTTTGCCAAACTCTTACTGATCATCACAAAAAATATATAAACATGCCTGCAGACACATAAAATAAAGAGCATTCCAATAATGATAATCTAAATGTTCTATCATGAGAGAAATAACTTAATAAATCTCCATTGCATGAAAACGATGGTTATGAAGAATTTGAAATAACATGGAGAAATAAATGTCTATGCTATGATTTTAATTTTTAAAAAGCCAAGTTGCATTTATAGTATGATCTCAAAAGTATTTTAAGATGTGTAAATAAAGACTAGAAGCAATGGATCAAATTTAATAATTTTTTGGCACTTTGAGTGATTAAAAATATATTCTTAAAAAAATTCTTTGTTATTTTTGGTCTTTCCCCAACATTCTGTAATAAGTATACAATCAGAAAAAAGATAAGAGCGAGAAGGCCTCTAGATATGGAGAGGCAAAGCATTTTGCCAAAATTCCTTTGAGCAGATATTTTTTATTCCATAATTTGGTATAAGAGAAGAAAAGTATCTTGAAAATTCACCTGTTTGTTATTCTTTGCTCAGTTGGGACAGGTTTATGTTCTGTCTTGGGAGTAGGCACAGCTTTCCCCCTGCCCTCATAGGTTTTAGATTGGGGCATGTCATAGAGCAAGAGCCTTTCTCCTCCATCTGCTAAGATCGGATTATAGTGAATACACCATTACCAGGAGACTACCATTGCCACGCAGAGGAATAGGTTGATGTATTTTTAATTGTGTACTAGGGTAGATGGCATCAGAAACTGTAACTTCACATCTGAAGCACCCCATATTTTATCCTGTGTGTATTAACTTTAAGTCACTGGCTATTTTCTTGTATTCTCAGTAAAATGATATTTATTGGCTAGTTATATGCCAGTTTTGTGGTGTTCTCCCTAAAGAACAGCTGTTATTCTTTTGAAGAACACAAGGTTCCAGTGATCTGGAACCCAGCCTTGAGCACTGGATGAGGCCTCACATTGGTGCAAGGTTGGGGAAGATCTTAGGGCAGGCAGAGCCTGGGACCTGGTGGGCATTGTGGCTAAAGTGGGTGGCAGGGGTGGTGTGGACAGGAGGGCCCCTTGCACAGGGTACAGGACTTTCAGTGTGGGTCTCTGTGGGTGCCCAATTCAGATCCTTGGGAGGACTGGCAGAGACCCAGGTGAGGGAACTGGATGTCCAGCAGGAGGTTGGGTTCTCTAAGGTCAGTTTCTGTAATGTGAGCACAAGGTCAGAAGAGCCCTGGTAGCAGAGCTCAGTTGGTGCCAAGTCATGCATGCCACTAACTAGGATTCTTCAAACTCCTCCCCACAGAAGTAGCATTGTTCTCCTATGTGGAGCAGGGCTGGCCTATGCATGCAGATTGGGTGGCTTCCAGGTAGCACTGGAAAGCTTTGAGGTTAGCGAGCTGGGCCTGCCTTCCCTTCCATGCCAGGACCTCCTGGCCCACAGTTGCAGCAGGTGCATAACCTCATGCACTGATTTCTGCTGCAAGTTTTTTTTTAAGCTCATATATTCTGGATTCCATGCCAGGATCTGAAAATAGAGTAACGAAAAGACACACAGCACAGGGACCCTGCCCTCACAAAGCTTGTAATCTATCTGGAAAGACTGGTAATAAACAAATAAACACACCACCCTGCTACCCCCAAAAACAAACCACTGCAAGATAATTTATGATTTTGATCAGTGCTATCAGGAATAAACAGGGAGATGAGTCAGTGATGGGAGATACATCTTCAGATGAGGTGGTCAGCAGAGATTTATCTGGGGAGGTGACATTTGAGCAGAGGGCTAAATAGAATGCAGTTGGGGGAAGATTATCTCTGGCAGAGTTTACAGCAATCCAAAGGCCCATAATATGAAGGGGGCAGCATGTGAGAGGAGCCCGATGGGTTGGAGCTCAGAGGGAAAGGGAGACAGTAGCTGGAGGAGGCTGGAGAAAGGGCAGGAACAGATCATTGACATCATCTTGTATTGAAAGAGGGTAAACAAAGGGGGAAGTTTGGCTTTTTCAACTTTAACGTGCATTAAAAAACAGTTTTAGGTTTAGGATTAAAATCTCCTCACTTGTGCAAATCTAACCTAACTACATAGTAACAGCTGCTTAGTTGTCCTTTCTGCTTTTTTCTATATAGCATAGTATACGGCTTTTTAACACTTGTTACTATGCATATTGGTATATTAATGTCTTTCTAAAGCATAGATCATACAACTCCTTAAAATTCCCTATTTCTTCCTGGCTTGCTCGAAGCAAAGCCTAAAATCTTACCTGTGATTCCTCCTACTACGCCTGCCCCTCAGCCCCCTCTGGTCTTCCCCTCCTCACTCACTCTGCTGCTCTGGCCTCCTTTGGCCTCTCTGCTCTTCCTGAACACACCAAGTGCTACTCGCCCACCCCAGGCCTTTGCACTTGCTATTCCTTATTTCTGAAACTTCCATCCCAGAGTCACATGGCTTCTCCCCATGCCCTGACCCCCACCCCTACCCCTACCCCTGCCATTTCCTTCAGGGAAGTTTCCTTCTACTCACATTATCAAAGTGGCCTCCCTTCACTTTCCATCAAATATTACCTTCTCCCATTATTCATATCCCGTTACCCTGCTTCATCCTTCCCCATGACACTTCTCACCACTTGACATACATTTATAAGTTTAGTTTGTGTATTGCCAATCTAGCCCCTACTCCAAGTCCCAAGTAAGTGAGGTCTTTGTTTTGTTCACTGCTTCTTCCCCTGACAGCTAGAATAGGGCCTGGCACAGAATACGTAGAGAGTAATTTTTTGTTAATATTTGCTGAATTTGAATGTCTGTTTTTGCTGCTGGATTATGAGTCCTTAGGAGACATCTCTTCTGCACACTTTTGTATTCCCCTGTGTCCAGCATGGTGTTGTGAACATAGACATGAGCTATATGCCAAGTTATTTGTGCTGATGATATAGTTTTTTTCCCAGAGAATCACTGCTTATAAAGTGCTAAGTAGAGTTTTATAAAGAGATAAATGTTAACTTGCTAACTGTCTTTTATTTGTTCTTTTCCAGTGGTCCTAATCGTGGGCATTATATCACTATTGTGAAAAGTCATGGCTTCTGGCTTTTGTTTGATGATGACATTGTAGAGGTTGGTTTGCAGATTATTCTCCAGTAGTCATAGAGCATCAGTAGTATTTCGGAGAATGTGTATGTACAGACATTTTCTAAAATAGGCCTGTTTCCCCATAATGTAATTTGAAAACAACTTAAACTTGTGTTCAAAACCAAATTCTGCTAATCCCCATGCTCCATGGAAAGGGAGAAGGGGTGTAATCATGGACTCACTGACGCTGTGTTCTCCACGGTTCAGCCATAGACATGGGATCTCTCTATCTGTGCCACCGTAAATCATACTTCAGTGTAAGTCTTGTTTCCTATCATGACTAAAGCCCCCTCTGATACAGGGCAAACAATAGACTTCAAAGTTCTATTAAAATTATTATAACATATTTTTCTTGTATTGATTATTGTTTAAAATATTTTATTCAGTCTGTTGGATCTGGAAATCTTTATATTACATCAATACATTCTATGTATTGATTTTGTTATAAAAGAATACTAGCTGGAATGAATTCTACACTCAAAGACATGATCTATTTTAACCCACTAGGGTAGCAGTTTTAGTGGAATAACACCAAAAGAGATGAACTCTGGTGGCTGAAAAGACTTAAGGCTATTTCCAGGACCCATCAGTTTACCATTTGGGAGATGTCTTGGCCTGTTCTTCAAAGAGTGTGCCCACACAGGGTTGCTAATGCATGAAGGAGTTGCCTTCTTTCCCAGAGATGTACAATTTATGTGATGATGTCCTTTAGCCAAGTCTGTGGAATTCTCCATTTGCTATTGAAAGTTCCTAATCATGATTTCATAACAAATTGTGTTCCTTGCATTTTAATATATATTCTATTCGTTTTTATTTCCTGTCCCCAGGAATCATGTTAAGTAATTGTGTTGTTTTCTTTCTCCTTTATTGCAGAAAATAGATGCTCAAGCTATTGAAGAATTCTATGGCCTGACGTCAGATATATCAAAAAATTCAGAATCTGGATATATTTTATTCTATCAGTCAAGAGAGTAACTGAAAGAACTGTGGAACTAATTCAAGTGGGGGAAAATGTTCAAAGCACGATTACCTGGTTTCTCTGCAGTCTTTCTTCTTCCCCAGCGGCCCACTAATGGTGTCACTCTGAGTCTCAGTGGTCTGGCTGTGTTAGACTCTCTCCTTTTGTGTTTTTACATGCAGCACTACTCTTGGTTTTATTTCAGTCTGACATAGAGTTAACTGCAATCAGATTGTAGTCTGATTTAGATGAATAACAGTTGCTAATTTTAGGACTGGGTGAAAGCTATGCCATTCATTATGTCTGGCTGTATTAGAATGACGTTTCCTATGAATGTCTATGGTCTATTTTAGGTGTTTGCTAAACTTCTATGGCTTCCAGGGTCTTCTTACAATGCATTCCTTTAACTTGTCCCTGGAAGCATTGCTACCCATTTTCAGCTTCTCTGCCTCTCTTCTGATACAAGGACAGAAGAATTGGGTAGATATTCACCTTTTAGGGGTGCAAGTATAGCTTTAAGTTTGTGCAAGTGAAAATGTTGAAAAGTGAGTAACCTCGATACTAAAATCATCCTTGTCATGAAACAGGGTGAAGAGAAGCTGTCCACGGTGGCTGGTGTTGGCTGGCGTTGGCACTGGGCTGTGCTGACCTAGCCATTAGAATTCCAGGGGCTAAGAAGGCTCAGGGCAGGCAAAGTCAAGGGGAGGAAGTTTTTGTGGACAATGAAAAGTTATTTTCGTACTTTTCTACCAAAACCAAGTTTCAGGAAAATAACTCTATGTTGTTTATTTTCAGTGACACTTATGTAAGGCCCTGTGAGTTGTATTTATCCTGTATCTGGCACTGCTAAGCTTTTCAAGGTATCTTTCCAATCCTGCTGATGTGTCGCAGTCAATGGCTGCAGGGCTGGCAAACCTCCCCTTAGCCAGTCAGCACAGCATTGTTCCTTATCAGGAATAACAAAGGTACTGCATCTTTTCAGCCATCAGCACATTGTACAACTTAACTTTTTAACATAGTCCGTCTGTTTACTGAGGCACTGGCGAGTCCCAGGGCTGATACAGAACCTTCCCTAGAGGGAATACCAGAGTTAGCTGGGTATGGAGGTGGCTCAAAGGAAGTGTCCGTGGGCGGGGGAGGAATGAACAAAATGGCGCTGTTTCTTTGGCTCAGACTCCTAGAATGCTTGACAAGTCAGAATTTTTTTGGAAGAACCTCATCTCACTATAGTTACTTTTTTCACTTTTGTTATATATGTATTTATTAGAGCATTTGAATATTGGTACCTTTAAAAGGGTCATTTGGTGTTTTGCCGTTGAGCTGGTTTTTGAGTCATAGATCTTGGCTTCCTTTGGAAGTCACTTAACTTCCATACACTATAATAAACTGTGAACATATTTTTGTTAACTAATGCATCCGCTGATGAACATGCAAACTTTGGGCATAATGTGAACTAAAATTGAAATGGAAAATGTTAGTGGCCATTTTGCAACAATGAAGAGGATAGCACTTTATCTAGATGAAAACTGGATTTCTTATCTTTGAAATATCTTGAACTGTTTATTGCTCAGAACTTAAGTAAGCATGCCAACATTTCGTTTGTTTATGCTTGAAGTGAAATGTTTTACTTTTCACTGGAGAAGACAAAACAGGGTGATCTTCATGTTATTGTTTTACAAGTGATGGAAATGTACCTTGCCTTGTTTAGAGGCAATTTCACATTTATAAATATTTTTTTTCCTCCATGAAACTTACACAGTAATCACTACCTGGAAGGTGAGTCTTGATCTCTTTTTAAGGAGAGTCACTTTCCAACTGAAGGTGATTGATGTGGGGAAGTGTTTGTACTGTATAGAATCCATAGATTTGACTGCAAGTTACAAAGTTTTAAGAACATGATGATTGGTCTCTAATATATTTGGAACTGATTCATAAGAAAAGTTATTAAATTTATCTTTGAAACACCTCTTGAAGATAATTTATTAGAACAAATATTTCAATTGGAAGCCTGTAGAAGTAATGTTTAAATGCTAAGTCATAAGTTCAGGATATTTCTTTTCTATTTGGTTGTGCAAAATGTTTTTTCCAGTGATTTAATCGAAGTAATTCCTTTTAATAGAAAGAGTCAGTTAAAATTCAGCATTCATGGATAGATTTTTGGAATGAAAAAGGGTAAGTATAAGAAAATATTGCAAAGACATTAAAACACTTGTATGGTGCAGGAAAAGAAGATTGGAAAAAGACCAAAACACACTTCTGCAGCAACACTCCATCAGCTTTTTAAAATTTAGAGCTATCTGCTAATTTTTTCCCTCTTCCTCCTCAATAAATGAAACAAACACTGGGCAGCTGCAGGTTTCTCCCAATCATGTCTCTTTATGTAAAGACAGTAACATGCATCCCTCATTCATGGTGTAAAGCAGGAAATGATGTGGGAGATATGAGACCATTCTGAGGTCAGCGATAGCCCAAAGCCTCTGCAGTATTCCCTCCAACGGCCAAGGATTTCGTGTGTCATCTGCAGGAGAGAGTAGGCCTGCTGTATTTCTTTTAACTGCTGGGTGTTACAAAATAAGTTACAATGTTTTACACTTAAAAAAAAAACAGAAGGAACATTTGCTTTATTGGTTACTTACTAGTTTAACCTCTAGGTTATGACATAGCATGCTAAAAAATCATGTGTTTAAAAGTAAATGTTGGTAAAATGCTGGCATCTGGTCCTATTGTGTTGATGCATTTTCCCTTCTGTGGTCATAGGAAATGGACTGGTCTAAAGAGAGTGAGGCACAACACAAGCAGGGCATTAGTTTGAATAGGGAGTCAATCATATTTGGTTTTATGGCCTGGTATATTTTGGATTTAAGATAAAATAGGGAAAAAATGTCAGAAATGGTCCCTATGCATTTATTTTCATGGATACCCTTAATTTCATGGGCATGCCTAATAATGATCTATGTTCTAATTGGAGCTTAGGGCTTATTTTAGATATTGGAGTGTAGCTTTATTACAGATGGATTTTATCTTTCAACATTGCATTTTGATCAACTTTGTATATTCATGTGTATTAAAATATTGTGCACTAAATGTTTTGCCCTTGTTTGCTATTATATGGTCAAGGCATTTATCAGCACTATTGTAATGAACTCATGTAAATGGCATGGGTCAGGGAAAATTATTTCCTACTTTTCTGCCTAATTAAATTTCTGTTTTCCAGTATTACATTAATTTATTTTTGGCTTCCATTTCTGTATAACCAAAATAGTTACTGTATTTGTGTGGCGTTCCTATTATTTTGTTGCTAAAAATATTGTAGTTTTTATTTAAAATAATCTGTACCTTAATTTTTTAAAATGTAACCAATTCAAGCACTTTAAGCAATAATGTCAATCTTGTGAAATTTTAATCAGTTTAACACCCTGCCTCTAAAATTGTTTGCAAAAAATAAATAAATGAATAAAATGGGAATTCTCTTTCTAGAGAATTATATCCGGGTAATGCTACACACATGGACTTAAAATCCTTTTTATAAAGTGTGAGTCAGTGGCAGGTCTTATGTCCAAATAATTATTACAAACAATTTTGAAGCAGTGGAAATGTACAGAACATTCTGATCATTATAATATATAAAGGCAGTATTACTTTCAAGGTTGATAAAAATCAATGTTCTGGAGATAACTCATCACTTTTTTTAAGTGAAAAAGAGCAACAGAATTTAATTCAGGAAATGGTATCTGGAGAATAGCAAATTGAGAATATCAGTGAAAAGAATTTAGGGATAGTTAACTAGGCATCACAGTGAATTTCTTTTTGGGGACTTTGCATATAAAATCCTTTTAACCAGTTATGAAATGAAAGATCCATTCCCCAAATAAGGAGGCAGCTTCCAGCATCTGGTTTCTAGGAAGGAGCAGGAGTGTGGTTGGTCCCTGATGGTCCTGTTTCTGAGCCATGGGGGACCCCCAGCTTCAGAAATACTCAGGTGGGTTCACACCACTCCCTGCCCCAGAAGGAGGGCAGGCACAGGTCCATGCCATGTGGCCTCAGTGAAGCCTACAGTAACCACGGGTAGGGCTGCTTTTCCCCGTCAATCACCCAGGGCATCTGTGGGTGGACAGAAGATTGTCATCTGAATACATGCTTGGGCCCAATTATGGGAATAAAACCTCATAGACCAAGAGCAGGGAATGTGCCAGTAAGTGTTGAGTCTCCCAGCTGCTGTCCATCTCGGGGCAGTGCAGTTGAACCTGACTGAGCTGGAACAGAGACTGTTGGGAAGGTCACTTCTGTCTGCCACGAAGGCCAAAGGCAGAGAAGACCTTCTTGGGACTGTGTTTTTCTTTCCTAGGCCTCACTTTGTCGTGGGATTTATAGGATAGGCCTGTCACTACCAAGGCGACACAAATTCTAGAGAATGTGTTTTCCCATTTCTTCAAATTTCCTTTCCTCTCTTTTTATTGATACTTAAAATACCTTTACTAAAAAAATGAAGCCTTCCATTTCCATTCCCTTATGTTTACGTGAAGATAAAAATATTTACCAAGTCGTAGTATTTGTCCATTCTGGCAGTGCTATAAAGACATACCTGAGCCATTTCTGAAGAAAAGAGGTTTAATTGGCTCATGGTTCTATGGGCTATACAGGCTTCTGTTTTGGGGGAGGCCTCAGGAAACTTACAATCACAGCAGAAAGCAAAGGGAAAGCAAGCCCATCTTACATGGCAGGAGCAAGAGGAAGAGAGCAAAGGGGGAGGGGTTACACACTTTTCTTTCTCTTTTCTTTAAGATGGAGTCTCACTGTCACCCAGGCTGGAGTGCAGTGATGCGATCTCAGCTCACTGCAACCTCTGCCTCCCGAGTTCAAGTGATTCTTCTGCCTCAGCCTCCCAAGTAGCTGGGACTACCGGCATGTGCCACTATACCCGGGTAATTTTTGTATTTTCAGTAGATACAAAATTTCCTCACATTGGCCAGGCTGGTCTGGAACTCCTGACTTCAGGTGCCTCAGCCTCCAAAAGTGCTGGGATTACAGGCAAGAGCCACCTTGCTTGGCTGGGGTTACACACTTTTAAACAACCAGATCTCGTGAGAACTCAGTCATGAGGCAGTACTAGGGGGATGGTGCTAAACCACCTATGATCCAGTCATCTCCCACCAGGCCCCACCTCCAACACTGGGGATTACAATTCAACATGAGATTTGGGTGGAGACACAGAGCCAAACCGTATCAGTCATTTTTCTTTTACTGAAGGAAAATTTTGGTTGTGGGATTAGTACTAAAGATAGCCCATGTAGACTTTTTCTGAAGATACCCCAGGTGGAGAGATTTTTAATTAGGCATTTATTTGGCACCTATTGCATTCTAGGCATTGTGATAGGAGCTGGAGGATAAAAAGGTGACACAGATTGGGTCCCTCTCACGGACTCGTTTTTTGTCTCAGAAGACAAGTCTGGGTGAGAAAGAAATTTAAAATTTAAGTTGTGGAAATAACACGTGTGGGGGAAACTCCTTGCAGTTCAGCACAGTTTGGTATTCAGCCGCAGCCTCACTATGCAGATGGCACTGTTGGATGAAGCCACCCCATCTTTTTTCCTGGGAGCCCCACACTCTTCCCAGCCTGCCTTCTAGCTCAGGGACAACACATTTTGAAAAACAAAGTATAAATCGATTATGCTGCAGCAATGAACTTCACGTTTTGCCTCTTCTGATGTTAAAAGAGCCAGTATCATGAAAGCCTCAACAGTGGGCTTTATGAATCAAATATCTGTTATTTCTAAACAATCTGTTTACATTATGACCAAGTAATTAGAGCCTATCTAGACTTACCAAAATAAGATAGGGCATAAGCGATTTATTGGTGCATCAGCCTTTGTTTGCTTTTTAAGGTTCCTTTATGTTTTAAAGTGATTTGAACAAAAGACATTAGGAGCTTACAAAGGAAAAATAGCTTCATTTTGCTTATGAGATACCAGAGTCAGAAACGACATTAGATTGTATAGAAAAGACTTCTAATTGTGTGCTTACTTCCCACATGATTATAATAAACTATGTATTAACAACCTCGGGGGGAATCGTACTCAGGTTGTCAATTACACGGATGCATCTTTCACTTTTTTCTTTCCCAAGAGTGAGAGAAAGAGTGAGGTTGTGCTTAAGGCAGTGTGGAATTCTACAGAAGCTCTTCTTGGAAAAGAAGTTCAGGCACTTGTGTTGTAGATTGCAGTCTGATTCTGTTCTTACTTCCTCTCAGCATAAGGGAGCTTTGAAAAGAAAACTCAGACTTGTATCCGACTTGACTAGAAGCAAAATAATTTGATCATTGAAGCCACTATTTCTACGTATTTGATCAAGCCCTCCTCTGGAATCCAGTGCAGTCGTATTCATATTTCAGTCTCTCCTAATGGACCTTGCTGGAAAGAACATTCTGTGCTAAGAAAATGGAAAATAAACGTGAGGAAACTAATGAGACTTCACACCTCCTGCAGCAGGTGATAGCTCTGTACTTTAGAGCTTGTCTCCAAGTTGAGAATTACCTGTTTTCCACTCTGAGGGGATTAGAAAGATACTGTTTTAATGGGTTATAAAACTTGTGTGAAGAAGATTGGCCTTCTCCACTTCTCCTGTGAAATAAATTGTTTGAAAACTCTTTGAAGAGAAATGGCTTCAGTATATTGTTCTATCTCTGCTACCCCAAAGCCCACAGAACAAATATTAAGTATAAATTGCTAGGCTAGGTATGTCATATGTGCCAGCTTTGACATGTAAACCAAAGGACTGAGCCAAGTCTCAATCAATGTACAGGTTATTTTGCCAAGGTTGAAGACACACCAGGGAAAAGAGACACAAGCCACAGTATGATCTATGGCCCCTACTTTCTCCAAAGAGGATTTTGAGGGCTTCAGTATTTAAAGGGGAAAAGTAGGCAGGAGGAGAAAGGAGGAAGGAAAAAAAAAAGAGGGAGAGTATGGTCACATTCTTAGGAGGCTTTGATTCACACTTACTGAATCCACATGTTGCACGTGGCAAGGAATGGGTAGAGGAATAGTCGATTATGTATGTCCCCTGCTCAGTAAAACTGCACTTTACAAAAGATAGAATAGGGGAGAAGTCAAATATGCATTTATCTTACGGTGGGCAGTGGGGATGGTTTGTACTCTCCTTTTGTCCCATACTCCGGAAGGCCACCTGGGGAGACATGGCCTCTTGTAGCTATCTGTTTAGGAACGAAAGGAAAGACAGTGTTCTGTGACCCACTTCCAAGCTTAACTTTTCCCTTTGGTAAAGTGAGTTTGGGGTCCCGAGATGTTCTTTTCCTTTCACAGATGTATGAGACTTCAGCAGAAGGGTGAAGGCTGTAGAATGGAGAGAAAACCCTCTTCCTGTATGGCTATTGATTGACTTGGTCTTTTAACTGATTATGTCATCTGAGGAGTCTGTGAAGGTTTAAGAAGAATGAATTCACCATACAACCTCCCCTCAGATGGAAATGTGTATATAATGTAGAAGAATAAGGGGCTGTGAGTTTCGGGGGTAAGAGGAGGGAAATAAGGTTAAGACTCCTAATACTGCTTAGCTTCTAGCCTTGGGTCTTGCCGCAACACCTGCCCAACACCTGTGTGTGTGTGCTTTGCAAGGTTAGCTGGGACTTAGGTAAACCCCACTTTGTCCCTCGCTGACAGGAAGCCTACACATTTTCTACTCTTTCTGCTGTTTCCCTGACCTCACTCTCCCATGGAATTTTAGATTCAATTCAATGGAGTTCAGGTTCCAGTGTGGGTTGGTCACCAGCCTATGCAATCCCCCTAGCATATGGGAAAGCAAAGGATCAGGAGGCATGAGATCCTAGTTCAGTCCTGATCTTTGCTTCCTGGTTTGCCTAAGTCAGATGTTGGACATAGTATTGGGGTAGGGTGCTGATGAGTGGTAGTTGGTGAAGGGGCCATTTTCCACACAAGTCCCCAAGGGAGAGAGACCAATTGGCAAAACAATGGAAAGTATATAATATTAGCTACTTAAATCATAAGTAGTTCTGGGATACTAGGCTCTACTGTTCTATTTATTCCCCACAACATTTCCTAACATTTCCTAGGCATGAAAGATGATGCTGAAGACGTGAGAAAAACAAGCATCCCCTGACAGCCAGAGCCTAGCCTGAGACAGCCACCCTCTGATGTTGTCAGGAGGCATCCCGGCGCTCATCGCTGGGCTGTGGTGTTTCTTGTTCCATGTAAATCGCACAGAACACCACCCTCAGACAAGGTCATGCCGTGACTGTGATGAAGTGAGACAAAAAACAAGACCACTTCATAATTTCATCCCAGCATAGGCAAACACAAGGTCACTATGTAGACCCCGAAATCACAAACTCTTTCTTCATCCGAGTGCCTGCTGCCCTTCACCAGTTCCCATTTTAGCCTTGCTTTCATCTGTGCTACATGAGATTTACTATGATCTCAATCAGATAATCTCCCCCACTTCCTGACAACACCCAATCCAAAGCACACCCCTATCCGTGGAACACTCCCACGAATGACCTAAGCAAGGCCTCCATCCTCAAAGTTCTTTCTGACAGCTGCTTACTGAGATGCCCCACAGTCCCCCAGTGTGTGGTCTCCCAATGCACTGAGCATATGTTCAACCACAGTTGTGTTCCTAATGGTCTGGCTGGAGAGTGCTAGACTGGGAGGTCATTTCCTGAAGTCTGCTGTTCTCATGAGGGCAAGGGGGAAAAGAGCGTCATACACACAAACAGGATGGCTACTGGTGTGCTGGTGCCTCATTGATCAGCAGCAACTCGTCCTGCCCACGGGGTTGGTGGTGTTGGCCCAGACACCAAAGAAGGCTTCTTACAAGTAACTGGAGAAATCTGGATTTCAGTTTTTCCTAACCTGTAAAACGAGGTCAAAGCAGTTTTGTAATGAATAGAAATGCTGGAAAGCATGTAGTGTGATGGTGGGCATCGCCTGGTACGACTGACATGCTTTGCTCATTGTTCATAGTTCTGGCACCTCCACACCTTCCCTTAGAGTCCCTGAGGCTCAGGTGTGTCTGTGTCTCTAGCCCTTGCTTTCCTGAGGGGTCAGAACCCCTATTTGAGGCAGGGCCTTAAACCGAGGAGATGCGGACTGAGCTCCCTCTGTATGGAGGGTTCAATAAATTTCAGGAATTCCAATTTGCTCCAACAGAGAAGGTCCAAGTTCTGTCTGGATCCTGTTATGTGTGCTGAAGAGCTTTCCAGAGTCATAGGGCTGGGGTGGGGAAGGGTCATCCTGGTGTGGACAGGGCAGGTGGCAGTAGAGACGATTGAAGATGCAGGGACAGGGTCCAGTGCCCTCTAGTGGGAAGGGCCCCCCAGACACCTCCTGATTGTCCTCAAAAGAGCTGCTGCACAAGTCTTGCTCTTACTTTGTTTGCATTGCTTGTCTATGTGTTTTTTTTTTAAAAAAAAACACCCCCAAATGTGACAACAGTGATCTTGAATCCAAACCAAGGCTGAAGTTAAACAAGCCCTTACCTTTCTGCAAGATGGGGCAATGGAACAAGAGATCATGAAAAGAG
This sequence comes from Pongo abelii, assembly GCF_028885655.2. Taxonomy (NCBI): domain Eukaryota; kingdom Metazoa; phylum Chordata; class Mammalia; order Primates; family Hominidae; genus Pongo; species Pongo abelii. Next base: position 66,485,560 of record NC_071988.2, read on the forward strand.
AGAAGAAGACGGGCTCCGTGAAGACAGTGTCCTGTCCCTCTCTGAAGCTGGTGCCTAGAAAGGGTTGTTGAGTTAAAACAAATGCGTGACAAGGGGGTGTGGGGCTAACGTGGAGAAATCTAAGAAGAAGAGAGGAGAGGTGATTCTTATTCCTATTTAGCTTTTTAATGTTATAAAGCGGGAAAGGAAGGGTCAACCTAAAATAATTTAAAAGAGTCAGGATCCAATTAAAATAGTTTAAGTGCAAAGATTGAGGGTAGCTGTCCAGGCACACCCAGATACCAGAGAATGATTATTAGTGCTCTTGGTGTGGGGATAAGTGAAGATTATTTATATAGGCAAAAACAGGTGTAGAACAGAATCACAACATTTTCCATACAAAGGCTAACACAGAGATATAGGATTTGATTGGCTGCTATTGATTACACTCCAAAGGATTGCTTAACATCCAGTTGTAAAGAGGTGAAAATCATGAGGGTCTCCATCTCATTTAGCTTAGGTTTGAATAAAGATTAGGGAGTCTCGTTAATGTATAACATCTCAACACAAAGGTCAAGAAGCAACGGTCATTCACCAGAGAAGAAAAACAACTGTGACTCAGTTTCCAGGGCTTAACTTTTGCCCTTGGCATAATAAATAGGGAAGGTCCTGAAATTTTCTTTTCACAGAAGAACAAAGAAGAAGAAGAAGGGAAAGAAAATACAATATTTGAGAAATCGATGTAAGGGTTTAAATAAAAGATCTGAAAGCCACTTTCTGATTTTCGGAGGTACAGGAAAAGAGCCTCATGGCAAGCCAACTAAAGTGGCAAAGCATAATTTTAATCCTTATAGTCCTCCCCTACCTGAGAACAAATATCCTATTTTGTTTCTGCTATTCAAGTTTTGGTTACAATTTTTTGTAAGTTTTGATTTTTGTAGGCAAAAACTGTGAGACCTCTCAAAAGTGATATGGGATAGGGACTCATTTAAGGTGTTAGAAAAAGTGATATGGGATAGGAACTCATTTACTGTTTTAGAATTTCTGGAAAATAGTTTTGCATTTTGAAGCTTTCCTGCTTTATTTTTGCTAGAGGCATTTATTTGTAATTATGTCTGCTGACCCCAGACTATAAGCTACATAATAGAACTTTAATTACATTAGGTACAGGATTTTTTTCTCTTCTCCATTTACATATATGGAGGAATGAAGTACTGGACAGAAAGTTGGCTGGGCATGGTGGCTCACACCTGTAATCCCAGGGCTTTGGGAGGCCAAGGCAGGCAGATCGCTTAAGCCCAGGAGTTTGAGACCAGCCTGGGCAACCTGGTGAAACCTCCATCTCTACAAAAATTAGAAAAATTAGCCAGGCTTCCTGGCATGCACCTGAAGTTCCAGCTACTTGGAAGGCTGAGGTGGGAGGATCACCTCAGCTTGGGGAGGTAGAGGCTGCAGTGAGCCATGATTGTGCCACTGCACTCCAGCCTGGGTGACAGAACAAGACCCTGTCTCAAAAAAATAAAAAGCCTATAGTGACATTCTGAGAACAAGTGTTGTGAATAAGTGAATGATGGAAGTGTAGGGAGAATATTCAATAAAGAAAAATGGCAAAGCAGAGCTGAAGGGAACAGAGATTTCATGCATTCTTAGGCATGGCTGGTGAGTGAGTGACTTCTGTCACACTAACATTTAAAGAAAGCTGCCTGATAGAATGTATTTTAAAATAGATTTCTGGGAAAGTAGATATAGTTTATTTTTAAAACTTTATCATGGGGAATTTTAAACATGTACAAAAGTAGAATAGAACACAACCTCTGTGAACCCACGACTCAGCTTCAACAGTTAATTATAGCCAATCTTGTTTCAGACTGCTGGAATTTTCAGATGGTACTGGAAAGTTACCAAATGAACAAGCCTTCAACTATTCAAGATCTCTAAACCCATAAAGGACAAATGTATTAGCTGTTGATGTGGCTTAGATTGACAACCAACTCTAAGGGATTTTCCATGTGTTTTGTCATTCCTCTAACTTGAAGTAACATAATCATTAGCATAAATGCAAAAACATTTTTGTGATGCAGAGGTTTAATTGTTGAAATGGCCTTAACTTTTACAGTGGCTAAATAATATAAAAAATAATGAGACTGAAGCTGCAGTATAAGGAAGTAACCACATTTATTTGGAAAATTGTAACGAAACAACAGCACTTTATAACTAATATAGATTATAGAATATAGTTCTATGAATATATATATGCAAAAGTGACAACTTCTACCTCTCACAGCTGTTTTACATGCCTTCTAGGTTTTCACTTTTCCATCTACCCCTTACTTTTCTGGAATTATCCCAAAAGGATGGGGCCAGACTCAAAATTTCTGTTTGTCTTGCCCCTTTCCTGTTGATGTTTTCTCTTGTGGCATGTCATTAGAAGATTTTACTGATCAATGTGTTAAATCAAAGAATGCTAGAGCAGAAAGAGAGTTCCTGGAAAATAGTTCAAACTTTCCAAAGTCAAGATGAGGAAACAGAAGCCCTGAGATCTTATCAAGACTTGCTTGCATCACTTTCCAAGTTGGTTTTACCTAAAGCAAGAAAGGAGGGACTGGTGACGGTTGCCCAGAGTAGAAGCAGCGTCACTGTTCTGTGTCGTGGGTGCTTGCAGGAGAAAGGGAATGCAAGTTCACTTGTACCTCTTGAAATCTCCATCTCTCCCTGGTGCCTGCTCAAAGAAGCATGTGGAGGCCTGAGCTGCAGGGTTTAGGGCAAGGAAAGAGAAAGAGCTGGTCTTAGCAATCAGGAGGTAGAGCAGAAACCAGAGGGGCTTATATATAGAATTTCACCCTTTCCAGTCCATCACCCAAATGATCTAGGGCTGTTTTCAAGCTCTCGTTTCAGTAGCACAACCTTTTTGAAAAATAAAATCTAATGTAAAACCTAACTGTGTGTATATGGAATTTTTTTTCCCTCAGCTTTATTGAGGTACGATTGACAAATAAGTATTGTATATATTTAAAGTGTACAACAGGATGGTTGTACACCTTCCTGTGTACATTGTGAGATGACTACAGTTAAGTTAATTAGCCAATACTCTTGTGTATGTGTGATGAGAACATTTAAGATCCCTCTTAGCAAATTTCATGTATGTAATCCATTATTATTAACTATGTCACCATGCTATATATTAGATTATGAGAATTTACTCATCTTAAACTGAAATTTGTAACCTTTGACTAATACCTCCTCATTTTCCCCTTCTCTAGCCCTAGTAACCACCATTCTATTCTGTTTTTATGAGTTCCATTTTTTAGATTCCATATATAAGTGATATCATGCAGTATTTGCCTTTTTATGTCTTGCTTACTTCACTTAGCATAATGTCCTCCAGGTTCATTCATGTTCTTGCAAATGACAGGATTTCCTCCTTTTTGAAGGCTGAATAATATTTAATGGTGTGCATATATATATATATATATATATGACATGTATTTATCCATTCATCTGTCAATGGGCACTTAGGATGTTTTGCATCTTGGCTACGGTAAATAATGCTGCAATGAAATGGTAATGCAGATATGTCTTGGAAGTTACCGAATTTACATCCTTTGGATATATACCCAATAGTGGGACTGCTGGGTCATATGGTATTTCTGTTTTTAATTTTTTGAGGAACCTCCACACTTTTTTCCGTATAATGGCTGTACCAATGTACATTCCCCCCAACAATATATAAGGGTTCTGTCTTAGTCCATTTTGTGCTGCTTATAACAAAATAGCTGAGACTGGGTAATCTGTAAAGAACAGAGATTCACTTCTTATAGTTCTGAAGTATGGGAGGTCCAAGATCAAGGGGCCCCTCTCTGGGCCTGGACTTTAGTGCTGTGCCATCCCACAGTGGAAGATGGAAGGGGAAGAGAGTGCAAGCAAGAGGGAAGAAGAGGTCAAAATCACGGCCTCAAGCACTTCATCATTTGCATTAATCCGTTCATGAGGGTGGAGCCCTCGTGACCTAAAAACACCTTCCATTAGGCCTCACCTCCCAACACTGATGCATTGGGGGTTAAGTTACTAACACGTGCTTTTTCGGGGACACATTCAAACCATAGCAGGTTCCCTTTTCTCCACATCCTTGCCAACACTTATCTTTCAACTTTTTGGAAATAACCACCCTGACAGGCATGAAGTGATGTTTCATTGTGATTTTGACTTGCATTTGTCTGATGCTTAGTAATGTTAAGCATCTTTTCATATATCTGTTGACCACTTGTGTATATATGGTGTTTTATGTGGCATTTTATTAGTATACATTCCTTTTATAAATTCTTTTTAGAATGAGAACAATGCAACTATCTGAGGAACATGAAATTTTGAAATCAAGGATTGTCAATGACAATAGTATTCTTGTATTGGTCTTAGCACCCAATTTACATCTGAACTTTTATTTCACTCACATGGAATTATGAAAATTCAAGTTTGCACTGATACATGGTTGCATATTGTGTTTCATTTTGTTTTTTAAACAACTGCCTTGCAATCTCCAAGATCTTTTCAATAAAACCAAAATAGTGGGGAAACTTTTATTTTTATGATTTCTCATTAAAATAAGTTAACCTCTCAGATTACCTCGGTTAGAGTCTCCAAGGAGTTCAAATTTGATTTATAACACAGTTGAGTATATCTGTTGGTTATTAAGCCAAGTTATATTTTAAAAGTGAAACTCTAATGACAACATTTGTGGAACCCCTGAAGCAGGGGTCCGTAGAACATAGTTTGAAAACCACTAATCTGGTGTTGAAGAAGTAAGGCCTCCTTTATTTCCTCACCCCAAAAGTTTTTCAGCCTTTCCCGCTGCCCTTTCTTGGCTTATTTTCCCCTTTAGAGTGGTGTTGAACTCATTTTAACTAAATTTCATTAAGTTAGCACTGTTGTTGGTAGGAGGATGGAAAAAAGGGTAAAGTGGCTGCTTGTTCTGCCTGGGACCTTGCATTCCCACCTCCCTTCCTTCTTTCGCCTCCATCCCATGGCATAAAGGGGGTGGGTTCGAGTCAGCCCCAAGTAAAATCGTGAAGCAGGTGGACTTCAGCTCCAGGACTGAAGAAGCTGTGAGAAGGAAGTCCACCTACTGTTTTTGGCATCCCCTTCCCTTTAGGAAGATGTGGTAGCAAGCTGCTCTGTTTGGACATGCTGTGCTCCCTGTGCCCCCAACACACACTGAGATCCCTGGGGGCCGTGATCCAGATTTTTTTCTTCTGCCATATCAAAACTTACAGAATGGGAAGTGTCCCATGATTTAGACACTGCTTTCTGCTAGGTGTTTTCTAGCTAATATGTTTAGCATATACGCAGTAGCAAGCTAATCCAGCTGATATGTTTACTGGTACTCGTTTGCCAATGTTAGTTATTTTTTCTCACACATTTGTTAAGCAATTAATCTGCAATGAGTAATAAGCTGAGTACTTTACATGATCATTGGGTTCTCACAGCAACCCTGTGAGATAGGATCTCTCTCTCATTATCATTCCCATCTAGGGATGAGAACACTGAGGCCAGGATTTAAAAGAGCTGAGAGTCCTTTTGGAACCCTTTGTTTTGGTGACCACCCAGGCCACGTGGTGCAAATTTCAGGTACAAATGATGAGGTGGTTTAGAAGCAAGCTTTTGTTCATCTGAAAGAATAGAGCTTTCCCCAATAACACAGCAGTTAAGAGCACAGTCTTTGAAGTAAAAATAACACAAATTTGAATGTTGGCTCAGCCACTTACCAACTGTATGAAACTCAGTGTCCTCATCTGTAAAATGGGAGATAATAACAGTACCTACGTCTAAGTGTTGTTGTGAGGATTAAATGAGATAAAGTGTGTCAAACACATAACCTGATGCCTGTCACTGTGTTCAGTGCATTCAATACATTCAATGCTGGAATGTAAGTGCTCAGAAAGTGTTAGCTGTTATTTTATTATTATTAACTCATTATTAGGCCTGAGCTAGCTGAACATGGAAGAACTGCTCAAATCTTCCACTGAAGCACATGTTTAAAATAGGAATAAGTATAAGTTATCTGGAATAATTTAAGAAACAAAATGAGACTGTGCTAACACCATTTAGCTTAATTCCTTTATTCTTTGAAGGTATGCTCACCCTTTGGATCATATACAGTCTCTGCTGTGGCCTGGTTCTAAAATTAGCTCTAATATCTTCTTTTCTTTTAGGGCAACAAACTCTGCAGATTGGGCTCTTGCACATAGATGGATGCTGCTTTGGTCAGCCAATGAAAGAGAAGGCAGAAAGAGCTGATATTATCAAGTCTTGCTTCTTGTTCTTCGAGCAAACTTTTTCTATACCTAGCTTTGGGACAAATTTTGCCCCTGGGAGCCAATCATGCTGCCAGTGTCCATTGAAGTCAGCATTTTATTCACAAGTGCTGTTTCTGCACCTCTTGAAGCACAGAGGGTCTTGCCCGACACAGCCTTCCTCACATGTATGCCAGGGACCCTCTCAGAGAGCGGCAGTCGGTGCTCACATAGGTCCAGATTCACAGCTGTTAGAACCTCTCCAGAGCTTCAAGTCAGTGGGGCCCACGGTGAAGGCAGCCTTCTCTGCCCCTTTTCATCTGCTGAAGATGGCCTTGGCAACACCAACGGCTCCAAATCATAGCAATTTGGCAACCTCTTACCTGAGCCATTTAGGAAACTTCTTATACAGAAACACTCTTGGGTTTCCCTAGTTCTAGTCAGATCACATGTTTGGTTTTATTAAAACATGTTTGTATTATTTAAAAGATGAAAGTACTAAATGCTTATTGTCCACAGTTAGGAAAACATAATAAAAAAGAATCTTCACAAGGCTTTTTTTCTTATTATTTTTGTAGTTTGACTTCCATATGCATTTTTTAAAATAAAGTTACTTGACTAATTCAACACTGGCATGTGGATAGCTAAGCCTCTGAGCCTACTAGTGTAAGTCCTTCCTGCTCTATGTAGAAAAGTGTTAAGTATAAAAATGCTGTTTACATCTGTGTGAAGATAGTCACTGCAAAGTTGCATATAATGTCAAAAAGATCTAAATGTTCCTTAAATAAATAACAATATATCCATATTATGAAATTGTATGCAGTAATTTTGACACAGAAATCATGATCATATTTAAAAATTCACCAAAAATATCCAGTTAAATAGAGTGAAAACCGAAAGTTCCCCTTTATTCCAATTCCATTTTTTTCCCAAAGATAACTGCTAATGAAAGTTTGTGGTAGGCCCTTACAGACCTGTTTTTGCATTAACGCATGTATATTTGCACATAGATATATATAAATATATATGGTTTTAGTTTTAATTTTTAAAACAAAGATTATTAAGTTTTATTCTGCAACTTGGTCTTTCAACTTAATAGTCTTAGAGATTTTTCTATACTAGAGTGACTTCATTTAAAATAAATTACTGGGCCAGGCGCAGTGGCTCACGCCTGTAATCCCAGCACTTTGGGAGGCCGAGGTGGGCAGATCACTTGAGGTCAGGAGTTCAAGACCAGCCTGGCCAACAAGGTGAAACCCCATCTCTACTAAAAATACAAAAAATCAGATGGGTGTGGTGGTGTGTGCCTGTAATCCCAGCTACTTGGGAGGCTGAGGCGGGAGAATCGCTGGAACCTGGGAGGTAGAGGTTGCAGTGAGCTGGGATCATGCCACTGCAGCCCAGCCTGGGAGACAGAGTGAGACTCCATCTCAAAAAAAATTACTGCATATAATTCCATAATATAGATGTATCATAGCTACTTTTATGTATGCATACAACCTTGCAAAGCCAAGCACGGTAGCTCATATGTATAATTCCAGCACTTTGGGAGGCCAAGGCGGGTAGATCAGTTGAGCTCAAGATTTCAAGGCCAGCCTGGGCAACATGGCAAAACCCCATCTCTACAAAAAATATAAAATTAGCCAGGTGTGATGGTGCATGCTCTGCTGCTCAGGAGGCTGGGGTAGGAGGATCGCTTGAGCCCAGGGAGGTTGAGGCTGCAGTTAGCCATGATTGTGCCACTGCACTCCAGGCTGGGCAACAGAGTGACAGAGTGAGACCTTGTCTCAAAACAAAAACGAAAACAAAACCCACAAACAACAACAACAACAGCAACAAAAACCTTGGAGTGAATATCTTTGCACATATGTAAACCACATTTTTAAACTTAAAAATTTTCCCTATAGGGCAGGAAGGACTTATACCAGTAGGCTCGGAAGGCTTAGCTGTATCCATGTGCAAGTGTTGAATTTGTCCTGAGAAAGTACTTGGGGAAATTACAGGAACTCATTAAATCTTTTGGACCAAGAGCTAACACTGAACCCTAGAACTACCTGGTTTTATGAATGCCAAAAGAGATTTTTTTAGTTTCACATTTGTTTAATGAACACAGGCCCTGGAACCGTCATCTAAGTATAGTAATTTGAGATATAATTTTAAGATTACTGGAAGACAGTGTAATAGGCTTGATGTCTGTCCTCATCTGGTGTTTGAAATTCTTTCCTCTTGAGTATTCCAGGCCCAAGAGGGGCTTGAAAGTTGATAATGTGTGTTTTTCCACTGTTGCCCTTTCAACAGGGTTTAGAATTTCCAACTGGTCTAATTGTGAAACTTGTCTTCTTGCTGAAATGTTTTTCCTTGATTTGGGGTTTTCTTGAAATTATTGCCAAAGTCATATGACATAAATTGTAAATGCCACAAAATTTATTCTGCTATTCTTGAGATAAAACATGGAAATCTGAAAGTTGAAGGCTAGGACTTGGGAAGAGAACTTAAGAAGATACCATTTCAAAATCCTTAATGAAGGGATTATATCACCTGCTTGCTTTGACTTGAAAGTCTCTTGAATGATCTTGTTCGTCTGTCAGACAATCCCTGCATCAATATTAATAAACCCACTCTAGCCTGAGGGTGGGTTTGTGCTGAAACACTGAGGGAGGCAAAGTGCAGCAGGAGTAGAATCTGAATTCCAAACCCAGACTATGCCTAGAGCAGGGGTTCTCCAGCCTGACTGTGTCAGAGCCAGCAGGATGCTTTCACCACCACCAGCAACACCAGCAACACCCCCAGCACCAGCAGCACCAGCAGCACCACCAGCACCAGCAACAATAACATAGTTTCTCATATACCGAATGAAAAACTATGACCTGACCAAATTTTTCACCTAAGATAATGGCAATTTCTTAATCTATCTCTGTTCCATAGCTGAACTCCTGCAACATAGATGATGACCATAACATCTACCAAATCCCAGACTCTGGCATGGGTCCAGCTCACCCATGAGCATTTATAGTAAATTATATTTCAGTGGAATAAGTTATTTGTGTGGAGTTTGTGATAGTCACATGAATGATGATACTTATTACATTTATGCTTATAGTGATTTTAATGATTATTGTCATACCTTGAAAGATATTATATTGATAGACCAATAAAAAAAACTGACCAGGTAGATTTGTGATGATGGCAAGTATAAATAAAACACCTCCTTTCCTTCATTCCTCCAGGTTCATCCCTTCACCTCCAACATATACATCAATCACAGAGGTATCTCTTCATGTCTATTGCCAACCCCCTAGTCCAAGCCACCATACTGTCTTGCTTCCTCAATCCATTCATGGCACAGCAACCTGAGGGCTTTCTTTTGTCTTTTTATTTTGAAAAATTGTAAACCTACAGAAAAGTTGCAAGAATAGACAACAAACAACTATCTATCCTTCATCTAGATTTACCAGTTTTAATAATTTGTCATCTTATCTCTCTTTATATAGGCATATTTTGATTATTACAATTACTGTTATTACATTATTGTTGCTGATTCATTTATGAGTATGGTGGAGACATCATAACCCTTTGCTCCTGATTATTTCAGTCTGTAACCTCTACCAAGGACATTTTCTTCCATAACTACAGCTACAATGATCAGGAAATTTGACATTGATTCAATACTACTATCTACTATAGAGTCCAAATTCAAATTTTACCAAGTGTCCGCAAAATGTCCTACCTAAAAAGTTACTTTCTTCCAGAATCCAATCCTGGACAGATACTTGCTTGTCATGTGCCTTCAGCTTTCTTTAATCTCAGGCTTTCTTTGTCTTTTGTGACATTAGGACTTTTGAAGAGTACAGGCCAGTAATTTATACTACACTCCCCCATTTGGGTTTGTCTGAGATTTCCTCGTGAGTAAATCCAGGTGATGCATGTTTGGTAGGGTCCCTCTCAGGTTATCACATCAGGAGCAGAAGGACCTTTGAAATTAGTGGATCAGACTGTGCTCCCACTGGGCACATTCTCCAGTGAATGTATCATCCTCCAGTGGCATCTCGTGGAGTCAGCTGTTCCATACTAAGGTCCTACACACGCCAGCCCCTCCTTCTATCCTGCTATGCTTCTTCCTTGCACTGAGCTCTGGCCGCACTGGGCTTTGTCCAGTTCCTCGAGCAGGTCAAACTCTCTCCTTTAAAACCTCTTCCTCACTCTGTTCTGCTTCCAGTTCATTGGCCTGTACGTTCCAGGAGTTCAGCTATGGAACAGAGATAGAGTAAGAAATTGCCATGACCTTGAAATGGAAAGAACTGCAAGGTGAATTGTGTTAAAATTTTGTCTTTTACCCCACTACAGCTTTTGGATTACCCCAAAGTCAGAATAAGCCATTCTGGTACTTGACATATTCAGAAGTGTGACTCATCCTTCTCCCATGTGACAGGTTTAGTTGGTGGTTGTGTGTGTGTGTGCACGTGTGTGTGTCTAAAATTTTTGCAATAAGACAATCTAAAAGGCAGCTCATAAAAATCACTTAAAAATGTTTTTTATGTTTTTTTTTGAAATATTTTTGGCACCTTAGTTATAAAAAGTAAGTGTATTCATGTTTATAAAGCTAGATGATCTGGTTAAATAATTCCATTTAGAATTCTTGGGGAAATCATAAGCAATTATTCCTAATAGGTCTTCTCAAATTCCATTCGAAATCATCACCATAAGTCTGTTTCCCAGATTCCCAGAAGAGCCTTGTGTTACCGTTGCTGTATGAGATGAAGCAGTGTGGGGGTATCATGGGGTGAAGATGTTTACAAAGATGCAATTCTGGAGGTTGAGAAGTCCAAGATCAAGGTGCCAGCAGATTCCATGTCTGGTGAGGGCTGATTCCTCATAGATGGCACTTTTTATGTGTCCTCACGTGGCAGAAGGGCAAACATAGATTTTGAATTTTAGAATAACTTAGATTTACAGAGAAGTTGTAAGGATATTACAGAGAGTTCCTGATTTTCTTCACACAGTTTCCCTAATTTTAATATCTTACATTACCTTGGTAAATTTGTCAAAACTAGGAAACCAACATTGGTACATTATTTTTAACTAACCTTCTGATATGGTTTGGCAGTGTCCCCACCCAAATCTTGTTCTGAATTGTAGCTCCCATAATTCCCATGTGTTGTGAGAGGATCTGGTGGGAGATAATGGAATCATGGGGGCAGTTTCCCCCATACTGTTCTCATGGTAGTGAATAAGTCTCATGAGATCTGATGATTTTATAGGGGGTTTCCCTTTTCGCTTGGCTCTCTCATTGTCTCTCTTCCCTGCCACCATGTAGGATGTGACTTGCTCCTCCTTGCCTTCTGCCATGATGGTGGCAGCCTCCCCAGCCATGTGGAACTGTGAGTCAATTAAACCTCTCTCTTTCATAATTACCCAGTTTCGGATACATCTTTATCAGTAGCATGAGAACAGACTAATACAACTTCAGACTTTATTCAGATTTGACTTGTTTTCCACTTATGTTCTCTTTCTGTCTGAAGATCCAATCCAGGTTACTACCCTGCATTTATTTGTCATGTCTTCTTAGTCTTCCCCGGTCTGGGACAATTTATTTTAAAAGTCATTTTTTTTATCAACATAGTACACACATATAATTTAAAAACCCAACTAGCGCCAAAAGATTTACAATGCAAAATAGGAGCTCATCAGCTATAATCTATGCAATACCCCAGAAATAACCACCTTGCTGGCTTTGGCCACTTCTGGTGTTTACCTCTCTATTTATAAGTAATACAAATTACCTAACTTGTATTAGATTACTTTGAAATTAAGTTACTATTAAAAATGCAAAAATATGTTGGAGGTAAAATAAGACACAGAACACCACACAAAACTAATGAATGATTTAATTGGATATTGCGAGTTGAGCACTTTTGTAACTACCACCCAAGACAAGAAACAGAATACTGGCAAACACCCTAGTAGCCCCTCCCCCTGCCCTGTTCTAATCAGAAGGAAACACTTTCCTGACTTTTATAGCTATAATTGTCTTGTGTTTTGAAAAATAGTTTTATTACCCAGTGTACATTGTTGAGCACTATGGTTTGTTTAGTCTTAACCATTTAAAAATTGTTATTATTATTTTTTGAGACAGGGTCTCACTCTGTTGCCCAGGTTGGAGTGCTGTAGCACAATCACAGCTCACTGCAGCCTCGACCTCCCAGGCTCAGGTGATCCTCCCACCTCAGCCTCCCAAGCAGCCTAGGACTACAGGTGCATGCCATCATGTCTGGCTAATTTTTTAAGTCTCTTTTAATTTACAGGTTTCTTCTCCATCCCTTTCTTTTCCTTAAAATCCCCTCTCCTCCCCTCCCCTTCCCTCCCCTCCCTTCCCCTCCCCTTCCCATCCTTTCCCTTCCCTTTCTTTTACAAAATCCACAGTTTGAATATTCTTACTGTTAATCTTGGAGAGTATCCTTTACGTGACCTTGTCCTAATGCCCGGAGTCTTTTATACATTGGCTAAATATGCAAGTAGAGACTGCCTACCCTGAGAAACATGTTTTTTTTTTCTTTTTTTAATAAAAAAAGTTTGTGGGCACATAGTAAGTAGGTGTATATATTTATGGGTTATGAGATATTTTGCTATAGGCATATGATGCATAATAATTACATCAGGGTAAATGAGGCATTCATCACCTCAAGCATTTATCCTTTGTGTTACAAACAATCCAATTATACTTTTTAAATTGTTTTTAAATGTACAATTAAATTATGATTGACTATAGTCACCCTGTTGTGCTATCAAATACTAGATCTTATTCTTTCTATTTTTTAATACCCATTAACCATGCCTCCCTGTTCCCTGCCAACTCTTCCCAGCCTCAGGTAACCATCATTCTACTCTCTTATATTTTCTCCTCTTGTTTTTTGAGAAAGACATATTGTAAGCAATCAAATCATTTTAGGAAGGCAGGAAGATCAAGGCTGAATAGAAGTGTAGGCACTTGGTAGTGACCGGCAGAATTTTACCCATATTTTTGCCTTTAGCAGAAAAAACTCTACTATTTTATATATGTTATATCTAGTTTTTGAACAAAGATGGCTTTAAAAATAGCTTACTGATTAAAAGTAGGTGCTCTGATGGTCTGCCTGAGTTTATATCCTGGCCTGTCCATTTCTTAGTGGCTTTGTGACCTTGGACAAGTTATTTAACCTCTTGGTGCCTCAGTATTCTCTTCTGTAATATGGAGGTGATAATTGGCATAGGGTTGTTGTGAGGACCAAATGAGATAATAAATATAAAGTGCTTTGAAAAGTGGTTGGCAAGCACAGAGTAAATGCTTAATATTTTAAGCTTCCATTACTATTCTTTGCAATGGTGAATAGATTGAAAATGATCAATTTAAGTTTAATGTACATGCCCAGGACTTTCAATTCATTTATTCACTTTTACTCCTGGTACATTTCCAGCTCTTATTCGTGGGATGAGGATAAAATTAATTCATCCACAGCCGTTCTTTAATCTCTGGCTATTTTCTGACTCTTCGGCAAATAAATTATCAGCCTTTAAACTAAACAATTAGTCCCAGCTTGAAAGAATTTGTAAATATCTCCAAGGCCATGCACAATGGAACAAATCTTTTGTTTCCTCTGTTTATACATAAACTTCGGAAGCGACTGCTGAAACCACAGCTCTGCTCTAGGGCATCAAGAAGAAGAAGAAGAAAAAAAAGACTATAGTAATTAACATTCGGCAACAAAGAGGAAACAAATATATTTCTATGCGCATCTTTAAAACCCAGAAATCTCTCTCCCTAAGTCTGCAATTATATTTTCTAATATATAGGTGGTTATACCCTTGTAGTGGGTTGAATTGAATCCCCCAAAACAATATATCCAAGTCCTAACCCCTGATACGTGGGAAGGTGCACTTATTTAGAAATAGGGTCTTATCAGGTACAACTAAGTTAAAGATTTCAAGATGAGATCATTCTGTATTTAGGCTGAATCCTAAATCCAACAACTGGTTTCTTTCTAAGAGACAGAAAAGGAGAAACAGACACAGAGACACAGAGGGAAAGCCAGTGAAACCAGGAAGAGATTGGAGTGGTATGTCTACAAGCCAGGGAATGACAAGAGGGGCTGGCAACCACCAGAAGCCAGGAGAGTGGCATGGAGCAGCTTCTCCCGCAGAGCCCGCAGAAGGAGCCAACCCTGCCAACACCTTGATTTTGGACTTCTGGCTTCCAGAGCTGGGAGAGAATACATTTCTGTTGTTTCAAGCTGCCAGGTTTGTGCTAATTTGTCATGGCAGCCCTGAGATAAAGGATAAAGGATACTCTGAACATTTAAGAAAAATCAAAACTAAAGAAATTAGAGGCAAATCTAGACATTCTACTTCTACCAGAACAAACACCCACCTCCCCCATACATCTCTTGTTTACCCTAAACTAAATGCATTTGGGAAAAGGGCAAGTTCTAGTTAGCTACCATGTCATACACCAATGTCTATGCTTTTAAGGAATCCAAATATTTAAACTGCATTGCATATAAACTAATCATTCTTAGATGACTCAGAAGGCATTCCACATTCTTCAGAAATCAGGGGGTTACTTGCTGTCCTAGTCTTTTCCTGCTGATGTAACAAAATCCCACAGGCTGGGTAATTTATAAAGTACAGGAATTAATTTTCTCGCAGTTCTGGAGGCTGGGAATTCCAAGATCAAGGTGCCAGCAGGTTTGGTGTCTGGTGAAAGCTGCACTCTGCTTTCAAGATGGTACCTTGTTGCTGCATTCTCCAGCGAGGAAGAACACGATTTCCTCACACATTGGAAGGGAGAGCACGCAGATTTATAAGAGTCTTAATCCCATTCATGAGGGAGGAACCCTTGTGGCCTAATCGGCTCTTAAAGTCCCCTCCTCTTAATACTGTCACATTGGCAACACTTAGATTCTGGAGGTGATATATTCAAATCCTAGCACCTGTAATGTCTTCATCATTCTCAACCTGACATCCGATTAATCACCAAGTTTTATAAACATTACCTTCTAAATATCTCTTGAGTTCATCCACTTCCTTCTGTCCTGTCTGTCTCTCTTGGATCCAAGCCACTATTTGTTCTCTCTCTGACAACTGCAGCAGTCTCTGAAATGGTCCCCCCATCCCATTCACTGCACTGCAGTGCAGCACAGTCTTGTGACAATACAAGTCTGATTGTGTTTTCTCTTTCAGTGCAGCCCCTAGGGCTCCTTGGACAAAAACCAAACTCCTTGAGAGATGAGGCCTTGTTTTCTTCTTTCCTCTATATCAGTGCCTAAAACAATGCATGGCACACAGTAGGCGCTCAATAAACACTGTAATGAATGACTTAAACTACAATGCTCTGTGTAATCTACCTCGAGATCTAGTCTAGTCCCAGTGAACTGGCCATGTGACTTAGGAAAATCATTGAAATTCTCAGGCTTCATCCAGAGTCCCACCCCTTCTAGACTATTTACTGTGTGTTAGCCACACTGGGCTTTATGGACTTTGCATCTGTGTGGTTCCTTTTTCTCTCAAGGGTTTTTACCAGGCAGTTCCCTTTTACATCTCACGTCTTCTCCCCGAGCATCTACACACCAAATGCCACTTTCTTAGTGCTATGGTCTGAATGTTTGTGTTCCCTGAAAATTCATATGTTGATTCCAAATTGCCAATGTAATGTTATTAGGAAGTGGGGCCCTTGGGAGGCTATTGAGTCATGAGAGTGGAACCCTCATGAATGGGGTTAGTGCTGGTATAAACAAGGCCTGAGGGAGCTAGCTTGCCTCTTCTGCCATGTAAGGACTTAGTGAGAAAGTGCCATCTGTGAACCGGAAATCAGGCCCTCCCCATACATGAATCTGCTGGTGTCTTGATCTTGGACTTCCCAGTCTCTGGAACTGTAAGAAATAGATTTCTGTTGTTTATAAGCCATTTGGTCTATGGTATTTATTATGGCCCTCAACAGACTACGAGGACACCTAGTGAAACTTCACAGATGAAGTGGCATATCCCTATTACAGGCTCCCATAAGATTTTGTACATTTCCTTCACAATGCATATGACTTTGTAATTATATATTTATTTGGTGATTAGTTATTTATTCTCTCCCACGCCTACTAGACTTCAAGTTCCAGAAGGAGACACACAGGCTCCTTTGTTCACTACTTATTCACCACTATATCCCCAGAGCCAAGCAAAGTGCCTGGTACATAACAGTTGCTTAATAATGGTGGAATGAGTGAATTTGCCCTGTGGTGTCTCAGCATTGCTTTGTGGCTATCAATATGCAGAACGTGTTTTGTGGAAAAAAAAAAAAAAAAGGGTGGAGATTTCTGGCTTTAAGGTTCATGATATTTAGGTTTTAGGCATTCACAGTAACATTCACTGAAACCCAAGATGGGCAGAAGAGTCTGTGTTCTCCTCTGGGCACACAGCTGGGGTATGGTGGAGGTTGGGAGAGAAAGAGACAGGTAGAGGTGGTGCATGGCAGGCAGGATGCTAAGGAGAAACATGCAAAAGCAGCAAGAAAAGTAGAGCTTTTGGCTTCCCTTGAACTTTGCACTTGACAGTCCCGGGCAGGTAAACTACCAATCAGAGAAGGAACAGCAGGATGGAGGCTGGGCAAGGACAGAGGGCAGGGATATGTGATGCTTGAGAGGCTGCAGCGGGTAGAGACATGGAGCCCATTTTTTGGGGAAATGCTTTTCTAGCTCTGTACCTCATGGTTTCCATGAGAAATAAAACAATATTTAGTGGTGCTTAAAGTTTCCATTTTCTCCCTGATTCAGCTAGTATAATATTGTATATCAGCAGGCCAAGAAACCAGAAGGCGAGATAAGAATCAACACTTTGTGAGAGGCTTCAGTGGGCTAGGTACTGTGCTAGGCAGTTTCATATTTTCATTAGTTTCTCAGCCTGTCCTCTCTCCCTCCCTCCCTTCCTTCCCCGCTTTTGCTCACCCATTCACTCATTTATATGTCTCAAGCACTGTGTTAAGTGCTGAGAATACATTGATGATTATGATTGAGACCTGCATGGTCCCTGCTGTCATGGGGCTTACACTTCAGTTTTTAAAAAAGTCCTCCTACCAATCCATTACAATCTGTATTATCCCTATTTTACAGGTGGGGAAATAGTCTCCAATAGGTTAAGCTGATTTACCTGAGGAAATGGCCTGGATTCAATATTTGATCTATACACTATTATTAGATATGTAGAATTTAGAATTCCTTCCCACTCAGGACACTTTGCAGCCCTTGGGAAAGTCACAATCTCTACTAAGAGCCTCACTGTAGAGGAAGCAGTAGGAATAGGGTAGAGGTAAAGGAAGGGGCATGGTGGGGGCCTCTGTTCAGACATAGGAAGCTGGCAGAGGCATTGGTGCCCAATCACATCCCTGTCACCCTCACCATTCAGAAACATGTCAGAGTCACCTACTGCAAGTCCTGGGGATTTTTCACACAAAGGGTTGCTCTCAGCCTGGCTACAGGGAGCATGAATGGGCCAGGGAGGGAATACTCCTGGGAAGAGGTCTCAGCCAATGACAGCAGAGATGGGGCTAGAGGATAAATACCCTCAAGGGGCGCGTCTTACACTATCTCCCAGAGTTCTCCTGCAGGATAAGCCTCAGTTGCCCACAGGAGTCACCTGCTCAATAATGCACGCTTCACTGCCTTCCTTCCCTTTCTTCTCTTATTTCTTCACTTCCTGGGATTGCCTCTAAAATTAACTACTTGCTCTCTAGTCCTTGTCTCAGGTATGCTTCTGGGAGACACCATACTAAGAAAGGCAGTAACACTTCATACACTAGCACGTTCTAGTGTGGACCCTACTATTTAATAGCCATATAACCTTGGAAAGATCATTTAATTGAGAACTCAGTTTCTTTAATCTTAGAGATGGGGAATAATATCTTCCATGCCTCCCTCATGGGGTGAATGTGGGGCAAGGATCAAATGAGAAAATGTCTTGGTAAATTATACAGTCCACAGAAATCTGGTGTGGAGTTGGTATACTTGGATATTTTTCATGGTGTTGAAATGAAATAGTTAAAGTGCATGTGAGTCCCCAGTTCAAAGGCCACCTCAGGCTGGGTCCCCACGGATGTGTCTTCTTAACAACATGCCCTAGTTTTGTGGTCAACCAGTGGCAGGGCTGGGATTTCATCCCAGGCAGTCTGCGACCAGAGCCAGTTCCCTTGGCCACCTCACTACACTGCCTCCCTGGAAGAGTAGAGCAGTAAGACTTGGGTTCAAGACTGAGCTCTGCTGTTCATTTACTCCTGCTTCAGTTTGCTGATCTTTAAAGTGGAAATTAATGATTGCTATGTCTCAGAGTTGTTGCGAGGATTAATTGAAATAATGGTCATGCAAAAGCTTTAAGAACTACAAAGTATTATGCAAATATTGTAATTTTGATGAGGATTACAGAGAAGACCCAGAAGAAAGAGAAGCCAGCATGCTGACTTAGAGTGATGGGCATAGCAGAGGTGACAGAGAACAGTGGGAGGCTCACGAAACCCATGTCCTTGCCCTCCTGGGAACAGAGGAAGATTGCATTTCCCAGCCTCCCTTGCAGTTAATACGGATTCCTCACTGACCTCTGGTCAGAGGGGTGTAAGTGATGCTTGCTTCTTTCCAGCCTGCCCCTAAATCCTCCCACATGCTTCTCCTTGCTCTACCTTCTTCCATCTTCTGCAGGCCAGATGCACAAGTTCTATGTAGTAACCCCAAGACTCAGCTAGAAAGCAGCTCCCTGGGCTACCTCCCCAACAGCCAGTTGAGCTTTACATGAGCGAGAAATACAATTGTCTTCTGTGATGCCACTGAGAGTGGGGTTATTTGTGAGCATACCTAATCGAGCAGATGACAATATATACCTGGTTTTGTTTTATTTTATTTTATTTTACTTTTTTGTCCCTAGCAAATAGCAATCACATTCTAGAATTCAAGAGTATATTAGTTGGGTAGAGAATCCTTTTTTAAAATAAGCTGACCAAAGATGAAATTCTTGCTCCATACGGTTTTAACTAAAAAACAAGCCAACAAATAATTTGCTGTCCCTTTAACTTCACTTTCTAACAAAATGAAAAACAGGATTTAAAAAATAATAATTCTTTGAAACTTTGGGGATACATGTTCTGGTATTAATCCTATTCCCAAATCTCATTATCCTATGGAGAATCCCTGATACAATTTACAGGGGCTTGAGCTCTATTTGAAAAACAAAAAGTGCAATCATCTCTTTATGATGGAGGTTTTTCCTGGGGGGGCGGTGTGTGATTTGTGGAATGTGGTTTAAGTTAAGCTTTCGCAGCAGGGGTACTTCATATGAACAGGGATTACTCTCTCGGCTAAACCCTTTAGAAGGTCACTGCGATCAGCAGCAAAGGGCAGCATATCTATTTTAGACACCAGGCTCAAACTTGGAATTGAAGAAAACCGCAAAATGAAACCCGCCCCATGAAAACAAGGGCACCTTGGTTTTGGGAGGCAGGAAAAACTGCGGGTCAGGAATCTCAGCTATCAAAATCACCGCAGCAACCTCTAAACAACCAGAAGAGGTTTGTCATAGTGTGAAATTTAAAGAGCGGAAATATGGCAAGAGCCCACTGAATCTCTGCAGCATTATGGTGGTTTACTTTATATTTCAGATTAAGAAGAGTTTCTGGGTTTAGCATGCAGGAACTGGGTTCTTTTTCTTGCTGCAGAATTTTTTTGGTGAATCCAGATGGTAGAACTTTATGAGAATCACATTCCTTTTTGGGGTCTGAGAGATCTAGGAAATCTACTTTATTAGGCAGTTCATTATTTCCTAATTACAATCACTCAAATCACTTGTCCTCCCCAGATTTATAAACACATAGACACTGTATTACCTGAGACAAACAGTGACATCCTCTTCCTAAGCTCTCAGCAGTCCTAAGTTCTGGGAGGAGGACCAAGAAGATCTGTTGTTTGCACATCTCTTTAATCAAGTCTGCTGGTCCTGGGCCTGTTTCCCTTCAAGTCACATCAGTGAGGCATCCCTTCCCTGCTTACTCTGTGAGGATAGCCACACTAGCTTATCAACTAGGCTTCTTCTTTATGACAGTAAACGTAATGCAACCTAGTTTAAGTAAAAATCGGAGATTATTGACTCATCTGGATGAAAACTTGAGCTCTATATCCAGTTTCAAGTACAGTTTGATTCAGGGCTCAAATAATGGCACCAGGATCCAATCTGTCTTCCCTCTTTGCTTTGATATCATTTATGTTTCCTTTTCTCTCTCTCTCTGTCTTTCCTCAATTTTAGCTCAAGTGCCCAGCTGGTTAAAAGATGGCTGTAGTCCTAGGTCTTCCAATGTCTGAGGTTCAAGTTCATCAGGGATCACCTGCTTCTCTTCTGGCATTTCCACAAAAGGTCTCCTTTCATTTCGCTAGCTCTGCTTAGAACCCATGTTGCTACCTCAGACTAACCACTGTGGAGAGGAGTTTGAATGAACCACTTGGCTGAAGTCACACGCTTCTTCATCCCTGTGCTTCATGGGGTGATGTCTTGGGAGCAGCGGGAGGGCTGGTGTGCATCTGAACCACATGACCTAAGAATAGGTGAGCGTGGATTTCCAAAAGAAAATGAAAACAGGACCTGTTATGGATACTGGATGACACCAAACCAACAAATGCCCATTGCCATTCCTGCCTAAACCTGTGCTCTACACTAAGACAACAGAAGTCTTTAATCCCCTAAATATTAAAGGGAGACCTCAATTTTCCCAACAGTTTTACTCAGAGTTGCTTGAGAAATTTTATCTAGAGTGTGAATCCAAGTGCCCTGGGGAAATAAAGTTTCAGATAAGAAAGATGTTTCTGGAAATATGGATATGCTGTCAGCCTTGTCAACTTAAAATAATCAAAATGGTCAGCATCAAATTTAAAGAGAGTTTATTCAAGTGCAAAGTGTGAAGATGGACCACCCAGAAACACCAACTCCAAAGGAATGGAGTAAGTTCACAAATAGGAAGGTTAAGGTTTCATTTATTTATACTGGCAGAGACAGAGGGATTTTTAGCAGGATTACAACATTATTCAGACAAGGTTGGTGCATAGTTATAGCAATTTAATTGCTTATAGGAAGTTTTTCTATTTAGAAAGGGTACATTTAACTATTTCACTTTGTTTTAAACAGAGGATGTAATAGTCATGAGTTTTCTATCATCTGGTCAGTTAATCTATAATCTGAGAACAGATGTTGTAACCATATTTGACTCAGATCACAGTCACATCTTTCTCAAGACTTAAAGCGTTTTGGGGGTTCCAATGGCTGTTACATTACATTTATCTTCACAGCCTTGAACAAGAAAGGGTAGAAAGAAGAGGTGTTGACTCCAGCAGCTATAATATCAGCATTTGTCCCTGGGCACTGTGCTCAGCACATCCATGTGTTTCTATGTCCAACAGAGACAATGCAGACATTAGAAATGAGAATGTGAGATCACCAGCTCCTCCATGGATGGGCCAGGGATGTCTAGTCCAGATCTCACTGAGGGTCAGGGATCCTTGCTGACTCATTGTCCACTCACCAACCTGCCACTCTGCTCCTGGGTGGCCATTGTCTTCACTGTTTTTGAGTTTATAAAGACCTTGTGTTTCCTAAGATTTAGAAGCCTAAATGCACCACTTGTCATCTTTCGCTTACAGTTAGAATGAGTGGGTAAGTTTTTCCTAAAATTGGTCTTGCTGCCTTTAAATTTCATTCCCATGAGAATGTAAGCTCCATGAAAACAAGGAGTTTTCCTATTTTCTTCCCTGTTGTATCCTTGGTATGTAGAAAAGAGAGGGCCTCACGTAAAATAGGCAGCCTCCCCAAATCCTCCACCTTCTCCAATCTTTTTGGGTTTGAACCTGGAGGGCTGTCACTGGGAGGGACTCTGGGAGGACTGTAGAGATGACAGTCACAGAGAAGGAGACAAGGCATCTACCAGCAGGACCCTGGCATGTAATGAAATCTGGAGGAGCCCTTTTGAGCAAGTGAACTCGTACTGTCCTGGCATGTACCCACACCTCTCTAACAGTGGTTTCAAAGATGTGGAGTCCCTACCGAGTGAAGGTGGATTAGAGCCTCAATGGCAGACATAGAGTATGGCCCTTTTCTGGACCTTTCAGTGATGACTTCTTTAAGTGCTCTAGAAAAACACTAGGTTAATATGGTCCAAGAAACTGATGAACAGCCTTGCTTCCAATACAGAAAGTTCAGTTGAGTGTTTCTCCATGTCATATGGCCACCAGATATTCTCGCTCATGCAATCACTTACAGGCACCCACCCCTCTCTGACATCATTGGGAAGATTTGCAGTTAATTCTGGCAGGTTGAAATCACACACTTACCTCAGTCCACCACCCCACTCCCACCATCAGTGTATAGTAAAGGAACAACCAAAGGCAAAATCACAGGACACCAACTAAATAGTTAATGCCCTCTTTCCTAATTCCTTTCTCCACTAGGTTCTGAAAAAACATGAAAACAGAAAAGAGGCTTTACAGCCATCTCTATCCCAGGCAGAAATTGGAGTATTTCTCTCTTGCAAAACCTATCAGTCCAGGAGAAAAGAATTGGTGGTATCGAGCCCTATCATGCAAAAAATTAGTGATCTCTAGCTCGATATCATGCCAGAGAAGCCCACCAGTCAACAGCCCTATGCTCTCCTTTTCCATTATTCCTCATTTTGTTCCCAAACTAATTTATGAGGGCTTATAAAGACACAATAGCCCGGGTGTGGTGGCTCACACCTGTAATCCCAGCACTTTGGGAGGCCGAGGTGGGCAGATCACCTGAGGTCAGGGGTTCAAGACCAGCCTGGCCAACATGGTGAAACCCCATCTGTACTAAAAATACAAAAAATTAGCTGGGTGTGGTGGTATGTGCCTGTAATCCCAGTTACTCAGGAGGCTGAGGCAGGAGAATGGCTTCAACTTGGGAGGCGGAGATTGCAGTGAGTCGAGATTGCACCGTTGCACTTTTTGCCTGGCCAGAAAGAGCCAAACTCTGTCTCAAAAAAATAAAAAAAAAAGATACAATAGAGACGTAAAATGGTGTCAGCAAACAGGCTGACAAAATGTAAACAAAAGGTAAACTCACACTTGCTAAGGGGGACATACATTTGGCTCGCTCTTTCAATGGACAATTCTAGAAGGGGATGGGGCAGTTATTCTTCGCTCTTACTATGCCCATCTCCCCTAGTGATGGTTGCCATGGAATCTTCATCAGGAGTCCGCTTCTGTAGATTTAGTGTCTGGCCTTGGGGGTGCCTCAACAAAATTCCAGTAAGCTCTGCTTCTATTTTAACTGATGTTGCTCTGATGTGTCTGTTACTATTAGCATACACATTTCCGTTTCCATTACAGCTGATGAAGATACCTCTTGGGTAAATTCTGTCATGGGTTTTGACTTCTAACCCAACAATCCATTAGATCCCTAAAGAAGATTAAAGAGATGATGGAGATTAATTTTAAAAAGAAAAAAAATTTCATTGTAAGAGTTGACTTCTAAAGCTTTCCTGCTCCAGGGGGAGTATTGCTTAGATGTCTGTTTTGCCACAGAAGTTCCCATGAAGGAGCAAGGGTGATTTGCACTCTCTAGAGTGCAAAACTCGTGTTTTGGAACTTCAGAGTGCTCTCACTGAAGCAATGATGTGATTCAACTCAACTGAGGGCACACCCTGTGCACTATACATTAACTATGTGGAAGCATAAAGCACATATATTTTCTTCTGAAAGCCCAAGAAGACTCCTGTCTGATGTTTCTCAAATATCTAAACAGTACAATATGTACAAGAGCACATCTTATCTTGCTGCAAAATGGTTCAGCAAAGCAGAACTTTATCTCTTTGTTAAAAATGGATAGGACAAAGAATTGTGTACACAAATAAGGTATTTTTAGTTCAAATACTCTACTATACACACTCAGAACATATATTTAGTACCTATCATGTACCAGGCATTGTGCTAGGTGTTGGTGATACAATAACAAATAAAACCTTTCCCTCCTCAAGGTGTTCCCAGTCTAGTGGGGAAACATACATGTACATAAGCACTTCACAATAACACACATTGGTCAGTTTGTTTTTTCTTTCTTTCTTTCTCTCCCTTTCTCTTTCTTTCTTTCTTTCTTTGTTTCTTTCTTTCTCTTTCTCTCTCTCTCTTTCCTTCCCTTCCCTTCCCTCCTTCCTTCCTTCCTTCTTTCCTCTTTCTCTCTTTCTTTTTTCTTTCTTTCTGTCTCTGTCTCTCTGTCACCCAGGCTGGAGTGCAGTGGTGTGATGATGGCTCACTACAGCCTCCAAGTCCTGGGCTTCCTAGCTCAGCCTCCCAAGTACCTGGGATTACAGCCACGCATGATCATGGCCAGCTATTTTTTTTTTATTTTTTTGTTGCCCAGGCTTCTAGCAATGTTCCCACCTCAACCTCCCAAAGCACTGGGATTACAGGCGTGAGCCACCATGCCTGGCCAGTACTTTCAAATTGGTTTACAACATGCTGTAGAAGTACATGAAGGATCATTGAATTATTTCCACAGGGCTGGGGGCGGGTCAAGGAAGAGTGATGTTATGGAAGACCTAGTGGAGCCATGCTTATTTTTTCATTTATACAATAAAAGAAAAAGAAGAGTGAAAGGTAGTTTAATCTGAACATCTATTGAGTGCTGGGCAGTGCATATGAAGAGATGTACAGTTCTTGGTCTTGAGAAATGTGTTACCCTTTTTGGGTCTGAAATCTATTTGGTTTCCTATAAACACTATTCATTAGGGAAATACATACTTCTCATGTGTTGATAAGTATCCAGATGTTTAACTTAGGGACTTCAAGAGAAAATAATTTGCCCCGTCTGGGAAGGGAGGATGTGACTCCAAATACTCAAGGAGTAATTCATGGAGTAGGGATCCAGGATCGTTCTGAGTAGCTCAGGAAGGCAGAGATAGAGCTAATGGGGGGAATTCACAAGAAAGCCAATGGGAGCTCATTTTAATGGAGGCAGTTTTTGATATCTAGGATTCCCAAACCTATAACTAACTGTCTTGTGCTTTGTTTCCTTCAAGTAAAGCAATGATAAAAGGATATTCAGGTGTTACGAAGGGTTGGACCAGATTCATTCAACAACTCTCTACCATGTGCTCAGCATCTGCTGGGTGCTACACATTTATTAATGAGTAAGTCATAGATCCTGCCCTCAAAGCAACAGGCAGGTACACAGGCAAGCACATACGGTATGACATGTGGCAGGAGAATTAATGGGCTAGGGTGGAGTATGGAAGGCTTCACAGAGGAGGTTACTTCTAAGTTGAGAGCCAAAGGAAAAGAATACAGCCTGGCCAAAGTGGTGGCAGGGGAAAAGTGGGAGTGCCCAGAGACCACGTCTAAGTCTAATAGTCCACGCAAAGGAATGGCAAAACTGCGATTACTTTTGCATCAACCTAATACTAACAAAAATCTATATTTCACTTTTTATTCAGAGCAGAAGACAAATAAGATCACGTTTGTTAGGCATCCTGTAAAAATTGCTATTAGCCTAATCATGTGGCCTAGTAGCTAGAATACCCTTGGAAGATACAGGTGCAGCCATCTCAAGGAAAGAGGTGGCCCACCTGGATGGCACTGCTGGCCCTGACTGCCCTCAGGCATCAGAGGGAGACTTAGAAAATTTTGATGAAGGCAGCTGGGCACGGTGGCTCATGCCTGTAATCCCAGCACTTTGGGAGGCTGAAGTGGGAGGATCACCTGAGGTCAGGAGTTTGAGACCGCTGGCCAACATGGCAAAACCCCGTCTCTACTAAAAGTACAAAAATTAGCCGGGTGTGGTGGCGGGCATCTATAATCCCAGCTACTCGGGAGGCTGAGACAGGAGAATTGCTTGAACCCAGGAGGCAGAGGTTGCAGTGAGCCAAGATCGCGCCACTGCACTCCAGCCTGGGTGACAAGAGCGAGACTCCATCTAAAAAAAAAAAAAAAGAAAATTTTGATGAAGGCACTCCAAGGTACAGGGCCCTCTATTAGGCACAGGTCTAACGACAGTGCTGCCCACAACAACTTCCTTGGTTTTATCCATATAGGGGTATGCAATTGACACAGCAAGCCATTGGCACTGTCTGAGATCTTGGCAAATCCTCACATACGGGATCCCACTAATAGTCAGAAGGCTGCTTGGAGGTGGGCTGGGCCCACAGTGCAGGGATTCTGGAAGTGAACTCTGAGGCAGAGATTTGCATGCAGGAGATATACTGGAGAGTGGTCTCAATATCGGCAAGTGTGGTGGCTGAGGGTGGTGGTAAGTGAAGCAAGTTTGGGCAGAGAGAGAAGCTGAACCAAGGTGCAGTGTAACAAAGGCCACAGCTGATTCCAAGGGGAGCTCTGGAGCTGGAGGACCTTTCAGATTTATCCCAAATTGAGGCAAAGGGGGTAAACCGTAACTCTACCCCTTTACCACACATCATTCCAGACTTGCGTGGGATTGCCTCAGGGAGGGTGTATGACCTTGACTGAGATCATTCTCTTCAGCCAAGGACAATTTCTGGTGAGAGACTCAGCTGAGAGCTGTCAACAGCCAACACTCCCAGGCACTACGGGAAGGAGTACTTCCTCCTGGGGTGGGGGATGGAGGGGGTGGTTTAATCATCACAGGCAAACTGTGAAATAGGGATTCTTTGTCATGAATGATGAGCCATGACTATTAGGATAGTTCACAGTCAAACTTGTGGATGATACATCTAAGAAACCCCAAGTTTGTCTTGCTGAATTAAATAGTAAGAATTTGATGCCTTGGAGGAGTGTGTGTGGGTGCCTGTGTGTGTGTGTATGTGTGTGTGTGTGCATGTGTGTGTGTGTATTAGTCAGGGTTCTCCAGGGAAACAGAACCAATGGAATGTGTGTGGGTGCCTGTGTGTGTGTGTAAAGAGAGAGAGGAGAGAGATTAAGGCATTGTCTCAAGCAGTAGTGAAGATTGGCAAGTTGAGAATCTGCAGAGTGGGCAGGCAGGCTGGAGACCTAGGGAAGAGTCACAGTCCAGAGGCCATGTGCTGGCAGAATTCCTGCTTGTTCTTGGGGAGGTCAGACTTTGTTCTGTTAATGCCTCCAATGATTGAGTGAGGCCCACCCACACCCACACTAGGAAGCATAATCTGCTTGATATGGTTTGGCTCTGTGGCCCCACTCAAATCTTATCTCAAATTGTAATCCCCACATGTTGAGGGAGGGAGATGATTGGATCACGGAGACAGTTTCCCCCATGCAGTTCTCATGATAGTGGCTGAGTTCTCATGTGATCTGATAATTTTATAAGGGCTTTTCCCCCTTTGCTCACTCTCTCTCCTGTCACCTTGTAAAGAAGGTGCTTGCTTCCCCTTCGCCTTCTGCCATTATTGTAAGTTTCCTGAGGCCATCCCAGCCATGTGGAACTGTGAGTCAATTAAACCTCTTTCCTTTAATATAATATGAATTCCTGGGTAATTTATATTATCCAGTCTCTGGTAGTATCTTCATATTAGGTTGGTGCAAAAGTAATCGCATTTTTTGCCATTAAAATTAATAATTAAAGGTAATTTTTTATGCTAAACTAATAGCAGTGTGAAAATGGACTGATACACTGCTTTACTCAAAGTCTGTTGATTCAAATGTTAATATCATCTAAAAAGTACCTTCACAGATACATCTAGAATAATGTTTGACCAAATATCTGGGTACCATGGCCTAGCCAAGTTGATACATAAAATTAACCATCAATACTTATATTAGAGAGGGGTGGGGGGAGTTGGGTTGGGGGAGAGTGGGAGGAAGCAGTTTCATTGTCACTCTTCTCTCTCCTATTTTGTGACCAAACATGTCACTCTCACACGTACCATGCCCCTGCTGGGACTGGGCAACTAGTTCCAGGGTCATGGAGTTCTCAGGAAGAGTAGAGTATGGCTCCATCAGGCCTCTGCACAGTGCCAAGCAACTTAGGCAATTGAGTGGACACTTATTTGCCTGTCTTTTTCAGGCCCCATTGTCACTGTACCTGGAGGTCTCCTCAATTTATCCAGGGTTACACCTGGCTGGGGCAACTCAGTGATGAAGAGAAGCCCAAAAAAGTGATTTAAGCATCTCAGATATAATCTTCCACCTCCTTTCCCCTTCCTCAACTAATGACCTATACACAAACCCCTTTCAAAATCCATATGCATAGCATGTTTGTATTTTCCTTTTTTATCCTATGGAAGCTTCAAATCTCCTGGTTGAACACTTATTTGGGACAAAAGCAAGACCTAGTAGTAGATTCATTTTTCAACAAAAAGTAACTTTTCATAGTAGAATAATCCAGTTTACTTTTATGTTTCACCTATCTTCCAGTTTAATCACACTCTCCATATTCTATGAACACACAGAAGCCTCCAGGTAAACATGTGCATTTCTTATCCACAGAAAAATGCTTAGAGACCTTTTCAGCTAGAGCAATTGTGTATGTGGTTTAATTATTATTTTACAATATCTCAGAGCCATTTCTTGTTTGAATACTTTCTATTTATCAAGTCCAGCCTAGACTGGAGAAGAGAAAATAGTTCAGTGAAAAATTAGTGGGGAAAAAGTGTACTGTTTGTGTGAGAGTCAGGGTTGAGGGATTGTCTGCCACTGTCACTTATCTTTGTGTTATTAAATTCCTTTGTTCCCTCTTAATGCATTGCAAAGCTTTTTTAATCTAAAGAAATTGATTTCTGCCTCTCCTCTTCTATTCTATTTCTCTGATTAAATAAAGCATTTGAATTTAAAGGAATTCCAGGGAGGGTATTTTTAATGTTTCTGTAGATTATATTGTTATAGATTGAATGTGTCTCCCCAAATTTGTACATTGAAATCCTAACTGCCAAGGTGATGGTATGAGGAAGCAAGGTCTTTGGGCATTGATTAGATCACAAGGGCAGAAGAATTCTCTTGGGTGGGATTAGCACCCGCATAAAAGACCCAGACAGAGACCACTCACTCCTTCCACCACGTGAGAACACAGAAACAGGGCCTCACTAAGCACCAAATCTGCTGATGCCTTGATCTTGGACTTCCCAGTCCCCAGAACTGTGAGAAATAAATGTCTGTTGCCTATAAGCCACCCACTTAATGATACTTTGTTACAGCAACCCCAATGGACTAAGACATACATAATAACAAAGTAGGCTCCTCAAACTCTGCTTCCCATTTCTGTTTTGAAACTAAGGTAGATTTTTTTTTGAAAAGTCTGGTCTAGGCTGGGCGTGGTGGTTCATGCCTGTAATCCCAGCACTTAGGGAGGCCAAGGCGGGTGGATAACGAGGTCAAGAGATCGAGACCATCCTGGCCAACATGGTGAAAACCTGTCTTTACTAAAAATACAAAAATTAGCTGGGTGTAGTGGTACATGCCTGTAGTCCCAGCTACTCGGGAGGTTGAGGCAGGAGAATCTCTTGAACCTGGGAGGCGGAGGTTGCAGTGAGCCGAGATCATGCCTCTGCACTCCAGCCTGGTGACAGAGTGAGACTCTGTCTCAAAGACAAAAAAAAAAAAGAAACAAAAATCTAGTCTTTCTTCTGCCTCTGACCTGGTCCCATCCAACCTCTCTCCACATGGCAGCAGAGTTTTCTAATACATCCTATTATTCTTATTGAATTAAATGGTAATTGTGTGATGTGTGTGTGTTTGTGTGTGTGTGTGTGTGTGTGTGTGTGTAGGGGGTGCCTGTTGCAAAGGTATCACCACCAGGGAATAACTATCGCTCCCTTCTCCCTTCCTTTCCTCTCCTCTGCCTCCCATTATGCTACTGGCCACATCTCAAGTGTGCTGCTTGCAGCCTTTCCATACTTTTCCATGGTTGTGCATTGCATAATTGGATGTTTCCTACCTTGGCATTCTGAAGGCAGGATTATGTCCCAACTGCTTTGCTGAGCCTTGCTGCAGCAGGCCCTGCTGGTTGTCTTCCCCTTAATTTTTCCAATCCCCCTTTCCCTCATCTGTTTTCCACTATAGAAGCTGAAAAGGCCAGATACTCACTTTCCCAGCACCCTCCCTGTTTCATCTACCCTCTGCTAGGATGGCTGTGTGATTTGCTCCTGGTTGATTTGATATAAGGGGAAGTTGGCTGGTGGGAACTTCAGATAAATGTTTTTCTCTCTGATAAAAGTTGAGAGCACACAAGAGGAAACTTTGGTGTTCTTCTTCCTGCCTTTGGATGTGGCATGAGAAGCTTGAGAGGGTGTGATGCGTGGAGCTATTACAGCCATCTTGTGACCATGAGGCATTCAGATAAAAAGCCAACATTCTGAGGTTGGTGAAGGAGAAAGATAGCAAGAGGCTAGCTGGAAACAGCAACATATTCCAGGGACTGCTCCCCTCTGATTTTCTCATTAAATAGACAACTTGTCCTTAGCATTTAAACCACTTTTGTGGGAGTGCAGCTGTTTTCAGTCAAAAGCAATCTTAACTGATGCACAAGCCAGGTGCCTGGCACAATGGGGTTCAATATATATATTTATTGGATAAATGAATAAGAGAATGAATAAATGAAACTCCTACATCTACTACATCTGCCTACACTCCAGCCATCCCTGAGTGTTAACAGGATCTTATCTGGAAGACTTAAAGCCTTGGCTGGAATCATTCGAGAGGACATTCACTCACTTGGCTGATGCTGGGAAGGGCCAAACCTCCGGAGTATGGAACAGCTGGGGCTCCTTAGGCATCTCTCTCTGTATTTCTGTTGTTTTCCCACATGGTCTTTTTAGCATTACAACTTCAAAGTAGCTAGACTTTTTACAGGGTGGCTGAGGGCTACAAAGGTGTGCACTTCACGTGGCAGAGAGAGAGAGAGAGAGAGAGACAGCAAGTCAGGAGGAATGTGTGTCTTTTATATGACCTAGCCTCAGAAGTCACATAGCATCACTTCCATTCTACTGCATAGGTCTGAGCAGTCATGAGGCTCCCTAGGTGGAAAAGGAGAAGAAATGGATTCCCACTCTTGATGGAGAGGAAAGCATCTGGAAAGGCATGTGAAACTGGAAATATTGCCATGGCCATTTTTTTTTTTTTAAATCCAGTATGCTACAGTGCCTCATATGTATCTCTCTTCTCATAATGACCATCTTGATGTCATTAGCCTCTTTCATGTCTACCCTACTGGCTGAAGGGTGCAAGTACCTGGAGGTTTTAGTCTGTGTTTTATTCACTTTAGTATCTCTGGCACCTTTATGAAGATATGTTTGATAAATGCCTTATTCTAACCACTCCGAACCTCATTTGCGCGTATGGAGGGGGAAGCCTCAAGGGTGATGAGAATTTTGACTTCAGTTGCACGGTCCTTGCAGACTCTAACATTAGGAGTCTGTAGCTCTTTAGGGAGTAAGAGAACCACAGGTAAAGCTGGAGTCGATACTGACCAAGACTTGCTTTCCTACCTGCCATGCTCCATGGCAGTGCTGTCCTAGAGGACTTTCTGTGATGATGAAACAAATGTTCTGGCCCTGTGCTGTCCAATGTGTCACGTGTGGCTACTGAGCACTTGAAATGTGACTGGTGTGATTGAGAAACTGAATTTTACACTTTATTTCATTTCAAAGGATTATAAATCATGCTGCTATAAAGACACATGTACACGTATGTTTACTGCGGCACTATTCACAATAGCAAAGACTTGGAACCCCAAATGTCCAACAATGATAGACTGGATTAAGAAAATGTGGCACACATACACCATGGAATGCTATGTAGCCATAAAAAAGGATGAGTTCATGTCCTTTGTAGGGACATGGATGAAGCTGGAAACCATCATTCTGAGCAAACTTTCGCAAGGACAGAAAACCAAACACCACATGTTCTCATTCATAGGTGGGATTTGAACAATGAGAACACTTGGACACAGGGTGGGGAACATCACACACGGGGGCCTGTCATGGGGTTGGAGGAGGGGCGGGGATAGCATTAGGAGATATACTTAATGTAAATGACGAGTTAATAGGTGCAGCACACCAACATGGCACATGTATACATATGTAACAAACCTGCACGTTGTGCACATGTACCCTACAACTTAAAGTATAAAAAAAAAAATTTCCGTTTAATTTTCAATCACATATGTGGCTAGTGGCTACCTTGTTAAACAGCTCAGCCCTTGAAATGCAGGTTTGACAATTCTTTCCCTCCTTAGCAAGACCAACCACTATTGGCCTTTCATCCCTCAACAAAAGAAACAAAGCCACAAAGATTTTTTTGTGTCCCTTCCCGCTCCATGCCTCCCACCAAAACACTCCTTTAAATTCCTGAGACAGCTCTTAATTGCTGGTTTCAGCAACGTTCCCCTTCTATTCACATTCTGTTTTCATTTCACTGTTTTTGTACCCAGTGGGTCTTGACATATAAGGCTTTTTGTTCTCGTTTTGTCTTCTATCTGGAAAAATAGTTCCTGATGTCTATTCTGTATCTCATACACTAATGTCATTATCTGTGTTGAAAGGCAGTAGATATTACTGAAGTCAGTTACCATTTTCATGCACTTTAATGAAACCCTCCCTTAAACATTCCTGTTGTTGATTGTGCTCACTGAGAATCTTTAATCTGTCCTCTCCAGCCCCCTTGCTTAATCCCAGTTGTCATTCTCTGTATGCTTCCTGTTTGGCATGTCCTGTTTTTTATTAAACTGTCAATGGAATGTTTTTGCTTTTATGTGGCTTTTGGAGAGTAATGAGTTTTGTCTTTTTCATAGTTTGGAAAGGAGGGTGGTGGTAATCTTAACTTTATTGACAAAAGTGTGTAATAACTTTGTAACCTCCTTAGACCAATATGAAAGTAAAAATAAATCTGTTTTCTTCCCTAAACTCAGAGGTACTGCTGTGCAGAGAGTTCAGGAAGCCTGACTGGGGCCCTGGAGCATTTACATTTGAAAGGCAAACTTTATTTTCATAAAAACAAATGGGAAATTAGAATATGCAGTGCACTAGGGATCTAGGTTTTGTAGCAAGGGCACTTAGGCTGCTCTGGAAAGAAGCCACAGATTGCCTGGGGCATTTGTAGGAAATGATATTTGCAGGTCAGAACAATGTGACAGCATCATAGCTGGACTTAACCCAGTGAATGGCAACTATATGCATGGAGAGAGAGAGAGAGAGAGAGGGAATAAATGAATGAATGAATTTGTAGAAGACAGAGAATTTGATATGTTTTATTCATTCTTATGCTGCCAGCACTCATCAGTTCATTCACCAACCAACCAGAAAAGCTGCTCCCAAATTCTTTTCTTACATAAATCATGAGATAATAAATGTTTACTGTTGAGCTGTACTGTATCTCCTCACAACACTTCTGACCCCAAAGGTATGGAGGTTTTCCACACCAATAACCTATTTTCTGATTCTCTGGACACCAGCTGGGCGTTCAATTCAATTGCTATTATGAGTCAGGCACTGTATCAATGAATAAAATAGACTGAGATTCCTGCCATTGTGGAGCTGAAATTCTGGCATGGAGTTGGGTGGGGGAAGAAAGACAACAAAAGCAATAGAAAAGTAAATCATAGTATGTAGTAAAACATAACACATGTTATGAAACAAGAAAACGTAGAGCAGAATAAGGGATTGGGAAGGCTGCAATCAAAATTGCAATTTAAAATATGGCAGTTGGCTAGGCTTTCTTGAAATGATGATATTTGAGCAAAAACCCGAAGTGAGCGTAGATCAACACCTAGAACAGTGCCTGGCACAAAGTAGGTGCTTGGAAAATATGTGTTAAATGAACAAACAAGCAAACTCTATCCATCCTTCTGCTCAATTCGTGTACCCTTCAGGTGAGCCTGAGATGAGCTGTAGGAATCCTCTGCCCCTCAGTGAGATCTCACTCCTTGATGATCTCTCCACAACAAACATCTCCAGTGTTCAGGATTTTCATACGTCTCAACTTCTGTTTGTAAGCCATTTTCATCAGGTGTTCAACTGAGATTCAGTGACATGTTTTAAAGCTACAGGAAAAATTGGCCTTATCGAGTTTACTGAAACATGCATGTATACACAATTATTATCTCCAACTGGTACTTTTTAAAGGCATGTGGAAGCAAATCCTGCAAAATACGTGCCTCTGTCCATTAAACTGAATATTGCATGTGTAGGGTCGGGGAGCAGGGGTGGGGGAAATTGGGGAGATTTGTGGAGACGGGTTAGAAAAAGCAAGCTACCTTATCTTCATGATTTTGCGTGGGGCCAATCCTGTGGGAAGGTTTCATTAATGAACATTCTCCATGGCACTAAAATTATTTAATTTCATGGTGATCTTACAGCTCTTGTTTTAAGACTTGAGGCACAATGAAAGTAGATCACTTGTCAGAGGTCTTCCAGAGTGAAAATGCTAAAGCCAGTAAAAAGTTGCATGTCGTCAGAAGCCTAAACTCTCATGTTAGATCCAAATGGACTGAGTACAGAGGACTTGGAGTTGATTAAATATTTTGTTCATTTATTTGAAAAGTGTATGTGAGCCCTGTGGGTTGGCAGCCTCCAAGATGGCCCTTGAAGAGCCTCACCTCCTGGTCTTCATGTTCCTGTGTAATTCCCTTCTGTAATCAGTTGGGCTGACTTGGGTAACCAATAGGACACTGTTAAAATGACAGGCTGTGACTTAGGAGGCCAGGAATAAAACACATTACAGCTTTTACTTTGCTCTCTTGGGCACTTGCTTGGAGGGAAGCCAGCTATCATGGACTGAGCAGCGCCCTGGAGAGGCCCGACTGGTGAAACGAGGCCTCCTGCCTACACCTGTAACCATCGGACAGTCATATGAGTGAGTCACTTTGGACGTAAATCTTCCAGGCCCAGTCAAACCTTCAGATGACTGCAGCCCAGGACAACATCTTGATTACAACCTCTTGGCAAGACTCCAATCCAGAACCAACCAGATAAGCTGCTCCCAAGTTCCTTTCTCACAGAAATGATGAGATAATAAATGTTTATTGTTGAGCTGTATCTCCTCACAACACTTCTGACCCAAAAGGTATGGGGGTTTTCCACACCAACAACCTATTTTCTGATTCTCTGGACACCAGCTGAATGTTAAATTCCAACCAATTCTGACTCTGCCTGTGCAGGCCCTACAGGTGAAGGACTCAGTCCCTCCTATTTCAGATGCTGGTCTTCAGTCCCAGGCCTCCTGTGCTTTTGACCAACCAGCCACATATCTGCTACCTCCTCAGGTTTGTTGATTTGCTAGAATGGCTCACAGAACTCAGGAGCATACATTACCACTTTTACTGGTTTATTCTAATAGCCAAACGAAAGCGATGCATAGGGCAAGGTATAGGGACAGGGAAGGGTACATGGAGCTTCTATTCCTTTTTCTAGCATGCCACCCTCCCAGTACCTGGAAGCTTCCTGAATCCTGTTGTTGGGGGATGTTTATGAAGGTATGATTAATTAAATCATTAGGTGTTGGTCCTGAAGGTTGAGGTGGGCTAAAATTCCAACCCTCTAATCATGCCTTGGTCTTTTGGGTGACTAGCCTCCATCCTGAAGCTATCTGGGGCCCCCCAGCCACCAGTCATCTCCACTAACATACCAGAAACACTCCTATCACTCCGGGGATTCCAAGGGTTTCAGAACTGTTGGTCACTAATTGGGGATAAAGACCAAATATGTATTTCCCATTATACTGTATTTATTTTAAGGCATTAACTCTGAAGTAACATTTCACTCAGTAATTGATAACTAATCTAGAGGTAGGTACCTGGAAGAGTCAATGGAAGCCTGAAAGTGTGGATGTGGCTTTGGAATGGGGTGGTGGGCAGGACTTTGGAAAGAGTGTTAGTGAAAAACTAAAGAATACTGGTGAGACTGAAGTCAAGCTCCATGGACCCTGGGCTGTAGCTACATTTTAAGAGAAAATTTTCCACTGAACCCCAGATAGCCACTCCTTTCTCAATGACTCCTGCAGGACAGTTCTCCAGGTGGCCTTGGACTGACCCAGTTCTCACTACTTTCTTACTTGTAATTCTTAAGAATAACTGTAGAATATGCTGGGAATGCAATGCAATGTCGTGAGATAGTAGGGGACTGGCCAGAACAGCCTGGGCTCCGTTCCAGCCCACCCTAGAAATAGGATGTCCTTCAATGCTTTG
This sequence comes from Pongo abelii, assembly GCF_028885655.2. Classification (NCBI taxonomy): domain Eukaryota; kingdom Metazoa; phylum Chordata; class Mammalia; order Primates; family Hominidae; genus Pongo; species Pongo abelii. The sequence continues at coordinate 66,521,943 of NC_071988.2, forward strand.
GCCCAGAATCTCATTGCCCCTGGGCATAAAGCCCAGGGTAGACAGCTTTTCCAGGTACCTCAGATGCAGTGCAAGAGGGGCATGTGCCCTGGAGACTCTATGTTCCCCAAGCAGCTTTGTGAGCCTTGGGAGACCAGCTCAGGATGAAGCCTTGTCTTCTGTTATCCATTGCTGCCTACCTGTAAGTGATAAACCTGCTTCATGTAACTTGCATGTGGGTGTTCTGTCTCACTGTACTCAGATAAACTGGTAGTCAGTGCACAGTGAACCTGCTCCACTCCCACTTGTTTGTATGGAAAAAACTTTCTTTGGTAATTTCTAGAAGTGTTCTTAAGATGAACGACCCCTAAGCAATAGGAATGGGATGAAGCCAAAAGTCACCTTCATCCTTCTCTTGTGTATTCCTTTATTCAACAAATATGTACTAAGCATGTACCATATGCCAGCAACTAGACATACAGTAGTGAACAAAGATGAAGTCTCTGCTCTCATGGAACATACTTTCCAGTGGGAGGAGAAAGAGAATAAACAAAAACTCACAGGCAAGATACTTCCATGGGGTGATATAAGTGTTCTGGAGAATTAAAGTCTAGGAGAAGAGTAAGCCTTATAAATAGCCCTTTTGACCCCTGATCACCCATTTATCTCACATTGTTCCAATTTTGAAACTCCAATCATTCTGCCTACGCTCCTCTTTTCATCCCACAATGTTTTTGTCGACAGGCCATAAACGATAACTTTGACATTGCAATCTGGGGATGACACTTTTAAATTTGCTGTGTCTCACAGAAGTGGTACACACCCAAATTCAGATAAAAAACTTGGTGCTAAGTCATGAAATAGATAGATGGGCAGGCACCAGGCACAAGTCACCAACATGATTTTGCCATAGCTTATCGGATTAAATCCCGTGGTTATTCCAGAGTTTTTCATTTAAAGAAATTAAAATGTATTGGTTTCCTCCCTTTTTCTACCTTAACTTGGAAAAAAAGTTAATATACTTTGTGGTTTAGTATATCTTAACTTTTCATTCACACCCCTTCCCCACACTTGAATACCTGTCAGGTATAAGGCACCCATGTTTAGTGTGATTGCAAGATAAAAGGATTCTGTGGAGTGAAATAGATACTTTAAAATGTAGTTGTATCTTGAATGGTGTGTACTAAGAAACAGTGGCTATGGTGTCAGTCATGTAGATTAAAAACAACAAAAAAGTGAGAGAGCTCTATTGCATACCAGGCATGCCTTGTACAGCGAATTTAATTCATGCTGGGTGACGGCTACTTCCTGGGATTAGTCTGTGCATGCATGGATGGAGAATTACTTTTATTCTGCTTGGAACTCTAAGCAGGTAATTTTAATAAATGTAAAAGTCCCGTCCCCTGCGTGTTGACCCACTAAATGTTGACAATCTCCATGATATATTGATAAGTAGAAAACACATATGCAGAACAGTATGTATAGCAAGTTACCAAGTATATAAAATGGGAGAAAAAATTTACACATAGCCATTCCTTCATTATCAATATTTCTAGGTGCTCAGGATATAGAAGTAAACAAAAGATGAAATCACTACCCTCAGGGAGCTTTTACACTACGGGTGTAAAAAAAATGGATTTATTTTCGATACTGAATATGGTGTGTAATTAGTGAGAATTAAATTGAGGAAATTCATTAAATTGGGCAAATGGGGAAAAGATAGTTTAGATTCAATGAAATGAAAGGTAATGACATAACTTTTATGAGTGTACAGGACTCAAACTAAGTGAACAGAGAAAACAACTCAAGCTCTCTTAACCACCACCAACAACTAGTAACAGGGAGTAGGGGGTGGGATTCAATGGATTTCTCCCAAAATTCCAGGAGGAATTGAACAGCTAATCCTAAGGAGGGTAGGTGTGGGGACCCCAGTTGTGACAATCATGAGACACAGCTCTCAACTCCCAGCTTTTGTGTCTCTACACTTAAATTTTTCAGAGAGAGAAATCATCACACTATGAATCACACCAAGACTGGCCTGAATGCTCAGGAGCTGGGCTCCTCCATTTCCTCATGCGACAGTAAGACCCGCTTCCTTCCAGTAAGGAAGAAAGGATAAGGCAGGATCTGTTGAGTCGCTTCTTTTAACAGCCTGAATCCTTTCATTTCCTGCCCCCTTTTTATTTTACCCAAAGCAGCCCAGAATTGCCCTCCTATTTGCCCATCCTCTTCCTGGTTCCCTGGCAGAGCCCGAGGTGGTTAAGGGCAGTGCTAGAGGTGGGGGCTCAAGGACTTGCAGACCCCCTGGGTCTTTTTGCTCTTTCCTGATACCCTGCTGACCCACGCCAATGACCAACACCAGTCCCTTCCAACGGTTACTGTGATGCATAACCAACACCACCAAAGAATTGTGCAGTCCTTGGAAAGTGTGGAGGGGCAAATTAGCCTTTCCTGAATTCTGGGAAGATATTTTTATCTAAGAGAATTCACATAGTTTAGTGATTACCAGCTCAGGTGCTGAAGCCGAATGGCAGGGGGTTCAAACGCCAGCTCTGCCAATGACTCACTGTGTAATACTGGTGGGTTTTGTGACCTGTATATTTTGGTTTCCTCAGGTCTAAGTCTGAGACAGTAATAACAATACATATGGGGTTGCACAGCAGACTCACTCAAACTAGACAGCCTGTGGGACTCCACAAACTGCCAGCTTGGTGACTGCTATGGTTTGGCTGTGTCCTCACCCAAATCTCATCTTGAATCATAGTTCACACAATTCCCACATGTCTTGGGAGGGACCTGGTGGAAGGTAATTGAATCATGGGGGCAGGTCTTTCCTGTGCTGTTCTCGTGATAGTGAATAAGTCTCACAAGATCTGATGGTTTCACAAAGGAGAGCTTCCCTGCACAAGTTTTCTGTCTTGCTGCCGCCATGTAAGAAGTGCCTTTCGCCTTCTGCCATGATTGTGAGGCCTCCCTAGCCACATGGAACTGTGAGTCCGTTAAACCTCTTTTTCTTTATAAATTACCCAGTCTCAGGTATGTCTTTATCAGCTGCGTGAAAACCGACTAATACAGTGACCTTGGCCAGTCATTTACTTTCTCTGTATCCCAGGTGCCCTCTTCTGCAAATGGGATAAATTATCAAGGAAGCTGCCTTGAAGGGCTGTTGGAAAGATAAATGAGTTAATATGTGTGTTATGGGTTGAACTGTGTCCCCCTCAAAACATACTGGAGTCCTAACCTCCAAGACCTCAGAAGGTGACCTTATTCGAAAACAGGGTCTTCACAGAAGTAATCAACTTAAAATAAAGTTATTAGTGTGTGCCCTAATCCAGCATGACCAGTGCCCTTTTGAAAAGGAGAGATTTGGATACAGACATACAAAGGGAAAATGCCATGTGAAGGCAAAGGCAGAGACTAGGGTGTTGCATCTACAAGCCAAGGAATACCAAAGATTTCCAGCAAACCCCCAGAAGCTGGGAGAGGGGTGTGGAACAGAGTCTCCTTCATAGCTTCAGAAGAAACCAAAACTGCTGACACCTAGATCTAAGATGCCTGGCCTCCAGAACTGTGGAAAAATACAATTTCTGTTGTTGAAACCACCCAGTCTGTGGTACTTTGTTATGGTGAACCTAGGACTTTAATACAGTATACAAAGCACTTAGGATAGTTTGGAGGGACTATTGCTGTCATTATTATTATTGGACAGAATCCCTCTATGTTGCCCAGGCTGGATTGCAATGGCACGATCTCAGCTCACTGCAACCTCTGCCTCCTGGGTTCAAGCGACTCTCTTGCCTCAGCCTCCTGAGTAGCTGGGACTACAGGTGTGAGCCACCATAACTGGTTAATTTATTTTTATTTTATTTTATTTTTATTTATTATTATTATTTTTTGAGATGGAGTTTTGCTCTTGTTGCCCAGGCTGGAGTGCAGTGGTGTGATCTCAGCTCACTGCAACTTCTGCCTCCCAGGTTCAAGCAATTCTTGTGCCTCAGCCTCCTGAGTAGCTGGGATTACAGGCGCCTGCCACAAAGCCCAGCTCATTTTTGTATTTTTAGTAGAGACAGGGTTTCGCCATGTTGGCCAGGCTGGTCTTGAACTCTTGACCTCAAGTGATCCGCCCACCTCAGGCTCCCAAAGTGCTGGGATTACAGGCGTGAGCCACCACAACTGGCTATGGAAGGACTATTATTATGCAGAGCTTTAAATGAGTTACTATAGGGACCCGGCAGTAAGTGATCAATGACTGTCAATCACTATTTTTGGAACAAAGGACTCAGTGGTTCAGGATGACAGTATCCTTATCACAGATACTTCCATAGAAGGAGGAATCTATCAACAAAGGCAAAACTTGGTTTCTTTTTTAGGGTGGTTGCTTATTTCACTTGAACGTATGAGGCAAAGTCAAGGTCTGCCCGCAGCTCTGCTCAGTGTTTAGTGAGAAACCCTCGACTTCAGATTGTGGGGCAGCCAGGAAGACAGCAGGCTGGGGTAGGAGATTAGGGTGTGAACAGACCTTGTCCCTGCAACTCTGTGTCAGGCTACAATACCAGAACTCAGAACGCAGAATTTCAAAGCTGCTGAGAACAGACTGTGAAACACCCACTATCCCAAAATGACGGGAGCCCTCATTTTTACTGTGGAGGAAGGAGTGTGGAGGCATGGATGGGTGCACCCACTGCTTCCTGGTGCCCAGCTGGGCTCAACTTTGTCCTTCCTCTTGATGTTGTGCTTGAAACTGCCATCCTTTCCTGAGCAGGCAAAGCGACTCAAAATCCTGAGTGCTGTTTTTCTTTTTTGGCTGTTGTTTTCAAGAAAGAGCAATCTAGCTGATGCTCTCTATTTTATCCTCAGTTAACACACTGTGATTACAGCCTGACTCCCCCACCATGTCCTGTAAAAACGAAGGGTGGGTATGTGAAAATTGCCTCTGGTGTTTTTAGCACTAAGGAAAAAACTATTCATTTGTTCTCCACAGGCATGCTGATATCTTATAAAATCCTCCTGGGCCACAGATGGTGAGGTCACTCTAGGCGAGAACAAGACAGCCTCTTCCATCAAACTCCCTTTGGCATTCACTTGACTGGTCCACCTTAGTTCATTGTTTAAGAATGATAATGATGCAATGATCAGGCATCTTTCTGCAGCTTATCTGAGGAGAGGAGATGGGGTGAAAAGTATAATTTTTTTCAAACAGGAAGCTCTTTTTGGTAAAATATATCAGCCCCTTATATTCTGTTGATATAAGACATTTCCCCAGAATGCCCTGGGTGAGCTCAAATGTCTGTGCAGCTTGTCCTGAGGGCTCTACAAGGTTCTGTACGAACCTGTTTTTCAATTCTGCACCATCCAACACAGTAGCCACTGGCTGCATGTGGCTACTAAGCACTTGAGACACGGCTTGTCCAAATTGAGATGTGCTATAACTGTACAATACTCACCAGATCTCAAAGATTTAGTACAGAAACAGAATGCAAAAGATCTTATTCACAGGTGTCTTTACTGACTACATGGTGAAATAATAGTATATTTGATATGTAGGTTAAATATTATTGAAGTATTACTTAACCTGTTTTTAAAATTTCACGTTTTCTCTTTACCCTTTTATAAAATAATTGTTTTCCCATTAAAAGTTTAGTCCAGCTTTCCAGAAATTGATAAGCAACCTTTCCTTCAGATCTTTTATCTCTCCTTGATAGCTTTTTATGCTTGGTTCCAATGACTTCGCAATCTGGTACCAAATGTTAGAATATATAATTGAGTCTCTGCCTTGGTCGATCTATTCATCTTTAAAACAGAGGGCTGGATGTGACAGGACTCCAGAGGCTCCTCCTGGCTCTAGGATTTTATGATTCTGTTTCAAAATTTGAGACCTGAGAAGAAGAAAGCTCTAGATTAATTTCTGAAAGTCTTGACATTTGAGGGGTGATAAGGTTTTCCGAAGACAAAATCTTTTTAATGGACCCTCTTCCTGCTGAGCTGGAAGCCTGGAATCAGCCCGGCGAGGCGTAGGGCAAGGAGGGGCAATGCTGCCTTCTACTGGGCTAAAGGGGAGCAGCAGGTCTACAGGGGAAGTGTCCCTGTGCAGCCACTAAGTGCTGGCCAAATCCGAGACAGTGAGGGCAATAACGGCTCCCGCAGCAGATGCGAAGTGTGAGTGTGGGGGACCCCAACAACTCCTTTAGTGGGCTTGCTCGGTCTGCCCCACATCTCTTGCCAAAAGTTCAACATTTGATTCAAATAGGAGCTGACTGTCCCCTTCTAGTCATAGCAATTGCTCTGAGTGTATGTCATCTGGGCAGGTGAAGCTGCGAGGATGTGAACACAGGATCTGTGCTCTCAGGATTCAGCCTCAAGGAGACAGCAGGCCTGTGAGAAGGTGCCCGACAAGCCAGGAGGAGCAGACTCAGGAGGAGGGGCTGGGTGTGTTGGAACAGGCCTGTGGTCCAAGCTGCTCTTGGGGGAGGCTGAGGTGGGAGGATCGCCTGAGTCTAGGACTTGGAGGTTGTAGTGAGTTGTGATTGCACCATTGCACTCCAGCCTGGAGATCCTGTCTCAAAGAGAGGGAGAGAGAGAGAGAGAGAGAGACAGACAGACAGACAGACAGACAGGAGAGAAAAAGAGGGGAGTGTTAGCTTACGCTAGTCCAAATTGAGTTTTTTCCCCGTTTGACCAAGAGTCCTGACCAGTACACTCTATAAAGCATTTGTTGTTGTTGTTGTTGTTGTTGTTTTAAGACGGGGTTCTTCTAGAGTTGCCCAGGCTGCAGTGCAGTGGTGCGATCATAGCTCACAGTAGTCTCAACCTTTTAGGCTCAAGTGATCATCTCCCTCAGCCTCCTGAGTAGCTGGGAGTACAGGCACGCACCACCACACATGGCTAATTTTTGTATATTTTTGTAGAAACGGGGTCCCACTATGTTGCCTAGGCTGATCTTGAACTCCTGGGCTCAAGCAAACCTCCTGCCTCAGCCTTGAACCGTACTGGGATTACAAGGATGAGCCACCACTCCAGCCTATAACACATTATTTAGAGGAAGATGAGATGATTTTCTGAATAAACAACAATAGATTAGGAATGTCCATAGAAGAGACATGTACCCTTTTCTCTTGATATGCAGTATATTTAAGAGATAGGGAAACTGACGGATACAGGAAGCCACAGACCAGGTGCCAGACATATGTGAAGAAGCCCAAATGAGTTTGCTCACTCCTATTACTCCCATTCCCAGACTTCCTTACCTTATCACCCCCCTGTTCTCCCACACTTATCAAGGTGATTCTGTCCTCTGCGTTTGGCCTCTCACCTCATCCTCCCAGCATACAACACACTGGACACACACATACATCCACACTGTACAAATAACACACCCCACTGCTTGGTAGCAAGGAATATACTTACCTGTGTTATTTCGAGTAAAAGTAGGGGACAGTTTGCTAGCGGATTTGTGGGACTAAGGAAAACAGGAATCTCAAGCTTGTTGCCAGGCCTCCTTGGAATCGAGGGAAAGCCACATAACAGCCAAAGAAGAGTAAGACCCACAGGACAGGAGAGCATCAGAGAGCCCGGAATAAATCATCCCATGCAGAAGGTCATTCAGTGTCCAGTTAAATGTCCTGGACACCGATAATCTTGCTGCTGGCCCTCTCTCCTGTCTCCCTGCTTATACCAGAAGCTCGAATTTGTTGATCTTCAAGAGTTCTAGCATTATGGGGCCCACCTCCTTTTTGCCTTTATCTTGAACCTGCTCTAAACATCTCCCTCGTGCTCTGCTTAACGTACATTTGGACTTCTGCCTCCTCCCAACTTCTGCTTACTCTAATTTAATAATTTCTGCTTTCTCTTGACCTTTCATTATTCTTTCGAATCTTGCCTGCCTTTTCTCTGTTTTTTTCTTTCTCTCTTGCTAACGAAGATGGATTCTCTCCCTCTATCTCTTCTTCGTATTCCTGAGAATTTCCTCATATTTTCATTTTATATCATATCTTTATTTCATCTTCCTTTTCTATTCCAGAGAAAGATAATTTGATGCCTTTATCGTCATTATTTGTGTATGACAGAGATTTCTTACCAGGCTATCTCACAGGCTATTGGGCAATTCTAAATTGGCTGCCTTTGGGTTGGGTGTCCACCTCTGGTTCAGTCAGATATAGCCTGGGGTGGGGTCACATGGTGCAGGGCATGGCCGTTTATGCTTATGGAGCAGAAGCTTGGTGAAGTGCTTTGAGTATAACCCCTCATGAGGGGTCAATGAGGGTCATAGATTTCAAGACTTTTTCTGTCCCACATACATACTACCTCCAACTCCCACCTGCAATGACATTCTCTTGTCCATTGCTCATCTTCTTGTTCATGTGGTCCAAGATTGCGTTTTGTAGGTTGCTGCTTGCCTTACTTGATAGTCTTGCTTTTCTCTTTAACGGAGAGTGAAAGATGAGTTTGGGAAGAGCTGGTATGATTTTGCTTCTTTAATCAAAAAAGACCTTGAGAAATAAGGAAATGTTTTCTGGTGATGTATAACAACACACACCTCTCTTAATGGCCTCAGTGGTAAATTCAATATACTGTGACTCCTCGCTTGAAAATAATGTTTTGGGGAATGAGAAGCGGGGTGAGGTGGAAGGAATTTGGAATGTAACCTCTGGCATCTGTCCAAATACTATCCTTTTCTAGTCACTACTGCCGGTTCTCCAACTGTCCAGGCCTCACACCCCCGGAAAGCACCAGCTCTGGGACCATAAGTGTCCTTTAGGATTTTTATTCAACCCTTTAGGTCAAACCTAAGATCTTTTCCCCACCTATGCAGTCTCAATCTTCTATTCTCTTTAGATAGCTGCCAGTGATTGTGCTATTCAGAGGTTTCTTCTCAGAATGTAATTGCTCTCTGCATACTTAAACGCCCTGGTTTCTATCGTCTCTGAATGAAATAACTTCAGATAATTCTGAGTCTGGATGATCAGACTGATGAAATCTGAGGAGAACTGAAATTGGGAAAAAATATCTTATATTTCCTCTCCTGGTGGCATCCTCATGTTTCAGAAAGGTAGACAACTAAACTCTTCTGCAGAGTTCCAGAGTCTGTCTCCTGCATGTCAATGATTACTCTTAGTCTGTGTAAACACCAGGCTCTGATTTCTAGTAAAATCTAGAGTTTCCACAGACATGAATTCTTATTGTGTACAAGGCACTGCTATGGGAATGATAGGTTCATGATGACTGAGACAGATGTATTTGTTAAGGTAATCCTAGAACTTGTAACAAACAAACTCAAGAATGTGTAATGGCTCAAATGTGATAGAAGTTTGTTTTTCCTCACATAAAGTTCACAACGGGCATTGCTGATGAGTGGATGCCTCACCCAAGTAATATGTGAGGACCCAGATTTCTTTCGCCTGTGGCTCTCATGTCTTCAGCATGTGGCTTCCAAAGTCCCTGTAGAGCACGGAGGGTTGCCTGTGGGGGGACTTTATCAGCAAGACCAGGAAGGGTGCACATGGCTTCCACGCCAATGGTATTGGCTAATGCATGTCATGTGGCCTAACTGCAAAGGAAGCTGGGAGACAAGGTTAGGTGTGTGCCCAGGCAGAAGGGGAAATGGGTTTGATGCATACATGGCGGTTTCTGTGAAAATAAACAAGATACCACTTTTCCCAGAAGCATTCATCTGTGATTTTGAGGAGTGGAGGATACTTCAGAGTAAGACAGCCTGAGACTGGCCCATTAGGAGGACTAGTGAGCCAACAGACATCCTGGCTTTTAATCTTATTTGCCAAGATGGTTACCAAGCAAACAGCAACTAATGATTTGGCTTCCACAGATTGCCCAAAGAGAAATAACGCATTGCCTAAGAGCAGCAGAACTCTAGTTCGGCCTTCAGGAAGCACATTGGGGAAAGGGACCAGGTGTCCACAACTTTAGCTCATCTCCTGGCCCAGATGATAACCATGGCTGATATATATATATACACACACACATATATAATTTGTATATATATAATTTACATATATAATTTATTACATATAATTATATATAAAATATGTAATTATATATGTGTGTATATATACATATACACACATATATATATATATACACACACACACACATATATATATATAAATTCCAACTTATATTTTAAGTTCAGGGATACATGTGCAGGATGTGCAGGTTTGTTACATAGGTAAACGTGTGCCATGGTGATTTGCTGCACAGATCATACCATCACCTAGGTATTAAGCCCAGTATCCATTAGCTATTCTTCCTGATCCTCTCCCTCCTCTCACTCCTACCCTCCAACAGGCCCCAATGTGTGTTGTTCCCCTCATGTGTTCATGAGTTCTCATCATTTAGCTCCCACTTACAAGTGAAAACATGCGGTATTTGGTTTTCTGTTACTGCACAAGTTTGTTGAAGATAATGGCCTCCAGCTCCATCCATGTTCCTGCAAAGGACATGATCTCATTCCTTTTTATGGCTGCATAATATTCCATGGTGTATATGTACCACATTTTCTTTATCTAGTCTATCATTGATAGGCATTTAGGTTGATTCCATGTCTTTGCTGTTGTGAATAGTGCTGCATTGAACATATGTGTGCATGTGTCTTTGTAATAGAATGATTTATATTCCTTTGGGTATATACCCAGTAATGGGATTGCTAGGCTGAAGGTAGTTCTGTTTTTAGGTATTTGAGGAATCACCACACTCTCTTTCACAATGATTGAATTAATTTACACTCCCGTCAACAGCACATAAGTGTTTCTTTTCCCCCACAACCTCACCAGCATCTATTATTTTTTGACTTTTTAATAATAGCCATTCTCACTGGTGTGAGATGGTGTATCATTGCGATTTTGATTTGCATTTCTGTAATGATCAGTGATGTTGAGCTTTTTTTCATGTTTGTTGCATGCATGTATCTATGTCTTCTTTTGAGAAGTGTCTGTTCATGTCGTTTGCCCACGTTTTAATAGGGTTGTTTGTTTTCTTCTTGTAAATTTGTTTAAGTCCCTTATAGATGCTGGATATTAGACCTTTGTCAGATGCATAGATTGCAACATTTTTTTCCCATTCTGTGGGTTGCCTGTTCACTCTGTTGATAGTTTCTTTTGCTGTGCAGAAGCTCTTTAGTTTAATTAGATTCCATTTGTCAATTTTTGTTTTGTTGCAGTTGCTTTTCATGTCTTTGTCATGAAATCTTTGCCCATGCCTATGTCCTAAATGGTGTTGCCTAGGTTTTCTTGCAGGGTTTTTATAGTTTTGGGTTTTACATTTAAATCCTTAATCCATCTTGAGTTGATTTTTGTATATAGTGTAAGGAAGGGGTCCAGTTTCAATTTTCTGCATATGGCTAGCCAGTTCTTCAAGCACCATTTATTAAATAGAGAATCCTTTTCCCATTGCTTGTTTTTGTCAGGTTTGTTGAAGATCAGATGGTTGTAGGTGTGTCATCTTATTTCTGGGTTCTCTATTCTGTTCCATTGGTGTATGTGTCTATTTTTGTACCAGCACCGTGCTGTTTTGGTTACTGTAGCCCTGTAGTATAGTATGAAGTCGGGTAGCATGATGCCTCCAGCTTTGTTCTTTTTGCTTAGGGTTGCCTTGGCTGTTCAGGCTCTATTTTGGTTCCATGTAAATTTTAAAATAGTTTTCTCTAATTCTGTGAAGAATGTCCATGGTAATTTTATTGGAATAGCATTGAGTCTATAAATTGCTTTGGGCAATATGGTCATTTTCACCATATTGATTCTTCCAATCCATGAACATGGAATGTTTTTCCATTTGTTTGTGTCATCTCTGATTTCTCTGAGCAGTGGTTTGTAGTTCTCCTTGAAAAGGTCCTTCACTTCCCTTTTTCGCTGTATTTCTAGGTATTTTATTCTTTTTGTGGCAGTCATGAATGGGAGTTCATATGTGATTCGGCTCTCAGATTGTATTTCTAGATCTCTTCTTATGTTCTGTGTGCTAATCTAAGGATCTTATATGTACAAAGAGAATAGAGGATTGAGACTCTATAGATTGGAGGGAAAATCTTAGGTTTGTGCTAAAGGACTAAATAAAAAATCTAACTGAGACATGTGGCCCCAGTCACACTTGCTGTTGACTCCAGAGCTGGCATTCTTAATCTTGTGCCGCATTTCCTTGTTAAATGAGTGAATCAGTCATAAAACAAGCGACATTGTGCTTTCTGCACTGCTCTTTTACGAATTTAGTTAGGATGAAGCCTGATATCATAAGCTTCATTGTTCCATGATCACTGATAACGCTGAATTTTAGAGTGTGCAAAGGAGAGAAACAGATTCCCTCTTAGCACTGGAAAGGCTTTCCCCTTCTAGTGAGGCAGGAACTTCCCTCAAGTATCTCCTTCTGTGATAAACTCCATGGTCAATCTTCCAAGCTCCGGTTCCTTCAAAGACTTTCCTCTTACTTATCTTAATAAAAAGTCTAGTTTGAAATTCAAAGTTATAGGTGGAATCTGCCTTCTATTCCTGGGGCCTAGACTTAATGTTAGAAGGGAAAAAAGAGATCAAAATAAAGACAAAATAAAAAATCCTGAATCCTCAAGAAGGGAAAATACTTTGATATAAACAACAACAACAACAACAAAAAAACTGGTTGGGTGTGGTGGCTCACACCTGTAATTCCGCACTTTGGGAGGCTGAGGCGGGCGGATCACCTGAGGTCGGGAGTTCGAGACCAGCCTGACCAACATGGAGAAACCCTGTCTCTACTAAAAATACAAAATTAGTCAGGCGTGGTGGCACATGCCTGTAATCCTAGCTACTCGGGAGGCTGAGGCAGGAAAATTGCTTGCACCCAAGAGGCGGAGGTTGCAGAGAGCCCAGATCGTGCCTTTGCACTCCAGCCTGGGCAACAAGAGCAAAACTTCATCTGAAAACAAAACAAAACAAAACCAAACCAAACCTATGCTACCATTTTGCGATTTCAAGAAAAGTGTCAATTTTCTTAGTTTCTAATGGGAAGCATGAAAAGTCAATTATTAGACTGTTTTCTACTGATTAGCAAGCTTTGACTATGTGTAGGCATGATAACAGATTCTGGGTGTAAAAAGATGCAAATGATGTAGGCTAACCAGAGAAAGGCAGATGAATTGCCATACAGGTTAAAGGCTAAAGCAAATGTGTAATGAAGATGTAGTGGGACCCCAGAAGACAGAGCAACTAGTTCTATCAGGGTAGTAGTTAAATAATATGGTAAAAACTGAAAAACAGAACCATGTTAAATAATAATAATATCACAGGGTGTTTTTTTTTGACTGTTTCTTGAACTTAATGTTTATGCCCCCAATATTTCCCTGTGAAATGTACGTTAAGATGTTCACTTTTCCCGACATTCAGAGTATCTCTGTAGTCCTTGGCAGGTATTGAAGATGATGAGTTGGGTAGGGGACTAGAGGATGAATGGATATGGGAGACTTGGTGTGTGAGGGCTGACAGACCACAAATAGAAGGCTATTTCCTTTGTCTAGTTTGTGATAAGGAAGACCAGAACCAAGGCAGTGGCAGGGCGGAGGGATTGGGATGGCATTGGAGCCAGGAGACATTTTTTAATCCCAGGGCTTGGTGAGTGGGCATGAGGGGTTGTGAATGTCTTCACAATTTCTACCCTGGGAGACCCCATTAAGTGTGCTTGAGAAGACAGGAAATGAAATGGGTTAGAGGAGGATGATGGTGGGTTCTGTTTGGGCGACTATAGGGTATCTAAGGTGACACAATAAATAAATAATTGGAAATGCAAATCTAGAGCTTGGATAAAAGATCAGGGTTGGACAGAGAGCTCTGGGTGCTGTCACTCGGAGTTTTGTGCATAGTAGTTGGGTGTCAGTGAAAGTCCTGAGACTGGGTGAGGTCCCCTTGGGCAGGCGTGCAAAGTGGGGGAGAAAAGGAACTCTAACATTAAGGGTGCAGGTAGAGAAGGGGGAACCAGGCAGTGAAACTAACAGAGGTGTTGCAGGGTCTGGATAGAAACTAAGAGTGTACAAAAATAGTTAACATTTTATTGAGTGTTTACTATGTGCCTGCTACTGTGCTAAATACTTTCTCATGCATTGTATGATTTGATGCTCATGACAATGAAATTGTCATGAATTGTTATGAAATTGATATTAGGCTCTTTGTATGGATACAGAAATAGAAGTTTAGAGAGAGTAAGTAACTCAGCGAAGGTCATGTTGTTAGCCTATGGCAGACTCAGGACTTGGACCCAGATTTGTTGTACTTCAGAGTCTTTGTTCTCACCCCAAGTTAGCTTGCTCTCTTGGCATCTGAGAAACCAAATAAGGATGGAGTTTAAGAAGTAACGGGGTGGGTGTTGGAGGCCCTGGTTGGGGAACAGATTTGCCTGTCCAATTCTGTCTTGTTCAAGTTAATATCAGCAAGAATGTGCAGACCCCTGGCTCAGGGTAGTTGAGTGAGAGGATAAAGACCCCTAATGTGAAAAGATCCCAAGAGACATCTCAGTTTGGGAAGGAACTTGAGGGTAATAGAATCCCTGAATATTCAAGCACAAAAAGAGACTGGAGGCAGGTGGAAGGTTAAATACTCCAGAGCCTCTGACAGTTGAACACTTGAAACATAATGATTTCCAGATTCTACCATTTGAATGCATCCTAACCACAGCCAAATCTTCCAATAGCTGTGAATTTAGATTTCTCTTTTTATTAATTTCCTATTTCAGAAAGACCATAGTCCACATCCAGTTCTCAACATAAAACTGTTAAAAGGTATAAAACATCAACTCCATTAAACACCCTGAAATTTAAACTTTCTGAAACGATTCTTTAGCTCTAGGTCAATAATAACAATTAATAATTATTGAATCTTTATTTTGTACTAGGAACCACTTTTAGCACTTTATATGTATTATCATTTTTAAGACACATTAACCCTAAAAAACAAGAGTGATTTTCAGGTCCGTTATACAAAGCCCTTGGATCTTCAGAATTAAGGTTATGTGCACTGAGTATTCTGCAAAGCTTAGGAATCCTCATTTGATGGGTTAATGTTGATCTAGGCGTATTTAGGGAAGAATTGTCCATAACAATCGTAACCTACTCAGAAGACTGAGTTTTGTTCTTGCTTCTTTCATGGACCTTGGACTTGAGCCAATTCACAGATTTCTTTGTCTTAAAATTCTTAACAATTTTTTTTATTTTTAAAATGTTATTGTAAAACATAGTTTTTATACTAGAGTTTATGAAGCATTTCTGTACAATGTAAAGAAGAATAGTACAATGTATAGTATTGCATTATTGTATTATCCACCACGAGGGTGACGGAGTGAGATCTTGTTTCAAAAACAAATACAAAAACAAAAACAATGCATCAAACCCTAAATCTGCATTAAATTGAGAAGCCCATCACAGCCTGCTGCCTGGAAACCAGAATATTCAGTGTGCTCATTTCTTATGGCTGCTGTAACAAATTGCCACAAATTTAATGACTTAAAACAACACAGGTCTGAAGTCTAAAATCAAGGTGTCAGTGGGGCTCTGTCCTTTCCGGAGGCTTCAGGAAATAATGTTTCCTTGCCTTTCTCAGCCGGTGGAAGCTGCTAGCATTCTGTGGCTCATAGCACCTTCTTCGCATCATTCCTACTTCTTGCTTCTGTCATCACATTTCCTACTACTCACTCTGATTCCCCTGTTTTACTCTTATAAGGACCCTTGTGATTACATTGGGCCTCCCTGGAGAATCCAGGAAAATCTCCCTGTCTCAAGATCCTTAATTCAGTCACATCTGCAAGGTCCTGTGGACCATATTCACAGGTTCCAAGCAGTAGGATGTGGACATCTCTGGTGGTGGGTGGGGGTGGGGGCTGTTTTTCTGCCTACCACCCTTATCAAACTGCCCATTTCCTCAGGCCTGGCAGATAAAGGGCTGATCCCATGTGTGGCTGCCCCAAGCTTCATGTATAAGTCTGCCTGTCAGCTACAGGAAAGAAGACCAGAGAATGAATTAAAATTCATACAGCAGCCCAACAAGGGCTTCCTTCACCCTTGATTTATAAAAAGTTATTCATGTGAAAGTACGAAAATGGCACTTTTAGCTGTCCATTAAATAATTTTATTGAACATAATAAAAATGATGTGCAACGGAAGCTCTCCTGGAAAATGTCAGCATATTTGTGGAGTAAAGTTTATGCATGAAAAAAGCTCCTCTTGCTTCAGGGTTTCTTTTTTCTCCTGTATTTCACTGCTAGGGCTGCCACAGCAAATACTACAGAATGGGTGGCTTAAACAATGACAATTTATTTTCTCACACTTCTGGAGGCTGGAAGTCTAAGATTGAGGTATCAGCAGGGTTGGTTTCTTCCGAGGCCTCTTTCCTCAGCTTGCGCATGGCCACATTCTTGCTGCTTTGTCCTCACATGGCCTCTGTGCACACACACCTATGGTATCTTTTTCTCTTACAAGGACACCGGTCCTGTTGGATTAGGGCTGTACGCTAAAGATCATTTTAACAGAATCACCTTTTTAAAGACCTTGTCTCCAAATATGGTTACATTCTGAGGTCTTGGGAGTTAGGGTTTTAATGTATAAATTTTGGCGGGGGTAGGGAGGACACAATTAGGCCATCACACTCTTTCTAACCCCAGCTCCCACACTGATTCTTTAATGATCTTTTTCAGCAGGTTCCTATTTTAACTAGGTGTAGACATTAGGTAAACCCAGGGAATATTGTCATATTAGGAGTCAAGGTTTACTAATCTGAGTAATGAATGTATATCTATTTTATTTCTTTCCTTCCTTCCTTCCTTCCTTCCTTCCTTCCTTCCTTCCTTCCTTCCTTCCTCTTCTCTCTCTTTCTTTCTTTCTTTCTTTTATTATACTTTAAGTTCTAGGGCACATGTGCATAATGTGCAGGTTTGATAGATAGGTATACATGTGCCATGTTGGTTTGCTGCCCCCATCAACTCATCATTTACATTAGGTATTTCTCCTAATGCTATCCCTCCCCTAGCCCCCAACTCCTCAACAGGCCCTGGTGTGTGATGTCTCCCGCCCTATGTCCAAATGATCTCATTGTTCAATTCCCACCTATGAGTGAGAACATGTAGTGTTTGGTTTTTCTGTCATTGTGATAGTTTGCTCAGAATGATAGTTTCCAGCTTCATCCACGTCCCTGCAAAAAACATGAACTCATTCTTTTTTATGGCTGCATAGTATTCCGTGGTGTATATGTGCCACATTTTCTTAATCCAGTTTATCACTGATGGACATTTGGGTTGGTTCCAAGTCTTTGCTATTGTGAATAGTGCTGCAATAAACATACGTGTGCATGTGTCTTTATAGTAGCATGATTTATAATCTTTTGGGTATATACCCAGTAATGCGATTGCTGGGTCAAATGGTAATTCTAGTTCTAGATCCTTGAGGAATTGCCTCACTGTCTTCCACAATGGTTGAACTAGTTTACACTCCTACCAAAAGTGTAAAAGTGTTCCTATGTCTCCACATCCTCTCCAACATCTGTTGTTTCCTGACTTTTTAATGATTGCCATTCTAACTGGCATGAGATGGTATCTCATTGTGGTTTTGATTTGCATTTCTCTGACAGCCAGTGATGTTGAGCATTTTTTCATGTGTCTGTTGGCTGCATAGATGTCTTCTTTTGAGAAGTGTCTGTTCATATCCTTTGCTCACTTTTTGATGGAGTTATTTGATTTTTTCTTGTAAATTTGAGTGCTTTGTAGATTCTGGATATTAGCCCTTTGTAAGATGGGTAGGTTGCAAAATTTTTTTCCCATTCTGTAGGTTGCCTGCTCATGCTGATGATAGTTTCTTTTGCTGTGCAGAAGCTTTTTAGTTTAATTAGAACCTATTTGTCAATTTTGGCTTTTGTTGTCATTGCTTTTGGTGTTTTAATCATGAAGTCCTTGCTCATGCCTATTTCCTGAATGGTATTGCCTAGGTTTTCTTTTATGGTTTTTATGGTTTTAAGTCTCACATTTATGTCTTTAATCCATCTTGAATTAATTTTTGTATAAGGTGCAAGGAAGGGATCCAGTTTCAGCTTTCTACATACAGCTAGCCAGTTTCCCCAGCACCACTTATTAAACAGGGAATCCTTTCCCCATTTCTTGTTTTTGTCAGGTTTGTCAAAGATCAGATGGTTGTAGATGGGTGGTGTTATTTCTGAGGCCTCTGTTCTGTTCCATTGGTCTATATATCTGTTTTGGTACCATGCTGTTTGGTTACTATAGCCTTCTAGTATAGTTTGAAGTCAGGTGGCGTGATGCTTCCAGCTTTGTTCTTTTTGCTTAGGATTGTCTTGGCAATGCAGGCTCTTTTTTGGGTCCATATGAACTTTGAAGTAGTTTTTTTCCAATTCTGTGAAGAAAGTCATTGGTAGCTTGGTGAGGATGGCATTGAATCTATAAATTACTTTGGACAGTATGGCCATTTTCATGATATTGATTCTTCCTATCCAGGAGCATGGAATATTCTTCCATTTGTTTGTGTCCTCTTTTATTTCATTGAGCAGCAGTTTGTAGTTCTCATTGAAGAGGTCCCTCACATCCCTTGTAAGTTGGATTCCTAGGTATTTTATTCTCTTTGTAGCATTTGTGAATGGGGGTTCACTCATGATTTGGCTCTCTGTTTGTCTGTTAACAATGTATAAGAATGCCTGAGACTTTGCTGAAGTTGCTTATCAGCTTAAGGAGATTTTGGGCTGAGACGATGCGGTTTTCTAAATATACAGTCATGTCATCTGCAAAAAGGGACAATTTGACTTCCTCTTTTCCTAATTGAATACCTTTTATTTCTTTCTCTTGCCTGATCACCCTGGCCAGAACTTCCATACACTATGTTGAATAGGAGTGGTGAGAGAGGGCATCCCTGTCTTGTGCCGGTTTTCAAAGGGAATGCTTCCCCTTTTTGCCCATTCAGTATAATATTGGCTGTGGGTTTGCCATAAATAGCTCTTATTATTTTGAGATACGTTGCATCAATACCTAGTTTTTAGCATGAAGGGCTGTTGAATTTTGTCGAAGGCCTTTTCTGCATCTATTGAGATAATCATGTGGTTTTTGTCATCAGTTCTGTTTATATGCTGGATTACGTTTATTGATTTGCGTATGTTGAACCAGCCTTGCATCCCAGGGATGAAGCCGACTTGATCATGGTGAATAAGCTTTTTGATGTGCTGCTGGATTCAGTTTGCCAGTATTTTATTGAGGATTTTTGCATTGATATTCATTAGGGATATTGGTCCAAAATTCTCTTTTATTGTTGTGTCTCTGCCAGGCTTTGGTATCAGGATGATGTTGGCCTCATAAAATGAGTTAGGGAGGATTCCCTTTTTTCCTATTGATTGGAATAGTTTCAGAAGGAATGGTGCCAGCTGCTCTTTGTACCTCTGATAGAATTTGGCTGTGAATCCACCTGGTCCTGGACTTTTTTTGGTTGGTAAGCTGTTAATTATTGCCTCGATTTCAGAGCCTGTTATTGGTCTATTCAGAGATTCAGCTTCCCGGTTTAGTCTTGGGAGGGTGTATGTGTCCAGGAATTTATCCATTTCTTCTAGATTTTCTAGTTTATTTGCATAGAGGTGTTTATAGTATTCTCTGATGGTAGTTTGTATTTCTGTGGGATCGGTGGTGATATCCCCTTTATCATTTTTTATTGCGTCTATTTGATTCTTCTCTCTTTTCTTCTTTATAAATCTTACTAGCAGTCTATCAATTTTGTTGATATTTTCAAAAAACCAGCTCCTGGATTCATTGATTTTTTTGAAGGGTTTTTTGTGTCTCTATCTCTTTCAGTTCTGCTCTGATCTTAGTTATTTCTTGCCTTCTGCTAGCTTTTGAATATGTTTGCTTTTGTTTCTCTAGTTCTTTTAATTGTGATGTTAGGGTGTTGATTTTAGATCTTTTCTGCTTTCTCTTGTGGTCATTTAGTGCTATAAATTTCCCTCTACACACTGCTTTAAATGTGACCTAGAGATTCTGGTATGTTGTGTCTTTGTTCTCATTGGTTTCAAAGAACATCTTTATTTCTGCCTTCATTTCATTATGTACCCAGTAGTCATTCAGGAGCAGGTTGTTAAGTTTCCATGTAGTTGTGCGTTTTGAGTGAGTTTCTTAATCCTGAGTTCTAATTTGATTGCACTGTAGTCCGAGAGACTGTTGTGATTTCTGTTCTTTTACATTTGCTGAGGAGTGCTTTACTTCCAATTATGTGGTCAATTTTAGAATAAGTGTGATGTGGTGCTGAGAAGAATGTATATTCTGTTGATTTGGGGTGGAGAGTTCTGTAGATGTCTATTATGTCTGCTTGTTGCAGAGCTGAGTTCAGATCCTGGATATCCTTGTTAACCTTCTGTCTCATTGATCTGTCTAATATTGACAGTGGGGTGTTAAAGTCTCCCATTATTATTGTGTGGGAGTCTAAGTCTCTTTGTAGGTCTCTAAGGACTTGCTTTATGAATCTGGGTGCTCCTGTATTGGGTGCATATATATTTAGGATAGTTAGCTCTTCTTTTAAACAATTGATCCCTTTACCATTGTGTAATGGCCTTCTTTGTCTCTTTTGATCTTTGTTGGTTTAAAGTCTGTTTTTCAGAGACTAGGATTGCAACCCCTGCTTTTTTTTTTTTTTTTTTTTTTTTTTGCTTTCCATTTGCTTGGCAGATCTTCCTCTATCCCTTTATTTTGAGTCTATGTGTGTCTTTGCACGTGAGATGGGGCTCCTGAATACAGCACACTGATGGGTCTTGAATCTTTATCCAATTTGCCAGTCTGTGTCTTTTAATTGGGACATTTAGCCCATTTACATTTAAGATTAATATTGTTATATGTGAATTTGATCCTGTCATTATGATGTTCACTGGTTATTTTGCCTGTTAATTGATGCAGTTTCTTTTCTTTACTTTTTTTTTTTTTTTTTTTTTTTTTGAGGAATTCTCACTCTGTTGCCCAGGCTGGAGTGCAGTGGTATGATCTTGGCTCACTGCAAGTTCCGCTTCCTAGGTTCACCATTCTCCTGCCTCAGCCTCCTGAGTAGCTGGGACTACAGGCACCTGCCACCATGCCCCACTGATTTTTTGTATTTTTAGTAGAGATGGGGTTTCATCGTGTTAGCCTGCATTGTCTCAATCTCCTGACCTTGTGATCCACCTGCCTCAGCCTCCCAAAGTGCTGGGATTACAGGCATGAGCCCCTGCGCTGGGCCATTGCAGTTTCTTAATAGCATTGATGGTCTTTACAATTTCGCCTGTTTTTGCAGTGGCTGGTACTGGTTGTTTCTTTCCATTTTTAGTGCTTCCTTCAGGAGCTCTTGTAAGGCAGGCCTGGTGGTGACAAAATCTCTCAGCATTTGCTTCTCTGTAAAGGATTTTTTTTTCTCCTTCAGTTATGAAGCTTAGTTTGGCTAAATATGAAATTCTGGGTTAAAAATTCTTTTCTTTAAGAATGTTGAATATTGGCCCCCACTCTCTTCTGGCTTGAGGGTTTCTGTTGAGAGATCTGCTGTTAGTCTGAAGAGCTTCCCTTTGTGAGTAACTCGACCTTTCTCTCTGGCTGCCCTTAACACTTTTTCCTTAATTTCAACCTTGGTGAATCTGACAATTATGTGTCTTGTGGTTGATCTTCTTGAGGAGTATCTTTGTGGTGTTCTCTGTATTTCCTGAATTTGAATGTTGGCCTGCCTTGCTGGGTTGGGGAAGTTCTGCTGGATAGTATCCTGAAGAGTGTTTTCCAACTTGGTTCCATTCTCCCCATCACTTTCAGGTACACCAGTCAAAAGTAGATTTGGTCTTTTCACACAGTCCCATATTTCTTGGAGGCTTTGATCATTTCTTTTTACTTTTTTTTCTCTAATCTTGTTTTCTTGCTTTATTTCATTAATTTGATCTTCAATCACTGATACACTTTCTTCCACTTGATTTGAATCAGCTATTGAAGCTTGTGCATGCGTCACGAAGTTCTCGTGCCATGGTTTTCAGCTCCATTAGGTTATTTAAGGTCTTCTCTACACTGTTTATTCTAGTTAGCCATTCTTCTAACCTTCTTCAAGGTTTTTAGCTCCCTCGTGATGGGTTCAAACATCCTCCTTTAGCTTGGAGAAGTTTGTTATTACTGACCTTCTGAAGTCTGTTTCTGTCAACTTGTGAAAGTCATTCTCCATCCAGGTTTGTTCCGTTGCTGGTGAGGAGCTATGATCCTTTGGAGGAGAAGAGGCGCTCTGATTTTTTAGAATTTTCAGCTTTTCTGCTCTGGTTTCTCCCTATCTTTGTGGTTTTATCTGCCTTTGGTCTTTGATGTTGGTGACCTACAGATGGGGTTTTGGTGTAGATGACCTCTTTGTTGATGTTGATGCTATTCCTTTCTGTTTGTTAGTTTTCCTTCTAACAGTCAGGTCCCTCAGCTGCAGGTCTGTTGGAGTTTGCTGGAGTTCCACTCCAGACGCTGTTTGCCTGGGCATCACCAGCGGAGGCTGCAGAACAGCAAATATTGCAGAACAGCAAATATTGCTGCCTGATCCTTCCTCCAGAAGCTTTGTCTCAGAGGGGCAGCCGCCTATATGAGGTATCTGTCGGCCCGTACTGGGAGGTGTCTTCCAGTTAGCCTACACGGTGGTCAGAGACCCACTTGAGGAGGCAGTGTGTCTGTTCTCGGAGCCCAAACGCCATGCTGGGAGAACCACTGCTCTCTTCAGAGCTGTCAGACAGGGATGTTTAAGTCTGCATAAGTTTCTGCTGCCTTTTGTTCAGCTATGCCCTGCCCACAGAGGTGGAGTCTACAGGCAGTAGGCCTTGTTGAGCTGCGGTTGGCACTGCCTAGTTTGAGCTTCCTGGCCACTTTGTTTACCTACTCAAGCCTCAGCAATGGCGGATGCCCCTCCCCCAGCCAGGCTGTCATCTCACAGATTGATCTCAGACTGCTGCGCTAGCAGTGAGCAAGGGTCCGTGGGCTTGGCAGCCACCGAGCCAGGCACGGGAGAGAATCACCTTGTCTGCTGGTTGCTAAGACCTTGGGAAACACACAGTATTTGGGTGGGAGTGTCCCATTTTTCCAGGTAGTCTGTCACAGCTTCCCTTGGCTAGGAAAGGGAAATCTCCCAACCACTTTTGCTTCCCCGGTGAGGTGACACCCTGCCCTGCTTTGGCTCATCCTTCATGGGCTGCACCCACTGTCCAGCCAGTCCCAATGAGATGAACCAGGTACCTCAGTTGGAAATACAGAAATCACCCATCTTCTGCATAGATCATGCTGGGAGCTGCAGACCAGAGCTCTTCCTATTTGGCCATCTTGGAACTAACTTACTTACTTACTTTCTTTCATCTTTCCTTCTTTTCTTTTTTTTTTTTTCAAGGTCTCACTCTGTCACCCAGTCTGGAGTAGAGTGATGCAATCATAGCTCACTGCAACCTCAAACTCCTGAGCTCAAGGGGTCCTCCTGCCTCAGCCTTCTGAGTAGCTGAGACTACAGATGCATACCACCATGCCTGGATATTTTATTTTATTTTTTTTTAGACATAGGGCCTCACTTTGTTGCTCAGGCTTGTCTGGAACTCCAGCCTGGGCTCAAATAATCCTCCTGCCTCAGCCTCCTAAAGTGCTGGGATTACACACTCTATACATATTTTCTACCAAAAAAAAAAAAAAAAAATAGAGTACACTAAAACATCTGGGGTAGTGAAACAAAAAATAATATAAATTGTCTTAGCTAACACTGAACAAATATCAATTATGAGCTGGCACATTATCTGATTTAATTCTCTTAACATCTCCTTGAGACAGGTCTATTGTGCAGATGAGGAAACTGAAGCCCTGTCTCAAGGTGATGGCTCTGTTGAATTCTAGAGACTGCAGAGATGAAGAAACTAAGAAACTGAGGCACAGATTATTAACTATACTGCCCAAGGTCATACACTGGAAATGGGTGGTGAAGGTAGGACGTGAAACCAAACTTACAACCTCCAAACTCTAATCACTCTTTTTGGAATACTACTAGCACCTGAAAATGCAGTCTCAAGTCAATGACCAAAATATTACAGATGCAGGATTGTTGATCAGAGGACGTCTTAGTTAATAGAATGCCAGAGACTAGATCCATTAGTTATGAGATAGATGCAGAATCCAGAATGAATCTGAAAGGCTCTATACCCTTCCTACTCAGTGTGGACTGTGGCTCGGCAGCCCCAGCAGCACCATGAGCTTGTCAGAGCTGCAGGAGGTTGTGATGTGCCCTAGACCCTCTGAATCAGAATCTGCATTTTGACAAGACTCCCAGGTGAGGGGGTCTTGCCAATTTCAAATCCTTCAATTTCCCATAGGTTATGTATTTTTATAAGGAGTCCTGGCTGGGCTCAGTGACTCACACCTGTAGTAGCACTGGGCACATGAAAAGCACTTAATAACAATTATACCCTGTATTATAGGACTGAAGCTATGGTCATTTCAACTTGTTTTCTAGAGGGCTCTATTTTTGTTTGTTTTTAGTTTCTGCTGAAATTGAACAGTGAACCCTCAGGCCAGTGAGCCTGTATAAATGGTTCTCAATGGAGACATCCTGGTCAGGCTGCTGAGCCAGAGCTTTGCTCCCAGTGAAGCTGGTGCATGTTCCAGGGCTCAAGGAAGGGAGCTGAGGCTTTGATGATTGCCTTCATCCATTTCTCTGTCTCTGTGAATAGACAAAAAACAATTGTTCTTTTAGTAACATTCTATTTGGAGCTCCTGAGATGGTACAGGAGGGTGGTTGGTATTCTGAATTGAGGCTGATGTTAATAGAGGAACTGGCATTTGGAAGAGTCGTACACAGAGAGAAGAAAAGTACCAAAATGAAATCAGCTCAGAGGAGGTGCTCAGAGGGGTAAAATGTCACAGTGGTGGAAGCAGACCCCTCTAAGCACCAACTTTCCTTTTTAAAGCATATTTGACGAAACTCTTTTTAAAACTCTATCACATCCTCTCCAGGTTCTTTAAATAGAGAATATGAAACCCAACTTAGTGTTAGGGCAGGGAGGGCTGATAGAAATCATCAGACTCAATCCCTTCATTTCACAAATTAGGAATCTGTGACCCAGAAAACTTGGATGGGGGGCAGGTCACACAAAGCCACATAACCCACTTATGGAAGAACAAGGTCTTCAAATAAATTTTTGGATAGTTCTTTCTATTCCATCATGCCATATTTTTTTTTTCTTTCTAAAGTCTAATTATTTTCTTGTCTAATACCATCTTTTTTAAAAAAGTAAATTATGGCTGAGGAAATGCATGCAGACTTTTTCCCTTGGGTGCAAATCTAATTTTCCAGGAGGTCAGCAGGAGGGCACTAAGGATGAAGACAAGCTGTCAGATAAAGACAAGCTGTCATTCAAACTCCAGTGCCTCCTTCTGCTCAAGTGCGTCTCTACTTTTCTGCACATTGCTTCCAGACAAAAGTTCGAGTTTCCTAGACTTTATCTCAAGGTGTACAACACCTTTCCTCCCACTTCAGTCCCATGCTGGTGGCTGCTCCTGCTACCTCTTTTGCGTGGAGCAGAGTTCTGCTCAAGATTCGTCCTCCCAAGGTCAACTTCCTGTTTCTTGTTTTCCTAACAAACAGGAGGCCAAGTGTGGAAAGTACTTGTGTTAAGGTTGCATTTCCCACCAGAGAAGGAACATGGCTAAAAAGCATTAATTCCATTTGATTCTTTCTTTACAGAAATCCATTTGGTCTTTTTCAGATTTGAGAAGTTAAAAACTGTTTCCCTGCATCACTTTTCCGAATCTAACAGAGACTTCAAGCATGGTTTGAGGGCAGAGATGGCACTGTGTGTTTGATTGTTAAAGTGAAACTGCAGACTGTGAGGAAAATCAAGATCCCCAGAGCATTTAAAATGGAATGGTATTTTTCATTTCCATATGAGGAAATATACAGATTTATTAAGAAATTATTTGTAAAAATCCTAATAATGAGATGTCGTGGATATTTTATTTTGTTTTATTATACATATTTTCTAAATTACAAAAACATAGATAGAGGCAGGTCTTGCTGTGTTGCTCAGGCTGGTTTTGAACTCCTGGGCTCAAGTGATCTTCCTGCCTTGGCCTCTCAAAGTGCTGGGATTACAGGCCTGAGCCACTGCACCCAACCTGCCATGGCTATTTTAGAGATTATTAATTACTGTGTCAGTACTACTAATTTCTACTCCTTTATTTCATATGGCTTTAAATATAGTCTAGAAAAGACAAAAATGAGAAGGATCATTGCTTCTGCCCATTTAGTCTCTTACTTAGAATCTACTTATTTATTTACTTAGTTTTCTATTTAGGTACAAACTTGAAGTGCACATTGAAGTACACAAAATATAAGTATATAGCTCAATACATTTTTATGTATGTATATACTCATGTAGCTACCATCTAGATCAAGATAAAAAAGTCTGTAGCACCTGAGAAAGCTCCCTTGTGCTCCTTCCCTGTCCATCCCTGGCCTTTGCCAGAATTAACCTCTATTCTGTTTTTTAGCATAATCCCTTAGTTTTTTCTCTTTGTGGACTTCCTATCAATAGAATCACACAATATTTCTCTTTTGTGTCTAGCTTCTTTCACTGCACATGTCTATGAGATTCATTCATGTTGTTGCTTCTATCAGTAGACTTTAAAAATTTGTAGATAGCATTCCATTATCAGAGTATATCAGAATTTATCCAGTTTCCAGTTCATGGGTATCCAGATTGTTTTCAGTATTGACTTGTGCATAAAAGTGTTAAGAATATATATGTTGGCCAGGTGCAGTGGCTTATGCCTGTAATCCCAGCACTTTGGAAGACCAAGGCGGGTGGATCCCTTGAGGTCAGGAGTTCGAGACCAGCCTGACTGAACCTTATCTCTACTAAAAATACAAAAATTAGCCAGGCGTGATGGTGCACACTTGTAATCCCAGCTACTTGGGAGGCGGAGGCAGGAGAATCACTGCAGGAGAATCACTTGAATCCTGAAGGCGAAGGTTGCAGTGAGCCGAGATTGCACTACTGCACTCCAGCCTGGGTGATGGAGTGAGACTGTGTCTCAAAAACAAAAACAAAAACAAAAGCACCCCAACCCACCCCCCCCCCCCCCAAAAAAAAAAACAGAAAACCAAAAAACTTTGGCATATGTGTTTTAATTGGCAGAAGCACTAATTTCTCTTTAGTGTATGCCCAGAAGTGGAATTGCTGGATCATAAGATACGTTTAATTTTAGTGGTTATTGTCAAACTGTTTTCTAAAATGGCTGAACTCTCAGCAATAATGTACATATAAGAGTTACAGTTGCTCTCTATCCTGACCAATACTTTGTAGCTCAGTTTTTTTAATTTTACCCATTCTGGTGGAAGTGTGGTGGTATCTCACTGTGGTTTGAACTTGCATTTCCCTGGTCAAAGATGATGTTGACCAACTTTTCATATGTTTATAGGCCAATTGGATACTTTGTAACGTGAAGTCCCTAACCTTTGCCCATTTTTATTTTTGTTGTCTTTTTCTTATTGATTTGTAGAAGTTCTTTATGTCTTCTTTTTTAAAAATTTAATTTTGTTTAAAAATTATTATTTATTTATTTGGCATTGAGACATAATAGATGTACATATTTTCAGAATACCTGTGATAATTTAATACATCTGTATAATTTGTAAAGATCAAATCAGTGTAATTGGGATAGCCATCATCTTAAATATTTGTCATTTTTTATGCTAGGAATATTCAAATTATTCTCTTTCAGCTATTTTGAAATATTCAGTAGATTATTGTAAACTACAGTCACCCTAATCACCCTGTTGATCTATTAAACACTGTCTTAAATATATTCTTGATATGAATCCTTTTTTGTACTATGTATTACCAAATTTTCTCTCATTCTGTGGCTTTTTTGTTTACCATCCTTATAGTGAAGAACAGAAATTAATTTTATTGAGACTCAATTTATTAAAAATTTTATTGACCCTCAATTTATTAAAAACTTTTTATTTTGCTATTATAGGGTTTTTTGTGTACTGTTGAAGAAATCTTTGCCTACCCGTAGGTCAAGAATATATTCTCCTATATATCTTTTATAAGCCTTCTTATTTTACCTTTTACATTCCTATCTATACTGCATCTCAAATTAACTTTTGAGTGTGATATGAGGTAGGGGTCAAGGTTTACTTTTCCTCCCATAAGGAGATCCAATTGCTCCAGCACTATTTATGAAAAGGCTATACTTTCTCACTTCAGTATTACTTTTGTTGTAAATCAATTGACTGCACATATGTGGGTCTATTTCTGGATGGAGAAACTTCATTTTTAGCATATTCATTGTAAATATTCTAGTGGATACAGCATTGGGTTAAGCATCAGAAACTCTGGCATCTTCGGCTGGTTTTACCAGGAAGAGCTGGGAGACTTGGGAGTGGAGGACATAGCAGTCTGTTTGTTGCCTCTTACAACACTCCCTCCTAGCATTGTGTGCCCTAAACTAGAGAGCTAACATG
The DNA here is from genome assembly GCF_028885655.2 of Pongo abelii. NCBI lineage: Eukaryota > Metazoa > Chordata > Mammalia > Primates > Hominidae > Pongo > Pongo abelii. Next base: position 66,550,381 of record NC_071988.2, read on the forward strand.
TGATCCCCTTCCTCCTTCAGTTGCTCTGATTAGATCTTGGTGGACACGTGGCCCATACCTATAAAGCTACTGGATGGAAAGTGACCAGTCAGATTTTCCCTCTTGGGAATCTGATCCAATGGTTACAGAGACAGGATTTGCATTGAAAGATCATATAGAATAAGCGTGTGGCGGCCAGGCATGGTGGCTAACACCTGTAATCCCAGCACTTCAAGAGGCTGAGTGGGTGGATCATGAGGTCAGGAGTTCAAGACCAGCCTGACCAACATGGTGAAACCCCATCTCTACTAAAAAAAACAAAAATTAGCCAGGGGTGGTAGTGCGCGCCTGTAATCCCAGCTACTCAGGAGGCTGAGGTAGGAGAATTGCTTGAACCTGGGAGGCGGAGGTTGCAGTGAGCTGAGATTGTGCACTCCAGCCTCAAAAAAAAAAAAAAAAGAATAAGTGTGTGGCTTAATAAAGGGATGAAGCTCTGGATCAAGTTAAACTTAAGAGAGAAGGTGCAGAAATAAAGTTGAGAAAGGCAGCTGACCAAGCAAGCAAAGGATAAGAATGGAAGAGCAGCAAAAAGAGGAGAGGAGATGAAAGATTGGATGAGGCAGTGACACGGATAGAAAGGTTGCCTGGGAGAGCTCTGCAAGAGACTCTTATTAACCCATCTTCCAACAATTGTTGGAGAAAGAGCAGGAAAGGTGAACAGAAAGGGCCTATGTAATTAAAATCACTGTGTCACCCAGAGGCAGTACAGAATGCTTTTTATAATAAAAAAAAAAAGTCACATTGTATTAGTCTGTTCTCACGCTGCAAATAAAGACATATCAAAGACTGGGTAATTTATAAAGGAAAGAGGTTTAATTGACTCACAGTTCCACGTGGGTGGGGAGGCCTCATGATCATGGTGGAAGGCAAATGAGGAGCAAAGTCACATCTTACATGGAGGCGGGCAGGAAAGCATGTGCAAGGGAACTATCCTTTAGAAAACCATCAGATCTCCTGAGACTTATTCACTATCACAAGAACAGCATGGGAAAGACCCGCCCCCATGATTCAATTCCCTCCCACTGGATCCCTCTCACGACATGTGGGAATTATGGGAGCTACAATTCAAGATAAGATTTGGGTAGGGACACAGCCAAACCATATCACACATAAAGATATATTTCAACAATTTTCTTTCCTCCTTAGGCCTCCAAGCAACTTCGAAGGTTGTTTTATACACGATCTTGTGAGTGGCATTTCTGGGAAAGCCCCAGTCCTTCTTATAAGCTCCCCCTCTTCTCACCCTGCATACTAGAGCCAAACTTGAGGGAAGCTGCTTTGCCTGTGTGAGGTTTGGGTTTAGTGCTTTCAATTTCCGTAAGTTGTGTATTCTTATAAGAAATCCTGGCTGGATGCAGTGGCTCACACCTGTAATCACAACACTTTGGGAGGCCAAGGTGGGAGGATCTCTTGAAGCTAGGAGTTCGAGACCTGCCTACACAACATAGCAAGGCCTTGGCTCTACAAAAAACCTTTTTTCATTTGAGACGAAGTCTCGCTCTGTTGCCAGGCTGGAGTGCAGTGGCGCAATCTCGGCTCACTGCAACCTCCACCTCCCGGGTTCAAGTGACTCTCCCTGCCTCAGCTTCCCGAGTAGCTGGCACTACAGGCGCATGCCACCACGCCCAGCTAATTTTTTGCATTTTAGTACAGACGAGGTTTCATGATGTTGGCCAGGATATTCTCAATCTCTTGACCTCGTGATCTGCCCTCTCGGCCTCCCAAAGTGCTGGGATTACAGGCATAAGCCACCATGCCCAGCCTACAAAAAAACTTTAAAAAAAATTAGCTGTGTGGTGCCATTTACCTGTAGTCCCAGATGCTCAGGAGGCTGAGGCGGGAGGATGGCTTGAGCCCAGAAGATCAAAGTTGCCATGTGCCATGATGGCACCACTTCACTCCAGCCTGGGCAACTGAACAAGACCCTGTCACCCTGCAACCCACCCCCGCCCCCCTACAAAAAATTCCTACTTTCATTCAAACTAGTTTGTGTATTTCTTGCAACCAAACCAACTTTCACTAGAATTACTTGGATATTCTGTTACTCCTATGTGAAACAGAAGTTATAAACTGTGCCCTGGTATTCAAGAGGGATGTTTGGATGTGATAAGTACAACTTGTCACAGAAGCTGAGCACACACATATGTGGGCAGGACAGAGTTAAAGAGCAGCAAGGGGCAGCCAGGGAATTGCTGAGGGAGATAAATAAAGAACGCTAGTGCCTAGAATAGATATTTTTTTTCCTGCTGGAAACCAGGTGTAATTGTCCATTCGTGAGATCACAGCAATGTGCTTTCCAAAACCTGGAGGAAAGGCCGCTCTCAGTGCTTAGTAAAATCCACATACAGTGGGTATGATTGATGTCTCCCAGAGTAAAGCAAGAAACTGCCTGTAAACGAGGACTTGAAGAATTTGTGAACAGCCAAAATGCCAACCTGAATGCAATTTGTCATTAGAAAGAGGAAATCAAATCCTTCCTTTTCCAAATCAAATTGACACAAGTCAGACTGTGTCCTTTTTGGATAAACAGTAGTTAAACAGAAAAAGCAGGGTCACCTTGGAGCATTCAAAGTTGGTAGTGCCAACCTGGCACTGTCTGGATGAGAGATGCTACTCTGGAGACCACCAGCTTTCTGTGCCTGGAGAGTGGCTCTGCTGAGACAGGGATAGTGACCTGGATGAACACCTCTACAACAGTCCACCACCCTCCTTTGCTTTAATGCTACACTCCCATCACTTTTTTTTTTTTGAGACAGGGTCTTGCTCTGTTGCTCAGGCTGGGGTGCAATGGTGTGATCATGGCTCATTGAAGCCTCGACCTCCTGGGTTTAAGGGATCCTTCCACCTCAGCCTCCCATGCCACCATGTCTGGCTAACTTTATGATTTTTTGTAGAGATGGAGTTTCACCATGTTGCCCAGGCTGGTCTCTAATTTCTAGCCCCAAGTGATCCACCAGCCTCGGCCTCCCAAAGTGCTGGGATTACAGGCGTGAGTCACTGTCCCTGGCCAATTTGATAATATATCTTCCTCAGTATTTTGCTCGTTAGAAGACAATGTCTCAGAAAGGAGTAGGAGTATTTTAGCCACTAGAAAGAAATATCCTTTATTGAAAAGTAACATATTTTCTGTCTGGTTTGTACATTTCAATGAGCTTGAATGGCAAAAGTTCAGCATTCTTGCTTTCAGCCAACTCTGGTGCACTAATAAAGCTAAGTGTAAGATCCTGGCTGGCAGCCTACCACAAATCAACTTCACGGTTGCTCCTAAGTCATCTATATTACCATAGAAGTTTATTTTAAAAACCATCTCTCCATTGCCATAGGAATAATCTTGGGGGCCATAATTTCTAAAGGCATTTACACAAACTTTGCAGCAGGTACTTAAGAAATGTGTTTACATTGGAAGCATTCATATCTTCAGAATTTCCAGCATTTCGCTTGTGATAAAGCACACAGGAACAGAAATAGAACGTGAGAAATAAGGTTGTGTATTAGGTTGCTAGGGCTGCCATCACAAAATACCACAGCCTCGGTGGCTTAAACAACAGGCATTTATTTTCTCACAGTTTTTGTTGCAGGAAGGTCTTGAATTCAGAGGTTTCCAATCTTTTGGCTTTCCTGGGCCACATTGGAAGAAGAAGAATTATCTTGGGCCACACATAAAATACACTAACGATAGCTAATGAGCTAAAAAAAAAAAAAAATCTCAAAAAAGTGTCCTAATGTTTTAGGAAAGTTTATCAATTTGTGTTTGGCCACATTCAAAGCCATCCTGGGCCACATGCAGCCAGTGGGCCGTGGGTTGGGCAAGCTTGTTGCAGATCAAGGTGCCAGCAGGGTTGGGTTCCTCCGAGGCTTCTATCCTGGATTCTGTAGATGGCTACCCTTGATTTACAGACGGCTCACCTCTTGCTGCCTGTTCACGTGGTCTTCCCTCTGTGCATGCAGGACTCTTCTTCTTCTAAGGATGCCAGTCATATTGGGTTTGCCCCCCTTCCTATTTAAAAAACAGATTTAGGGGGTACAAGTGCAATTTTGTTACATGGATATACTGTGGAGTGGTGAAGTCTGGGCTGTTAGTGTAACCATCACCTGAATAGTGTACATTGTATCCATTAGGTAACTTCTCATTCCTCACCTCTCTCCCACTTTCCCACTTTTGGAGTCTCCAGTGTCTGTTATTCCACTCTGTAGGTCCATGTGGACCCATTGTTTAGCTCCTGCTTATAAATGACAACATGTAGTATTTGACTCTCTGTTTCTAAGTTTTTTCACTTAAGATAGTGGCCGCCAGTTCCATCCATTTTGCTGTAAAAGACATGATTTCATTCTTTTTTATGGCTGAGTCGTATTCATATAAATATATATATACACACTGCATTTTCTTTATCCAGTCATCCATTAATAGACACTTAGGTTGATTCCATATCTTTGCTATTATAAATGGTGCTATCATAAACATATGAGTGCAGATATCTTTTTAAACTTTTAAACATTTTTAAATTTTCTTCATGTCAGACAGGTAATATTCCAACATCGCCACGAGGTTCGAGGGTGACACATCTCACACATGTATGTGAACACCCAATCATCACGCTCATGAACTACAAAAGGATCAGGTATCTTTTTCACATAATTATTTCTTCTCCTTAGTTTAGATACCTAGTAGTGGGATTGCTGGATCAAATAGTAGTTCTAGTTTTAGTTCTTTGATAAATCTCCATACTGTTTTCCATAGAGGTTGTGCAAATTTACATTCCCACCAACAGTGTATAAGCATTCTCTTTTCTCTGCATCCTTGCCAACGTTTATTGATTTTGACTTTTTAATAATAGCCATTCTGACTGGTGTAAGATGATATCTCATTGTGGTGTTAATTTGCATTTGCCCGATGATTAGTGATGTTGAGCATTTTTTCATATGTTTGTTAACTGTTGGTATATCTTCTTTTGGAAAACGTTCATGTCCTTTGCCCATTAAATTTTTTTAAAAAAATTTCGAGTTCGGTGGGTACATAAGTGTATATATTTATGAAGAACACGAGATGTTTTGATACAGGCATGCAATGTGTAATAATCACATCATAGAGAATATGGTGTCCATCCCCTCAAACATTTATCCTTTGTGCTACAGACAATCCAATTATGCTCTTTTAATTATTTTAAATGTACAATTAAATTATTATTGATTATAGTCATCCTGTTGTGTTATCAAGTACTAGGTCTTATTCATTCTTTTTTGCTTGCTCGTTTTGAGACAGGGTCTCACTCTGTTGCCCAGGCTGGAGTGCAGTGGGCTAGATCACAGCTTACTGCAGCTTTGACTTCCCTGGGTTCTGGTGATCCTTCCACCTCAGCCTCCTGAGTAGCTGGGACCACAGGCATGAGCCACCACACCCAGTTAGTTTTTGTATTTTTTGTAAAGATGGGATCTCACTATGTTGCCCAGGCTGTTCACAAGCCTTGCCCAGGCTAGGCTCAAGTGATCTTCCTGCCTCAGCCTCCCAAAGGGCTAGGATTATAGGCATAAGCCACTGCGCCTGGCCTTATTCATTCTTCTAATTATTTTTTGTTCTTATCCATTAACTATTCCCACCTCTTCCCCTCCCTCCCACTTTTCTCACTTTTTAATGGGATTATTTGTTTTTCCTTGCTGAGCTGTTTGAGTTCCTTGTCGATTCTGGCTATTAGTCCTTTGTCAGGTGCACAGTTTGCAAATATTTTCACCCATTCTGTAGGTTGTCTGTTTACTCTGTTGATTATTTCTTTTGTGGTACAGAAGCTTTTTAGTTTCATTTTGTCCCATTTGTCTATTTTTGTTTTTGTTGCATTTGCTTTGTCATAAATTCTTAGTCATAAATTCTTTGCCAAGGCCAATGTTCAGAAGAGCTTTTTCTAGGTGTTTCTTCTAGGATTTTTATAGTTTCAGGTCTTACATTTAAATCTTTAATTCATCTAGAGTTAATTTTTGTATATAGTGAGAGATATGGATTCAGGTTCATTCTTCTGCATGTGGATATCTGATTTTCCCAACATAGGGTCCCACTCTATTGTTTTCAGTTAATGTAATTACCTCTTTAAAGGCCCTATTTCCAAATAATATCATATTCTCATGTATTGGAGGTTAGGACGTCAACATATGAATTTGGGTAGGGGACACAATTCAGCCTAAAATAGGTGATGAAATCTGTCCTGTCAAGGCAGTAAGACTTCCTCCAATCTATCTGTTGTTTTGGTGAGTTAGAGGAAAGAAGATTTTCTGGGCTTTGGGTTTTTTTTTTTAATCCAACATTAGCATCCAGACTGGGCAGGCAAGGTTAGCTTCTGCTTTGTGGAATGTCTCCCAGCAAAGACTGTTCTTACAGAGATCATTGTGAAAATGCAACTTAATTATTAGCTTGTATGGACAGAGGCACAGCACAATCCAAGATACACTATTGTTTTAATCTCAAAATCAACAGATAAGTAGTGAACATAAATATCCCAAGCAATGCAGGGGTATTGGACTGGTATTGGTGTTATGATGGTGATTGTTTACAAAGAAGGGCTTTTCTGTGGGGAATGGCTAAATCAGCAGGCCCAGCAAAGGAGAATTAGAGCTTCCTGTGCTGAGGCATCCCAGAATTCTGGGGATTCTGCCAGAGTCCGGCTGGTTCTCAGACAAAGTCATTGGACTTCTTAGGGGAACTTACCAAAGTCCCCCTGTAACTCTAACTGCCGTGCAGCCTGAGCCAATTTGTTCTCTGCCAATCTCTGCAGCAAATTTATGAATGATGAGAGGAAACAGTTGAGGAATCAGTAAACTGGCTAAAACATAATCTTTGTTGCCCTAGCAATGCCTCTGGGGCTTCTGATGGTGGACTGTGCATTTCTGGGCACAGTTTACTTCTCATGCCACAGTCAACTGCCTGAATAGGACTGGGGTTAAGATGCTTGCTCCAAACATTACAGTAATAAATGGAGGTTTGTAAAGAGCAAGGACTTCAAATCAGAGTTAGAATGACCAATGCATTTATTTGTTTACTGAGCACCTACTATAGGGTAAGGCACCCTTGGTGGAGCCAGAGATACACTTCAGAAAAAATAGACAAAAGTCCCTGTTCCCATAGAGCTTTCATTCTATCAGGCAGAGACAGACAATAAATAAAGCCATTAAGTGGAATATATCTTTTGTTATATGGTGACATACATTATGGAGAAAAATAAGGCAGAGAAGGGAACTAGGAAGTTCCCCAGATGGTGGGCAGCTTTGCAGTTTTCTGGGGTGGTCAGGAAAGATGTCACTGAGAAAGTGACATTTGGGTAGAGTCTTGAAGAAAGTGAGGAAGCAACCCATGAAGGTATTTGGGGGAAGAGTGTTCCAGGCAGAGGGCTTCCTAGTGCAAATGTCCTGAGGTACATGCAGAAGCAAGGAGCTGGTATGGCAGAAGCAGGAAACAGTGGTGAGACAATAGCAGTGGGATGAGGTGAGACAGCAGGCAGTGGTGGGGTAGGCAACAATGTCAGTCTTTGTAGGCCATCATAAGGACTGGACTTTGTGAGTGAAATGAGAGGTCATTGAGGGTTTTAGCAGAAAAGCCACTTGACCTGATAATAAGGTCAAGAATAATTCAAAGTGGGGAAAGAGTGGAAGCCCAGCCAAGAAGCTACTGCTGTAATCCAGGTAAGAGATGATGGCTTGGACTGGGATGGTAGCAGTGGATGGGTAAGAAGTGGTTGGATTCCAGCTAGGTTTTGAAGTAGAATCATTAGGATCTACTGACAGCTTGGAAGTAGAGGAGGAAAGGATGACCTTAAGATTTTAGGCCCATAATAACTAGAAATCTTGTGCTAAAGTGGCTAGAAATATTATCAAAAGGCATTTTTAGTCAAATAGACAGACTTTAGAGTCTCTGACACTCAAACATCATTCCCCTAATCTATTCTATAAGTACTGAAGAATGTACCATGCTAAAATCCTCCAGTCTAGCTTCACAGTACCGGATGCCTTCCACCCATTCATTCATTCATTCATTCATTCATTCATTCATTCGTTTGTTCATTTATTCACTCATTCATCCATTATCTTATTCATTCCACCCATCAACTCTAGCTCAGCTGTCAGCCAGCAACTCCCTGTTCCTTGAGATATAGAGGAGATTTATTTGAACAGCCCCTTTCCATGGTATGTGAAAGTCCAGCATCTCCGAAGCACTTCCTCCAAATTCCAGCAGACATAGGTTCTTCTGGCCTCCTCTGTGTCCTGGACCCCAGCTTCATCTATTCTGTCATGGTGCCTTTATACCAAATATTCTTTGTGTCCTGGACTCTACTGATGATTTGGGATAGAGCCTTCATTTCTTCACTTTCTCCTCCATCTTTTCTAGGAGAAAAAATTTCCTTATTGTCTTCTTCATAGCAATTTAGGGACACGTTTCTGGCTTAAGCTTGGTATCCACCTCCAAGACCTTATCAGAGAGAAACCATGTTCTTCTTAGAGCAATCTAAGAGGGTCTAGCCAAAGTGTGTTTGAACATTTTTTGAAGACTCCTTCAGCTGCTGGTTGTAGAATGGATTGAAGATGGGTAAAGTGTATAGACACACATACCCCTCCACCATCTCTCACTATGTGGTTTTCTGGATTTCCTTTGTGCCGCACTCTGTTAGAGATGGCTTATAGTAGTGCTGCTTGTGCTCCAATTGTACAGTTTAGTTGAATAGCTATTACAGCTTTTACTTTGTTCTTTTTAACCTTGGGACCCAGAAATGGGGCTACACAGAAAAGGAGCAGAGTTACAATCATTATGCTCTAAACAGAACCGCCTTCCCCCTGCACCTACCTCCCAGGTACTACAGGTGTTTTGTTGAGCCAAGCTTGTTTTACCTGGCATCCTCTTCCCCCAGGAGGAGTACTCTCTTGAAGTCCTCAGTTCTATAGTCAATGGTCAAAAAACCCACCTCACCTATTTGCAGATGTGCCCAGACAAGTCCGACTCTTATATGGGTTCCAACTGGAACCTGTAAGTTTTATGAATAAGTTTCTTCCATATAATTTGATCCCAGTGAATGACATTTAATATTGATCTTGAGTTAAATTACTTTCATATGGAAAAGATTTCCATACTTTGGGAATAATATGCTTCATAGTTAAATAAATTATGTGTAATAATTGGTTTGTTATTTTTAGTCTCCATACTCAAATCAGTGCCCTTAGAAAATAGCTTCCAAATGTGCCTGTCATTGACAATAAAAGAAGCCAGGATGCGCCTGTGAATGTGCATCACTCATTGTTAATTTAGGCAGGCATCTGATGGGAATGTCCTGATCAAGTCATAGCACTGTTGATTTGCGGACAATGTGGAGAATCTGATGTGTGTTGCTGGTTAGAGTAACTGAGACCAGCAAAAGTTTGTCAGACTTCTTTGCCACAGTGTCAGGTTGAGGCTTTTTTTAAAAAAAGTGGGGGGAAAAAGTGCTGTGAAAGTTACTAAAGGAAAAAGCTTTCTCCATTAAAAATATTTTATTACCTATAAAATGTAATATTTTATTACCTATGAAAATAATAGGAATGATACGTGAATAACAATATAAACTTGCAAATTGCATAAAAGGTGTCATTTTTATGTAATGCAACACATAATAGTAATTAATATAAAATCTTTCTTGATCACAAGATTTTTCTGGGTCACTTTCCTGCAAATTAATTTATTAGTTCATCAAAATGTATACATTTAATAACTTCATTTTCAATTGATATAATTGAAAATGATGTCAATTACTCTTGGCAAATGCAAGATTGTAAGTAATTTCTGAACATTTTTAATTTTGCAAACTAACTTTCTGTTGACACACTGTTTCTAGAGCTGTTAAGATTATTTTATGATTTGTGACAATACTAGGGTACATATTAATAAGTCATTTCAAAATATAAACCTTAGTACATCTAGAACTGATGATAGTTTCAGAACAATTTTTCTAAAAAGATTTAACTCTTCATACAAGTCAGTTTCACCTAAGTTTGAATTAAATTTTAATTGGAAATGTATACAGTAACATTTTAATGTTTCATCTGGGAGTTCCTGCTCCAGATTCTTGTGGAGGCAGTTTAAGATGCAGAATTTAAACCCCCATTTATGCACTCTATGATGTATCTTCAATACAGGAAAAAAATATTTTAAAATTGTCTTCTTCATTGATAATTGGGTCATCCAAAGCTTTGGATGAAAATAGAGCTCTTTTCTATCAGATGTGATAATGTTTAAATTTAATTTTGGTTTCTAAAGTTGTGTATATTTGCTTTGCAACATTACGCCAGTGTTCAAAACTGGAGATTCTGTGAAGAATTACTGCAACTCCCTGATATATTATTGCAATGCCTGTGTATATGCTTCTATTTTGTTATAATCTGCTGACGATGGTCACTGCTTGAGAGCCAGCAATTTGATCCTGGTACTTAGTCCAGAAAATTAATATCTGTCCCATGTTGCAGGGATGGGCTCTGGAGGAGGATGGGCAAGCAGGCCTCCCACCAAAGATCTCATTGTTGCTCCCACGCGAGCCCCTTCTTTCTCCCTTGGCTATGTTCACTGCTGCCATTGCTGCTGCTGCTTCTGCTGCCTTTGTTCCAGCTGCCAGTGTTGCCAGGTCCTGCCAGCTACTTTGGGGTCTGATACTCTAGACTGCCCTGAGACATACACATGTGCTCCAGGCTACATGGCCAATTACTCAGAACCAGAGCTGCTACTATGTCAGTAAGTGTGTGTGTTGTTTCCTGCTACACCTTGGCTGCTCACATGCATGCTCCATTGTCCCATTGGATTTCACTGACAAAACACAAGTTTGAAGATAAAATTATCAAGAATTTTAAGACAGTAACAGTAGAGCATTAAACTAAGCATGGGATCCCCTTGAGAGTGGAGCCCTCTCCAGCTGCATAGATTGTGTGGTTGTGAAACTGGCCCTGGTGCCACAGCACATAAAGCACTCTACAATTGCAAGGTGAATAGGGAGAGGAAGAGCAAGGGAGACTTCGGTGCCCAAAAATGTCTCACACATGAGATATCCAAAACCATAGCTCCTGATCTCCCTGATCCTCCAAACCTTTTTCTTCGACAGGATTCCCCATCTCAGTAAGTGGCAATCTGATTTTCATAGTTGCTCAGGCCCAGATCTTGGAGTTCAATGCCACTTGTCTCTCATACACATCAGCAGCATATCTGATGACTTCTCATCTCTTCTACTGCTCCTGTTCTGGTCTGGTGCTTGGGGTTATGGAATAGCCTCTGCATTGACTTCCATGCTTCTTTTTTTAGCCCCATATTAGGCAGGGTTGTCCAGAGAAACAGAAACAATAGGAGATATATATATATATATATATACATATGATTTATTATAAGGAGTTGGCTTATGTGATCATGGAGGCTGAGAAGTCCCATGATCTGCCATCTCCAAGCTGAAGACTCAGGAAAGTGATGTAGCTACAGTCTTGAGTCTAAATACCTGAGGACCAGAAGAACTGGTAGTGGATGTTCTAGTAGAAGTCCAAAGTCCTGAGAAACAGGCATGCTGATGGTGTAAGTTCCACTCCAAGTCTCAGTCCAAGGACAGAAGAAACCTGACATCCTATCTCAAGAAGTCAGGCAGAGAGAAAGAGAATTCTCCCTTCTACCGCCTTTTGATTCTATTCAAACCCTCGACAGATTAAATGATTCTCACTCACACTGGGGAAGACACTCTGCTTTACCCACTTCACAGATTCAAATGCTAATCTCATCTGAAAACATTCAGAGATACACGCAGAAATAATGTTCAGCCAAATTTGGGCACCTTGTGTTCTAGCCAAGTTGACATATAAAATTAACTGTCATACCCCCTAATGTCCAGCACCTAGAATTGGACCTGACCTAGAGAAACTACTCAGTAAATACTCGTGAGATCACCAGTTAGAATGGCGATCATTAAAGTCAGGAAACAACAGGTGCTGGAGAGGATGTGGAGAAATAGGAACACTTTTACACTGTTGGCGGGACTGCAAACTAGTTCAACCATTGTGGAAGTCAGTGTGGCGATTCCTCAGGGATCTAGAACTAGAAATACCATTTGACCCAGCCATCCCATTACTGGGTATATACCCAGAGGATTATATAAATCATGCTGCTGTAAAGACACATGCACGCATATGTTTACTGAGGCACTATTCACAATAGCAAAGACTTGGAACCAACCCTAATGTCCAATGATGATAGACTGGATTAAGAAAATGTGGCACATACACACCATGGAATACTATGCAGTCATAAAAAAGGATGAGTTCATGTTCTTTGTAGGGACATGGATGAAGCTGGAAACCATCATTCTGAGCAAACTATCGCAAGGACAAAAAACCAAACGCCGCGTGTTCTCACTCATAGGTGGGAATTGAACAATGAGAACACTTGGACACAGGAAGGGGAACATCACACACCGTGGCCTGTTGTGGGGGTGGGGGGAGGGAGTAGGGATAGCATTAGGAGATATACCTAATGTAAATGACGAGTTAATGGGTGCAGCACACCAACATGGCACATGTATACATATGTAACAAACCTGCACATTGTGCACATGTACCCTAGAACTTGAAGTATAATAAAAATATATATTAAAAAAAAAGAAAAGGCCATTAATGGCTACTATGTGAACACCTGATCATCAGAGAGCTCTGATGGTGTCTGTAGCCTTGCTCTTACAGGCACTGCCAGACCTGGGTTGGGGCTTTGTGTCCTTCGGTATACAGCAATATACAGTACACATGAGTTGCACAGTCATGAAAAAATTACATTGGGTATCTTACTGTGTGTATGAAAGCTATTATATTAATTTTTACCATATTAGAATGTTTTGGTCTCAAACCATATATGATGGAAAAGTTTCACAGAGTTCCTTTAAAAATGTCCCAAATTGGCATACTTTTTGCATGTCTAATTCCATTTGGCACCTGCTCCTTAGAGGACAAGAACAGAAAAATCATCCAACATTTAATGTGGTCAATTTTATCCTTTGAAACAGAATCCTATTGAAAATCTGTAAAAGTTACACCTATACTTTTGTGAATTAAACTCTGATATTTATTAATTAAAAAATACTCATTAGATGAATGAGATAGGACTCTTAAGTGTGGCTGGTCTTATTAAGGGCACATTCTGATCTCTTGGGATTAGATAACTTCTCAGGATAACTTTGGGCCAACACAAAGTGTTGTGCTTTCAGGCTAGGACCATGGTCCCTGAAGTATGGCCCATGCACCAAGAGGTGCCAGAGACCCTTTTCCACTGTGTTGACATTTGACCTGATAGTTCACATACAATGGTGGGTAAACTGCTGATGACATAACAGAAATGAAAGCACTGGCATCACACTGAACTATGAGACATTGTGCCCAATGCCTAGTTCACCATGCACTCATATAAAAATCTGAGTGGTTTCAGTTCAGAATGTTCTTGATGTAAAAATTAACTGTATTAGATCTCAACCCTTGAATCAATAACTTTAATATTTGGTGTTATGAAATGGTAAGTATGCATAAAACACATTTGCTCTATACCAAAGTATAATGATTGTTTTGAAGGAAAGCTCTCATGAGACTGAACTGCAAGCAGAACTAGTCACTTTCTTTAGGGAAAACCATTTTTTGTTTTTAGAGTGACTATCTTAGTCTGTTCAGACTGCTATAACAAGATACCATAAACTGGGCAGTTTATAAACAATGGAAATCTATTTCTTATGGTTCTAAAGGCAGGGAAGTCCAGATCAAGGGGCCGGCACTTTCAATGTCTAGGGAGGGCCCATTTGCTGGTTCCTAGAATGGTGCCTTCTTGCTGCTTCCTTACATGGTGAAAGGGTACAAGGCAGCTCTCTGGGATTCTTTTATAAGGGCACTAATTCTATTCATGAAGGCTTTTCCCTCATGATCTAATCACCTCCCAAAGGCCCCACCTGCTAATATTATCACATTGGTGATTGGGTGTCAACATATGAATTGTGGAGGGACGCAAACATTCAGGCCATAGCACTGACGTAGAAATTGTGTTTTTTTAGATTTAAATATTTGGCAGACTTTTCCAGAAAATGAATAAAGTGAAGCTGTCATTTCAAGAAAAATAGCTGCCAGTATTTGTTGCCAATTATAAAATTTGAATTTTCAAGTGACAATTAGGATTTTGGCAAACTTGTGTTCACCACAGTAAGTTTGATAGCTTTCCAATACTTGATGACTTTTTTTGATAATATCAGTAGTATATTATTTACATGCATATTATGTGTGTGTACGTATGTAAACTTGTATACATGTACAACATTATGTACCAACATTTGGAAGATCTGTATAACTCAGCAAACCAATATTTGCCAAATGACCATGCTATTATAATACTATACATGGAAAAGATCCATTCCAATTATACAATGGACCAATGGATTTTAACATAAGGGAGTATGAAAAGTTTGTTAATTTGGTTTTAGATTCCATACTGCAGCTAAACTTTAGGACACTACCACTTGTCAAGCTCTGATGTGGTATCAAAGAAGAATATCCACAATTATCTCAAAAAGCTATTAAAACATCTGTCCCTTTCCCACTACATATTTGTGTGAAGATGGATTTTCTTTATATACTTAAACTAAAACAACATAATGCAACATTTTGAATGCAGCAAGCAGATATGAGAATCCAGCTGCCTTGTATTAAGTAAGACATAAACCAGATGTGCAAAAATATCAAGCAATGACACTTTTCTCATTAAGTTGTTTTGGAAAACACAGATATTTCTTTAAATGGCTTTAATAAGGCATAATTAAAATATAGTAAATGACACATACTTAAGATATACAATTTAATAAATTTTGACATGTGAATACATCTACAAAACCATCACCTCAATCAAGATAATGAACATAGCCACCACCCCCAAAAGTGTCCTTGTGCCCCTTTTCATCCCTACATCTCTCCCCTTCCTGACTCCTTGATTTCTAGGAAATCACGACCTTCTCTCAGTCTGTTTTAGTTTTCATTTTCTAGGATTTTATATGAATGGAATCACAGTCTATGCATACTTTTTGTCTGGCTTTCCTCACGGCCTAATTATTTTGAGATTCACCCATGGTTTTGCCTGTATCAAAACCTCATTCATTTTTATTGCTGGGTACTCTTCTATTGTATGGTTACAGTATAATTTATTTATCCATTCACCTGGTGGTGGACATTTGGATTGTTTTCTTGTTTTGGCTATTATAATTAAAGTGGCTATGAACATTGTGGCTATGAACGTTGGTATATAAGACTTTGTATGGGTATATTCTTTCCTTTCTCTGGGTAAATACCTAGCAGAGAAATGCCTGGGCCATATGCTAGGCATATGTTTGAAGTTCTAAGAAACTGCAAACAGGCTGCCAAAGTAGTACCATTTTACATTCCAACCAGCAGTGTATGAAGGTTCAAGTTCCTCCACATCGTCACAAACACTTGGCCATTCCAAGGGGTGTATGTTGACATCTTTTTTTTCTTCTTTTCATTCAGTCTGTTTATTGAGCACACACATAAAACAGTATACCTCCAAGCCTCCTTGGTGCACATTGATCTTGCCCTTCTCTGAACCTCTCCCTTGAGATTGTATTGACATCTTATTAACATTTAATTGAATTACTAATGTTCTATAAAAGGGCCACAAATGCAAAGTGGCCCCCAAATGCAGGAGCCAAAGAACAACGCAGACAAATCCAGTTTGTTGGTAAAGCGTGATTTATTAGGGAACTTACAGGCAGAAGCCTGGTCTTGCGTGGCTGCAAGACAGGTAGATCTCCACACCACAACCCTCCAGACCCAGCACTTCTATGTTAGGGAGAAAGTCCATGTGCTCTGGAAATAATGGTGAATTGAAAGAATGCTGTGGGCGTCACAGCCTATGATGCATGCAACAATATCAAGAGTTGTTTTGGAGGAAAGGTGAAACTCCAGTAACTAGGTGTTTCTATGTAAGGAGTAATATATCACCTAGACATTTTGGAGGCATTCCTGGACTTGGGGTTAGTCAGGAGTCACATGGTGGATTAGCATCTAAAATGAAGTGATACGTATCCCCACAACTAATCATGTTGAGCATACTTTCATGGGTTTATTTGCTCTCTGTATATCTTTTGTTGAAGTGTCTGTTCAAATATTTTGCCCATTTTAAATTGGGATTTTTAAAAATTGATACATAATATTTTACATATTTATGGAGCACATGTTATGTTTTGTTACATGCATAGAATATGTAATGATCAAGTCAAGGCATTTGAGGTGTCCATCACTTTAAGTATTTATTATTTCTAGGTGTTGGGAATTCAAGTTCTCTCTTCTAGCTACTTTGAAATATATAATACATTGTTGTTAACTCTGCTGTTGAACAACAGAACTTATACCTTTTATCTAACTATATGTTTGTACCTCTTAACTTATCTCTCTTCATTCCCCTTCCCAAGCACCCAACCTTCCCAGCTTCCAGTATCTATCATTCTGCTCTTCTACCTTTATGAGATCAAGTTTTTAGTTCCCACATATTAGTGAGAACATGTGATATTTGCCTGTTGGTGCGTGGGTTATTTCACTTAACATGACCTCCAGTTCCATCCATATTGCTGATAATGACATAATTTCATTCTTTTTTTATGGCCAAATAGCACTGCATTGTATACATACATATATCTCACTTTCTTCATTCATTCATCAGATGATGGACACTTAGGTTGATTCCATATCTTTGCTACTGTGAATAGTGCTGTGATAAACATGTGAGTGGGGTTATCCTTTTCATACACTGTTTTATTTTCCTTTGGGTAGATACCAAGTAGTGAGATTGCTGAATCAAGTAGTATTTTTATTTTTAGTTTTTTGAGAAATCTCCATACTCTTTTACATTGTGGTTGTACTAATTTATGTTCCCACCAAATTGTATGAGTTCCTTTTCTCCAAATCCTCATCAGCCTCCCTTCTTTAATTTTTAGAACAATAGCCATTTTAACTAGAGTAATATGATATCTCGTTGTGGTTGTTTTCTGGAAAATATAGAGTGCTTCATGAATTTGCATGTCATCCTTGTTCAGGGGCCATGCTAATCTCTGTACCATTCCAATTTTAGTATACGTGATGCTGAAGGAAGCACTCACTGTGGTTTTGATATGTATTTCTCTGATGACTAGTGATGTTGAACATTTTTTAATATACTGTTTGCCATTTGTATGTCTTCTTTTGAGAGTTGTCTATTTGTGTCTTTTGTCCACTTTTTAATGTGATTTTTTCTATTGTTGAATTGTTTGGGTTCCTTGTATATTCTGGATATTAGTCCCTTGTTGAATGGATAGTGTGCAAATATTTTCTCCCACTCAACAGATTGTCTCTTCGCTCTGTTGATTGTTTGCTTTGCTGTCTTCGCTCTGTTGATTGTTTGCTTTGCTGTGCAGAAGCTTTTAGCTTAATATTTTCTCTATATTAGTCCGTTTTCACACTGCTGATAAAGACATACCCAAGACTGGGCAATTTACAAAAAAAAGAGGTTTAATATGGACTTACAGTTTCATGTGGCTGGGGAAGCCTCACAATCATGGCAAAAGGCAAGGAGGAACAAGTCACATCTTACATGGATGGCAGCAGGCAAAGAAGAAAAAGGTTGTGCAGGGAAATTCTTCCTTATAATACCATCAGATCTTGTGAGACCCACCCACCATCACAAGAATACCAGGGGAAATACCTGCCCCCATGATCCAGTTACCTCTCACCTGGTTCCTCCCACAAAATGTAGGAATTCAAGATGAGAATTGGGTGGGGACACAGCCAAACTGTATCAATCTCATTTCTCTATTTTTATTTTAGTTTTCCGTGCTTTTGAGAGCTTAGACATAAAATATTTGCCTAGACTAATGTCCTTTTTCCCCGTTTTCTCCTGGTAGTTTTCTAGTTTCCTATTTTACATTTAAATCTATCTTGAGTTGATTTTTGTATGTGGTGAGAAATAGGGATCCAGTTTCATTCTTCTCCATGTGAATATCTAGTTTTCCCAACACCATTTATTGAACAGGATGTTTTTTCCCCACCTTTGTCAAAAATCAGGTGGCCATTAATAATTGGGTTTATTTCTGGGTTCCCTATTTTGCTCCATTGGTCAATATGTCTATTTTTATACCAATATTATGCTGTTTTGATTACTATAGCCTCATAATATATTTTGAAATCAGGTAGTCTGATGCCTTCAGCTTTATTCTTTTTGCTCAGGATTGCATTGGCTATTCTGGCTCTTCTTTGGTTCTATGAGATGGAGTTTCACTGTTGTTTCCCAGGCTGGAGTGGAGTGGCACAATCTTGGCTCACTGCAACCTCTGCCTCCCAGGTTCAAGTGATTCTCCTGCCTCAGCCTCCAGAGTAGCTGGGATTACAGGTGCCTACCACCACGCCCAGCTAATTATTTCGTATTTTTAGTAGAGACAGGGTTTCGCCATGTTGGCCAGGCTGGTACCTGCCTCGGCCTCCCAAAGTGCTGGAATTACAGGCATGAGCCACTGTGCCTGGCCTGTTTTTACTTTGTCTGTGAAAATAACATTGGTATTTTGATAATGATTGCATTGAATCTCTATATTGTTTTGGGCAGTATGATCATTTCAATATTAATTTTTCTGATCCATAAGTATGGGATGTCTTTCCATTTGTTTGTGTCATCTTTAATCTCTTTCATCAGGGTTTTGTAGTTTTTCCTGTAGAGATCTTTTACCTCTTGGGTTAAATTTATTCCTATTTTATTTTTTTTTGTGGCTATTGTAAATGAGATTGCCTGCTTGATTTGTTACTTAGCTAGATCATTATTGTTGTATAGAAACACTACCGACTTTTGTATGTAGATTTTGTATTCTACAACTTTACTGAATTTGTTTGTGAGTTCTGAAAGATATTTGGTGGAGTCTTTGGCTTTTCTTTCTAAATATAAGATCATGTCATCGGCAAAGGGACAATTTGACTCCCTATTTTCCAGTTTGGGAGACTTTTATTTCTTTCTCTTGCCTGGGAGACTTTTATTTCTTTCTCTTGCCTGGGAGACTTTTATTTCTTTCTCTTGCCTGATTGCTCTGGCTAGGATTTCCAGTACTATGTTGAATAGGAGTCCTGAAAATGGGCATCCTTGTCTTATTCTAGTTCTTAGAGGAAAGGATTTCAACTTTTCCCCATTCAGTATGATGTTAGCTATGGGTTTGTCATATATGGCCTTTATTATTTTGAGGCATGTTTCTTCTATGCTTAGTTCGTTGAGAGTTTTTTTTTCTTTTATCATGAAGGGATGTTTAATTGTATAAAATGCTTTTTCTGCATCTATTGAGATGATAATATGGTCTTGCCCTTCATTCTGTTGATGTGGTGTATCATGTTTATTGATTCGTGTATTTGAATGATACTTGTGTCCCTGGTATAAATCCCACTTGATGATGGTGTATTATCTTTATGATGTGCTGTTGAATTCAGTTTGCTGGTATTCTGTTGAGGAGTTTTGAGTCCACATTTATCAGGGATATTGGTCTGTAAGTTTCTTTATTTGTCCTGTCCTTGTATGGTTTTGGTATCTGGGTAATTCTGGCCCTGTAGAATGAGTTGAAGAATTCCTGCCTCTTCAGTTTTTCGGAATAGTTTGAGAAGGATTAATTCTTTATTAGTTCTTCGTTATAAGTTTGGAAGACTTTGGTGGTGAATCCATCCAGTCCTGGGCTTTCCCTTTGTTGGAAGAGTTTTTATTACTGATTCAATCTTGCAACTTGTTATTGGTCTATTCAGGTTTTTTATTTCTTCCTGATTCAGTCTCTGTAGGTTGTAGGTTACCAGGCCTTTATTCATTTCCTCTAGGCTTTCCAATTTGTTAGTGTATCATTGTTCATAAACGTCTCTGATGATATTTTGTATTTCTGTGGTATGAGTTGTAATGTCTCCTTTTTCATTTCTGATTTTGTGTATTTGGGTCTTCTTTTTTTTGGTTAGTCTAGATAGAAGGTTTATAAATTTTGTTTATCTTTTTGAAGAACCATTTTTTTTTTTGCTTCATTGATCCACTGTATTTTTTAAGTCTCTATTTTATTTCATTCTCTTCTGATTTTTATAATTTCTTTGTTTCTTCTGCAGTTTGAGGTTTGGTTTGTTCTTACTTTTCTGGTTCCTCGAGGTGCATTGTTAGATCATTTATTTTAAATCTACTTTTTTGATGTAGGCTTATTGCTATAAACTTCTTTTTTAGTACTGCCTTTACTGTATCTCATGGGTTTTAGTATGTTGTGTTTCCATTTTCATTTGTTTCAGGAATTTTTGATTTTCATCTTAATTTCTTCACTGACCCAGAGATTGTACAGGAACTTATTGTTTCATATCCATGTATTTAGTAGTTTCCAAAGTTCCTCTTGGTATTGACTTCTATTTTATTCCATTGTAGCCTGAGAAGATACTTGATATAATTTCAATTTTTAAAATTTGTTGAGATTTGTTTTGTGGCCTACGATATGGCCTATCTTGGAGAATGTTCCATGTGTTAATAAGAAGAATGTGTATTCTGCTGTGTTGGATAAAATGCTCTGTAAATAGCTGTTAGGTCCATTTGGTCTAAAGTCCAGTTTAAATCCAGTGTTTCTTTACTGATTTTCTGTCTAGATGACCCATCTAATGCTGAGTTGAAGTCTCCCACTACTATTGTATTGGAGTCTCTCTCTTTAGATCTAGTAACATTTGCTTTAGGAATCTGGGTGCTCCAGTGTTGGGTGCATATGTATTTAGAATTATTTTCTTTTGCTGGATTGATCCTTTCATCAATAGATAATGACTTTCTTTGTCTTTTAAAACTCTTTTTGGTTTAAAATCTGTTTTATCTGATATAAATATAGCTATTCCTTCTTGCTTTTGATTTTTGTTTATGTGGCATATCTTTTTTCCATCTCTTCAAGTTTATATTGGGTTTTTATAGGTAAAGTGTGTTTCTTTTAGGCAACATTGGATCAAGTTTTTTTTTTAATCCACTTAGCCAGTTTATATCTTTTAAGTGGAAAACTTAATAATATATTTATACACAAGGTTAATATTGATATATTGTTTTGTTTCTGTCATATTGTTAATTGTTTTCTAGTTGTCTTATATATTTTTTGTTCCTTTCTTTTTCTCTTATTGTTTGTCACTCTGGTTTGGCAGTTCTCTGTAGTGTTACCATTTGAGTTCTTATTCTCCCCCATCTTCAGTTCTTCCCTTCCTCCCTCCCTCCTTCCCTCCTCCCTTCCTCCCTCCCTACCTCCCTTCCCTCCCTCCCTCCCGTCTTTCCTTCCTTCCTTCCTCTTTCTTTTCTTTTTTTTTTTTTTGAGATGGAGTCTCACTCTGTCACCCAGGCTAGAGTGCAGTGGTGCAATCTCAGCTCACTGCCAGCTCCGCCTCCTGGGTTCACACCATTCTCCTGCCTCAGCCTCCCAAGTAGCTGGGACTACAGGTGCCTGCCACCACACCTGGCTAATTTTTTGTGTTTTTAGTAGAGATGGGGTTTCACCGTGTTAGCCAGGATGGTCTCGATCTCCTGACCTCATGAACCTCCTGCCTCAGCCTCCCAAAGTGCTGGGATTACAGGCATGAGCCACCGTGCCTGGCCCCTTCCTTCCTCTTTCTTTCTTTCCTTTCTCTTCCTTCCTTTCTTTTCTTTCTTTCCTTTCTTTCTTTCTTTTTCTTTCTTTCTTTCTTTCTTTCTTTCTTTCTTTCTTTCTTTCTTCTTTCTTTCTTTCTTTCTTTCTTTCTTTCTTTCTTTCTTTCTTTCTTTCTTTCTTTCTTTCTTTCTTTCTTTCTTTCTTTCTTTCTTTCTTCTTCTCTTTCTTCTTTCTCTTTTCTCTTTCTCCTTCATTGTTGCTTGTGTAGTTGTTGTCACTTGTTTGTTTAGTAACTTTTTGAACACATTTTGTAAAGTCTGTATTCTTTGTTATATCTAGCCACTGAAATCTCCATTTTGTTAGTTTAGTTGTCAGGTAGACAACCAAACTAAATTTGACAGAAATTTCCTTAAATGCCTTAAGTAACAACAACAAAAAAATCTAGCACTTGCATATGGGCTATGTGTGTGTTTTGGAAGACACCTTCCTCAGCCAGGCAGTTTACAGCTCTGCCTTTGCCTTCATTCACTTCTGGCTTGCACAGGGTGTGCAGGTCAGTCATAGATGAGAGATTAGGTTCTCAGGTCTTTTTTGATACTGCATCATTCCTGGGCATGAGTGTTGCTTTCTAAATTCCCAGAAATACATGCTACTTTTTCAAAGCCCTTATTTCCCAAGGCATCTTATTCCCTGGCTTTTCCTGCCAGAGTAATTAGTGGTTTGCCCAAACTCTTATCTTTTGCCCCAGGTGGCAGCAGCTCATACATTTGCCTTGGAATATTTTCTACTAATGCCCCCTAAGTAGACTTAGCTCTGGGAGAATTTCAGGTTAAGTGAAATAAAGGCAAGCCCTCTGAGCCACTTATTCAGGGAGACATAGTTCAAAACAACTACAATTCTTTAAGAATGAGGCTTGTTCTGCTCCCTTCATACTAAGATCCTATCTTGGTAATGTGGGCTATTGTTTTCTCCCCACATTGCTGGGGAGCCTGCAGAGCTAGAGAGTAGAAGATGGGGCTGAGGTTAATTAAAGCACCACAAAGCTCTCTTTTGTAGAGGCAAGTTTTTTTGTTTTTGT
The DNA here is from genome assembly GCF_028885655.2 of Pongo abelii. Lineage (NCBI taxonomy): Eukaryota > Metazoa > Chordata > Mammalia > Primates > Hominidae > Pongo > Pongo abelii. The sequence continues at coordinate 66,573,127 of NC_071988.2, forward strand.
TTTTTTTTTCTTGTTTGTTTGTTTTTTGCTTAGGCATTCATCTGTTTACTGTAAATTTTGCATTAGTATTCAGAGTTCTGACAAAACTAATTCTGACAGTTTTGCCAATTTATTTTTGGCTTTTATAGAGGAACATACTTTTGGAGTTTCCTTTTCCACCCATTTGAACTGGCATCATTTTCCAGTTTGCTGACTTTTGTTCTGATCTTTATTACAGATGTTCCTTGACTTAACAATGGGATTACATTCTGATAAGCCCATCATAAATTGAAAATATCATAAGTTGAAAATGCATTGAGTACACCCAAGCTATTAAAATCCTGTCTTAGCCTAGCCTACCCTAAACATGCTCAGAACACTTACATTAGCCTACAGCTGGGCAAAATCATCTAACACACAGCCTATTTTAGAATAAAGTGTTGAATATCTCATGTAATTTATTGAAAATTCTACTGAAAGTGAAAAATAGAATGGCTGTATGAGTACTCCAAGTATGCTTTCTACTAAATGCATGTTACTTTTGCACCATTGTAAAATCAAAAAGTTGTTAAATTGAACCATTGTGAATTAAGAACTGTCTATATTTTCTTTCTTTTGCTGCTTTGTTTAGTTTGCTCTTTTTTCCCCTAAGGTGAAAGTTAAGATTATTTGTTTGTTTCTTCTCAGTGCACAAGTTTCCCTCTAAAGAATGGTTTGGTGATAACCCCAAAATTTTGATATATGTATATTCATTTTCATTTGGTTCAAAATGTTTTCTTATTTCCCTTTTGATTTCTTCTTTGACCCATGGATTATTTTGAAGCATGTTATTTAGTATCCAAATCTTTAGGAATTTTCTAGATACTTTTATTAATTTCTAATCTAACTTTTTTTTTTTGCTGTTGGAGAACATATTTGTATGACATAAGTCATTTAAAACTTAGATAGATTTATGTTATGGCCCAGAATATAATTAATCTTGGTAAATGTGTCAGGTATACCTGAAAAGTATCAGCATTCTACTGTTGGCTGGAGTGTTCTATATCAATTAGGCTGTTTCTATTGTGTCTTTATAATTAAAGCAGATTTCTTTTAGACAGCATAAGGTTGGATCTTGTTTATTTGTTTTTTCTAATCTGAAAACCTCTGCTTTCTGATTGAGGTGTTTATTTATATGGAATGTGATCACTGACATGGTTTCATTTAAATCTATCATCTTGTGATTTCCTTTTAATTTTTTCTATTTTTGTTTCCTTTTTTCTTCTTTTTTGACAGTTTTTAGATGAATTGAAGATTTGTTATGATTTCATTTTATCTCCTTTTCTTTCTCATTAACTATAATTCTTTGTTGCATTATTTAAGTGGTTGCTTTTGAGTTACATCTTTAACAATATAGTCTACCTTCAATACTACTTGATGTACAGTATAAGAACTTTGCAGCAGGACACTTCCATTTTGATCCTCCAGGCTTCTCTGCTATTGTCATACAATTTACTTCTACATTTTACATAAATCCCACAATATATTGATATTAATTTTGCTTTAAATTTCAATTATCTCTTTAACTTTAAAGAGATTTAAATAATAAGAAAATTACCTATCTAGTTAGAATTTCTGGTACCATTTATTTACTTGGTGAGGATACAAGTATCCATCTGGTATTATTCTCCTTCTGCTTAAAGGATAATTTCTTAAAATTTCTCATAGTGCAAGTCTGCTAGTGATAAATTCTTTCAGCTTTTGTATGTTTGAAAAAGTTTTATTTTGCCTTCTTTATTAAAAGATGTTTTTCTTGGGCAAAGAATTCTAGATTTACTCTTCCTGTACTTTCAAGATGTTGCTCCACTATCTTCTAGGTTGCATTGTCTCCGATGAGCTATCTTTATCTTGTTTTTCTATAAATAATGTGTCTTTTTTCCTGGGTGTTTTTAAAAAATGTTTTCTCTTTATCAGCGGCTTTTAGCAATTTGATTATTATATCTTGGTGTAGTCTTCTTCATGTTTCTTATGTTTGATGTTCATTGAACTTATTGGATCTGTGGGTTTGTAGTTTTTACATTTGGAAAATAGTGTCCTTTTGTACAAATTCTATCATTCTGTCATTTCTAGGTGAATGTAAATTAATTGTTTTTTCTCATTGTGGATTATATTTTCCTGCTTTGTCTTATTCCAGGTAATTCTCTATTATATGCCACATAGTGTGAATTTTGCCTTGTAGGGCGTCACATATGTCTGTATTCCTATAAATATTCTTGATTTTTGTTTTGGAATGCAGTGAAGTTAGTTAGCAACAGTTTGATTCTTTGGGGTCTTGCATTTAAGATTTGTTTAGCTGGATCAGAGCAGCATTTTACCTACCATTAATTTTCCCCACTACTGAGGCAAGGCCCTTCTTAGTGCCCAATCCAGGGCCCCATAAGTTATACAGTTTTCTGCTCTGGTTGTTGAAATGAGACAGTAATCCGGGTCTTATGTGAGCAGCAGGCACTGTTCCCCTCCAACGCTTTCAAGTTGTTCTTCCCCTAGCCTTGGATGGTCACGCACACATGGGCTGCTCAGTATTCATCTGAATACTTGAAGATGCCTCCGGAAGATCTCTGAAGTTAACCTCCCATGCTACTCTGTCCTCTGCAGGGCTCCCCAACCCCTGGGACCCAGACTGGTACCCATCCATGGCCTCTTAGGAACTGGGCCACATAGCAGGAGGTGAGGGAGGGGTGTGTAGGCAAACATTACCACCTGAGCTCTGCCTCCTGTCAGATCAGTGGCAGCATTAGATTCTCCATAGGAGCGTGCACCCTATTGTGAACTGTGCATCCAAAACCCATCCCCCACCCCAACGCCCTGTTCATGGGAAAATAGTCCTCTACAAAACTGGTTTCCGGTGCCAGAAATGTTGGGACCACTGCTCTACAGTACTTTGTCCTGTGAAACTTGGTTTACCTAAACTCCGAACTCCATCTCCTCAATTCAGAGACATTCTATACTTGGGTTTTTTTGTCCTTGCTCTATTACCTAGAATCTTTATGTAGCCCAGAAAGACTAAAATGTATGCCATCTGGCCCTTTACAAAAAAGTTAGCTGACCCTGATAGTAAGCTGATGGAAGTACAGGGCTCACTTCACTTGTTTCTCTTCTCTTGGGGATTACTGCTTTTTATTGCCTTATGTCTAATGTCTCAAGAGCTGTTGTTTTATATATTTTTTTATCTTTTTTTTTTTCTTAAAAAAAAAAAAGCTCAGGTGGGATGGTAAATCTGATCTTTGTTAATTCCATCTTGGCTGCAAGTGAATGCCTCCAATATAGTTATATGTAATAAAACACATTTTAATGTTAACATGTAGTGGGTTCATTGATTTGTTAAATGAATTAAAAATAAATATTTAAAAAATTTCTCATTTTAGTTTGTAATTTGGTAAACATCAATAGATCTAACTCATATAAACAAAAGCTCTGTAGCTCTTCAGCTTTTTTTAAAAGCTCTTCAGCTTTTAAAAAATTGATATAAATTATTATTATTATTATTTTTTGTGACAGAGTCTTACTCTGTTGCCTGGCTGGAGTGCAGTGATGTGATCTCGGCTCACTGCAACCTCCGCCTCCCAGGTTCAAGCAATTCTCCTGCCTCAGCCTCCTGACATAAATTATTTTTAAGATCAGTTTTTGGTTTCCAGAAAAATTGAGTAGAAAGTACACAGACTTCCTATATATTCCTCATCACCCTCATCCCAGCCTTCCCTGCAATCATCATCTTACATCAGTATGACACATTTGTTACAATCAATGAAACAGCACTGATACATTATCCAACAAAGCACATAATTTACATTAGAGTTTGCTTTTGTGTTGTACATTTTATGGATTTTTACAAACATATGATGACATGTATCCAACATTATAGTATTGTATAAAATAGTTTCACTGCCCTAAAAATTCCCTGTGTTCTTCCCATGTATTCCTCTCTTCCCCTAAACCCCCGGCAACCACTGATCTTTTTACAGTCTCTATAGTTTTGTCTTTTCCAGATGTTACGTAGTTGGAATCATACAGTAAGTAGTCTTTTGGGATTGGCTTCTTTTACATAGAAATATGCATTTAAGTTTCCTCTATCTTTTCATGGCTCAATAGCTCATTTCTTTTTATCATTGAATAATATTTTATTGTATGAATATATCACAATTTACTTATCCCTCTACCTATTGAAGGGTATCTTGGATGCTTTCAATTTTTTTGCAATTGTAAATAAAAGCTGCTATAAATATTCATGTGATCATCTTCAATAGTTTTAAGAGCGTAAAGGGTGTTACAACCAAAATACTTTAGAACCACTAAGCTAGGGACAGTATTTCTCAGGAGAGGAGCAAAAGTATTTTTCTTTGCTCCAATTCCCACGTGTTTTTATTGATTATTTAGTAGATTCATTCGGTAAATATTAATTGACTTTCTCCTCTGTGGAACATGTTGTGCTAAGAACAGGACATACAATAGTGAGAAAAACCAGAAATGGTTGCTGCCTTGGAAGAACTTACAATTTATTTGGGGAGAGAAGCATTAATCAAATAGTACAAAATTGAAATCACCACTAAGCAAAATGCAAAGAAAGAGAGGTATATAGTGTCAAGGGAATCTGTAATGAAAAACTTGACTTGGGCAGAAAGGTCAGGGAAGGTTTCCCTGTGGCAGTAATAATTACACTCAGAGCTAAGAGATGGCAAGGAATTAACTTGGTGAAGAGGGGAAGAAACAGGAAATATTAACAGGCAATGTTCACTACTCTATTTGGCTTATCAGAGGCTGACTGTCTAGTCCTTTTTTGTCCTCTTCTTCCTTCTCTGCCTATTTCTCCTCAGTTTCTTCCTTTTCCTTCTTTCTCCTTCTTTTTCTCTTCCCATCCTTTGTCCTTTGTTTATTTGCAATAAATATTCAAGATTTTCTAGCTTAATGGGCAGATACTAGAGTTTTTGTGTATAGGATGTTGTTTTAGTCTGTTTTGTGCTGCTATCATGGAATACCACACACTGGATAATTTGTAATGAATGTATTTTCTCACAACTCTGGAGTCTGGGAAGTCCAAGGTCAAGCTACCAGCATCTGATGAGGGCATTCTTGCTGTGTCCTCACGTGGCAGAAAGCAAAAAGGAAAGAAGGCAAAAGGGGCCAAACCTGGCCTTTTATAGCAGCATTAACCCCACCATGAGGGGAACTCTCATGGCCCAATCTCCTCACAAAGTTCCCACTACCACAATGCGACCACATTTCAACATGAGCTTTGGAGGGGACAAACATTTGAACCATAGCAGATGTTCACAAGCAACTCTATAAAATTTTTAAAAGGATGGCCTTTGCTTGCTTGTATAAGCTGACCCCTTTTAGAAAGAGAAGTTAAGATTTTAGGATTTTGATGATGCTTGGCTTATTGTTGGGAGTGGAGAGGTGACAAAGGATGGAAGAAGGGGAAAAAGCTGGGATCAGTCAGATCATTAATGAAGTCATTTCTGTCAAGAAAATTTAATTTCAGTGCTTGAATCATTGACCTACCAAGACAACTAAATGTCATGTGTACTTGCATTTTAAACACACTTGGACTCTCTACCCTAATGGAGAATATGAGGGTGCATAGTGTTAATATCACACAAATATTTCTATAGTCGTACTCACTGTGGCATTGCACCAATGTTAGCTGTAATTTCAGAATTGCAAACAAGAGTGGCAAGCCCTTTGGCTTCTTAGCTCTGTAATTAAACATCAGGCTGTTGGTTTGGCTGGGATATGTGACCTTTCCAAATGAAGTAGAGTTCTAGCTTAATTGTAAACCTAATTTGTCTTTCTTATCAGTGAAGAAACAGGCAGAAATTAAAAGGCCAAAACAAGACACCTCCTCCCCTGGAACTGTTAAAAGCTGTTGTTCCATAATTACTGTGACTAAGACAATAAACAGGCTCCATTGAAGTTGACAAAACATTAGATCCATGTGGCTGGATTTCTTTGGGCCTTTTCTGCATGTTCCCAACAAAAGTATAGCATATTTTCACAGAGCAGGCGATAACTCCAGGAGAGTTATTGTAATATATTCTGCTAATGTGAAAAGGGATGCATTTAATTTAGGCTTGTTTTGAAATATAGGAAAACATCACCAAATTGGAGAAATAGTATATTCCCTGTCTAAAATATTGGGAAGTGGAGTAGGGTTGAAAACATATGCACTTTGCACTTAAAGTAGGCTACACTACTAGACTAGACTAGACTACTGCAACTCTAACCCAGTTGGGGACCAAAATATAGATAATGATGAAAGGATCTGCATCAGAAGGCATACAAATACTAAATGTGTCAGTATTTCATAACAGAATTTCAAACTACATGAAGTCAAGTCGAAATAAATAAAAAGCACACAAACTATGGTTGAAGATTTTAACACCTGTTTCTCAGTAATTGTCAGAATAAGTAAAACCAATCCTTAGCAAGAGTAATCAGAACAGTGATTACTTCTGCAGGGATGAGGGGAAGGAGGTTAGCTGAAAAAGGACATGTGGAAATTTTCTGGAGTGGTAGAAATGTCCTATATGTTGATATCATCAGTGGACAGGTATATGCATTTATCAAAATTCATCAAAATTTACACTTAAAAATCTATGCATTTTACTGTAGGTAAAATATGCTCAATATTTAAATTTGAAATAAATTGGTAAGATTTAGTTTTAGATATATTATCCTTGGAATTCCTGTTAGATATCAAAGTGGAGATATCAGAGTGATATGTAAGTTGGATACGTGAATCTGGAGCTCGAGGGAGAGGTTGGTACGGGGGTTACATTTTGAAAGTCATTAGTATATAGACAGTATTTAAACCCAAAGGACTGAACAATCCCTTAGGTATTGAAAATAGAGATGACATCTGAGGTCAAAGGCTTGAAAAGCCATGCCAACTCTTAGAATTTGGGACAATAAAGATAAATCAGTAAAGAACATTGAGATTAATCAACTAAGGAGATAGGAGTGAAACTGGGAGGATACGGAAGTCAAATTAAGAAAGTGTTTCAAGAGGACAGAATGATTATGTCAAATTCTATTGAGAAATACCGTAAGATGAGTACTAATAACTTTTTTCAATTTTTTCAGTTTTCCAAGATGGAAGTCACTGGTGAGTTTGTAAGAGAAGATACATAAAAATAGCAAAATGCAAGACTGATTGGACTGGGTTAATGAGACAATGAGTATAGAAAACTCTTTCAAGAAAATGTGTGTCTATGTTGCTTAAATGAGATGACATAATTGCTTCTTATATTTAAGCAATGCTGTGGGCCTTGACCACTATTATTTCCGGAGAATATACCAGAGAATGATGATGTTGAAAGAGAACACAGGAACCATCTCCTCCAGTGGTTTTTAACAGGGGCTATAACAAAATCCATATGGCTGACCCTCAAGATAGGATTAAATGAGGACACATAGTCACTTTGAGCATAATACTTTAGCACCTTTTCATAATGATATTTTAAAAACATTTGTTTAACTTTATTTGGAGAAGACACTGAACTCTGTTCTGTATATGGGAGGATGGATGACTGACGGTCATTATTAGACTTCCCTCTTTTGAACCAAATAGTTTAGGAATGACCCAATGTGGTTAGCTCAGAGATATAAAATGCCTTTATAAATCATACTCTTTATTAAGAACCTCACTTCTATACTCTAAGTAGCTTACCAAAATATTCCTTCTAAACACACATATTATTCTCTTATAGAAAAATTATGATAGATCCATATTTTCGGTTAGGATATAAATTCAACTCCATATAACAGAGACAAAATAACAATGGCATAAATGAAATAATGTATTTCTCTCTCACATAAAGGTCTGTGCTGGTATAGCAGCTTTGTACTGCAAGATCACTGGGGGCCCAGGCTCCTTCTCTCTTGTTGTGTGGTGGTGATGTCATCCATATGGCCCAAGATGACTCACCACCATGTTTGTATTCCAGCCAGTGGCAATAGGGAAAGAGGAAGGAGTAGGTGTGCTCTTTCCTTTGGGAGCAGGCAGGACCTAGAGTTGCATACGTTATTTTATTCTCATCCCTTTGGCCAGCACCCGCCCACACTCAGTCACAAAGGTGCCTAGAGAATATAGTCTATTCAGAATGGCCTTATGCTCAAAACAAATCACTAAAAAAACCACTGTGGAAGACAGAAAGATGGCTACTGATGCAAAACCAGCAGCTTCTGTTTAACTGAATACCTTACCTATGATGTTTTAGGCTTCCAGTGCTCTCTTAGAGACTGGCACTTGGGCATGTGGCTGGCCTGCCCCTTTCTCTGCATCTATCTTTGGGATCACCACAGGGATAAAGAGGAGGTGCAGGGGTGACCCTACATTAAATCTTCAATAAGTGTAGCGTCTCCTGCGTTTGTTTCACTGATGTAACTTCTGAGCAAGATGCCATTTAAAGTAAGGTTTCCCAAGTTGTAATGGGTAATTTTATGTGTCAACGTGACTGGGTCACAGGGTACCCAGACATTTGGTCAAGCATTACTTTGATTGTGTCTATGAGGGTGCTTTCGATGAAATGAACATTTGAACAGGTAGACTGGGTAAAGTAGATTGTACTCCCTAATGTGGATGGGCCTCATCCAATTCATTAAAGACCTAAATAGAACAAAAAGGCTGATTCTCCTTTCACTAAGAGGAAAATGCCTCCTGCCTGACTGCCTTGAGCTGGGGCATTGGTCTTTTCCTGCCTCCTGACTCAAACTGAGACATTGGCTCTTCTTGGGTCTCAAGTCTGCTGGCCTTGGGACTGGAACTATACCATTGGCTCTCCTGGAGGGGCAGCTTGCTGACTGCAGATCTTGGGACTTACCAACCTCCGTAATCACATGAGCTGATGTCTTATAACAAGTCTAATAAATATTTCTCTCTCTCTCACCCTCGCTATTGCTCCCAACCCCCCAGCCTCACACACATACTCTGTTGGTTCTGTTTCTCTGGACAATCCACCTGACTAATATGCCAGTTAAAAAACAAATAAACTGGAGGCCACTGATTTAGTCCCTATAAGTAACAGATGGTGGAATTGGGGCCCAGAGCCATTAAGTAGCTTCTACAAGTTAGGTGGCCATAAATTCAGGACTAGATCTAGATCTTCTAATAATCAGTCTAATCTTTGCTCCATAGAATGTTTCCTTGTCTTGCAGGTCACATTACAGATGGAAATGCACCATGTTTTACCAAAAGGTACATTCGCATACTGCTTCTCAAGCATAGTTGATGTTAGGCTTCCTATTATTTGTACAATCTCCATAGAAACTGTAAAATACAAATTCACTTTTCATAGGAAGTTTTTTTCTAGGCTAAAGTAATGGAAAGATGTGAAAAACAAACTGATCTTGCTATTTTAATGGTCAGTACTGGAACAAAACATCCTTTAAAATCTGTCTGGTAGCTGAATTGGTGATTGAATTCCATGAGCAAATGCCAACATTACTAAAGTGAAAACACAACGTTAGAACAGAGGAACACTGTAAGCCCTCTGCATTAAGCAGACCAGACTCCAGATTTGATTTGTCAAAGCTCAGAAATAAATTAGCCTCTTGCTGTGGTAGAGTTTATATAAGTAATACAGTGCCCTGTTCTCCCTTGTGTGGGGGTGGAAGGAGAGAGCTGTTAGTATCTCTGAAACAGAATTGAGATGAATCATAACTTCTATGCATACAATGACAATATTTTCCTGTACCAAAAATTAGGTCAAGTCAGCAATGGCTTTTAGGAAGGAGATAATGTAAAATCTGATAATGACTTAGAAATTCGTACCAATTATTTTATTTTTGTACTATCAAAAACCCAGCTTTTTTGAGATATAATTAAAATACGAAATAGTTCATTTAAAGTGTACAATTTAATGGTTTTTAGTATATTCACAATGTTGTGAAACAATCACTACTCTCTAATTCCAGAAAATATTAATCACCCCCAAAATAAGTCTCTTACTTATTAGCATGGATTTCTATTTCCCTCTCTTCCTAGTGCCTGGAAATCAATAACCAACTTTCTGTCTATATGGATTTGTCTATTCTGGACTTTTCACAGAAATGGTATCTTACAATATGTGACCTTTTGTGACTAGCTTCTTTCACTTAACACAATATTTCCTCTAAGAATTTTTTATTTGTATAAATTTATGAGGTATAAGTGTAATTTTGTTACATGGATATATTGCATGGTGATGAAGTCAGGGCTTTTAGTGTATGAATTGCTAGAATAACAAAATCATACAAATTATAATATCTTCAAGGTCCATCCATGTTGCAGCATGTATCAGAGGATAATTTTTTTTTATCGCTACATTACCTTCCATTGCATGGCTATACCACATTTTATTTATCGATTTACCAAGTGATTAATTGATGATTTGAATTGTTTCCACTTTTTGGCTATTTAAAATAACATTAGTGTACGAGTTTTTGCGTGGGCATGTATTTTCAATTCTCTTGGGTATATATCCAGTAGTAGAATTTCTGGGTCATATAATAACTGTATGTTTAACATTTGAAGGACTGTTAAACTCTTTTTCACAGTGGCTACATCATTTTACATTCCCATCATCAATGTGTTAAGGCTCCAGTTTCTCCACATTCTCACCACTACTTGTCATTGTGTGTTTGATTATAGCCATCCTAGTGCACATGAAGTGGTATCCCGTGGCTTTAATTTTCATTTCCCTTATCATTAATAATGTCAAGTACCTTTTAACTTGTTTCCTGACCATTTTCCCATTCCCTTGTGAAGTGTCTGTTTAAGTATTTTGTCCTTTTAAAAAACTGCACTGTCTGTCTTTTAAAAAACTGCATTGTCTGTCTTTTAAAATACTGAATTCTTGGGGTTCTTTAAATAATTACTTTTTCAGGTGTTACACATTTATTGCGATTTTCTCCCAGTGTGTAACTTGCTTTTTAAATTTTCTTAATGATGTCTTTCAAAGGGAAGGAAATTTAAATTTTGATGCAAGTCTAATTTATCAACTTTTTAAATGGTTTGTAGTTTTGGTGTTTTGTCTATGCTATTTTTTTCATTCCAAGGTTGTGAAAACATCGTTAGTTTTTTTTAAAAGTTTTAAGAGTTTTAGCTTTCAAGTGTAAGTCCATGATGCATTTTAAGTTAATTTTTCTGCATAGTAGGAGTTAAAAGTTGAGATTTCTTTTCCACACATGATATCCAATTGTTCCAAAACTACCTACTATCATTTCCTCACGGAATTTCCTTGACAACTTAATGAAAATCCATTGGCCATATATGTCTATTTCTGGACTCTCTACACTGTTTCATTAATCCATATTGATCTATGTGTTTAGCCTTTCACCAATGCCCTATTGTCTTGGTTTCTGTAGCTTTAGAGTAAGCCATAAAATCAAGTAGAGTAAGTCCTCAAACTTTGATCTACTTTTTCAACAGTGCTCTGGCTATTCTATGTTTTTAGTATTTCTATATAAATTTTAGAATCATCTCATCGATTACTACAAAAAAACTTCTGGGATTCTGATTGAGATTGTTTTCAAACTATAGATTAACTTGGAGAGAAATAAGATCTTAAGATTGCCAAATCTTCCAATCCATGAACATAGCAAAACTTGCTAATTATTTCAGTCTTTTCTAATTTCTCTCGGTTTTCAATATGGAGATAATGTGTTTTTTATTACATCTATCCTCATGTATTTTTATTTTCTTATATGTTATTATAAATGGTATTATTTTAACATTTATCTTCCACTTTGTGTTGCTAGTATAAATAGACAAATTTGATTTAAAGTTATTGAACTTACATCCTACAGACTTGCTAAATTCACTTAGTTATTTTAGCATTTTTATACATTTATAGGATTTTCTACACATTCAAACATGTTGTATATGAATAAAGACAATTATACTTTTGTCTTTCTGGACATTTTGCCTTTTATATTTTGCCTTTTATTTATTTTTGTTGCCTATACCACTGGCTAGAACATCCAGTATGCTGTTGAATAGAGGTAGTGATATTAGGTATCCTTGCCTCATTTCTGACTTTAGGAAGAAAGTATTCATTTTTTCACCATTAAATATCACATTATCTGTAGAGTTTTCATAGGTGCCCTTTATCAAATTGAGAATATTTCTTTCTATTCCCATTTTGTTGAGAGTTTCTAATCATAAAGGGATGTTGAAATTTGTTAAATGCTTTTTCTGCATCCATTGAGATAATCATATTACTTTCCTCTTTTATTTTGTTAATATAGTAAATTACACTGATTGATTTTCAGATAATTCTGTCTTGCATTCCTAGTAGAAACCACATTCGTCATGACATACAATATTTCACTTTTTATAAATTGTTGGATTTGTTTTACTAATTATTTTGTTAAGCCTTCTTTGTATCTATGTTTATAAAGGATATTGATCTTTAGTTTTCTTGTAATGTGCTTGTCAGATGTTGGTATTAGGTTATTCTGTCTGTATAATATGAGTTAGGAGTATTCTTTCCTCCTCTGTTTTCTGGGTGTGTATAAAATGGTTATTATTTTCTCCTTCAACGTTTGATAGAATTCAGTACAACAGAACCAGTACAGCAAGTTGGATTCTCTATAAGCAAAGGCTGAGGTAGAGTTTAGGGGGGAAAGATGTTTTCTAGGGATCAACAGCTACGAAGGGAGAGGAAAGAAGATTGGGCAAAGGCAGAAAGTAAACTTCAGTGAAGGCCCAGTGAATGTGGGTCAACCCAGTAGGGTACTCTGAAGTAAGTAGTAGAGTCAGGTACAGCCTTCAAACCTTGCCCTGCTCAGTCCTTACATGGGAGCCACTCCCGAAAGCCTGTGACAATGGAGGAGACAGCACTCTGTAGTGGAGGTGGCCCCACCAATCCTACCTAGTGAACTTAGTATCTGAGTTCTAATCTCTGTCTCTCAGCTCACCAAGGTGGCCAGTCACCATGAAGGGTCTCCCTCTCTGTGCCACAGTCCAGAAAGATCTGCACTGGCTGTGGGTCTCATCTTTGCTTCACTTCACTCATGGATCGTAGTTCTGTGCTTTCTATACTCAAGAAAATAATAATTTCATATATCTTTTTCAGTTTTATAGTTGTTTTCAATAGAAGGGCTGGTCCAGAACTAATTACTCCATCATGATGGGAAGAAAAATTCTTAGTTCAGCTTTTGTCAGCTAGTTATGTAGAAATTTATTTTTATTAACTTTATTAGGAATTCATTTTTGACACAGCATTATAATTTTAAGATAGATTTTTCCTTAGCCGACTAGAAGAGTTTTAAAATCTTAGAAGTACAAAAGGAAGCCATAAATCCAGACCACAGCTTGGATTATTTTGCTAATGTAGGCCCCTTCTCAGATGTTCATTCTCCCTGTCCATCACCATAACCAGATTCCATTTTAAAAAATAAAATTAATCACATAAGCAGTTCTTAATGGCAGATTTCCAGAGTCCTCAGCCAAAACAGAAAAGCCCCACTCTACCTCCCTTCACAATTCATCTCTACTCCTGGGCCATTTCAGCAGGAACCCTCCCAAACCCAAGTGGCATTGCCACATTTATAGTAGTGGGTGCTCCTGTTACCCACTCCTTTGGACTGTGTCTCAGTCCATTTGGGCTGCTATAACAAAAATACCATAGACTGGGTGGTTTAAGTTACAAACATGTATTTTTAAAGTTCTGGAGGCTGCAAGGTCTAGATCAAGGTGCCAGCAGATTCAGTACTTGGTGAGGAGCCACTTCCTAGTTCAAAGATGGTTGTCTTCTTGTTGTGTCTTCACATAGGAGAAGGGGCAAAGGAGCTCTCTGGCACTTCTTTATAAGGGCACAAATCCCACCCACGAGGGCTCCACTTTTATGATCTAATTACCTTTCAAAGGCTTCACCTCCTAATACCATCATCTTGGAGGTTAGGATTCAAGCTATGAACCTATGAATTTTAAGGGTGCACAAACATTCAGTCTATAGCAGACTGTCAGTATTTTTTGCACCCACATGATCTGAGGGGCTGTCAAGTCAAACCTGTGAAGCTTTTAAGGTTTATGTTTTCCAAGAAAGAATATTTGGGATAAAAATTGCTGATTAGAATGAGGGGAACAGGAGGGTATGGAGGGAGAGCACTAAAGACCACCAGGGAGTATCAAAGGAGGTGGAATACAGAAAGAAAGAGCTTTTGACATATGTCATTTTCATTCATTGTTAGGTATACAGTAGGCACTTAATAGACACTTGGTTATTGGTTGATATGGAATTTCATATTCAGTATAGCTGATACTTTCCCTTTAATAATGGCCAGCTCATTTTCCATCCTACATTGCCCTGTGGAAGAAATCATCACTGTATTTTGGCACTTTTGAAATAGCAGCAGACATTGTGAATGCAGGAGCAATGGCAACAGAATGGAAAAGAATGATCACTGGTGAGCTTTCTAGTGTGGGTGTTGAAAACTAATGAATTGCTGTATTATTCTGTGTTCTGCTCTAGCGAACTTTCGATATTCTTTTTCCTTAGTTAAATTTGACTCTATTACTTATTATCATTCCAGAAATGTGAAGAATAAAAAGTTCAGAAGCCATTTGTATTCCAATAGAATGCAATTAAAAAGTCCCAGGCAAGCATTATAAGCTCATAAACAAGAGAGCTAGCAAGAGGAAAAAAATCAAGAAGCAAATCTTGAAGCAAGTTATAACCTGCCAGATGTGACAAGGGTGATAGAAAACCAGAAAGGAAAAAAAAAAAAAAGTTATGACCATTAATTAGCATATGGAAAAAGATAATCAGAGGCCCCCAAGGAAGCTGGATTATTAAAAATGCGACCTCCATTTCAACAAAGAAATTCCAGGCAGTGACACGGTTTTGAATTTATGATGAGGATTGATGAATAGAAGAGTATTGGATATTTCAAGAAACAATGAAATACATAAGTTGAAGCTACAGTTAACAAAAAAAAGGTACTGGAGGAAAAGTTTTCTACCAAAGATTGACTATATCACTGTACTGTTATACTCTTCTTTGTGTTTCTACAACCACTTTGATTCTTCTTTTCTGTATTGTCAGATCCCTGCTAAATGTTTCTCCAGAAGGTGCTCGTTTTTTCTGGTCATTGGGGCACTGCCATCTTCTGTAATTGCACCTCTTTGAAAAATATACTATTCACTTCTCCATGGGGAATACATTCCAAGATCCCCATTGAATGCCTGAAACTGTAGATAGTGCAGAACCCTATTTTTACCATGTTTTTTTCCTATACATATATACCTATGATGATGTTTAATTTATAATGGGCAGGGTAAGAGATTAACAACAATAACTAATAATAAAATAGAATAATTGTAATACTATAATATGTGACTATAGTCTCTCTCTCAAAATGTCTTACTGTATGTAATATTTTCAGACTGTGGTTGACCACAGGTAACTGAAACCAAAGAAGGTGAAACGAAGGACAAAGGGTGCTACTGTATAAGCAAACAGATCCCCTATGGATCTTCATTACTGAGATACTTCTGACTGATCTCATCCGTAGTTTGCAATTATCTTGATCAAGGTCTAATGATTACTGTTACCATAACACTGAAACAAGGCTATAAAGCAAAGTATCCTTTGACCAAAATTGGTCAAATAAACATGAACAATACAAACTGTTCCTAATGATAAAAATAGTTACCAGTTACTGAATACCTTGTATAGGCAGACTTAGCACCCCAATGTCTGATTTAATTCTTACAACAAACCTGTGAGTTTTGTATGATGATCTTTATTTTAAAGATGGGGAAACTGCAGTTCAGAGGGGTTTGATAACTTACTCAAGATCTTCTAGCTGATAAGGGCAGAACTGGACCTGACCCAAGCTCTTCTCACACCAAATCAAAAACAGGTAACATGACACAATGTTCCTATAATTTGTGAGTCCCTTTACAGCTTTAAGTACTTTCATACGAGCAAGGGCAACTTCCAAAATCTGAAGACACTTTGATCTAAGTTGCTATGGCAAGAGATTCAGAAAACAAAGAGAGTAAAAATCTTAAATTAAGATTTAGATTCTAAAGTTGGTGAATAAAATGAAAGTAGACAAAATTAATTCTGAGTGCCTGTGATAGATTAAGCACAGTCTGCCCATCTCTTTGATTACAACTAAAAACTAGACAGAATGTATAAAGCAACTATCTGAGAACTTTGAAGAGTAATAGTAGGCATATTGAGGAGGGAAATAAAATCTTGAAGATCATGACTGATACAGGAGCAAGTTTCCCATTATTTTAATTTTTATTTTTATTTAAAAAAAGTAGAGATGACGGTCTCACTTTGCTACCGAAGCTGTTTTCGAACTTCAAGCAATCCTCCCACCTCAACATCCCAAAGTGCTGGGATTTCAGGCATGAGCCACCATGCCCACCACCCACCCCTCCTGCTCCCCCACCTTTAAAAAAACTCTGCCATATCTTCTGGTTTACACTCAAGAGCAGCCTGAATGCTAGAAGTCTGCAGCAGTCGTAGATAGAAAAAGCTCCAAGAAAAACGCTTACTTTTTGGACAGAGGAAAGAAAGCAGGAAGTGGGTTTCTTTTTTTTTTTAATTTAATTTTATTATTATTATACTTTAAGTTTTAGGGTACATGTGCACAATGTGCAGGTTAGTTACATATGTATACATGTGCCATGCTGGTGTGCTGCACCCATTAACTCGTCATTTAGCATTAGGTGTATCTCCCAGTGCTATCCCTCCCCCCTTCCCCCACCCCACCACAGTCCCCAGAGTGTGATGATCCCCTTCCTGTGTCCATGTGTTCTCATTGTTCAATTCCCACCTATGAGTGAGAATATGCAGTGTTTGTTTTTTTGTTCTTGTGATAGTTTACTGAGAATGATTATTTCCAATTTCATCCATGTCTCTACAAAGGACATGAACTCATCCTTTTTTATGGCTGCATAGTATTCCATGGTGTATATGTGCCACATTTTCTTAATCCAGTCTATCATTGTTGGACATTTGGGTTGGTTCCAAGTCTTTGATATTGTGAATAATGCCGCAATAAACATACGTGTGCATGTGTCTTTACAGCAGCATGATTTATAGTCCTTTGGGTATATACCCAGTAATGGGATGGCTGGGTCAAATGGTATTTCTAGTTCTAGATCCCTGAGGAATTGCCACCCTGACTTCCACAATGGTTGAACTAGTTTACAGTCCCACCAACAGTGTAAAAGTGTTCCTATTTCTCCACATCCTCTCTAGCACCTGTTGTTTCCTGACTTTTTAATGATCACCATTCTAACTGATGTGAGATGGTATCTCATTGTGGTTTTGATTTGCATTTCTCTGATGGCCAGTGATGGTGAGCATTTTTTCATGTGTTTTTTGGCTGCATAAATGTCTTCTTTTGTGAAGTGTCTGTTCATTTCCTTCACCCACTTTTTGATGGGGTTGTTTGTTTTTTTCTTGTAAATTTGTTTGAGTTCATTGTAGATTCTGGATATTAGCCCTTTGTCAGATGAGTAGGTTGTGAACATTTTCTCCCATTTTGTAGGTTGCCTGTTCACTCTGATGGTAGTTTCTTTTGCTGTGCAGAAGCTCTTTAGTTTAATGAGATCCCATTTGTCAATTTTGGCTTTTGTTGCCATTGCGTTTGGTGTTTTAGACATGAAGTCCTTGCCCATGCCTATGTCCTGAATGGTAATGCCTAGGTTTTCTTCTAGGGTATTTATGGTTTTAGGTCTAACATTTAAGTCTTTAATCCATCTTGAATTAATTTTTGCATAAGGTGTAAGGAAGCGGTCCAGTTTCAGCTTTCTACATATGGCTAGCCAGTTTTCCCAGCACCATTTATTAAATAGGGAATCCTTTCCCCATTGCTTGTTTTTCTCAGGTTTGTCAAAGATCAGATAGTTGTACCTATGTTGTGTTATTTCTGAGGGCTCTGTTGTGTTCCATTGATCTATATCTCTGTTTCGGTACCAGTACCATGCTGTTTTGGTTACTGTAGCCTTATAGTATAGTTTGAAATCAGGTAGCGTGATGCCTCCAGCTTTGTTCTTTTGGCTTAGCATTGACTTGGTGATGTGGGCTCTTTTTGGTTCCATATGAACTTTAAAGTAGATTTTTCCAATTCTGTGAAGAAAGTCATTGGTAGCTTGATGGGGATGGCATTGAATCTATAAATTACCTTGGGCGGTATGGCCATTTTCACGATATTGATTCTTCCTACCCATGAGCATGGAATGTTCTTCCATTTGTTTGTATCCTCTTTTATTTCATTGAGCAGTGGTTTGTTGTTCTCCTTGAATAGGTCCTTCGTGTCCCTTGTAAGTTGGATTCCTAGCTATTTTATTCTGTTTGAAGCAATTGTGAATGGGATTTAACTCATGAATTGGCTCTCTGTTTGTCTGTTATAGGTGTATAAGAATGCTTGTATTGTTGTACATTGATTTTGTATCCTGAGACTTTGCTGAAGTTGCTTATCAGCTTAAGGAGATTTTGGGCTGAGACAATGGGGTTTTCTAGATATACAATCATGTCGTCTGCAAATAGGGACAATTTGACTTCCTCTTTTCCTAATTGAATACACTTTATTTCCTTCTCCTGTCTGATGGCCCTGGCCAGAACTTCCAACACTATGTTGAATAGGAGTGGTGAGAGAGGGCATCCCTGTCCTGTGCCAGTTTTCAAAGGGAATGCTTCCAGTTTTTGCCCATTCAGTATGATATTGGCTGTGGATTTGTCATAGATAGCTCTTATTATTTTGAGATACGTCCCATCAATACCTAGTTTATTGAGAGTTTTTAGCATGAAGGGTTGTTGAATTTTGTCAAAGGCCTTTTCTGCATCTATTGAGATAATCTTGTGGTTTTTGTCTTTGGTTCTGTTTATATGCTGGATTACATTTATTGATTTGCGTATATCGAACCAGCCTTGCATCCCAGGGATGAAGCCTACTTGATCATGGTGGATAAGATTTTTGATGTGCTGCTGGATTCAGTTTGCCAGTATTTTATTGAGGATTTTTGCATCAATGTTCATTAAGGATATTGGTCTAAAATTCTCTTTTTTGGTTGTGTCTCTGCCAGGCTTTGGTATCAGGATGATGCTGGCCTCATAAAATGAGTTAGAGAGGATTCCCTCTTTTTCTATTGATTGGAATAGTTTCAGAAGGAATGGTACCAGTTCCTCCTTGTACCTCTGGTAGAATTCGTCTGTGAATCCATCTGGTCCTGGACTCTTTTTGTTTGGTAAACTATTGATTATTGCCACAATTTCAGAGCCTGTTATTGGTCTATTCAGAGATTCAACTTCTTCCTGGTTTAGTCTTGGGAGGGTGTATGTGTCAAGGAATTTATCCATTTCTTCTAGATTTTCTAGTTTATTTGCATAGAGGTGTTTGTAGTATTCTCTGATGGTAGTTTGTATTTCTGTGGGATCTTTATTTCTGCCTTCATTTCGTTATGTACCCAGTAGTCATTCAGGAGCAGGTTGTTCAGTTTCCAAGTAGTTGAGTGGTTTTGAGTGAGTTTCTGAATCCTGAGTTCTAGTTTGATTGCACTGTGGTCTGAGAGACAGTTTGTTATAATTTCTGTTCTTTTACATTTGCTGAGGAGAGCTTTACTTCCAACTATGTGGTCAATTTTGGAATAGGTGTGGTGTGGTGCTGAGAAAAACGTATATTCTGTTGATTTGGGGTAGAGAGTTCTGTAGATGTCTATTAGGTCCACTTGGTGCAGAGCTGAATTCAATTCCTGGGTATCCTTGTTAACTTTCTGTCTCATTGATCTGTCTAATGTTGACAGTGCAGTGTTAAAGTCTCCCATTATTATTGTGTGGGAGTCTAAGTCTCTTTGTAGTCACTCAGGACTTGCTTTAAGAATCTGGTTGCTCCTATATTGGGTGCATATATATTTAGAATAGTTAGCTCTTCTTGTTGAATTGATTTCTTTACCAGTATGTAATGGTCTTCTTTGCCTCTTTGGATATTTATTGGTTTAAAGTCTGTTTTATCAGAGACTAGGATTGTAACCCCTGCCTTTTTTTGTTTTCTATTTGCTTGGTAGATCTTCCTCCGTACTTTTATTTTGAGCCTATGTGTGTCTCTGCACGTGAGATGGGTTTCCTGAATACAGCACACTGATGGTTCTTGACTCTTTATCCAATTTGCCAGTCTGTGTCTTTTAATTGGAGCATTTAGTCCATTTACATTTAAAGTTAATATTATTATGTGTGAACTTGATCCTGTCATTATGACGTTAGCTGGTTATTTTGCTCATTAGTTGATCCAGTTTCTTCCTAGCCTCGATGGTCTTTACAAATTGGCATGATTTTGCAGTGGCTGTTACCGGTTGTTCCTTTCCATGTTTAGTGCTTCCTTCAGGAGCTCTTTTAGGGCAGGCCTGGTGGTGACAAAATCTCTCAGTATTTGCTTGTCTGTAAAGGATTTTATTTCTCCATCACTTACGAAGCTCAGTTTGGCTGGATATGAAATTCTGGGTTGAAAATTCTTTTCTTTAAGAATGTTGAGGAGGAGGAGCCAAGATGGCCGAATAGGAACAGCTCCGGTCTACAGCTCCCAGCGCGAGCGACGCAGAAGACGGGTGATTTCTGCATTTCCATCTGAGGTACCGTGTTCATCTCACTAGGGAGTGCCAGACAGTGGGCGCAGGTCAGTGGGTGAGCGCACCGTGCACCAGCCGAAGCAGGAGCGAGGCATTGCCTCACTCGGGAAGCGCAAGGGGTCAGGGAGTTCCCCTTCTAGGGGTGACAGACGGCACCTGGAAAATCGGGCCACTCCCACCCGAATACTGTGCTTTTCCGACGGCCTTAGGAAACGGTGCCCCAGGACAGTATAGCCCGCACCTGGCTCAGAGGGTCCTACGCCCACGGAGTCTCGCTGATTGCTAGCACAGCAGTCTGAGATCAAACAGCAAGTCGGCAGCGAGGCTGGGGGAGGGGCGCCCGCCATTGCCCAGGCTCGCTTAGGTAAACAAAGCAGCCTGGAAGCTTGAACTGGGTGGAGCCCACCACAGCTCAAAGAGGCCTGCCTGCCTGCCTCTGTAGGCTCCACCTCTGGGGGCAGGACACAGACAAACAAAAAGACAGCAGTAACCTCTGCAGACTTAAATGTCCCTGTCTGACAGCTGTGAGGAGAGCAGTGGTTCTCCCAGCACGCAGCTGGAGATCTGAGAACGGGCTGACTGCCTCCTCAAGTGGGTCCCTGACCCCTGACCCCCGAGCAGCCTAACTGGGAGGCACCCCCCAGCAGGGGCAGACTGACACCTCACACGGCCGGCCAGGTACTCCAACAGACCTGCAGCTGAGGGTTCTGTCTGTTAGAAGGAAAACTAACAGAAAGGACATCTACACCAAAAACCCATCTGTACATCACCATCATCAAAGACCAAAAGTAGATAAAACCACAAAGATGGGGAAAAAACAGAGCAGAAAAACTGGAAACTCTAAAAACCAGAGTACCTCTCCTCCTCCAAAGGAACGCAGTTCCTCACCAGCAACGGAACAAAGCTGGACGGAGAATGACTTTGACGAGCTGAGAGAAGAAGGCTTCAGACGATCAAATTACTCCGAGCTACGGGAGGATATTCAAACCAAAGGCAAAGAAGTTGAAAACTTTGAAAAAAATTTAGAAGAATGTATAACTAGAATAACCAATACAGAGAAGTGCTTAAAGGAGCTGATGGAGCTGAAAACCAAGGCTCGAGAACTACGTGAAGAATGCAGAAGCCTCAGGAGCCGATGCGATCAAATGGAAGAAAGGGTATCAGCCCTGGAAGATGAAATGAATGAAATGAAGTGAGAAGGGAAGTTTAGAGAAAAAAGAATAAAAAGAAACGAGCAAAGCCTCCAAGAAATGTGGGACTATGTGAAAAGACCAAATCTACGTCTGATTGGTGTACCTGAAAGTGACGGGGAGAATGGAAACAAGTTGGAAAACACTCTGCAGGATATTATCCAGGAGAACTTCCCCAATCTAGCAAGGCAGGCCAACATTCAGATTCAGGAAATACAGAGAACGCCACAAAGATACTCCTCGAGAAGAGCAACTCCAAGACACATAATTGTCAGATTCACCAAAGTTGAAATGAAGGAAAAAATGTTAAGGGCAGCCAGAGAGAAAGGTCGGGTTACCATCAAAGGGAAGCCCATCAGACTAACAGCGGATCTCTCGGCAGAAACCCTACAAGCCAGAAGAGAGTGGGGGCCAATATTCAACATTCTTAAAGAAAAGAATTTTCAACCCAGAATTTCATATCCTGCCAAACTAAGCTTCATAAGTGAAGGAGAAATAAAATACTTTACAGACAAGCAAATGCTGAGAGATTTTGTCACCACCAGGCCTGCCCTAAAAGAGCTCCTGAAGGAAGCGCTAAACATGGAAAGGCACAACCGGTACCAGCCACTGCAAAATCATACCGAAATGTAAAGAACATTGAGACTAGGAAGAGACTGCATCAACTAACGAGCAAAATATCCAGCTAACATCATAATGACAGGATCAAATTCACACATAACAATATTAACTTTAAATGTAAATGGACTAAATGCTCCAATTAAAAGACACAGACTGGCAAACTGGATAAAGACTCAAGACCCATCAGTGTGCTGTATTCAGGAAACCCATCTCACGTGCAGAGACACACATAGGCTCAAAATAAAAGGATGGAGGAAGATCTACCAAGCAAATGGAAAACAAAAAAAGGCAGGGGTTGCAATCCTAGTCTCTGATAAAACAGACTTTAAACCAACAAAGATCAAAAGAGACAAAGAAGGCCATTACATAATGGTAAAGGGATTAATTCAACAAGAAGAGCTAACTATCCTAAATATATATGCACCCAATACAGGAGCACCCAGATTCATAAAGCAAGTCCTGAGTGACCTACAAAGAGACTTAGACTCCCACACATTAATAATGGGAGACTTTAACACCCCACTATCAACATTAGACAGATCAACGAGACAGAAAGTCAACAAGACAACAGAATTGTCAGATTCACCAAAGTTGAAATGAAGGAAAAAATGTTAAGGGAAGCCAGAGAGAAAGGTCGGGTTACCATCAAAGGGAAACCCATCAGACTAACAGCAGATCTCTTGGCAGAAACCCTACAAGCCAGAAGAGAGTGGGGGCCAATATTCAACATTCTTAAAGAAAAGAATTTTCAACCCAGAATTTCATATCCAGCCAAACTAAGCTTCATAAGTGAAGGAGAAATAAAATACTTTACAGACAAGCAAATGCTGAGAGATTTTGTCACCACCAGGCCTGCCCTAAAAGAGCTCCTGAAGGAAGTGCTAAACATGGAAAGGCACAACCCGTACCAACCGCTGCAAAAACATGCCAAAATGTAAAGACCATTGAGACTAGGAAGAGACTGCATCAACTAACGAGCAAAATAACCAGCTAACATCATAATGACAGGATCAAATTCACACATAACAATATTAACTTTAAATGTAAATGGACTAAATGCTCCAATTAAAAGACACAGGCTGGCAAATTGGATAAAGACTCAAGACCCATCAGTGTGCTGTATTCAGGAAACCCATCTCACGTGCAGAGAAACACATAGCCTCAAAACAAAAGGATGGAGGAAGATCTACCAAGCAAATGGAAAACAAAAAAAGGCAGGGGTTGCAATCCTACTCTCTGATAAAACAGACTTTAAACCAACAAAGATCCAAAGAAACAAAGAAGGCCATTACATAATGGTAAAGGGATTAATTCAACAAGAAGAGCTAACTATCCTAAATATATATGCACCCAATACAGGAGCACCCAGATTCATAAAGCAAGTCCTGAGTGACCTACAAAGAGACTTAGACTCCCACACATTAATAATGGGAGACTTTAACACCCCACTGTCAACATTAGACAGATCAACGTGACAGAAAGTCAACAAGGATACCCAGGAATTGAACTCAGCTCTGCACCAAGTGGACCTAATAGACATCTACAGAACTCTCCACCCCAAATCAACAGAATATACATTTTTTTCAGCACCACACCACACCTATTCCAAAATTGACCATATACTTGGAAGTAAAGCTCTCCTCAATAAATGTAAAAGAACAGAAATTGTAACAAACTGTCTCTCAGATCACAGTGCAATCAAGCTAGAACTCAGGATTAAGAATCTCACTCAAAACCGCTCACCTACATGGAAACTGAACAACCTGCTCCTGAATGACTACTGGGTACATAACGAAATGAAGGCAGAAATAAAGATGTTCTTTGAAACCAACGAGAACCAAGACACAACATACCAGAATCTCTGGGATGCATTCAAAGCAGTGTGTAGAGGGAAATTTATAGCACTAAGTGCCCACAAGAGAAAGCAGGAAAGATCCAAAATTGACACCCTAACATCACAATTAAAAGAACTAGAAAAGCAAGAGCAAACACATTCAAAAGCTAGCAGAAGGCAAGAAATAACTAAAATCAGAGCAGAACTGAAGGAAATAGAGACACAAAAAACCCTTCAAAAAATAAATGAATCCAGGAGCTGGTTTTTTGAAAGGATCAACAAAATTGATAGACCGCTAGCAAGATTAATAAAGAGAAAAAGAGAGAAGAATCAAATAGATGCAATAAAAAATGATAAAGGGGATATCACCACCGATCCCACAGAAATACAAACTACCATCAGAGAATATTACAAACACCTCTATGCAAATAAGCTAGAAAATCTGGAAGAAATGGATAAATTCCTCAACACATACACCCTCCCAAGACTAAACCAGGAAGAAGTCGAATCTCTGAATAGACCAGTAACAGGAGCTGAAATTGTGGCAATAATCAATAGCTTACCAACCAAAAAAAGTCCAGGACCAGATGGGTTCACAGCCGAATTCTACCAGAGGTACAAGGAGGAGCTGGTACCATTCCTTCTGAAACTATTCCAATCAATAGAAAAAGAGGGAATCCTCCCTAACTCATTTTATGAGGCCAGCATCATCCTGATACCAAAGCCTGGCAGAGACACAACAAAAAAAGAGAATTTTAGACCAATATCCTTGATGAACATTGATGCAAAAATCCTCAATAAAATACTGGCAAACAGAATCCAGCAGCACATCAAAAAGCTCATCCACCATGATCAAGTGGGCTTCATCCCTGGGATGCAAGGCTGGTTCAATATACGCAAATCAATAAATGTAATCCAGCATATAAACAGAACCAAAGACAAAAACCACATGATTATCTCAATAGATGCAGAAAAGGCCTTTGACAAAATTCAACAACCCTTCATGCTAAAAACTCTCAATAAATTAGGATTTGATGGGACGTATCTCAAAATAATAAGAGCTATTTATGACAAACCCACAGCCAATATCATACTGAATGGGCAAAAACTGGAAGCATTCCCTTTGAAAACTGGCACAAGACAGGGATGCCCTCTCTCGCCACTTCTATTCAACATAGTGTTGGAAGTTCTGGCCAGGGCAATTAGGCAGGAGAAGGAAATCAAGGGTATTCAATTAGGAAAAGAGGAAGTCAAATTGTCCCTGTTTGCAGATGACATGATAGTATATCTAGAAAACCCCATCGTCTCAGCCCAAAATCTCCTTAAGCTGATAAGCAACTTCAGCAAAGTCTCAGGATACAAAATCAATGTGCAAAAATCACAAGCATTCTTATACATCAATAACAGACAAACAGAGAGCCAAATCATGAGTGAACTCCCATTCACAATTGCTTCAAAGAGAATAAAATACCTAGGAATCCAACTTACAAGGGATGTGAAAGACCTCTTCAAGGACTACAAACCACTGCTCAAGGAAATAAAAGAGGATACAAACAAATGGAAGAACATTCCATGCTCATGGGTAGGAAGAATCAATATCATGAAAATGGCCATCCTTCCCAAGGTAATTTACAGATTCAATGCCATCCCCATCAAGCTACCAATGACTTTCTTCACAGAATTGGAAAAAACTACTCTAAAGTTCATATGGAACCAAAAAAGAGCCCGCATCGCCAAGTCAATCCTAAGCCAAAAGAACAAAGCTGGAGGCATCACACTACCTGACTTCAAACTATACTACAAGGCTACAGTAACTAAAACAGCATGGTACTGGTACCAAAACAGAGATATAGATCAATGGAACAGAACAGAGCCGTCAGAAATAATGCCACATATCTACAAGTATCTGATCTTTGACAAACCTGACAAAAACAAGAAATGGGGAAAGGATTCCCTATTTAATAAATGGTGCTGGGAAAACTGGCTAGCCATATGTAGAAAGCTGAAACTGGATCCCTTCCTTACACCTTATACAAAAATCAATTCAAGATGGATTAAAGACTTAAATGTTAGACCTAAAACCATAAAAACCCTAGAAGAAAACCTAGGCATTACCATTCAGGCCATAGGCATGGGCAAGGACTTCATGTCTAAAACACCAAAAGCAATGGCAACAAAAGCCAAAATTGACAAATGGGATCTAAATAAACTCAAGAGCTTCTGCACAGCAAAAGAAACTACCATCAGAGTGAACAGGCAACCTACAAAATGGGAGAAAATTTTTGCAACCTACTCATCTGACAAAGGGCTAATATCCAGAATCTACAATGAACTCCAACAAATTTACAAGAAAAAAACAAACAACCCCATCAAAAAGTGGGCGAAGGACATGAACAGACACTTCTCAAAAGAAGACATTTATGCAGCCAAAAAACACATGAAAAAATGCTCACCATCACTGGCCATCAGAGAAATGCAAATCAAAACCACAATGAGATACCATCTCACACCAGTTAGAATGGCAATCATTAAAAAGTCAGGAAACAACAGGTGCTGGAGAGGATGTGGAGAAATAGGAACACTTTTACACTGTTGGTGGGACTGTAAACTAGTTCAACCCTTGTGGAAGTCAGTGTGGCGATTCCTCAGGGATCTAGAACTACAAATTCCATTCGACCCAGCCATCCCATTACTGGGTATATACCCAAAGGACTATAAATCATGCTGCTATAAAGACACATGCACACGTATGTTTATTGCCGCATTGTTCACAATAGCAAAGACTTGGAACCAACCCAAATGTCCAACAATGATAGACTGGATTAAGAAAATGTGGCACATATACACCATGGAATACTATGCAGCCATAAAAAATGATGAGTTCACGTCCTTTGTAGGGACATGGATGAAATTGGAAATCATCATTCTCAGTAAACTATCGCAAGAACAAAAAACCAAACACCGCATATTCTCACTCATAGGTGGGAATTGAACAATGAGAACACATGGACACAGGAAGGGGAACATCACACTCTGGGGACTGTTGTGGGGTGGGGGGAGGGGGGAGGGATAGCATTGGGAGATATACCTAACGCGAGATGACGAGTTGGTGGGTGCAGCGCACCTTCATGGCACATGTATACATATGTAACTTACCTGCACATTGCGCACATGTACCATAAAACCTAAAGTATAATAATAATAATAATAATAAAAGAAAAAAAAAATAAAGTATAAAAAAAAAAAAAAAAAGAAAAAAAAAAAAAAAAAAAAAGAATGTTGAATGTTGGCCCCCACTCTCTTCTGGCTTGTAGAGTTTCTGCTGAGAGATCTGCTGTTAGTCTGATGGGCTTCCCTTTGTGGGTAACCCGACCTTTCTCTCTGGCTGCCCTTAACATTTCTTCCTTCATTTCAACTTTGGTGAATCTGACAATTGTGTGTCTTGGAGTTGCTCTTCTCAAGGAGTATCTTTGTGGCGTTCTCTGTGTTTCCTGAATCTGAAGGTTGGCCTGCCTTGCTAGATTGGGGAAGTTCTCCTGGATAATATCCTGCAGAGTGTTTCCCAACTTGGTTCCATTCTCCCCGTCACTTTCAGGTACACCAATCAGATGTAGATTTGGTCTTTTCCCATAGTCCCATATTTGTTGGAGGCTTTGTTTGTTTCTTTTTATTCTTTTTTCTCTAAACTTCCCTTCTCACTTCATTTCATTCATTTCATCTTCCATCACTGATACCCTTTCTTACTGTTGATTGCATTGGCTCCTGAGGCTTCTGCATTCTTCACGTAGTTCTCGAGCTTTGGCTTTCAGCTCCATCAGCTCCTTTAAGCACTTCTCTATATTGGTTATTCTAGTTATACATTCGTCTAAATTTTTTCAAAGTTTTTAACTTCTTTGCCTTTGGTTTGAATTTCCTCCTGTAGCTCAGAGTAGTTTGATCGTCTGAAGCCTTCTTCTCTCAACTTGTCAAAGTCATTCTCCATCCAGCTTTGTTCCATTGCTGGTGAGGAGCTGTGTTCCTTTGGAGGAGGAGAGGCGCTCTGCTTTTTAGAGTTTCCAGTTTTTCTGCTCTGTTTTTTCTCCATCTTTGTGGTTTTATCTACTTTTGGTCTTTGATGATGGTGATGTACAGATGGGTTTTTGGTATGGATGTCCTTTCTGTTTGTTAGTTTTCCTTCTAACAGACAGGACCCTCAGCTGCAGGTCTGTTGGAGTTTGCTAGAGGTCCACTCCAGACCCTGTCTGCCTGGGTAACAGCAGCAGTGGCTGCAGAACAGCAGATTTTTGTGAACCGTGACTGCTGCTGTCTGATCGTTCCTCTGGAAGTTTTGTCTCAGAGGAGTACCTGGCCATGTGAGGTGTCAGTCTGCCCCTACTGGGGGGTGCCTCCCAGTTAAGCTGCTCGAGGGTCAGGGGTCAGAGACCCACTTGAGGAGGCAGTCTGCCCATTCTCAGATCCCCAGCTGCCTGCTGGGAGAACCACTGCTCTCTTCAAAGCTGTCAGACAGGGACATTTAAGTCTGCAGAGGTTACTGCTGTCTTTTTGTTTATCTGTGCCCTGCCCCCAGAGGTGGAGCCTACAGAGGCAGGCAGGCCTCCTTGAGCTGTGGTGGGCTCCACCCAGTTTGAGCTTCCTGGCTGCTTTGTTTTCCTAAGCAAGCCTGGGCAGTGACGGGCGCCCCTCCCCCAGCCTCGCTGCCGCCTTGCAGTTTGATCTCAGACTGCTGTGCTAGAAATCAGTGAGACTCCATGGGTGTAGGACCCTCTGAGCCAGGTGCGGGATATAATCTCCTGGTGTGCCGTTTTTTAAGCCCGTGGGAACAGTGCAGTATTAGGGTGGGAGTGACCTGATTTTCTAGGTGTCGTCTGTCACCCCTTTCTTTGACTAGGAAAGGGAATTCCCTGACCCCTTGTGCTTCCCGAGTGAGGCAATGCCTCACCCTGCTTCGGCTCGTGCACGGTGCTCTGCACCCACTGTCCTGCGCCCACCATCTGGCCCTCCCTAGTGAGATGAACCTGGTACCTCAGATGGAAATGCAGAAATCACCTGTCTTCTGCGTCACTCACGCTGGGAGCTGTAGACTGGAGCTCTTCCTATTTGGCCATCTTGGCTGCCCTTTCCTGAAGTGGGTTTCTTACAGGACAATTGTTCAGTAGAAATACCTCCTCTCTTCATTTTCTCTCTTTTTATTCTCTGAGTCCTGCTTTGAGGCAAGCCCCAGTCATGAAGCTGTACTTCTGTAGTAGCGGTGGAGTCCATAAAGGCACCTAACTCTCTGAAAGCCTTTTTCTCTGATCAGCAGACCCTGTGGTCTTGTTGCCCTGCCCTTAAGGTGGACTCAGTCCTTGATGTGTGTAACAGTGTAGGGAGGATAAAAGCCCAGTTTTTAAGTTATAGTACTTGGAAAAGGGGCTCTGGGTTCTGGAAAGTGTGGGGGAAATATCACAGATAGAAGGGAATTGACGAAGAAATCCCTTGAATCTGTGTATCAAATCTTAAACTCACCACTGAGTTGCACATGCATAAAACTGATCTGAAGCAGCACAGCAAAGGCTTGGAGAACTGAACTACAGTGTAGAATGCCTCCTATGTCCTAGACCTGGGTGGTGCTCCCATGGAGCAGACCCAAATATCAAAGCAAATGTTTTGAAAAAAAAAAAACTGACATTGAAACAGAAACATGCAAAAAGGTGGGTGAGACTTGCACTCCAAACCTAATCAGATTGATTACAAAAATAAAAATAGACATTTTCCAGAGGATTTAAGCTAGAGTCAGAGACTCAAAACAAAGTTTAAAATGTCTAGGGTATAATCTGAAATTACTCAACATACAAAGAACCAGAAAAATCTCAGTAATTCTCAAAAGAAAATAAGAATCAACAGATTGCAACCCCAGATGATCCAGATGTTGGAATTATCAAAGACTTTAAAGCAATTATTATAGCTATGTTCCATGAAGTAAGGGCCCATACTGTTGAAATGAAGGGAAAGATACAAGTTTTCTGCAAATAAGTAAAAACTAAAAGAAATAATCGAATGAGGATTTTAGACCTCACATTACAACAACTGAAAAAAAACGTTCCCTGGAATTACTGAATAGCAGAATGGAGATATCAGAGGAGTTGAGAAACGTGAAAATAGGAAAATAAAAATTATCCAAGGAAAATTTTAAAATATTTTGAACATACCAAAATTTGTGGGATGCAACCAAGGCAATGCTTATAGGAAAATATGGAACATTAAATGCTCATATTAGAAAAGAAGGTCTTTTGTATAAAATATAGTATTATACCTTAAGAAGCTAGAAAGAGTTAAACCCAAAGTATGTAGAGAGAAGGAAGCAATAAAGAGCAGAAATCAATGAAATTTAAAACAGAAAAATAATGGAAGAAATAATCAAAACCAAAAGATTGTTCATTGAAAAGACCAGTAATATCCAGAATGAGTTGAGAGAGAGAGAAGAAACAAACAAACAAACAAACAAAAAAACTACAAGAATTACAGGTATCAGAAACAAAAAAGGAGATATCTCAATAGATGCCACAGACATTAAAAATACAACAAGGGAATACAATAAACAACTATGCTGATAAATTTAACACTTTAGATTAAATAGATCAATTATTTGAAATACAGAAGTTGCTAAAGTTTATATGAAAAGAGATGGAAAACTTGAGTACTTTTATCCCTATCAAAGAAACAGAATTTATAGTTAAAAACCTTCCAGCAAGGAGAAGTTCAAACCTAAGTGTCTTTACTTGTGAGTTCTACCAAATACATAAGGAGGAAATAATGCCAGTTTTACATGATCTCTACTCATGAGAGCAACATAACTTGCATGCAAAATCAGGCAGATAGAATAGAAGAATAAAAAGAAGGAGGAAGAAAAGGAAGACGAGTATTTATATGAAACATAAAGTAATTAGAATAGCTAAAATAATTTTTAAAGAGAAGAAAAATGTTGGAAGACTCAAAATACCTGATTTTAAGACTTACTGTAAAGCTACAGTAGTCAAGAGAGTATGATATTGGTGAAAGAATAGAAAAAGACATCAATGGAACATTTCAATATCCCTCATAAAATAGCAAGACAGGCACAAAAACCTCCAGTAAAATATTAATGGTGCAAATCCAGCTATATATTAAAAGTATATTACTACCAAAGGGAAGCAGGTTATCCCAGAAATGAAAGGCTGGTTCAACATTCTAAAATCAATCAATGTAACTTACCTTATTATATATTTTTTGAGAAATCATTCATTAATTTGTTAAATAAATATTTTTGAGCACCTACTATATGTCTGGTATAGTTGTAGGTCCTTGGGAATCATCAGTAAAATGCATTAATACATGACTTTAATTCTGCAGCATTTAGAAAAAAACTCTCTGATGTTTGATGGGTTTTTTTTAAAAAATATATATATTTATTATACTTTAAGTTCTAGGGTACATGTGCATAATGTGTAGGTTTGTTACATATGTATACATGTGCCATGGTGGTGTGTTACACTCATTGACCCATCATTTACATTAGGTATATCTCCTAATGCTGTCCCTCCCCTCTACCCCTACCCCACAACAGGCCCTGGTGTGTGATGTTCCCCTTCCTGTGTCCAAGTGTTCGCATTGTTCAATTCCCGCCTATGAGTGAGAACATGCGGTGTCTGGTTCTTTGTCCTTGTGATAGTTTGCTGAGAATGATGGTTTCCAGCTTCATCCGTGTCCCTACAAAGGACATGAACTCATCCTTTTTTATGCCTGCAAAGTATTCCATGGTGTATATGTGCTACATTTTCTTAATCCAGTCTATCATTGTTTGACATTAGAGTTGGTTCCAAGTCTTTGCTATTGTGAGTAGTGCCACAATAAACATACGTGTGCATGTGTCTTTATAGCAGCATGATTTTTTTCCTTTGGGTATATACCCAGTAGTGGGATGGCTAGGTCAAATGGTATTTCTAGTTCTAGATCCCTGAGGAATCGCCACCCTGACTTCCACAATGGTTGAACTAGTTTACAGTCCCACCAACAGTGTAAAAGTGTTCCTATTTCTCCACATCCTCTCCAGCACCTGTTGTTTCCTGACTTTTTAATGATCGTCATTCTAACTGGTGTGAGATGGTATCTCATTGTGGTTTTGATTTGCATTTCTCTGATGGCCAGTGATGATCAGCATTTTTTCATGTGTCTTTTGGCTGCATAAATGTCTTCTTTTGAGAAGTGTCTGTTCATATCCTTCGCCCACTTGTTGATGGGGTTGTTTGTTTTTTTCTTGTAAATTTGTTTGAGTTCATTGTAGATTCTGGATATTAGCCCTTTGGCAGATGAGAAGATTGCAAAAATTTTCTCCCATTCTGTAGGCTGCCTGTTCACTCTGATGGTAGTTTCTTTTGCTATGCAGAAGCTCTTTAATTTAATTAGATCCCATTTGTCAATTTTGGCTTTTGTTGCCTTTGCTTTTGGTGTTTTAGATATGAAGTCCTTGCCCATGCCTATGTCCTGAATGGTATTGCCTAGGTTCTCTTCTAGGGTTTTTATGGTTATAGGTCTAACATTTAAGTCTTTAATCCATCTTTAATTAATTTTTGTATAAGGTGTAAGGAAGGGATCCAGTTTCAGCTTTCTACATATGGCTAGCCAGTTTTCCCAGCACCATTTATTAAATAGGGAATCCTTTCCCCGTTTCTTGTTTTTGTCAGGTTTGTCAAAGATCAGATAGTTGTAGGTGTGTGGTATTATTTCCGAGGGCTCTGTTCTGTTCCATTGATCTATATCTCTGTTTTGGTACCAGTACCATGCTGTTTTGGTGACTGTAGCCTTATAGCATAGTTTGAAGTCAGGTAGCATGATGCCTCCAGCTTTGTTCTTTCAGTTTAGGATTGACTTGACAATGCGGGCTCTTTTTTGGTTCCATATGAACTTTAAAGTAGTTTTTTTTTCCAATTCTGTGAAGAAAGTCATTGGTAGCTTGATGGGGATGGCATCGAATCTATAAATTACCTTGGGCAGTATGGTCATTTTCATGATATTGATTCTTCCTATTCATGAGCATGAAATGTTCTTCCATTTGTTTTTGTCCTCTTTTATTTCATTAAGCAGCGTTTTGTAGTTCCCCTTGAAGAGGTCCTTCACATCCCTTGCAAGTTGGATTCCCAGGCATTTTATTCTCTTTGAAGCAATTGTGAATGGGAGTTCACTCACGATTTGGCTCTCTGTCTGTCTGTTATTGATGTATAAGAATGCTTGTGATTTTTGCACATTGATTTTGTGTCTCGAGACTTTGCTGAAGTTGCTTATCAGCTGAAGGAGATTTTAGGCTGAGATGATGGGATTTTCTAGATATACAATCATGTCATGTGCAAACAGGGACAATTTGACTTCCTCTTTTCCTAATTGAATACCCTTTATTTTTCTCCTGCCTGATGGCCCTGTCCAGAACTTCCAACACTATGTTGAATAGGAGTGGTGAGAGAGGGCATCCTTGTCTTGTGCCAGGTTTCAAAGGGAATGCTTCCAGTTTTTGCCCATTCAGTATGATATTGGCTGTGGGTTTGTCATAGATAGCTCCTATTATTTTGAGATATGTCCCATCAATACCTAATTTATTGAGAGTTTTTTGCATGAAGGGCTGTTGAATTTGTCAAACGCCTTTTCTGCATCTATTGAGATAATCTTGTGGTTTTTGTCTTTGGTTCTGTTTATATGCTGGATTACATGTATTGATTTGTGTATATTGAACCAGCCTTGCATCCCAGGGATGAAGCCCACTTGATCATGGTGGATAAGCTTTCTGATGTGCTGCTGGATTCAGTTTGCCAGTATTTTATTGAGGATTTTTGCATCGATATTCGTCAGGGACATTGGTCTAAAATTCTCTTTTTTGGTTGTGTCTCTGCCAGGCTTTGGTATCAGGATGATGCTGGTCTCATAAAATGAGTTAGGGAGGATTCCCTCTTTTTCGATTGATTGGAATAGTTTCAGAAGGAATGGTACCAGCTCCTCCTTGTACTTCTGGTGGAATTCAGCTGTGAATCCATCTGGTTCTGGACTTTTTTTGGTTGATAAGCTATTAATTATTGTCTCAATTTCAGAGCCTGTTATTGGTCTATTCAGAGACTCAACTTCTTTATGGTTTAGTCTTGGGAGGGTGTATGTGTCCAGGAATTTATCCATTTCTTCTAGATTTTCTAGTTTATTTGCATAGAGGTATTTATAATATTCTCTGATGGTAGTTTGTATTTCTGTGGGATTGGTGGTGATATCCCCTTTATCATTTTTTATTGCATCTAATTGATTCTTCTCTGTTTTCTTCTTTATTAGTCTTGCCAGCGGTCTATCATTTTGTTGATCTTTTCAAAAAAAAGAAGCTCCTGGATTCTTTGATTTTTTGAAGGGTTTTTTGTGTCTCTATCTCCTTCAGTTCTGCTCTGATCTTAGTTATTTCTTGTCTTCTGATAGCTTTTGTATGTGCTTGCTCTTGATTCTGTAGTTCTTTTAATTGTGATGTTTGGGTGTTAACTTTAGATCTTTCCTGCTTTCTCTTGTGGGCATTTAGTGCTATAAATTTCCCTCTACACACTGCTTTGAATGTGTCCCAGAGATTCTGGTATGTTGTGTCCTTGTTCTCATTGGTTTCGAAGAACATCTTTATTTCTGCCTTCATTTCATTATGTATCCAGTAGTCATTCAGGAGCAGGTTGCTCAGTTTCCATGTAGTTGAGCGGTTTTGAGTGAGATTCTTAATCCTGAGTTCTAGTTTGATTGCACTGTGGCCTGAGAGACAGTTTGTTATAATTTCTGTTCTTTTACATTTGCTGAGGAGTGCTTTAATTCCAACTATGTGTTCAATTTTGGAATAAGTGTGGTGTGGTGCTGAGAATAATGTTGGTGCTGAGAATATTCTGTTGATTTGGGGTGGAGAGTTCTGTAGATGTCTATTAGGTCTGCTTGGTGCAGAGCTGAATTCAATTCCTGGATATCCTTGTTAACTTTCTGTCTCATTGATCTGTCTAATGTTGACAGTGCAGTGTTAAAGTCTCCCATTATTATTGTGTGGGTGTCTAAGTCTCTTCGTACATTTCTAAGGACTTACTTTATGAATCTGGGTGCTTCTGTATTGGGTGCATATATATTTAGGATAGTTAGCTCTTCTTGTTGAATTAATCCCTTTACCATTATGTAATGGCCTTCTTTGTCTCTTTGGATCTTTGTTGGTTTAAAGTCTGTTTTATCAGAGACTAGGATTGCAACCCCTGCCTTTTTTTTATTTTCTATTTGCTTGGTAGATCTTCCTCCATCCCTTTATTTTGAGCCTATGTGTGTCTCTGCACATGAGATGGGTTTCCTGAATACAGCACACTGATGGGTCTTGACTCTTTATCCAATTTGCCGCCTGTGTCTTTTAATTGGAGCATTTAGTCCATTTACATTTAAGGTTAATATTGTTATATATGAATTTGATCCTGTCATTATGATGTTAGGTGGTTATTTTGCTTGTTCATTGATGCAGTTTCTTCCTAGCCTCGATGGTCTTTACAAATTGGCATGATTTTGCAGTGGCTGGTACTGGTTGTTCCTTTCCATGTTTAGTGCTTCCTTCAGGAGCTCTTTTAGGGCAGGCCTGGTGGTGACAAAATCTCTCAGCATTTGCTTGTCTGTAAAGTATTTTATTTCTCCTTCACTTATGAAGCTTAGTTTGGCTGGATATGAAATTCTGGGTTGAAAATTCTTTTCTTTAAGAATGTTGAATATTGGCCCCCACTCTCTTCTGGCTTGTAGAGTTTCTGCTGAGAGATCCGTTGTTAGTCTGATGGGCTTCCCTTTGTGGGCAGCTCTCTGGCTGCCCTTAACATTTTTTCCTTCATTTCAACTTTGGTGAATCTGACAATTATGTGTCTTAGAGTTGCTTTCCTTGAGGAGTATCTTTGGAGTGTTCTCTGTATTTCCTGAATTTGAATGTTGGCCTGGCTTTCTAAATTGGGGACGTTCTCCTGGATAATATCCTCCAGAGTGTGTTCCATTCTCCCCGTTACTTTCAGGTATACCAATCAGATGTAGATTTGGTCTTTTCACCTAGTCCCATATTTCGTGGAGGTTTTGTTCATATCTTTGTATTCTTTTTTCTCTAAACTTCTCTTCTTGCTTCATTTCATTCATTTGATCTTCCATCACGGACACCCTTTCTTCCAGTTGATCGAATCAGCTACTGAAGCTTGTGCATTCATCACGTAGTTCTCGTGCCATGGTTTTCAGCTCCATCAGGCCCTTTAAGGACTTCTCTGCACTGGTTATTTTAGTTAGCTATTTGTCTAATCTTTTTTCAAGGTTTTTAACTTCTTTGCGATGGGTTCAAACTTCCTCCTTTAGCTCGGAGAAGTTTGATTGTCTGAAGCCTTCTTCTCTCAACTCATCAAAGTCCTTCTCCGCCCAGCTTTGTTCCATTGCTGGTGAGGAGCTGCATTCCTTTGGAGGAGGAGAGGTGCTCTGATTTTTAGAATTTTCAGTTTTCCTGTTCTGTTTTTTCCCCATCTTTGTGGTTTTATCTACCTTTGGTCTTTGATGATGATGATGTACAGGTGGGGTTTTGGTGTGGATGTTGTTTCTGTTTGTTAATTTTCCTTTTAACAGTCAAGGACCCTCAGCTGCAGGTCTGTTGGAGTTTGCTGGAGGTCCACTCCAGACCCTGTTTGCCTGGGTATCAGCAGTGGAGGCTGCAGAACAGCGAATTTGCTAAACAGCAAATGTTACTGTCTGATCGTTCCTCTGGAGGTTTCTCCTCAGAAACCTCCACCAGCCGTGTGAGGTGTCAGTCTGCCACTACTGGGGGGTGCCTCCCAGATAGGCTACTTGGGGGTCAGGGACCCACTTGAGGAAGCAGTCTGTCCTATTTCAGATCTCAAACTCCATGCTGGGGGAACCACTACTCTCTTCAAAGCTGTCAGACAGGGACATTTAAGTCTGCAGAGGTTTCTGCTGCCTTTTATTCAGCTATGCCCTGCCTCAAGCAGTGGAGTCTACAGAGGCAGGCATGCCTCCTTGATCTGTGGTGTACTCCACCCAGTTTGAGCTTCCTGGCAGCTTTGTTTACCTACTCAAGCCTCAGCAATGGCGGGCGCCCCTCCCCCAGCCTCGCTGCCACCTTGCAGTTCAATCTCAGACTGCTGTGCTAGCAATGAGCGAGGCTCCATGGGCATCGGAGCCTCCCAGCCAGGCGTGGGACATAATCTCCTGGTGTGCCATTTGCTAAGACCATTGGAAAAGTGCAGTATTAGGGTGGGAGTGACCCAATTTTCCAGGTGCCATCTGTCACAGCTTTGCTTGGCTATGAAAGGGAATTCCCTGATCCCTTGTGCTTCTCAGGTGAGGTGATACCTCGCCCTGCTTCAGCTCACACTTGGTGCACTGCACCCACTGTCCTGCACCCACTGTCTGACAAGCCCCAGTGAGATGAACCTGGTACCTTAGTTGGAAATGCAGAAATCACCCATCTTCTGCATCGCTCATGCTGGGAGCTGTAGACTGGACCTGTTCCTATTTGGCCATCTTAGGACCGCCCTTACCTTATTATGTTAACACACTGAAAAAGAAAAAAAATAAGATTGTTTCAGTAGATGCAAGTTTTTTTACATAATTCAACATGCATTCATTGGTAAATTGATAAAGAGCATCTACAGAAAACTCAACTAACATCATATTTAATAGTGAAAAACTAAATGATTTCCCTTAGAGACTGGGAGCAAGGTAAGGTTGCCTCCTTTCACCATTTTTATTTAATATTATAGTAGACACCCTAGCCAGTCTAATAAGATAAGAAAAGTATATTAAAAATGTAAACTAAAGATGGCCAAATAGGAAGAGCTCTGGTCTTCAGCTCCCAGCATGATCGAGCAGAAGATGGGTGATTTATGCATTTCCAACTGAGGTACCTGGTTCATCTCATTGGGACGGGTTGGACAGTGGGTACAGCCCACAGAGGGTGAGCCAAAACAGGGCAGGGTATCGCCTCACCTAGGAAGTGCAAGGGGATGGGGGATTTCCCTTTCCTAGCCAAGGGAAGCCATGACAGATGGTACCTGGAAAAATGGGACACTCCCATCCAAATACTGTGCTTTTCCGATGGTCTTAGCAAATGGCACACCAGGAGATTATATCCCTTGCCCAGCTCCATGAGTTCCACACCCGCGGAGCCTTGCTCACTGCTTGGGCAGCAGTCTGAGATCAACCTGCAAGGCAGCAGCCTGGCAGGGGGTGGAGCATCCTCCATTGATGAGGCTTGAGGAGGTGAGCAAAACAAGCCAGGGAAGCTTGAACTTGGGGGAGCTCACCTCAGCTCAGCAAGGCTGGCTGCCTCTATAGATTCCATCTCTGGGGGCTGGGCATAGCTGAACAAAAGGCAGCAGAAATTTCTGCAGACTTTAACATCGCTGTCTGACAGCTCTGAAGAGAGCAGTGGTTCTCCCAGCATGGCGTTTGAGCTCAGAGAACAGACTGCCTCCTCAAGTGGGTCCCTGACCCCCATGTAGCCTAACTGGGAGATATCTCCCAGTAGTGGCCCACTGACACCTCACACACGCGGGTGCCTCTCTGGGCTGAAACTTCCAGAGAAAGGATCAGGAAGCAATTTTTGCTGTTCTGCAATATTTGCTGTCCTGCAGCCTCGGCTGGTGATACCAAGGCTGTGGAACTCCAGCAAACTTCAACAGACCTGTGGTTGAGGGACCTGACTGTTAGAAGGAAAACTAACAAACAGAAAGGAATAGCAACAAGATCAACAAAAAGGACATCCATATCCACACCAAAACCCCATCTGTAGGTCACCAACATCAAAGACCAAAGGTAGATAAATCCACAAAGATGGGGAGAAACCAGAGCAGAAAAGCTGAAAATTCTAAAAATTAGAGTGCCTCTTCTCCTCCAAAGGGTTGCAGCTCTTCACCAGCAATGGAAGAAAGCTGGATGGAGAATGACTTTGACGAGCTGACAGAAGTAGGCTTCAGAAGGTCGGTAATAACAAACTTCTCTGAGCTAAAGGAGGATGTTCAAACCTATTGCAAGGAAGCTAAAAACCTTGATAAAGGTTAGAAGAATGGCTAACTAGAATAAACAGTGTAGAGAAGACCTTAAATGACCTAATGGAGCTGAAAACCATGACACGAGAACTACATGATGCATGCACAAGGTTTAATAGCTGATTCAATCAAGTAGAAGGAAGGATATCAGTGATTGAAGATCAAATTAATGAAATAAAGCAAGAAAACAAGGTTAGAGAAAAGGGAGTAAAAAGAATTGAAAAAACCTCCAAGAAATATGGGACTATGTGAAAAGACCAAATCTACACTTGATTGGTGTACCTGAAAGTGACGGGGAGAATGGAACCAAGATGGAAAACATTCTGCAGGATATTATCCAGGAGAACTTCCCCAACCTAGCAAGGCAGGCCAACATTCAAGTTCAGGAAATTCAGAGAACACCATAAAGATACTTCTTGAGAAGAGCAACTCCAAGACACATAATTATCAGATTCACCAAAGTTGAAATGAAGGAAGAAATGTTAAGGGCAGCCAGAGAGAAAGGTTGGGTTACCCACAAAGGAAAGCCCATCAAACTAACAGCGGATCTCTTGGCAGAAACTCTACAAGCCAGAAGAGTGTGGGGGCCAGTATTCAACATTCTTAAAGAAAAGAATTTTCAACCCAGAATTTCATACCCAGCCAAACTGAGCTTCGTCAGTGATGGAGAAATAAAATCCTTTACAGACAAGCAAATACTGAGAGATTTTGTCACCAGCAGGCCTGCCTTACAAGAGCTCCTGAAGGAAGCACTAAACATGGAAAGGAACAACCGGTACCAGCCACTGCAAAAACATGCCAAATTGTAAAGACCATTGAGGCTAGGAAGAAACTGCATAAACTAACAGGCAAACAAAACAGCTAACATCATAATGACAGGATCAAATTCTTGCATAACAATATTAGTGTTAAATGTAAATGGGCTAAATGCCCCAGTTAAAAGACACAGACTTGCAAATTAGATAAAGAGTCAAGACACATCAGTGTGCTGTATTCAGGAGAGTTATCTCACATACAAAGATGCACATAGGCTCAAAATAAAGGGATGGAGGAGGATCTACCACACAAATGGAAAGCAAAAAAAGGCAGGTGTTGCAATCCTAGTCTCTGATAAAACCGAATTGAAACCAACAAAGATCAAAAGAGACAGAGGCCATTACATGAGGTAAAAGAATCAATTCAACAAGAAGAGCTAACTATCCTAAAAATACATGCACCCAA
Source organism: Pongo abelii (assembly GCF_028885655.2). Taxonomy (NCBI): domain Eukaryota; kingdom Metazoa; phylum Chordata; class Mammalia; order Primates; family Hominidae; genus Pongo; species Pongo abelii. The sequence continues at coordinate 66,613,648 of NC_071988.2, forward strand.
TACAGGAGCATCCAGATTCATAAAGCCAGTCCTTAGAGACCTACAAAGAGACTTAGACTCCCATACAATAATAATTGGAGATTTAACACCCCACTGTCAATATTAGACAGATCAATGAGACAGAAGGTTAACAAGGATATCCAGGACCTGAACTTAGCTCTGCACCAAGCAGACCTAATAGACATCTACAGAACTCTCCACCCCAAATCAACAGAATATACATTCTTCTTAGCACCACATCACACTTATTCCAAAATTGACCACATAGTTGGAATTAAAGCACTCCTCAGCAAATGTAAAAGAACAGAAATTATAACAAATTGTCTCTCAGACCACAGTGCAATCAAACTAGAACTCAGGATTAAGAAACTCACTCAAAACCACTCAACTACTTGGAAACTGAACAACCTGCTCCTGAATGACTACTGGGTACATAATGAAATGAAGGCAGAAATAAAGATGTTATTGAAACCAATGAGAACAAAGACACAACATACCAGAATCTCTGGGACACATTTAAAGCAGTGTGTAGAGGGAAATTTATAGCACTAAATGCCCACAAGAGAAAGCAGGAAAGATCTAAAATTAACATCCAAACATCACAATTAAAAGAACTAGAGAAGCAAGAGCAAACAAATTCAAAAGCTAGCAGAAGGCAAGAAATCACTAAGATCTGAGTAGAACTGAAGGAAATAGAGACACAAAATACCCTTCAAAAAATCAATGAATCCAGGAGACGGGTTTTTGAAAAGACCAACAAAATTGATAGACCACTCTCAAGACTGAAAAGAAGAAAAGAGAGAAGAATCAAATAGACAGAATAAAAAATGATAAAGGGGATGTCACCACCCATCCCCCAGAAATATAAACTACCATCAGACAATACTATAAACACTTCTACACAAATAAACTACAAAATCTAGAAGAAATGGATAAATTCCTGGACATATACAACCTCCCAAGACTAAACCATAAAGAAGTTGAGTCTCTGAATAGACCAATAACAGGCTCTGAAATTGAGACAATAATTAATAGCTTACCAACCAAAAAAAGTCCAGGACCAGATGGATTCACAGCCGAATTCTACTAGAGGTACAAGGAGGAGCTGGTACCATTCCTTCTGAAACTATTCCAATCAATAGAAAAAGAGGGAATCCTCCTTAACTCATTTTATGAGGCCAGCATCATCCTGATACCAAAGCCTGGCAGAGACACAACCAAAAACGAGAATTTTACACAAATATCCCAAATGCACATCGATGCAAAAATCCTCAATAAAATACTGGCAAACCAAATCCAGCAGCACATCAAAAAGCTTATTCACCATGATCAAGTGGCCTTCATCTCTGGGATGCAAGGCTGGTTCAACATATGCAAATCAATAAATGTAATCCAGCATATAAACAGAACCAAAGACAAAAACCACATGATTATCTCAATAGATGCAGAAAAGGCCTTTGACAAAATTCAACAGCCCTTCATGCAAAAAACTCTCAATAAATTAGGTATTGATGGGACATATCTCAAAATAATAGGAGCTATTTATGACAAACCCACAGCCAATATCATACTGAATGGGCAAAAACTGGAAGCATTCCCTTTGAAACCTGGCACAAGACAAGGATGCCCTCTTTCACCACTCCTATTCAACATAGTGTTGGAAGTTCTGGATAGGGCCATCAGGTGGGAGAAAGAAATAAAGGGTATTCAATTAGGAAAAGAGGAAGTCAAATTGTCCCTGTTTGCACATGACATGATTGTATATTTAGAAAACCCCATTGTCTCAGCCGAAAATCTCCTTCAGCTGATAAGCAACTTCAGCAAAGTCTCAGGATACAAAATCAATGTGCAAAAAATCACAGGCATTCTTATACACCAATAACAGACAAACAGAGAGCCAATTCATGAGTTAAATCCCATTCACAATTGCTTCAAAGAGAATAAAATAGCTAGGAATCCAACTTACAAGGGATGTGAAGGACCTCTTCAAGGAGAACTATAAACCACTGCTCAATGAAATAAAAGAGGATACAAACAAATGGAAGAACATTCCATGCTCATGGGTAGGAAGAATCAATATCGTGGAAATTGCCATACTGCCCAAGGTAATTTATAGATTCGATGCCATCCCCATCAAGCTACCAATGACTTTCTTCACAGAATTGGAAAAAGCTACTTTAAAGTTCATATGGAAACAAAAAAGAGCTTGCATTGCCAAGTCAATCCTAAGCCGAAAGAACAAAGCTGGAGGCATCAGGCTACCTGACTTCAAACTATACTACAAGGCTACAGTAACCAAAACAGCATGGTACTGGTACCAAAACAGAGATATAGACCAATGGAACAGAGCAGAGCCCTCAGATACAATGCCACATATCTACAACTATCTGATCTTTGACAAACCTGACAAAAACAAGAAACGGGGAAAGGATTCCCTATTTAATAAGTGGTGCTGGGAAAACTGGCTAGCCACATGTAGAAAGCTGAAACTGGATCCCTTCCTTACAGCTTGTACAAAAATTAATTCAAGATGGATTAAAGACTTAAATGTTAGACCTAAAACCATAAAAACCCTAGAAGAGAACCTAGGCAATACCATTCAGGACATAGGCATGGGCAAGGACTTCATATCTAAAACACCAAAAGCAATGGCAACAAAAGCCAAAATTGACAATGGGATTTCAAAATTTAATGGGATCTCATTAAACTAAAGAGCTTCTGCACAGCAAAAGAAACTACGATCGGAGTGAACAGGCAGCCTACAGAATGGGAGAAAATTTTTGCAATCTACTCATCTGACAAAGGGGTAATATCCAGAATCTACAATGAACTCAAACAAATTTACAAGAAAGAAACAAACAACCCCATCAACAAGTGGGCGAAGGATATGAACAGACACTTCTCAAAAGAAGACATTTATGCAGCCAAAAGACACATGAAAAAATGCTGATCATCACTGGCCATCAGAGAAATGCAAATCAAAACCACAATGAGATACCATCTCACATCAGTTAGAATGGCCATCATTAAAAAGTCAGGAAACAAAAGGTACTGGAGAGGATGTGGAGAAGTAGGAACACTTTTACACTGTTGGTGGGACTGTAAACTAGTTCAACCACTGTGTAAGTCAGGGTGGCGATTCCTTGGGGATCTAGAACTAGAAAAATCATTTGACCCAGCCATCCCATTACTGGGTATCTACCCAAAGGATTATAAATCATGCTGCTATAAAGACACATGCGCACGTGTTTATTGCGGCACTATTCACAATAGCAAAGACTTGGAACCAACCCTAATGTCAAACAATGATAGACTGGATTAAGAAAACGTGGCACATATACAGCATGGAATACTATGCAGCCATAAAAAGGGATGAGTTCATGTCCTTTGTAGGGACATGGATGAAGCTGGAAACCATCATTCTCAGTAAACTATCGCAAGGACAAAAACCCAAACACCACATGTTCTCACTCATATGTGGGAATTGAACAACGAGAGCACATGGACACAGGAAGGGGAACATCACACACTGGGGCCTGTTGTGGGGTGAGGGGAGGCAGGAGGGATAGCATTAGGAGATATACCTAATGTTAAATGAGGAGTTAATGGGTGCAGCACACCAACATGGTACATATATATGTATGTAAGAAACCTGCACATTGTGCACATGTACCCTAAAACTTAAAGTATAATAAAAATAAAAATAAAAAAAAGTGACCATGCTAAGGAGCAAAGAAGATATAAATAAGTTTTTAAAAACTGAAAATGGTAAAGCATTTGACAATTGGAGAAATATAAAGCGTATATAAACACAGTCTTTTCCGGTGCATATGTGCCAACTTGGAGCCTATGTACCAGGTATTTAGCTGAGACCTGGACATATCCATCTTGCTTGGTATTTCCAGGTATTTCTCATGGCAAACTCTTACTGGATTTAACAGGTTACCATTGGAAGACACAGGCTGGAGGAAAGGCTCCAATCAGATTAGAACTTAGAAGGCAGAACTTTTTTTTTTTTTTTGATGGAGTTTTGCTCATGTCGCCCAGGCTGGAGTGTGAGGGCACGATCTCGGCTCACTGCAACCTCCGCCTCCTGGGTTCAAGCGATTTTCTACAACTTTTAAAGTTTTTTTCGTGTTCAAGAGCTATTTGCAGCTGAAGCTTATAGATGTTCCCTTTTCAGCTCTTCTATTTTGTGAATGCTTAATCATTACTTAGTGATCTTTCAACACAGTGGGCCTGAGAACAGTGGTGTCTAGAACCTGTGCTGAAGATCATGTTTCTGGCTGACAGCCTCTCACTTGAGACAATGAGATTACTGCATGGACGTATTATAAGGAACATGGCACATGGAGAGGGCCTTCCACACCAATGATGATTGCTGCAACCTGAAATTGATTTTACTCCATGAGACGCTGTGGATGTGGGAAGACGGTGTTTCTGCCAGGTTGACAGAAGATGTGGCACAATGTCCTAGTGTTCGACCATCCACCGCATGTGCAGCTCCAGGTAGCTGCTGGCAGCCATGACATTGGCTTCCACTATCAGAGGAAGAGGTGCAAAGTAAGATGATTTGAGAATGTTTTCAACTCTAAAAAGCTGTTTTCTTGTAGAGGGCTATGCTATGGTGACAAGCCCTGTACCAGAAGGGGATGGTTGCAGCAACTACTCTGCCATATTAGCTGAACTTCTTGAAATTTCTCACATACTGAATTTCTCCCACCAGCTGGAACATCATTCCAGCCAGTGTTGACATAAGACGTAACTGCTAGCTGCAGCCGAGTCCTGCAGCTTGACCCACTGTATTGGAGAAGTGACACTAAATGTTGTGGGGAAGATTCTGCTGGCTTAAGGATAACTGTCATGTGCTTTCTCGAGGCTTTACAGAAGTTATTGGGTGGTTTCAGCCTCACCTGGCCCTGAGAGGCCACACGCACAGTGCCTGTGAAGTTTCCCAGAGGACAAACCCACAAGGTTAACAGCCCTTAGTCTTTTACTTGTAGGAAGAGAAACAGCCCTAACCTCATCTTGGGCAGCATAACACTCACAGGTTGCTCTCTCTCCAAGTGCCGCTTCCGTTGGAAGACATGGTTTTAATCATGTATGGAAGATTAGCTGTGTTCCTGGTGGTCTCATAAGCACAAAGCTCACTTTGTGCTCTTAACTTCACCTATATTCAGGTAAAACTTCCTCAGAGAGCACGAGGCAATGTGAAAAGCAGCAAAGATCGCATTTGTAGTGAATGTCAAAGCCAAGGAAGCTGAACTTCAGGCAGAGTACCTGTTAGAGCCGATAGAATGATGAGTATAAATGCAAGCATTTTTATGCCCCTCATAGAAATTCTAAATCATTGATAAGGAATGACTGCAAAAAAGAAATAAAACCCAGTTGATTGAACTGCTTTCATGCTATAAAGGTGGAACAAGTATTAAACAACAAGTCTCTTTTCCTGTTATACCACTTTTATTAATTTGTATGCAATTAGTGTCTGTACAGTGTATGAATGTTATTAGTGCTAACCTGCAGGTGCTATATACTCCCTTTCTCAGGATGCATGTGGCGCCCTCAAGATACACGTGTGATTTTCATATGTGCATGTGTTGGATCTGCTTCCATTCTCATATAAACTCGTTCTCAAACTCCTCAGTATTATAAAGCTATTCACTTAAAGATATAGATACTGTGAGCAGGAGGTATTGTTTTAGTTGACTAACTCTTCTTGGCAAATTAATTGAATCAGGTTTTTCAATAGGTATAATTTTCTCTTTCCCAGACAAAATTGTCAAGTCTGGATCTTTCTTTCAGTGAGCAAAAGACATTTTTTAAAAATGGAGAAGGAAATGACCTTGGCTATTTAAAAAATACATCAATTCTTCTTAATAACTTTGAGCCAAAGAAAATATATTCTTTTATTTTTTAGGTGTCTTTTTACCACTAATCAAACTTTTAATAGACCATTCAATTAGTTTAAGGCCATCTTAAGAAAAATAATTATTGAGTAATTATTTATTTAACAAAATAGAAATTCATTTTGCAGAGCATAGTATCTCTTTTAGTTTTTCTATGCCTAGGTTTTACTTTGAAAGTGTGTGGGGAATTGAAAATAATTTCCCTTTTATATGTTCCAGTTGAATTGAGATTATCATGATTTTTAGGTTGAGAGACGTGAAAAGATCATGCTAATGAAATAAAAAATACATGATGGTTTGTCTATAAAATCTTCATCTTTCATGGACATATAATAATTAAATTTAACAAAGAAAGTGATACATGATTATAAATCTTAATTTACATGTGAGCTTTAAAATATTAAAATATTAAAAGCAGGCTAGATATTGGAAAAGGAAACTTGTGAAGAAATGTAGACTATCACTTCTCTGGATTTACATTATTTTGGAAATCTATACAGGTTACTAATACAAGAAAATATATAAGATGAACCCTTACTGCTACAGCAATTCTGGCTTTTAAGATATTACACAATACTATAACTTTGAGAATATCATTCAAGGGTGTGAAATCACTACATATTTTGACCTTATAAAAATGTTAAATGTTTCTTTATTAAAAGACAAATCACAATGTCATTTTTAATTATCTTAAACCAGACCCAAATATTCAAATATTTTTGGTTTGTTTCTTGCTATTTGTGTAATGGAGCTTGAGGTTAATAACAGTTCAAATGCTTTGACTTAGGGAATAGTTGGCCTGTTCACAATAAGGGAGTTTGTAAAAGTCTTTTTAAATTTTACTTAACATTATTTTATTAAGAAAATAGTAAAAATATTAAAAAATGAAAGAATTTTACAGTGATTCCCTCACATATCCAACACCCAGATTCTAGAATTAGCATTTTCCTATTCTGGATTTACCACTGTTCTCTCCAGCTAGCCAGTCCCCTATGCATTCACCAATCTATCTTATTTTTTTATGTATTTCAAAGGAAGTTGCAGACATCAATGTACTTCCCCTCAAGGGCTTCAGCATGTATAACATTAAATAGAGTGGTGAAAATCTTTTATTAGCAAAAGAACTTAAAAATCACATTATTTGGAGAGGAAAATAAAGTCCTTGGATTTCTGAAGAAAAAAATAATGTAATTGCAATTCAACACTTGGATAAATTTCAGTGTTTTATATCTGAAGCTCAGAAAAGTAAAGACACATTGATGGCACAGCTTATGATGATGGTACAAAACAAATCTCTAAGCCCTGAAATTTTCACCAACAGGAAGAAGGCTTATAAAGTTGTTTATCCCCCAAGAAGGGCATTTATCTCCAAAGTCCATCTCTAATATGGCTGTAGAGGTTTCATTTCTCTCTCTCTCTCTCTCTCTCTCTCTGTGTGTGTCTCTCTCTCTCTCTTTCTGTATCTCCCTATAGCTAAATCTTGACAAAGGCAGAAGAAATGGAAGAGAGGTTTCAGTCTACAAAGACAGAAGTTCTTCATCTGGCCTGGCTGTTGTCTCAGCATTCTGGATAATTTACTAACAAGCCAATTACCTCCCCAGTAAGTGAAAGGCTGGCTGCCACAGGCTATTTCTAGTAATTTATAGAAATCCAAGTGCCAGAGAAAACAAAGCTCTTAGCACTCCCACTACCAAAATATAATAAAGAAGTGGCCATGTGATGAGGAATTAGTTGATTTGTCCCTCGGCATTCTGAGCACATCAGAATAAGTCTACTTTTAGGAGAAAATATTTAAGAAGCTTTGAGAATGCTGAGAGGCAAATCATCTTGGTGTCTGTTTTGCTAATTCCATGTTTGACCTAACTACAAGCATAGCATTTTCTCGGTGGGTTTAACATCCGATACATTTCATGGAAGTCCAATTTTTTCCCCTAGACTTCTACTCAGTAGTGAGCCCTGACCACCTCTGTTTACCATTGAGGATGGTCTCGTAAAATTTTTCCTGTCTGATTGGTCTTAACTTATAAAAATAAGGTCTTGCCTTTTTCTGTCTGTCTCAAGGCAAGACAGAAGGGCTCTCTTAGACCCCTGAGCTCTCTTGCAGCTGTGGATTCTAAGCAGTGGTTCCTGTCTCCTGGTGTTCACTGAAGTGACCTCCTACCTCCTCCCACTTTCCTATCCCACTGCTATGATGAGGACTTTAGCTACTAATGAAAATCTGGTTTAGGAAAGATAGAAGCTTGCCACCGCATCCTGGCTCTGAGAGGGGACTCTTTACCTCAGAGGCAACTGTAAACAGAGGGAGACCTTGGGGGACATTGCCAACCACTGCCCAAGTAAGCATGGGGCCAATGGAGAAGCATCCAGATCAATGGGGACATAGGAATGGGACCCAGAAACCTCCCATCTCCTGCTAGACAGGCACGCCTCAACATTTGCAGGACTAGGGCAAGGTACAAATGGAGGTTTGTATACTTTCAGTCTAAACATTTAAAAGTTATAAATCAACTTAACAAACTATTAAATAAAAGGTCATATCCTCTGACCTTCCCAGATATACTTGTGTTAAGGTCTGGAAGGCCAGGTGTGAATTAGAATTCCCGGACGCCTCGGAAGGTTGAGCCTGAACATGGCAGCACAGGAAGATCAATTCCCAGGCACAAACTGAAGCCTACCCCACTTTTCCTCCAGCCCCAGTCTTACCCCACACCCCCAGCCTTTCTGTCCAAGCTCCTGTCACTGCACTGCAAACAGCTACTCCTTGATTGTTCCCCAGGTATAGGGCTGCATGGATACTTACTGTAGCTTAGTCCCTTCTGAGAGCACAGACTCCTGGGGGCACATCCTTTTGGCACACAGATTCCTTGCCTAGTGGGCAGGGATGCAACCAGATGTTGGCCAGAGCAGGGCACTCTAAGCAGAGTGCACATGTGCCTGGCCCAAGGCGTTTTACAGGAATGCTCATGTATTTCAAACTGAAGCTCACGTCTTACAGAAATGACAAAGTTGGCAGGGCACTCCCTGGGGCTCATTCAGTTGTTGTATATGCTGCTGATACAACTGCAAGCAAGACAGACATAGTCCTTTCTCTCGTGTGGCTTTAGGTCCCAATGTCAGGCAGACATAAAGCATGCCAATACTTTGATCGCAAATGTAGTAAGTGCTGTGAAGGAGAAGCACAGGGTATCAAGAGGGCATTCAACAGGAGGACCTGACTTGGTGTAGGGGCAAAGAAGTCTTTCTTAAGAAGTGATTTAAGCCAAGACATGGAGGATGAGCAAGAGTTATTTAAGAGAAGGGGACTCAGGAGTGGGTGGTGGGAAGGGGGTCCACACACACAGAGTAGCATGATCAGAGACAGTCAGGAAGAAGTATGGCAGAACTGAAATCTGGTATTCCCAGACATATGCACCATAAATCAGGGGCAGGGGTAGAGGTTAAACTCAAGAGAAGAGAATCCCTGATGGGTAACTTATTACCAAGCTGGAGAATGAGAAGAACTAAAGTAAACTGAGTTTCTACATGGGCCAGACAGCACTACACACATGGCATATATAGTATGCAATGGGCCATTGTAGACAGTAGACTATATGCAATGTATGCAGTATAGTCTGGCCCTGTAGTATATCTACATATACAATCTGCATAATCTCCTTTAGCATTGAACATGAGCTTTGCCCACAGAACTAGGCATCATTGTCACTAAGTTCAGACAGAAAAGACAAGGCTCGAACTGTTAATTTGCCCAAAGCTGGCTTATGTTATAAAATGGCATTGCACATTCTGTAAGTACTTAACAGAAGCAAGTAAACTCAATGAATTAGCTTCTGTTGAATCAGCTTTGGTGAATTGGTCTGCTTCCTTTTTAAACATATGCAGAAACTAAAGCTCTTTTAAAATAAATAAATAAATAATAAACAAAATCAAAGACAGCAGGATTTCACATTACTGTGGTTTGTTGCAGAATATATGTTTATTGGGTTTTCTTTTTTGCTGAATGAAACTCCTTTTTAACACATCATGATCAAACTATTTGCACCTTGGAGAAATGGTATCAGTTTCTTGGGTGGCCTAGGAGTTATTTCCACAGATTTCTGTGTGGGGTGTTAAGACAAGAGAAGTGATATCCTCATAAGGATCTGTTTTGTTGACTTAGGTGCTTAAAAAGAGTACAAGAAAGGGTAAGTCAGGAGACATGAAGGGAGAGAGGGAAGAAAGGAAGAAGAAAGGAAAAAGTCTCCTAGTAGTTTTTGTGTTTATATTTTTTAAAAACCTGTGAAATCTTCTTCAGATAGGACCTTGAAGTGTGGTTTATTTCTGAAAACTAATAAGACAGGGTGCCAGCAGCAGCCCAGTCCAGAACACATAATGTGGTGGTGAGGTTGGGAGTAAATTATTATAGCATAGAATGACTCTTAAGGGACATGGGGTCTGAAGTCAGACCACTTATCTGAATCTTCACCTTACCACTTCCCTGCTGACCTTGACCATGGATGTGACATTTAACTTAGCCAACATTTCTTACCTATAAAACAAAGTTAATAATAGTACAGCGCCATGAGCGTAAATTAGTTCAACCATTGTGGAAGACAGTGTGGTGTTTCCTCAAGGATCTACAACCAGAAATACCATTTGATGCAGCAGTCTCACTACTGGGTATATACTCAAAGGATTATAAATCATTCTACTATAAAGACACATGCACACGTATGTTTATAGCAGCACTGTTCACAATAGCAAAGACTTGGAACCAACCCCAATGCCCATCAATGATAGACTGGATAAAGAAAATGTGGCACATATACACCATGGAATATGCAGCCATAAAATAGGATGAGTTCATGTCCTTTGCAATGACATGAATGAAGCTGGAAACCATCATTCTCAGCAAACTAACATAGGAAGAGCAAACCAAATACTGCATATTCTCACTCATAAGTGGGAGTTGAACAATGAGAACACATGGACACAGGAAGGGAAACATCATACATGCCTGTTGGCGGGTGGGGAGCTAGGGGAGGGGTAGCATTAGGAGAAATACCTAATGTAGATAACAGGTTGATGGGTGCAGCAAACCCCCATGGCATGTGTATACCTATGTAACAAACCTGCACTTTCCGCACATGTATCCCAGAACTTAAAGTATAATAATTTTAAAAAAAGAAAAAAAAAAGGAAAAAAAATAGTGCCTCCCCATAGAACTGTAGTGTTTAAATGAAGTTCAGTTTTACCCTTGGATGCCTAAGCAGTAGTAGTTCTCTATTTCTTCCTTGCTGAAGGACCCATTTTTGTCTGGAGATCTGCAGAACCCAAGCTCAGGGTAGCTGAGCTCCAGCTCCAGGCCAGGGAGGTCAATCACAAGAGGTCCCTCCTTTTGCTAGAGACATACAGGAACTCATTCCTTCTGCTGTTGCCAGTTGCTGTCTCTATGTGTGATGTTGAAAGCTGTGGCAGACGTTCTAGAGCCATAAAGAGAATTGGGCAAAGGCAAGCCAACCTTCCAACCATAGAAGAGCAGAAAGAAGAGGAGAACCTGAACGCCCAGCGACATCATTTATCCCCTGAATTAGCCAAACCTGAAGCCACTTTACCTCTGGACTTTTTGTAATCTGAGATAATAAATGTTCTTGTTGTCTAGGTCATTCTAAGTCAGGTTTTCTACAATTTTGCAGCCCAAGGCATCCCTCTGGGAATACCACCACAGAAAGCTGTTAGTGTACAGTAAAGATGTAATTATAAAGCAGAGCTGGGAAACAGTGCATAATATGTGGAGGCAGGAGACACAGTTCCAGTGTCAGCTCCTGGGCCAGAAATTGGTTTCATTGGCTGTTGCTCATTACTGCCATTGGTATTGGTTCTGTCATCCTCAGGGCTCTTCCTTTTTGGGGTGGCGTCTCACTCTTCACCCAGGCTGGAGTGCCCTGGAGCCATTATGGCTCATTGTAGCCTTGGACTCCTGGACTCAAGTGATGCTCCTGCCTCAGCCTCCCGAGTAGCTGGGACTATAGGTGCATGTCACTATGCCCAGCTATTAGCCTTGGGACTCTTGTTGAATCTTGCTTGCCTTGGCCTATGTTAATGATCAATGCCTTCCTACCTGAGCTGACTTCACCTAAGTAGTCTTCCCTGCCCAGGAACTTCTCTGCAGAATAACTAGTGGGACCTCTCCTCTCCCACCCCCAGCCTACCCTGCCCCAGAATTTCATCCTTCATCTGCTATAGTTGCTTCCAGAACAGTGCTGCCCTTCTCCCAATTCTGTACACTCTGCACAAGCTTTGCCTACTCTATTTGTCTGAGTAAAACTAAGGGGACCTATTACATTCTTGAGCCACATTTACTCTAAACTAAGCATGAGTATGAGGAGCTACAAACTGACCCTCACACTTCCCAGTAGTCACAGACTCTGGAAAAATGGTTCTTAGGGAAGGGGACTTTTGCTCCCAAGAGGACATTTGGCAATGTCTGGAGACATTTTGGGTTGTCACAACTGGGGGATGCTACTGATCTCACAGGGAGAATCTAAGAGAGGCTGCTTAGCACCCTAAAAAGTAAATTATACCTCAACAAAGTTGTTGGGCACTTTGGGAGGCCAAGGCAGGAGGGTCACCTGAGGTCAGGAGTTCAAGACCAGCCTGGCCAACATGGTGAAACCCCATCTCTACTAAAAATACAAAAATTAGCTGGGTGTGGTGGCAGGAGCCTATAATTCCAGCTATTTGGGAGGCTAAGGCACGAGAATCGCTTGAACCTGGGAGGCGGAGATTGTCCTGAGCCAAGATCGCACGACTGCACTCCAGCCTGGGCGACAGAGTGAGACTCCATCTCAAAAAAAAAAAAAGTGTTAAAAAATTTGTCAAGCAAAAATTGACAAAATTGGAAGAGGAAGTCAGACAATTCCACAGAGTTACAGATTTTAACACCTCTTTCTCAGCAACTGATAGAAAAGTTGGGGGGAAGTCAACAACGACATAAAAGATCTGAATAATGATCATCCTCCATACCTAACTGGCAAGTGTAGGAGACTATACCCAACAAGTGCCAAATATATACGTATTTCAACTCAGCGGTTCAAAAGCAGGGAAATTCTGCTGCCAGAGGACATTTGACACTGTCTGGAAACATTTTTTATTTTCACATCTTGGAAGACGTCGCATCTAGCAGGCAGAAGCCAGGGGTTCTTATAATGCACAGGGCAGCTCCCCACAACAAAGAACGACCTAGCTCGAAATGTCAAGAGTGCTGAGGCTGACAACTCTGCACCAAAAAAGTGAAAATACTACAAATGCATCACATCTCTAGACTTTCATAGCTTTGGAGGGTCCCCAGCTCTCCTTCCCCTACCAGCAGCAATCCTACATCCTACTGCTGAATTACTCTTTTGTATTCTGTGTTGCTTTGACACAAGAGGAGGTCTCCCTTGCTCAGATGTCACTTATCTACTGTGCTTCCTCTGGACTCTTTTGGTTTTTTAAAAAGGACTATATGAATAATGAAAGCTTACTTCAGGGACAAGAACCTTTGATCTTCCAGGCCTTTGCCTATTTCCTGCAGGACTTTGCTCTCTCTCCTTCCTCCTCTTTGGCATAATTCTAAAGCCATATAGCCAGTCCTTAATCAAACTCTCTTTGTAATGTTAGTAGACTGTAGCTTCAGGAAACCAGACCATATCTTAAATTGATGTTACCCCTGTTAAGGTTAAAATTTACAGTCGGCTCTGCGTTTGTGGAAACAACATCTTAACAATGAGGGTGGCCCTCATTCGTCATTCCAGTTAAACTTTATTTTTCTAGAATTTTCTTTCAAGATGGTAGATTATTGTACATTCTGGGGCAGAAAGTGAGAAAGGAGAATCTGTCCATGATAGAAAAGGAAACATAGCAGATTTGATCTCTATGAGGTAAAATGAGAGGTTGAGTCAGATCATCTAATTCTATGATTTGCTGGATTAACTTGGAATTGTTTATTAAGTGACCTCCAAGTCTTGAAACTTTTAAGTAATGAGAGATGAGAGGTTACTCCTCCAAAATAAGTAATGCTAGCCTGGGCCTTGAAGGATTATGTAGTTGTGGTGCCAGAAGGTCAAAATTTGGAGCTTCACTTTTATGTTCCATAAAATGGAAAGCAACTTCTATAACTATGACCTCAGATCTTACAGTGATTTAGAATTTCCCAGAGATTTCACCACGTTGTGATACCATTTGTTCCTCATCACAGTGACCCTGTGTAGCAGGCAGGTCAAGTATTACTACCCGCACTGGGCTAAGGAAGAATGCAAAGCTATAAAGGTTAAGTGACTTGCTTAAGATAAACAAAACTTAGAGCTGTATTAATTCACTGAGAGATGCATGACTTTTGAATATAACCAAATGTTTCTGATTTCCCCAGAACAATTAAGATTTAAAACTATCTGTTCTTTATCCTCAATATGTTCCTTTGTCAGATAATGAGTCAATCTTTTTAGTCAGAATATACAGTCACTAGAACATTGAGCTGGAGTGGCCAAGTAGGAATTCTTTCATTTATTCATTAAGCAGCCTGATTATTTGGCATGTGCTATGTGTGAAGTTTTATACTAGGGGTTGAAGGGAAGGGAGACAGTGATGAATATAAAATGTGGTCTTTGCCCTCAAATTGCTTATAATCTTTTAGAGGACACAGACAGGTAAGCTACCAACAGTCACATAAGGCAGCAGGGCTTGAAAGGAGCAGAAGACAGTTTGAGGACTACAGTGAGAGAAGCAATTCCTTCTGCCTGTGAGGGAGTGGGGAAGTCTGCGTCAAGGAGGAATCTGCATATAAACTGGGCCTGGAAGGAGCAGGGTTCGGAGAAACAGAAAAGATGAAGTTTACCATAGAGAAGAAAGAAACATTCACTTCAAACTCTTAATATTCCTGATGAAGCTCTGCCCAAAGTTTTCAGTGTAACATCAACTTAGGTGCTCTCAATTCGTTATTAGACAGCATCTTAGACTGCACAACCGCTGCCAGTTTTTGGTTCTTTATGAAGCAGTCTCATTCTGTTGCCTAGGCTAGAGTGCAGTGGTGCAATCATGGCTCACTGCAGCCTTGGACTTCCTAGGCTCAGGTGATCCTCCTACTTCAGCCTCCTGAGCAGCTGGTGCCACAAGCACACACCACCATGCCTGGGTAATTTTTGTATTTTTTGTAGAGATGGGGTTTGCCATGTTGCCCAGGCTGGTCTTGAACTCCTGAGCTCAAGTGATTTGCCCACCTTGGCCTCCCACAGTGCTGGGGTTACTGTTCACTGCCTTATTAATAGAACGGAAGCATTTTGCCTTTCCTTCTCTAAAATGAGTGTGTCCTCTAGTTAAGCACACAGAACAAATGGAATTTTTACAAGGGAAAGTTATTTTTCATTTCAGTTTTCAAGGTCAATGCAACCTTGATCATTAATCTTTTCTCTGTCTCCTTCCTTTTAGTATAACCTGGTAAAAGTCATATACAGACACACACATACACTTTTTTTCCCTATGTATCAGGCACTGTGAACATGTATAACAATGATTTAATCTCCATAGGCCTATTTTACAGTTAGGAAAACTGAAGTTTATTGAGGTAGAGTAATATGTTCAAAATTACACAGATTTAAGTGAGCGACACAGGAATGAGAGGTTTCTGGTTCACTCAAAAGCCCATGCTCTTTCTAGGTTGCTCTACTGCCTCGGGCTAATTCTATGAAAGAGAATCACACTGTGGTACAGTGATTCTCCGAAGATGAAGGCTTCTCCTAGGATAATGCATAAAACAGGATCAAAGAAGTACTAGTAGTGTGTCGGTGATTCTTTTCGTGGCATTAACTGGCATGGGCAGTTTTGGCATGTTGGATATTTAACTATCACATATCAACCATGATCCTTCTTCCCCAGAATCCACTCTCCTTTTAAAAATTCTAATAATAGAGTGGACTCCTTCTTACCCCTGGACAGTTTCAGCAGAGCACATGGCTATGACTTCCATCTCTAAGCTTGTTTTGCAACTAGGTGTGACCTTGTGCTGTTCTCCAGGATGGAATGTGAGCAGAGTACTGTGAGCTGCCTGGGCATCACATCCTTAAAGAGAGAGTGCCTGCTGTCTACATTCTCTCTTTTCCCCTTCCTGGAAGCTGGAATGAGGTGCTGCTGCTGGTGGTCTTCCCTGATATTATGGAGCAACAAGGGAGAAAGAGCCTGGGTCCCTGGACAATTTGGTGGAGTGCTGTTTGGACCACCCATCTACTACTGAGCAGTTAGCAAGAAACTACTATCTCATTTGAGTCACTGTAGTTTTTTGGTAACTTAAATTATTTACTAACTAATGTAACTTCCATAATTCAAGAGCACTAGTCAACATTTCCTAGAGTGTTTGAGCTGCCCCATTCCAGATACATAAAAACTGCACATTGTGATGGGCTGCCCCCTAAAGCACTCTGTAAAAAAGCTGATTTGCTTTCCGGCATTATGAGGCTTAATCTCTAAACAGTGTGATCTGGCTGTCCCTGCTGCTTTAAAAGTCTGCTGCAGCCGTCAGATGCAGACTGAATTCTGCATATACCTAAAATCACATGGTTAGAGTCCTTAATCACTCTTACATCCAAACTGCTAATCTCATGAGAATAAATCTGCTTTCCCATAGCTGAGCAAAATGGGTCCTATCACCATGACATATGCCCTGCAACCTTCCAATCAAGTGAAGGAAATACACAAAACAAATGTGAGAAATCTCATCACCCATATTCTCAAACACACGGATTTTATTGTTCGTTATCCGGGCTCATTGACCTTGGCTACTGAAAGATACCTAAGTAGATGTGGTGTACTACCTGTTTGAACTTGGGCTTCTGAATTTTGCTCTAATTGCCCCTGTCGTTCATTGTAGCCCTCACCAGGACACAGCAGAAGTCACACTTAGGATATGAGACTGCTACAGGAGGCCTATGCAAAGATGCCTTGGATTTATATGGAAAATGGATGTCCCTGGATTGGCATTGGCTGCTGATTTGGGTGACTACAAGCCATCTTAGATGAAAGTCAGACATGTTATTTAGGTATGACTTGTTCTAAGAGAATGTGTTGTTTGGTAGAGCTACTCTATAATTAAGACCCAGCTCATTCTAACCCTCCAAGGCCTGCTATTTTGCTCTGCTTCTTGTCCAGCTTATCCCTCTGGCTCTGGATGGCTGGCAAATTTCCCCTCACCACCAGTTTCTAGGACACTGGGAATTTACATAAAAATATATCACAATATTTAATATTATCATGGACTAAGTTGAAAATTCCTTGAAGACAAGAATTATAGTATGTTGACTTGGTACAGTTCTGTGTAGTAGGTGTTTTAGGAGATGTATAGAAAACCAAGTCTCATAGCCTAGATTTTTCCATTTGGCCTAAATATTTCCATTCAAATGCTTTATTTTTAGAAATATTGAGAAAATGAGGTGAGAGAGAGAGTGAGGAAAGTGGTAGGAACCCAATGTCTGGGAACTCTCAATTCCGTCCATATGTAAATCATTTAACAGCTTGCAAATGATTTAGCAGCTCATCACTGGTCCCAGAATAAATCTTTTTATAGGCAAAAAGCCTGCCTCTTTTACACTATTTAGGAGATTCAGCCTAAAACTGATGTAATACTTTGAGCTGTTTAATTAATTTTGCTTACTGGCACAAAGATCCTTAACTTGATTCAATTAAAAAAATAATTCCCCACCATTTTCTTGCCTTCTGTGGCAGAGACTATTAGTTGTCCTCCAGTACCCATTTTCTCCTTTCTCAGTAGAGAACTCCAGGATGTTGGCTGGACACAGGATTGCCCAGAATAAAGACATTTCCCAGCCTCCCTGGCAGCTGGGTGTGGCCATCTGACTAAATTCTGGCCAATGGGATGCAATTGTGTTCTGTAAAAATTAGGAACTGTACTTAAACAGTGGTGTGGAATGAAGGCTTCCCTTTTCTTGTTACTTCGCTTGTCTCTGTTAGTGAGAATGTAGGGTATAAAAAAGAGCCATCCTGGACTATAAGGTCCAGATGCATTTGAAGATAGCAGACCAAAAGGTGGCAGGAGCCAGGGTGCCTGTCATTGTGGAGCTGCCATACTGGTCCTAAACTATTTCAGGCTCCCCAAGACCACCCCCACATTCAAAGTTTTGCTAGAAGGACTCAGCATGTCATTGCACTCATGCCTAAGATTTATACAGCAATGTGGTAAGGATACATGGCTAGATCACACGGGGAAAACACATAAGCAGGGTCTGGAGAAATCCATGTGCAGGATTCCTTATGCTCTCTGCCTCCCGCAAGGAGCTCACTCTTCCACCATCAACAAAAATGCAGCAACTTGTGTGTGACGTTTCTGTGCAGGGAAACCCAGGCAGGAGCTAAGGTCATGTTAGATACCCTCTGTCTAGCCATGTACCAAAATTCCAGACTGCCACAAGGAAAGCAGTCTCGCCACTGTGTTTAATGTTTTATCTCAATTTTTAAAAAATCACCTCGTCTATTAGAAAATAGTGCATGTTGTGGCAGACTGCTAGTTGTTTCCCAATATCAGCTAATTGTTGACTAGGGTCACCCCAAGAGCTATATTCCCAGATGCTAGTCAAGGCTGACCTTGCAAGCAATCCTTTCTAAGGAGAACAGCCTCAGGCCTGCTATTTTAACTCTTCTGCACATGGACTGTCTCTATTTACCTGAAAGAGAAATATACTTTAATCTTGTTTAAGGCAACGCTTGTGTGTGTGTGTGGGGGGGGGGGGTGGGGGGGTTGTCTTTTGACCACACCTAATTCTAATGAATACCCTTCCCTCTTCATATATTTGACACCTAGGTAGAACTTAATCTTGGTGTCCAGCTTAACAATGGAGGTGGACGTTGCAGTCTGGTGAGGATATGCTGATTCAGGAACACAGGTTTTCATAACTCCAAATTCAGCAGAGAGCATCAATTTATAAAATAACCTGCGTTCCCAAGGCTCATTTGTAAACTGACCAACACATCAGCTCATGAAGTAAACTTAAGATGACTACATGAGGCCGAGTCTAAGGTGGAATTGGAGGAAACAGATTCCAGTCAGGATCTTGCAATTTACTTCCTCCTACTTCTATAAACCCTATAGTGGAACAGGCAATGACCATACCCAGTGAATGCTTGGCAATGACATTTCTCCAGCTTATTGTAGATCAGATGAGTCACAAAATCTCTGTATCATTTCAGCTTCGCTATGGTAGTTCACACAGATAAACAATGCACTTTACAGATCTTTCTATATCAACATTCAAGCTCCAGAGAACAGAATCATAAGTTCTTTTTTTTAATGTTAGTTTGCTTTTTAAGTGGAGGGACCCTAACCAATTTTCTCATTTGATAGAGGAAAACTGTAATATATCTCACAAGACCCAGCATGTTAGCAAAAGTGGAAATAGAAATCTGTCTTCTTGGTCCCCATTCACATACCACCTTGACTAATCATCTGTGATTATCTACTCGTTCACCCGAACTGGGAAAACTGGAGCCTCTGTGAAGACAGATCTGGGCACATGGCCAGTCCCTAAACATTGGCTCATTGACTGAACTCTCACGTTGTGTGGTACCTTCAGGAGTAAGAAGAAAAGTCTTCTAGTAGAGCTGTGTGGATGGATAGAAGGCAAATCATTATATGACATTACATTTGCTTCATGAGTATTTTAAATAGTGCCCCCGGGATAGTAAAAATTACCCTGCAACACAGGAAGCGGCTCAATCCCTCTGTGCTGATTATAATCCCAGGACTTCATCTTGAATCAATCTCAGACATTTATTTGGCATATTCTTTTGAGGTACTCCTAAGATATTTATTAACATTTAAGCCACTAATTAATTTTCATACATATTAAACAATACTGCAGTTTTCACAGGCTTGTGCGGGCACTTGATAAACGTGATCTGAGGACACTAATGTCTATTTATCAAACCAAAAAACATTTTCCAGTTCCTGAATAACAACCTCTTTTAAAGAAAACTGTATATGGAGTGTGGAAACTAGCACTGAGAAGCCAGTGGCTCAGTGGGTTTTCTGGATCTTATTTGGACCTGGTGGTGGGCATGTGCTTTCTTCCCACTTATCCAAGATTGTGTGCAGCTTCATAACTGGGTAGAGCATAACCATCACATGGAAGAGGGATGCTTTTTTTTTTTTCATTTAATGGTAATGCTGAGCTAAGAATAGGAGTTTTATGAGTACAAAGAAGAATTTTTTTTTTTTTAATCACCAAAGATCAAGCCACTTTACCTAGGAGCAAGAGGGATAATGATGAAGGCATGAAATGCGGTGTCACATTGCAGCACTATTTACAATAGTAAAGACTTGGAACCAACCCAAATGTCTATCAATGATAGACTGGATAAAGAAACTGTGGCATATATACACCATGGAATACTATGCAGCCATAAAAAAGAATGAGTTCATGTCCTTTGCAGGGACATGGATGAAGCTGGAAGCCATAATTCTCAGCAAACTAACACGGGAACAGAAAACCAAACACCACATGTTCTCACTCATGAGTGGGAGTTGAACATGGACACAGGGAAGGGAATATCACACACTGGGGCCTGCTGGGGAGTGGGGGGCAAGGGGAGGGAGAGCATTAGGATAAGATACCTAATGGATGGGGGGCTTAAAACCCAGATGAAGGGTGGTGTAGCAAACCACCATGCCACACGTATACTTATGTAACAAACCTGCACA
Organism: Pongo abelii; assembly: GCF_028885655.2. Classification (NCBI taxonomy): domain Eukaryota; kingdom Metazoa; phylum Chordata; class Mammalia; order Primates; family Hominidae; genus Pongo; species Pongo abelii. Next base: position 66,634,273 of record NC_071988.2, read on the forward strand.
TTCTGCACATGTATCCTGGAACTTAAAGTAAAATTTTTTTTTTTTTTTTTTTTTTTTTGAGATGGAGTCTCGTTCTTTCACCCAGGCCAGACTGCAGTGGTGCTATCTCGGCTCACTGCAAGCTCTGCCTCCCAGGTTCACGCCATTCTCCTGCCTCAGCCTCCCGAGTAGCTGGGACTACAGGCGCCCACCACCGCGCCCGGCTAATTTTTCATATTTTTAATAGAGACGGGGTTTCACCGTGTTAGCCAGGATGGTCTCGATCTCCTGACCTCATGATCCTCCCGCCTCGGCCTCCCAAAGTGCTGGGATTACAGGCGTGAGCCACCGCGCCCGGCCTAATTTTTTAAAAAAAGAAATGGGGAGTCACAGGTGAATCTCAGATAAGTGCTCGCTGGCTGTTACTTACTTTATCTCTAAGATCCTCAGATCTCTGTAAGAATGGGGTAGTATTACTTACGTCTTAGAGCTGTCGTGAGGATAAAAGTGAGAATATTTATGTAAACATCTGTGGAGAGTAGGGGAGGACACAAAGAGACCCGAAAATGCTTTTACTAACTTCCCAGAGGAAAAACATTTTTGGAAGTATAGGAAATCAAACACATACATTGGGAGACATATGTCAAGACACTGGTTTTTTTTTTTAGTTTTTTTCCAGATCGAAAAGAAATACAGCACTTTTACATTTCCACAGATGACAACATCTAAGTCACACCACCTCTTCCCAGATGGCCTTCTGTGAGTCAGCCTGTGCCAATTCGTTTGTTTATGTGGGCATCTTACAAAGGTTGTGGTATCGAAGTTCTTTTTCTCTTTCAGTTCCTTAACATACTTATGTGATTATTTGTAGTTTCTTTCTTGCTAATTTTTTGTGATATAAAAATTCTAAACAGGGGTATGTTTACCAACCACCTGGCTCCAGCTCTCAGGGCCTTTCCTGCTTCAGCAGAGCCTGCCCTTTTGTCTCCCCCAGTCTCCCTCTTTCCTCTTCTCTCTCTCCCCATGGTCTCTTCCCTCTCTCCCCATGGTCTCTTCCCTCAGGGGTTCATCGCTCCTAAAATAAAGGAGTCCCCAGAGTTCCAGATGAAGAAAAACAATCTTTCCCTAGAACAGCATTTCCAAACCATGGGACATGATTCTAGGTGATTTTAGGTGACACATAGATGTGCCATTAAATGACATTTTGCTACATACTGAAAAAGCCATTCCCTTTTAATTCTCTTCTAGTCCTTTAGATTTCATGAAAGGGAAAGCTTTGGTTTAGTACTATTATGCTTTTAATGCTTCTCTAACACTCTCAATCTTCATTTTTAACAAAGAAGAGCAGATCTCAGGGTCAGAGTCTTCAGCACATAAGAATTTAATAGCAAAGTTTTGTTTTTACAGTTTTTAATTTTTACTAACATTTTCAATGTATGCCAGCTGATATATCATTTTCCATTTACAATAATAAACAACTGTGTTCCCTTTCAAAAATAAATTTCTCATTAGTAATAATAAACGGAAATCTCCTTTTAAAAATAATATTCCTTGAATTCAAAAAGTAGGTGACTTGAAGAAGCAAACAATAGTACGGGTAGTACATGAATATGTTAAAACTGTGAGGGTGGTACTTAGATGGCTAAAGTTTGTCCGTTAGTTCAAAGCCATTGAGACGTAAAATGTGGCAGGGAGGCAGATAGGTGCTACTCAGAACAGGCTGGTTTCTCTAAGCAAACATAGGAGCCATTTATTCCTCTTCTTCTTCCACCGATACTTACCACCACTGTCATCATCATCACCATGGCCGTCACCAGTCCCTCAATCATCACCTCCATAACTGCCACCACTATCATCTACATACAACTATGCACTGTGTTAACATCTTACCACCTTCATCACCATCCCTCTGTCCACACTGCTATAGCCCAGGTCTTTACCACCACAGGCCTCTGTTACTGCAGCAACCTCCTGCCTAGGGTCCATACTTCCAGTCTTTCTTACTTCTAGTTCACCTATACATACATACAAACCCCCTTTCATTCCACTAGTTTCCTACTGTGGAACTGACAGTCCTTCCCACTGAACTACTTGATCAAATCTAAATTCTTCTACCTACCTTTCACGACTCCTCCTTCTCTCCTCTTTCTCTCCTCTTTTCTGTTTTCTCTCTAGAATGACCCCCCTTCTCATTTAGGTTGCCATAATTTTCTTGTGACTGTTTTTCTATGCCATTAAATATTTCTCTAAAAGCACAATTTTTAATAGCTCTGAAGTATGAATGTTCTACAATCTATTTAACCCTTTATTATTGGATATTTTAGTTATTTTCATTTTCTTACTATAATGAACAATGCTGCCATGAAAATTCTTGTATGTAAACAAGGATCACAGCTTTTATCTCTTTCTTACTTCTTTATCTTGCAGGAAGCCAAACAAATAATCACTGATCAAGTAAAGCTTAAGGGAAAACAAGGACATTCTGAAATGTCCCTTTAAACAAGAATCTTGAATTGTTGAAAATAAAAAATGTATTTGGATCTGATGACCTTGTTTCATTTTCTGAGCAAAGAGAAGTAGAACAGCAGCAAGATGACATGGCTTTGCCCTTTCAGAAGCCAACAGAGATATTTATTACCCAAGTCTCACAAATGCTGAAATTGTGATTGGAAGTCTTTCAGCTTCCTGCATAACCCCAGGAGCTTCAGGTTGCAGGTCAATGGCCTGATGAAGTGACAGCCTCTAGCCCCAACTGTCTGTACACCAGTGGAGATTAGAAGCATGTCCTGGGACTGGTTTGGAGAAATAAGTTATTTTTCTTTGGTAGGAAACAGGGGCAAGGCTGGTGAGAAGACACTTCCCTAAATATGATATAATACAGCTGTCCAAACATGGATAACTGAGTTCAGCCAGCCATCCATTCCCCCAAATCCAGATGTTTGCCATTACACAATCTCAGACTATCTTTTCTTCTATTGAGTGTAACTTGTACTAATTATGTTTGTCAGAGTAGCATTTGTTTTTAATTAGAAGACATCTATTTTGAATCAGCTGGGACTCCTTAGCTGTATCACAGAGACACAGCCTATGTTATTAATAATCTTTAAATCATAACTGCCTTTTGCTTTGTGGCAAATTGTTGAGGTTTTCATTCCATCTCAGAGTTCAAATATAAGAAACATCAAGACTGCACTAAAATTGGAGTCGATTATTATTAATAGTATTTGTTAAAATGCAGATAATTCTATTCTATCTAAACATTCTGCAAACACAAAATTCCCACGATGGCAGTGGGCTTTTAATATTTGCACATCTTTGTGTGTGGAAGTCTCCAACTATTATGTTTCATAGTTAGACCTGCTTTCAAATTCCATCCTAACATGTGGCCTTGCTAAGGTCACAAATAATGTCTATGAGCTTAACTTCCTCATCTGAAAATTAGAGGATTACAAATGTTATTGTAAGAATTAAATATCATAAAATATTTTAAAACGTAGTCTATATGTAAATATATGCTGATTCCTTCCATTCCTTTAAAAATCTCTAGACAGGAGTCTGACTTTTCTAAATGGCTATCTGGTCTTACCTCCAGGAGACTGAAGCACATTTTCCATGGGTTTAGATGTAGAGCTTTAGTTCTTCCGCCTGAGAGACAGTGAGCAAGAAAAGTAAGGGAGAAATGCTATAGGAACACTCTTGAGTATGCTGGAAGCAAGTGAGGACTGTTCTGTAATCTCACTATGCTTCCTTGTGAAACACAATTCTAGACCATTCTCTGACCTGATGTTTTGCTTGCTGAGAGCATTCTCTGATGGGAAACACCAAGAGAGACACAAGGCCTGCTGAGATAACAGAGAGCCTGTTGTCCTCCTTGTCCACTGTCCTGTCAGTGCCTACTGCTTTCCCTGTCTTCTGGTTCTTTTCCTTCCTCTCTCGGCTCTTTTCAGGTTCTCTGCTTTGCTCTTATCTGCTTTGCATGGCTCCTGGCTCCTGCTTTCCCCTCACCATCACCACCTTGCACCATCTCCTTGCTTCAACTTCCAGTGGTTTTGTCTAGTCTATGAGTCCAACTTAAGGCAGCAACAAGGTGAGACACACAGCAAATATTTGCAGGACAGAATCTGAGAGGTCCAGCAGTGGGTATTGTCCTCCAGAGCATGCTTGAAGACTCCCCGAGACCACCCGAAGCTGGCCACCACCCAGAAGCTGGCCCTCACCTGGAGGCTGGCCCTCATCTGCAGGCTGGCCCTCACCCAGAGGCTGGCCCTCACTTGCAGGCCGGCCCTCACCTGGAGCCTGGCCCTTACCTGGAGGCTGGAGCTCACCTGCAGGCTGACTTTCACCTGGAGGCTGGCCCTCACCCGGAGGCTGGCCCTCACCTGGAGGGTCCTCACCTGGAACCTAGACCTCACCTGGAGACTGGCCCTCACCTGGTTGCTGGCCTGCACAGGTGCAGCATATCCCCCACTTGGTTTCCTGACCTTTCTCAGGCCAGGCAGAAGCCACACCTAGTCTCTGCTTTCTCTAGTCCCTACTGGTCCTGTTGTCATATTCTGTTCCTAAGAGCTCCAAGCGTGTATATTCACATGAACAGAAAGTAGCTTGCAAAAACAGTTAACAGGTATTGACCCTGTACACCAGGTATTCTGCCAACTGCCTTATATCCATTATGCACTAAGGGTTTGTGTTTCCTCAGGATTCATTTGTTGAAGCTCTGGTGCCTAGTGTGGCTATATTTGGAGGTGGGGCTTCTGAGGAAGTAATAAGGTTAAATGAGGCCATAAGGAGGAGGATTCTGATCCAACAGGATTAGTGTCCTTATAAGAAGAGACAGCAAAGCGCTCACACACCATGAAAAGCAAGCAGATGGCTATCTGCAAACCTAGGCCAGAACACTCACCAGGCACCCACTCTACTGGCACCTTAAGTTTGGACTTCCACTCTCCAGAACTGTGAGAAAATAAATTTCTATTGTTTAAGCCATCCAGTCTTTTTTTTGTTATGATATTTTTTATGGCATCCTCAGAAGACTAATACATGCACTAGTTAATTTAATCCGCTCAATAATCACATTAGGTGTTATAACTTATTTCCATTTAAAAGACTGAGAAAATGGAGGCACAGGGAGGGCAAGTCATCTACCCCCAAACACCCAATTATTAAATGGTAAAAGGATTTGAACCCAGATAATCTCAGTCAAGAACCCAAGTTCTTAGCAACTCTAGCTTTGCTTGGGCCTATACCATCAAACCAAAAAAATACACCCTGCTTAAGTTATGGAGGAAGCAAACTTCTTTCAAAGTATAAACATGGCAAAGGTAGTTTTGCAAAAAAATTGTTTTCCGTTCAGAAGTATTGAATTTGACTTAAGACACAATGACAGTGAAAATGAATGAATTAATAGTGGGTTAAATCATCGGCATTTATGTAATTTTTATTGAATTCAAAATCTTTTTGATTTACATAATTACATTTAATATTCACTAATTTTCAATTTCATAAATGTATTTTCAGATTTCCATTCATTGCTAGTAAGCCTTAAATCACTCTGCCATGCAGTCTCGGCTGAAAAGACACAAGCCCTGCTTTGAGGAGGTCACTCATGGTGGGGAAACAAACATGTACACCAGGGCAGGGCCTGACACATTTACACAGTAAATATTTTTTCAAGGCTCTACCATGGGCTAAGTGCCATAAGAATGATGGTAAGAGGACTAGGAGTTTGCAAGAGTGTGTGTGTGTGAGTGTGTGTGTGAGAGAGTATGTGTGTGTGAGTCTGGTGAGCATGGGTGTGAGAGGGCCCTCAGAGAGGGAAAGCAGTGTGAAAAGCCTTGGAAGTGTGAACAGATCAAATGTGTGTGTGTATGTGAGTGTGTGTAAGAGTGTGTGTGTGTGTGTGTCTGGTGGGCATGGGCATGAGAAGGCCTTCAGAGAGGGAAAACATTGTGAAAAGGCTTGGAAGAGTGAACAGATTGAGCGTGTGTGTGTGTGTGTGTGTGTGTGTGGGGGGGGGGGGGTTGGGTGTGGATAGAAGAGGACATTCAGTAGAGGAAAGGACTTGTGATGCATGATGAAGAGGTTGAACAAGATTTATTTTTTCTATTTTATTTTTTGGTGTCTTCTCTCTCAATAGAAACCAATATTTTACAGAATGTGGGACTGAAGTTATAAGTGTAAAATCCTGACAGCTAGAAAATTATTTTTGTGCTGTGCATTTAAACTTAAGCAAGGCTTGCATATGTGAGGGCTTGCACAATATCTCAGCTCCAGTCCTTGTGGCTGGCTCAGTGGGAAGATGCTGAGCCAGGTGCCTAGTGCCAGCCTAGAGTGAGGAGGATACAAATATCTATCAAAGCAATATGAACATATTGTTTTATAAAAATTATATACAAGGGGCTGGGTGCAGTGACTCACACCTGTATTCTCAGCACTTTGGGAAGCCTAGGCGGGTGGATTACTTGAGCACAGGAATTCAAGACCAGCCTGGGCAACGTAGTGAGATTCTGTCTCTATAAAAATACAAAAATTAGCCAGGCCTGGTGGCATGTGCCTGTAGTCCCAGCTACTCAGGAGGCTGGGGTGGGAGAATCACTTAAGCCTGGGAGGTTGAGGCTGCAGTCAGCTGTGATAGCACCACTGCACTCCAGCCTGGGTGACAGAGCAAAACTCTGTCTCGAAAAAAAAAAAAAAAAAAAAAAAAGAAAGAAAGAAAGAAAAAGAAAAAGAAAGAAAGTATCATATACAAGGACTTGGAACACAATGCATCAGTCTCTGGCCAAAAATCTTCCCAAGTTCAGCTTGGGAAGAGGAGACGATTATTTGTAATTCATTTAATAGTATCTGTTTTGAATTCTTCTCATGGTTCCTCCATGTCAGTAAGTATATGACTATAGTCCTTATCAATTTTAGAAATTATCTACTAATTTCCTGCTCTGACAGATGAGGGATTAGCTCACCTGAAGCAGTTCTTCTGCCATTCATTCCCAAATAGTTATGATATTCTTTTTTCTTTCCTATGTTGGTTACCTTTGAAACTTTAAATATTTACATCACTTTTTCTTGAGTTATCAAATACAGGAATTGTTTCTCAACTTTGCTTTTTATAAGTTGAAAATATTAGTCTCCTTACTCCTTACTGCAGGGTTTATCTCTCATTTTATCCCCTACTTTGCCATTTGTAGTTTTCCACTAACATCATCATGGCTGAAATATTTAGATTGCTTTCTGTGTGCATAATGAAGATTTGTTTAGGGGTTCAGTCTAACTGTACAAAGTTAGTAAATCACGGTTACATTGTTAAGAGTACATACAGATTGCTCATTACGGGGTCAAATAGTTGGCTTTGATTACGTTTTTGTACCTTATGTAGGTTTGTTTTTTTTCTGTTGTTCTGATTGCCTCTTCTCCCCCTGCTTTTTGTGTTTATTGCCTTTTTAAGCCGCACACATAGTATCATATCTCTGGAAACAACCTTGCCCCTTGTTTTCCAGTTTCCTGTGTCCCATGTCATCCTGACTTTTCGTTTACTCCTTCATTTTGCCAGATCAGATCCTCAAGTATCTTCTGACAATGAATGTGGAGGAGGTAAACTTTAAGGATCCTTGCAAACCTGACAAAAATTTTATTATGTCACTTTACTAATATTTTGGTAACATATAGAATTTTAGGTGGCAAATAATTTTCTTTCAGTTCTTTGGAGGCATTTCTTATTTGTCTTTTAGCCTCAGTTGCAGTTAATGAGAAGCCTTTTGCGTAATTCTTGTTTATTTGTAAGCGAACTCTTTCATCTTTCTGAAAGCATTACAATTTTTCCTTTATCTCTAACGTTCTGAAATTCCACAATGATGTGCCTGGGAATTGTGATGTCAATAATTGCTCAGATGCAATGTAGCCTTCAAACACACTTCCTGGCAGAGAAAGCATCAGTGTACTTCTTCCTGCATGGCTGACAGAAGAGACAGACTCGCAGACCAAATAAAAATGTGAGGATCACACAGCTTATTAAATCAATTTAAAATGTAATGCATAAAGACAAAAGCTAAGGGAAATCAATTATGTAAGTTAACCCTTAAGTAAGGTTGCAAGCAGGGTAGAAGAACCACACTACTGGTCCTGGGTACACAATCTGTATGTGTCTCTCTCTTCTCTCTCCCTCTCTCTCTCTCTCTCTCTCCTCTCTCCCTCTCTCTCTCTCTCTCTCTCTGCCACATCAGCCTTTCCCACTGATGGTAGCTTAGTAGGACCAAAGTTGGATTGTGTTTAGGCCAGGGAGCCCAGAGATGGAAGCCCCCCAGGGCCATGGCACAGACTTGCCCTGTTGGAGAGATGCAGGGCAGGTAGGTATGTCTGGCCATAGCTATAGCTAGCCAATTAACCTGCTTAGTAGCTATGGGTTTCAGTACTGTTTCTTGAGCAGAGGACATGTGAAGCCAAAATGGTGTTGCTAATGGGTGGTTGGATTAGGCCTCTGAATACTAAATACATCTTGTCTCATGTATATTCAGCAATTTCTGAGTATTCACCGAGCATGGTGAATATTCAATATATCATGACTATTTTGTATCCAGGTGCCTTATGTATATTTAATGCCTCATGAATATTAATTATCTTTTGGTTCTTCCATTCCTTCTATGTATAACACAGACATATTCCACTTACTACATAATCTGTACTTAAGATATCTTAAGTGTTTCATTCCCATCCCATTTGTTTTCTTTTCTCCTATAGCAGAATTGCATCTTTTCAAACAATGCAACTGGACATTCTGGTTATTAACCTTTTTTCATTTATCCTGATATATATATATATATATATATATATATACCCATATATATTTCAGTGGATAGACTTTCACTTTGAGTACTCATGTCTTATTTCATAAATGTTCGTGCACTCTTTCTCTGACAATTTCTTCCCATCAATTTTTCCTTATTTTTGCTTTCTAGAACCCATATTAGTAGAAAGGTCAATCAACTAAATTAATCATTTCTATTGCTTACCTTTTCACTACTATCTCCCTATTCCTCATCTTCTTGTACCACTGTTTGGAAAAATTTCTCAGCTTTCTCTTTCAGTTTGTCTATTAACTTTCTGAATTCTGTAACCACATTTTTAAAACAGACTTTATTTTTTTGAACAGTTTTAGATTTACCAAAACATTGAAAAGACCATACAAAGAGTTCCCATATACCATGTACCCCATTTCTCCTATTAGTAACATCTTACGTTAGTAAGTTACAGTGGTCACAGTTGATAAACCTATATTATATTGATACATTATTATTAACCAAAGCTCATGGATTATTTAGATGTCCTTAGCTTTTAACTACTGTTCTTTTTCTTGACCAGGACCCTATGCAAGCTACCACATTACATGTAATTGCATTGTCTCTTCAGGCTCCTCTTGGCTATAGCAGTTTCTCAGACTTTCCTTGCTTTTGATGACCTTGACTGTTTTGAGGAATACCGATCAGATATTTTGTAGGATGGCCCACTATCTGAATTTATCTAATGTTTTTCTCATGATATTACTGGGTCAGTGAGTTACTGGGAGGAGGATCACAGTGGTAAAGTGCCATTTGCATCACACCATGTCAACAGAACATTCTATCGACCTGATTTATGATGTTTGATGTTGACCTTGATCACCTGGCTGAGACTGTGTTTGTTAAGTTTCTCCACTTCAGAGTTACGCTTTTCCTACTCTTACCCTTTCCACACTGTACTTTTTGGTAGGAAGTCACTATGCACAGTCCACACTCAAGGAATGGGAATTTATGTTCCCCAACTTGAGGGTGAAGCATCTACATAATTTATCTGAAATTCTTCTCCATGGGAGATTTGTCTCAGTAACCACATTTTTAATTTCCAAAATTCCGTTCTTGCTCTTTGATTGTCTCTTTCTCATAGCATCCTATTCATACATGCTGTATCTTCTCTAATTTTTCTGACAATGTCATTGTAGGATTTTGGCAGCAAGGACCTCTTTCGTTCTCTAAATTTCTTTTTCCTTGACAGTTTGCTTCTCTTAGTATTTCTCTGATATTACAGTTTGTTTTCAAATTTCTGGAGACCCTTGCTTACTTATTCGTATTCATATCAAAATCAACAAACAGCAGGGCTCAGAGCTCTGCCTAGGGGAGTAGAGCTTATTGGCCAACGGGCTTCACTTTAGGATGAGTGGGAAGGGAGCTGTCCCTTCTGCTGGTAGCCCCTCTTAACATCAGAATGCAGTTTATTGGAGACATTAACACTCACACTAACTATCCTGGTTAATCTTAGACAGCATGTTTGGTCTCATTAGAGAATAACCTTCTTTATGTTAGTGGGGTTGGGGATGCTAAATGCCTGGCTGCTGGCCATTCTGAGCACTGGATTGGAGGGGTTGCTGTGGGTCCTTTTGTTCCACAGACTGACCATTAAATAACACTCCAATTTTATACCTCACTCCTCACTATTGTTCTCCATTGAACCACATGCAGTTTCCAAGTCTGGAGTGTCCCTGGGACTCTAGCAGGTAGAACCCTAAAGACACTCCAGTCTCTCTCCACACAGGGCAATGGGTCTGGATGTGGCATGCTCCACCCTGCTTCAGTGGTCAGTGCTTTTTCATCTGCTTCCTCCCTCCTGGGAACCTGCTGAGCACTCTCCTACTCTGATTGGCCCCCTCCTGTCCTTGCTGTTATTTCTTGGCATCATTTTAGTGAGGGAGAGGAGAGAAGCATTATGCCATTTGTCACCTTGAACACGGATCTACTTGTTTTAGTTATAAAAATATGGTGAATTAATTAAGGTAGGCTAAATAACTGTAACAAATTAACCCTAAAACATATAAGATATAGTAGCAGCTTCTTTCATATTAGTGTAATGGTCCAAAGTTTCTGGCAGTGGCCTCCCTCAATGCAGGGATTCAGGCACCCAGACTCTACCTTTCCTGTGACTTTGCCATTTCCCAGTGCCTCGCTGCTATCTGCACCTGGCCAGCAGAAGAGGAGACAGAGCAGGGAGGAGACATGCCTGCTTTTTAAAAGCTTTGGGCCAGTGGCATATAGATCACATCCACTCACACTGGACTGCTGAGAACCAGTCCTGTACCCATGGTTAGACTCAAGGAGGCTGGAGACACAGTCCCTGCCTGGGCAGCCACTTGCTAGCTGCACCTGTGTGTGATGAAGGGGAGGATGGATCTGGTTGTGCATTTCTGTGGTCTCCTTTGCCACACATGTACGGGTCGAGGATAGGGGTGACATGCTATGGTAAGAATTGGGCAGAAGATACTTTGCTCAGTGACAATAGCCAGTCTTAATCATAGCAGTGTGTGAGGACACCTTCATCCCTGCATGTGCCCTAAGGCTGTGCCATGCTTCTCATTGAGCTACCCTAGCTGCTTTGAAGGGAAGCTGAAAGGAAACAATGCTCATTTAATAAATCCATGTGTCAGGCATTGTGCTAGGAGATTTACATGCAACCCCGACAACACACATTTTCTTTGAGTCAAAACAAAAGCTGTTGCTCTCTGTTTATGAAATTTGTGCTCCCTGTGGGAAAGGCATAGTATGTGGGGATCTTTTTAAAGAAGTAAGTTGGCAGAAAATTACCATTCACCTACTAAGTGCTAGACATGATGCCAGGTCTTAGGAAGACAAAGATGGGAAAGACTCCATGCCTAATTTCCAGGAGCTCAGATTTCTCTAAAATGCAAACAAATCATCACAATAAAATGTGATAAGTGCTATCGTGGGAGACAGAGGAGAAGGAGAATCTTCTCTGCCTAAAAGGGCAGGGAGGATGGGAAGAGGGGTTCAGAGAAGGTGTCAAAATGGAGATGTCTAGCATTTGAGTAGGGTCTTAAGAGATAGGATTTTTCCAAAGAGAAAGGGGCAGTGGGATATTCAGGCAGAGGGACCAACATACAGAGGTCAAGAGTCATGGATTTTCCAGGCAAGGAATGTGGTGCCTGATACATGGGCATCCCAGGAAGGTGAGGCAGGAGTGGTGATGTGATAGTGAGGAGGAGGATGGTAGCAATCGCCAGCCCACAATCCACTTCCTGCCAGAACTTGCAGTCTCTGGCTGTCTCCCCCTTCTGTCCAACACATTCCAGAGTCAGCTGTTCTCACCAGTAATTTTAGCTTCCTCAGAGAATGGAGTGGACAGCTTACTTGAGACCAGGGCTTCTCAGCCTCCTTAGCATAATTGACATTTGGGGCCAGATAATGCCTTGTGGTGGGGGCTGTGCTGTGCATGATAGAAGGGTTACAGAGTCCCTGCCTCTACTCATTAGATGCCAGAAACACTTCCTATGGTGTGACAACCAAAAATGTCTCCAGACATTGCCCAATGTGCCCTGGGAAGCAGAACGGCCCTGCTTGAGAACCACTGTTTTAGACAAATGTCACCTTTCTCTCATCTACCATAGAATAAAGCATAGGGTTGATATGGTTTGGCTGTGTCCCCATCCAAATCTCATCTTGAATTCCCACATGTTGTGGGAGGGTCTGGGTGGGAGACCCAGTGAATCATGGGGACGGGTCTTTCCTGTGCTGTTCTTGTGATAGTGAATAAGTCTCAGGATATCTGATGGTTTTAAAAACAGGAGTTTCCCTGCACAAGCTCTCTTTTTCCACCGCCATCCATGTAAGATGTGACTTGCTCCTCCTTGCCTTCTGCCATAATTGTGAGGTTTCCCCAGCCACGTGGAACTGTAAGTCCATTAAACTTCTTTTTCTTCCCAGTCTCGAATATATCTTCATCAGCAACATGAAAATGGACTAATACAAGTGTTTTGCAGACAGTGGGTCCATGTGTAAGCTGAGGACACATCTCCTTTGAGCCAGAGGGTCTATTTCATCAGCCAACAGTTCTGCCCTGCTTCAGAGTAGTGTTCTGAGGAGCAGCCAATATACAATAGTTACCCTCTATTTTATATTTTGCTTACTTTAAACATGTCTGCCTTTTATTTTTAATATTAAAGCCAGGGAGACATTTAGTAGACAATTATTTTCTCAAATTGAAGGTCAAGTCACTTTTTAAAAAATAAACTGATTGAGACCCAAGCAGATTAAAAAATATTTTTGAATGCTCTTTCTATCTTTTCAGGACAAAATGACCTCTTTCGTGCTTTATGACCTAACCCTCCCAAAATAATACTTCATTTACTTGCAGATCCCCCAGGAGTCTATCTGGGGCAAGTATCAGTCAGGGTCCCACATTTTCTCAACTACATGTTGACTTTGCTTGCTCGCACATCTGGCATCTAAAACATATGGATTATGCTTTAATCAACAGCCCAGAATATTATCATTTTAGGCACCTGTCAGAGAATTCATCCCAGAATTGACTGCAGCCCAGCATTTGCCAAAATTGCAGTTGAGACATCTGATTTTCAGAGAGACCATCTAAAGGGAACATCAACTCCTGATTCTCTCAGTTCTCTAAGCTCTGCCCCTGCACAAAGTCAGCTCATCAGAAAACAGTAGGTCCAGACTCTGTTATTAATCAAACTTTTCACAGAAGTGCATTTGGTGGGAAAAAGTTGTTATTTCATTTTTTTTTCTTGGTAGAGGGAAATAAAAAAATACCCATCTGTGGAAAAAAATATGTATTTTGCAAAATCATGGTCAAAGTTGCTGCCAATTATAATCCGAGTCCATTTGCTAAGAATGAATCGAGTTCTGGCTCTGGCAGCCAGGCAGGAGGACCAAGCATGTACCTTCAGACAGCAAACAAACTGGTTCCAAGCACAGCACCAGGAAAGGCCAGAGGGAAAGTTTCAGATCTTACCAGGCTGCCAGGATGTTGGGGAGGACTAGAGGCAAAGCAATGAAGCATGTTCTGGGCTGACAGAGTACGCCTGGGGGCTGGGGTGGGGATGGGGGCATCTGCCATACTCAGGAGGGCTATGCCCATGTTTTGGCTCCCTGGAGACTTTCAAAATTAACCCTTTAGACACAAGTGGGTCCTTTGGTGAGCTCCAGGGAGAAAAAATGACATTTTTCCTCCAAGTGAGATGGAGGATGCAGGGCATTTAATTTAACTTGAGAGAGTGAATATATAAATGGACAATGGCCAGACCATACATAAAAATAGGACTCCTTCATAATCTGCAGCAACCTGCACAGGGAGCCAACTGATTATCTATAGTAACCAGCCCAGGAAGCCAACTGATTATCCATAGTAACCAGCCCAGAAAACCAGCCGATTATCTATACTAACCAGCCCAGAAAACCAACTGATTATCTGTAGTAACCAGCCCAAGAAACCAACTGATTATCTACAGTAACCAGCCCAGGAAGCCAACTGGTTATCTACAGTAACAATCCAGGAAACCAACTGAAAGTAACCAGCCCAGGAAACTAATGGGTTATCTATAGTAACCAGCCCCAGGAAGCCAGCCTGCTATGTCAGACTTATAGGAAGTCAGACTACCATCTCTAGCAATAATCCAGGAAGCCAAACAGTAACCCCAAGTAGACTTGATTAAAACTGACAGCTTCCCTAATTTTTGTCCTCACCCCAACTTAGGACCAACTAGAGAAACCCAAATATACACTCCTAACCAACCTCCTAGGATGCCCTGCTTCTAATTAGCTCAACTGCAGCTTCCCTATGCCAACAGCCTCCGATCAGGGGACACCTGAAGCCTTTTCTTTCTTCCATGATGAAGTTTTTCCATTCAGAGCTGCGCAGCGGAAGCGTGCTGGGCCCATAAAGTTTTCCCACTCCTCTGCCTGCCTTTGATTTTCTGCCAAATACGAGTCATGGTGGCTGACTGTCTTGCAATTGCAAATTTTGAATAAGTAGTTTTTGCTTGTTTTCATTTGATTGGTCTCTGTTTATTCTCACAGAATTTTGAAAGTAATGTAACCTAATCTTCAACTCCAAGCAAGTAAAGCATGCTAGAGCAATACCCATGGAGGGGCATGCATGTAGCACGGTCCCACCCCGTCCATACATGTGCACCCAGTTTCTTCAGTCTGGAATGGTCTTGTCCCCTCTCTTCCCCCTGGAGGAATCCTACCCATCCTCCCAGGCTTAGCATGAACATTTCTGCTTCTGAGGACACTTCCCTGCCTGTCATCAGCAAAATCCCCGGAGTTCCCTTATTCCTCCATGTTAGAATGATGACAGCAGTTCAGCATAAAATGTCAACAGGAAAAAAAGACACATTTCCTGAGTCATTATCTATTTCCTGAAGGCTTTTTACATGTGACATTGCACTAAATCCTCCCTTAACTTTGTGAAGTAGGAACCGCTTCATCCATTTCCCAAGTGGTGAAAGCAAGACTGTAATTCATTTTACAAAATTGAAGATGTATTTCTCTTTCCCAGTTCCCTTTTGAGCTTCTTATTAAGATTATTTCTGATGAATCTTACTTCTTTAATGCAGAGCAAATTCTGGACAAATGAAAGCTGTTGCATCCAGGCTTGGGGACTGAATGAATAAATAAATGAATGTGTTATCATGGGGCAGAAAAAATGAATTTGTTTACAAGCTTAGTCTGGCTTAAATGACTCATTACTCAAAAGCATAGACTGTATGGTTCCCATAGGTAAAGGGATCTAACTCAAACTTTTTTATCCATCCAGACCCCGTTTCTACGGACAGGAGATGAGTCATAAAATTCCAGGTGGAGGCGTCAAGTGTTTCCAGCTCTGGCTGTGTTGGTTTGGAGGCTTTGATGCCTGTGGGTCACGTTCTGAAGACTTACCAGGGAGCAGCAAGTGAGAAGACAAATGTCAGCAGGTGATCTATAATCTGTGCTTAAGCACTGGGGGAAGAAAACACTTGGTAAGCAGTGTATGAGAGAATGCATCATTTTGCCCAGCCTTAGGGAGTCTGCATCTTTGGTGCTTTTTATTTATTTAATTATTTTAAACATTTTTATGGAAAAGTTGTCATAGCAACAACATCAACAAATATTTTGAAGTGAAAAATTCTATTTCCAGCACCTTCAAGTAATAATTTTCATTTTTTGCTCATTTTCCACCCATGTCTAACCACACATAAGCATTTTATATACTTGTGACCACAAAGCAATGTCTATTTTGTGTCCTGCTTTTTTGCGTAACATCATGCCAAAAATATTTTCTGTTTCTGAAGGCTTCATATGTAAAATGTTCCTCTGCCTAACATTTCATACGTTACTAAACTATTCCCACATTGTTAGGTAATTAGTTCACTTCTCACATTTTTACCATTTTTTAGGACATGTTGCCAAAAGCATCTTCTTGCATATAACTATTTATTCTGATTATTGCCTTAGAATGAATGCAAAGGAATAGTGTTTCTGACATCTTTGTGGCTTCTGCTACGTTACTACCATGTTGCTTTGCAGAAGCACTTCTGCTAATTTAGAAAGCCAGCGGTTTGAGGAGGATGCCTTGTTATGAAGCCTGTGCAGACTTATCCTTAGGGTGGAGGGCTAGACAGTCAGTAGATGCAGCATCTCCTTAAAAAGAATTAAAAGGCATTTGCTGAGGTAGCCATGTGGCCTGCACATGTGGGAAAAATTAACTCCAAGGCTGCCTTGATTAGAATTTTTCTGAAGCAAAACTATTTTGCTCTGGATATGTGAACTCTTATAATGGTAATAGAGGGTTTTCCTTTTCTCTCTTCTGGGTTTTGCATCTCATAGACCTAGGTGTGACTACAAAACCAGAGACTGGCTTTTGCAAGCAGTCTCTGGACTGCTTGTAATTCTTGCTGGAATTCTTTTTTTTATTTTTATTTTTTATTTTATTTATTTATTTTTATTATTATTATACTTTAAGTTTTAGGGTACATGTGCACAATGTGCACGTTAGTTACATATGTATACATGTGCCATGCTGGTGTACTGCACCCATTAACTTGCCATTTAGCATTAGGTATATCTCCTAATGCTATCCCTCCCCACTCCCCCCACCCCACAACAGTCCCCAGAGTGTGATGTTCCCCTTCGTTTGTCCATGTGTTCTCATTGTTCGATTCCCATCTACGAGTGAGAACATGCAGTGTTTGGTTTTTTGTCCTTGCGATAGTTTACCGAGAATGATGATTTCCAATTTCATCCATGTCCCTACAAAGGACATGAACTCATCCTTTTTTATGGCTGCATAGTATTCCATGGTGTATATGTGCCACATTTTCTTAATCCAGTCTATCATTGTTGGACATTTGGGTTGGTTCCAAGTCTTTGCTATTGTGAATAGTGCCGCAATAAACATACGTGTGCATGTGTCTTTATAGCAGCACGATTTATAGTCCTTTGGGTATATACCCAGTAATGGGATGGCTGGGTCAAATGGTATTTCTAGTTCTAGATCCCTGAGGAATCGCCACCCTGACTTCCACAATGGTTGAACTAGTTTACAGTCCCACCAACAGTGTCAAAGTGTTCCTATTTCTCCACATCCTCTCCAGCACCTGTTGTTTCCTGACTTTTTAATGATTGCCATTCTAACTGGTGTGAGATGGTATCTCATTGTGGTTTTGATTTGCATTTCTCTGATGGCCACACACTGGAATTCTTACCTGCAAACAGAAGCCCATCTTTCAAAGATCTTTCCATGGGAACCTCTCGTATAATTGCTTAAACAGGAAAACTTTCTTAGGGAATTGCATTCATGGCCAGTTTTTAAACTACAAAAGGAAACTTAGACTAATTTTATTTTTTATTTATTCATTTTTTGTTTGTTTGTTTGTTTTTTTGAGACGGAGTTTCGCTCTTGTTGCCCAGGCTGGAGTGCAATGGTGTGATCTTGGCTCACTGCAACCTCCGCCTCCCGGGTTCAAGAGATTCTCCTGCCTCAGCCTCCCGAGTAGCTAGGATGACAGGCATGCACCACCATGCCTGGCTAATTTTGTATTTTTAGTAGAGGTGGGCTTTCTCCATGCTGGTCAGGCTGGTCTCGAACTCCTGACCTCAGGTGATCCACCTGCCTCAGCCTCCCAAAGTGGTGCACATCCAGCCCAATTTATCTTTTTATTTCCGCAAGAGATACTCACCAGTTTGACGAGCAAGCAGTGAAAAGTAATCCAGGCTCGTATGTCAAGTTCATAATGATAATTATAGTTGCCATCCTGGGAGCACTCACTGTGTTACAGGTTCAGTGCTGAGTCTCATCTGGATCATTCCACTGGCCTCCTCCCTGTGGCCCTGCTTTCACTCTCACCCCTACTATCTAATCCCCACACATCAACCAGAGTGATCATCTCAGAACACAAGTCAGATAGATCACTCCTTTGCTCAAAATCCTTCAGTGGTTTCCATCTCACTTGGAGTGCAAACCCAAGTCCTCACGGGAGCCTGCCCCTCACCCCTTCTTATCTCCCACTGCACCCCCTCACTCCCTGTATTAGTCAGTTCTCATGCTGCTAATAAAGACATACCGAAGATTGGGTAATTTATAAAGGAAAGAGGCTTAAGGGACTCACAGTTCCACATGGCTGGGGAGGCCTCACAATCATGGCAGAAGACAAAGAAAGAGCAAAGGGATCTCTTACATGGCATGAGGCAAGAGAGAGCATGGGCAGGGGAGCTCCCACTTATAAAACCATCAGATCTTGTGAGACTTATTCACTACCGTGAGAATAGTATGGGGAAACCACCCCAAGTTTCAATTATCTCCACCTGGCCCCACCCTTGACATGTGGGAATTGTTACATTTCAAGGTGAGATTTGGGTGGGGACACAGCCAAACCATATCACTCTCTTCCAGCCATGTTGAACCCCTGGCTGTTCCTCAAACGTTCCAAACACGCTCTGACTTCAAGGTCAATGGAATGTGAGCTGTATATTGCACGTGCCTAGACATAAAGTATTCCCCACTACTAAGTGATGGAGCCCAAACAATTCTCCTGAATGCTGACTGCAGACCACATTTGGTTGTCTCTATTCTGTGAGTTTAAATGCAGATAGAACACATCGCAATAAAACTATGGGCTTTGATTAGCAGTGAGTGATATGTGATCTGAAGATTTTGGGGGGTGGCAAATGCTTATATTTTGTCTATTAATTTAATATCCCCCAATAAAATTGACTGCAAGTGTTGGCTGAAGGATTGAGCCATGACCTTGTCTGTTTGGCATTGCAGGTATTTCCAGGCAAGCAGTGGGTGTATCCACATGATATTCTGCAATTTGTGATTTAGGGCAGGGATTGGTAAAATTTTCCTATACAGAGAGAGAGATTAAGTATTTTAAGCATTGCAGGTC
Source organism: Pongo abelii (assembly GCF_028885655.2). Classification (NCBI taxonomy): domain Eukaryota; kingdom Metazoa; phylum Chordata; class Mammalia; order Primates; family Hominidae; genus Pongo; species Pongo abelii. Next base: position 66,653,450 of record NC_071988.2, read on the forward strand.
ATTGTAGCATGAACAAAACTTTATTTACAAAAGAAGGAAGTGGTCAGGTTTTCCAGTCCCTGATCTAGGGGCACATGTGGGAACTCAAGCCAATATTTGGGAGCACAGGTCTGACATGGGAGTTCCTCATTGGAAAATAAATCACATTCTTTTTTTTCTTATACTTTCAGTGTCTGGCACCTCACCTGGCATATAGGAGACATTCAGTAAAAACCTTTTGAAATAAATGACTGAATGAATGAATGTATAGAGTTTGGAGTGCGTAGATCTTTTTCTATATGTGCAGAGAGATCTTGTTCATTCACAAATTTATTAGACAACATTTATTGAGTGTCCCCTGTGTGCCAGACACTGGGGCTCAGTAAAAAAGATGGGATTTGCATCAGACCTCACAGAACACAGAGTCAATTTGGGGAGACAGATGTTCAAGGAAGACTATCAGCAAAATGTGAAAATTGTTAACACAGAGGAAGTTCAGGGGATTTTAGAAGCACTTTGGGTTGGAGGACACTCTGTGGTATGGTCCAGGAGTGTTCACTAGCCTCTGCGCTTGTCAATCAAGCAGCAGCAATGGCACAAACCCACAAATGCAGGGAACAGAGCTTATGTAAGTGAGGGACGTGGTCATCTTTGTAAACATGAATAAACTGTTTAGCTGTAAGCACTGTATTCAATAAGGGAGGTTCAAACTGCTTGCATAAGAGGGCTTTCTAGCTATTAATCAAGTGGAAATCACTGTTGTGAAGGCTGTATTAGGAATTTTGAACACCATTTGATTTCTCTTCAAGCCTCTTTGAGAGAGTATTATGTTCAGAGCCAGCCTTTTAACAATGCACTATATTTAATCTGTTTATCACTTTTTTGACCTTTTTCTCTAAAAATTATTTCCATTATTCCAAATTTCATTTTGCCTTTGCTATACCTCTTTTGTAAATTTTTCTTTAAGAGATAAAGAACCCATTAAATGCTGTGAAGTCCCCGCCTGCCTTTAATATGGGAGGGATATGGGAGCTCTAATAGAAGGTCACTGGATTGTGAGAAAAATAGATTCACAGTGGGCACAGATTTCTTTTTGTACATATGCTGGCAGCAGTGCCTCGCTGTAACTATAAGAAAAATGGTAAACTCCATCCTTGCACTTTATTAGAATGACGTTTCTTACATTAAAACTGGTCAAACTATAACAAAAGGCCTAACATTCACGTCATCAGAGTTCTGAAGAGAGATGAAAAAGATGGGGCTGAAAAAGTACTTGAAGAAATAATGGCTGAAAACTTCCTAAATTTGACAAAAGATATAATTTAACAGTTGCAAGAAGCTCAGTGAACCCCAAACAGGGTAAGTTTAAAAAAAAAATCACACCAAGACACATCATATCAAACTTCTAAAAATTAAAGACAAAGAAGGATACCTTGAAAGTAGTGAGAGGGAAGCAAAACCTTACCTGAGGGGAAAACAAATCAAATGACGATGCATTTCTCATCAGAAACCATGGAGGCTAGAAGAAAGTGGTACAACATTTTCCAAATGCTGAAAGAGAAAAACTGTCGACCGAGACTCATAGTCCCAGCAAAAATATCCTCAGGAATGAAGCAGAAATCAAAACATTCTCAAAGTAAAATGAAGATAATTTGTCATTAGCATACCTGCCCTAAAAGGATAGCAAACTGACCTTCTCTGAGCAGAAAGGGAACCATAAAGGAAGAAACCCTGAATCATCAAGAAGGAAGAAAAAAACACAGTAAGCATGATATTGTGATACAATAAAGCATACGGTAGTCCTCCCTTATTTTTGGGTGATATTCTCTAAGACCCCTGGTGAAGGCCTAAAACTGTGGACAGTACTGAACCCTATATATACATATATACTGTGTTTTTTCATATACAAACATACAGGCTCACACCTGTAATCCTAGCACTTAGGGAGGCTGAGGCAGGAGGGTCGCAGGAGCTCAGGAGTTTGAGACCAGCTTGGGCAACATACAGAGATCTCCTCTCTATAAAAATACTAAACAAATTTTTAAAAATTTAAAAAAGAAAGCATTTAATAAATATGTATGATAAAGTTTAAGTTATAAATTAGGCATAGTAAGAGATCAACAATAATAACTTATAATAAAATAAAACAATTATAACATTATACTGTATAAAAGTCATGTGAATGTGGTCTCTCTCTCTCTCTCTAAATATCTTATCATATGTAACATTTTCAGACTGCAGTCAACCACTGGTAACTGAAACCTTGGAAAGTGAAACTGCAGATAAGGGGGACTACTGTATATATTTTGGTTTTTATCTATAGTCCTGGCTCAGAGCTCCTAAAACATTTGTAAAATCCCGAGTAACTGAAGCAATAGGAGTATTTTTGTTAAAGTATTTGGCCTTTTGTCACCTGTTCTTGAAACAGCTCCCAAGCAGTAAAAGATGTATTTTTCGTTATTCATAACAAACTGCTTTCAACCACACCTGAATTTATATTAACAAGGTGATTTTTGGAAAGCCCACAGAAAACACAAAATGTGGGGCTCACTGCTAGGAAAACTAGTCATGAGATTGGAGGGTTGGAACTTTTAGCCCCACCCCCCAACCTCCAGGGAAGGGAGAGGAGGGGTTGAAGGTTGACTTGGTAACAAAAGGCCAATGATGTAATCAATCATATCTATGTAATGAAGTCTCCATGTACATACAAAAGGACAGGCCGAGTGCGGTGGCTCAGCCTGTAATCCCAGCACTTTGGGAGGCCGAGGCCTGCGGATCACGAGGTCAGGAGATCTAGATCATCCTGGCTAACGTAGGGAAACCCCGTCTCTACTAAAAATACAAAAAATTAGCACGGTATAGTGACATGCGCCTGTAGTCCCAGCCACTAGGGAGGCTGAGGCAGGAGAATCTCTTGAACCCAAGAGGCGGAGGTTGCAGTGAGCAGAGATTGCACTACACCCTGGGCGACAGAGCGAGACTTCGTCTCAAAAAATAAAAAAAAAAAAAAAGAAAGAAAGAAAATACAAAAGGACAGTTGGGCGCAGTGGCTCAGTTGGTAATCTCAGCACTTTGTGAGGCTGAGGCTTGCGGATCACGAGGTCAGGAGATTGAGACCATCCTGGCTAACACAATGAAACCCCATCTCTACTAAAAATATAAAAAATTAGCCAGGCGTGGTGGCTCACACCTGTAATCTCAGCACTTTGGAAGGCTGAGGCTTGCGGATCACGAGGTCAAGAGATCGAGACCAACCTGGCCAACATGGTGAAACCCCATCTCTATTAAAAATGCAAAAATTAGCTGGGCATGGTGGCACATAATCCCAGCTACTCGGGAGGCTGAGGCAGGAGAATCACTTGAGATAGCGCCACTGCACTTCAGCTTGGAGATAGAGCTTCTTCTCTTCTTCTTCTTCCCTTAAGCTTTCTAAAATATATTTGGTGGTGAAAGCAAAAGTATAACACTGTCTACTGTGGTTTTAAATGTAGAGGAAATTGTTACAATAATTACACTATAGATGAGGAAGGATAAAGGAATATAAAGAGAAGTAAGTTTCTATACTTCATTCGGACTGGTAAAATGACAACACCTGTAGAATGTCTTATGTATATTTATTACCTATTATTATTACCTACTAATATAAGGTAATATGTAGAGCAACCACTAAAAAAGCAATATTTAGATAACAGTAGAAAATTCTATAGGCACATCAAAATTGAATTCTAAAATATGTTCAAGTAACTCACACGAAAGCAGGAAAGAGAAAGAGACATGAAAAATAGACATCACAGGCTGGGTGTGGCAGCTCACGCCTGTAATACCAGCACTTTCGGAGGCCGAGGTGGGCAGATCCTCTGAGGTCAAGATCTGCCTGGGCAACATGGTGAAACCCCATCTCTACTAAAAATACAAAAATTAGCTGGGGATGGTGGCGGGTGCCTGTAATCCCAGTTACTTGGGAGGCTGAGGCAGGAGAATGGCTTGAGCCCAGGAGGCAGAGGCTGCAGTGAGCCAAGATTGCGCCACTGCACTCCAGCCTGGGTGACTGAGCGGGACTCTGTCTCAAAAAAAAAAAAAGAAAAAGAAAAATAGACATCACAATTACCTAATACATGTGGGACTTAAAACCTAGACGACAGGTTGATGGGTGCAGCAAACCACCATGGCGCATGTATACCTATGTAACAAACCTGCATGTTCAGCACATGTATCCCAGAACTTAAAGTAAAATAAAAAAGAAAGAAAAATAGACATCAAACAAAACAAAATTTAAAATGGCACATTTATGCATAAACATTAATTACGTTAAATGTAAATGGTCCTAATAGACCAAATAAAAGAGAGATCGGTGTAGTGGGTTAAATAAGACTCAGCTACAGATGGTCCCAACTTATCATGGTTCGACTTATAATTTTTTTACTTTAAAATGGTGTGAAGCAGTAGGAATTCAGTGGAAACCATACTTTGAGTACCTATACAATCATTCTGTTTTTCACTTTCAGTACAGATTACATGACCTATTGAGCACTTTATTATAAATAGACTTCGTGTTAGATGATTTTGCCCAACTGTGGGCAAATGTAAGTGTTCTGAGCATGTTTAAGGTAGGCTAGGATAAGCTATGATGTTCAGTAGGTTACATGTATTAAAGTATTTTTGACCTAGAATATTTTCAACTTATGATGGGTTTATCAGAACATAATAAGCTGAGGAGCATCAACATATGCCAAGAAGCTAAAAGAAACTCACTTTAAATATAATGATATAGGCCAGTGGAAAGCAAAAAGATGGAAACGGTTACATCATGTACACACTAATTAAAGGAAAGCAGAAGTGGCTATTTTAACATCATATAAAGTGGACTTCAGAGCAAAGAAAATTATTGGAGACATAAAGGAACATTATGTAATGGCAAAAGGGCCAATCCACACAGAATTCATAGCCTAAATGTGTATGCAACAGAGTTATAAAGCATGTGAACAGAAAGGTGAAATAGATAAGTCTATAGTTATAGTTGGTGACTTCAACACTCTCAACAATTTATATAACAACAACTAGATATAAAATTAGCAAGGATATTGAAGAACTCAACACCAGCATCAACTAACGACATCTATTGAGTATTTATAAAACATTCCACCTATCTATAGCAGAATGCCTCTTGTTTTGAAGTGCTCATGAGATATATACCAAGATCAACCATATCCTGGGCCATAAAACAAACCTCAAAAAATTTAAACAAATAGCAATTATACAGAGTGTGTTCTATGACCACAAAAGAATCACACTAGAAAAGATAACAAAAAAATCTCCAAACACTTGGAAACAACACACTTCTAAATAATTCGTGGATCAAAAAAGAAGTCTCAAGGAAAATAAAATACATAGAACTGAATGAAAATGGAAACACAACACAACAAAATTTATAGGACACAGTTAAGCAGTGCTGAGGGGTAAACTTATAGCACTAAATGCATACATTAGAAAATAACAAAAGTGTTAAATAAATAATATAAGCTATCATCTCAAGAACCTAAGTAAAGAAGAGAAAACTAAATCCAAAGCAAGGAGACGGAAAGAAATAATAAAAAGAAGAGTAGAAATTGATGAAATTGAAAACAGAAAAAAATGTAGAAAACCAATGAAAGAAATTGCTGGGCCTTAGCAAAGGTCAATCATATTTACAAACCGCTAGCAAGACTGACAATGAAAAAAAGAAGGTACAAATTACCAACATCAGGAAAGAAACAAAATATCACTACAGACCTTATGGACCTGAAAAGAATAATAAGAGAATACTCGGAGCATCTCTACAAACATAAACTTGATGTTTGTTGGTGGCAGATTTGACATTATGTTGGTATAACTTGGTAAATTTAGATAAAATGGACCAATTCCTCAAAAAACACCAACTACCATAAGTCATCAAATATGAAACAGATAATTTGAACAGCTCTATAACTATTAAGGAAATTGAATTTGTAATTTAAAATTTTCCCCAAAGAAATCTCTAGGCCCGGCAGGGCTCAGTGCCTCATGCCAGTAATCCCAGCACTTTGGGAGGCCAAGGTGGGCGGATCACGAGGTCAAGAGATAGAGACCATTCTGGCCAACATGATGAAAACCTGTCTCTACTAAAAATACACAAATTAGTTGGGCGTGGTGGCATGCACCTGCAGTCCCAGCTACTCGGGAGGCTGAGGCAGGAGAATCGCTTGAACCTGGGAGGTGAATGTTGCAGTGAGCCAAGATCACGCCACTGCACTCCGGCCTCACAACAGAGTGAGACTCTGTCTCAATAAAAAAAAAAAAAAAGAAATGTCTAGGCCCAGATTGTTTCACTGGAGAATTCTACCAAACTTTAAAGGAAAATTAACACCAATTCTATACAATCTCTCCACACAATAGAAGAGGAAGGACTACTTCCCAGTTCATTTTATGAAGTTAGTGTTGATACCCAAAGCAGAAAAATATCATACATGAAAACTACAGACTAATATTCCTCATTGATATATAGTTGCAAAACTTATTTAATAAAGGAAGTCCACTCTCACTACTCTAATTAAACTTAATGTTGGAGGTTGTGCAATAAAGCAAGGAAAGGAAATAAAAGACATACAGACCATAGGGAAGGAATAAAACTGTTCTTATTTGCAAATGATGTGTCTGTCTACATAGAAATGCCAAGATATTTACCAAAAAAACTCCCAAAAATAATAGGTGAATTCATCAATGTCACAAAACTTAAGATAATATGCAAAACATATTAAAGAACATAAAAATGTTCAAAATGTAACATTCAAAAATGTAATACCATTTAAAATTAAAGAGAAAGGCAGAGGAACTTTCAGGTATAAATATAACAAAATGTATACAGGGCTTGTATGCTGAAAACTACAGAACTCTGAAAGAAATCTAAGAAGATCTAAATAAACAAGAGTTGTGGCATGTTTATGGACTATAAGACTCAACATAGCAAAGATGTCAATTCTCCCCAAATTGATATACAGATTTAATGCAATTCCTATCAAAATATCAGCAAGATTTTTAATAGACATAGACAACATTATTCTAAAATTCATGTGGAAAGGCAAAAGAAATAGAATAGCTAAAACCATTTCTAAAAAATAAGAGCACAATGGGAGGAGGTATAATAGCCATACTTATTATATAGCTACAGTAGTCAAGACTGTGTGGTATTGTGAAGGGATAGACACACAGATGGTGGGAACAGAATAGAGCAGTGGTTCCCCAGCATTTTTGGTACCAGGGATGAGTTTTGTGGAAGACAGTTTTTCTATGGACCATGGGGGTGAGGTAGAGGGATGGTTTTGGGGTGATTCAAGCATATTACATTTATTGTGCACTTTATTTCTATTATTATTGCATTGTAATAGATAATGAAGTAATTATACAACTCACCATAATGTAGAATCAGCGGGAGACCTAAGCTTGTTTCCCTGCAGCTAGACAGTCCTATCTGAGGGTGATGGGAGAAAATGACAGACCATCAGGCATTAGATTCTCTTAAGGAGCATGCAACCTAGATCCCTCACCTGCACAGTTCACAACAGGGTTTGTGCTCCTTTGAGAATCTAATGCCTTGGCTGATCTGATAGGAGGTGGAGCTCAGGTGGTAATGCAAGCAAGCGATGGGGAGTGGCTGTAAATACAGATGAAGCTTCACTCGTTGGCCTGCTGCTCACCTCCTGCTGTGCGGCTGGGTTCCTAATGGGCTGTGGGGTGGAGAACCTTGGAATAGAGAACCCAGAAATAGACCCCCCCCAAGAAAATATTCGGTTGATATTTACAAAGGTCTAAAGGAAATTCAATGCAGGAAAGAGCTTTCTCGGCAAATGGTGCTAGAGCAATTGGACATCCATAAGCAAAAAAAGTGAATCTTGACCTAAGTCTCACACCTTATAAAAAAATTATGTCGAAATGGATCATGAGCTTAAATGCAAAACTATAAAAATTATAGAAAAAAAGAATATAGGAGAAAACCTCCAGGATCTAGAGCTACAAAGAGTTCTTAGATGGAACACCAAAAGCATAATTCATAAAAGGAGAATTGATAAATTGGACTTTATCAATAAAAACTTTTGCTCTGTGGAAGACCCTATCAAGAAGAGAAGATGAGCTAAAAATGTTTGCAAACCACATATTCAACAAAAGGCTAGTATTTCAAATATACTAGGAACTCTGATAATTCAACAGTAAAAAAAAAAAAAACCCAAGAAGTTTAATTAGAAAATAAGAAAAAGACATAAATATTTCATCCAAGTGGATATGCAGATGGAAAATAAACACACGGAAAGATGCTGAACAACATTAGCTTTTAGAGAAATGCAAGTTAAAACCGCAATGAGCTATCACCACACACTTATCAGAATAACTAAAATTAAAAATAGTGAAAATATAACATGCTGGACAGAATGCAGAGAAAATGAAGCATTTATACATTGCTGGTAGGAATGTAAAGTGGTATGCCACTCTGGAAAACAATTTGATTTTCCAAAAAGAATTAAACACAGAATTACTATTCAACCAAGTAATTGTACTTTCGGGAGTTTTATCCAAGAGAAATGAAGACTTACATTTATACAGACACCTTGTACACAAATATTTATAGCACCTTTATTTGAAATAGCCCAAACTGGAATACAGCTTACACATGAAATCTGTATGTCCAAGAGATATCTGCACTCCCATGTTCCCTGCAGTGTTATTTACAATAGTTGCAAATGGAATTAATCTAATGTTCATGGATGGATGTATGAATACATTTTTTACAAAATGTTATTCAGTCTTAAAAAAGGAAACCCTGTCACTTGTGACTACATGAATAAACCTAGAGGACCTGTCCTTCAGTGGCTGAATGGTTAAACAGACAGTGATGCATTAATAGCATATACTACTACTCAGTGATGAAAGGAAGAAACTGTTGATACATGAAACAACCTAGATGAATTTAAGTGAGTTCAGATGCCAAAAGATTACATATTATATGATTCCATGTATATAACATTCTTGAAGTAATAAAATTATAGAAATAGAGAACAGATTAGTTGTTGGGGTAAAGAAGGGAGTGGGGGCAGATGAAAGTGGGTATGGTTATAAAAGGGCAACATGAGGGATCCTTGTGGTGATGGAAGTGTTCTGTATCTTGACTGCATCAATGTCAGCACCATGATTGTAATATTGTACAAGATGTTATCGTTAGAAGAAACTGTAATGGGCACATTGGGTTTCTCTGTGTTATTATTTTTTTTACAACTGCAAGTGAATCTAAAATTATCTCAAAATAATAAATCTATTCATTATTCTCCAGCTTTAATAAGGTATAATTGACAAAAAACTATTTATTTATGGTGTCCAATGTGATGTTTTGATATATGTATACATTGTGAAATGGTTGGCGAATTAACATATCTATCACCTCACATATCTGTCATACTTCGTGGTGAGTACATTTAAGATTTAGTCTTTTAGCAATTTTCAAGTACATTATTAATTTTAGTTACTATGCCGTGTATTAGATTTCCAGAACTACCTATTGATCTTAACTGAACTTTGTACCCTTTGACCACTATCTCTCCATCTTCTCCCCTCCTGCCATTCCCCAGCCCCTGGCATCCACTATTCTACTCTCTGCTTCTATGAATTTGCCTTTTTTTTTTTTTTTTTTTGAGACGGAGTCTCACTCTGTCTCCCCCAAGCTGGAGTGCAGTAGCGCCATCTCGGCTCACTGCAAGCTCCGCCTCCCGGGTTCAAGCTATTCTCTTGCCTCAGCCTCCCGAGTAGCTGGGACTACAGGCACCCGCCACCATGCCAAGCTAATTTTTTGTATTTTTAGTAGAGACGGGGTTTCGCCGTGTTAGCTCCTGACCTCGTGATCCGCCAGACTCCGCCTCCCAAAGTGCTGGGATTACAGGTGTGAGCCACCACGCCCGGCCATGAGTTTGACTTTTTAAGATTCCACGTATAAGTGAGATCATGCAATATTTGTCTTTCTGTGCCTGGGTTATTTCACTTGTGTCCTCCAGGTTTATCCACGTTGTTAAAAATGTCAAGGAAATCTGAATGCCAATGGAAGGCTGAATAGTACTTTAAAAAATTATTCATCCATCCATCCGTGAACATTAGGTTAATTCCATTTGTGACTGTTGTAAATAGTGCTGCAATGAACACGGGAGTGCGAGTGTCTCTTAGACATACTGATTTCACTTTCTTTGGTTATATATCCAGAAGTGGGATTGCTGAATCATATGGTAGTTCTATTTTTAATATTTTGAGGACCCTCCATACTATTTTCCATAATGGCTATACTAATTTATATTCCTGCCAATATTACACAAGAGTTCCTTTTCTCCATATCTTTGCCAATACTTATTTTATGTCTTTTTGATAATAGCCATTGCAACAGGCATAAGTTGATATTTCATTGTGGTTTTAATTTACATTTCCCCAATTAGTGATGTTGAGCACTTTTTCATCTGTTGGCCATTTGTATGTCATCTTTTGAGAAATGTCTATTCCTTTGCCCATTTTTACAATTTTAATTGGGTTGTCTTCTTGCTGTTGAGTTGTTTGAGTTCTCTAAATATTTTGGATATTAACCCCTTATCAGGTGTGTAATTTGCAGATATTTTCTCTCATTCCATAATTTGTCTTTATGCTGTTGGTTGTTTTCTTTACTATGCAGAAGCTTTTTAGTTTGATGCAGTCCCATTTGTCTATTTTTGGTTTTGTTACCTGGGCTCCAAAATTATAAGTTTAATTTTTAAAATCTGGTAATGAGAAGCTTAAAAAAATCGGAATCAGGAAGTATTTATTGAGCCCTTACTTTGGCCAGAGACCATTTTAGGAGCTAAGGATACATCAAGGAATCCAAGAATCTAAATCCCTGTCCTCATAGGACATCTATTTTAGAGCAATTGAGAGAGTTAACAAAGATGAAAATTCATAATATAATGTTGAGTATTAGGAAATACTATTACCAAAAATAAAACAACCTAAGGAGATAGAGAATGTTTGGGAGAAAGGATAGAAGGCTTTTATAGATAAATTGTTCAAGGGAAGCCTTTTAGGAGAAGATCACATCAAAATTGCTCAAGGGAAGTCTCAGGAGAAGATGACATCTCTGTGGAGATTTAAGATGATTAGTTTGATTTGGGACATGTTTCACTGAGACACTACCTGGGTATAGATAGCCAGGTAAAGCTGTCCCAAAGGTAGGAATAGAGACAGAATTTGGAGTAATTTTCATGAGGATGAATGTTTAATGGTCGTAGGGCTAAATGAGATAAGTAAGAGTGAGAGCATGCAGAGAGGATAGGAAAAACCAAGGACAAAATCTTTAGGAGTCAGTAGGAATGTTCTACCCCTCCCAGTGAAGGTTGCTTTGAATGAGACTAAGCCAGACTTCCTTAGTTTTCTTTGTGAGTTGCTCCTTTTCTTCTCACCATCCTAATACTGGAGCTTATCAGCCTATAGCCTTGAGGCTCTTTTCTTCTTCATCTCTACCACTCCCTTGGAGATCTAACCCAGCCTGAACCCTTCTCCTGAGCTCTAGACTCTTATATCCAACTGCCTATCTTCACTCCATTCGGGTATCTACCTAATTTTCTTGAATTAAATTTGGGAATATAGGTATTGATAGAGTAGAAATGCAGTTTTTTATATATGTATATTTTATATCTATATTTTATATATATATATATTTATATACATACGGAGAGAGAGAGAGAGATTGAGAGACAGAAAGAGATGGGATCTCGCCATGTTGCTCAGGCTTGTCTTGAGCTCCTGAGCTCAAGCGATCCATCTGCTTTGGCCTCCTAAAGTGCTGGGAATTACAGGCATGAACCACTGTGCCCAGCCTTAGAAATGCAGGGAGTTTCTAACAGATCCTAAAATTTATGAATGTATTTTGATTTCATAGGAGTTGGTGCATCCTGGCCCCAAATTTTAACAAGGCCCTTTCTTTTAAGTTTCCTTCAAATACTGTCTATTTTATTGATATACATCTTTTTGTATACTTTATTTATAGTCCATGTTTTGCAGCTACTAAAGAGGAAAAATATAACACTGGGTGAAAATGAAGAAAGCAGAAATGGAATGGATGAAATGACCTTATTATCTCCTTTTCTGATTTTTTTAAATGGTGGTTCCATTAATATAAATGAGTTTTGCAGAGGGAGATATCATATTGTGAAATAATTCCTATTTCAAGCTCCAAACATATTTTATTCTGAGATGTATGCCTATTCTCTAGTCCACAGCAAACCATTTCCAAGCAGTCAGAAATACCTCATGTAATTAAAAGTCATTCCAAATCAACTTAAAGTTTGGTTGGTTTTATGAATCCTATGTATTTAAGCTAAAAAGTGAAGAACATCCTTACTTATGTTATCACCACATTTAGAACAGAGGTGCAATGAGGCCATTTGCCAATTCCTGTGGAATTTGTTTGCATGTCTTGAGACAACATCACATTCTGCCTCTGCTCTCAATATATAATATTATATATAATATATTAATATCATATATAATATATAATATAACTTCAGTGCCAGTAAAGATGTATTAGTTATCTATCTCTGTGTTACAAATTAGCCCACAACTTGGTGGCATAAAACAACAACATGGATTATCTCTGTTTCCATGGGTCAGAAATCTTAGCTGGGTCTTCTGACTCAAGAGCTATCACAAGCAGGATGAAGACATTAGCCTAAAGCATTCCGTTTGAAAACTGGCACAAGACAAGGATGCCCTTTCTCACCACTCCTATTCAACGTAGTATTGGAAATTCTGGCCAGGGCAATCAGGCAAGAGAAAGAAATAAAGGGTATTCAAATAGGAAGAGAGGAAGTCAAATTGTCTCTGTTTGCAGGTGACATGATTGTATATTTAGAAAACTCCATTGTCTCAGCCCAGAATCTCCTTAAGCTGATAAGCAACTTCAGCAATGTCTCAGTATCAGGGGAAATTCAGCCAGATATCGGGAGAAATTCACTCCCGATATTTCACGTAGGTTCTTTTCTATTTTCCCTAAGTGTCAGCTGGGTTGAGAAATAAAGGGACAGAGGACAAAAGAGAGAAATTTAAAAGCTGGGTGTCCGGGGGAGACATCACATGTCGGCAGTTTCTGTGATGCTCCCTGAGCCTTAAAACCAGCAAGTTTTTATCGGTGATTTTCAAAAGGGGAGAGAGTGTACGAATAGGGTGTGAGTCACAGAGATCACATGCTTCACAAGGTAATAAGATATCACAAGGCAAATGGAGGCAGGGCGAGATCACAGGACCACAGGACCGGGGTGAAATTAAAATTGCTAATCAAGTTTAGGGCACGTATTGTCACTGATAACATCTTATCAGGTGACAGGGTTTGAGAGCAGACAACCAGTCTGACTAAAATTTATTAGGCAGGAATTTCTTCGTCCTAATAAGTCTGGGAGCACTACAGGAGACTGGAGTTTATTTCATCCCTACAGCTGCAACCATAGAAGACAGACTTTCCCAAAGTGGCCATTTCAGAGGCCTACCATCAGGGATGCATTCTCTTTCTCAGAGATGTTCCTTGCTGAGAAAAAGAATTCAGCGATATTTCTCCCATTTGCTTTTGAAAGAAGAGAAATATGGCTCTGTTCCGCCCAGCTCACCGGCAGTCAGAGTTTAAGGTTATCTCTCTTGTTCCCCAAACATTACTATTATCCTGTTCTTTTTTCAAGATGCCCAGATTTCATATTGTTCAAACACACATGCTCTACAAACAATTTGTGCAGTTAATGCAATCATCACAGGGTCCTGAGGGGACATACATCCTCCTCAGCTTACGAAAATGATGGGATTAAGAGATTAAAGTAAAGACAGGCATAGGAAATCACAAGGGTATTGACTGGGGAAGTGATAAGTGTCCATGAAATCCTCACAATTTATGTTCAGAGATTGCAGTAAAGACAGGCATAAGAAATCATAAAAGTATTAATTTGGGGAACTAATAAATGTCCATGAAATCTTCACAATTTATGTTCTTCTGCCGTGGCTTCAGCCAGTCCCTCTGTTCGGGGTCCCTGACTTCCCGCAACATCTCAGGATACAAAATCAATGTGCAAAAATCACAAGCATGCCTGTACAACAAAAATAGACAAACAGAGAGCCAAATCATGAGTGAACTCCCATTCACAATTGCTACAAAGAGAATAAAATACCTAGGAATACCACTTACAAGGGGTGTGATGTACCTCTTCAAGGAGAACTCCAAACCACTGCTCAAGGAAATAAGAGAGGACACAAACAAATGGGAAAACATTCCATGCTCGTGGATAGGAAGAATCAATATTGTGAAAATGGCCATACTGCCCAAAGTAATTTACAGATTCACTGCTATTTCCAATAAATTACCATTGACATTCTTCACAGAATTAGAAAAAACTACTTTAAAGTTCATATGAAACCAAATAAAAGCCCGTATAGCCAAGACAATCCTAAGCAAAAAGAACAAAGCTGGAGGCATCATGCTACCTGACTTGAAACTATACTACAAAGCTACAGTAACCAAAACAGCATGGTACTGGTACCAAAACAGGTATATAGATTAATGGAACAGAACAGAGCCCTCAGAAGTAATGCCACACATCTACAACCATCTGATTTTTGACAAACCTGAAATAAACAAGCAATGGGGAAAGGATTCCCTATTTAATAAATGGTCTTGGGAAAACTGGCTAGCCATATGCAGAAAACTGAAACTGGACCCCTTCCTTACACCTTATACAAAAATTAACTCAAGATGGATTAAAGACTTAAACAAAACACCTGAAACCATAAAAACCCTAGAAGAAAACCTAGGCAATACCATTCAGGTCATAGGCATGGGCAAAGACTTCATGACAAAAACACCAAAAGCAATGGCAACAAAAGCCAAAATTGACTAATGGGATCTAACTAAATTAAAGAGCTTCTGCACAGCAAAAGAAACGATCATTAGAGTGAACAGGCAACCTACAGAATGGGAGAAAATTTTTGCAATCTATCCATCTGACAAAGGGCTAATATCCAGAATCTATAAATAACTTATACAAATTTACAAGAAAAAAAACCAACCCCATCAAAAAGTGGGCAAAGGATATGAACAGACACTTTTCAAAAGAAGACATTTATGCGGCCAACAAACATATGAAAAAAAGCTCATCATTACTGGTCATTAGAGAAATGCAAATCAAAACCACAATGAGATACAATCTCATGCCAGTTAGAATGACGATCATTAAAAAGTCAGGAAACAACAGATGCTGGAGAGGATGTGGAGAAATAGGAATGCTTTTACGCTATTGGTGGGAGTGTAAATTGGTTCAACCATTGTGGAAGACAGTATGGCGATTCCTCAAGGATCTAGAACCAAAAATACCATTTGACCCAGCAGTCCCATTACTGGGTATATACCCAAAGGATTACAAATCATTCTACTATAAAGACACATGGATACATATGTTTATTGCAGCACTGTTCACAATAGCAAAGATTTGGAACCAACCCAGATGCCCATCAATGATAGACTGGATAAAGAAAATGTGGCACATATATACCATGGAATACTATGCAGCCATAAAAAGGGATGAGTTCATGTCTTTTGCAGGGACATGGATAAAGCTGGAAAGCATCATTCTCAGCAAACTAACATAAGAACAGAAAACCAAACACTGCATATTCTCACTCATAAGTGGGAGTTGAACAATGAGAACACATGGACACAGGGGGAGAGGTACATCACACACTGGAGCCTGTCGAGGGGTGGGGGGCTAGGGGAGGGATAGCATTAGAAGAAATACCTAATATAGGCGATGGGTTCATGGGACCAGCAAATCACCATGGCACGTGTATAGCTATGTAACAAACCTGCACATTCTGCACATGTATCCCAGAACTTAAAGTATGGTAAAACAAACAAACAAACAAAAAACAAAAACAGGAAAATGGATTAAAAAAAAAAAGATATCAGCCTGGGCTGCAGTGAACTCAAGGCTAGACTGGGGTAGGAGATGCTTCCAAGCTCACTGACTGGATCGGCAGGATTCTGTCTCTTTTCTCATGAGTCTTTCCATAGGGCAGCCCATGACGTGACTAGTTACTGCATCAGAGAAAGCAAGCAAGAAGATACAGAGAAAGACAGAGAGAGAGAGAATGTGAACAGTACAGAAGTTAGTCTTTTATAACCTACCAATCTTGTAAGTGACATGCCATCACTTTAGCTGCACTCTTGTTGCCAAAAGCAAGTCACTAGGCCCAGCCTACACTCAAGTGTAGGAGAATATATAAGTACCAGGAGGCAGAGACGGTTGGGGGACATTTTAGAGGCAGTCCTGCCACTTGATGCATGGATATTTGTTGAATGAATGAATAATTGCATAAATGAGGTTATATAGTCTGATGCCAATCATAATGAAGGATCAAACTATGGCATCCCAGACAAAGTCAATATGTATCATTGTATACTTACAGGTGAAAGTACATTTCAGTGGAGATCCACTTTCAAAAGGATATGGCTGCTACAGTTAGATATTTTTGTAGCTTTGTTGAGTCAGTGGGACAAGAAGGGCACTTCCTTAAAATGTTTATTTGTGTCTGGTTGGGTTCTGCCAACCTGGACGTGGAAGGCAAATATTACCAGTGAACTGTCACTGACTCACTCAAGAAGATTCAGGCTTACAAAAATCTTAGGCATATACAAAATCTTTCCTTGATTAAACAAAAAAAGGTTATTAGCACCCTCCCAATGTGCTTTTTGAAGTAATACATTTATCCAATAGACATAAAATAAAGACTTCTGGCTGCTAAATGAATGAATGCCAATGGCAAATATGAAATAACTTTTGCAGTTATCTACCTCAGTGTAGACACTGCATTCAGAAAATATGCTGTGAAACCATGCTAAGTATCATGCCTGAGCCAGCCTCAAAGTGAGAGTCACTGAAACAAAGATTCCTATAAGAAGCCTGCATCAGGAAGTCCTAGCCAGGGCAACTAGACAAGAGAACAAAAGAAAAGGCATCCAAATTGGAAAAGAAGAAGTCGAACTGTCTTTCTTTACTGATGATATGATTCTATATATAGAAAAACCTAAGGACTCTGCCAAAAGTCTTCTGGAACTGATACGAATTCAATAAAGTTTCAGGATACAAAATCAATGTACAAAAATAAGTCGCATTTCTATACACTAATAATGTTCTAGCTGAAAACCAAATCAAGAACACAACGACATTTGTAATAGCCACAAAAAAATGAAATATCTAGGAATTCATATAACAGGAAGATGAAAGATCTGTACAAGGAGAGCCACAAAACACTGCTGAAAGAAATAGAGACAACACAAATAAATGGAAAACTATTCCATGCTCATGGATTGGAAGAATAAATACTGTTAAAATGGCCATACTGCCCAAAGCAATTGCAGATTCAATGCTATCCCTATGAAAATAACAGTATTATTTTTCACAGAATTAGAAAAAAACCTGTTCTAAAATTCATTTGGAACCAAAAAAGATCCCTAGCCTGAATAGTAAAAGCAATCCTAAGCAAAAAGAACAAAGTTTGAGACATCACATTACCTGACTTCAAACTATACTACAGGGATACAGTAACCAAAACAGCATGGTACTGGCACAAAAACAAACACATTGACTCATGGAACAAAATAGAGAACCCAGAAATAAAACTGCACACCTACAACCATCTGATCTTTGACAAAATTGACAAAAATAAGCAATGGGAAAAGGACTCCTTATTCAATGAATGGTGCCGGGATAACTGGGTAGCTATATGCAGAATGAAACTAGACCCCTATCTCTTATCTTTCAAAAATTAACTCAAGATGGATTAAAGGTTTAAATGTAAGACTTCAAATGATAAAAATCTTAGGAAAAAAACCTAGGAAATGCACTTCTTGATACCAGCTTTGGAAAATAATTTATGGCTAAGTCCCCAAAAGCAATTGCAACAAAAACAAATATTAACAAGTAGGACCTAATTAAACTAAAGAGCTTCTGCACAGCAAATTACTAACAGAGTAAACAGACAGCCTACAGAATGAGAGAAAATATTTGCAAACTATGTGTCTGACAAAGGTCTAATATCCAGAAGCTACAAGGAACTTAAATTCAAAAGCAAAAACCAAATAATCCAATTTAAAAATGGGCAAAGGACATGAAGAGACACTTCTCAAAAGAAGCCATACAAGTGATGAACACAAATTGAGAAAATGCTCACTGGATAAATGCAAATCAAAACCACCGTGAGAAGCCATCTCACACCAGTGAGAATGATGATTATTTAGAAGTAAAACGTAACAGATGCTGGCAAGGTTGAGAAGAAAGGGGAATGGTTGTACACTGTTGAGGGAAATGCAAACTAACTCAGCCTGTGTGGAAAATGGTTTGGAGATCTTTCAAAGAAATTAAAATAGAACTACCATCTGACCTAGAAATCTCATTATTGGGTGTATATCCAAAAGAAAACAAATCATTCTACCAAAAAAACACATGCACTCATGTGTTCATTATGTCACTATTTACAATAGCAAAGACATGGAATCAACCTAGGTGCCCATCAGTGGTGGATTGGAGAAAGAAAATGTGGTACATATGCATCATTGAATACTATGCAGCCATAAAAAAGAATGAAATCATGTCCTTTGCAGCAACGTGGATGCAGCTGGAGGCCATTATCCTAAGCAAATTAACTCAAGAATAGAAAATCAAATACTGCATGCTGTCACTTATAAGTAGGGGCTAAACATTGAATACAGATAGACATAAAGATGGGAACAAAAGACACTGGGGACTACTGGATGGGGGAGAGAGGGGAGTGTGAGCTGAAAAACCACCTATTGGGTACTATGCCCACTATCTTGGTGATGGGATCATTTGGAACCCAAACCTCAGTGTCACACAATATACCCATGTAGCAAACCTGCACATGTACCATTTAATCTATAATAAAAGTTGAAATTATATACATATAAATAAAGTTGGAAAAAAACTTTAAAAGAAGTTTTTTAATTAAAAAATTCTGCAGCACAGCTCTCCCAATGTCCCATCTTCCTCCCAGGATTTTGATTGTTGATTATGCCAGATTTCCAAAACAATCCTTGCTACAGTCAGCACTGGCCCTACCAGTAGTGAGGTTAGGTGTGTGAAAGGAAAACAAATCTTGGGACCCCAAACTCACTAAGCCAAGGGGAAAAGTCAAGCTGAGAACTGCATCAGGGAAACCTACCTCCCATTTTAGTCCTAAATAAGACAGCTACAAAGATAAAAATGCTACATTCCTCCCTCACGGTGGTCACCACTGGATGTCATCTGAGGGCTGAGGAATCACTGTCTTGCTCAAAAGCCTCCCCTTTCTGTCATTGGTCTTGAGTTGGGGAGATGTGTGGAATGCCCCGTATGGCTGTGTAGGTCCCTTGGGGCTATGAATGGGCAAAGAGCCTCCTCCACCACAGCTCAGCCAGCTTTTCCACTGGACCATTGTTGTATATCAACTGCATTAAGCATATAATCTCAGATTCATCTCCCAATCCCATTAGGGGAGATGCTACCTACCATTTCACAGACGAGAAAGCCAAGGCTTAGGGAGACCAAATAACAGGATTTGAGTGCAGCATCATCTAGCTTGATTGCCACAACATGATTCCTGTTTGGGGTCTCTTCTGTCCTGGGTTGAATAGTGACCCCTCACCCCCAAATTCACATCCATCTGGAACCTCAGAATATTACCTGAATTGGAAACAGGGTATTTGCAGATGTAAATAGTTAAAATGAGGGCATACTGGATTAGGGTAGGCCCTCAATCCAGTGACTGATATCTTTATCAGAGAAAGGAGATGGAGATTCAGACACAGATGCATACACAGGGAAAAAGCCATGCCAAGAGGGAGGCAGTGACTGGAGTGATGAGTCTGCTACCCAAGAAGGCCACAGACTCCTGGGAGCCACCAGGTGCTGGGAAGAGAAAAGGAAGGTGATATGTTTTGGTTCTGTGTCCCACCCAAATCTCATGTTGAATTGTAACCCCCACGTGTCAGGGGAGGAACCTGGTGGGAGGTGATTGGGTCATGGGGAGGACTTCCCCCATGCTATTCTTGTGGTAGTGAGTGAGTTCTCATGAGATCTGATGGTATAAAAGTGTGTGGCACTTCCCCCTTTGCTCTCTTACTCTCTTGCTCCGCCATGGTAAGACATGCTTTCTTCCCCTTCCCCTTCGCCATTATCGTAAGTTTCCTGAGACCTCCTAGACATGCTTCCTTTGCAGCCTGGGGAACTATGAGTCAATTAAACCTCTTTTCTTCACAAATTACCCAGTCTCAGGTAGTTCTTTTTTTTTTTTTTTTTTTTTTAAGAAGTTCCAGGATACATGTGCAGAACGTGTGCAAGTTTGTTACATAGGTATATGTATGCCATGGTGGTTTGCTGCACCTACTGACCTGTCCTCTAAGTTCCCTCCCCTCACTCCCCATCCTCCAACAGGCCCTGGTCTGTGTTGTCCCCCTCCCTGTGTCCATGTGTTCTCATTGTTCAACTCCAACTTACGAGTGAGAACACGTGGTGTTTGGTTGTCTGTTCCTGTGTTAGTTTGCTGAGGATGATGGCTTCCAGCTTCATCCATGTCCCTGCAAAGGACATGATTTCTATCCTTTTTATGGCTGTGTAGTATTTCATGGTGTATATGTGGCACATTTTTTTTTTATCCAATCTATCACTGATGGACATTTGAGCTGGTTCCATGACTTTGCTATTGTAAATAGTGCTGCAATAAAAATATGTGTGCATGTGTCTTTATAGTAGAATAATTTATAATCCACTGGGTACATACCCAGTGATGGGATTGCTGGGTCAAATGATATTTCTGGTTCTAGATCCTTGAGGAATTGCCATACTGTCTTTCACAATGGTTGAACTAATTTACACTTCCACCAGCAGTGTAAAAGCGTTCCTATTTCTCCACAGCCTTGCCAGCATCTATTGTTTCTTGACTTTTTAATAACTGTCATTCTGACTGATGTGAGATGGTATCTCATTGTGGTTTTGATTTGCATTTCTCTAATGATTAGTGAGGTTGAGCTTTTTTAATAGGTTTGTTGGCCACACAAATGTCTTCTTTTGAGAAGTGTCTATTCATATCTTTTGCCCACTTTTTGGTGGGGTTGTTTGCTTTTTTCTTGTAAATTTGTTTAAATTCCCTGTAAATTCTGGATATTATACCTTTGTCAGATGGGTAGATTGCAAAAATTTTCTCCCATTCTGTAGGTTGCCTGTTCACTCTGATGATAGTTTCTTTTGCTGTGCAGAAGCTCTTTAGTTTAATTAGTTCCCATTCATCAATTTTGGCTTTTGTTGCAATTATTTTGGTGTTTTTGTCATGAAGTCTTTGCTCATACCTATGTTTTGAATGGTGTTGCCTAGGTTTTCTTCTAGGGTTTTTATGGTTTCAGGTGTGATGTTTAAGTCTTTAATCCATCTTGAGTTAATTTTTGTATAAGGTGTAAGGAAGGGTTCCAGTTTCTGTTTTCTGTTTAAAAGTAATATCTGCTGTATTTGCTCAGAAGTGTCTCTTTTTTGTATAAGGTGTAAGGAAGGGGTCCAGTTTTAGTTTTAGGCATATTGCTAGCCAGTTTTCCCAGTACTATTTATTGAATAGGAGATCCTTTCCCCATTTCTAGTTTTTGTCGGGTTTGTCAAAGGTCAGATAGTTGTACATGTGTGATGTTATTTCTGAGGTCGCTGTTCAGTTCCATTGGTCTATATGTCTGTTTTCATACCAGTACCATGCCGTCTTGGTTACTGTAGCCTTGTAGTATAGTTTCAAGTCAGGTAGCATAATGCCGCCAGTTTTGTTTTTTTTTGCTTAGGATTGCCTTTGGTTTTATGGGGTCTTCTTTGATTCCATATGAAATTTAAAGTAGTTTTTTCTAATTCTTTGAAGAATATCAGTGGTAGTTTGATGGGAATAGCACTGAATCTATAAATTACTTTGGGCAGTATGACCATTTTTGTGATATTGATTCTTCCTATCCATGATGATGGAATTTTTTCCATTAGTTTGTGTCCTTCTTATTTCCTGGAGCAGTGGTTTATAGTTCTCCTTGAAGAGGTCCTTCACATCTCTTGTTAGCTGTATTCCTAGGTATTTTATTCTCTTTGTAGTCATTGTGAATGGGAATTCATGCATGATTTGGCTCTCTGCTTGTCTATTGTTGGTGTAAAGGAATGCTTGTGATTGTTGCACACTGATTTTGTATCCTGAAACTTTGCTGAAGTTGCTTATCAGTTTAAGGAGTTTTTGAGCTGAGATTATGGTTGTTTTTTTTTAAATATACAATCATGTCATCTGCAAACAGAGACAATTTGATTTCCTCTCTTCCTATTTGAATATCCTTTATTTCTTTCTCTTGCCTGATTTCCCTGGCCAGATCTTCCAATACTATGTTGAATAGGAGAGGTGAGAGAGGGTATCCTTGTCTTGCACCAGTTTTCAAAGGGAATGCTTCCAGCTTTTGCCCATTCAATATGATATTGGCTGTGGGTTTGTCATAAATGGCTCTTATTATTTTGAGATAAGTTCCATCAATATCTAGTTTACTGAGAGTTTTTAACACGAAGCAATGTTGAATTTCATCAAAGGCCTTTTCTGCATCCATTGAGATAATCACGTGGTTTTTGTCTTTGGTTCTGTTTATGTGATGGATTATGTTTATTGATTTGTGTACATTGAACCAGCTTTGCATCAAGGAATGAAGCCCACTTTTTCATGGTGGATAAGTTTTTTGAGGTGCTGCTGGATTCAGTTTGCCAGTGTTTTATTGAGGATTTTTGCATCAATGTTCATCAGGGATATTGGCCAGAAGTTTTCTTTTTTAGTTGTGTCACTTCCAGACTTTGGTATCAGGATGATACTGGCTTCATAGAATTTGTTAGGGAGGAGTCCCTCCTTTTCAATTGTTTGGAATAGTTTCAGAAGGAATGGTACCAGCTCCTCTTTGTACTTCTGGTAGAATTCAGCTGTGAATCCACTTAGTCCTGGGCTTTTTTTGTTGGTAGGGTATTAATTACTGCCTCAATTTCAGAACTTGTTATTGGTCTAGTCAGGGACTTGACTTCTTCCTGGTTTAGTCTTGGGGAGGTGTATGTGTCCAGGAATTTATCAATTTCTTCTAGATTTCCTAGTTTATTTGCATGGAGGTGTTTATAGTCTTCTCTGATGGTAGTTTGTATTTCTGCAGTGTTGGTGGTGATATCCCCTTTATCATTTTCACTGTGTCTATTTGATTATTCTCTCTTTTCTTCTTTATTAGTCTATCTGGCGGTCTATTTTGTTAATTTTTTTTTTTTAAAAACCAACTCCTGAATTCATTGATTTTTTGGAGTGGGGTTTATGTCTCTATCTCCTTCAGTTCTTCTCTGATCTTAGTTATTTTCTGTCTTCTGCTGGTTTTTGGATTAGTTTGCTCTTGCTTCTCTAGCTCTTTTAATTGTAATGTTAGGGTGTTGATTTGAGATCTTTCTAGTTTTCTGATGTAGGTATTTAGTGATATAAATTTCCCTCTTAACACTGCTTTAGCTGTGTCCCAGAGATTTGGTATGTTTTCTCTTCATTGTCACTGGTTTCAAATAATTTATTGATTTCTGTCTTATTTTCATTATTTACCTAGGAGTCATTCAGGAACAGGTTGTTCAATTTCCATGTAATTGTGTGGTTGAGTGAGTTTCTTAATCCTGAGTTCTAATTTGATTGCATTGTAGTCTGAGAGACTGTTATGATTTCAGTTCTTTTGCATTTGCTGAAGAGTGTTTTACTTCCAACTATGTGGTCAGTTTTATAATAAGTGCCATGTGGCACTTAGAAGAATGTATATTCTTTTGATTTGGGGTGTAGTGTTCTGTAGATGTCTATTAGGTCTACTTGAGCCAGAGCTGAGTTCAAGTCCTGAATATCCCTCTTAATATTCTGTCTTGTTGATATGTCTAATATTGACAGTGGGGTGTTAAAGTCTCCCAATATTATTGTGTGGGAGTCTAAGAACTTGTTTTATGAATCTGGGTGGTCCTATATTGGGTGCATATATATTTAGAACAGTTAGCTCTTCTTGTTGAATTGTTCCCTTCACCATTATGTAATGCCCTTCTTTGTCTTTTTTGATCTTTGCTGTTTTAAAGTCTGTTTTGTCAGAGACTAGGATTGCAACCCCTGCTTTTTTTTGCTTTTCATTTGCTTGGTAAATTTTCCTCCATCCCTTTATTTTGAGCCTATGTGTGTCTTTGCACATGAGTTGGGTCTCCTGAATACAGCACACCAATGGGTCCTGACTCTTTATCCAATTTGCCAGTCTGTGTCTTTTAATTGGGGCACTTAGCCCATTTACATTTAAGGTCAATATTTTTATGTGTGAATTTGATTCTGTCTTCATGATGCTATCCGGTTATTTTGCACACTAGTTGATGTAGTTTCTTCATAGTGTCATTGGTCTTCATATTTTGGTGTGTTTTTGCAGTGGCTGGTACCAGTTTTTCCTTTCCAGATTTAGTGCTTCTTTGAGGAGCTCTTACAAGGCAGGCCTGGTGATAACAAAATTCCACAGTATTTGCTTGTCTGGAGAAGATTTTATTTATCCTTCACTTATGAAGCTTAGTTTGGCTAGATATGAAATTCTGAGTTGAAAATTCTTTTATCTAAGAATGTTGAATATTGGCCCCCATTGTCCTCTGGCTGTAGAGTTTCTGCTGAGAGGTCTTCTGTTAGTCTGATGGGCTTCCCTTTGTAGGGAAAGCCTAGTGACCTGGCCTTTCTCTCTGGCTGCCCTTAATATTTTTTCCTTCATTTCGACCTTGGAGAATCTGATGATTATGTGTCTTGGGGTTGATCTTCTCATGGAGTATCTTAGTGGTGTTCTCTGCATTTCCCGAATTTGAATTTTGGCCTCTCTTGCTAGGTTTAGGAAGTTCTGTTGGATAATATCCAGAAGTGTGTTTTCCAGCTTGTTTTTGTTCTCCCCATCTCTTTCAGAAATAAAGTCCCATATTTCTTGGAGGCTTTTTTCATTCCTTTTCATTCTCTTTTCTCTGGTCTTGTCTGCATGCCTTATTTCAGCAAGGTAGTGTTCAAACTCTGATATCCTTTCTTCTGCTCGGTTGATTCGGCTGTTGATACTTGTGTATGCTTCACGAAGTTCTTGTGCTGTGTTTTTCAGCTCCATCAGGTCGTTTATGTTCCTCTTTTAACTGCTTATTCTGGTTAGCAATTCCTCTTTTTATCAAGGTTCTTAGCTGCTTTGCATTGGGTTAGAACATGCACCTTTATCTCAGCGTAGTTTTTTATTACCCATCTTCTGAAGCCTACTTCTGTCAATTTGTCCATCTCATCCTCTGTCCAGTTCTGTGCCCTTGCTGGAGAGACATTGCAGTCATTTGGAGGAGAAGAGGCACTCTGGCCTTTTGGGTTTTCAGCGTTTTTTTGTTGATTCTTTTGCATCTTCATGAGTTTGTCTAGTTTTGATCTTTGAGGCTGCTGATCCTTGGATGGGGTTTTTATGTTTTTTTTTTTGTTGTTGTTGTTGTTGATGCTGCTGTTGTTGCTTTCTGTTTGTTTCTTTTTCTTTCAATGGTCAGGTCCCTCTTCTGCAGGGCTGCTGTTGTTTGCTGGGGGTTCACTTCAGGCCCTATTCGTCTGGTTCATTCCACACCTAGAGATGTCACTCAAGAGTCTGGAGAACAGCAAAGATGCATGTCTGCTCCTTCTTCTGGCATCTCTGACCTCGAAGGGCACTGACCTGATGCCAGTAGGATCACTCCTGTATAGGGTGTCTGACATCCCTTTTGTAGAATGTCACCCAGTTGGGTGGCATGGGGAACAAGACCCATTTAATGAAGCACTTTGACTACCCCTTGGTGGAAGGGGTGTGCTTCGCTGGGGGGAAACCCACTCATCTGGGCTGCCAGGATCCTTCAGAACTACCAGGAGGAAAGGCTAAGTCTGCTGGTCCACAGAGACTGCAGCCACCCCTCCCGCTAGGGCCTCAGGCCCAGGGAGATCTGGGTTCTGTCCCTGAGTCTTTGGCTGGAGTTATTGGAGTTCCTGCAGGGAACCCCCACCCAGTGAGGAAGGATGAGTCAGGGTCAGGCCTGAAGAAACCTCTGGCCACAGTCTGCCACAGCTGATGTGTTGGGCTGTGGGGGATACATCTTGGGACCAAGCTGTCCAGCCTCCCTGGCTCCAGCAGGAGAAAAGCACAGCCTGGAGCTATAGAGATGGATGCTGTCCTTCCCCAGCCCAGGAAGGTTAGCGTGTTAGGCTGTTGTGAGTCCCAGTGCTGGCTGCTGCCCCTCCCCCAAGGAGCTCAAAGGACTTAGACAGCAGGTAGCCACAGCTGTGGTGCTGTTCACTCCTCCCCCTGCCCCCTGGAGCTCCGAGCTCCCTAGGCTTAAGCAGATTCCAGCTGAGAGGCTGATGAGAATCTGCGAGGGTCCGGGGTGGGGATGCTAGGCCCTGGTGGTGTGGGTTCCCAAGTGGGATCTTCTGATCCATGAGTTGGGCAGTTCCATGGAAAAAAACACTGTTTCCCCAGAGGGGTAACAGCTCACTCACTGCCTCCCTTGGCTGGGGGATGGGTACTCCCGTGCCCTGGGAGGCTCTTAAGTGGGCCACCACACCACACTGCTCTTCCTTCTTCTCCGTGGATCACTCCAGCCACCTAGTCAGTTCTGATGAGAGAATCTGGATACCCTGGTTGCCAGTGAAGCACTCACACACTTATTATAGTTCTTTTTGATGGAACCTCCGATCAGGGCTGTTTCTAGTCACCCACCCATCCTGGCCCCCCCCCCAGGTAGTACTTTATATCAGTGTGAAAACAGACTAATACAGAAGAATTCTTCCTTAGGGGCTTTGGAGGAACGTGGTCTGCCAACACATTGGTTTTGGACTTCTTTCCTCCAGAACGTGAGAGAATAATTTGTTGTTGTCACATGCCACCCTGTTGGTGGTACTTTTGTTATGGCAGCCCTAGGAAACTAATACAGAGTCCCTGTAATAGGCACAAGCTCGCGTGTCCTGAAGGCTACAAGACTTTTAATTCCACCATTTCAGCCAAGGACCCCAAATAAACATTTCCCATGAAGAACCCTTTCACGACCACAATTTCCTTCCCTGTGTCCTCTTACTCTCTTCCTCAGGGTCCACGTTTCTTTGTATCAGGGTTGACATTTCAATACACATTAAGGATTCATCAGGAAGTAAGAGATTCCATCCAGGACCACAAGGCCTACCCATCTTTCTTCCCAGAGTCTTCCACTTCTCCTCACCTGGTCAGGTGGGTCTCGAGATGCCTAGGGCTGGATGCCAGACACCCCGGCTGCCCAGGTACTCCTGGCCCGTCGTGAGACCCACATTTTCAACTCACGGTGGGGTGAATTTTCAAAGGGAACCACTTTCTTTCATCTTTATCTATAGGCTATTTCCCAAATAACATGTATGTTACTGAGTTCATGGACATTGTCAAAGAGAGCCAGGTCCTCTTTAAATATCTGCTGGGTGGCCTTCTTCCATAGAATTCAAGAAAAAAAATGACTGTCTGGCTATTGTCCTCTGTAAATCTTGTTCTAGCAAGTTCTGCATCCACTTAACTTTATGAATTTGGATTCTGTGGTTTGGATTCCATCCCCACTCCTCCACCATCCTTTTCCCAATTTAAACCATTCTAATCCAGAATTTCAGGCAAAGTTGGGGGCTGGGGAAGCGAAATCGATTGTCTTATTATTTGTCTCTTGCTGCCCCCTGCTGGTCAAATTATTGCTTTCTTTTTCTTTTTTCTTTTTCCGGTTTAACTCAGGAGATCAATGGACAAGTTCCTAGGGATGGGTGGGTGAGGGAGAAGCAAGTGTCCTAGATGACGAGACAATGTCAGACAGGTTTCATTATTTGAGGTTCTCAGTTTTTTTTTTTTTAATGAAGAAATGGCAATTGTGATATTTAAAACATGTTTAGCTTATTGGTCTTTTTTTTATTTTTTAATTTTTAACATTTTTTTAAGAGACAGGGTCTTGCCCTGTTGCCCAGGCTGGAATGCTGTTGTGTGATCATAGCTCGCTGCAGCCTCCACCTACTGGGCTCAAGCCATTCTCCCAACTCAGCCTCCTGAGTACCTGGGACCACAGGCATGCACCACCACGCCCAGCTTAATTGGTCTTTTTAAACACACACAAATACAATATACTATAATGGTGCTTCCCCAGATCATTTGATTTCTGAAATTATCAATTCAACATGCACTGCTGGTGGTATGGCCTAGTGATGGGTCACAATCTTCCTTCAATCTCCTTAGCACGTCAGGGTCTGCGACTGCATCCAGCACTGCACTTAGCACTGCATTTGGGATGACAGCGAGGCACTTTGCAACCCTCTGATGGGTTTCCTACCATAGAGCTAGGGTGTGACCTGGACTGGCCCTGATAGAGCCTCCAGGGATGAGGTGGGGGAGGGAAGATAGAAGAGGGTGGGAGGTGGGGAGGGCCAAGTCTCTGGGGATCAGTCTTCACAATCGCACCCAATTCAAGGTGAAAGCCTGTGTGCCCTTTTCCCCTGGAAGCCATCTGTGTCAAAAAACATCTTTTGGGGGTAGTCAGGCCTGTGAAGTGCCTCTGTTCAGAGCTTCTCTGGGTTGGTGCGTTTTCCAGGGCAGAAGGCCATCAAAAGCCAACCCCTGAACCCAAGAACTTGGCTGCAAGAGCAGAAGGAAGACCACTGAGACCACCTCCATGGAGCAGGCTGCCCAACACGAGAAAGCCGGGGCCTGCTGCTGCTTCCTGGGCTACTGCAGCTACTGGAACAAGGATTTCTGCTCAGGGTTTCAGACCAAAGGCCTCACCCTGGAGAGTCAAGGCCTTTTGGGAAAATGCAGTTTCCTACCAGCAAGAGCGAGTTCATCATGCTGTGTATCCCAGGAACCATGCAGCTTTGATATCCGTTCCTCCCTCCTCCCTTCCCTGTCACATTCTCAGTAGGCGCTCTAACATAATTCAGTTAGCAACAGTATTTGCTTTTCACTGTGAGTCAATTCCAATGGACTTTACCATCTACACAGGTTGATCTAAGATGTAGGACAGTGAATCGGAATCATATTTAAGTTGAAGGAACTGAAATGACAATGTGTGTTGCACTTCCCACCTGTTTGTGGATTAAAATTCAAGCCCACATACTCACCTGCTCAGATATCTCTTGTATTCCACCAGCTGCCCATCTTGTCAATATCTCCAATGCTGTGCCTTCCTCCACATCCGCTTCTATCTCAGGGAGAAGCATCACAGTCCACCCTGATTAAGAGTAATTGAGGCCAGGCATGTTGGCTCACTCCTGCAAGCCTAGCATTTTGGGAGGCTGAGGCGGGTGGATCACTTGAGCTCAGGAGTTTGAGACCAGCCTGGTCAACATAGCGAAACTCCATCTCTACTAAAAATACAAAAAAATTAGTCGGGTGTGGTTGTGCATGCCTGTAGTACCAGCTACTCGGGAGGCTGAGGCAGGAGAATCGCTTGAACCTGGGATGCGGAGGTTGCAGTGAGCCAGGATTGTGCCACTGCACTCCAGGCTTGATGACAGAGCAAGACTGTGTCTCAAAACAAACAAACAAAACAACAAAACAAACAAACATACAAAAAGTAGTTGAGAGTAGAGCTCTAGAAACTTTTATTGCAAACATCTACACACAGAATCAATGAACGTGTCTCCCAGAATAAAGAAAGTCCAATTCATGTGCTGTCAGACTTGAGTGGTGGGTCCCATGTTGTGTGAGGGTGCACTAATCACACCCATTAGGATCACATATGGGTCTGGGATGAGCTAGGGAAATCTAATCCTTCCCTATACTGTAGATAGCCTGAGAAGCACAGGAGGGAGGACCTCCACCTCTTACCTGAACAATTTCCATAGCCTCTGTGTTTGTGGCAACTTGCTTGTTTTCCTTCCACCCTTAGAATGTGAGTTCCAGGAGAGCATGCTTCAAGCTGCCTAGTTTACCACAGAGCGCAATGCTAGAACAATGATGGGCATATAGTAAGTTCTCAATACTTATTTGTTCATGGTCTCTCTGCCTCTGATCAGCAACTACCAAACCCAACACATTTTCCAGGCTGCAGCCAAAACAATCTTTCTAAAACTCAAATCTGATCAAGACCCTTCCTTATTTAAAATTATTTAATGACTCCTCAGTTGCCATGGTAACGTCAAAACCCTTGGTCTGCATTTTAGCCACACTGAACACTTAAGTCTTACTAAAGGGCCATACTTGCAGGCCTCCAGGCATCCATGCTGGCTGTTCCCTCTGCCTGGAATTCCCTTCTGCCCCCTCTTGATCAGTGGTAACTCCTTCAGGTCTCAGCTCAGCTGTCACTCCCATTGAGACATCCCCAGGGTGACGCTAATTGCAATATGCTGAAATTATTTTTCTGTATTTCCATTTGAAGTTGAGCCTGCACCTACACCATCATAGCCACCCCCAAATATGGCAATGGACATGATGGTGTCTTTATAGCAGAGGCAAGTAGGACTCCAGCGGTTCTAATTATAGGGGTCACCCCTCATTCCTCGGCACGTTAAGAGTGGTAACTCCACAGCCAGGCAAACTCAGGTTGAAATCTCCACATTCACTTTGTTTATTTAGCCATCCTGTGCTTGGTTTCCATCTGCAACATGGGGCTCATGATTATATATGGATAAAACTAGGTGGAGTCCTTTGGGTGGCTGGCAAATTGTAAATGCCTAGTTAATGAATGTTAGTTGTGATTATTAACCATCACTTCTGAGCCCCCTGCATTTTGCTTTCTCTACTTACAAGCTCTTGCAACCTTCTCTCTCTCTTTAGGCTTCCACTAGGGTGTTGGCTGCTACTCATCATGTTACTTTAAAAAATGAGCATATCACAAAGAAAAGAGACATAACATTCTTAAAGCAATTACTGTCTTCTATGATTTCCTGAAGCCCAGATGCTCTACTTTATTTTGGAGCCTGGGGAGGAGACAGTTGTGCTTAAAATTTATCAGACCTCTCCTCTCTTTCAGGCTTTCTTGAAGCTCCCTTTGTCAGGACTGGATAGAAAAATCAGTTTGATAAGGTCATCCTTCTCTGTGCTTACAAGTCTCAAGAGGGTGACTGTATTTAGAAGAACTCCAGGTGGCCACTGCCATGATGATGAGAATAGCAATAATGAAGTTAGCAACCATAAAACCATTTATTGATAGCACTTGTTACTACAGGATCAAAATGATTATTCTCATTTTGCTGCTGGTAGGTGGGGTGGAAGAAGCTGGCTTTGAAGACAGGTCTGTCTAATCTTCTCTTACACAAAAAAGGTCACAGGATAATCCTTCCTCACCTGGGACTGTATGATTTTTGTGCCACGCAATACAGTATTGCATATTAGGTCTCTCCTGGTCAACCACCAATTTCTTCCTGTCCCTGAGATCCACAAGTGCTGCTAGGGACAGCCAATACTCACTTCATGGAATTGTGTGTGTGTGTGAGAGAGTATGTGCATGTGTGTGGGAATGTGCATGCAGGCACAAGTGTGTGTTTTTGTATTTCATTGCTATAATTCAAGTCAAGTGTGTGTTTATGTGTTTCATTGCTGTAATTCAAGTCTCTGGTTAAGGGTTCTATATGCTAATTATCCCATCTTTTTTTTTTCAGTTCAATCTTTCAAAATGAAGTCACATAGTCTGGTTGAATAAACATCATGAAATAGGTATTTTAGACTTTTCTAAAAAATGGATTCACTCTGATCTTGAGTTGAGGGGTGGGGGCGCGGATAAAGTTGGTTTGCAGTCTGTATCCACCCTGGAACACGTGAAAAATTCTCTCTACGTAGAAATTTGCATCATGACATATTTTTTTTTAATTTAATTTTATTATTATTATACTTTAAGTTTTAGGGTACATGGGCACAATGTGCAGGTTAGTTACATATGTATACATGTGCCATGCTGCTGTGCTGCACCCATTAACTCGCCATTTAGCATTAGGTATATCTCCTAAAACTATCCCTCCCCCCTCCCCCCACCCCACAACAGTCCCCAGAGTGTGATGTTCCCCTTCCTGTGTCCATGTGTTCTCATTGTTCAATTCCCACCTATGAGCGAGAAGATGCGGTGTTTGGTTTTTTGTTCTTGTGATAGTTTACTGAGAATGATGATTTCCAATTTCATCCATGTCCTTACAAAGGACATGAACTCATCCTTTTTTATGGCTGCATAGTATTCCATGGTGTATGTGTGCCACATTTTCTTAATCCAGTCTATCATTGTTGGACATTTGGGTTGGTTCCAAGTCTTTGCTATTGTGAATAGTGCCGCAATAAACATACGTGTGCATGTGTCTTTATAGCAGCATGATTTATAATCCTTTGGGTATATACCCAGTAATGGGATGGCTGGGTCAAATGGTATTTCTAGTTCTAGATCCCTGAGGAATCACCACACTGACTTCCACAATGGTTGAACTAGTTTACAGTCCCACCAACAGCGTAAAAGTGTTCCTATGTCTCCACAAGGCTACAGTAACCAAAACAGCATGGTACTGGTACCAAAACAGAGATATAGATCAATGGAACAGAACAGAGCCCTCAGAAATAATGCCACATATCTACAACTATCTGATCTTTAACAAACCTGAGAAAAACAAGCAATGGGGAAAGGATTCCCTATTTAATAAATGGTGCTGGGAAAACTGGCTAGCCATATGTAGAAAGCTGAAACTGGATCCCTTCCTTACACCTTATACAAAAATTAATTCAAGATGGCATCATGACACATTAATTGCAAGAATAAAAGTATTCTTAAGCAATGGCCAGAAAGAGTACATTCTATAACTGCCTAAATTTCAGCCTGGGAGTGATTTAGTCCAGTGGTTCTCAGACTTGAGCATGCAGCAGAGTCACGTGGAGGGCGATTATGAAAACCCAGATTGCTGCTTGTGGGGCAGTGAACTTTCCCTGGAGTTTCTGATTCAGTAGGTCTGGGGTGGGGTCTGAGATTTGAATTTCTGTTTTTTCGTTTTGTTTGTTTGTTTGTTTGAGATGGAGTTTCTTCTTGTTGCCCAAGCTGGAGTGCAATGGCATGATCTCAGCCTGCTGAAACCTCTGCCTCCTAGGTTCAAGCGATTCTTTCACCTCAGCCTCCTGAGTAGCTGGAATTACAGGCACATGCCACCATGCCTGCCTAATTTTTGTATTTTTAGTAGAGATGGGGTTTCACCATGCTGGTCAGGCTGGTCTTGAACTCCTGAGCTCAAGTGATCCGCCCACCTCAGCCTCCCAAAGTGCTAAGATTATAACCTTAAGCCACCATGCCGGGCCTAAGATTTGCATTTCTGACAAGCTCCCTGGAAGTGCTGGTCTGGGGAGCACAGTTTGAATACCACTGGTTAGACCATTGGTTCTGAGACTCGGCTGCATATCAGGATCACCTGGGGAGCTTAAAAGTTAATGATGCCTGGAGTCCACCCCAGTGACTCTGGTTTAATTTGTATGGAGTACGACCTGGGCATTAGTGTTTTTTTAAAAGCTCTCCAGTTGATTGTCATATAGCAGACTTTGAAAGGCACTGATACGGGGGAGGGGGTAAGCCTATCATGTTAAGAACAATGAGGGCTTTGGAGACCCAGAGCGCAGGGAGTGGTAGAAGGGCCACTTCACATGATGGGTTTCCTGGATGGGGATAAGCAGATGGGCAGAGCAGTCCTGTGCTCAGTCTCCACGTGAGAGACTAGCTAGCAACAACTTTGACCAGCCATGGTTCTCAGGCTCCTGGAAGGCTAAAAATATTCCTTTACAGTAGGCGTTTGTAATTTTTAGGGTTCTTAGTCATACATAAGAAACTTGCCACTAACTAAGCAGGAAATGATTTTGGTAAAGAATATTGGGAGACTTGAGGCTAGGCTTCCAGGAGGGGTGGACAAACCAACACTAGAATGCTTTGAGAAGGACAATGCCACTGCTTCCCTGCCTAACACTGGAAAAACCACTGTGGCCACTATCCTACCAATACCGTGGCCCCGCCAGGAACTTGACGTTGTGACTCTCTGGCACTTCTGGAAGCCAGATACCTCTAGTGCTGCCCTCACTAGTAAAATAGGAGCTCCAGGGAGCCTCCTTCTAACTGGAAGTGAAACTGTCCCCACAGGGTTAACAAGAATTACATACTGAGCTCTGGGCAGATGTACAGTTATCATTAAGCATTCATCAGGCCACACTCTGGCCCACCTTCTTATAACAGAAAGTCACATAACTGTAGACACTGATCATTTGCATCCCTTCTTCCTATAGATAGGATCACACATTGGAATCACAAGGCTTTTTCTTTAAACATTGCTTAAGATGTTTTTCAGATGCTGAATTCCAGTGGAACAGCTGTTGTCACACAATTTGAAGACGCCCATAGAGGAATTAAATTAGCATGAGAATGCAGTTTCTTCATCTCCCCATCCCATGACTTCACCCTGCATTCTCAGACCAATCAACGATCCCTACACCTTGACCCACTCCAAACCCCTTAAAGTCCCTATCCCCAAACTCCCCAGGGAGGCGGATTTGAGGTTTCTTCCCATTCCCTCATTTGGCAGCCTTACGATTAAAACGTTCTCTGCTGCAGCCTCAGGTGTCGGTATATTGACTTACTGAGCATTGGGCTATGGACCTGTTATAGTCACATAAGTCTCAGCTGAGTGGCTCTGAGTAGAGGAGTCCCTGTCACATGCTTTTCCCTGGCTGGGAAACCCAGGGATACTGGTTCTTACTGAATCTGGCCATGTATGGCTGGGAATTCCTCCAAATATATTATAGCAAAGGTCTTCTGCAGCCAGGGAAGGTGACAAGGTGTAATCATCATTATTATTGTTCCACAGACCACTGGCTACTGGCTCCTGTTTTCTTCTCTTCTGAGCTGCCATGGCCTCTATCAGTTTTCTCTATCCCACAAGCAGCAGGGAAACCAGTGTTCCCAGCTATTTCCATTCTCTGTTTCATGGATGGGTTTCACTGTCAATCACTGTTCTTTCGAAAAGTCAATATGCATAGAGACAGCATGAAAGAACTACTGTACCTGTCTTATGTGAAAATGCTTCCTCTTTGGCCAGATCAAAGGAGATGAATAGACTCAAGATTCCAGTATGTTGTTTAGACACTGATTCTCATGCTAGGAATGCCAAGGGTGAAGCCATTTGTAGTGCTGCTGCCTGGGGCTGTTCTGAACTTCTGATATAAAACAGAAAAGAGGATTTGACAACCCAAATGGAGTTGGAGCACATCTCACTGTTTGAGCTGTGGCCACGTGGTAGCCTGGCCTTTCTTGTTAGAAATGAGAGCCAATGGCAGGTCTTCAAGGTGGAAATTTCATTTGCATCTCCAGAGGCCATATGTATGTGGCTCTGGACCTGCCACACTCTATGAAGGCATGGTGTGTCTTTCATTGTCATCTTCTCCAGGTCTGGTGATAGCAGTATTTTTATTAACCTCAATTTGCAGATAAGGAAGCCCAAAGTAGGGAGGGTAAGAAACATGCCCAAACTCAGATCAAGGTGTTTTAAACCCAAGCTGACTCCAGAGCCATCACTATTTCACAATAAAAATGATTTAATATATTTATTCTGATTGTATCAATTGTCTATTGCTCTTGTAAACATTCAAACAACATAGGAAAATGCAAGGGGAAATAGTCAATTCATCAGAAATCTCATTAGTCTGAGATAACAAACATTCATATTTTGGTAACTATTCTTTTTTGCATTGGTTTATGTATGCATGCATGTGCACACACAATGTTGCATAAATAGAATTCTTACATGAATGATGGCTCCTGAAGCTCTTGTTTGATGGTCAGTGTAGCTCAAACAATCCTCTGTTTCCTTGTTTAAGTGGGTGAAGATGAAAATTTGCTCTAAGCAAATAGAGTCCTTTGTGGCCTGCCAGCCTCTTTACTATAAATGGGCTGGGCTGTAGCACTGTGGAGATGGGAGCGAGTGTGTCGAGTTTAAGAGCAGAAGTACTAGAGTCAGACTGTGGATACCAAGAGCTCGGCACTCTCACTGAATAGCTGTGCAGCCTTACAGGAGTTACTCAACCTCTCTGTATCTCAGTTTCCTCAGATATGAAGTAGGGGTGATACCTACCTCATAGGGTTGTTGTGAGGATTAAATAAGAAGATACATTAGTCCCCCTTATCTTTAGTTTTGCTCTCCAAGATTTCAGTTACCCATCAGTACAGTTCAACAAAATATTTTGAGAGAGAGACCCCATTCACATAACTTTTATTACAGTATATTATTATAATTGTTCTATTTTTAGTTTTTGTTGTTAATCTCCTACTGTGCCTAATTTATAACTTAAACTTTATCATAGGTATGTATATATAGGAAAAAGCATAGTATATATAGGGTTTGCTAGCATTCACAGTTTCAGGTGTCCACTGTGGGTCTTGGAATGTATCCCCTGTGGATAAGGAGGAACTACTGTATATTAAAACTTAGAATATTTTTCCAGCCAAAGTAAAGGCTTCATGTTAACTGATATTATTAAAATACCCATAGTGTATGTAAATCCAGAAGGTACTCAGGTGAATCATTCATTACCATGGAGGTACACATACTTTACATTAAAAAAATGTTTTTTTCCATAATACTAGCAACGGTACTGCTTGTTCACTCCCAAGTATAAGATCTGTGGGCTGCAAGGGGTTTTTGTAAATTGCTGTATTTTTTTCAGGGCATGAAAAACAAGAGGATATAATGTTGGAGAGATATGACAAGGCCATGAAGTGGATGGTTTATTAATTCATTTGTTCATTTATTTCTTCATTCATTTATCCACTGATTGATAGTGCCAGGCACATAGTAAATATTTGTTGATTAAAAGGATAAATAAAAATAACTGAATTAAATATTTTGTTTAAACAAGATTATGCCCTCAACGAGCTTACAATCCAATGACTCACTATGTTTATTTATTGGAAACACACACGCACACGCGCGCGCGCACACACACACACCACCCCTTAAAGAGAGCAATTTTCTGACAGCAAAATAGAGTCCTCTGGTTTAATTGCTTTTTAATTTAAGCCGCAAGGTACATATGGATGAAAATTGCCTAGAGACATCTAAATTAACTACACTTGTTAATTTTGTTAGGTTTACAAAGAGTAACAGAAAATGAATTTCAAAATTGAGTCCAAATGTTGACCACCCAATTAGATGGAGTGTAAGCTTTACTTCAGAGTTATAAATCACACAGTTCCCATGGGAGAAAGACGCTGCCCTTATGAAAGTGCACTGAGGCAGGGTTGTCCCCACAGGAAAGAGGAAGAGCCATCACAACTAGACAGAGATAATTCTATTTTGCACGTGTGCCTTTGGAAAACCAGTTGAGTGCTCCCTTATGACAAAGAAGAAAATGCTTGATGGTGTAGTGAATGCTTCATTCTTGGCCAAACCCAATCCCTTTCTGGCATGTTTATCTTGGTGGAGCAAGGATGAGGTTCGCCAAGGTATGTGCACAGGTTCCTAGTGGATAATAAAACAGACGCTGAGGGTAAATGTCTTCCAGCATTCAAGTAATTCACTTGGATATGCAAACTGCTTTAAGTACACAAAGAGCATTTTAATGAATTTTTCCTACTCCTAATCCCATAGTGTCATTATTTGCCTTATATTAATTACTTACTACAGCAGATTCAGCAATAATTTTTCTCCTGTTGTTAGAAACATCATTGAATTTTATTGCTAGCCTTGTGTGTTTGTTAATAACTAACTACCTTGGGGAAAAACAGCAACACTGGACCAAGGTGTTTTCTTTCAGATTTTATGACTTAGAGACACAAAGCTTTATGTCAATTGTAAGAAATGTTTCTCCATTTTATTAAACTTGGGATTCCTTCAAGAAAATGTCACTGACCAGAATAAAATCCATTGTTGGTGCTAGGGCCGCTACTATTGTATGGGAAAAGATCAACATAGCAATGTCAGCTATTAAAGAATGTAAAACCCATTCCATTTACTTTTCCATTATTTGCTAAGTGAATTCAGTTGTAACCGAAAGAGGTGATGGAAAAACAGCATGTTATTTCTTTCACTTTTGCAATGCTTGGCACTGG
Source organism: Pongo abelii (assembly GCF_028885655.2). NCBI lineage: Eukaryota > Metazoa > Chordata > Mammalia > Primates > Hominidae > Pongo > Pongo abelii. The sequence continues at coordinate 66,691,612 of NC_071988.2, forward strand.
GGCTTCATGTAGGCTTTAATAAGACCTTGAGGAAGGCGCTCGATGACTGTCTGAGCTGCAAGCCCTGTCACACTGGCTGCTGCACATTCTACGTCTTGCCTTGTTCCATCTGGCTGTGGACCCAATCTAACGCCTTGTAAAATAGATCTTTCCAGGAACATACGTTTCTTCTTTATATTAAACATACAAGAAAGAGAATCAATTAAAGGAAGAAATTTTACTAAAACTGATTGTCTTTGAAGATGCTACATTTCAGAGAGGTTGTGTTCACCGATTAAGTAAAATAAAACAGTTGTCTTTGGGAGAGTCTATAAGGTTCTAAGGACACCATTAAGAGACTCTTTTTTGATATATGAAATGCTTCATGGGTATGATTCTCATTTCACAAACTCCAGCATAAAAGAAAGAAAACGTTGTGCATTTTCTGTGATTCAACTTCATTTCGGATTCTGAACTCTCATTCCGTTGGACTTAGGTCAGGAAGGGTGGGATCTGGTTACTGAGGAAGGCTTTTGTGGGGAATGTTTTCCTACTCTTTTTTTCCAGCTTCATTGAAGTAGACTTGACACACAAAAATTGTATATATTTAAAGTGTACAAGGTGATGACATAAATTGTGAAATGATTACCACAACTAAGCTAATTAAACTATCCATCACTTTCCAAAGTTATGATTTTGTGTGTGTGGGGGTGGGGGGGATAAGACTCAAGATCAACTTTTTAAAGGAATTTTCAAGTATACAATACATTGTTATTAACTATAATCACCATGCTGTACATTACAGCTCCAAAACCCATTCTTCCCACATAACTGAACCTTTGCACTCTCTGGCCACCATCTCCCATTTTTCACCCCTCTCCCTATTCCTTGGCAACTGCCATTCTACTCTCTGCTTATATGAGTTCAACTTCTTTAGATTCCAGATCTAAGTGAGGTCATATAGTATTTGTCTTTCTGTGCCTGGCTTATTTCACTTAGCATATAACGTCCTCTAGATTCAACCATGTTGTCGCAAATGGCAAGATTTCCTTCTTTTTTAAGGCTGAATGATGGTCCATTTTGTGTGTGTGTGTGTGTGTGTATCACATTTTCTTTATCCAGTCACCCATCGATGGACACTTAGATTGTTTCCATATTTTGGTTATTGTAGCAATGTTGCAATTGAACATGTGGTACAGATATCTCTTCAAGATACTGATTGTATATTCTAGTTTTAATAGCCCATATCTGAAGCATGGATTTTGGTATTAAGTGTTGCAATTTAAGGACAACCATTGCAAAAACTCAAGGTAATTTAGGCACAAATATGATGCTATAATTGATGAAAGTTTTGAAATTATAGACCTTCTTTCTTCATTTCAGACAAAAATCTAAAAATAGGTATCTTGAGCTCAATAAAATTGCTTTAAAATCCTTTCCTCTATTCCTATCAACATGCTTCTGTGAGATTGGTTTTTTATTTATTTGTTATTTTTTTGAGACGGAGTCTTGCTCTGTCGCACATGCTGGAACATAGTGCCACGATCTCAGCTCACTGCAACCTCTGCCTCTCGGGTTCAAGCGACTCTCCTGCCTCAGCCTCCCGAGTAGCTGGGATTACAGGTGCCCATCACCCTGCCTGGCTCCTTTTTGTATTTTTAGCAGAGACAGCGTTTTGCCATGTTGGCCAGGCTGGTCTTGAGCTCCTGACCTCAGGTGATCTGCCCAACTCAGCCTCCCAAAGTGTTGGGATTATAGGCATGAACCACCATGCCTATGCTCGGCCCTGGTGTTTCTGAGTGCTGTGAAGTCAAATTACATATATATATATCTTTTTTTTTTTTTTTTTTTTGTGAGATGGAGTCTTGCTCTGTCGCCCAGACTGTAGTGCAGTGGTGCAATCTTGGCTCACTGCAAGCTCTGCCTCCCAGGTTCACGCCATTCTCCTGCCTCAGCCTCCTGAGTAGCTGGGACTACAGGCACCTGCCACCATGCCCGGCTAATTTTTTGTATTTTTAGTAGAGACGGGGTTTCACCATGTAAGCCAGGATGGTCTCGATCTCCTGACCTCGTGATTCACCCGCCTCGGCCTCCCAAAGTGCTGGGATTACAGGCGTGAGCCACCGTGCCCAGCCTATTTTCTTTTATTCCTATCAACATACCTCTGTGAGATTAGTTTCTCTAATACGAGTGCCATGAAGTCAAAATATATAAACTATTTAGATATATATTATTCTCTGTGAGGATTTTTTAATCAATCTTACATAGATGACATAAATTATTCTGCAAGAAGCAAATCCATTTGGTCATAAATACTGATGTACATGGGGTGTAAGTGCACATATAGGATGCTTAATGTGGGTTATTTCAATCATGAATTCTTTTATTATGATTGTTGAAACAGAAAGTTACAAGAGTAATTGCAGTTCTGTTTTAATCACCTATACTCACTTTCGATGAACAGCATTCACAGTTTTTGTGAGTTTCTTTCTGTTTCCCTGGGTGATAACCCAAGTCTCTTGGCTGCTGCTTCCTCGCCACCTCTCTTATATCTTCTCTACTGCCTTTCAATGTCTGTGCCTTAAGAAAGTATATAGTTTTAGTTGGGAATTAGATGATCTGGGCCCCAGTTCATGAAGCCGTTGTGTACCTTGGATAAATCACCTTTCTGGCTTTCAATTTCTCAAATCCAAAATAGGACAGTAGGAGAAAATATTTTCTGGCACTTTTTGATGCAAATAAACTTTTTGGAAGATTAATATAATGACAGTGCGCAAAATGGTTTGAGAGGAGAAAGAGCCTACAGAGACACTGAAAACTCATCTGGTTACAAGGTTTATGCCAAATATCTATAATTTAATATACAACTCCAATAGCTTTCTCATTATTACTATTTTTAGAAGCAATTATGCTTTAATTTAATTTAATCTTCAGGTATTGGGTCTTCCTTGCTATGCAGTGGTTTCATATATAAAGTACTTTCTTCTTTAGTGAGCTTATATGCCTGCTATCAAGATTAATAGTTCATCTTTTCAACTTTTTGTCTGTTTTAATTTTTACCTACTTTCTGGGCTCCACCCTGATGCCAAATTTCCAAACATCTACTTCTGTTTGTCTACAACACAAAGCAAGTCTTTGCTATGCTACTGGAGCAAAGCATAGATCAAGAGAGGCAGCCAACTAAATGCTGGACTACACAGACTTACTTTTGCCCCAAAGTCAGGCAAACCAAAGTCCTTGAGGATCTCAAAGAATTTGAAACAATATATAAAATAAATAAATGCAAATGGCACATTTCCCAGTTACATAGGGTCTCCATGGACTTCTTTAGATCCAAATTTTTCCCTTTTTCTTTTCTCCATTGGTGTCAGGGGAAATAGGGCCAGAGTTTGATCTTTTGCTGAAAGGTTATATATAAGGAGGGAAGAATAAAAGAATAATAGGGAGTTGGGGCCTATGGGGAAGTAAAAGTAAAAGTAAACATCCCCCTGGAAAATAAATCTTGGGTATTGAAAACCCCATGATGCTACCTTTTCACGAATGAGCTGTTCCAAGTTGTGGTGTCATACTTGAGCAAACCTCTTTGAAGATAATTGGCCAATATTAAATGAGCCATCTTGAGTTGTAAAAATTATTTTCATGTTTTGATCAGTGATACATCTATTTATCTACTTTTCCTCACAGTTTTAAGATCCTAAAATGTAAATTTTAATATAGACCCCAAAGGCTTATAATACAATGCTATCTCTCTCTCTCAAGTTTATGATTGTTTCAGTTTATCTGTTGCTGCATAACAAACCACTCCAACTTAGCGGCATAAGGGGTAGCCATTTTGTTAGATTTATAGGTTCGATGATAGGGAATTTAGGCAAGACACAATAGGGGATGTTTTGCTCTATGACATCTGAGGTCTCAGCTCTGAAGACTCAGACAGCCTGAAGTGACATGAAAGTTTGGGTGTTGGTACCTATGGAAGCTTCTGCACACAAATGCCTTGTATCTCTAAGTTGAAGGCTAGCTCAGCTGACTGTTGACCAGAGCATCTACATGTGGTCTCTCCATGTGGCTGGGTTTCCTCCCTTTAGGGCCTCTCAGGGTCAATGGATTTCTCACATGGCGTGGCATGGCTATAAGAGTAGGTATTCTAGTAAACAATCTTAGAGATTAAAAAGCTGCATGACCTTCTGTAACTTACCCTTGAAAACTATATAGCATTACTTCCACCACACTTTATAGGTCAAAGCAGACATAACCTTACACAGATTAAAGAGTATATATAGACCCTCACCCACCTCTTGATGGGAAGAGCATTGAAGAATTTGTGCCCGTATTTTAAAACCAATCGATCTTGACTTTTATTTTGCATGCATGTCTTGAGATTTTGAAACTCCTAAGAGGCATGAATCAATGTATTCTCAGGAAATAGGAGGTAGGTTGGTAATTTAACATACAGGGTAGGCCCCTGCCTTTCAGGCCCAGGGTGTGTGTCTCTGACTGTCCTCTGAAGAGAGGAACATGAAGGGAATAAACCTTTAAAGTACCACCTCGCCTGAATACAAGAATAGAATATCTACTGAACTCTGGCATGAATATCTGCATGTGGATGGATTTAGGTAATTGCTTCAAAGTTATACAGAGCTAGAAGTGGAAGACAAGGAATCAGGCATGGGATCCTGATCTCCTCATTCTCCTGAATATACAGAGGACAAGATTCATCCCTCTGAGGGCAAGGCCTGGGCGACAGGAGGCATTTCCCTCTTCCAGCCCAGACAGGCTGCATATTAGCTGTCATTACCCCTGACAACAAATTAGTCTGACTCTGAATTGCTTCTTTCCAATCTCCAAGACTTTTTCCAGGTCACAGGAGGGAGAAGAGAAGTCTCAGTTCACCTGGGAAGAGCACTGCTGGTTTTATTATACTTCACAGAAGCTGAAAGGAAGCAGTTAATATGGTTTCAGGCAATGTCAGCTGTAAAGATGTACATCAAGTCTGCTGATGGGGGAAACTGAGGCTGGTGAGGTGACCAGTGGACAGGAAGTCACGAGATGACTTTCTCTTTTTTCCCTCTTTTTAAAATATATTTTTAAATTGACAAAAATTGTATATATTTATAGCGTAAAACATCACGTTTTGAAACAGAGATGCTATATTAGGCCATTCTTGCATTGCTATAAAGAAATACCTGAGACTGAGTAATTAATAAAGAAAAGAGGTTTAATTGGCTCTCCGTTCCACAGGCTGTACAGGAAGCATGGTGCTTGGCATCTGCTTGGCTTCTGGGTAGGCCTCAGGAAACTTTTACTCATGGCAGAAGGCAAAGGGGGAGCCAGCATCTCACATGGCAGAGGAGAAGGAAGAGAGAGTTGGGGGATGGGGAGGTGCCACACTTTACAAAAACGAGATCTCAGGAAAACCCACTCACTATCATGAGGATAGCACCGAGCCATGAGGGATCTGGCCCCACGACCTAAACGTCTCTCATCAGGCCCCACCTCCAACATTGGGGATTACAATTCAACAGGAGATTTGGCAGGGTCATATAGCCAAACCATATCAGATACATTGTGGAATGGTTAAATCAAACTAATTGACATATGTGTTACATTATACACTTATTTATTTGTGGCGAGAACAATTAAAATCTACTTTCTTAGCAATTTTCAAGTATATGATATATTGTTATTAACTGTAGTCACCACATTGTGCAATGGATCTCTAGAACTCATTCTGCTTGTCTAACTCAAATTTTGTATCCCTTGACCAACATCTACATCTTCCTAGCCACTGCCACTCCCAGTCTCTGGTAACCACCATTCTGCTCTCTGTTTCAGTGAGTTCAACTTTTTTACACTGCATATATAAGTGAGATCATGTGGTTTTGTCTGTCTGTGCTTAACAGAGATGACTTTCTGTGTCATGATTTTTCCTAGGCTCAGCCATGCTTCTGGTCCAGGTCTTTTCCACAAATGCCATACTTCTCCACCACCACCACACTTTAAAAACTTTAACAAGGCCACCTGTTTTACAAAGAGACAGCTCCAGGCCAGCTCTGTCATGAACTCCTGAGTGGATGCTGGGCAAGTTATTGACCATCTTAGGTCCCTTGCAGCTCTAGCTCACCATGATTCAGGAGAGACAAAGGGAACTTGGTTTCTGAAAAATGTTGGCCATGTATTCAAAGGTAGATCAGAGAGGCAGGTTACCTTAATGTAGAGTTGCCAAACATTACATGGGATACGCTTATACTGAAAAAAACTCTTCATTGTTTATCTGCAGTTTAAATCTAGCTGATCATCTCATATTTTAATTTACTAAATCTGGCAACCCTACCTTAATAGTTATAAGTGTAGTTAGACTGTAGATCAGGAGTCAGCAAAGGTTTAGTGTAACAAGACGAGATAACAAATATTTTCAAATTTGCCATTTTAATGCAAAAGCAGCTAGATGATATGTAAATGATTGGGAATAACCTTGGTTCAATAAAGCTTTATTTACAAAGCCAGGTGGCAGGCCCTCTTTTGCTGAACCCTTCTCTAGAGCTAAACTACCTAGGTTTAAGTCAACTCTGTCATTTATGAGATACAGGAAATTAAGCATGTTACTTAATCTTTGTGCCTCAGTTTCCTCATCTATAATATGGGTCATATTCATAATGTACCTGCCTCCTAGGGCATAAAATAGTGTCTTATATATGAAGTGTTCAAAGCATGCAGTAAGTGCTATGAAAAAACAGTGCATGCCACTTTGTGTTGTAGGATTCAAGTATCTCAACAGAGTGGCCAGAATAATCATAGTTAACATTCACATAGCAGTTACCCTGTGCCTAGGCACTTTACATATGTTAACTCATTTAATCCTCAGGATAGCCTAGGCTACAGGTTAGGTATCACCATCACCATCATCATCATCATCATCATCATCCCCATTTACAAATGAGTCAACTGTGGCCCAGAGAGTTAAGTGGTTTCCAAGGTCACCTGACTGGCGAGTAGCCCTGTTGGGGTCTGAACCCTTGTAGTCTAGCACCAGAGACTATTCATTCACCCCTACCTTAGAGGGAAGAGATATGAGGGCAACAGGAAGATTAGAAAATGTCATGTTAAGTGTTTGCAGTTATACTTGTCAATAAGTTGAATATAATTTATTTTCGAGGAACATATAGTCTTCATTTTGAGGGTTTGTTTCCTGTTGTTCTTCTTCAGTTCTGAGGACAATGATCCCCATCTGTGGTGCCCCACTGAATTCATACTGATCCATGTGCAGACCCTCCAACCCTGGAAACATGTTGGTATCTTAAATTTCTGGGGTATGAACTCTTTTCCTTTCTTTCCTCTTCCCCTGGGTTTTTCTCCTGTTTCTTCCACCTTCCTGATCCTCCCCACCTTCTTCTTCCCAAACTTCTTTCCTCTCGTCCTTCTCTACAACTTATTTGGGCCTGAAAAGAAGCCAGGGAAAAGATATTTGCTTTGGGCGAAGAAAAGAAAAATAAAAGATGAACTAGCCAAGTCAAAGAATAACTCCGATTTTCCACAAAGGGCTACTTCATGGAAAGGCTGTGACTTAACAGTGCTTTATACTCTCTGTGCTCTTTAGGAAACACAAAGTTGATGTAAACAGCTGGAGACTGTAACTTGAAAAACCAAGAAAGTAAGATGAATAAAACTTCCTGTTTTCCTCTCCTACCCTGGCCTACAGGGGGTTGGCCTATAAGGCTTCCTTCCAAACCAGATGTTCCATTCCCAAAGCTCCCTTCAGAATCTCTGCATATCAGTTATTCTTTACACAACACCACCAGAACTTAGATTCAATTACCATGAGCATGCTTCAGCCAAGCGCCTGCTGGGACACAGGCCCTCTTAGGAGAAGGAAGTGAAATATGGTCAGCATATGACATGAGCTCAAGGAGGTAAACACTGTACTATCATTGTCTAAATTAAGGCAACATTAACAGAGCTCCTCCTACAGGCCATGTACTGTGATAAGACTCTCATCTGATCTGCACCATTAGGTAAATACTATTACTGTCCCTATTTTATAGTTGGAAATCTGGCCTTGGAGAGCTGAATTAATAAATTCGTGACCCTGAAAAGGCCCCCTCAGCTCACCCAGTAAGACCCCTCCACCTCTTCTCACTCTCAATCCTGCCTTGTTTAGAAAACATGAATGTATGGAAAAGAAACACAACGATAGAGAAGCCGTGTTCTCTAGGAAGGAGATATTGCCTGCATCACCTCGGCTCCTGCCTGGGTTGCTGGGCGGGCTGCTTTTCTCCTTGGCCGCTCATCCTCTTTGGAGACATGCTGTCATCGATTTTAAAGGTCTGTCTGCATCCTCCGTGGTCACACCCAGCTGACAGACCCCAGGACACACTGCCAGTAATAATGCAGACTTTCTCCAGCCCCTGCTCAGCCTCTTCCCAGCGTCTCTGGCTAAGCTCTTCTTGAATATGTAGCCTAGCGTAGGGGGTACATATCGTCCTCATGGTAAAATGCTTAAGTGCTCGAACAGATCTTAAACATTAATTTCAAGCATGAAACTCGTCTATATTTGGCCTTTTCATGCTGAGGGACAATCTGCCAATAGGATTTGTGATGGGGCTGTTATTAACAGTCTCTTCCCTGCAAAACAGGGCACGATATACTTTAGGGTGAAGCAGATTTTTGCCCGTTGGGTAATTATTAGCAGCTAACAAAACCTAGTCATTGAAAATGTGTTTGCTTGTTTGTTTTGTGAAATCATCAAAATTTTACATAATTTTCTTTTTTCTCTTTTTCTTTTTTCTTCGAGACAGAGTCTTGCTTTTTCACTCAGGCTGGAGTGCAGAGGCACGATCTCAGCCCACTACAACCTCTGCCTCCCAGGTTCAAGCAGTTCTCCCTCCTCAGCCTCCTGAATAGCTGGGATTACAGGCGCGCACCACTGTGCCTGGCTAATTTTCGTATTTTTAGTAGATACGGGGTTTCACTATGCTGGCCAGGCTGGTCTTGAACTCCTGACCTCAGGTGATCTGCCCTCCTCAGCCTCCCAAAGTGCTGGGATTAGAGACGTGAGCCACCTGGCCAGGCCCATAATCTTCTAATTGTAAAGGATAACAGGGTTAGCTTTCCAACCAGTTAATGAGTACCCAGCAGTGGACTTCAGGGCTTTATTGGTTGGCCCCATGTCAGGTGCAGCTTTGAGCTCTCCCTCTCTACAGATTGCCACATGTCCCAGTAGTGAGAAGAATATGGTCACTTTGTAGCTGCCCCTCCAACTTCTGCATCATGTTTTTCGAGGGAAAGAAATTAAAAGCCTTTCTCACAAAGTTTAGGAACCCCAAGTGTAGCTTCATTTCTTCTTTTTAGGCAAAAGTACTGTAGGCCCGTGTCTCATGTTCAAAACCTGGGAAACACTGATGTAAATGAAAAAACAAAGATAAACAAAACAGATTTCTTAACTGTCAAAATTCTCTGTGTCATTAATATCTTGTTGTCACTCTGAATCTTCAAGAAGGAAATGTAATGTGTAGAGTTTCTTAAACTTTCTTGACCTCAGAATACCTGGGAACCTTTTGTGGTATTATTGCTCCATAGACACTGCTTCAGTCTGTTCATGCTGCTATAACAAAATACCACAGACTGGGTAATTTATGAACAAAAGAAATTTATTTCTCATAGTCCTGGAGTCTGAGAAGTCCAAGATCAAGGTGCTGGCTGGTGAGGGTCCTGTCTCTCTGCTTCCAAGATGGCATCTTGTGGCTGGATCCTTAGGAGGGAAGGGATGCTGTGTCCTGACATGGCAGAGGGGATGGAAGGAAAAGAGAGGGAAGACTTTCTCTGAAGCCTCTTTTATAAGCGCTTGAATTCATCCCACAAAGGCCCTGTCTCTTAATACCACCTGATAAGGTTTGACTGTGTCTCCACTCAAATCTCATCTTTAACTGTAGCTCCCATAATTCCCACGTGTCATGGGAGGGACCCAGTGGGAGGTAAGTGAATCATTGGACGGGTCTTTCCTGTGCTGTTCTCATGATAGTGAATAAGTCTCATGAGATCTGATGGTTTTATAAAGGAGAGTTTCCCTACACAAGCTCTCTTTCCTGTCACCACATAAGATGTTCCTTTACTCTTCCTTTGTCTTCTGCCATGATTGTGAGGCCTCCCCAGCCATCTGGAGGAGTGAGTCCATTAAATCTCTTTCTTTTATAAATTACCCAATCTTGGGTATGTCTTTATTAGCAGTATAAGGACAGACTAACACACCACCACAGTGGGGATTAAGTTTCAACAGGAATTTCGGAGAGAATATACATTTAAAACTGTAGCAGACACATTTTGGGAAATCAGGAAGTAGCCATAGAGGCCGCCATGAATTAAGAACATATGAATCTAGGTCCAATGCTGGGTGTTCTGCATACATGTTCTGATTTAATATTAACCACATCCTAAAAGACAGGTCTTATGATCACAAGGCTTGGAGAACTTCAATAACTTGCTCAGGGACACATAGACTGACATGGTAATGCAAGGGCTGGTACCAAATGTTCTGACCAAATGTTGAATCTTCTGTTCTTCTTTTTCCTTTAGAATCTTTTTTTAAAGATACATTTTAAACATAGAAGGGAATAAAGACCCACATGACAAACATTCATCTTTCTACCATGCAAAATTAGTAAGTTTTAAGTTTAGTCAGATTTGGTTCTAGTCTTTCTTTCTTTTTTAAAATAAATAAAATATTACAGATAAGTCATATTTGCTTCTTGTCAAGCTGCTTCTCTGTTATAAATGAACCTCAATTCGAGGGGTGGAAGAAGGCAGCAAAGTTGTAAAGTGTAACAGCCCAGGCTCTTTTTCGGCTTTTCTTTTGCCAAATGCAAACAAATATTTTCTCCTATTTCTTGTTCCCTCACGTCTTGAGTTCCCTTCTCAATTTGAGGCACAAAGAGAAATATTTTAAAACAATGCAATACGCAAACCTGAGGTGAGTCATCAACACATTGGTCTACAATTAAGAAAGAAGACAGCATTGGGGTTCTCAAAGCAGCAAGTAGAACACAGTGGGATATTCTCAAGTGTGACTGATACCGTATGTGCTAAAGATACTGAAAATGGTAAGCACTCAGGATTTTTGCTAGCGACATCCTATGGTTTAGCCAAAGACATGGTCTACAGTGTGTGGACAGAGTGGTACCATGCTAAAGCGTGTTAACACATGTAGTTGCTCCAGCCCACCCAGGCTAAGGTAAAACTCTCTGTCATTCTTATTCCCCTTATTTGATTTATTTTTCTTACATAGCACTCTTCACCATCTGACATTGCATTTTTGTTTATCATTTCTTGTCTGTCTTTCCTACTAGAATGTAAGCTCTATGAGGGCAGGATCTTGCCTGTTTGTCACTATTGTACCCTCTTACCTGCCTTTCTTTGCTCTAGTTCATGAAGTATTTCTGGAGAGCATGAGATAAGTTATCCAAGCAGGAAACAGAAAAAAAATTAGTATGTCAAGAAATCAAGGGAGAATCAAATTTGATATCAAGGATTGAATATGAATGTATGATACTGGAGGGGAAGAAAAGAAGACACTACTGCTGGTGTTATTCACAAGAGCCTATTTCTACAGGAGGCAAAACTGGCCACTCAGAAGAACTAAGCTCCCATGCTCTGTGGAACATTTTCCCTGTGAAGAATCCTGATGCCCATTAAGGGAGGGAGGGACAAGAAATAGAGCTCTGCACTTCCCATCTTCAAAGTATTGAGGTGGGTGTGTGATGACAGGTGGTGCTAAATCAAAAGGCACATTGATTCTCTCTGCCATGGTAACAAATGATGCCCAATGCTCTGTGGTATGCGGCAACAAAGCTTCGCTTCTGTTGGATGTGACTTTGCTTGGGATACAGGCTGAAGGAACCCCTGTTAACAACGTGCTACTCTTACGGCAAAGGGCTTCTGTTTAAATGTGGCATAAGTTATATCTATTTCCACTTTATTGGACAAAGCAAGTTACATGGCCAAGCCCTATGTCAATAGGACCGGGCTGTATATTCTTTTTCTCATAAAAGACACTGAATATTCATGGCAACAGGCAGGATACATACATCTTTTGTACAAAGGGAGAGTAAAGAGTTGAGAGCAATAACACAATCTAACCCCAAAGTTTTTCTGTGGCCTTGGAGCCTAAAAACCATCAAACCCATTTCTCCTGCCTCCCTAGTTGTAGGAGAAGGAAGGATTAAGAAAGGGAAAATATAAAATGCTGTTGTGGTCACTTAAATCAGGGGTAGAAAAATCAGGGATGTGGAAAATCAGGGGCCAGATGGATCAAACATTTCCCTTTCCATTTGTCACTTTGGAAGTTAAGAAGGTGTGGTGTTGAGCCAGCAAAATCGCAGCTGTCAAAGAATGTGGTTTTATGCACCACAGCTTTGGCACTAGATTGAGAATGTGGTAGACTGCATTATTATTTCCCACTTTTCACTGCCCCTCTATGTGAGTGGGTTATGCTTCTCTACCCTAGCGATATCAAGATTGGCCATGTGACTTGCTTTGTCCAGTGAAATGTGAGCAGAAGTTCTGTAGGTCTCTTGGAAGCTATTGCGTTGTTCTGCTATATCTATATATTTTTTACCTCTTCCACAAGAACAAACACCAGTGTCTCAAACAGCCTGATCATGGGAAGATGGAGATATTTGAAACAGAGCTGTAGCTCCCATGCAAGGTGAGCAAGGAGATAAGCTTTTCTGTTGTAAGCCACTGAGATTTGGGAACTGTTTGTTACTGTAGCACAATCTAATAAAAAATGAAAGCCAATTGAAACAAATAATAATAAAAAATTTGAAATTTATTGATAGCCTACTTTTGCCAGATATTGTTCTTGGTCTTGTGTATGTATAGACAGAATGTTTGTTTCCCCCAAAATTCGTGCTAATTCTTAATGTCTAATGTGATAGCATTTGGAGGTGGGATTCTTGGAGGTGATTATGTCATGGTGGTAAAGCCCTCATGAATGGGATTAGTGCCCTTAGGAAAGGGACCTCAGAGAGCTTACTCTGCTCTTCCACCATGTGAAAATGCAGTGAGATGATTGTCATTTATGATCCAGAAAGCCAGTCTTTACCAGATACTGAATCTGCTGTTGCCTTAATCTTGGACTTACAGCCTCCAGATCTATGAGAAATAAATTTCTACTGTTTATAAGCCACCCAGTTGATATTATTTTGTTATACCTGAACAGACTAAGATTCTCATCTAATCTCCCAACAACCTGAGAAGGAAGAAACTATTTTAATCTCCATCTTACAAATGAGAAACATGAGACACAGAGAAGTTGACTAACATTGTCAAGGTCACATATAGAAAGTAAAAGGACAGCTGAGACACAAACTCAAGCAGTCTGGCTGCAGAGCACCCAGTATGAGACAAAGTGAATCTTATATTTAGTAGAAAGAGTGTGCTTCACTAGGAATCTATTCATCTTATAAAGAAGGTCTTCAAATAGAACCAGTGGTGTGCAGAGTGGGAAGAAGAGACTGAAACTCATTGTGTTGGTTAGAATACAGATCATACTGATTAAAAAAAAATTCCAAAATACAGTGTTTCAAACAAGAGAGAAGTTGGCATTTCTCCAGGGAACAGTTAGGTATGAGCATTCCAGAGCTGGGGTGGCTCTAGGATGCAGGCTCATTCAGGAAGTCAGTTCCTTTGACTGGGTTGCTCTGCCATCCCTTTAAATACTGTATTTGTTCATACAAGGTCAGAGCTTGCTGGTCAGCAACGCATCTGTATTCCAGCCTAAGGAAAAAAGGAAGAAAGGTGTAAGCAGGCCTTTTTCTGCACTCAGGAGACCAGGACAGAGATACAATTATAGGCCCACATGCTATTTGTCTAAATATTTCCAAATTATTAAACAAGCAAAAACAGTGCCAACGAACCTACTATTTTGACAGATACACCTTCTTAACTGCCTGGAAATCCAGGGGCAAATTTAGGATTCTCAGACCTCTTGGAATTCTGAGCTGGACAGGACAGTGTAGGGAGAATTCACACCTGACCCTGAGCCTATGGCTGACCACATTTTCTCCCCCACTCCAGCTCCATCCTGCACAGCCAGCATCCTTGTGTACAAGGTATAGACACTCTTTTGTCTGTACACCTCCCCGCTATACAGCTGTTCCTCAGTGAGCCTTCATCCTAGGAGTGAACGAACTGGTGGCATGGTTTACACTCAGGAGGATAGATCCACAGAAGAAGCTCACGCAGGCTCTGGAAGCAGGTTAGAGACATTTGGGCAAGGAATTCTAAGGTTCCATGGACTTAAAGCTTGGTCTAGAAGAACAATGTGGAGGTGAGCAGGTCCCTTTGGTCCTGAAGAATTCTCACCCTATAGGGAGGGACACATCCAGAATAGGGCCTTGAAAAGTACAGGCCTCATGGAAGGCAATCCTGTTGCCTGGGTCTAAAAGTGGTACCAAATGCAAATAATTCCTTTTTTTGAAATTTGGCATAGAAGTTGGTAACATAACTTCTGCTCACATGTAATTGGCCAGTACCCAGTCACATGACCACACCTAGCTGCATAGGAGGTTGGGAAATGTAGTCCAGCTGAGCAGCCATGTGCCCAGCTGAAATCTTGGAGGACATTATATTACTAACATTGAAAAGAGGGTAATGGATAATGAAGGCAGGGGTAATCAGTGGCATACAAGAAGAACAAGTGAAAAAGGAGGAAGTGCTCATAATTTTCAGGTGAAACTAATAAGGAAGTAGGTCAAGAATAATATTCATGGTTTTGCATACCAAGGCACAGAGCAGTTCTTCAGTGATACATCAGTATATCTTAATTTATCATGAGGTAAGTTATATTTTGTTACTAATAATACTGTAATGCCCAATGGGTTCACCTTGCCCACTGCATGGAGAGAGCTGATTTATCAAGACAGGGGAATTGCAATAGAGAAAGAGTAATTCACGCAGAGTCAGTTGTGTGGGAGATCAGAGTTCTAATATTACTCAAATCAGTCTCCACGAGTATTCAGGGAGCACAGTTTTTAAGGACAACTTGGTGGATGGGGGAAGCCTGTGAGCCAGGAGTGCTGATTGGTCAGGGATGAAATCATAGGGAGTTTAAGCTGTCTTCTGGCACTAAGTCAGTTCCTGGGTGGGCTCACGAGATCAAATGAGCCAATCTGGGTGGTGCCAGCTCATCCGTCAAGTTCAGGATCTGCAAAATATCTTAAGCACTGATCTTAGGAGCAGTTTAGGGAGGGTCAGAATCTTGTAGCCTCCAACTGCCTGCCTCCTAAACCATAAATTCAAATCTTGTGGCTAGTGTTGGTCCTACAAAGGCAATCTAGTCTCCAGGCAAGAAGGAGGTCTGCTTTGAGAAAGGGCTGTTACCGTCTTTGTTTAAACTATAAACTAAGTTTCTCCCAAAGTTAGGTCAGCATACACCCAGGAATGAACAAGGACAACTTGGAGATTGGAAGCAAGATGGAGTTGATTAACTTAGATCTTTTTCACTGTCTCAGTCATAATTTTGCAAAGGTGGTTTCAATACAATATAAATTTTGTGAGTTTTTTTTAAGTTACATTGGTTTCAAGTTATCCATATCAAGTCAATTAAGTCATTTCTGTGAGGCATATAGAGATAGAGTTCAAGCTATTTTATAAAGCCTAGGGCTGATATTATCTATACTAGGGCCAGTTATGAGCTTCTATGTCTGAAATGTATTGCTAATAGTTATGTCAGAGGTGTTCGAACCAGAGCGACTCCATTTTGAGTGAGGGCAAGGAAAATGAGGCTGAGACTTGCTGGGCTGCATTCTCAGAAAGAAAGGTATTCCTAGCCTCTAGATGTTTATCGTTAAGGGAACAGATTAATAATGTTTACTAAACAGACCCAGACTTGGGAGTGTCCTAATATCCCAATATCTGGAGAACAAAGGCATTCCTAATTTTGCTTTGAAGATAATAACATCAATTCTTGCAAAATATAGTAATTATGAAAATTAATTTTTTATCACAAACCCTTGTAGCAGAGCACATCTCCTCATATATACAAGTATTGTATCTAGGGTGGATGCGTTCCTCCTCCTACTTTCAGGAATGTCCTACTCTGTCTATGGAGTAGCTGTCCTTTCACCACTGTACTTTCTTAATAAACTTGCTTTTGCTTTGCACACTGGACTCTCCCTGAATTCTTTCTTGCACGACATCTTAGAACTCTCTCTTGGAGTCTGGACTGGGACCCCTTTTCTGTAACGTATTTCTGGAGACCACAGAAGAGATGATACTGAAGAAACCCCCCCAACCCAAAGGAAATAGACTGCAGCACTGATTGGACGACTTTGGATAAGTGCAGGGGTACCTGGGTAAAGAATGGGATGGGGTTAGAGGCCCAACTTAGGGGAGGTAGAGTCTCTCCTAAGACAGAATGGGTTAGAGGCCCCTCTTAATAAAAAAGGCAGGGACGCTTGACTGATCTCAGATTAGAGGCCCAACTTAGGAGGGTTAGAGTCCCTTCTAAGATTTAGGGGGTTAGAGGCTCCTCTCAGTAAAGTCCTTCTTGGCTGAAAATGGGTTTGGCACCACAGGCTATGCTCTTCATATTAATCTGCCTTGTCCTCCTTACTGCATAAATCAATTTCTTGGTTGTTGTCTGTTTCACTGTCATTTTCAGGAGACTTTATTTAACTAGTCTTAGGGATTTTACCTTACTCATTTCCTATGTGCCTCCCGATTTCTGTCCACTCGCTTGTGAAACATTGGGAAAAAAAATAATTGAAGGCTCCATCTCTAAAATTGCTGATTGAGATCGATATTTAACAGCTATGAGCAATAAGATTAGATAGATGTAGCTGTGTTTTGTTGCTGCTATGCAGACTATGTGTGATTGAGAAGCACTAGGATGGAAATCAGGGGATTTTTCTCTTTGCTGTTTTGCCTCATTTTGCACATGAAAAAACTTCTTTCCTTTCCTGGATTCGGGCAAACCAGCTTTACTGTCCAATCCACACTGCTACTATTGGCCAGAACTTGCTTGCTCTGGTCATTCCCATCTAAATCCTCTTCATTTCCTTTGCCTTATTCAGCATTTTTTCAAAGACCTTGTGATTTATTTAAGATTCATGTCGCAGCTCACTAATATTATATGGATAATGTGAATCATGTTTGATGAGAGGAAAAGAAGAAAAAGAGCTAGACATACTAGATGATCCTTTAATGCAATGCCATCCCGTGCCCCCTCCCACCCCCCACCCCGGAATTGGCAGGCAGTTTCGGGTGGAGCAACACTTCCATCAACTCTGAAGGTTCAGATGTGTTGGTCCTTTCTCCCTCTAGTCCACTTGAAAGTTGTATTGAGAACCATTCGTCTCCTCCTTCTTACCCACGTAGTCCCACTCTACACCCACCACTCCCTAAGGAACTTAACCCAGTGAGTACTACTCATAGTGGAGCCTCCTATCAACCTCCAAAGCGAAACCTTTGTCCACTTAGAGGTGGCAAATGGGGAAGAAGGCACTGTGAGAGTACGTGTTCTCTTTTCCATGTCTGATTTGGCTCTATGTAAAGAGAAGTTTGGTCATTTATTTGAAGATCCAAGAAAATTCATATATAAGTTTGAAAAATTAACTCTGACCTATAGTTTAATTTGGCAGGATCTGCATGTTTTGTTGTCTCTGTGTTGTACAGTGGAAGGGAAACAATGCATTTTGGGGACAGCTAGGACCCACACAGATGAGGTATTGGCTTGCAACCCAAACTATATGATATATTAAGCAGGAGGTACAGGAGTTCTAGATCAAGATCCAGACTGGCACTGTTAACGGAGCAGTGAGGACTTGGCGAGGAGAAATCGTAGGGTCACTTATTTGTTGGAAGAGATGAAGAAATGTATGAAAAAGCCTATTAACTATCAAAAGGTTAAGGAAGTTTCTCAGGGCAAAGATGAGAATCCAGCTTTGTTTCAAGGGCGTTTAGTTGAGGCCATCAGGAAATATACTAACACTGATCTTGCCTCAAGGGAAGGACAGACCCTTTTGGGAGCACATTTTTAGAACCTAGTCTGCCCCTGATATTCATAGGAAATAACAAAAAGCAGCTATGGGTCCCCAAACTCCTATAGGACAACTTTTGGATATGGCATTTTTAGTTTTTAATGACAGAGACAAAGCAGAGGAAGCCGAAAGAGAAAGAAGGACTTCCCACAAGGTGCAGCTCTTGGCTGCAGCCTTAAGCTCACTTCCTACATGCGGTTACCCTCCTGGCTCTTGGCTTGAACAAGGGGAGCTGAAAGGTGGGAAGCCCAAAGCTGGGCATCTAAGTCACTGCACCTTGAGCATAAATCAGTGTACACACTGTAAAAAAACTGGCCACTGGAAGAGGGGTTACCCAGCATTCTGAAGGGAGCCATCGGCACCCAAACCAATGATGGCTGAAATAGCCAGGCAAGCCCAAGAGTAACAGGGCCCAAGACCTTCCATCACAGTTCCTGTCAGACAACATATATCCAGAGGAGCCTTGGTAACCCTTGACATGGCAGGTAAGAACATTAACTTCCTTTTGGACTGCTTGCTCTGTTTTGACCCATTATAATGGGTTTCTGTCACCCCAAAACTGTATGGTCAAGGGGATAGATGGACAAGCCCATAGAAGTCATTTTACCTATCCTCTAAGCTGATCTTCAGGGAGTTTGGTTTTCTCCTGAATGCCCCATTCCCTTGTTGGGAAGGGATTTGTTGACTCAACTGCAAACAGTGGTATCTTTTGGAAATCACGAGGCAGACAAGAAATTCCTCCTTCTCCTTTCCTGTGAATAAATATCAGGCTTTATTGCTAGATGCTTCTGATATAAGACTTAAAGTATGTCAAACTTTGAATCCAGCTACCTATTTGCCTGAACCCACAGGCACCCTAGATCATTCTTGTATACAAGTTATGGAGCAAGTTTGCTCCAGCCATCCAGATTTAAAGGATGAGCCTCTAGATAATCCTGAGGTAGAATGGTTTACAGATGGAAGTAGCTTTGTGCACTAGGGAAACAGGAAAGCTGGGTATGTTGTTGTCAGGCAATAACAGGTAACTGAATCTCAGGCCTTACCAGCTTCTACCTCAGCTCAAAAGGCAGAATTAATAGCTGTTATTAGAGCCCTGCAATTGGGAAAGGGCTTAAGAATTAACATTTACACTAATTCTAAGTATGCTTTTCTGGTACTTCATGCTCATGCTGCTATCTGGAAGGAACAGGGACTCCTAACTGCTAAGGGTTCTCCTATAAAACATCACTTAGAAATTCTAAATCTATTGGGTGCTGTTTTGCTGCCCAAGGAAGAAGTTGTAATCCATTGCAGAGGACATCAAAAAGGAGACTCCAGTGTGGCTAAGGGAAATTCTTTTGCAGATGCAGCTGCTAAGGCAGCAGCATTAAAGGAGCTAGTTGGACTTGTCCGCATGCTAATGCCCTAAGCCAGGATAATGACAGAACCTAGGTATACTAAAGAGGAACAAGAATGGGCTAAAGGCCAGGGTTTAATGCAAGATCCTTCTGGCTGGCTTATCAATGACAACAAACGGTTAATACCAGGTGCTCGTCAGTGAAAAATAGTCAACATTTGCATGACTGTACTCATTTGGGAAGAGATTCCCTGTTTCAATTAATGTCCCAGCTTTTTGTAAGAAAAGGCTTACTTAAAACAGTAAAGTGAGTAACTCAGGCCTGTGAACTGTGTGCCCAGAATAACCTAAATAATCAGTCTTTACTTCCTCCTCTAGTAAGGCCTGCTCTGCATAGGGGAACATACCCTGATGAAGATTGGTAAACAGACTATACTCAGATGTCCCAATGTAAAGGGTTTAAATATTTATTAATATTTGTTGACACCTTTATGGGTTGGATCAAAGCTTTTCCTACCCGGTCTGAAAAGGCAAATGAGGTTTCTAAACTCCTACTAAAGGAAATAATTCCTAGATTTGGGCTGCCTAGGAGCTTACAGAGTGATAATGGCATATCTTTCACAGTGACAATTACCCAAAACATCTCTTCAGCCCTAGGAATTCAGTACCACCTTCACTCACCATGGAGGCCACAGTCTTTGGGAAAAGTAGAAAGAGCTAATCAAACTCTAAAAAGGACTCTTGCTAAACTATGCCAAGAGACATCAGAAACCAGACTGTCTTTATTACCTGTAGCCTTATCATAGGTTCGAGTGGCCATTAAGGGAAATCTGCAGCTCAGCCCTTTCGAAGTAATGTATGGAAGGCCTTTCTTAACTACAGACCTCTTAATAGACATAGATATTTTCAAGCTACAGAATTATGTGATCAACTTAGGACAAGTGAAAAATGCGCTCCTTGAATATGGAAATCAAAGACTCTCTTTCCCACTAAGGAAGAACTAAGGTGGTGGTTACAACCCAGCTGGGAGACTGCGTCCTATTAAAAACTTGGAAGAAAGGATGCCAGTAGATCAGCTTTCCCCAAAATGTAAGTGAGCCCAGCAAGTTCTCCTTAGCATCCCAACTGCAGTTAAACTTCTGGGAATAAACAGCTGGGTCCACTTAACTCAAATTAAACCTGTCTCTTATGAAGTCCCACAGGCCAACAGAACACAAGAGACCGATTCTGTTTATTCCTGTGAGCCAATCAGTGATCTCTGACTCCTGTTCAGAAAAAATGAAAGGGATGGGTAACATAAAGATATGGTTTGGCATTCCACCTTTGGATATAACTTGGAATCATGCAGACAGTAACTTATTTACTGATGGGCATAGACTTTAGCCTCTCTACATAATCAAACAAACTGTTGGGTATGTGGACATTTTAACAGCGGCCCAAGGGGGAACTTGTGCTTTGATCAAAACTGAATGTTGTGTGTATGCTCCAAACTATTCACATAATATTACCCAGGCTATGAAAGCTGTAGACACTCATATCTCTGCCACTGATGCACTATCAGTTGACCCTGTATATGCTTGGTTCCAACAACTGCCCAGTTCTTGGAAAGCCTTTCTGTTTAGTTTACTTGGAATGATTTTACTTATTTTGCTTTGCTGTTGTGGAATATATTGCAGTTGTATTCTTTGTGTAGGAATGCAAGACACACTCACTCAATGCTTTCTTAAATTGGACACTTATTAATCTTTCAGATATCACCATTTTTCGGAACTTGGAGTTATGAATGACCTTCACCATACCAACACTCTCTGATTGAGCTTCTCTCTACCCTGAATGCAAGAGACCCTAATAGTTAGTCAGGAATATCATCGCCCCTATTCAGCCTGAAGAAATTACAGAAGATGGATCTTCATCCCTCTGCAACCCTTAGGATTAAGGATCCTCTTGTAAAGGGAGTGGGAGATATGTCAGAGGCATTCAAACCAGAGTGACTCCATTTTGAGTGAGGGCTAGGAAAATGAGGCTGACACTTCCTGGGCTGCATTCTCAGAAAGAAAAGTATTCCTAGCCTCTAGATGTTTATGGTTAAGGGAGCAGATTAATAATGTTTACTAAATAGACCCGGACTTGGGAGTGTCCTAATATCCCAATATCTTCAGAACAAAGGCATTACTAATTTTGCTTTAAAGATAATAATATCAATTCTTGCAAAATATAGTAATTAAGAAAACTAATTTTTTTATCACAAACCCTTGTAGCAGAGCACATCTCCCCATATATACAAGCATTGTACCTATGGTGGATTTGTTCTTCCTTTTACTTTCACGTACGTCCTACTCTGTCTATGAAGTAGCTGTCCTTTCACCACTGTACTTTCTTCATAAACTTGCTTTTGCTTTGCACTGCGGACTTGCCCTGAATTCTTTCTCGCATAAGATCCAAGAACCCTTTCTTGGGGTCTGGATTGGGACCCCTTTCTTTTAAGAGTTACAACAATTATAAATTGTTACAGGCTTCTACTTCTCCCACAAAAGTGAGGTGTTGAGTCAGAATCTCGATATGCTCCCGTTCTTGTGTATTATAAATGAGTATCATGTGCTATGTGTATCATTATATAAAGCAAATTGGAAATAAGTGGCATAACATGACAAAATGACATTAAAGTCTTAACACAAGGAAATAGGTATGATCTGTATTAAGGACCAAAACAATAACTATAATATGACTGTCACTTGAAGAATGAGGTTTATACATTTGGAAAAAAGAACTTTATTTCTCAATAAGGGTTTGAGCCTACAGGGTGGCCATTCTGACAGGCTGGGTGGTGTAGCCTCTGGCCAGAAGCCAGAAACAGACACCTCAAAGGTGAGAAGAATAAGACAGAGATTTATGCTGAATCAGGTGGGCAAATATACCTATTCAATTAGTTACATGATGAATCATGAATATTTGTGAAAGGAGAAATGTGTGTATTTACAACTGAGCTGAAGCCTCTCCTTGGGACCCACGTTAAAAAAAAAAATGGCAGTTGTAGCATGATCCAAGGGAGGTGTTTTCAGCCCTCTGACATCAAAGGGTGAAGCAGAGGACACAAAAATCCTCACTGCACATCCTCCATTAACCAGCCAGAAACATTCCTGGTCGTTGGCCTCCTATCAGGAAGGAATGCTGGTCAGTTGTTTTGTTAAAACTGCAAAAGGGAGAGGTAGCATTAGACAGTTGGTTGATATCAGAGATGCAGCAAGTCTTTCCAAAGGGCTGGTTTCTTTCGTTTTAACTCTTAGGGAAGACCCAAGGAGAAAATATAATGAGGTATGTCTGACCTCCCATCCCATCATGGCTGGAAACTCAGTTTTCAAGGTTTCTCTGGGGTCCCTTTGGCCAACATGGTGTTCATTCAGTTTGTTGGGGGCCTTAGGATTTCATTTTCCTACCATGGGTAGGACATTTCATTGTCCATTTTGAAGAATGACTGAGTACATTCTTCAAAAGAAACATGTATAGTAGGAGAACAGAGATCAGCATTGCATGCCAATAAGATGTACATCTGGATGTAAATCCATGAATATGAAATTGTAAGTTCAATGGTCATTTTTCAAAAGAGGCTATGAGGGGAGAGCAAACCCAATGGTTCAATTGTGGAAGTTTACTGCTGATATCCAACTAAATAGCAGAATGAATGAGATATTATAATGCAAATGAAGCACATACACATGCACAAACACAATTAGCAAGAAGGAGTGGTGATGGGGGTCCTCAGCTATGCAGATCCCTGCAGGAAGTCTTGGTCTGCTCAAAGATTACTAGGCAAATTCTTGATTACCATGTTGAAAATGTGAACTCTCTCAGAAGTCAGGAATAATCAGGGAAATGGTAACTGTGCACTTGGTGCCAATCAAAAATTTAAAAGTGACCATGGAAGTAAAAGTGAGTCTGGAAAGAAAACAATCCTGTATCTTGGAATAATAATAATAATGAAGGGAATATTGATTATATACTAGTATACACAGACTCTAGAAACTCAAAGAACTAATAACTATAATAACACAGTCAATGTATTAGGCAATTATTTATATTGTTATAAAGAAATACCACAGATTGGGAAATAAAGAAAAGAGGTTTAATTGGCTCACTGTTCTGCATGCAGAACATGTTCTGTAGGAATCACGGTAATGACATCTATGTGGCTTCTGGGGAGGCCTCAGGGAGCTTTTACTCATGTAGAAGGTGAAGGGGGGCAGGAGTGAGCAAGAGAGAGTGGGGCAGGGATAGGCACCACACATTTAAAATGGCTGGATCTTGTGAGAACTCAGACAGAGCTCAATTATCACCAAGAGCTATTCATGACAGTTCCACCCCCTTGTTCCAAACACCTGCCACCAGGCCTGCCCCACCTCCAACACTGGGGATTCTATTTCAACACAAGATTTGGGCTTGGACAAATATATCCAAACTATATCAGTCACATACTAAACAGAAAGGAAAAGAAAAAAATCCAGCTCAGGGAGGATGGGAGCTGATATGGTTTGGCTCTGTGTTCCCATCCAAATCTCATCTCAAATTATAATCCCCACATGTCAGGAGAGGGGTATGGTGGAGGTGATTGAATCATGGGAGTAGACTTCCCCCTTGCATTTCTTGTGATAGTGAGTGAGTTCTCATGAAATCTGGTTGTTTGAAAGTGGGTGGCACTTCCCCTTTGCTTGCACTCTCCTGCTCCATCATGGGAAGATGTGCCTTGCTTCCCTTTCTCCTTCCACCATAATTGTAAGTTTCCTGAGGCCTCTTAACAGGCTTCCTGTTAAGCCTGCAGAATTTTGAGTCAATTAAACTTCTATTCTTCATAAATTACCCAGTCTCATGTAGTTCTTTATAGCAGTGTGAAAATAGACTATACAAAAAATTGGTACAAGGAAAGTGGGACATTATTATAAAGATACCTGAAAATGTGGAAACGACTTTAGAACTGGGTAATGGGCAGAGGTTGGAACAGTTTGGAGCACTCAGAAGCCGGAAGATGTGGGAAAGTTTGGAACTTCCTAGAGACTTGCTGAATGGTTGTGACCAAAATGATAACACTCATGTGGACAGTGAAATCCAGGGTGAGGTGGTCTCATATGGAGATAAGGAACTTATTGAGAACTGTAGTAAAGGTCACTCTTGCTTTGCTTTAGCAAAGAGACTGGTGGCATATTGCCCTTATCCTAGAGATCTGTGGAACTTTGAACTTGAGAGAGATGATTTAGGATATCTGGCAAGAGAAATTTCTAGGCAGCAAGGCATTGAAGATGTGGCCTGACTGCCCCTAACAGTATAAGTTGTGAAAGGAAGGTAAATCTTGGGGCCCCAAAATTACTAAGTTAAAGGGAAAAGTCCAGCTGGGAACTACTTAGGGCAAACCTGACTCCCATTCTATTCAAAGTCATCTCTCTGCTCACTGAGATAAATGCATATCTGATTGCCTCTTTTGGAAAGGCTAATCAGAAACAAAATAATACAACCATTTGTCTCTCATCTACCTGTGACCTGGAAGCACCCTCCCTGCTTGAGTTATTCTGCCCTTCTGGACTGAACCAATGTACATTTTACATATATTGATTGATATCTCATGTCTCCATAAAATGTATAAAAACAAGCTGTGTCCCGACCACCTTGGGCACATGTCATCAGGACCTCCTGAGGCTGTGTTCTCAACCTTGGCAAAATAAACTTTCTAAATTAACTGAGACCTGTCTCAGGTACTCAGGGTTCACATAGTCATACGTGTTTACAAAGAGATGGTCTGAAATTAGAACTTATGCTTAAAAGGAAAGCAGAGCATAACAGTTTGGAAAATTTGCAGCCTGACCATGTGGTAGAAAAGAAAAACCCATTTGCTGAGGAGAAATTCAGGTGGCTGCAGAAATTTACATAACTAAAGAGAAGCTGAATGTTAATAGCCAAGACAATAGGGAAAATGTCTCCAGGATATTTCAGAGACCTCTGCTGAGCTCCTCCCATCACAAGCCCTGAGGCCTGGGGAAAAAATTACCTTCATGGTCCAGTCCCAGAGCCCAGCTGCTCTGTGAAGCCTCAGGATGTGACACCCTGTATCCCAGCTGCTCCAGCTCCCACCGTAGCTAAAAGGGGCCAAGGTACAACTTAGTTCATTGATTCAGGGGATGCAAGCCCCAAGACTTGGTGGCTTCCATGTGCTGTTGGCTCTGTGTGTGTGTGTGTGTGTGTGTGTGTGTGTGTGTGTGTGTGTGCAGAAAGCTAGCACTGAGTTTGGGGAATCTCCACCTAGATTTCAGAGGATGTATGGAAATACCTGGATGTCCAGGCAGAAGTCTGCTGCAGGGGCAGAGCCCTCATGAGAAACCTCTACTAGGGCAGTGTGGAGGGGAAATGTGGGGTTGGATCCCCCACACAGAGTCCCCACCACTGGAGCACTGCCTAGTGGAGCTGTGGGAAGAGGGCCACTGCCCTCCAGGTCCCAGAATGGTAGATCCACTGACAGCTTGCACCATGTGCCTGCAGGCAATCAATGTCAGCCCATACAAACAGCTGTAGGGACTGTACCCTGAAGAGCCATAGGGGCAGAGCAGCCTAAGGCCTTGGAGCCCACCCCCTACATGAGTGGGGCCTGGATGTGAGGCATGGAGTCAAAGGAGATTATTTCAGAGCTTTAAGATTTAATGACCGCCCTGCTGGCTTTCACACCTGCATGGGGCCTGTAGCCCCTTTGTTTTGGCTAATTTCTCCCATTTGGAATGGGAGTATTTACTCAATGCCTGTGCCCCCATTGTATCTTGGAAGTCACTAACTTGTTTTTTTAATTTTATTTTATTTTACAGGCTCATAGGAAGAAGAGACTTGCCTTGTCTCAGATGAAACTTTGGACTTGAGATTTTGGGTTAACTCTGGAATGAATTAAGACTTTGGGGGACTGTTGGGAAGGCATGATTGTGTTTTGAAATGTGAGAAGGACATGAGATTTTGGAGGGGCTGGGGCAGAATGATATGGTTTGTCTTTGTGTCCCCACTCAAGTCTCATCTCAAATTGTAATCCCCACATGTTAGGGGAGGGACGTGGTGAGAGGGATTGAATCACTGGGGCAGGCTTCCCCCTTGCTTTTCTCATGATAGTGAGTCCTCATGAGATCTGGTTGTTGGAAAGTGTGTGGAACTTCCCCACTTTGTATTATCTGTTTCCTTCCTGCTCTGCCATGATAAGACATGCTTGTGCCATGGTTAGATGTGCTTGCTTCCCCTTCTTCTTTCACCATGATTGTAAGTTTCCTGATGCCTCCCAGTCATACTTCCTGTTAAACCTGCAGAACTGTGAGTCAATTAAACCTCTTTTCTTCATAAATTACCCAGTCTCAGGTAGTTCTTTCATTTTCAGCAGTGTGAAAATGGACTAATTCAGACACCTTCCCTATCACAAGATAGCCATGAAGAATCTTGATGAAGAAGACATCAAGATTGAGGATGTAGCAGGAGCAAAGTAAAGAAAGCCTTTCTGGCTCCATGAGGAAGTCTCCAAATTTAACTTTTAAATAAATGTGTAACAGATGATATGTGGGTCATGTAAGCTTGGACAAATACAAAAAGTGGGGCATGTTTCTATCAAAATATTGTTGAGAGGGCTAACTTCTGAAATGTGGCAAGTTTTGTTTAAAATAATTTAATTAGCAGAATGACAAGTGACAGCAAAGATAAGGAGTGAAGGAGAGAATAGCTGGGATCATGTATAAGGAGGGATTTTTAAATAATGGTGGAAATTAACATGATTCTAGGCAAAAGAAACATCAGTGAGAAGGTGAAAGACATATTGGTTCAGAGTATGTCTTTGTCTGTTCAGCCTTCTGTAAAAAAATACCATAGACCGGGTGGCTTAAACAACAAACACTTATTTTGCACAGTTTTGGAGGCTTAAGAAGTCCAAGATCAAGTTGCCATCAGATCAGATGTCCAGTGAGGGCCTCCCTTCCTGGTTTGCAGATGGTCACTTTCTTATTGTGGCTACACATGGTGAAGAGGAGAGGGGGAAAAAGCAATCTCTCTCTGCCTTTTCTTATATGGTCACTAATCCCATCAGGAGGGCTCCATACTTCTAATTTTTCCTGTCTTAACACGTTTTGTGCTGCTATAACAGAATACCATAGAATGGGTGATTTATAAATAATAAAAATTTATTTCTCATAGTGTTTGAGGCTGAGAAGTCCAAAATCAAGATGCAGCATTCTCACATGGCAGAAGACAGAAGAGCAAGAGAGAGCCAACTCCCTCCATCAAGCTCCTTTATAAGGGAACCTAATCCCATTCACAACAGAGGAGTCCTCATGGCCTAATCACCTCTTAAAGTCCCACTTCTTAATACTATCACACTGGCAAAACCTGAATTTTGGAGAAGATTCATTTAAGTCATAGCATTCTATCTCTGACCCACCAAAATTCATGTTCTTCTCATATACAAAATACATTCATTTCATCCCAATAGCTCCCAAAATTCTTAATTCATTCCGGCATCAACTTTAAAACGTAGTTCAAAGTTTCATCTAAACATCATATGGGTGAGACTGAAGGTGTGATTCATCCTTATATGGTGATGGAAAATTTGGAAATTTGGAGGCAAATTTCCCTCCAACTGTGAGCCTGTGCAATCAAACAAGTTATGTGTTTCCAAAATACTGTGGTGGGACAGGCATAGGAAAGACGTTTCCATTCCAAAATTGAGAATAGAAAAGAAGAAAGGAGTAACACATCCCAAGTAAGTCCAAAACACAACAGAGCAGGCAACATTAAATCTTAAAGCTTAGAATAATCTTCTTAGACTTCATATCCTACCTTCTAGAAACTCTGGGGCAGGGGTTGGGCCCCAAGTCCCCAGGGTAGCCCCTCCCCATCCTCATAGTTTTGCTGAGTACAGCTAATGCTTCAGATCTCATGCATTGAAATTGCATGCCTACAGCTTTCTCAGGTTGTTGCTGCATGCTGGTATCTCTACAGGTCTGGGGTACAGGGACAACCCTGCTTATAACTCTACTAGGCATTACCCTAATGGGGATTTTCTGTGGCAGCTCTGCCACGGTGCTATGTCTCAGCCTAGGCCCCGAAACTGTCCAAGGTATCTTTTGAAATCTAAGTGGAGGAAGCCATGACTCCACAGCTGTTTTGCTCTTTGGGGCTGCAGAATTTGCACCATGTAGATGCTTCCAAGGTTCACCACTTGCACACTCCAGAGAAGTGACCCGAGCAGCATCTAGGTCTGGCAGCTGAGGAGCACTGCACAAGAATTCAGGGAACAGAGACTGAGGTGGCCCTGGGCAGTGAGCCCTGAGGCTCCAGTTGTTCCTGGGCCCCTCCCTTTAAGCCATTCTTCCCTCAAGGACCTAGCACTCTGGCCTGTGATGGGAGCAGCAGTCTTGAAGCTCTCTAAAATGCCTTAAGGGTCGTTCTCCCATTGACTTGAGGAATAGCACGTGGCTTCCTTATATCTATACTGCTTTCTTTACAAAATGGTCACTTGGGCCACATCCTTGGCCCAAACATGTTTTTTATTCTTTACATGGCCAGGATAATTTTCCAAAGGTTTACATTCTGCTTCCCTTTTGATTATACATTTTGTCTTTAAGTTGTTTCTTTCTTCTCACATTTCACTATAAGTGGTTAAGAGAAGCCACACAGCATCCTGAACACTTGAGTGCTTAACGTTTTCTTTTGCCAAATATCCTAGTTTATTGCTAAGTTTTGCCTTCCATAAAGTCCTAGGACATAGACAAATTCAGCCAATTTCTTAGCCACTTTATAACAAGAATGAGCTTTCTTGCAGTTTCCAATACCTTGTTCCTCATTTCTGAGACCTCATCAGAATGGCCTTTACTGTCCATATTTCTACCAACATTGTGTTTATAATAATTTAACTCATCTCTAAAAAGAATGAGGCTTTCCTTAGAGCTTTCTTCTTCTGAGCCTTCACCAGAATAACCCTTAATGCTGTGTTCACAGCAAGACAGCTTTTCCTTATGTTCACTTCAAAATTGTTCCTGCTTCTAGTTATTACCCAATTCCAAAGCTGCTAACACAGTTTTAGGTATGCATTATAGCAACACCCTATGTACCAATTTCTGCCTTAATCTGTTTTGTGCTACTATAACAGGATACCACAGATTGGGTGATTTACAATTAACAGAAATTTATTTCTTATAGTTCTTGAGGCTAAGTCCAAGACAAAGATGCCAACATCCTCACATGGCCGATGACAAAAGAGCAAGAGAGGGCCAACTCCCTCCGTCAAGCTCCTTTATAAGGGAACCTAATCCCACTCACAAGGGAGAAGCCCTCATGACCTAATGACTTTTCACTTAATACTGTCACATTGGCACTACCTAAATTTTGGAGGGGACACATTCAAACCATTGCACCTCCCAAAGTCCCTGTCTCTAAATACCATCATATTGGGGATTAGGGTTTCACATATGAATTTTGGAGGAACACATTCAGTCTGTAGCAAAGTGGTAATGGAGCTTTTATACCTTTTCTTGAAATTATAAGATTCTTCTTATATGCATGCATACATATATAGTTACAAACACACATACAGTTATATGTGTAAAGAAAGCTAGACTATATCACTAAATGCTAAGTCTCTGTGCAGTGGTCTATGGACATTTTAATTTTTTTGATAATTTTCTACATTTTAAATAAACATATGTATTTACTTAGAAATTATACAATATAGAATACATAAACATTTGTAAAATATCAAACAATAAATGAATAGACAGGCTCCCTTCACCAAAGATCTTAGTTTTTTCCTCAGAGCTAATATTCCTTATCAGTTTGGCATGAATCTTTCCAGATCCTCGTTTAAGCCATTTATCTACACATGGGTTAATTGTGGTCATTTGTATGTATAGTACCACACTGAACACTATTCTGCACTTCATTTTTTCAGTAATGATATTTCTTAGCAGCCTTTCCATTTCACTATGGATAGAATTACTTTTTAATGTAATAATTCATTCATTCAACAAATGTTAAGCACTTTGATGACAGGTTTCAGTGTTTGCTGTATATTTTGTAACTTTAGGCCTTTGATTGCTACATTAAAAAAGGTTTTAACTGCTGTAAAGAATTGCAAAGTATGAAATTGTATCAGATTATATTTGCCCTTTCTCTACTGATGAACATTTTGATAAAAAATTTTTCTTTATTACAAACAAAAGTTCTTAAACATGTATTTTCAAGCAACTGTGTGACTATAACTCTAGACAAGTAGAATTGCTGGTTGGAAGGGAATACAGTTAAGTCCTCAGTGTCATTGATAGGTTCTTGGAAACTTCAACTTTAAGTGAAACAACATATAACAAAACCAATTTTTTTCTCATCAGTGTTATAATGTAACATCATTGAAGGAAATCTTATTCAACGACTTGCTATATGTTGTTTCACTTAAAGTCACCATTTCCAGGAATTTGTCCATGATGTTAAGTGAGGGTTTACTATATACTATTAACTAGTGTAATAAAAGAGTCTCTCAAATCATAGCCAAAAATACTTCACAAATTCATATTCTTAACCAGCAATGTATGTGATTTTTCTATGCCTTGGATAACAATGATATTTTTAAAGTGTTTATTGAGCACTTACTATGTCTCAGGCACTAAGTGCTCTGCATATATCAACTTACTTATTCATCAAAACACTGCTGTGTGGTAGGTACTATTTTTATCTTCTGTTTACAGGTGAGGAAATAGAGGCCAGGGAAATTAAGCAAATGCTCAAAGTAACATGGTTAGCAAATGGTGAAGCTGGAATGCTAACTCAGGCAACATGACCCCAGAGCTTACCTTCTGCCAGTCAAATGGAAGAAAAATGAAATGTTGTTTCTATTTGAATTCTCTGGACAATCTGAGCTCCTCTACCGTGTTTTAAGTTTGCTGGGCTTTCATTTCCCTCTTCTATGAATCCCCCATTTGTAACTATTGCTTATTGTGGCAGCCTGCCTCCTAAAATAGAACTTAATGATCCTTTCCTCCCAGTATCCACACCCTAGTCTAATCACCTCCCCTTGAATCTGGGATGAACCTAAGGATTTACCTCTAACAAACAGAATATTTACAAAATGATGGGATTTCATTTCTGAGATTAGATTACAAAAATGTGACATCTTGCTGGAGCTCTCTCTGGCTGTCTCTCATTTGCTCACTATGATGAGGCCTGCTGCCATGCTGTGAGCTGCCTTTTGGAAAGGCCCAAGTGGCAAAGACAGCTAATAAGGAACTGAGGACCTCATCCCAGCAGTCCACAGGAAGCCACATCCTGCTACAAACGATGTGCGTGATCTTGAATACGGGTTTTTCTCCAATTGATCCTTGAGGTGACTGTGGCTACACTTTGATACCTTGATTGTTTAATTATCTGTAATTTACTTCTGTAAGTGGGATAGACTAAGGACCTACTTTCCTTTTTCTCCAAGAGGATAGCCAATTGTTGCAACACCATATGATGGAGTCTAATTTTTGGTCATTGAATAGGTATATCACTTTCATGTATATGCAAATCTGTTTTTCTTACTTTTTGTCTGGCCAATAATCTATTTGTGTATTTGTGTCTTAATTTTGTCTTGAATTTGATGCGCTGATAGTGTATTTTGATATCTGGTAGTCCAGGTTTTCTCACATTACTGTTTTCCAAAACTCTATTATGAAATTGAGAATTAGTTTTTTAACTTCTGTTAAAAAAATCCTGTTAATATTTTCAATGGAAATGCATTAAATTTGTAAATTAATTCAGAGTATTGACATACTTATAATATTGTATGTTCCATTCTAGAAACATGATATATTACTTCACTTATTGAATTTTCATTGAAGTTAACTGAAGTTAATGGTTTCCTTCATGTACATCTTGTACATGTATTGTTGTTGTTGTTATTATTGGGATCATTTTCCTTCTAACTGGTTACTGTTGCTACATAGGAAAATCATTGATTTGTATATTTCATATTTCATCATGGGACTTTCTGCTGTTTTTCAGTGGTTCCTGCTGCTCTTAGTTTGTGCTTTGTTGTTACGTGTCTGTGTTAGTTTAAAATGAGGAATGAGTGCTGAATTTTAGTAAATACTTTTTAGCAGTGATTAAGATAATCATATGGCCTTTATTCTTTATTATCACAATTGGTAGTTTTTTTTTTTAACATTTTAAACCATATTTTTGCAGTTTTAGACTAAATTCTATGTAGCTATGATGTAGTATTCCTTCAGAACACTACTGAATTTGATTTGCTAACACTTTATTTATGATAGGGATTTTCTGACATTTTATTTAGAACTTTTGCATCTGTATTTAAAGTAAGATTAACTTGCTATTTTCTTTTTTTTGAGACTGAGTCTTACCCTGTCGCCCAGGCTGGAGTGCAGTGGCATGATCTGGGCTCACTGCAAGCTCCGCCTCCCAGGTTCATATCATCCTCCTGCCTCAGCCTCCCGAGTAGCTGGGACTACAGGCACCTGCCACCACACCCGGCTAATTTTTTGTATTTTTAGTAGAGATGGGGTTTCCCCATGTTAGCCAGGATGGTCTTGATCTCCTGACCTCACGATCCACCTGCCTTGGCCTCCCAACTATTTTCTTTCTTTGTACCAACTGAGTCTGGTTTTTAAGTTAGTGTTAGGCTAGTTTTAACATTGAGCTAATATGTTTTATTTCTTTTTAATATTCTGATAAGTTTTTGTAACAGAGGACTTACACATTCTTTGAACTTTTGAAAAATTGTCACCTGTAGAACCATCTGGTTCTGGTGATTTTAAGGATGTATTGTCTTACTTTTACAATTAAAAATGTTTTCCAAACATGAGACTAAAACAGTTTGGTTTATTTTGATTCCATTTACTACATTTCTAAACTTATTTTTCTCTCAAAAACTTTCTAATAGGCTTATTGTTTTTATTTGGATTAATTTAGTTGCTTAGAAACTTTATTTATTTATTTACTTTTATTTTTTTAGATGGAGTTTCACTCTTGTTGCCCAGGCTGGAGTGCAATGGCACGATCTGGGCTCACTGGAACCTCCACCTACCGGATTCAAGCAATTCTCCTGCCTCAGCCTCCCGCGTAGCTGGGATTATAGGCATGTGCCACCATGTCTGGCTAATTTTGTATTTTTGGTAGAGATGGGGTTTCTCTGTGTTGGTCAGGCTGGTCTTGAACTCCCAACCTCAGGTGATCTGCCCGCTTCAGCCTCCCAAAGTGCTGGGATTATAGGCGTGAGCCACCATGTCTGGCCTATTTTTTTATTATAAACTCTTCTGCAAAGTTATTGGTTTTGTATGACACTGTAATATTTCATATTTGGGCTGAATCCATTCACTATTTTTGGCTTTAGTTTTCTAAATTAACATAATAATTAATTCTGGAAAACCTGCATACATATTTTAGTATTAAAATTCTATGTATAAGTAGAGAAGTGGACAGGCGCAGTGGCTCATGCCTGTAATCCTAGCACTTTGCAAGGCCAAGGCAGGCAGATCACCTGAGGTCAGGAGTTCAAGAGCAGGCCGGCCAACATGGCAAAACCCTGTCTCTACTAAAAATACAAAATTAGCCGGGTGTGGTGGCAGGCACCTGTAATCCCAGCTACTTGGGAGGCTGAGGCAGGAGAATCACTCAAACCCAGGAGGCGGAGGTTGCAATGAGCCAAGGTTGTGCCACTGCACTCCATCCTGGGTGACAGAGCAAGACTCCGTTTCTCAAACAGATGTGTTCTTGATTCACATGATAATATAGTTGGGGAAGAACATCAGATTAAAACAAAGTGTGTATACACACACACACACAATATTCATTAAGATTTAAAACCATTGGAAACAGAAAGTATGTGTTACTTTCAATTACAAAACGCAAGACTCATAGCAAGGTTTCCCTTCCCTGGGAGACTGAGGAAAGTTGATTTGGGGCCTGCTGATCTGTAATATGGATCATAGATTATTTTCTTCAATGCTTAGGTTCTTTCAGAGGGTGTAATGATTTTGCACTTTACCTGATGAAATTTCACACACTCTGAGCCAGTAATAGGACTTGAACCTCACACAAAGAAAAACAGATGAGGCAGCAAACCTGAGATGAGGGAAAAGGCAATGGTAGTGTTCCATCAGATATTAACTTAACACATGAAAATCACTTCCATTTACTTTTCTTTTTTTAAATTTATTTTTGTTTTTATTTTGAGATGAAGTCTCACTCTGTTACCCAGGCTGGAGTGCAGTAGAATGAGCTCGGCTCACTGCAGCCTCTGCATCCCAGGTTCAAGTGATTCTCCTGCCTCAGCCTTCCAAGTAGCTGGGATTACAAGCATGCATCACCATGCCTGTCTAATTTTTGTATTTTTGGTATAGACGGGGTTTTGCCCCATTGGCCAGGCTGGTCTTGAACTCCTGACCTCAAGTGATCCACCTGCTTCAGCCTCCTAAAGTGCTTGGATTACAGGTGTGAGCCACTGCACCTGGCTCCATCTACTTTTTAAAAAGAATAAATATTAGTTTAAACCATTTTATTTATTTATTTATTTATTTTTTTACAATAGTGGCATTTATGGTGATAAAACCTTATAGAATGCATTAGAAGTGTTTTGAAGGCTTTGGTGACTTTTTCCCTTTGTGTTTTAGTCTCACCTGTGCTTCCAATCCCTAACTCCCCAGCGTTGCTCACGCAATTCTCCTGAGCATCTTTGAACTACAATTTCATCCTCATTCAGAGTCTGACAGTCCCTATGAAAGCCAGCATCAAGAACTACTACTACATAGTGTTGAAATTAATCTTACTGTCTTTAGCTTTGTGTGCCTTCTAAATTCAATTATTCTGAACTGTATTAGTCTGATTATATTGGTTTTACTATTCCAGAACTTGCCTATGATCTGGCTTCTGCCTTGATTTGCTAATAGTACACCAGTTTCCCACACTGGAGCTAAAATTTTTCCCTGGGGACTAACCTTAGTGCAGTCCATTTGGCTATACCTCCAACCTCTTGCCTGCTTCTCTCAGATCTCTTTCTTACCTCACATCCTCATTACTAGAGATGTGGCTCCTATATGCAGAAGCTGTATACTTGTTTTCATACACCTGATTGACCAGAACACAGTCATATGGCCTAGCTTCGAAAGGCCTGTGAATTGTAGTCTTTAGATGGGTAGACATATGCTCTCTTAAAACTTGGGTTGGGCTATAGTGACATTGGCAAGATGGCAGAATAGAATATAATGTGCTCATATCCCCCAACAACAACAAGAATTCCACACCCATCTACAGACAAAAGTCTCTCTGTGAGAGCCTCAGAATTCAAGTAGGAGATTTTGAGATCCTGGTGGAGCCAAAAACCGAGGAAGGCTGATTTGAGAGAGCAGACCAATAACCAGGTAGCAGAACTGCCAATTGTGCTCCTAGGTTCAAACCCATTGCCCACTGGGCTTGGCTACGGCCCCGTTTGGCCTTAATCCTGTCACCAAAACCATCTGCCAAAGGTTTAGAAGGAATCATGCACACTACTGCCTCAGCAGAAAAGCTTTTCTGCCTGCCATCATTCTCAAGACTGGATCTGATAGTTCCCCTATAACTTGGCTCAGCTTCCTCAGCATGGTTCCTACTTATTACTGCACATACAAGGACCCAGAGCAAGACTCACTCATATTTCACATCCATCTAAGCCTCCATAATGTACCTTCTGGTCTCCATCCAAAAGTAGAGACTGAGGGGGCCAGTCTCAGCTTGCTGCACTCAGGGAGCTTGCCCAACTTTGTGGGGAACTGCTGGGGAATGCATAGTTGCCTGGGCTACTGGAGAAGCCTCACAGTTGTCTGTCCCACAGCAGATCTTAAGGGGCCAGTTTCCACTCTCTTGACACAATCAAGGAGAACTTGCCTGAGCAGAAGAATGCTCACAAGCATACACATCAGGGCCACTAGGCTAAGCCCACTGGTTCCCATTCCACAGTTTATCGTGAGGGTACACTCAAAGAACTGTCCCACCTGTTCAGAGACCTGCCATGAAATGCATGCCTGTCTGGGCCAATAGTACAGGCTTTCACACTTGGACCCCTGGGCGTTTTCCTACACAGCCTGGGTACACCCTTTGGGTCTTCCCCATGTCCATCTAGGCCAAGGTGCTGCATCAATCTTAGAGCCCTTGCAAGACTCACAGCAAACATGGGCTCAGGATACCCACTTAGTGCTGAAATGGCTTCAGTGATTATGGGCTCTGATAACAGTCAGTCTGCTTAGATTTCTGGACAGGCCTACTGAAGAAAGAGCAACACAAAGGCAAACTTCAAAACTGGAATAAATACCCAACTCTTCAGTGCACAGACATTGACATATGTCACACAAAATAAGCCCACAAAAATAAGAACATATGTCCACAAAAATAAGAACAATCAGGGAATTAGGATTTCACTACATGAACAAAACAAGGTGCCAGTGACAGACCCTAAAGAGATGGAGACAAAAAATTCAAGATAGCTACATTAAGAAAATTCAGTGAACCTCAAGAAAACAGAGAAAAGATTCAGAATTTTATTTTAAAAACTTAACAGAGAGATTAAAGTGTTAAAAAATGAAACAAAAATTTGGGAGCTGAAAAATACAAAGAATGAAATTAAAAAATGCAATAGCGAGCATCACAAGCAGAATTAATCAAGCAGAAGAATCAGTGAGCTTGAAGATAGACTATTTGAAAATACATAGTGAGATGAAAAAAAGAAAAAATAATGAAAAGGAACAAAGAAAGCTTACAGGATCTATGGTATTGCATTAACAGAGCAAATATTTGGGTCACTAGAATTCAAGTGGGAGCAGGAAAAGACAAAAGGGTAGAAGTCTTACTCAAAGAAATAACAGAAAACTTTCCAAACCTAAAATAAGGTATAAATATCCAGGTAGAGAAGGTTAAAGGTCACTAATCAGAGTTATTCCAAATAAAGCTACCCCAATACATGTTATAATCAAAATTGTAAAGGTCAAAGACCAAGAAAGGATGCTGGAATCAGTGAGAGAAAAGAAGCAAATAACATATAAGGAAATTCCAATGCGTCTGGCAACAGACTTCCCAGCAGAAACCTTGCAGGCCAGGAGGAAATTGGAATAATATAATTAGAGTACCAAAAAAAACACAAACTGTCAACCAAGAATACTGTACTCAGCAAAGCTGTCATTCAGAAATGAAGGTGAGGCAAAGAATTTCCCAAACAAAGGATAAGAGAATTTGTCATGACCAGACCTGTCTTATAAGATATGCTGAAGCTAGTTCTTCATACTGAATGAAAAAGATACTGATGTGTAACAAGAAAACATTTGAAAGTATAAAACTCACTGGTAAAAGTGTACATACAGAAAAATTCAGAATACTCTAACACCATAATTTTTGGTGTGTAAATCACTTATATCTTTAGTATGAAGATTAAAGTATAAAATTGTTAAAAGTAATAATAGCTAAGACAATTTGTTAAGACATAGGCAATACTAAAAGATGCAAACTGTGATGCCAAACACTCAAAATGTGGAAGGAGAATGAAGGCAAACTGTACAGGGTTTTATGTTTCTTTTATCTGTTACCAAAGTTAAGCTCTAGTCAGTTTAAAATAACTTGTTATAACTATAAGATATTCTTAGTAAGCTGGTGGTAACCACAAAACAAAAATCTATCATTAAAATAATCATAAATAATTATATATAAAATAATTAAATTAATTAAAAATAAAAAGAAAGGAATCAAAACATATTATTAGAGAAAATCACTTAACTACAAAGAAAAAGAGTTAGAAAAGAAGAAAGGAAGAAAGAATCTATAAAACAACTGGAAAACAAGTAACAAAATGGCAGTAAGAAGCCCTTGCCTAACAATACTTACCTTCAATGTAAATGGATTAAATTCTCCAATTAAAAGACATAAGGTGGCTAAGTGGATTTTTTTCAAAAGGCACCAATTATATGCTGCCTATAAGAGACTCACTTCGTCTGTAAGGATACTCACAGACTGAAAGGGAAGGGATGGAAAAAGATATTCCATACAAATGGAAACCAAAAAAAGAGCAGGTGCCACTATATTTACATAAGATAAAATATACTTTAAGCCAAAACTGTAAAAACAGACAAAGAAGAATGCCATATAATGATACAGGGGTGAATACAGCAAGAGCATTCAACAATTATAAATATATATACACCCAACATTGGAGCACCTAAATATAAAAGCAAATTTTAGTAGACCTAAAGGGAGAGAGATACTGCAATACAATTATAGTAGGGGATTTCACCATCCCACTTTCAGCAATGAATGGATTATCCAGACAGAAAATTAACAAAGAAACATCAGAAATAAACCAGACTCTAGACCAAACGGACCAAAGACGTTTACAGAACATTCCATCCAACAGTGTAGAATACACGTTCTTCTCAACAGCACATGAGACATTCTTCAGGATAGAGCACATTTTAGGTGACAAAACAATACTCAACAATTTTTTTTCAAATCAAAATAATATCAAATGTCTTTTATGACCACAGTAGAATAAACCTAGAAATCAATAACAGGAGAAACTTTCAAAACTGTACAAATAAATGAAATGAAACAACATTCTCCTGAATATTTCTCAATAAAAAAATTAAGAAGGAGATTTTTAAAATTCTTGAAACAAATGAAAATGGAAACATGGCAAACCAGAACCTAGAGAATACGCAAAAGCAGTTGTAAGAGGGAAGTTTAAAGCAGTAAATGCCAACATCAAAAAAGTAGAAAGATCTCAACTAAATAACCTAAAGTAGTACCTCAGGGAGCTAGAAAAACAAGGAAAAATAATCAAAAATTAGTAGTCAGAAAGAAATGCTAAAGATCAGAGCAGAAATAAACAATATAGAGACTAAAAAAATACAAAAAATAAACAAATAAAACGTTGGATTTTTGAAAAGATAAACAAAATTAACAAATCTTTAGCTAGACTAAAAATAAGAGAGAGAATTAAAATAAGAGATAAAAAAGGAGACATTACAATGGATACCACAGAAATACAAAAGATCATAAAAGACTATTATGAAAAACTATATACTGACAAATTAGAAAATCTAGAGGAAATGGATAATAAATTTCTGGACACATACAACCTACCAAGATTGAAGTATGAAGAAATAGAAAATCTGAATAGATCAAAAATGTGTAATAAGATTGAATCAGTAATAAAAAGTCTCCCATCAAAGAAGAGTCCAGGACCTGACAGCTTTACGGCTGAATTCTACCCAACATTTAAAGAAGAACTAACACAAATTCATCTCAAACTATTCAACAAAATTGAAGGGGAAAGAATTCTTCCAAACTCATTGTTTGAGGCCAGCATTGCCCTGATGACAAAACCAGAAAAAAACACAACAAAAAAAGTAAACCAGAAGCCAATACCCTCGATGAATATACATGCAAAAATCTTCAATAAAATACTACCAAACCAAATTCAACAGCACATTAAAAAGAGCATTCACCACATCCAAATGGGATTCATCCCAGGGAGGCAAGGATAGCTCAACATGCATGCGTCAATAAACATGGTACATTACATTAAGAGAATGAAGGAAAACACCATAAGATCATTTTATTAGAGGCAGAAAAGGCATTTGATAATTCAACACCCTTTAATAATTAAAAACCCTCAATTAACTAGGTATAGAAGAAATGTACTTCTTAACAATAAAGTCTATATATGACAAACCCACAGCTAACATCATACTGAATGGATAAAAGCTGAAAGGTTTCTGTAAGATATAAATCTAGAAAAGGATGCCAACTTTTACTACCTAGTCAACATTGTACTGACACTGTTAGCCAGAGCCATTAGGCAAGAAAAAAACAGTAAGGAACAACCAAATTGGAAAGGAGGAAGTCAAATTAGCCCTGTTTTTGGACAACATGATCTTATATATAAAAAACCCTAGAGACTTTACCAAAAAAACTAATGAAACTAATAAATTTGGTAAACTTGCAGGATACAAAATCTACATGCAAAAATCAGTAGCATTTCTGTATGCTAACAGTGAACTATCTAAAAAGGCAATCAAGAAAATAAACCCATTCACAATAGCTACCAAAACAAGCAGGAATAAATTTAATTAAGAATGTGAAAAATTTCTACAATGAAAACCATAAAATATTGATGAAAGAAATTGACAAGGACACAAATGGCAAGGTATTTTATGTTCATGAATTGGAAGAATATTGTTAAAACATATATATTAATACTATCCAAAGTGATCTACCAAATCAGTGCAATCCCTATCAAAATACTAATGGCATTCTTCACAGAAATAGATAAAGCTATTCTAAAATTTGTATGAAACAAAAAAATTACCCAAATAGCCAAAACAATCTTGAGCAAAAACGACAAAGCTATAGGCATCACACTAGCTGACTTCAAAATATACTACAAAGCTATAGTAACCAAAAGAGATGGTCCTGGCACAAAAACAGACACACAGATGAATGGAAGAGATAGAGAACCCAGAAATAAATCCAGGTATTTACAGCGAACTTATTTTTGAGAAAGGCACCAAAACATTGGGGAAAGGACAGTCTCTTCAATAAAGGATGCTAGAAAAACTGGGTATCCACATGCAGAAGAATAAGACTAGACCCCTGTTTCTCACCATGTACAAAATCAACTCAAAATAGATTAAAGACAAATTTAAAACCCCCAAACTATGAAACTGCTGAAAAAAAAAAAACAGAGGAAACATCACTTTATGAGACTGGTCTGAGTGAGGAATTTTTGGATAGCACCTCAAAAACACAGGCAAGGAAAGGAAATATTGACAAATGGGATTACATCACACAAAAAATCTTCTGCACAGCAACGGAAACAGTCAATGGAGTAGACAACCTGTAGAACAGGAGAACAGGAGAAAATATTTGCAAACTGTGCATCTGACAAGAGGTTAATATCCAGAATGTATAAGAAACTCAAGTCAATAGCAACAAAGAAATAATCCAATTTAAAAAACAGGCAAAAAATCTAAATAGACAGTTCTCAAAAGAGGACATACAAATGGCCAACAGATATAATGGAAAAATGCTGAACATCACTAATCATCAGGGAATTGCAAACCAAAACCACAATGAGATATCACCTCACCCCAGTTAGAATGGGTATTATCAGAAAGGCAAAAACATTAAAAATGCTGGGAAGGATGTAGAGAAAGGGGAACTCTTATACACCATCAGTAGGAATGTAAATTAGTGCAGCCATTATGACAACAGTATGCACGTTCCTCAAAAAATTAAAAATAGAATTACCATATGACCCAACAGTTCCATTACTGAGTGTATATCCAAGGGAAAGGAAAATGTTTATGGTTTGGTATGGCCTTTTAAATGGGGATTGAACACCTTAAGTTAGACAACTTTCTTAGAATTCGGCATAGCACTCCACTTAGAATGAAAAGTTTCATGTAATGAGTGAAGAAAGAATGAATGTAGATTACAAGTAAATGTACTGCTTTTAACATTATTTAAGCAGTAATTTAGATCAATCCAGTAGAGGGTGAGTTACATTTCACATTCTAGGCCATCTAGTCAGAGAAAACTATCTGAAAGGTCACATATCAAATTCATAGCTGCAACTACTTCCGGGGAAGAGAGTGAAATTGCAGGATTAGTGAAAAACAGCTTTCACCATTGCTTTACATACTTTTTAATTGTTTGACTTTTACACAAGAATCAATTTGCATACCATTGAGATAAGTAAAAATTTTGAACTATGTTTATATACATATATGAACATATGTATTTGTATGTGTATGTATGTGTCTATCTGTATAATTGTTTTCATTCATATATTGCATTATTGCATTGTATAATTGTATCATATACCAGACACTAGGAAAATAACAATGAACAAAACAGATAATTTGGATCTTCATAAAACTTAGTCTCCCCTTCTCCAAAACCTTCATGAATTCCCACTACTGACTTTCTAAGTATTAATTCTTTAGAATTTTCCTCCCTTATCTACTCTTTTTCACCGTTTGAGTGAAAAAGAATCCTTTTATTCTAATTCTCCCCATCTCCCAAAGCCATCATCCCTTTCCTCTTCTTGTTTAAAGTCTAGCTAAATTCTGTAGTCATCAAAGTTTAGTTCCACTCTTAGTATTGTGAACTGGAGATGGTCCCATTCTGATGTGAAGGTGGATGTCAAGTTTCTCTCTGGGAACCAATCTCCTCATGAACCAAGCTTAGCCAACACTGTCAAGCACATAGACATGGAAACTGAGGCTCTGTTAAAGCTGAACTGTGTTTCAGGGCAGCATAAGCTAACTACAATGAAGCCAGCTTTACTTTCCTTCAGTCCCACATTGGATCCTTCCTGATGTCTGCTCTGACTGTGCTTTGAGAGGAAAGCTTGATTGAACTGAGCTCTGGCATGTTTGTAGGTGACATGTGATACTTTATATGCACACACTAGTGATTTCTAAAGCTCTTATTTTCTATCTATAGAAATAATTTGAGACCAGAGCTACAGGTGATTTTATAGATAACAACAACAACAAAAAAGGACTTGCTTTCCAAACAGAAGAGTGAGCTTTTCACCTTCTCTCTGAAACCTCCCTTCAGCCTGGAATATCCAAATCCTACCCATTCCCCACAATTCAAGACAAATCCCAACTTTTCCAAAAAGTCTTCTTGGATGTCCTCTCCCTGCTAAAATTAATGTCTCTCCATTTCACTTTATGTGTATCTCACAGTCTGACTGGCAGAGGAGCTGCTTCTGAAGAAGTCCTAGGAAAGTCACCCCAAAATATAGCAACCAGGTATGCTGACAATTTAAAATTAAAGGCACATGGGGATCAGTAGATGCTGCATGAGTCTGTTCTCTGGCATTCTCTTATCAACCTAAAGACCAAATCTGCTAAAAAGGAACAGAATTACCTTCAACCTTCTAACTGCAATTTCATTAACCAGGGAAGATTAAATACAAGTCACGGAAGAAGAGAGTAAAAACCAAACACTATACCTAGAGCCCAGACAAACTTTGTCTGAGGCCACTGTCTGTTTTGTGGGCCCATTATCTACCCTAAAAATCATTTATTACACCTCTACAATTGATTATTGCCTACATTTCCCACTTCCATCTCTCCTATGAAGAAGGGTCTCTAAGCTTCTGAACTTCATTGTGTTACTGGGTGCTCACCTCCTTGTGATGTCCTGATGCATGGTAATAAATTTGTATGCTTTTCCTCCTGCTTTTTCAGCAGACTTAAAGACTCAAATCTGCTAGGGGTGAAAGGAAATCCCCTTTGCCCCTACACTTGCTATGCACATTTAATTTTTATTTGTGGGATACATGGTTGCAAAGAGAAACTAACACTGTTTACAACTCAAGCAGAAAAGGAACTTTTGGGAAAGTAGCTCATTTTATGAATAAGAAGACTAGAGACCAAACTCTGAAATGCAAAATGAAATAAATTCCAGTGATGGACTGAATCCACCCTCCTTTGTGTCTATACAGCTTGCCATGTGATTTTACAGTTCCAATCACTAAAGATGTAGAAGTTATCTCCCCATCACTTGATTTTGGTCTTTGTCAGGTGACTTCCTTTAGTCATAGCCAGTGTGAGGTAAGCAAAGTCTTTTTTTTTTTTTTTTTTTTTTTTTTTTGAGACAGAGTCTTGCTCGTTGCCCAGGCTTGAGTGCAGTGGCACGATCCTGGCTCACTGCAACCTCTGCCTTCCGGGTCCAAGTGATTTTCCTGCCTCAGCCTCCTGAGTAGCTGGGATTACAGGTGCCCACCATCACACCTGGCAAATTTTTGTATTTTTGGTAGAGACAGAGTTTCACCATGCTGGTCTCAAACTCCTGACCTCATGATCTGCCTGCCTCGGCCTCCCAAAGTGCTGGGATCATAGGCCTGAGCCACTGCGCCCAACCAAGCAAAGTCTTAAAAGGTGCTTGAGTGAAAGGTCTTGAGGTTTTGTTGGCTTTTTTTTAATTTTTACTTTTTGACAGGGTTTCACTTTGTTGCCCAAGCTGGAGTGCAGTGGCATGATCTCGGCTCACTGCAACCTCCGCCTCCTGGGTTCAAGCAATCCTCATGCCTCAGCCTCCTGAGTTGATTTCAGGCAACTGCCACCAAGCCCAACTAATTTTACATCTTTAGTAGAGACGGGGTTAGCCAGGCTGGTCTGGAACTCCTGACCTCAAATGATCCTCCCGCCCTAGCCTCTCAAAGTGCTGGGATTATA
This sequence comes from Pongo abelii, assembly GCF_028885655.2. Lineage (NCBI taxonomy): Eukaryota > Metazoa > Chordata > Mammalia > Primates > Hominidae > Pongo > Pongo abelii. The sequence goes on from NC_071988.2 coordinate 66,736,212, forward strand.
GGAATGAGCCACCGTGCCCGGCCAGGCTTGGGATTTTGAGCTTCTGTAATTGCCATGGAAAAAAACATGCCCAGGATAGCTCAATAGTATTACAGGGAGAATGGGGAAACTGTGGAGCAAAGCTGAACTGTCCCAGCCAAGCCCAGGCAAGATTGTTATATTAAGCCACTGAGTTTTGGGGTTGTTTCTGATGCAGAAAAACCAAGCAGATGCACTGTATGATTTTACACTCCAACCTCCATTCCCAGCTAGGTCTTTGATAATTATCTCATTGGTAGGCAAGTTTGAATGTTCACACAAAGCACATGCCCTTTGTTTATGCTCCTTACATTTTAACTCCAGTTGTTCTTAAAATTTTAAAGGACATAAGAATTATTGCACAGACTTATATTTATGACCCATATATGTAACACTTTATGGACAAGTTAATGAAACTTTCAAGGGTAATTTTGAATAAATGAGATTTTCTATTTATTCTCTGATTTTAGAACCTAACCCCAATTAAAGTGGTACTCTGTTATATTTATCAATGCTTAGGTTGTAAACTTCTGTTTTGCATTTTGTTTATTTGGTTGTGTGTTTTACCTTCTAGCTCCACGTCTCAGGATAGGTTGTAATCTTCCAGAGGGTGGGGGCTGTATTATATTTATCTCTTTGTCCACCTATCTCCCAAATCTGCTCCCAGGCTAATTCAGTGTCTGTTCAATTGAATGGTTTTGTGGTTATTAAGCATCTGTTGCATAGGGCAGCATTTCTAGAGAGCTCTGAGAACAGTTTGTTGCTGCCAAAGGCTTGCATGCTAAGGTGTGTAGAGCTCATTCAAAACATATATTTTTTAATTAAAATATTAAATATTTATATAATATGTTAATATATTAATACCATGATAATCATATATATATATATATATATATATATGTATATATACTATCTTTCTGGGGTTTCCTTCTTTGCAAGGAAACCCCAGCAAGCGCCTTGGGTGCACATTTCCCTTGCCAATTAAATCAGCACAATTTTCTCTGACTGCCAGTCAGGCACAAATTGGAAACTGGATATTTTAGAAAAATTTTCCCTCCCTCATATTTTATCACACAGCTGCTCTCAGTTCATAGACACTGACAATTGCAAAATGCCCCACACATTGTTGCACTTCAAGGAGGCATGCTGAACATTTCGGCCAACTGGGAATCTTCCTAGGGAGATCAGACCAAGTTCTCACTCCAGCTTCAGGAGGCTACAGCTCATATCTCTTCCTAAACGTACCCCCTGTGTGATCTAGGTCAGTGCAGCCAAACTTCTCTGTTTGTCTAGCTGGACATTAGGGATAATGATACCTAACTGCCTCATCAGGGTGTTGAGGAGTTCAACAATTAATCACTTTGTGGCCCTTAGTTGAAAAATGTCATGAAACTCAGTCAGGACAGAGAACCCCCCTTGGCAGAAAAGGCAGAGCAGTATGATGGGAAAAGCCCTCTGGCAAACCAGATATTCCCCTCCCACCCTGTGGATTCCTCAGTCATTAGTCAGAAACTAGTCCATCTTGTCCCCCAACTGTAGGGGACCCATATTAACCTACCTTAGAGTCACTCTGTGTTGATTTTCAGTAAAAAAGGAAGATTCCCTTTCCATTCCCATAAAAGAGGGTGGGACACACAGCCCACCAGCTATTCTCTTGGACACTCTTTCTCACACCTCCAAATCTTTCCTCAGCCTCAAAGGCTGAAGATTGGCAATCAGCTATGGGAAAATTCCAGTTTCCCACAACCTTCTATTGCAAGTCCTGCCTGATGGTTTCAGGTCTCACTTTAAAATGTGGTATCCATATCTTGAAACCTCAAACTGGAAACAAGAAAAGTTTAAACACCCTGTTATTTTTCTGGTAAACTCCTAGATTCATAGTAGGCACTTGATAAATTGTGTTGAATGAATGAATATTGCTATCTCTTTCTTCAAAGTTTGTTTTGTTTTGTTACTGTGTTTTGACTCTGACTAAATTTTAAGCTTCCCCAGGATAGATTATGCCTTGCACAGAGCAGAAACACAATGGGTCCAAGCTTCTGAAAGTGTGGTCCTGGTTCTACCAGCAAAAAGAAAAAATATGGATACTTGTTTAAAATGCAGAATCTGGGATCATATTTACAGCATTGAAGCAAGAATGTGCATTGTAAATAAGTTCTCCCAGGGATGTGTGTTGACACTAGGGTCAATCCTGGGCACAGGAGAAGAAAATATTTGGAGATTAGGGAAGGAGCCAATAAGTACTAGGGGATACAGCCTTGTCAGAAGTTGTAATGCTAGTTATTTTTACAATGTGTTTCAAAAGAAGTTTCATTGTCAGTTGTCATAGCAAAGTACAACTAGTTTCCTTGCGTTTTTATTCTATTTCCAAGAACAATTTGCATTTTTCATGTTGTTGAAGAAACAAATAAAACAAGTCCTTATGTATCACAGCATTCATAGATTTAATATACTTTTGACAGTTCTAGGATGCTTCCATGGATTACAAACTTTTTCCTTTTCTGTAGTTGGAGAGAAGCACATCTTGAATCCATCCTCCAGTACACCATCTCCCCAAAACACTACCTTTATTGTTGAAGTGTTTGATTTATTTAAAGTTTCTTTCTTATTGTGCCTAATCCAATATCCTATATGCATACAGTAAATGCTGAATAAATGTTCCAGTCTCCTGACAAAATTTCAGAGTTTTAATTAACAATTCAGGAATTAGAGTAGGAGAGCAAGTCAAAAGCTGTAGGTGCAAGTATGATAGCATTTTGTCATAAAAATTCTTATGAACTCTGCAGAGAGACAGTCTGTGAATGGGTAAGATAATTAAAAACACCTGCTATGCAAAAAAGTGTGACCATGCTGATATTTTTTCAAGGGTAATCACAGTTTCAGTTATTTTCTCAGCACCACAGATTTTGTGTATTGGCTCCTACTGTTAAAATATGCACCTGGTAATCTTAAATTAAAACTTTGTCTCATGTTAAATTTATCTTAAATGTTGGATGGGACTACATTTTTATTAGGAGGAGTTTTATAGCCATTGTCTGGAGAAATTATTACTTTGAAGTGAACAAGGATTCCCACTGGAAATATTTAACTGTTACAAACTGGGAGCATTCAGGATGCATGAAATGAAGTTAGGAATGGAAATCCATTTCTCCCATTGACTTCTAAAAAATCTTTTTTGACCTCTGAGCAGATCAAAACAAATTCTTTAGATTTCACCTCATATACAAGATGTGAGGAGTAACCATAATAGATTGATTGCTAATTCTCTAGTGCTATATACATTGTGATGTTGTATATTTGGATCTCTCTTGAAGGGCAAAGTTTGGAGTCTCTGAGCTTCTCCCAATGAGAACACAAAAATAGAAAAAAACTAACAAACCAAAAGTTAGCTTTTTGGAAAGGTCTACAAAATTGAAAAACTTTAGCTAGATTGGCAAGAACAAAAGGGTGAAGACTCAAATTACTAAAGTCAGGAATGAAAGAGAGAACGTTAATAATGACCTTAGAGAAATAAAGAGGATTGCAAAGAAATATTGTGAATAACTGATTATCTATAGATTAGCTGTATAAACTGGAGAAATTTCTACAAAATACAAACTACCTAAACTGACTGAATAACAATTAGAACATGTATTAATACATAGACTTATAACAAGAAAAAAAGATTGACTTAGTAATTTTGAAACCTTACATAAAAAGAAACCTCAGGCCCAGATGAGATGTTCCATCAAATTCTAGCCATTTTAAAAAGATTAATTCCAACACTTCATAAGTTCTTCCAAAGAGTAGAAGAGAAGGAAATACTCTCTATCATATTCTATAAGGCCAATATTATCCTGTGACCAAAGCCACACAGAGAAATCACAAAAAACTATGGCTCAATCTCCCTATAAACATACATGCAACATTCCTCAAGAAAACTCTAGTCAAGTGAATTCAAGAACATATTTAAACAAGGATTACACAACTTGACCATGTAGGATTTAACAAACAAAAAACCCCCCTACAAGTTTGTTTTTTTAACATCAGAAAAATAAATTAATGTAATATACCATATTAATAGGATAAAGGACAATAATCACATGATCATCTTAAAAGATGAAGAAAAAGTATCTGATGAAATCTAGCACCCTTTCATAATAAACACATGTATCGAACTAGAAATAAGGGGACTTCCTCAAACTGACAAGGCATTTACAAAAAATTGACAGCTAACATCATACTTAATGGTAAACAAAGAATGATGTTCTGCTAAGATCAGGAACAAGGCAAGGATGTCTGCTGTCACCACTAATTCAACATAATGTTGAAAGTGCTAGCTATTCTCAGACAGCATTATCTTATATGTAGAAAATTCTAATAAACCCACAAAAGAACTTATGAGCTCAGCAAGGTTGCGGGAAAAAAGACTGACATACAAAGATAAATTTTATTCCTATGCACTAACATCGAAAAGTCCAAAAATAAAATTAAGAAAACAATCCCATTTATAATGGTGTCAAAAATTTAAAAAATAATTAGAAATAAGCTTAATAAAACAAATGTGAGACTTTTAACATGAAAACTACAAAATATTGTGGAAATCAACTAAAGAAGACCTAAGTAATTAGAAAACATCTAATCTAATGTTCATGGATTAGACCACTAAATATATTGTTAAGGTAAAAATATTACCCAAATCAATGTAAGAGTCAAGGTTAATATTAATATGTGAGATTTTGTTTCTGTCATAGTGTTGTTAGCTGGTTGCCTTGGAGTCTCAATTGTATAATTGCTTTACAGGATCTGTGAGCTTTCTACTCATGTGTGCTTTTGTGTTGGTGAGTATTGTCCTTTTGTTTCCATGTTTAGAATAACTTTGAGCATTTCTTGTAGGGCTGGTCTTATGATGATGAATTCTCTTAATATTTTCTGGCCTTGCAAAGACTTTACTTCTTCATTTCTAAAGCTTAGTTTGGCAGAACATAAAATTCTTGCCTGATTGGCTTTTTTTTTTTTTTTTTTTTTGGTAGAGACAGGGGTCTTACTTTGTTGCCCAGGCTGGTCTTGTACTCCTGAGCTCAAGTCATACTCCTGTCTCAGCCTTGCAAAGTGCTGTGATTATACTTGTGAGCCACTGCACCCAGCCCATTGCTTTTCCTTAAGGAGGCTAAACATAGGCCTTCCTTGGAGCCATCTTAAAGGCTGGCTACTACAAAAAGCCATTAGGTTTATAAGCAAGAGAGTGACATGAGTCTTTAAAAGTTCACCTGCTGCTGTGGGGAGAATTGATTGTAGAGGGGCAAGAGTAGAAGGCAGAAGACTAGACAATAAGCCAGTACACAAGCAAAAAAAGGACATGACCAAAAAAAAAATACAGGCAAATATCCCTGATGAACATAGATGCAAAAATTCACATCAAAATGCTAGCAAACCAAATCCAACAGCACATCAAAAAGATAAGACATCACAATAAACTGTGGTTAATTCCAAGGGCGCAAGGATGTTTCAACATATGCAAATCAATAAATGTGTTTCACCATATAAACAGAATGAAGACAAAAACCATATGATCATCTCAATACATGCAGAAAAAGCATTCTATAAAATCGAACATCCTTTTATGATAAAAACCCTCACCAACCTAGGCATTCAAGGAACATACTTCAAAATAATAAGAGCTATATATGACAATCTTATAGCCAACATCATATTGAATGAGGAAAAGTTGAAAGCATTTCTCCTACAAGTTGGAATGACATAAGGATGTCCACTCTCACCACTTCTATTCAACATAGTAATGAAAATGCTAGCCAGAACAATCAGGCAAGAGAAAGAAATAAAAGACTTCCAGATGGGAAAGGAAGAAGTCAAATTATCTCTGTTTACTGATGATATAATTTAATACCTAGAAAACCCCAAAGACTCTTTCAAAAGACTCCTAGACTTGATAGACAACCTCAGTCAAGTTTCAGGATAAGAAATCAATGTATAAAAATCAGTAGCATTTCCATATACTAATAACATTCAAGCTGAGAACCAACTCAAAAACTCAATTCTGCTGGGCACGGTGACTCTTGTCTGTAATCTCAACATTTTGGGAGGCTAAGGTGGAGGATTGCTTGAACCCAGGAGTTTGAGACCAGCCTGGGCAACATAGTGAGACTTCCATCTCTACCAGAAGAAAATTAGTTGGGTGTGGTGGTGAGTGCCGGTAGGCCCAGCTACTCAGGGGGCTGAGGTAGGAAGATCACTTGTGCCTGGGAGGTTGAGGCTACAGTGAGCCATTATTGCACCACTGCACTCTAGCCTGGGTCACAGAGTGAAACTGTGCTTAAAAATAAACCCCAAAAAACAAAAAACCTCAATCCCATTTACAGTACACACACACACACACACACACCCCTAGGAATGCATTTAACTAAGGAGATGAAAGATCTCTACAAGGAGAACTACAAAATACTGATGAAGGAAATTATGGATGACACAAACAAATGGAAAAACATTCCATGCTCATGGATTGGAAGAATTGATACTGTTAAAATGAACATACTGCACAAAGAAATCTGCAGATTCAATAGAATTCCTATCTAATTGCCAATGTCATCCTTCACAGAGTTAGAAAAACAATCCCAAAGTTCATATGGAACCAAAAAAATAACCTGAAGAGCCAAAGCAATCCTAAGCAAAAAGAATGAAGCTGGAGGCATCACATTCTCTAACTTCAAATTATACTACAAGGCTATAGTAACTAAAACAGCATGGTACTGGTACAAAGACAAACACATAGATCAATGGAACAGAACAGAGAACCTCATAATAAAGCCACATACCTAGAACCAGCTGGTCTTCAACAAAGTCAACAAAAACATGCACCCATGTTTTTCAATACACGGTGCTGGGAAAATTGGCTAGCCATATGCAGAAACTGAACCCATATTTCTCAACGTATACAAAAATTAACTCAAGAAGGATTAGAGATTTAAATAAGACCTGAAACTATAGAAGTCCTAGAAAAAAAACCTAGAAAAAAACTCTTCTGGACATTGGTTCAGGCAAAGCATTTATGACTAATATCCCAAAGCAAATGCAACAAAAACAAAAATAGACAAATGGGACTTAAACTAAAAAGCTTCTGCACAGCAAAATAAATAATCATCAGAGTGAATAGACAACCTGAAGAATGGGAGAAAATATTTATAAATTATGCCTCTGACAAGAGACTAATATCCAGAATCTACAAGGAACTTAAAAATTCAACAAGAAAGAAACAAATAGCCTCATTAAAAGGTAGGCTAAGGACATAAACATTTCTCAAAAGAAAATCTATAAGTGACCAACAAACATATGAAAACAATGCTCAACATCACTGATCATCAGAGAAATATGAATTAAAACCATAATGAGATATCATCTTACATCAAGCAGAATGGATTATTGAAGAGTAAAAAAAAAAATAACAGATGTTCGCATGGATGCAGGGAAAAGAAAATGCATATACACTGTTGATGGGAGTGTAAATTAGCACAATGTCTATGGAAAACAGTGTGAAGATTTCTCAAAGGACTAAAAATAGAACTATCATTCAACCCAGAAATCCCACTACTGGGTATATGCCAAAGGAAAAGAAACCATTTTTTAAAGAAGATACCTGCACTTGTATGTTTATTACAGCAATATTCATAATAGTAAAGTGATGATATCAACCTAAGTTGTCTATCAACCGTTTATTGGATAAAGAAAATGTGGGATATATAAACCATGGAATGCTATGCAGCCATAAAAAGAATGAAATCATGTCATTTGCAGCAACATGGATGGAGTTGGAGCTCATTATCTTAAGTGAAATAACTCAGAAACAGAAAATCAAATACTGAATGTTCTCACTTAATAGGCAGGAGTTAAACAATGGGTACACATGGGCATAAAGATGGAAATAATAGGCACAGGGGACTTCAAAAGGGAACAGAATGGAAGTGGGGTGATGGTTGGAAAATTATCTATTGGGAACAATGTTTACTATTTGAGTGACTGGTACACTAGAAACCCAAACTTCACCATTATGCAATATATTCATGTAACATACCTCCACACGAACCCCCTGAATCTTAAGAAAAAGATGGTCCCAATATCTGCCTCGTTGTATTCATCCCCTTGTGTATTCCCATCCTGCCCTAAATGGGTTGGAACTGTACAAACACTAGGATATCATAGAACTCATTATTTGAAAATTTCAGTGCTCAAACATTAAAGACATTGTGGCTTTAATCTTGGTCTTCCTACGTCACACACTCTGAAAGAAGCTAGCTGTCATGTCATGACACTCAAGCAGCCCTGTGTAGAGGACTGCATGACAACCAATCATGGCAAACCAGCAACACAGACTTGCCACCTATTTACATGAAACATCTTGGAACTGGATACTTTAGTTTCAGTCAAGCCTTCAGATGACTACCACCCTACTAGCTAACACCTCGATTAAAACCTCATGAGTTACTCAGGGTAACACCACCCAGCTAAACTATTCCCAGGAACCTGACTCTCAGAAATTAAAAATATTTGTTGCTTTATGCCACTAAGTTTTGGGTCAATTTGTTACATGGCAATTGGTAACTAATATAGATGTTGGTACCTGAACACTGGGTGCTACCATAACAGAAACTTAAACTGTGGGAGTAGCTTTGGAATCCAGCAGTGGGTGTAAGTATAAAGAACTTTTAAGAAAGTGTGTTAGTGAAAGCATAAGGTGTTTTGACTAAGTGTTAGCAGAAGCCCAATGGCTTTCAAAGAGGTACTGGTGAAGACTCAAAAAGAAAATGGTATGGGAAATTAGAGGACAGAGGATCATCTTTGCATATAGGGGCAGAAAGTTTAGCAACACTAAGCTGTGCTAATGTATCTGTCACCCAGGCTGGAGTACAGTGGTGGAATCATAGCTCACTGTAACCTCGAACTCTTAAGCTCAAGTGACCTTCCCGCCTTGGCCTCCCAAAGTGCTACGACTATAGGTGTGAGCCATCGTGCCTGGCTGATAATGTAGAAAGCAGAAAATGTGCCTAATGGGCTAGGTTTCCTAGGTAAGATAGATTTGCAAGCAGAGTGTTGAAGGTGACTCCTGATTTCTTCTTCCTGCCTACATTAAAAAGCAAGAGGAAAGAGATAAGATTAAAGAAAGACTTTTAAACAAAAGGAGCCTAGACTTGGAGGTTCTGAAAGTTCTCAGCTTCTTCTAATGGCAAAGGATGATAAGATTAAGAAATGGCTTTGCGACAAACATCAAATCTTTGGCAGCAATCTTTAATTTGTTACACAGCAATAGATGAACTTTCCATCACATTCAGAATAAAACCTCTAATGGTTTTATTTCTTTAATTAATTAATTTATTTTATCATAGCCTTTCAAATTCTCGTTTATCTACCTATCCAGCCAGCCAACTCCGGCACCACACTCTTCCCTCCTTATCAGGCTCCAGCCAGGCAGAACTTTTTTCTTTCTTGAACACACCAAGCTCTCCTCCATTGAAGTAGCTTTGTAGTTTTCATTCACTCCATTTCAAATGCTCTTCCCCTAACATTTTCATGGCTTGCTTTTTCTTGTCATTCAATCCTTCTATTTGTATTGAGTCAAATGTAGTTAGATTAAATACAAAGGGAAGGATTGAATGGACAAGGCGTTCTTCTAAGGGGGTGACATTTTAGCTGTGATCTGGATGCCAGAAAGAGCTATTAGTATTATTCAATAGCAGGCATTATTTTTGATTTATTGAATTTTCAATATTTTAATTGTCTCTCTTTCCTATTAGAAATGTCAACTCCATGAGAGCAAGGAGCTTGTCTTTCTTGAAAGACTGTATCATCAGTACTCAGTATATGCTCAGTACTCAGTACTCACTGAGGATACTCAAAATAGTGCTCAGCACACAGTAGGAACCCAATCAATATCTGTTGAATGAACAAATAAATGAATAAATGAATGCCTAGTTTAGGTAACTGGGGCTAAGACAGGTTAAATAACTTACTTAAGGCCACATAATCTGATTTTTTCGGAAATATATATACTTCAAACTTGATCTGCGTATCTCTGAGGGAATTTGTCATATATCCAAATGATAATAATAAAATAAGCATAACTTCCTTATTTTTAACAGGTATTAAGAAATTTAAAATGCAATTTATAATATTTTCTATCAATGGGATCAGATTTCTTATCTCCTGAAATGACATACTATAGCTTTTCTGCCTTAACAAATATTTTGTTAGAATTCCCTGAGTAATTTGATAAATATATAGGGCAAATCAAAGTTTAGGTCATATTTTAAGACGTTTAAAATGTAGGCATGCATTGTGGATTCTTGATATGTATAGCCTTACTATAATTATTAGTTAGATATATATATATATGTGTATATATATATATATATATATATAGTTTTACTGCAATTATTGACTAGATAATTGTCAAACATTTTATACTTAACACACAGGAAAAATAATATTTTATTTTGTTTTATTTTATTTTTATTATTTTTTTTGAGACAGAGTCTCGCTCTGTTGCCAGGCTGGAGGGCAGTGGCACGATCTCAGCTCCCTGCAACCTCTGCCTCCTGGCTGGGTTCAAGTGATTTTCCTTCCTCAGCCTCCCGAGTAACTGGGACTACAGGCACACGCCACCATGCCCAGCTAATTTTTGTATTTTTAGTAGATATGGGGTTTCACCATGTTGGTCAGGATGATCTTGATCTCTTGACCTCATGATCCACCTGCCTCGGCTTCCCAAAGTGCTAAGATTACAGACATGAGCCACCATGCCCGGCCAACAACATTTTAAAGAGAGGCTGTGAGACATTTTAAAAGGAGAAGTTGCCACATAATTATAGAAACAGAAACTATTAGTGAATGTGGGAAGTTATTGTCCAGCAATGTCTCTAGGCAGGTGCACTCTTAAACCATCATTAGATGATATGAATCCATCTGTAGTTGGAAGGATGAAGAACAAGCTTCAGCTTCCATAATTATCTCAGTCAGGAGTACTTATAAAATACACCTTTCATCAGGCCTGTGGACACTAATGGGCTCATGTTAAAATGGTTTCTTAAATTTTGTTATTTCAGAGCCCTACCTACAAACCTTCAGAACTTCAACACCACCCTTAAAGTTGTCCCAAATATTTCAGGTAATGCAGGGCTGTGTCCCATGTACCCCACTGTGGCCTGTGAGCCCTCCAGAATGTGCCACTGTGGTTCTACCCTCCATGGGAACATCACTTTCCCACTTTAAGGTGTGACTCCCACTGCTCACCAAACAGTAAATCCTGCCCCCCACCCCCCCACCATCCTCCTCCAGGCTCTGGCGCTTCCTGAGCTGGGGCCTTATGGAATTCTTCAAAGCAATGGCAGCATGCCCCTTCCCTCATTTCCCATTCAGCTATGATATGTGGATCCCAAAATGGCCCAGAAATTACTCCAGAGGAATATCTTCTAGATTTTTTTGTCTTCTCTGTTCCCAGGGTACAGGCCTGGGGCACACATACTAAGCTGGCTTCTCACCCCAGGTACCCACAGAAACTGCACACAGGGTGAGTGTTGGAGGGGTGAGGGTTTAGAGTCCTCATGTACTCTGGCTCAGCTTAGGACTACTGGTCATCAGAGAAATGTAAATGAAAACCACAGTGAGATACCATCTCACAACAGTTAGAATGGCAGTCATTAAAAAGTCAGGAAACAACAGGTGCTGGAACGGATGTGGAGAAATAGGAACGGTTTTACACTGTTGGTGGGAGTGTAAACTAGTTCAACCATTATGGAAGACAGTGTGGCGGTTCCTCAAGGATCCAGAGCTAGAAATACCATTTGACCCAGCAATCCCATTACTGGGTATATACCCAAAGGATTATAAATCATGCTACTATAAAGACATATGCACATGTATGTTTATTGCGGCGCCATTCAGAATAGCAAAGACTTGGAACCAACCCAAATGTCCAACACTGATAGACTGGATTAAGAAAATGTGGCACATATACACCATGGAATACTATGCAGCCACAAAAAAGATTAATTCATGTCCTTTGTAGTGACATGGATGAAGCTGGAAACCATTATTCTGAGCAAACTATTGCAATGACAGAAAACTAAACACCGCATGTTCTCACTCATAGGTGGCAATTGAAAAATCAGAACACTTGGACACAGGGCGGGAAACATCACACACTGGGGCCTGTTGTGGGATGAGGGGATAGGGGAGGGACAGCATTAGGAGAAATATCTAATGTAAATGACAAGTTAATGGGTGCAGCAAACCAACAAGGCACATGTATACATATGTAACAAACATGCACGTTGTGCACATGTACCCTAGAACTTAAAGTATAATTTAAAAAAATAAATAAATAAATTTTGCTGAAAATAGTGGGTAGTAATAATAATAGCTAACATTTATTGATACCTGCCAATGGCATAGGGAGAGGCAATGTTCTAGGAGCTTTCAGGTATTAAATATATTTAATTCTCATGAAAATTCTATTAGGTAGTCAATATTATTTTCATTTTACAGAAAAGAAAACTGTTTCTAAGAGAGTCTAAATAGCTTGTTCAGAAACACATAGGGGGCTAAGTTTTGAAGCTATGCAGCCTGGTTCCAGATCACATCCTCCTACTTATATACCTATAATATACCTGTACTATTACAACATTAGATAATAAACACTTTGTCTTGTTTTAAGACTATAAATTTAAAGGATAATTGGAAAAGTTTCTCTTGCCCAGAGAAAAAGACAATTTTTAAGATAATGTTGCATAACTATGTGTATTATGTTTACTGAAATAGTTATATTTGTACTTCCCTGAATCAATGTATATTAAATATGCTTCAAAATAGATCTGAAGAAATATGTCTCCTTAGACATCAAATGGTAGGCATTAAGTGGATGTATATCTGATGGAAGTATTTTCCCTTATATTTGATTAATATTTTAAATTATGTGCTATTGTTAATTTTAACACATCAAAAATGATTGAAAAGTTTTCTTATAGTGTACAATTAATAAAATATTAGACTTGTAAAAAAAGAAAGAAATCATTTGTTAATTTTTTCACAGTATTATTTTAATGTAAACCTTTTTATGTTTTTAATTCTTATTAATTTTAAGATGCTTTTTTTTATTAAATAGAAGCATATATTTGCATTTGGAAGCAGATCAAAGAATACGGAAGAGACTATGATAAAAAGTAATAGTCTTGCATACAACACTCACTCATCCCTGCCCCACTCCCCAGAATCAACCTTTAACATTGCTGTCCTTTGCTTTTCTGGTAGTTTGCACTAAATTTAGTTAATATTTATATACTTCCCATTTTTAAACCTATCACCTACAAATGACATTTTGTTAATTTTTCAATAAAAAGATGAGGATTAAGTTCTCACACACTATACCTCTTCCTCCTGCCCTCCTAAAGCTTGATATTTATACTAACAATTTTAGTCTCTAATAGTTACCTTTATAACTCTACATCCCTACTTTTTTTCACCAACTTTTGATAACATGCTTTAGTTTTCCCTTTACATATAGAATTTTCATAAAACTCAACAAGACCATCATTTTTATGGCAAATTTAAAAATGAGAAAAATGAAGTGGAGCTATTAAGTAATTTGCCCAAGCTTCCACAGCTAGAAAGTAATAAACCGATAACCCAATACCCATGCTTTTAACTTTCTATTCAATTATTTGAATATTTTTTATGAAATAGATATTGTTAATTACCTCAAATCTCTATACATGTTGACACAACCATCTTCAAAAGTATTAATGGAAACACACAATATACCCAGAACAAAATAGAGTCATAAAATTTTAGTTCAAGAAGTTCTTATTTTATTGAAGATGTGGTCAAAGACTGAAAAGGTGCTACAGTTTCATTTGGTCTTTCTTTCCATATATTTTCCATAGAATTTCCTTTTCTTCAGACAGACTCGGGTAAGTAAGGGTTTTGTGTTTCATTATTATTCCCTTTCTTCCTCTTAATAAATTTCATAGCAAGAAATAAGACCAAAGAAAATCCCACCGCAGGGAATAGAACATCGAGAGGCCATATGGAGCTAGTGGGAGCCATTAGAGTAAGTTCATCTTGTTTGGATGGTGAAATCACTTGGGCATGTGCAGTCATGACATGAATTCATTGCCACATGGCAGTGAGCATTCTGGCTGGGCGATTATTTTTGTAACTCCATCTGCCTGGCATCACCAGAGCCTCCAACAGCATGCTGGAACGTTGAGACAATCTCACACTGAGAGGGAGGGTGGGATTGGCAGAATCCAAGCTTTCATTATTAGTTTACTTTAAGGCTTATTTAGGGAGTTCTTTCCAGCCAAGAGCTCTGTTTTGATCTCACTAGGAGTGAAGTCCGTTGCCCTCTCTGGGATAGCCCTGCTGGCTCACTCAGCAACCCTCAACCGTGTTAACTTCATATTAAAAGGTTTTTTTGAGCCTAAGAGGCAGAAGACATAAATGACAACCAGCTTTGAAAACCGGACAAATTGTGTTGCATTTATTAGTCTTCTCACTGGTAAGACCCTGATAATGGTCACACACGTACACACACACACACACACACACACACACACACACACCCCCTTACTAGGGATGCTTTCAAATTAGCATAAAAACATAAAGGCTAAGGGTTGTTTCCCATACTTACATTTTACTGGGCTATCTTCTTAATTTCCTGGGTTTGTTCTTGTCTGTAGTTTCTTGACATGTTGTATGCTGAAACTCAAGTAGATATTGCTTTCTCTTTAGGACAGTAAACAAGGAAATTAGAAAGGCAGGGAGGCTAAATTAAAGTAATAGGAAAAATATTTCCTGTAGATACACGTAGCCCCTGGGGGTTTGTCTTTGCCCAACCACTCATTCCAACAAACCAGAGTCACACACTGCAGTGCAAGCTGGTAGATATGATGGGAGGTGGCAATATACTGTGTACATGTGGAGATGCCTTCACCCTGAATTTCTAGCATTTATTGAACTCTCTATGTGGTTTGATGTTTCGCTATGAGCTTTGGCTTCAGCTCCTCTCTGGAATAAATTCAGAGTGAGAGAGAGAGAGAGAGAGAGAGAGAGAGATTGTTACATAGGTGATGACTTAGGCCTGGATGTTATCCACTGAAAATATTATTTGACATATTAGAAAGGGTAGAGGTAACTTGGATAAATCTGAGACAAGGTGTCCCTGCCCTGCTTATGGCTACAGGGCCTAGACTAGCCATCAGAAGAATCTCATTGGCTTGATCAGGTACATTTCCGAGGGAACTTTAGGTTTACCTGATCCTATATACCAAGAAGTCTCCGTGGCTATCAACTTGTCCTTAGGAGGAGCTTTAGAACTAAGCTGTAGGCCGGACATGGTGGCTCACACCTGTAATCCCAGCACTTTGGGAGGCCGAGGTGGGCAGATCACCTGAGGTCAGGAGTTGGGACCAGCCTGACCAACATGGTGAAACCCCGTCTCTACTAAAAATACAACAATTAGCAGGGCGTGGTGGTGGGTGCCTGTAATCCCAGCTACTCAGGAGGTTGAGGCAGGAGAATCACTTGAACCCGGGAGACAGAGGTTGCAGTGAACCAGGATCTCACCACTGTGCTCCAGCCTGGACTACAGAGTAAGACTCTGTCTCAAAACAACAACAACAACAACAACAACAACTAACCTGTAATGCATAGATTTCATTGGCCCTGGTTGGGATTTTCAAAGCCCACCATCTGTACAAACAAATGTTTTCATGTCTTTTCTGGCTTTTTGACCACCAAAAATTATGAAAATCTGTTACCTGGTGCTATTTATGAAATGTTTATAGAATGAATGCAGATTGCATCATGTGATGGACAAATCATCAGCCTAGAAATTAGAAGTCATATATTCTGGTCATTTTCCGAGATTTGTTATCTGTGTAAACTTGGGCAAATCTGAAACTTCTTTGAGACTGAAATTAGAAGGCATATATTCTGGTCATTTTCCGAGATTTGTTATCTGTGTAAACTTGGGCAAATCTGAAACCTCTTTGAGACTTTCTGAGTTTTAGAGAGACAACAGAGCGCCTGGCTAGCTCACTCAGTCAGCAGAGCATGAAATTCTTAAAATGGGGAAGATGGTAATATTTGTTGTACCAATCACACAGGTTAGGAATCAGAGGAACTTGAGTAAGTGAAATAGCCCTAAAAATGTGTGCGCCAAAGGAAAGGCATCATTATGATTTATGTCAACTTACAGTTTGCTCTAGGGGACTGCATAGAGCCCAGCTGGAGAAATCTTGAATGCTCTCCCCTAGAACCCACTCATGCTGCAGAAGCATGTTCTCATACATATTAGTGGTTCTCATATATCTTAGTGGTTCTCAACTAGAGGCAATTTTGCTCCCCCCACTCCCCAAGTGACATTTGGCAATGTCTAGAGACAGTTTTGATTGTCACAGCTGGCCATGGGTAGAGGGACAGGTTACTACTGGCATCTAGAGGGTAGAGGCCAGAGATGCTTCTAAACATTCTACAGTGCACAGGACACCGCTCACATGAAAGAATTATCTGGTCCAAAATGAGAACCCCTGGTGTGTACACAAGCTTATACGCCGTGTCTTAAAGCCAGTGATCAGTTGTTGGATGACTTGATATGCTGCTTATCCTTTGATGCCAAACTTGAAAGCTTCTCCTTGATAGCTGAGCCAGGTAGAGAGTGTGGAATCCCTTGCAGTAATCATGTGGAGAAGATAGAGAAGGCTCTAAAACCAGTAGGTTCCAAGATGTGGTCCTCAGACCAGCATATTCAGCATCCTCTGGGAGCATGATAAACATGCAGAGTCTGAAATCCCACCCTAGACGTGCTGAAGTCATGGGGCCCAGCAATCGGCATCATAAGAAGCCCTTCCAGGGACTCGAGCGCATGCCGTTGTTTGAGAACCATTGCCAATGATAGCCACAACTCAGATTTTGCTGTTCTGCACTTGGAAAAAGCATTAGTTTGGGTCCAGCTGTGGGAACTCCTGGCAAGATTTTTATCCCAGGGCTCTCCCTGTTAGCTCTGCCATGGTTCAAGGAGCTTAGGCAACTCCTAGCTGCAGAAAGCAAATGTCATTATGACTTAGACCTCCTATTACAAGACTCCTTACTGAGAACCACCTGGAGGGAGCAATGCTGCCAGCTGGCACACACTCAGTTTTGATTAGGTTTTTTGGCTGATGAGCTTCTCATAGCAGAGAAGACTGTGGGCTTCACTCTCTCTGAGTGAGAGGCTGGCTCCATGTTCCCCTTATTCTGATAGCAGCACCTGATCCAGTGTTGGGTAACCAGGCCTCTTCCCATTGGACCCAGTCTTGGTGAAAATGTCAATTAAGCCACCCATCTCCTCCCTAGACAAGGGGGTGGGCCCATGAGCCATGCTCATTATGTCCCTGGAATCACATTTTTGAACTATTGAAGTAATGGCTGAAAAACATTTGAATCCCACTTATCCTAAGGGGGAAAATCTGAAAAGCCTATTGATGTGTTTTTGCTTCCTGGATCCAAGAACTGCTTTCAGAGAAATGGTTTTTCAGCTTTTCCTTCTGTTCTGGGGACTGATATGTTTCCAGTAAATGCCTTCCTGCTGACCCAGAGTTTTTTCTGTTGCACACAACCAGGGAACTCTGTCTAATGCGGGGATTGTGAGGATCAAATGGGCAGAGGTAGATTGACTGTGAAGCTCTCTGAGCTTGGATATTGAGACCTTTACGTGCATAAGTCCCTTACACGACCCTGGGAGGAGTTCAGGCAATGTGTTCACATGGTCATATCTTTAAATTACATTGCAAAAGTAAGATTTTAACAGCTATTGTTTAAGACTGCTGCTTCTTTCTAGTTTGTATTTCCCTTTATTGCATTTCCCCTTGTATTGGTTGTCAATGGACTGGACAAAGGCATTTTGAGAATCCAGCTTAGAGAAAGCTGAGTTGGAGATACATTTAGTTTGGGTGTAATGAAATCATTAGATTTGTCAGTCATTTTCAGATACAGTAAAGTTATTGCAAGTTGTTCCAGTTTAAAAAAGGCTTCCAGGGATCATCCTATTACCCTATAGTAGTCACTGTGTTGACTCATGTGGTGTTGTGACCAAAAAGTGTGGGACAGAAGCTACACTGTGATATGAGGCCTGCTACAGCCCCGACACTGGAAATATGTGGGTAGAAGAGGAAAAACAAGGTTTGGACTATTTGCAGCCAGAAGGTGATTTGTGGAAAATTCTAATCACCGCTGTATGATGTTGTGATTGGATAATTCAGTTCATCAACACCTAGTTAAGAAAGATTCTGCTAGGATTATACTTGATAATGGAGAATACACAAATACACATTATCCACACATATTTTTAGGGCAGTTACAAAAAATATAATTTTTAAGATTTCTGTGTTTGTAGAACATACACTAGTAGAAATACTACAAATAGCAAGTGTGTAAAAAACTACAGATTTTAAGGGAAACAAAATGTGATGAACTACGTTAGAGAAATAACTAAATGTCATTATTTCTCTATTGAAAATTTTGTTATCAATAACGTAATAAAATCATTAATACATACAGAGGTGATAAAATAGTATTTCTTCCCTTTCCAAAAAAAAAGCTAAAAAGTACTACAGAGGCATATCAGGCAATTAATTAGCAAAGGTAGTAAGTGGTTTTTGTAATGTAGCATTTGTCATTTTTTCAGTTTGTAATTTGTTGTGATTTTTTTCATTTTAAATAAATATTAATGTTCACTTCTAATTTTGTATTTCTTTTTTAAGGAGGCTCCTCAGATTGGCTAAGGGTTGGATTCCACAAAACTTGATCCACCCCTGCAGATAAGATTATATATAAGCAAGCCCTTTGGAGATTATGACTTGCTGTATCAATGGAAAGGCTGATGTGGATGTGTTCATTCAGCAAACATTTTATTTGGATCTGACTACATGCCAGGCACTGGTGGGTACCACGGATACAAAGAGGAAAAATCCACTGGTCTCCAAACCTGACTACGCAGCAGAATCTCTTAGGTGCCTTTTAAAAAAATATGGATTTCTGGGTCCAAATGAGACCCACTGAACCAGACTATCTGGAGGTGTAGCCTACGAATCGATATCATTAACAAATTCCCCAAGTGATTGTTACGCAGCCAAGCCATCATTGGCTCTCCAGCAATAAGAAAGCAATGAGTGAGATGCTGCCCTTGCTGCCTTCAAACTACTGAAATTCCTATGGGGGAGACAGAGAAATAAGTTAATAATTATAGTACTGCTGTGGTCTGAATGTTGTGTCCCCCTAAAATGTGTATATTGAAATCCTAACCCCCAAGACAATGGTATTAGGTAGTGAGGCCTTTGGAGAGGTAATTAGATCATAAGGGCAGAGCCCTCATGAATGGAATTAGCAACCTTATAAAAGAGGCCCCAGAGAGCCACCTCTCTCCTTCCACCTTGTGAGGACACAGTGAGAAGGCTCCACCTATGAGCCAGGAAATGGGCCGCCACCAGACACCAAATCTGCCAGCATCTTGATCTTGGACATCTCAGCCCCCAGAACTATAAGAAGCAAATATATGTGGTTTATAAGTCACTTAGTCTATAGTAATCTGTTATAGCAGCCCAAATGGACTAAGACTGGTAATTTGTGATAAAGGCTATGCTGGAGATATACACATCTGAGAACAGGGGATGCATCCACAGTCATGCACATAACTATGTTTCAGTGAATGATGGACTGCATATACAATAGTGGTCCCATAAGGTTATAATGAGGCTGAAAAATCCTTATCAACCAGTGCTATCATAGCTGTCACAGCATTACAGCACAACACATTACTCATGTGTTTGTGGTGATGCTGGTGTAAAAAAACCTACCACTTTACCAGTTACATAATGTTTCATAACGATAACAAATGACTATCTTACTGGTTTATATATTTACTAGCCTATGCTTTTTGTCATTATTTTGGATGATACTCCTTTTACTTATTTTTTTTAAGTTAACTGTAAAACAGCCTTAGGCAGGTGTCCCTCAGAAGAAGGCATTGTTGTCATTGGAGATGACAGCTCCATGAGTGTTATTGTCCCTGAAGACCTTCCAGTGGGACCTGATGTGGAAGGGGAAGACAGTGATACTGATGATCCTGCCCCTATGTAGGCCTAGACTAATGTGTTTTAGTTTTAACAAAAAAGTTTTAAAAGTTAAAAAAGATTAAAAAATGGGAAAAAAGCTTATAGAATAAGGATATCAACAGAAAATACTTTTGGATAGCTATACAATGTGTTTGTGTTTTATGCTAAGCATTATTACAAAACAGTCAAAAAGTTTTTAAAAGTTGAAAAGTTCATAAAGTAAAAAATTTACAGTAAGCCAAGGTTAATTTATTATTGAAGAAAGAAAAAAATCTTCTTATAAATTTAGTGTAGCCTAAGTGTACAGTGTTTATAAGGTCTGCACTAGTGTGCAGTACTGTCCTAGCCTTCACATTCACTCACCACTCACTCACTGCCAGACCCAGAGCAACTTCCAGTGTTGCAAGCTCCATTCACGGTAAGTGCCCTACACAGTACTATCCTATTTTATCTTTATATCATGTTTTTACTTTACCTTTTCTATGTTTAAACATGTTTAGATGCACAAATACTTACTGAGTTACAATTGCCTATAGTATTTAGTACACTTACATGCTGTGCAGGTTTATTGCCTAGGAGCAATACTATTAGCTTAGGTGTGTAGTAGGCTATACCATCCAGGTTTGGTAAGTACATCCTATGATATTTGCACAACGACAAAATTGCTTAATGACACATTTATCAGAACATATCCCCACCATTAAACAATGCATGGCTGTACATCTACTTCAAACTAGACAGTTAGGGAAGGCTTCCTTGAGGAAGTGATTAAGCTAGACACATTTCTGTTTAAATCAAGAAAATGTAATTCCTTCCTTTTCTCAATGTCTGAATTTAGGCTGAATTGAATGTTGTAAAGCTAAAATGGCTGAGCTTTGCTGACCATTTCTTATGTGCTAGCACCACCCAATGTGGTAGCCCTACTATTGCCTCCATTTTAATACAAAAGGAGACTGAGGCCTAGAGAGGTTGAGTAGCTTGCCCAGCTCACAGCTAGCACATGGTGGGCTGAAGCTTATGCCCTAGTGGTCTGAGTACAAGTTCACATTCTTCCCACCATGACATCTACTGCCTCCATTGGATCAAATGTGCACAGCTCTGGAGAGCATCAGTATCCAGCACCTCACTATTCAAAGTGGGATTCAAGGACCAGCAGGAGCAGAGTCACTAGGGAGCTTATTAGAAGGGCATGATTGGAGAGGAATGAGGAGGGGAGACTCTAGATCTATTGAATCAGCACCAGAGGATCTGTGTGCACAGAGAGTGGGTATAGCAATGCTCTGGAGAAGAGGGAGCAGGTAAAGAAGGAAGCTTTCTTGGTACAGATACAGGTGAGCCTCTTCCAGAGGAAGTGTTCTTCAGTAGCACTCATCAGACAGAAGGAAATTCCCAAAAATGTGAAACAGCATGTGATTTCCATGGAAATTTCTCACTCAGAGGTTCTCTTTATGCCACTCACTTTGTTTTTGAGCCTCTAAACCTGCATAGTCCCATATTGTAGCCACTGGTCACATGTGGCAATTGAGCCCTTGAAATGGGACCAGTTCAAATTGAGATGTGCTGTAAATACAAAATGCACAGTAGGCTTTGAAGATTTGCTATAAAAAGATAACTTAATTTTTTATTAATAATTTTTATATTGATTACATGTTGAAATGATAGAATTGGGATATATTGGGTTAAATAAAATTTATTATTATAATTCTTTTTTTTAAAATGTGGCTACTAGCATATCTTAAATTGCATATGTCTGAAGATGGCAAGCATTTGTGGCTTGTATTATATTTCTGTTGGACAGCATGAACCTTACTCTTGAGCTCAGCAGGGAAGGAGGAATAAAATTTCTCTGCTTTTCCATCAAGTGATAAAAAGTGACAGCAGATTCTCACTCTAAGCAAATTCATGGTATCAGCATTTCGCTAGCAGGGTGCCTTTCACATGGCTGAGCCAGGAGAGAAACTGTCTTGTTTCTGTGGGGTCTGATGTGGTCACAGAGCTGACCTCTTTATGCATAAAAGCTTTGGATTTGGGGCCGAAGGAGAAGTCTGTGTGCAGCTTTCTAGGGAAGCAGAATGGAGAGCTGGGGAATGAAGGAGGACTTGGTGTTTCTAAGGCCTCTAGAGTGCACAGAGAGATAGATGTTATGGACTGAATGTGTCCTCCCCAAATTCATATGTTGAAATCCTAACCCTCAAGGTGATGATATAGGAAGTGTGGCCTTGAGAGGAAATTGCATCATGGCAGTGGAGCCCTCACGAATGGGATTAGTGCCCTTATCCAAGAGACTCCGAGAGCTCACTAGCCCTCTTTCTGCCATGTGAGGACACAGGAGCAAGTCAGCTGTCTGCAATCCAGAAGAGAGAGCCCTCACCACAACCCAACCATGCTCCACCTTGATCTCAGACTGCCAGCCTCTCGAACTGTGAGAAATACATGTCTATTGTTAATAAGCTACCTAGTCTATAGTAGTTTGTTATAGCAGCCCAAACTGACTAAGACAGTATACATATTTTTCACACTTTAGCCCCTTGAGGGTAACAACTTCATTTACTTCCTTGAGTCCTTCTTGGTTCAAGTCATGTTTAATTGTCTTAAAACTTAGGTGAACAGAGAATACATACATGGAAGAAATATTAAATTACAGCTCAGTGGATTATTTACATAAAAGTTAATAGGGAAAAAAAACTCAGAGTGAGGCATCTTTTCTATATAATTGCCTTTCAAACACACATGCTGGGATTATAAACAATGCAAACCAAGGGGAGAGAATGATCTGGGGGCTTCCTGGAGGCCAGAGTTGCAACCATATGGAGTGTCGGAGGCCTGCCAAGGCCGGCTTCATGGTGAAATAACTTTCAGCTGCTCCTCTGAATGGCTGCTTTCAGCCAGGTTCTGCAGCTTAATTTCTCAGCTCTAGCAGAAGGGAGATCCCTCCAGGCTACATTTTAAAAATCCTAAACAAAATCTTACTAAATGTGTCCCAGCTTTTCCTGTCTTGATACGGACAGCTGTTTTGTGGAGTTCATGGAAGCCAGTGCTATAGAACGTTTCAAATAGGAAGGGGGTTCCCATGATTTCTCAGTAAATGAGAAGAGAGCTTGCTTTGTTGGGGGTTGATGAATTACAAAGCATTGATTTTACAGAAGAAATATATGATGTTTGTCATTAAGTGATAGGAGTTGCAAGCAGGGGACAAAGTGATAGCGTCAATGGATGAACCCCAGACATGGTCTTTGTTTTGTGAGTTGCAGAGTAATTATACCCAAGCAATGTGAGAAACAGTCCCTTAAAACAGAGAGTGAGGGAGACCCTGTGTTCTGGGGAAAGAAACAGAAATAAAGCTGCGACCAAGCTCATTAGATGATGTGACTTTGCTGCATAATTTAGTACCGCTTTGTAAAAAAAAAATCCTTTAAGAATTGAAGAAGGCTTTTAAGATTTTGTATTGTTTTTTAGAAGGCAGTATTATCTTGTAGAGGGTAGAAGCGTAATACTAATAGCTACTTTTGTGGGGAACACACTGCAAACCAGACTCTTCCCCAGACACTCATACATACTTATTCTGATTTTTGCAGTAAGCCTGCCAAATAGTTGTTACCCAAGTCTGTTTTGTGTCCATTCTCTTTCCAAAGACAAGCTTAAGGGTTAAGCTGTGGTAAAGGGTAGAGGGAATGCCAAAAGCAGAGAGAAAATGTAGTAAGATGTGCTTGTACTGTGTTTGCATGATTATTAGGGTATTGTAGGAAATTACATCGATGCTGTATATTACAAGGCAAGCTATCCCAGAGGTCATGGAACAGAAGGTCTCACAGATAAAACTAAAATGTTTGAACCAATTTAAAACATACGGCAAGAAGTGAGGGGAAAGGGATGGAACAGAATAACACACAAAGGATGGGTGCAAGTAGGGTGGAAGGACCACACTACCACCAGAGTCCTGGGTTAAGCCAAGTGCACATGCTCTGTTTCTCTCTCTGCCACCTCAGCCTTTCACATGGATGGTATGGTTACAAGACCAGAGTTGAGATTTGACTAAGGCCCCCTCAAAGTGGAAGATACCTGGAACCCCGACCATATACCTGCTGTATGGAAGATGCAGGAACAAGTACCTTTGGCCAACTAGCATGATGAGTACCTTTGGGTTTTACTTGTGTTTCTTGGGCAGAGGACACATGGGGCCAGAGTATCACCAAGGGTGGTTGAATTAACACTGTATATTAAATGCCTCAGATGCCTCATGTGTATTTAGCGTTTCACAAATATTTGGTGCCTCAGGAATATCAGATTTCTCTTGATGTGCTCTACTTACTTATATTTACTTATCTTATGAATCCTGACTGTCTCACAACATGCTTGCTTACTCATTATCTATAGTTAACATATTGCATGAGTTTCACATCTACTGTAATAGAGTAGAACATTCTCAAATAACACTGGAAATGCACATCAGAATTGGATCAATTCTGACCATTCCCATTGGGTTAGAGGCTCCCCCAAGTTAGACCTTATCTGTCCTGGTAACTGCTCCGTCTTTATTGTCTAGTGTATTCTAGGTGCTCTTTAAGTTGCTGGATGAGCACATGAACAGCTCCTAAATAGGCACAGAAGGAGAGAATAATTAGGCTAAAGAAAGGAAAGAAGTTCATGAATCAAATGTTTCCTCTGCTAAGAGCCTTAGGTCCACAGCCACAGGGACCCTCCTTTCTCTGGTTTTAAACAGGCCTCTGATTCTGCCTGAGCAGTGGTTCTCAAAGAGTGGCCCCCAGACCAGCAACATCAGCATTATTTGGGAACTTGGCAGAAAGGCAAATTTTCATCTCCCCAGCCACCTTTTGCATATACAGAATCAGAATATCTGAGGGTGGGACCCAGCTGGATGTTTTCACAAGCCCTCCACGTTATTCTAACCCACACTCAAGAGTTTGAGAACCACTGTGCTAGAATGATGTGTTATCCTGGTTTATTTCAAGACATTTTCCTTTCGGGATACTGTGTTCCTCCACTTTGGAAACAAGAGTCCAGCTTCATTTGATGGCATTACACAAGTGTCTGCAGCCTCCAAGGATGATGTTTTCTCACTGACAAATGCTACATTGAGCAAGAACTGTCCAGGTGCTCACAGGTTGGGCACGACTTGCATGCTGTCTCTTTCTAGAGTAAAAATCCAACAAGGGAACAGGGAAGAAAGGTGGAAAAGAGAAGTATCAGGACAAAGCCAGCCACGCAAGGGGATTTCTGTCCAAGGTTCATCCTGGCAGCTCAGACATTTGTGGAGGGTATTCTCTATTATCTTCTTCCCAGGGTTTACCAGTGGGCTCAGAACCTTTGGGTGAAAACAGTGCAACCAACACGCAACTTGTGGTAGCTCTTCCAGAGAAAGAAGGGTCTGGAAAGAAACTCAGCATCAGATAGCTAAAATAGCCAAGCATTGTGTTTATCTTCCCATCAATATTTTTTAAATTACAAATAAATTTAAAATAATACTCTACTTAATTCTAATTATAAAAGTTGTGTTTTCATTGCTGAGAATGTGAAAAACAGAAAAGTATAAATAAGAAAATTTAAATCATCCATTTCTCCACTGCTCAACAATGGTCACTTGTAATATTTTGAGCATTGTATTTGAGATAGAAAAGTAGTAGATAGTTATTATATATATTACAGAGTAGGAAAGCCTGTTTTCATATTTTTAAATTTAATACTGTATAAACTCCCTATAAGCATCATTTTAATGGTTCCAAAATATTCTATCACATGGATTTTATTTAGCCATGTTCCCATTATTAGAAATCTAGAGCCTTTCCAGTTTAATGCTAATGTAAGCAACATCTTTGGATTTTTCTTTGTGTCTGCAATCATTTCTTTAGGATTAGTACCTAGGAGTGGAATTACTGAGTCAATTTCCATTTTGTGAGTCTTGCGTGGGGTGGGAGAGCTGCATCCAGCCATGAAAGAGGTCAGAACTGGCTGTCAGGAGGCCAGATGAGATTTGCCAGAGATTTGCTGTGTGATCCTGAAAAAGTCACTTTCTCTCTGTGGATGTTAGTTTTCCCACTGTTAAATGGAGGAGTTGGAATAGGCTTTGGATCTCAAACAGAAGTACTGTGCCAGTCAACTAATACATGTAAAATATTATTTTTATGTTAAACTCAGGAATATTATGGAACAATTATATAACTGATTTTTTTCTTTTGGAATAAAATATAAAACTTCAATGAAGCTCCCTGTTGGTATTTGGCCAGCTAGACTTCTCCTATAGACCTCTCTCAAAGTATGTGTTCACTATCTTTGGCCAATAGGGATATGTCAATGCAAATATTTGAGAAGAATTGGACCAGGTGATCTTAAATGTTGCATGTTGTCTGAATGTTCTGTGCATACGTGGTTCATGGCATGTAAGCTGTGCTGTCCTTAGCTAATCTTCCAGGCCTATAATTTTGCCTTCATCTTGAAATTGGGACATTTTCATGTATTTTTCTATTGACCAGCTTCTTGTGGACTCAGTTTAAACAATTGCTAAGTGTATTTTTAAAACCTGATCAATCTGTCCTTAGCCTACAGCTATCTAACCACATATCACTGTGGGCTTCATAGAAGCTCACTTTCTGGTACTTCTTTATTCACACAAAAGCACTTACTTTGTTTAACACTATTATGTGTCAGACAACATTACGATATGGCAAGTACAAAGAGGAATAAGATATAATCTCTGCCCCTGTCTTCTAGGAGATAATAATTGATTTTCTTTTTTTAAGAAAATTTTTATTTATTTATTTATTTTTTGACAGAGTCTTACTCTATCACCTGGGCTGGAGTGCAATGGCATGATCTCGGCTCACTGCAACCTCTGCCTCCTAGGTTCAAGTGATTCTCCTGGCCCAGCCTCCCAAGTAGCTGGGATTACAGGCATCTGCCATCATGCCCAGCTAATTTTTGTATTTTTAGTAGAAATGAGGTTTCACCATGTTGGCCAGGCTAGTCTTGAATTTCTGACTTCAGGTAATCTGCCAGCCTCAGCCTCCCAAAGTGCTGCGATTACAGGTGTGAGCCGCCATGTCCGGTCAATAGTTGATTTTCTACAAAGTATTCCAGAAGGCAGCCAATGTCAGTAGATTTTCTTTTTTATTTTTAAACAGTGCTCTATATCAAATTTGTTTGGGAAGTGCTGAGTTAAAGTAAGTTAAACAGGTTTATTTACAGCAGGATTTTTCAGAGCCTTTAATATGCTTATATGCATTGTGAATTCTAAACAGGCACAGAAAGCATGAAGTGTTCCTAAAGTTATTTCTTTAGGAAACTCTTCATTTGTGGAGCATCTCCAGGAAACTAGAGCCCCATGATACATAATTTGAGAAATGCTGTCCCACTGAAATCTAATCTGAGCATTCACACAACAAAAAGGTAGTTTATAGGGAGGCAACAAAATATCGAAGAATTTGAAGACAGATTTTTGCCTATTGAAGAGCTTTCAATCTAATAAGGAGTCCATCCTGAAACATACATAGGGAATATCCACAAATATTGAAAACCAATGTGAAAGTACGAATAGAGGTGTGGAATCAGCAGAAAATTGAAACGAGATGGATGATATTAAACAAGGATAGTTTCATGGAAGAAGTAGGGTTTTGGCACAGAATTTCTTTCATGAACTAAAATTTCCAAATTGTTTTTTATGAAAACAATGAATACTCACCAAAGAAAACTTAAAAAAAAACCCCAAAAAAGTACAATAAAGAAACTCACACACATACCTACACATATAATATGTATATATGTGTATGTATATATTTTTTCTTTTCATGAGGGAGGGTTTTCTACCAGTATTTTTTTTTTATTGTGGTAAAAAACACAACATACAATTTACTATCTTAAACTTTTATATACAATACAGTAGTGTTAATTATATGCACATTATTGTGCAACAGATCTCTACATATTTTTCATCTTGCAAAACTGAAATTCTATATTAATTGAACAACAACTTTCCTTTTCCCATCTCCTCCCATCCCCTGACAATCACCACTTCATGTTTCTAAGAGTTTGACTGTGTTAGATAACTTATAAAAGTGGAATCATACAATACAGCTGACCCTTGAGCAATGTAGAGGCGCCAATTCCCTGCACAAAAGTCTGCATATAACTTTTAGTTCCCCAAAAATGTAACCACTAAAAGCCTACTGTTGACCAGAAGCCTTACCAATAACATAAACAGTTGATTAACATGTATTTTATATGAAATATTCTTACAATAAAGTAGACTAAAAAAAAGAAAATGTTATTAGGAAAATCAATTCATATGGAACCAAAAAAGAGCCCACATAGCCAAAGCAATATCAAGCAAAAAGATCAAATCTGGAGGCATAACATTATCTGACTTCAAATTATACTACAAGGCTATAGTTACCAAAAGAGCATGGTACTGGTATAAAAATAGAAACATAGACCAGTGGAAAAGAATAGAGAACACAGGAGTTAAGCCAAATACATAAAGCCAACTTATCTTCAACAAAGCGTACGAAAACGTAAAGTGGGGAAAGAATGCCCTATTCAATAAATGGTGCTGGGAAAACTAGAAAGCCACATGTAGATGAAACTGGATCCTCATCTCTCACCTTATACAAAAATCAAGTCAAGATGGATCAAAGACTTAACTTTGATACCTGAAACTGTAAGACTACTAGAACATAACATTGGAAAAACTGTTCTAGACATTGGCTTGGGCAAAGAATTCATGACTAAGAACCCAAAAGCAAATGCAACAAAATAAAAAATAAATAAATGGGACCTAATTAAATGAAAAGGCTACTGCACAGCAAAAGAAATAATCAGCAGAGTAAACAGACAACCCACAGACTGGGAGAAAATATTGCAAACCATACATCTGACAAAGAACTAATCTCTGGAATCTGCAAGGAACTCAAACAAATATGCAAGACAAAAAGTAAATAATCCCCTCAAAAAGTGGGCAAAGGACATGAATAGACAATTCTCAAAAGAAGATATACAAATAGCCAACAAACATATGAAAAAATGCTCAACATTACTAATTATCAGGGAAATGCAAATTAAAATCACAGTGAGATACCACCTTACTCCTGCAAGAATGACCAAAATTAAAAAATAAAAAAAATAGATGTTGGCGTGGATATGGTGAAAATGTAACACTTTTATACTGCTAGTGAGAATGTAAACTAGTAAAACCACTATGGAAAATGGTGTGGAGATTCCTTAAAGAGCTAAAAGTAGAACTACCATTTGATCCAGCAATCTCACTACTGCATATCTACCCAAAGGAAAAGAAGTCATTATAAGAAAGTGACACATGCACATATATTTATAGCAGTAAATTCATAATTGCAAAAATATGGAACCAACCTAAATGCCCATCAGGCAACAAATGGATAAAGGAATTGTGGTATGTATACACCATGGAATACTACTCAGCCATAAAATGAAATGAAATAATGACTTTTGCAGCAACTTGGATGGAGCTGGAGGCCATTATTCTAAATTAACTCAGCAATGGAAAACATCGTATGTTCTCATTTATTAGTGGGAGCCAAGCCATGAGGATGCAAAGGCATAAGGATGATATAATATAATGGACTTTGTGGACTTGGGAAGAAGGGTGGGAGGAGGGTGAAGGATAAAAGACTACATATTGGGTACAGTGTACACTGCTCGGGTGACAGGTGCACCAAAATCTCAGAAATCACCACTAAAGAACTTATCCATGTAATCAAAAACAACCCATAACCCAAAAACTATTAAAATACATTTTTTTAAATGGGAAAAGGGCAATAATAGACACCTGTCAAAAGAAGACACACACATAACCAACAGCAGATTTTAAATATGCTCAATATCACTAATTATTAGGGAAATGCAAATCAAATCCACAATGAGATACCACCTCACACCAGTCAGAATCGCTATTACTAAAAAGTCAAAAACTAACAGATGCTGGAGAGCTTGTGGACAAAAGGGAACACTTATACACTGCTGGTGGGAATGTTAATTAGTTTAGCCACCGTGGAAAGCAGTCTGGAGATTTCTCAGAGAACTTAAAATAGAACTGCCATTTGACCTAGCGATCCCATTACTGGGTATACACCCACTGAAATATAAATCATTCTAGACACATGCACACGTGTTATGTTCATCTCAGCACTATTCACGATAGCAAAGACTTGGAATCAAACTAGATGTCCATCACTGGTGGACTGGATAAAGAAAATATGGTACGTATACACCATGGAATACAACACAGCTATTAAAAAAAAAAAGAGAGATTATGGCCTTTGCAGCTATGTGGATGGAGCTGGAGGCCATACTCCTAAGTGAAGTAACACAGGAACGGAAAACTAAATACTACATGTTCTCACTTGTAAGTGGGAGCCAAACATTGAGTACACATGGACACAATAGGGAACAATAAACACTGGGCCCTATTTGAGGGCGGAGGGTATGAAGACAGTGAGGACTGGAAAACTGCCCATTGGGTATTATGCCAATTACCTAGGTGATAAAACCAAACCCCTGTGACATATAATTTACCCATGTAACAAATCTGCACATGTACCTCTTGAATGTAAAATAAAAGTTGGAAAGATAATAAATAAATATTTTTAAAAAACAAAAAAAGAAAATCATAAGGAAAATATATTTACAATTTATTAAGTAGAAAGGATCATCATAAAAGTCTTTATTTTCATTGTCTTCACATTGAAAAAGCTGAGGAGGAGGAACGGGAGGGGCTGATCTTGCTTTCTCGGACAAAGGCAGAAGAGGTTAAGGAAGTGGAAGGAGAGACAGGAGAGGCAGGCATACTTAGTGTAAATTTTATTGAAAAAAAATTCAAGTATGGGTAGACCTATGCAGTTCAAACTTGTGTTTTTTAAAGGTCAACAACTTTTTGTGACTTATTTCACTTAACATGACATTAAGTTTCCTCCTTAAGTATGCCTTGATGTGGCATATAATAGGAGTTTCCTCTATTTAAAGGCTGAATAGTATTCCATTGTATGCATATCTAGTTAATCCAATCATCTGGTGATGGACATTTAGGTTTATTTTACCTCTTGGCTATTGTGAATAAAGCTACAATGAACATGGGTGTGTAAATATCTCTTTGAGTCCCTGTTTTCAATTGTTTTGGATAATTACTCAGAAGTGTGATTGCTGGATCATGTGATAATTATTTTATTTTATTTTTTAACTTTTATTTTAGGTTTGGGGGTACATGTGAAGATTAGTTCTATAGGTAAACTTGTGTCACGGGGGTTTGTTATACAGGTTATTTCATCACCCAGGTGTTAAGCCTAGTACCCAATAGTTATTTTTTTCCTATCCTATCGAGGAATCCTCCTCCCACCCTCCACCCTCCAATAGGCCCCAGTGTCCATTGTTCCCCACTGTGTGTCCATGTGTTCTCATAATTTAGCTCCCACTTATAAGTGAGAACATGTGGTATTTGGTTTTCTGTTCCTGAGGTAGTTTGCTAAGGACGACAGCCTTCAACTCCATCTGTGTTCCCACAAAAGACATAACCTCATTCTTTTTTTATGGCTGCATAGTATTCCATGGTATATATGTACCACATTTGCCTTATCCAGTCTGTCATTGATGGGCATTTAGGTTGATTCCAGGTCTTTGTTATTGTGAAGTACTGCAATGAACATTCTCATGCATGTGTCTTCACGGTAGAATGACTTATTTTTCTCTGGGTATATAACCAGTAATGGGATTGCTGGGTCAAATGGTAGTTATGCTTTTACCTCTTTGATGAATTGCCCTACTGCTTTCCACAGTGGTTGAACTAATTTACACTTCCACCAACAGCATATAAGTGGTCCCTTTCTCCATAACCTCACCAGTATCTGTTATTTTTTGACTTTTTAGTAATAGCCATTCTGACTGGTGTGAGATGGTATCTCATTGTGGTTTTGACTTGCATTTCTCTAATGATCAATGATATTGAGCTTTTTTTCATATGTTTATTGGCCGCATGTACATCTTCTTTTGAAGAATGTCTGTTCACGTCCTTTGTCCACTATTTAACATAGTGCTTTTTTGTAAATTTGTTTATTTGTTTAAATTCCTTATAGATGTGTGATATTAGATGTTTGTCAGATGTATGGTTTGCAAATATTTTCTTCCATTCTGTAGGTTGTCTGTTTACTCTGCTAATAGTTTCTTTTGCAGTGCAGAAGCTCTAAAGTTGAATTAGATCCCATTTGTCAATTTTGGCTTTTGTTGCAATTGCTTTTGTGTCTGTCATGAAATTTTTGCCCATTTTTATGTCCAGGATGATATTGCCTATGTTGTCTTCCAGAGTTTTTATAGTTTTGGATTTTACATATAAGTCTTTAATCCCTCTTGAGTTAATTTTTGTATATGATGTAAGGAAAGGGTACAGCTTCAATCTTCTGCATATGGCTAGCCAGTTATTCCAGCACCATTTATTGAATAGGGAGTCTTTTCCCCATTGCTTGTTTTTGCCAGCTTTGTTGAAGATCATAGGTGTGCAGTGTTATTTCTGGGTTCTCTTTTCCAGTTCATTGGTCTATGTACCTGTTTTTGTATCAGTACCATGCTGCTTTGGTTACTGTAGCCCTATAGTATAGTTAGAAGTCAGGTCATGGATGCCTCCGGCTTTATTCTTTTTGCTTAGGATTGCCTTGGTTATTCAGGATCTTTTCTGGTTCCACATGAATTTTAAAATCGTTTTTTCTAGTTCTGTGAAGAGTGTCATTGGTAGTTTGATAGGAATAGCATTGAATCTGTACATTGCTTTGGGCACTGTGGTAATTTTAATGATATTGATTCTTCCTATCCATGAACATGAAATGTTTTTCCATTTGTTTGTATCTTTTCTGATTTCCTTGAGCAGTGTTTTGTAATCCTCATTGTAGAGATCTTTCACCTCTCGGGTTTGCTTTATTCCTATGTATTTTATACTTTTTGTGGCAATTGTGAGTGGGATTGCATTCCAGATTTGGCTTTCAGCTTGACTGCTGTTGGTGTATAGGAATGCTAGTGATTTTTGTACATAGATTTTGTATCCTGAAACCGCTGAAGTTATCAGCTGAAGGAGATTCTAGCCTGAGATTATGGGGTTTTCTAGATATAGAATTATGTTTTCTGTAAACAGGGATAGTTTGGCTTCCTCTCTTCCTAGTTGGATGCCCTTTCTTTTTCTTATCTTATTGCTCTGGCTAGGACTTACAACACTATGTTGAATAGGAATGGTACGAGAGGGCATTCCCTCTCTTGTGCCTTTCAAGGGGAATGCTTCCAGCTTTTGACCATTCAATATGATGTTGGCCATGGGTTTGTCATAGATGGATCTTATTATTTTGAGCTATGTTCCTTCAATATCCAGTTTACTGAGAGGTTTTAACATGATGAGGTGTGGAATTTTATCAAAAGCCTATTCTGCCTCATCTATTGAGATGATTATGCATTTTTAATGCATTTTTTGTCCTTAGTTCTGTTTATGTAATGAATTACATTTATTGACTTGCATACGTTGAACCAACCTTGCATGCTGGGGATGAAGCCTACTTGATCATGGTGGATTAGCTTTGTGATGTGCTGCTGGATTCGGTTTGCCAGTATTTTGTTGAGGATTTTGGCATCAATGTTCATCAAG
Source organism: Pongo abelii (assembly GCF_028885655.2). Classification (NCBI taxonomy): domain Eukaryota; kingdom Metazoa; phylum Chordata; class Mammalia; order Primates; family Hominidae; genus Pongo; species Pongo abelii. The sequence goes on from NC_071988.2 coordinate 66,770,019, forward strand.
GATAACTGGCCTGAAGTTTTCTTTATTTGTTGTGTCTCTGCCAGGTTTTGGTATCAGGATAATGTTGACCTCATAGAATGATTTAGGGAGGAGTCACTCTCCTTCAATTTTTTGAAATAGTTTCAGTAGGAATGGTACCAGATCTTCTTTGTACATCTGGCAGAATTTGGCTGTGAATCTATCAGGTCCTGTGCTTTTATTGGTTGATAGGCTATTCATTACTGATTCATATTCAGAATTCATTATTGGTCTATCCAGGGAATCAATTTCTTCCTGGTTCAGTCTTGGGAGGGTGTATGTGTCCAGGAATTCATCAATCTCTTCTAGTTTTCTAGTTTGTTTGCATAGAGGTTTTCATAGTAGTTTCTGATGTTTATTTTTTATCTCTGTGCCTTCAGTGGTAACATCTCCTTCATGATTTCTAATTGTGTTTATTTGGATCTTCTCTCTTTCCTTCTTTATTAGTCTTGCTAGCAGCCTATGCATCTTATTATTTTTTTCAAAAAATAAACTCCTGGATTCGTTGATCCTTTGAATAGTTTTTCATGTCTCAATTTCCTTCAGTTCAACTCTGATTTTGGTTATTTCTTGTCTTCTGCTGGTTTTGGAGTTGATTTGTTCTTGCTTCTTTAATTCTTTCAGTTGTGATGTTAGGTTATTGATTAGAGCTTTTCCCTGCTTTTTGACGTGGGCATTTTAGTGCTATGAATTTCCCTCTTAATGCTGTCTTAGCTGTGTCCCAGAGATTCTGGTATGTTGTATCTTTGTTCTCATCCATTTAAAAAAACTTCTTGATTTCTGCCTTAATTTCATTATTTACCCAAAAGTCATTCAGGATCAGGTTGTTTAATCTCCATGTAATTACATGGTTTTGAGCTATTTTCTCAGTCTTGACTTCTATTTTTATTGCACTGCGGTCTGAAAATGTGTCTGGTATGATTTCGATTCTTTTGCATTTGCTGAGGTTTTTTTTTTTTAATTTTTTAAATTTATTTATTTTTTATTATTATTATTATTATTATACTTTAGGTTCTATGGTACATGTGCACAATGTGCAGGTAAGTTACATATGTATACAGGTGCCATGCTGGTGCGCTGCACCCACCAACTCGTCATCTAGCATTAGGTATATCTCCCAATGCTATCCCTCCCCCCTCCCCCCACCCCACAACAGTCCCCGAAGTGTGATGTTCCCCTTCCTGTGTCCGTGTGTTCTCATTGTTCAATTCCCACCTATGAGTGAGAATATGCGGTGTTTGGTTTTTTGTTCTTGCGATAGTTTACTGAGAATGATGATTTCCAATTTCATCCATGACCCTACAAAGGACATGAACTCATCATTTCTGATGGCTGCATAGTATTCCATGGTGTATATGTGCCATATTTTCTTAATCCAGTCTATCATTGTTGGACATTTGGGTTGGTTCCAAGTCTTTCCTATTGTGAATAATGCTGCAATAAACATATGTGTGCATGTGTCTTTATAGCAGCATGATTTATAGTCCTTTGGGTATATACCCAGTAATGGGATGGCTGGGTCAAATGGAATTTCTAGTTCTAGATCCCTGAGGAATGGCCACACTGACTTCCACAAGGGTTGAACTAGTTTACAGTCCCACCAACAGTGTAAAAGTGTTCCTATTTCTCCACATCCTCTCCAGCACCTGTTGTTTCCTGACTTTTGAATGATTGCCATTCTAACTGGTGTGAGATGGTATCTCACTGTGGTTTTGATTTGCATTTCTCTGATGGCCAGTGATGGTGAGCATTTTTTCATATGTTTTTTGGCTGCATAAATGTCTTCTTTTGAGAAGTGTCTGTTCATGTCCTTCGCCCACTTTTTGATGGGGTTGTTTGTTTTTTTCTTGTAAATTTGTTGGAGTTCATTGTAGATTCTGGATATTAGCCCTTTGTCAGATGAGTAGGTTGCGAAAATTTTCTGCCATTTTGTAGGTTGCCTGTTCACTCTGATGGTAGTTTCCTTTGTTGTGCAGAAGTTCCTTAGTTTAATTAGTGGGAATTAGTCAATTTTGGCTTTTGTTGCCATTGCGTTTGGTGTTTTAGACATGAAGTCCTTGCCCACGCCTATGTCCTGAATGGTAATGCCTAAGTTTTCCTCTAGGGTTTTTATGGTTTTAGGTCTAACATTTAAGTCTTTAATCCATCTTGAATTGATTTTTGTATAAGGTGTAAGGAAGGGATCCAGTTTCAGCTTTCTACATATGGCTAGCCAGTTTTCCCAGCATCACTTATTAAATAGGGAATCCTTTCCCCATTTCTTGTTTTTGTCAGGTTTGTCAAAGATCAGATAGTAGTAGATATGTGGCATTATTTCTGATGGCTCTGTTCTGTTCCATTGATCTATATCTCTGTTTCGGTACCAGTACCATGCTGTTTTGGTTACTGTAGCCTTGTAGTATAGTTTGAAGTCAGGTAGCGTGATGCCTCCAGCTTTGTTCTTTTGGCTTAGGATTGACTTGGCGATGCGGGCTCTTTTTTGGTTCCATATGAACTTTAAAGTAGTTTTTTCCAATTCTTTGAAGAAAGTTATTGGTAGCTTGATGGGGATGGCATTGAATCTGTAAATTACCTTGGGAAGGATGGCCATTTTCATGATATTGATTCTTCCTACCCATGAGCATGGAATGTTCTTCCATTTGTTTGTATCCTCTTTTATTTCCTTGAGCAGTGGTTTGTAGTTCTCCTTGAAGAGGTCCTTCACATCCCTTCTAAGTTGGATTCCTAGGTATTTTATTCTCTTTGAAGCAATTGTGAATGGGAGTTCACTCATGATTTGGCTCTCTGTTTGTCTGTTATTGATGTATAAGAATACTTGTGATTTTTGTACATTGATTTTGTATCCTGAGACTTTGCTGAAGTTGCTTATCAGCTTAAGGAGATTTTGGGCTGAGACAATGGGGTTTACACAATCATGTCATCTGCAAACAGGGACAATTTGACTTCCTCTTTTCCTAATTGAATACCCTTGATTTCCTTCTCCTGCCTAATTGCCCTGGCCAGAACTTCCAACACTATGTTGAATAGCAGTGGTGAGAGAGGGCATCCCTGTCCTGTGCCAGTTTTCAAAGGGAATGCTTCCAGTTTTTGCCTATTCAGTATGATATTGGCTTTGGGTTTGTCATAGATAGGTCTCATGATTTTGAGATACATCCCATCAATACCTAATTTATTGAGAGTTTTTAGCATGAAGGGTTGTTGAATTTTGTCAAAGGCCTTTTCTGCATCTATTGAGATAATCATGTGGTTTTTGTCTTTGGTTCTGTTTATATGCTGGATTACATTTATTGATTTGCGTATATTGAACCAGCCTTGCATCCAGGGGATGAAGCCCACTTGATCATAGTGGATAAGCTTTTTGATGTGCTGCTGGATTCTGTTTGCCAGTATTTTATTGAGGATTTTTGCATCAATGTTCATCAAGGATATTGGTCTAAAATTCTCTTTTTTTGTTGTGTCTCTGCCAGGCTTTGGTATCAGGATGACGCTGGCCTCATAAAATGAGTTAGGGAGGATTCCCTCTATTTCTATTGATTGGAATAGTTTCAGAAGGAATGGTACCAGCTCCTCCTTGTACCTCTGGTAGAATTCGGCTGTGAACCCATCTGGTCCTGGACTTTTTTTGGTTGGTAAGCTATTGATTATTGCCACAATTTCAGCTCCTGTTATTGGTCTACTCAGAGATTCAACTTCTTCCTGGTTTAGTCTTGGGAGGGTGTATGTGTTGAGGAATTTATCCATTTCTTCTAGATTTTCTAGTTTATTTGCGTAGAGGTGTTTGTAATATTCTCTGATGGTAGTTTGTATTTCTGTGGGATCGGTGGTGATATCCCCTTTATCATTTTTTATTGCGTCTATTTGATTCTTCTCTCTTTTCTTCTTTATTAATCTTGCTAGTGGTCTATCAATTTGTTGATCCTTTCAAAAAACCAGCTCCTGGATTCATTAATTTTTTAAAGGGTTTTTTGTGTCTCTATTTCCTTCAGTTCTGCTCTGATTTTAGTTATTTCTTGCCTTCTGCTAGCTTTTGAATGTGTTTGCTCTTGCTTTTCTAGTTCTTTTAATTGTGATGTTAGGGTGTCAATTTTGGATCTTTCCTGCTTTCTCTTGTGGGCATTTAGTGCTATAAATTTCCCTCTACACACTGCTTTGAATGCATCCCAGAGATTCTGGTATGTTGTGTCTTGGTTCTCGTTGGTTTCAAAGAACATCTTTATTTCTGCCTTCATTTCGTTATGTACCCAGTAGTCATTCAGGAGCAGGTTGTTCAGCTTCCATGTAGTTGAGCGGTTTTGAGTGAGATTCTTAATCCTGAGTTCTAGCTTGATTGCACTGTGATTTGAGATAGTTTGTTATAATTTCTGTTCTTTTACATTTATTGAGGAGAGCTTTACTTCCAAGTATGTGGTCAATTTTGGAATAGGTGTGGTGTGGTGCTGAAAAAAATGTATATTCTGTTGATTTGGGGTGGAGAGTTCTGTAGATGTCTATTAGGTCCGCTTGGTGCAGAGCTGAGTTCAATTCCTGGGTATCCTTGTTAACTTTCTGTCTCGTTGATCTGTCTAATGTTGACAGTGGGGTGTTAAAGTCTCCCATTATTAATGTGTGGGAGTCTAAGTCTCTTTGTAGGTCACTCAGGACTTGCTTTATGAATCTGGGTGCTCCTGTATTGGGTGCATATATATTTAGGATAGTTAGCTCTTCTTGTTGAATTAATCCCTTTACCATTATATAATGGCCTTCTTTGTCTCTTTTGATCTTTGTTGGTTTAAAGTCTGTTTTATCAGAGACTAGGATTGGAACCTCTGCCTTTTTTTGTTTTCCATTTGCTTGGTAGATCTTCCTCCATCCTTTTATTTTGAGCCTATGTGTGTCTCTGCACGTAAGATGGGTTTCCTGAATACAGCACACTGATGGGTCTTGAGTCTTTATCCAATTTGCCAGTCTGTGTCTTTTAACTGGAGCATTTAGTCCATTTACATTTAAAGTTAATATTGTTATGTGTGAATTTGATCCTGTCATTATGATGTTAGCTGGTTATTTTGCTCATTAGTTGATGCAGTCTCTTCCTAGTCTCGATGGTCTTTACATTTTGGCATGATTTTGCAGTGGCTGGTACCAGTTGTGCCTTTACATGTTTAGCGCTTCCTTCAAGAGCTCTTTTAGGGCAGGCCTGGTGGTGACAAAATCTCTCAGCATTTGCTTGTCTGTAAAGTAAGATGGCTGAATAGGAACAGCTCTGGTCTACAGCTCCCAGCGTGAGCGACGCAGAAGACTGGTGATTTCTGCATTTCCATCTGAGGTACTGTGTTCATCTCACTAGGGAGTACCAGACAGTGGGAGCAGGTCAGTGGGTGAGTGCACCGTGCACCAGCCGAAGCAGGGGCAAGGCATCGCCTCACTTGGGAAGCACAAGGGGTTGGGAGTTCCCTTTCCAGGGGTGACAGAGGGCACCTGGAAAATCAGGTCACTCCCATCCAAATACTGTGCTTTTCTGATGGGCTTAAAAAATGGTACACCAGGAGATTAATATCCCGCACCTGGCTCAGAGTGTCCTACGCCCACGGAGTCTCGCTGATTGCTAGCACAGCAGTCTGAGTTCAAACAGCAAGTTGGCAGCGAGGCTGGGGGAGAGGCGCCCGCCATTGCCCAGGCTCGCTTAGGTAAACAAAGCAGCCAGGAAGCTTGAACTGGGTGGAGCCCACCACAGCTCAAGGAGGCCTGCCTGCCTCTGTAGGCTCCACCTCTGGGGGCAGGTCACAGACAAACAAAAAGACAGCTGTAACCTCTGCAGACTTAAATGTCCCTGTCTCACAGCTTTGAGGAGAGCAGTGGTTCTCCCAGCACGCAGCTGGAGATCTGAGAACGGGCAGACTGCCTCTTCAAGTGGGTCCCTGACCCCTGACCCCTGAGCAGCCTAACTGGGAGGCACCCCCCAGCAGGGGCAGACTGACACCTCACACGGCCGGCCAGGTACTCCAACAGACCTGCAGCTGAAGGTCCTGTCTGTTAGAAGGAAAACTAACAGAAAGGACATCCACACCAAAAACCCATGTGCACATCACCATCATCAAAGACCAAAAGTAGATAAAACCACAAAGATGGGGAAAAAACAGAGCAGAAAAACTGGAAACTCTGAAAAGCAGAGTACCTCTCCTCCTCCAAAGGAACGCAGTTCCTCACCAGCAACGGAACAAAGCTGGACGGAGAATGACTTTGACAAGCTGAGAGAAGAAGGCTTCAGATAATCAAATTACTCCGAGCTACGGGAGGATATTCAAACCAAAGGCAAAGAAGTTGAAAACTTTGAAAAAAATTTAGAAGAATGTATAACTAGAATAACCAATACAGAGAAGTGCTTAAAGGAGCTGATGGAGCTGAAAACCAAGGCTCGAGAACTACATGAAGAATGCAGAAGCCTCAGGAGCCGATGCGATCAAATGGAAGAAAGGGTGTCAGCCCTGGAAGATGAAATGAATGAAATGAAGTGAGAAGGGAAGTTTAGAGAAAAAAGAATAAAAAGAAATGAGCAAAGCCTCCAAGAAATGTGGGACTATGTGAAAAGACGAAATCTACGTCTGATTGGTGTACCTGAAAGTGACGGGGAGAATGGAAACAAGTTGGAAAACACTCTGCAGGATATTATCCAGGAGAACTTCCCCAAGTAGCAAGTCAGGCCAACATTCAGATTCAGGAAATACAGAGAACGCCACAAAGATACTCCTCGAGAAGAGCAACTCCAAGACACATAATTGTCAGATTCACCAAAGTTGAAATGAATGAAAAAATGTTAAGGGCAGCCAAAGAGAAAGGTCGGGTTACCATCAAAGGGAAGCCCATCAGACTAACAGTGGATCTCTCGGCAGAAACCCTACAAGCCAGAAGAGAGTGGGGGCCAATATTCAACATTCTTAAAGAAAAGAATTTTCAACCCAGAATTTCATATCCAGCCAAACTAAGCTTCATAAGTGAATGAGGTTTGTTTTATGTCCAATTATTTGGTCAATTTTAGATTATGTGTCATGTGGCAATAAGAAGAATGTATATTGTGTTGTTTTGGGGTGAAGAGTTCTATAAAGGTCTATCAGATCCATTTGGCCCACTGTTGAGTTCAGGTCCTGAATATCTTTGTTAATTTTCTGCTTTGATGATCTAACACTGTCAGTGGATTGTTGAAATCTCATTATAATTGTGTGGGAGTCTTCATCTCTTTGTAAGTCTCTAAAAACTTGCTTATGAATCTGGATGCTCCTGTATTGGGTGCATATATATTTAGGATAGTTAGGCCTTGTTGAATTGAAGTTGTTACCATTATGTAATGCCCTTCTTTGTCTTTTTTGATCTTTATTGGTTTAAAGTCTGTTTTGTCTGAAATTAGGATTACAACCCCTGCCTTTTTTTTTCTTTCTGTTTTCATTTGCTTGGTAGATTTTCTTCTATCTCTTTATTTTGAGCCTATGAGTGTCATTATGTGTAAAATGGGTCTCTTAAAGACAGCATGCCATTGCGTCTTGCTTTTTTATCCAGCTTTCCAGTCTGTGCCTTTTAAGTGGGGGCATTTAGCCCATTTACATTCAGGGTTAGTATTGCTATGTGTGGATTTGATTCTGTCATTTTGTTGTTAGCTGGTTATTTTGCTGGCTTGTTTGTATGGTTGCTTTATAGTGTCATTGGTCTGTGTGTTTGAGTGAGTTTTTGTATTAGCTGGTAGTTGTCTTTGTGCATTTAGTGCTCCTTTCAAGGATCTCTTATAAGGCAGGTCTGATGGTAACAAAGTCCCTCAATTATCTGCTTATCTGAAATGGATCTTATTCCTCCTTCACTTAAGAAGCTTAGCTTGGTTGGATGTGAAATTCTTGGCTGAAGACTTTTTTTCTTTAAGAATGTTGAATACAGGCCACCAGTATCTTCTGGCTTGCAGGGTTTCAGCTGGGAGGTCCTCTTTTAGCCTAATGGAGATCCCTTTGTAGGTAACCTGCCCTTTCTCTCTAGCTGACTTCAACATTCTTTCTTTCATTTTGACCTTGGAAAATCTGAAGATGATGTGTCTTGGGGAATGAACTTCTTGTGTGGAATCTTGCAGGAGTTCTCTCTATTTCCTGAATTTGACTGTTGGCCTCTCTAGCAAGGTTGGGGAAGTTTTCATGGATGATATCCTGAAATATATTTTCCAAGTTGCTTGATTTCTCCTCCTCCCTTTCAGGGATGCCAGTGATTCATAGATTTGGCCCTTTATATAATCTCATACTTCTCAGAGGTTTTGTTCATTCCTTTTTATCCTTTTTTCTTTATTTTTGTCTGACTCTTTTATTTAAGGGAGCCAGTCTTCAAGTTCTGGGATTCTTTCCTCAGCTTGGTCTATTCTGCTGTTAATACTTGTGATTGCATTGTGAAATTCTTGTATGGCATTTTTCAGCTCTGTCAGACTCATTAGGTTCTTTTATATACCAGATATTTTGTCCTCCAGCTCCTGTATCATTTTATCATGATTCTTAGTTTCCTTGGATTGGGTTTTGCCATTTTTCTAAATCTTGATGGTCTTCATTTCTATCCATATTGTGAATTCTATTTCTATCATTTCAGCCAGCTCAGCTTGGTTAAGAACTCTTGTTGGAGACCTGGTGCAGTTGTTTGGAGAACACACTACATTCTGGCCATTTGAGTTAGTGGAATTCTTGCACTGATTCTTTTATATACATATATATATATATATATTTTTTTTTTTTGAGATGGTGTTTCACTCTTGTCGCCCAGGCTGGAGTGCAATGGTGATTCTTTCTTGTCTATGCATGTGAGTGTTCCTTTAACTGCAGGGTAGATTGAGTGCAATGAACAGACTTCTTTTCTGGATGTTTTCCCAAAGCCAAGGCTTTGTGCAGGGTCTGTATTTGAAGCTGACTTCTTGTCTTTGATTTCAGAGTGGAGTATGTTAGGAAGGTATTTTTAATGCTGAAGTTCTGGGGTGTGATCAAGTAGATGGCACTTAGGCTTATTGGTCAATTGCTAGATTCTTGCTCAATTGTGTGTCTCCGCTATGTTTCCTCATAGTTGTAGCTGTGTTCCCTCTCAATGCTCTGAAGGTGTTGGCTCTTCTCCCTCTTGAGTGCTGGCTGTAGTTCACAGCTTGGCACTCCTGGGCTGCCCACTGCAGCTCTGAGGTGATATCAGTGTTTATGTTCCTTCCCCAACCTGGAGCAGAAGAAGAAGGGACATTAGTAGTGGTTGTGGCCAAGGGTCTTTTGCATGAGAGATGTAGGTTAGCAGTCATTCAGTGCAATCAGCCCAGGAGGGATGGTCTGTGCTGTGGGCCCAAGCTGGGGGTTTTCTGTTTGATGATGAGCAGTAGGGGGTGGGTGGGACCCATGGGAGATGGACCTTGGTTTGACTGCAGCTTGTTGGAGGTGTGGATAAGGCACTTAGGAACTTTGCTCCTTCATTAGTCCAAGGGTAGCAAGGGCAGTTCCACTACAAAGGCTTGGGAAAAGAGGTTTTCAGTTGTGCTTGGGGGCTTTGTCTAGGAAGTTATAGAGCTTCTAATGGCTTGATTACCCCACAAGGGGTGGCTGGAGGTCCAAGTCTGGAGGACCTGCCCAGCAAGGAGATGTGGGAATGGGCACCCACGTAACAGTCTGGCCAATTTTCCATAGGGCTACTGCAGTATGCTGGGGGTCTGCTCCAGTCCCTAGTCACCTCGGATTTTTCAGTACCACTTCCCTGGGCAGGGGAGGTTCCTCTGGTTTCATGTTGCTCCTGAGTGGGCTGTCGCCTTGCCTTGCTTTTCTCTATTCTCCATGGGTCAAGTTGTTTCCTTGATTAGTTCCACTGGGTGTACCTGCATGTTTCAGTTGAAAGTGCTGTATTTACTCACCCTTTCTATTCCTCTCTGTGAGAGCAGCACATACTAGCTGCTTCTATTTGGCCATCTTGGCCACACACACCCCACTCCCAGTAACTGTATTTTAATTTTTAAATTTTGAGGAAACTTCATATTATTTTCTATAGTGATTGTACCACTTTACATTCCCACCAGTAATACACAAGGGTTCCAATTTCTCTATATCCTTGTCAACACATTATTTTCTGTATTTTTGATAATGCCCATCTGGTGGGTGTGAGGTAATTATCTAAATGGGATTTTGATTTGCATTTCCCTAATGATTAGTGATGCTGAGCAGCTTTTCATGGCTTTTTGGCCAATTGTATATCTTCTTTGAAGAAATGTCTGTTCAGGTATTTTTTTCATTTCCGAGTTGAATTATTTGTTTTGTTGTTGTTGAGTTGTAGGAGTTCTTTATAGGGGTTATTTCCTGGATATTAAACCCTTATGAGATATATGATTGGCAGATATTTTCTCCCATTCTGTAGGTTGCCTTTTCGCTTGTTAACCTTTTTTCTGTTTAGAAAAGAAAGCGTAGCTCACTGCCAGCACTTATTTAATTTTATATAAACACACTCTTTGAGGCTGATACAAATCTGATTTTCAATATGAAAATAAAATATAAAAACTGTTTTTAGAGTTATTTATAAACAGAACTCACATAAGAATTGTCTGATCATCAAAATCATCTATTTCAGGAAAATCAGATTCATCGAATGAATCTTTGGCCTATAACTATTCGACAACAATGTTAACATTATTTGTAGGAATGCTACATTTTCTAGGATTTGACATTTTTGGCAGTAGAGAATTACTATGTTTTGTAAATAGAAATACCACTACTAACTACGAATGCTATAAATTGAATGATGTCTTTTGTTTCCAAAGTCGATAGCTAGAGTGATGAGAAAATAATAATAAAAGCAAGATAGTTCATGGCAATGTTATCTCAGGGTAAACGCTGCTGCTGCAAGCACCACCAGTGAGTATTCTCAGGATGAATGAGAAAAGGGGTTAAATTATTCCTTTGCTGCACCAAAGTTTTAAAGTTTTATGTAAACCCATTAGTCTATTTTTGCTTTTACTGCTATGTTTTTGGTGTCATATCCAATAAATCACTGACAAATCCAATGTCATAAAGCTTTTCCCCATTGAAATAAACTCAATATCATAAAGCTTTACTTCTTCTTTTTATATCTAGATGACTTTATTTTTCTTGCCCAATTGCTCTGGCTAAGACTCCTAGAACTATGTTGAGTGGGAGTGGTAGGACTGGGCATTCTTACCTTGTCCCTGACCTTGGAGAAAAGGCTTTTAGTTTTCACCATTGAGTATGATTTTATCATGGGCATTTCACATATGGGCTTTACTATGTTGAGGTAAATTCCTTCTATTCCTAGTGTTGAGTGTTTTTGTCATGAAAGGGTGCTGATTTTTGTCAAATGCTTTTTCTCTATCAGTTGAGATGATTTACGTGTATTTGTCCTTCATTCTGTTAATGTTGTATATTACATTGATCAAGGATATTGGCCTGTAGTTTAGTTATAGTATCTTTGATTTTGAATACAGGGTAAGGCTGACCTCATAGAATGAATTTGGAAGAGTTTTCTCCAGTTCAATTTTTCTTTTCTTTTTTTTCCTTCATAGAGACAGGATCTCTCTATGTTGCCTGGGCTAGCCTTGAACTCCTAGGCTCAAGCAATCTTCCTGCTTCAGCCTCTCTAAGTGCTGGGATTATAGGCATGAGCCTCTGCACCCACCTGTACTCTTTAATTTTTATTTTTTGAGAGTTTGAGAAGGATTAGTGTTAATTCTTCTTAAATGTTTGGTAGAATTCTCTAGTGAGGCCATCTGATCCTGAGCTTTTCTCTATTGGGAGGCTTTTGATCACTGATTCAATTGTATTAGTTATAAGTCTGTTCAGATTTTTAATTCCTTCATGATTCACATATGAAACATTAATAAATACTCATATAATATTTGGAACATGAATATATGTAATATTATATATGCATTACATTAATAAATATAGCAAGGTGTAGACAACTTTATTCATCAGAATTCCCTTCAGAGAATACTATGTGTGTTTGGAAGAAATATTTTCATGAGAAAATTGGGGTAGAGATGAAACATCATAAGCATGCTCAAACAGAAAAAGATGGGTCACTGACTGCGATACCCTAACCTCCTAAGGCAACCATTGACAAATAGCAGACACACAGGAAATATTTGTTAAATGTGTGAACTATGGAGTATTGGTTCTATTAACTGGAGAATCTGTTACTTTGCTGAATTCTTGCAATGAATTTTCATAGGCAAATTTGAGGGCAGGAATAGAGAAAGCTAGTTTGATCTGCCTAATAATAAAGGGTAGAAACATTTGAAGTTCCTGAGGAAATCTGAGAATGAGAGAGTAAAAAGATAGGATAGGCAGGCATTTGCATAGGCAGGCAGTTCATGGAAAAGAAGCAGAGAGAGAGAGAAAAGGTCATTCAGAGTGGAGAGTAACATTGAAACAGGACTCCAGAGAGCATACACAGCATAAAGAAATTTTAAAGTTGCTTGCTGTAGGATAGTAATTTAAACACTTTCCTTTGTCTCTCTTTCAAAGTGTTTAGCAAAGGCTGCCTTACTTATTTAAAGCTTTTGGGTGAGTGGATTATTTTGGGGTAACGCAAAGAGGTACTGAGTTCTTTGTCCATATCTGTACAGGGGGAACCCAGGGACAGCAAGGGAGCACACAGGACTCGAAAAGAGAAGTGATATGTATATATGTGAAAGAATTAGAGAGAAAGAGATCCCTCCCTTGTAAGACAATCCCCTCTACTGGTGAACAGGGTTTTCAGGGATGTCTTAAAGTATAGGTGGCTCAAAGCACTGGTATTGAGTGAGTGGCTGCAGTGTCCGGAGCTCCTGGGCAAGCATTTGTGCATTTTCAGCTTTATTGCAACTTTCCTGGTGTGCCTTATTGAAAGAGGATGTCTGTAACTTCACACACTGATTCTAAAATGTATAAAAATTGCAGAGCTTGCAAACTTTGAGTTGCAAGAATGTTTCTTTTAAACTTCATATTGAAAATGAATCCTGTCAGTTTTATAGTTCGTCTGTCCCTTACTCCAGTTTTGAATTCTGTTATGCAGCCAATCCAGTGTGGTTTTTAGGCTCTTGTGGGGCTTTTAGAATTTCATTATCTTCTGATATGTGCACCTGCAATATACATTAAAGCTAAGAGGAAACAGCACCGTTTCCATTGCTTGATGTCTACATTTATGGCAAATGAGCACTGGGGCTGATTGAATTACTTTCATATTTAAAGCTGACCCCATATTTCTGTCTTGTATCTTTAGTAGCAGTAGAGGGTACACTAATTTTCACAGGACTTTGTATAACTCCCTTTTTAAAAACTTGAATGAAGCTCAAAGTGGTTAATGAGCAAACTGTTTTCAAATATGAAAACCAAGGCATAGTAATGTCAATGAAAAGAGTCAAACTCTGTAAAATATTTGAAGAGATTTATTCTGAGCCAAGAGCATGGACCATGACACAGCCCTCAGGAGGTCCTGAGACCATGTGCCCAAGGTGGTCAGGGTGCACCTTGGTTTTATACATTTTAGGGAGACATGAGACATCAATCAAATGCATTTAAGAAATACACTGGTTTAGCTCAGAAAGGTGGGATAACTCAAAGCAGGGGTAGGAGGGAGCTTCCAGGCTATAGGTAAATTTAAACATTTTCTGGTTGACAATTGGTTGAGTTTGTCTAAAGACCTGGGATCAATAGAAAGGAAATGTTCAGGTTAAAATAAAAGATTATAGAGAGCAAGTTTGTTTTGAAGTTTTATAGTGGCTGCCCTTAGAGATAATAGATGACAAATGTTTCCTATTTAGACCTTTAAAAGGTGCTAGACTCTTACTTAATCTTTTCAGGACTTGGGGGGCCTGGAAAAAAAGAGCTAGCTATGTTAATAGAGATTCTTACAGATGCAGATTTTCCCCCACAAAGGACAGCTTTGCAGGATCATTTCAAAATATGGCAAAGAAGCATGTTTTGGGGTAAAATACTTTGACTTTCTTCTTTGTCACATAATGTTATGCCAGAGTCTGATTAGAAAGTAAGTCACGATATATAGGGTTAAATAAAATCCATCTGATGAGAATTTATGGATTGTACGGTGACTCCATAGACCTCTTAGATATGAATTAGGGCAAGATTAAAAAAAATCAGAGCTTAGTCCTCAGTAAAATAGCCAGGACAACAAAATTGCTGGTGTTGACCTACTGAGTTGCCACCTCCCAATTTATTCTTCCCTCTCTGACTGGGTGCCATTAATACTCTTAATCTTTTAATAATATTTGAAATATTCATTCTGTTGATGAAAAAAGTCAAACTCTGTGAAATATTTGAAGAGATTTATTCTGAGCCTAATATGAGTGACCATGTCTTGTGACACAGCCCCAGGAGATCCCAGGCTACAGCTTGGTTTTATACATTTTGGGGAGACATAAGACATCAATTGATACGTGGAAGATGTACATTGGTTTCGTCCAGAAAGGCAGGACAACTTGAGTCAGTGGGCTTCCAGGTTGTAGGTGGATTCAAATATTTTCAGATTGGCAGTTGGTTAAAAGAATTTATCCAAAGACTTGGAATCAATAGAAGGGAGGGTCTAGATCAAGATAAAGAGCTGTGGAAGCCAAGGTTATTATTATGTGGATGAAGCCTCAGATAGCATACTTCAGACAGAATAGAGTGTAAATGTTTCTTATCAGACTTAAAAGATGCCAAACTCTGTTAATTATCTTCTGGATCAAGAAAAACCTAGAAAGGGAAGGGGATTCTCTATAGAATGTAGATTTTCCCCATAAGAGACAGCTTGGAGGGAGTTGGGGCAAGACTAAAAAATCAGAGCTTAGTCCTCACACCTAACCTCCCTTTCCTGTATGGACTATATCCCATAATTAATGAGGAAAAGTTCTCTCTATAGGAGAAATTGAGCCAATGAATGCATAAGGATGCTAGATTTAGAATGCACTTTTTTTTTATTAGTGGGTATAAAAGGCTAATAGTCTAATGAAGTAATGGATCTAGGAAGTAACCATTAATAATTGCTAGCATTATTAGGTCCAAGGCAGATGTCTAGATCAAGCTAATAGCACCTGAACTCAGTGATCAATCTTGACCTCATGGAAAGAAAGACAACTATACATTACATGATGCAATAGAAAGTCCACAACATCTCCAAGAACTAATCTTACAAAAAATGGAAACTGATTCTGATTAATCTTTTAACTCTGTGCACCATACTATTTTACAGGAAATATAGAAGACAGAGAACATATTAAATGTTGATAAGAATACTGATTAAACAGGAATGCAGTCAGTAACAATCCAGCTTGTAGAAAATTCTGTAGAACAAATGACCCTGTTCCTTCAAGAAATAGATCTCAAAGGGAAAAAAAAGAGGGTAGGGAAATCTACAGATTAAAAGAAATATGTCAACCAACTGCATCTATGGACTTTCAAAGTCCTGATTTGAATAAGCCAACTGTTTTAAAAAATGATGAGAAAAGGAAATTTGAAGACTGTTTATTTGATGGTTTTAGGAAATTATTGTCGGTTTGGTATATTAGGTGTATGTGGTTTTTTTTTAATAAATAGGGTTCTTAAATTTTAGAGATACTTACTGAAGAATGTCACATGAAAAGTAAACTTGCTTGGGAATAATCCAGTATTTGCAGAGAAGTGGAATGGGGAGTACATCTGTGTAAAGATGAAGCAAGATTGGCGCTGAGTTAATCACTGTTAAATTGGGTGATTGGGTCAGGGGTTTATTATAGTTTAGTATAATAATCTCTCAATTTTTCTGCATTTTGAAATTTTCCATAATAAAAAGTTAAAAACAAAACAGCTGAAGTTAGTATGATTTGGACAAAGATTGATTGAATAGCATCAAGAGAGTTCGGGAGACACAGTGGATCCATGTGGGGGAAATGACTCTCCAGAAAAAGCTGGCTGAGGCAGCTGGGAACAGCAGGGATGAGGACTGTGCCCAGGCTACTATCAGAGCCAAAGACTGCGTTCCCTTGGACCAGTCTTGGCTGCCTGGAGGAGACAGCAGACCTGCAGTCATCTTAAAATGGATCCTGCCCATAGCAGGGAAACTGCAATGAAAAGGATGGAGAGGTCTCACATGAAGCAAAGCTGAGACGGGATCAAAAGCAGCCAGCCGGTGGGGTGCAGTGGTTCAAGCCTGTAATCCCAGCACTTTGGGATGCTGAGGCAGGTGGATCACATGAGGCCAGGAGTTTGAGACCAGCTTGGCTAACATGGCAACCCATCTCTACTAAAAATACAAAAATTAGCCAGGTGAAAATTAGCCATGTGTCGTGGCATGTGCCTGTAGTCCCTGGGCAACAGAGAGAGACTTGGTCTAAAAAAAAAAAAAAAAAAAAAAAAAAAGCAGCCAGCTGAAGTGATGGTCAAAGGGGTCCAGCAAGAGAAACTCCAGAGAGCCCACAAATACACTTCAAGAAAAAGGAAGAGATCTGTACACTCATCAAGCTCAAAGAAACTCAGCTTTAAGCTTCTGCCAGGGCCTGAGAGAATCAACACCAGATTTCATGGGTACCAGGCACACACACATCTCCTGTCCCTGGTTCTCCACCCGAAGAGAATCAGGGAGGAAAGGGAATCATGGACAGGTGAAACCATCGTGCAGACCCATGCTGGTAGGGTTGGGGAGCCTTCATTTTAAAGGAAATTTGAAGTTTTTACTATTTCATGTGACTAGACAGTTTAATTACAGAAGTAAGACTATAACGAAAATAAGCAGGTACATTGGGAGACCTGAGGAAAGCACAATTCCACAGAACAAGTTTGAATAGTGAGTCGGGGAGGGGGTAAAGAGAGAATAACTGATTGCTTGCTTTCTGCTCTTGACCTCACGAGCTCTACTTCTGCAACCAATAATGTTTAACAATTTAGTGCTTAGCAAAGACAAACTGTTTTGTTTTGGTCATCAACAACATATTGAGGTAGAGGTAATATTATTCACTAGACATCCCTGCAGGGAGAGCTTTGCATTTATTTGAAATAAATACTTTGATAACTCATTGGAGATGGAGAGCAAGACTTCCAATGGCCTATTTAAGCAACAAGGATGACACTAAGCTTCTGGGGAAGGAGATGGGGACAAAGGAACAGAACAAGAGAGTGAGAGAGACAGATTGTACATTGTGCAAAGTGACCTTCTGCCCAAGACCCCTCAAATCTTTAGTTTACGAGAAACTCACTTGTGTCTGGTGTGAGCAGATACTCCCTCCTAGGAGTCAGTGAGGGAGTAAGGTCTGACCCTCAGCTAATCTATGTGATATCTTTGTACAAATTAGAAAAGGCCCTCAGGTGAAATAAATTACAAATTGGTGTACCCTCTGGGTGGAGGAATCACCTAAAACACCCCTTTCTCTAAACTCTCCTTGGAGTGCTGATCTGGAACTGGATTTAGTTGTCACCTTGCCCAGGGTCTAACCTGGCTCTGTGTCCAGATGAACAGCTGTCCTGGCTCTCAGCCCAGGTTGATGAGCAAAAAAACAGCACAAATGAACAAGGAGGCAAAAGACAAAGAAAGCTATTAGTCTAAGCCCCCTAGAAGACTTTCCAGGCTGTAGAATCAGGATTTCAGGCTATCTTCTATAAATCTTACAAGTCAATCTGGTCATACACACATCAACTTCCATCTGCTCTCTCCATGGTTTATCTAATCTTGCCAAGTTGTAAGTAATTCAGGGGATAAAAATCTCAGGACTGTCTGCATCTATCACTGTTCACCATTCCTCACAATTGGATAAAAGCAACTAATCAAAATGAACTAATGAGCTGTGTGGCCTGCCTTGGCCTTTTTCTGGTCTCCTCCTCTCCTCTCCACATTTGGGGCTTAGCTTCTCTCTGCTGGGTGGCAGCTCGAGCTCCAAGGGACCCCTGCATAGACCAGCATATTCAGGGACCCCACCAGCTGCCTCTGCACACTCCACACTTTGTGTAAAGGAGAACCATATGGCAGGTCCCCTGAAAGAAAAACAAGGTGTGCAAGCAAAGAAAATAAATACAGAGAAGAAAGAGACAAAAGCAGCAAGCAGAGAAAGGAATAGGGGTTTGCAGCTGCTGGTGGAAAAATGCAGGCAGCCGACTGGGCTGCATAGTTGCCTGAAAAGCAAACAGGGAGGTAACCTGCTAGCCAAATCTGTGTCTGAGGGCAAAGCAGGGTGTTTTCTTGGGCTGTGAGCCTGTGCCATCTCTTGCGGTCAGACGCTGGGTAACAACAGCTTCCCTGTCTTGACATTCAAGCACCTGGGTGCGAGGGGAGATGCTCAAGAGGGTGGTCCGGGGGGAGGAATGTGGTGGGAGGGTGGCCAGAACTGTGGGAAGAGAGTTTAACTCAAGAGGTGAATTCATCATGGGTGTGAGGCTGGAATCAGGAAGGGCAGAGAGAATGATGATTCAAGCCACAGGTCATATGAGGAAACACTCTCGGCTGTACTTTGGTGAGTGAGCCGAGGAGAGACCCAAGGTCGCAATGAGCCTCTCCCTGAAGTTTCTTCAGATGTGCATTTGGTGCAATTTTAGGGAATATTTTAGTCCTTAGAAGGAACTAGAAATACAAGTGTTGTACTAAGAAGAATGTGGAAGAGATGGGGTTTGAGGGAGAGTGAAGATCCGTCAGTCAGGTGGTATATTGAAGATGTAGTATATAAAGGTATGAGGACATATAAAATGGGCTTCCAGACTATTCTTTGAGAGTTTTGCTCCCCACTCACTCTGCACCCAATTAACAGGAAACTCCAACTCAACTGCTGAAATAACAGAGATATTTATAAACTCACACAAGAAGACTGCAGGGAGGGCTGCTTCAAGGTGGTTAATTCAGTGGCTCAGACTTCATGACAGACCAGGTTCTTCCTGTGTCTCAGCTCTCCCAGCATCGGTGTGAGGGCTTTGCTCTCAGCCCAGCTCCCCTGCTGGTGAAAGGATGGGCCCAGGATTTCCAGCAGCCATATCTAGACTAGGCAGGGTCCAGAAGCAGAAAGGAGATTATCTCTTCCTCCCACCTCAGCCTCCCAAAGTGTTGGGATTACAGTCATGAGCCACTGTGCCCAGCCCATGCTTCTTTTTGAGTGTGAGAAAATCTCCCCCAAATGGTCCCAGCAGACTTCCCTTCACATCCTGCTGTTCCAGTAGGTAACTAGTCAGACATGAGCAGTGCAGGAGATGACCCCCACCCAACCAGGAATGTCAGGCAACCATCAGGTAATAGTCAGGTGGTATTAAACTGTCTCTCTAAAATAGTATTTGGCCACAGCCAGCGCCATGGAAAGGCAGTCTCCCAATAGAAAAACCTGAAACTGGTGATCAGCAGCTTCCCAATAAGATCTCAGGAGTTAGGCAAGTGGGCTTGAGCATGCACACTAAGAGGCAAAATGGTAGCATTTAACTAGTCTATGACCTTCCTTTGGGAACACTCAATTGGTAAGTGAATGCCTCAAGTGATCATGTGCACAATTTTGGTAAACACATTGCACATGAGGCCCCTCCCAAGTGCCGGCAGGCCACTGCTCATGCAGACAGCCCACCTCAAGGGAAGAATCAGGGGGGAAGTAACAAGACCTTAGCAGCAGGCCAACGTATAAAACCCCAAGTCAAAAGGTCAAACCATGCACTTGATCTCTCAAGATGCCCACTTGGTCCCCTTCCAAGTGTACTTTACTTCCTTTCATTCCTGCCCTAAAACTTTTCAATAAACTTTTACTCCTGCCTTAAACCTTGCCTTGGTTTCTCACTCTCGGTCTGTCCCTAGGTCAAATTCTTTCTTCTGAAGAGGCAAGAATTGAGGTTGCTGCAGAGCCATAAGGATTCACCACCAGTAACACTACTGACCCAAGTTGTATCACATGTTCCGGTCCAATCCAAGACATTGGCAGGGGATGAGCTTAAACCAGAGATCAGAATGGTTTTTACATTTTTAAATGGTTAAAAAAAATCAAAAGAAGAATAGTTCATTGTATTTGAAAATTATATGAAATTCCAATTTCAGTGTCCATAAGTAAATAACGTATTATTGGAACACAACCACACTGTCATTTATTTACATATTGTCTATAGCTTCTTTCAGACTGCAATGGCAGAGTTGAGCAGTTTCAGTAGAGATACGGCCTGCAAAGCCTAAATATTGGCTATTTGGTGCTTTCCAGAAAAAGTTTGCTGACCCTCGGCTTGGACTTTTCAGACTCACCCTCGAGGCTACAGTGGGAGCTGGTCCCCTTGAAACCATACACCAAAGGGAGGATAACAAAATTGGGCTTCTTTGGAAAGGAGAATGGGGCATGAAATGGACTCTCCCCCTCCCCACTGGCCATCATTCATTAATTGATCCAAGGCTAGGAATGTCCCAAAGCCAGGCCAATCTGACTTGTTTGAACTTGTAAACAGGGAAGGGGGCCATGCCCTCTCTGGTGGCTTGACTGTCAAATGTGAATCAGAGAGCTGCCAATGGCCAAATTCCCACCACTGCTGAGGATACAGTTTAAGAGAACAGAACAGGTTTCAGAAACAAGAGCTGGAGAGGAAGAGATCGTGAGCTGGCAGTGTTTATGTCCCTGCTTCTAGCTGTGCCTGAGGCCCAACTGCAGCCTCATTGCCCAAGGATTTAGGAACTGAGCCAACGCATTCCCCATGTCACCCATGCAAGTATAATGTGAGAATAATGGCTCATTTTTAGACAGATGGGACTCAACTACTCCAGGCTCCAAATAATTTACTATCAGTCTGGGAAGCCAAGACTTTTACTCCTAAAAAGGGAACTAACATACAAGGACCAAAGGATAAGCTTAGCCTGTAAGTGCCATAAGGTTTCAGAGTGGAGAGGAATGATAATGGGTTGTTGTGTTTGAAGAAAAGTGATGAAGGAAGGTAAATTTGAGAGAGACCTTAAGGTTAGATCAGAACTTAGAGAGGGAAGAGACAGGAATCTCACAGCGGAAGAATTTTCTGGGCAGAAGCAAAGATGAAAACAAGCAAAGCAGATTCAGACTAGGCCAATCTAACCAATTTTGTAGCCTGTAGCTGAGTCGAGGGATGTTGGAAGCCACACGAATCCACAAGGTCTTCCATGATGCCATTTGTGGGTATTATGACGATTTGTTCAAACCTTACAGTAGCTTCGCTTATGTATCTGGAATGTATAGTAAAATTCTGAATTCTCTTTTATCATGCGTATGCTGATAACCATAGGCCTATCCTCCTTAGAAAAGCACTATTGGTAGAGTATAGATTTTTTTAAATGTCCTTCCAAAATTATACCTCAGACACTCAGCCAGAAGGACTAGGGTTAGCCAAACATTATTGAACTGAACCAGGAAAGCCTGCA
This sequence comes from Pongo abelii, assembly GCF_028885655.2. Lineage (NCBI taxonomy): Eukaryota > Metazoa > Chordata > Mammalia > Primates > Hominidae > Pongo > Pongo abelii. The sequence continues at coordinate 66,791,334 of NC_071988.2, forward strand.
CTCCGAGTCTGTGTTTTTGAGACTTTGAAAAATGAAGCTGGGAAACTGTTTGTCTCCTAGTAATTATCACGACCTGTTCTCTACACACCATTCACCCTAATAATATTACCCCACAGGAAAGAGAGGGAGGAAGAAAGGGAGAGAGCCAGTACCTATTTAGGAGGTCCGCCTGGTGAGTGTGACTTCTAACCTCTCTGCAAGGTCCCAGTGTCTTGTGCCCGCTGGGAACCAGATTGGCCCTTGGCAAAATTGTGAAATGACCAACATTTATCTTTCAGGCCTCCTATATCTATATTCTAGAGAGTTTTTCTTTTTTTCTTTTCTTTCTTTCTTTCTTTTTTTTTGAAAGAGTCTCGCTCTGTCTCCTAGGCTTGAGTGCAGTGGCACAATCTTGGCTCACTGCAACTTCCGCCTCCTGGGTTCAAGCGATTCTCCTGCTTCAGCTTCCTGAGTAGCTGGGATTACAGGTCTGTACCACCACGCTTGGCTAATCTTTGTATTTTTAGTAGAGGCAGGGTTTCACCATGTTGGCCAGGCTGCTCTTGAACTCCTGATCTCAAGTGATTTGCCTGCCTCAGCCTCCCAAAGTTCTGGGATTACAGGCGTAAGCCTCCATGCCCGGCCTTCATCTTTCTTCTAAATCATCTCTCTCAACTTTCTACCTTTCTCAGGCTCCTGGAGGCTAATCAGTGCAATTTCATTGCCAGGATCTCACACTGTAACATTATATGAAACACCTCATAGTGAAAATTATCTGGATTCTGCCAATAGCCTCTGATTAGCCATCCTCTCCCAGTTGCAGTCCCTGCAAGTCAATACTCCATACTGTGGCCACCTGAGCTTTCAGAAGTGTAAACTTGATCCCATGACCCCCTCCCACCTACATTAAAACCCTCCAAGGATCCTACATTGCCTGATGACTAAAGTTCAAGTTCCTTGCTGTGATGTAAAACAATGGTTCTCAAATGTGGTCCCCAGGCCTGGAGCAGCATTATTGGGGAACAAGGTAGAAATGTAAATTCTAGGCCCTCATCTGAGACTTTCTGAGTCAGAAACTCTGGGGTGGGGTCCAGAAATCTGTTTTAAAAAGCCCTCTAGATGAATCTGATGTAAGGTCAAGTTTAGGAAACACTGATATAGGCAATCCCTGCCCGCTGGCCCAGATTCATTGCCCACTAAACCCAAGATGCAGCCTAGGGCTTAGCCCAAAGATGGCAAAGAGATTTCACCGAATTCCCCGGTTCTTTTCAGAGTTTAGTGGCTACCTGACATGACGTGTTGAAGATAATGAAGCCTCAGTCTTAGTTATCAGGATAATTTGCCCCATAATCGATTAATGACATGTAAGAGATAGGGTAATGGCTGCCCGGTGTCAGGCACTTTCCATTCTAATTCTAGCCACAGATTTTCAGTCCCTGCAAATCACCAAGGCTTAAACTGATATAATGCAGATACCACCCAGGCAGAAAGATGTATATTTCAGAAGATGACTGCCTGGAGAAGGTTTAGCCCTAGGGAACAAATTTAGTCCTAAGGAACCAATCCCTGCAGCTGGTGCCATCAGGAAACCACTGGCTAGGAATTTGGGGTATGTGGGTACCAGGATGGGATTTTGAGGGGAGAGGTTCTCTCCAGTGGAGCTGTGCTCTACCTCCTTTACTTTGTGTGCATAGCTGTAACCGATTAGTGGGGAGCCAGGAGAAGAGCTCAGCTTCAGGGCAGAAAGGAGACACCCCTACATGAGGCAAGTCAGCCCTGTCATCTGTGGCTGGAGATGGATACTGTGGTGAGGCTCCTGCTCGGGACCCCTGAGTCCTAAGGGGGGATTTAAGTGCAATACTTAATTTTTCCTACATGAGAGGCAGAGTGCAGGGAGGCCAGATGGGGAGGGGCTACAGGGACTATAGGAGCCAGCACAGCTGGAAGTGATTAAGGCCCAGCCTAGGAGACTGTAGACAGGTAACAGTCTGGGATTGGTAGAGCTGCAGGAAGAAACCTTTGCCCTAGAAGTGTTTGGCGAACCCACTCTGCTATATTTTGATTCAGTATCTGACATGGCTGTGGAGGTTTCCATGTGAAAAATGAAAACTTCTTGGCTAGTTTCTTTAGACTCTGGAGATGGGGGCTCTTTCTGTTTGCCTCATATATGCGAGGGATAGATGCTCCCTCCAGACCTACCTGAAGCAAAAATAGAGTCTAGGATTTCCTGCTAACCTTTTTCTTTTCCTGAAGGCTGGGGTTTAAGTTTCTTGCTTGGGTCAGTCAGCTGCACTGTTCTTGACTCTTCAAGGAGTGCTGTGGTTCCTTTCCTTGGTCTGCTCTCACTTCCTCTCTTCACCCAGCTTTGTCCCAGGCCAGGCCAAGTGAACAGCTGTGATGGCAACTAAGCCTCTCTCTTGCCTTCTATCCTGGAAGTTTGTTTCACACTTCCCTGGAAACTCTGAAGTTCGTGTTTTCTCCTGGACATTACAAATCTAACTCTTGTAACTTACTTTTTTTTTTTTTTCAAGAACATTTACTTACCAAAGAAGAGAGCTCTTTATCCCTCTTTGTTACAGGGGGAAAGTTCTGCAGGATTTATTAACAATGATCCATATGTGAATGAGTTCCAGCAGAGCCTGAAATACTTCCCTTGTCAAAATATACAAAGGAGAAGTGCCAACAAAAATAGGCTTGTGTTTTATCTTAGATATTTCCACCCATGCAACTCTCGTGGAAAAGAATAACCTAAAATACAGGGGCATTTTTTATGAACACTACTTGATGCACTTTGAATTGAGCATGCTTTGCAGAAATACAATCTGCATGTCATTCCCTAATTTTCTAAGTCCTTGCTGTGTGATATCAGGTCTGCCACCCTTGCTGTTAAATGTCAGTTAAGACCTAATTAATTTAACTGCTCTGACAAGTTTAAATTAGCTCCCACAGAGACTGTAATTTGCCTTGAGTTCTTACCTGCTACAGATCAGTAACTCCCAACTGACAGCACTACAGGCATATTTTAAAAATAACTTTTATTGATTTTTTTTAAAATTTTAGTCGAGTGGTACATATTCATTGTAGAAAAGTCAGAAAATAAAGTCAAAACAAGAAGACTTTTAAAAAATCACATTTTTAAAAAAATTTTATTTATTTATTTATTTATTTTTACCCAGGCCAGAGTGCAGTGGCATGTTCTCGTGTCATCACAACCTCCATATCCTGGGTTCCAGCAATTCTCCTGCCTCAGCCTCCTGGGTAGCTGGGACTACAAGCATGTGCCACGATGCCCAGCTAATATTTTTTGCATTTTTAGTAGAGACAGAGTTTCACCATGTTGGCCAGGCTGGTCTCGAATTCCTGACCTCAAGTGATCTGCCCACTTCTGCCTCCCAAAGTGCTGGGATTATAGGCATAAGCCACTACACCAGGCTGAAAAAAATTGCATAATTTTATCACATAGTTATAACCACTGCAAACATCTTGGCGTAAATCTTTTTTTTTTTTTTTGGTCTATGTAATGAAAGGTAATTCTTCAAAAACTATTAATGAGCATTTCTCTTTTGCATTTCCATGTTCATGAATCAAAATAGCTTTTTTTCAGACAGTAAGCCTGAAAGCTAGGTTCTGTCCAGAGAAGGAGGATTTTCTAAATTCTTTTAGCTATCAAGAACAAGCCTAAAAAGCTCATATAGAGTTCTTTCCATAAAGATAGAGAAGCTATTCCTTTTTCCTATGATAACTATCAGGCTTGCTACTGAGAGAAGGAGGGAGATACAGGATAGGGGAGAAAAAGTCCAAAACTCTCACATTCACGTATACATAAATTATGGAGAGAGAAAGAGGCAAGATAAAGATGGGCAGAGCTCACCTTCCCTGCCCTAAGACAGAGGCATATGTCAGATAGGATGAAAGGAACCCAAGGATGGAGGACTTCTGCCCAAGCGATGCATCTGGGTTACTTAGCTTAAGGCAGGTGTGGATTTCCCTGATTGCAATTAGTTCCTTGTAGCTGCTATTAGAAAACCACTGCTGTAACCATAGTAGTTTGAAGAACAAAGAAATTCTCTCCTAAAATAATCTGAGGTGATTTTCCATGCTGGTGGTCAGCTCTTCTTCATTCAGAGACTCAGATTCTTTTCCTAGTAGTTGCTGTGCTACAAGTCCAAGGGCCTTTGTCATCAACCATACGGGACTGCTATATCTGGGTTCCATTTGGTAGTAAGGGAAAAGAGAGGCTGGAGGAAGTACACCCAATATCATGAGACTCTGGCCCAAAAGTGGCAGACATGAACTCTTCTCATATTTTATTGGCTAGAACTTGGTCATATGACCAAACCTAACCACAAAGAATGTGGGGAAATGCAATATCACTGGGAAGCCATATTTGCCCAACAATAGCAATTCTATTATAGAACAAAGGGAGAACAGGTTTTGTTTGCCCACCAGCAATCTCCTCCACACCTAGTGTCATAGAAGGGGCCCTGTATGCACATAAAAGGGTCTTTGAAAGCAGCCAGGATTTGCCCTCAGGCACCATAAGTAGGGGTGAAGTGACTTTCACAGCAGAGGCAAAATGTGAATCACCTAGATCCAGAAAGGTCTATAGAGTCAGTAAGAGATGGAATGAGACCAGCACAGCCAAATTATACCACTGTTCGTGATCAAGCTCAGAGACACCAGAACCCAGGTTATACCAGCTGCCAATGTCTACTACAAAGCACAGCTGGGTGGGCAGCAGCAAGGCTGACAAGGGACACCACAAGCACAGCTCTGAGGACCCATTACTACACTGCCTGAAGCTCACAGTAACCTTCCCTCACACCCTGATTGCTATCTTAGGGATGAGAGCTCCCTGGAGCAGATATTTGAAAAACTGGGTATAGATCCACAAGGGGCCCTGTTATCTAAACAAACTGCCCAGAATATAAGAAGCGTTGGTCAAATTGGGCTAAATTTATTTAACCCCCATTTCCACCCAGCAGGATAGGGAGCTTGTGGGGAAACTCAGATCAAGTCATCAGCTAATAAATAAGCTACACGTTTTGTTTTGTTTTGTTTTGTTTTCTGCACATCTGAGTATAGGCTGAAAAAATTCTCTCACCCTGATATGTACATATAAAAATGTCTTGGAAGCTCTGGAGCTGTGATTAGAAAATGCAAGCTGATGCTGTAAGCTACTTTCTACCTTACCTCAGAGGTTTTCTGTGCAAACAAGAAAAAAATCACATAGCTGTCACAGAAGACTTACTGGATGTTGCGAGTCCCAAGGAAGGACACTTTCACCATGTCTAACTGAAGTTCAGACATGAGTGGTAGACAGGGTTAGGGGCAGGTCAGAGTCAAGGCTTGATTTCAGGGAGCAAGTCCAGGGCACCATGAGTTAAGGAAGACTCCAGTGCTTGGGCTGAGTTCAGCAGCAGGGTCCAGGGGTCAGAGGTTCTGTGTTGAGTAAGACACTGAGTCTGAGCCCACTGTAATCCATTCTCTCTCCAGCACCTATGGGCCCTGTACAGGAGTGGATGGTCTCAGGGGTGCAGAAATTCCAGAGAAAACACATTAGATTCCCAACCCCTTAAAAACAACTCGAACGTCTTCAACATCTGAACAAGAAAAGCTATTTTGGACATAAACTCATCTGGTAGGAAAACCTCCCCTAAACTGAACTGAAATGCTTTATGGGTTCTATTTGTGTCACTTGGTGTGAACAGTCTTATATTTCTCTAAAGAAGTAATAATGTGTTTGATTTCTAAGTGCTGCCCCACACACAACACCAAGACCAGAGGTGGTATATAATATACAGCATATTCACCATGTTACCTTTCTAATATCTGAAAAATTCTGATTTTGAAACACACCTGGCCAAGGATTTTAGATAAGAGATTGATCACCTGAATTTCAGAGTCATCCTTGCCACCATGCAATGCACAATCTTAACTGGGTGGAATTCTCTTTGTAGTCCTGGCATTCAATTTTCTCTAATACTTTCAAGGAGCTTGAAATTCAGTAGAATTTCATCTAACAGAGATTTAACTGACATTTATTTTCTTTATTGAATTTTTAAATGCTGATTTTATGGGTGATCCAGCCAATTTTTATTTCCAGTTTCTAAGGAAGTGGGCAATGCCATTAATTCTTCTCCAGTATTTATCTATGTTCCTTTATATCCTTATTCAAAGTATTATGAAGTAGAGATGTAATCTAAAGTGGATCAAAGGCTAGTTATTTTTAACACTAAATACTTAGGGAATGTACTTTGGAAGTGTGTACTCAGGATAGGGATCATGAAGGAACAAAAGGATAGGAAGTTAAGACTGAGTGTCTGCCAGGAGCCACTTTCTCCTACAGCATTCAATGTAATCCTCGGTACATTTACCATTTAAATCTTTTATTGTAATCCTCACCAGAGTTCTCAAGGATTTATTACAACACTTGTAATTGCCTTTTGTCTGTGCACTCTTCTTATTTGCACAGATTATTCCCTCTATCCAGAAGCCTTCCCACTGCTTTTACCCCAATTCTTCTGGCTAACTCACTTTCACCTCATGCCTCCGTCATCTAGCCAAGGCTGTGGCAGAAGCCTCCTCTCAGGTCTCTCTGCTTCACTCTTGCTCACTCTATACCTCCTCCATTCTCCCAAGAGTAGCATAAATCAGACCCGTCCCACTGAGGGACTCTTTTGTCCCTCAACAGCCCACCCGAACCCTAGTTCACAAGGCCCCAAGTGACTAGGCCCAGTGCACCTTCCACCAACGCTCCATCCACACCAGCCTCCTTCCTGTCTCCACCTCAGTGCCTTTGCCCTTGCTGTTCCCTTGGCCTGCAGTGCTCCCTCTCTAGTTCTTTGCACGGCTGAGTCCTTCTCAACCTGGCCACACCAGCCTCCTGTACTCTTGAAACAGTGCTCCAGCACAGTGCCGGGCACAGAAAAAGCACCCCAGAATATTTGTTGAATAGATGAACAAATGGAGGGGGAAAATAAAAGAATGATAGAACCCACAGAGCTTATCTTTTAATTAGTAACTGCCCTTTCAGAAAACTTTGTTTTAGCTTTAGCTTTAGCTTTAATGCATTTCTGCCACTTACCAAGAAGAATACGTTTTTCTGAATCTAAAAATATTTTTCAGCATTATTTTCTTCTTCTAGTGGTGACTGCTCTTGACATTCTTTAGATAACTCCATATTCATTCATTCATTCATTCATTCATTCACTCACTCACTCATCTATATGTGTATCTGTTCTCAAATTTCCCAGAGGCCCAAGCTAAATGGTATCTACATCATGACTTCCCATGGTGCTTTCTTTCATCACTATTTACTGAGAGATCCCAAAGTATTTTAGAGAGAGCAACCAGTTTATTAGGTGAGAGGGACTATTAGCCCCTGATTACAGGTGAGGAAACAGGGCCCAAGAAATGGTGGAGGGAATGAACTACAGAAATGGGAGTGAGAGGAGTATTTAGGATTTCAAGTTCCCTCTTCCAACCTAGGTCTGAGGGGGTCCTTCCAACCTGGCTATCAGGACTATAGAGTGGCCCTTTGCTTCCACTTCTCTCCTCCCACTGACACCATCTCTCTCTATTCCTGGAAGAGCAATCCAGCAGAGGGAAAAGTATCTGGAAATACTGAGGAACCAAAAGAAGATGAATCCGTGTGTGCCACTGCACCAAGGAAGTTTAGGAAGTATTGAGGCCGGGTGTGGTATAATCCCAGCACTTTGCAAGGCTGAGGTGGGAGGATTGCTTGAGCCCAGGAGTTCGAGACCAGCCTAGGCAACATGGTGAGAACTCTGTCACATTAAATAACTAAATAGATAAACAATCTAGGAGTTTAAAGACATATTAAGCTTTTTAAGAAACCACTATTACCCTTTTCCCATAAATTAGTGCTTTTCTTGTGTTTTGAATTCTTGAATGTGCAATGTAAAACAACATATAGCTTTGTTTTCTGACTTTAAAATAGTACATGTTCATTCGTCTTTGATTTTGGAAAATATAAGAAAGACAATGAAAAACTAAAGATACTAACAGTATCATGGCACAGGAATAATCACTATTAATATTTTAAATATTTCCTCCAACTTGTCGTAATCATGTTAGACTTCTTATCTCTATCTTGTTTAATTCTTTATCCTCCCTATTTAGATGTTCCATAAATGAATGAATATATAGTTTGGATTTTTTCCCCAATGTGGGTTCATACTTTATATACTGTTTGTGACCTACTTTTTAAAATCTTAACACTATATCAAGAACATTATTTCATATGATAACATCTTTTCCTATAAAATTATTTTTAATAATTTAAAACAATTTTTATTGAAATAATTTAATAATTATATTAATTTCTTTAACATATGGCTGCCTAACATTCTAATATATAGGTACATCATAATTTTTTAAGCAATCTTCCATTATTGGAACATTTAGATTTTTTTGCCTTTTTTTGCATTACAAATCACACTACAAGGAGCATCACTGCCATAAATCTTTGTGGGTATGTCTGGTTATTTCTACAGCATCCATTCTTGTAGAATGGGGCAAGGGCTACAGATATGTTATTTAAGGTTTGTTATATGTATTGACAGCTTGTCCTCTAAAAGGCTCTCCAATTTATACTCCCCAGTAATGAGGCATAGTAGATGTCTTCGTTTTTGCCTGGAGTCAAATGCTTTTGGAGTATTGGTTACGTTATTTCAGTGTCAAATGGCATTGAAGCAAGATGGCTTTTACCACATTATTTCATATGCTTCAGCCTGACCATAAATAAATTCCTCCAAGTAGTTGCATTTTTCATTTACTTATTTATTTAATTATTTTTGAGATGGAATTTCACTTTTTTTGCCCAGGCCGGAGTGCAATAGTGAGATCTCGGCTCACTGCAACCTCCGCCTCCCAGGTTCAAGCAATTCTCCTGCCTCAGCCTCTCGAGTAGCTGGGATTACAAGCATGAGCCACCACGTCTGGCTAATTTTGTATTTTTAGTGGAGATGGGGTTTCTCCATGTTGGTCAGGCTGGTCTCGAACTCTTGACCTCAGGTGATCCACCTGTCTCGGCCTCCCAAAGTGCTGGGATTACAGATGTGAGCCACTGCACCTGGACTTTGCATTTATCTTATAAAGAGAATGTTTGCTGCTAGTGCATCTTCCTGTCAATTAGACAGTAAACTCTCAGTCCCCCAGTCATAGAGGATGTGTGTTTCTTTGCAGATTTGCAGTTATCCTTATAGTCAAACTTTTGGTGATTCCTGGTTATAGTTCAGATGAACACTGCTGATGGTATCTGTTGCCAGTTCCCCTCTTGCAAGAGGCTGAGCTCCTGAAGGATCTCAAAGTATCTTTGGAAGAACACAGGTAGAATATGGAATACACCTTAAAGATGTGACCATCTTTGGGGTGGCCAACTGAGCCCATGAAGTCAGTGCCAGAGACTTCCTTGGATTACTCAGGGTTCTCCAGAGAAACAGAACCAGTAGGATAGATAGATAGATAGATAGATAGATAGATAGATAGATAGATAGATAGATAGATAGATAGAGAAAAATGAAAATGAAATCCTAAGCCCCCCAACCAACTGAATGAAACCCATCTTAGACAAGGGCACCGCAGAGTAACCCTGAAAATTGAGTTATTGGCTATGATGGGAGGTCAGACACATCTCATCATACCCCTCCCTCCCTCACTTCCATTTAGCTTTTTCCCCAAAGGCTAAACAGAAACCGGTCCTTTCAAAAGACTTCACCACTGATATCAACCAACCTCCTGCCACTTCCCCTCCCTTCTGTGGTATGGACACAGCTGACCAGCATTTCTTCCTGGTAAGAGACCAACAACCACCGAGACGTTCTAGTCAGTCTACGGAGGATGTGCAGTGGGGGTTTTCATGTCCTCTGCTTCACCTTTTGACATCAGACAGCTGAAAACTCCATGCTGGGATCATGCTAATGCCACCATTGTTTGAACATGGGACTCATGAAGGATCTGGAAGCTCAGTTATGCATGCATGTATTTCTCCTTTCACAAATATTCATGACTCCTCCTGTAGCTTATTGAATATGCATATTTTTGTCAACCTGCTCAGAATTAATCTCTGTCTTATTCTCAACCTCGGAGTACCTGTTTTTGGCTTCTAGCCTGTCAGACTTCCCAGCCTGTCAGAAAAACCACCCTGAAGGCTGCCATCCTTTATGAGAAATAAAGCTTTCCTTTTATTTGTGAACCTTGTCATTCTTCAGCTGATTATAGATATAAGAGGAAATTTATTATGGAAATTGGCTCATGCAACTACAAAGGCCGAGAAGTCCCACAATCTGCAAGCTGGAAAACCAGGGAAGCTAGAGGCACCATTAAGTCTGAGGCCAGAGGCCTGAGAACCAGGGGACCTGATGGTATAAGGAGGTCTGAGAACTGGGGTGCCTGCCGCTGTAAGTCCCAGTGCCAAAGGCCCAAGACCTGGAGTTCTGATGTCTGAGGGCAGAAAAAGATGGAAGAGGCCCCTCAAGGGGAGAGAGACAGAGAGAATGTGCCCTTCCTCTGCCTTTAGCTCTATCAGGTCCTCAACGGATTGGTTGATGCTCACCTACCTTGGTGAAGGCAGATCTTCTTTACTCAAACCTACTGACTCAAATGCTAATCTCTTCTGGCATCCTAAGACCAGTTCCACCCAGAGCCCAAATGTGTCCAACCAAACTACCTTCCTGCCTATCTGCCCTTTCTTTGATAATAAATCTGAAACCAACTCATGTCCCATAGAACTGATGTTTATGGTTCCTTTGAATAAACATAAAAATTGTACCTCCCAGTCTTAAAACTTAAGAAAGCTTAATTTTTCTTATCTGAATTCCTTTCTCAGAAAACCAACCATCAGGACTCCTAGATAATATCAAGGAGCTGAAACTCATTAGATCACTGCATTTGGACAATGAGACATCAGACCCCTCACCCGTCATGATGGCCTAACCGACCATGTACTTCCTGTTGACCAACTCCTCTTCTTTACCCTGCCCTTATTCCTGTCTTCCCACACATGGTTACATTTCTTCCCTGCTATTTAAATCCCCAATTTTAGTCAGGCAGGGAGACGGATTTGAGATTGATCTTTCATCTCCTTGGCTACAGGACCTGATTAAAGCTTTCTTCTTTGGCAATACTCATTGCCTCAGTGATCGTCTTTCTGTGAAGCCAGCAGTAGGACCTAGACCAACTCCTGGTGTTTCAGTAACACATCCATTAAGCGTTATCCTTCCTTCCCTGTGCTCTTTTTTACTGAAAAACAAAAAAAGCCTACTCCAAAATGCACACTCCTTTATACCCTACTAATCATTTAGAAGGTGAGAAGGAATAGTCATACAAGCTCTCAAATAAGTCACATTTGGCTCCTTCTTCCCTGATCTCTGTACCCCATACCTGAGAGAAGAGGAAGGCGATGGCGAGTTAACTTTACCTTTCAGTTCCTCTTAGACCCACTGCTTCCTGATCTCTTTCCTCCTTCTTTCATTTTCCTAGGAGGGTTATCTCTGAAAGAGATTTACCTCATAAAATTAGACCCTAAGGAAGTGGGAGAGGCCAGGTGCGATGGATCACGCCTGTAATACCAGCTCTTTGGGAGGCCGAGGTGGGTGGATCACCTGAGGTCAGGAGTTTGAGACCAGCCTGGGAAACATGGCAAAACCCCATCTCTACTAAAAATACAAAAAATTAGCCGAATGTGGTGGTGGGCACCTGTAATCCCAGCTACTTGGGAGGCTAGGCAGGAGAATCACTTGAACCCAGGAGGCGGAGGTTGCAGTGAGCCGAGATCACACTATTGTACTCCATCCTGGGTGACAGAGTGAGACTCTGTCTCAGAAAGAAAAAAAAAAAAAAAAAGAAGTGGGAGAGAGGAAGCACACTGACTTGAAAATCATCTAAGGATTCCTCTAAGTGTACAGTCTTTTAAAATATATAGAACAATATAACAAGTGTATAAGTAAACATGTTTAAAACCACTATTCTATTAACATATTTAAAATTCCATTTTTGTTTTAATTTAAATTACATTAGTATATTATAATAAGTTACATGTTTACAGCTGTATATTCTTAATTCCATATTAATAGTTGTGTGATACTAGTAGCTACTTAAGGAAATAGCTCTCTGTCAAAGCTTTATAACTTTTTGTCCTATTATGAAGATGACTCTTGTCATCCTCTTACATTGTCCTCATCTCATCCCAGTAATTTCATCTTCTTTTGCTACATGAATTCCTCCAGAGGACCACTTTGTTCACTGCTTTATAGTAATTAATTGACTAATTTCAAAGACAGGAGAAAAATAGATTTATTTTGCCTTGCAACTGAGGGTACAGAATGGACCAGGAAGAATCCCAAACTCATTTTCTATCTGAGCACTTATGTGCATGTCTCATTCATTGGGAACCTAGCCCCATGAGGCTCCAGCTTTAGAGCAATTAACAGGACACAGATGGAACAAGTGCTAACCTTGCCCCCGCAACCACACAGAGTGGGGCCTTAAGAAAAACGCTGGGGTGGTTTTGGAGCACCCTGCTGGCATGGAAGCCTGGAGACCAACCTTTGGGAAGAATGAAGGCTGCCACTGGGAAAGAAGGCCATTCTCTAGCACCTTAAGAACTGACTAGTGTAGCTCACAGCTCCACAGGCACATGTTCTCACTCTGAAAGGGAACGGGGGTCTCTAGGGACATTGTGCAGCTGCAATAGCTTATAAAGCCGGTAGCATGACTTCATCTCTGGCTTGAGAGCCAAGTGTTACACAGAGCAGAAGCCAAAAGCTAGTGCTAACTCAGGGTGAACAGGAAAGACTGGAAAAGACCAAGATGTGTGTTTACATGCTTTCAAAGCTGCACCTTCCTAAGAATGGAATGATTTTGCTGTGAGTTCACAACATCTTGAATAAGCATTGATAATACAGGTAGGTATACAAACACCTGACCCTGATTTCATTTAACAGATGCCCAGTATCCTTCACCTGGCTCCTAAATGGCTGGCTGAGCCTCCACCTGACAGGGAGTTCATTCCAGTTAAGTTGGTTTTGGTCATTCCCTAATCTTGAGGAAGGTGTGTACGTATTTAATGCTATCTATTGGAGTAGGTAACTAGAGAGATATACCCCTTCAGAACTGTGAAAACTCTCTTGCTTTTGCAGGAGAAATTTGAGATTCACAAAGGGCATGTAATAATCTGCAGTGAGGGTTGGTTCTGAAAATGCTGTTGGTGGTGTTGGTTTTCACACCAAATAGCTAGCCATATAAGGTCAAATTCTTTCACATGGTATGTAGTTTTTCATAAATCATGTACATAGCTTACTCATGTTAGTTAGAAAAGTACTTTTAGTTATTCATTCATTTCTGGACATTGTGATAGGTAGTATGTATTTCAATTTTAACTTCTGTACATTGAATTGTATTTTATAAACATTAGGGCAATATGTTTTTGAAAGGATACTTTGTGGATCCTTTTGTTTGGTGGGTCTGGGAGAATAAACATTTATATTCCTTGGGTGAAAGAAATATTCCACTATGATAGTGGACAATCTTATTACTTATTGAAATCAAGATTCATCAATGTTATTATTATAAAGTCCTTCTCTTTTTTTCAAAATAACAATTTTTTTTCTTATCACTTGTTAAGGGTACACTCTGTATCATAATATTTTTCAAAGGACATTTTCAAAGAACAAAAATATCAAAGGACAGTTTTTAAAGAATTGATATAATAATTAATGACAATATTTTTAAATTTACTCCTCAACATCTCTTCATAAAGCTATGAAGTCCCTTTTATGTCCTGAGCACTACAAGCTGACCATACCAGCTATTTCTTCTCCAAGTAGCTCTGGTTAGCAAGTTGCTTAAAGCAAGGGTTACAAACTTAGGTTGCCTGTGCCAGGACAGCTCTTAGTTACTCATATGTGGTTAATCTGTTGTTGCACAGCTGACCTTCAGTACCGGTGAGCTATCACCCCTTCCTAACTGTAGGATTCAATGTGAACCTGAGGCTCTTTTTGAATTTAAGGCAGAATTCTCTGATGAGCCAGACCACAAAATCCCAGGAGAGCAGCCAAGAGGAGAGGCATATTAACCTTAGAATAACATTCATCTCATCCATTGCAAGATGAGCATGAATGTTGCCTGACAATTAGCAATTTCTGTTACATACACCCTATTTTCACAGACAAGAAAACTGAATCCTAGAGAAGTTACATGATTCATTTCAACATTCACAACTATTTAAAGGTTCATTGGAGCCAAAAGGCACACTTTTCTTTCTACTGTTCAGTATATATATTTGTTTTGCAAACCTTCCATGAACCAGGCATCAGGAAGGGAACAGAGGTGAGCTTTGAAGAGATTTTGCAGTCTGTTGGGGCAGGATGCAGGAGCCACATGGCAAGGATTGCCACGTTGTGCTGCTGTAGCTCTTCCTCCTCCATGGCTTTCTTTCTTTGGTCTAAGTTCAGGTTGTTACTTAGACATAGAACAACTCCACTTCCCATCCTATTCTGGTTACCGAAGGACTGCATATTACCCCCAAAATGTGCCACCCTTTATTTTCACAGGAGGTGATAGTGACGTGGGTTTGAGGGCATAAGCTTTGTTTGCCTTTTAAGGAATGATGATGAGTTTACATGAAGACTAAGTGCTAATTCTGTCCATCTTATAACTAAGGATGCCTTTCAAATAGTAGAAACACGTGAAGTGTGGACTAATTGGAGCACAATCTGAATTTTAAAATGGAAAGAAATCAAGATAACAATAGAGTAAAGAGAGTAAGGGCTAGATAAAGGGGTTGTGTAGCCCTTTGCAGCTGTTGAGTTCATTTTCTTTGATCTAATTCCTAATCTTGGCTTCATTTTAGAACACCACACTTGTTTTTCTTTCTCCTCTTATTCCTCTTCTAATTTACATTTTCCTCCATATATTTGAATCCCTGGAAGCCTCCTTAAATCTTTCTGGACAAGGCAAATGTAAATGAATGAATCAATCAAAGATTAGTCAACAATTGTGTTCATTTCCTCATCTTCTCCTCTCTCTGGGCTCACTGCACTGGCTTCTGTCTTCTCTATTCTCTTGTCATGAATCTGTCTTAAGTCAACAAATTCTTCCTAATGGCTTTGTTCATTTCCTTCCTTGCCAGCTCAGCCTAAGGCTCTGGTAGCCATCTCTGCATCTTCAAGCTCTGTCCTCCCAGTTTGGGTGGTAATACCTTGTTCTCTTCTCATCTTTTCAACTGCTTGTTTGGGCCTCCTTTTTCTAGTTCCTCTTTCTAATTCCATTTGGTAATTATGGCATGATACCCAGATTCAGTTGCTGGCATTTATGGCTTCTGTCTCAAAGACATCCCATTTACTGTCAGAGCCCCTTGAGGACAACGATCACATATTTTTTTAATATCACAGAGGGCATTCCACATAATTGGAGCTCAACACCACTGACTTAACTTAAAAACATGACTTCTAGTAGTGGTTATCTATAATGTCCTCCTAGAGGGTTTTGAGGACTAGCTATGGAATATATAGTTATATTCAGGGAAGTCTATAGTCTCATAAACTCATGAAATTAAAATGAACAAGAATATGGTTGAAATATTTTATTTTGCCCAGCATTAACTTCACATCTTACAGATGGTGACATAAATTCTGACTTTGGTTTTTGCCAACATTTTCTAAAACATATCTTGAATCCTTCACCTCCCTCCATCTTTAATTCCACTACACCACAAGTTGCTTGCAGCCCTACAGCCCCTCACCTGGATGACTGCAAACAACTGAAACAGTCTCCCACATAGTGGCCTTCTAGCCCCTCGTTCCCTGGTTCAAAGCTGCAAATCGGGCAGCGTTACTCTGTCTTGCTCCATAGCCTTCCAGGACTTTCTAATGCTCTGTAGATAAATTCCTGCCCTCTTATGTGACCTGCAAGGCTTCAGATGACTTCACCAGCCCTTCTCAGTTCCTAGAATGCTCCACCCTCTTGGCTTTAGAGCCTTCACATGTGCTGTGTTTTCCACATAGGATACTCTGAATTCACCCAGAAGGGCTTGGCTTCCTCAGAGATGCCTGCCCTGACTCCTCAGATTGGTTCAGAAATGCTAATTGTTCACTGTAATTCCTTAGCATCCTTTTCTTTCATAGGGCTTATGACAATGGTGATGAATATCTGTTTGGGTATTTATTTGGATATCTGCTTTCCCTTGCTGGCCTAGAAGCTGTCTAAGGGCAGGTATAATGTCTTGTTCACTGCTGTATCCATAGCAACTAGCCTGGCACATAGGTATTCCATGTGTGTTTGTTGAGTTTGTGAATAAATACAAACTGTAAAAGAGTCAGAACTTGCTGTCTGATATTTCAATACAATACTTGAGTTGAGAAAGATGCATCCACCATTGCTGGAGCTGGGAGTCAAAGAGGTAGGTAGGCTGGATTGAGAGTGATGTGGTGAAGGAATATTTGAAACATGTTCTGCAGCTCTCAGGAGCCAATTGAAAATGCAAATTTAATGAGGATTCATGTGCATGTTGAGGAGAGCAGTCCAAAATCTGAGCAAGGGAGTCTTTGCCTCATTATGGGAAAACACAGATCATAGCCTATCTTTCCCCTCTGCTAAGCCTGCACATAAATGCCTTGGCCTGTTTCTATGTCTTACCATGCATATGCTAGATAAATCTGTGATTGTCTTCTAGGGATTCTGCTAGGTTGAAGCCAACACACTAAATAAGTCACTGATCATGATTCCTTTTTAAAAAATAATTACACAGTAAATTTCACTCCATCCTTTCTCGGCTTATCTTTGGAATTTTTAACATATTTCTTAGCACTTCAGGAACTATTCAGAGCTTTGGGAAATGAAAAGCAGTATCTGTGGTTTGTGAAATCCAGAAATAAACCTCAAAAAACCTATAATTCTCAAAGTGACTATTTTCTGGAGTCTCAGAGCTAATACCAATGCATCTTATATTTAGTAACGTGGATTTTGTTATCTTTGCATAAATTAGCCACAGCAGAATACTTATGTAATGTTTTTAAATCTCAAAGTTATTTTGTTAAAAAATTGCATTTTTAATTTTGAGAGAATAGATGTTGATGGAATCTTTCAGAAACAGATCGTGCTCCAAAATATGCGTAATCATTCAGTCAAAATACATTTAATGGTTGCCTACAACAGGCATAGTGTGGAGTTGGATATTAGATGTTGTAAGAGGTAGAAAAAGTCTCTGGCATAGTTCCTGTTCTCTAAGTACTTACAGTCTACTATGGGAGACAATACTTACACACTGTACTTCAAGGGAGAAAGTAGCAAGTGTTGTTACAGAGGGATAGATGCAATTCCATGCATCCTACATGTTTTCTCTCTACATTTAGACAAGGGAATTATTTCTTCCAGTTAGGAATATCTTGAAAGATTCTGGGAAAAGGTAAGATTTGAAACTGGCTACAAGGATAGTAGATTTTTCCACTTTTGCTAATTAATTTATTTTACTTGTTATAAAGAAACAAATATATGTAGACAGTACCAATGAGAGAAAAGGAACAAACAAAAACCTAATAATTATCACCACACAGAGATAATTTCTATTAACAGCTTTTCTTCTGTGTATATTGATGTGGTTGTTTTGCAAATTTGGCATCATACACTGCATAATGTTTATAACCTGCTTTTCTCATTTAACAGTTTACCATGATCATCTCCCCATATCTGCTTGTCAGTTGACACATGATATATTTTTACTGGGTGACGATTGGGAGGGGAAAAAATGCCTGAACATAAGCTGTAGGATTTGTGAGAACAAAGGACCTGGAGAAAGTATTGGCTGTGACAGGAGACCCACACTCAGTGAGGCTTGTTCCTGCTGAGTGCACAGTTCCAACTTGGTAATTTCTCTTCTTGGCATCAGATGATGCTGGCTACACTTCAGGAACACATCAAAGCATGAAATCTTTCCATTCTGATGAATAACCTGGTGTATGAAATCAGCCCAAGTGCAACTGAGATGCTTAGGGAAACAAAAGGTCATCAAGAAATCCCATTTCTCCACCTAATGGAGCAGAGCTGTGGTCACTGCTGGGAGTGTTTCTGCCTTTTGATTCCTTGCCAACTGGAGTGAACGTGGCATGTGGCCTGATACAGTTTTATTCGGAAAAGCACTGCCAATTAGATGGTAAAAGCCTGCAATTTTCTGAATGTTTATAATCTAAGTGGGTGTGCTCAGGGTGCAGTCCAGTGGGCAGCTTAATATTCCACTTGAAAATGCACCAACGAAGGGCGAAGGTGCACAATCTGGTTGTTTTTCTCTAAAACAGAATAATTTTTCGAATGCCTAACGTTTATGTCCTATTTCATGATTGTGAAGGGCAATTCAGAATGTCTGACCTTTAAAACAAGGAGTTAGTGTTTGCCATCATGACAGTACTCAGGGGAGAAATACTGGTGGACTAAAGTTCATAATAATGTTCCCATGATTTTTGGATGTACTTATGCCTAATGGAGGCTATTAGCATCTTGAAAGTAAATGTCCCGTGATTTGGTTTGAGATATGCCATGAGCTCTACCCTTGATTCTATCATTCATCTACTTACACATAAACACACACACACATACACACACACACACACACACACACACACAGAAACAGGGAGAGAGAGAGAGAGTGAGTGAGAGAGAGACAGAGAGAAGGATTTATTAAGAATTTATTATTATATGCCAGATACAAAGCAAAATTCCACTTGAGACAAACATCAGGCCCATTCAAATCTGCCTTATTCAAAGCCAGATTACCATGAAGGGCACAGAAAGACAAACTTCTCATATTGTCACTCATTTGTGGGAGCTAAAAATGAAAACAGTTGAACTCATGGAGACAGAGAGTTACTAGAGTAACTAGGATGGTTACTAGAGTCTGGAAAGGGTAGTGTGGAGGGAGAGAGGAAGTGGGCATGGTTAATGGGTACAAAAAATAGTTAGAAGAATGAATAAGACTTAGTATTTTCTAGCACCACAGTGTGACTGTAGTCAATAATAATTTAGTTGTACATTTTAAAATAATTAAAAGAATATCATTGGATTATTTGTAACACAAAGGATAAATGCTTGAGGTAATGGATACCCCATGTACCCTGATGTGATTATTATACATTATATGCCTGTTTATACCCTATAAATATATACACCTATTACGTGCCCACAAAAATTAAAAACAAAATTTTTTTAAAAATCTGCCTTATTCATCAGAGAAAGCCAGGAGAATGCAGCACCAAGCCAAGCCTACCCCAGCTACAGGAAGAACATCACACAAAGGATCAAGAGAGATGGATTGAACCAAACAGGGCAGGTGGTGTGTTCATAGACGAGATTTGGCGTGACCCTGTTCTGAGAGTTTATAGTGCCAGGATTGGATGTTACCACAATGAAAGTGGCCTTGATAAGATCCCTTTGATTTATACAGTACAGATTTCAAAGGCATAGATAATCTAAGCCACAGCCACATGCCATATTGTTTTATGGCAATTAAGAGAGAGAATGGTTTATCTTATGTCCCTCACATGGAGTTTACCAAGCAGATGCTCCAGTGAATTCCTTGTGCATCGTGTTCTCTGCCTGACTGCCTCCAGTCACGACCTGAACCTGTGTGCCTGGGATCCCTAAACCTAGTCCCCTAGGAAGAAAACCCCTCTCTCCACAGAAGCACCATGCTGGGTACGAGGCAGGACCGTTTTCCTTCACTGCCCTGTTCTTTCTTCTCCATGCTCTACCAACATAAGGCCTTAGGTCTGTGTTACAGGCAAGCTAGAGAAAACGGCATGATAGGAGAAAAATGCTAGAACTTGACATAAATGTGGACTCTGTTCCAATTCAAGAAAACAACATTTCACAGGATAACGTGGTTTCTGACCTTACTTCATTGTCCTCTGCCTCTAATCACCTCTTGAAAGAACAACTCCAGGTTCTAACCACTGCTGGATATCATCTAACCATGCCTTGGGAGGTTCCACCCCTTTCCCACAGCGTTTGCTTCATCCAGGAGATGGGTCCTCCCACTCAGCCATACAGGCCTGTGTTACTCAGTTCATAATTACATACTTTGGGGCTCCAGCAAGACAGTGAGTGGGGGTAGATTTGCCAGATTTAGTAAATAAAAATACAGGACACCCTGTTAAACTTGAATTTCAGACAAACAATGAATAATTCTTAGCATAAGTATGACCTATGCAATATTTGGGATGCACTTGTACTTAAAAATTATTTATTGCTTATCCAAAATTCAAATCTAGCTGGGTATCTTGTATCTGGAAATGATAAGTGTAGCTTTCAGCACCCCCAGACACCACAGAACAGTTCAGAGTGGATAGGGTACTTCAGGATCTCTCTTAGTAGGGGATAAGATTGCTCCTATTGTCAAGTGGGTAACCTCTTTTTCCCCCTCCCTCCCTCAAAGATGGTATCATATGATCTTCTAACCCATATATAGAAGAAGGGAAATAATGTACAAATGTTAAACAAAATTATGGGAGGCCATTGTTCTGGACTGAGCTCCTGTACTGGGCCCTAACAGACCAAACCAAAATGCAGCCACTCATGCTAAATGCAATGTAGTCAAACTGAAACTTTAAGGAAGCAGATAGATCCCAACACAGGCAAGTTGTTTATTTGTCTCCTGAAAACAGAAAATTTCATAATAAAGTTTCCTCTGCTCTAACCCTTACAAAAAAGTAACCGGAAGTAATCATTTTTTTTCTCTTGTTCTGTTTCCTTATTCCTGCTTTACAAAACCCACTGTTTTATTTCCCAATGAGATTTGAGACCAAACAAGTCCACTTATGATGGAGATGATGCCTCAAGTTTTGGTCAACCTCAAAATTGAGAGGTTGACCAAAAGGGGGGAATTGTTCAATCAAGTTTATTGCCGAGGGCTGCTTCCTTACATATTTTTAGTGGATATGTAAACAGACTGGATATGCAACCTAACTGGATATATAAACAGGCTGTAACCTACTCTTGTGTCAATCCCAGAGTTTTGGCCAATCACAGGTGGCCAACTGTTCAAACTGTGTTCAAATAAAGCAAAGGCTGAACTGTAAACAATTCAGCTGTTTCTGCCCATCACTTCTGATTTCTGTAAGTCACTTTCCTTTCTCTGTCCATAAATCCTCTCCCGCCAAAAGATAGTGCTGGAGTCTCTCTGAGCCTATTCTGGTTCTGGGAGCTGCCTATGAATCATTCTTCTCTCAATTAAACTTTGTGAAATTTACGCAAACTATCCCACAATGTGACCATTCTACCTCACCTGCAGTAGAGTCAGCACTGCCCACTATTTCTTCCCAGAAGTGTTGGTTCCTTTGTTCCCTCTATCCTGCCTCCCACTCTTAGTTATTTCCCATTGTGCACTTCAGATCTGCAATGATCCAAATGTTTGTGTTCCCCCAAGACTCCTATGTTGAAATCCTAACCCTCAATGTCGTGGTAGTAGGAGGTAAGGACTTTAGGAGGTGATTAGGTCATGAGGGTGCAGCCCTCATGAATGGGATTAGTGCCTTCGTTAAAGAGGCCCCAGGGAGCTCTCTCTTTCCACCAGGGAAGGATACAACAAAGAGTTGGCAGTCTGCAACCTGGAAGAGGGTCCTCACCCAACCAGACCATGCTGGGACCCTCATCTTGAACTTCCAGCTTCCAAAACTGAGAAATAAACGTCTGTTGCTTATAAGCCACCCGGTCTATGCTACTTTGTTACAGCAGCCCAAGTGGACTAAGACAAGGCCCACTGGGTGTGCCATGTGTTCTGACCAACTCCTTCCTAGGGTTTGTGAGAAAAGGGTGAATTGTGTCTTTTCAGGTCCACATGTTTGTAAGTGAACACTAATAGTGGTCAGGAGGCCAGACTCTGAAGTGTGAATTGTGTAAATTCATGTGTGCAAATTGTGGCTTTGATATTGTCACATAAAAATTATAGAATGCCATTGTTTTGGACTAAACTCCTGCAAGAGGCCCCAACAGACAAGACTAAAAATAAAAATGGAGTCACCCATGGTGAAATTCCACATCACCAAACAGAAAGTAAGTTGTTATCTAATGCTATGAGGAGAAATAACAGCCAATTTCTCAAACAGGCCAGTTTAAAATCTTCAGTCTGCATGGCAGTGATGTTCTCTCTGCTTTAATCCTTACACATTTTAGGTGGCCTAAAGTAACCTGGTATTAACTAATCAGTTATTTTCCTATTGTTCTGTCTTCCTCTTCCCCACTTGCAAGCAAAGTAGCTTTGAAAGAACTGATACACTCTTTGTTCTTTAATTCCATTTTCTTCAGCCCTGATGTCAACCCCATTAGCCCAGTTCATTGGGAAAAACACTTATTCTATGTTGTGGCATGAAATGTTGCCTGATTCTAGAATTGCAAGTAAAGCCAATTGAGATATTTACACTACATTTGTTGTAATTTTGTCTTTTGACAATATTAACTAGCCTTATGAACTTGGACAAATTATTTAACCTGTCCCTGCATTCGTTTCCTCAACTGAAAAAGGAGGTGGAGGGTAGACCATATCACCTACCTCCTAGGGATATTGTGAAGACTAAAAGACATAATACTCGTTAAACATTCAGGTGTTCCTAGCATTCAGTAAGCACTTGATCAATGTTAACCTTTATTATCATTTTAAAAGTTTTTATTTTTACTGAATTGGGAAGGCTCTAGAACAAATTTAGGAATGAATTACAGAATCTTTAGGCCATCCTGGTTGCTGTCAAAATTTAGCCTACTGTTCAGAAACTCTTCTATCTTCTCTTCCTACCATTCATCAGATGATGAGTGACCAGAAATCAGAAATGAAGTCCTTATGCTGAATCAAAATTCAAATTAATTTCCATTTTCGTTTCCTTGCCAAATACTGTGGCTGGAGGGGTGAGCAGACGTGGCAGGATTTGAGAGCTGTGATGAAGGGGAGGGAGTGTGGCAGGAAACAGGAACCAAAGGAAAAATCACAGAGAAAAGGAGCAGGATCAGCGGGTTTCCTGTGCCTCCCAA
The DNA here is from genome assembly GCF_028885655.2 of Pongo abelii. NCBI lineage: Eukaryota > Metazoa > Chordata > Mammalia > Primates > Hominidae > Pongo > Pongo abelii. Next base: position 66,814,344 of record NC_071988.2, read on the forward strand.
GAGTGCATGATGTCGCCATCGTGCCCAGAGGAGGGCTGCAGATCAACACCTGAGAGTAGTGGTATCAGAAAAAGGGTCGCTGCCCTTTTGGTTGTTAGGATTGGAGGTGTTATTTAAACATTGGCTGCAACATCTACTCCAAAGTTTGGCCAAATGACATAAACCATCAAATCTTCCACCTTCATTTTTTATGGAGAATTTTACTAAATGTTTTTCCTGTGCCCTCATGTCTGGACACACCTCTGTTTTGAGTCAAGAAAGTGATCTCTCGACCATGACTAACAGGCCCCAAAACATTATATTAAAACTCAGTCAAGGTATCACATATTATTCCACAAGCCACAATGGATACAGGGCCTTCCTGGGCTGTTTCATCCCAGACAATCCAAGGGGAATTTGAGTCAGGTACCAGGTTGCAGGCCTAAACAGATTTTTAATGGTTACCAGCATCTGCAAACCACCAAGTGGTTCATAAGAGACTTACTAAAGGTTCTGTGTTTTATCCAAAATGCAAAACAAAACATGTACATGGTAAATTTTTGATAAAGCCTGGCACAGTAGTTATAACATTGCTTCCAAAGGAGACTTCTTGGGTTCAGATCCTGGCTCTACCACTTGTTATTTGTGTGACCTTGGTCAAGTTACCTGACCTTGCTGTGCTGGTTTCTTCATCTGTCAAATGGGAATGATATTAACTACCTGCCAGTGTTACACAGGAATAAAGAAGTAATTCTTGTAAAGCCCTTAGAACTGTACTTGGCTCATAGTAACCCCTCAATTAATGTATGCTATGATTATAAATGTTAATTTTAAAGTGTCTGGTCAACTGCCTATTTAAGATTTATATTTAAATGCTCAAGAAATAATATCATTTTATACATCTTTTTAATTGAAAAATTAATAGATGATTAAATACAACAGTGGGTCTATTTTTAATATATATAGACATACTATAAAGAAATAATGTTTTAAAATACGGGCTTGGTAAAAGTATTTTATCAAGGTGAAAATACCATGAGATTTTCTCTTCTGTCTCATGAGGAAGAGGAAGTTGATTCTCAGGGATGCTTGACTCTAGAAAGGTCTGGTAGGTCTACTAGGTTGCTCTCTGAGGCTCATTGAATGCTCTACCAAGTTAGCATCAAATCTCATATAATGCTTTTCAGCTGTGGGCGTGGATAGCCCAGGCCTACTCACTTACATCAGAGCTTTATCTGTCTGCATTCTGCATTTTCATCTTTTTCTTTAAAACCAGATATCTTTATATCAAACAATCATCTCCTCTTTCCAGTCTAGCCTCTAACCCAGGATTTCAATTACTATCTGCAGAACGATTGTGTATTTGTAGCCCCAGCCCAGGCTTTCCAAGCTTCAGACCATCTTCAACTTAATATGTCCTCTTGGATGCCCCAAAGAAACCTATTTAAACTGAACTAAGACTGAGCTTATCATCTTTCCTGCCAAACCTCGTATTCTTCCAGGGTTTCCTATTTTATTGAATGGCACCACCATCCCACATTGTCCAAGCCCTAAACTTCAGCTCAACCTTAATACCTCCTTCTCTCTCACTCTTTATCCAGCACTTCACCTAGTCTAATTGGTTTTACCTCTTAAATTGCTATGGACTCATTGACTTCTGCATCCACCTATTCCAATCCTCACCACCAGCACTCAAGTTCAAACTACTCCCATCACTAAATTCAACCACTGCCTTTTAGGCAGGCTTGCAACCTCCACTCTGGACCACCCTCCAGTCCATTCACCACACTGAAGTCAGAGTAATCTTTTCAAATCTAATTAAGTCATCACCTTCCACCCCTCAACCCCGTTTAAAAAACTCAAATGACTTTTCATTGTTTTTAGAATAAAGATAACTTCTTAATTCTGCCAATGAGAATCTGCAAGGTCTAGCCCCTCCCTTCCTTTCCTATTTCACTTTGCAATCCTGTTTTGCTCAGTCTCTCTTCTTCTGCCTCTCAAGCCTTCTTTCTGTTTCTTATCTTTTTCATGCTCCCCCTTGCCATGAGGTCTTTGCCCATGTTGCCTTGAATGGTCTTCTCTCCCTTCTCGGCCTGGTCAATGCTTACTTCTCAACTCAAGCATCCCTTCTGCAGTGAAGCCTTTCTTAACCTCGCTGATGTGATCAACTTCTTCTAGTCTAGGATCTCATAACACTGAGTACTTCTTATTAATGCCTTCGTTCAATTAATATTTATGGAGCACCTGTGTCAGATGCTGTTCTAGGTATTCAGGAAACATTGTTGAACAGAACAAAGTCTCTCCTTTTACGAAGCTGACATTCTACAATGGGAAACAGGCAATAAACAAACAAATAAGTATAAATGTCAGAGGGTGATAAGTACTTAAAAATAAATAAGCAGGAACAAAAATGAGGGAGCTTAGATTTGCAATTTTTCATTTGTTTCTGTGGTTACTGGATTATATTTTTGTTCCTCACTAGACTGTAGGCTCCAAGACAGCTAGGTTTGCTCATTATTTATCTTCAACTTCTAGCACAATACCTACCTCATAATAGATGCTCAATAAAAATGATTAACTCATTTTCATTCAAAAAACAATGATTTGCACAGAATGGAACATAAAACTATTGAAAAGTGAGAAAGAAAAGAAACTTTTTATTTAAGGAATGTGAGCCCCTTTAAATGATCAGGCCCAGAGGGGCAATGAAATGTGACAGCAGTCACATCTCACTCCTCACCCTGGAGCTAAGTAATCTCCCTGCTATATGGGCTCTAGACTGAGCGTCGCCACCGAGTAGCCATAAATTAACCTAACAATGTTATATGCTGGACATCATAATTCACACCCTATAGTTCAACAATGTATAGCCAATCAGGAGTCAATGTTATTTCTGTAAACCAATGAGAATTCCTAAAAAACAAGTTTTGTAATCAACCCTTCTCCTGATTTGTCCTTTTTTCTTTGAAAACTTGAGTCTCTCCTTTGTTCTTTGAAGCAATTCCCAGTGTTTCCCAGGGTGAGTCATCAACCTTGGCCCAAATCAACTCTATATTAATTTTGCCTCCGTGTCTTTCTTTAAATTGGCAATAGCCTTTTTATGTAAATAGATGTCAATGATTTTTTTAAAGTGGCATATTTTTAAAGTGGCATTTGAAAATAAATCAGGTGTTCAGTCTCACTTCAAAGCTATTTAACTTTTAAATCCCTATGTTTGAATGTAAAACAGAGATCATCTTGGAAAATCTCAGACACTGAACACTTTAAGTTCCTTTCATTCTTAGATAAAAATCCTAACAACATCTTGCACTTTTTAAAATTTTTATGCTGGTAAATGATTTTCACGTTGAAAGTCAAAGAAGTAATTAAATTAGTGAATTCTGCTGTGATCGAATAAGCCAGTTAAAATATGAACCTGCTTCATAAGTGAGTTTGCACTTTTTGGAAAGAACATAACTGTCCCCAAAGGATGGACATGGGTCCAAAGCCATGCTTTAGCTTGAACTTTTTAGCTATTTCCAAGAAGCAAAAAGAGCTATGGTTCTCAGAGATTTATTTTTCTTCTCTATAGAGACAAGTCAGCATTTTGAAAAACAGAGGGTTCTTCTGCTCAGCATTTCTGGGTAAAGGAAAGTGCCACTCTGGTATTTCTGCTCTATATTTTAATTATAAATGATAGCTGAAAAACTAAAATATGGCAACAACAACAGGATGGTGGAAAAAAACATGAATGCAGACCGTTTTTTTTTTTTTTTAAGCGACCTTTAATTTTAAAAGCACTAAATCCATCTGCAATAACTCTTCTAAATTGTTTTGTGAGTTTGCCCTATAGCCTTCGGACTTTCTGTTTTGGCTTTCACATTGTCTAAACAAACTCTTGAAAAAGAATGATTTTTGCAGAAATTTCCCTAGAAAATGAAGAAAGAGAAGCTCCAACACAGCAGAAAATTGTGCTGAAAGAGGAATTCTAGTTGGGTGGATGACGGTGGGTGCAGGGTGAGGACACACAAATTCATGGCCTTTAGGTAAGAAATGCAAAATAAGCAAAAACACAATGAGTTTGCTTTGGAAAATTTTCCAAGAACAGATTATTCCTGGTCAGGTAGTGGAGCCTGTTGAATCATAGAACACTACTGACATCTAGTGCAGAAAGGCATAATGATCTTCTATGAAATGAAATATGCTACTGTCTTTTATTACATGTCCTAAAAACTCAACTATGTATGTATCGTTATCGGTCAAGGGAAACCATAGCAACTAAGTCCTTTAACAAAGGGCTTTCTTATGTAACATCTTCCTTCATTCTCTCTACAGTAACCCTGCAAGCAAAGCAGAAACATTATTATCAATCTCATTTCACAGAGGGGAAAACAGAGGCTTGGAGAAAGAGGTTTAGTGACTTTCCCAAGATGATATGCCCACTGAGGGCAGAATCAGGACAAAAACAAGTCTTCTTTGATCTCAGACCTTGATTCCCTGCAAATCTCCCCTCTCCACCCACAGTTCTGCATTCCCAGCTTCAGAGGACACGGAAAGACTCCTCCAAAGGTAAATGTGGACATCCTCCTCATTTGGGAGAAGGGAAGGAGAAAGGGGCAGGGTCTTAGCTTAACCCCATAGAAATTAGAGTTGAATGTCTCTCTGGATTTATGCTACACTGGCCTATGAAACCACGAATTAGGAATATCAAGTTCCCTAGCAAAAATGGTAGTTGGAAGTAAATACAAAAGGGAAGAGCTCCAACTAGGAAAGCATTGTAGAGTCCCTGATATCCTTTTCTTCTTTTTTGAACAAATAAGAAAACACCCACAAAAACACCCCCCCACACACAAGTCTACATACAAGGAGATGGATGGATGGAAAGATAGATAGATGATAGATAGATAGATAGATTTTAGAAAACAAACATCCAAAAGGATGTCTTAGGATTTTCTCCTTAGTATATTTTACGCTGGTAGCAGATACCAAGCATCTGATTTTAAGTTTTTCCATTTAACAGCAAAAACAGAAAACAAACAAAAGCAGGAGTTCAGATAAATCTAAACACATAGTGAATAAATTACAAGAAGAATAACTGCAGGGAGATTTCTTTGTTTGTTTTTTAGAGATGAGGCTTGCTATATTGCCCAGGCTGGCCTCAAACTCCTGGGTTCAAGCAATTCTCCCACCTCAGCCTGTTGACTAGTTGGGCCATGCCACCACGCCCAGCAAAAAAGCCATTTTTGCATTTAAGGAGTGAAGATAACTTTATGGGAGAGAATCTTTGTTTTCATTTGGGTTTCAAAGGATTTTTTAGGGATAACTGCAGTTCCAATTCGGATTTCTAACCAGACCAAATGACTCAAGGGATCCTCCCACTTCAGGCTCCTGAGTAGCTAGGACTACAGGTGGCTTGTCACCACGCCTGGCTAATTTCTAATTTCCTTTTGTAGAGACAGGGTCTCCTCATGTTGCTCAGGCTGGTCTCAAACTCCTGGGCTCAAATGATGTTCCCACCTTGGCCTCCCAAATGTTGTGATTATAGGTGTGAGTCACCACACCTAGTCTACTTTCATATATTTAAAAAAATATAATCTCAGCTCCTTTAACTAAAACTTAAAAAACAAGCAGGCCAGGTGCGGTAGCTCACGCCTGTAATCCCAGTACTTTGGGGTGCTGAGGCGGGAGGATCACGAGGTCAGGAGATCTAGACCAGCCTGGCCAACACAGTGAAACCCCCTCTTTACTAAAAATACAAAAATTAGCTGGGCGTGGTGGTTGGCTCCCAGTTACTCAGGAGGCTGAGGTAGGAGAATCGCTTGAACCCGGGAGACAGAGGTTGCAGTGAGCCGAGATCGTACCACTGCACTCTGGCCTGGGCAACAGAGCTAGACTCTGGCTCAGAAAAAAGCAAGCAAAGAGTACAGACATTTGCTCTTCCTTGACCAGTAGTCAGCATTCAACATTCTGAAAAAAAATAAATTTTTTAATATCTCATTAAAAAATCTGATCATTTTATGTTGAGTTGGTTAGAAAAAATGTTCAAAAGAACACTCCAGAAAATTTAAAATGAGATTGTGATGGAAGGTGTTTAGAACTTATGATATTTCCAGGCATTCAGTTTTAATATTTGACCCATTAAGACATGTTTTCATTGGAATGCTAAAAGCAAAGAAAAAGGGCTTTAATACAGGGAAAATTATGATTTGCTGAAACAATATAATTATTTGCTCAACCAGAAAATTATAATTTATTTAAACTCTCAGAAAATTATAATTTACTTAAAGTCCCATCCAGCTCAGGATTTCATTTTCATATCTATTTCATAGCCTTTGACATGGAAAATGAACATATTAGAAGTTGCTGAGAGATTGATTAGGGCATCTTTATCTGAGCAGTAAACAACTGGAATTTGTCATCTACAAATGTTGTCTATGGTTAACATTTGTGTTTTGTGCCAATAGAAGTCCTAGCATAATAAGCAAAGGAATAGTTTGGCAATTGCTGCATTAGTCTCATCAATGTAGAAGCCAACTCAGGTCATTCTAGCTTAAACAGCCACCTGGTTTGGTTGCTGTCTACATTGACAGAATTAACCTAATAATATACTTTCCCTCAAAGTGTATCAAAACCTAGCACAAAACCTAGAAATAGAAATGAGAAAGAAGTTATGACTATCTGGCATGAGTTGTTGGTCTTGAGAAACAAAATGAGAATGGAAATGCTCAAGAAACTGCATATAATAAGAGTTGTGAGTTAAAATGTTCACAGAAGCCAAGTTGATGACAAGGAAGAGTGATGATGCCTGAATGATAAGCAGGGGCCATAAAGAATGTGGCAAACTGGGCAGCACATGCCTGTTCCAAGAGGCATCATCTGCTACTCACTTTCAGCAAATTATGTGAGGCATGAATGTGGGGAGAAGTCAGGAATCTGGAGTTTTGATTGACATCTCCCAACTTTTAAAATATTGGCTATTAATTCAACTTTCTAAGAACTCTGAAAGGGCCAAATCAAGAATTGCTGTAGGCTGCATTCAACTCATATCAGTTTGTGATATCTGACAAATAACATTTGGGCTGCATCAGCTCTGCATTTTCTCAGTGCATATGTATCGCATGTATGTGCTTATGTCTATGTGTGTGTACACACATGGATTTACACATCTTAGACCCATCTGCATATATGAAGATGAGTCACACTGAAAAATTAAAACAACAACAACAAAAAATCAGTCTGCTTGATTGATCCCCTAGAACTATGTGACAGACATTGCTGGGACCCTGAAGCTTTGGTGAGGTCAACAGTGTCATCCTCTGCCAGATTCTGTCTCCTCTTTACCCTTCTTGAGCAATGTCACCCCCTGCCATCCTCCACCTTCACTGTGCTTTTGCATCCAAAAGGCAGTATCTGCAGCCCTTCTTTGGAGAATTGCTTTAGACCAACTGGAGCCAGTTTGCCGACAGGTGCAAAAAGCCAAAGGTACATCCTCCTGGGGCAGACAGCTCTTAACCAATGACTTTCAGGCATGAAAGTATGAAAGCTTAGCTCTCCTACTTTGGAATGGGGTGACTTTGACGCATAACTTACACATCGTAGCTCCCCTGCAGGATTAGACTGACACTCCCTTCTGCAAGACTTTGTCACTATTGCTTCCTTACTTGGCTTCTTCCTCTTTTCTTTTCTGTTCTCCCGTCTCCTATACTGGTCCCGTCCTCACCCCTTTATTAAAATGTACCTTTATTAAGGAGGATTTCCTTAATAAATCATTTGCACACAATTCTTTGTCTCAGAAGCCTGTTGAATCCAACCTGAGACCACTAGTCTCCTCAGTGTCTCAATTTTCTCTACCTTAATATGAAGATGATAATATTACCTACCACATAGGGTTGTTATGATTAAGTGAGTTAGCCTGCATAAAGGGCTTATAATAATCCCTGGCAATCACTATATAAATGTTGGATAAAGTTATTATCTCATGATATTAGATGATACAAATCAAAATAAAACCATCATGTTTTTCAGCTGAGTTCTATTTTCTTATGAAAGTACATATTGATTTAAACTTTGGAGATGTATATGTATGAGAGCTCAATATATCATTTTGTTCTCCAAGATTATTCACTCATGACATGCCTGTAGGATGAAGCAGAACCCCAATAACAAACCCAAACTAAATGGTGGTGTGTTCATTGTTGGCAAAACCATTAGACCATGGCACGGGACATCTCAGACACCTCTGACATCCTCACGAAGCATCACGATTGATGCAGCTACAGCCCATCTGTCAAATGCACAGGCCATAGTGAGCTCAGCTCTCATGGCCAATTTGTTGCTTCCATATTGACACAGCCTAAGTTTCCTGTCTTTCCTGCAGAAACAGGCATCTCTTTCCAAATTTCTCCATTGTTGTCAATAGTACCATCATCTTTCTAATCCCTTAAGATTATAAATTTAGAAGTTTCTTTCCAGCTTCTTCCCCCTAAACCAATCTATCATCATGTTTTTGCCTATTGTTTTTCTCACAAGGCCCGGCAAATCTCTTCCTTTCTAAAGCTGCCACTGTAATATAAGCCCTAATATTTCATGTTTGAGGACTCCCACTGCTAATTTGTTCTTGTACTTTCTTGTCTCTTCTGTCTTTAAATCATTGTTGCTATAGCTGGTAGAATATTCTTTAATGCTTTCCACCTTTCTATAGCCAAAGAGCATGTGTTACCTACTCCAATTATTTAACAAGTAAGTACACAGTACTGACTATGTTCCAGGTATTGTTCTAGGTGCTTTACAAATGTTAACAACCTTTGGAGTCAGGCAGTATTATTGTCCCAGTTTTATAAATGAGGAAATAGAGATAAATAATTTGCCCAAAGTTATAAGCGTCAGGGCCAGGACTCAAAGCCACAGCAGTCTGGCTCCCGGGTCTGTGCACATAGTGACAACAAAACAACACTACCATTGCCTCTCAATCAATGTTTTCTCTCACCTTCATCAATCTTTGTCACTGCTCTCATCCCAAACACTCATCTCCAGGTTCTCCCATTCCTGAGTTTCTGGGAGTAATTCTGTAGGCAGAGTAGGGCAAGAAACATTCTGTGAATGGTAAGACAATGGCTTGCTTGAAAATTTCAGACCAGGAAATCATGAGAGATAACACCAGGGGGGAGGTAAGTAACCTCTTTGTGAGGAATCAGGCTATGATAATAGGCTGACCTGCTCATGACACTCAAACCGGTGAACACATCTATAGTTGCTCTCAAAATGTTAATAATCTCAGTTTTCACAGCCTTCCACTTTGAGATATGTTCTAAAAGAACTGTCCAGTCCCTGTTTCATTGTTGCATTAAGTTCTTTCCCCATAGACCAAAAACCAACCTCAGAAAGGAGTACATGTGTAACTGTCTTATACACTTGTGAGTTCCTTAAACCTCCAAGATTCTTCATCATTGGTGGGGGCAGAGGCCAGTTCTCTTTGTTTGAGAATAAGTTTGAGTACGTATTTCTAGCACCATTTCTTCAGTATTTTCCCAGGATGCCTATAGGGACTTTAAGCACATACGATTCTGATGGCCTGCCTAATGTCCCAGAGACCCCAAGAGTGAAATGTGTGCACTAGGATACACTTATGAACCCACTATACTTGAATATCTATTTTTTAATTTTAAAGACTTTTATAATTACAAGTAATTTTTCAATTATCATCATGGTGATGTGTATTTCATATTCAGAAGGTCTGTCCAAATTCTTATTGACCTTCAAACAAACTGTAAATTTGACCATGATTATAGATCTTTAGTAATTTGCCACTTCTTGCCATAATAGCTTAAATGAGTGTTAACATCTTCTTTAGGAGCACATTAATATTTGCTGGATATTTTAACCAAAATAGAATTACTAGGTGTGGTTTTAGTAAACAATTACTGGGTAAAGTGCCAAAAGCAGACAATAATATAAGATGTTCCAAAAGCTTTGCTACATAACTATTAAGCTGGAGAAAATAAATGAAAGAGTCTCCAAAAATGTGTTGTTCAGTCACCATCTGGATGACTTAATATAGTAAAATACAAAAACAATACTGTATAATATATTTTATTGTATTTCTTCAAAGTAACTCAATTATAGAATCATACAGTCAGAGCACGTTGTGATTATTTGGTTAGGGTGAACATAAGCTTTTAAATTATTCTTTTCATTTTGGGCCCAAAGGTGGGTGACAGAGAGTAGTCGGACATTAACTTTTAAAAAATTTTTCCCTTGAGATAATAAAACAACTTTTATTCCATCGTAACTCAAACTTAATATCAATATGGCTTTCCCAATTAGATCAACCGATGTGTAACAGATTCATTGGCAGCAGATGAGTTGGTGACATGAGACTAAAGCATGAAGGGTAAAGAATTTACTTAAAATCAATTTATCTTGGCCAAAATTTTTACGAGGTTTAAATATTTTTTATGATAATGTCTCAAAATTCAAAGCATGGTGGTAGAGATTTTGGGTCATCTTATGTACGGTTCTGTTTCTGGCTGGAATCTTAACTCTAACAGGCATATATGATCCACCTTGCCCCAGGTATTTATATTAAATAATTTCTGGAGAGGATCTTCAACAGAAGATAAGTTAAGAATGCCCACATCCATTTTAAAGCATCAACACTATACAAAGTTTGCCATAGATTAATTTTGGCAGCCGTAGTCATTATTCATTTAAGCATTAATTTTTACACCAAATCTCATTTTAAAGGGGTATAATACAATATTATTACCATGTAAATAAATGTAGAAAAAGTAATAAAAGGAAATTAAGGTTAGGAAAATATTTGAAATCCAGTGCAAGGTTAGCACATTAAAATATAATTCAGTTGCTGGAAATAGGTAGCAAAATTGGCTCTAAGCTTCCTAGCAGCCAAAGCAAACAAAAATACCTTGATATGTATCACTCACAGAATCCATAAGCCTAAAAACAGACCTATCTTTCAGTGGAAATTCAGTCTTTCTTGCTATTAAGACCTGAAAGGAATTTCTCCTGTAATTCCTTATAAGAGGAAGCTAGGTCAAAGTCAGCTTTGTCTTTTGAAACTCCCTCACCAGCCCAAAAACAATGCTTCCCTTTCTTCAGACTTTCAACATGTTCCTTTGGTTTTTCATTTCAGAAATATTTATCGAATACCTACTATGTACCTGGAATGTGTATGAGATACTGGGGAATACAATAGTAGGCAGAACAGGCCCAATCTTGCCATTATGGAGAGAGACGAATTTCTTCTTAAATCATGTAAATAAATATATACAATTGCTATATATATTTTTGTACACACACACACATTTGTGTGCAAGTTTCTATAAAACAATATGTGAGTACGTATAATTAAAAACTGTGGTTAATGCTGAAAAGGAAACTACAAGGCATCTAAAAACAAGTGACTTGATCTACCCTGGAAGGTCAGAGAAGGCCTTCCTAAGGAAATGAAGTTCGCACTTGGAATGAAAGGAGGAATAAGTACCATCTCTAAATAGAAGTATATTTAACACTACACTGTGCCGTATCTTTTTCTATTGTTTAACAGGGAGGAAATCTGATCTTGTTTTCCAAATTTCCCCATGGATGCTGAGCTCCTGCAGGTATAGATTATGTCTCCTCCTTCAGCATCGCCATCATGTCTCAACGATGTCAGGGATGTTGTAGTACTCCATAAACCCTCAGTTCAGCCAACTGTCGCTGAATGAGAAGAGAATACAGTTTGACGCTACCACCATCAAACATGCTCAGCAAGAAAATATAGCTCCCTTTACCCGCAACTCTCAGTACTTTGAACTTACAAATATTTTAATTGACAGGAAATTCAAATACATCTTCCAAGCACTTTATTTTTATTACAAGTTTTGGGGGAGATTGGAGTTCCCCTGGAGAGAAATTTGAACCGGAGAGCTGGAAAGGCCCGTGCTTTGTTACAAACTGAGAATTTCTCTTCATATGCTGTTTTTCTTCTGCTCACGGTTAATGATATTTCAATATTCCCTCTGCAGCACCAGGCAGCACCTGCAGACCTGTTCTCTTGCTCCTACTATAACAAATTGCTAATTACTCACAAACACCACCAAATTGTTTTAGCAAGCCTCTGAGGTCACTGCACCAGGCTCAGTTTCTCTCCTCCTTATCTTTTTTTCTTCCTCCTTCCTATCTTCCTTCTCTCCCTTCTCTTTTCTTTCCTCCAACATATATACTATCTTTTCCTGCCTTCCTCTACTGGACCTCCTTCTCAGGATGTAAAAAATCTGAAATCTCATGATCAGAGGCTGCATAATGGCTCAAAACCTACTGAGGGCAGAGATTTTGTGCTTGGTAACTTAACGCCCAGTCTCTCTACTCCCTAGACTGGAGCTTTACCTGCCCAGATTTACAGGCAATGAAGCCTGGCCTTGAGGGTATCTACATGTTTGTGGGGGAACGATCAAATTATGGGGAAAAGAAATAAAGATTGGGAGAATGGAAGGAACTGGTGTCCCTATCTTTCACGGAGAAGAAGCAAATAGCAAGGGAAGATATAAATAATGAAACCCATGGGAGTGAGCAGAAAGCAAGATTAGAACCTAAAGAGAAGATCCTCAATGGTGAATGGGCAAGACAGAGTTAGGGATGTCAGAAAGCAGAATTTAAAGAAATTCCCAAAGTCATGGACATAAGAGAGAGAGCTTAGTCTTGGGCTGAATCTGAAAGGGATGAGTTGTTATCGTAGGCCCTTTGCTTGTCTAGACATCTTGTTGATAGCACAGTGATAATAGAATGTGAAGATTAACTGTTGAGCTCTAGTTTTGGATGACCTTGCTTCTTAAGCTATATGACCTTGGCCAAGTGACTATCTAAGCCTTGCTGTCTAATCTGTACAATGGAGAGAATAACACAAGAGTTGTAGTTGTCCAACACATGGGAGATCCCATTATTTCTTCTTATTCTGTTACTATAATAACTATACTATTACACTACTATAAGTGTTAACACATGGTAGATACTAAAAAACAATGTTGATTATCAAAGGTATGTATGTGCCATATACAAATAATCAGGGAAGTTTTCCTTATAAGATAAAGTGCAACCAATTAGACTTTTAACATGTTCTCTCATAGACTACAAACATTGTCTGGATATTAAAGAGCTTGCTTTAGCCTTGGAAGTACCCATGTGGCCAGAGAGCACTGTCTTGTGCTTATTTTCCTGGATGTGTCCCTATCACACAATTGGTCTGCTTCATTCTTTGGGAGTTACAACCTGCCAATGGAAACAACAGCTTCCTCTTCCCTCAGGCCAACAAGCTATACTATGGAAAGGAAAACAGGCCTCTTGAACTGCACTTAGCTACAACCTTGATTTCAGGCAGCCAGGAGCTCAGAGGCTAGACCTCTGGGTTGATGCTCCGTGGGCAAAGATCACTTTCCTGATGATGTAGATTTCTATCTACAGCATGGCAAGAAAAACAGCAGCATGTAACCTGCACTCTTCATGACCCTGACGATGTTATTGTTAGGACCACCCATGCCAATTTGGATGACTAAAGAAAATGATAAAACATCTCAAATAAACCAAATAGAGATGTCAAAATATTAGAAGGGTCAGATCCAATTTGGAATAGTGTGTTGAATTTTGGACACCGTATTTTAAGGGAATACCTGAAAGTTGTGTTCCCAAGGATAGCAACAAGATGAAAAAGAAAATGATAATTTATGGAACACAGCACATAGACGTGTCAGGTATTGAATAAAGAGCTAAAAAAACCATTAAAAGCATCATTCCATGGAATGTTTATCACGACCCCATAAAAGAGCTAACGTGGTCCCCATGTGACAGATGAAAACATAGTTATTAGGGGGGAGGTTCCAAGATGGCTGAATAAGAACAGCTCCAGTCTGCAGCTCCCAGCATGAGCGACGCAGAAGATGGGTGATTTCTGCATTTTCAACTGAGCTTTGAAGAGAGTAGTGTTTCTCCCAGCATGGAGTTTGAGATCTGAGAATGGACAGACTGCCTCCTCAAGTGGATCCCTGACCCCCGAGTAGCATAACTGGGAGACACCTCCCAGTAGTGGCTGACTGACACCTCATACAACCCAGTGGCCCTCTGAGATGAAGCTTCCAGAAGAAGGATCAGATGGCAACATTTGCCGTTCTGCAAACAGGGTCTGGAGTGGACCTCCAGCAAACTCCAACAGACCTGCAGCTGAGGGTCCTGACAGTTAGAAGGAAAACTAACAAACAAAAAAGGGCAACAACACCAAAATCCCATCTGTATGTCACCATCATCAAAGACCAAAGGCAGATAAAATGACAAAGATGGGGAGAAACCAGAGCAGAAAAGCTGAAAATTCTAAAAATCAGAGTGCCTCTTCTCCTGCAAAGGAGAACACAGCTCCTCGCCAACAATGGAACAAAGCTGGACAGAGAATGACTTTGATGAGTTGAGAGAAGAAGGCTTCAGACAATCGGTAATAACAAACTTCTCGGAGCTAAAGCAGGATGTTTGAACCCATCACAAAGAAGCTAAAAACTTTGAAAAAAGATTAGATGAATGGCTAACTAGAATAAACAGTGTAGAGAAGACCTTAAATGACCTGATGGAGCTAAAAATCATGGCATGAGAACTATGTGATTCATGCACAAGCTTCAATAGCCAAGTTGATCAACTGGAAGAAACGGTATCAGTGATTGAAGATCAAATGAATGAAATGAAGCGAGAAAAGAAGTTTAGAGACAAAAGAGTAAAAAGAAATGAACAAAGTCTCCAAGAAATATGGGACTATGTGAAAAGACCAAATCTACATCTGATTGGTGTACCTAAAAGTGATGGGGAGAATGGAACCAAGTTGGAAAACAATCTGCAGGATATTATCCAGGAGAACTTCCCCAATCTAGCAAGGCAGGCCAACATTCAAATTCAGGAAATAGAGAGAACGCCACAAAGATACTCCTTGAGAAGAGCAACTCCAAGACACATAATTGTCAGATTCACCAAAGTTAAAATGAAGGAAAAAATGTTAAGGGCAGCCAGAGATAAAGGTCAGGTTACCCACAAAGGGAAGCCCATGAGACTAACAGCGGATATCTCAGCAGAAACTCTAGAAGCCAGAAGAGAGTGAGGGCCAATATTCCACATTCTTAAAGAAAAGAATTTTCAACCCAGAATTTCATATCCCGCCAAACTAAGCTTCATAGCAAAGGAGAAATAAAATCCTTTACAGACAAACAAATGCTGAGAGATTTTGTCACCACCAGGCCTGCCTTACAAGAGCTCCTGAAGGAAGCAATGAACATGGAAAGGAACAACCGGTACCAGCCACTGCAAAAGCATGCCAAATTGTAAAGACCGTCAATGCTAGGAAGAAACTGCATCAACTAACGAGCAAAATAACCAGCTAACATCATAATGACAGGATCAAATTCACACATAACAATATTAACCTTAAATGTAAATGGGCTAAATGCTCCAATTAAAAGACATAGACTGGCAAATTGGATAAAGAGTCAAGACCCATCAGTGTGCTGTATTCAGGATACCCATCTCACATGCAGAGACACATATAGGCTCAAAATAAAGGGATGGAGGAAGATCTACCAAGCAAATGGAAAGCAAAAAAAAGGCAGGGGTTGCAATCCTAGTCTCTGATAAAACAGACTTTAAGTCAACAAAGATCAAAAGAGACAAAGAAAGCCATTACATAATGGTAAAGGGATAATGCAACAAGAAGAGCTAACTATCCTAAATATATATGCACACAATACAAGAGCACCCAGATTCAAAAAGCAAGTCCTTAGAGAACTACAAAGAGACTTAGACTCCCACACAATAATAATGGGAGACTTTAACACCCCACTGTCAACATGAGACAGATCAATGAGACAGAAAGTTAACAAGGATATCCAGGAATTGAACTCAGCTCTGCACCAAGTGAACCTAATAGACATCTACAGAACTCTCCACCCCAAATCAACAGAATATACATTCTTCTCAGCACCACATCACACTTATTCCAAAATTGATCCCATAGTTGGAAGTAAAGCACTCCTCAGCAAATGAAAAACAACAGAAATTATAACAAACTGTCTCTCAGAGCACAGTGCAAACAAACTAGAACTCAGGATTCAGAAACTCACTCAAAACTGCTCAACTACATGGAAACTGAACAACCTGCTCCTGAATGACTACTGAGTACATAACAAAATGAAGGCAGAAATAAAGATGCTCTTTGAAACCAATGAGAACAAAGACACAACATACCAGAATCTCTGGGACACATTTAAAGCAGTGTGGAGAGGGATATTTATAGCACTAAAAGCCCATAAGAGAAAGCAGGAAAGATCCAAAATTGACACCCTAACATCACAATTAAAAGAACTAGAAAAGCAAGAGCAAACACATTCAAAAGCTGGCAGAAGGCAAGAAATAACTAAGATCAGAGCAGAACTGAAGGAAATAGAGACACAAAAAACACTTCAAAAAATCAATGAAGCCAGGAGCTGTTTTTTTTGAAAAGATCAACAAAATTGGTAGACTGCTAGCAAGAATAATAAAAAAAGAGAGAAGAGTCAAATAGACGCAATAAAAATTGATAAAGGGGATATCACCACTGATCCCACAGAAATACAAACTACCATCAGAAAATACTAGAAACACCTCTATGCAAATAAACTAGAAAATCTAGAAGAAATGGATAAATTCCTTGACACATACACCCTCCAAAGACTAAACCAGGAAGAAGCTGAATCCCTCAATAGACCAATAACAGGTTCTGAAATTGAGGCAATAATTAATAGCTTACCAACCAAAAAAAGGCCGGGACCAGACAGATTCACAGCCGAGTTCTACCAGAGGTACAAAGAGGAACTGGTACCATTCCTTCTGAAACTATTCCAGTCAATAGAAAAAGAGGGAATCCTCCCTAAATCATTTTATGAGGCCAACATCAACCTGATAGCAAAGCCTGGCAGAGACACAACAACAAAAAAAGAGAATTTTAGACTAAAATCGATGAACATCAATGCAAAAATCCTCAATAAAATACTGGCAAACTGAATCCAGCAGCACATCAAAAAGCTTATCCATTATGATCAAGTTGGCTTCATCCCTGGGATGCAAGTCTGGATCAACACATGCAAATCAATAAACATAATCCAGCATATAAACAGAACCAAAGACAAAAACCACATGATTATCTCCATAGATGCAGAAAAGATACAAAATTCAACAGCCCTTCACGCTAAAAACTCTCAATAAACTAGGTATTGATGGGATATATCTCAAAATAATAAGAGCTATTTATGACAAACCCACAGCCAATATCATTCTGAATGGACAAAAACTGGAAGCATTCCCTTTGAAAACTGGCACAAGACAGGGATGCCCTCTCTCACCACTCCTATTCAACATAGTGTTGGAAATTCTGGCCAGGGCAATTAGGCAATAGAAAGAAATAAAAGGTATTCAACTAGGAAAAGAGGAAGTCAAATTGTCCCTGTTTGTAGATGACATGATTGTATATTTAGAAAACCCCATTGTCTCAGCCCAAAATCTCCTTAAGCTGATAAGCAACTTCAGCAAAGTCTCAGGATACAAAATCAACATGCAAAAATCACAAGCATTCCTATACACCAATAACAGACAAACAGAGCCAAATCATGAGCGAACTCCCATTCACAATTGCTTCAAAGAGAATAAAAGACCTAGGAATTCAACTTACAAGAGATGTGAAGGACCTCTTCAAGGAACTACAAACCACTGCTCAGTGAAATAAAAGAGGACACAAACAAATGGAAGAATATTCCATGCTCGTGGATAGGAAGAATCAATATTGTGAAAATGGCCATACTGCCCAAGGTAATTTATAGATTCAATGCCATCCCCATCAAGCTACCAATGACTTCCTTCACAGAATTGGGAAAAACTACTTTAAAGTTCATATGGAACCAAAAAAGATCCCGCATTGCCAAGACAATCCTAAGCCAAAAGAACAAAGCTGGAGGCATCACACTACCTGACTTCAAACTGTACTACAAGGCTACAGTAATCAAAACAGCATGGTACTGGTACAAAAACAGATATATAGACCAATGGAACAGAATAGAGCCCCCGGAAATAATACCACACATCTACAACTGTTTGATCTTGGACAAACCTGAGAAAAAAAAAAAGAAATGGGGAAAGGATTCCCTATTTAATAAATGGTGCTAGGAAAACTGGCTAGCCATATGTAGAAAGCTGAAACTTTATCCCTTCCTTACATCTTATACAAAAATTAATTCAAGATGGATTAAAGACTTAAATATTAGACCTAAAACCATAAAAACCCTAGAAGAAAACCTAGGCATTACCATTCAGGCTATAGGCATGAGCAAGGACTTCATGACTAAAACACCAAAAGCAATGGCAACAAAAGGCAAAATTGACAAATGGGATCTCATTAAACTAAAGAGCTTCTGCACAGCAAAAGAAACTACCATCAGAGTGAAGAGGCAACCTACAGAATGGGAGAAAATTTTTGCAATCTACCTATCTGACAAAGGGCTAATATCCAGAATCTACAAAGAACTTCAACAAATTTACAAGAAAAAATCAAACAACCCCATCAAAAAGTGTTCAAAGGATATGAACAGACACTTCTCAAAAGAAGACATTTATGCAGCCAACAGACACGTGAACAAATGCTCATCATCACTGGCCATCAGAGAAATGCAAATCAAAACCATATTGAGATACCATCTCACACCAGTTAGAATGGGGATCATTAAAAAATCAGGAAAAAACAGGTGCTGGAGAGGATGTGTAGCAATAGGAATGCTTTTACACTGTTGGTGGGACTGTAAAGTAGTTCAACCATTGTGGAAGACACTGTGGCAATTCCTCAAGGATCTAGAACTAGAAATACCATTTGACCCAGCCATCCCATTACTGGGCATATACCCAAAGGATTATAAATCATGTTGCTATAAAGACACATGCACACGTATGTTTATTGCGGCACTATTCACAATAGCAAAGATTTGGAACCAACCCAAGTGTCCATCTATGATAGACTGGATTAAGAAAATGTGGCACATATACAGCATGGAATACTATGCAGCCATAAAAAGGATGAGTTCATGTCCTTTGTAGGGACATGGATGAAGCTGGAAACCATCATTCTGAGCAAACTATCACGAGGACAGAAAACCAAACACCGCATGTTCTCACTCATAGGTGGAAATTGAACAATGAGAACACTTGGACACAGGGTAGGGAAGATCATACACCAGGGCCTGTCATGGAGTGGGGGGAGGGAGGAGGTATAGCTTTAGGAGATATACCTAACGTAAATGACGAGTTAATGGGTGCAGAACGCCAACATGGCACATGTATACATATGTAACAAACCTGCACGTTGTGCACATGTACCCTAGAACTTAAAGTATCGTTAAAAAAAAAGAGAGAAAAAAAGAAAACATAGTTACTAGGGAACTATAGGTAAATTTTCTAAAGTCACAGCTGAAAAGCTATGAAGATGGGTTACAACCTGAGGTCTGTAGCTCTCCAAAGTCTGTTTACAATTACAAAGATTTGGATCATGATTTTTCAGGAGGATCTGGAAGCACTTGAAAATGGTTGAGATGGAGAAGATTTGGCTAAAAACAGACAAGGTATCTGTTTTCATTGTAAAAAATTAAAAAAATTTTTTTTTGTTCTATTTAGCTATGGACTTAGCTCCTAGGAAGAGTTTCTTGGAAGCAGATTTTGCTTAATAGTAGGAATTTATTAATAGCCAGAGCTGCTGCACAGAGAAATGCAGAGACTTTGGCAAGCTCTGACCTTCCCAAAATATTCAAGCAGGGCCCAGTGTTCTTCTGACAAGGATGTGGTAAAGGGATCCCCAACGTCAGGTGATGCGCAAGCCCTTACTTTTAAGATCTCCTCAATGCTGAGATTATGCAATCCTAAATTAATATTCACACTGAGTCTTATTGGTTCCTTATTGGGCCAGCCCTCATGTAGAGCCATGTCTTTTCTTTTTTTTTCAACTTTTATTTTAAGTTCAGGGGTACATGTGCAGGATGTGCAGATTTGTTACATAGGTAAATGTGTGCCATGGTGATCTGCTGCACAGATCATCCCATCACCAAGTATTAAGCCCAGCATCCATTCCTATTATTCCTGATGCTTTCCCTCCCTCTACCCCTCCAACAGCCGCCAGTGTGTGTTGTTCTTTCCATTTGTCCATGTGTTCTCATCATTCAGCTCCCACTTATAAGTAAGAAGATGCAGTGTTTAGTTTTCTGTTTCTGCATTAGTTTGCTGAGGATAATGGCATCCAACCCCATCCATGTCCCTGCAAAGGACATGATCTCATTCCTTTTTAGGGCTGCATAGTATTCCATGGTGTATATGTACCACATTTTCTTTATCCAGTCTATCATTGATGGGCATTTAGGTTGATTCCATGTCTTTGCTATTGTGAATAAGTGCTGCAATGAACATACATGTTCATGTGTCTTTATAATAGAATGATTTATATTCCTTTGGGTATATACTCAGTAATGGTATTGCTGGGTCAAATGGTATTTCTGCTTCTAGGTCATTGAGGAATTGCCACACTGTCTTTCCCAATGGTTGAACTAACTTACACTTCCACCAGTGGTATAAAAGTGTTCCCTTTTCTCTGCAACCTCACCAGCATCTGTTTTTTGTTTTTTTTTTTACTTTTAAATAATAGCCACTCTGGTGTAAGATTGTATCTCATTGTGGTTTTTATTTGCATTTCTTTACTGATCAGTGATGTTGAACTTTCATTCATATGTTTGTTGACCACATGTATGTCTTCTTTTTCTTTTTCTTTTTTTATTATACTTTAAGTTCTGGGATACATGTGCAGAATGTGCAGGTTTGTTACATATGTATACATGTGCCATGGTGGTTTGCTGCACCCATCAACCCATTATCTACATTAGGTATTTCTCCTAATGCAATCCTTTCCCCAGCACCCCCACCCTCTGTGACTTTCCTCTCCCTGTGCCCGTATGCTCTCATTGTTCAACCTCCACTTATGAGTGAGAACATGTGGTGTTTGGTTTTCTGTTCCTGTGTTAGTTTGCTGATAAGGATGGTTTCCAGCTTCATCCATGTCCCAGCAAAGGACATGAACTCATTCTTTTTTATGGCTGCATAGTATTCTAGGGTGTATATGTGCCACATTTTCTTAATCCAGTCTATCATTTGGGTTGGTTCAAAGTCTTTGCTATAGTGAACAGTGCTGCAATAAACATGTGTGCATGTCTTTATAGTGGAATTATTTATAATCCTTTACATATATACCCAGTAATGAGATTACCGGGTCAAATGGTATTTCTGGTTCTAGATATCTGAGGAATCACCACACTGTCTTCCACAATGGTTGAACTAATTTACACTCCCACCAACAGCATAAAAGGGTTCCTATTTCCCCACATCATCTCCAGCATTTGTTGTTTCCTGACCTTCTAATGATCGCCATTCTAACTAGCATGAGATGGTATCTCATTGTGGTTTTGATTTGCATTTCTCTAATGACCAGTGATGATGAGCTTTTTTTCATATGTTTGTTGGTGGCATAAATGTCTTCTTTTGAGAAGTGTCTGCTCGTATCCTTTGCCCGCTTTTTGATGGGGTTGTTTGTTTTTTTCTTCTAAGTTTGTTTAAGTTCCTTGTAGATTCTGGATATTAGCCCTTTGTCAGATGGATAGATTGCAAAAATATTCTCCCATTCTGCAGGTTGCCTGTTCACTCTGATGATAGTTTCTTTTGCTGTGCAGAAGTTCCTTAGTTTAATTAGTGGGAATTAGTCAATTTTGGCTTTTGTTGCCATTGCTTTTGGTGTTTTAGTCATGAAGTCTTTGCCCATGGCTATGTCCTGAATGGTATTGCCTAGGTTTTCTTCTAGGGCTTTTATGGTTTTAGGTCTTACGTTGACATCTTTAATCCAGCTTGAGTTAATTTTTGTACAAGGTGTAAGGAAGGGGTCCAGTTTCAGTTTTCTGCATATGGCTAGACAGTTTTCTCAACACCATTTATTAAATAGGGAATCCTTTCCCCACTGCTTGTTTTTGTCAGGTTTGTCAAAGATCAGATGGTTGTAGATGTGTGGTATTATTTCTGAGGCGTCTGTTCTGTTCCATTGGTCTATATATCTGTTTTGGTACCAGGACCATGCTGTTTTTGTTACTGTAGCCTTGTAGTACAGTTCAAAGTCAGGTAGTGTGATGTCTCCAGCTTTGTTCTTTTTGCTGAGGATTGTCTTGGCTATATGAGCTGTTAATTTTTAATTTTTTGTTTTTTTGACAGAGTCTCTCTCTGTCACCCAGGCTGGAGTGCAGTGGCATGATCTCAGCTCACTGCAACCTTTGCCTCCTGGGTTCAAGCAATTCTCCTGCCTCAGTCTCCTGAGTAGATGGGATTACAGGGGTGTGCCACCATGCCACATATGGGCTCTTTTTTGGTTCTATATAAATTTTAAAGTATTTTTTTCTAATTCTGTGAAGAAAGTCAATGTTAGCTTGATGGAGATAGTATTGAATCTACAAATTACTTTGGTTGGTATGGCCTTTTTCATGATATTGATTCTTCCTATCCATGAGCATGAAATATTTTTCCATTTGTTTGTATCCTCTCTTATTTCCTTGAGCAGTGGTTTGTAGTTCTCCTTGAAGCAGTCCTTCACATCCTTTGTAAGTTGTATTCCAAGGTATTTTATTCTCTTTTTAGCAATTGTGAAGAGGAGTTCACTCATGATTTGGCTGTTTGTCTATTATTTGTGTACAGGAATGCTTTTGGCTTTTGCATGTTGATTTTGTATTCTGAGACTTAGCTGAAGTTGCTAATCAGCTTAAGGAGATTTGGGGCCGAGATGATGTGGTTTTCTAAATATACAATCATGTCATCTGCAAACAGAGACAATTTGATATCTTTGTTGGTTTAAGTCTGTTTTATCAGAGACTAGGGTTGCAACTCCTGCTTTTTTTTTTTGCTTGCCTTTTGTTTGGTAAATCTTCCTCTATCCCTTTATTTTGAGCCTATGTGTGTCTCTGCATGTAAGATGGGGCTCCTCAGTACAGCACACTGATGGGTCTTGACTCTTTATCCAGTCTGCCTGTCTGTGTCATTTAATTTTGGCATTTAGCTCATTTATATTTAAGATTAATGTTGTTATGTGTGAATTTGATCCTGTCATTATGATACCAGCTGGTTATTTTGCCAATTAGTTGATGCAGTTTCTTCATAGTGTCGATGGTCTTTACAATTTGGTATGTTTTTGCAGTGGCTGGTACCAGTTTTTCCTTCCCATATTTAGTGCTTCCTTCAGGAGCTCTTGTAAGGCAGGCCTGGTGGTAACAAAATCTCCCAACATTTACTTGTCTGTAAAAGATTTTATTTCTCCTTTGCTTATGAAGACTATTTTGTCTGGATACGAAATTCTGGGTTGAAAATTCTTTTCTTTAAGAATATTGAATATTGGCCCCAACTCTCCTCTGGCTTGCAGGGTTTCTGCAGATAGATCCACTGTTAGTCTTATGTCTAGTCTTCCCTTTGTGGGTAACCCAATCTTTATCTCTGGTTGCCCTTAACATTTTTTCCTTCATTTCAACCTTGGTGAATGTGAAAATTATGTGTTTGGGGTTGCTCTTCTCTATTAGTATTTATGGTGTTCTCTGTATTTCCTGAATTTGAATGTTGGCCAATCTTGCTAGGTTGGGGAAGTTCTCCTGGATAATACCCTGAAGAGTGTTTTCCGTCTTGATTCCATTCTCCCTGTCACTTTCAGGTACACCAATCAAATGTAAGTTTGGTCTTTTCACATAGTCCCATATTTCTTAGAGGCTTTGTTCATTCCTTTTAATTCTTTTTTCTCTAATCTTGTCTTCACACTTTATTTCATTAAGTTGATCCTCAATCTCTGATATCCTTTCTTCTGCTTTATCTATTTGGCTATTGATACTTGTGTATGCTTCACAAAGTTCTCATGCGGTGTTTTTGAGCTCCATTATGACATTTATGTTCTTCTCTAAATTGGTTCTTTTAGTTAGAAATTCATCTAACCTTTTTTCAAGAATCTTAGCCTCCTTGCATTGGGTTGGAACATCCTTCTTTCAGCTCAGAGGAGTTTGTTTTTATCCACCTTCTGAAGCTTCTGTCAATTCGTCAAACTCATTCTCCATCCAGTTTTGTTTCCTTGCTGGTGAGGAGTTGTGATCCTTTGGAGGAGAAGAGCATTCTGGTTTTTTGAATTTTCAGAATTTTAAGCTGGGTTTTCCTCATCTCTGTGGATTTATCTACCTTTGGTCTTTGCTGTTGGTGACCTTTGGATGGGGTTTCTCTGTGGATGTCCTTTTTGTTGATGTTGATGCTATTCCTTTCTGTTTGTTAGTTTTCCTACTTACAGTCAGGGCCCTCTTTTGCAGGTTTCCTGGAGGTCCACTCTAGACCCTGTTTGCCTGGGTATCACCATCAGAGGCTGGAGAACAGCAAAGATTGCTGCCTGTTCCTTTCTCTGGAAGCTTCATGCCAGAGGGGCACCTGGCAGATGTCAGCCGGAACTCTCCTGTTTGAGGTGTCTGTCGACCCCTGCTGGGAGGTATCTCCCAGTCAGGAGGCATGGGGGTCAGGGACCCACTTGAGGAGGGAGTCTTTCCCTTAGCAGAGCTTGAGCACCATGCCAGGAGATCTGCTGCTCTTTTCAGAGCTGGCAGGTAGAAACATTTAAGTCTGCTGAAGCTGTGCCCACAGCTGCCCCTTCCTAAGATGCTCTGTCCCAGGGAGATGGGAATTTTATCTATAAGCCCTTGACTGGGGCTGCCTTTCTTTCAGGGATGCCCTGCCCAGAGAGGAGGAATCTAGAGAGGCAGTCTGGCTATAGCGACTTTGCCAAGCTGTGGTGGGCTCCACCCAGTTTGAACATCCCAGTGGCTTTGTTTACACTGTGAGGGGGAAACCACCTACTGAAGCCTCAGTAATGGCAGACGCCCCTCCCCCCACCAAGCTCAAGCATCCCAGGTTGACTTCAGACTGCTGTACTGGCAGTGAAAATTTTAAGCCAGTGGATCTTAGCTTGCTGGGCTCCACAGGGGTGGGATCTACTGAGCTAGACCACTTGGCTCCCTGGCTTCAGCCCTTTTCCCAGGGGAGTGAATGGTTCTGTCTCACTGGCTTTTCAGGTGCCACTGGGGTATGAAAAAAAACTCCTGCAGCTAGCTTGGTGTCTGCCCAAATGGCTGCCTAGTTTTGTGCTTGAAACCCAGTGCCCTGGTGGCATAGGCACCTGAGGGAATCTCCTGGCCTTCAGTTTGTGAAGTCGGTTGGAAAAGTGTAGTATCTGTGCCAGAGAGCACCATTCCTCATGGCACAGTCCCTCACAGCTTCCCTTGGCTAGGGGAGGGAGTCCCCTGTCTTCTGCGTTGATCTTGCTGGGAGCTGCAGACTGGCCATCTTGTCAGCCACTTGTGTCTTCTTTTGAGAAGTGCCTGTTTATGTTCTTTACCCACTTTTTAATGGGATTGTTTGTGGATTCCAACAGCATATCAAAAAGCTTATTCATCAGGTTCAAGTAGGCTTCATCCTGGGAATGCACGGTTGGTTCTACACATGCAAATCAATACATGGGATTCATCACATAAACAGAACTAAAGACAAAAGCCACATGATTATCTCAATAGATGAAGAAAAGGCTTTTGATAAAATTCAACATCCCTTCATGTTAAAAACTCTCAGTAAACTAGGTACTGAAGGAACATACCTCAAAATAATAAAAGCCATATATGGCAAACCCACAGTCAATGTCATATGGAATGGGCAAAAGCTGCAAGAATTCCCCTTGAAAACTGGCACAAGACAATGATGCCCTCTCCATCACTCCTATTCAATATAGTATTGGAAGTTCTGGCCAGGGCAATCAGGCAAGGGAAAGAAATAAAGCATATTCAAATAGGGAGAGAAGAAGCAAAAGTATCTTTGTTTGCGGATGACATGATCCTATATCTAGAAAACCTCACCATCTCAGCACAAAAGCTTCCTATGCTGATAAGCAACTTCAGCAAAATCTCAGGATATCAAATCAGTGTGCAAAAATCACTAGCATTCCTATATACCAACAACAGGCAAGCAGAGAGCCAAATCATGAATGAACTCCCATTCCAAATTGCTAGAAAAAGAATAAAATACTTAGGAATACAACTAACAAGGGAAGTGAAGGACCTCTTCAAGAACTAGAAACTACTGCTCAAAGAAATCAGAGAGGAAACAAACAAATGGAGAAACATTCTATGCTTATGGATAGGAAGAATCAATATTACGAAAATGGCCATATGCCCAAAGTAATTTGTAGATTAAATGCAAATCCCATTAAACTACCATTGTCATTCTTCACAGATTTTGTTTTGTTTTGTTTTTTGAGACAGGATCTCACTCTGTTGCCCAGGATGGAGTGCAGTGGTGCCATCATGGTTCACTGCAGCCTCAACCTCCCAGGTTCAAGTGATCCTCCTGCCTCAGCCTCTCAAGTAGCTGGGACTACAGGCACCTGTCACTATGCCAGGCTAATTTTTGTATTTTTTTTTGTAGAGACGGGGTTTTGCCATGTTGGCCAGGCTGGTCTTGAACTCCTGGTCTCAAGCAATTCACCTGCCTGAGCAGGGGATCCATGCTCCAAAAGTGCTGGCATTACAGGCATGAGCCACCATATCCAGCCTAAATGAGGACTTTTCTAATCTCAGGTGATAGAAAGCCTAACTCAAACTAGCTTAAACAAAAAAATAATAAAAATGGAAATAGATAAATATGCAGGAAAATATTGGCTTAAGCAACCGATAAGTCCAGAGATGGTCATGACTAGAAATACCACAGTGAGAAGCCACCAGATCCAGAGGTACAAATCAGGATCTGATGTCCTTCTTTTCATCTCTCAGCTCTGCCCCATCTTTACTGGTCAACTCTCCAACAGGCTTTCCTCTTATAAGAGCTTGTAGCATCACAAGGCTGCCAGAATTCTAGGGGTGACATCCTTCCAAGTTCAAAACCACCAGGAAAAACAATAGCAACAACAAAAAGCTAAACTGAGTGTGCTGATCCCAACATTCTCATCAAGTCCTATGACTCACTTTCATAAAGCTGGCTCAGGTACCTATTACTATGTCCAGAGAAATGGAGTGGTCCGATTGGCTTGGCTTAGGCCGATTTTAAATTCCCAGGAGCCCACCCAGAACATGTTGACAGAAGTAGGGGAAAAATGGATCTTTTTACTCTTTCAGAGAGCATTGCTAAGGACCTACTATGTGAATAGAACATTATGTTGAGCACCACAAAGATGACTGAAAAATCAAAACTGTTGGGTTTGACAAATAAAGAAAAAGGAGATTCATTTGCCATGAATGCAATTTCAGAAGTGGCTTAGAATCATCATTCCAGCTTTGTATTAAAAAAAAAACCTTACTTTTCTTATACTATGAAATCAAGAGAACCACTCACTGATTCTCAACTGGGGCAATTTTACCCAGTCCTCACCTCCCACCCTGCCCCCACCTTTGGGGGACATTTGACAATGTCTGAAGACATCTCTGGTTGTCACAACTATTGGTATCTTGTAGGTAGAGGCCAGGGTGCTGCTAAATATCCTACATTTAATTCACAGAACAAGACCTTACAACAAAGAATTACCCAGCCCAAAAGTTCAGCAATGCTGAGGTTGAGAAACCCTGCTCTAACTCAACGCACATGTAAACATGCTTTTGCAATGTCTGGAGCCTTCCAGTTATAGGTGAGACCTTTGTACTGTAATAGCCAATAGCACTACAGTACAGCTTTAAAACAGACATTGTATGCCACAGTCTTGGTAGGAAAGAAGAGTAGAGTACCAGGCCTGGGTTCTGGCTCATCCAAAGGCACTACTAGTAATTGTTCACAGGTGCTTAATCACATACTTTTTTTTTTTTTCATTGTTTTTCAACTATCCCCAGCTGGAACTCATGCCACATTACCTTTCAGCTTCCATCCTGATCATGAAACAATCAGTAACCCAGAATCACTAGAAATTCATACCTGCTGGAAACTATCTGGATAGCTAATAAATTGCACAGGGTTTCTGTCAAACACATATCTCTAATTGGTCAAGAGACCTAACTTTATTTCAAAACTATTTGCTTGCATCTTAGATTGGTGTTCCAGATGTCAAGGACAGCATCCTGTTGACGATCTGGGAACCATGCCAAAAATAACGGCTGAAAGCACTCTAAGGAATTGACTTCACGCTCTCTGCATTGGGCTAGTTGGCCAGTGCCAGTGGTCGTGTTAGGATTATAATTGAATTTGTGCTGTACAATCAGACTTCACGGTCCAAAAACTTCATCAGCCTACAATGAAGCTCTTCCTGTATTGTGTTAGCAAGTTTGAAGCAGCCCCACAGACTGGAGGGTAGAACATGAAAGAATGTGATTGGAACTGTATTATTTCAAGCCAACACTGCCTCATTTTGAATTAAAAAAAAAATCACTTTGAGGTCATGTGCGTTCAAAAACTCCAACACAATCATTTTATTTATCCAGTTTTGTCAACAAGGAAGCACATAAACCAATCATTTGACCAAATCAGCATTGATTTTTCTTCAACCAGTTGTTCTCAGCCTTGACTTCACATTGGAACCACTTATGGAGCTTTTATAAACCTGGTGTCCAGGCCACCTGCTAGACCAATCAAATAAGAATTTCTGCAAGTGGATCGGGAATCAGTATGTTTAAAGCTCTCCTCGTGATTCAAAAGTGCCCCTCCCCACATTTTCATACTTCACACTTTATGTTCCAGGTATAGTGAATGACTTAAGGGGGTTTAAACTATAAGCATGGCCTGAGCCACACCACCAGAGAAGGAGGAAGGAAGGGAGGAAGGGAGGATACAGGGAAGAAGGAAGGGAGGGAAGAAGAGATCAAGGGAAGGAGGAAAGAAGAAAGGAAGACAGGAAGCAGGAAGAACAGAAAGGAAATTGTCTCAGACCATTGCTGTAGGCTCATTATACTTGAAGTTGGGGTTTCATTTACATATAACTTCCTCTCCACTAACAATAAAGAAGTAGATCTTCAGTTCTCTTGTGCAGCAATAACTCTGGAATGTAAAAGTGGTTTTCTACAGTTTATGCAATTGGAAAAGAAAATCATAAATACTTCAGACCAGAGAATGTCGCCAATGTTGGAATAGACAATTTTCTGTATTATTACCTGTTTGCCCAGCTAATAAAAATATTCAGAGACAGCCAAATAGTCAGTGTGGTGGTGGAGGCCAGGGGAGAGACTTCTCAACTTCATGTTAGCCCATTTAGCAAAGCTCTAATAACTTCCAGACCTTTAAGTCAGGCTTAAAAATAGACCACAGCTCTCTTATGAGTCCTAGGCCTCTCTAGGGTCATGGGAGTCCATTGACAGCACCACCCCCTAAGCTCAGATATTCCTAAAGAAATGGAACGTAAAGAGGTAGGGTACACTTCCTTCCTCTCCAGTGCTAGAGAGTTCTCCTTCAGCAATTAGCCTCTTTGCAGGAATTAAAACTACACTTAAAAACGTCGTAAATTCTCCCTGAGTTATGTTTTTGCAAGCTTAAGTTCCTAATACAAACTGTTTCCTGAAATGAATGACCAGCTGGAGAGAATATATTTTGGATTCTGCAGTCATGAAGGCCACATGTCCATCTCAGCCTAGCTCCCCTTCTTCCTATGTGCTTCTTAAAGCTTCTGATGTCTCATCACTAAATTACTCACTGTCATTCCCAGTGCAGACAGGAATGTTTGGGATCTCTTCAAGCAGGGAAGGGAGGTGGATGTCAGGGCTGATGAGGAGAGGTGTGGGGCAGGAGTTCTACTTGGCTGAGCCCTCCCACCCACAGTGAGTTTCATGTTTATACTTTCAACTTTCTCTCCAAATCATCAACTCCGAAGAGTCACAGAAATGAACGGGCAGAATTCAAAGATGACGTTGCATTACATCAACTTACTACATACCCCATTGGCAATCTACAGTGCCTGTAGTGCACTATGAATTAATACTTTTATAAATCCTGAATTGCATCATTACATGGCATTGCTTTTTTATGGGTTAAATGTGTTAATCTATTAAATGTAAACATTTAAAATATACAATTTCTTAAAACACATTTGGATATGCCTGTAGTGTTAATAAACTGAAAACTCTGTAGTGGTCAAGGTCTCACTTAAATTCCGAGAGGCCAAGGTAACACAGCATATAAGGAGATGGTCATTGCAGACCTCCTAGAGGGAGAGAGGTACTCGATGTGGCCTCCTTTCTGCTCGGCTGGGGGAGAGGAGTGGTAGCTCTTTGATCTCCTACTTGCTGACAGAGCCACATTTGGCTCTCCCTGAAGCTGGCATAAAGGAGAGGCTAAATCCCTTTTGAGTGGCTCCTCCCCAACAGAATGCAAACAGATGGGCCTGGTGGGGAGAAAAGCCCCTCAGGAGAGAGGACTGTTGAATAACTCTGCCTGTGGGCTGCTGCCTCACGCCTCCCCTGGTGAGTTACAGAGGCTGAGTTCAAAGGAAACACATGAACAGCTCATCCACTCTTTAGGATTCAAGTGTCATTATCTTGAGAAGCTGAAGTATACCTAGACCTTGAATTGAAGACCTTTAAGCATGTATCTGTGAGTTGTTTCTCAGATGATAATTGAAGGTGGACAATTCTTTTCTGTGTCCTAGCAGCCTGAGTAGAGTACTGGTGATAGAAAGAGGAGAATGAGGCAGTTAGGCTAAATAATAAAAAAGAGTCAGTTCTACACTGGTTGTGATAATGGAATCAGAGATGGCATGTTCCTTTCCTATTGCTGTTGCAACAAATGACCACAAATTTAGTGACCTAAAACAACACAAATTTATTATCTTAGAGTTCTGGAGGACAGAAGTCCAAATGGGTCTTACTGCACTAAAATCAAGTTGTCGGCAAGGCTGGATTCCTTTGGAAGCTATAGGGGAGATCCTGTCTTTCTTGCATTCCTCGCATTCCTTGGCTAGTGGCTGCTTTCCTCCATCTTCACAGCCAGCAAGGATGGGCCAGGTCTCACACTACATCACTGTGGTTCTATCTTCTGATTCCCTCTTCCACATTTAAGGGCCCTTGTAATTACATTGGGCCTACCCAATAACCCAGAATAATCTCCCTTATTTATAAGTCAGCTGATTAGAAGCCTTAATTCTGTTTCCAACCTTAATTCTCTCTTTACCATGCAATCTAATGTATTCACATGCCCTGGGAATTAGGATGTAGATGTCTTTGGGGGGGTCAGGATTCTGTCTATAACAGATGACATGTATTAATTACAACTGGAGATCAAGCTGTCCTTTATTAACAGACATTTATTGAACACTAATTTGCCCCAGGGATATAAAGAAGAATTAAGAGTAAAAAGAAAAAAGCCATACAGGGCTCCAAAAATGCTGGGATTATAGGCGTGAGCCACAATGTCCAGCCATTCTGAGGATTTTAGATGAAATAATGTGTGTAGAGTAGGAAGCAAAATCAGACCTCTAGGAAACTTTAGTTTCCTTTCTCCTCCACCAGTCTTCACAGTGGAGAAAGAATGGAGCTGTCATCTGCTATGTTGAACTTTGATCTTTACCCTCAATAATCATAGTTAACAAGACAGTTGTCATCAAGAACTTAATCACAGAACCACATTGTGATCTGAACATGGATTCAGGCCTCCCATAAACCTCTAAAACAATCTTATCTGGATCATTTGAGGTCAGGAGTTCAAGACCAACTTGGCCAACATGGTGAAACCCTATCTCAACTAAAAATACAAAAATTAGCCAGGTGTGGTGATGTGTGCCTGTAGTCCCAGCTACTCAGGAGGCTGAGGCAGGAGAACCTCCCGGGAGGTGGAGGTTGCAGTGAGCCGAGATCAGGCCACCGCACTCCAGCCTGGGCAAGAGAGCGAGACTCCATCTCAAAAAAAAAAGAAAAGAAAAGAAAAGCCATACAGGGTCCACCAACTCCATTCTCCAGGAACTTCTGATGACAGTGATGGGGAGCTTCAAAGTATTTGGCTACAAACCTTGGGTGGTTTGTAAGAACTAAGCAAAGAGCTTGGCAAAATGAACACTTAAATTATTTTAATCCTTATTTTTCTTCTTTAAAGGGTGAAGATTTTCTTCTTATGTCAAAAGTTCCTCCTTCATTCATCTGCTTGAAACAAAATCAGCTCGTCAGTGCCTTTTGGATTTTGGGGAAGGTTCACTTCATTTTTCCTAGACAGAGCCCATCACTCTGCCAACCCCAGCATGTCCTCAAGGTGTCATTCACTGCTGATCACAGTCCTCTCCCCACACTTTCAGATGTGCCTGGTAGATTTCTGCTTTAAGATGCTAAGATTGGCTGGGTGAGGTGGCTCATTC
This sequence comes from Pongo abelii, assembly GCF_028885655.2. Lineage (NCBI taxonomy): Eukaryota > Metazoa > Chordata > Mammalia > Primates > Hominidae > Pongo > Pongo abelii. The sequence goes on from NC_071988.2 coordinate 66,846,727, forward strand.
CTGTAATCCCAACACTTTGGGAGGCCAAAGAGGGAGGTTCCCTTGAGCCCAGGAGTTTAAGACCAGCCTGGGCATCATAGAGACATCCTGTCTCTACAAAAATAAAAATTAAAAAATGAGCCGGGCATGGTGGTGCATGCCTGTAGTCCTGTTTACTCAGGAGGCCAAAGCAGGAGGATCACTTGAGCCCAGGAATTTGAGAAATTTCTGAGTTGTTGGCTTATTGAAATTGGCTTATTGAATATTCTTAATATCATTTCTTTGGATACAAAATATGTTCCCAGGAGAATTGGTCCAATAAAATAAAATGAGAGGCCAATGTTATGATTCGTGAGATAAACGCTTGGCAAACACAGCCATCACCAGCATCAGAAAGCCTGGCATCTCTTGTACAAGTTCTGGAGAAAATTAGAGCTTAAGAAAAGCTAAGTCCAAGCCTGCTTTTCCTAAACATTGTAGATTTGCATATGCTTGTGTGTACACACCACACACACACACCACACACACACACACAACACACACAGCACACACACAGCACACACACACACCACACACACCACGCACCACACACACACACCACACACACACACCCCACATACTCCACACACCACACACATACACCACACACACCACACACACACCACACACACCACACGCACCCCAAACACCCCCCACACCACACACACCACACCACACACACACTCACACACACCACACCATACACCACACACACCACATACACCACACACCCCCTACACACCACACGCACACCCCACACGCCCCACACACCACACACACACCCCCCACATACACCCCACACACCCCACACACACCACACACTCCACACACTCCACACACACCACACCACACACACACACCCCACACACCACACCACACACACCCCACATACCACATACACCACACACCCCCCACACACAGCCCACACACCACACACACCCCACACACACACCCCACACACCACACACCCCACACACACACACCCCACACACCACACACACCACACACCAAACACATACACTACACACCACATACAACCCCCACACACCCACACCACACACATCCCACACACAACACACACAACACAGACACACGCCACATGTGCCACACACACACATCAAACACACCACACACACCCCACACAGCACACACACACCCCACACACCACACACACACACCACATCACACACAACACACCATGCACACCACACACACCACACACCCCCACACACACACCACACAACCCCCACACACACCACACACACACCACCACACCACACACCACACACCCACACACACCCCACACACTCACCACACACATAGAACCACACCACACACACAACACACACCACACCACACACATACAACCACACCACACACAACACACCACACACATGCAACCACACCCCACAACACACACACATGCCACACACACATACAACCACACCCCACACAACACACACACAGACACACCACACACACACACAAGCACATCACACACACAACCACATCCCACACCCTACACACACACACCACACACACACACCACACACACACCACATGCCCCCACCCAACACACACTCCACACACTGTTTTAAACAGTACCCAGGATTTGTATTTATCACATAATACTGGCTAATTTGTGTTTATCACGTATGGTAAGACAGACATGGAAATGACTGTCAAGAAGAAAGATCTTTTTTTTTTTAAAAAAAAAAAAGGTGGGATCTCCCTCTGTCACCCTGGCTGGATGCAGTGCTGCAATCACGGCTAACTTCAGCCTCGATCTCCTGGACTCAAGCAACCCCCACCCGGCCTCAGCCTCCTGAGTAGCTGGGACTACAGGCATAAGCCACCTCACCCAGATAATTTTTTTTTTATTTTTTGTAGGGACAATGTCTGGCCATGTTGCCCAGGCTGGTCTCAAACTCCTGCACTCAAGTGATCCTCCTGCTTTGGCCTCCCAAAACTCTGGGATTATAAGCATGAGCCACCATGCCCAGCCTGGAAGAAGTTTGTATAGGCACAGATCCCTAGATGCAGGAGGCACAGCACGCCACGCAGGGCCACCTGGGGAAGCACCCAGATCAACCAGGAGGCACAGGGAATGAGGGGGAAATGTGAGCAGGAGGTTTTCTTGTGTTTTTTTTTCAGGAAGGAAAGGGCAAGGTAAACTAGTTTAGGATTAGCCAGTCTAAATAATTTTAGGAAGCTATGGGACACAAGGGCTTTCCCCAGTTGTCTGGTACCAGGGCCTGGGATGATGAAGGCAGGTAGACAGTGGCTTGGTGTGGGCAAGTCCAGTAGAGGGTGTGGAGTCTGGATTGGTTGGTTTGCATTTCAAAGGCAGGCTCCTTGACCAGTTGTTTGCTATCTCTAGGAATTAGCTAACCCTGGGAAGGCGGTTTCTCCAGGGTCAGCAAGGCTCAGATGTCAAATCATCAGAATACGGCAAATAAAAAAAAAAAAGATGAACACACACACACACACACACACACACACACACACACACAGAGCAATGTCATCAGAGCTGGAACATTTTGCAGCATAATAGCATACACCAGGCAGCTGTTTAGTTTCTGGGCTGTTTTGTGTTTCTTCTATAGGCTGCTTTTTCCCCTAACAGTGACAGTCTCAGTAGTGAATGTTGCTGCCTTGTCTCTGCATATACATATTGTTCCTATCACTGGCTAGTGATGGAAGGGGAGGGGAGCAGGGGCTGAGCTTTGCAGGGTCTTCCAGGAGCTGCCTCAGCACTGAGAGAACAGTGAGATCTCAACTTGGTGTTAAGTCTGACAGGAAAGAAAAAAGGCCCCAAGACTGATGAGAATGCTGATGATAGCAATTCCTTAAATCATCAGTATAAAAAGTTTGAGAGCTTAGTAGACACATATTTTCTCAATATCCTCAAGAGGCAAATAAGGGGTATAGGGCAGCCTTTGTCTTTGTTTGCCCAGCACTCACCTCCTTGGCACTTTCTGGTAACATACTTGATCGACACCTCCCGAGCCGCATCATCCCCACCACCAAGGTGGGCTTGGGACCCAGGCTAGGCCAATCTTAATGTTCCAAACTCCTGGCCACCTGGACCTTCACCCAAGCTGGAACAGCCCCAGTCCTCTCCTGGGATTTCTCTGCTGGTAACTTCTGGATTCACAGAACTAAAATTAAAAATAATAACAACATATTTGCTGCTTGATGAGTAGGTGCTGGGCACACCTAAAGCGCTTTACATGGGTTATTTCCTTAACTTGATCTTCACAACCAATCTAGAAGTGCTATTATTATCCCTATCATAAAAAAAGAAGAGCCAGGTGCAGTAGCACTCACCTGCAGTCCCAGCTACTCCAGAAGCCAAGGCGGGAGGATCCCTTGAGCCCAGGAGTTCGAGACCAGGCTGGGCAACATAGAGATACTGTGCCTCAAAAAAATTAAAAAGAGGACAAAGGCAAAAGACAGTTAAGGAATTCGCTCACGGTCAAGCTAGTGAGTGGTGGAGTCAGGCAGTCTCCTGAATCTCTCAGCTCTTAACCATTATGAATATTTTCTCTGGAGCTGCTGGCAGCTGCATTCCCTGCTGTTTGGGAAAAGTTGATATACGTAGAAGGAAATAAATTGTTTCCACTAGGAATTGTATTCAGCTGCATATAATAGAAAACCCAGATAACAAAGGCTTAAACAAGATTTAGGGGTTTGTTTTTCTTTTATATAATATGAAGTATAGAAATAGGCAGTTAATGGCTACAATGCAAGATTTCAATGTCATCGGGGATGCAGGCTCCTTCTTAAGCTTCCTCTTTAGTGCATGATTTCCATCATCAAGGCTGGTTCATCATCCAAGACGGCTATTGGAGCACCAGCCATCAGGTTAGATTCCAAGCAGGAAACAGAAAGAATGAAGAAAGGGGGAAATGGTGGTTCTCCTGACATTGACAACTCTTAAAGCCCCACCCCACAATGTCTGCTTATATCTCACAGACCACTCTGGATTGAAGGGAACTTGGAAATACAGTCTCATGGTGGCATTTCTAAGGAAGAGAGGGAGGATGAGTAGCAACTTTCAGACTCTGCTGCAAACACAGATTATGTTTTAACAAGGACACTAATGAGCTAGATTCCTTTTGTCCAACTCACTAACTCATAAACTCCATGGACTTTTTTTTGTTTGCTCATCTTTGCTTGTGCTTTCCTCTCTGCCTAGAGTACTTTTCTTCACTCTTCAGTCTAATGAACTCCTATTTGTCGTTCAAAATCCTACTTAGATGTCACTTCCTTTGAGAATCTCCAGTTTCCTAGGATTCCCCAAACAAATTTTTTACTCTTTATCCTTTCTCTTTTAGGTATTTCTATTCATTTAATTATAATCATAGATTGTTACTTATTTGTTTTTGTGTCTGTCTCCCTGGCTAGACTGTGAGCTCACCAGCAGGGGCTGAGCCTTATTTATTTCTGTATCCAGTGCTAGGTACATAGTAAGTGCTCGTGAATGTGGTTGAATTTTAAAATGAATCGAGTCAGATATTAGCTCCCATTTTATACTAGTTTTCCCTGAGCTTATGACCCTATGTTACTGTTTTCCTCACTCAGACATTTTTGCTCTTCAAGGAATTGTGTTAAATCTTACAATGCTCAAGTTGCTCCATTCACATGAGCAAGTAGGTCCAAAATTCTGAAAGCTTCAAAGTGTGATGCAGGAAATCCACTTTCCTCTTTGCACCCTGGCTATTTTTATTAGCTCCTCATTCTTCTGAAGTATCAGAACCTGCAAAAATGAGAAATGTGTCTTTAAGCAGTAACAGATAAGAATTTTAACTAAAACTCTCTATCTGGTCCAGGAAAATAAAGTGGATATGATTGGATCAGAAAAGTTATGTGAGCGACTCCTTATCTCTACACCAGATCGGCAAACTCTGAGCTCTGCTGGAGCCTGTGGACTGTGATTGGGGAGCTTTTGTGGGTGGAACGGAATTTTGAATGAGTGTGTTGGCCACATTGAGGGAAGGTGGGCAGGATGCCTGGATCTGAGATGGTTCATTTACAAGGTTACTGGACTTAGTTCCTGGATTGAATTTTATATGATTGATTGAGGCCCAGCTTTGGAGTTAGATAGACGAAGGTTTGAGTGATGGTTTGGCCAATTACTAAGACGTATGAGCTTGGGCACAATCTTTACTGGACCTCAGTTTTCTCATGTGTAAAATGAAGATGATGATACTTACAAGGTACCTGCTGGGATGCAATGAGCTTATCCCTTTAAAGTATTTTAAGGGACACATAACTGGAATATGCCAAACAGTGTCAATGTCCTTCTCTCCTATTTGAAAGATGTGGGTCAAGAGAGGCAGAGATTATCACTCCATCCCTTTCTTACCACCTTTGCAGGAAAAAGATTAGTTCTGTCATCATGTAGAACCAGTGTAGGCACTTTCATTCATTTAACAAATATTATTTGATGAATATTTAGTTATGAATTTAGGGACTAGCATCCCTTTTCTCAATGAACTCACAATCTAGACAGAAAGACACATGGGTAAGGGGTTAGGTTTTTATCCGAAGGGCAATAGAGAGCCATTGAAGAGAGACTCATACATACAGAGGGTGGAGAGTGAATTGGGGGCAGAGAGAGCTGATGGAGATGCAGGTAAGTGATGTTTGTAGCCTGACAGAGGAGTTGCAGGGGAAGAGTTGTGAAAGAAGAAGAGCAGCTAAAGCAGATGTGCTGATTTAAGACATTTGAAAGAGGTAGAATTGTCACAACTGGATAGATTGGATGTAAAGGAGATGAGGAAGGAGAGGAAATTTACAGTCTTTTACTGTAGACTGGGAATACAAGGGAAGCAGCCTGTATGGGAGCTGAGAAGAAGCAGGGATGATAAATTCTACTTGAGACATTGAGTTTGAGACACCTATGAGACCTCTGAAAAGAGAAGTCTAGCAGGCAAAGGGATGTGCAGTTCATAAACACAGTAGAGAGATGTAGACTAGAGGCTGGGAGTTGGGAGTCAAAATATAGATGGCAAATGATCTGAAGAGATTATGCAAGAAGAAGGTATAGAGGCCAGGTGCAGTGGCTCACATCTGTAAATCCCAGCACCTAGTGAGGCTGAGGCAGGGGGATTGCTTGAGGTGAGGATTCAAGATCCACATGGGCAACAAACCCTGTCCCTACAAAAAAATAAAAAGTCAAAACATTAGCCAGGCATGGTGTTGCATGCCTGTAGTCCCAGTTACTTGGGAGGCTGAGGCAGGAGGATTGCTTGAGCCCAGGAGTTTGAGGTTATAGTGAACTATGATCATGCCACTGCACTCTAGCCTGGGTAACAGAGGTGACCCTGTCAATAAGAAAATAAATAAAAAGGAAGATGTAGGTTGGCTAAGGCTTTGATTAGAAAACTTAAAAAAATTTTTCTTTATGGAGTTTAATTATGAGGTTAAGTATGTCTTTGAGGCCTAAGGTTGTGTGGCTAAAATGTGAGCAGAGGGTAAGCCACAAACTCAGGGATAGGAATCTGCCACAGGCTTTATACATAACTGATTCTATAGTTATGTCTATGATTCAGAGACAGTGGCTGTCCCCTGGTTCTCTGGGAACCTCTTCCCCAAACATATTTTGGTTTGACTAATATTTAGAGAAAGGCCAGAGATGTGGCTGAGCAGATGCACAACAAATATAACTGTCTCCCTGACCCAGATTTTCACAAAGAAATTTAAGGTGCAGATGAATGTGGACACTGGCTATGAGGACAGGACTTCATCTTCACTTGAAGACAAGCTGGTCCTGCTAATAAAATTCCTATAAAGGTACAATCTTGTTCATCCTGCTATCTTCCAATTAGGTTTCTGGGTTTGAATATTCAATTCAGTATGTCCATGGCATGTGTCTCATAGGTGCATGATATTCGTTCTTCCTGGGCATTTCATCATATGAAGAGTACACAGGCAAGTCCCCTTGACAGGAGCAGCATCTCTCACCTTGAACTGCACATAATTTTGAGATATCCTCTGGGATCAGATTACACCCCAAGATATCTACTACAAGCAGATGGATCTGGCTCCAGTTGCTGTCTTCTTGCCCAAAGGAATCTGTATGGGACCGGGAGTGGTGGCTCACACCTGTAATCTCACCACTTTGGGAGGCCAAGGCAGGTGGATCACCTGAGGTCAGGAGTTCAAGCCCAGCCTGGCCAACATGGTGAAACCCTGTCTCTACTAAAAACACAAAAAATTAGCCAGGCCTTGTGGTAGGTGCCTGTAAACCCAGTTACTCAGGAGGCTGAGACAGGAGAATCACTTGAACCCAGGAGGTGGAGGTTACAGTGAGCCAAGATTGTGCCATTACACTCCAGCCTGGGCAACAGAGCAAGATTCTGCCTCAAAAAAAAAAAAAAAAAGGGGGGAAATCTGTGTGGGCATTTTCACAGATAGCCATATATCTAATGGATGCAAATCTTAACATATATAAGTCACTGAGGTAGCTGTCTAAGAAAGCTCACAATGGCAGGCCTATTCACAGAAGTATCTCAAATCCACTATAAGGAAATACAATTTATTATCGACATAGAGTCACAACCTCATATGACTATGTAGTGGTCAAAAGCACTGACTGTGGTGCTAGACTTATCAGTTTCTATCTGTGGTTGTATACAGATATTAGATGTGACCTTACATATAGGTAAAATCTGTAAAACAGTCTGTAAAATGGAAATAATAATCTAACCTGTAAAATGGAAATAATAATCTTACCCACCTCATTGGGTCATTGTGAGAATTAAATATATGTAGTTTTACAGTGCCTAGTACATAGCAAATATTCAATAAATATTGGGTATTATTATTTCTGTTACTATTTCTAGATCCTTTCTAGAAGAAAGAGTGTGTACTCAAACTTGTCTCAGTCTCACGTAGGGCATCCAAGGAAAACAGCAACACAGATGTGGAATTAATTAAGAAAAGGTGCATGGAAGTATGTCATAGATCAACTTAGAATAGCTGGAGTTGCACACGACCCACACAAAATCCGATTGGTGATGTCCTGCACAAGCTAAGACCATGGGTGTATTGTGAGAGGGCCCAGAGCACTACTTAGAGTTGAGTTAGCTCTGATCAACCACATTCTAATGACCTGGGCACAAATGAGTCAAAAACACATGGACTAGATTTCCCTTAGAATACATATGGGTTTAAAAACTAAGAGGAAAGGGTGTTTGCCAAAATGCATTTCGTAATAATCACTGTAATAACAAATGGTTCAGTAAGCCAGAAACATCAATGGATCATCTGTGATGCTCATTAAACCCATGAGACAACAGGTTGAAATACTCAGGAAATACTTAGAAAGAGATCAAAGAGGCTCTGTCTCATTAGTGCTTGAAAGTTGAAACATGAATAGATTGGGGAAGGAAAAAAGAAGATATTTCTTTACTCTGGTGAGGAACTGGCACCAAGAAGGAGGAAAAAGGATAGGTTGAAAGGTGAGAACTTTGCTTCTCAGGATCAAAAGCAAGATTGCATCTTAAGAGACTGGATCCTCCTCCTAGTCTTCTTAGTTAGCCACTGCTGCACCTGATCCTATTCCTTCGCCCACTCCCTAACCCTGTTTTCTTGATATAATGTCTTCTCAGGCCCCTTGCCATTATGAACATCAATACGCATTTTTTTAGCAGAAAACAGGGACTTGCATCCTCTTACTGTCTACTAAGCAAATATCATGTCTAAATTAGAAACAATAAGTTAGGTATTTGAAGATTTGCAAGAGAAGAATGTTGAGGAAGAAAAAAAAAACTTTTGTGATAATATAAAACACGTGCCTTTGTAAATTGAATGCTTCCTTGAAGAGAGCTGAAAAATGCATATTCAGACAGGAACATTTCAACAAGGCTGTTCTGGACTAATCTCCTGCTGTGGCAGTCAACAGCAGTTTTGGCTAATGAGCTTTGACAGGATCAGAAATATTAAAGTGTATTAGAGATGTGCCAAATTCCTATTTGACTGAATTATAAATATCTGGTTAGAAAAAAATCAATATTTATCCAAAGCCAAGTATCTCAATCAGAGAACATGCTTCCAGAAAACAACACTAAATGTAAATTTTTATTGTAATGATTATTATGACTTTATTATTAAACCTTTTATTAGCTAAGTTTTACAAGTTTGCTATTAAAATAAAAGAGCAATAATTTCTGAGTTTTGTCAGCTGGTAGACTGCTCCCGCTGTCACTTAACTGCCTGTTGGCTGTACTAAATAGTCACTCACTTTAAACTGATGGCAGATCAGTAGCGAGAATTTTTCTAGGTACTTTCTTTTTCTCTAGCACTTCCTTGTTTTCATCAGAGTTTATAATTTTCTTTCTTACATCTGGATCCAAGATTTACCATGGATGCTGCTGTACTTGATTATGAGGGTTTTCCTCCCTGTAAAATTTTGAGATAGAAAAGTTGACATTCTGCTTTTAATTCATTCACAGAAACTCTAAAAATTCCTTTTCTTAAAAGAATCATAGCCTGAATGAGATTAAATTACTCAAAATTAAATAGTTGATTTAAGGTTATTTTGTTTAAAGTTAGGAATGCTAGTACTCAAAATGATTTCACAAACACTCAAATTGTCATGAAAACAGACCTCTATTATTATGCCTTGTATTACAATTTTCAGTTTTATAAGCATGTGTTGGCTAGAAAAGGACATAATGCTCTCCCTTAAGTCATCTAGCTAACACAGTCTCTTAATGTTTCTATAATAGTGAACCAATTTACCTATTTAACAGAAATTCTTATTGTTTTTAATACATAGAATAAACACCTTTTACAATAATCAGAAATTATTGCAATATCATATGCTTGTAATTAATAAGTGTATACATACTTCAAATAAATAATATAATTTAAATATATTAACACACAAAGATTTTTACTCCAAGTTACATCAAGAATGCTCACCTCCACTTGAAAGTCAGTATTCAGACATGAATTAATTTGACTGACATCCTTTGTTTATATGATTGACTTTGCTAAGATGACTAGATGCGATAGCTGTGATTGTAACTTACCCAATCCTTAAATCACTGAGCTGACACAAGTTCAGAGAGACCAGAAATGGGACTGAAGGAAGAATTGGCTATGCTGCCTTCCAAAGTTAGAGGCTGACACTGAAGCTAAACGTCAGCTTTAGCCAAAGCCAACCTACAGTATGTTCCCACAATTTTCACAGGGCTCCCTCTCCAAAGACTCTTAAAGAGAATTTTTTGGCTCAGCCAGACTCTTGGCCTTCACTGCTCTAAACAGGGTCTGGGTGAAATTAAGGCATAAAAGACAGAAAGGCTTAGAGGTTTTGTGTGAGAGGAGTATAGACCCGGACCTGCAGGAGTACAAGGAGAGAGAGATGAGCTGAGGTTGGAAGGAAAAACAGAGATGAGGGAGAGAATTGTGGGGAGAAGCAGCTGCTATAAAGATGCAACACCAAGAACAAAGAGAGGCTTAAAGATGCTTTTTCAGAAATGTTGCTGTGTGTTGTGTGGCAGTGTTTTCTGTTTGTTGCCTCTTCACGGTGACTTTCATAAATTTTCTTTCAAGACATTGATGTAAAATTTCTTTTCCTTCTAGATGAATCATTTGCTTCTTATTTTTGAGAACAAGAAGGCTTAGTGATAGTCAAATGGCAACCAATGTCTTTGCAACAGTATTCACATTAAAATAAATTTAAATGTCTCTTAACTAGAAATGGCAAATGAGAATATGTTCTAGTACATGAGAAATGTTCATTTTGACTCAGTAATTTTGCTTCTAGAAATTTGGAATAATTAGAAATGTGAGCAAAGATCTATGTATGCAATTATTTATTATACCATCATTTATAGGAGCAAAAACACTAGAAATCTCTAAAAGGGAAATAATTCAGTAAATTATGAATAACCACATGCTGGAAAATTATGTACCTGTTAAAATAATGGTTACAAAGAGCCTTTCATTGATTTGGAAAATCTCATGTATAATGTAAGGGGTTTTAACAGTATAAAATACAATTTTATTAATCTGTGATTGTTTTTTTACCAACATAAAATATATGTCTGACAAAAGTGTTTACATGTTCCCGAAGATTTTCCAAGCTAAAACGGTTTTGGCCAAGCTAATGAAATAGAACTTGTTTAAACATTATAGGCCTTTGAAAACAATTTCTCCAGGGAAGTGCCTGGCCCTACTTTGGGACAAGCACTTCTTTAGCTCCCTTCTACGTGGAGATTGAACGGCTTTCTAAAAAGACAGGTTAGGTTAGACCACTCTGTTTTTAAAAGAGGATTTCAACCTTACTCCAAGGATTCTGCTTCCACCCCTTCAACCCTCACCACAGCCATCACCCAAACTTTCTCATAAGGTCCATGGATCCCCATCAGTGGGTCTCAAAGAGTAATCCCTGAAGCAGCAGCAGCCCCTGGGAACTTGTCAGAAATGCAGATTCTTGGGCCCCACCCCAGACCCTTCTAAATCAGAAACTCATGGGCTGGGCAGGGAATCAATGTTCTCACAAGCCCTCTTGGGGACTGAGATGTAAGCTCATGTTTCAGAACCACTGGTCCATATTTACTTCAAGTGATCATTAATGGTGGACCTCACCAGCATACTACCCAATTCTTACCAGTCCTTAGAGAAAAAACATCTTAAAATTCTCTTTACAGATGATTAAAGAATATGAAGTCCTTCTATTTTTTCTTAGAATCTAAAATCTACCTCTGCAGGTCAATCCTTGATGAAAGATTGTGCTGGTCCACATGTAATTGTCTTTTCCTAATTCCCCTTGGCCGAAATGACATTGGTCTTTATTGAGAGAATGTGACAAGACAAAACCCACAAAATTCATCATTTGCCCCAGTGAGATAAGCATTTCTTTCTGCACCCTGGTACTCTCAATCCTCTCCCCGTATTTTAAATAAAGTGTTTTAAAAATGTGTTTACCTACTTATCATCTGTCAGATTCCTAACTCAAAAACTCATCTCACTCACTCTTACTCACCAGTCTATTGTTAACACTTAAAACAGTGCCTGACCCATAAGAGGTGCTTAAAAGGAATGAACCCTTAAATAGACGAACAAATAGCATCATCAGTTACATTGTACCATGGCCAAGTATTTATACGATTACCTCTGCCTGGTCATCATATCAAAAATAGCAGTATTTTTGTTGATCATTTTATCTGTTTTTAATCTATGAACACCAAACATTTGTAACTGACCAGGCTCCCCTTTTGGAATTGCTGGCTTCAAAACTTACAGAACCAAACACTGCATGTTCTTACTTATAAGAGGGAGTTAAGCATTGAGTACACATGGACACAAAGAAGGGAACAACAGACACCAGGGCCTACCTGAGGGCAGAGGGTGGGAGGAGGGCGAGGATGGAAAAACTACCTGTTGAGTACTATGCTTATTACCTGGGTGACGAAATAATCTGTACGCCAAGCTCCATGACAGGCAACTTACCTACAGAACAAACCTGCACATGTACCCCTGAAACTAAGATAAAAGCTAAAACAAAAAAACCCACACACACCTTACAGCCAGTTTGGTGGAGTTACCAGAAGAAAGGAAAAAGGGTTTTGTGGTTAGGAATTTTTAATCAATTCCTAAAAATTCCTGAATCCATTTTATGATCTTCCCTTTGTTCTTCCTTCAGCGGCTCCTGTTTTTAACTGCTGTCCTGTCACTGTATTTTGTGACGTGGAGCGTGAGCACTTAAGCCACAGTGTTCTTGTTCAAATCCCAGTCTTGCCATTTACTCACCATGTGACTTTGGGCAAATCATAGAACCTTCGTCTGCCTCAGTTTCCTTATCTATACAATTAAGCTCATAGGAATATCTGCTTCATATAGTAAAGTGCTTAGAATAATGCCAAGCTCTTAATAAGTGCTCAATAATTGCTAGATGTTGTGGTGGTGGTATGTTGATTATTTTAAAAGAAACCAATAAATAAGTGTAGAGACATAAAGAAATCATGTTCAAGTGTTTACAGTGGTTACTGTTAGGTGGGGGTTTTCAGGAATCATTATTTTCTTCTTAACACTTTCTGTTTCCAAAATCTTAAATGAAGAGCATGTAAAACAAAATAAAACAAACAAAAACAAACCCAAAAGAGGCACATGGAGTTCCAAATTTTTGTAGCTGAGTTTAAAACGCATAACAGGAGGATTTACTCCAGTCAAATCCCTAAAAAGCAACACAGAGATCTGTCAGAAAAAATTCCACCCTCTAGTTTATCCTAAGACTTTTGGATGGAGCATACAACTGTGAGAAAGACAAAGAGAGATGATTCAATCATAGAAATGACAGTGTCCAGTTATTTTCCTCAAGAATTCCTAAAATCTGAATATGGATAGAGGGAAGATAGTGATGATCTTATATTTCCCTTATGTGTTTGCAACCACAAGAAGTACTGTTATTTTAAGGTTTGCTCCATTTATTTCTAAACCTCTACTCCTTCATTTTCTTATTCTCAACCTAATTTTACATTTAAAGAATATAAGAAGCAGCAAACATAAATAACACATTTGTAACAAAACCCACTTACACGAAATACAAGACTCACTGCCTAGTGAGGAAGGTGGGACAGTGTGCCGAATGGTCTCCACTTGCCCTTCCATCCTTCATTCTGAGCTGCACCCTGGACACTGTCCTCTAGAGACTCCATCAACTGTGCCCCTCTATCCTCTGGTTTCTGACTGTTCTAGCTAACAGAGATCTCAGACAGGAGATTGAAAGGAAAGATGAGAAAGATGTTGGGATGTTTAGTCCAGGCTCCTTCCTACACCAATTGGCAGTGGTTGTGGTCCTCCATCAACGGCCACAGCCCCTCTTGGGCAGCCCTCTCTGGCAGCTGCGAGCTCCTTCCATTTGTCCAGTCACTGTTTCTTCTCTTTTCTCCTGCAGACCCAGGCAGGAACGACTTGCTTCCAGCAACAGCTAGCTCCAGGATATTCCACCAAAACATGTTGGTTTCCCTTAACCCTCTCACACCTTTATTGAATGCTCTACAATGACCTTGTTCAAGTGGACCGCTTCTCTCTAACCAGGAGGGCTGCCTGGACCTGGACTCATACAGAGGGAAATGTGCAGGAAGAGATGCAGTGAAGGAAACCAACTAGACTTGTGCATGACATTTAGTTCTGAGCCTCCTAGCAGCCAAGTCAAAAAGAACAAAGTACATCACGTAACAGAATAAGATTTCTTTTTTTACACTGAGCCCTGACTGGAATTTTTCACATGTTTATTTATGCACCAGAAGATTTCTTAGTGTTCATGCATACCTTTTCTTTCATGTTGTTCTGAATCCTGTGTAGGAAGAAAGTGATTGGCATCAGGGTCAAATTTAGAAGTGGTGCAAGAGTGAGGAAGATTTAGCAGCATAAGAGAAGGTCCAATAGTCATGCCAATGAGATAATCAGAACTGCCAGAAACTCTATCTTATTCACTATGGAGTCCCCACTTTCTAGAATAATACCTGGCACATAGAAGAATAAATAATTGTTGGATAAAGCAATGAAAATCTTAAAACCTTTGTGTGGTCACATTTTGGCCCTTGTATGTTACAACTTTCAAATGCCACTTTTGTTTGAGAAAACATGATATCGTAGGACATAGTTCTCAGACTTGACTATACATTGGAGCTATCTGAAGAGCTGAGCTAAATACTGTTGCCTGGATCCCATACCCAGTTATTCTGATTTCATTTGTTTTGGGTTCAGCCAGGGCATCAGACTTTTTTTTCTTTTAATACTACCCAGGTGATTTTGTTGTGCATCCCAAGCTGAGAACAGGGTTGTGCAACATGTTCTGAAATTGGAGTCAAGAGACCTGGTTTTAGGCCTCAATCAACCAACGATTGCCTGGTTAGGCACAAGCACAGTGTTCAACTCATCTGAGTCTTGGTCTTCCCAAAAGTAAAATGAAGATAAAAAACACCAGCCCTGAATACATCACAGGTTTGTTGTGGAGAATAAATAAAATTTTGTTTGTAAAAATTTTGGGTAGATTCTAAAACATTCTACATGGATATTATCATCATCCACATGCAACATGAAATGTGTAAACTGCTTGGAGGGTTGAATAAACCCTCAGGGAAGGTTTTAAAGTCCCCACAAAAGTCTGTGTTTGACCTCGTTGACTTTCTTGAGATACTACTAGAAGTCTGTAAACCATCATCCCCCAAGTTAAACCAGAGACATCACATTTGGCAGCAAGACTAACAGCTCAAAGTACAGAGAAAATGGGCTTTTTCTCCAACCTTGATGAGCTTATTTAAAAAACCCATGCCCAGAATAGGAGTTTGCATGTTGTGTGGTCACATGTCAATTTAATTTCAAGCTTTGTCATGTCAGAAACTCTGGCTGTGGCCCCAGGAGTGGACAGACCTGACCTCAGCATCATTCCCTTCCCCTGCAGGTGCGTGTCTTGTGGTGGTGATAGTTATCTGAGGTTCTTAGCCTTTCTGAATCCTCGAGTCTGTTGGCTCCCTTTGGTTGTTTATTCATTCTCTTCTTGCATGTGATCCTAGATTACATTCCTTTCCATACTGAAAACCTTAATAGATATTTATAGAGGTTTGGCCCATATTTATAAAACTTGGTCCAAAAAACTGGTATTCCATGTTCTACAAGTATAATTATCTTTCAATCATATGGGACCTTTGGAAACTTTCTTTGGATTCTAACAAATTGTAGCATGCAAATTATACATTTTCATAAAACTGCAAATGGTTGAAAAATTTCTATTCAGACTGAAAAATCTGTTTTCCTTAAAAAGTGTCCAATGTTTACTAGAGCCCATTTAATTTCCACATAATTTGCTAGGATGGGTGAGGAGAGAGTAAAACCTATAGGTTTTTTTCAACCTAACCTAAGTTCCCTTAATCATGCAAGTATCATTTTGGCTCATCATCACACAGCCATTTCCTAAAACAAAAAAATAAAAAATAAATAAAAAATTCTCCCTAGTAAGTCTGGAGGTCTTGTCAGTGAAGCCTGAAATCCTTAGGAAAGTCTTCCTGTTAATATTGTGATTTTAATTGGACCAAGTGCCTTTGGCATCTCTTCAAGCTTACTGTAGGCCCAAATGTCAACTTATAAACTCATTTATACAGATATTGCTGAATTGGGATGACGGAAATTTCTAAGGGGCCTGTAGGATGGTGAAGATGGGACTGGGGAGGCAGGTGGAGACAGGGCATATAGAAAAGGTCATTTTGCCAGAAGAATTAACTTTTAAATACTTAATTAAATGTTAGGATGTAGATGGGAAACAGAATAGAGTCCTCACAACTTCAAAAATACAGACAAATGTGCTTAGAAAGTGAAGACATCAGACATAAAGCAAGACAGGATGAAGGAATTCAGAAAAGCATTGTTACATTTCTAAAAAGATACATTGGAATACTTTGATTCCTTGATAGCATTCATTTCATATGTTCAAATTATTTTATATGTTCAACCTGACAGTTCAGTAATTAGATATAAAATCAATAGTAAGACTATGTCAAGATATGTTTAAACAGACATTTAAATCTAAATGAAAGACTTATGCCTAAAATACAGGTTTTTTGTTTTTAAAAAAATATATCATTGACTGAATGTTTATAACAGCTTTATTGAGACGGAATTCACATAATATAAAATTTACCCTATTTAAGGTATATGATTCGGTGGATTTAATTTAATTTAGTTTTATTTCTTGAGACAGGGTCTCACTACATTGCCCAGGCTGGAGTGTAGTGGTGTAGTATCAGCTCAGTGCAACCTCCACCTCCCAGGCTCAAGCAATCCTCCCACCTCAGCTTCCCAAGTAGGTGGGACTCCAGGTATGCACCACCATGCCCAGTTAATTTTTGTATATTTTATAGAGATGGGGTTTCACCATGTTGCCCAGGCTAGTCTCAAACTCCTGAGTTCAAGCAATCTGCCTGCCTTGGCCTCCCAAAGTGCTGGGGATATAGGCATGAGCTACTGTGCCTGACCTATTTGGTGGATTTGATTACATTCACATGGCTCCGCAAGCATCATCACCATCTAATTATAAGAACATTTTCAGTGGATTTTATTATATTCACATGGCTCTGCAAGCATCATCGCCATCTAATTATAAGGACATTTTCAGCCAGGTGCAGTGGCTCACCCCTGTAATCTCAGCACTTTGGGAGGCCAAGGCGGGTGGATTACGAGGTCAGGAGACCAAGACCAGCTTGGCCAACATGGTGAAACCCCATCTCTACTAAAAATACAAAAATTAGCTGGGCATAGTGGTGCACGCCTGTAGTCCCAGCTACTTGGGAGGCTGAGGCAGGAGAATCACTTGAACCTGGGAGGTGGAGGTTGCAGTGAGCGGAGATTGCGCTACGGCACTCCAGCATGGGAGACAGAGTGAGACTCTGTCTCAAAAACAAAACAAAACAAAACAAAACCAAAAAAATTTTCATCAATCCAGAAAAGAAATCTAGACTCATTAGCAGTCACTCTCCCATTCCTTCTCACCCCAAACCCTGGCAGCCACTAATCTACTTTCCATCTCTATGAATTTGCCTATTTTGAACATTTACTATGAATAGAATTATACAATATGTGGTCTTTTGTTTCTAGCTTCTTTCATTTGGCATGTTTTCAAGGTTCATCCATGTTATAGCATGGATCAGTAGTTCATTCCTTTTTTATTGCTAAAAAACATCCCACTGTATGGATATATTACACTTTGTTTATCTATTAATCAATTGATGAGCACTTGGATTATTTCTACTTTTTGGCTGCTATGAATAACACTACCATAAACATTCATGCACAAGTTTTTGTGTAGACATATTTCTATTTCTCTTGGCTATATACTAAGGAGTGGAATTGTTGGGTCATATAGAAGCTCTATGTTTAACATTTTGAGGAACTGATACACTTATTAAAAGTGGTCTTACCATCTTGAAATCCCAACAGAAATGTATGAGGGTTCCAATTTCTCCATATTCTCATCAACACTCGCTATTGTCTATCTTTTTTATTTTAGCCATCCTAGTGTGTGTGAAATAGTATCTCATCGTGGTTTTGACTAGCATTTCTCTAGTGAAATGCAAATGATGTTCAGCACTTTTCATTTTCTTTTCTGTCTACATATCTTCGGAGAAATGTATATTCAAATGCTTAGTCCATTTTAAAATTGTTGTTATTGTTGTTGTTGTTGCGGGGTTGAGAAAGCCCTTATCGGATCATGATTTGCAAATATTTTCTCCCATTTTTTGGGCTGTCTTTTCACTTTCCTAATGGCATTCTTTAAAGTACAAAAGTTTTTAAAATTTTGATAAGATCCAGTTTATCTATTTTTTTTTATTGTTTATGTTTTTGGTGTCATATCTAAGAAGCCATAGGTTAACCCTAGGTCATAAATATTTCCATAAATATTTAGGTCTATAATCCATTCTGAGTTCATTTTTGCCTATGTTATGAGGTAAAGGTCCAACTTCATTCTTTTGTATGTGACAATCCCGCTTCTTTATGCATTCTGTAGCCTCTGCCTTTGGATTGGCAGGGTTAATACATTTATGTTTAAAGTAATTACTGATAAGGTAAGGTTTACATTTGTGATTTTGGTATTTGTTTTCTATATGTTGTATATCTTTTTGTTTGTTTCTCTATTCCACTATTACTGCTCTCTTTGTAGTTAAATAGTTATTTTCTACTGTACCATTTTCATGCCCTTGTTGTTTATTTTACTATGTATTTTGAAATTTTTTTCTTATGAGTTGCTCTGGGGATTTAAATTAACACCTTAACTGAAACAACCTACTTTGGATTCATACAAACTTAATTTCGCTGGTATACAAAACCTTAGTTCCAGTATAGCTCTGTTCCTTTCCTCCTCTTTTGTGATGTTATTGTCATACAAACTACATCTTTATACATCATATGCCCATCAACATCATTTTGTAGGTATTGCTTTATGCAATTGTCTTCTAAATTCAGTAGTAGAAGAAGAGGACTTAAAAATACATTTGTATGCTGTCCTTTATATTTACCTATGTAGTTACTGTTTTCAGTGCTCTTTATTTCTTCATATGGTATAAGTAACTGTCTAGTGTCTTTTCATTTCTGTCTGAAAGTCTCCCTTTAGTAATTTTTGTAAGGCAGGTCTGATAATAATGAATTCATTCAACTTTTGCTTATTGAAAGTTTCTATCTTATTTGAAAATTTTGAAATTCCTCCCCTTTTTTTAAAAAATTGCCTTTTAAAAAAGTTTCACATTTACAAAAAAATTAAGATAGTACAGGGAGTTCCCATGTGCCCTAGACAGTTTCCCCTATTACTGATATCTCACATTAGCATGGGACATTTGTTACAATAAATAAACCGGTATTGATACATTATTAACTAAAATGCATCGTTTATTCAGATTTACTTAGTTTTTCCCTAATGTCCTTTTCCTGTACCAGGATCCCATCCAGGACATCGCAGTACATTTTATTGTCATGCCTCCTTCAGTCCCTCTTGGCTGTGACTGTGGCTTAGTCCTAAAGCAGCTTTGGGTCAACTCTCCTTGGCTCAGACTTTCCTTGTTTTTGATGGCCTTGACAGGTTTTTAAATTACTGGTAAGCTATTTTCTATTTTTCCCTCCACTGGAAATTGTCTCATGATGGGACTGGGCTAATGGATTTTTGGAAGGAAGGCCACAGAAGTAAAGTGCCCTTTTCATCACATCACATCAAGGGTACACACTATCAACATGACTTATCACTGTTGATATTGACCTTGATCATCTGGCTAACATAGTGTTTTGCAGGCTTTTCCATAAAGTTACTCTTCCCCCACCCGTTTCATACTATACTCTTTGGAAGAAAGTCCTTAAGGAGTGGGATCTATGCTCCCCCTCCAAGATGGCAGAATATCCACATAAATTATTTAAAATTCTTCTGCAAGGGAAATTTTTCCTTTTCCTCGTTTATTTATTTATTCAATTGTTTCTTTATATGATTATGGACTCATGGAAATTTATCTTATACTTTGGGTTATAATCTGTATTAGTCTGTTCTCATGCTGCTACATCTTTAACATACCCGAGACTGGGTAATTTATAAAGGAAAAGAGGTTTAATTGACTCACAGTTCCACATGGCTGGGAAGACCTCACAATCATGGAGGAAGGCAAAGGAGGAGCAAAGTCACATTTTACATGGTGGCAGGCAAGACAGAGTGTGCAGGGGAACTCCCATTTATAAAACCATTAGATCGCATGAGACTTATCTACTAGTGCAAGAACAGTATGGGGAAAACTGCCCCCATGGGGCCACCTGGCCACACCCTTAACAGGTGGAGATTATTATAATTCAAGGTGAGATTTGGGTGGAGACACAGAGTGAAACCATATCATAATCCAATACTATTTTATTTATCTTGTGGAAATTGTTTTTGCTTTGGCCATTTGAGCTCTTTCAGTTGGCTCCTCTGTCCATTTGAGATAAAGGAAAGTTTGTTTTTGTTTTAGCATCTCCTTACTTTCTGGTACTATGAGATGCTACTCTGATAACTTAACTGCTCCATTCCTAGAACCAGTCATTTATCCAAGGAGCCCTGGTTCCATTTATTGGAGAATAGTACTAGAAATCAAGACTTGGATGCTAGGTGTGCTCATTGATCCTGTGGTGTTGTTGCTGCCAGGCCCTCTCAGCTAAGAAAGCAAGGAAATATGTGGTGGTATTCTAACCCTTGTGTATACACATATTTATATTAACATGAGTTCATACTGATGCTGATTCCATTACACATGAATCGTTCTATCCTCTTCCATTTGCTTGTTGGTAAATTCCCACTCCAACAGTGAGAAATCCAGTTCCAACCATCTACCACCTATTCATTTAACTGTTCAATTCCAGTGTACATGTAGGTATACTGTACATATTAATCTGTACCACTGCGGCAAAGAACTTCATCAATTAGAGTACAATGCTCATGCTAAGTTTCTTTTGCCCTTAGTCTTACAAACTCTACCCAGGTCCAAAGTTACTTAGTCACCATCTTCTTCTTCCACTCCTTTCTCTGAGATTGTTTCATACACTTGTAATATAGTTAGATTGTCTTGTCAAAATCACTGTTTCTTCCTTGTAATACTTCTTATTTTCCATCTCCTAAATGCTTTTTAAATTTGTATACATTAAGGTTTACTCTGTGCTATAAAGCTCTGAGTTTAAGAAATTACATAATGTCATGTATCCTTCCATTATAGTATAATACAAAATAGTTTCACTGCCCTAAAAATCCACTATGCTTCCCTTACTCATCTCTTCTTCTCCTCTTGACTCCCTGGGAACCACTGAACTGTTAATATCTCAAAAGCTTTGTTTATTCCAGAATGTAATATAATTGGAATAACAGTATATAGCCTTTTCAGACTTACTTCCTTAACTTAGCAATATGCATTAGGGTTTATCCATGTCTTTTTATTTTATTTTATTTTATTATTATTATACTTTAAGTTTCAGGGTACATGTGCACAATGTGCAGGTTAGTTACGTATGTATACACGTGCCATGCTGGTGTGCTGCACCCATTAACTCGCCATTTAGCATTAGGTATATCTCCTAATGCTACCCCTCCCCACTCCCCCCACCCCACAACAGTCCCCAGAGTGTGATGTTCCCCTTCCTGTGTCCATGTGTTCTCATTGTTCAATTCCCATCTATGAGTGAGAACACGCGGTGTTTGGTTTTTTGTCCTTGCGATAGTTTACTGAGAATGATGATTTCCAATTTCATCCATGTCCCTACAAAGGACATGAACTCATCATTTTTTATGGCTGCATAGTATTCCATGGTGTATATGTGCCACATTTTCTTAATCCAGTCTATCATTATTGGACATTTGAGTTGGTTCCAAGTCTTTGCTATTGTGAATAGTGCTGCAATAAACATACGTGTGCATGTGTCTTTATAGCAGCATGATTTATACTCCTTTGGGTACATACCCAGTAATGGGATGGCTGGGTCAAATGGTATTTCTAGTTCTAGATCCCTGAGGAATCGCCACACTGACTTCCACCATGGTTGAACTACTTTACAGTCTCACCAACAGTGTAAAAGTGTAAAAGTGTTCCTATTTCTCCACATCCTCTCCAGCACCTGTTGTTTCCTGACTTTTGAATGATTGCCATTCTAACTGGTGTGAGATGGTATCTCATTGTGGTTTTGATTTCTATTTCTCTGTTGGCCAGTGATGGTGAGCATTTTTTCATGTGTTTTTTGGTTGCATAAATGTCTTCTTTTGAGAAGTGTCTGTTCACATCCTTTGCCCACTTTTTGATGGGGTTGTTTGTTTTTTTTCTTGTAAATTTGTTGGAGTTCATTGTAGATTCTGGATATTAGCCGTTTGTCAGATGAGTAGGTTGCGAAACTTTTCTCCCATTTTGTAGGTTGCCTGTTCATTCTGATGGTAGTTTCTTTTGCTGTGCAGAAGCTCTTTAGTTTAATGAGATCCCATTTGTCAATTTTGGCTTTTGTTGCCATTGCTTTTGGTGTTTTAGACATGAAGTCCTTGCCCATGCCTATGTCCTGAATGGTAATGCCTAGGTTTTCTTCTAGGGTTTTTATGGTTTTAGGTCTAGTGTTTAAGTCTTCAATCCATCTTGAATTAATTTTTGTATAAGGTGTAAGGAAGGGGTCCAGTTCCAGCTTTCTACATATGGCTAGCCAGTTTTCCCAGCACCATTTATTAAATAGGGAATCCTTTCTCCATTGCTTGTTTTTCTCAGGTTTGTCAAAGATCAGATAGTTGTAGATATGTGGCATTATTTCTGAGGGCTCTGTTCTGTTCCATTGATCTCTATCTATGTTTTGGTACCAGTACCATGCTATTTTGGTTACTGTAGCCTTGTAGTATAGTTTGAAGTCAGGTAGCGTGATGCCTCCAGCTTTGTTCTTTTGGCTAAGGATTGACTTGGTGATGCGGGCTCTTTTTTGGTTCCATATGAACTTTGAAGTAGTTTTTTCCAATTCTGTGAAGAAAGTCATTGGTTATCCATGTCTTTTTATGGTTTCTAACTCATTTATTTTTATTACCGAATAATATTCCGTTATATGGATGTATTACAGTTTTGTTTATCCATTCACCTATTGAAGGGTATCATGGTTGCTTCCAGTTTGGGGCTATTATACATAAAGTTGGTATAAACATTCACACGCAGGTTTTTGTGTAGTTGTAAACTCTCAAACCAGTTGAGTAAATACCAAGAAGCAGGAGGCTTCATTGCATGCTAAGACTTTATCTTCATTAAAAATAACTGCCAAACTCTCCTCAAAACTCACTATTCCTTTCCTTCATTTTTATAGCATAGTTTTGCTGGATGGAGAATTCTTGGCTCTTTTTTTTCTTTTACACTTTGAATACTTCATCCCACTGCTTTCTGGCCTCTGTGGTTTTTGATGAGATATTAGCTGCCAACCTTATTCGGGACACCTTGTATGTGATGAGTCATTTTCCTCTTGCTGCTGTCCAGATCCCCCTCCCTTTTTCTTTGGCTTGAATAGTTTGACTATGATGTTTCTAAGTGTAGGTCTTTTGGAAATTTTCCTATATGGAGTTCATTGGGCTTCCTGGATGTGTAGATGAATGTATTCCATCAAATTTTGGAATTTTTTGCCTGATTTATTTAAATATTCTTTCAGCCTCTTTCTTTCTTTCCTCTCCTTCTGGGATTCTCATTATGCATATGCTGGTATGCTAGATGATATCTCTCAGTTCTCTGAGGTTCTGCTCTTTTACTATTTTTTTAATTCTATTTCTCACATTGGATTATCTCAATTGACTTATCTTCAAGTTCACTGATTTATTTTTTGCCAGCTTAAATATGCTGTTGAGCTCCTCTAGTCAATTTTTTTTTTTACAGTTTCAGTTATTAAACTTTTCAATTATAGAATTTCTATTTGGTTCTTTTTAATAATTTTCATTACTCTGTTGATATTTGTAGTTGGTAATACATTGCATTCATACTTTTTTTTAACTTTTTAGACACTGTTTCCTTCAATTCTTTGCACATATTTGTAATAGCTGATTTATAGTCCTTGTCTAGTCAGTTCTATATTTGGGCTTCCTCAGGGATAGCTTCTATCTACTTCTTTTCTCCTGTGTATGTGTCATACTTTCCTATTCTTTGTGTGTCTCATAATTTTTATTGGAAACTGGATATTTTAAATAATATAATGTGGTGATCCCAGAAATAAGATTCTCCCCTCTCCCCAGAGTTTGTTGTTGCTGCTGTTTGTTTAGTCACTTTGCTGTCTAATTATGTAAAATCTATATTGTTTTTTATTTGCAGCCACAGAAGTACCTTCTTGATTAGCTTAGTGGTCAGCTAATGATTTGACAGAGATTTTCCTAAATGACTTGAATCAACAAATTTTCCACGCTTTTCTGAGGGATTCTGAGTGTACATTGCAGTATGATGTCAACACGTTGGCAGTTTACGATTCTTCCTTCATCTTCACTGCTTGTTTATGCAGAGTCTTGAGGTCAGTCAGAGGCAAGAGAGTAGGGCCATCTCAGATCTTTCCTGGGCACGCACATGTGCATGGCCTTCTAGACTCCCAGGAAAATGTTGAAGATTTTCAAAGTCCCCTATTGACCTCTCATTCTTCAGATTTTCCTTTTTGAGGCACCCATCTGGTACCATTGCCTCTAACAACTGTGATGCTAAGCAATTGCCACTGATTATTTTCAACAAACATCCTGGGAAAAGGGAATGGCTTTTCCCACTAAGCAAGATCTGCGTCAGGTTAAATAAAACAAGCTCTATGAATGGGGTTTTCAAGGAGCTGTCAGACTGGTCAAATCATAATAAATCTCTGGACATGGGCACTGGTGAAGTTCCAAAGCCATCTGCCCTCTCCAGGGACCACTAAGGCTGCTGGCTTTCAAAGCTACTGTGCTTGCAAAGCTGCTTGCCTTCAAGGCTACTGTGAAGTTGGGGATGCGGGAAGGAAAATAAGGCTAGTTAAAATGCCACAAATCTTTCTGTTCTTAACAAGATTCAACTATTTTTCTTAAATAAACACTCCTCAGATAGCTTAAGCTTTGTTTAATTTCCAGAGTTCTGCAAAAGTTAATTTTGATAATTTTTGCAATTGTTTTTGTTGCTTTGATTGAGAAATAGATTTTTGGAGGTCCCTACTTCACCATTCAGGAAGTGTATCTCTTCTCCACTTAGTAATCTCTTAAATTTTATTATTGAGACAGTCCTGATTTTGGATCATAGTT
Organism: Pongo abelii; assembly: GCF_028885655.2. NCBI lineage: Eukaryota > Metazoa > Chordata > Mammalia > Primates > Hominidae > Pongo > Pongo abelii. The sequence goes on from NC_071988.2 coordinate 66,872,000, forward strand.
CCAACACTAGTCAGCTATGTGACCTTGGGCAAGATACTTTGTCTTCCTAAGTCTTGGTTTTCACTCAAAAGATTTGTGAGAAAACATGCAAGAGTACATAATAAATGCTTAATAAATGTTTATTTTTCTTTTTACTTTTCCTAAAATGAAATGGTACTAGCATTCCATTCTAGTAACAGATCTGCTATCCATTAACTGTGTGAGCCTAGTCAGAATACTTAACTTCTAGGTGTGTATTTCAGCTATTAAGTGGTGATATTTTCTTACCTCTCAAGTCCATGCCAGCACTTTAGTCATATGAAAATTTTGTACTATCTTTTCCTAAGAAAATTAATAATGCAAACAAGGTAGGATGTTTTAATTTACTCTAACACTGTCTCTAAGCATTTTCAAGGTCATTATAGCATGATCCATGCTATGGTATAAATGTATCCCCCAAATTCTTGTGTTGAAAACTTGATGCCCAGTGTAGTGGTGTTGGAGGTGGGGACCTTTTGGGAAGCCTTTAAGTCATGAGGGCTTTGTTCTCCTGAGTGGATTAATGCCACCACAAAAAAAGGGCTTGTAGGAGTGGGCTCTCTCTTGCTCTTCTGCTCCTCTGCTATGTTATGAGCAGTGCTCTTCCCTTCCTACCAGAGAGGGAGCATTAAAGGTGCTATCTTGGAAGCAGAGACTGGCCCTTACTAGATACCAAACTTCCTGTCACCTTGATCTTGGACTTCTGAGACTCTAGAACTCTGAGAAATAAATTTTTGTTCCTTACAAATTACACAGTCTCAGGTATTCTGTTATAGCCACACAAAACAAAGACAATCTATGTAAAGGCACAAAATGTCATTGACAAGTTATTTTTTATCAGTTTATTAAATCTGGTATTCTTTTAAGCACAGTATTATTAACTTTGATGGTATTAAATCCTAAAGTAATAATAGCATTTCAAAAATTAAAAATTTGATTTTCATGAATTTGAACTGATTCTATGTGTTTTTCTAAATTTGTAAGGGCACCCTGAATTTTAAGAAGTTCAAATATACAAGATAAATACAAATTCAGGTTTTAAAATAAAATATAAATAGTTATCTCAAGAGGTAAAATATATCTAATATATATATATAAAATGTTTTTTTCACTCAAGAACTAAAAGCATGTTTAGGATCACTCAAAAATGAGATTAAACAAAAACACTAAGCATCCTTTTCAGTTGACTTCGAACAACAGTCATTTTCTGTAGAAGTTTTTGAGTAACTGAATTTCTAACTCGCAGGATCTCCTAGATTTATGCATAGCAAATTCAGTTGATCCTTGAACTACATTGGTTTCAACTGTGTGTATCCACTTATATGTGAATTTTCTTTCACCTCTGCCACCCAAGACAGCAAAACCAATGCTTACTCTTTCTCTTCCCCTTTAGCGTACTCCATGCAAAGATGAGGAGGATGAAGACCTTTATGATGATCCACTTCCACTTAATGAAGAGTAAATATATATTCTCTTCCTTATGATTTTAATAACATTTTCCTTTCTCTAGCTTACTGTATTGTAAGAATATAGTATTTAATACATATAACACACAAATTATGTGCTAATCAAATATTTATGTTGTTGGTAAGGCTTCTGGTCAACAGTAGATTACAGATAGTTAAGTTTTTGGAGAGTAAAAAGTTATACGTGGATTTTTGACTGTCAGTACCCCTAACACCCTTATCGTTCAAGGATCAACTGTATTCCAATACATGCAGCGATAGCATGTCTGTCTTCACTCAAAAATCCATTCTAAAAGAAACAACATGGTGTCAGACTGTGATGAATAATATGGCCTAGTGACTTCTGGCATGACTGCATGTTTAGTAACTCACTGTTCATTTCTCATGTCTATTTGAAAAGCTGTGTTTTATGGCAATAAATCTCACTTTCTCAAGCAGTTGAAAATATTAGACAAATTGAGGACTAAAGGGTGCAAAATTAGTATCTGGAATGTAACGGTGGATTCTTCCAAATTTTTAAAGTAACTTTTCACTTTTGATTATAAAACTAATATACTTTATGGTTAATCAATTATTTAAATTACCCAAGAATAAAAATAAGAAGGAAGCCACCTGTAATCTGACCAGGCAGATATAGTCATTTTTAATATCATGGTGTCTTAAAAGAATGCCTGATTCCTGCAATCTCCAAAAAAAGACAGGGCACTTACCAGACACCAAACCTGCTGGCTTCATTTTTGATTGGCCTTAAACATGTATTTAGCTCTTTAGTGAAAAAAAAATTATATATTAGATATATTTTATTTCTATCCTTATTTTATTATCAAATCCAAAATTATAGTATTCTTATACATGTAAACTTTTTTTAAGATTAAGATGCCCTTCAAATTTAGAAAAGAAATTCAAATTCATGAAAATCAGATTTAATAGTTGAAATGCTATCAGTACTTTAGGATTTAATACCACAGAAGTTATAATACCCTGCTTATGCATGCACAAGCCAAGGAAAGCCTGCAACCACTAGAAGCTGGGATTGGCAAAGAATTCTCTCATAGAACCTTCAGAGTGAGCGCAGACCTGCCAACACCTTGATTTTAGAATTCTGGCCTCCAGAATTGTGACAGAATAGATTTCTGTTGTTTGAAGCCACACATTTTATGTTAATTTGTTAGGGAAGCTGTAGGAAACTAATGTGAAAGTATATCTAACGTACTGAATTTTCTCACTTAAGAGAAGGCAGAAATTTAGATGTAAAATCTCCTTATTTTTAAATGTTAACAATTTTTGAAATTTCAAAACACTGAGATGGCCAAACCAAACAAATGCACAGGTGAATTCTGGATCACTGATACCAGTTTGCCACTCTTTTACTAAACATTCACAAAACCTTCCCTATGCTTAGCCATTACTTAGTCAATTTCTAGCTCCGAAGCACATCCAAAAATCAGATTTTTACGCTTCATGAGACCTGTTTTAGAAAAAGGCTCAGTTGAGGAGGAGCCAAGATGGCTGAATAGGAACAGCTCCGGTCTACAGCTCGCAGCGTGAGCGATGCAGAAGACGGGTGATTTCTGCATTTCCATCTGAGGTACCGTGTTCATCTCACAAGGGAGTGCCAGACAGTGGGCGCAGGTCAGTGGGTGAGTGCACCGTGCACCAGCCGAAGCAGGGGCGAGGCATTGCCTCACTCAGGAAGCACAAGGGGTCAGGGAGTTCCCTTCCCTAGTCAAAGAAAGGGGTGACAGACGGCACCTGGAAAATCGGGTCACTCGCACACAAATACTGTGCTTTTCCGACGGGCTTAGGATATGGTGCCCCAGGAGATTATAGCCCACACCTGGCTCAGAGGGTCCTACGCCCACAGAGTCTCACTGATTGCTAGCACAGCAGTCTGAGATCAAACAGCAAGTCAGCAGCGAGGCTGGGGGAGGGGCGCCCGCCATTGCCCAGGCTCGCTTAGGTAAACAAAGCAGCCAGGAAGCTTGAACTGGGTGGAGCCCACCACAGCTCAAGGAGGCCTGCCTGCCTCTGTAGGCTCCACCTCTGGGGGCAGGGCACAGACAAACAAAAAGACAGCAGTAACCTCTGCAGACTTAAATCTCCCTGTCTGACAGTTTTGAGGAGAGCAGTGGTTCTCCCAGCACGCAGCTGGAGATCTGAGAATGGGCAGACTGCCACAAGTGGGTCCCTGACCCCTGAACCCCCAGCAGCCTAACTGGGAGGCACCCCCCAGCAGGGGCAGACTGACACCTCACACGGCCGGCCAGGTACTCCAACAGACCTGCAGCTGAGGGTCCTGTCTGTTAGAAGGAAAACTAACAGAAAGGACATCCACACCAAAAACCCATCTGTACATCACCATCATCAAAGACCAAAAGTAGATAAAACCACAAAGATGGGGAAAAAACAGAGCAGAAAAACTGGAAACTCTAAAAAGCAGAGTACCTCTCCTCCTCCAAAGGAACGCAGTTCCTCACCAGCAATGAAACAAAGCTGGACGGAGAATGACTTTGACGAGCTGAGAGAAGAAGGCTTCAGACGACCAAATTACTCCAAGCTATGGGAGGGTATTCAAACCAAAGGCAAAGAAGTTGAAAACTTTGAAAAAAATTTAGAAGAATGTATAACTAGAATAACCAATACAGAGAAGTGCTTAAAAGAGCTGATGGAGCTGAAAACCAAGGCTCGAGAACTATGTGAAGAATGCAGAAGCCTCAGGAGCCTATGCGATCAAATGGAAGAAAGGGTATCAGCCTTGGAAGACGAAATGAATGAAATGAAGTGAGAAGGGAAGTTTAGAGAAAAAAGAATAAAAAGAAATGAGCAAAGCCTCCAAGAAATGTGGGACTATGTGAAAAGACCAAATCTACATCTGATTGGTGTACCTGAAAGTGACGGGGAGAATGGAAACAAGTTGGAAAACACTCTGCAGGATATTATCCAGGAGAACTTCCCCAATCTAGACAGGCAGGCCAACATTCAGATTCAGGAAATACAGAGAATGCCACAAAGATACTCCTCGAGAAGAGCAACTCCAAGACACATAATTGTCAGATTCACCAAAGTTGAAATGAAGGAAAAAATGTTAAGGGAAGGCAGAGAGAAAGGTCAGGTTACCATCAAAGGGAAGCCCATCAGACTAACAGCAGATCTCTTGGCAGAAACCCTACAAGCCAGAAGAGAGTGGGGGCCAATATTCAACATTCTTAAAGAAAAGAATTTTCAACCCAGAATTTCATATCCAGCCAAACTAAGCTTCATAAGTGAAGGAGAAATAAAATACTTTATAGACAAGCAAATGCTGAGAGATTTTGTCACCACCAGGCCTGCCCTAAAAGAGCTCCTGAAGGAAGCGCTAAACATGGAAAGGCACAACCGGTACCAACCGCTGCAAAAACATGCCAAAATGTAAAGACCATCGAGACTAGGAAGAGACTGCATCAACTAACGAGCAAAATAACCAGCTAACATCATAATGACAGGATCAAATTCACACATAACAATATTAACTTTAAATGTAAATGGACTAAATGCTCCAATTAAAAGACACAGGCTGGCAAATTGGATAAAGACTCAAGACCCATCAGTGTGCTGTATTCAGGAAACCCATCTCACGTGCAGAGACACACATAGGCTCAAAACAAAAGGATGGAGTAAGATCTACCAAGCAAATGGAAAACAAAAAAAGGCAGGGGTTGCAATCCTAGTCTCTGATAAAACAGACTTTAAACCAACAAAGATCCAAAGAAACAAAGAAGGCCATTACATAATGGTAAAGGGATTAATTCAACAAGAAGAGCTAACTATCCTAAATATATATGCACCCAATACAGGAGCACCCAGATTCATAAAGCAAGTCCTGAGTGACCTACAAAGAGACTTAGACTCCCACACATTAATAATGGGAGACTTTAACACCCCACTGTCAACATTAGACAGATCAACGTGACAGAAAGTCAACAAGGATACCCAGGAATTAAACTCAGCTCTGCACCAAGTGGACCTAATAGACATCTACAGAACTCTCCACCCCAAATCAACAGAATATACATTTTTTTCAGCACCACACCACACCTATTCCAAAACTGACCACATACTTGGAAGTAAAGCTCTCCTCAATAAATGTAAAAGAACAGAAATTATAACAAACTATCTCAAATCACAGTGCAATCAAGCTAGAACTCAGGATTAAGAATCTCACTCAAAACCGCTCAACTACATGGAAACTGAACAACCTGCTCCTGAATGACTACTGGGTACATAACGAAATGAAGGCAGAAATAAAGATGCTCTTTGAAACCAACAAGAACCAAGACACAACATACCAGAATCTCTGGGACACATTCAAAGCAGTGTGTAGAGGGAAATTTATAGCACTAAATGCCCACAAGAGAAAGCAGGAAAGATCCAAAATTGACACCCTAACATCACAATTAAAAGAACTAGAAAAGCAAGAGCAAACACATTCAAAAGCTAGCAGAAGGCAAGAAATAACTAAAATCAGAGCAGAACTGAAGGAAATAGAGACACAAAAAACATTTCAAAAAATTAATGAATCCAGGAGCTGTTTTTTTGAAAGGACCAACAAAATTGATAGACTGCTAGCAAGATTAATAAAGAAAAAAAGAGAGAAGAATCAAATAGATGCAATAAAAAATGATAAAGGGGATATTACCACCGATCCCACAGAAATACAAACTACCATCAGAAAATACTACAAACACCTCTATGCAAATAAACTAGAAAATCTAGAATAAATGGATAAATTCTTCAACACATAGACCCTCCCAAGACTAAACCAGGAAGAAGTTGAATCTCTGAATAGATCAATAACAGGAGCTGAAATTGTGGCAATAATCAATAGCTTACCAACCAAAAAAAGTCCAGGACCAGATGGGTTCACAGCCGAATTCTACCAGAGGTACAAAGAGGAACTGGTACCATTCCTTCTGAAACTATTCCAATCAATAGAAAAAGAGGGAATCCTCCCTAACTCATTTTATGAGGCCAGCATCATCCTGATACCAAAGCCTGGCAGAGACATAACAAAAAAAGAGAATTTTAGACCAATATCCTTGATGAACATTGATGCAAAAATCCTCAATAAAATACTGGCAAACAGAATCCTGCAGCACATCAAAAAGCTTATCCACCATGATCAAGTGGGCTTCATCCCTGGGATGCAAGGCTGGTTCAATATACACAAATCAATAAATGTAATCCAGCATATAAACAGAACCAAAGACAAAAACCACATGATTATCTCAATAGATGCAGAAAAGGCCTTTGACAAAATTCAACAACCCTTCATGCTAAAAACTCTCAATAAATTAGGTATTGATGGGACATATCTCAAAATAATAAGAGCTATCTATGACAAACCCACAGCCATATCATACTGAATGGGCAAAAACTGGAAGCATTCCCTTTGAAAACTGGCACAAGACAGGGATGCCCTCTCTCACCACTTCTATTCAACATAGTGTTGGAAGTTCTGGCCAGGGCAATTAGGCAGGAGAAGGAAATAAAGTGTATTCAATTAGGAAAAGAGGAAGTCAAATTGTCCCTGTTTGCAGATGACATGATTGTGTATCTAGAAAACCCCATTGTCTCAGCCCAAAATCTCCTTAAGCTGATAAACAACTTCAGCAAAGTCTCAGGATACAAAATCAATGTACAAAAATCACAAACATTCTTACACATCAATAACAGACAAACAGAGAGCCAAATCATGAGTGAACTCCCATTCACAATTGCTTCAAAGAGAATAAAATACCTAGGAATCCAACTTACAAGGGATGTGAAGGACCTCTTCAAGGAGAACTACAAATCACTGCTCAGGGAAATAAAAGAGGATACAAACAAATGGAAGAAGATTCCATGCTCATAGGTAGGAAGAATCAATATCATGAAAATGGCCATCCTTCCCAAGGTAATTTACAGATTCAATGCTATCCCCATCAAGCTACCAATGACTTTCTCCACAGAATTGGAAAAAACTACTTTAAAGTTCATATGGAACCAAAAAAGAGCCCACATCACCAAGTCAATCCTAAGCCAAAAGAAGAAAGCTGGAGGCATCACACTACCTGACTTCAAACTATACTACAAGGCTACAGTAACCAAAATAGCATGGTACTGGTACCAAAACAGTGATATAGATCAATGGAACAGAACAGAGCCCTCAGAAATAATGCCACATATCTACAACTATCTGATCTTTGACAAACCTGAGAAAAACAAGAAATGGGGAAAGGATTCCCTATTTAATAAATGGTGCTGGGAAAACTGGCTAGCCATATGTAGAAAGCTGAAACTGGATCCCTTCCTTACACCTTATACAAAAATAAATTCAAGATGGATTAAAGACTTAAATGTTAGACCTAAAACCATAAAAAACCTAGAAGAAAACCTAGGCATTACCATTCAGGACATAGGCATGGGCAAGGACTTCATGTCTAAAACACCAAAAGCAATGGCAACAAAAGCCAAAATTGACAAATGGGATCTCATTAAACTAAAGAGCTTCTGCACAGCAAAAGAAACTACTATCAGAGTGAACAGGCAACCTACAAAATGGGAGAAAATTTTTGCAACCTACTCACCTGACAAAGGGCTAATATCCAGAATCTACAATGAACTCCAACAAATTTCCAAGAAAAAAAACAAATAACCCCATCAAAAAGTGGGCAAAGGACATGAACAGACACTGCTCAAAAGAAGACATTTATGCAGCCAAAAAACACATGAAAAAAATGCTCACCATCACTGGCCATCAGAGAAATGCAAATCAAAACCACAATGAGATACCATCTCACACCAGTTAGAATGGCAATCATTCAAAAGTCAGGAAACAACAGGTGCTGGAGACGATGTGGAGAAATAGGAACACTTTTACACTGTTGGTGGGACTGTAAACTAGTTCAACCCTTGTGGAAGTCAGTGTGGTGATTCCTCAGGGATCTAGAACTAGAAATTCCATTCGACCCAGGCATCCCATTAATGGGTATATACCCAAAGGACTATAAATCATGCTACTATAAAGACAGATGCACACGTATGTTTATTGTGGCACTATTCACAATAGCAAAGACTTGGAACCAACCCAAATGTCCAACAATCATAGACTGGATTAAGAAAATGTGGCACACATACACCATGGAATACCATGCAGCCATAAAAAAGGATGAGTTCATGTCCTTTGTAGGGACATGGATGAAATTGTAAATCATCATTCTCAGTAAACTCTCGCAAGAACAAAAAACCAAACACTGCATCTTCTCACTCATAGGTGGGAATTGAACAATGAGAACACATGGACACAGGAAGGGGAACATCACACTTCAGGGACTGTTGTGGGGTGGGGGGAGGGGGGAGGGATAGCATTGAGAGATATACCTAATGCTAGATGACGAGTTAGTGGGTGCAGCGCACCAGCATGGCACATGTATACATATGTAACTTACCTGCACATTGCGCACATGTAGCATAAAACCTAAAGTATAACAATAATAATAATAATAATAAATAAATTAAAAATAAAAAGAAAAAGGCTCAATTGATTTCTGATCTCACAAAGCAGGAAGCAAAAATAATCTATTTACATCCATCATTGGTGAACATTAAAAGTGAGAAACATTTGAAATCACTTGTTTGATAAACTTAGGGATATAAACACATTGATTAGCTTTTTTTGAACTTATGCTAAATTTGAGGTGTGTGGACACCCACCTTTGTCAAATATAAAGCAGCAAACACTATTTAGAAAACCAATGGCCCCTTTGTAAGAAATCAGCCCTGAGCCCACCTCAGACGGCTCCTCTTGGCATTCCCAGAGAGCCTTGAATAATTGTTGTTAGATTCATTCCATAACAGTTTTAATTTGCTATCTCCTCACTGGCATTTTTAGATTGCTAAGTCTTTTTGCCTGGATTTCAAAATATTTTTAAGAGGAAATAGCAGCTAAGCTTCTCCATATTTGGGCTAGGGCTGGCCAGCAGGAGATCTGGGCTTCAATCCCAGTTTGCCACTAAGCAGCTGCATGACCCTAGCCAACTCTCTTCACCTCACTAGGCCTCAATTTCCTGTAGCTGATCTCTGAATTTCCTTTGAGCTTTAAAAATTATTTTGACAGTGCAATTTAATTATACAATAAAATCTCAAATGTAATTCATCTTTCTTTAGACTTACCCAAGGGTAGGGAAGGCAGAACACATGCTTTCATTCATTCTCACTGGGCTTCTACCATGTGCCAGACATGCTGTCAAGTGCTGAGGCAAAAACCTGAATGTAACACAGATCCTGCTTCAAAAATCTTACAGCCTATTGGGATTTGGGGGCACAGCTACAAAGAAATCAACAATTTTGATATAGAACTGTGTTGGAGGGATGCATGGAGCTCAAGGGAAGCCTAGGAAAGGCTATGCGACTCACATAGAAAGAGTCACAAGAGGGTCCCTTGAGAAAGTAATGCTTAAATTGTGTTTGCAGAATGAGCAGGGGCTAGAAAGGCAAAGAAGAGACCTAACAGGCCATGTAAAAGCATAAAGAAATAAAGTAGCCTGGAGAGTTCATGGGACTCAGAGAATGGCCAATAATTATTAGCTAAATGAATAAAATGGGACAAGAACAACAACAGCAAAACTACATTCTACTCTACTCCTTCAAGGAACATTATTCTCTAGACATTATAAATAGATGTAAGATAACAGTCTTACCAGTGAAGGAAATCTAGGAGATGTCTGCCATCACAATGTCTAATAATAAAGAATTTTCCTTTTCCACACACTCATTTATAGAACTTCAAAGTTCTTAGGTGAATAGATTCCCTAAACTTCTGTTGCTTAGAGATTTTACCATCCAACTTCTGAAATTATTCACAATGGACAAACAGGAAGCTAGGACTAACATAAAGTCTCTTAGCCCACTATAAAAGACCAAAAAATGCTGCATTCCTATGTGAAGATATTCCTTTTAATTTGGTAAGAATGAGAGTCTTGGAAACAAAAAATGATTCCCTGTTCCTGCACATTCAAACACATAAAACACAAGATCTATAGACTACAACCTCCCATAATCTAAAGAGTTATTATGAGTTGCTTCTAAAGCTGTTGCTTTCAAGGGTCAAAGGAATCAACTAATGAAAGAAAATGGTAGATAGTCATCAGTCAACATCTCTCCCGAAGCAAGTTAAAGTGCTACAAAATTAACCACTGTATAGAAACTTTCTGGAGCTTCAAATTTAAAGGACTTCATCGGACCTTTTATTAAGAACTAATGTGTTTTCAACAAATTCACCTGCAAAAAAGTTCGCATCTTGGGAGAAAAAGAGTTGAAAAATGTACACTGTCTATTATCTTTAAGAATGAAACCACATTAAATAAGTTAGTTTGCACCCACATTTCCAGCATGTTTATGCAACTCCTACCAGGCTCAGTTCAATTGTTTTTACTTAGGAAACAATAACAACAACAACAAACCAAAAACCTGGGTCACTCCACAGGACTTCTTTTGATACACTGAATGTTGGAAGACATCTTGCCAGCAGGAGGCAGTCCCCAACTGGTAAAGGCACAAATGAATGGAAACGACTGCCAACTAGTAGAGAAAAGTTGGCTTAGACACTTAGCAAAAATGAAGCCAAGAAACAAATGTTAACTTGTGGTCTTGCAGCCCCTTTCCCGCTCTGCTCTTTGCACCCACTCCAATCTCTTTTTGCTTTGTTATAACTGAAGATGGGACTCTATTATACTAGCAGTCATATGCATTCTAGTATGTCTCAAGAGACCTTCAAATCCCTTTCTTATAAAATTCATTTTATCTCACCCACCTAGCTCCCCTTGGTGGGGGGGGGGGGGGGCGGGGAAGACCATTTAAAATATATGAACTTTGATTCATATGAATATATGACAACCAGAAATTTGAACCTCTTTTATTGCTGGTGTGATCAATGATTTAGACTCATTCATATATGAACTATGAATACTTGTCAAAAGGAACATATTTTACAAAACTAAACATTTTTCTTTAAATATTCCCTTATTTTCACCTGACTTAACTTGATGTGCCTTGGCTCATGTTAACTTTATTTTTATCTGTTTCCTGTGTATAGTCATGATTTTATTGACCTTTAAAATTAATTGAGTAAATATGAGGACTTGAAAAAGCAAACATGAATGATACTCTGATTCTTTGGGTTTTATTAGGTAGATCAGACAGAAGTTCATTTTTTTTTTCTTCAAGAAAAATATTCAAAAATATTATTTCTTCATGCCATCATCTCAAGCCTGAGAGGGCTCCTTATTCTTTTCCAAGGGAAGAGCAGTGTTCTTGATCCAGGAATTCTTTTTTTTTCCCTTAACAATTAAACTTTTATTGCTGGTCACAGTGTCTCATACCTGTAATCCCAGCACTTTGGGAGGCTGAGGTGGGAGGGTCACTTGAGCTCAGGAGTTTGAGATCAGCCTGGGAAATACAGTGAAACCTTGTCTCTAAAAAAACAAAACAAAACAAAACGCCGCCCCACACACACATAGACTGAAGAGATAGAAGAAAAAGATATTCCATGCAAATGGAAACCAAAAGAGAACACAGGGGTGGTTCCAAGATGGCTGAATAGGAAGAGCTCCAGTCTACAGCTCCCAGCATGAGCGATGCAGAAGATGGGTGATTTCTGCATTTCCAACTGAGGTACCGGGTTCATCTCACTGGGGCATGTCAGACAGTGGGTACAGGAGAGTGGGTGCAGCCCACCAAGCAAGAGCTGAAGCAGGGTGAGGCATCACCTCACCCAGCAAGTGCAAGGGGTCAGGGAATTCCCTTCCCTAGCAAAGGGAAGCCATGACAGACAGCACCTGGAAAATCAGGTCACTCCCACCCTAACACTGTGCTTTTCCAAAGGTCTTAGCAAATGGCACACCAGGAGATTATATTCTGAGCCTGGCTTGGAGTGTCCCACACCTACAGAGCCTCGCTCATTGCTAGCACGGCAGTCTAAGATCTAACTGCAAGGCGGCAGCGAGGAGTGGGGGAGGGGTGCCCGCCATTTTCGAGGCTTGAGTAGGTAAACAAAGTGGCCAGGAAGCTTGAATTGGGTGGAGCCCACCTCAGCTCAAAGAGGCCTGCCTGCCTCTGTAGACTGCACTTCTGGGGGCAGGGCATAGCCCAACAAAAGGCAGCAGAGACCTCTGAAGATTTAAATGTCCCTGTCTGACAGCTTTGAAGAGAGTAGTGGTTCTCCCAGCACGGAGTTTGAGACCTGAGAATGGATAGACTGCCTCCTCAAGTGGGTCCCTGATGCCAGAGTAGCCTAACTGGGAGGCACCCCACAGTAGGGGCAGACTGACACCTCACATGGCTGGGTACCCCTCTGAGATGAAGCTTCCAGAGGAATAATCAGGCAGCAACAATTGCTGTTCAGCAATATTCGCTGTTCTGCAGACTCTGCTGCTGATACCCAGGCAAACAGGGTCTGGAGTTGACCTCCAGCAAACTCCAACAGACCTGCAGCTGAGGGACTTGACTGTTAGAAGGAAAACTAAGAAACAAAAAGGATATCCACACCAAAACCCGATCTGTATGTCACCATCATCAAAGACCAAAGGTAGATAAAACCACAAAGATGGAGAAAAAACAGAGCAGAAAAGCTGAAAATTCGAAAAATCAGAGCACCTCTCCCCCTCCAAAGGAATGCAGCTCCTTGCCAGCAATGGAACAAAGCTAAACACAGAATGACTTTGATGAGTTGAGAGAAGAATGCTACAGATGATCAAACTTCTCTGAGCTAAAGGAGGAAGTCTGAACCCATCACAAGGAAGATAAAAACCTTGAAAAAAGATGAGACCAATGGCTATCTAGAAAAACCAGTGTAGAGAAGTCCTTATATGACCTGATGGAGCTGAAAATCATGGCACGAGAACCACATGATGAAAGCACAAGATTCAGTAACTGATTTGATCAACTGGAAGAAAGGGTATCAGTGATGGAAGATCAAATGAATGAAATGAAGCAAGCAGAGAAGTTTAGAGAAAAAAGAGTAAAAAGAAATGAACAAAACCTCCAAGAAATATGGGACTATGTGAAAAGACCAAATCTACATTTGATTGGTGTACCTGAAAGTGATGGGGAGAATGGAAACAAGCTGGAAAACACTCTCCAGGACATTATCAAGGAGGATTTCCTCAACCTAGCAAGGCAGGCCAACACTCAAATTCAGGAAATACAGACAACACCACAAAGATACTCCTCGAGAAGAGCAACTCTAAGACACATAATTTTCAGATTCATCAAAGTTGAAATGAAGGAAAAAACGTTAAGGGCAGCCACAGAGAAAGGTTGGGTTACCTACAAAGGGAACCCCATGAGACTAACAGCAGATATCTCGGCAGAAACTCTACAAGCCAGAAGAGAGTGGGGGCCAATATTCAATATTCTTAAAGAAAAGAATTTTCAACCCAGAATTTCATATACAGCCAAACTAAGATTCATAAGTGAAGGAGAAATAAAAACCTTTACAGATAAGCAAAAACTGAGAGATTCTGTCACCAGCAGGCCTGCCCTAAAAGAGCTCCTGAAGGAAGCACTAAACACGGAAAGGAAAAACCAGTACCAGCCACTGCATAAACATGCTGAAATGTAAAGACCATCAAGGCTAGGAAGAAACTGCATCAACTAACGAACAAAATAACCAGCTAACATCATAATGAAAGGATCAAATTCACACATAACAATATTAACCTTAAATGTAAATGGGATAAATGCTCCAATTAAAAGACACAGACTGGCAAATTGGAAAAAGAGTCAAGACCCATCAGTGTGCTGTATTCAGGAGACACATCTCACATGCAGAGTCACACATAGGCTCAAAATAAAGGGATGCAGGAAGATCTACCAAGCAAATGGAAAACAAAAAAAGGCAGGGGTTGCAATCCTAGTCTCTGAAAAACAGACTTTAAACCAACAAAGATCAAAAGAGACAAAGAAAGCCATTACATAATGGTAAAGGGATCAATTCAACAAGAAGGGCTAACTATCCTAAATATATATGCACCCAATACAAGGGCATGCAGATTTATAAAGCAAGTCCTTAGAGACCTAGAAAGAGACTTAGACTCCCACACAATAGTAATGGGAGACTTTAACACTCCACTGTCAACACAAGACAGATCAACAAGACAGAAAGTTAACAAGGATATCCAGGAATTGAACTCAGTTCTCACCAAGCCGACCTAATAGACATCTACAGAACTCTCCACCCCAAATCAATAGAATATACATTATTCTCAGCACCACATCACACTTATTCCAAAATTGACAACATAGTTGGAAGTAAAGCACTCCTCAGCAAATGCAAAAGAATAGAAATTATAACAAACTGTCTCTCAGATCACAGTGCCATCAAACTAGAACTCAGGATTAAGAAACTCACTCAAAACCACTCAACTACTTGGAAACTGAACAACCTACTCCTGAATGACTACTGGGTACATAACGAAATGAAGGCAGAAATAAGATGTTCTTTGAAACCAATGAGAACAAAGACACAACATACCAGAATCTCTGGGAAACATTTAAACCAGGGTGCAGAGGGAAATTTATAATGCTAAATGCCCAGAAGAGAAAGCAGGAAAGATCTAAAATTGACGCCCTAACATCACAATTAAAGGAACTAGAGAAGCAAGAGCAAACACATTCAAAAGCTAGAAGAAGGCAAGAAATAACTAAAATCAGAGCAGAACAGAAGGAAATAGAGACACAAAAAACCTTTCAACAAATCAATGAATCCAGGAGCTGGTTTTTTGAAAAGATCAACAAAATTGATAGACTGCTAGCAAGACTAATAAAGAAGAAAAGAGAGAAGAGTCAAATAGATGCAATAAAAAATGATAAAGGGGATATCAACAACAATCCCACAGAAATACAAACTACCATAAGAGAACACTACAAACACCTCTACGCAAATAAACTAGAAAATCTAGAAGAAATGGATAAATTCCTGGACACATACACCCTCCCAAGACTAAACCATGAAGAAGTTGAATCCCTGAATAGACCAATAACAGGCTCTAAAATTGAGGAAATAATTAATAGCCTACCAACCAATAAAAACTCCAGGACCAGATGGATTCACAGCTGAATTCTACCAGAGGTACAAGGAGGAGCTAGTACCATTCCTTCTGAAACTATTCCAATCAACAGAAAAAGAGGGAATCCTCCCTAACTCATTTTGTGAGGCCAGCATCATCCTGATACCAAAGGCTGGCAGAGACACAACAAAAAAGAGAATTTTAGACCAATATCCCTGATGAACATTGATGCAAAAATCCTCAATAAAATACTGGCAAACTGATCCCAGAAGCACATCTAAAAGCTTATCCACCATGATCAAGTGGGCTTCATCCCTGGGATGCAAGGCTGGTTCATCATAGGAAAATCAATAAACGTAATCCAGCATATAAATAGAACCAAAGACAAAAACCACATGATTATCTCAATAGATGCAGAAAAGGCCTTTGACAAAATTCAACAACTCTTCATGCTAAAAACTCTCAATAAATTAGGTATTGATGGGACATATCTCAGAATAATAAGAGCTATCCATGAAAAACCCACAGCCAATATCATACTGAATGGGCAAAAACTGGAAAGCATTCCCTTTGAAAACTGGCACAAAACAGGGATGCCCTCCCTCGCCACTCCTATTCAATATAGTGTTGGAAGTTCTGGCCAGGGCAATCAGACAGGAGAAGGAAATAAACGGTATTCAACTAGGAAAAGAGGAAGTCAAATTGTCCCTGTTTGTAGATGACATGATTATATATTTAGAAAATCCCATCATCTCAGCCCAAAATCTCCTTAAGCTGATAAGCAATTTCAGCAAAGTCTCAGGATACAATATCAATGTGCAGAAATCACAAGCATTCTTATACACCAATAACAGACAAACAGAGAGCCAAATCATAAGAGAACTCCCATTCACAATTGTTTCAAAGAGAATAAAATACCTAGGAATCCAACTTACAAGGGACGTGAAGGACCTCTTCAAGGAGAACTACAAACCACTGCTCAATGAAATAAAAGAGGACACAATCAAATGGAAGAACATTCCATGCTGATGGATAGGAAGAATCAATATTGTAAAAATGGCCATACTGCCCAAGGTAATTTATAGATTCAATGCCATCCCCATCAAGCTACTAATGACTTTCTTCACAGAATTGGAAAAAACTACTGTAAAGTTCATATGGAACCAAAAAAGAGCCTCCATTGCCAAGAAAATACTAAGCCAAAAGAACACAGCTGGAGGCATCATGCTACCTGACTTCACACTATACTACAAGGCTACAGTAACCAAAACAGCATGGTACTCGTACAAAAACAGATATATAGACCAATGGAACAGAACAGATCCCTCAGAAATAATACCACACATCTACAACCATCTGATCTTTGACAATCCTGAAAAAAACAAGCAATGGGGAAAGGATTCCCTATTTAATAAATGGTGCTGGGAAAACTGGCTAGCCATATGTAGAAAGCTACATAAATGTTAAACTTAAACCATAAAAACCCTAGAAGAAAACCTAAGCAATACCATCCATGACATAGGCATGGGCAAGGACTTCATGTCTAAAACACCAAAAGCCTAACATTTAAGTCTTTAATCCATCTTGAATTAATTTTTGTATAAGGTGTAAGGAAGGGATCCAGTTTCAGCTTTCTACATATGGCTAGCCAGTTTTCCCAGCACCATTTTTTAAATAGGGAATCCTTTCCGCATTGCTTGTTTTTCTCAGGTTTGTCAAAGATCAGATAGTTGTAGATATGTGGTGTTATTTCTGAGGGCTCTGTTCTCTTCCATTGATCTATATCTCTGTTTTGGTAACAGTACCATGCTGTTTTGGTTACTGTAGCCTTGTAGTATAGTTTGAAGTCAGGTAGCGTGATGCCTCCAGCTTTGTTCTTTTGGCTTAGGATTGACTTGGCGATGCGGGCTCTTTTTTGGTTCCATATGAACTTTAAAGTAGTTTTTCCAATTCTATGAAGAAAGTCATTGGTAGCTTGATGGGGATGGCATTCAATCTATAAATTACCTCGGGCAATATGGCCATTTTCACGATATTGATTCTTCCTACCCATGAGCATGGAATGTTCTTCCATTTGTTTGTATCCTCTTTTATTTCATTGAGCAGTGGTTTGTAGTTCTCCTTGAAGAGGTCCTTCACGTCTCTTGTAAGTTGGATTCCTAGGTATTTTATTCTCTTTGAAGCAATTGTGAATGGGAGTTCACTCATGATTTGGCTCTCTGTTTGTCTGTTATTGGTGTATAAGAATGCTTGTGACTTTTGTACATTGATTTTGTATCCTGAGACTTTGCTGAAGTTGCTTATCAGCTTCAGGAGATTTTGGGCTGAGACAATGGGGTTTTCTAGATATACAATCATGTCTTCTGTAAACAGGGACAATTTGACTTCCTCTTTTCCTAATTGAATACCCTTTTTTTTCCTTCTCCTGCCTAATTGCCCTGGCCAGAACTTCCAACACTATGTTGAATAGGAGTGGTGAGAGAGGGCATCCCTGTCTTGTGCCAGTTTTCAAAGGGAATGTTTCCAGTTTTTGCCCATTCAGTATGATATTGGCTGTGGGTTTGTCATAGATAGCTCTTATTATTCTGAGATATGTCCCATCAATACCTAATTTATTGAGAGTTTTTAGCATGAAGCGTTGTTGAATTTTGTCAAAGGCCTTTTCTGCATCTATTGGGATAATCATGTGGTTTTTGTCTTTGGTTCTGTTTATATGCTTGATTACATTTATTGATTTGTGTATATTGAACCAGCCTTGCATCCCAGGGATGAAGCCCACTTGATCATGGTGGATAAGCTTTTTGATGTGCTGCTGGATTTGGTTTGCCAGTAGTTTACTGAAGATTTTTGCATCAATGTTCATCAAGGATATTGGTCTAAAATTCTCTTTTTTTGTTGTGTCTCTGCCAGGCTTTGGTATCAGGATGATGCTGGCCTCACAAAATGAGTTAGGGAGGATTCCCTCTTTTTCTATTGATTGGAATAGTTTCAGAAGGAATGGTACCAGCTCCTCCTTGTACCTCTGGTAGAATTCAGCTGTGAATCCATCTGGTCCTGGACTCTTTTTGGTTGGTAAGCTATTGATTATTTCCTCAATTTCAGAGCCTATTATTGGTCTATTCAGAGATTCAACTTCTTCATGGTTTAGTCTTGGGAGGGTGTATGTGTCCAGGAATTTATCCATTTCTTCTAGATTTTCTAGTTTATTTGTGTAGAGGTGTTTGTAGTATTCTCTGATGGTAGTTTGTATTTCTGTGGGATCGGTGGTGATATCCCCGTTATCATTTTTTATAGCGTCTATTTCATTCTTCTCTCTTTTCTTCTTTATTAGTCTTGCTAGCAGTCTGTCAATTTTGTTGAATCTTTCACAAAACCAGCTCCTGGATTCATTAATTTTTTGAAATGTTTTTTGTGTCTCTATTTCCTTCAGTTCTGCTCTGATTTTAGTTATTTCTTGCCTTCTGCTAGCTTTTGAATGTGTTTGCTCTTGCTTTTCTAGTTCTTTTAATTGTGATGTTAGGGTGTCAATTTTGGATTTTTCCTGCTTTCTCTTGTGGGCATTTAGTGCTATAAATTTCCCTCTATCCTATTAGAAAACCTAGGCATAACCATTCAGGACATAGGCATGGGCAAGGACTTCATGTCTAAAACACCAAAGCAATGGCAACAAAAGCCAAAATTGACAAATGGGATCTCATTAAACTAAAGAGCTTCTGCACAGCAAACGAAACTACCATCAGAATGAACAGGCAATCTACAAAATGGGAGAAAATTTTCACAACCTACTCATCTGACAAAGGGCTAATATCCAGAATCTGCAATGAACTCAAACAAATTTACAAGAAAAAATCAAACAATCCCATCAAAAAGTGGGCAAAGGACATGAACAGACACTTCTCAAAAGAAGACATTACGCAACCAAAAAACACATGAAAAAATGCTCACCATCACTGGCTATCAGAGAAATGCAAATCAAAACCACAATGAGATACCATCTCACACCAGTTAGAATGGCAATCATTCAAAAGTCAGGAAACAACAGGTGCTGGAGAGGATGTGGAGAAATAGGAATGATTTTACACTGTTGGTGGGACTGTAAACTAGTTCAATCATTGTGGAAGACAGTGTGGCGATTCCTCAGGGATCTAGAACTAGAAATACCATTTGACCCAGTGATCCCATTACTGGGCATATACCCAAAGGATTATAAATCATGCTGCTATAAAGATACATGCACACGTATGTTTGTTGCGGCACTATTCACAATAGCAAAGACTTGGAACCAACCCAAATGTGCATCTGTGATAGACTGGATTAAGAAAATGTGGCACATATACACTATGGAATACTATGCAGCCATAAAAAGGATGAGTTCATGTCCTTTGTAGGGACATGGATGAAGCTGGAAACCATCATTCTCGGCAAACTATCGCAAGCACAGACAACCAAGCACCACATGTTCTCACTCATAGGTGGGAATTGAACAATGAGAACACTTGGACACAGGAAGGGGAACATCACCCACCAGGGCCTGTCGTGGGGTGAGGTGATGGGAGAGGGTGCGGGGAAGGGGGAGGGTGGATGGATAGCAGCATTAGGAGATATACCTAATGTAAATGACGAGTTAATGGGTGCAGCACACCAACATGGCACATGTATACATATGTAACAAACCTGCATGTTGTGCACATGTACCCTAGAACTTAAAGTATAATAAAAAAAGAAAGAATCACCAATATAATTAGCTAAAAGTGAACAGATGGGAGTTACTTAATATAAAATATGTAATTGTCTTTGGAAAAGATACACAAAAATTTTCTCAATAAAGTTTTTTGCTCTATAAAAAAAAGAGAGAACACAGGTAGCCATACTTATATCAGACAAAATAGACTTTAAGTCAAAAACTGTAAAATAAGACAAAGAAGGCCATTATATAATGATAAAGGGGTTATTTTACCAAGAGGATATAATAATTGTAAATATATATGCACCTAACATTACAGCACTGAAATATATGAAGCAAATATTAAAAGATCTGAAGGGAGAGATAGACTGTCATATAATAATAATAGTGAACTTCAATACCCCACTTTCAACAATAGCCAAGACTTCGTTAACCCTCAGGAAGGGGTAATTGAGACAAACAACTGAACTTGTCCCTAATAGAGATTCTTTATCTCTGAACCTTCTGTCCTGGATGCCAGTGGTTTTGGGTCCTGTTTACTGCCTTTAACCTCCTTTGGAGCATATCAAAATCTCATTTTTCTCTGGACCTCCATCACAAGATACATACAGTAGCAAATGCTCAATAACAATTTGTTGAATTAATTAATTGAAGGGCAAAGTTAACATAATAACTCTAGTGAATGAAATCATCATTATAATAATAATAGCTAACATTTACTGAGAGCTGCTAGTATCGGACAGTATTTTGAGTACTTTACATGGATCAATTTGTTAATTCTATGTCAAAGGAGGTAGATTCTGGTTCTATCCTCCAGTTTTCATTGGAAGGAACTAAGGCATAAGGGAGTTAGTAATTTGCCTAAGGTCACAAAGCTGATGAATGATGGATCTGGGAACCACACCCTCAGGCAGTCTGACTTGAGTAGATGCAGTTAACTACAACAGCTTCTAACTGCCATGTTTCCATGGAGACTATGGGTTCTATGGACTTCTGCTGCAAGCTGTTGCCCAGCCTTTGTAGCTCCTTTCCCACCACATTCCATCACAAGTTCCATTACTCCACATTTCAGCAGGGAAGTTATGGGGGACACTTGAGTTCTTAGGACCATTAAGTGACCCAAACTCTCATTAAAGGAGTCATGGATATGGAACCAGGGATGGTTAGCCAGGAAAAAAGAAAGTTCAGAGGCAATGAGGTTTCCATTTGCTTGTACCTTCTCCAGTTGGCAAGTGGCTCCTTTGGGCAAGATGTCATCCAACATTTAAAGGAGTGTCACAAGGAGAGGAATAAGTCAGCTTCCTGGTGGTCCAGAGAAGACAATAAGGACTAATGATAAAAATTACTGGAAATTTGACTTTTTTCCTCTAACTATTATTTCAAACATAGATAAAAGTTGAGAGAATAGTAAAATGAGCAATTATATACCTACCCCCTAGATTCAACATTTCACACTTGGTCATATTTGTTTTACATATGTATATATACATATATATATACATATATATATATATATATATGCTTTTTTTCTAAACAATTTTTAAAGTGTATCTCCAGTAACAGGACTTTCTCCTACATAATTACATTATCATTATTCACACCTATGAAAATTAACAATAACTGGGAAGACAGTTTTAACCTAATGTATAAAGGAATTTGCTGAGAATTACAGCTCACCAAAAATCAAAGTGAGTTCTCCACCACTGATAATACAACTTTTTAACCATCTATGTAAGGTCATAGAAAGATCTTATACACCAGAGCATGACTGGAATTCCAGCTCTTTCCTTGGCTTAAGTTGTGTTAAAAAAAAAAAAAGTTCCTTCTAATTTTAGCCCAGGGAAGAGAGCAAAACTCAATTTACTTCTAGAAAGATTTATCCTTCTTTTTCTACTTTTGCCATAATACTGGTGCCCATTCTCTCATGATCCTAGGTTCTGCCCACTCAGGTCACCCAACCCTCCCTTCTTGGCTCTACTACATAATTATTGGCTCTTGAAGTTGGAAGGTTCCATCAAGGCTCTATGTTAAGACTGCTTGGTATCTTAAAAGCTTGACCCTTCCTCCTACCCTGTACCCACCTCTCCTTCTACCCCATAGCTGAATCTTCAGTAGCCCTTCAAAAGCTCCAGGGCCCAGCGTGATGCATGAACTCTCTTCCCAGAAAGGGAAGTGTAAGTGCTGGGTACCAAATGGGGTTATAGTTTCTTGGCCTGAGCACAAGGTGGGGCATGACTGACCTATGAGCCTTGAGTATGGGGCTGAGCATAATCTGAGTTCAGGGATAGTGAAGCGGCCAGATCATCCAAGTTCGGGTAGATGGGCAATCCAAAAAGAGTAAGACAATCCCATTTGAATGGGCAATTCAAAAAAGAGAGCCAGGATCCACCATAAGATGACAGGATAAATCCCTAGGATCCCAGAAGTTTAGAGAGGAGGGCTGGGGGAAAAGCTGGTTAAAAGATCTTGAGCTGTCAGCAAGGCATGTCATCTGCACTGGATAAGTGTCCACAACCCCAGCTGAAAATCAGGGGGAACTAAGGAATAGAAGGGAGCAGTTGCAATGAAGCCCAAGGAGCAAAAAGACCTACCTGAACCAGAAGAGCAGGAGTTCAGACTTCTTATCCAAAGGGTCTAATAGACTTCAGATCCCCTACCCTGAGCCCAGCCCACTCTGAGGGTGTCAGTCCTTCCTGTCCTCCACCTCAAGATCTGAAGCCTCCTCCCCAACAAGAGAGAAGAATTGGCTGATAACGTTGGGAAGTGGCTACATGTTAGTGGAGGAGAAAACAATGGAATAAACAAAAGACAGAGAATCTGTAGTGAAGGGAAGGAAAAGAAGGAAAGAAAGAGATTCAAGAAGGGATACTCTCTGGTGACTGAGGGGAATGGCCATATAGCAAACAAGAAAAACCTAGGGTCTCACGGAACATGGGGGAAGGCTTTACATGCAGCAAAGCCAGACTCAGGCCCTGTCCTGCTGTGAACGCTGCATCGGTTAGGAGTTGAGTCTTTCATTAAACATTCTCAAGATTGCAGGTGTGGGAAGGCCACTATGTTACAGACAGCACTGCCAGTCTCTTCTGTGATAAGGGGCATGGTGCTGAGGTACCCAGAGCTTTAGAGGTTATCCCAGGAGAAAACTTTCCCATATTCAGCCATTCCTGAGCAGGTAACCAGGAATTCACCTTTTTTTCTGTTAAGAAAATATCACCTTGTCACTGTACCTCACCTTCAAAAAATAACGACAGAGAGACAGAGGGGAAAAGTGGATGCTTCTGAGCTCCTTCTTTCCTTCACCTCTGCCCTAGAAGATGGAGAGTAGGCGAAGAGGAACCCAGGCTCCAGAGGAGGTGGGAGAGGAGGCCGCCCCTAAAGTTGCCTGCCTGGAGAGACCTGAGCCCCTGAAACTGTGGTCTGCCTTCCTTCAACATGTTTGGTGTAGCTTTGCAGTGTGTCAGCTTGATTGAACTACCTCTCCCCAAATTCCCCTTCCTGTATGTGTGGGGTTGGGATGGGCTGCAAGAGAGCTCCTTGTGTGAGATTAAGAGGACAAAAGTAAAGTGGCAGCCATATTGTTTCCTGCACTGTGAGGTGCCTTTGTATCAAGTCCACTTTATTTGTGGACCCACCTCCCTGACTTCTGGTAGCAGCTGGATCTGCAACTGTGCCTCCTTCCCCTGGATCTTCTTTCAGCTTTTTCAACTCCTGGGCCAGATGTATGTTTAATTCCTTGATGAAGGGCACCAGTTTCTCCTGCAAGATTCCACATCCTCAAGGTTTGGAAGCAGTGAGAACTGACCTGGGTTCCAGCTGGTCCTCAGAGGTTCCAACATGCCCTTGCTCTCTTCCACTTTGTACCTATCCTCCCTTTCCAGCTACCTTCCCTGTGGATTTCAAGTTCACACATCAGACAAGAAGACTGTTTGATGATCCAGCATCAAACACAAAGCTCTATCTCATATGCAAATATGGCATATGTATAATATATTTAAACATATGTATATACACACATATGTTTTATAGATACGTATACACACATCTATGGTTCTGCTTCCCTGATTGAAGCTTGACTGATTCAGTATGCTGGGGTAGAATTCCAGATCGTCCCCAGGACATGCAGTATTTTCAGGTCACGTTAATTTTCCACACAGATTGTTATCTGCAAACCATTTTATATTTTTCCCTGCCAAGAGAAACACAAACACAAGAGCCCAGCCATTTCTAAGCAATTTCTCAAACACCCCCAAACTGACAACTTGTATTAAATATTCTATGTCTCATTCCAATTTAATTATTTCCATACCATAGTGTTATTTTCTGTTAATTTCTCTATCTAGTGAAAAGCCACTTATTAGCGGTATGATTTTGAGCAAGGGACTTGACCTCTTTGTGACTCTATTTCTTCACCTGTAAAATGGAGCTGTAATAAGTTTGCTGTAATGATTTAAATAAACCAATGCAAGCAGAGAGATCTGTACAGTATTTGGCACATGATAATTATTCAGATGAAAAAAAGGAGAGAAAGCAAGGTCCTGATTTGCCTGGAAAAGGAAGAAACATAACCATCTAGAAGAGAACCTGGAATCCAACAATCAGGCAGGGTAGGAAAGAACTCAGCAAGTTTTTCAGATTCACCCTTGGATCTTGGCTAAATAAACTTCGAGATGCCTTTTATTTTAAGAAGGAAAAATGGAGGAGTGGTGACGCACAAACTGGAGAAGGACCTCTTCAGTTTGTTGATGATTGCATTTGAGAGACAGAGGTGTTGGCACAGGATAAATGTAAAAACTTCAGAATATTAAAAGAAATTAACATTTTGTCCTTTTAAAAATCTATTTTATTTATAGTTTTAAATGGGAATAATTCCTCGTACGATATATGCAAAAAAATAACGAGAATAATGTTCCCTTTCCTCTATTACCCATTTCTTGTGTATCCATTCATAGATACTCTATACATTTATAAATATATATACGTACACACATATGTACACATAGATATATATCCATCAGTAGAATACAGGTCAAATAGCTATATGCCATATGCTTATATACAGCTTAATGATAGGCATTTATACATAAGTAATTTTTATTTTAATGTAGTATACTCTGCATATTCTTTTCTACTTCCCTTTTAATACTTTAAAATGTATCTTGGAAATTCTCCATTCTGGTACAAATGTACCTCCCTCATACTTTTTAATGGCTGGATGATAGTCAATTGTCTATATGTAGAAATATTACAATTTTTAACTTGTACATTTACATTGTTGCTTATCTTTTACTAGTAAAAGAATGCTGTAGTGAACATACTTGTATACACATTTCATATGTGTGACGATATCTTAAGACAAATTCCTGGAAAAGGAAATGGTTGAGTCAAGGATTTGTGTGCTATTTATAGATATTGCTAACTTAATTTTGTCATAGATTTTATCAACTTATACTCCCACCATCAAGTCCCCTGTTTCCTTAAACTAACAGGAGTGTTTTATAAAAAATTTATCTTTACCAATCTGATTGGTGAAAGATGTCTCACTTTAGTTGTATCTAGCAATTCTCTTGTCATGAGTAAAGGCAAAATCTTTTAATATATTGAGTTATATAAAATGTTATTTTCTGTGAATTATCTTAATGTGTTTGCTCAATTTTCTGCTGGGCAGTTGGTCTTCCTTGTACTGACATATAAGAACACTTTTTGGCCATGCACAGTGACAGGAGGATTGCTTGAGCCCAGGGGTTTGAGGCTAGCTTGGGCGACATGGCAAAACCTTGTCTCTATAAAAAAATGCAAAAAATTAGCTGAGCATGGTGGTACACACCTGTACAGCTACTTGGAAGGATGAAGTGGAAGGATTGCTTGAGCCTAGGAGGTTGAGGCTGCATTGAGCTGTGATTGTGCCACTGCACTCCAGCCTAGGCAACAGAGTAAGATCCTGTCAAAAGAAAGCAAAGGAAAGAAAGAGAGAGAGAGAGAAAGAAAGAAGGAAAGAAAGAAAGAAAGAAAGAAAGAAAGAAAGAAAGAAAGAAAGAAAGAAAGAAAGAAGGAAGGAAAGGAGAAAACTTTTTATATTGAGTAAATAAGCCTTATGAAATGTGAGTTGCAAATATAATTTGTCTAGGTCTTCTGACTTTGTTTACAATGGTTTTTGCCATGTAGATTAGAACTCCCAAACACTAGAATATAAATTTAATAAAATATTTCTTAAATCTAACCTAAGCTTGATTGAAATCAACGGTGGACAAATTTCTCCAAAAATGTGTATATCCTAGGAAAAGCTAGGAGGATTTTAAAAATAACTATTGGAGAAATATTGAGGGATGTCTAGTTTGGGGCAAAATAAAATCTTATTTTTTTTTCTTTTATTATTATTATTATTATTATACTTTAGGTTTTATGGTACATGTGCACAATGTGCAGGTAAGTTACATATGTATACATGTGCCATGCTGGTGCGCTGCACCCACCAACTCGTCATCTAGCATTAGGTATATCTCCCAATGCTATCCCTCCCCCCTCCCCCCACCCCACAACAGTCCCCAGAGTGTGATGTTCCCCTTCCTGTGTCCATGTGTTCTCATTGTTCAATTCCCACCTATGAGTGAGAATATGCGGTGTTTGGTTTTTTGTTCTTGCGATAGTTTACTGAGAATGATGATTTCCAATTTCATCCATGTCCCTACAAAGGACGTGAACTCATCATTTTTTATGGCTGCATAGTATTCCATGGTGTATATGTGCCACATTTTCTTAATCCAGTCTATCATTGTTGGACATTTGGGTTGGTTCCAAGTCTTTGCTATTGTGAATAATGCGGCAATAAACATACGTGTGCATGTGTCTTTATAGCAGCATGATTTATAGTCCTTTGGGTATATACCCAGTAATGGGATGGCTGGGTCGAATGGAATTTCTAGTTCTAGATCCCTGAGGAATCGCCACACTGACTTCCACAAGGGTTGAACTAGTTTACAGTCCCACCAACAGTGTAAAACTGTTCCTATTTCTCCACATCCTCTCCAGCACCTGTTGTTTCCTGACTTTTTAATGATTGCCATTCTAACTGGTGTGAGATGGTATCTCATTGTGGTTTTGATTTGCATTTCTCTGATAGCCAGTGATGGTGAGCATTTTTTCATGTGTTTTTGGCTGCATAAATGTCTTCTTTTGAGAAGTGTCTGTTCATGTCCTTCGCCCACTTTTTGATGGGGTTGTTTGTTTTTTTCTTGTAAATTTGTTGGAGTTCATTGTAGATTCTGGATATTAGCCCTTTGTCAGATGAGTAGGTTGTGAAAATTTTCTCCCATTTTGTAGGTGGGGCAAAATAAAATCTTACTAAGCATTAGTCTAATTATTTTTGTCTCAAATTTCAATATTTTAAGGTATCTATGCTAAATACTAAATAAGAAAAAGTATTCACTTACAATTACTAAAATTTTTATTAGTATAAAAAAGTTAACAGTAGAAGAGCCACAAGCTACAAGGGCACACTAATAGATATTAGGAAGGAAACCCCAAGATCAAAAACTTCATATCTGCAAACACTGAGCTAGTCCAAACATTTCCCAAAGCTACATCCTCCTAGACACTCTTCCACACAAGCTTCTGCTCAGTCTCAAAAGAGAACTCACCATAAGAAACCAGAATATTTGGCCTCTTGTAGTATATCTGACTTCACAAAGGCATCTCAGTGAGTTTCATCCCCTGAGATGAGAGGAAAATGGAGTAATTTTATTCTCCAGTTGTAAAGTCAAAAGCTGTCCCAGAGCCAAAACTAAGGGAAGGGTACAGGAAGAAAAATACAGGCAATCTGGGGCAATACAGGAAGGGCAGGAGAAGCCTACAGACTTGAATGGACAACAGATAAATCCAGCAGCTAGTCAGAAGAGAAAACCGCATCTCTCCCCCTCTGAGCAAGTTGCATTGTTTTGTTGGGAAGGCAGCCATCATTCAGCAGGCGCTGTCTCTTCCTATCCTCTCCCTGAAGAAGAGTCAAACTCACATCTGCAGAGTGCTGTGTCTGTGACCTAAGATATTAGAGTGATTGTTTCTCTTCATGCCTGCCGTAGTCACAGACGCTCTTGTTTCCTTTGCTGACTCTGGCCCAAGGAGCATTCCTGTTTCTCCATGTTGACTTCCTGTTGGGTTCCCTTCCCAGTTTCTCTGAATTCCAGTTTCTGAGATGGCCTTTTGGTTTGTGGTCTTCCATTTCAGTAGCTGAAGGAGACACTCTCAGGGGTGCAAGGAAATAATATTGTGAAAGGAGCTACTTTTCACTCCCCTCAGCCAACATGAAGCCAGAAAGAGCAGTGTGTTCCTTTTATTGCTTCACTCTGGGTCAATGTGTCTAAAATATGGGCCAGAGGGAAGGCAGTAGAGTTGACTCTTCTAAAAGCAACATAGCTGTCTCATTTTACCAGTTTACAGTTTCTTTGTGTGTGTGTTTACTATCATGGATTCTTCTTCTTCTTCTTGTTCTTCTGATGATGATGATTATTATTATTATACTTAAGTTCTGGGATACATGTACAGAACATGCAGGTTTGTTACATAGGTATACATGTGCTATGGTGGTTTGCTGCACCCATCAACCAGTCATCTACATTAGGTATTTCTGCTAATGCTATCCCTTCTCTTGCCCCCAAACCCACGACAGGCCCCGGTGTGTGATATTTCCCTCCCTGTGTCCATATGCTCTCATTGTTCAGCTTCCACTTATGAGTGAGAACATGTGGTGTTTGGTTCTCTGTTTCTGTGTTAGTTTGCTGAGAATGATGGTTTCCAGCTTCATCCATGTCCCTGCAAAGGAGATGAACTCATCCTTTCTCATGGCTGCATAGTATTCTATGGTGTATATGTGCCACATTTTCTTTATCCAGTCTAACATTGATGGGCATTTGCATTGGTACCAAGTCTTTGCTGTTGTGAACAGTGCTGCAATAAACATACGTGTGCATATGTCTTTATAGTAGAATGATTTATAATCCTTTGGGTATATACCCAGTAATGGGGTTGCTGGATCAAATGGTATTTCTAGTTCTCAATACTTGAGGACTCACCACACTGTCTTCCACAATGGTTGAACTAATTTACACTCTCACCAATGGTGTAAAACATTCCTATTTCTCCACATCCTCTCCAGCATCTGTTGTTTCCTGACTTTTTATGATTGCCATTCTAACTGGCATGAGATGGTATCTCATTATGGTTTTGATTTGCATTTCTCTAATAACCAGTAATGATGAGTTTTTTCTCATGTTTGTTGGTGGCATAAATGTCTTCTTTTGAAAAGTGTCAGCTCATATCCTTCACCCACTTTTTGATGGGTTTGTTTTTTTCTTGTAAATTTGTTTAAGTTCCTTGCAGATTCTGGATATTAGCCCTTTGTCAGATGGAGAGATTACAAGAATTTTCTCCCATTCTGTAGGTTGCCCGTTCACTCTGATGATAGTTTATTTTGCTGTGCAAAAGCTCTTTAGTTTAATTAGATCCCATTTGGCAATTTTGGCTTTTGTTGTGATTGTTTTTGGTGTTTTAATTATGAAGTCCTTGCCCATGCCTATGTCCTGAATGGTATTGCCTAGGTTTTCTTCTAGGGTTTTTATGGTTTTAGGTCTTATGTTTAAGTTTTTAATCAATCTTGAGTTAATTTTTGTATAAGGTGTAAGGAAGGGGTCCAATTTCAGTTTTCTGCATATGGCTAGCCAGTTTTCCCCACATCATTTATTAAACAGGGAATCCTTTCCACCTTTCTTGTTTTTGTCAAGTTTGTCAAAGATCAGATGGTTGTAGATGTGTGGTGTTATTTCTGAGGGCTCTGTTCTGTTCCATTGGCCCATATATCTGTTTTGGTACCAGTACCATGCTGTTTTGGTTACTGTAGCCTTGTAGTATAGTTGAAGTCAAGTAGCATGAATGCCTCCAGCTTTGTCTTTTTGCTTAGGATTTTCTTGTCTATATGGGCTCTTTTTTGGTTCCATATGAAATTTAAAGTATTTTTTTCTAATTCTCTGAAGAAAGTCAATGGTAGCTTGATGGAGATAGCATTGAATCTGTAAATTACTTTGGGCAGTGTGGCCATTTTCATGATATTGATTCTTCCTATCCAGAAGCATGGAATGTTCTTCCATTTGTTTGTGTCCTCTCCGATTTCATTGAGCAGTGGTTTGTAGTTGGAGCCTTGAAGAGGTCCTTCACATCCCTTGAAAGTTGTATTCCTAGGTACTTTATTCTCTTTGTAGCAATTGTGAATTGGTGTTCACCCATGATTTAGCTCTCTGTTTGTCTATTATTGGTATATAGGAATGCTTGTGATTTTTGCACATTGATTTTGTATCCTGAGACTTTGCTGAAGTTTCTTATCAGCTTAAGGAGTTTTGGGGCTAAGATGATGGGGTTTTCTAAATATAAAATCATGTCATCTGCAAAAAGAGATAATTTGACTTCTTCTCTTCCTATTTGAATATGCTTTGTTTCTTTCTCTTCACTGGTTGCCCTGGCCAGAACTTCCAACACTATATTGAATAGGAGTGGTGAGAGAGGACATCCTATGTTGTGCTGGTTTTCAAAGAGAATGCTTCCAGCTTTGCCCATTCTGTATGATATTGGCTGTGAGTCTGTCATAAATAGCTCCTATTATTTTGAGATATGTTCCATCAGTACCTAGTTTATTGAGTGTTTTCAGCATGAAGAGGTGTTGAATTTCATCAAAAGCTTTTTCTGCATCTATTGAGATAATCATGTGGTTTTTGTCATTGGTTCTATTTATGTGATGGGTTACATTTATTGATTTGTGTATGTTGAACAAGCCTTGCATCCCAGGAATGAAGCCAACTTGATCGTGGTGGATAAGCTTTTTGATGTGCTGCTGGATTCAGTTTGCCAATATTGATGATTTTCACATCGATGTTCATCAGGGATAATGGCCTGAAATTTTCTTTTTTTGTGTCTCTATGCCAGGTTTTGGTATTAGGATGATGCTGGCCTCATGATGCTGGCCTCATAAAATAAGTTATAGAGGAATCCCTCTTTTACTGTTGTTTGGAATAGTTTCAGAAGGAATGATACTAGCTCGTCTTTGTACCTCTGGTAGAATTTGGCTGTGAATCCATCTGGTCCTGGGCTTTTTTTGGTTAGTAGGCTATTAATTACTGCCTCAATTTCAGAACTTGTTATTAGCCTATACAGGGATTCGACTTCTTCCTGGTTTAGTCTAGGAGGGGGTGGGTATGTCCAGGAATTTATTCATTTCTTCTACATTTTCTAGTTTGTTTGTGTAGAGGTGTTTATAGTATTCTCTGATGGTAGTTTGTATTCCTGTGGGATCAGTGGTGATCTCCCCTTTATCATTTTTTATTGTGTCTATTTGATTCTTCTCTCTTTTCTTCTTTATTAGTCTGGCTAGCAATCGATTTTGTTAATCTTTTCAAAAAAACAGTTTTTGGATTCATTGATTTTTTTGAGGGGTTTTTTGTGTCTCTATCTCCTTCAGTTCTGCTCTGATCTTAGTTATTTCTTGTCTTCTGCTAGCTTTTGAATGTGTTTGCTCTTGCTTCTCTAGTCCTTTTAATTGTGATGTTAGGATGTTGATTTTAGATCTTTCCTGCTTTCTCCTGTGGGCATTTAGTGCTATAAATTTTCCTCTAAATACTGCTTTAGCTGTGTCCCAGAGATTCTGGTACGTTGTGTCTTTGTACTCATTGATTTCAAAGAACTTACTTATTTTTGCCTTTATTTCCTTATTTACCCAGTAGTCATTCAGGAGCAGGTTGTTCAATTTCCATGTAGTTGTGCACTTTTGAGTGAGTTTCTTAATCTTGAATTCTAATTTAATTGCGAGACTGTTTGTGGTCTGAGAGAGTGTTTGTTATGATTTGCATTCTTTTACATTCACTGAGGAGTGTTTTACTTCCAATTATATGGTCGATTTTAGAATAAGTGCTATGTGGTGGTGAGAAGAATGTATATTCTGTTGATTCGGGGTGGAGAGTTCCATAGATTTCGATTAGGTCCGATTGGTCCAGAGCTGAGTTCAAGTCCTGAATATCCTTGCTAATTTTCTGTCTCATTGATCTGTCTAATATTGACAGTTGGGTATTAAAGTCTCTCGCTATTATTGTGTGGGAGTCTAAGTCTCTTTGTAGGTCTCTAAGAACTTGCTTTACGAATCTGGATGCTCTTGTGTTGGGTGCATATATATTTAGAACAGTTAGTTCTTGTTGCATTGATTCCTTTACCATTATGTAATGGCCTTCTTTGTCTTTTTTGATCTTTGTTGGTTTCAAGTCTGTTTTATCAGAGACTAGGATTGCAATCCCTGCTTTTTTATTTATTTATTTTTTTACTTTCCATTTTCTTGATAAATATTCCTCCATCCCTTTATTTTGAGCCTACGTGTGTCTTTGCATGTGAGATGGGTCTCCTGAATACAGCACACTGATGGGTCTTGACTGTATCCAATTTGCCAGTCTGTGCCTTTTAATTGCGACATATAGCCTGTTTACATTTAAGGTTAATATTGTTATGTGTGAATTTGATCCTGTCATTATGATGCTAGCTGGTTATTTTGCTTTTAGATGATGCAGTTTCTTCATAGTGTCAGTGATCTTTACATTTTGGTTTGTTTTTGCAGTGGCTGGTATCAGTTGTGCCTTTCTGTTTAGTGCTTCCTTCAGGAGCTCTTGTAAGGCAGGCCTGGTGGTTACAAAATCCCTCAGCATTTGCTTGTCTGTAAAGGATTTTATTTCTCCTTCACTTATGAAGCTTATTTTGGCTGAATATGAAATTCTGGGTTGAAAATTCTTTTCTTTAAGAATGTTAAATATTGGCCCCCACTCCCTTCTGGCTTGTAAGGTTTCTGCCAAGAGATCCACTGTTAGTCTGATGGGCTTCCCTTTGTGGGTAACCTGACCTTTCTCTCTGGCTGCCTTTAACATTTTTCCTTCATTTCAACCCTGGTGAATCTGATGATTGTGTGTCTTGGGATTGCCCCTCTCGAGGAGTATCTTGGTGGTGTTCTCTGTATTTCGTGAATTTGAATGTTGGCCTCTCTTGCTAGGTTGGGGAAGTTCTCCCAGATAATATCCTGAATAGTGTTTTCCAACTTGGTTCCATTCTCCTTGTCACTTTCTGTTACACCAGTGAAATGCAGATTTGGTCTTTTTACATAGTCCCATATTTCTTGGAGGCTTTGTTCATTTCTTTTCATTGTTTTTCCTCTAATCTTGTCTTCTCATTTTATTTCATTAAGTTGATCTTCAATCACTGATATCCTTTCTTCCACTTGGTCGATTTGGCTGTTGATACTTGTGTATGCTTCATGACATTCTTGAGCTATGTTTTTCAGCTCCATTTGGTCATTTAAGTTCTTCTCAAGATTCTTAGCTTCCTTGCATTGGGTTAGAACATCCTCCTTTAGCTTGGAGGAGTTTATTATCCACCTTCTGAAGCCTACATCTGTCAATTCATCAAACTCATTCCCCATCCAATTTTGTTCCCTTGCTCGTGAGGAGTTGCGATCCTTTACAGGAGAAGAGGCATTCTGGTTTTTGGAATTTTCAGCCTTTTAAGCTGGTTTTTCCTCATCTTTGTGGATTTATCCACCTTTGATCTTTGCTGTTGGTGACCTTCAGATGGAGTTTTTGCATGGTTGTCCTTTTTGTTGAGGTTGATGCTATTGCTTTCTGTTTGTTAGTTTTGCTTCTAACAGTCAGACCCCTCTTCTGCAGGTCTGCTGGAGTTTGCTGGGGGTCCACTCCAGACCCTGTTTGCCTGGGTATCACCAGCAGAGGCTGTAGAACAGCAAAGATTGCTACCTGCTCCTTCCTCTGATAGCTTCATCCCAGAGTGGTACCTGCCAGATGCCAGCCAGAGCTCTCCTGTATGAGGTGTCTGTTGACCCCTGCTGGGAGGTGTTTCCCCATCAGGAGGCATGAGGGTCAGGGACCCACTTGAGGAGTCAGTGTGTCCCTTAGCAGAGCTTGAGTGCTGTGCTGGGAGATCTGCTGTTCTCTTCAGAGCCTGCAGACAGGAAGTTTACATCTGCTGAAGCTGTGCCCACAGCTGCCCCTTCCCCCAGGTGCTCTGTTTCAGGAAGATGGGAGTTTTATCTATAAGCCCCTGATGAGGACTGCTGCCTTTCCTTCAGAGATGCCCTGCCCAGAGAGGAGGAATCTAGAGAGGCAGTCTGGCTACAGTGGCTTTGCAGAGCTGTGGTGGGCTCTGCCCAGTCCAAACTTCTGTGGTGACTTTGTTTACACTGTGAGGGGAAACTGCCTACTCAAGCCTCAGTAATGGCGGACACCCCTCTGCATACAAAGCTCGAGTGTCCCAGGTCAACTTCAGACTCCTATGCTGGCAGTGACAATTTCAAGTCAGTGGATCTTAGCTTGCTGGGCTCTGTGGGGATGGGATCTGCTGAGCTAGACCACTTGGCTCCCTGGCTTCAGCCCCTTTTCCAGGGGAGTGAATGGTTCTGTCTCGCTGGAGTTCCAGGTGCCACTGGGGTATGAAAAAACTCCTGCCCAAATGGCCATCCACTTTTGTGCTTGAAACCCAGGGCCCTGGTGGTGTAGGCACCCAAGGGAATCTCCTGGCCTGCAGGTTGTGAAGAACATGAGAAAAGCATAGTATCTGGGCTGGAGTGCACCATCCCTCACGGCACAGTCCCTCATGGCTTCCCTTGGCTAGGGGAAGGAGTTTCCTGATCCTTTGCACTTCCCGGGTGAGGCAATGCCTCACCCTGCTTTGGCCCACACTCCATGGGCTGCACCTACTGTTTAACCAGTCCCAGTGAGAGGAACTGGATACCTCAGTTGGAAATGCAGAAATCACCAGCCTTCTGCATTGGTCTTGCTGGGAGCTGCAGACTGGAACTATTTCTATTCGGCCATCTTGCCCAGGAATCCCACACTTTCAATATTTTACATACTTTCTTCTCCTCTCCTTCTCTGCGCACCCATTCAGCTGGAAAGCACTTTAGATTCCACAGGACATTGAGCAGCTGAGAAATACTGGGACTGAAGGAAGTGGTAAATTATGCAGATGCTGTTGATAAACTGAGTCTCTAAAACCAGCTGTCTGTAGATGGGCCAAGGCCTTGGTTACAACAAAGGATCATAGCTGTGACAACCAGAGGGAACCTGGAGACCAACCTGTACAGACCTCCTTCTTACAGAGGAGGCAGAGAAGTCAGGGGAAGTAAAGGGTCTTGTCTGGGGTCACTCAGCTGCAAGTGGCAGAGCCCAGGATCCTGAGCCAAGCCTCCTGACTAGAGGTCCAGTGCTGCTTCTATGGCCCCCATGTCAAATGACTCTGTAATCCAAGGGTACTTGCAGCCATAGGCATCCAGCTATCTATAGGGTTAGATTCTGAAAAGGAATTGCTATACCCTTGAGACAGAGCAGTGTCCTCTATTTGGAGACCTGTAAGCCCCCAGGCATGGAAATAAAGGAAAATTCTGAGTTCCTTCAAGGGAAATTCCAGGCACCTGCTAAACCTGAGAAGTACATAAGTAACTTGATGAGCAAGAAGGTAATACTAGCCTAAAACAATAGCCAAGGAAGTTGGGGTCTGGAGGCTTTTGGTTTCCCTACATAAAGATAACATCTTAATACATGTCCCTGAGTTGTCTTTCAGAAACCTGGACCCCCTCCCAATGGATCCGCAGACCTCAGATAAGGGGGAACTGAAGACTGAACTCTTGACCAGGGTTCTTTGCTCTAAATTTCTTCCAGGGGGGCCTAGAGGGAGTCACATTTTCAGGCCACTTAATATTCTTTTCTGCTAACCCCAAGTTTTTAAACAATTGCAAATCAGAAAATCTTTGAATGTACCTACTACATGTAAGCTCCCTCACGCCCTACAACTTCAAGATATTTTGTCCTTTTAGGCCAAAACCAAAGTTTAACTCCCTGTATTGACTTATAATTTTGCCCCCTAGCTTCTGCTTTCCTGAAATTTACCCTGCCTTTACCCTTACCTGCAAGCCATCAGGGAGGTCAAGATGTAAGCATTTGCTGCCTGGTCCTCCTTGCTTGGCACCTTGCAAATAAATGCCTTCCTTTCTACCACTGCAACCTCAGTGTGGATATCTGGTTTTATTGGCCTGGGCAAGCAGACCCCAGTTGGATTCTATAATGCCCTCCCTTGAGTCACACTCAGCAAGGGAAATGTTACTTATACACAGACACACACACACACACACACACACACACACACGCACACACATGCACAACTCAGTGCCTTCTCAATCTTGAAGCCAGACAGCAAACCCTTGAGCTCCTGTGCTTCTAACAAGTGCAAAACCCTCCATGCCCAGTAATCGGGATGTTTTCTATAATATCAAACCAGGCCTCATTTATTTGTCTGAGACAGTGAAAACTGTTAACCAACCCAAAGAATATATATCCAAAGAGATATTCACAAATGTCTCCATTATAATTGCTCAGAGACATTTTTAGGTTTTGAGAGTTACAGATTATTTAGTAAACACTTCTTGCAGTTTGTCTTTTGACTTTAGGGACTCCGAGGTGAGGCTTGCAGAAAAACAAAAAAGGTTTAGGGAAAGGGAATATTATGGACACTTGGGTAAAAGGCTAGATGAAAAAGTTTTAGGCCAGGTGTGATGGCTCACACCTGTAATCCCAGAACTTTGGGAGGCCAAAGCAGGTGGATTGCTGGAGCTTAGAAGTTTGAAACCAGCCTGGGTAACATGGCAAAATCCCAACTCTACAAAAAATACAAAAATTAGCTGGATGTGGTGGCACGTGCCTGTAATCCCAGCCACTCAAGAGGCTAAGGTGGAAGGATTGCTTGAGCCTGGGAGATCCAGGCTGCAGTGAGCAGAGATCACACCTCTGCACTCCAGCCTGGGCAACAAAGTAAGACCCTATCTCAAAGGAAAAAAAGTTTTATTTGGCTTACAACATTTTTGGCCTTGGGAACTAAGGGTTTTTTTCTTAATTCTACTCTAGAATTGAATGTCTTGCCATCTTTTTACAGATATTTCATCTTTCCTTTAGAAAGTCACCAAAATGATAGACTTGGAGTCAGACGCAGGACTGCCTGGAAGGTGTCAAAGTATTCAGAGAATCCCACTCTTTGAGCAGCAATCTGACCAGTGATGGTCAGCTTCCTTTCTATACAGTGGCAGCTGAAATTCAGTGCTGGCTGTTAGCTGAGTCTCCTACCTACATGGAGCTAGAGTTGGCTGCTCAGTGACTCCTTTCTGTACCAGTAGCCTGTTGATCTTGCAGATCCTAAGCAGCACTGTAACCATCACATGATCTTCCCTTCCTCTCTGCCCAAATTCAATTTCACTCTCCTGGAAGTCTGTATTAAAGAGACTGTCAGGATCAACCTTGATGGGCCATGTGGGACACAGTTTTGAGAAGATCCCAAGAGGTCTCACTGCAGCATTCGCCGCTCTATGAAAGAGAACAGGAACGCAAGCTGCATTTCCCCCTCCACTTCCTGCACTATGGCCATTGTTTCCCTTCAATAGCTCAGATGGGCCACGTCTGGAGAACATGTTGAACACAAAAATAGCTTTTTCTAAAACATAGATGTTGTAAGCTAAGCCCTGTTGGTCTTGCATATGTCAGCCACATTGTTGTGCCTAAAATTTGTATCTCAGGATGGGATGGGCTCAGCAGTCTCTGATTGAGTCTCCCAGATGTTCCACAAAGAGGAAGAGAAAGAACTCCAATGGGACAGCTGAGCTCTGAACAGGAGAGTCTCCCATCCTTATCACTGGAAGCCCTACACACAGCAGATCAGGCCCTGAGAGCCCACTGTGAGACGTGGCAAGCCCAGGAGAGGGGGATCAAAGCTAAGAGAAATCAAATGTCTATTTTGGCAATGTCCACAGCTGACATCAGTTTATTTTCCTCTCCAGTGTTAATGGAAAAAAAAAAGTTATAACAAGACGGCTCTGTGGAACATGCAGAATACAAAATGTTCTGTTGGATTTTGATCCTTTGTACTTCGATCCTTTGTACTTCCTATGATAAGCAACATACGACAGCAAACCTTAGCCTTAGTGCGTGACTGTAGTAAATTATCAATTTCAGCAAAAGCGTATCTTCTAGGGAAAAAAATATCAAAGGACTAAAACAAAAAAGAATTACTCCAGCAAACCCACAAAGATATGTTTGAATTTAAGTATTATAATGAATTGGATGCCGTTTGTAACCTTGGTGTCTCCAAATGCCATAGGTTTCTGGTCTCACCCCTTAACATGCAAATGAAATGACTGGAACACCAATTCCAGGTTTTGTGGGACGCCTCCCTGTCCTCCCCACCAGGGGTTACTGGGGAGGGGGTGGGGCTTCTCATTGTCTTGACCAACCTCTGCCTGCAGCTTTCTTTGTGATCCCTACAATGTTAGCACTGCAGATGTCATCCTCTCTCACTGGTCCACTTTATGCCATGCTGAACACTTCCCTACCCCTAACCCAGGGTTGTTGTGCAATATGTTTTGATTCAAATTTGGGGAAATAGGGAAATTACAACACACCGCAGTGAAAGGCAACAATTGAAACTACATATGAGATGGTTACCAAAGACTGAAAAGGGGAGTGGGGGTGTGGGTGAGAAAGGGAGGTGGTTAATGAGTACAAAAAATAGTTAGAGGCCCAGCTTGGTGGCTCAGCCCTATAATCCCAGTACTTTGGGAGGATGAGGTGGGCTGATCACTTGAGGTCAGGAGTTCGAGACCAGCCTGACCAACATGGTGAAACCCCATCTCTACTAAAAATACAAAAATTAGCTGGGTGTCATGGCGGGCACCTATAATCCCAGCTGCTCAGGAGGCTGAGGCACAAGAATCACTTGAACCCGGGAGACAGAGGTTGCAGTGAGCTGAGATTTTGCCACTGCACTCCAGTCTGGGAGACAGAGCAAGAGCCTGTCTAAACAAAAAAACAAAAACAAACAAACAAAAAAAAACAAAAAAAAATTAGAAAGAATGAATAAGATCTAGTATTTACTAGCACAACAGAGTGACTATAGTCAATAATAATTTAAGTGGACATTTAAAAATAACTAAAAGTATAATTGGATTGTTTGCAACATAAAGGATAAATGCTTGAGGTGATGGATAACCCATTACCCTGATGTGGTTATTACACATTGTCTGCCTGTATCAAAATATCTCATGTATCTGTTAAATCAAGTTTAGCCTAAAGCTGCCTCCTTACATATTTTAAGTTCAGCCTAAAGGTTTCTCTTTCCACGTGAACAATAAACTAAATGGAGTTGTAAACAGACTGTAGCCTACTCTTGTGTCAATCACTGAATTTTGGTCAATCAAAGGTGGCCAAGTGTTCAAATCACATTTAAATAAGGCAAATGCCAAACTGCAACCAATCCAGCTGTTTCTGTACCTCACTTCCATTTTCTGTGAGTCATTTTCCTTTTTCTGTTCATAAATCTTCTTCCACTACGTGGCTGCGCTGGAGTCTCTGAGCCTACTCTGGCTTGGGAGGCTGCCCAGTTCACAAATCATTCATTGCTCAATTAATTAAACTCTTTAAAATTTAATCTGGCTGAAATTTTTCTTTTAACATACCACCCATAACTATATACACCTACTATGTGCCCACAAAAATCAAAATTTTTAAAAAACAATATATTGGATATCCCTTAGTCATTTCTACTACAGCACACACACATATACACACACAATTATTCTTTGTGTAAGTTGCATTTTGGAGATTTGCATATCCAAACACCTCCATTTATTACGCTCTACTAAACAAAGGCACACCTACTCCAAGGCTCCACCTTTTGATAACAGAAAACCTTCACAGAAATTCCCAAGCTCCAGGATTTCTAATATCACAGTTCTGTCCTTTTTGTTTTTTTGTTTGTTTGTTTTGTTTTGGTGGTTAAATATATATAACATGACTTTTATCATTTTAACCACTTTTAAGTCTACAATTCAGTGATATTAAATACATTTGCATTGCTGTGCAACCATCACCATCATCCATCTCCAGAACATTTTCATTGTCCCACATTGAAACTCTATACTCATTAAACAGTAACTCCTCATTTCCTCCTACCCCCAGATCTTAATAACCACAATTTGACTTTCTGTCTCTGTGAATGTGATCTTTTAGGTACTTCATGTAAGTGGAATTTGCACAGTATTTGTCCTTTTGTGTCTGGCTTACTTCACTTAGCGAAATGTCTTCAAATTTCATCCATGTTGTAGCATGTATCAGAATTGCATTCCTTTTTTCTTTCTTTTTTTTTTTTGAGATGGGGTCTTGCTATGTTGCCCAGGCTAGTCTCAAATTCCTGGGCTCAAGCAGTCTTCTCACTTCAGCCTCTTGAGTAGCTGGGAGCACAGGCACATGCCACTGTGCCTGGCTTTCTTTCTTTTTAAGGCTGGATTATATTTCATTGAATGTGTATACAACATATTGCTTATCCACTCCTCTGTCAGTGGACACTTAGATTGTTTCTGCCTTTTGGCTATTGTGAATAATGCTTCAACGCATATTGTTGTACAACAGTCTGTACAAGTCTCTGCTTCCAATTGTCTGGAGCAAAATTCCTGAATCATATGGTAATTCTGTTTAATTTTTTGATAGCTGGCATATTGTTTTCTATAGCAGCTGCACCATTTTACATTTCTACCCACAATCCACAGGGGTTCCACTTTCTCCACATCCTAACCAACTCATGTTACTTTCTGGGGTTTTGGTTGGTTTTCTTGTTTGTTTAATTTAAATGGCCATTTTTTTAAAACTTTTATTTTAAGTACCGGGGTACATATGCGTGCTTGTTATATAGGTAAACTTGAGTCATGGGGGTTTGTTGTACAGATTATTTCACCATCCAGGTATTAAGCCTAGTAGCTGTTAGACATATTTCTCAATCCTTTCTCACCTCCCTCTCTCCATCCTCTGGTAAGCCCCAATGTGTGTTGTTGCCCTGTAGGTGTCCATGTGTTCCATCATTTAGCTCCCATTTATAAGTGAGAACATGTGGTATTTGGCTTTTCTGTTCCTACATTAGTTTGCCAAGATTAATGGCCTCCAGCTGCATCCATAGTCATTCAAAGGACATGATCGCATTTGTTTAAATGGTTGTATAGTAGTCCATGGTGTGTATGTACCACATTTTCTTTATTCAGTCCACCATTGATGGACATTTATGTTGATTACATGACTTTGCTATTGTGAACATATGCATGCATGTGTCTTTATAATAGAACAATTTATATTCTTTGGGTATATACCCATTAATGGGATTGCTGGGTTGAATGGTAGTTCTGCTTTAAGTCTTTGAGGAATTGCCACACTGTCTTCCACAATGGTTGAACTAATTTACTCTCCCCAAAACAGTGCAAAAGCTTTTCTTTTTCTCCACAACCTCACCAGCATCTGTTATTTTTTACTTTTTAATATAGCCATTCTGACTGGTGTGAGATATCTCATTGTGATTTTGATCTGCATTTCTCTAATGATCAATGATGTTGAGCGTTTTTTCATATGCTTTTTGGCTGCATGCATGTCTCCTTTTGAAAAGTGTCTGTTCATGTGCTTTGCCCACTTTTTAATGGGGTTGCTTGTTTTTTTCTTGTAAATTTAAGTTCCTTATGGATGCTGGATATCAGACTCTTGTCAGATGCATAGTTTACTAACATTTTCTCCCATCCTGTAGGCTGTTCAGTCTGTTAATAGTTTCCTTTCCTGTGCAAAAGCTCTTTAGCTTAGTTAGATTCTGTTTGTCAATGTTTGCTTTCACTGCAATTGCTTTTGACTATAGTAAATCCCTTTTGAATGTTTATGATACCTGTTGAAGGATACTTACATTAAAGAAAGTCAAAAATATAAATTCAGAAAGTCCAACAATACACGGATTTGTAATAGCCTAAGACAAGTTAGGCTTCATAGAGTTTACGGGATGTGCTCTTTAAGTTAAT
Source organism: Pongo abelii (assembly GCF_028885655.2). Lineage (NCBI taxonomy): Eukaryota > Metazoa > Chordata > Mammalia > Primates > Hominidae > Pongo > Pongo abelii. The sequence goes on from NC_071988.2 coordinate 66,914,192, forward strand.
TTAGAACTGTGTACACTGTGAACAAATCAATATTTCCATAAAATCTGGTAATTTTTACATCTCCAATTTATGCATCCTCCTGTAAAATGGAGATATGTTTTTACATCTCCAATTTATGCATCCTCCTGTAAACTGGAGATATGTTTCTCTAACTGGTCCAAAGAGTGAGCCTACCAAGGAAAGGGCTGTCATAATATCACGCAGAACATTTTACAGCTTATGTTTCATTTCAATGATCTCTTTGCTTCCTGTGGATGTCTGATTTATTACTGCTGTCAAGAAAACGCCTTAGTTTCCAGTAAGAAGCTGAAGAAAGACTCAGCCACCCACATCCCAGATGGCCAAGGTTCCCACCACACGGCATCTGTAAAAATAGGAGTGATAAAGTTCTGGTTTCCAATTTTAGCTGAGGAAAAATCAAGCTTTCAATTTTTCCTATGCATCTAGTTTTTATATCCCCTTTGAACCACAAGTTTTAAAATAATAACTCCAAGAATATTATGAACTAATGAGCTAAAGACTTTATGTGAAGAAATAAATTTTCAAAAAATATATTATTCCACACTAAATAATCTCCCAAATCTCTACAAAGCAGATTTAGGAAAACAATCCAAATTTCAAATAACCAAAATCCTCAAGAAATCAACATCTGTGGGGAAAGACAGGTATACTGGAAAGAAAATACATATTTTAAAATGTTCAGTCTGAGACATTCTGGCTAAATAAAGCCTCATAAGTTTATTCAGAAGACTTTATGTCTATTAATTACATGCATCAAGTTTGCAGAAAGCCTACAATTTTGCATTTCATCAGAAAGTTTTCAGGTTTATAAATATGTTTGGGAATGTTGAGGCTCAATCTTAGTTTTGGAGTCATTTTGGGAGGCTGTAATTGGGAGCCCAATAAATACAAACCCTGGGAAGTTTTACAAGTGGCTCCTGAATCTCTATGTGCCAGTAGAGGACACCGTTCATTTCCTACACAGAACTCTTTCCCCCTTCTTCCTCCTACCAACTTTGGTTGAGCTCCCTCAGTAGCAGACCCTCCAGCAAGGACTTGGGTACAAGTAGTTTGGTTAAGAGGTGATACCAGGAAATACTGGTAAGTGTGTGAGGAAGTGATCCAGGAAAGAAAAGAAGCCAACACAGACTATATTAATGAGGAAATCATCTCTGTGGGCAACTGGAGCTCCATACCACTGGGAACCTGTGTGAAATGGAGTAGAACATAACTTAGAGTTTTCCCACCAAGGGACAAGGAAGCTGGGGTACTGTCCTTCAGTTCTCATCTATCACCAACTGAGGGCTCCTTCCAGGAACATTAATTCCTCAGCACTTTTCAGCCTACACCAAGCAGACCACACAAGCTCTCATAGCCAGAGAAATTCCTCAGAAAGAGAGTCACAGATACTTGCAGTAGGAAGCTACCAGTGTGCACCAGAAACAGTACACAACAAGACAATAAGGGCAGGTCACGAATCACCTCTTATACACTCAACAAACTCCAGGTTTGTCCAGGTATCCACTTCTCTCAAAAACCACCATTGCCTTGGGGGAATGAGGCATCTCCAGTTCTGAAGATGGGCCAGGTTGACATATCTCATTGACATTCACAGTGATTTCAGGAATGCATATGCAACTTAGGTCTGCCTAATAAGGTGTGGTTAGAGTTCTTCAGGACAGATGAGGGGTTTTGGGCAAAGTGTCTTGCTCCTAAGGCAGAGTGTTAACAACACATTTTCTCTTTCTCCTGAATATTGCCTTGTCTGGAGGTGAGTGCTGGATCTGCTGCAGCCATCTTGCTACCTACCTGAGAAAGAAACCAGCATTGAAGGGAGGTGCAAAGAACCTGGATCCTGAATCAACCAAGCCTGAAACCTGTCTAACCTCTGTACATACTATTTATGACATACTTTATTCCCTCACATTTATGCCAATATCTTTTGAGGTTTCTGTTACTTGCAACAAAAAAGGATCCTTCTTTGTTAGGGCATAACGTGGGTGACTTTTACTCCAGTTCACAATAAGCTCCTCATTTCCATCTGAGACTTTGTCAGCCTGGTGCTCACTATCCATATTTCTATCAGCATTTTGGTCAAAATCATTTAACCAGTCTCTTAAGAAGTTCCAAACTTTCCTTATCTTCCTATCTTCTTCTGAGCCCTCCAAAGTCCTCTAACCTCTGCCCATTACCCAGTTCTAAAGTCACTTCCACATCTTCAAGTATCTTTATAGCAACATCTCACACCTCGCTCCTCAGTACCAGTTTTCTGTTAGTCCATTCTTGCATTGCTGTGAAGAAACACCTGAGGCTGTGCAATTTATAAAGAAAAGAGGTTTAATTGGCTTATAGTTCTGCAGGCTGAACAGGAAGCTTGGTGCTGGTATCTGCTTGGCTTCTAGTGAGGCCTCAGGGAGCTTTTACTCACAGCGGAAGGCAAAGCAGAAGCAGGCATGTCACATGATGAGAGAAGGGGCAAGGGAGAGGGGGAGTCACCATGCTCCTTCAAAACACCGGGTCTTGTAAGGGCTCATTACCAAAGTGAGGCCACCAAGCCATTCATTACGGATCTGCCACCATGACCCAAACACCTCCCACTAGTCCCCACCTCCAACATTGGGAATCACATTTCAACATGAGATTTGGAGGGGACAAATAGCCAACCCATATCACTCACTCTTAAACAGATTTTTAAAATATATAAAGCATTTTCGCATCCATCGTCTTTAACAACCTTTACCACATTGTAAAGAAAAATTTGAGCAAGTATTTTTATCATTCCCAAGTTATACATGGGGAAACTGGAGTTTCAAGATGGTAAGATGGTAAGTGACCTGTCCATGGTCTTACATCTACTCCTTACTACAACTTTCTCCCAGTGTCAAATCTAGCTCCTCTGGTTACAGATACCAAGCTGTGAGCTCAGCTGTGAAGCCTGATATTTCATGAAAGTTTTTGCATTTCATCTACTGCCTATATGCTCCCCAAATTTATACACCACTCTTAGATAACAAGGATGAGATTCTATTAGGAAATAAAGCACCCAACTGGAAACATTAAGTACAAATGATTTTCTAAGTATTTCTGGTAAGCAATTATGCTTCAAAAGGCTGCTTTAATGAACACTGGAGTGTTCAACAGTCAACTTGCTTTCTGTAAATCATATATGGAAGGAGAAATGTCATAAAATTTTCAAATAGACAAAAAAGTTAAACTTAGAGAAGGATTATTTTCCTTTATTTAGGCTCACCTTGGGCTTACACTTATGCCTTGCCCTGTAGTGCTTTATTTGGTTTTATATTAATTTTAGAATTTTATAGAGTAGTATATGCTTGATATGCACAATATGGAAAACAAAGAAAACAACAAAGTTTTATGTTTTTTTTTTTAATGCTTATAATAATATTTTAAAAGACATGAGTAAATGAAAGCACAGAACAGGTTCTTGGATGGAAAGAATTGTTAGGAAGTCTATTCTTCCTAAAGTAACACATGAATGTAATATAATTCCCATTGGAACCACAATAGGATTTGCTTTTGTCAAAAACAATTATAAAGTTTATATCAGTCAGGATTAGGTTGAGTTCAGAGTAATAGAAGAGCCAAAATAACAGTGGCAAAAGTAAAATCAAAGACTGTTTCTCTCTTAAGCATGATCCAGAAGTCAGTGGTACGGCCCTAGAAGGCCCTAATGGTACCAGAAACCCCATCTCCTTCATCTTGTTCCTCTGTCGACCTTGAGGACAAAATGGCTGCTAAGCTCCAACTATGTTTACAGGAGGAAAAGGGAAGAGGTGGGAAACAGGGTACACTCCTTTTCATAAAGGGCTTTTCCCAGAAATTGAGCATACCACTTCCACTTATTTCATTGGGGAAGTCATGATCATATGGCCACACTTAACTTCAAGGGAGGTTGGGAAAAGCAGTTTTTGTTGTTGGCATTCAGATGTCCACCTAAAAATTGAGGGTTCTATTAGTATAAAAAAAGGTGGCCGGGTGCGGTTGCCTACACCTGTAATCTCAGCACTTTGGGAGGCAGAGATGGGCGGATCAATTGAGGTCAGGAGTTCGAGACCAGCCTGGCCAACATGGTGAAACCCCATCTCCACTAAAAATACAAAAATTAGCTGGGTGTGGTGGCATGTGCCTGTAGTCCCAGCTACTAGGGAGGCCGAGGCAGGAGAATCACTTGAACCCAGGAGGCAGAGATTGCACTGCACTCCAGCCTGGTGACAGAGTGAGACTCCATCTCAAGAAGAAAAAAAAAAAAAAAGAAGGTGAGCATGGATTTTGAAAGACTACTAACAAATTCTGTCACATGATCGGCCTTCTCTATATTGAACCATATTAAGTAGCTACAACTATCAATTATACAATTATACTCATGCCCACTCCAGAAAAATATAACAGATCGATAGAATGGGAGGTGGATGAAGATGGCATAAGCAGTGAAAGAAGGAGCAAAAGACAATACTCTGTAGGCTCACTCGGTTAAAACTTTTTTGTCCAATACTCAACTCACCAAGACCAGTGATCAGCATAGAATTTAGTGCAAGAGGTGAATGTGGCCCAAGGAAGGGGAGTGCTAAGGAGAGCCAGATCTGTCCAATTCCCACAGCAAGTCAGACCCCTTGTGCAGAGACCTGTGCTGGGCTCTCCATGCTCGATGCCACTGAAAAGTTGAAACACGCACAGTAAACTAATCATCAGTATTCAAAGAAGGGATGCAAGGGAGCCTAAGGCAAAGGCTGGAACCACCCAGACCAGTCACTGAGCACCACTGGGGCAGCACACCACAGGAGAGTCTGCTGGTGATTCTGCTGGTGCCCCAGAGGTGCTAGAACAGGAGAACATAAATAACCTTAGTCAATTCCCAAGAGACCTTTCCATCAACTAAACGCTCAGAACAGAGCATTTTGTGTAGTTCATTCTGAATAAATGTTCACTGATAGATGCTCAATGAACAGCAAGTCCGTGGTGTGGATGGATCTTGAGTTTGTATTTCATCGTAATACTAGATCCAGGATTGTACTTAAAGAAATGAATGTGTTGGTTGCTGTTTAGATCCAGAGTATAATGTGTTTGCTCATCCTTTTGTCATAAGTTCCCTCAAAGCACAAATGAGTGTCCCTTCTTTCTCCCTTACTAAGGATAATTGAATTTGGCAGTGTCTAACAGCAAGGAAGAGTTTTCTTTTCTTTTGATGATTCCAAAAGAAATAGACAGCTAATGCCCTCGAAGTCTCCAGCACTGCCATGAAAACTTCTACTGATGCCAAGGCAGCTGCTGAATTGACTTTGGCCTTGACTTGGGCCCAGAATCCAGGAGAGGGGCCAGATCTTCTGGTCTGCAGTCAACCCCACCAGGCCTAGAAGAAGTAACCTAAGGGCCTCATTGCCTTTCTACCCCCTGCCACTGCTCTACCTCTCCAAACCTCAGCCAAGGCAAAGAAAAAGAAGAATTCACAGAAGGGTCTCCCCAAGAGTGAGAGCCACACACAGTCTAGTCCCTATAAATTGGAAACAATGCCTGGCTTTCTCTCCTGATTAACTCTGGTGTCCAATAACGGCCTTAAACACATTTATGAATATTTTCCCTTGGCCTTCAGCTTCTGACAGCCTTCCTTAACTTCTGGTTGAGAACAGAGCCCCAAATCAAAACACTAGCCACTGCACCTTGATTTTTTATTCATTCCTTCAACAAATATTTATTAAGCACTTACTACATGTCAAGAACACTACTGGGAATTCAATATGAGCAAAATCAGATATTCTCCCTCCCCTCACGGAGCTTAAAGTCTAGTGCAAGAGAAGCACATTAATTAATCTATTGCTTAATTAGCACCATACAATTGCTTAAAATTGCTTAAAAACACCATTTATGACTGGGCGCAGTGGCTCACGCCTGTAATCCCAGCACTTTGGGAGGCCAAGCCGGTGGATCACGAGGTCAGAAGATCGAGACCTTCCTGGCTAACGGTGAAACCCTGTCTCTACTAAAAATACAAAAAAATTAGCTGGGCATGGTGTCAGGTAACTCTAGTCCCAGCTACTCGGGAGGCTGAGGCAGGAGAATGGCATGAACCTGGGAGGCAGAGCTGGCAGTAAGCTGAGATCACGCCACTGCACTCCAGCCTGGGTGACAGAGCGAGACTCTGTCTCAAAAACAAAAAAAACTAAAAAAAAAAAAAAACAGAAAAAACCCAAAACACCATTTACACCATAAAATGGTGTAAAATAGTAACCATGGTGGACGCAATGAAAATGTGCATGGTGATGTGAGAGGCACTGAACAAGTCAGAGTGGGGAGTAGTGCTAATATTTTGTCATGTACTCATTGCAATTCGAGACTTTTATAATACATGGTTACTATATCTATGTGGAAATTATGACACAAGTGGTTCATCCAAAACCTTGTAATTTTTGTAAGTTAGCAGGATAGCATAATAAGCTCTGTAGTCAAAAGACCTGAGTTTGTGTTCTAGTTCTGCTAGGTCCATTAGATACGTATTCACAGACAGACACACTTTGAGCTGTTTTCCCTATGCATAAAATATAAATAAAAGTATTATCTCTTCCTCCTTTCTTACTGATTTGTTGAAGAGACAAATAAGATAGCTTATGTAAAAGCACCTATAAACTCAGCATAGTTACACAAAGATTTGTTTTTAACTGTATCAATGATTCTCAGGTCCTTTGGCTTTCCTATATGGGTACATGAAGGACAACATGCTGAATTTATAAATTAGGCTTTTCTCATCCAGATTTGAGAACACCAATGTCAGCCCAGTGTCCCTTAAAATGAATCTGCTTCTTCTTTATTTGGCTCATGAAATTTGTGCCCTTGGGGAAGGCCTGACTTCTCATGTAGAAGGAAACCAAAGGAGAGGGAGAATCAGCTTTAGAGATGTAGTGTCCCTTTGCAGCCTCACTCCCTGCTAGGAGGGCAGGGGTGGGGACCCCAGGACACAGGAGAGCAGACTGAGACTCCAGTAGAAGAGGTGCAGGAGGAGAGGGGAGCATAAACCCCAGGCAGGTCCTAGCTGGGAGATAAATTGGGTCAAACTAAGAGTGTTGCTCACTCACAAGTCAAAGGAAAACCCACAGTGGGGAAGTTTCAGTAGCAACCTGGGGGCTGGCCAAAGGAAAAACAGCAAGGATTACAGACTTCCATTAAAACAAAGTGGCAGACATAAGCAGATCCATTTTCCCCAATAAGAAGATGTGGGTAGCAGTGCTGCCTTTGTTCATTCAGGATTATCTCAGTCATTCTAGCACATTCTGCAGGGCAGTGGTGTCTCATCACACACATGCCTCACAGCACCAAGTATAATAACTTGTATTTTTTGTGTCAATTGAATCAAATCAAACATCGCAATGAATTAAATTGAATCAAACAACAAAAATAAATCAATTAATAAGTATTTTCTGAGCTCATGCCATGCACAATGAACTCTGCTAAACATGTAGATGGTGCAACTAGAAAACAAAGAGGCAGACTTCCTTGTGTGGTTGGTGGGAGCAGATCAGTTGCTTTACAGTCTTATTTCATATTTAATCTACTCCAAGCCCATTTTTTGTCGCAAGACAAAATTCCCAGGAGCATCAAAAACCCTCCTCAACACCTAGGACTTCCTTTTCCTTCCCAGGCTGAAGATCATCCACTTTTACAGAAGAGGAAATTGAGGTATGCAGCTAAGTAATAGAACTAGGATTCAAACTCAGGTGTGTTGCATCCCACAGTTATGCTGACCACAAAGAAGTCTCTTTCACTGGAGAACAAAGGACCTAGAAAAGCAGTCAACTGGGTAGTGTCCTTTATCTGAGAACTCCATCCAAAAAGAACCAAGCACACAGAAGTAACAACATTCTTGCCATCAGCAGGAAGAATTAGGGCACTTGGCTCTGGCTTAATGTTGAGGCTGAGGGAGTTGGCCCAGGCAAGTCCTGGGCTCTAAGAAAGAGCTTGTAATTACTTACCTCTCCTGACCTTCATCCCAAAATTCCTCTTTCTCAAACATCTCCACCTTAAATATTTACAGGTTAGGAATGCCTTATGCTCTTGAAAGTATTCAAACATCCATGAACCAATTACTGTGACCATAAGTGTATGATCTTCTGAATGGGTGAGACTAATGGGTCGAAAGCCTACTTCTAGATCGGGAGGTGGTCAACCACTCTCAAACAAACTGAAAGCTGTTTCCAGAAGAAGAGAAGAGCAGAGGAAGAAGAGACAGATGATGGATGGGCAAAAGCAGCAAATGTCTACTACACTGACTTATGGCTAAGATGTAGAAAAATCTCACTCCTCCTAGCCTGTGAGAAGATGGCCCAGGCCTAAAGACAGAAATAAAATGAATAGGAACAACAAACTTCTTCATTTGCTTCCAGTAGAAGATAATTGATAATTCCATGCTTCCTTTCTTTTTTGACCACTTTGAACAAAAATGATCCCATTTATATTTTTTTCTCAAACAATTGTGCAGATTCTGGGCTAACAGCTTGGGAGTAGAACTTGTTTAGAAATGCTTCATTTATTCCCAGATTTGGAATGTGTTATTAAAAAAATAAAAAACAAAATAGAAGTGGTGTCTTCAGTCTGGGAATAGTAGACATTTGCCATTTTTTGACCATATTCTGTTTTCCATAGCTCTCCACCTCCATCTTACCCACTATGGGCTAAAGCTGGGTGAAATGTCTTGGCTCAGCCATTAACACACTCCAGCTGGGTTGCTGGAGTGGGCTCAGGGGAAAAGTCATGCTGTGGTTGATGGGCAGCCATATCCAGTTCACAGAGTAGCACCAGCAGATCTGGCATTGGCAGCACTGTCCTTAGATTCAGGCAAGAGGGAGGCCCCAAGTTAGGGAGGCCTGCCTGGCCCTCCTGTCTGAGTTCCTCCCCATGGAGCCAGGAGTCTACAAGTCCAACAGGACGTGCCTACTCAGAGCCTTAACTCCATGACCGCTTCTTGACTACACTTTTGGTAACCAAGTACTGTGAATTCCTTGCGCAGATGAGCCTTGGGATCACTTCCAGGACCTATGTAATCTTCTTCCCTGTGTTTATCCCCCTGGGAGCAGACCATTCACACCTCTAGACCCAAAGGGAGGTCAAGAGGTGACCTCTGCAGGAGTTGTGGATGATGCTTCTACATTCAAGTTGAAGTAGCAAGAAAGAGGATGTGCTCGGGGCTGGGGAGCAGGGCAAAGGGCTGGATTTATCCTTAGTATTCACTAAGGAGTCAAAAACTCTCTGTTTGAACTTGATCTTTCAGCTGATTATGAAAGTATATTTACCAAAGAGGATATGACATTTGATTTAACAGATTGTTCATCTGATGTACAATTTATTTGTAACTTTTCAATATTTAAACACATGATATTGTGCCTCCATTGTGCTCTTGCCACAGGCCCTGTAATTGTTGGGGAGGGAGGCTTGGCCTTTGATGCAGAGACAGGACAAGGAGCTGGGTTCTCATCATATCATTTCTGGGGCATGGTTTTGCTAACATTCTCTACCTGCCTAGTGTCACTGCTACCTACTTTCTAAGCTTCATTCTTTCACCTTGCCAGAATCGCCTTTTGACAATGTTCTATTTTGCTTAAATCAATCAGAGTTGATTTCTCTTTGCATGCAGCTAAGTACATACCACATGCAAAAAAACAAAAACAGAAAACACTTCAATGGTCTGTGAATTAGCTGAATGGCATTAAACTATGTAATGTAAACCCTTCTCTTCTGCTAACTGCCTCTAGCTAGGCTCCTTTAAAAGACTATTCTCAATAAATGAAAAATCTAGCCTTTCTAGTACTCACATGATTAATAGAGAGTGAACTGTTCTCTATAATCACCATGGTCAGAAGCCTCTAGGGATGGTAACCTGCACAGCTGTGGGTCTGGGAAATGTTACTGTTTCCAGCCTAGGCCTGAAGCCTGAGTCACCATTGGGACTGCTATGCAAAGGATCACTCTCTCCAATCACAGGTCCAGGCATCTCATCTCTGGGGATGTCTCAAATGTCAAAATTTGGGGAGATTTAGATAGAGAAGAAAAGCCAGTTTATAAGAGCGTATCACGCTTTGGCAGGGACCCCTGCAACCCAGATTTCAACTAAGGTATTAGGCCTTTCCCCACCTTGTGCCATGATCTCAAATACATTAGAGATCTCAGCCTCACAGCATTATAAACTATTCTAAAATTATAAATTACACTCACACCCTCCACATCATATACACACAAAGACACATGCTTTTATTTTATCCAGGGGGAAGGCAAAGACCATCAAGATAGTCACCCACATGTCCATTGTAATTATTAATTAGTAGTAAAATTGTAGATGATGTTTTTCTTTCTACTTATTAATATTTCCCACTTTTGAACAATAAACAGGTTTTAATTGTATGATTAGAATTCAGTATGAAAAAGAGAAAAAGGATACTGGGAAACAAGTTTAAATCCTAAAACTGAGGGTTTAAGATTTATTTATAAGTACTAGATTAAAGCTCATGAGTCTCCACCACTGATAGAACACAGCCAAAATCTTATTCGTTTCATTTGTTTGGAACTTCCGAATTATAACACGCTCAAAGTTGCCCAGGAATCACCCCCTACCCCTGCCGAATTATGTGTTAATATTCCCCTCAAGAGATACGTAATAAGCTTGTGTCTATTTTTGTTTCAGTTTTGTTGGCTTGAGTGTCTTTCCAATTGTTGCATGAGTGTCTTTTCATTCTGTGGATTTTAATGAAGATTCTTGGAACCACTGTAAACACCTTCATCAGTAGATCCTCAATAGAGAAACCTTCATGCCAGTTCTTACATAAAAGTTGCAAGCCAACTTAAAATTTGGGCTCCATTTTTCCTTCCATTCAAACTTTAGGGACATCCTCACATAGCTCTCAAAGACAACTATTGTTTATCTTTTTCCCTCCTTATTTTGAAGAAGTTGTAAACATTTGACCAAAGTTAGTATATTTCTGATGCAAATTTATTATTTTATAAATGCTTAACCTAAATTTGCCTAATTGTGTGCAGCAATAAAAAGTCAGGATCTTGGCCGGGCTCACACCTGTAATCCCAGCACTTTGGGAGGCTGAGGCAGGTGGATCACTTCAGGTTAGGAGCTCAAAACCAGCCTGGCCAACATGGCAAAATCCTGTCTCTACTAAAAATGAAAAACAATTAGACAGGCATGGTGGCAGGCACCTATAACCCCAGCTATTAGGTTGGCTGAGACATGAGAATTGCTTGAACCCGGTGCGGGGGTGAGGCAGGAGGAGGGGTGCGGAGGTTGCAGTGAGCTGAGATGGCTCCACTGCACTCCAGCCTGGGTGACAGAGTGAGAATCCATCTCAAAAAAAAAAAGAAAAGAAAAGAAAAGAAAAGAAAAAAAAGGCAAGATCCCAAATAAACTGATATTCTATAAGAAAGGAAAATCTGAAATCAGTCACTAATATTGTGAAGCCTGTAGAGTTCACCAACTGGCACTCCTTGGAGGGAAGATGAAGAGTTAAGAATGATTTTTTTTGCAGAGAGTAAACTCTACAATACTGGGCACAAAACAAAGCAAATCATTGTTCACAATTTCCTTTAAGCAGCAAGAGATAGATGTAGCAGGTGTGGGAATATGCTAGTTAAGAACATGCCTTTGGCAGCAAACACACCTGGAAGAAAATCCCAATTTCACTATATATTAGCCTCATTAGACCTTGAAGAAACTACTTAATCTCTCTATATCCTGATTTTCTCATTTATAAGATGGGAATTGTAGTAGTACCTTTTCTTAGCTCTATTTTTTGTTGCTATTTGCTCTTCCATTTTTGATTTCTCTGTTTTGTTTTAGAGGATTAAGTAAGATATTGTATTGTACCTTTGAACCTTGTCTGGAACATAGTTCTCAATAAATGTTGGCCTTTAAATATCTATCTGGGAGATATCTACTTCTAGCCAATATAGAACATGTAACATGAACCAGATTTACCCTCTTTCCTGGAATAACTTAAAAACCAGACAAAATATATGAAGCAAAGATTTTCAAGACATCAGACATCAAGCAAGGAAGGACAGTGATCTCTATCAGATGGGAAACAAATGAAGTGAGCCCTGTGATTACTTCAACTTACTACCTGGAAAGTGTCCAGACCACAGAGCAGGGAGAAGGACCCCAAGTGCACCCCGGCTCTCTCTCTGAGTTGAGGATGCAGGTTTGAGTGTCTAGGGAGGGGACAGAGGCTAGAGTTTCAGGACAAAGTACTGGAGCAGCGAAACCCAGACAGTGAGATATCTGGAGGCCTGAAGAGGGTTCTAAAGGAGTCTCAGGTGAGTTTCAACCAGCACATCCATGTGAGGAAGCTACCCAAAGCAGGAAAAGAACTACTGAGAAAGATTAAAGGGAACAATCACAAAGATCACACCAGGTCAGGGATAGCTCTTGTCCCCACAAGCCAGAATGGAAAATCTCATAATTCTTGGGCGTTAGTAAAGTATTTAGAAGGATTTTGCCTCAATAATGAGAAAAAATTAGCCCTAAACTAAATGCTGCTGTGGTACCACATAAGAAAGCTGAGAAGCAAGTCCCAGGAGGATCAAACTGTTTATCAAGTAACTTAATTATACCAAGTAACTTAATTAACAGATTAGCTAATGACATGATAAATTTATAGGCAGATTTTGGAGGAATAAAAAAGAGAAATTTCAGATTACCAACAGGAGAAATGAAAAAGATGACATCACTAAAGATCTTACAGCAATTAAAAGAATAATAAGGAAATATGAACACATTTATGCAATAAATTTAGCTCTGATATAATGGACAAGTTCCTTCAAAGAAACAAACTACCAGTGATACCCAAGAAGAAATAGATAACCTGACTATCCCCTATATCTATAATTAAAATTGAATTTGTAGTTCAAAAACTTACTCATAAAGAAAATCCTAGGGATAGATGGCTTCACTGGAAAATTCTGCCAAAAATTTAAGGAAGAAATAATATGCTATTCAAACTCTTGCTGAAATTCTCAGAGGAAAGAATATTTCCCAACTTATTTTATGAAGCTGGCATTACTTTATTACCCAAACCAAACCTATGATAAGAAAAAAGCAACTACAGATGAATATCCTTTATGAAGACATATGCAAAAATCCTAAGCAAAACTTTAGAAAACATAAACTAAAAATATATAAAAAGAATAATACATCATGACCAAGTGGGATTTATCCCAGGAATGAAGATTGGTTTGACATTCAAAATCAATCAATGTAATTCACCATTTTTACAAACAACTACAACAAAAAATGTGTACAATTGGCCAGGTGCAGTGGCTCATGCTTGTAATCCCAGCACTTTGGGAGGCCAAGGCAGGCAGATCACTTGAGGTCAGGAATTCAAGACCAGTCTGGACAACATATTGAACCTCCCGTCTCTACTAAAAATACAAATATTAGCCAGGTATAGTGGCACACCCCTGTAGTCCCGGCTACTTGTGAAGCTAAAGCACAAGAATTGCTTGATTCTTATGCCTTAGGCAGAGGTTGCAGTGACTTGAGTTTGTGCCACTGCATTCCAGCCTGGGTGACAGAGTGAAACTCTGTAAAAAAAAAAAAAAAAAAAAAAAGTATACAATTATTTCAATAGATCTTTCCCTTCAAGATCAGGAACAAAAGATATCCACTCTCATTATTTTACTCAGTCATTATACTGGAGAGTCTAGCCAAGGCAATTAGCCAAGGAAAGGAAAAAAAAGGCATCCAAATTTAACATGAGTAAACAAAATTGCCTTTATTCATAGATGGCATTATCATGATGGTCTATTAAAAAAAAATCTTGGGGGTGGAGCCAAGATGGCTGAATAGGAACGGCTCCATTCTACAGCTCCCAGGGTGAGTGACGCAGAAGATGGCTGATTTCTGCATTTCCAACTGACTTACTGGGTTCATCTCATGGGGGAGTGCTGGACAGTGGGTGCAGGACAGTGGGTGCAGTGCACCGTGCGTGAGCCGAAGCAGGGTGAGGCATCACCAAACCCAAGAAGTGCAAGAGGTCAGGGAATTCCTTTTCCTAGACAAACAAAGGGGTGACAGACGGCACCTGGAAAATCAGGTCACTCCCACCCTAATACTACACACTTCCAATGGGCTTAACAAATGGCACACCAGGAGATTATATCCCACACCTGGCTCAGAGGGTCCTACACCCATGGAGCCTCGCTCATTGCTAGCACAGCAGTCTGAGATCAAACTGCAAGGCGACAGCGAGGCTGGGGGAGAGGCGCCCATCATTGCTTAGGCCTGAGTAGGTAAACAAAGCAGCCAGGAAGCTCGAACTGGGTGGAACCCACCACAGCTCAAGGAGGTCTGCCTGCCTCTGTAGGATCCACCTCTGTGGGCAGGGCACAGACAAACAAGACAGCAATAACCTCTGCAGTCTTAAATGTCCCTGTCTGACAGCTTTGAAGAGAGTAGTGGTTCTCCCAGCATGCAGCTTGAGATCTGAGAATGGGCAGACTGCCTCCTCAAGTGAGTCCCTGACCCCCGAGTAGCCTAACTGGGAGGCATCCCCCAGTAGGGGTGGACTGACACCTCACATGGCTGGGTACTCCTCTGAGACAAAACTTCCAGAGGAACCATCAGGCAGCAGCATTTTCAGTTCACCAATACCGTTGTTCTGCAGCCACTGCTGCTGATACCCAGGCAAAAGGGTCTGGAGTGGACCTCCAGTAAACTCCAACAGACCTGCAGCTGAGGGTCCTGACTGTTAGAAGGAAAACTAAAAAACAGAAAGGACATCCACACCAAAAACCCATTTGTACGTCACCATCATCAAAGACCAAAGGTAGATAAAACCACAAAGATAGGGAAAAAACAGAGCAGAAAAATCGGAAACTCTAAAAATCAGAGTGCCTCTCCTCCTCCAAAGGAACGCAGCTCCTCACCAGCAATGGAGCAAAGCTGGATGGAGAATGACTTTGACGATTTGAGAGAGGAAGGCTTCAGAATATCAAACTACTCCAAGCTAAAGGAGGAAGTTTGAACCAATGGCAAAGAAGTTAAAACCTTTGAAAAAATATTAGATGAACGGATAACTAGAATAATCAATGCAGAGAAGTCCTTAAAGGAACTGATGGAGCTGAAAACCAAGGCACAAGAGCTACATGATGAATGCACAAGCCTCAGTAACTGATGCGATCAACTCGAAGAAAGGGTATCAGCGATGGAAGACAAAATGAATGAAATGAAGTGTGAAGAGAAGTTTAGAGAAAAAAGAATAAAAAGAAATGAACAAAGCCTTCAAGAAATATGGGACTATGTGAAAAGACCAAATCTACATCTAATTGGTGTACCTGAAAGTGACGGGGAGAATGGAACCAAGTTGGAAAACACTCTGCAGGATATTATCCAGGAGAACTTCCCCAACCTAGCAAGGCCGGCCAACATTTAAATTCAGGAAATACAGAGAATGCCACAAAGATACTCCTCGAGAAGAGCAACTCCAAGACACATAATTGTCAGATTCACCAAAGTTGAAATGAAGGAAAAAGTGTTAAGGGCAGCCAGAGAGAAAGGTCGGGTTACCCGCAAAGGGAAGTCCATCAGACTAACAGCGGATCTCAGGGCAGAAACTCAACAAGCCAGAAGAGAGTGGGGGCCAATATTCCACATTCTTAAAGAAAAGAATTTTCAACCCAGAATTTCATATCCAGCCAAACTAAGCTTCATTAGTGAAGAAGAAATAAAATACTTTACACACAAGCAAATGCTGACAGATTTTGTCACCAGCAGACCTGCCCTAAAAGAGCTCATGAAGGAAGCACTAAACATGGAAAGGAAAAACTGGTACCAGCTACTGCAAAAACATGCCAAATTGTAAAGACCATCGAGGCTAGGAAGAAACTGCATCAACTAATGAGCAAAATAACCAGTTAACATCATAGTGACAGGATCAAATTCACACATAACAATATTAACCTTAAATGTAAATGGGCTAAATGCTCCAATTAAAAGACACAGACTGGCAAATTGGATAAAGAGTCAAGACCCATCAGTGTGCTGTATTCACGAAACCCATCTCACATGCAGAGACACACATAGGCTCAAAATAAAGGGATGGATGAAGATCTACCAAGCAAATGGAAAACAAAAAAGGCAGGGGTTGCAATCCTAGCCTCAGATAAAACAGACTTTAAACCAACAAAGATCAAAAGAAGACAAAGAAGGACATTACATAATGGTGAAAGGATCAATTCAACAAGAAGAACTAACTATCCTAAATATATATACACCGAATACAGGAGCACCCAGATTCATAAAGCAAGTCCTGAGTGACCTAGAAAGCGACTTAGACTCCCACACAATAATAATGGGAGACTTTAACACCCCACTGTCAACATTAGACAGATCAACGAGACAGAAAGTTAACAAGGATATCCAGGAATTGAACTCAGCTCTGCACCAAGCCGACCTAATAGACATCTACAGAACTCTCCACCCCAAATAAATAGAATATACATTATTCTCAGCACCACATCACACTTATTCCAAAATTGACAACATAGTTGGAAGTAAAGCACTCCTCAGCAAATGCAAAAGAATAGAAATTATAACAAACTGTCTCTCAGACCACAGTGCCATCAAACTAGGACTCAGGATTAAGAAACTCACTCAAAACTGCTCAACTATATGGAAACTGAACAACCTGTTCCTGAATGACTACTGGGTACATAACGAAATGAAGGGAGAAATAAAGATGTTCTTTGAAACCAATGAGAACAAAGACACAACATACCAGAATCTCTGGGACACATTCAAAGCAGTGTGTAGAGGGAAATTTATAGCACTAAATGCCCACAAGAGAAAGCAGGAAAGATCTAAAATTGACGCCCTAACAACACAATTGAAAGAACTAGAGAAGCAAGAGCAAACACATTCAAAAGCTAGCAGAAGGCAAGAAATAACTAAGATCAGAGCAGAACTGAAGGAAATAGAGACACAAAATACCCTTCAAAAAAATCAATGAATCCAGGAGCTGGTTTTTTGAAAAGATCAACAAAATTGATAGACCGCTAGCAAGACTAATAAAGAAGAAAAGAGAGACGAATCAAATAGATGCAATAACAAATGACAAGGGGGATATCGCCACCGATCCCCCAGAAATAGAAACTACCATCAGAGAACACTATAAACACCTCTATGCAAATAAACTAGAAAATCTAGAAGAAATGGATAAATTTCTCGACACATACGCTCTCCCAAGACTAAACCAGGAAGAAGTTGAAACTCTGAATAGACCAATAATAGGCTATGAAATTGAGGCAATAATTAAGAGCTTACCAACCAAAAAAAGTCCAGGACCAGATGGATTCATAGTTGAATTCTACCAGAGGTACAAGAAAGAGCTGGTACCATTCCTTCTGAAACTATTCCAATCAATAGAAAATGAAGGAATCCTCCCTAACTATTTTATAAGGCCAGCATCATCCTGATACCAAAGCCTGGCAGAGACACAACCAAAAAAAAGAATTTTAGACCAATATCCTTGATGAACATTGATGCAAAAATCCTCAATAAAATACTGGCAAACAGAATCCAGCAACACATCAAAAAGCTTATCCACCATGATCAAGTGGGCTTCATCCCTGGGATGCAAGGCTGGTTCAACATATGGAAATCAATAAACGTAATCCAGCATATAAACAGAACCAAAGACAAAAACCACATGATTATCTCAATAGATGCAGAAAAGGCCTTTGAAAAATTCAACAATGCTTCATGTGAAAAACTCTCACTAAATTAGGTATTGATGGGACGTATCTCAAGATAATAAGAGCTATCTATGACAAACCCACAGCCAATATCATACCGAATGGCCAAAAACTGGAAGCATTCCCTTTGAAAACTGGCACAAGACAGGGATGCCCTCTCTCACCACTCCTATTCAACATAGTGTTGGAAATTCTGGCCAGGGCAATCAGAAAGGAGAAGGAAATAAAGGGCATCCAATTAGGAAAAGAGGAAGTCAGATTGTCCCTGTTTGCAGATGACATGAGTGTATATCTAGAAAACCCCATTGTCTGAGCCCAAAATTTCCTTAAGCTGATAAGCAACTTCAGCAAAGTCTCAGGATACAAAATCAGTGTGCAAAAATCACAAGCATTCTTATACACCAATAACAGACAAACAGAGAGCCAGATCCTGAGTGAACTCCCATTCACAATTGTTTCAAAGAGAATACAATGCCCAGGAATCCAGCTTACAAGGGAGGTGAAGGACCTCTTCAAGGAGAACTACAAATCACTGCTCAATGAAATAAAAGAGGACACAAATAAATGGAAGAACATTCCATGCTCGTGGATAGGAAGAATCAATATTGTGAAAATGGCCATACTGTCCAAGGTAATTTATAGATTCAATGCCATCCCCATCAAGCTACCAATGACTTTCTTCACAGAACTGGAAAAAAATACTTTAAAGTTCATATGGAACCGAAAAAGAGGCCGCATTGCCAAGTCAATCCTAAGCCAAAAGAACAAAGCTGGAGGCATCACGCTACCTGACTTCAAACAATAGTACAAGGCTACAGTAACCAAAACAGCATGGTACTGATACCAAAACAGAGATATAGACCAATGGAACAGAACAGAGCCCTCAGAAATAACACCGTATATCTACAACTATCTGATCTTTGACAAACCTGAGAAAAACAAGCAATGGGGAAAGGATTCCCTATTTAATAAGTGGTGCTGGGAAAACTGGCTAGCCATATGTAGAAAGCTGAAACTGTATCCCTTCCTTACACCTTATACAAAAATTGAGTCAAGATGGATTAAAGACTTAAATGTTACACCTAAAACCATAAAAACCCTAGAAGAAAACCTAGGCATTGCCATTCAGGACACAGGCATGGACAAGGACTTCATGTCTAAAACACCAAAAGCAATGGCAACAAAAGCCAAAATTGACAAATGGGATCTCATTAAAATAAAGAGCTTCTGCACAGCAAAAGAAACCACCATCAAAGTGAACAGGCAACCTACAGACTGAGAGAAAATTTTTGCAACCTACTCATCTGACAAAGGGCTAATATCCAGAATCTACAATGAACTCAAACAAATTTACAAGAAAAAAAATGAATAACCCCATCAACAAGTGGGCTAAGGACATGAACAGACACTTCTCAAAAGAAGACATTTATGTAACCAAAAAACACATGAAAAAATGCTCATCATCACTGGCCATCAAAGAAATGCAAATCAAAACCACAATGAGATACCATCTCACCCCAGTTAGAATGGCAATCATTCAAAAGTCAGGAAACAACAGGTGCTGGAGAGGATGTGGAGAAATAGGAACACTTTTACACTGTTGGTGGGACTGTAAACTAGTTCAACCATTGTGGAAGTCAGTGTGGCGATTCCTCAGGGATCTAGAACTAGAAATTCCATTTGACCCAGCCATCCCATTACTGGGTACATAAACCCAAAGGAGTATAAATCATGCTGCTATAAAAACACATGCACATGTATGTTTATTGCAGCACTATTCACAATAGCAAAGACTTGGAAGCAACCCAAATGTCCAACAATGATAGACTGGATTAAGAAAATGTGGCACATATACACCATGGAATACTATGCAGCCATAAGAAATGATTAGTTCATGTCCCTTGTAGGGACATGGATGAAGCTGGAAACCATCATTCTCAGCAAACTATCACAAGGACAAAAAACCAAACACCTCATGTTCTCACTCATAGAGGGGAATTGAACAATGAGAACACATGGACACAGGAAGGGGAACATTACACACCAGGGACTGTTGTGGGGTTGGGGGGAGGGAGAAGGGATAGCATTAGGAGATATACCTAATGCTAAATGGTGAGTTAATGGGTGCAGCACACCAACATGACACATGTATACATATGTAACAAACCTGCACGTTGTGCACTTGTATCCTAAAACTTAAAGTATAATAATAATAAAAAATAAAAAAGGCAAAAAGAATCTTATGAAAGATACAAAAAAGGTACCACTACTCATCTACTAGAATGGCTGGAATGAGAAGGACAGATCATAGCAAGTGTTGGCAAGAATACGGAGCAACTGGAATGCTCATACAGTGCTCAAGGGAATGTAAAACAGTATAAGACTTCGGGAAACAGTTTGGTAGTTTCCTAAGATTTTAATCATCCAGCTACCATATAATGCAGACACTTCACTTTGAAGTATTTATCCAAGAGAAATGAAAATATATGTTCCTGTGAAAACTTATATGTGAATGTTCATAACAGCTTTAATGTGTAACAGCTCCAGACTGAAAACAACCCAAATATTTTTCATAAAGTGAATAAACTGGGTTATATCCATACAATGAAAGTCTACTCAGCAATCAAAAGGGTTGCAGTATTGATAAACACAATGAATGAATCCCAAAATAATTATACTGAGTAAGTGAATCCAGGCCAAAAAAGAAGAGCATGCACTGTATGATTACATTTATATAAAATTCTAGAACATGCAAATGAATTCATAATAATGGAAAGCAGATAAGGAATTGCCAAGGAGTGTGGAAAGGTGTAAGAAGGACCGATTATAAAGGAACAGAAGGAAACTTTGGTGGGTTTATGGATATGTTTGTTACCTTGATTGTGATTACGGTTTCATGGAAGCATACATGTATCAAAACTCATCAAATTGTTCCCTTTCAATAAGTGTAGTTTACTGTTAATTGTATCTTAATAAAGCTGTTTTTAATAACTCAAGCCTAATTTTTAAAAAGTCTCTATAGTAAATGATGCCCCAAATTTGAAAATAAGCCATACCATTAATTAATAAATATCTATGGCAGATACATGCAATAGAATATGTGCAGTTGCAGAAAGAGGAGTAGGAGAAGGAAAAAGAGGAGAAGAAGAAGGAGGAGGAGAAGGAAGGATGTTTCAGTGTACTGAAGTGGAACGATCTCCAAGATGCTCTCATAAGGGAAAAAAATAATAATAAGGTGCAGAGTACTCTCCTGGAGCCCTGCCCTTGAGGAGCTATTCACCCTCACTTGCATGAGTACAAAATGAGAAGTCTGGAGGCTCCAGAAAATTGTAGAACTGTATTCAAGTGTTTATTTAAAGATACCAGTTGTTTTGGATCCTGAGTTTTGTCCTCTGCAATTTAAATTAAAATTTAATTTTTGCATTTGTGTGTTCAAATGTGAGGTGGGGAGATAAGAATCTGTAATCACATTTGTTCATATGCATAAAGACATTCTGGAAGGACACAGAAAAATGAAAAACAGTGGAAGAGAAATGGGCAGATGGGGGAAGAAGAGCAAGCTTTTTAGAATCAATTAAAAATATACATCAAAATCTATCTTCATCTTTAAGAAAAGTTGAAAAATCTGCCTGAGGGCTGAGAGAAAAGAGAATTTCTGCTGATAATTAAGAAGGTGTATTTATTCAGAAGTCTGGAACTAAGAGTATATGTCAAACCTTGCAGCTTTCTCAACCAAGAACAAAAAAGTAAGTAAAGAAACTAAACTTCTTTCTTGGATCTCTTGCTGGATTTCACAACTTTTATTTCAGTTCTAGTTTTCCAAAGTATCCTGCAGAGTTATTTGTCTTCTAATACCTTAATAATATATCTTAAAACTAACAATAATGTTATAATGTAAATTAAAATTCTTTTTATTGCTATATTCCTAACAGGTAATGATCAACTTTTAAGACATTTGTGAGACATTTATTTGTTCTTCTCTTTCTCTGCTTTTCTCCCTTTTCCCAGCCTCTGTTCTCTCTTTTTCTCGAAGAAACATTAAACAGTAAATGTCAAAAGTCACTGGCAGGCAAATAAAGAAATAAAATCATTGTTAGTTTTTTCAAACAAGGATTATTTCACCCATGTGAAAATGAGCGGTTAACTGTGCTTCATCTTATTATGTGAAAAAAGAAAAGATATTGAAAGCATCACACACAAAGAAATAAAGGAAATATTAAATCTCACTTACAGTACAGTGAAATCTACACAATCAAGCTGAAAAACATTTTTCCCTAGATGGCTGCTCCCCTGTGAGCAGATGTTGCCTTTGAAGAATTTTAGACAACAGTGGATGAAAAACTTTCTAAATATAATTTTTCAAAATATTGTGCATGTATTTAAATATATACAGAACTTTATATACATTTGTATTCATATGTTTCCCAATACTCCAGTGGCATAGACCCATTTTTTATGGGGGATTCAATTTTTTCTCAGTTGCCTTGATCTGTCTAATAAGTTTCAAATAATTTTGGCCTTTATTATATCCTAAAACTTAATGAATTTGGCAAGAAATAAATAGAACTTTGATTTCCTCTTTAGCCACTCATCAAAGCTATTATTTGTTATTAATTTGGTTTTTTTTATTCCTCTGGATCAAAATCTATTTTATTGGAAAGCCATGCAATGATATAGAGAAAGTCAAGCCAGGATTATCTCCCAACAATCAGTAAGCAAAAATAAAAACAAAATTTGTCCGTTGTTTTTGCCTTAATGAGATTTTTGGGAAAAGAGCACTACTTTGTCTCAATTCATTTGCAATGGAAAAATCAAACCTTGAACCTGGAAGAATCATCTCTTTATTAACATTTATGTTGTTATTGTCTCTGTAAGTCTAGTGGAGATTGCCACTTTTCAGCTAGATGCCCAAAAACAATTCTGAGTTTATTTTCTTAGATGAGTTTATTTTTCATAAATATTCCTAACCCCCAGTTTTTTTTTTTTTTTTGGACAGGCCAGAGTGAAGCTCAAGCAATCCTCTGCCTCAGCCTCCCTAGTAGCCGGGACTGCAGGCCCATACCACCACACCCCACTAATTTTTGTACTTTTTGCAAAGATGGGGTTTCACCACATTGCCCGGGCTGGTCTTGAACTCCTGTGCTCAGCAATCTGTCCACCTCAACCTCCCAAAATGCTGGGATTACAGGCGTGAGCCACCACACTTGGCCTCCTCTCCCTTTTTAAGCAAACAAATTTCACTGGCTTCTCCTAATGTGAGAAATTGTACCAATTGCTTTTGTATATGCATTCTTCCTAAAATTCTAGTTTCTATAACTCAGTTCCAGGGCTAGCTTCCTGGATGTGTGACCTATTAGTTGCAAAGGGACCCCAATCCCACTCCAACTTTAAGATACTCTGTTGTTGCCATATTACATTTCTTAATGATTATTGAACGAGGGAACATTTTCGTTTTGTACTGAGTCCCCCAAATTATGTAGCAGGTCCTGTGCAATTCATGTAATCAATTACCGGAGCTTAAACGAAAGAGTATCATGAGCCCTATGTGGTATAATAATAGTAATAGAGAAGAACTTTATGGGTATTAACTTGTTTGAGCCTTGAAAAACATCACTACAAGATAAGTATTATCATTAGCTCCATTTTATAGATGGAGAAATTAAAACACAAAGAGGATAATGAAATTGCCCAAAATCACCGGTAATTGTGGGGCCAGAATTAGATCCCAGACAATTTGACTGCAGAGACCGTTATGCTAAAAACAGTGAATACTGTTTAAAGGAAACTTCAGAATCATCTGGCTTCCATAACACAGCTCTGCCCCCCAAGAACTTATAAAGCCTAACCTGTTTTGCATCTCTGTCTCTTCTGTTCGCCCCTAAGTTTTGGACTTGATTGAGTAACAGGTACACTGTGGATGTTTTAATTAGCAGAATTTATAGGACGACTTATTTCTTTGATTGACAAAATATCTCACCTGCAGTATATCCGCAGACCAAAGGGTCACATTTTAATTCTTCTGGGAGCATCCACATTACCATCAGTGCATCTGGGAGGTGTAATGTTGATTTTCTAGTTCATGTATTTGCTAACCCAGGAAACACTCTTACTTTTTACTTCTTATTCAAGATGGGTTCAGTTCCTTGGCTAAACTAAAAAAGTATTTTCCCCATAAAACTTGCTACACCAGACTTCGAATTAGTTTGCCTTCTGTCAGGAATGGAGAAACCAGCTTCTGGACACTAGTATTTTTCAGGGAAGAAAGGTAGTAAAATCTCGCAGTCAGCGTCTATGAATAAAAACAAAGAAAGCAGAAAGGAATTTCCATTTTGTAAGACATGGTAATAACTCAAGGCCAAATGTCTATGTGCTAAGTGATTTACTTAAAGTGTTTTTAAAGTAAAGAAGGTGTAGCATAAATACTCACTGGAGAGAATATAACTGAAGGTGCTGGACGGGATTGCCAATATATGTCCAGTAAAGGCTGGTGGCTACGAATTCTGTATCCTGCAGACCTGGCTTTAAATCCTGGCTCTACTACTTACTAGAAAGTGAAACATTAGACAAAGTTTTCTCCATATGTAAAACAAACACTTGCTACATGCCAAGTGTTGTGCTAGATTCTGGATACCTAGAAGTGCCTGCTGAGGGGAGAAAAAACTATGGTGCCTGCCTTTAAGGTGCTTGCAGTCTAGTGGGATACTACTATTCTACTTATAGACAACACGTGTAGAAGGGATACAGTGGATTCTAGCAGCATTCTATATTTCCACCTCTCTGAGGAATTGTTATATCCCTTAACCAAGGACTAACAAAATGATCTGGTTCAATCTGGACTATCTCCTGTGGGTCCCAAGATGACTGTACTGAAATATCCATTTCTAGGTTCTTAATCCTTTTTTCCAATGACAGACAGATCTGACTCTGTACTTAGGTGCTCATCAAGAAGAAAGTCTTTACTTCCTTCCAAAATCCTTCAGAGAGAGGTTCAGAAAAAAAAAAAAAAAAAACCTGTTGGGTACTATGCTTAGTACTGGGGTGACAAAGGAATCTGTACACCAAACCCCCAAGTCATAAGTTTACCTGTATAACAAACCTCCACATGTACCCCTGAACCTATAATAACAGTTAAAAAATTAAGTAAATTTAATTTAATTAACTAAAAAAATGCATTTAAAAAGTTATGTGGAGGCCAGACATGGTGGTTTATGCCTGTAATCCCAGCACTCTGGGAGACCAAGGTGGGCAGATCACTTGAGTTCAGGAGCTTGACACCAGCCTGGGCAACATGGCAAAACCCCATCGCTACAAAAAACAAAACAAAACAAAAAATTAGCCAGGTGTGGTAGCATGTACCTGTAGTCCCAGCTACTTGGGAGGCTGAAATGGGAGGATGGCTTGAGCCCAGGAGGCAGAGGCTGCAGTGAGCTAAGATCAAGGCACTGTACTCTAGCCTGGGCAACAGAGTGAGACCCTGTTTCAAAAAAAACAAAAAACAAAAAACAACAACAAAAATGCAAGTATGTGGTACTTGATAGAAAAGTAATAAATATGATCCCGGTTCCTTGAAATTCCACATTTCAGATTTTATAACTTGTGCTGTTTTCAGTGTGTGATTTTGTCTAAAGTTACTATGCTATATGTACATGTATACTAATTGAAGCTCTATACTACACTCAAAATAGATACTTAATCCTTGTAAAGCACACAAATACTTAGAATATATGCATGATAGAGCTTTTCTTTATTTTGACAAGTGTTACAAATCTTTTTAGAGAAACATTGTATTTTCCAAATATTTTTATTAAGATGCAATAATATACGCTGCTTAAAATGCAATTCTTCAGTTTTATAAAATATCAGTGTTTTAATTCCTTCTGCAGCCCCTTTTTGTAAATGTGTCAATCTGCTCATCAGACAATATATGAATGTGGTATAGTAGAATCTCTTTTATATTTAATAATAAAATTCAGTCCAGATTGGTTTAAATAAAAACGTCCTCTAAAATATTGACAGCAGTGTCATGATGCTGCAGCTCGCTGTGCCTCTACCCTGGGCATTAGTCTGTCTGGGTTCCCTCTAGCTGCTTTCTCTCTTGGGTACAGCATTTCCAGTCCTATACAAATGTGGATGTACATTTAAATACCTTCGTCGACAGGAGTCAGTCTCCACTGAGACTCCAAGCTAAAAATGATGCTGCCTGTAAAAACACACAGCACTTCTGGTCAATGCCATGAAACACCCCCTTCATATAACCACAATATCCCTTAGCAGTTGTGTGTTTCATATAGTATTGAATCACTTTATGCCCAATATCAGGTTGATGCATACTCCCCAGGAATTGAAGGTATACTATGAGTAAATGAAGCCTCAGGAAGACATCTCCTCAAAGCATTGATTCATTCAGAGATGTGGGAGGAAAACACAGATTGGTCATATGTATCTTCTCATGTATATGAATCTGGATTATCTAAATCTGACATCAAGAAAGTAGAAAAACCAGACTGACTGGGCTCAGTGCCTTGCACCTGTAATCCCAGCACTTTGGAAGGCGAAGGCAGGCAGTTGGCTTGAGCCTAGGATTTCAAAACCAGTCTGGACAACAGGGCAAAACTCGATCTCTACAAAATATACAAAAATTAGCTGGGCATGGTGGTGTGCACCTGTAGCCCCAGCTATTTGAGAGGCTGAGGTGGGAGGATCGCTTGAGCCCGGAGGATCGCTTGAGCCCAGAGGGTCGAGGCTGCAGTGAGCTGAGATGACATCACTACACTGTAGCCTGGGCACCAGAGGGAGACTCCGTCTCAAAAAAAAAAAAAAAAGAAAAAAGAAAAAGAAAGAAAGGAAGTAGAAAAACCACCTGATGCTGACTTGCTAGGCAGTGTCAGTTCTCTTCAATTCAACCCAGTTCCCCACATTTATATACTTAATATAACATCTCCTCCACTGACCAGCAGGGCAAGTAGGAATTGTTTTTTGGTTTTTAAGATAAAGCAGGAGCTGTGAAAGTTTCATGCTTTAAAACTATGCTTTCAGATACCCTCCCAGACTATGCAATCATAATGTAGCAGGATTGCATGTTAATTCTTTCCTATGTTATTAGATATTTCCATGAAAATATGAGAAAAATACTGATCAGGTTATTCTTGCACACTTCAGAGGTTATTTATTCTCACAGCACCAAAGGGATTAAAAACTAGAATGTTCACTCTACAAGAAACCCTAGAAATCATTTCATCTGGGATCCTTCAAACTGTACTTTGAGAAGCCCCCTCAGGGGTCACTGCAAAGGTCAGGTAAGGGCAAGAGGGAACTCGGCCTCCCCCATCTCAACCCCTCTGCCAACCCCATTGCCTCTTTCCTGTGTCAACCAAATAGGATCTGCTTTGATCCTATTTTTTATTTTCTAGGATTTTTAAGTAAGGCTTATTTAAGGAAAATATTGTAAGGGAGGAAAAAAAAAGAGTTTGAAAATATCTGATCTAGTCCAATCCTCTTATTTTTTATATGTTACCAAAGCTACATTATGCCCCAACTCAGTCCCACCCAAAATCCCATCCACCTCGACCCAAAGCTACAGGGACCTCAATCCTAGCTACAGGGACCCAGAGGAAGCCCCGCTTTAGAGTGGCAGGACAACAACCTCTACTTTCATTTGTGTAGCTGTCACCAGGATTCTTTGACAAAGTAATATGGCTAATGGGCAAATTGAGTGAATTTAAGAAACCAATTGCATGTTGTTTGTTGTGTGCATGTGTTTGCTTGTGTGTTTGGTTTTGTTGTTTTGTGTTTTAATCATAACATGTTACTATCATTCGTAGCAAAGAGTCATTGGCATTAGAGACTCCTGCCTGAAGTGAGAAGGCGTTACGCCCCTGAAAGCACCTTTTTGAGGAAAGGGGATGCCCACACCTTCATGAGACAGGAATATAAGTGGCCAAAAAACCTCTCACGGGCCCCATTTTGATGTATAACAGTATTTCTCAAACTGTTCAGAGTCATTATTATTATTCTTAAAAAGATTTCCTGGGAAAACAAGTGGGTAAACTTGGATTATAAAAGAAACACTTAAATGTATCTTTACTGAAAAACTTCTCACAGCTTTTATTTGCTAATACTCATTGCAGCTTTCCAAGAAAGAAATATGGCTTGCATTGTTTCTCAAAGCTATCCCATGGAACCCCTTTTTAAGAAGCATATCATGGAACTTGTGTCTCATGGAATACACTTTGGAAAACATTCTGGAATCATCCTGCAATGTAATATCAGCCAAGATTGAAAGCCCCCAGAGGAGAGAGACAGCACCTTTGGTATTTCTTCCTTTGCCCTAGACCCTGGTTGGCAGAAAATCTGCCTACAATTGGCTACTGACTATTGGAGAGATGAGACTTTGTGGAAAATTAGCAATTCTCTGGCAGAAGTTAAGAAATAAGAGAAGATAGGGAGAGAAATGCTGGAGTATATAGCATTTACTCTATATGACTTACACTACACTTAGAGCTTCCCAGGAGACAGAGAGAGCTTCAACTCACTCAGAGTACTAGAGACTGTCGAGCAGACAGACAGCATGTGGTATGTTGGCTGCATACTGGGGCAGAGGTGGGCTCGACACTTGCATTCAACAACTAATGATGTTTAGAGTTCTTCCCTTGGGACATTTCAAGTCTCACACTGAGCCAATGAAGATGATTTTGAATATTTTCTTAGGGCTAAGAACATAAATTTTACTATAAAACTGGAAATTTTTCAATGCTATTTCCCCACAATGTGGGTATTTGGGTTTTTCTTTTTAAATATTTTTCCAGTAAAATTACACACTGCTCGTCCACAGACATAAACAGCAGCCTAAGGGCAGATGGTGAAAACTATGGCTCTCTGAGCATGAGCTGTAAGAACATTTCTTCTTCAAATGTCTCTGAATTTCTGAAGCCAAGTTAAGCACAATGTGTGTGTCATATTTATTCCCAGGGAAGCTTTTATTCTTATTCCCACCAGCAAAGGTCATGAGTCATGTTTGGGTGTCTCGAGGCTTTATAAACTGTGGTAAATAGAGTCAAATTTTCTTTTTGCAATGTTATTGAGCAACAAACCCACTGCATTTGATACAACAAAATTAGAGTTGTTGACATGTGCCTAAAGGGCTTGTGACACCCCATATTTTAAGGTCCATGTTTTTCCAGGACAGATTTGTATGTCAACTTGAATGATATTTTTTAATGTTCTTGGTCTTGCTGGATTAAAATCCTATGCTCTGGCCAAATTCAATTCTCTAATACAAACCTTTAACTAGATAAAAGAAAAGGTGCCAGTGATTATGCTCTGGAAAAAGAGCGCACAGGCCCTAATTAACCTCACGGGGATGGGTAAGAAGAAAACTTTCATTATCATCAGTTTGGTAGATTGTCTGAGTGAAAATGGCAGCAATTATTCCCCTCCTTGCATCCAAGCCCTTTGTAGTGCAATGTTGCAGCTCCTATCATCAAGAGGCATGGTCTGTCATCCCAGTCCTTGGACCTGGGCTGGGGCTGGGCTTGTAACTTGTTTGGCCAATAGAATATGGAAAAAGCAACAGTGTGCTAGGCCTTGCACGCTTGTCCTTTCTTTGGCCCTTGTGAACAACCCAGGCTAGCTGCTGGAGAATGACAGAACAAGGGTTCCAGGGTCAGCCAGCCCCATTGTACCACTAAGACCTGAGCTGGTACATGCAGTACATGTGGTACATGGTACAAGAGCCCCATGTGACAAAGTCTACAAAGATGAGCTTGTTGATCTGCACCTGACTGCCGACACATGTGCAGCCCAGCTGAGATCAGCCAAACCTGGTTCAAATTATCAGAATATCCAGTTGACTGGCCCCATTGACTTGTGAGTAATAATATTTATTGTTTTAAACCACTAAAGTTTAGGGTGCCTTGATATGCAGCAATAACTAACTAGTACAAACATAAGCATCATAACCATCTTCATCATCAATAACTATCATTCATTTTCACATTTTCCCCATATACTCCCTCTAAGTTTCTCTCTTAAGTTAATATGTTGCATTAGTGTGGTACATTTGTTACAAGTGGTGAGCTAATATTGATACATTATTATTAAATGAAGTCTGTAATTACAATAGGATTCACCATGTTGTATATTCTATGGGTTTTGACAAATGTATAATGATGTGTATTCATGTTATAGAATCATAAGAATAGTATCACTACCCTAAAAAAATCCCTGGTGCTCCACCTATTCATCCTTCTTTCCTCTCCCCATGAATCCCTGACAGCCACTGACCTTTTTAGTACCTCCACAGCTTTGCCATTTCCAGAACTTCATATAGTTGGAATCATATAGTATATAGCTTTTGCAGATTGGTTCATTTTAGCATGTTCTATGTGTCTAGCACTGTGCTACATTTCCTAAATTATCTCCTTTAACCCAGTAGGATGCTACTATTACTCTCAGTATATGGCGCATATGTATATATATATATGCTATATAGTATATAGCAAATAGCTACTATTATGCTCATCTATATAGATGAGAGAACTGAGCTCAGAGAAGATAAGTTAATTGGCCCAAGGACACACAGTTAGTAAGTGCTGGGGTTTGCAAAACTCAGGCCTATCTTATTTTAGAGCCTAAACTCTTAACTACCATGGGAAAAATTGCAAAGTGGTGATGCAGAGGCCACATTCAGCCTACAGCTTTGTTACATTTGGCTCACCTAGTGTAAATACCAGAACATTTCAGCCTTTCTTTAAAAATTGTAGTGTGTGGCAATTGTAGGCCTGCATTCCCACAGGGCAATTGTCTTAGTCAGCTTGGGCTGATATTACGAAATATTAGAGATGTGTGGCTTAAACAACAGACATTTATTTCTCACAGTTCTGGAGGCTGGGAAGTCCAAGATCCAGGTGCTGGCAGATTCAGTTTCTGGCAAGGACTCTCTTCCTGGCCGGCAACAGCTGTTGCCTTCTCTCTGTGTCCTCACATGGCAGAGAGAGGGAGCTCTGGTCTCTCCTCCTCTTCTAATTAGGACACCAGTCCTATCATGGGGTCCCACCCTCATGAACACATCTAAACCTAATTAACTCCCAAAGGCCCTACTTCCAAATACTATCATATTGGGGGGTATGGTTTTAACCTAGGAATTTTGCTGGGGACACAAACATTCAATCCATAACAGCAATGACTGGCTAAAATGAGGTAGCAGCTGTTCCATTAAGGTATGAAATTTCACTTCTCCAGAGTCCTCACTACTCCTTATTGTATAGAACCTGGTCCAATTTCCTTATTTACATTATCTCTCTGGCCCCAGAAGTATTTGAGATTTTACTGTACTCCCTCCCAGAGATGCCCCTAGCCCTGGCTAGGAGTCTTGTGGGGGAAGTGTGGAGTTCAGCAGTAAATATGAAACAGCTCAGCTAGGTCTTAAAATACAATGGTGACTAAAATATCTTGCTGCCTCAGAACTGTGCTGAACATATATGTGGGAAGTCCTGACCTGGAATGTGGAGAACCTTAAACTAGGCAGTTCCCTGGGTTGATGCTTTTCAGCTTGAAAACTCCTCCCAAAGTGCTTTCGGTTCATAAGGGCCTCTCTACTTTGAGCATCAACAAGACCACCAGGACACCTTGACTCTGACCTAATGATGAGGCCAAGGGGCCAGCATAGCCAGTCTCTGGTCTCTGAGAAGGTCTCTTCAGAGGGATCCATCTATCTGTCCCGAACTCATTCCCTGCAGTCAAAAGTCTATTCCTTTTGCTTGGGCGTAGTGGCTCACGCCTGTAATCCCAGCAATTTGGGAGGCCGAGGCAGGTGGATCGCCTGAGGTCAGGAGTTCCAGACCAGCTTGACCAATATGGTGAAACTCTGTCTGTACTAAAAATTCAAAAATTAGCCAGGCATGGTGGCAGGCACCAGTAATCCCAGCTACTCAAAAGGCTGAGACAGGAGAATTGCTTGAATCCAGGAGGCAGAGACTGCAGTGAGCTGAGATTACATCATTGCACTCCAGCCTGGGCAAAACAGTGAGACTCCATCTTGAAAAAATAAAAAATAAAAAATAAAAAGTCTGTTCTTTTTTTTTTTTTTTTAATTTACAAATAACAGAATTTATTTCTCACAGTTTTGGAATCTGACAAGTCCAAGACAAAGGCAGCAACAGATGTGGTGGTATGGCGAGGGAGCCTTCCTCATAGGTGGCACCTTCTTGCTGTGTCTTCATATGGCAGAAGGGACAGACAAGTTCCCACAGGCCTTTTTCATAAGTGCACTAATACAATTCACCAGGGTCCTATCTTCATGACCTAGCCATTTCCCAAAGGCTCCACCTTTAATGCCATTATATTGATGATTAGATTTCTTTTTTTTTTCTTTTTTCAATTTATTATTATTATACTTTAGGTTTTAGGGTACATGTGTGCAGTGTGCAGGTTAGTTACATATGTATACATGTGCCATGTTGGTGCGCTGCACCCACTAACTCGTCATCTAGCATTAGGTATATCTCCCAAAGCCATCCCTCCCCCCTCCCCCCACCCCACAACAGTCCCCAGAATGTGATGATCCCCTTCCTGTGTCCATGTGTTCTCATTGCTCAATTCCCACCTATGAGTGAGAACATGCAGTGTTTGGTTTTTTGTTCTTGCAATAGTTTACTGAGAATGTTTATTTCCAATTTCATCCATGTCCCTACAAAGGACATGAACTCATCCTTTTTTATGGCTGCATAGTATTCCATGGTGTATTTGTGCCACATTTTCTTAATCCAGTCTATCATTGTTGGACATTTGGGTTGGTTCCAAGTCTTCGCTATTGTGAATAATGCCGCAATAAACATATGTGTGCATGTGTCTTTATAGCAGCATGATTTATAGTCCTTTGGGTATATACCCAGTAATGGGATGGCTGGGTCAAATGGAATTTCTAGTTCTAGATCCCTGAGGAATCACCACACTGACTTCCACAAGGGTTGAACTAGTTTACAGTCCCACCAACAGTGTAAAAGTGTTCCTGTTTCTCCACATCCTCTTCAGCACCTGTTGTTTCCTGACTTTAGAATGATTGCCATTCTAACTGGTGTGAGATGGTATCTCATTGTGGTTTTGATTTGCATTTCTCTGATGGCCAGTGATGGTGAGCATTTTTTCATGTGTTTTTTGGCTGCATAAATGTCTTCTTTTGAGAAGTGTCTGTTCATGTCCTTTGCCCACTTTTTGATGGGGTTGTTTGTTTTTTTCTTGTAAATTTGTTGGAGTTCATTGTAGATTCTGGATATTAGCCCTTTGTCAGATGAGTAGGTTGTGAACATTTTCTCCCATTTTGTAGGTTGCCTGTTCACTCTGATGGTAGTTTCTTTTGCTGCGCAGACGCTCTTTAGTTTAATTAGATCCCATTTGTCAATTTTGGCTTTTGTTGCCATTGCTTTTGGTGTTTTAGACATGAAGTCCTTGCCCATGCCTGTGTCCTGAATGGTAATGCCTAAGTTTTCTTCTAGGGTTTTAATGGTTTTAGGTCTAACATTTAAGTCTTTAATCCATCTTGAATTGATTTTTGTATAAGGTGTAAGGAAGGGTTCCAGTTTCAGCTTTCTACATGTGGCTAGCCAGTTTTCCCAGCACCATTTATTAAATAGGGAATCCTTTCCCCATTGCTTGTTTTTCTCAGGTTTGTCAAAGATCAGATAGTTGTAGATATGCGGCGTTATTTCTGAGGGCTCTGTTCTGTTCCATTGATCTATATCTCTGTTTTGGTACCAGTACCATGCTGTTTTGGTTACTGTAGCCTTGTAGTATAGTTTGAAGTCAGGTAGTGTGATGCCTCCAGCTTTGTTCTTTTGGCTTAGGATTGACTTGGCAATGCGGGCTCTTTTTTGGTTCCATATGAACTTTGAAGTAGTTTCTTCCAATTCTGTGAAGAAAGTCATTGGTAGCTTGATGGGAATAGCATTGAATCTGTAAATTACCTTGGGCAGTATGGCCATTTTCACGATATTGATTCTTCCTACCCAGGAACATGGAATGTTCTTCCATTTGTTTTTATCCTCTTTTATTTCCTTGAGCAGTGGTTTGTAGTTCTCCTTGAAGAGGTCCTTCACGTCCCTTGTAAGTTGGATTCGTAGGTCTTTTATTCTCTTTGAAGCAATTGTGAATGGGAGTTCACTCATGATTTGGCTCTCTGTTTGTCTGTTATTGGTGTATAAGAATGCTTGTGATTTTTGTACATTGATTTTGTATCCTGAGACTTTGCTGAAGTTGCTTATCAGCTTAAGGAGATTTTGGGCTGAGACAATGAGGTTTTCTAGATATACAATCATGTCGTCTGCAAACAGGGACAATTTGACTTCCTCGTTTCCTAATTGAACACCCTTTATTTCCTTCTCCTGCCTAATTGCCCTGGCCAGAAATTCCAACACTATGTTGAATAGGAGTGGTGAGAGAGGGCATCCCTGTCTTATGCCAGTTTTCAAAGGGAATGCTTCCAGTTTTTGCCCATTCAGTATGATATTGGCTGTGGGTTTGTCATAGATAGCTCTTATTATTTTGAGATACGTCCCATCAATACCTAATTTAGTGAGAGTTTTTCGCATGAAGGTTGTTGAATTTTGTCAAAGGCCTTTTCTGCATCTATTGAGATAATCATGTGGTTTTTGTCTTTGGTTCTGTTTATATGCTGGATTACATTTATTGATTTGCATATATTGAACCAGCCTTGCATCCCAGGGATGAAGCCCACTTGATCATGGTGGATAAGCTTTTTGATGTGCTGCTGGATTCGGTTTGCTAGTATTTTTTGAGGATTTTTGCATCAGTGTTCATCAAGGATATTGGTCTAAAATTCTCTTTTTTGGCTGTGTCTCTGCCCAGCTTTGGTATCAGGATGATGCTGGCCTCATAAAATGAGTTAGGGAGGATTCCCTCTTTTTCTATTGATTGGAATAGTTTCAGAAGGAATGGTACCAGTTCCTCCTTGTACCTCTGGTAGAATTCGGCTGTGAATCCATCTGGTCCTGGACTTTTTTTGGTTGGTAAGCTATTGATTATTGCCACAGTTTCAGCTCCTGTTATTGGTCTATTCAGAGATTCAACTTCTTCCTGGTTTAGTCTTGGAAGAGTGTATGTGTCGAGGAATTTATCCATTTCTTCTAGATTTTCTAGTTTATTTGCATAGAGGTGTTTGTAGTATTCTCTGATGGTAGTTTGTATTTCTGTGGGATTGTTGGTGATATCCCCTTTATCATTTTTTATTGCATCTATTTGATTCTTCTCTCTTCTTTATTAATCTTTCTAGCGGTTTATCAATTTTGTTGATCCTTTCACAAAGCCAGCTCCTGGATTCATTAATTTTTTGAAGGGTTTTTTGTGTCTCTATTTCCTTCAGTTCTGCTCTGATTTTAGTTATTTCTTGCCTTCTGCTAGCTTTTGAATGTGTTTGCTCTTGCTTTTCTAGTTCTTTTAATTGTGATGTTAGGGTGTCAATTTTGGATCTTTCCTGCTTTCTCTTGTGGGCATTTAGTGCTACAAATTTCCCTCTACACACTGCTTTGAATGCATCCCAGAGATTCTGGTATGTTGTGTCTTGGTTCTCGTTGGTTTCAAAGAACATCTTTATTTCTGCCTTCATTTCGTTATTTACCCAGTAGTCATTCAGGAGCAGGTTGTTCAGTTTCCATGTAGTTGAGCGGTTTTGAGTGAGATTCTTAATCCTGAGTTCTAGCTTGATTGCACTGTAATCTGAAAGATAGTTTGTCATAATTTCTGTTCTTTTACATTTATTGAGGAGAGCTTTACTTCCAACTATGTGGTCAGTTTGGGAATAGGTGTGGTGTGGTGCTGAAAAAAATGTATATTCTGTTGATTTGGGGTGGAGAGTTCTGTAGATGTCTATTAGGTCCATTTGGTGCAGAGCTGAGTTCAATTCCTGGGTATCCTTGTTGACTTTCTGTCACGTTGATCTGTCTAATGTTGACAGTGGGGTGTTAAAGTCTCCCATTATTAATGTGTGGGAGTCTAAGTCTCTTTGTAGGTCACTCAGGACTTGCTTTATAAATCTGGGTGCTCTTGTATTGGGTGCATATATATTTAGGATAGTTAGCTCTTCTTGTTGAATTGATTCCTTTACCATTATGTTATGGCCTTCCTTGTCTCTTTTTATCTTTGTTGGTTTAAAGTCTATTTTATCAGAGACTAGGATTGCAACCCTTGCCTTTTTTTGCTTTCCATTTGCTTGGTAGATCTTACTCCATCCTTTTATTTTGAGCCTATGTGTGTCTCTGCACATGAGATGGGTTTCCTGAATACAGCACACTGATGGGTCTTGACTCTTTATCCAATTTGCCAGTCTGTGTCTTTTAATTGGAGCATTTAGTCCATTTACATTTAAAGTTAATATTGTTATGTGTGAATTTGATCCTGTCATTATGATGTTAGCTGGTTATTTTGCTCGTTAGTTGATGCAGTCTCTTCCTAGTCTCAATGGTCTTTACATTTTGGCATGATTTTGCAGCAGCTGGTACTGGTTGTTCCTTTCCATGTTTAGCACTTCCTTCAGGAGCTCTTTTAGGGCAGGCCTGGTGGTGACAAAAATCTCTCAGCATTTGCTTGTCTGTAAAGGATTTTATTTCTCCTTCACTTATGAAGCTTAGTTTGGCTGGATATGAAATTCTGGGTTGAAAATTCTTTTCTTTAAGAATGTTGAATATTGGCCCCCACTCTCTTCTGGCTTGTAGAGTTTCTGCTGAGAGATCCGTTGTTAGTCTGATGGGCTTCCCTTTTAGGGTAACCCGACCTTTCTCTCTGGCTGCCCTTAACATTTTTTCCTTCATTTCAACTTTGGTGAATCTGACAATTATGTGTCTTGGAGTTGCTCTTCTCGAGGAGTATCTTTGTGGCATTCTCTGTATTTCCTGAATCTGAATGTTGACCTGCCTTGCTAGATTGGGGAAGTTCTCCTGGATAATATCCTGCAGAGTGTTTTCCAACTTGGTTCCATTCTCCCCGTCACTTTCAGGTACACCAATCAGACGTAGATTTGGTCTTTTCACATAGTCCCATATTTCTTGGAGGCTTTGCTCATTTCTTTTTATTCTTTTTTCTCTAAACTTCCCTTCTCGCTTCATTTCATTCATTTCATCTTCCATCACTGATACCCTTTCTTCCATTTGATCGCATCAGCTCCTGAGGCTTCTGCATTCTTCACGTAGTTCTCGAGCCTTTGTTTTCAGCTCCATCAGCTCCTTTAAGCACTTCTCTGTATTGGTTATTCCAGTTATACTTTCTTCTAAATTTTTTTCAAAGTTTTCAACTTCTTTGCCTTTGGTTTGAATATCCTCCTGTAGCTCGGAGTAATTTGGTCGTCTGAAGCCTTCTTCTCTCAGCTTGTCAAAGTCATTCTCCGTCCAGCTTTGATCTGTTGCTGGTGAGGAACTGCGTTCCTTTGGAAGAGGAGAGGTACTCTGGTTTTCAGAGTTTCCAGTTTTTCTGCTGTGTTTTTTCCCCATCTTTGTGGTTTTATCTACTTTTGGTCTTTGATGATGGTGATGTACAGATGGGTTTTTGGTGTGGATGTCCTTTCTGTTAGTTAGTTTTCCTTCTAACAGACAGGACCCTCAGCTGCAGGTCTGTTGGAGTACCCGGCAGGCTGTGTGAGGTGTCAGTCTGCCCCTGCTGGGGGGTGCCTCCCAGTTAGGCTGCTCGGGGGGTCAGGGGTCAGGGACCCACTTGAGGAGGCAGTGCCCATTCTCAGATCTCCAGCTGCGTGCTGGGAGAACCACTGCTCTCTTCAAAGCTGTCAGACAGGGACATTTAAGTCTGCAGAGGTTACTGCTGTCTTTTTGTTTGTCTGTGCCCTGCCCCCAGAGGTGGAGCCTACAGAGGCAGGCAGGCCTCCTTGAGCTGTGGTGGGCTCCACCCAGTTCGAGCTTCCCAGCTGCTTTGTTTACCTAAGCAAGCCTGGGCAATGGCGGGCGCCCCTCCCCCAGCCTCGCTGCCACCTGGCAGTTTGATCTCAGACTGCTGTGCTAGCAATCAGCGAGACTCCGTGGGCGTAGGACCCTCTGAGCCAGGTGCGGGATATTAATCTCCTGGTGCGCCGTTTTTTAAGCCCGTCGGAAAAGCGCAGTATTCGGGTGGGAGTGACCCGATTTTCCAGGTGCCGTCTGTCACCCCTTTCTTTGACTAGGAAAGGGAACTCCCTGACCCCTTGCACTTCCCGAGTGAGGCAATGCCTCGCCCTTCCTCGGCTTGCGCACGGTGCGCGCACCCACTGACCTGTGCCCACTGTCTGGCACTCCCTAGTGAGATGAACCCGGTACCTCAGATGGAAATGCAGAAATCACCCGTCTTCTGCCTCACTCATGCTGGGAGCTGTAGACTGGAGCTGTTCCTATTTGGCCATCTTGGCTCCACCTATAGTCTGTTCTTTTTAAAAGCTTCTGGGGAGCAATTTTCTTAGCTTTGTTTGAGAACATACTCCAACATTCAAGAGTTCCATCACTTTATCATTTCTTCTGCCCTTTCTGGTATTCAGTGATCAGGTCCCTTGTACCTTTGTTGGCTTCCTAAGAAAGTGACCCATCAGCTTCTAGTTGCTGTTGGTTTTGAACATGAAAACACTAATTGGCTTCATTCCCAGTTTTTTGAAGAATGGCTTTCAACTGTGACTTCTTAGGTATACCTGAAGGAAGAAATACTTTGAAAAATACCTCCCCTGCCTTGTAAAGACGATGGTCCAGTGAAAGGAATGACACTTTTATTCAACCAAACACCATGTGAAATTTGGACATGAAAAGGTAAGCCTGGATCTAAGTTGGGAATAAGGATTGGAGAGAACTGAGTTAGAGAAATATAGAATCCCTGGGAGCAATCTGGGAGATAAGTGGAAATTAAGGAAAAAGGAAATGAAGAAGACAAATTAAAATTGGAAGAAGAGCTAGCAAAGTGGCAAGAAGCATAGGCATTATGCAGAGTCCATGGTGGTGGCAGAGCTAGTGAGACATCATGATGGTGCTGGATGTCTTAAAACAACATTTAAGAATAAGTCTACAGTTAACTCGAACAACAGGAGAGTTAGGGATGCTCACCTCACGCACAGTTGAAAATCCATGTATAACTTTCAACTCCCCAAAAACTTAACTGATAAAAGCCTACTATTGATCGGAAGCCTTACCAATGATATGAACAGTCAATTAACACATAATTTGTATGTTATATGTACTACATGCTAATTCTTACAATAAAGTAAGCTAGAGAAAATAAAATATTATTAAGAAAATAATAAGGAAGAGAAAATACATTTACTATTCATTAAGTGGAAGAGGATCATCTAAATATCTTCTTTATCCTCCTTGTCTTCATGTTGAGTAGGCTAAGGAGGAGGAAGAGGAGAGGTTGGTCTTGCTGTCCAAGGAGTGGCAAAGGTGGAAGAATATCCATGTATAAGTGAACTCATGCAGTTCAAATCCAC
Source organism: Pongo abelii (assembly GCF_028885655.2). Lineage (NCBI taxonomy): Eukaryota > Metazoa > Chordata > Mammalia > Primates > Hominidae > Pongo > Pongo abelii. The sequence goes on from NC_071988.2 coordinate 66,953,406, forward strand.
AGTGTTCAAGGGTCAGCTGTATTTAATATATAATTTTATGCTGATTCCCATGCAGTGTGGTGATACGAAGCCCCCTCCTAGTAAGATGAAGAACTTTGGTAAAAGTCCTGCTACAGTCTACAGCCATGTACTTAACAATTGTTTGGAGGAGAAAAATCAAGAAGAAGACCTCAAGTTCGGGGTAATATGGGGAAGAAAAATTGAAACAGCTTTAAGATGCAAAGTATAAAACAAAACTTCAGAGGACACAAGAACTCAGAGCCAGAGGTGACAGTGAATTTCAGAATTTTGGCTGGGAATTGAACTTTCCTGGTCCTTATTTGGGGGCTTGAGCTATTCTTATCTAGATTATAAAGGTCCAGGGAACTCCAGATGAGATCTGAGTTCCACAACCATTGTGTTTAATCCAGAATTTCCTACCAAAACCTCCCAGCTGGTTCATTCACCCTGCCCCCAGATAAATACAAACCACAAGTATTTGACCCTATTGGAGGGAACTTGTGTCCAGACACAGTGAATGTGTGGGCCACAGTGTGTGTATTTTCCCAGCAGCCTCTGCAATTTAGAGAAGTTTGCAATTCAAGATTTGTAAGGTAGTGGTATGAAAAAAGAAAATAGAATCCATCTGAGGTTTCTAGATGAGGTATGAATAACACAAATTCTTAACTTGCGCTGAGCTGTTTACTTTCAAAAGCATGTCTTCCAAATAAGAGACTTTTTGTCATCTTGACCTGGTGGAAATTTCAATCCCAAGTTCTTGACGCTAAAGACTATTTCACAGCCAAATTCTACCACAGGTACAAGGAGGAACTGCTACCATTCCTTCTGAAACTATTCCAATCAATAGAAAAAGAGGGAATCCTCCCTAACTCATTTTATGAGGCCAGCATCATCCTGATACCAAAGCTGGGCAGAGACACAACCAAAAAAGAGAATTTTAGACCAATATCCTTGATGAACATTGATGCAAAAATCCTCAATAAAATACTGGCAAACCAAATCCAGCAGCACATCAAAAAGTTTATACACCATGATCAAGTAGGCTTCATCCCTGGGATGCAAGGCTAGTTCAATATACGCAAATCAATAAATGTAATCCAGCATATAAACAGAACCAAAGACAAAAATCACATGATTATCTCAATAGATGCAGAAAAGGCCTTTGACAAAATTCAACAATGCTTCATGCTAAAAACTCTCACTAAATTAGGTATTGATGGGATGTATCTCAAAATAATAAGAGCTATCTATGACAAACCCACAGCCAATATCATACTGAATGGCCAAAAACTGGAAGCATTCCCTTTGAAAACTGGCACAAGACAGGGATGCCCTCTCTCACCACTCTTATTCAACATAGTGTTGGAAGTTCTGGCCAGGGCAATTAGGCAGGAGAAGGAAATAAAGGGTATTCAATTAGGAAACGAGGAAGTCAAATTGTCCCTGTTTGCAGATGACATGATTGTATATCTAGAAAACCCCATTGTCTCAGCCCAAAATCTCCTTAAGCTGATAAGCAACTTCAGCAAAGTCTCAGGATACAAAATCAATGTACAAAAATCACAAGCATTCTTACACATCAATAACAGACAAACAGAGAGCCAAATCATGAGTGAACTCTCATTCACAATTGCTTCAAAGAGAATAAAATACCTAGGAATCCAACTTACAAGGGACGTGAAGGACCTCTTCAAGGAGAACTACAAACCACTGCTCAATGAAATAAAAAGAGGACACAAACAAATGGAGGAATATTCCATGTTCCTGGGTAGGAAGAATCAATATCGTGAAAATGGCCATACTGCCCAAGGTAATTTATAGATTCAATGCCATCCCCATAAAGCTGCCAATGACTTTCTTCACAGAATTGGAAAAAACTACTTTGAAGTTCATATGGAACCAAAAAAGAGCCCGCATCGCCAAGTCAATCCTAAGCCAAAAGAACAAAGCTGGAGGCATCACACTACCTGACTTCAAACAATACTACAAGGCTACAGTAACCAAAACAGCATGGTACTGGTACCAAAACAGAGATATAGACCAATGGAACAGAACAGAGCCCTCAGAAATAATGCCGCATATCTACAACTATCTGATCTTTGACAAACCTGAGAAAAACAAGCAATGGGGAAAGATTCCCTATTTAATAAATGGTGCTGGGAAAACTGGCTAGCCATATGTAGAAAGCTGAAACTGCATCCCTTCCTTACACCTTATACAAAAATTAATTCAAGATGGATTAAACACTTAAACGTTGGACCTAAAACCATAAAAACCCTAGAAGAAAACCTAGGCATTACCATTCAGGACATAGGCATGGGCAAGGACTTCATGTCAAAAACACCAAAAGCAATGGCAACAAAAGCCAAAATTGACAAATGGGATCTAATTAAACTCAAGAGCTTCTGCGCAGCAAAAGAAACTACCATCAGAGTGAACAGGCAACCTAAAAAAATGGGAGAAAATTTTCGCAACCTACTCATCTGACAAAGGGCTAATATCCAGAATCTACAATGAACTCCAACAAATTTACAAGAAAAAAACAAACAGGCCCATCAAAAAGTGGGCAAAGGACATGAACAGACACTTCTCAAAAGAAGACATTTATGCAGCCAAAAAACACATGAAAAAATGCTCACCATCACTGGCCATCAGAGAAATGCAAATCAAAACCGCAATGAGATACCATCTCACACCAGTTAGAATGGCAATCATTCAAAAGTCAGGAAACAACAGGTGCTGGAGAGGATGTGGAGAAATAGGAACACTTTTACACTGTTGGTGGGACTGGAAACTAGTTCAACCATGGTGGAAGTCAGTGTGGTGACTCCTCAGGGATCTAGAACTAGAAATACCATTTGACCCAGCAATCCCATTACTGGGTATATACCCAAAGGACTATAAATCATGCTGCTATAAAGACACATGCACACGTATTTTTATTGTGGCACTATTCACAATAGCAAAGACTTGGAACCAATCCAAATGTCCAACAATGATAGACTGGATTAAGAAAATGTGGCACATATACACCATGGAATACTATGCACCCATAAAAAATGATGAGTTCATGTCCTTTGTAGGGACATGGATGAAATTGGAAATCATCGTTCCCAGTAAACTATCACAAGGACAAAAAACCAAATGCTGCATGTTCTCACTCATAGGTGGGAATTGAACACTGAGAACACATGGACACAGGAAGGGGAACATCACACTCTGGGGACTGTTGTGGGGTGGGGGGAGGAGGGAGGGATAGCATTAGGAGATATACCGAATGCTAAATGACGAGTTAATGGGGGCAGCACAGCAGCATGGCACATGTATACATATGTAACTAACCTGCACATTGTGCACATGTACCCTAAAACTTAAAGTATATAATAAAAAAGACTGTTTCACTACATATTTTAATCAGAATAATATCTACATTGATGAGTCTCCATAAACCATTTTCCAGGGCAAACCTATTTACTGGAAAAGCATGCATAAACCCCATTGCAACCTATTGATTGCAAACCCAACCTTATGATCCTCCAAAATGTCTTCTGACTTCCTGAAATGGTTATGTAGCCAGGTTCCAGTTCACAAGAAGCCAAAAGATCGTATGCAACTTTTTAGGGTCCAAAAATTTGAGCTGTGTTCCCTTTAAGATGGACTGGAAATCTGGAATTGAAAATGTTTCTAAATCAGCTTCTCCTGGGCTGTGTGCTCCAGCGGCTCGAGTTTCATTAGGATGACTTCTCGGGGCCTTCAGATCTTATTTCACATCAGGCTAAGTCTGGTCTTGATTAAAGTCACTGTGAGGAAAGCATATGGCAGGCAGAGAGACGGAGGCTGTGTAACAAGCCCCTGCAGGTTCATGCTGAAAAAAAGGCAGAACCTGTAAACTGTCTGCTGTTCCTTCAGTTTGGGCTCCAGATGAAATCTGAGCTTGCACACTGCCTGTGCTTATATATTTGAGTTAATTGAGTTTTTAATTATTAAAAGTAAGTCCAGTCAGGCAAGGGATTTAGCAAACTAAGTATTAAAATAACACATGACTGAGGCAAATTTTTTCTAAAGTTTCCCCAAACACAATTAATGTGGGACTCTTTGCTGTCATATGTTTCAATAGCAAAGGAGGGGTGAAGCTGTGACCATTCTCATTTTGTTAAGCTTTTGCATCTGCAGAGTGGGAAGGATAATGCCTTTAGCTTTTGAATTCCGTTAGGACCAGACAAAACACTTCTCCTAGGAAACACTTTCATTTGATGCAAGAACTAGCCATACAAAGAGGAAATGGAGCTTCTCTTCCTGTCATCACAGCTGCAGGCCAGACCAGACCAGAAATTATTCTGGTTACTTCTACAGATATAGGAAGGAGAGAGCCTTGCAGAGAAGTCTCATTACAGGATGAATTGGTGCATGGATTTTTGTCTTAAATGGTCATGAATTCTTTACGTTGTAGGAGAAAAAAAGCTTTAGAGGTACAGTTTCCATACTTCATACACTTTTGCTTGTCTCTTATAACCATGTGAAATATTTCAAAGTAGAAAGAGTATTACAGCAGCGTACTGTTTTTTAGAGCTATCTGCTCCCCTTCCTGTTAAAATAATTTTACTTCTTTCTCTTATGCATAGCTCTTAATTAGTTCTTTTCAAAAATGTTAACAGTTTCAAAAGAAACAGCAACGATGTGATTTTACCATAGCTGGTATGAGAACCAGGTCTGCCCTGGTAACCTGTACACTCTTCATGTTTTTCCCTGGCTAACATAGTGTCCTGCCTTCACTGGCAGCTTCTCCCAGGTAAAGTCCCAGGATTCTTGGAAATGCCCATGATGGCCCATGCCCAGGAACTGAAGGCTGGAGGCCCAGGGAACTCAAAGAATGAGCAGTGGCTACAAGGGAGAAAGGGATTGGGTTTGGGGAGGGTAGGTACACAGAGCAGTGAAATGCTCAGCAACTCCAGCAAGGAACAACTTGTCACTTTATAGCTGCTTCTTTGACGTTCTATAGAAATTTGGGTTCTCAGCCTTGCTTATTTAACACATCTTCCGTATTGTTTCAAATTCAGCTCCCACAAATGTTCCATTTTCTTCATCAAGAAAGTGAGTCTCTGGGAAGTTAAGTGACTTGCATAAGTTCACAAAGGAAGCCATGGGCAGAGCAGAAGTTCTCACCTCAATGTCCTGAATCCAAGGCTTGGGCACTAGTTCCACAGAACAAACAGCCTGACCATGTGGCTCAGGCGGGTCAGGAGTTTGTTCTCCCTGAGTAATAGAGCTATGCAGGGCTCAGCAATTCTGGAGAATGGGGATGGGATAACCCAGTTATCTGCCATCCTTCTAATCTACCTGTATTTACTCCAGTATCTCTCTCTCTCCCCTGTCTCTCTCCACTTCAAATATGTCCCTTACACTAACTCATCTACAGCTTTCTTTCTTGCCCACCGAAATCACTCTCTGCTTCCTTCCAGTGCTCAAAGAGAATTCCCACCTCTGGTAGGAATGTCTGGTTGCAGTGAGAGATTTTTCCCAGTTAGGGCAAAATCCAAGTAGAGAGGAAAGGAGAAGGGAGAGAAGGTAAGGAACACAAATCAACACCCTATATCTGCAAGATGGCACCTTAACAGGAGTCAACCTCAGGGAGTCATTTCTGGTCTTCTTTCTATACCCTTTTATTCCTGACACAAGTCTCCCTACAGGCCTTACATCCCTCTACAAAAATAAGATCTCCAGGGTCCTTCTTCTGAAGTTTCTGGCTTGAGGGTTATTTTAGAGTTGGCATCAACTCAACTCAGACACTACTCTAAGAAGGGGAAGATATTTTACTTCACGAGGAGTGAGTGATTTTTTTTCTTTTAAGACTCAAGGTGTGAGTAGCTTCTCTCTTTGAACCCTCCCTCTCAAAAAAAAAAAAAAAAAAAAAAAAGACAGGCTTTCTAGCTGGAATATTTTACATATTCAAAGTAAAACTGCCCACAGCCACATCTTGGGCCTTTTCAGCTTGTCAGTATCTGTGTGTGTGTGTCTGCTCACGTCTGTGTGTTCGTGCAGAATGGACTCAATCCCACACTCCTTAAGCCAGTCCTGGAAGGTCTGCTGGTCTAAACCTGAGGGGAACCAGCCCAGTGAAAACGCAGTACCTTTGGCTCAGCCATACCTTGCAGACTTCATTACCTGGAGCCCTAAACTTTGCACAGAGCATCCACAATCTGCTGCCCTCAAAGCATGGCTAGAGAAATAATAAAGTAGATACCACGCTCACTACTCTCAATAAAACCCACATAGAGTTGAAATATTTCTTTCTGCAGAGATTTTTTTTTTAAATAATTATTATTAACTCTATAACTTTTTTGCCTTCATACAGAATTGTGCCTCTTTCAAGTACCCTAGGAATTTCACTCTGGTGAGTTCCTACAATTTCTCTGAGAGTTGCTTAGCAATATTATTCCATCTTTTAGGGGAAAACTAAAACACTTACTTGAAATAACCCTAAGAGTTTCTGAAACTGAGTTTGGGTCATGTAAAATATTAATCATTTGAAAATCTTGGAAATCATAGAGGATCATGAAAGAAACCATTATTTTCTCCTTTTTTCCATGTTTAAGAGCAAAGACCTACATCCAAAACATTTGTTAACAAACTGCAATAAGAACTCTAAGTTGACAAGATGATGGTATTGGGTTGCATAAGGGGATTTTTTTAAAGTAGCAAAAAAAATGTTCTAGCAGAAAAGTTGCTTCCTGAGCCTTAATGGGAACAAATGCATAAATCCTTTACTACATATACAGTTATTTAACACTCCACATTTTCTTTTTTTTCCACATTTTTTTATTTTTTATTTTTATTTTTATTTTTTTCTCTCTTTTTTTTAATTGTCTTAATGGGATCAAATGCATAAATCCTTTATTACATATACAGTTATTTAACACTCCACATTTTCTATCACACTTTTTATTTTATCCGGCCACCCTCCATCAATTTATTATCCAAATTCATGGAGAGCAGTAAGACCAGTAATTAAGTTATAAATTTTATCTGAGGAGTTGCTATTTCTTTCCCAATTTGAATCTTATTACTAACTGGTATCCTCTCATTTCCTAAGCAACATTGCCATCTCGTGGCTAACTCCATACATTTCCCCGGGAAACACTAGGCCTAGGTGAACTAGAGAGACCCTAATAGGATCAATGATGAGAACTGATTTATGTCCCTAGAATTTCCTCCAATTGTGGATCAAGTTTGGTTGCAGAGGGAGAGCTCATCCCAGGAAATTGTACAACTTTGGTTTCCAGTAATCAGTGTCATTTTATCTTACATTATCACCTTTGGCTATTTGATGAAGAAAAGTTTAATTCAGTCAAGGAAAACACAAAGAGGAAAATCTGTCATTGCCACCAAGGCATCTCTTAGATCTATTAGCCCATGTATTTGAAATGCTGGCACACTCCAAGTGGAGTTACTTTTGGCCCTTTCCTGGAGATTTTCAGAACCTACTTGTCAACACTAAGATACTGTAATGATAAAAAATTATACCCAGACTTGAAAAGAAGAAAAATGCTTCAATTTTCATGAGTGGAAATTGCAACAAGTTCAATTCAAGTATTATCTTTGGAACATTTGCCAAGTAAACAGAAAAAGCCAAATTTTTCTATTCAGTGTTTGGGAAAATTTTAGTTGAGGTAGGCCACCTGTGAGATCTAATATTTGAATGTCAGTTTCACTCCATTTTAGATTTTTCTCTAGAGACTCATATGAATAACTATAAAGATGTTCTCAAATCTGTATCATCCAGGTGACATCTAGCTCTATTTGGCAGATGACCATGACTAATCAAACGATGACCAATAGGGACTCATTATTCTAAGTCTATGACTGCAAATCTCAGTGACACACAGTGAACACAGACTTGTAAGATAGAAGGAAATGACTTATTAGTTTAGTAAGAAAACATATTCTGTCAGTTCAACAAAGAAGCTGTCCAAATATAAACCACAAGATAAGCAAATTTTTACCTCTAGGGAATAAAGAATTACTATACTTTCTCATCCTTCTCCTTTTATTGAAAATTTAATTGCATAGCCCATAATTAGCCATTTACATACGAATTTTCAGTAAATTATCTATTTCTGGATTGTAGCAAATAACTTAACATTCTCAGTCTTTTAAATGGAGACATCATTTTCCATTTAGAAATTTCCATCTATTGCATGTATGATGCTGCCCTATCATATATGCAATAATTTATTTTTGCATATTCTCCTTGTTGGGCATTAAGGATGGTCCAGACCAATGTTTTTCAAACTTGGCTACTGATGTTGAAAATACAGATGTCCCTGGAGATTTTGATCCAGGGAGTTTGAGGTGGGATCCAAGAGTTTACCTCTAATAATCAAGCCAAGTGATTTTCATCATCAAACTTTGAAAATACTAGTCAATATTTTCATTGAAGTTACTCAAGATATAAGTATATTCAAAGCTCAGACTTATTGGAAGTGTAATTCATCTTAAAACTTGTCATTTTTTAATAACCCATATATTTTTTAAATGTGAAACATAATTTGAAATGTTCATAAAATGCATTCATGAATTATGATATAAATGAATCTTCACATGAAATGCTATTTAGTGTGTCCTAATTTTGAATAATATGTATTTGTCACTTTCATTGGTTCATAATTCCATTTAAGATTAGGGCCTGTATTTTTTCATAAATTTTTTGATGCCCAATATTTCTACATATTTATGAGGTACACATCATATTTTGTTACATGCATAGAATGTGTAATAATCAAGTCATGGTATTTAGGATATCCATCACCTCGAGCATTTATCATTTTGTTGTGTTGGGAACATTGTAAACCCTCTCTTCTAGCTATTTTGAAATATATATTGTTATTAACTGTAGTCACCCTAATGTGCTACTGAACATTAGTACTTATTCTATCTGCATGTATGTTTGTACCCATTAACTCACCTCTCTTTATCTCCCCACAATTCCCCCAAAACACACACAACCATCCCAGCCACTAGTAACTATCATTCTACTTTCTACCTCCATGAGATCAACTACTTTTAGCTCCCCCATGAGTGAGAATATGTGATATTTTTGTCTTTCTGTGCCTGGCTTATGGGTTCCTGTATTTAAGAAGCATAAATGGATTTGCATCAGGGAGATTAACTAGGAAAACTGAAACCACGAGAAAGAAAGAAATTATAAGAGAAGCAGGGAGAAAAAATAGAAGTGAAGATGAAAAGGGGTAAGGGACTTAAGGAAAAATAGAAACAGGAAAAACAACACTGACATAAATATTAGGGCTCAATTGAATTTTATTTTATGATACAGTTGATAGAAGGGTGTAGAAAATAGATGAAAGGAAAAGATAGAATAGACGAAAGGAAAACATAGATATAAAGAAGAGATTTCTGTAAAAGGTTTTGGCCTTTTACTTAGTAGATAATTTGTTGGGTGAAAACTCTGTTTATCTGGTGATAAAACATAACTCCAAATGGTCAGCAACATCTTTAATTTGAAGGAAACAGGTCCCAAGGAAGCATTTTCTAAAACAGATCTTCTGGCACAGTACAGTGGCAAGAGCTTCATGAAGAAAGGGGTTCCTTGGTGAAATCAGTTTGGAGAATGCTGCATATTAGATTCTCCTTCTTAAAGATTCTCAGGCACAGTAGAGGATTAGGAGAAGACCTGTTAAACTCACTCTTACCTCAGTGTTTTCCAGGCCTGTCTGACCATAGGACTCATTTCACTCTAAATCTTACTAACATCCTATAGAGTTATTGACAAGAGGGTGGGTTCAATATCAGAAAACCTGGGTTTGAACCTTCACTCCAACATTTACTAGCTATGTGACCTGGGGCAGATTACTTAATAATAACCTTAAGCCTCAGCTTCTCCCTGTGTGAAATGGGTTTAATAATGTAAAGTTTTGGCACAATGTCGGGTACATGGTAAATGCTGGATTAAGTACCAGTTATTAGTTATCTTTCAGAAGATATTTTGGGAAACCTATGAACATCCTAAGCTTTCTGTCAAATTATCAATAAAAAGTATCAAATTATGCCATCATTCTTAGAACATCTAGAAGAAATATATTTTTCCAATCAAAGAAAATTAAGAAGTTTTTATTTTATTTTTCCTTCCCTGCCTCCTCCCCAAACTTTTTTTTTCCAGTTAGGAAATTTCAAATCAAACTAAGAAAAAACATAAATTAGTCACATCACAGCAAGTCAATGATTTGCAGCAAGGAGGTGTCATAAGCAACAGTCTATAGTATAGACATAAATAGATCTTGGATCAAAGATAACCATTTCTAAGGTGAAGCTGCCTTAGAAAACCACAACTCTCTCACAGGCCAGTAAGACTGTGTTCATGCCAAACACAACAGTGGAATAGGCGAAACCTGGTTTCCTGCCCTTGACTATCCAACTCAGAGAAAAAAAAGCCTTCCTTACATAACCTGCCAACCTTAATCATGTACTAAGGGCCCTACGAGTCTGCATTGCTCCCTCTACCCATATGACTTTCAGGAAGAATCTAAAACCTCATTCATGCTATGGGGTTACTGCTCTGGATTATGTGCATTTGCATTCTAACATCCTTCAACTTCAGTCTGAGTAAAATTCTAAAAGTGAAATGTCAGGAATTTGCTAATAAAGTGTGGAGTGGGGAGGCCTTCCTAGGGAGGAATCCTACAAGTACTTCTGTGGAAAGTAGATTCTCCCACCTCTGTGTTCTCTGGTTCTAAAGCCTTATTTCTAAGGGTGCATGCAAGGTCCTTTGGGACCTACTTGGCATTTTCAGCACTTTACTTAGGCAGCATCTGGATTTTCTCAGATCCATTCTCACTGTATGTTACACCAGGCAGGGAAACCTCCTGTTTGAAGCCTGGATGAGTTATCACACATTGCTAAGTCTGGGCTTCCAGGTGACAGTGCCAGGAAAGATTGATTCAACCCTCTATCAACATCATGGACTTACTATTATCTCCCAAACAAGATGTCATTAACAGCCACTGCCCCATCTTTCAGAAAGATCACAGATCTATCCCATAGGTACACACTGCCAAGGAGTGCTAAGAGCACTCTCTCCATAACTGAAAGTTTTGCTCACCATTAAGTCCTCAGGGTCTAATGCAGTGCCTGGAACACTACTTAACAAAGCATCAGCAAGTGCTTCTTAAATGAATTAATGATGAATGAACAAATAACTTTTTTCCATTCCAACTTCAAACTTGTGACCCACAGAGCTGGGCCAATCCTAAGTATACTATTCTAAAGACATGGTTCCAAAACCTGTTCCCTGGCCTAAGAAAACAGAAATAAATAGGAGGAAAATGTCATGCTCAATCCTCAGCATCCCAACCCCAGAAATCAATTGTTGAAGTGTCTAATTCATCAAATTACACTCAAGGTCTTCAGACACTTGTCCAATTACTAAATAGTTTTGTAAGACATATTTTATCCCACATTTTAATACACTTATTTCCACTGCATCTCCAAAATTATGGCTTAAACTACATTGAAATAAACCTGTAACATAACCATTTATTACATTCATTTGTTGCTTACCCAGCAAAGAATAGAGATAGCTGCTTGGTGTTGATAGGCAGCTGTCAATGATACTATAGAAAGTACGATGTTCATGCTGACACCCAGTAGGCAGTTTTTTAAGAGTAAAATTGTCCCATTGCATTTCATTTTGAAATAAGAAAATTAGTTCCTCTTTTATTTTTAAGGCCTCTGCCCACACCGTATTAAGGCCAATGCACTTCATTGCTTTGGTATTTAAGTGGCATATACTGAATGTCACTTACCTATAGGGCTCCTGGGCTCATGTTTCAATGACCTCATGTGGTGTGTGACATTAGTTTCTTAAAAGCTCCATAGCATCTTGCCTTTAATTATAGGTATAAAATTATTCAAAGCAATACTACTAAGAAATCTTCCACTCAACCCAAATGTTATAGAATGCTATTGGCAGCAATCCACCTCATGAAGGATTTGTGGGGTACTTAAAAGGAAATTAGAATGGCCTGCAAATTGTCTTTACTTAGGAATACAGCAGGTGGAGCACCCAGCTATGGTCATGGGAGGTGCAAGAATTGATCTTATGAGCCCATCCTTCTCCCCACACTCATTTTGTTACTAATGATCCTAGGATTATAAGCTTAATAAATCTTTGTTAAAGGACTGAGTAATTCACCTGTGGCTGACATAATTGAGTTACACTATATTTTGTACTTCACCATACTATTTTTCTACTATTACCTTTCAAAGTTTTTTTATGTGCGGGTATTTGCTCCATAAATTCATGTATTTAAATCCTTCAACTGATATATAACATTTTCTCTTTTAATTTTGCTGTACTCTTATTTTGTTTATTTCTTCCATCATATCTGCTCTCTATGACACAAAAATCACCAAGGAATGCAACTGGACATGACATAAAACTCATAAAAACCAGAGCCTTGTCCACCACTATATCCCTAGAAGTGTATATTATGGGTAGCACAGAGGAGGTATTCAATAAGACTATGAATGAATAAATGAACAATCAATAAACAGAAAAACTGATACTGTATGTCATGAAGAAACAAAAAGAACAGGATAGAATCTTATTCTGAAATAAAAGTCAGTCTTGGAACAAGACTGAATAGTGTATCGGATGAACAGATTCCTTACATATAAAGTTGACACACCTTGATTGCTGTGGTAAGTGAAATAATGTAAGTGAAAGCTCCACAAAATGGTAAAGCACTACTCAGAGAGAGTGTCTTGAACATGACAATGAGCTGTGAATAAAATAAAGCTAGCAATTAAGGCTACAATATGGAATTGCAGCAATCCCATGGTCTTCCTCAGAGCAGGGTGCAGTAAGTATTTCTGAATGAATTTATGGTCCTGGTTTGGACCACAGACATTGATATGGTTTGGTTCTGTGTCCCCATCCAAATCTCACCTCAAATTGTAATCTCCATGTGTGGAGGGAGGGACCTGGTGGGAGGTGACTGGATCATGGGGGCAGTTCCCCCCATGCTGTTCTTGTGATAGTGAGTTCTCACAAGATCTGATGGTTTAAAAGCGCTTGGCAGTTCCCTCCTTGCACTCTCTCTGCTGCCACCTTGTGAAGAAGGCATTTGGTTCTCCTTTACCTTCTGCCATGACTGTAAGTTTCCTGAGGGTTCCCAGCTATGCAGAACTATGAGTCAATTAAAAAACCTCTTTGGTTATAAATTACCCAGTCTCAAGTAGTTCTTTATAGCAGTGTGAAAATGGACTAATACAGAGATTACAGATGGGTAAAGGACATCATTGAACTTGGGACTATGGAAGGAAAGCATTTTATTGCAAATAACTAATAGTTACAAAAGCACTTTTTAAATGTTATTATTAGATGTCAAGCCGAAAATCTAGAAACTAACATTTACCCAGGTTACAAAATAAGAGCTTTACATTTTTCAAAGTCTCTAAGGGTAAGGTACATCCCCAGATAAAATGAGTATAGGCCGGTCTCCTTTGGCTTCGTGGATTCTTTCCAAAATTTTTCCAGACTATTTAGCTTTCCTCGTGTAGTTATAGCTCAAATTAGAAACTTAAGAAACAGCAAGTGGCCAGGCAGGGTAGAAAGCAAATAAACTGAGCTACCTGTGCCTTTTTCCAAATCAGTATATGTGCTTGGCTCCTGAAAAAAAAAATTCTGATATGTAGGCATTCTCATTACTTAGTGAGATATTAGTGAAGACCTTTCAACATATAACACACAGTAACTGTTGCATAGTTTTAATAAACACTTGAATTCCTCACCCTATGATAAAACCAAGGCTCAGAGAAGTGAAGTAACTTGCTCAGTGCCACAAAGCAAGCTGATGACCAAGTCATGACTAGCAGTTACCTAGGCAGATAGTGATCCTTCCAGCACACTGCATTGCTTCAAAGTGATGACTAATGTAAATATGTAAAGAGGGCAAAAAAATTCAACTCATACTTCAGAATGAGGTGGTGACCATTAGACTCAAGGAACAGGCACTGAAGAGGTCCCCCAAACCTCCAGCACAGGGGTAAGATGCTTTAGAGAAGCTGTTTGTTTTATTTTCACCTGAAAAGCATCAGGTGCTGGTTCTGGCACTGAGCTTATGTAAAACTGAGCTGAGGCCAATTCAGTGTCTCTCTCAAAGGTATATGGAGAAAGTAGATGTTTGTGAGACATGTGTTTAAGGCTGATTTAAAAATGAAAAAAAGGCAGAAAGAACATTACTTATTGCAAGAAAGCAACATTCCATTCTTAATTCTTATCTTGAACGTGAAGTTTCAAAAGTATTTGACAGTGAAGAAGTCAAGGGATATATACTCAATTTAAAATCAGTAAATGGTGCCCCTAGTTTTGGGCCTTGAGTTTAAGTAGTTTTGGTCAGAGTTCAATAGGAGGTCTGAATTTGCAAATAACTAGGTAGAACAGGTGAAGAGCATGTCCCAAGAAACTTTTATATATAACACATGCATTAAAACCGTTTGAAATATTCCCAGGAGATATGCATGAGGTAATTAACATTTATCTCAAAGCTGGCTTCTAATCAAATCACTGCTTTACATTTATGGAACACGGAAATTCTCTCAACTAAGTAGCTTTGACATTCATTAGTCAACTAAACCAAACTGGGCACTCTCAAAATCAGAACGGAAAAGCAAGCCAACCAATAAATGTAATTTGTTGGCTAATACATAAAGAAAATATATCTTAAATTATCTTCTACACTTAGCCTTAAGTCACTGCTACTAACATGAGCTCTCCAACCTGAGATTAGGGCTGTCTTCCAAACCTTAAAAGGAAATTAAAACACCTAACATTGGTTTTGAGCTAAAGCTGATACCAACAATTATATTTATGATCCATCTGCAAACTGAAATGATTCATCTTTTCTTTTAGCCTCAGCATGGTAAATGCTTTCCACTTCAGTTCCCATAGTTCCCATAAAAGAGCCTAGTGTTTTGAGATGGAAATCCTGAACCTTTGTAATGGACTTTGCTTTGAATGAATATGATCCTAAATGCCTATACAATCATTTTTATGAAATTAATGGAATTAGTATCTATAAAATAAAATAGGATGCAATATATCTAAAGTTACAAATGCACCAAGCCAAAACATTTAACTCTCTGTGTGGGGTGACACACAGAATTGCCTTTTGACATTATCTTAAGTGAGGTCTGAGGCAGACACAGAAGACAGATGGCGGCACTGGAGATAGCAGCTGTTTCTACGCACTGGGGCAAAGGAGCAGGTCTGGTGGTTTTAAAATCCTAGGGAGAAAAATAGACAGTTCATTATTATGGTCACTTTCTTCGATTTTCTTTTGGAAGCACCTAAATGAAAGAGGCGGTTAATCTAGGTTTATGGCAATGAAGCCTCTTGGTTGGAAGCTCCTTCTACATGACCCATGGGACCTGCCAGGGTACCATCAGCCAGAGGCCCAGACATGAAAGGTGTGAGGAATAAGAAAAAGATGCTCTCTAGGAAGCAAAGCATTCATTTTGCTGCTCAGTGCTAAGTACTAGAAGGAGTATTAAAAAGCAGAAAATTTGATCCATCTGAACTAATCCCACTTACTTGGCAATCCACATCTTATTGGAGAAGGACTCCGACTTCGAGACATCTGGAAAATATAAAAGAATAATGTGAATTACACGGTAGATGGAGCTCAAAGGATGAATTATTTTGACATATTTTTTTTCCCTAAAACCAACCAAATAGCTTGGTCTGAGGCACTTTAGCACTATGATTTTTCGCCCTAAGGTTGACTATTGTGACTCTTTTTAGATTTCTGAAGTATTGGTTTAAATTATATTATTAGTTAAAAGCTGGGTTCAGTGGCCTAAGAGCAGCCATACTGAATTCAGTGCTTTCCAGAAAATAAAAATGTTTATTAAAACTCACAAATTAAAGCTAAAATGATGATATAATCTCTGGAAGATCCTTTATAAAAATTATAAGTCATAAACTCTGCTCTATTAAGAAGGGTCACCAGGCAACCAGAAAATCTTCATCTTTCAAATCTCACCTTTACTTTCACTAAGTAGAAGGTACTGCACTGGAACCACAAGTCTGTGACATAGCCGGTCAGGCATAACTGGCTACAAGCATCATCCTTGCTCTGAGCTTTCAAACACTCTAGATAAATAGATGCTGATAAAGATGGAATCCATTCTGGATGAATCAAGACCCCACATAAGCAAAAATAAACCCGACTAACCAAAAATATTTGTATTTTATTTTGCAGGTATACCCAGTTTTGTTGTGGCAAGAGGATGATGGAAACAGACAGAAAGTTGGCTGCAGTCGTACCTTTGGGATTAGATTTTATTCTCATCTGAAGTTTAAATTAATATGTTCTTTCTGAGCACAACATGAGAAAGAAAGAGAAGGTATAGGGGATTCTCACAGAGGACATTGCCCATGAATAAGCCTTTTGATGGGAGTCCGGAGTTACAATTTGCCATGGCTGTTGCACAATAAGTGTCTAATAGTATTTTCTTCTTATATGCCATTTCCTCTTAGAATGAGGAATTGTGGTTCTCTCAGCATCATGCTCCCAATGTTTCCTTTTTATTTACCAGTCCACTAAGTGCACTATTGTTTTGCTTTTACTTACCATAAATACTTATTCATGAAAAAAGATAATGAAGCTATGTGAAAATCTCTAAGAGCAAAAGGATTGTGCCAGATGCATGACTTTTCCATTTCCCTATCATTTTTAAGGTCCTTTTCTTCACCTGAATATTCCTTCCCAATTTCCTAGCCCATTGAAATTCCACCCATTCTAAAACACCAAATTAAATACTACCTCCCCGATGAATGCCTTCCTCATGACCAAATCTGGGAGGAATCTCTATCTCATCTGATGACTCTAGCCCTTTCTGCTTCTTTTATTGACTATCATATTGTATCATATTATGGATGTATTGGTTTGTTGACTGTATCACATTCAGCTAATCTGTTTAAATCATAATAATCTTTCTCTTTCCTATATTTTATTTTTCTTTTTAAGTTTAGGGATACATCTGCAGGTTTGTTATATTGGTAAAACCTTGTCATGGGGGATTTCTGGACAGATTCTCATCACCCAGGTATTAAGCCTAGTACCGATTAGTTATTTTTCCTGATCCTCTTCCTCCTCCCACCATCCACTCTCTGGTGGGCCCCAGTGTCTGCTGTTCCCTCTTTGTGTCCATGTGTTCTCATCATTTAGTTCCAGCTTATAAGTGAGAAATGTATTTGGTTTTCTGTTCCTGTGTTAGTTTGCTAAAGATAATGACCTTCAGCTCCATCCATGTTCCTGCAAAGGACATGGTCTTGTGATCTTCCTATATTAAGATCTATTCAGAGAAGATAACATGTTTTTGTCATTTTTGTGTCCCTCGCAAATCTAGCATCCATCAGATCCAGAAAGAATGTATGATAAGGAGCATGCAGGAGTCACAATAGATGCTCATTAAAGTCAGTAAGGGGGAGGAGATTCAAGATGGCCGAATAGGAACAGCACTGGTCTGCAGCCCCCTGCGAGATCAACGCAGAAGGCGAGTGATTTCTGCATTTCCAACTGAGGAACCCAGTTCATCTCACTGAGACTGGTTGGACAGAGGGTATAGCCCATGGAGGGCGAGCCGAAGTATGGTGGGGCATCACCTCACCTGGGAAGTGCAAAGGGCCAGAGAATTTTCCCCCCTACCCAAGGGAAGCCGTGAGGGTCTGAGCCTGAGGAACTCTGGCACAGATACTGCGCTTGTCCCATGGTCTTTGCAACCCGCAAACCAGGAGATTCCCTCCAGTGACTACCTCACCAGGGCCCTGGGTTTCAAGCACAAAACTGGGCGGCCAATTGGGCAGACACCAAACTAGCTGCAGGGACTTTTTTTTTTTTTTTCCATATCCCAGTGGTGCCTGGAACACCAGCAAAACAGAACTGTTCACTCCCCTGGAAAGGGGGTGATGAAGCCAGGGAGCCAAGAGGTCTGGCTCAGTGGGTCCCACCCCCACGGAGCCCAGGAAACTAAGATCCACTGGCTTGAAATTTTCACTGCCAGCACAGCAGCAATCTGAGATCTACCTGGGATGGTCAAGCTTGGTGGGGGAGGGGTGTCCGCCATTGCTGAGGCTTGAGTAGGCAGTTTTACCGCCACAGTGTAAACAAAGCTGCTAGGAAGTTCAAACTGGGTGGAGCACACTGCAGCTCAGCAAGGCTGCTGTGGCCAGACTGGCAGATTGCTCCTCTTTGGACAGGGCATCTCTGTAAAAAAGGCAGCAGCCCCAGTCAGGGGCTTATAGTAGACTTAAATGTCCCAGCCTGATGGCTCTGAAGAGAGCAGCAAACCTCCCAGCACAGCATTCGAGCTCTGCTAAGGGTCAGTCTACCTTCTCAAGTGGATCCCTGACTCCTGTGTATACTGACTGGGAGACACCTCCCAACAGGGGCCAACAGACACCTCACACAGGAGAGCTCTGGCTGGCATCTGGCAGGTGTCCCCTGGGTCAAAGCTTCCAGAGGAAAGAACAGGCAGCAATCTTTGCTGCTCTGCAGCCTCCGCTGGTGATACCCAGGCAAACAGTGTTGGCAGTGGACTTCCAGCAAACTCCAGCAGGCTGACAGTTAAAAGGAAAAGAAACAAACAGAAAGAATTAGCATGTCCACTCAAAGACCCCATCCAAAGGTCACCAACATCAAAGACCAAAGGTAGATAATTCCACAAAGATGGGGAAAATCCAGCACAAAAAGGCTGAAAATTCCAAAAACCACAACACCTTTCCTCCTCCAAAGGATCACAACTCAAAGCCAGCAAGGGAACAAAACTGGATGGAGAATGAGTTTGATGAACTGACAGAAGTAGGCTTCAGAACATGGGTAACAACAAACAACTCCAAGCTAAAGGAGTATGTTCTAACCCAATGCAAGGAAGCTAAGAACCTTGAAAAAAGGTTAGTCGAATTGCTAACTAGAATAACCAATGTGGAGAAGAACATAAATGACCTGATGGGGCTGAACACAGCACAAGAACTTCGTGAAGAATACACAAGTATCAATAGCCGAATCGATCAAGCAGAAGAAAGGATATGAGTGACTGAAGATTAACTTAATGAAATAAAGAGAGAAGACAAGATTAGAGAAAAAAGAATAAAAAGGAACAAACAAAGCCTCCAAGAAATATGGGATTATGTTAAAATACCAAATCTACATTTGAGTGAAAATGTACTTGAAAGTGATGGGCAGAATGGAACCAAGTTGGAAAACACTCTTCAGGTTATTATCCAGGAGATATACCCAAACCTACCAAGACAGGCCAACATCCAAATTCAGGAAATACAGAGAACTCCACAAAGATGCTCCTCAAGAAGAGCAACCCCAAGACACATAATCGTCAGATTCACCAAAGTTGAAATGAAGGAAAAAATGCTAAGGCAGCCAAAGAGAAAGGTTGGGTTAACCACAAAGGGAAGCCCATCATACTAACAGTGAATCTGTCTGCAGAAAACCTACAGGCCAGAAGAGAGTGAGGGCCAATATTCAACGTTCATTAAAGAAAAGAATTTTTAACCCAGAATTTCATATCCAGCCAAACTAAGCTTCATAAGCAAACGAGAAATAAAATCCTTTACAGACAAGCAAATGCTGAGGGATTTTGCCACCAGCAGACCTGCCTTACAAGAGCTCCTGAAAGAAGCACTAAACATGAAAAGGAAAAACCGGTACCAGCCACTGCAAAAAAAAACCAAAATGTAAAGGCCATCGACACTATGAAGGAACTGCATTAACTAATGGGCAAAACAATCAGCCAGCATCATAATGACAGGATCAAATTCACACATAACAATATTAACTTTAAATGTAAACGGACTAAATGCCCCAATTAAAAGACACAGACTGGCAAATTGGATAAAGAGTCAAGACCCATCGGTGTGCTATATTCAGGAGACTGATCTCACATGCAAAGACACACATAGGCTCAAAATAAAGGGATGGAGGAATATTTACCAAGCAAATGGAAAGCAAAAAAAGCAGGAGTTGCAATCCTAATCTCTGATAAAACAGACTTTAAACCAACAAAGATCAAAAGAGGCAAAGAAGGGCATTACATAATGGTAAAGGGAACAATGCAGCAAGAACTAACCATCCTAAATATATATGCACCCAATACAGAAGCACCCAGATTCATAAAGCAAATTCTTAGAGACCTACAAAGAGACTTATACTCCCACACAATAATAGTGAGAGACTTTAACACCCCACTGTCAATATTAGACAGATCAATGAGACAGAAAATTAACAAGGATATTCAGGACTTGAACTCAGCTCTAGACCAAGTGGACCTAATAGACCTCTACAAAACTCTCCACCCCAAATCAACAGAATATACATTCTTCTCAGCACCAGATAGCACTTATTCTAAAATTGACCACATAATTGGAAGTAAAACACTCCTCAGCAAATGCAAAAGTATGGAAATAATAACAAACAGTCTCTCAGATCACAGAGCAATCAAATTAGAACTCAGGTCTAAGAAACTCACTCAAAAGCACACAAATACATAGAAACTGAACAACCTGCTCCTGAATGACTACTGGGTAAATAACGAAATGAAGGCAGAAATAAAGATGTTCTTTGAAACCAATGAGAATGAAGACAACTTGCCAGAATCTGGGGGACACATTTAAAGCAGTGTTTAGAGACAAATTTATAGCATTAAATGCCCACAAGACAAAGCAGGAAAGATCTAAAATTGACACCCTAACATCAAAATTAAAAGAACTAGAGAAGCAACAGCAAACAAATTCAAAAGCTAGCAGAAGGCAGGAAATAACTAAGATCAGAGTAGAACTGAAGGAGATAGAGACATGAAAAACACTTCAAAAAATCAATGAATCCAGGAGCTGTTTTTTTTAAAAAAAATCAACAAAATAGATATACTGCTAGTCAGACTAATAAGGAAGAAAAGAGAGAAGAATCAAATAGACACAATAAAAAATGATAAGAGGGGTATCATCCTGATCCCACAGAAATACAAACTACCATCAGAGAATACTATAAACACCTCTTCACAAATAAACTAGAAAATCTAGAAGAAATTGATAAATTCCTGGACACATACACCCTCCCAAGTCTAATCCAGGAAGAAGTCGAATCCCTGAATAGACCAATAACAAGTTCTGAAATTGAGGCAGTAATTAATAGCCTACCAACCAAAAAAAGTCCAGGACCAGACGGATTCACAGCCGAATTCTACCAGAGGTACAAAGAGTTGCTGGTACCATTTGTTCTGAAACTACTCCAAACAATAGAAAAAGAGGGAATCCTCCCTAACTCATTTTAAGAGGCCAGCATCATCCTGATAGCAAAACCTGGCAGAGACACAACAAAAAAAGAAAATTTCAGGCCAATATCCCTGATGAACATCAATGCAAAAATCCTCAATAAAATACTGGCAAAGCAACTCCAGCAGCACATCAAAAAACTTATCCACCATGAACAAGTTGGCTTCATTCCTGGGATGCAAGGCTGGTTCAATATATGCAAATCAATAAATGTAATCCATCACATAAACAGAACCAATGACAAAAACCACATGATTATCTCAATAGATGCAGAAAAATTCAATAAATTCGATAAAATTCAACACCCCTTCATGCTAAAAACTCTCAATAAACTAGGTATCAATGGAACATATCTCAAAATAATAAGAGCTATTTATGACAAACCCACAGCCAATATCATACTTGCCGAATGGTAAAAACTGGAAGCATTCCCTTTGAAAACCGGCACAAGACAAGGATGCCCTCTCTCACCACTCCTATTCAACACAGTATTGGAAGTTCTGGCCAGGGCAATCAGGCAAGAGAAAAAAATAAAGGGGATTCAAATAGGAAGAGAGGAAGTCAAATTGTCTCTGTTTGCAGATGACATGATTGTATATTTAGAAAACCCCATCGTCTCAGCCCAAAACCTCCTTAAGCTGATAAGCAACTTCAGCAAAGTCTCAGGATACAAAATCAACGTGCAAAAATCACAAGCATTCCTATACACCACTAACAGACAAACAGAGAGCCAAATCATGAGTGAACTCACATTCACAATTGCTACTAAGAGAATAAAATACCTAGGAATATAACTTACAAGGGATATGAAGGACCTCTTCAAGGAGAACTCCAAACCACTGCTCAAGGAAATCAGAGAAGACACAAACAAATGGAAACACATTCCATGCTCATGGATAGGAAGAGTTAATATCGTGAAAATGGCCATACTGTCCAAAGTAATTTATAGATTCAATGCTATCCCCATCAAGCTACCACTGACTTTCTTCACAGAATTGGAAAAAACCACTTTAAATTCCATATGGAACCAGAAAAGAACTCTCCTAGACAAGACAATCCTGGGCAAGAAGAACAAAGCTAGAGGCATCACACTACCTGACTTCAAACTATACTACAAGGCTAGAGTAACCAAAACAGCATGGTACTTGTACAAAAACAGATATATAGACCAATGGAACAGAACGGAGGCCTCAGAAATAAAACCGTACAGCTACAACCATCTGATCTTTGACAAACCTGACAAAAACAAGCAATGGGGAAAAGATACCCTATTTAATAAATGGTGTTGTGAAAACTGGCTAGCCATATGCAGAAAACTGAAACTGGACCCCTTCCTTACACCTTTTACAAAAATCAACTCAAGATGGACCAAAGACTTAAATGTAAGACCTAGGACCATAAAAATCCTGGAAGAAAACCTGGACAATACCATTCAGGACATAGGCATGGACAAAGACTTCATGCCTAAAACACCAAAAGCAATGGCAACAAAAGCCAAAATTGACAAATGGGATCTAATAAACTAAAGAGCTTTTGCACAGCAAAAGAAACTATCATTAGAATGAACAGGCAGCTTACAGAATGGGAAAAAAATGTTTGCAGTCGAGATCTCCATCTGACAAAGGGCTAATATCCAGAATCTACAAAGAACTTAAGCAAATTTACAAGAGAAAAACAAACAACCCCATCAAAAAGTGGGCAAAGGATATGAACAGACGCTTCTCAAAAGAAGACATTTATGCCACCAACAAACATATGAAAAAAAGGCTCATCATCACTGGTCATTAGAGAAATGCACATCAAAACCACAATGAGATACCATCTCACACCAGTTAGAATGGCAATCATTAAAAAGTCAGGAAACAACACATCCTGGAGAGGTTGTGGAAAAATAGGAATGCTTTTACACCGTTGGTGGGAGTGTAAATTAGTTCAACCATCGTGGAAGAGAGTGTGGTGATTCCTCAAGGATCTAGAACTCCAGTTCTAGATACCATTTGACCCATTTGACTCAGCAGTGCCATTACTGGGCATATATCCAAATGATTATAAATCATTCTACGATAAAGACACATGCAGACATATGCTTATTGCGGCACTACTCACAAAAGCAAAGACTTGAAACCAACCCAAATGCCCGTCAATGATAGAATGGATTAAGAAAATGTGGCACATATACACCATGGAATACTATGCAGCCATAAAAAAGGATGAATTTATGTCCTTTGCAGGGACATTGATGAAGCTGGAAACCATCATTCTCAGCAAACTATCACAAGATCAGAAAACCAAACACCACATGTTCTCACTCATAAGTGGGAGTTGAACAATGATAACACATGGACACAGGGAGGGGAACATCACACACTGGGGCTTGTCGGGGGGGGTGAGGGTCTAGGGGACGGATAACATTAGGAGAAATACCTAATGTAGGCGATGGGTTGACGGGTGCATCAAACCACCAGGGCACGTGTATACTTATGTAACAAAACTGCATGTTCTGCACATGTAACCCAGAACTTAAAGTATAAAAAAAAAAAAAGAAAAAAGTCAGTAAGGAAGCTGGGTCTCATCAACTGCAGGGGTTTTTGGTTTTGTTTTTGTTTTGCTGAGGAAGTTTTGCAACTTTGGGGCTACAGCTGCACGCTAGAGGCAATTTCAGAAAAGTGTGTAGGGTTGCCGGATGTGATTCTCCTTCTCTACCACTCTCTCTAAACAAGGTTGAACAAATATTTAAATAATTATTATTTGGAGGAACAGCACAGTGTTAGCCTATTTGGTGTCCACATGTCTTGGTCTAGCCCTGTATTCAAAAGGCACTGACTAAATATGTGTTGAATAAATGAATAGTGGTGAATCGTAATTTTTTTATTGTTTTGGGGAGTTTTGTTTTGTTTTGTTTAAGACAGGGTCTCACTCTCTCACCCAGGCTAGAGTGCAGTGTGGTACAATCACGGCTAACTGCAGCCTCGACCTTCCTGGGCTCAGGTGATCCTCCCAGCTCAGCCTCCTAAGTAGCTGGGACTACAGGCGCATGCCACCATGCCTGGCTAATTTGGGGGTGAATTTTTTGTTATGCCCAGCTAATTTTGGGGAGGATTTTTGTTTTGTTTTGTAGGGACAATGTTTCCCCATGTTGCCATAGCTGGTCTCAAACTCCTGGGCTCAAGCAATCCTCCCACCTCAGCCTCTGAAAGTGCTAGAGTTACAGGTGTGAGCCACCCTACCCAGCCCATAATAATGTTTTTAGGGATGTTATCTTCATAGTTTTCATGATGTTTTTGCTGTTATTTTTTTCTTTAACAGAAGTATTAGCAATCTTTCCAAAAACTAACACACAAAAAAAAACCCTTATTTTTTCTAATTTGAAGTTGAGGCCACATTAATACCTGCAATGCCCTTTATAAGGTATTGAAATCCAGACCACTTGAGCAATTTCTCTAAACTCATACACAAATTTCTAGAGGAACCAGGGACTTGTGCCAAGATCAGTTGAATATGGTATCCCATTCACTCTTCAGTCCACTATCTGATCTCTAATAGCCCATTTCATCCAAAGATAAAAATAAAACTATGAAATACATAAAATCTACTATTCCTTGAACTAAGAAACAAAGATAAAACTAACTCTACTCCTTTCTAGAATAATAAATTATTTAGCCCACAGTAGTATAAAAATCAATTTGGAGCTAGCATTATTGCAACAGGTTCTCTTTCCATCTGTAGACTTATAATCACCTCTTTTGTACTGCTGAAGCAAAAAAAAAATGCCAACCATAGATGAATTTTGTGTTAAGATGATTAGATAGATATGTACCGTGTTTAAACCAATTTGGCTACGGGGGCAAATGGGACTTAAACTCCTGCTTCGACATCGACTTAGAGATCGCACCGAATTCCACTTAAAAAAGAGAAAGAAAGAGAGAGACATAGTCAGGAGTTTGTGAAAACTGTCATGGCTCAAAACAACATGCATATCCCACAGAATAAGAATTTTACTTATATGATTACACTTGCCCATTACTGATCATCTGCACAAGCTACACTCCTTTCACCTCCTATAGCTGCCCAATATTTGGCAATAACTTCAGGTACTTCTTAAATAGAATCCCATTACAATGAACCTTGGGATATTCTGGTGTTTGATGCCAGTGGAATGTTTTTATGAGTAAGCTATTGGAAATTACATAGGAGTTTGTTAGTGCTGGAGAATGTAAGCTCCATGTGGTTAGAGATTTGTATCTGTTTTATTTATTGCTAAATCTCTAGCACATAAATACAGTGTTTGGGTCATAAATAACTATTGAATAAATAAATATCATTGGATGAATGAATAAAACACCACTACTGCCTATTTGCTTTCTAACTAAATGAATAAGAAGAAAGCTATATTCACTAAAATTAGATTTTACTGGTAAAATCCTTGAAATTTCCCTACTTCAACCCCTTTCTTTTCCAAGTTCTTTCTTTTAGGAAAAACTTCCTATTATTTTGTTTTAGGGTTTAAGCTTGGACAAATGTTCATGATATGCTTGATGGGAGAGAAGAAGGAAGTTAAAAGGCAATTGCTATTTGATGTAAAACATAAGAATAATGGGTATTACTTCCACCTCCTTTCCAAACTACACAGCAGATAAGATCTTCTTAACAGAGTGTGACTGCTGTGGGAGCAAGAAGTATGTTTTATTGTAGAACATGTGTAGCTGTTGGATCAATAAAACCCAATTTCTATTTCTATGGACTCAACTTTTTTTTTTTTTTTTTTGACAGGATCTCAGGCCGGGTGTGGTGTTTCATGCCTATCATCGCAGTACTTCAGGAGGCTGAGGTGGGCGGATCATGAGGTCAGGAGTTTGAGACCAGCCTGACTAACATGGTGAAACCTCATCTCTACTAAAAATATGAAAATTAGCCAGGCATGGTGGCATGCACCTGTAATCCCAGCTACTCAGGAGGCTGAGGCAAGAGAATCGCTTGAACCCGGGAGGCGGAGGTTGCAGTGAGCTGAGATCATGCCACTGCACTCCAGCCTGGGCGACAGAATGAGACTCCATCTCAAAAAAAAAAAAAAAAAAAAAAAAGGACAGGATCTCACTCTGTCACCCAGGCTGGAGTGCAGTGGCACAATCACGGCTCACACAGCCTCAACCTCTCCAGCTCAAGCAATCCTCCCTCCTCAGCCTCCCAAGTAGCTGGTACTACAGGTATGCATCACGATGCCCAGCTAATTTGTTTATTTTTTGTAGAGATGAGGTCTCGCTATGTTGCCCAGGCTCATCTCAAACTCCTCAAACAATCCTCCTGCCTTGGCTTTCCAAAGTGCTAGGATTACAGGTGTGGGCCACCATGCCCAGCTAAGGACTCAACATTTATGGAACAAAACATTTTAAGATAGTATTCACTGTAATGGGATTTTTAAGCTACAAAAACCCTTTTCTCAAGTTCTTTTAAAATAAAATATTCCCCTTCTCCACTGTATGTGTGAAAGCTGCCATAAAGCACTTCCCCTATTCTTCAGTTCAAGGAGAAGAGGAACAGAGATCAGCCAGCTATGGGCATCATCCTGGACTAAGGGGCTTCACTTAACTCTTTCTAGGAAAGGCAGGGGTAAAAACTACATAACATAAACTATGCAGAATATCCAAGCACTACCAGTTCCATCACCCAATCCCCACTACAACACGTACACACCCACATGCTCACATACGGTACCTAAGACTCCATTTTAAAGGCTGTTCAAGTATTGAACATTCTGTAGGTTCAAAACATTCTATAACCAATGGATATAGGAAGCGACCTTCCCAAACTGATTGGTTCCTCTCTCCCGCCTCCTCTGCCCTCTTTGTCTCCATCCCTCCCCTCCATACACATCATACCAAGGAGAGAAAAACAGGGCACATTCACAGTTTCCCAAAATAGAGAATTGTCAGTAAAAATTTGGCAAATAGTTTCCTGAAAGTTAATTGATTTTAAGTGCTTAGGATTATGGAAATCCTCCTACAAGATAACTTCAAAGGGCTTTGTTTTTAAAATATCATAATAATTCTAAGATGGAGGAGGTAAATATGGCTGATTCCATCTTCTAAATAAAGCAAGAAGTAAAGAAATTACTGCCAGGAAATTATGCAGAATTATGGAAGAATCAAGGAAAAGAATCAGTTCTTTCCGAGATCATCTCCAACCTCTCCTTTGTATGAAATCTTATCAACTCTTTATAAACTTCTTTTATAGAATCTCTGGGTTTATAAATGTTCTCGAACTTGTGAATCAAACACTTGGGATGAATTGTCACTATGCAAGGCCACCGTACAAAAGCCCCTCTCCTGGTGACAGCTTCTCCCTTCATAATGACACAGTCATTCTCCATGAGAGCAGGCCACACGTGATAGAGGACTAAGGGAGCAGTGAAATCCGAGTCGTAGCTGCGGCGGTATCTGTTTTCAATATACAAAACAAGAAAGAGAAGTTAAGAAATTATGGAGCATATCTAGGGGAAAACATCAGTGTGAATTTTCATTTTGTATTACGCTCAGATCTGAGTAAATATAGATCAAATTCTGTTATTAAAGAATGTTTGTGGCCTCTTAGAATAGGAACTAATGATAACTGGGACCCAGCATGGATGCACTAAGACCAAATTGTGTCAAACTAATTGTATTCCTTCTCTTCTCAGGATTACAAGAGTTGCAATTCAGGGGAATTCTAAAGACGTAGACTAGCTATCTGAAGTCCCATTAGGCTTCCCATAGAATTTTTCATGCTGTCTTTGTGGACAAAATAAAAGAAATATAGGAGGATGATTAACTTAAGTAGGTGGATTGGAAACTAATTAAATGATCATATCCAAAGAGGGGTAATTAATGGATCAACAGAAACCCGAAGGAAGATGCTGAGGGCTCTCTCTCAATCCCGTGATAAGTTATCATGTTTATGAATGAGTTGTATGAAATATAGAAAACATGCTCAAAGATGCAGGTGGTTAGCAAAAAAAAAAAAAAAAGATGACATTAATTAAAAACAGCTCAACAGGCTGGAACAATAAGCTGAATTTAATAAGATAAAATAAAACGTGAATACATATGAGGTCCTATAATTGAGTTTAAAAAGCATTTGCACAAATAGAGGAGATATATGGTTTAGTCACAGTACAAGTAAAAATACAGCAGGTTTCAGTTGTACTCAAAATGAATAAACACTGTTAGAAGGCTAAAAAAGAAAGAAAAACTACTGTAAGTTAGCTGAATTAATGGAGAATAAGAATAAAAAGGGTGTTAGTCCCTCTAGGCTGGTCAGTTCACTTTCTTTAAAAGGTGCACGGATCAAGAACAAGACAATGAATCTATTTGTCAAGAACTCCCAAATCTACTTCATATGAAGAAACCCTGAAGTCCTGAGGCCAGAAGGAGGAGGGTTTGAGTAATTGTTTTCAAATGTACAAAAGGCTGCCAGGGTGAAAAAGGGTTAGCCTTGTTCTGTGAAGTTCTAGAAGTAGAACTAAATCCAATCATTGTTAGAAAATCCAATTCCAGCTGCACAGATGTCCAGGCACACAGGCCAGAGAATGCCCTAGAAGTTGCACATTCCCTCTGGTTAAAGGCATGTCAGCAAGAGGCCCTACAGAAGTCTTTGACATGTGCAGATTCCATAAACTAAAATGGTGAATGGTTCTGAATGGCACTCTCCATCCTCTAAAGGAGAAAGGAATAAAGGGAGACAAATGAAGATAATGTGCTCTGTGGAACCAAAAAGACCCAACTGCAGTGTAATGTCCTAATATCAGCTCTTCCATGAGTTGATCCATGTTGGAGAAACTAGAAGCAGGACAATGGCAAGAAAATATGACATGCTATAAGGCAATTGGAAAGTTCATTATTGTTGTGATTTGCATAAGTGAAAGAAAGTGAATGATTCTGAGTGGTACTATCCATCCTCTCTCATCAACAAGCTTGCAGGAATGCTGGGCATAACTTTACAACCTGAACAAAAACCCACAGTGAATATTTCCTGGGCACCCACTTCATGCCGGGCAGCATCCTAAGTGCTTTGTCTGAATTATCTCAACTAACGTTCTATGACCCTAGGAAGTAGGCATTATTATTTCCCCCATTGGATAGAGAAGAAACTAAGAAATAGAAAAATTAAGTGGCATGCCTAACATTATACAGCTAATAGGTGATGGAGCTGAAATTTGAACGTAAGCAGCTTGAGGCCAGAGCCTGTGTTCTTAACCACTAGCTTAATTTCTTCCCAGATAATCTCCAGCTATATCCTGTGATCTCAAGAAATCACAATACAATGTTTTAAATTAGTTTAATGTATTTTAATTTATAAGGGGAATATTTATCCTGTAAAAGTTGGTAGCAATCTATTGGTCCTAGACAAAAGAGTCAAGAGCATTAATTTTCAAATATTAGTGTGCATAAGGAACACCTGAGTGCTTGTTAAATTGCAGATTCCTGAGCCCTTTCTTAGACCTACCGCATAAAATGTCAGGAAATGTAATCCAGGAATGTGTATTTTTAACAAGTACCTTCAGTAATTCTGATGCGGGTGATCCACACATCATACTTTGAGAAGCCTGGCCTGAGTAATGCAATAAAAACCAATAGAAAGTAATGCTCATTTGTATTTATAGAGCATCTTTAAAAAAGTGTTCTAGATAGGCTCCAAGTCCTCATTAGTTCTCTCCCAAAGACCAATATGTTCAATGGAAAATGACTCTAGGAGTGGGTCCTGCCTGGAGTACAGAGAAGTATACGGTAGGGCCTGAAAATCAGGTAGTGTCTGTTAATTTCCCCACTCAGAGTTCTTTTCCCTAAATTGTTTTCAGGAAACAGACAAGACAATGTATTCATGATGAATCCCTTAGCTTCTGCTCTTGTGTCTCTTACTTGCAATCATTAAAAACTTCTCCATCTGCCCCATATGCAATATCTAGGGGTGGTTCTAAGGCCTGCATTGCAAAGGCAATGCAACATATCTCCTGGATGAAGTCATTGAGAAGGCAAAAGTCAACGACAGGAGGGAATGAAATCTTGGGATTGACATTCATGGCTCGGATCACATCCTGCAAAACAAAAGATGGCATCACTTTGTTACCAGCCTGTGACAAATACACTCTGACATTCTAAGAATATTAGGACTGATGGGAGGTGGGAAAAGAGAATGTGAGCCAAAACAAGTTAAAGCAGAAAAACAGTGCATGTGCTAAAAGGAGAAAGATGTTGCCACCCATTCACAGGGAAGAAGGAAAGAGGACACAGAGGAGAAATGACACTGTAAAAGCCAAGAGAGTCCTAAAAAAGCAAGGAAAAAAACCTTCCATGGCTTTTATTTATCATTTCCTTATTTTTCTATTCTGGGCAAGGGTATGATGTGCCAACACAGAACTCTGAATTGTTCATAATCCATAACAAACATTATAATAGTTTGCTTTTATTGAGTGTTAACTATGTGCCATGGCTTGTGCTAAGCAAATTGCCTACTTTCTTTCATTTAATGCTCTCAGTGACTCTATGGAGTAATGAAAATTGTTACTCCCACTTAAGGATTAGAAAACTAAAGCATATAAAGATTAAGTAAATGTGTAAGATCACACAGCTAGTGTCAGGAAGCAAATCCATACTTACTTTTCCCAAAATCCTTGCTCTTAAGAACTATGATATTCCATCTCCTGATCATAACAGCCTATCTAAAGAAACTCAGACAATTTTCCCCCATAATATGTTTAAGGAAGAAACAGTCAATAATGGCAGGTACTACCAAGTAAATTGAATGCTGTTCCCTTCTTCTTTTTCATTACATAGAATTAATACTAAATACTGGATGGATTTCTGAGTTATTAGTACTCAATATAAACTGCAGCAGCAGCAGCAAACCAGTCCTAATAAGAGACTCAACACTTACATTGACACTGCTTTGAGAATTATACAGATCAAGATGACAAATGACATAATCTGAGACAGCATTCTCAAAGTCATTCGACCCCACGTAAGATGGTGTCAACGATTTTCTCACACGGATCTTGAAGTGTCTGAATGCCATTTTTGCTACATGGAATGCCTCCTGCACATAAAAACGCAGCAAATTTATTTGGTGAAAAGAGGTAGGTGAAAAGATCCAAAACAAGGAATTAGAAAGAATCCGAGCTTCAACATCATATTGGTCTTCTGATAACTAAACACAGTTGATCAAAAACATTTTTAATCTGGAAGAAAATACATCTCTAACTTTGAAAAGTACATAAACATATAATAATCCATGCTCACTAACATCAAGACAGTTGACTATTGTGCTAGAAATTCTGAGTGGAGGAAGCAGGACAGTGCAGAATTTGAAGGAAATAAATCCCCTGCTATGAGCCCATAGCAATAACACATTACTGGTCAAGAAATAAGAGAAAATTATCAGTCTAGTGTTTATGTTATAAACACATATCCAGACTCAGACATGTGTCCTGGCATATGTCAATTCAACAAATATTTATTAAATGCTTATGGTGTGGTAAGCGTTGGGAAAACTCAGTTATGCAAGGAAGACGTGGCCTGTACATTGACAGAGCTTTAACTAACTCAGTAAGTGGTTCTTAATTATATAAACCAGGGGATGGCAAATGCTTTTCAATAAGGAGCCAGATAGCAAATATTGTATGCATGTTGAGCTACATACAGTTTCTGTCTTTTTTTTTTTTTACAACCCTTTAAAAATCTAAAAACATTCTTACATTCTTAGCTTTCAGACAGTAGTATTTCTCTTAGAAATATGAGCCAGGTCCAGATATGGTCCATAGATCATGGTTTGCTAACCCTGATTTAAATGAATAAATACAGGATAAAGTTCAGTATTTCTGATAATTCTGCTCTCATACCAATGTTTTGTTTTGTTTCTTAATATTTAACAATTCTCCTCATGAACTCTCAGTATCTTAGTATGGCACTAACCCATAGAACAAACATATTTGTTTTGGAAATTAAGGATACATATGTGTACTTTTAAAATTTGCCATACTCAAATAGCTGATATGTAAGCAGTTTTAATAACTACTCTTAATTAAACAAACAGAAGCATTAACACAATCACAACCTTCTCATTTTTTTAAGAACTAAAGTAAACCAAATGACAGCCATTAGCAATGATATATCCACTGTGTGTGCATATGCCCATATTAGACAAAAGGTACAGTGCAAATCTACTTTGTATAAACCCATTTGAGATAGTCCTGCGTTTATGGATACTTCTTAAACAAATGCCTGGTCAATATAACTAACTAACTAACTAAATATTATATAACTATTCATATATATATATGAATAGTTATTGATTGTGAAAATGATTCACCCCCCAAATATTAGTAATGAAAGGGAAGGAAGGAAGGAAGGAAGGAGAGAGAGGAAGGAAACAATGGAGGAAGAAGGGAGAAAGGAAGAAGGAGGAAGAGATGGAGAGAGGGAGGGAAAGAGGAAGGGAGGGAGGGAGAGAGACGGGAAGAGACAAAGAGGAAGGAAAGAAAGGAGGGAGGGAGGGATGGAGGGAAGAAGGAAGGAAGGAAATAGGAAAGGAGGAAGAAGGGGAAGGAGGAAGAAAGAGAAGGAAGGAGACAGATGGGGAGACTGGAATCTCCCCCACTTCAGTGACCTCAGGATCCACTAGTCTTTGTAAGTTGTTCCATTCACGTTACCAAACTTGTCTCCCGGCTGCCCTAAGGAGCCGGGAGTCCCGCAGGCGTCACATACCACTGTGGCGATGTAGATGATCCGCTGAACGGTCTCAGCCTTGTCGATGCAGCGCCGCAGCAGGCACTGCGCGTCCAGGCGGGCCTGGGAATAGGAATCGCTGAACCGGGACAAGAGGGCAGCCTTGCGCGCCACATTGGACAGCTTGGAGCGGTTTGGGGACGGGCTCCTGACCTTGACAGCGGTGGAGGGGCTGGCAGATCTGCTGCGGCTGCAGCTACGGCTGCGGCTGGGAGGGGCAGGGCTGGGAGACCGGCTCCTGGAGGACCTGTTGGTGAGCGAGAATCAGCAAGGGAAATCCTTTGATTTGCTTCTTGAGTAAAGCAAAGATCACCTGGTGGCCAATGAATCCGACCATCCGGAGGCAAAACTCCTTATCTGAGGAATTCAGAAGTGATTAGACTTCCCTATTATCTGACTCTAGCATCACCAGATGCTAGAGTCTGGTACCAACCAGACCTCTTTCCCAAAAATTTATAAGCAACTAGAATTTCTATACATCTCCAGAATGCATGCGTTCTTAAAAATCAGTCCCATTTTGGCCCATAAACGCTCAAAAGGAAGCATATAATTTTCTTTTGTAATCCCTAATACATCAAATCGGCCTATTAATGGAACTTTGCATCACGATATTATTTTACAAGTAGATGCATTTTACCAGACCCTCAAAAAGGATATGTTCTGGTCTTTTTGTCTTTATCCCATATGTTCAGGTCTTTTTGGCTTTATCCCAAAACTCAAAATTACATAAAAATGTTCATGTATCCTTCCAAGAAACTTCCTCCCTCCTCGAGTCTGGTATCTTAGATGACCCTTTTGCCTATCACACTGTCCTCAGCCTGCTCCTGCTTCACCTACACTCTCCCCATCTGCTCCATCCCCTAATCAACCACCCCCATGTCCAGATACTTTATCCCTGTCAGATACTCACACAGGAGTTACATATGCCACTAGTACAGTCCTCGGAAAATCCCAAAATGTTTTTCCTCTCTATGAGGTAGCTAATGGAGATTTAGGAGCAATCCAAGTTCGTGTCCCTTTTCCAATGTCTGATTTTTCACAAATTTAATCCAAGTTTGGGTTCATTTAACCAGGATCCCTCTAAGTTCATTCAAGAATTTCAGGTTTTAACTATTGCCTTTGATTGAACCTAGCAAGACATATTTGTGGTATTAACTACTTGCTGTTTCCATGAAGAAAGGTCACGCATATGGTCAAGCTTGGGCAGATGAAGCTCATGTTCATAATCCTAACAATGATAAAGCCGGGGCAGAAGCTGTCCCTGACCCAGAACCCAATTGGCAATACCGGGTGGCTGACGCCGGCCCAAAGAGAGGCAGGGGCAGATGAGATTATATGATCTCTTTTTTGTTGGAAGAAATGAAAAAGGCAGTAATAAAAGCTGTTGATTTTTCTAAATTACAAGAAATCACTCAGGAGCCATCTGAGAGCTCCATCCTTTTCCAGGCTACACTGGTGAAGGACGTGCATAAATACACAAGTTTTGACCCCCAAATTCCTAAGAGTCTATCCATTCTGGCCATACATTTTATAAGTCAGACTTCCCCAGACATCAGACAAAAACTCCAAAAATTAGAGCATGGCCTACAAACTCCCTTTCTTACTTTATTAAATGTAGGCTTTAAGATTTTCAATAATCAGAAGGAAATATCCAAAACAAAAACAGTTCTATTGCAGAAGGAAAAATGCCAGCACCACACTAATTACATGGTGACAGCATTGGCACATTCTTTTTCATTAGCCAATAACCCCAAGGCTTGTCCCCATAACACTAACAGAACACGGGCCTGTCATCACTGCAGAAATCCAGGACACTAGAGTAGAAAATGTCCAAAACCTCCAGGTTACAAGCCATCCCCAGGACCCTGTTCTCATTGCAAACAAGAGCATCATCAGAAAAATGAGTGTCCCTCCCTCCCTTGTGACGGACAGGCACTTCTTTCTCCTAAGCCATCACAGCCACAACCTCACCAACATACCTGACAAGGGGGTTCTTCAGAACAAGGACAAGGGGAAGGACATGCACCTCTAACTCTATTCCTGGATTATAACCAAGCCTCTGAAAGTCATCCTCTAGATAACTGGTGGGGCCTTGAGTCCTTCTAGGCCCCTGTCTTTTCCTTTTCTATGGATGAGCCTTGGGTAAATCTAATTGCGGCTGTGCAAGTCTTCTTATCACACCTTCTTACCCCAACCATTTCTCTCCATGCTGGTAAAATGGGAAATACCTCCACCTTTGTGTAATCTTAGTACTCCCCCCACCATCCATACTTATAACATCATTGGAAGTTCTTTAATTTGTAATGTTACTTTAGGATGTACACCCTGTTATAATGGTACTCCTGTGGGTAACATTAACCGATTTGAGGCCTTAGGCTCTTACAACAAAACTCTGAATCTATCTAATCACTGCCCATTTTTAAGCCTTTCAAGCAAACCAGTATAGTAAGGCCTCCAGTATACACCACCCCTTGCACTCCCAATACCACTCATGTATGTTACTAGAATGATATAACCAATGTCAGAAAAAACCATCATGCCACTTATATCCTATTCATTGCACATACGCCTCCCTGGTTTTGAACACCACCGCCGCGCCCCCCACTCACCCAACCAGTTGGGACATTAACATGACTTTTCCTCTCACATGGGGCCTCTCAAAAACTGTCAAGAGGCCCCTTTCCTTTGTTTCCAACATTTTAATCAAACTAATCAACACCATATTACCTGGCTGCCACTCCTGGGCTCTTACGGCTTTGCGGCACTGCTAAAAATTATTTAAACTCCTTTCAAGCTTTGGCTTTATTCTATCTGCATAATTCTCTTCATTATGATGTTCATACTCTGGGTACAATAGCTCCCACTCAAATCACTGTCCTGAACATAGCTTCCAATCTAGAATCCCATTCTAGAAGAAAAAGGACCCTAGGATTTATTGTGGCCAGAGTTGTGGGAACTATCATAACTCTTGCCCCTTGGTGAGGTTTTACTTACCATGAAATCACTATGGGAACTTACCACCTCCCTTGAAATACTGGCAAATACTGGCCTTAGCAAATACTGGTGCAAGTCTATCGTTGCTAGAAAAGTCTTTAGGCTCACTAGCAGGAATGGTTTTTGAAATAGACGAGCTCTAGATTATCTCCTAGCTGAACAAGTTGCTGTCATCAGTAAAACCTGTTGATCTACATTAATGTGTCTGGAAGAGTGGAAACTCACGTCCAAGAAATTTTCAGACAAGCCAAATGGCTTAACACACTCTCCCAAAGTAACAAAAACTGGGCCAGAACCTTTACTGACTGGTTTCCAAAAATCCCTTGCTCAATCATAGATCACTGCAGCTTCAAACACCTGGGCTAAAGAGTTCCTCCTGCCTCAGCCTCCAGAGGATCTAGGACCACAAGCATACCCAGCTAATTTATTCATTTTTTTAACTTTTTTTTAGAGATGAGTTCTTGCCACGTTGCTCAGGCTTGTCTAGAACTCCTGGGCTCAAGCAATCTTCCCCACCACAACCTAGGTCCTAAGTAGCTGGAATTCCCAGTTTTCACATACATAACCTTTGCCCTATTTTAGGGTGGAGGTGGGGATTGGAAGGTCAGATGAGCAAATACATGTGGAAGTACTGGGTATATTGTAAACTACTGTATCAGTAAAAAGTTACATTGCCCTCAAGTACGAAGTAAATTATCAGACTAGCTAGCCTGAAGTAAATGGGTCTCCATAAAGGGAGGATTTACAGAAGAAACTACCTGGCAAAAAGTACTGCAAAACTGAGTACAACAGTCAGGGAGGTTGGGTTGGGTAGGGCAAGACTTACTTATGGTGTTTTCCAATTCCCATGGCGTAAATACTACTACCATGTCAAACAGGCACAGAATAGGTTCTTGGAAGCCAATACAAGTGGGCACAAACCCAACACTGACAGAATGATTCCCCAAAATTAAAGACTGTGGTGACATTTAGAGAACGGGAATGGGGGCTCTCATAGCCTGGAGCAGAACACATTAGGGGCTTGAGGGGGGTTGTTAAAAAGAATAAGGGAAATGCAGACTCCAGAGAAACATCTACTTTGTCCTTACTTAACACTATCTGGATGACCTGTCTTAAAATCTGTCCATAAGTAGAAAGGGATTTCACAAGAACACTTCACCTACATATGCCATCAAAGTCAGATATAAAAGGGAAATACCCTGCAGTGAAATGGACAGTATCCCTGGAGGGAGGACTCCCAGGCCTCAGAGAAAATGACCCCTCATATTACAGAACATTTTTTCCATGAGGGTACCACCTCTTGCACCATAGGCCCGCACAAATCTGGTTTCAAGCCAAAGAACTTTCCTTTAGCCGGGCGTGGTGGCTCATGCCTGTAATCCCAGCACTTTGGGAGGTGGAGGCAGGCAGATCACCTGAGGTCAAGAGTTCGAGACCAGCTTGGCCAACATGGTGAACCCCCATCTCTACTAAAAGTAAAAACAAAATTAACCTAGCATGGTGGTATATGCCTGTAATCCCAGCTACTCAGGAGGCTGAGGCAGGAGAATCACTTGAACCCATGAGGCAGAGGTTGCAGTGAGCTGAGATCATGCCATTGCACTCCAGCCTGGGCGACAGAGCGGGACTCTGTCTCAAAAAAAAAAAAAAAAAGAACTTTCCTTCTCCATATCTCTCAGCCCAAAGTTAATTAGTGTCCAAGTGCTGGCAACTCAGGAGGTATTTTCTCTCTCTGGAAGGGGTGCAGTTAAGAAAACAATCCCTTTACAATTCAAAGCTTGGCAGATTGCTGAGGTTTTGGTTCAGGGTATCATTTTATCATTTTACTTATTTCCCCCTCCGCGATCCCTTAACTCAGCAAAAAGAGCCTAAATGAGAAGATCTTTGGGAGTTTGTCTGACCTTCCTTGGAGTGCACGTTTCTCAGCAGACAGAACAGCTATCTCCTCCTTCAGGTTTTGGAGCTGTTTCTTATAGTCGGACATGGCTTCTGTGTCCCGCTGGTCTGCATTCCGCTTGAGTGAGTTCCACTGCTCCAACCTCCACTCCTCCAAGCTCTGAGGCTCTGACCGCCTATTCTCTGAGCTCCTCTGATCTGTGTTTCTGTGGCGGGCATCCTCCTGAGCTTGAAGAGATTTAAGCCTGAACAGCAAAGAGAGAGGGCAGAGGAAGGGAAGAGAGGAGAGGGGAGGGAGTGAAGGAAGGAAGGAAAGGTAATAAGCAGCAATTGGCATGCTTAACGACAGACCCTACTCAGCCTGCCATTATTGCACTGGGAAACTCTGATGGAAATACACATGAATGAACAAATTAGCAAGGAGCAGAACTGCCAGGGTCAGGGTGCCATTCCATGTCTGCAGCTTGCCTGGGGAAAAGTTCCTAAAGAAAGGACACTCATGCAGATCCTCTAGCAAAAACACTGGACCCATAGTCATACTGTCCCATGTTGGACAGATCTTAACTGCATGCTCATTTGACCTCCAAAAGCTATTCAGGAAGCTGGTCTAAAACACAATCTCCTACCCTCATTAGTTCTTTGATTCTCTGAATAGTCTCAACTCTATTTTTAACATATTAATTGGAATATTTAATATTAATTAGAATCTTTGATTCTCTGAACAGTTGGAATATGAGAGAAAACTACAATGGAAATTGAATAACATCCACAAAACTAGCTAGAAGTGTGAACCTATGAAAATAATGTAGCAAACAAAAAAAAATCTTTAGAAATAAAATTGGCATCCTTATCAAGATACAAAGTGGCATGGCCACCATAAAACAAGAGCAAAAGCCGGGAGAAGAGAAGATGCTGTGATGAAAATGACAAGGGTGTAAAATGAAAAGGTAAGATTAAGAAGATAAGAAAGTTAGTAAGATTAAGAAGGATGCAAAGAAGCTAAAGATATAATAGAATGAAAAGCTGCACTACAAACAGTAAAGAACAGAATTGGTGCTATAGGTAATTGATGAGTAATATGATTGATGGATTTGAGAAGGTATAACAAATAGGAAATTAGAGATTAAAATGATGAGGAAGGGGAAGACAGAAGTAGAAAATAGGACAGTGTTCCTAGCTAAGATTTATGGGTGTTCCTAACGAAATCAGAACCATTGGAACACGTGTGAAGATAATCAAAAGGGGTGTGTGTGTGTGTAAAACACACCCCCCACTTACTCTTTTGGGAGGGGGAGATCAAAATTAAGATCCAGGAAGGTATAACCTTAAAAGATCAATGTTAATTTTCCCCTTCTAGAAGTTTATCTTTAAGGAATAATATGACAGTTCAACTGAGATTTTTCCACAAAAATTATCCCAATATTATTTCCCATGTTGAAAATTAGTATACAAGTAAATATTCAATATGAGGGAAATCCCCAAATGATGGACCATAATGAACCTATTTAAAACTAACTTCTGCAGTATTTTTTATTAGTGATAGAGAAAACAATGTCAGGTGAAAAGTTAGGATCTAAAATCGTATACTTATATATTTTATTCTGTAGTCTCAACTCTATTTTTAATATATTAATTGGAAAGAATGTAAAATGGTAACAGTCACTGGCTCTGCAATTATGAAAGGGTTTTTATTTGCCTTTATACTATGTTGTACTTTGGAAGTTTTCTATAGTAGATAAGCAATATTTTTGTAGTAAATATATATATAAAATTAATAAAAATATTTCTGCATTTTCTCTCTGATGGTGAACAGATTCTTTCATGTTGTAATGGAGCACCAAAAAAGCTAAATTCAATGATTTAGGCTGCAATAATCCTGTAATTTTTTTCTTACTGCTTTTTTAGCTGACTTATTTCCTCCTCTGCAGCCAAAAGGGATATGGCCGATCTGTTCTTGCTTTCTTCAAGATTCGTTTCAGTTTCAGCCAGACTGTAAGATAAATCAGTAACTAAAGATAGATTTTTCAAAATTGGCAGACTTTCTAAATCAAGGCAGAGGCTCACTTAGGAACTTCTGGTATATGACAGTTCAACATAAACAAGATCAAGTTAAAAGACATCTGCATTCAATCAGGTAATATTGCAAATATTGTGGTGGACTTGTACGCTAAAACATGCTAACATCCTTTGCTCAATGTCAAACACTAGGAAATTATAGAGCTACTACCCCCAAAAGACTATTAGTATTAGAATATAAACAACAAAGAAACTTGTTCAATTTCTCCTTCTCACCCACCTAATTCATCTGCTCTAATTACATCAAAGCCCCAAGTTGGCTTTCTCTACAAAATCTCCATTTTTCTATAATATACCAACATTGATTTTTATTGCTTTGGACTTTGGGGCTGCAAACTTCTTCAATATTTAAAAAAATTATGTGCCCACCTATAAAGTCCTCACAATCACCCTTGACAATCAAGTACTTCATGTCTTCCTGCCTCTGACTTCTACTACTTATTGAGCACAAATTCTCTGAGTTTTCACTGTATCTCTGTCATAGTTAGTTTCACATCCTCTTCATGGTAGACAAATCATAATAAATCATATTATTTAGGTCTACCTAGTTTAAAAAATAAGTGGGGCTGGGTGCAGTGGCTTATGTCTGTAACTCCAATGCTTTGAGAAGCCAAGGCAGGAGAATCTTTTGAGCTCAGGAGTTCATGACAAGCCTGCGCAACACAGTGAGACCCTGTCTGTATAAAAAATAAATAAATAAAATTAGCCAGGTATGGTGGCGTGTGCCTGTAGTCTCAGCTACTCAGGAGGCTGAGGTGGGAGAATCTCTTCAGACTAGGAGTTTGAAGCTGCAGTGAGTTATGACTGTGCCACTGCACTTCAGCCTCGGTGACAAAGTAAGAATATGTCTACAAAAAAAAAAAACAAAACAAAACGGAAGTGAGATAGATGATACTGAATGAAGACCAATGGTCCTCAATGAAGTTGCCCCAGAACAGTGAGACTTGAATTGACAAAGTCTTCTTGACTTCTCTGACCCTGCCAGATATCATAGCACTTGTCCTGAGGCTAAGACAGTGCAATTGCCTTCCAAACTCACACCAGCCTTTATCCTTCCCTCTGGATGGAAGAACAGTGGAAGGCAAAACACTGGGATTTTCACTTAGAGAGTGAAGCAGCCTGAGAAATAATGTGCTAACAGCATCCCTGTCAATCCCATAGATCCTAACCAGACACCGAAAATTCCATCCCCCACCTGCTTCCTCCTCTAATAAATGCCCACTCGGCAAGGGCCTTCCACATAGTATCCCCAATTCTCCCAAGCAAAGTTTGTTTCCCCTTCTCGGCACTCCATTCACATTTACCTCATTGCATTCACACTATAAACTATTTGAGGGCAATAATCTTATTTTATTCATCTCTATCCCCAGTACCTAAACAGTTCCTGTCACATGGTATATTTTTTAAATGAGAAATGAATGAATGAATGAAATGCCTAAAGATGAAAAGAAAGCAAAAAAATAGCATTAACTTGATAATATGGCTATTGGAGATTGAAAGGAAACTAATATATTTAATTCAAATATAAAGATGTAACAAGTTCTTAAAAGTAAATATGTGAAAATGAACATTTTTTTTAAGAGAAAATGAACTGTAGAAAATGGATCAAGAAAAGGAGGAAAATACAAGCAGGAATGAAGAACTTGGGTATTTTTCTCCTAACACATACAAGCAGATGCACATACAAGCAAACATATATGCTAATTTCACATGCTTGGATGACATACAGAAAGAAGAAAGAAAAGTACATTCATATGCTAACAATTGTTTTAATCAGACTGACGTTCTATTTAAATGTTTTGTAGCATATCTGTTCATTCATTGAGCAGATTATTGAGGACTTACTATGAGCCAGGCATGATGCTCAGTACTGGGGATACAACAGTGTCAATTCAGCAATGCAAGACAGTAACACTTTGGATCTTCCAGGCTAGTTGGGGAGATAGATCATAAATATGCAAGCAAGTTTATTTTTTTAAGTTCCCAGTTGTGACTTCACTCTCTAACTTTTCTCATAAGTGCTATTATGAGAAAAGCAGATCACCGTGAAAGAGAATTAAAGGAGAGAAGAAAGACCTTTCAAAGTATGGTGGTCACAGAAAGACTCTGAGAAAGGCACATTTAAGCTGAGACTTGGAGGATAATAAAGAGCCAGGCATGCAAAGAGCCAGTGGAAGACTGGGAAGTTCTTTCAGGCAATGGAAGAGCACAGGCAAAAGCCTCAAGGTGAGGAAGTAGAGAGTAGACTGGGTCAGGGGAAAGTGACAGGAGATGACAACGGAGCAGAAATACAGCCAGATCAGGAGGGGTGTTATGAGAGCCCTGGTGAGAAATTTAGAATTTTTTTCTAAGTATAAAGGGAAGAGAATAGTTAAACAAACTTATAAGAAAAAAACAAACAACCCCATCAAAAAATGGGCAAAGAACATGAACAGACACTTCTCAAGGGAAGACATTTATGCAACCAACAAACATATAAAAACAAGTTCAACATCACTGATTATTAGAGAAATGCAAATCAAAACCACAATGAGATACCATCTCATGCCAGTCAGAATGGTGATTATTAAAAAGTCAAGAAACAACAGATGCTGGCAAGGCTGCAGAGAAATAGGAACTTTTTCACACTGTTAGTGGAAATATAAATTAGTTCAACCATTGTGAAAGACAGTGTGGTGATTCCTCAAGGATCTAGAACCGAAATACCATTTGACCCAGCAATCCCGTTACTGGGTATATACCCAAAGGAATATAAATAATTCTATTATAGATACATGCACATATATATTTATTGTAGCCCTATTCACAATAGCAAAGACATGGAATCAGCCCAAATGCCCATCAATGATGGACTGAATAAAGAAAATGTGGTACATATGCACCATGGAATGCTATGCAGCCAAAAAAGGAATAAGATTATGTCCTTTGCATGAAAATGGATGAAGCTAGAAGCCATTATCTTCAGCAAACTAATGCAGGAACAGAAAACCAAACAACACATGTTCTCACTCATAAGTGGGAACTGAACAATGGGAACACAGGGACACAGGGAGGGGAAAAATACACACTAGGCCCTGTTGGGGGTTGGGGGAAGGGAGAGCATCAGGTATGCATGATCAGAATGCATGTGGGGCTTAATACCTAGGTGATGAGTTAATCTGTGCAGCAAACCACCATGGTACACGTTTACCTATATAACAAACCTGCACATCCTGCACGTGTATCCCAGAACTTAAAATAAAATATAACATTTTTAAAAGGAGGAGACTAATGGCTTTTAATCAGAAGGATGATTTGATATGGCCGGGCGCCGTGGCTCATGCCTGTAATCCCAGCACTTTGGGAGGCTGAGGTGGGCGGATCATGAGGTCAGGAGATCGAGACCATCCTGGCTAACATGGTGAAACACCGTCTCTACTAAAAATACAAAAAATTAGCTGGGCATGGTGGCGGGCACCTGTAGTCCCAGCTATTCAGGAGGCTGAGGCAGGAGAATGGCATGAACCCGGGAGGCAGAGCTTGCAGTGAGCCGAGATCGCGCCACTGCACCCCAGCCTGGGTGACAGAGCGAGACTCTGTCTCAAAACAAAAACAAAAAAGGATGACTTGATACAATAAAAAATATACATATTTGCTAAGTGGAAAATGGATGGTAGTTGACCAAGAATGGAAGTGGGGAAGCCAGTTAGAAGGAAGGCAATTGGTTCAGGAAAGAGATATCAGAGGATTGAACCAGGGCAGGGGTGGCGGAATAGAAAGAAAGGGGCAAGTGTGAAAGTTTAGGCGATAGATTCAATTGGACATTCTGATAGATAGGAGAGGAGGAAAAGCAAGATTCATAACCAGAATCCAGGCATAAAATCTAGAAGTCTTCCCTTGCTTGGGGGTTCATCAAACCTGTGCAGACTTGTGGCCATTTGCCCATAATTATTGGAATTTGCATTTTGGAACTAAATCAGAACCAAACCAGTCTCCACAAGGTTAGATATAGGGAACCTCCTTGGGTGGTCCATTCATTCCATAATGGGCAGCACCCTGGCTTAAGAGACAAGTAGGCAAAGTAAGGGAGGGAAGAGAGAGCTGGCTACCATA
The DNA here is from genome assembly GCF_028885655.2 of Pongo abelii. Lineage (NCBI taxonomy): Eukaryota > Metazoa > Chordata > Mammalia > Primates > Hominidae > Pongo > Pongo abelii. The sequence goes on from NC_071988.2 coordinate 66,997,578, forward strand.
GAATGTGGAGAACAAATTCTTTTAGTGATACCTTAAATTTAAAAACAGAATAAGAACTACAGGTAGGTTAAAACTAAACAAAGTGGAGAAAGGACACCCTATTCAACAAACGATGTTGGGAAAACTGGCAAACCACATGTAGAAGAATGAAACTGGATCCTCACCTCTCACCTCATGCAAAAATCAACTCAAGATGGATCAAAGACTTATATCTAAGAGCTGAAACCACAATCTAGAAGATAACACCAGAAACTCTTTTAGATATTGGTTTAGGCAAAGAATTCATGCCTAAGAACCCAAAAGCAAATGCAACAAAAAACAAAATAAATAAAATGGGACCTAATTAAACTAAGAAGCTTCTGCACAGCAGAAGAAACAAAGAAACAAAAACAAACTTCTGCTCAGCAGAGTAAACAGACAACCCACAGAATGGGAGAAAATATTCACAAACTATGCATTTGACAAAGAACTAATATCCAGAATCTACAAGGAACACAAAAAAAATCAGCAAGAAAAAAAATTAATCCCATTAAAAAGTGGGCAAAGGAAATGAATGGACAATTCTCAAAAGAAGACACACAAACAGCAAATACACATATGAAAAAAATGCTCAGCATCACTAATTATCAGGGAAATGCAATTTAAAATCACAATGCAATACCATCTTACTCCTGCAAGAATTGTCATAACTAAAAAATCAAAAAACAATAGATGTTGGAGTAAATGTGGAGAAAAGGGAACACTTTTATGCAGCTGGTAGGAATGTAAACTAGTACAACTGCTATTGAAAACAATGTGGAGATTCCTTAACTAAAAGTAGAACTACAATTTGATCCAGCAATCCCACTACTGCATACCTACCCAAAGAAAAAGAAGCCATCTTATGAGAAAGACACATGCACATGTATGTTTATAGCAGTACAATTCACAATTGCAGAGATATGGAAGCAACCTAAGTGCCCATCAACCAACAAGTGGATAAAGAAAATGTGGTATATATACACCATGGAATACTACTCAGCCATACAATGAAATGAAATAACGGCCTTTGCAGCAACTTGGATGGAGCTGGAAGCCATTATTCTAAGTGAAGTAACTCAGGAATGGAAAACCAAATATCATATGGTTCTCACTTATAAGTGGGAGTTAAGCTATGAGGATGCAAAGGCATAAGAATGATATAATGGACTTTGGGGACTTGGAGGGAAAGGAAGGAGGAGCGTGAGGGATAAAATACTACACATTGGCTATAGTGTATACCGCTCAGTTGACAGGTGCACCAAAATCTCAGAAATCACCACCAAAGAATTTATCCATGTAACCAAATACCACTTGTTCTCCAAAATCTATTGAAATAACATAAAAATAGAAACTAAGAAAACCAGGGAAAAGCAGCAAGCATCTTCATGTATGCAACTTCCAAATGGTTGGTGGAGAGAATATATATATAGAAAGAGAAGGAACACATACGTGATAAAGCATATAGGGCAAAAGGCATATGAAAGGGCATATGGAAATGTTTAGCGCTATTCTAGCAGATTTGCTGTGTTTGAAATTATTTTCAAATGGAAAGTTTTTTTAAAGCATGCATGAAGTTTCTTGATCTATGGTACCCCTTATAGGTAACAACAGTGTCACTGAAACAAGAAAGAGAACTGGGAAACTCTGGCCCCTACTGGTGCTGACAGCCATCAAGAACCAGTAAAGTTTTGATGCTCTGCCTCACAACTAGATGAAAATGGAGGGTCATCTGCAGCCATTGCTAGCTAATGTCCCAGGAGACCTACCCAGACAAGACATGCACAACTCAGGACCCATCAGCACGAGACACTAGTGCCTACACGAAATTAAGGCCAGCAAGAACCCAGAGGGCAGTTTAAGACCAAAAACTCCTCATGTCCGTCACCAGGAGAGTATGCAAGCATCCCTTCCCTAGAAAGGATGAGGGGAAGGGAGACCCCATGAGAGGGCAAAAACAGCTCTTAATGCATGTTTGCACTTGGAATGAGCTGAATGTTTACAGAAAATGGACTACGGTAAACCAAAAATGACTGTGTGACCTTGAAGTGGCTTATTGAAGAATCCTTCAAAATGAGCTCACATTGGTTGAAATAAATTATATATTTTATGCTTTTTGCATATTACATTTATAAATTTTGACTGCTTCAGGTATATAACTGCTCATTGATTATGATTCCAGTTGGAAATATGAATGGATATGTGTGGAGGTGCAGGCACAAAGAAAAATGTCTGGAGTAAAATATACCAAAATGTTAATGGGGACAAGAAAACAAGTGATTTTCATCAATTTTTATTTGTTGTATGCATTTTGAGAAAGAAATTTGTATTACTTTTATAATCAGGCAAAACTAAATCAATAGAGATTTTTTCCTTAGAAAAATGGAAATGTCATCAGGGAACAAGGCAGAGCACCACACATTATTCCATCCCAAGCCTTAACTAGTTATTAATTTTTTTTAAAAAAAGACTTACTTTCTGTCCCATTTATGTCAGCAATGAAGCAATGCTGTGGTAGGAGAAATTCCCATTGATGGATTTTTTGTTAGGTATGTCAAACACAGTTTCATACATATTTGTCTACCTGCCTCAAGTACAAACCCAAAGTCTACATACAATTTTCTTTGCAGTGATTCCCTAAGCTTGCTACCCTGGCTCTGCGCACAACATGCATCTGATATGTGTTGTTGTCTGGAATTGCTTAACTTTTTAAAAATACATTCTTATACCTAATAGTTATTGCAAAATCTTGAATTCTTCCTTTCTTAAAAGACTCTGACTCTCTCAGATTCAGAGAAGCACACATACACCCCTAAATGAGTATAATGGACAGATAGATGCAGCCTGCTTCATTTGACTTTTGCTGTCTTTCTCTTAATTTTCCTCTTTGCCTGATTGTTCACTCTCTTTTATTCTTTCCCTTTTGCATCTTTTTAAAAATTTTCCTCCCAAAAGGTAGATTTTTGTCTAACAATCTTTACCTGTTTGTCAATATAGGCTGATGATGTGCCTATGAAGAAGGAACTCCAAAGAAGGAACCAGGGGACCATGTATCATAATATATCCTGTCCCCAGATCCACAGACACTGACCACTGACTCTAAACTCTCTCTCTGTCAGTCTCTCTGTCATACACACATGCACACAGACACACACACAATCATATTACTTATTTGCAAATGCCCACATTTTACATGAGCCATTATTCTCCTTTTGAATTTAAAACTTAATTAAATTGAAAACAATTCTTTTTGGAAAAAGATAACTTGCATTCCTCTTACTCGTCTTGAACCTGGTTGAGTTGACTCCGGGTTGAGTTCAAATTAGAGTCTAACTGTTGCACATCCCGATCCCGAGGACTGGGATCTTTATGTCTCTCCCTATCAAATGTGTCCTGGAAAGATACATGAAAAAAAATAAAATAAAAAAAATAAACCAGTCTGAATACATTAAATGACATGGATGAATTTTTAAAAAACAGCCCAACTCAAAAGAGCACATTATGCATGGCTCCATGCACATGAAGTTCTAGTGCAGGCAAAATTAATCTAGAGTGATAAAAATCAGAAGATGGTTGCCCTGGGGAACGTGCAAGAAATGCTCTAGAGTGATGGAGATGTCTGATATTCCAATAGGGATGGGAATTTACACAGGTATATGCATTTGCTGAAATAGCAATCTATGGATTTCACTGAATATAAATTATACCTCAATTTCCAAAAAGAGTTTGAAACATCATTCTACATCTTTATACCTAGAATAACACCCACACAGAGGATAAAAACCTGAGAAGCGTCCATAAATTCTCAGGGAAAAAAATTACTTAATGATAACTGAAGTCTATAAAGTACCTAACATGTGTCAGGCCCTGTGTAACTTGTTTAGTGTGCTTATCACATTTAATTCTCACAAATGACCCTATTAGATCAGCAAAACCATTGTCTCCATTCAGCAAATAAGAAAATTGAGACATAAATGTTTAGATACCTACCCAGGGCCATAAAAGAGGGACTGGTTTTCTGCTCTGTGATCTCCAAGCAGGGATCCTTCAGCCACTATCTTATAAGGCTCTTGCTCAGAACAGACTAAATGCTTTCTTTCTGTTATTATTATTATTACTATTTTTTACTTTAGGTTCTGGGATACACATGCTGAATGTGCAGGTTTTTTACATAGGTATACATGTGCCATGGTGGTTTGCTGCACCTATCAACCTGTCAACTAGGTTTTAAGCCCCACATGCATTAGCTATTTGTCCTAATGCTCTCTCTCCCCTCACCCCTGCAATCCCCCAACAGGCCCTGCTGTGTTGTTCCCCTCCCTGTGTCCATGTATTCTCATTGTTCAGCTCCCACTTATGAGTGAGAACAAGTGATGTTTGGTTTTCTCAGAACAGACTAAATGCTTTCTAAATGCTGCTGTTTTAGAAAGGATTATAGGTAAATCCATATAAATGTTTAAAAGTAAAGTAACTAATGTTTTGGTTGCCCAGATGTAATGATGCGGATGCCTTAAGCAAGGTATGTGCTCTCTTTCTAGTCTGATCTCCACCTGTTCAAAAACTAACACCGTCCCATGGAAACCACCAATATCCATCACAAATTGTGACATTCTATCAGTCCACCAGAATTAAGTCCTCTTCTTCTCTTGGAGGTTTCTGATTCGTTTTATCTCACTGTTCAGAAAGTCAAGGGTTATCCTTCAGCATCCCTACCTGCAGAGGGGGGACCTTGCTGTCAACAGATTTTCCCAGGGAAGCAGCAGTAAAGGAAGCCTCCAGCCAAGGCAAAAGGCGTGACTTGATTGTTTCCACACCATCATTACGTCCTCCTAAAATGTTAAATGACGAGTTAATGGGTGCAGCACACCAACATGGCACATGTATACATATGTAACTAACCTGCATGTTGTGTACATGTACCCTAAAACTTAAAGTATAATTAAAAAAAAGAGAGAGAATACACACATCACGTCAGTGAGAGAAACCCAACCACACCAACAGTCAAAGAACACAAAAAAGCACCAAGAAAAGAGAGAAAGGCAAGCAGAACTGGATGGGAAATTACAAGCCATTCTCACCTTCTTGGGCTGCTGTTGTGAGGATCCCAAAGAGTTGTCCCTGCACCTTGGCAACTTGCTCAATGAGTTCAAGGCAATGGTTTAGATTTTGATCACACGTGTTTGTCTGCAAGGGCAAAACAGTAGATAACCAGGGTAATTACTTCACTCTGGGACCCACTGCAGGCAAACCAGGGCCTCACTTGACCCAAGAACTGCCTGGCTCTGGTATGCTCTTGTGGCAGGACTGCTGTGTGGTCACCAAAACCCATCTCCCTTTCCTCCTGGACACACAACGAGACCACATTTCACAGTTACCCTAGCAGTTCGTGTGGCCATGTAACTGAATTCTGGTTAACTGGATGGGAAGTGATATATGCCTGGGGCCTGGCCCAGAAGAGAATCTCTTGAACGATTGTTTTTTCTTTTCCCCTCTGCCAACTAAATGCAGAAGAGCCAAGAGAGAATGCTGAGGGCATAAGGGATGGTGGAGCCACAAGATTTGCAAGGCTACTGACTGAATGCTTGCACTGAACTGTCACATGGTTGAGAAAGTTGGTTTGTGTGTGTTAAGCCACTAAGATTTGGAGGTTGTTTTTTATAGCAATAATCCTACTCAGTAAAACCCTACAAAAATACATTTAAAAAGTAAATAGACCTGTTATAAGACAATACAAATGACTGCCGAATTTACCTGCTTTATTGGTTCCTGTCCTCTACATAAATTCAATTTGTATATATTATATATGCATAGAGAACATTACGTCTTAACAGCAAGAAGGTATTGCTGGGTTGAGGATATAAGGCACTTGGCACTTGCAGACTCGTGGGGCAGACAGATGAATAGCCAGTTACCCTGCAGCGGAATAATAAGTCTTACCTACACAGATGAGTGCAAGCTCTACCCAAGAGTCCATTGTCTTGGAAAGTCTGGGAAGGCTTCCAAGAGGAAGTGAAATCTAGTCCAAGATGAAATTAGCCAGACTTGGAAAAGGAGGTGGTTCCAGTGGTTGTGAAACATTCTAAGCAATGAGAACAGAAGACGAGGAGGCCAAGAAGTGAACCTTTTAGCTATTATTCTGCTTTCCTCATTCCTTTGAAAGATTCTGCCATTTCAACATAAGCCAAACCTCTAACTGACTCTAACATTAGAAGAAGGAATACAACTACAAGCAACAAACATCATGTGGTTGTAAAAATGCATCGATTTATGTGTCACCTCAGGGCTCAATAAGGCATTGGTCCTCGGTGCCTCCTGGACACAACAAATCCCAGAACAGAAAACAGCATACAAGGCGGATAGAAACTAGGAGTAAGAGAAAAGTTGAGATAATCTCTAGGCAAAAGTTTACAAGTCAAATGCACATCTGCGTCAACCAAGGAAATGGTTCAGACAGGCAAGAAGCTCCTTGAGGACAGAGACTGGGCCTGTCCTGTTGGTTGTTGTATTCCCACTCCTGCATTCTACAGTGCCCCTGTATTCAGACTCATTGTGTATTGGATGGATGCATGTAAATGAGATGATTCACTCACTTTGTATTTATTATATCTCTCCTATATGCCAGGCTCTATTAGTGCTTTATATATACAAACTCAGCTAATTCTCTCACTAGTACAATAGGAGCTAGAAGAACTATTATTATCATTCCCATTTCAGATGAGAAAGCTGAGGTACAGAGAGGTTAAGTAGCTGGTTCTTGGCTACCCAGTTAGTAAATTATCAGAGATGAGATTGGACCCCAGCAGCCCAGCTTCCAGAGCCCATGCTCTTAACTACTAAACTATACTGACTTTTAGATCATGATTCTTGCTGGCAGTAGATGGAGGACTGGATGATGCAACCAAGAGTGAATGGGGAAGGCATCCAGGGAACGCTTCTCTGTGGAGGGGACCCTTGAGTATTCCTGGGTTACAAGATTCAGGGAAGCACAGCACTAGGGAAAGAGCTTGCCAGGCAGTGGGAACAGCAAGGACAAAGGTTCTGTGACAGGAACAAGTTTGGCAACCTTGAATATGTCAATGTGGCAGAGGTACAGAAGGTCATTTAGAGGTTGGCAGGGCAAGTTGACCGGGAGAGCCTTCACACCTGGCATGGAGTTTGGATGGGATGGACTTGTAACTGAGAGGGCAGCTGGTTTAATTTCCATGCTTGGTAAATGGTACCTGGTGACTAATTCTGTTGTAGCATTGATTTCTCCTGCAGCCATTTTTTCTCCATCTCATCCATCTAATCTCTCCTCCCAAAAAGATCATGAGTTCTTTTTAAAAATGATCTTTCTTTGCTCATGTTTGTATCTATTGCCACTAGTATCCTAGCAAACTGAAGGGTCTAAACAACAGTTGATGAATGAATGATTTAACAGTGTAATGTTGATGTGATAGAGCATTTAAAACCCATAGCCTGAACAGCTATCTCCATTTCTTCCTCATTAATTCAGCAGCTCCTTGCCCTGGCCATTTTATACCTGCACTTATTACACTGAACTTCAATTACCTGCTTACAAGCCTTTTGCCCTCTGGCTAGATCATTCCACGTGCTAAGTGGACGGAGAATGAGCTCGGGAGTCAAGCAAACCTGAGTATCTCAGCTCTGCTGCTTGCCACAGTTCTATGTGACCCTGCACAAGTTACTCAACTTCTCTGAGCCCATTCCACTCCCATGCAATGGGGATAATAATGCCTTGTGGAGCATTAGAATTAAATCAAAATAATACATGCCCAGCACCTCAGACACAGAAGGTGTTCATCAATTGGCACCTATGAGGTAGCATGCAGTATTGAAAGGAGCCAGTGGCTTAGGAATAAGGCAGACCTGTGTTCAAATCTGGTTCTCAACTTATCAGCTGAATTCCCTTAGAAAAGACGTTTAAATATGAGGCTCTGTTTCCTTCTGTTTAGGAGGTAGCTGATCTCATGAGCAGAGTCTAGCATAAAAGAGGTACACAATAATTAGAAGTATTATTGTGGTATCATTACCATCTATTCCTATGCCTTGCCCAGTGCCTGGTACATACTGGGTACCCAGAGGAATGGTGGTCAAATGAGTTTTTAAACACATCTTAAATAACAGGAGAGAATATCCTATGTCACACAGTTCCGCTTCCCAAGACATATTACAACATGCTGCAACTTCTAAACACAAAGCATTGCACAAGATAATCAAGTTGCAATAGGGTCACATTATTCTAGTAAACACATACCCACATACCCACACAAGACAAACAGAGCAAAGATATGGACTAATTATACTGTCTCCAAAGCACAGACTCTCCAGATTTATTCATTCATAAATCATTGAGTTTCTTTTATATGTAAGGCCCTGGAAACAAAGCTCAGGCAACAAAGCTATATTAAAAAAAAAAGTTGCCTGCAGTCAGTGAACTAATTAGATAGGGAAGTGAGATGGAGAACAAGAGGCACATAGGGGATAAATAATTACCTCAGAGTTTATATTAAGTGCTCTGTGTGGATAACAAGCTATAGGAGCAGCAAAATAACCTCTGGTGATGTGTGAAGGGTAAGAGGGAAGGGCATTTCAAGAGGAGGAACAGAAGGTACCAAGGCATATTAGAGGAAAGTGAGTACAGGGTCCAGAGACCAAGTTTGAAAGACTTGACTTGCCACATTAAGGGTCTTGGGCTTTATTCCATCATCAAAATGTTTAAGGATGCAACAGAGGAAGGTGGGTGTGACGTGCTCATTATTTGCTTTGCATGTTACAACAATCTGTCTGGCAAAAGCAGATCAGATAGAGTTTGGGTCACAGGGTGAGTCTGGTGGGGAGGTAGATGGGTATAACCATCTAGCTGAGAGATGCTGGAGGCTATAGACATACCAAGGGTCTCCCAAAGGTCCTTCCCAGCCCCAAATTACGCCTGTGCCAGTAAAGGTCCCACTGATTTCAGCATTACCTAAGAAGGTCAGAGAGTTTAGAAACGAGTAAGAGGTATGAGAGGGATGATCCTGAGTTTGGGTTTGAACAAGTGAGGGGGCCTGCAGGACCTTCGGATGGAATGTCCAGTAGTAGTACCTAATAATTACTGATTACCTACTCTATGCCAGCCAGGCCCTGTGCTAAGAGCTTTATATACATGGCTCCATTTAATCCTCAGAACAAACCTACAAATGGGATGCCATCATCATCCAAAATTCACCACTGAGGAAAAACAAATTAAGTAATTTGAAGAGACAATGGTGGGGACCCATTCCTGCAGCCTCCAGCACTGGAGCTGAGCTCTCAACCACAATGCTTTCCCCAAAGCAGATGGAAAGTAAGTCTGGAGCTTAGAAGAGAGACAGGACTGGGAGGTGTGGCTTTGGAAGGCTTCAGCAAGTGGGAGAGTGCAGAAGCCACATGCACAGATGAGATTACCAGGGAGAGGAAAGAGTGAGGAGAGGGCTGAGGGCAGAACGAGGGGCAATTTTGCCATGTCAGAAGTGGTCTGAGTAAGAAGAGCCAGTGGATAAAAAACAAAACAAGAGCAATCAGAAATCAGAGGACACCCAGGAAGCAAGATGAAGAAGAATAAGGAGGCCAAAGAAGCAGATGGTTTCAAGAAGCAGAAGGGCATGGTTTATTCATGCATTTATACTCTGAAGAAATTTTATGGAGACGCCACTATGCAGTAGATGCTAGGGACACAATGTCTCCTGCCCTGGAGGAATTTATAGTCTAAGATAGACATGAAAATAAATGCAAAAACATATGCTACTTACTATAATAAAAATTGGTCCAGATTTCAGAGGTAAAACTCAAAAGAGAAGCTGGTAAGGGCCACGAAGTTTCAGGAAAGGCTTTGCCTGAGGAGTTTTGTGGGCTCCCACTCCTAGGAATAGATTTAATTGCTCTCGTGTGGGGCCTGGTCATTGGAAACATAAAAGGTTTTTAGATAATTCCTATATGCAATGAAGATTGATAACCACAGCATTAGTGGGTAACAAAATCAATTTAGTGAGTCTCAAACAGCAACTACTACTAAAAAGAAAATAGAAAAACATACCACAATGAGTAAAGGTAAGAATTATTGTGAAACTTGAGTTTTTAAGTATAAGGGTTTATGTGTGCTATACTGTGAAGTAAAATGCATTGAGTCCTGTAGGTAAGTTTTAAAAACAATGTTCTAGGGGACAATGCATTGCCTGTGTTGAGAATCACTAGTATTGGCAATGAGAGCCATAAAAATGATGCCTCAAACAGCTGTATCAAAGTTGGATTGGAAGTGGGCATGAATGAAGGCAGGGAAATGAATAAGAACTTTCCATGTTATAAGTGTAGAACTGAAATAAATAAACTTCAAACACATTCTAATGGCTTTGTGCAGACAGGAAAGCAAGAGTTAATAGAAAAGAATAAAACATTCAGGAATATAACCACCAACATTACTAACATAAAGACATGTTCTTTTAAAGCTACTAACCCCTGTGACACAGATATGGGCTAAGAGCCTCCTTTTGCTACCATGATTGCTGCAAAAATACTGCTAGTTCTGTTACAGGCAGAATTTTCTGGACTGCATGAAGCTACTGTTAACACAGAGATCTTAAGACTAATATAACAGACTCTTTACAGCAATAAGATAAAGACCTAAGGTCATGCCAGGCAAGGATTAAGTCACATACCCCTACACATGAAGAATCAACCGTGTTCTAATTGTCAAAGGCTTTTTTCTTTTTATCTAGTAGCTAAGCAAGTACTGGCCTCAAGATAAACAATGTTAAAACAATTGCAACTCACTGACCACCAGACTGACTAAATGATCCCCTCCCCTGTTCCACAGTCCATAACTGCAACTTCGACTGGATAAGAGACTGATTTCAGTAGCTTTCTCTTGATAAGAGACCACGGACCATAGGCTGGTTCTGGCCGGTCCACAGAGGCTGTACACTAAGTTCCTTCATGTCCCTGCCTCCACCTTTGATGTATAGGGCCTAATTGTAATACATTTAAATGTTAAGCTTCTACCCCAAAATGAATATAGGATGAACGTAACATGCATGTTTGCTTACTATGCTTGTGAGCATTCGCCCTTCGTGAATATTACCTGTTGAATATGTATACATGTGGCCAACCCATTCATCATTAATTCCTGATTACATTTCCTACTTCCAAGTGTCTGCCTCTGGTTTCAGCAGGGGCCTGCTTCCCAGCCTGCAGGTTGTTACCCTTTCTAAGAAGTAAAGCTCTCCTAAGAAAGTGAGGATGTCACTATCTCACTCAAATATCAACAGGTGAAAAGTTTTCCAGGCAGACAAAACAGTGAGTGCAAAATTCCCTGAAGCAGAAGCATGTCCACATCTCCAGAACTGTGCTGTCTGAGACAGCAGCCATGAGCTGCATGTGGCTATCTGAATTTAAATTGGACTTAAGTCAAATTAAAAATTCTGTTCTTCAGTGTGCACTTGCCACATTTCAAGTGCCCAATAGTCACCTTATTGGACAATGCAGATATAGAACCTGTCCATCATCATACAAAGTTCTATTGGACAGCATTGCTCTAGGACGAGCAAGAAAGCTAGTACTGCTGGAGTGGGCTGAGCAAGGGAGAGAGTAACAGATAAAGTTAAAGAGCTTAAAGGGGCACAATTGTGTAGGACTTTGAAGGTCATTGTAGGAGCTTTGGCTTCTTCTGACTGAAATAGGAAATTTAGAGTGTCTTGCAAAAAGAGTAACTTGATCTGACTTGACATTTAGAAGAGTCTCTGTGGGTTGTTATTTTTGTAATAATCCAGGTGAAAGATGATCAAGGATGGAGAAGGGTGGTAGCAGTGGGGGTGGTGAAAAGTGTTTAGATTCTGTATGAACTTTTAAGTTAGAACCAACAGATTATGATGGTGAAAAGGGAGTGGATTATATAATGATGAAGATTACTTAGAAACATGAGACCTGTGGTTGGGGCATGGGAGAGGCTAAATTCCATTTTGGACAGATTTGACTTTGAGCATTTTGAGCATTTCAATAGCATTCACTATTGAAAGATGTCCAGTGGGCAGTTGGAGAAGTGAGAGCTCAGATGGGAACACATCCTATAGAAATAAGATTCATCAGCATACTTGTAAGAGATGAAGCAGGAGTGGAGGGGGAAGAATACAGGTGTCAACATTCCAATGTGATAAAGATGCCTGCAAACTCAGGCGAAATGATGGAACCTGGGCAGTGGCCACAAGGTATGAAAAACACTGGTGGCTGTGAGTGCAGCCTCTACTGTAGAGAGATGAAGGGAACAGCTGGATGGAAATGGTTTTAATGAGAACAGAGAATGGGATGTTATCAAGACAGGAAAATGTAATAAACTAAGGCGCTTCTCATCACTTACAGGGAGTTTCTAAAATAATTGTTTATTAGTTCCAGACAAATCCTAGTGTTATTTGTAATAAACATTGTGACAAACAACCTGTTTTTTAAAATTCAGAGTTTAGTTAGGCCACTGGGCAAAAAAAGGGGTAAATACTGTATACATGTTAGAATTTCTTATTCTCAACCTCCTGAGACTAAGTAGTAGGTACTTTTAAAATTAGTTGGGGGGAACCCAAGTCTTTTATGATAAAGAGGTCATTTTAACTTTCCAGAATTCTTAATGGAGAACGAATGGTCAGCGCTGGTTCTTTAAAACGGAGCAAAGAGATTGAACAGGAAGCACTAGAAAGGAAGGCTAAGGAGAAAGCTGTAGCTGCTCTTTGAGCTCCCCTCCACTTCAGGAGCACTGGTTAAAGGGTGAATGGAGAAGCCTAAGGACCTCATAACAGGCAGGATCACAGAAACAAGCTAATCTAGGTTCAAAAAATTAAAACCTGAACAGGAAATTTACATATCATCTAGACCAATCTCTGCTATTTCACAGATGAGGTACTAAGACCCAGAGAAGTAAAATAATTTGACTCCGTCATTCAGCTAGTTATATGCAGAGCCAAATGTAGAAACAAGGGAGGGCTAATTTCCGGTCCACTGTTCTTTTGCCTGACCGCTCCACTTATTATGTAAGAGGGGAAATCCCTATTTAAGACGGACCGACCGAATGTAAAGCAAATTCAACACTCACATTTCTATTTGGGGGAAGGGGGGAATTATGGGGAGCCAGGGTGCGAGTAGGGATTAATGAAATTTGAAAAGTGCTCATGGGTTTGGTGACAGAATACTGGCTTCTCACAAATGCCTGGAAAAAGGCCTGAATCCGCCCTGGTGTTGGAACTGTGCCTCAATTGCCAGGCCCACCAGCACGCAAGTGAAACCCGCAAGGTTAACAAGTGTCCGTTTCGCTGATTTCTGTGTAAATAACTCCTGGGTTGTGTTTATACAAATCCATTCTGATACAAACCCTGGGCAGGAGAGGGTTGTAGTAAAAAATAATTCGGGATTGGGGAAGCAGGCGGTGTGGATTGCGCTGGCAAGGGGGATGGGAGAGAGTGGCGGGCATGACCAGACCAGCCGCGGACAGCAGGGCTTCCCTATTGCTAGGTCGCCGGCGTCCTTAGTTACCACTGATTGGAAGCACTCTCCAGTCTCCGCAGCCTAGTGCTGCGCTCCGCAGGCCGCGCCACCTGCGCCCCGCCTCCCGAAGCTCGGAGACAAGGGCACGTACACACATGTCCTTCCTTCCCCAGCGATCCCGGTCGAAAGCTGACATCCTGGTTAGGAATCACAATCGCGGAGGCTTTGCAAAGTGGCCACCAACTCCAGCCCTAAGAAATCCCCGACGAGGGCTGTGCTGGAACCTATGGGAGGGCGAGCCCCGGGGGTTTTTCACCCAGACTCACGTTGTACTCCTTCAGCCAGAAGTCTAGCTTTTCCTGCAACGTTCGTAAAGCTTCGTTTGAGACCAGTCTTTTCAGGTTTTCCGCCATCGCTCACTATTCCGCTCGGCCCCACGCTGCGCGATGGAGACTTGGGGGGACCAGGCGGTGGCCTCCGCAGGACCGTGGGGTGATATGGCGGGAAGGGTGTTCTCTTCTGGGGGGCTCAGAGCGCGGCAGGTGTTTCCATCCTCCCCCTCGGGTCGGACCTGGCCGGGTTCGGGAAGCCGGGGGGGAGGTGCCCTGGGCCGCAGCCGCCGCGCCTCATCCGCCGCCCCGCGCGGTCTCCTGGCTCCCCAGCAGCCGCCTGAGCCCGGCCATAAATACCCTGGCGATTATTAAACAAACCTTGACGTGGACGGGTTGGCTGCCAGGGACGCGCGCGGCCCGCGTCTTGGCAACGCCCGCGCCGCCCCGCCCTGGGTGACAGCCGCGCGCCCCAGGGGTGGACTGAGACGCGCCGCCGCGCGGGCTGGAGGGCAGCAGGGCGCCTAGAGCATTCCTCCCCATTCGGAGTTCTGGGTGCCCATGCGTGTCCAGAAAAGCAGAAGTTAAGTCTCTATAGAAGTTTGGGGCTAGGCTCTCAGGAGATCACCTCTTTGGCCCCTTTATTCTTTCGCCTTTCATTCCTTTAATTCTTCATTTGTAGCGCCTTGGGTTTACCTGTTTGAGGCTTGTAACTAAAATTTCAGTACTTCTTACTTCTAGCTTTTGCTTTGTTCCTTGACCCGCTTGGGTACCCAAGAGTTTAGCTCCAGCATGTTCACAAATTAAAGTTAATCCCTCAGGTTTGGATAAAATTTGGCAGTATGTATTTTAGTACTTTTTTTTAGAGTCATTGAGCACTCTAAAGCTTCATTTAATTCTGAATTCTCTAATTGGGACTTTCTTGACCTAGTTTGGCACTATTTCAAAAGTCTGTATTCTGCTACAGAAACAGGTTCAACTACTTAGGAAACCATTTCGACCATCTTTAAGCACTTTCGAAGCAAGCTCTTTTATATACCATCAAAAAATGTGCTGCTTGTAAATCATTCCTATCCATTCATTAAAACAGCGGTGGGGAGCACAGCCTCAGCTGGTTAGCTAACTAGTTTAACTTAGTTTCATCTCTGTAGGTACTTGAAAATCTGTGAACACTGCATATATTCAAGTATTGTAAAATCAAGAATTTTCACCACCTCTCATTTTTTATTTCTCTTGATTACAGTGGCTTTACTATCTGCTAATGAAAATGAAAGGCTCAGTTTTGGAGCCTGTGTTCCTACTATTTTCTGTAGACCACAAAATAAGGACTATAGGGGTATAAGATGTTATTTGATTGGAGTAGAATAATAATTTCTAATGTTAAAAATACCCGCTCAACAAAACAACTAAATATTCATTAAACAACTTCATATATATATATGTAAAATGAATTGAGAAAAACTTCAAATTTCTCAATTTGGACCTAATAATTACATATTTCTACAGGCATTTGGAATCTTTGAACAGTCCCATTTACTTATTCATAAAAAACCATATTGGAACATTTATGTCAGATAAATTAGAGGTAAAGGATTTTTCCTTGCTGTGAGCACCTTAATTAGCCTGTAATCCTTGGTTTCATCATCTGTAAAAGGAAAATAATTCTCTCATAGGATTATTATGAAACTTAGTAAGATAATTCAAGTATTTAGTACAATGCTTGGCATATGCAGTAGCAATTGCTCTAGTAATTGCTGTTTATTAAATATAAACTAATACCGACCTACATTTGCTATTATTAGGAATGTAGATTAGTATTAGTTTATATTTAATAAAGAAAACTAGTTGTAAACAACCTAAACCTCCAACAATAGGGTAATGGTTGAGCAAATAATTCAATGAAATGTTGCACAATAAAAATCTTGTTATTGTGGAATATATAGTATCTACAAATTTTCACTATAATGAAAAAGGCAGAACACTAAATTGTATATACACAATGTGAACCCAAGGTATAATTGTGGGTTATTTTAATTGCTCTTTTATATTTTTATTTTTTCAAGTTTCTACCATGAACATGAATTGTT
Source organism: Pongo abelii (assembly GCF_028885655.2). Taxonomy (NCBI): domain Eukaryota; kingdom Metazoa; phylum Chordata; class Mammalia; order Primates; family Hominidae; genus Pongo; species Pongo abelii. The sequence goes on from NC_071988.2 coordinate 67,013,494, forward strand.
TCTATGAAAACTTATTCAGAAAAAAGTTACCCCAAACAGTTATACTAATATGGTTTGGCTGAGTCCTTGCCAAAATCTCATCTTGGATTCCTACGTGTTGTGGGAGAGGTCCAGTGAGAGGTAATTGAATCATGGAGTCAGGTCTTTCCTGTACTAGTCTCGTGATAGTGAGTAAGTCTCACAAGATCTGGTGGTTTTGAAAAAGGGAATTTTCCCTGCACAAGCTCGCTGCCACCCATATAAGATGTGACTTGCTCCTCCTTGCCTCCCACCATGATTGTGAGGCCTCCCCAGCCATGTGGAACTCTAAGTCCATTAAACCTCTTTCTTTTGTAAATTGCCCAGTCTCAGCAGCTTGTAAACCAACTAATACAGTAAATTCTTATGGGGATTGGGGTGCCACTGAAAATATATCCAAAAATGTGGAAGCGCTTTCGGAACTGAGTAACTTTTTGGAACTGAGTAACAGGCAGAGGTTGGAACAGTTTGGAGGACTCTGAAGAAGACAGGAAAATGTAGGAAAGTTTCGAACTCCCTAGAGTCTTGTCAAATGGCTTTGACCAAAATGCTGATAATGATATAGACAATGAAATCCAGGCTGAGGTGGATGGAAATGAGGAACTTGTTGGGCACTGGAGCAAAGGTGAATCTTTTTATGTTTTAGCAAAGAGACTGGCAGCATTTTGCCCCTGACCTAGAGATTTGTGGAACTTTGAACTTAAGAGAGATGATTTAGGTTATCTGGCAGAAGAAATTTCTAAGTAGCAAAGCATTCAAGAGGTGACTTGGGTGCTGTTAAAGGCATTCCATTTTGAAAGGGAAGCAGAGCATAAAAGTTCAGAAAATTTGCAGCCTGACAACGCAATAGAAAAGAAAATCCCATTTTCAGAGGAGAAATTCAAGCAGGCTACAGAAATTTGCATAAGTAACAAGGAGCCAAACATTAATCCCCAAGACAATGGTGAAAATATCTCCAGGGCATGTCTCCAGGGCAGCCTAGGGACTTGATGCCCTGCGTCCCAGCCACTTCAGCCATGGCTGAAAGGGGCCAATGTAGAGCTCTGGCCATGGCTTCAGAGAGTGCAAGCCTCAAGCCTTGGGAGCTTTCATGTGGTATTGAGCCTACAAGTACACAGAAGTCAAGAGTTGAGGTTTGGGAACCTCTGCCTAGATTTCAGAAGATGTATGGAAACACCTAGATGCCCAGGCAGAAGTTTGCTGCAGGGGTGGGGCCCTCATGGAGAACCTCTGCTAGGGCAGTGCAGAACGTTAATGTGGGGTGTGAACCCCCACAAAGAGTCCCTACTGGGGTGCTGCCTAGTGGAGCTGTGAGAAGCCTCTGTCCTCCAGACCCTAGAATGGTATATCCACGGAAAGCTTGTACTGTGTGCCTGCAAAAGCCACAGACACTCAACACTGGCCTGTAAAGGCAGCCCAGAGGGAGGCTGTACCCTGCAAAGCCACAGGGGCAGAGCTGCCCAAGACCATGGGAACCCACCTCTTGCATCAGCATGACCTGGATGTGAGACAGGGGCTCAAAGGGGATCATTTTGGAGCTTTAAGATTTGACTGGCCAGATGCGGTAACACAAGCCTGTAATCCCAGCACTTTGGGAGGCCGAGGCAGGTGGGTCACCTGAGGTCAGGAGTTCGAAACCAGCCTGGCCAGCATGGCAAAACCCTGTCTCTACTTGAGCGTGGTGGCGGGTGCCTGTAATCCCAGCTACTCAGGAGGCTGAGGCAGGGGAATCACTTGAACCTGGGAGATGGAGGTTGCAGTGAGCTGAGATCACACCACTGCATTCCAGCCTGGGTGACAGAGCAAGACTCTGTCACAAAAAAAAAAATTTAAAAATAAAAAAATTTGACTATCCCACTGGATTTCAGACTTGCATGGGGCCTGTAGCCCCTTTGTTTTGGCCAATTTCTCCCATTTGGAATGGCTGTATTTACCCAATGCCTGTACCCCCATTGTATCTAGGAAGTAACTAACTTGCTTTTGATTTTATTTTTTATTTTTTTTATTATACTTTAAGTTCTAGGGTACATGTGCACAACGTGTAATTTGCTTTTGATTTTGAAGGCTCATAGGTGGAAGGGACTTGCCTTCTCTAGGATGAGACTTTGGACTTTGGACTGCGGACTTTTGAGTTAATGCTGAAATGAGTTAAGACTTTGGGGGACTGTTGGGAAGGCATGATTGCTTTTGAAATGTGAGAACATGAGATTTGGGAGGGGTCAGGGGCAGAATGATATGGTTTGGCTGTGTTCCCACCCAAATCTCATCTTGAATTTCCACAGGTTGTGGGAGGGACCCGGTGGGAGGTAACTGAACCATGGAGGCAGGTCTTTCCCATGCTGTTCTCCTGATAGTGAATAAGTCTCCCAAGATCTGGTGGTTTTTAAAAAAGGAGAGTTTTCCTGCACAAGCTCTCTCTGCCTGCTGCCATCCATGTAAGATGTGACTTGCTCCTCCTTGCCTTCTGCCAGGATTGTGAGGCATCCCCACCCATGTGGAACTGTAAGTCCATTAAACCTCTTTCTTTTTTAAATTGCCTAGTCTTGGGTATGTCTTTATCAGCAGCATGAAAATGGACTAATACAGTTACCCCCAAATTTTACAACCCTCAGAAAGAAAAATATTGGCTAAAATACCAATATTTAAGCAGCTCCCTCAAAACAGAACACACTTTGACTAAATGTCTGTATTGCTCATTTAATAATTAGACTTACAGTGTCTTAAGATAGAATGGATCTTCAAAATCACCTTATCATATGCTACGTGATATTTATCTCTACATATGCCCCAGCGCCACAATTAGGTTCAAGACCTTCAAGGCCTGCAGTCATTTCATGTACATCTTGGCTTCCCTAGAATTCAAGAGATGTGTTGTGTATAGCAGGAACTTGTGTTTATGATAAGAAGTATTGGTCTTCCTCCTGATGATCAAAATAAAGGGAATGTTTCACATGTTTATTCATTATTTACCCTCCCTACCCTAGTACTTCCAAAAAAGGATCTGAGATGGCTTATAGTAAGACACTTGAAAATACTGTCAGATTAGCAATATTTTTTAAAGGAAAAAGCAAATATGCCCAAAATGTATGCCCATGTACTAATAGCCTCATTTTATATTTCTTTCTGGGCTTAGTGGAAGCCAAAGCAGTAAGGAAAATGAGTTTTATGATAATGATTGATGTTTAAAGTACACATACTAGCTCTTTCAATGAAAACACATTTTATTGGTACCAATCTAAAATGTGTTTGCTCATTTCCAAAGAGTACTGGACAACCTAGATGAGAGCTCTCTTAATAAATCTTTTTAAAAAATATGTAGAAAAAGTCTTGATATTATTGTTTTGTGAAACCACCTTTGATCAATGCTGAAGGAGTAATGCTAGAACAGCTCATCAAAGAGTAGGCCAAGTAATTGACACCCCATTTTTAGTTCTCAGGTGATGTTATTTGATACAAGCTTAGAACTTGCATAACTGTTGGAATAAGTGGATGTCTTCGTAAATGCCGTTAATGATGGTCCCCTCTGCAGAGCTTTTGATGGGTGCTAAATAGCAATCAATTTAAGAGACAGCAAAAGCCTGGAGTGCAAATAGTTTATATTGCTAATTAAAGAGTCCCTGTGTTTTAAATTATAAGCATGTAGTCAATATGGCTGAGATTCTATTTTAAAAGTTGATAAGCCTTGGCTGGGAGTGGTGGCTCACGCCTATAAATCTCAACACTTTGGGAGAGCAAGACAGGCAGATTACTTGAGGCCTGGCCAACATGGCAAAACCCTGTCTCTACTAAAAATGTAAAAATTAGGTGGTGCACATATGTAGTCCCAGCTACTCGGGAGGCTGAGGCATGAGAACCACTTGAACCCAAGAGGCGGAGGTTGCAGTAAGCCAAGATGGCGCCACTGCACTCTGTCTTGGGTGACAGAGCGAGGAGACTCTGTCTCACATAAATAAATAAATAAAAGTTGATAAGCCTCATTTTTTCGCATATGACAGAAAATACCAGATAAGTAATGATTCTCTTTGGGGAATATTCTGATGCTCAAATTTTGTCCCAATTTGATTATTTTAGGACATTACCAATTAAGCAATTTTGGGAGAAGTTGAAAGAACAGCAAACTCAAAACATGAACACTGTTGCCAATTAGTGAATTCTTATGACTTCGTATAAATCTTTAGTCACTCGGAGACATTTTTTTCATCTAAAAAATGAGTAATATGGAATAGATGAGCTCCCAGATCCCCTGCAGTTCTGACAGTCTTTAATACTGTTTTACCATACTGATTAGGTTCAAGATTGAGCAAATCTTGATCTTTGTTTCAATTTTTGGTTCATAGTTCACTTTAGGTCAAGCATTGATTTTGAGCGCATTAGCCAATCACCAAAAGTTGGGCTCCCTTTTTTAGTAAAATTTATTCTGCCAGCTTGCTGGAATAACTACTATTTCTAACCTCCAGTCAAGGAAGTTCTGTATAGTTGCACTTTTAACAAATTTAAACCCAGCTTAAACTGATAAACTTTCCCTAATTACCTCAACCCCTCAGAGCTCATCACTTTCTTCTTTATGCTTTCTCTCTTTAACTTTTGGACATGTCAATATTCTTGCAATTATCATGCTATATTATATTTATTTGCTTCCTATCTAAGCTTTTGAGCTTCATGAAGAAAAGGAGAGAGGCTTATTTAGCTTCATATCCTCAGCACAGCAACTGGCACATAAGAAAGAAGAAACAAGTTGGGGGCCAGGAGGAGGAAGGGAGGAAGGAAAAGGAAACAGATTGGAAAGGAAAGTATGTGATTGGCTGCTCTGTATCTGATGTCATAATCCACTGAGATAGAAGGCAATTTTAACAGCCAATTGGTGGCTCTTACAGTGTCATAATTCTACTACCTAGCCAGGAGTGATTTCTTCTAGAAAGGATAATGTGTCAAGTACCTAGATGGAATAGGGTTTTTGTTTGTTTTTGAGATGGGGTTTCACTCTCGTCACCCAGGCTGGGGTGCAATGGCATCATCTTGGCTCACCTCAACCTCCACCTCTCAGGTTCAAGTGATTCTCCTGCCTCAGCCTCTCGAGTAGCTGGGATTACAGGCATGCACCACCACGCCCGGCTAATTTTATATTTTTAGTAGAAACGGGGTTTCTCCATGTTGGTCAGGCTGATTTCAAACTCATGACCTCAGGTGATACGCCCGCCTTGGCCTCCCAAAGTGCTGGGATTACAGGGGTGAGCCACCATGCCCGGCCTTGGAATAGATTTTAATTTTGTCTACCCTGGATTTTTACCTACATCAGTCAGCTCGAAAGATTTTTAATTGGGTATTTTAAGAAGCCAACAAAAGATGAGCTGAATCCACTGCCTGAAGTGAGAGCTGAAGTGAGAGCTATGTATATTTAGTTCACACTACACCAAACATAAATATATGCAATAAATTACAGGGGATTATATTACGCAGTAGGATTTTCATCTTAATTTCAAGTCTTCCTCACTAAGGACAGTTGCTAACCCTTAGCCAGGGGGCTGATAAGAACAACCTGTGTTTGGCTTGGATGCTCTTTTAAGCACTCCTCAACCTCTCCTGGCTGAGCCACGGTATTCTTGTCCTTCTGCTGTCTGTGTTTGGATCTTGTGTCTTTGGATCAGGGCCTGTATTACTATTTGAAGAAAATCTTTTAGTCTTTGCTGACCCACTTGCATAAAGTTGCCTTTAAATGCAATGTTTATCCAAGGTATTGCTTAGGCCCTTTGTGCTCAGAGGCACTTTGTTCTTGTAGGTAGCAAAACACTTCTTTGTCCACTTAAGTGTTTTCTAACCTGAGTGTTCTGTGTTCTCCTTTCAGGAGTTCCGTTTTGTCCTTTTCTCTGCCACATTAAGGGAAAGGAAAATATTTTCTAAAAAACACCCACTGGAGAACAAATGAATTTATTGGGAACTGAGCGGGAGTCAGGTTCCCCAAATGACAGAAGCAAGAATGCTGTTTCCTGTGTCATATCAAGGAGCACTACCCACTCAGAGCAGCAGTTCAGAATTTTTTTGTACAATTATTTCATGTGCACTATTGATTAAACTATAAAAAACAAGAGGAAATTTTAAATATATCACAAGTGTATCACCTTAGCACCTAAATAAACTATAGAACATTTGCAACAAATACAGATTAGAAGGAGAAAAAACCCAAGGTAGATGTAGTGTGATTCTGGAGAGCTGCACAATATTTTTCCTATTGCAACCCAGGTTTCCATCATAGGTTTTTCAGAAAAGAAGGCGTCCTCACCCTCCATCTTTTCAGCTCTGCTAGCTAAATGCAATGGCAAGGTCATGCTTCTGTGAAAATCCCCAGAGGAGGAGTAAGCTCAGGACATATCAAGCTATTGCAGAGACACAGTGGGTATGGTCTACCTTGCAAGATGTCCTTAAGCACATCAGGAGAGGGATATGGGATAGCACGAGATAGTCCCTAGGATGAGTGATGTTGAAATAGATCCTTTTCAGCACTTTTAAGAAACATTTACTGGATTTTGTAGTGTGACACAACCATCTGCCTTAAGCATGGGCAGAATTAAGCTCAGTCTCTGTTCCCTAGAATCTCATAATCTATTCAAGAGAGAGAAAAGCAACCATACTTCAACGTGATCAGTTAGAGTAGATAAACGTTCTGCGGAAAAAATGACTCCTCCTTTGCCTCCTTTCCCATCTTCTGAAAAAGGATCGGGGAAAGTCATAGAAAGGTGACGTTTAGTGACTGTTTTGGAAGGATGGAGAGACGTTCACCTGGAAGAGATGAGCAACTTGAAACAGGAAGAATCACAGCAAAGAGGCATGAAATTGAATGGAGGGGCACAAAATGACAAATAGTAGTCCAATGTGACTACAGAGTAGTCAGGGAATCAGAGACAAGACTGCAAAGACAGTCCTGGTTTCAACTATGATGGGTCTTATATATCAGGCTAAAGGAATTGATCTTTATTTCATAGGCAGTGGGGAGGCAGCAAAGGGCTGTAAATAGACAAACTGTATGATTGGGTCTCTTTTATATCACATTGGAGGTCACAGAGGTTAAGTATGGAAGGGGCAGAACTGAATCCTTGAAAGAGCACTTAGAAGACACAGAGATGAGGGTTAGTCTAGTGGCCTTCTCTGGGGTATGGTATGGTGAGCATTAGATACCGATGTCAGAGATACTTAGATGCTAGTAATATTTTTTACCCAATAGAAAAAATTAATTTAATATTCATCAGAGCTATTAAGTATGTATTATATACTTGGTTCTTAATGTGTTCAGGACTTAGAGCAACCTGGAAAATAATAACACATTACCTCTGCTTTGTAAGGAACTCAGTCTAATCAGAAGCAAACTGTATATGCATGAAAAGTAAAGTAACAAGATACTGCACTAAGTATCAAATGGGTGGTTACAGCAAATTAGTGCAATAATAGTTAAAAGGAAAGAGCAATAAGGACTGGCTGTCATTGTCAGGAGGTGGTAGAACTGAGGTTGGTTCTGAAAAATGGGAAGAATCTGGAGAGGCATGAATTCACAGATAAGTAAAACAGATGGACAAATAAATAAATTTCAGTATAGTGTGATGTGATAATAGCAGCATGCTTGGGGATCACAGAGAGGTCCACACAAATCAGAAATGTATGACTGGGAGAAGGTTTAAGAAAGGCTTTTCAGAAGAGATATCCCTTGATCTGAGTTTTAGTGGACAAGTAGAGAACAGCTAGATTAAAAGGAGAAAGAGCCACATATGCAAAGGAACAGAGCCATTAAGAACTTGATGAGTTCGGGCAAGTAGATGGGGGCTGCAAATATTGCACATGGATAAAGGGATAGATTACTTTGTCTCTGATTCCCTGACTCCTCGGTAGTCACATTGGATGTGTTTGTGGGACAGGCAGGAAACAAGGCTAAAAAGGGGCAGAAGGACCAAAAGGTTCTAACCTTTTGGTGAAGGACCTTATGTACTAATATAAGGAGCTTAAATTTTATCATGAAAGGTATTGGAGTATGGTAAGCTTGAGGATGAGGAGTGACACGATCAGATTTGTATTTTAGAAAGATCATTCCAGAAATAGTATAGAACTACTTTGAGGTGTCTGACTAGATGGTGATATCATTCACTAAGGGAACATAGGAGGACCAGATTGGGAAGAAAGGTTTTGAGTTCAAATTTTTCATGTGTTGAACTTGAACTGTGTATTTGTAACACACAAACTTGGTGGCTTTAAACGACAGAAATTTGTTGTCTTACAGTTCCGGAGGTTAGAAGTAAGAAATCAGAGCCTTCTGGAGGCTCTAAGGGTATGTCTGCTCCATCCCTCTTTCTTAGCTTCTGGTAGCGGTTGGTAATTATTGGTATTCCTTGCCTAGTAGAGTGATCACTCCAATCTCTGCTTCTATGTTCATATCATCTTAGTGTATGTTGCCATCCTGTCCTCTTATAAGGATAAGGGCTCATCCTAAATTCAGAGTGATCTCAAGATCCTTAATAACATCTGTCTTAGTCCATTTGGGCTGCTATAACAGAATATGGACTAGGTGGCTTATAAACAACAGAGCTTTATTTCTCACAGTTTTGGAGGTTGGGACGTCCAAGATCAACATGCTTAGAGATTTAGTGTCTGGTGGAGGTCTGTTTCCTGATTCATAGATGTCACTGTGTCCTCACATGGTGGAAGGAACAAACCAATTTTCTTGGATCTATTTTATAAAGGCACTAATCCTATTCATGAGAACTAATCATGAATAGTGATAGCTAATCACCTATCACTTCCTTCTATGATGTGAATGTGTCCCCAAAAATTCATGTTTGGAAATTTAATCTCCAATGCAACAGCATTGGTAGGTGTTGCCTTTTGAGAGCTGTTTAGGTCATGGGGGCTTGGCATTCCTCCCCTCAGAATGACAAGGTGTTCAAGGTAACATCCTGGAAACAGAGACCAGACCCTCATCAGACAACTGAACCTGCTTGGACTTCTCAGCCTCCAGAACTGTAAGAAAAAAAATTTTTGTGCTTTATAAATTACTCACTCTCAGATGGTCTGTTATAGAAGCACAAAATGGACTAAGTCAGCTTCTAAAGGCCCTACCTCCTAATATCATCACACTGAGGGCTAAGATTTCCACATGTGAAATATTCAGGGGAGACACAAACATTCATTCTATAACAATCTGCAAAGACTCTGTTTCAAAGTAACACCACATTCACAGATACTGGAGGTTAGGACTTGGATATGCCTTTTTGTAGGGCACTATTCAAACCACTGCAAAGTGAACAAAGGTATAAGTGTCTTCATAATCTGACTCATACTCCAGCCCTGGGGACCTCTGTTTTGTGCTTCCAAATGCTAATATCATGAAACAGTCAAAAGAAAGAGCAAAATTAAAGGCTGTGATGTATGGCAGAAAGAGCAAAGACTAGTCAGATGGACCTAGATTCAATACTGCCTCTTTAGGAGTTGAAAAGATGGTCAGCCATTTAACCTCTACAAGCCTTGATTTCTTCATTTGCAAAAGAGGCATTGCCAGGCACAGAGTTGACTTTAAATGTCATTATTTCAGGGGAAAAAAAGCTGACAATAGTACATTTGAAAATAACCCACGTTAAAATGTGGTCATGTGAGTGAACTGGATCTCTTTAAAAGAGAATACAAATTGGCATTAAGAATAGTGGGATGTCCTGTCAGAGATGGACATCAGCGATGAGGAAAGAATCCAAGAGAAGGTGATATTCAAATAGCCAAAGGGGCATTGGGTTTCAGGAAAATTGGCTACCAGGTATCTCACCACCTAAGTGGGAGGGAGGTTGGCAAAATCAAGTCAGGGCTTAGAAATTGGGATACTGGGCAGATTTCTAAGATATCTATTAAGTTTAATTACTGTGCTAGACATTGGAGATTAAACGATGAGTAAGACACCTACCTTCCAGATAGAACACACCATCTTTTGAATGAAATCAGCAGGTGGACAAGATAAAAATACAATGCAATCTGAAGTGCTAGAAAAGGCTAGGCATAGAGTTAAGGAACAGATCTGTGGGAGCCTCTGGAGCCTTTAGAGAAAATATGACGTTTGAATAGACTCTTGAAGGATGAATAAGAGTGTGCGTGCCAGGGAAGAAGAACTTTCCCAGCAGAGAGAAAAATGCAAAGCTTAGGAATTAAGGACTAGAAGATAGGAACTCAGAATCAGTTAAAAGCCCAGTTGTGCAAATTGATCAATGAGACCACAGGCAGAATATTAACACAGAGCCTTACTGCTGACTCCTGCATCATTGGGCTTTAACTTAGAATTTTCCTGCCTAAAATGCATGTTTATCCCACAGACTCGGAGAGGAGTGAGTCTAGAGATATGAGTCAAGTGGTTCCAGCATTTAGGAAAAAAGAAATGCAGAGAGACTGATGACCAGCTAGGTACTGACTCCTACTGAATTAGACAGTACTAGGGCCCAAAGGTGCTTATTAGAAGTGATTCAGCTACATGAGGAACAGTTGCTATTGACTTCACTGCATTTTTTTTTCCAGCTAAAATAATTATTGGATTATATCTACAACAGGGAACAATGAATGTCTACTCAAGTACATTTGAGTGGCTTCCCGGTGTTCAGTAAATGTCGGTTCAATTAGGTTCCCAAGGATATACATGGTAACACTATCTCCAACACTAAATGAAAAATCCATCCCCAGTATCGCAGGATAAAAACATCAGACTTCATAGGCCTCCAAAGTCAAGCAGCCCGAAGAATTCAACGTCCTCCTTGAGGACTCTCAGTCTTCAAGACTCCAGCCACCTAAGTGACCACTTGTTCACTTCTGCCCACGCAGTCACCACGCCTGTCCGCGTCCACTTGTGGTCTCGATATCGGCCCTTCCCACCCTAGTCAAGGAGACCTTGGTCCGAGAAACAAAGAGAGCCTCGCAGCTCCGGATGGCACCGATCTTTCAGCGATGGGGAACAAAGGGGAAGGGGAGAAGCGTTCTCGGTTTTTGAGGGTGCCCTTTCTGAGGAATCTGCAGGCGGCCCGAGGTGGAGCGGAATCCCCATAGGCCCCTTCTGGCCCCTGTGCAATACAACGCGCCCCAGGCCACGGTCCTAGGTGCAGGGGCCGCCGCAGAGCCTGAGCCCGCAGGGCTGGGATGCGGGTCGTCAGGGATGCGGGTCGTCAGGGATGCGGGTCTTCAGGGATGAGGGCTGGGGAGGGGAGGGTGTGAGCAGCGGGTGCCCCCAGTCCCCGCCAGGACGCAAGCGCAGGCGCGCGGGGTGCGGTCGTGGAGGGGCGGGCACAGTCGGGCGCGGAGCGCGGCGGCGGCGGGCGCGGAAAGATGGCGGCGGCGGCGGCGGCGGCGGCTGCAGAACAGGTCTGTGAGCACCGCCGCGGCCGCGGGCTGGAGGAGCGGGGGAGGCCGGGTCCTGACGGCTGGGCCCGCGGGAGCGCTGGCCGTGGGTGCGGGGCGCGCGGGCCGCAGGGTCTGGGTTCGGCGGGGCCGATCGGGGCGGGGCGGGGCGGGAGGAGCTGTCCCCCGCCGAGGATGCTGGCACAAGCTGGGGACCAGGAGCCAGGGGCGGCCTCGGCCTCGGCCCGGCCTGGCCTGGCTGACCCTCGGAGGGGGTGAGGAGGGGTCTCCGTCTGGAGAGTGTGGAAGGCGGTCGAGCCAGCCTGGAAGCCTGCGCTGGGACGTGCCAGGGACGTATCCTGTTCAGCCGCCAGCAGAGATTTGGATAAAAATAACCGCAGCCCCAGCGAGAAGGCTCCTCTTACATTAGACAAGAAACGGGTCAGCTGTTGCCCTGGTGTCAGCTTGCCATCTTTTTTTTTTTTGTTTCTGCCATCTCCAATATGCAGACATCCCAGATTTCACCTCCCGCTTTGGTTTCTGAAGATTTAGTCACCAGTCTAAAACTATCTCCTGTTCACTTTTAAAAATGATTTATCCAAGATTTTCTGACCTGCATTGTAAACTTGTAACTTAGAATGGTTTAAAAGGGTCCTCATCCCCCCAAAATCTAGTTATACGTATGCATACATGTACATGCATATGTGTGTGTGTATTAATATATACATACACGTAATCGCTGGGGTGATTTATTATAATACAAATAATTTTCAGTAACTTTCCCTCTTACCTAACTTACTTTTCCTTTGAACAATTATAGTAGTTTCTCTTTAAAAAGTCTCATTCTAAAACATTGTTGAAAAAAATGAGTCAAGTTTTGACCTTTGGAACGATTTTCTTAGATAATTAACTTTTTAGAGACCTATTAGATATATGTCACTGGAGGGCTCATTCTGAAGATAAAACACGTAAAATCTGCCTTCAAGGAGCTTAAAGTCATACAGCCAAATACATGCAGAAAAATCAGCTAAAGACAATAGGCAGGCTGCAGATTTGTAACAGTAAAATAAAACGTAGAGGAATGAGTGAAACTGAAAGGAGACAAAACTTCTTAGAGTTGGGATTTAAATTGTGCCTTGGCTTTCCTCATTTCCCGCCTAAGTTATCAGCTTCTGTTTCAGATGATTCTTTTTCCATCTGGTTCTATTTTTGCTTTACACATAAGTGGGGCAGTCTGATCCGTTACTCAGTCTCCACTTCAAATTTACGCCTTACGTCTCTAGCCCTGAACTTAACTGAATTTTCCATAGGCATCTCAAGCTCAAAAATGTTCAAAACTGGACTCTGTCATACTTACTATTAAAAAGGCTACAACCATCCATTCACTTGTTTAACCTAGCCAGAAACTTAGGACCAAGGCCAGTTTAAGGGAGCTGAGAAGGACCTGCACTTGGTTTAATGTTCTGCCGTCCTGGGCTTCAGATTTAAACAGTGAGCCCCACATTTTCTTTTCCCCCTGGGCCCCACCAATTATATAGCCAGTCCTATTTGGGAATCATCTTCGACCCCTTTGTGCCCCATTCATATCCAAACAATCACGAGATCCTGACAGTTCTGCCTCTTAACACCTTTCCCCAGACTTCAGCTTCAAAGTCAAACCTCAGTCAGTACCTCATTGGGACTCTTAGAGAACTCTGCTGTTGATATCTTCATCTCTAGGCTCTTCAGTTCCAGTTCATCTCTTTTTGGAGTGATTTTACTACAATGCAAATCTGATTGTATAGGAAACCTATTTTAACTCTTCAGTAGTTCCCCTTTGCCTTCAGGATAAAGTCCATTCTTGTCATGGTATTTATGTTGCTTACTGGCCCCTAAGCACATCTCTCACTGTATTTCTTGCTTCATCCCTACACCTATCCTTCTCACCATCCACATAAAGTGACCAAAATTAGTTCTCCCAGAGATGGTTGCCTCTCAAAGTCTCCATGCTTCTTCCTCTGCCTAGAATGACCTTCTCAGCTCTTTTGCCTGGTTAACTCCTGTCCGTCCTTCAAGAGTTAACTCAACCTTCAGCTTTTCTTAGAAACTCTCCCTGATGCCCTTGCCTGCTAGGTGGAGATGCATTCCTCTTCTGTACCCTTTCCGTATTGTATGCATTGCTCCACTACAGCACTTGCCATGCTGTGTGAACTGTTAGTGACCTTGTCTGTCTACCTGGCTGGCCTGTAATTAAGCTCCTTGAGGGTGGACACTATGTTCATCCTGGTAGCTTGGAGCACCTGGCTTATAGTAACTATTCAATAAATGTTAAATGCATCAAGAGGAAGACAGTAATGTGCATGGTTTGGCAGAGAAGAGTAAAGACTACGTCTCAGGAGGGATGAATTTTGTCCTTTCTCTCTTTCATGTGGACCTATATTCAAACTTTGGCTAACACTTTTAAGTTGCCCATCTGTTAGGGCTGTCAGAAGCCTGACGTTCTTTTTTGGAACCTGACTACAAATTCAGTTAAGTCTTTTCTTAAAGTATCTTTTTAATCTGTCCTTTTTCATCCCACTTTAGGTCCTCTTACCACAATCCTCCATTACTACAACATCCCCAGCAGCCTACTTACTGGTACTCCTCTTTCTTCTCTCTCCTACAAATGCCCACACATTTAACATTCTGAATTTGTGCTCAAAAACCTCCAGTGACTCCCAATTAAATAGAACATAAAGACTAGAATTTGTACCCTGCTGTCCAAGAACCTTCACAACCTGGCCCTACTTTTCCAACTTCCTCTTCCCTGCCTTGCCATATCTGACCCATCTACTTCTCCCCATTTCCCTAACAATTCCAGGTCATCCTGTCTCTCCTCCCTTTGAACTCTGCAGTGTGTATTGCCTAGACTATTGATTTTGGCACCTGAACATACAGAGTGCTTTATTGCATTGTTAAAAAATAATGTTAACATGTACACAAATCGTATCTGTTAATACATAGAGGATAAGGACCCTTTCCTATAGTTCTTTTGTGTTCCTATCTATGGAATTAGTGTTTAAGCATAAAGTGCTTAATACATGCGTATTCAACAACTGAATTTTCTCAGAGCTCTAAGAAATAAGTAGGACAGTATCCATTTCTGCCCATTTCTTTTGTGCTCTTGATATTCAGGATTATTACCCAAAATGTCATTCAACCATAGTCTAGGTCAGAGGTTCTCAAATCATTTTGGTCTCAGGTTCTCTTTACACTCTTAAAAAACGGAGGATTCCAAAGAGCTTTGGTTTATGTGGATTATATTCATTGATATTTACTATAGAAGTTAAAACGGAGAAATTTTTAAAATACAGGGCTATACAAGCATACATTCCCTTGAGTGATGATGCCATCACGTTGGTCATGTAGCCTTTACATTCATGGGCCTAGGAGAGTAAAAACAGCAAACAGTATCTCAGTGTTATTTCGAAAATACAGCCCCCCAAGGGGTTTGTGGAACCCTCCCAGGACTCCCCACCCTGCATTTGAAAACTACTGATCTAGGGTAATGTGAGCTCTAGTCAGTGAAATTATAAGTAACAAACTGTGTCAGCCTTTCCAGTCTTATTTTCATATAAATGAAAATATATACCGTTGTCCCTCAATATCTGGGGGATTGGTCTCAGGACCCCCAAAGGATAGCCGAATCCATTGATGCTCAAGTCCCTTATATAAAGTGGTGTAGTTTTTGCATGTAACCTCTGCACATCCTCCTGTATACTTTAAATCCATCTGCAGATTACTTACAACACTGAACACAATGTAAACACTATGTAAACAATTGTTATACTGTATTGTTTAGGGAATAATGACAAGGAAAAAGTCTGTTGTACATGTTCTGTACAAATGCAACCATTCACTTTTTTTTTTTTTTTTTTTTTTTTGAGACGGAGTCTCGCTCTGTCGCCCAGGCTGGAGTGCACTGGTGCGATCTTGGCTCACTGCAACCTCCGCCCCTCTAGGTTTAAGCAATTCTCTGCCTCAGCCTCCGGAGTAGCTGGGATTACAGGTGCGTGCCACCATGCCCGGCTAATTTTTTTGTGTTTTTGGTAAAGACAGGGTTTCACCATCTTGGCCAGGCTGGTCTTGAACTCCTGACCTCGTGATCCACCCGCCTCAGCCTCCCAAAGTGCTGGGATTACAGGCGTGAGCCACCACGCCTGGCCCCAAATATTTTTGATCCACAGTGGTTAAATCCATGGATATGGATCCCACAGATATGGAGGGCCAGTTGTATACGTAAAAAAATTAATAAATTATTAATAAAAGCAGTTACTCACTATAGGATATGTATGACAACTCTGCTCAGAAACAAGCTGTATACTTTGACAGTGGGACTGTTGAAAGCAGAATGGAAAAATATCAGATAGTGACCTTGAAGTTTCTTCTGTACTTTCCTTCTAAGTACAGTTATGCCCTTACTTGGAACTGCAACTCAATGTGACTTGTAGTTTATTCATGGAAAATGTGTCTAACCAATTCAGCTTGCTATAGGTATGAATTTGCACCTAATAGATAAATGCACCAAAACGAGAGGGTATAGCTGTTCCATTATGTTGTATTTCATTTTTAGCAAAGTTCCAATGGTCCTGTAAAGAAGTCCATGCGTGAGAAGGCTGTTGAGAGAAGGAATGTCAATAAAGAGCACAACAGTAACTTTAAAGCTGGATACATTCCGATTGATGAAGATCGTCTCCACAAAACAGGGTTGAGAGGAAGAAAGGGCAATTTAGCCATCTGTGTGATTATCCTCTTGTTTATCCTGGCTGTCATCAATTTAATAGTGAGTATATCGTAAGAATACTCATTTTAGTTGCCATGGGGAATTTTTTATCTGCTTTATAGTGAAATCATAGACTCTATTTTCTCCTTTTCTTTACATGTCTTGTCTCTTACTGAATTTTAATGAATACTTTATAAAAAAAAACTAGTGTGCTAATATTTTCATATATTAATTTCATTTACAAAAAAATGTGCATGGGTTTATCCCTTTAATGGACTTAATTTTTAGCAAGGGTAGAATTGTGAGGCTCCCAGCTAGTTCAGTCGGTAGAACATGAGACTTTTAATAAGGATAGGATCAACTCAATAGAAGAGAACTTTGCCAAGATGATTTTATTGCTTTCACATCTCCTTAAAAATATAATCCTTTCTGTTTTCATTTAACTTTGCCTACATTTAATATTGCCTCCTCAGCTGGATTTTAAAATTTTAAACCCTTTGATGGCAGTAAAAAGTTATATTTTATAGTCCTAAGTCCCTTTTGTCAAAGGATGCAAGAATCTGGTAGGCTGATTCACACTAAAGTACTGAGGACCTGATAGGATGCCTTTTCCAAAGATATTTGCTTTTTTAATGAAGAAATCCTTTTAATCTGAAGTTGTGACTATCTGGGGTTAAATTTGAAACTCTGGCATGTGCATGTACATATATTTTCAGAAGGAATGATTATTTGTATACTTAAGACTGATCATGAACATAGTCTGCAACAGTTTTGAAGTGATTCTTTTTGTGTTATTTTCTACTTCTAATGCATGCAAGGCAGTCTTTTTGTATTTATGTATGTCCAAGGCACTTCTAATTCTTCACTCAAATCAGAAAGACCTCTTCCTATATATTTCATATTAGATATATAAATTTTTACTAGGAGCACAAATTCTGAATGGATTTTATTTTATAAATGTATTTTATTGGAGACTTCTGGTCAAGATGGCAGCATAAAGGCATTTTTATCTTCTTCTCTAAAAAGCTCATTCCAAAGTAACAATGTCAAGAAACAGAAATATCTTTGAAGAAAGTGGGAAGCAAATGAAATCCTAAACCATAATAAATGAAGACACAAAGTAGGAGGAACAATGGCAGATAACTTATCAGAGAGGAGAATCTGCTTGTTGGGGAGGGGATGTTGGTGGAAGTACCTTGTAGAACCCTAAAAAGCCTTGGGAATTAGAAGTTCCAGTACCTTGAAAAGCAGAAGTGAGGCAAGAACTGAAAACAGAGAAGTCATTTGAAAATCTGTATAAGAAGCAGTGAGATCCCTAGGCCTCCTCTCCCTTCCAGCCAGCAGTTAGACAGCTACCCCTCCTAATGTCATACAAAACTAGTGTGTCTCTGGACACACTGGACCAGAGAGGATTCTATCTGCCTGAGGATACTGGAGAGTAGGGGTTGGGTTTCCATACTGAAACAGGAAAGTCTGGGTCCTGAGACTCCCTTTCCCACGCTCTCTTTTCCTCATCCTCCACCTCGAGCTCCCTGGCCGCCAGGCAAGAGACAGAAGAGCCTTCTCTGGGATTCCTGATGCATGTAGAAAAAAGATCTGAAGATACTGTCATTTGGCAAGTCCCGGTGAAAAAGCCATCTAATTTCCCTCTTGTGACACCTGTCAGTCACAAGCCCTACCCCTCAAATAATTTTCTATGAATTCATCACTAAGTATGAATACTGAGCCAGGGATCAATAGACTTTTGAGGAAAGTGCCAAGAATTGAAAAATGATGGAGACGAAAACTCCTAAACCATGGAAAAAATAGAAACTCATGGAATAGAGAAAATGCCACAAAAACTACCAAAAAAAAAAACAAACCCTGAATTCAGTATTTTCAGAGAAATAAGAATATACTGCATCAATGAAACAAGAATAACATGCCATTTAAAAGGCGCAAGCCAGGCATAGTGGCTCATGCCTGATAAAGTGAGACCCTGTCTCTACCAAAAAAAAAAAAAAAAAAGGAACAATTAAGAACTCATAGATATGCGCGTGCACGCACACACGTGCGCGTGCACACACACACACACAGAGATGAATGGGTGGGTGGGTAGATGGATAGATAGGTAGGTAGGTAGGTAGGTAGATAGATAGACAGATAGAAGATATTAGAAGATAAAAAAAACTCTTCCAGAAATTTCAACAAAATTAATCAACTCAGGAGCTCTAACATGCTATTAATAGGAGTTTCAGAAAGAGCACAGAAAACACTGGGGGGAAAATGATCAAATACATAAATCAAGAAAATTTCCTAGAACAGATTGAAAACTACCATACTGGGTCCAGCGTAATGCATAAAAAGACACAACAAGGCCATTATGAAATTTAAGAAAACCAGTAATAAAGAAAAGATCCTAATATCTTCCAGCGGGGGCAAAAAAACAGGTTATGTGTAAAGAATACAAAATCAGAATGGAATAGGACCTCCCAAAAGCAGCATTGGGACCTGGAAGGCAATAAAGCAATGACTTTCAAAATTCAGAAAGAAAATAATTTTCCATCTAGAATTGTATACTTAGCCAGTCTAGCAATCAAATATGAAGCATTATAAGGACACATTTTTGCCATGCACACTTCCCAAAAAATTTTACTTCTCATACATTGCTTAGAAGCCACTGGAGGATGTGCTCTACCAAAAGAAAGATGAGGATACAGGAAACTGGGTGTCCATCACAAGAGAAAGACAAAAGGAAGTTCAGCATAAAAGTAAGGGAAAGTTTATGATTACAGCTGTGCAGGGGGCCCATACAGACCAGTCCAGTCCACACAGACCAAACCAGAAAGATAGAGGTTCCAGAAAGATTTCCCGAGAGAGAAAAATAGAACTAATACATTATCTGAGAGGCTCAGACCTACAGAAAATTGTATTGAGAGATTTTACAGAAATATTGGAGGATTTGAGATTAATTAGATTTTTAAAGAAACTAAGGAAAACGAAGTATTAAACTCTGAGAGACAGGTACAGGAAAGAAACTGCCATTATAGGACATATTTGGTTTGGTAATGAACAATATTTACATGGTTGTAATACTGAAAATATGACCTCGGATTTAATTAAAACTTGAGATTGGAGCTGGAAAAGAAAAGAGATATAAATGAGCTAAATTTCTCATCTGCTAAAATAGAAAATTAATAGATAAAACCTAAATTATGATAAATGAAGAAATAACATATATTTAGAAGAAATATTTGTTAGATATTTTAGAAATATATGTTTAGAAGAAATACATATATTTAGAAATGAGGAGATAGATTCTAGATGAAATAGCTAAATTTGTTGAAAGTGGTTGTTCTTGGGAATGAGATGTGGAGAGGGTAGAAAAAATAAGAAACTATTCTTTTTAAATTATAGACCTTTAGCACATTTTGACTTTTAGCTATTTGCATGTAATACCTTAATAAAAATAAAATTCATTTTGTTTGTAAGTGGAAAATTAGTTGATATATTTACCTCACTGATTAAACATTTTAGGAGGTCTTTAACATTTTGGTGATAATATTTTCTATTTCTTTTCCAATTACATTAAATGTATGCGGCCTACCAACAGTGGACTTGTGTTCTTTTTCAGATAACACTTGTTATTTGGGCCGTGATTCGCATTGGACCAAATGGCTGTGATAGTATGGAGTTTCATGAAAGTGGCCTGCTTCGATTTAAGCAAGTATCTGACATGGGAGTGATCCATCCTCTTTATAAAAGCACAGTAGGAGGAAGGCGAAATGAAAATTTGGTCATCACTGGCAACAACCAGCCTGTAAGTTGCCACATTAACTGAAAGAAATGCGAACAGGAGAGGGGCATTAGAGAAAAATACTTTGCAAAAACCTAGAGTTGATTATTGGAAAGAGATATTTTCCCTTAGAAAAATTAGTATATTTATAATATATCTATAAATGTATGAATATAGTGAATAGTTTAACACATCCATAAATATTAATATTTAATAATACTATTGCTTTTATAATCTGTTAAAATTAGATGATTTCTTAATATTTGAGATTTTGTTCAATGGTAGC
The DNA here is from genome assembly GCF_028885655.2 of Pongo abelii. Taxonomy (NCBI): domain Eukaryota; kingdom Metazoa; phylum Chordata; class Mammalia; order Primates; family Hominidae; genus Pongo; species Pongo abelii. Next base: position 67,033,654 of record NC_071988.2, read on the forward strand.
ATTTCTATGACAGATGTAATTAGTATGAGAATACATAGGTTACTCTTTTCTCCTCCATATGAGGAAGCCATTAAGAAAGCACTTTCCCAGGTGAGAATACTCTGTAGTTTTGGGGGCTCTTGAAGAGAATATGCCAATCTAGTCAGTGGCATCCTATGCCAAGAGTTGAAAACATAGTTTTCAACTGAATAAAACCTGAAGGAGGTATTCTTACCACCACCCCTGCCTATCTTAGGCCTTGGGCCATGTTCCTCCATGACTCATGCATTTTTGCAGAGCTAATAAGCAAATAAATGTATAAGCCTTCATTCTAAAGAACTCTTCTTCCAAGTGGATGGAGGGAGGACAGACAGAGTTAAAAGTATTTGAAATTAGTCTATTATTGCGGTTTTTAAATTTCTGTAATTTTTGTAATTTTTAAAATATATTGTTCAGGAATTTTGTTTGCAGTCTTCTTTGAAAATATATTCACAATAAACTGTTTTTTTTGAAGATTGTTTTTCAGCAAGGGACAACAAAGCTCAGTGTAGAAAACAACAAAACTTCTATTACAAGTGACATCGGCATGCAGTTTTTTGACCCGAGGACTCAAAATATCTTATTCAGCACAGACTATGAAACTCATGAGTTTCATTTGCCAAGTGGAGTGAAAAGTTTGAATGTTCAAAAAGCATCTACTGAAAGGGTATGATTTATTGGCTTTGTTTTACTAATGGGAGAGAGTTATTCTCTAGAGTTATAAAGTGGGAGGAGAGTTATACTGTTTTAAAGTAGTATAAAAGAATATATTCAAGAACACTGGAAAGGATTAATTCTAGATTTGTCATTAACTAGCTTGTGTGATCATTATCAAGTCATCTTTATCTCAATTTCCACATCTCTAAAACATTAATAGAAACATTTGACTTTCATATCTCATGACTGAAACTTCTATTTCTCTATCTCTGATAACAATTCTCACATTAATTTAGAAACTCTTTTTAGTACTTGTTTTTTAAATTTTCAGATTACTAGCAATGCTACCAGTGATTTAAATATAAAAGTTGATGGGCGTGCTATTGTGCGTGGAAATGAAGGAGTATTCATTATGGGCAAAACCATTGAATTTCACATGGGTGGTAATATGGAGTTAAAGGCGGTGAGTATTCTTTTAAGAGCTTAAGAGAATTATTAGGTTCTTGGGTACATAAATCCATATGTGGAATAGTATACAATTATTGAAAATGATATAATTGTCTATTTTTTGACATGGAAAGATGTTCAAAGTGGGTTGTGAAGTAAAAGAAAGTTACAAAACAATTTGTGAAATACATTATTTTTATTTTTCAGAACATATGTATGTTTATAAAAACCTGGCAGGGTGTGCCAGAATGTCAACAATGTTTAGCTATGGATAGCAAGATAACAGATTATTTGTTTTATTTTTATTTCTACTAGCCTGTATTTTCTGTTTCTTTCTCTCTCTTTTTTTTTTTTTTTGTATAATGATCACTTGTATTGTTTTAGAAGGCAAAAAAAAAAAAACCTTCTAAAAGAGAATTCTGGAAGATCAAAGTAAATATTCATGCCTTGGAGTTGTTTTTAATTAAAGATTTTTCACATCCCTCCCTGAGTTTCATATGCAGTGATGTGAAAAAAACAATTAGCAAATTTATAAAATTACTTTATTTAGATATCTTTATTAAAAATGTATTTTTAATCTATTATTAATTGTAAAGGAAAAAGGTTTTTGTCTTTATCGTGGCTGTTGAAAGTGAATTTTCTTTGTGCTTAACAGATTATATCTGAACTTTAACAGGTATGGTGTTTCATGTGCCATAAGTCCAAAAACTTTTTAATGGCTCACAATTCTGGTCAAAGTATACTTATTCAAAATGCCTTTGGGTACCTGCAATATGCTATTTAATTAAAGCGAATTAAATTTGTCTTACCAAGTATTACATGACAAAAGTGAACTTAAATGTAGGGACTTATCATTCTTTCTTATTTAAAAAATTTCAATTTCATAGTTCTTGGGAAAAATACTTTTTAAAAGTAGTTGTTTTACTTTTATAAGCAGTTTTTCCCCCAGAACACATAATCCCATCTCTAAATAATAAAGATGGACATAAAATGTAATTCTTGCCAGAAACTCAGTTGCCTACCGAGTTAATTTGTATATATATTGTGGTGTAAGAAGCCATTCTTCTAAGAACACTGTTGAAGAATAGCCACGGTACAACTGCTGTTCTCAGCAGTAGAAAGTCACAGAAGCAAGAGATTTGTTTAGAGACCATTAGGAACTTACCAAACCTTTTATTTTTTTCTACCTGCCACTTCTTGTCCCATTCTACCTTGTAGTTAGTATGACAAATATTTAAATACTTTGTAATATACATATACACATATCAGTTTCTCTCCTGTTAAAGGAAAATAACCTAGTATTAAAAAGATAACTAGCTTTATAACTTCGTTAATATCAGTGGTTGGTTCTAAAGTGTATAAGCCAATCATTAGAAATAATTTTATCAATTAAACTGCTTTTTTGAAAAAGCTGTTTAAGAAACAATTTAGGCCGGGCATGATGGCTTACGCCTGTAATCCCAGCACTTTAGGAAGCCAAGGCGGGTGGATCACGAGTTCAGGAATTCAAGACCAGCCTGGCCAACATGGCGAAACCCCATCTGTACTAAAAATACAAAAATTACCTGGGCGTGGTGGCGGGCGCCTGTAATCCCAGCTACCTGGGAGGCTGAGGCAGAAGAATCGCTTGAAACCAGGAGGCAGAGATTGCAGTGAGCCCAGATCGCATCACTGCACTCCAGCCTGGGAGACAGCAAAACTCTGTCTCAAAACAACAAAAAAAACAATTTAAAGAAAGTAAAATTAAATGACCACAAGATGGCAGCATTGGAACAAATTGGAAAACTAGTCACTTAAGAATTACTGTCTATTGCATATACTACCACTGCATAATCAGTTAACCATCTGCATTATTTATAACCAATTTTCTCTCTTTGCTTTAAATACCCTCTGTAAGCTGATGCCTCCCAAAGTTGGAATTTTGCTTTAACCTCTCCTCTGAACTAAGAGTCGCATATCTAGCTGCCTACTTAACATTATCCATTTTGATATCTGATAGGCATCTCAAATTTAACAGTTGAAAAGTTAGATTCTCCATCCCCACAAGCATGCATTTCTTTCAGTATTCCTGTACCATTAAATGACACCCATCAGTCCATAGCAAAGCCTTCTGGCTCTACCTTCAGAAGATACAGAGTCTCGCTGTTTCTCACCACCTCCGCCATCACCACCCTGGTGTAAACTGCCATCATTCCCTGTCTGGATGGTTGGAACAGCCTCCTGGCTGATCTTCTTACTTCCAAATATTCACTCCCATAGTCTGTTTTCTACCCAACAGCCAGAGTGGCCATTTTAAAAAGATCAAGTCATTTCTGTATTCAGAATCCTTCAAATGCTTCCTGTATAATTTGGAATAAAATCCAAAGTCTATTCCCTGCCTACATGTCTGATCCTCAGTTATTTCTTTGACTTATCTCCTACTGGTTGTTCCCCTCACCCTCCGTGCTTCTTCCACACTGGCCTCATAGCTGTCCCTGGAATCCAGGCACATCTTCACCTCGGGGCCTTTGCAGACACTGTTACCTCTGCTTGGAGTACCCTTCCCCAGTTACCTAGACAGCTTCCTCCCTCACTTCCTCTAGTTTCTGTTGGAATGTGACCTTATCAAACCACAGGTGGTCCTTCCTGAGCACCCTGTGTAAAACTCAGTCCCCACCTGCTCACTCTCTCTCTACTTATCCTGCTTTATTTCTCCTCATAGCATTTATCCCACCTGATGTCTTATGTGTTTTACTGTTCATTTTTTTTATGGTCTCCCCCTACCCCATTAAAACATCAACTCAATAAGAATTTGGGCTTTGCCTGTTTTACTTTCTGTTGTATTCCCCAGCACCTAGAATAGTGTCTGGCATATAGCAGGCACTCAGTAATTATTTGTTGAGTGAATGAAAAGAAGAAAGGAGGAAAGGGAGAAAGCAAGAGAGGCCTAAGAGTCCCTAAAAAGAAGGATTTTAAGGAACTACAATAAGAGAATGTTTCTGGAACAGTGGGCATGAAGAACCTCCAGACTAGAATGCCTGGTCTTTAAATTATATGGTTTGAATCTTCATTTGCAGTGTTGCAAAAACATTGGAAATCAAAATTAATTCCCTCTAGGAGGAAAAGTCTTTTTTTTTTTTTTTTTTTTTTTTGAGACAGTGTCTTGCTCAGTCGCCCAGGCTGGAGTGCAGTGGCGTGATCTCTGCTCACTGCAAGCTCCACCTCCCGGCTTCACGCCATTCTCCTGCCTCAGCCTCCCGAGTAGCTGGGACTACAGGTGCCAGCCACCATGTCCAGCTAAGTTTTTGTATTTTTAGTAGAGACGAGGCTTTCACCATGTTAGCCAGGATGGTCTCGATCTCTTGACTTCGTGATCCGCCCACCTCGGCCTCCCAAAGTGCTGGGATTACAGGCATGAGCCACTGTGCCCGGCCAGGAAAAGTCTTTTTGTACTCATGATCACAAACTTATCAATCAGTACCTTTGTTATAGTTCTCTTAGGACTTACAAATGAAAATGATCTGAAACTTTATCAACATCAATTTTATTATGCACTTAGGAATTCTGATGTAATTTTAACTAATAATAGAGAAATTATGTTGCAGATTTATTTACATATGTCATGGATATATGAAGTGAAGAAGTCACTCGTTGAATCCTGATATTTTGTTTTTTATTGTTGCTGTTGTTGTTTTGTTTGTGACTTTACTCTTATTGCTTGCTTTTCTCGTTGATATTTCAGTAAGTTTTGTTAACTGACTTTGTTCTGTACCCACTCATGGAGGTAAATAAATCATATTACTATTCTCCTAATAGGAAAACAGTATCATCCTAAATGGATCTGTGATGGTCAGCACCACCCGCCTACCCAGTTCCTCCAGTGGAGACCAGTTGGGTAGTGGTGACTGGGTACGCTACAAGCTCTGCATGTGTGCTGATGGGACGCTCTTCAAGGTGCAAGTAACCAGCCAGAACATGGGCTGCCAAATCTCAGACAACCCCTGTGGAAACACTCATTAAAAGAACCCCAGAGGTCACCAACATGTTTATATCTTGACTTTTTTATGCATGCAAATCATTGTTTTTACAAAGTTTGTGATAACTCGTAATTATTTTAATGGCAGAGCACTGCTGTATCTGTTTTATGGTCTACATAGTTAAAATCTTCTCAGAGAGCCTAAATTCTAATACATTTTATTAATTTACACTAATTTCATATTTACTGTTCCCTAAAATAATTATGAGAAGCAAATAAAATCAAAATTCATATTTAAATAAGTGTTTTTAAAATTCTACTATCCCTTTTCTAAAGGTTAAAGGGCTGAAGCAGCTGTTTAGACTCACTGTAAGTAAACTTTGGTAACTCTAATGGGGATAGACCCACTTAAGATATTTAAAAGGTACGGCATCAGTGTTTCATGCTCTGCCTTTTACCTTCTAAAAGGAAAGATGCAGATTTCTAGTGCATTAAGCCTGAGCCATATTCTCACATGCAAGTGAAGTCATTAAAGAACTGTACATATGTGAGATAGAAACAATGGTTCCTTAGTTTTGCACTAGGAAGAAAATATTTTGTAAGAGAATGTTTATTTGAAATAATGATAACTATCAGTTGTTCACAATGTGGTAGAAATTAAAACACCATCTCAGCTTTAACTTTTAAATAATAATGATAACTATCTTTATTGAACGTCTTCTACATCCTAGGCATTGTCCTAGGCATTGCATGTTTATATCCCCAATTCTCACCACAACCCTGCAAATAGGTGGTATTATCCAAGTTTTACTCATTAAGAAACTGAAGATAGAGAAGTTAAGAAACTTGCCCAACATCACATAGTAAGTAGCAGAGTTGGGATTGGAATTCAGGCATAATTCAAACCTGGATGTACTTGATTCCAAATGCCATGTTGTTTTCACTATCTGCACTGACTTTTTAATTATTTAAAACTCTACAAAGATGAACAAAGGTTAATTTAAACTTACCTAAGAAGATGAGAATCAAACAAAACAGATATGCTTATTCTAGTTAAAAAGAAAATAAATCTCACGTCAGACCCAGAAAGGACCAATCACTGTCCGATTGTAAGCTATGTTGGGCCAATTCCAAAATATTATACGATGGAGAGGTCAAATTTACCTACTTGTGAGTTACCTCAGTTTCCCAGCAATGGACCTTGGCACACTGGAGTAACAATACGTAACAGAGTTGCCAAGATATTTATACCCCCAGCACTCGGGGCAACACAGTGGAAAGTGGGGAGGCCATAGACCCAAACAAGTTCTTTGGGCCATGCATGGCCTGGTAAGTACACCATGCCTTGAAAATAAGTCCAGAAGCACTGGACTAAAGAGTGCTAATGCAGGAAATAATACACATAATTTTTAGGTAGGGATAATAATTTATCTCTGCTCCTAATATTACTATCCCATTGAAATTATTTATAACCCTCAAGCTGGTTGATTTTTAATGTATTTGATTGGAAAAGAACTCTCTGGTATTATTAAGACTCACACAGAATCAGGGACAGGACCCCCAAAGGAGTTTGCTGTAAAATAGGCTGTAGAGATGTGGCATGGGCCCAACCCTGCATTCAAGTGTAACAGCATTCTGTCAGGGTCACTTTGAATTGTGCACATAAGAAAACCAATACAAAAAACAATTTGTATTCAATATTGTCACATTTCTGTGGTAGAAAAATCAAATACCTTAGAGATTATGAAGTCATTAAATTCTACTGAAATTGGATTGACTTACTGACACTGAGCGCTGTTTTTAAATGAAAAGAATGAGATTTATAACCTCTTGAGTGTTATTGCAGTGATATTTGAACTCATTTGAATTTATTCAATATCATTTAATATCTGAATTATATTCAGAAAAAAATGCCGAAATTTTTATTCAGATGGTCTGTAAATTAAATTGCATATTCATTACTTGTCTGCTCTATTTAGATTTATTTTAAAAGTTTAAGTAAATATTTTTATAAAAACCAGAAAACACTATATTACAAAATATTATTTATTAAATGTAGTTCATGAAATAATCTATTTTTACTCTTTTTTGGGAAATACTTGTGTTTTTGATACATCTCCATGAAGTGCTTTTGACATGAGAGGCTATTTTGATGTTTTTATACAACTGAAGGTTAACAGCCATAGCATTTTATGATACTTTACAGGTAGTCCTGGCTTTTTCCCTGAAACGTAGGCTTGGAAAATCTATTAGAAAGCAGAACGGGGCAAACTCTCCATTTTACTTATGACTTTTTTAATTTTTAATTTTTAATTTTTTTATTTATTTTTTTGAGACAGAGTCTCGCTCTGTCACCAGGCTGGAGTACAGTGGCACAATCTCAGCTCTTGGCTCACTGCAACCTCTGCCTCCCGGGTTCAAGCGATTCTCCTGCCTCAGCCTCCCGAGTACCTGGGACTACGGGCATGTGCCACAATGCCCGGCTAATTTTTGTATTTTTAGTAGAGACGGGGTTTCACCATGTTGGCCAGGCTGGTCTCGATCTCTTGACCTCGTGATCCGCCTGCCTCGGCCTCCCAAAGTGCTGGGATTACAGGTGTGAGCCACCACGCCTGGCCGGCTTATTTTTATCCGCAGTAAATCTTCAACAACTCATTGTCTCCACCAGATGGTATTTTTCTGTAAATGAAATGCTGACTTCGCCTCTTCCTGCTGTGTGCTCATCCCTGCACTGAGCACAGATATGACAAGCAGTAGCCGTGGGGGAGGTGGGTGACAAAGACGGGACCCCGGGAGGGGGTGCAGGTACATGCTAGTTTCAATGACCACAGTATTCTAGAGGTGGGTTGCAATGACAAGGGGGGCAAATGAAATCAATGCAAGATTTCTTAATAATGGGCATACAGAAAAATGTAAAACAACACAAAACAGGGACTGCTGATAATATTTTAAAATATACTTATTTGTCTTCTTTTTGCGTTGTGAAAAAAACAAAATAAATTTTGTGTGATAATTTTGATGATGAAAGGTGGAAATTCTACCTAGATTTGAATGAGTGTTTTTTTAAGGGAATGAGAATGTCATGGTGCTAAACTTGACAAATAAGAGATCATTGAAATGCTGAAAATTTTAGCAGTCTTCTTAAAAGTATTGAGGGGGCAAAAATTACCAATTACGCTATACAAAAATAAGCCTATAAATGTGTTTCACATTGCTAACTTGAGTTTCAGTTGATTCAGTTTGTAATAACTAGTAATGAGCTTCTGTTTACAATAAAAATTATGTAAATTGTTTGCTGTTAATTTTTTAATGGTTACATATTAACTGTTTTCTACTTAGTCATGCAAACGTGATGAATTTAAATATGGCTTGAGAATGGGACACTGTCGGTATTTGTGTAATCTCTCTGGACTCCTAGAACTCAAAGTTCGGAAGTTGTACATTCCCAGTTTTGAATGCCCTCCTCTCTGTGCATTGCAGAAGGCCTCTCTCCAGTGGTGCTTCCCTGGTGTCCTAGGGGAAAGTGCACACTGTCACCATGGCAGGAGGCCAAAGCCGGAGATGAAAGGGTGAGAGCTGGCCACTGGCAGCCTTGATGGCAGGATGGGTGGAGCCTCAAAGGTTCAGGTCTTAAATCCCTACCTGGCTTGATCCAGATATATCCACCCATTTGAAAACCACTTAGGATACGAAGGTATGTCTTAGAGGCAATATTACTTTCCAGGTCTTGTCCTTACCCGAAATAGCCTCTGTTGCTTTTTTCCTTCAGTTTTGCCACCCTTTCTTTTATGTATAAATGAACTCTACATTGCCTTTCTATAATACTTTGTTTTTTTCTGCTGCCTTCTTCCTATCTTTCACTTGCTGACACACAAATGTACACACCCAGTATTTCTAACTGCTTCCTCATAGTTCAGCTTGACTATGTCCATTTTGAAATTTACATTTTGCCTAATTGTTTCCAGTTTCCTAAGCAACTTTTTCTGGAGTTCTCAGTGGTTCCTTACCTAATACATATAAATTTATAAATAGTATAATTTTTAACAAATTAATACCTTTCACTTTAAGATATAAGATTGTCCTTGTCTAGCTGTTTTGAACTGAAACCTAACATGTATAAATCTCCTCAGCTTAAAAAGAACCAGGGCAATTTTAATTCATGTCCCCTTAAGAAAAAGTATTTTTCAACCATGTCTTTCTCTTCAACACTACAAAGTAATGTACCTGTGAATGGTGACTGTATTTTTTTGTTGCTGATTTTGTTACATTAGCTTGGTGCACCATTGTATATATAATCTCAGCTTTGAATGTAGAAAAAATATCTTTCTTCCTGGGCAAATCAATTCAATTTCCAGTATTGCACAAGAAGCACACTAAAAATAAATCACTCCTCCATGCTGTAGGCCACCTTTGCTGTTCATGGCCATGTGTACCTGAATTTAAATGCCTTGAAAATATGGGAGGATTGACCTTGTATGAAACAAAAGTTTTAAAGTTACATTGTAAATTTCATTCACTTCACTCCATGCATTCATTTACACACAAACAACATAACCCAGTGACAGACTGCAGACTATTAAAAATGTAAAACATTGGATAGCTAGCTAGCTAGATAGATGATAGATAATGTTCCTTTTTTTGGGAGTTCAGAAGAGATACAAAGCAAAACAATAGCAACGCTGAATGTTACTAATGTGTATCAATTCCTTCAGTGTTTACTGAAAGATTTCTGTAAAAATAAAGACAAATATGGAGGCTAAAGCCGGAAAAATGACCAGGCCATAGGATGTGAGATGAGTCTGGAAGGATACACAAGACTGTGGCTGGCTGGGTGTGGCGGCTCACGCCTGTAATCCCAGCACTTTGGGAGGCCAAGGTGGGCGGATCACCTGAGGTCAGGAGTTCGAGACCAGCCTGACCAACATGGAGAAACCTCATCTCTACTAAAAATACAAATTAGTGAGAGTGGTGGCACATGCCTGTAATACCAGCTACTCGGGAGGCTGAGGCAGGAGAATTGCTTGAACCCGGGAGGCGGAGGTTGTGGTGAGCTGACATGGCGCTCTTGCACTCCAGCCTGGGCAACAAGAGCGAAACTCCATCTTAAGACTGTGGCTAAGAAGAAAAGGTATTGAACTTGGAACTGGGAATGAACTGAAAGTTAATTTCAGTATGCGATATGCATAGATCATTCTTTGCACAAGCCACATCTTGTAGTGGCTCCACATGAACTTATCAAGCTAGGGCATAAGTTTACCTAGATAACACAGGCTTTGAATACCAACCTAAGGGATTTGGACTATAGGCAATAAGGAGCCCTTTGAGGATTTCAAATGAAGGAATAATATAGGAAATACGTTATTGTAGGAAAATAATCCTATGGAGTCGCCTAGGATGGATCACAAAGAAGGAAAGTCAAGAGGCAGAGGCAAGAAAATCAGTTAAGCCATTTTAGTATTTCAGACTGCAGTGATTAAAACTAAACTGAGTGCCATTACAACAGAAAGGAAGGGACAATTTCTTGGAAACTCATATACTCAATAATGTGATTATTTGTACACACGGTGGCTTTTAAGTGGAATTTAGTTTAAAACAAATCACAAAAATTACCCATTTTAAACTTATTTTTGTGATACATTCAGCCATTGTAATTTGTACACACTTCTTTTTAAAAACTTTCATTTTGTTCTCCAAAATTTTCGGTACGAAAGATACTCAATGTTTCTATATCGTATTACATCTTCATGGCTCGGAGCCAGAACATGTATTTGATAACACATTATGTTGTATGTATCTAAATGATTTCATAATGATTTGAAAAGTCACAAAAGCCACACAGCAAAACTTGTATTTCTTCTAGTCATGAAAAGTAAGAGCCTCTTTTGTGAGTTGAACTTTTTACTCATAGAGTTATGGAGGGTCATGGTTTAGTGTAACTGGTTGTCATTTATGTAATAAACCACATGGTTGATTACGATGTTGTATATAAGCATAATAGACTTTGCTCTGTATTAATGGCCTGCAAGGAAACAGGGAAGTCTTTAATCTTGGTAAGGTTTCATTTATCCCAAAGCACACTGCGGAGTGAAAAATACTGGAAAAGTGGATGCAGAGGTGAGGCCTAAGTGAATATGTATTTTCTGAAAAATCGGGAGTCCTTTCTTTAAAATGTGACATAAATGTAATTTTATACTACGGCTATTTCATTTTGGTAGCTACATTTTCATGCCCCGGTAAGAAATCAAACATTCGCTTAAATTGGCAACCAAGACAAGATAACTTTCGTAAATCTTAAATTGAAAATTAAATTTTCTGCTTATTGCTGTTAGTTTTTATATATTATTGTGAGTAAGTCAATTCATTTTCCTTTTTCCAGGCATTATGAAAAACCTCTATTTCAGAGTCATTACCATAGTTATAGGTCTTTATTTTACTGGAATAATGACAAATGCATCAAGAAAAAGCAATATTTTATTCAATTCTGAATGCCAATGGAATGAATATGTTCTGACAAATTGTTCTTTTACTGGAAAGCGTGATATACCTGTGGACATATCACAGACAGCAGCCACTGTGGATGTAAGTTTCAATTTCTTTAGAGTTCTCTTACAGTCTCACACGAAAAAAGAAGAGTGGAAAATAAAACATCTGGACCTCAGTAACAATCTCATATCAAAAATAACCTTAAGACCTTTTGCATATTTACATGCTTTGGAAGTGTTAAACCTCAGCAACAATGCCATCCACTCCCTCTCATTGAATCTACTCAGTCCTAAGTCCTCATGGGTGAAACGCCACAGAAGCAGCTTCAGAAATAGGTTCCCATTGCTGAAGGTGCTCATTCTTCAAAGAAATAGACTCAGTGACACTCCCAAGGGTGAGTACAATTTTAACTAGACAGAAAAACAATGCTTACGTGGAGTTGTTTCATGTTCATAAGAATTCCACATTTGTTTTCAGGTTCAAGGAGACAGCTGAAAGTAAAGCAATTTGATCAGAGCACATATAATAATGTTTCTTAGTAGCATTAGAAGTTATAGTGTGTGGAATTTACAGCTAATGAAATTTAGTCTCCCATTAGTATATCTGACATTAATGTTATGTGCAGTTATCGAGACACTAGGAAGTATTTAAGTGCTAAATAATAATGAGTGATTCTAAGTTACCTACTTTGATTATCATGTGTTTGTTAATATAGAAAAGCACTGAGCAATAACTAGTTCAAATACATTTAATATGTAATGCAATTCAAATTAAGTGTTGCCATATTCATAACATTTTTATTCTTTGAGTACATTTTGCCTCAGTCTATCTAGTTGTCCTCCAAACGTACAGCAGAAGTATCCTAATATTATATATTGGTATGTAAACCTTCTGATTATCAAGTCAAAATCAGAATTCCTTATCCTAGTTTCTAACAGGGTACTCCAAGTAGCCTCCAATTATCATAAATTCTCATCTGACATTCAATAGTCTACATGTTGGAGTTCCTTAACGGATACACCAATGTTTTCTTTGGAAAATATATCAAGTTCATAAAGCAAAACTTCCTTTGCCCTTTTTATATTCCAGAGTGCTAGACAATTAATTTCCTTTCCTTGTTTGTTTTCAGGCTTGTTCACTCTTTGCTAAGCACCTACTTTATATAAGACATTATGCAAAAAAAGTATAAGGTTATTGTTCTCCTTCTCCATTCCAAATTGTGCATACTTGGTTTTTCTTATTATCCAGTTCTGACATTTCATGTTTTTATTTTCATGCTCTTTCTCCAGCTTTGTTTTAAGCATCATTTTGGCAATAATAGCCTAGCAGGTATAGGAATTATTACAGTCACCATGTCAGCAGAATTGTTCAAGAAGGGTGGGAGTCTTATCTCCCTGACCTTCTCCATAAAAGTAGTGTGCCATATTTTCAGTGTAAATGAATTGCATTTTATTTTATTTTTATTGTATTTTTATTACAAGAAGAATACCTGTTACTTATAGAACATTCAACAACTGAAGAAAAATTTAAAGGGAAAAATTAAAGTCATTCATGTTATATATATTCTTCAAGTTTATTATTTATGCCTATTTGTACCTTTTTCTTTCAAAATTGTATCATACTGTCCATATTTCTAATTTGTATTTTCATATCATAGAATATTTTAATATCTTTATATAATTAAGCAATCTCACAAATATTTCAAATAGTTGGTTTTTATATATGCATATATCATAATTGGTTTAATCAAGCACTAGGTTATTTCCGGGTTTTGTTTTTTGATGGACGTCATTATAGCTACATATATCCATATAATATAACAAAATTTTTTAACCGGTATGGTAGATGTGATCTCCATCCACAAACTCAAGTGTACTAGAGATATAACCTTCTATTGTCTGTAGTAACATAATTTCCGATTCTGAGCCCCCATTAGGGGGGAGTCGTAGGGATACTTAACATCAGTCTTTCATCAGCTTTCCTCTGCCTTTGCCTAGATTTGTACCCAGCTTGAGAATCGTGTACTCTAACAAGGCATCGAATCATATACTCTAACAAGGCATCGAGGTGTGAGCATTCCTTACCCCTGCTACCCAGAGAATATTTCTTTTCAGCCTCTTCAGTTTGGAGAAAATTTCTTCTCCTATTTTTTTTTTCTTCAAAACCCTCTGTCTGGAAATCACTTTCTTCTAAAGGTTTAGGGTTTTGGAAAACAAAAGCCAGAAAGACTTGTAGACTCAGCTACTTTCTGCCTTGCCATATGCCTTCCCTGGGACAATGAATGTGGAGCCTACTTTCTGTGTGAATAGAGAGAAAGAGCAAGAGGAAAATATAGCGAGGTAAGAGATTAACATGTCAAAATATTACCCCACCACAAGAGTAAATAGGGAAGTGCTGAGTTTCTCTCCTTAAGGCAGATGAATTCCCCTGAGCTAACTGGGGGTTAGGACTAATACAGTTCCACTTAAAGACCAAATATCCCTATAAATGCAGATACAGATCCATCTTCTTTTTTTGAGTTAAGCTTTTGCCTCCCAAAAGATCAAGAAAAATGTTCAACTTGAAGAGGAGGGGGAAAAAAGAAGTGAAGTGAGCAAATTCTATATCTGAAATTCTATTAAAATTCTAGCAAATAAAGCCATAGAGAGATGAATGAAAAGGATAGACGTTGGAAGTTCAGTGCAAGGCATGAATCTGATTGGATATAATTCAGAGTCCTTTTATCCATAGTATTTTGTGATTTAAATTATTTTCCCATAATCATCATATTAGTTTTCAGTAGGTTGAGTCTCCTCTAACAACTTTTCCTATCTTATGATTCTGTGACTATGGCTGGGTTGCTCTGACTTTGAAATCTCATTTTGAGGGGAACTGCTGGTGAGAGAGATGCTGCCTAAGGCATGCCCTATTTTTGGCCTGTTTCTTTGTTCTTCAGTTCTTCACTCTAAGTCTATTTATAGGTGACATCTGGATAATATAAGATTTACTCATTGGATCATTGTAAGGATTAAATGAAAAAATGTATCTCAAAGACCTAACTTAACATGGTATTTGGCATAATAAACTGTCACAATTTAAATATATGAAAACTACTTCAGAATCTTGTCTGAAGATTTACCTTGCAAATACTAGTTTTTATTATTCTCTTGGCATAAATTGAGAATAACAGTATATTTAGAAACAAATAATTAATTTTTGTCTAAATCTCAAGTTTTTTTTTGTTTTTTATTTTTTGAGACAGAGTTTCACTCTTGTTGCCCATGCTGGAGAGCAATGGCACGATCTTGGCTCCCCGCAACCTCCGCCTCCCAGGTTCAAGCGATTCTTCTGCCTCAGCCTTCCAGGTAGCTGGGTTTACAGGCATGTGCCACCACGCCTGGCTAATTTTGTATTTTTAGTAGAGACAGGGCTCCTCCATGTTGGTCAGGCTGGTCTCGAACTCCTGATCTCAGGTGATCTGCAGGCCTCAGCCTCCCAAAGTGCTGGGATTAGAGGCCTGAGCCACCATGCCCGGCCTCAAGTTATTTTTTAAAATGTTCAACAACTATTGCAGTATTAGCCCACTATAATTCATGAGCAGATAATTATTTGTGTCTGACTATATAGGCACTTGCATTCATCTAAAATAATAATAAATTGGATCTCAGAAAGCAACAATCAAGCAACCTTTGTAACTATGTACCACATATTTTAAAATGGGGACTGTTTCTAGAACCAATGAAAAGTTGCTTTCACTCAGGAAAGCCCATTTGTGTAAGGGTGAGATATCACACGAACTAACCCTGTCTTCAGAGTCAGTTGTGGTGTCACCAATAAGCTTCATGTTGGGAAAATGCCCAAAAGAGGTGCTGGCCAATGCAATTTATAAAACAGAAGCCAGCCGTGAATTTAATTTCAATGATGCTTCTACCTTCCTCCCATATTTTTTGGAATACAGCATTAATAATTGAAAAACTAGTTTAAAAACATGAGAACAATGGGATCAGTCTCTGGTTAATCTGTCCTACCTTCATCAAGCAGTATTTTTGGAGTGCTCACAGAGTAACTGGAAATGTAGCAGGAACATCTTGTTGGGATTCCAGTTAGGTTGATAGACCAAATGCAGCAGCCTCACATTAACCAACTAAGTTCTAGAACCTAAGAGATAAATGTGTTAGAAATAAGATGAAATAATACCTAACATTTGAATCTGGGGGAATTAAAAAAAAATACAGTGTATTATAAAAAATTAAAGTATATTGTGTTCCTTTATTCATAGAAAATTAAAGATTTCATCCTGATTGCTACTGGATTATGGAATTATCAATAAGCAATGTACTCAAAACTAATTCAGGTTCTAAAGAAACAAAGAGTATATAAGACACTAAACTAAGAAGGCAAGGCCTTTGGCTCACCTACATAATTTGACCACAATAAGATCTGACCTAATGAGTCAAATATCTTACCCAGGACCATTCTAGACTCTATTCCAATTCTTATTGCTCTTTGGACTAAAAGCCATAATCCCTGAATATTGTTTTATGTTATCAGGTTATCACACTTGGGAGAGCACTTAAGAAGTTCATAGTACAGAGGGAGTATTTACTAAGCGTAATGTCTGAGTATCCTTTCTGTGGCCTTTTTTTCTGAGAGACAGGTCATTTCTTGGAAATAATAAAACTGCCTCTGGCCACTTAAATGCAAAGGCTAATAAAATTCCTGCCTACTGTGGCCTTTGTAATCTTTAGAAAGCAGTTCAATAAATATTTCCGTTTCCACAGAGTACCTCTATATTTTCCTCCCAGCATTCAACTCTCCTCTCTTGAAGTATAAAATGTAATGCTGATGTCCAAGCCCCAGCCGTGAATGCACCATACAGCCTCTTTTCACTCATTTGACTACCCTCTGAACATTGGCTCACCAAGCAAAAATATTAAAAGAACACATTTTCCCATTGAGAAGTGCAGTCAAGTACCATGCAAGAGTTTTCTTAAATTTCCCAACTCCATCCTGAGAGACCCTAAACAAACCAGGTTATCTGTAAGGACCAAACCAGTTCCCTTAAAAAAATAAAATCTTAATTATCTAAAATTGAAAGTAAAGGAAAAGTTTTCATCCAGGAGGTGTAAACTGAACTTCCTGGTCTTTATTCTCATCTCTATTAGAAGTTTACCTTCCTCTTGGAAAATCTCAGCTTGAAATTATGAGGGGAGTTAAATAAGAGGATTCTCTAATAACTGCATTCAAAATCAAAATCACCCTCTTCCCACATGCTTGGGTATGTTCGGGTCCCATTCTTTTTATTTACTCCTTTTTTTTTTTTTCTTTTTTTAGATGGAGTCTCACTCTTGTCACCCAGACTGGAGTGCAGTGGCATGATCTCAGCTCACTACAACCTCCACCTCCCGGGTTCAAGAGATTCTCCTGCCTTAGCCTTCCATGTAGCTGGGATTACAGGTGCCTGCCACCACACCCAGCTAATTTTTTTGTATTTTTAGTAAAGATGGGATTTCACCATGTTGGCCAGGCTGGTTTTGAACTCCTGACCTCAAGTGATCCGCCTGTCTCAGCCTCCCAAAGTGCTGGGATTACAGGCATCAGCCACCGTTCTCAGCCTATTTACTTATAATTCTTTTACACATCTTATATTACACTATTTACTTGTTTATTGACCTTAAACAAGTCACTTAACCTAAAAAAGTGACCTTAAACAAGTCACTTAACCTGAGAATAATTATCTGTGTAGGGTAGGTGTAAGGTTTAGAGACAGTGTGTATCAAGACTTTAACACATAGAGTGATGATACATGTAAAACATCTCTCATAGTGCCTGACACACAGCAGGTGTTCAGAAGCATTAGTTCCCCTTTAGTGCCACTTGATCGTCCCGAGTCTTTAATTCTATATTTCCCACCCTGGTCTTTGCTATAATGGTAACTTCCTTGATTTCAGGCACAATAGATAATTAAAGGGGATTCTCATTCTCTGTCTTCAGATGTTTAGAGTATTCACCAACAGTCTTGGTGCCTCTGTTCATATTTATATAGGTCTGCATAATGTTGGAAGCCTCTGCTCTTCCTTTTTCAGAGCACTTTCTGATCTGTCCTCTGACTCTCTGAACCACACTGACTCATGAAACCATCACCACTATCAAGATAATTAAAACAAAAAAAGAAACAAAAAGTATATAAGACACTAAACTAAGAAGGCAGGGCCTTTGGCTCACCTACATAATTTGACCACGATAAGATCTGACCTAATGAATCAAATATCTTACCCAGGACCATTCTAGACTCTATTCCAATTCTTATTGCTCTTTGCACTAAAAGCCATAATCCCTGAACATTGTTTTATGTTATCAGGTTATCATACTTGGGAGAGCACTTAAGAAGTTCATAGTACAGAGGGAGTATTTACTAAGTGTAATGTCTGTTACCCCAGAAGCTTCCTCATCCCCCTTTGTAATCTGTCTTTTCCACCCATCCCTTCTCCCCAACCCAGGAAACTGCTGATCTCCTTTCTCTTTCGTTATAGATTCACTTGCATTTCTATACTTTTATATAAAAGGAATCATACAATATGTACTTTTATTTTTGGTCTAACGTCTTTTTTCAGCATAATTATTTTGAGACTTATCCATGTCGTTGTATATATTAAAAGTTCATTCCTACTAAAAACAGAATTACAATTCGACCTAGCAAGCCCATTAGTGGGTGTATATGCAAAGGAAAAATAAATCATTCTACAAAAAAGACACATGCACTCATATGTTCATCACAGCACCAATCACAATAGCAATTACATGGAATCAACCTAGGTGCCCATCAACAGTGGATTGGATAAAGAAAACGTGGTACATATACATCATGGTCTCCTACACAGCTCTAAAAAAGAATGAAATCATGTCCTTTGTAGCAACTTGGATGTAGCTGCAGGCCATTATCCTAAGCAAAGTAATGAAGGAACAGAAAGCCAAGTACCACATATTCTCGCTTATAAGTGGGAACTAAATCTTGGGTTCAAACTGACATAAAGATGGGAACAATAGACACTGGGGACCACTAGAAGGAGGAGGAGTGTGGGAGGAGGGAGACTAAAGCTGAAAAACTACCTATTGGGTACTATGCTCACTACCTGGGTGATGGGATCATTTGTACTGCAAACCCTCAACATCAGGCAATATACCTGTGTAACAAACCTGCACATGTACTCTCAAATAAAAGTTGACATTATTTTAAAAAATAAGACAAAAAGAAAAAATTTTGTGAACTGTGGGGAAAGGTTCATTCCTTTTCATTGCTGTGTAGAATTCCATCATGTGGATTCATTTATCTGTTGATGGACACTTAGGTTGTCTTTTTGGCTATTAAAAATAAAGCTGCTAGATCTTTCATAAATGCTCTATGCCAGGTTGATGAAATTCTCTCTATTCCCAGTTTGCCCAGGACCTTTTCTGGATCCACTGAGAGATCATAAGGGTTTCTTTTTTAGTCTGTTAATTTGGAGAATTGTGTAGATTTTCTAATATTAAATCAACTTTGCATTCGTGGGATGAATTCCATTTTGTCGTGATTTATTATCTTTTTGATATATTTTGGATTCAATTTGCTAAAATTTTAAGAAATTTTACACCTATGTTCATGAGGAATATTGGGTTATCATTTTCTTTTGCTATATTGTTGATGTCTAGTTTTGGTATTAGAGTAATGTGGGCCTCATAAAATGAATTGGGAGATATTTATTCCTCTTCCATGTTCTGGAAGTGTTTGTTTAGAATTGGCTTTGTTTCTTCCATAAATGTTTCATAGAATTCCCCAGTGAAGGTATCTGAACAGGAGTTTTTTCATGGGAAGGTATTTAATTACAAGTTTACTTTCATTAGTAGATGCAGGGTTATTCACATTATCTATTGCTTTTTGAGTGAGTATTGGTAGTTTATTAGCATAAAGCTGTTCACAATGTTTCATTATCCTTTTAGTATCTATAGACTCTGTAGTAATGCCACCTATCTTATTATTGATACTGATAATTTATATCTTCTTTTTTCTGATCAGCCTGGCTAGAAATCTTTTTAAATCAATTTTATTGTTGTTAAAGAACCAGCTCTTGGTTTTATTGATTTTTCTCTATTATTTTTACATTTTCTACTTTATTTCTTCTCTGGTCTTTATGATTTCCTTTCTTCTGCTTACTTACAATTTAATTCATTCTTGCAAGTTTCTTAAAGGGGAAGCTGAAGTCAATGACTTGAGGCATTTCTTCTTTAATAAACATTTAGTGCAACTTAATAATAAATTAGTAATTTCCCTCTAAAAATGGCTTTCGCTACATCCCACAAATTTTGATATGTGATGTTTTCATTTTTAGTTGAGTCAAAATACTTTATTTCTATTTTGATTTTTCTTTGTCCCATGGGTTATTTAGAAGTGTGTTATGAATATCCAATAATCTATGGATATCCTAGAATTCTAGCTTTGGGGTTTCCAATATATATCTTAAGATCACCGTCTATTTTTATTTGGTGTTATACTACTTGCCTGTAACGTAAGAACCTTACAATGGTGTTCTCCCATTTTTTCCCCTCTTCTGTCCTTTGTGCAAGTATTGTCCTACATTTTACCCCTATATATGTTATAATTTCCACAATATGTTTTTACTATCTTTGCTTCACAATGTTGCTTTTAAAGAGATTTAAATATAAGAAAAAATATTTAACCTACATAAATTTCTGGAGCTCTTTGTTCCTTACTTATATCCAAACTTCTATCTGGTTTCATTTTTTCTTCTAAAGGACTTCCTTGAACATTTTTTCTACTCTGGGTCTACTCCTGATGAATGCTTTCAAATCTTTATTGAAAAGGTCTTTATTTGCCTTTGTTTTTCAAATATATTTTTACTCAATAAGGAATTCTAGGCTGACCTTTTTAAAGATTTTCAGTTTGTTTAAATGTTGCTCCATTATTTTGAATTTGCGTTGTTTTAAGAAATCTGCTCTCATCCATATCTTTATTCTTTTTATAGTGTTCCTGACATACACTCAATTTAAATTTTTGGCAATCAAATGTATTAATATTTTCCTTTATAATTTCTTTTTTTAATCTTAAAAAAACAGCTTTCCCCATGTGCAACTACACCAATCTTTTATTTATATGTGCCTTAACTCCATGGATGGCAAAATTGTCAGGGAAGATTTTTCAGGCATATTATACTTCTGATCCAACTGGAATTTACTTTGTTGTGTGGAGATTAGAATAATGTCTGCAGCAGATCTCTGGAATTTACCTAGGTCAAATTATTTAATCAGGAGCTCTTTTTCTGAAAATTTGATCTCAGAGCATCTCATCCCCACCAGTCAGGGCCAGCTAGATATCATGACCTGGATTTTCTGCAGACCAGAGTTGGGAAGCCATCTAGCCTATCAAACAGCTTCTGTCCTCATTTTCATCCTAGCATCAGCCCATTCACAAGATAGTGTCAGTACTTACAAAACTTAATCCAGCGTAATTCACACACAGTCACCTGAGGCTAGTAAAACTCCTGCCAGATCTCACTAAACAACTTTGATTCTATAAATTAAAAAAAAAAATTGGCAGTCAAGTGCTCTAACCCTACTCTAATATAGTTAGTTGTTATTCCTCAAGGACTCGTCCCTATTATCTTGAAAGTTACACATGGGTCCCAGTCTGTTCCACAAGGCTGTCATTCAGATCAGCAGGCCACCAGGCCATGTTATTTTAATGACACTAGCAGAAACCAAGAAAGCAAGCCCTGCCACATAAGCATGTTTCAGATCTTTGCTCACACCACCTCTGCTGCCATTCCTTTGGCCAAAGCAAATTACATGGCCAAACTCAACTCAGTGGGATGGGGAAGTGTATTCTGCCCACAAGACAGTGAATATTTGATGAACAATCATCCAAACTAATGGACCTGGCTTCCACTGGACTCCAAAAGCTTGAAGATCATAGTAATCAAAGACATATCTCAATTCCAGCTATGAGAAACAATTTTTAAGGAATGTAACAAGCATGGAGGCCTTAAGTGATTTTCTTTGGCTCACATCAAAAGTCACAAACAGGGCTGGGAGCAGTGGTTCACACCTGTAATCCCAACACTTTGGGAGGCCAAGGTGGGAGGATTGCTTGAGGCCAGAAGTTTGAGACCAGCCTGGGCAACATGGTGAGATTCTATCTCTGCAAAAAATTAAAAGAAAAAAAAAATAGCCAGACA
The DNA here is from genome assembly GCF_028885655.2 of Pongo abelii. Classification (NCBI taxonomy): domain Eukaryota; kingdom Metazoa; phylum Chordata; class Mammalia; order Primates; family Hominidae; genus Pongo; species Pongo abelii. Next base: position 67,055,422 of record NC_071988.2, read on the forward strand.
TAGTGGCACACACCTGTAGTCCAAGCTACTCTGAAGGCTGAGGCAAGAGAATCACTTGAGCCTAGGAGTTCGAGGTTACAGTGAGCTATGATTGTGCCATTGCATTTCAGCCTGGTGACAGAGCAAGATCCTGTCTCAAAACAAAACAAAACAAAAAGTCACAAATAAAGGTGGAATAAACCTCAGTCTCTTAAGTTCCTCTCCAGCACTCTAGTACTCCGTGACACAAGCAGATTAACTAAGCAACCCCCAATACATCTGGCAATTTCATTATGTGCCATGGCCCAGACCACCCTTTTGTGGTTTTGAGGGAGGGTTGTTTTTATTTGTTTTTAGTTAATAAAAGATGGGCATGGTTAAAGGGTAATGATTAAGAGATCTAGGTTTTGATTCCAGCTCCACCTACCATGGTGTTGTTGGGCAAGTTCTTAACTTTGCTGAACTTAGTTCTTTTTCATTTGTAAAATGTTGATAACTCCTCAGGCTTTTTGAAGATTAAAAAGAGATGTCTGTGAAATGCTTAGAGCATAAAGAGTACACAATTAGGCGCTTAAAAATAATTTCTTCTGTCACTTTAAAGCTAGGCATGATCACTCCCTCCACTTAGCTCCTAGGGCACTTACTCAATTCAATTAAGCACTGAGATATTTTAGGAATCATGAGTTCACATCCTTATATAGGCCAGGCAGGTATCATGAAAATGTTAAGAAAGCTGTAGCTTCTTTCATATTGGTGTCTTATTTTGCATTTTTTCTGACAGACCCATATTAAAAGATGTAGGAATATGCTTCTATGCACAAAGAAACATTTTCTCCAGAGGTTATGTTCAAAATATTTAACAACTGGCCTTCAGCCTGGGCTCCACAGTTGGATGCCTCCTGGCTGTAGTGCTGGAGCCAGGTGCTGCTGGACCGGGGGAAGGGAGAAAATAGACTGAAGTAAGTGCTCAGGGCAGCAGGGCAGTGCACAGGGACTTGTGCAATGGTCATTTCCAAACCAATATGAAAATATTTTTTAGCAGAATAAGCTGACTATAAGCCTTAGTTCTCTCCCATTTAAAAAAAAAAAAAAGAAGTCTTGGCCTATCCTTTGTTTTCCTGTTTTTTGTTGTTGTTGTTGTTTGTTTGTTTGAGACAGAGTCTCACTCTGTTGCCCCAGCTGGAGTACAGTGGCATGGATCTCGGCTTACTGCAACCTCTGCCTCCCGGGCTCAAGCACCACCACACTGCTAATTTTTGTATTTTTAGTAGAGACAGGGTTTTACCACGTTGCCCAGGCTGGTCTTGAACTCCTGACCTCAAATGAGTCACCCACCTCGGCTTCGAAAGTGCTGGGATTACAGGCATCGGCTACTGTGCCCAGCCTGTTTTCTTGTTTTTGATAGAGACATGAGTACAAAGAAATGATAGTCTTCTATAAGCTCATGCCCCCATTGACAGCAGGCAGCCTTCATTCAGCTCCAGCCAAATGTCATCTTTTGCCAATTAGAACTTCCAGTTTTCTTAAGAGAAGCCAGAAATGCAAATTTTTATTGAATTTTTAATGTCAGTGCAATGATTTTTAAATCACTATGCAGGCCAAACATGGTGGCCTCTGGCCTACTGAGTATATACTATATTCTACCAAGCACTGCAAAAATTCAAAGATGTGAATTCTGCCCTGAAGGGACTTGATCATCTGATAGACATGCAAACAAACAAATAAAAATTAATTTTATGGTTGGATGATCTGTGTGATGAACTACTCTGTATAACTAGTAACTTTACCTTGAGTTTATGTCTTATCATTGGACCATATTAAACTCTTTAAAGAGTAAAGATTCTATGCTGTCCATACTTGTCCTCAGCACCGACTGCCTTGCCCATAATGTTTTGATTGATTCGTCGTCCTGATGATCTCTTGCTTAGCGTGTATACAATTAAATGAACATATGACAACCTTGATGGTGCAGCCATTTCAATTAAGTCATCTCCCTGTATAATCAGTCTTACAATAAGTACCTTGCAGACAGTAGGCAAGGAAAAAAGCCTCCTGTAATTGAACCAACCTGATCTTCTTATGTTGATTAAAGAAACAGGCTACATGCAAGAACAGAGCAGAAGGAAATGTAAAAATGCAGGCACTTCCTTCTGAGACCCATATGGGAAATGAAATTTGAGAGACAGCTATGATTGGCACCTCCTTCTCAACCTTTACTTATTTTCAGTGCCAAATGGACCTCCTGGTTACTCTCTGAAATCAAGTGAAATACAAAGGCAGAGACCAAAATTCAATTTGATTATTTTCCTGGAAAACAAAATCTAGCTATAGCTTACTACGTTTGGAAAACACAAGAATGCCTAGGAAATAGTCATAATGTCAACAATAAGTAGCTATAAGAAAGGACATGGCTACAAAATAGAATAAGACAGCCGGGTGTGGCAGCTTATGCCTGTAATCCCAGCACTTTGGGAGGCCAAGGCGGTGGATCACTTGAGGTCAGGAGTTCGAGACCAACCTGACCAACATGGTGAAACCCCGTCTCTACTAAAAATACAAAAAAAGAAATTAGCCTGGCATGGTGGCAGGCGCCTGTAATCCCAGCCACTCGGGAGGCTGAGGCAGGAGAATCACTCGAACCCAGGAGGTGGAAGTTGCAATGAGTGGGGATTGTGCCACTGCACTCCAGCCTGGGTGACAGAGCGAGACTCTGTCTCAGAAAAAAAAAATAGAATAAGAAAAATCTTAAAACTGGAAGAATTCGTCCATGTAGATAAAGCATCAAAACAATTTTTTTCCTCTATTGTTTAGCAAGATTATTTAGTTTTACTGTATAGTTCAATCAAATAAATATTTATCATGTCTTTCAATCAAAGTTATATTTTTAACTGATTCTCTTATTTTGAAAGTAGTACATGCTCATTGAAAGAAAGAATTCAAAAGTGTTCAAAACAACGTTTCTTTTCTTATCCCTCTTCACTTCCCTCAACCATCCTAGTCCTAACTCTAACTGTTAGTAGTTTAGTTTATCTCCTGCCAGACCTTTTCCTGTTCACTCAAAATCTATGTATATGTTTGCATATGGCTCTTTTTCCCAAGGACATTGGACTTTATACTATTCTGCACTTAACTTTTTTCTTCCAGTTCAGTCAGTTTATATGTTGATCTGTCTCATTCTCCTTTGAGACCACCTATTATTTCATAGTATTAATATACCATACTTTGTTTAACAATACCTCAATTGAGAACTCTTAATGTTGTCTCCAATTTTTCACCATTACAAACAGTGCTGCAGTAACTTTTACCAGTTTAGATTTTAACTTACTTTTTCATTTTAACAGGACTGTGGAAACTGAAGTCATTGCAGAGTTTGGATCTGTCATTCAATGGGATATTGCAAATAGGGTGGTCTGATTTTCACAACTGCCTGCAACTGGAGAATCTCTGTTTAAAGAGCAACAAGATATTCAAAATTCACCCACAAGCCTTCAAGGACCTCAAAAAATTACAGGTTCTAAAATCATTTTTATAATATTTGAATAAGGAAGACACACGGGCAATTACATTAGAAGCGTATTTCTATTGAAGAGTTTCTTCATGTTCAGTAGTACTGGCTATTAATCAAAAACAGTCTATTTTAAGATCCCCTAAAAGAGCTGAAGTCTCTTTCTTGCCTCAAAAATCAAAGGCCACAATAAGGGACATGAATTTTACTCCAACATAATACTCAACAGCAAGAATTGACACATTATTTTTCTAAATCAAATTATATCCAACTCCAAGATTCCACTTACCAGTTGGCAAGTAATTAAATCTTAGTGATTAGTGAGGCTGTCTCCCTAAGCTACAAGATTGGTCAAAGGTCCCAGGGGTCTTATGCAATATGGAACGCTTGGGGAGGCCCTGCTAAACCTCCCTGGCTGATGCTAAGATGTCAACGACCCTGGACTAGATGGGCCTCTGAAACCCAGTGACTCTGTTGCTTCCATTTCAAAATTGGACACAAAACAATAAAAATGATAATGATATTTCCATACTTGTATAGCACATGTGCTACAGTCAGTTCTAAACGTCCAACCCCTATTGGGGAGATTTATGTCACATTTTGGCCCCATAGTTCCTGTCTCTGGCGCATTGCAGTTAATCTCCCAAGGTGCCAATTATACTATTGTAAGGGTAAGGAACTCCTGAAGCCCTGTTCCAGGTCTGGCAGCTTCAGCCCCTTCTTCTCCAAGCACTTTTCTCCACATCCTTCCCTTTGGGAGAATGTTGTAAAATCTCCTCTCAGTGATCTTTTAGCAACACTGGAGTGGCCTGCAGTGTAGCACTACTAGATGGTTTGGAAGAGTCTTCAGTCCCCCATCTCCATAACCTCCACGACAACTCCCATTCTTTGTATAGGTCAGCACCATTCAATAGAAACACAGAATGTGAGCCGCACATGCAATTTTAAATGTTCCAGTAGCTACAGTGAAAAAGTTAAAATAAGCAAGTGAATTTCATCTTAGTGGTAAGTGTTATTTACCCAATATTATCTTTGACACGTCATCAATATAGAAATTATTAATGAGATATTTTATATCCCCTTTTCATAGTAAGTCTTCAAAACCTGGTGGATATTTTGCACTTACCACACATCCCAATTTGGACCACCCGTTTTAATTGCTCGATAGCCACATGTAAGCTCTTTGAGGACATACATGATATCTGTTTTGTTTTCCAGTGCTTAGCATATGCCTGGTACCTGATACATATGTTTAAATACTTGTTAAATGAATAAGTGGCTCATGGACATGGATAAGTGTATTAGTCATCTATTGGTGTGGCTATCATATTAAGCAATGTCAACATAGAAAACTGAGGTTTTCCCAGTGTTCTGCAAAGTGCTATTCAGGCATAGCTGCAAGATAAGCCTCCAACTCCCCACTTCCAACCAGAATGGCTCCTGGAGTCCCTCTTCTACAGAAGGGAGACTAGTGAAGCAGTGATGGGGAGTGTGGCCTTGAGCCAGCTGCCTGTGCTTAAACCCAGCCTTGGCCACTTTCCAGCCACACTGTCTTAGGCAAGTTACAAAATCTCTCTGTGTCTCACTTTTCTCTTCTGAAAAATGAAGATAATTTAGTTTCTCTCAGAGTTTTGTGAGAATTAAGTGCTTAGAATACAGTAAGTACTTTATAAATGTAGTCTGTGTATAGAAATTTTAAAGTGGCCACTGTCCCCTGCTCTTTTAACATAGAAATCTGATTCTGCCACTTCTTGGTTAAAACACTTCTAAGATTTAACTGCAAGGAACTGACCCCTGTCTGCCTCTCCAGCCTCCTTTCAAGCCTCTTCCCTGGCTCCCTGCACTCCTGCCTCTGTTTTCACCTCAAGTCCTCCCCACTTGCTCATCCTTTGCCTGGAACCGACTTCTGTTAATCCTGTCAGTTTTGCTAAAATATTATTTCCTCAAGGAGGCCTTCCTTGGGCCTCCAGATTAAATTAATTCCCCTTTATAAACACTTATAACATGCTATACATTTCCGTTTCCTCTCATTGCACTTATCCCAGCTGAAATTACTTAGTTTTAGGTATGATTAGTTGTTAATGCCTGTGTCCTCAAACCCTTCTACCCTATGGTAAGCTCTTTGAGGACATACATCATATCTGTTTTCTTTTCCAGTGCTTAGCATATGTCTGGTACCTAACACATATTTTAAAATACTTATCGAATAAACAAAGGAATGAATACATGGGTGATGGACATAGATAGGAGTATTAGTTATCTATTGCGGCATAATACATTACTACAAACTTACCAGCTTAAAACCACACACATAGATTATCTCACAATTTCTATGAGACAGGAATCCAGGCCTGGCTTACCTGGGGACTCCTCTTAAGGCTCTCTCAAGAGGCTGCAATCAAAGTGTTGGCAAAGGCTGGAGTCTAACCTAAAAGCCCAGCTAGAAAAGGATTCACTTCCAAGTTCATGTGGCCGTCAGCAGGATTCAGTTCCTTGTGGGCTGCTGGAATAAGGGCTCAGTTTCTTGCTGGTTGTTGGCCAAAGCCTGCCTTCAGTTCTGTGCCATGTCATGTGGGCCTCTCCATAGGGCTGTTCACAACGTGGCAGCTTGCTTCAGAGCCATCGAGGAAGAAAGTCTGCTAGCAAGAACATTATAATTCTTTGTAATGTCACCATGGAAGTGGCATTCCATTGTTTTCCATAGTCTGTTGGTTAGAAACAAATCACTGGTCCTGCCTGCACCCAAGGGAAGGAGAGTACTCAAGGGCCTGATCACCAAGGAGGCAGGATCACTGGAGACCATACTAGAGTCTATCTGCTACAGTAGTCATGAGGACAGATGAAAAGGTCCACTTAACTTGGTAGTTAATGGGTAGTATATTGTATACTCCTTGTATATGTAATTTGCCCTTCATCTGTTGTATTTCCTGTGCATTTTTATTGTGCTCTATGAGTCTTCTGCAGCTCACAGGTAATATATGTCACAGGCAGACTAAAAATCAACCTCGAGAATGTTTTATATACAGCTATAATTCTCAATGCACTGTAACTGCCCCAGAATCATACCATTTCTTCTCCTCTAATATCCCTTCTGCATGTTTGGCAATATCTCTAAAAACTGGTTTTGGAACATGATGAACATATTTGGTACCAAAAAAGCTGAATATCAAAATGGATGTTGTTTTCTTCTGGGCAATGAATTTGATACTTGCACTATTCTATGTGATTTCCCATGTGGAAATCTTTTCAGTAGTCAGATTTTTCAAAGCATACATTTATCACCATGCTTTGATGGGATGAAATAAGTTTCACTGACATTTCAAATTAGCATTTCTTTTCCTAATCTTATCCCATTCTTCTTAAATGCAGTGATTTGTGAAGCAATATTACATATGCTTCTCCCAACCTTTCCATAATGTATACCCCTTTCAAAATGCTGGTAGATGGGTATTTCTTTAGCCAAATTGGACCATTCTGTTTTACTCCTCTCTCAGAAATTGTTCCTCCCGAGTCATTTTATTAATTTCGTATCCTCCCTCCAGTTTTGCTTCTGGTTCCATGATTTGTAATATAATAAGACGCTAGGACAAAAAATAAATGTAGACATGCACTAAAAAGAAAATAATTATCTGAAAAACATCAGAATATTTCAATCTGTTGTCAAGCGATACATAAGAAAGCTACTGATCCTCACCAAGACCAGGCTAAAGCTAAGTATTTTTTCTTTCCAATCCCACAGTCTCTTACCTCCAATTTTTGGCAACCTTCTTTTGAGAGTCAACACTGCTTGGCTATTCATTAATGGAAAACTCACGCTTACTACCCAAGTTCACAAAAAAATTGTGATTCTGTATGTAATAGTCTTGTTTGTGACAATGTTTGATTATTTGCTTGAATAAGCCCTTCTTTAGGAATTTACATAACCCAAAATGTAAATGCTGATTTTTCCCGGGTGTCTATAAAACAATTGGCCTTGATAACATTCAGCCTTTCTAGATTATATTCATCATCCTCTTTTTTGAAAGCAAGGACTGTGTTTTCATTTTTATGATTCTCTCTTCTCCTAATAACCATGTGCCCCTCCCCAAACCTCATGAGCCAACCTGGTGCCTCTGCCCCAGGCCTCCTCAACCCAGCCCTTCCTTCACTCTAGTGCAGCAGGGGCTCAGGCTCCAAGAGGGTATGTTCTGCATTGGAAGGCACACAGCTGTGAAGCCAAATCAGATCTCAGCTCTACCATTTCATTCATTCCTTCCTTCCTTTCTATTGTTTACACAGCACCTGCTATGTACTAGGTGCTAGGGTCTATGTGGGATATACTGTGTGGCTTAACCCAGCTTTTTCCTCTGTAGAATAGGTGAAAATGAGGAAATTGTTGAGATCAGAGATCATGTATGTGAAGCACCCAGTAGCATGTCTGGGACCCAGCAGGGCTCTGCAAATGGCAGCTAAAGCTCCTCCTAACTGTGCTTTCCCTGCTATGTCATGCTCCTGTCGTGTCCAACATTTACAGATCCTGCTCTCTGTTTCTAGAGCCACTGGATCCTTCTTGTTCCCCTTTCCCCTTCATTTCTGATCAGACTAGAAAAATTACTCATACTGCATGTACTGAATAGCCATGGATATGGAGAAATGTACTACTACTCTTGAGATAATATTTGATTCAAAAGACCTCTCTTTGAGGTCAGGTGCATGCCTGTAATTCCAGCATTTTGGGAGGTCAAGGTCTGGGGAGGATTACTTGAGCCCAGGAATTTGAGTCCAATTAAGCAACATAGTGAGATTTCATCTCTACCAGAAAAATAAATAAATAAATAAGATTTCTGGTCAATCACAATTCTGTGTTCTGTGTCTTCATCATCCAGTATTTTCTGCTGCTTTCAAGATTGCAGTAGTTCTAGAAATTCTTGACCTGGTATCCAATTCTAGACCTTGATAACATGAGTATCTAGGTTTTATTTAACAGTAGAAATTACACTCAGGAAACAAGGAAGAGAAAATGATTAGGCATCAAATATAGGCATGATACTTAAAGCTTTCACATACAGTTAATGCTTCCAGCAACCCTGGGAGGGAGACTTATAGAAAGTAAACAATTTGTCAAGACTCATAAACTTTTTAGGGGTAGAACAGAGACTTAAAACCCCACTATTCCCTGACTTGTAAACCAGTGTTAAATCCATATTGCCTCCATAGAGACATAAACAGTATTTTTCTGTAACTCATTTATTTTATCTGTAAATGTCTTTATCCACAGACCATCCTAAACTTGTTTCTTCTCAAACAGGTCATAGACCTTAGCAACAATGCTCTGACTACCATCCTACCAATGATGATCATAGCTCTAGAATTTCCCCATCTAGTGGTTGACTTGGCTGATAATAACTGGCAGTGTGATGATAGTGTGGCAGTCTTTCAAAATTTTATTTCTGAATCCTGGAGGAAAAAGTGGAATGTCATTTGCAACAGGTCTATAGGTAAGTCAGTAATGTCTCTCTGAAAAGGCTCCATTTATACTGAAAAATGCACATAGACATTTTAGTCTCTTTTGAAAATAATGACAGTCCCCATGAAAGCAAAAGTACGATCCTATTAGTCAGTCTTGGGCTGTGTCATAGAAAAATCATTGGTGTCAAATAACTGTTTTCCTCAGTTCAGCAATTATTTTCTTCATGTGGTCAAAGAAACACAGTTCAACTCACTCAGCATCAATTGGATTTGGTCAAAAGGAGAAATTCCACTAGAAGCGAGTTTTGTTCTGGCACACCAAACTTTATTCTCAAGAACCATAGACAGGCTGTTGGCATTAGACAAGAATTAAAAATTGAATAAAATTTAATGTCACAGTTTTATCCAAATTCCTAACAAATAATCTATTAAAGAAAGAACTTTTAAAATTAGAAACATCATTATTTTAAATGTTTGCTAACACTCTAAAAGTGTGATCCTCTACATATGCAAAACACACACACATATTACAAAAGCATATTTTCCTTTAATTTGTTCCTTGCCCCTCTCCCAAAGTGCTGGAATATGTTACTGGGGCTGAACATTCTGGGAAGCTTTTTTCACTATTAACTACCTTGGCTAAATCTCAACCTCATCTAGAAAAAGAAAAAGTCCATGAAAAAAAATGAGTCATAGATTCTGTTCTATTCAGGACTGCCATTCAAGTACGAACATGGCCATGCCTACCAGGTTTAGAGGAAATTCATGAAGATCAGAGAGAAGTCTTAATGTCATCAGCTACATTTGTTTCACTCCACAACTGGCATTCTGAGGGTAGAGAGCAAAATGTAAGGAGCCAGTAAAGAAAACAGAATATTTTTGCTGTTTATTAACAGCACACAGAGTCGGTAAGATTATGGAGAAAGGAGAAGCCATGTACATGTGGCTGTCCCTCTAGTCTGGCTTCTTCCTCCCACAGGCAGCAGTGAGGCAGGAAGCCTAAGGCACATACAACCTCCAGGACCTCTGAGCAACAGACCTCAGCCTGATAGCCATGTGTAAATGCGTACAGCCATAAACATGCTGTTGGCATTAAACAAAAATGAATGAATGAATAAAATTTTTAAACTGCTTATCATCATGTAATGTACACTTTAACATATAGCTAGATAAGGACTGAGGAGGACTCACAGAAGCTTCTGAAACCACTAGAATCTGGAGCTGGAGCAGCGGCTCACACCTATAGTCCCAGCTGTTCAGGCTGAGGGAGGAGAATCGCTTGATGCCAGGAGTTTGAGACCAGCCTTGGCAACATAGTGACAACCCTTGTCTCTGTAAATAGGAAAATAAAAAAAAAGCAGCCCAGGCGTGGTGGCACACACCTGTAGTCCCAGCTACTCTAGAGGCTGAGGTGGGAGGATCGCTTGAGCCCAGGAGTCTGAGGCTTCAGTGAGTTATGATTGTGCCACTACACTCCAGGCTGGGTGTGCCTGGAATTCAAAATTCAAAAAAATTGAATTTTTTTCAATTCTGTAAAAAAGAAAAAAGAAAGACCCCTGGAATCTTATTTCAATGTTCGCTCAATGTGCATTTTTTTAATCCCACTTTCAGGCAGTGAGGAGGCCAACGGGGGTACTCCCCAGAGCAGGATTTCCAGGGAAACCCGCCTTCCTCCCATTCATCTGCATCGCATGAAAAGCCTCATAACGAGCAAAGCAGAGAGGCCCCAGGGAGGAAGGCACACGGGCGTTTCCACTCTGGGAAAGAAGGCAAAGGCCGGCTCTGGTTTCAGGAAGAAGCAGAGACGGCTGCCAAGGAGTGTTAGAAGCACCCGCGATGTGCAGGCTGCCGGCAGAAAAGAGGACGCTCCCCAGGACCTGGCTCTGGCGGTGTGCCTGTCAGTGTTCATCACATTCCTTGTCGCCTTCAGCCTGGGGGCTTTCACAAGGCCTTATGTTGACAGACTGTGGCAAAAAAAGTGCCAGAACAAAAGCCCTGGCCCGGACAACGCGTATTCAAACGAGGGCTTCTACGATGACACGGAAGCTGAGGGGCACACACCACACCCAGAGACCCATCTGCGCCAAGCATTTCCTCATCTAAGCCTCTACGAGAACCAGACCCCTTTCTGGGTGACACAGTCACACCCACACGCCACCGTAATTCCTGATAGAACTCTGGGAAGGAGCAGAAAGGATCCTGGCAGTCCGCAGCGCTCAGGACAGGGCGGGGACAACACCGAGGCAGAAAGTGGAAATGATGATGCAGTCTATTCCATTCTCCAGAGACATCCACATGCCGGTAACCGTGAACTAATGTCAGCAGTGCAGGACCACATCCATAGGAATGATGTTCTCAGAGAATGGACTTATGAAACTGTGGCCCAGGAAGAGCCTCTCAGTGCACATTCAGTGGGCGTCTCTTCTGTAGCTGGCACGTCTCACGCTGTCTCTGCCTCAAGCAGTTATGATTCCAATGAATTGGACCCGTCCCTCTCCGGAGAAATGACACCTTCCCTCTGTAAAATGCTAACACATGCAGAAGCACAGAGGACTGGAGATAGTAAGGAAAGAGGGGGCACTGAACAGTCACTTTGGGACTCGCAGATGGAATTTTCTAAGGAAAGGCAAGTGAGTTCGTCCATTGATTCGCTGAGCATACAGCAGCCAAGGCTCTCCGGGGCAAGGGCTGAGGAAGCGCTTTCAGCCCACTACAGCGAGGTGCCATACGGTGACCCCAGAGACACAGGCTCATCAGTCTTTCCTCCAAGATGGGACGGTGGCCTGGATGTCACTCCTGCTAACGAGGAACCAGTGCAGAAATCCACTCCTTCTGACACTTGCTATGAGTTGGAGAGTGACTGTGACTCTGATGAGGGATCTCTGTTCACTCTGAGCTCCATAAGTTCAGAGGGTGCAAGGAGCAAGACTGAAGAGGCAGTGCCTGACGAGGAGTCCCTGCAGGACGAGAGCTCAGGGGCAAGCAAGGACAATGTGACGGCCGCAGACAGCCTTGAGGACAATGTCACCTTCCAAACAATTCCAGGGAAATGCAAGAATCAGGAAGATCCCTTTGAAAAACCTCTCATTTCTGCTCCAGACTCTGGTGTGTCCAAGACTCATCTGGAAAATGCCTCTGACACTGATAGATCTGAGGGCCCGTCACCCTGGCCCGGGTCACCAGGGAATAGTCCCTTAGGGGATGAGTTTCTGGGCATGTTCACTTATGATTATGACACAGCTCTTCAATCCAAGGCAGCAGAATGGCATTGCTCACTTAGAGACTTAGAATTTTCAAATGTGGATGTTTTACAGCAAACACCACCATGTTCTGCTGAAGTTCCCTCAGATCCTGATAAGGCTGCCTTCCATGAAAGAGACTCAGACATTTTAAAATAAGAGTCTTTCATTAAGGAAATATTCACAGCTCTAAACAATATTCCTTTAAAGATCATGGCAGGGGAAAACTAAAGCCTTCACAACAAGATCCTGAAGGAGACAACATGAATTCCAACCAGGTGGACACTGATGCAAATGAGAGTTTTGTGGGCCCACTTGAGGACAATGATTCTAGAAGGGTTATAAGCTAAACACACTTGTTAATATCCTATGGGGATGAATCTGCTCTTGAGTGTGAAAGACAAAGAGGGGAATATTTTGAGATCATTCCAAGAACCATGCACCATTATTACAAGAGCTCCCAAACAAAACCAGTTCACTGAGAACACAGGAGCACTTCATCAATAGGTTGGGGTAAATATTCAGAAGAGAATCTGTTGCAGTTAGACAAAATGATTCTAACTTTCCTTCTCAAATACAGACCTGGAGCAATCTGATGGGATTTGGCTCTCTGAAAAGAACAGCTTTAGGATGACAAAGACAAGGATGTTCAACTTGATCATCAAAGAGAATTCAAATGACATTTTTTCATACATATTGAAGCACTTAAGTGAAAATGCTGGATAGATTTTAATGAATTCTGAACACACACTAGCACAACTTTTTGGAGGCTGATCGTGCACCTGCAAAATTGGAAAAATTCTGAGTAATTATAAATGTTTTTAAATAAGTTATGTTAAAAGAGAAGAGGGACCACTTTTTAGAACAAAGTGTAAATTAAAAATCAATTTTCAAGAAAAGAATTGCTTCCTGTAAAGAAAAAGACTCTCTGGCATATCCTTGCCTAGCCCTTCCTTGGCGTGACTCGCTACACTCTAGCCATCATGAGCTGTGTCCTTCTGTTCATGCTCTGCTTTGCAATATTTTCTCATCTTCCTTCCTGACATCCCCCCTCTGCTTGCCCTCTTAAAGACAGCACTCCTCAAGGGTTTTGGTTTGTTCCTAGTCTTTCTTTATGATTCCTTTCTCCTTGAACCCCACTGCCTCAGCAACCGGCTCTACACAGATATGCCAGATCTGCATGGCAAGCCCTACCTCCCTCCCAAGCTCCAGACTCGCATTCTCAACCCTAGTTGCTCAAATTCATATAGGTCATCTGAGCACCTAAAATTCATTGTTTTTTTTTTTTATAAAATAATAATAGACTCAAAGTTTCCCTATATTGCCCAGACTAGTCTTGAACTCTGGGGCTCAAGCAGTCTTCCTGCTTCAGCCTGTCAAAGTGCAGGGATTACAGGCATGAGCCACTGTGTCTGGCCAAATTCATCATTTTCTTTCACAGATATAATCTCTTATATTCCCTTTCTTGGTCAACAGTATCATAACATCCACCCAGTAAACCCAGTTAAAATATCTGACTTATCTGTCTCCTTCTTTTCATTTTCTATATCTGAGCAGCCTCTAAGCTCTGTGCAGTGGAAGTTCCTGAATGTCTATACAGGTGGACATTTAGGCCTGGCAATATGGAGGAGGGCTAGCCAATTTGTGTTAAACCATTGTTTGCATAGAAAGCACACTGTTTTTACTTACAGTGTATATTTATTTAGGGTAGACTAAGGTTGAATGTTTTGGGGTTCTGTGGAAGGGCCTTAAGAGCCCCCTAGTCCACCTGTTGGCATCATCACTAGTCCAACCGGATCTAACTCCTCAATAACTCTTAACTTTGTTACATCTGCTCTCAATCCCCAAATAAAGCACATCCCTTGTCTATTGCCTAGATTATTGTGACCTTTAGTACTTCTTCTTGACCTTCATTCACCCCTAAATCATCTTATATCCAACCCATCGTGCTCCTGCTCAAAAACTTTTGATGACTCCCCACTGCCTGTATAAAAACAAAATTCCATAATCTAGACACACTCTATCTTTCCATTTTCATCTCATCACATTGTCACTTGACTGCACATTCTACATTCTGGTTTACGTCATGTAACATCAATCATTTATTTATTTCAGCAAACCTTTTAATTCTGGGCCCCTTATCAATTTCTCCCCAATTGCTATTTTGAACTTTCACTGTCCTTGAATTTTCACTGAGAGTATTTAGGAAGAAGCTCCTCACTCACCTACTCCATAGCTGTAAACATTCTTATGTGCACACCTACCCTCATTCTTGTCCTCTCATGACCAAAGGTCATGGGTCCATTCATGTTTCTCTTGCATGCTCTTCCAATCTCCCCCTATCTAATGGATTCTTCTCACAGGATAAGCCTGCTCAAGTCCCTAAAAGAAAATGCCACCCTGCAGCTCCCTCAAAATGCCACCTTATTCTCTCATGGCTAGGTGCCTCAAAGTGATGGTCAGCAACTCGCCATGGCCTCTTCAGCACACTGCAGCCTGACTTTGGCTCACCTTTCTTTTAACCTGTGCCAGTAAATGTCACCAACAACCTCCAATTGCCACGTACAATGGACCCTTCGGTCTTCACCAAGGAAAACCTCTTCAGCATTCCCCAAAGCTTAGCTTAAGGAAGAAGTACAGGCTCCTATCTCTGACCACCGTTGACCACTCCCACCTTGAAACTCATTTTCAGTGGCTTTTGTGATACATCTCTGTAAAGATGAGGTCTCAGGAGTACACAGATGGCAAGAAATAGGGATGACTGAAGAGTTTAATGAAAGAATCATTTGTAAAGATCTAGGATTAAGGGAAACTAGCAAGGGAAGGTGACGGACCTATAGGCTAGCAACAGGGGACAGCCTTGACACCCTTAGGCCTGTAGAGATAAGGCAAGTTGCAACTGTGAGGTTGCCCAGCAGGAGCCCTGGTCTTTGGCAGACTATAGCCACTAACAATCCATTTACAGCAGAAAGAAGCCAGAAGATGATCGCCACTAACAATCCATTTACAGCAGAAAGAAGCCAGAAGATGATCACCCCAGCCTTTCTCTTCTTACTCTCCAATCTCCTGGCAGTGCCCCCAAGTGGCTGAACTCTTGAAGCCAGAGGACAAGAGAGGCAGTTGATGTGGTCCACAGCAATCAGCTTTCCAGGCCACAGAGCAGGATGGAGAAGGATAGTGGATTTGGAGGGGCAAACAGAATATCCAGTGCACACTTCCTCCTAATTTTTCTGGGTTTCTGTGATTCTTTCTTAGGCTCCTTTTCTGACCCCTCTTCCTATACTCACCTTGTAAATATGTGTGTTTCTCAGGGCTTGGTCTTTGGCCCTCTGATCTTTTCACTCAGTTCACTTTCTCCATGTAAACTATCAATCATCATGGCTTCAACCACTAGCTAAGGGCTGATATTTCCCCTTTCTATAACTCTTAGCTTTGAAATCTTTCTGGACCTTTACGTTCACAGCCAGTTGTCTATTAGCTATCTCCATGGGCACCTTAAGCTAAGTGTATACAAAATGAAACCCATCAGCTCTCCCTAACCCTACCCACTCACAGAATCTGATCATCTGTGTTCTCATCTCACTAGCTACCTGGCTGCTCCATCCAGAAATTTAAGAGTCATTCTTTTGATGTCTCTCTCCTCCTTTCCCTTATCTAACTCATTAGTCACTAACTACAGCCAATTCTAGCTCCTAAGTACCTTCCAAAAGTATCCCATCCTCTCTGTCCACATTGCCACAGCTTTTGCCTTGACACTCTGAGATCCATCTTAACAGTGCTTTCTGTATTTTCTGTATTAGTCATCATTCTCCAGAGAAACAGAATCAACAGGATACTACAGATAGAAAAATATTTATTATGAGGAATTGGCTCATATAATTATGGAGGCTGAGAGGTTCCACAATCTGTTGTCTATAAGATCAAGGCCCAGGAAAGCCAGTGGTAGAGTTCCGGTTACACCCAAAGACTTGAGAACTAGGAGAGCCAGTGTTGTGAGTTGCAGTGTGAGTCCAAATTTCTGAGAACCAGCAGTTCCAAGATGGCCGAATAGGAAGAGCTCCAGTCTACAGCTCCCAGCGTGAGCAATACAAAAGATGGGTGATTTCTGCATTTCCAACTGAGGTACCAGGTTCATCTCACTGGGGCTTGTCAGACGGTGGGTGCAGGACCGTGGGTGCAGCACACCGAGCATGAGCTGAAGCAGAGCGAGGCATCGCCTCACTGGGGAAGTGCAAGGGGGCAGGGAATTCTCTTTCATAGCCAACCAAAGCTGTGACAGATGACATCTGGAAAATCAGGTCACTCCCACCCTAATACTGTGCTTTTCCAATGGTCTTAGGAAACAGCACACCAGGAGATTATATCCCATGCCTGGCTCGGAGGGTCCCACGCCCATGGAGCCTCGCTCATTGCTAGCACAGCAGTCTGAGATCGAACTGCAAGGTGGCAGTGAGGCTGGGGAAGGGGTGCCCACCATTGCTGAGGCTTGAGTAGGTAAACAAAGCAGCCAGGAAGCTTGAACTGGGTGGAGCCCACCTCAGCTCAAGGAGGCCTGCCTGCCTCTGTAGACTCCACCTCTGGGGGCAGGGCATAGCCGAACAAAAGGCAGCAGAAACCACTGCAGACTGAAATGTCCCTGACTGACAGCTTTGAAGAGAGTAGTGGTTCTCCCAGCATGGAGTTTGAGATCTGAGACCGGATAGACTGCCTCCTCAAGTGGGTTCCTGACCCCTGAGCAGCCTCTATGGAGTGCACCCCCCAGTAGGGGCAGACTGACACCTCACACGGCCGGCTACCCCTCTGAGATGAAACCTCCAGAGGAATGATCAGACAGCAACATTTGCTGTTCTGCAGCCTCCGCTGCTGATACCCAGGCAAACAGGTTCTGGAGTGGACCTCTGGCAAACTCCAACAGACCTGCAGCTGAGGGTCCTGACTGTTAAAACGAAAACTAACAAACAGAAAGGATATCCACACCAAAACCCCATTCGTACATCCCCATCATCAAAGACCAAAGGTAGATAAAACCACAAAAATGGGAGAAAAAAAAAAACAGAACAGGAAAACTGAAAATTCTAAAAATCAGAGCACCTCTCCTCCTCCAAAGGAACACAGCTCCTCACCAGCAATGGAACAAAGCTGGACAGAGAATGACTTTGATGAGATGAGAGAAGAAGGCTTCAGACAATTCAACTTCTCCGAGCTAAAGGAGGAAGTTTGAACCCATCACAAAGAAGTTAAAAACCTTGTAAAAATATTAGACAAATGGCTAACTAGAAGAACCAATGCGGAGAAGTCCTTATATGACTTGATGGAGCTGAAAACCATGGCACGAGAACTATGTGATGAATACAGAAGCTTCAGTAGCTGATTCGATCAACTGGAAGAAAGGGTATCAGGGATTGAAGATCAAATGAATGAAATGAAGCAAGAAGAGAAGTTTAGAGAAAAAAGAATAAAAAGAAATGAACAAAGCCTCCAAGAAATATGAGACTATGTGAAAAGACCAAATCTACATCTAATTGGTGTATCTGAAAGTGACTGGGAGAATGGAACCAACTTGGAAAGCACTCTGCAGGATATTTTCCAGGAGAACTTCCCCAATCTAGCAAGGCAGGCCAACATTCAAATTCATGAAATGCAGAGAACTCCATAAAGATACTCCTCGAGAAGAGCAACTCCAAGACACATAATTGTCAGATTCACCAAATTTGAAATGAAGGAAAAAATGTTAAGGGCAGCCAGAGAGAAAGGTCAGGTTACCCACAAAGGGAAGCCCATCAGACTAACAGCTGATCTCTCGGCAGAAACTCTACAAGCCCGAAAAGAGTGGGGGCCAATATTCAACATTCTTAAAGAAAAGAATTTTCAACCCAGAATTTCATATCCAGCCAAACTAAGCTTCATAAGTGAAGGAGAAATAAAATCCTTTACAGACAAGCAAATGCTGAGAGATTTTGTCACCACCAGGCCTGCCCTACAGGAGCTCCTGAAAGAAGCACTAAACATGGAAGGGAACAACTGTTACCAGCCACTGCAAAAACATGCCAAATTGTAAAGACCATAGAGGCTAGGAAGAAACGGTAAAAACTAATAAGCAAAATAACCAGCTAACATCATAATGACAGGATCAAAATCACATATAACAATATTAACCTTAAATGTAAATGAGCTAAATGCTTCAATTAAAAGACACAGACTGGAGAATTGGATAGAGTCAAGACCCATCAGTGTGCTGTATTCACGAGACCCATCGCATGTGTAGAGACACACAAAGGCTCAAAATAAAGAGATGGAGGAAGATCTACCAAGCAACTGGAAAACAAAAAAAGGCAGGGGTTACAATCCTAGTCTCTGATAAACAGACTTTAAACCAACAAAGATCAAAAGAGACAAGGCCATTACATAATGGTAAAGGGATCAATTCAACAAGAAGAGCTAACTATCCTAAATATATATGCACCCAATACAGGAGCACCCAGATTCATAAAGCAAGTCCTTAGAAACTTACGAAGAGACTTAGAAGCCCACACAATAATAATGGGAGACTTTAACACTCCACTGTCAACATTAGACAGATCAATGAGACAGAAAGTTAACAAGGATATCCAGGAATGGAATTCTCAGCTCTGCACCAAGCAGACCTAGTAGACATCTACAGAACTCTCCACCCCAAATCAACAGAATATACATTCTTCTCAGCACACACCACACCTATCCTAAAATTGACCACATAGTTGGAAGTAAAACCCTCCTCAGCAAATGTAAAACAACAGAAATCATAACAAACTGTCTCTCAGACCACAGTGCAAACAAACTAGAACTCAGGATTAAGAAACTCACTCAAAACTGCTCAACTACATGGAAACTGAACAACCTGCTCCTGAATGACTACTGGGTACATAATGAAATGAAGGCAGAAATAAAGATGTTCTTTCAAACCAACGAGAACAAAGACACAACATACAAGAATCTCTGGGACACATTCAAAGCAGTGTGTAGAGGGAAATTTATAGCACTAAATGACCACAAGAGAAAGCAGGAAAGATCCAAAATTGACACCCTAACATCACAATTAAAAGAACTAGAGAAGCAAGAGCAAACACATTCAAAAGCTAGCAGAAGGCAAGAAATAACTAAGATCAGAACAGAACTGAAGGAGATAGAGACACAAAAAACCTTCAAAAAATTAATGAATCCATGAACTGGTTTTTTGAAAAGATCAACAAAATTGATAGACCGCTAGCAAGACAAAGAAGAAAAGAGAGAAGAACCAAATAGGTGCAGTAAAAAATGATAAAGGAGATATCAACACCGATCCCACAGAAATACAAACTACCATCAGAGAATGCTATAAATATCTCTATGCAAATAAACTAGAAAATCTAGAAGAAATGGATAAATTCCTGGACACATACACCCTCCCAAGACTAAACTAGAAAGAAGTTGAATCTCTTAATAGATGAATAACAGGCTCTGAAATTGAGGCAATAATTAATAGCTTATCAACCAAAAAAATCCAGGACCAGACAGATTCACAGCCAAATTCTACCAGAGGTAAAAGGAGGAGCTGGTACCATTCCTTCTGAAACTATTCCAATCCATAGAAAAAGAGGAAATCCTCCCTAACTCATTTTGTGAGGCCAGCATCATCCTGATACCAAAGCCAGGTAGAGACACAACCAAAAAAGAGAATTTTAGACCAATATCCCTGATGAACATCGATGCAAAAATCCTCAGTAAAATGCTGGCAAACTGAATCCAGCAGCACATCAAAAAGCTTATCCACCATGATCAAGTGGGCTTCATCCCTGGGATGCAAGGCTGGTTCAACATACGAAAATCAATAAATGTAATCCAGCATGTAAACAGAACCAAAGACAAAAACCACAAAATTATCCCAATAGATACAGAAAAGTCCTTTGACAAAATTCAACAGCCTTTCATGCTAAAAACTTTCAATAAATTAGGTATTGATGGGAGATGTCTCAAAATAATAAGAGCTATTTATGACAAATCCACAGCCAATATCATACTGAATGGCCAAAAACTGGAAGCATTCCCTATGAAAACGGGCACAAGACAGGGATGCCCTCTCTCACCACTCCTATTCAACATAGTGTTGGAAGTTCTGGCCAGGGCAATCAGGCAGGAGAAAGAAATAAATGGTATTCAATTAGGAAAAGAGGAAGTCAAATCATCCCTGTTTGCAGACTACATGATTGTATATCTAGAAAACCCCATTGTCTCAGTCCAAAATCTCCTTAAGCTGATAAGCAACTTCAGCAAAGTCTCAGGATACAAAATCAATGTACAAAAATCACAAGCATTCTTATACACCTATAACAGACAAACAGAGAGCTAAATTATGAGTGAATACCCATTCACAATTGCTTCAAAGAGAATAAAATACCTAGGAATCCAACTTACAAGGGATGTGAAGGACCTCTTCAAGGGGAGCTACAAACTACTCCTCAATGAAATAAAAGAGGACACAAACAAATGGAAGAACATTCCATGCTCATGGATAGGAAGAATCAATACCGTGAAAATGGCCATACTGCCCAAGGTCATTTAGAGATTCAATGCCATCCGCATCAAGCTACCAATGACTTTCTTCACAGAATTGGAAAAAACTACTTTAAAGTTCATATAGAACCAAAAAACAGCCCACATTGCCAAGTCAATCCTAAGCCAAAAGAACAAAGCTGGAGGCATCACACTACCTGACTTCAAACTATACCACAATGCTACAATAACCAAAACAGCATGGTACTGGTACCAAAACAGAGATATAGACCAATGGAACAGGACAGAGCCCTCAGAAATAATACCACACAACTACAACTATCTGATCTTTGATAAACCTGATGAAAACAAGAAATGGGGAAAGGATTCCCTATTTAATAAATGGTGCTGGGAAAACTGGCTAGCCATATGTAGAAAGCTGAAACTGGATCCCTTCCGTACACCTTATACAAAAATTAAGTCAAGATGGATTAAAGACTTAAATGTTAGACCTAAAACCATAAAAACCCTAGAAGAAAACCTAGGCAATACCATTCAGGACATAGGCATGGGCAAGAACTTCATGTCTAAAACACCAAATGGCAACAAAAGCCAAATTGACAAATGGGATCTAATTAAACTAAAGAGCTTCTGAACAGCAAAAGAAACTACCATCAGAGTGAACAGGCAACCTACAGAATGGGAGAACATTTTTGCAATCTACTCATCTGACAAAGGGCTAATATCCAGAATCTACAAAGAACTCAAACAAGTTTACAAGAAAAAAACAACCCCATCAAAAAGTGGGCAAAGGATATGAACAGACACTTCTCAAAAGAAGACATTTATGCAGCCAAAAGACACATGAAAAAATTCTCATCATAACTGGCCATCAGAGAAATGCAAATCAAAACTGCAATGAAATACCATCTCACACCAGTTAGAATGGTGATCATTAAAAAGTTGGGAAACAACAGGTGCTGGAGAGGATGTGGAGAAATAGGAGCACTTTTACACTGTTGGTGGGACTGTAAACTAGTTCAACCATTGTGGAAGACAGTGTAGTGATTCCTCAGGGTTCTAGAACTAGAAATATCATTTGACCCAGCCATCCAATTACTGGGCATATACCCAAATGATTATAAATCATGCTGCTATAAAAACACATGCACATGTATGCTTATTGCGGCACTACTCACAATAGCAAAGACTTGGAACCAACCCAAATATCCAACAATGATAGACGGGATTAAGAAAATATGGCACATATACACCATGGAATACTATGCAGCCATAAAAAATGATGAGTTCATGTCCTTTGTAGGGACATGGATGAAGCTGGAAACCATCAGTCTCAGCAAACTATTGCAAGGACAAAAAACCAAACACCACTTGTTCTCATTCATAGGTGGGAATTGAACAATGAGAACACTTGGACACAGGAAGGAGAACATCACACCCTGGAGCCTGTTGTGGGGTGGGAGGAGAGGGGAGGGATAGCATTAGGAGACATACCTAATGTAAATGATGAGTTAATGGGTGCAGCACACCATTAACGTTGTGCACATGTACCCTAGAACTTAAAGTATAATAATATATATGTATATAAAATATACATATATATAAAATAAAAAAAATTAAAAATCTGTGTACCACACTGGGTACCTGTATACAAAACAAACAAACAAACAACAACAGAAAACAAATCTCTGAGAACCAGGAGTGCTGATGTCTAAGAGCAGGAGGAGATCATGTCTCGGCTCAAGAAGACAGAGCAAAGCCCTCTTTTCTCCACCTTTTTGTTCTATTTAGGCCCTCAATGGATTGGGTGCTGCCCACTCACATAGGTGAGAGCAATCTTTATTTGGGTGCTGACTCAAATGCTAATCTCTTCCAGAAACACCTTCACAGACACACCCAGAAACCATGTTTTACCAGCCATCTGGGCCTCCCTTACCCATCAAGTAGGCACAAAAAATTGACCATCACACCTCCTGCCCTACATCCCTTTACTATTCCCCACACTGCAGCCAGGGGGTGGTTTCTAAAATGAAAATATGATTATGTGGCTTCCCTGAGTAGAGTCCATCCATTGGCTACAGGTTTTTCTGTTTCCCTAAAGCTCCACATGTAACTGAAACACAGGTTCAGCCACTCACCACCTGCAGAGTCCAATTAACAAGATTGAGTCTGATATAAAGAAAGTGACACTATTCCACAGCATAGCTTAGGGGAAGAAGTACAGGCTCCTGCCTTTAAGGATATCACTTTACTTTTGGGGCAGAAAGCGGAGGGTTTTAAGCAGGGACTTGGCACGAATGGCATGCTGGAGAGGGAGAAAGTGGGTGTAGGGTCTGCATGACTCACTTTGGTGCCGTATCTACCGAGCTGGCACCATCGTGGGCAGAGCTAGGTTGTAAGGTGGCCACTGTCTTGAGATCCACTCCAGGTGAGAGGGAGCTCTGTTGCAGGGCGCTTCAGGTTATAAATTGACTGTTGTCTCTTGAGGCCGTCTCCTGGTGGGAGAATTCCCTCTCTGGCGCATAGTTATTAGATTGGTGCAAAAGTAATTGTGGTTTTTGCCATTACTTTTGCCAAATTACTTTGGCACCAACCTAATAGATAAGCTTGCTCTGTAGGAAGTGTCTGGTGAAGGGAAGGTAAAGGTTATAATCTCATTTCTAAAGAGCTAAGAAGTGAGGAACAAGGGAAAAGGGGGAAAGAGAAAAGAAGGAAAAAAATAAAACATAACCCATTCTTTTTCTCTTAGAAAAGAGGGGGTGCTTGATTATACACATGCCTGTCCGTCTCCCCACCCTTGCCCATGTTGCTCCTGCCCAAAGCACTTTTTCACAAACAAGCCCTCCTTTAGCTGACACGCTCCCACTTAGGTCTCCGCTGTGTTGTCACCTCCTCAGGGAAGACGTCTCAGATGCCACACTAAGTTAGATTTCCCTATTACAACTTCTGTCATTACACAGCATTGGCCTCCCTATAGGAGAGCTTATCACAAGTAAAATTAAATAATTAGTCATATGATTAGGTTTAATGTCTGTCTGCCCCTTTAATACTGTAAGTGCCACACAAACAAAAAAATTGTGTCTGTCTCCCCAAGACTTGGCACTGAGTAGGTTCTTAATACATGCATTCATTAAATAAATGAAAGAGCAAACTTTAGTACAGTGTACAAGGACATCTAGCATCTGTCCCTCCTTACCACCCAGCTTGTATTTCATGGTGCTTTGCCCCATTCCTAACGTCCAAAGTTCATGCCAGTGCACCAAGTGTAACTGCTTGCAGTTACAAACTCACCAGACTATATCATTCCACCATGTCTTGGCCCGTATTGCTGCCTGCTTTCTGGGTGGTACCTCTGGCCTCCCCACCAAGTCCTATCGCATCTGCCTGGCAAGTATCTACTCTTCTTTGAATAAGCTGTTTATGGATTATTTTCTCCATGAGCTTTTCACACCTCATTCCACCCAAGTAGAATCTACTACTTCCTTCTTCCCTGGGGTCTCCACTGTAACGTTTTGTGTATTACAGAAGAAACAGGGTTTCACATGACTTTACTGAGATCTGCTAGGGACTCTTGTATTGGCCAACTTCCAACTCAGGTGAAATTCAGTTTTGCCAAGAGTTCACACCCAATGTGGAGTCCATAAAGTCATCTCAGAGCTGGTAAGTATTTCATAAAGTGAAAAATTACTTCCTAGTGCATCAACACAGAGAAAAAAGGAATATACAGCATTCACTATTTTTGTTTGTTTTGTTTAGACTTCCAAAAGAAGCTTCTGGTAGCGTGGCATAAATGTCACAGTTTATATTGTAGGTGTTGCAGATTTCTCAGTAAGCCTCTTGTTTCTTGCAAAAACAAATTTTAAACATCTTTGTCAATATGCCTGCCATAAGCTTGGCTAAAATTGCTTGATGTGAGTGATATTTGAAGCCTTCCACTTTCAGATTTTTAAAATGTCTCACCCTTGGACTCTGCTCTCAAGTTGCCTCAAAATTTAAACTATCTAAGTTCTAGAGTCCCTTTACCCCAGTTTTTCCCTCTGTTTTAGTTTCACTTGTTTCGATTATGTCTCTAGTTATTACACAAATGACTTTTAAAACATATTCAATTTTTTTTTATTTTTTCACTAAAACATATTCCCCCCCTTGCATTTCTTTATCAGAGTAACTCAAACACGTTTTTATGAGCCTAACAATTCCACATCGGCATATTTTAGTCCAAGAAATACTTTTTGAAAATCTCTGTTATAATTTACCTTTACATGTTCCTAAAACCATTACATAAGTCTTGGTCCTTTGGGCACAAACCCAAAATATGAAACATTAAAACCTTATCCTCCTTGAAGAGCAGCAAATGCCATACATGAATTGTCTTTTCAATGTTGCTCCCTAAAAACCCTTCAGGTTCCATAAAGTCATTTTGGGATCAGATGGACAAAAATTTTCCCTATCCTTCTACAGTGGTCCAGGGCATGAGGCCTGAGATTCTCTCTTTCTTCCTGGGAAGTCTTTGTCCAGTTCTTTTTGGTGACCATGCACAGCAAGGGGAAAAAAATCAAAGGAGTAACCAAGAGTAACCAGGAATAGCTGCTAGAATCACAAAACAGCAAATAGATGCCAGCAAGCAGATGTCCCTGTATTTCAGTCTGTTTAAAAGACAAAATCCGCTCCACTCAAGGATACATGTTTTATTTGAGTACCTTCAGATCCAAGGGAGATAAATGTAGGGGGGGATAAGGGGTTCTTATGTCTTATGAGTGAAAAGATTTGATAAATTTCATTAGTAATTCACACTAGATTAATATACCATCAAATAAATGTAAGTGGCAGGCCACAGGCTTAAGAAAGCAAGTCTTTCATGAGCCTGTCCACTCAAGAGTAAGGTGGAGAGTCCCATCTTTCTGCTGCCTGATAATCTCATGTTCATGACAGCTTGAGGACAAGACCTCTGTCTGTCTTTCTGAATCTAGTTTCTGAAAAAATCTTAGCCAGTTTATTTTTTTTCAAATTCCTACCTTAATGTTTTACTACTACCTGTAAATTCTAGGTGATATGGACAATGGAAGTTTTGGTGAATTTTAAGGCTTTGCAGATTGTCTTAATAATTCAGCATATGATGAATGACCTTATTCATCAATTGTCATAATGAATAAGGTCATCCCATATCTGGGAATAAAATCTTTTTAGTCTTTGGCTGACATGTATTTTGTCCACCTGTGTGTGTGTGTGTGTGTGTGTGTGTATGTGTGTGTTTGTGTGTGTATGTGTGTATCTACAATACTGAACTATTCATACAATTAAAAGTGAATAACATCTTTGCTCATTTGAAGAAATGCTATCCAAGTATATCATGTGTTATTTTAAAAGAAAGCTCTCATTTTTCTTTAAATACTGTTGACTCTGGATTTTCATGACCCAAAATATTTTAATTAACTATAATTATTTTATTTTATATACTTAAATTATCAGAACTTGGCCAATAGGATTCTCCTTTAAGCTGGTTTCGATATCCTTCTCCAGGATTTCTAAAGCATCATTTCTTTGTGGCAAGAAATGTTCCAAACCAGTCTAGAATATTACCCCAAGAATGGAATCAGCTTCTCTCCAAGGACTGGTGCTTTATATTAATGAAGAATAAATAGTTCAGACCTTTCTGCTATCATGTAAAATTTACATTACTGAAAAGCCTCACATTCTGCAAAATCAACACTAAAAGCCACGGGGCTTATGGGGTACATGAAGTGGGGAAAACCACTCAACATGTAGTCAACTTTGTAACCAGAACACTAAGAAAAACAATCCTTGGTAGCTTGGATGCTCCAGACAGGCAGCTGGGCATGGCTAGAGGTTACAACTGTAGATACTAAAAATTCACCTAAACCAGTGAGAGGAAACACTGGCCACAGGTTTGTGAGAGCAGAGCTGGGGGTGCTGGAAAAATGCACACCAAAGGAACTCGAAGCCAGAAGCTCCCAGGGCACAGGCACCAAGCAAGAGTGGCACAAGGCTGGGACACCTCTGGGGGCCTCCCCAGAGAGCCTGGTGCTGGCAGTCATTTTTCATTTTCTTAAAATGCAGCTAAAAGAATCCTGGTCCCAGAACAGCAGCTGAGATGTGGTGTTTTATCTTTCCTACTGAAAGTTGTGATTCTGTTCCTGCTCTTCTAGTTTCCCTTGCCTGGGAGAAACCTGATCTGATCAAACATGACTTCTCGGTTACATAGACATCAGTCTCTCTTCACATATGAACTAATCAGATTCTAGAAACACACTTTGTGAAATCATGAATTACTTCTGTCTTTGATCATACAAGGTACATTGAGAGGTGGAGATTATTCTTTCACCTCCAACCTTAGCTGACTTATGACTGCTTTTTTCCCTTTTATTATTAATTTTAATTAACATAATAATTATACATACTTAAGGGGTACAGGGTGATATTTCAATACATGTGTACAACGTGCAATGATCAAATCAGGGTAATTAACATATCTGTCATCTCAAACATTTTTCGTTGTTGTTTTGGGAATATTCAAAATCCGCTCTTCTAGCTATTTGAAAATATACAATAAATTGTTGTTGCTGTCTGGGCTCAGACCCAGTTGGTGGTGAAATGATTAAAGCCAACAAGAAAGTCAGAATTGTCAATAAATATGGGACCCACTATGGTGCCTCCCTCCAGAAAATGGTGAAGAAAATTATAATTCACCAGCATGCCAAGGACACTTGCTCCTTCTGTGGCAAAATCCAGATAAAGAGACAAGCTGTGGGGACCTGGCACTGTGGCTCCTGGATGGAAATTGTAGCTGGTGGTGCCTGGACCTATAACACCACTTCCCCGATCACAGTAAAGTTGCCATCAGAAGACTGAAGGAATTGGAAGACCAGTAGAAGCTCCACCATTTGAGACATCACTAGTCTATGATAAATGGGTTAATTTATGTAATAAAATAAATAAATAAATAAAATTGTTAATTATAGTCCCCCTGTAGTGCTATAAAACATTAGAGATTCTTCCTCCATTAACCAACTTTAGCTATTCCCTCACTATCCTCTGCCCTTCCCAGCTTCTAGGAACCACCATTCTACTCTCTATTTCAATGAATTGAATATTTTAGCTTCCACATATGAGTGAGAACATGTGGTATTTATCTTTTTTTGTGTACCTGAATTATTTCACTTAACACAATGTCCTCAAAGCTCATCCATGTCGCCATGAATGATATTTTTGTTCTTTTTTCTGGCTAAATAGCATTCCACTGTGTATATGTACCACAATTTCTTTTCAATTCTTTTTTTTTACAGTGCAGTGGCATGATCATAGCTCACTACAGCCTCAAACTCCTAGGCTCAAGCCATCCTCCAGCCTTAGCCTCCCAAGTAGCTGGGACTACAAGTACATCATGCCACCAGGCCTGGCTAATTTTTTAAATTTTTTTGGAAGAGATGGGGTCTCACTTTTTTGCCTAGGCTGATCTTGGATTCCTGGCCTCAGTCTCCCAAAGTGCTGGGATTATAGCATAAGCCACCACACACAGTCCCCATAATTTCTTTATCCATCTGTTGATGGACATGTAGGTTGATTCCATATCTTGGCTATTGTGAACGGTGATTTAATAAACATGGGAGTACAGCTATGTGTTCAACATACTGATTTCCTTTCCTTTGGATATATACCCAGTAGTGGGATTGCTGGATCATATTGTAGTTCTATTTATTCTTTTATTTGTTATTTTTTTAAAGAATGGATTCTCACTATGTTGCCATATGACTCAAGGGTGGAATGCAGTGGCTATATACAGATGTGATCATTGCATACTGCCAACTTGAAGGTCTCAAACTATTTTCCCACCTCGGCCTCAGAGTAACTGAGACTATGGGCACACACCACTGCACTCAGCTTAATTTTAGTTTTGTGAGGAACCTCTACAACTGCTGTCCATAATGGCTGTACTAATTTATATTCCCATCAACAGTGCATAAGAGTTTCCCTTTCTCCACATCCTTGCTATTATTTGTTATTTTTGTCTTTTTGATAACAGCCATTATTACTGGGCTGAGATGATATCTCATTGTGGCTTTGATTTGCATTTCCCTGATGATTAGTGATGTTGAGTACTTTTTATATATCTGTTAGCCACTTGTATATCTTCTTTCTGAAGATGTCTATTCAGCTCATTTGCCCACTTTTAATCATGTTATTTGTTTTTTTGCTCTTGAGCTGTTTGAGTTCCTTGTGCATTCTAAATATTAATCCCTTGTTGGTGAATAGTTTGCAGGGATTTTCTCCCATCTGCAAGTTGTTTATTCACTCTGTTGATTGTTTCCTTTGCTTTGCAGAAGGTTTTTCATTTGTTATAATCTCATTTGTCTATTTTTGCTTTTGTTGCCTGTGTTTTTGAGATATTCTCCATGAAATCTTTGCCTAGACCAATGTCCTGAAACATTTCTCCTATGTTTTCTCCTAGTTATTTAATTCTTCTAGTCATTCTTCTAGTCATTTAAGTCTTCTAATCATTCAATTATTAATCCATTTTGGGTTAATTTTCATATATGGTGAGAGATAGGGGGCTAGCTTCATTTTTCTGCGTATAAATATCCAGTTTTCCCAGCATCATTTATTGAAGAGATTTTCCTTTCCCCAGTGAATGTTCTTGGCCCTTCTGTCTACAATCAGTTGGTTGTACATATGTAGGTTTATTTCTTGGTTTTCTGTTCTGTTCTACTGGCTTATGTGACTGCTTTTATGACAGTATTATGATGTTTTGATTACTATAGCTTTATAGTATATTTTGAAGTCAGCTAGCGTGATACTTCCAGCTTTATTCTTTTTGTCCAGGATTTCTTTGGCTATTCAAGGTCTTTTTGTGGTTTCATATTAATTTTAAAATTTTTTTTTCTATTTCTGTGAGGAATGACCTGTGACTGCTTTAACCAATAGAGTTCAGAGAAAGTGACACTTCAGGACTTCTGAGATTGTCATAAGAAACTTTGCAGCTTCCACCTAGGTGTCTTGAAATGCTCATTCTGGATGAAGCCAGTCACCATGTAAGAAGTCTAATTGCCCTAAGACCACCATATACAAGGAAGACCAATCTAGCCACGTGGAGAAGCCACATGAAGAGAGAGACTACTAACTTGCTCCAATTGTCCCATACATTCCAGCCTGTATGCCAGACATTTTATTTAAAAAAATGACTTCATTAGCCAGGCATGGTGGCATGCATCTCTAGTCCTAGCTACTCAGGAGGCTGAGGTGGGAGGATTACTTGAGTCCAGGAGTACAAGGTTATAGTGAGGGGCAATCCCACCACTGCACCCCAGCCTGGATAACAGACAGAGCCCCTGTTCATGGTCTCAAGATATCCCATATTCATGGACTAGAAGAATTAATGTTGTTAAAATGTCCATACTACTCAAAGCAATTTACAGTCAATGCAATCCCTATCAAAATTCCAAGGATATTTTTCACAGAAACAGAAAAACAGTCCTAAAATATGATGGGCTCACAAATAACTCTGAATAGCCAAAGCAATCTTGAGAAAAATAATAATAATAACAATAATAAAAACATGGTACCTACATAAAAACAGAAATATGGGCCAATGGAACAGAATAGAGCCCAGAAATAAACCCACACATTTATGGTTAGTTGATTTTCAACAAAGGTGCCAAGAAAACGCGATGGGCAAATGACAGTCTCTTCAATAAATGGTGTTGGGACAATCAGATAGCCACTTGCAGAAGAATGAATTAGACCCTTATCTCCTACCATATACAAAAATCAACTCAAAACATATTAAAGACTTAGATATAAGACCTAAAACTATAAAACTACTATAAGAAAACTTAGAGGAAAAATGTCATGACATTGGTCTTGGCAGTGATTTTTTTTTAGTATGACCCCCAAAGCATAGTCAACTAAAGCAAAAAGAGACAAATTAGATTATATCAAACTAAAAAGCTTCTGCACAGCAAGGGAAACAATCAACAGAGTGAATAAACAACCTGCAGAAGAGACAATATGGATTCATATCCAAAATATGTAAGGAGCTCAAACAACTCAATAGCAAGAAAACAAATAACCCAATTTTTTAAATGGGCAAAAAATGTGAATAGACGTTTCCCAAAAGAGGACATACAAATGGCTAATAGGTATATGAAAAAATGCTTGGCATCACTCATCAGCAGAGAAATCTAAATTAAAAGACATCACCTCTCACAAGTTAAAATGGCTGTTATAAAAAAAGGTGAAAGATAAGAAGTGTTGGAGCAGATGTGAAGAAAAGGGAACCCTTACACACTGTTGGTGGGAATGTAAATTAGTAGAGCCATTAAGGAAAATAATATGGAGGTTTTTCAAAATATCAAAAATAGAGTTACCATATGATCCAGCAATCACACTACTAGGTATACATCCAAAGGAAATGAAATCAATATGTTGAAGAAATATCTGTACTCCCATGTTCACTGTGGGATTGTTCACAATAGTCAAGATATGGAATCTACCTGAATGTTCATCAATGAATGAGTGGATAAAGAAAATACAGCATAGAATACTATTCATGCTTTAAAAAGAAGAAAATCCTGTCATTTGGGACAACATGGATGAACCTGGAGGACATGATGTTAAACAAGCCAGGCACAGAAGGGGAAATATCACATGATCTCACTTGCATGTGGAATCGAAAAAAGTTGAAGACTTAGATATAAGACCCAAAACTCAGAAAAGTTGAATTTATAATAGAGAGTAGAATGGTGGTTAGCATGGATTGGGGAATGGGGTGGTTGTAGGGTGAGGGAGACATTGGTCAAAGGATACAAATTTCAGTTAGATTAGAGAACCAAATTCAAGAGATATATTGCACAACATGGTGACTATAGTTAATAACAATGTATTGTAGTTATGAAAATTGCTGAGAGAATAGATTTTACATGTTCTCACCACAAAAAAATGATAAGTATGTGAGGTAATGCATATGTTAATTAACTTCATTTAGCCATTCCACAATGTATATATTTCAAAATATAATGCTGTTTGTGATAAATATGTACAATGTTTATTCTCAATTAAAAATAAATAGGAGAAGAACGAAAATGGTGAATGAATCCTGTGCCTTCAACTGGGATATCCAGGTTCTCTCACTGGGACTGACTAGGTGGTTGGTGGGACCCATGGAGAGTGAGGAAAAGGAGGTGGAGTGGAGTGACAGCCCACCCAGAAGCTGCACAGGGCAAGGGAAGCTCCCACTCCCAGCCAAGAGGGGCGGTGAGTGATTGTGCTACCTTACCTGGGAAACCACACTTTATCCACGGATCTGTGCAACCTGTGGATCAAGAGATCCCCTCGTGAGCCCACGCCACCAGGACCTTGGGTCCCAAGTGCATAGCTATGCAGCCTCTAGGCAGCAGGCTGGAGACTGCCTAAGATGACTGAGTTCCTGGAGCAGAAGGGCTGCCGCCATCACTGCAGCTCCAGTCAGCAATTTCCCCTGCAGGTACCAGGGAGACTGGGTGGTTTGGACCGGGAGGAATTCCCCACAGCACAGCAGCTATGGCAGATCTTGGCCAGATTGCTTCTTTAGGTGGGAACCAGATCCATCTCTCCTCACCAGACTGGGCCTCCCTGTGGGAATTTCAGCAACTCCAGCCAGGGGTTTAGGGACAGAACTCTGATTTCCCTGGGATGGAGCCCTTTGCGGGGAGGGGTGGCCATGTTCTCCATGGTTCAGTGGACTTAGTCTTTCCTGCCTGGTTGCTCTGAAGAGTCCAGACAGTCTGGACGAGGGGGATGTGCCCCCAACACAGTGCACCCACTCTGCCAAGGGACAGCCAGAGTGCTTCATTAAGAGGGTCCCTGATACTGTGCCTCCTGACTGAGTGAGACCCCACAACAGAGGTTGTCAGAAACCTTGTAAAAGAGCATTCCCGCTGGCATCAGGTCAGTGTCCCTCTGGGATGGAGATCCCAGAAAAAGGAGAAGGCAGCCATCTTTGCTGTTCTGTAGCCTCCACTGGGGACACCTCCATGTGTGGAAGGGCCCAGGCAAATAGGGTCTGGAATGAACCTCCAGCAAACCACAGTAGCCCTATGAAAGAGGGGCCTGACTGTTAAAAGAAAAACAAGCAAACAACAGAAAGTAATAACATCAACAACATCAACAAAAAAGACCCCACACAAACCCCATCCAAAGCTCAGCAGCCTCAAAGATTGGAGGTAGACAAGCTCACAAAGATGAGAAAGAATCAATACAAAACCTCTGAAAACTCAAAAGCCCAGAGTGCCTTTTCTCCTCCAAATGATCACAACACCGGCTGCAGAAGATCAAACTACTCCGAGCTACAGGAGGAAATTCAAACCAAAGGCAAAGAAGTAGAAAACTTTGAAAAAAATTTAGACAAATGCATAACTAGAATAACCAATACAGAGAAGTGCTTAAAGGAGCTGACAGAGCTGAAAGCCAAGGCTCGAGAACTACGTGAAGAATGCAGAAGCCTCAGGAGCTGATGGGATCAACTGGAAGAAAGAGTATCAGGGATTGAAGATCAAATGAATGAAATGAAGTGAGAAGGGAAGTTTAGAGAAAAAAAGAATAAAAAGATATGAACAAAGCCTCCAAGAAATATGGGACTATGTGAAAAGACCAAATCTATGTCTGATTGGTATACCTGAAAGTGACGGGGAAAATGGAACCAAGTTGGAAAACACTCTGCAGGATATTATCCAGGAGAAATTCCCCAATCTAGCAAGGCAGGCCAACATTCAGATTCAGGAAATACAGAGAACACCACAAGGATACTCCTCGAGAAGAGCAACTCCAAGACACATAATTGTCAGATTCACCAAAGTTGAAATGAAGGAAAAAATGTTAAGGGCAGCCAGAGAGAAATGTCGGGTTACCCACAAAGGGAAGCCCATCAGACTAACAGCGGATCTCTCGGCAGAAACCCTACAAGCCAGAAGAGAGTGGGGGCCAATATTCAACATTCTTAAAGAAAAGAATTTCCCACCCATAATTTCATGTCCAGTGAAACTAAGCTTCATAAGTGAAGGAGAAATAAAATCCTTTACAGACAAGCAAATGCTGAGAGATTTTTGTCACCACCAGGCCTGCCCTAAAAGAGCTCCTGAAGGAAGCACTAAACATGGAAAGGCACAACTGGTACCAGCCACTGCAAAATCATGCCAAAATGTAAAGACCATTGAGACTAGGAAGAAATTGCATCAACTAACGAGCAAAATAACCAGCTAACATCATAATGACAGGATCAAATTCACACATAACAATATTAACTTTAAATGTAAATGGACTAAATGCTCCAATTAAAAGACACAGACTGGCAAATTGGATAAAGTCTCAAGACCCATCAGTGTGCTGCATTCAGGAAACCCATCTCACGTGCAGAGACACACATAGGCTCAAAATAAAAGGATGGAGGAAGATCTACCAAGCAAATGGAAAGCAAAAAAAGGCAGGGGTTGCAATCCTAGTCTCTGATAAAACAGACTTTCAACCAACAAAGATCAAAAGAGACAAAGAAGGCCATTACATAATGGTAAAGGGATCAATTCAACAAGAAGAGCTAACTATCCTAAATATATATGCACCCAATACAGGAGCACCCAGATTCATAAAGCAAGTCCTGAGTGATCCACAAAGAGACTTAGACTCCCACACAATAATAATGGGAGACTTTAACACCCCACTGTCAATATTAGACAGATCAACGAGACAGAAAGTTAACAAGGATACCCAGAAATTGAACTCAGCTCTGCACCAAGTAGACCTAATAGACACCTACAGAACTCTCCACCCCAAATCAACAGAATATACATTTTTTTCAGTACCACACCACACCTGTTCCAAAATTGACCACATACTTGGAAGTAAAGCTCTCCTCAGTGAATGTAAAACAACAGAAATTATAACAAACTGTCTCTCAGACCACAGTGCAAACAAACTAGAACTCAGGATTAAGAAACTCACTCAAAACCACTCAACTACATGGAAACTGAACAACCTGCTCCTGAATGACTACTGGGTACATAACAAAATGAAGGCAGAAATAAAGATGTTCTTTGAAACCAATGAGAACAAAAACACAACATACCGGAATCTCTGGGATGCATTCAAAGCAGTGTGTAGAGGGAAATTTATAGCACTAAATGCCCACAAGAGAAAGCAGGAAAGATCCAAAATTGACACCCTAACATCACAATTAAAAGAACTAGAGAAGCAAGAGCAAACACATTCAAAAGCTAGCAGAAGGCAAGAAATAACTAAAATCAGAACATAACTGAAGGAAATAGAGACACAAAAAACCCTTCAAAAAATTAATGAATCCCGGAGCTAGTTTTTTGAAAGGATCAACAAAATTGATAGACCACTAGCAAGACTAATAAAGAAAAAAAGAGAGAAGAATCAAACAGACGCAATAAAAAATGATAAAGGGGATATCACCAACCATCCCACAGAAATACAAACTACCATCAGAGAATACTACAAACACCTCTATGCAAATAAACTAGAAAATCTAGAAGAAATGGATAAATTCCTTGACACATACACCCTCCCAAGACTAAACCAGAAAGAAGTTGAATCTCTGAATACACCAATAACAGGATCTGAAATTGTAGCAATAATCAATAGCTTACCAACCAAAAAGAGTCCAGGACCAGATGGATTCACAGCTGAATTCTACCAGAGGTACAAGGAGGAACTGGTACCATTCCTTCTGAAACTATTCCAATCAATAGAAAAAAGAGGGAATCCTCCCTAACTCATTTTATGAGGCCAGCATCATCCTGATACCAAAGCCTGGCAGAGACACAACTAAAAAAGAGAATTTTAGACCAATATCCTTGATGAACATTGATGCAAAAATCCTCAATAAAATACTGGCAAACCGAATTCAGCAG
Organism: Pongo abelii; assembly: GCF_028885655.2. Taxonomy (NCBI): domain Eukaryota; kingdom Metazoa; phylum Chordata; class Mammalia; order Primates; family Hominidae; genus Pongo; species Pongo abelii. Next base: position 67,091,037 of record NC_071988.2, read on the forward strand.
CACATCAAAAAGCTTATCCATCATGATCAAGTGGGCTTCATCCCTCACATGCAAGGCTGGTTCAATATACGCAAATCAATAAATGTAATCCAGCATATAAACAGGACCAAAGACAAAAACCACATGATTATCTCAATAGATACAGAAAAGGCCTTTGACAAAATTCAACAACGCTTCATGCTAAAAACTCTCAATAAATTAGGTATTGATGGGACATATCTCAAAATAATAAGAGCTATCTATGACAAACTCACAGCCAATATCATACTGAATGGGCAAAAACGGGAAGCATTCCCTTTGAAAACGGGCACAAGGCAGGGATGCCTTCTCTCACCACTCCTATTCAACATAGTGTTGGAAGTTCTGGCCAGGGTAATTAGGCAGGAGAAGGAAATAAAGGGTATTCAATTAGGAAAAGAGGAACTCAAATCGTCCCTGTTTGCAGACGACATGATTGTATATCTAGAAAACCCCATTGTCTCAGCCCAAAGTCTCCTTAAGCTGATAAGCAACTTCAGCAAAGTCTCAGAATACAAAATCAATGTACAAAAGTCACAAGCATTCTTATACCTCAATAACAGACAAACAGAGAGCCAAACCATGAGTGAATTCCCATTCACAATTGCTTCAAAGAGAATAAAATACTTAGGAATCCAACTTACAAGGGACATGAAGGACCTATTCAAGGAGAACTACAAACCACTGCTCAATGAAATAATTAGGATACAAACAAATGGAAGAACATTCCATGCTCATGGGTAGGAAGAATCAATATCGTGAAAATGGCCATACTGCCCAAGGTAATTTATAGATTCAATGCCATCCCCATCAAGCTACCAATGACTTTCTTCACAGAATTGGAAAAAACTACTTTAAAGTTCATATGGAACCAAAAAAGAGCCTGCATCACCAAGTCAATCCTAAGCCAAAAGAACAAAGCTGGAGGCATCACGCTACCTGACTTCAAACTATACTACAAGGCTACAGTAACCAAAACAGCATGGTACTGGTACCAAAACAGAGATATACATCAATGAAACAGAACAGAGCCCTCAGAAATAACACCACATATTTACAACTATCTGATCTTTGACAAACCTGAGAAAAACAAGCAATGGGGAAAGGATTCCCTATTTAATAAATGGTGCTGGGAAAACTGGCTAGTCATATGTAGAAAGCTGAAACCGGATCCCTTCCTTACACCTTATACAAAAATTAATTCAAGATGGATTAAAGACTTAAACGTTACACCTAAAACCATAAAAACCCTAGAAGAAAACCTAGGCAATACCATTCAGGACATAGGCATGGGCAAGGACTTCATGTCTAAAACACCAAAAGCAATGGCAACAAAAGCCAAAATTGACAAATGGGATCTAATTAAACTAAAGAGCTTCTGCACAGCAAAAGAAACTACCATCAGAGTGAACAGGCAACCTACAAAATGGAAGAAAATTTTTGCAACCTACTCATCTGACAAAGGGCTAATATCCAGAATCTACAATGAATCAAACAAGTTTACAAGAAAAAAAAAACCCATCAAAAAGTGGGCGAAGGATATGAACAGACACTTCTCAAAATAAGACATTTATGTAGCCAAAAAACACATGAAAAAATACTCATCATCACTGGCCATCAGAGAAATGCAAATCAAAACCACAATGAGATACCATCTCACACCAGTTAGAATGGCAATCATTAAAAAGTCAGGAAACAACAGGTGCTGGAGAGGATGTGGAGAAATAGGGACACTTTTACACTGTTGGTGGGACTGTAAACTAGTTCAACCATTGTGGAAGTCAGTGTAGCGATTCCTCAGGGATCTAGAAGTAGAAATACCATTTGACCCAGCCATCCCATTACTGGGTATATACCCAACGGACTATAAATCATGCTGCTGTAAATACACATGCACACATATGTTTATTGCAGCACTATTCACAATAGCAAAGACTTGGAACCAATCCAAATGTCCAACAATGATAGACTGGATTAAGAAAATGTGGCACATATACACCATGGAATACTATGCAGCCATAAGAAATGATGAGTTCATGTCTTTTGTAGGGACATGGATGAAATTGGAAATCATCATTCTCAGTAAACTATCGCAAGGACAAAAAACCAAACACTGCATGTTCTCACTCATAGATGGGAATTGAACAGTGAGAACACATGGACACAGGAAGGGGAACATCACACTCTGGGGACTGTTGTGGGATGGGGGGAGGGGGGAGGGATAGCATTAGGAGATATACCTAATGCTAAATGACTAGTTAATGGGTGCAGCACACCAGGATGGCACATGTATACATATGTAACTGACCTGCACATTGTGCACATGTACCCTAAAACTTGAAGTATAATAATAATTAAAAAAAGGAAACAAACAAACAAACAAATGATCACAACACCTCTTTATCTAGGGCACAGAACTGGACTGAGGCTGAGATGGATGAACTGACAGAACTAGGCTTCAGAAGGTGGGTAATAATGAACTTCGCTGGGTGAAAGGAGCTTGTTCTAACCCAATCCAAAGAAGCTAAGAACGATGATAAAACATTACAGGAGCTCTTAATCAGAATAATCAGTTTAGAGAGAAACATAAATGACCTGACGGAGCTGAAAAACCCAACATAATAACATCACAGTGCAACCACAATTATCAGTAGCTGGACAGACCAAGTGGAGGGAAGAATCTCAGCCTTGAAGACAATCTTGCTGAAATAAGACAGGCAGACAAGATTATAGAAAAAAGAATGAGAAGGAACAAACAAAACCCCCAAGAACTATGGGATTATGTAAAAAGACTGAACCTATGACTTATTGGGGTACCTGAAAGAGACAGGGAGAACAGAACCAAGTTGGAAAACATACTTCAGGATATTATCCAGAACTTCCCCAATCTAGCAAGACAGGCCAACATTCAAATTCAGGAAATCCAGAGAACCCCAGTAAGATACTCTATGAGAAAAATTAGCCTGAAGACAAATAATCATCAGATTCTCCAAGGTCAAAATGAAGGAAAAAATGTTAAGGGCAGCCAGAGAGAAAGGCCAGGTCACCTACAAAGGGAAGCCCATCAGACTAACAGCGGATCTGTCTGGAGAAACCCTACAAGACAGAAGAGATCGGGGGCCAATGTTCAACATTTTTAAAGAAAACAATTTCCAACCCAGAATTTCATATCTGGCCAAACTAAGCTTCATAAGTGATGGAGAAATAAGCTCCTTTTCAGACAAGCAAATGCTGAGGGAATTCATCACCACCAGGCCTGCCTTGCAAGAGCTTCTGAAGGAAGCACTAAATATGGAAAGGAAAAACCATTACCAGCCACTACAAAAACACACTGATGTACACAGATCAATGACACTATGAAACAACCACATAAGTATGCAGAATAGTCAGCTAGCATCATGAGGACAGGATCAAATTCACACATAACAATATTAACCTTAAATGTAAATGGGATAAATGCCCCAATTAAAAAACAGCAGAATGGCAAGGTGAATAAAGAGTCAAGACCTGTTGGTGTGCTATATTAGAGAGACCCATCTCACATACAAAGACACACACAGGCTCAAAATAAAGGAATAAAGGAAAATTTACCAAGTAAATGGAAAGCAGAAAAAAGCAGGTGTTGCAATCCCAGTTTCTGACAAAACAGACTTTAGTGAGTTAATGGGTGCAGCACACCAGCATGGCACATGTATACATATGTAATTAACCTGCACATTGTGCACATGTACCCTAAAACTTAAAGTATAATAATAATAAAATAAAATAAAAAATAATAAAATAATAAAAATAAAATAAAATAAAAGACTTTAACTCAACAAAGATCAAAAAAGACAAAGAAGGGCATTATATAATGCCTTTATATAATGGGTAAAGGGTTTAATTCAATCAGAAGTGCTAACTATCCTAAATATATATGCACCCAATACAGGAGCAGCCAGATTCGTAAAATAAGTTCTTAGAGACCTAGAAAGAGACATAGACTCCCCACAATAATATTGGGATAGTTTAACACCCCACTGTCAATAGACAGATCATCGAGACAGGAAATTAACAAAGATATCCAGGACTTGAACTCAGCTCTGGATCAAGTGGACCTAATAGATATCTATCGAACTCTCCACCCCAAAACAAGAGAACATACATTCTCCTTGATGCCACATGGCACTTACTCTAAAATTGATCACATAATTGGAAGTAAAACACTCCTCAGCAAGAGCAAAATAACTGAAATCATAACAAACAGTCTCTCAGAACACAGTACAATCAAATTAGAACTCAAGATTAACAAACTCACTGAAAAACACACAACTACATGGAAATTGAACAACCTGCTCTTGAATGATTCCTGGGTAAATAATGAAATTAAGGCAGAAATAATCAATAAGTTCTTTCAAACTAATTAGATGGGATAACGTACCAGAATCCCTGAGACACAGCTAAAGCAGTGTTAAGAAGGAAATTAATACCACTAAATGCCCATATCAAAAAGCTAGAAAGATCTCAAATCGACATCCTAACATCACAACTAAAAGAACTAGAGAACCAAGAGCAAACAAATCCCAAAGGTAACAGAAGACAAGAAACAACCATGATCAGAGCTGAACTGAAGGAGATACAGACATTAAAAACCCTTCAAAAATCAACAGATCCAGGTGCTGTTTTTTTGAAAAAAATTAATAAAATAGATAGACTGTTAGCTAGACTAATAAAGAAGAAATGAGAGAAGAATCAAATAGACACAATAAAAAATGATAAAGGGGATATCACCCCTGACCCTACAGAAATACAAACAACCATCAGAGAATACTATACACACCTCTGTACAAATAAACTAATAAGTCTAGAAGAAATGGATAAATTCCTGGACACATACACCCTCCCAAGACTGGAACAGGAAGAAGTTGAATCACTGAATAGACCAATAATGATTTCTGAAATTGAGGCAGTAATAAATAGCCTACCAATCAAAAAAATCCCAGGACCAGACAGATTTACAGCTGAATTCTATCAGAGGTACATACAGGAGCTGGTACCATTTCTTCTGAAACTATTGCAAACAACTGAAAAGGAGGGACCCCTCCCTAACTTATTTTATGAGGCCAGTGTCATCCTAATACCAGAACTTGGCAGAGATACAACGAAAAAGAAAACTTCAGGCCAATATTCTTGATGAACACTGATGCAAAAATCCTCAATAAAGTACTGGCAAACCGAACCCAGCAGCACATCAAAAAGCGTATCCACCACAATAAAGTTGGCCTCATCCCCAGGATGCAAGGCTGGTTCAACATAAACATATCAATAAAAGTAATTCATCACATAAACAGAACTAAAGGTAAAAACCACATGATGATATCAATAGACACAGAAAAGGCCTTCGATAAAATTCAACATCCTTTCATGTTAAAAACTCTCAATAAACTAGGCACTGAAGGAACATACCTCAAAATAATAAGAGCTATTTATGACAAACCCGTAGCCAACATCATACTGAATGGGCAAACGCTGAAAACATTCCTTGTGAAAACAGGCACAAGACAAGGATGCCCTCTCACATCACTCCTATTCAACATAGTATTGGAACTTTTGGCCAGAGCAATCAGGCAAGAGAAAGAAATAAAGTGTATTCAAATAGGTAGAGAGGAAATCAAATTATATTTGTTTGCATATGACATGATCTTATATCTAGAAAACCCCAGCGTCTCAGCACAAAAGCTTTTTAAGCTGATAAGAAACTTCAGCAAAGTGTCAGCATATAAAATAAGTGTACAAAAATTGTTAGCACTCCTATACACCAACAACAGGCAAGCAGAGAGCCAAATCACAGATGAACTCCTATGGACAATTGCTACAAAAAGAATAAAATAGGCTGGGCATGGTGGCTCACACCTGTAATCCTAGCACTTTGGGAGGGCAAGGTGGGTGGATTGCCTGAGCTCAGCAGTTCGAAACCAGCCTGGGCAACATGGTGAAACCCCATCTCTACTGAAAATACAAAAAAATTAGCCAGGCATGGAGGCATGTGCATGTAGTCCCAGCTACTTGGGAGGCTGAGACAAGAGAATTGCTTGAACCTGGGAGGTGGAGGTCACAGTGAGCCGAGATTGCACCACTGCACTCCAGCCTGGGCAACAGAGTGAGACTCCATCTTAAAAAAAAAAAAAAAAAAGAATAAAATACCTAGGAATACAGCTAACAAGGGAAATGAAGGACCTCTTCAACGAGAACTACCAACCACTGCTCAAGGAAATCAGGGAGGACACACACAAATGGAAAAACATCCCATGCTCAAGGATAGGAAGAATCAATATTGTGAAAATGACCATGACCATACTGCCTAAAGTAATTTATAGATTCAATGTTATTCCAACTAAACTACCATTGGCATTCTTCACAGAATCAGAAAAAACTATTTTAAAATTCATATGGAACCAAAAAAGAGCCCATATAGCCAAGACATTCCTAAGCAAAAAGAACAAAAGCTGGAGGCATCACGCTACCGGGCTTCAAACTACACTACAAGGCTACCGTAACCAAAACAGCATGGTACTGCTACAAAAACAAATGCATAGACCAACAGAACAGAATAGAGAACTGAAAAATAAAACTGCACATTGACAACCATCTGATCTTCAACAAACCTGACAAAAACAAGCAATGGGAAAATGATTCCCTATTTAATAAATGGTGGTAGGAAAACTGGCTAGCCCTATGCAGGATATTGAAACTTGATCCCTTCCTTACACCTTAAATAAAAATTAACTCAAGATGGATTTAAGACTTAGATATAAAACCCAAAAGTATAAAAACTCTAGAAGAAAATCTAGGCAATACCATTCAGGACATAGCCACAGACAAAGATTTTATGATGAAAACGTCAAAAACAGTTGCAACAAAAGCAAAAATTGACAAATGGGATTGAATTAAACTAAAGAACTTCTGCACAGCAAAAGAAACTATAATCAGAGCAAACAGACAACATACAGAATGGGAGAAAAATTTTGCAATCTATCCATCTGACAAAAGTCTAATATCCAGAGTCTACAAGGAACTTAAACAAATTTACAAGAAAAAAACAACCCCACTAAAAAGTAGACAAATGATATGAACAGATACTTCTGAAAAGAAAACATTCACGGGGCCAAGAAACATATGAAAAAAAGCTCAACATCACTGATCATTAGAGAAATGCAAATCAAAACCACAATGAGATATCAACTCATGCCAGTCAGAATAACAATTATTAAAAGATCAAGAAACAACAGATGCTGGTGAGCCTGTGGAGAAATAGGAATGCTTTTACACTGTCAGTGGGAATGTAAATTAGTTCAACCATTGTGAAAGACAGTGTGGTGATTCTTCAAAGACCTAGAACCAGGAATACCATTTGACCCAGCAATCCCATTACTGGGTATATATCCAAAGGAATATAAATCATTCTATTATAAAGATACATGCATGCATATGCTCATTGCAGCACTATTCACAATAGCAAAGACATGGAATCAACATAAATGCTCATCAATGATAGACTGGATGAAGAAAATGTGGCACATATTCACCCTGGAATACTATGCAGCCATAAAAAGGAATGAGATCATGTCCTTCGCAGGGCCATAGATGGAGCCAGAAACCATTATCCTCAGCAAACTAGCACAGGAACAGGAAACCAAACACCACATGTTCTCACTTATAAGTGGAAGCTGAACAATGAGAATACATGGACACAGGGAGAGGAATAACACATACTGGGCCCTGTAGGGGTGGAGAGGTGGCAAGAGGGAGAGCATCAGGAAAAATAGCTAAAGCATGCTGGGATTAATACCTAGGTGATGGGTTGATAGGTGTAGCAAAGCACCATGGCACACATATACCTATGTAACAAACCTGCACATCCTGCACATGTACCCTGGAACTTAAAATAAAATTTAAATTAATTAATTAATTAAAATAAATAAATAAATAGTGTTCTAAAAAAATAAGTAAAAATAGTTTGCAACTGGAAAAAACTAGTAGATTAAATTTAGGCCCTAATATTATGTTTGAAATGTAAGAGTGAAATTGACTTCCTGCCTTGTATTTTTATAGGCAGGTGTGCTACTGTGCCGGGGCCACCCAGGCCTTGAAACCTGGTTTCTCTTGATTTTGGCCAGGACTACACCACTGACCCCGTAAATAGACAGAGCTCTTTGCCTTTCTCTGCAGAGTAGCTCAAGGCAACAGGATGTGCACTGGGTCCCACTGCTAATGCTTGGAAGTCTCACGTTATCAGAACAACTCCTTCTCCCTTTCCTCTTTCTTCTTCTTCTTCTTTTTTTTTAATTTTACTTTTAATTCTGTGACACATATGCAGAACATGCAGGATTGTTACACAGGTAAATGTGTGCCATGGTGGTACAGATACACCATAGAATACCTTCCCTTCTTTGAGAGTACTCTACTATGCTCTGTCTGAAAGGGCTAGAGATGGCATTGAAACTTGCTGGGTTTTACTCATTCTTTGTGGGGTCGCATAAAGGTCCACTCTTTCAGAGAAAAAAGAACCTGGCCAGGCGTGGTGGCTCATGCCTGTAATCCCAGCACTTTGTGAGGCTGAGGCGGGTGGATCCCTTGAGTCCAGGAATTTGAGATCAGCCTGGGCAACATTGCAAAACCCCGCTCTACAAAACATACAAAAATTAGCCAGGATTGGTGGTGCATACTTGTAGTCCCAGATACTCAGGAGGCTGAGGTGGGAGGATAGCTTGAGCCCAGGAGATGAGGGTTATAGTGACTTGAGATCATGCCACTACACTCCAGCCTGCATGACAGAGTGAAACCCTGCCTCAAAAAAAAGAAAGAAAAGGAAGGAAGGAGGGAAGGGAGGAGAAAAGGAGGGAGGGAAGGAAAAAAGGAAGGAGAAAAGGAGAGAGGGAAGAAAGGAAGGAAGGAGGGAGGAGGGAAGGAGGAAAGGAAGGGAAGGAGGGAAAGAAGAAAGGAAGGAGGGAGGGAGGGAAGGAGAAGGAAGGAGGGAGAAGGGAAGGAGGGAGGGAAGAAAGGAAGGAAGGAGGGAGGGAGTGAAGGAAGGAGGGAGGGAGAGAAAGGAAAGAAAAAAGAACCTGCTTCCAATTTCATCTCTGGAACTAAAACTTCAGTCCTCGGACTAGTGTAACCTGTGTCCTCCAGCATCTAGACGGCAAGGTCACTGAGAGCAAGGATCATGTCTTGTACATTTATCCTACCTTCTACATCCCAGTATCACATATAAAACAGAACTCAAGGAAAGGTCACATTTCAAATAATCCTGATCTGGCAAATTATCTCATCAAACTAAAGTAAATAGAGTTGACTCTTTAGTTTTCATGAAAAGCAGCTAGGTTTTAACTAATAAACAAGGAGATTTAGCAGAGCCTTAATTGATTCTAAGTTGAGCACTGTGACTCACTCAATGCAGATGTAGCTGGGAGGAATGGGACCCAATGGTCCCTACAACTTTGCCTAGGTCTTGGTGTAGTGATTAGAAATGCTTTTCAAATAAGATATAAAGTTCCAAAATGAACCACAAAAACAACAAAAATTATTCCTTCAGTGTCTATTATTGGAAAGGAGAACATTTTATTAATACTAGCTATTTTCCATAAATTATTTGAATTCATGTAAAGTCATCTTTCTCTATACTTGTCTTTAATATGCAGTCATTTATTTTAGCTCATTGATTTAAAGGCCAATTTTGCATACAAATTCAATTTCATGACCATGTAAGTAGTAGTTACCTGAAGACACCTCTGGAAAACCTAGAGCTATACCTTCACTGACTATTTTTACATTCACTGACATTTCTGCCACATGTACCTTCTCTCTTTCTATGTCTCTCTATATAATTATATTTTTCATTCCCTGAAAAAAAATTATTTATATAAATATAAATATATAAAAATATATCTATTCAGATGAGTAGGTTATCCAGAATCTACAATGAACTCAAACAAATTTAAAAGAAAAAAACTAACAACCCCATCAAAAGGTGGGCGAAGGATATGAACAGACACTTCTCAAAAGAAGACATTTATGTAGCCAAAAAACACATGAAAAAATACTCATCATCACTGGCCATCAGAGAAATGCAATCAAAACCACAGTGAGATACCATCTCACACCAGTTAGAATGGCAATCATTAAAAAGTCAGGAAACAACAGGTGCTGGAGAGGATGTGGAGAAATAGGGACACTTTTACACTGTTGGTGGGACTGTAAACTAGCTCAACCCTTGTGGAAGTCAGTGTGGTGATTCCTCAGGGATCTAGAACTAGAAATACCATTTGACCCAGCCATCCCATTACTGGGTATATACCCAAAGGATTATAAATCATGCTGCTATAAAGACACATGCACACATATGTTTATTGCAGCACTATTCACAATAGCAAAGACTTGGAACCAACCCAAATGTCCAACAATGATAGACTGGATTAAGAAAATGTGGCACGTATACACCATGGAATACTATGCAGCCATAAAAAAGGATGAGTTCATGTCCTTTGTAGGGACATGGATGAAGCTGGAAACTATCATTCTCAGCAAGCTATCGCAAGAACAAAAAACCAAACACTGCATGTTCTCACTCATAGGTGGGAATTGAACAATGAGAACACATGGACACAGGAAGGGGAACATCACACCCCGGGGACTGTTGTGGGGTCGGGGGAGGGGGGAGGGATAGCGTTAGGAGATATACTTAATGTTGGGTGCAGCACACCAACATGGCACATGTATACATATGTAACAACCTGCACATTGTGCACATGTACCCTAAAACTTAAAGTATAATAATAATAAAATAAAATAATAAAATAAAATAAAGAAAAACAACAAAATTAATAAATAGGTGCAAAATAAAATAAACAAATAAATAAATACATTCTATAACTAAACAATTACTGTGTGTAATGTGGCTGACAAAAATTGTACCCAGGGATATAAGACATGTTAATTATATCATCTATATATGCTTCCAGGAAAGCATATATGGATAAAATTACTTGAAGATTTAACCAAGACATAACCCAAAATTTTAACATTTAAACTGGAGGTTGTGGCCAAAAGCCTCAGTGGTACAAATGAAACTAAATAAAGAGTTGTTTAAATAGCTATAAATGCAGTTTCATAAATTAATACAGATGTTTTTAAAGATTCTTAAAAAAGAAGCTGTGTGATGAAAATGATAATCATTTGGGCCAGAGTCACAAATTATTATCAATAAAAATTAGAACATGTGGGAAAGCTATAGACAAGTATATTACATTTCTCACACAATGGAAATAAGTATAGTTTAATTTTCAGCATCACCAATTAAAGAAAATGTATTCAAAATTTTTAAGAAATTAAAGGAAAAAAGACTAAATAAAAATATTGCAACTTTTATTTTTATTAGTAAGACTTTTTAAGCAATGTATACTCACTTTAGTGATTTCTTAATAAATTGTATATAAATATGTGTACTATTTTATATACATATATGTGCATACATTATATAATAAAATCATTAAAAAGATGAACTTGAAATTAAAAAATATATCTGTATACACACATACATATATACATATATATATACATGAAATCAAGTAGTTATACAAGGTGTCCATAAAATTCAGAAACATAGGGAAATATGCACACTGTGTCACAAATATCTTCCACCTGAAACAATATTATCTATGGACACCTTGTAAACACCAAAACCACCATAGATACATTTTTTCTTTTCCCTCAGCATCAATTCATTCATGCTTACCAAATTCCCTGAATGCCATCCACACATCCTTCAGCCACTGAGGAATGAGCTTCTGATGCTAGAAGATGAGAAATGTTGAGAATTATGCAGGGAATAAAAAATCTTACCCCCCTCCCCTTTTTTCCCCAAACTTCTCATTCTGTTCTTTCTTATGATTAAAGTAGGTAACTGAACTGATGGTGAAGAAGTGCTGTTCCAATTTGGAGCCGTTTCCAGTTGCATAATGAAACGAGACTTGGAAGAGCCCACCATCCTGACCAAACTATTCTGTAGATGAGGAAACCCAAGCACTGATTAGTAAATGTATGGGCCCAAGGTCACCCAGCTAGTTCTTGTTTCCAACCAGAATTTACCTTGGATGTGTCCCATCAACGAGAACAATCTTTATCCTTGCATCTACCACTCCTGCTGTTTGTCTCCTGCTGGCTTGCCCACTTAATAGGCAAGCCCTGCCACTCAGGAGTTAGAAAACATTCTTTCCATGATGTTACAGCATCTTGCAGACACTCCTTTCCAAGAGAACTGGTTGCCTGTAGCAGCAATGCCATGTCTGAAGGCCTAACTGCCCCGTTCACCATGAGTGGGTATTACCATGTAGTTGTATTTAGCCCTGTGCTGTTCACATTTCCAGCCTGAATTTTCATCTTCCTGACATCTGAGATTGGCTCTATGGAGCCAACTTCAAATATGAGCACTTCCAAGTCCTCCTTCTTTCTCCGTCATTCCCTGCGGTTCACCCTTTCCAGTTCCACACAATGCTTTTCCCACGCGGTCTTTCCCTTGGGTTTACCTGGGCATACCCTGCAGCCAGCAGCAGGGAATCTCTGCATTCACAAGAGCAGTAACAGTAAAAAAATGGCCTTCAACTGCCCTTTTAAAAAGTAGCTGCAGTGTGTTTGTTCTGAAATTGTTCCTGCTAAAGACAGCCTCAGCCCCGCACGTTCCATCAAACATCTTCCCGTTTACTGAGGGAGAATATCAGCCAGCAGTGCTGGCTGCAACTGTGATTTTAATTAGGGCTGCCAGATTTACCAAATAAAAACACAGAATGCTCAGTTGAGTTTGCATTTCAGATAAACAATAAATACTTTTTTAGCATTTAAGTATTTCCCATGTAATATTTGGGGCCTGTTTATACTAATGTGTTATTCATCGTTTATCTGAAATTCAGATCCAACTGGGTGAATGTATTTTATCTGGCAATCCTACTTTAGTATTCAAATAAAATGAACTGAAAAATCTTCCGTGTAATGTGCAGAAAGGTTCTTCAGTTCCAGCTAGGGTGGAGGAAAACAAATATTGCTGAGTTACAGCCACTGCAGCAAAGAAGTGATTACATGTCTGGTATGTTCTGCATGAGGTGCTAAGCACATACCACCCCTGCCTACAAAAGTGCCTCTGTCAAAGCCTAGGCAATGATTTACAAAACAGTAAAAGTGTAAATTCACTCACACCCAAATCCAGGGGGGAGAAAACCCAGAACATTCAGTCCTGCCTGCAGTTGCCAAAGAAAAACAAAATAAAACATGCAAAAACAAAATACTTGCAAAAGTGTTTTCTTGCACAGAAGCAGAGAGTCACTTGCAGGGAGAGTGTGGCTTATGTAAAGCTTGGAGAGTTTCAAAAGATGAGGCTTCCTGAGAGCCTTCCATGCCGTAATTTCCACCACTACCATCCCCACAGCTTCAAAATGCAGCTGCTGTTACTGTGGCTGACTCAGCAGCCTGGAAGGAATTACTTTCAGTTAACTCTATGATGCATTTTTTTAAAAAATAACATAAGCACTACATTGGCTTGCTCAATTGTACACACACTCATGGAAAATATTTACCACTCAATTCAACCGAACACATCTACTGCACGAAATGCAAAGCAAGCCACGGGAGGAGAGTGAGGTATGAGACAGAATGGAGGTAGGGGCTGCACCAATACAGTCCTGCCTTCAAAGAGCTTAGAATCCCATGGGAAAGACTCACCAAGACAAACTTGTACACCAAAAGTACAAACATATGATGTCCAGAGAGATCAATTCCATGTTTGGGAAGGGAAGAATGGAGGAGAGGAAGTAAAAGTGAGAGCCTAGGGAAGTGGGGACTATATACATGCAAGACTTTTGTCCATATTTTAAAGTAATATATGGATTTATGCAGAAGTAATGCCAATGTGTTGTTTAGATCACATATCTGAATAATAGATGTTAAATTACATCCCAAACTATAGAATATAATGGGCTCTGGCCCTATGTGAAGCAGTAGAAGAAAAATCAATTTGCAAATTCATGAACCAGCTTTTATTTACATTTAGTTTATGAAGGCCTAACCACTTTGGACAGTCTAAATCTACAGATGAAAGCACATGGAAATTTTATCTTTGAGTATGTATTGTTATAAACTGCAATACGTGAGCAAAATTCAACACACCGGAAGAAATGCAAATGTGCATTCATTTGTATATAAATAAGATTATCATCACACAAAGTATGAAATGTTTTCCTTTAAAAAATTGTGAAACCTGGCTGTGAATGCACAGATTGCTTTTCGTTATTCTCCATTAAAACATTGCTAGCTTTGAACCTCTGCCTTACTATTTATTTCAAAACGACAGGATTGGGTGTGGTTGGTGGTTCACACCTGTAATCCTAATGCTTTGGGAGGCAGAGGTATGAGGATCAGTTGAGCCCTGGAGTTAGAGACCAGCCTCGGCAACACATGTTGTGACCCTGTCTCTACAAAAAAAAAAATTAGCCAGGCATGGTGGCACATGCCTGTAGTCCCAGCTACTGGGAGACTAAAGTGAGAGGATCACTTGGTGCAAGAGCCAGAGGCTGCAGTTAGCTATGATTGCACCACTGCATCCAGCCTGGGCAACAGAGCAAGACCCTGTCTCAAAAAAAAAAAAAAAAAGAAGAAGAATGAGAAAGGAGAATGCCCAAATCTTAGTAGACCCTAAAGCAGCAACCATGAAACTGAAGAACTCCACGGGCTTGCAGGAGGCTGCACTTTTCAAGAAGTACTACCTTCCCACAGACTCCCTGTCAGCAGACGGCACAGAGATCCAGCGTGTAGGACATTGCAAGTTGGGCTGGAAAGGCCAGCCCTTCACACACAAGTTTCCATTGTGAAAGTTATCAAATAAAAATGGAGTCACTTATGTTAAAATCCCTGACAAAATGGAGCCAGAGAAGGCCATGAAGGCATGCAGGGTTTTTGTGCATGAATGCCAGATAACAAGAACTATCACAAAAGATTGTGCAAATACCACAACCTTTCCATCAAAGTCTTACACACCAAAAATACTTCTTCAAGGACATCTACCCAATAACTGCCTGTCCAACCTCAAACTGGCACTGCCCATCTTATTGATCCTTGTAGCTGACAGTAATTGTCTCAAAACAATTATGTAATCCTCCTCATTTTTACATTAAAACACTTTGTCTTCCTTTACTGTCCTGAATATTCACATAGTTTACTATGGCATGTATATTCTCATTACAATGCCCATTCACAAATAAATATCATTTTCTTTACAAAGCAAAACTTTCCACTGGGTAGCCAGATCATGTGGCTGCCCTGTAGAAAATCTTTCAACTCAGCTTCTTCCTGGGGCCACAACACCCTGTGTGACCTGCCCCACCACCGCCTTGCCAGCCTGCTAGTCTCCTTGTTTCACCACTTCAGCCACAGTAGCTTCTCTCTGCCCCTGGAACATCCCAAATGGGGCCACTACAGGGCCTTTATGTTTGCCATTTCCTCTGCATGGAATGTGCTGTCTGTATTTCCTAGCCCAGTTTCTTATTGTAATAAAGATCTCAGGTTAAATCTCACCTGTGCACATAGACCTTTGCATTTTACCCTGTCTAAAGTAGCACACCCATCTCAAAGCATTCTTTATCATGTTTTGGCGTTTATTGTCTTCCTACCCCCTAAACAGAATTATTGTTTTTTGAAGTGTTTCCTTGTATATTATTGGTCTTCCCAATAAAGTTAAAAATCTTATTTGTCTTGGTTGCTACAGCATCTCCTGGGCTAGGGACAGTGCCTGGCACACAGTATACTGGTGCTCAGTCAACATTTGTGGATTCAACAAATAAATTTGGACTCCAGATAAACCAAATAGAAACAATGCTTTTCAACATACTATATTAGAAAGGACACACATATTAGTGATGGCAATGACGTCTCAGACTGTCCAAATTCAGAAAGAACTGAAGAAAAATGCATTCAATCTCCTTTATTAATTACTTTATTTTCTATTTTATTTATTTATTTTTTTGAGACAGAGTCTCACTCTGTCACCCAGGCTGGAGTGCAGTGGTGCAATCTTGGCTCACTGCAACCTCTGCCTCCCAGGTTCAAGCCATTCTCCTGCCTCAGCCTCCTAAGTAGCTGGGACTACAGGCACCCGCCACCACACACGGCTAAATTTTTGTATTTTTAGTAGAGACAGCATTTCACCATGTTAGCCAGGATGTTCTCGATCTCCTGACCTCGTGATCTGCCCGCTTTGGCCTCCCAAAGTGCTAGGATTCTAGGCATGAGCCACTACGCCTGACCCTATTAATGACTTTATGTGGTTTTGTGGGAAGCATCTCCATGTTCCAAAAAATTGAAAACTTAGCAGAATGTTTACTATCTTTGAGTCTCAGTCTTTTTCTTCACTTAAAACATTTTCACAAAATTTCGGTAGAGGAGGAGCTACCAAATACTGACAATTTTCACCACTGGGAGGTGGCTGCTTTGACCCAACTTTTATATGCTTTGGTGAAAGGAAACACACCTGTCATTGTATTATTAAAGGAATTGGGTAAGGATTCCTGGGGATTCTAGGTCCCTGGTGGTGTCTAGCTCACCCTTGACTTCACTTTAGTCTCTTGAGTCTTCATACCTTCCTTGGCATGTTCCAGTGCTTCAACCAAAGTCCTGTACTTGCCTGGGTTTTTCACCCACACTTTGGCACAACCCCAATTTCTGCATGACACACGTGCCCAAAGGCTCAGTCACACAGCAATGGAAGGCTTTTATTATAATCCTCTGTGGTCTCATCAATGTGTCTACCTGGAGTTTTACCATTCCTTAAGGGCAAGGAGCAGGTTTACATAATTGTCTTGGTACAATGGCTCATTCCAAAAAACTGGGACTGTGGGTGCAGTCAGCCTACCAAATACCTTCTTGCATTTAACATGTGACCTTTGTCCACTTTGTTACCTTAAAACAATCTTTTCAAGGAAGAATGCCTACCCCTGGCATAAACAAACAAACAAACAAAAACTCTTGCAAACTTTAAAAGTAAGCAGAGTTCATAGAGCTTCATCTTCCTCCCGCTAGTCTGTAGGAGGTCGTATTAAATCATGAATCAGATTGTCTGGAGACAGGAAGCCAATAAACAACTAGTTCTTTCTAGAAATAGTTAACCACCTGGCTTTGTACATGTTCTGGCTCAACCACAACTACAGATTAAAGCTGCGTACAGTAAGAAAAGTGACAAATGCTACAAATCAACTGCCAAAGTATTTCAGTAAACCTCATCAAATTCACAAAATAGACTGGAGCAGGATGAGAATGATTTGTGTCATGGCCAAGGAATCACTGAGTTTAGGGAGAGCTCTTTCACAGCAAGCCTGCTCTCTGTCTAGGGTAAGATGTGTCCTCATCCCTCAGGCTACTCCCTGCAAACATAACCCTGAGGAGTGGCCAGGACAGGAGTGAGAGCCACACACTCAGCACACCCATAAGACCTCGCAGGGACCTACATGGCCATCGCATCTCCCAACAGGTCCAGAGCCAGTCTCAGAAGACTGAATGCACAGTGTCTTCCAATGAATAGGGAAAATCCCTTTTTGCCCATAATGCCTGGACCACAGGCTTGCTGTTGAGGATAAGAAGATATGAAATAATGGAAGGGAAAGTTTAGAACCTGCCCTTTCCGGCCTTGAGGGATTGTGGGAGGCGATAAGAGAGGAAGTGAGATGGCCTTTCTCAATACAGAGGTAAGCATGTGGGTTAGAGCAGACCAGGAAAATGCTGACAGCATCAGGACTCTGGGAAGGCGACCACCTCAGACACCCACCACACCAACCTGGGGCTACCACAGCCAAGGAAGCCCTGCAGTGCAGTGCAGTGAAGGAGACGGGGGCTGGAAGCCAGCTGTCCACAGCTGCTCTCTGCTCCACTGTGGTGTGGTTTATCCCATAATGATGCAGGATGAGGGTGGACTGGGCCTCATTTCTCTGCCTCCCCAGGTTCCCCTAGCCACATGCTCCTGGGCCCATTCATGGGGCTGCTGCCAGCCCACATGATCTGTTCCATCTCTGCCACAAGCTAGCAACACACTACTGCCTATGAGCCCTAGTTTCTTCATCCACGTAGTAAGGATTAGAAAAGCCCCTACGCATTGGCTTATGCAACTACTTTTTGTTTCAGTTTCCTCATCTGTAAAATGGAGCTAATAATATTACCTACTTCAAATGATTGTTGTAAAGATTTCATGATTTAACATGTGGAAAGCACTTACAACAGTGTCTGGCACTAAGAGGTGCCATAGAAATGTTTACTGTTATGGTTATTCTGTTTCCAAGTTAATTTTGCTTCTTCAAAGTTTCTACAAGAATCATATCACTCAGGACATGAAAATATTTAAGTGTCACAAAATTAAAGCCTTATAGAGTTGGAACAGACTTTAAAAATCAATCTAGTCCAACCCTTTTGAGTTACAAATGGCAAAAACAGGCCCAGTGTAGTATACCCTAAGTCAGCCAGCCCAGTAATGGCAAAACTGAGACTAGGATCCAGTTCGAAGCTCTTTCCAATGTGCCACACTGAGCACCATATACATCAAATTAAGCACCATGTGCCAATGGCTCAATCAAGCCAGAGCTTTTACTGCAATCAACAAGTTTGAGTATAGAAGGCGACACAGAAGAATTTGGAAGTCACCCCCCAGCACCCCCCTGCAACAACCCCCACTGAGTTTCACTTTGAAATACCTATAAAAACCTGATTCTTTAATCCCATAATCTCAAGAGATGTTATATTGTTACCCCTCTGTGCTCAACCCCACAGCTTTAAGTGCAAATCTATGGATTAAACATGAAAGTTTTCTCAGTTCCTCCCAAATGAATTCTGTTAGTACTGCTACTTAATTCTCCCTAAGAAATCTCTTCCCAGAGAAGAGTTTACATGATTTTCTGCTAAGCTCAAAGCACTATTCTCTTTTGGCAGCTAGATACTAATTGATCATTGATCTTTGAACTCTGCTTTTAGGGCTGCTGGGCTGAAAAAAATTGGAAACATTTGTCTTTTAGAGTGCTTTCTCTCATCCATCCTTTCCGCTTCTTTGCTACTGCTGGCATTCCAAAGTGGATTTGTTTTAAATCCTGGGTGGCTTAACACAGAGGTTCTATAGTGCAATGATTAAGAGGTGTTTCAGGGTGAGACCGAGGATTGAGCCCAGCTTTGCCATTAATGTGCAGAGAAGTGCTTTTGAGGAAATTGTTTAACTAAGCAGACAGGTACTAAAGATGGCTAACTGGCATATGGGAACAAATTTTGTGCATCTCTTTCCAATCCTACTTTCAGTGACATTGTGTTGGTAGCTTGAAATTAGCTATGGTGATTGTCATAACTCTCATTTGCATTAATGTGGCCTTGGCATCCATCTGCTCATTGTGTCCCTGGCTTGTCACCTTTGGCCTACATATTGTAAGATAGTCTGTGTACCCAGTTCCCAGTTTCATGTTCTAGATAGATAAGGCCATACCTTGAACCACTTGACCACCTTACTTCTGCATTGCCTAGTGAACCCAAGAATGTAACTCCCAAATTCCCAAACCTAGCCTTACCCCATCTGAAAGTGAACCAGTCCAACTCTCTCACAGGAAACCACCTAGGTAATGCCTTGGACTCCCATAAAGCCTTCAGCCCACAGGTCCCTCCCTTTCTTTCCCCGACTGGTTACGTGCCCTGGAAGGCCCCCTCTTCCCATTGACCTTGTGGGCTGTACTGCCTTCCTCTCTCGGGATCTGTGAGTAATAAACTTAATTTTGTCACCATTCCTATCTAAATGCCCTTTTACTGTGCCAAAACTGGACAACACCTAACCTAACTTAAATACCTCACTTAACACCTCACAATAGTGATATTTTACACCACGGAAATTGGGAGACAGTACAAATCAGCATCTCCTTCCCTTCCCAAGCCAACTGTTTCTCTAAGCCCTAGATACTCATCCATACAATAGGGATGACAATAGTACCTACTCCACGGGATTGTAGTGAGAGTTAAATGACATAATGTATGTGCAATACCCAGGAAACATCTGGCATACAGTGTCCCATGTTGTTATTGTTATTATCCATGTCTTACTTGATTGCTACCTCTGCTGTGGTCTGAATGTGTTCCCTCAAAATGAATATATGTCAAAATTTCATCTCAAATGTAATATTATTAAGAGTTGGGGCCTTTGAGAGGTGATTAGGGATTAGTTCCCTTATAAAATAGGCTTGAGAAAGCCTATTTTCCCCATCTATTAGGGAAATAGAAGAATAGGAGAGCCAGGATGACCCGTTTTAAAACCCACCCCATCTTAAAACTAGCAAGGCACATTCCCTGCCAGTCACAACCCATGGTAATAAGATGTTTACGGCTAAGGAATCTGCCTAATAATGACTACAAGCGCAAACTCCTACAACAGCAGAATGTCCAGATGTCCGAATATTATATAACAATATATGCTTTTAAGATTATTATAGTCATTCTTTGATGTACTTATGCACTAAAATGCCAAGGATAACCTTCTTTATATCAACGAAGTAATACATTTTTTCATACTGTCAGCCCACCCACACATAGTCATAACTTAGCTTAGCTTTTATGTTGATTGAAAGAAACAAAAACCTACATAAGAAGAATATAAAACAAAGGCCATGCATTCCTCCTCTTGTTTTCTGAGGAAGCCCTGCTCTGTATCTGAGTAGCTTTCTCTTCTCACCACACTCTGTGGCTCACCTTGAATTCCTTTCTGCACAAGATCCAAAAACCCTCTTTTGGGGTCTGGATCAAGACTCCTTTTCCGGCAACACATCCACCATGTGAGGATACATAGAAGGTGCCATATCTATGAAAACAAGAACAGCCCTCGCCAGACATCAAGTCTGCTGGAGCCTTGATCTTGGACTTTCCAGCTTCCAGAACTTTGAGCAATACATTTCTCTTGTTTATAAACTACCCAGTCTAAAGTATTTAGTTATAGCAGCTTGAACAGACTGAGATAGAAACTAAGACGTAGGATGCTGCTTTAATAAATTGTAAAATGTATCTTACAGTGTGGATACAGCTTTGTAACTGAGTAACAGGTAGAGACAGAGTCTCCCTCTGTCACCAAGGCTGGAGTGCAGTGGTGTGATCTTGGTTCACTGCAAGCTCTGCCTCTCGGGTTCATGTCATTCTCCTGCCTCAGCCCCCTGAGTACCTGGGACTACAGGCATGTGCCACCACGCCTGGCTAATTTTTTATATTTTTCATAGAGACAGGGTTTCACCATGTTAGCCAGGATGGTCTCGGTCTCCTGACCTCGTGATCCACCTGCCTCAGCCTCCCAAAGTGCTGGGATTACAGGTGTGAGCCACCATGCCCAGCCGAGGCTAGAACAGTTTTGAAGTGCATGCTGGAAAAAGCCTGTATTGTTGTGAATGGACTATAAAGGGTGACTCTGGTGAGGGTCAGAAAAAGAGGAGAGCTGGAGAAAACACCTTAATCTTCTTAGAGATTCCCTAAGATTTCATAATCAGAATATTGATAGAAATATGAACAGTAGACCTTTCTGATGAGATCTCAGAAAGGTCCACTTTATAACAAGGATGACCTCTCCTCCAGTTTCCAATAACATACTCCTCATGGGCATCCTTATTATAAAGTGGCACTGAACTTGGTTAAATTGTGCTTGTGTTCTAGTGTTGTGTGGAAGGTAGAACTTAAGAGTGACGAACTAGGATATTTGGTAGAAGAAATATCTAAGCAAAATTTTGAAATAAGTAATTCAAAATCTAAGCTCTTATGAGGCCAAGGCAGGACCTGATCACTTGAGACCAGGAATTTGAGACGTCATCTCCGGGGCAACATACTGAGGCACCGTCTTTTAAAAAATAGGTGAATAAACTTTTGAAAAATCTAAGATGTTGGAACTCTAAGTTATTTTGCGCCTTAGAAAAATATGATTATGGAATCTGAGTTACTATGACAGGCAGCTATAACCTAGGAAGCTGTAATATTTTGTTTCTTTGATTATAGATTAAGCCTTTTCCCTTACCTGCATTGTTTTGTAAAACATTGTAAATGGCCTAAGGGTACCAGGGAAGACCCTCTTTCCTCTCCAGGGTTGACATTTATGACAGTCCAACTTCTCTCTTACCCTTCTTAAACAAAGACTTCAAGGCTATCACGTTGCCTTAAATTATTTTAAATTGGAAAGGAAATGAAGACAAGTTATATAAAAAAGAGAAAACAATCCTCAAGGGGAAGGGGGACTGTAACTAATTAATTTATTGTAATTCTTAAATTAGTCTTGTATAGAACATTTTGTAACCCTGTTAAAATTTTTTTGTGTTCTTCCTATACATGCAAGAATTTAACTTTCAACTTTGGAAAACTGACCCTGTTTCTCTGGAGTTTTGTGTCCCAGAATATCCATTCCTAGATTTTCACATGAAGAAACTCTTTAAAACTGGATCCTGACTCTTTTGATTATTTCAGGTTCACAAGTGCTTGTTTGTTAAACACTTCCTTTCACTGAAAGATAACAGTTTATAATACATCTTTAAATAGTTTATGATCATTATTTCAACCTGAAATATCATCTCAAGGCATGACAGGACTTCCCTTGACTGCTTATAGTAAAATGTGAGGAGAAACTAATTAAATATGGAATTTATAATCAAAAGGGAAGCAAAACTTAAAGATTTGGAGAAGTCTTAGCCTGGCCATGTTGTAAAGAATGAAGAAGCATGCTCAAGAGAGAAGACCAAGGGTGTGACCAAGTGATCATGTGATAAGGAGATTAGTATGGATCAGGGGGATAACAGATGCTGTTCATCAAGACAATGAAACAATGACCCTGAAGTCATTTCAGAGATCTTTGGGTCTCCCCACCTATCACAGGCCCAAAATGCCAGAGCATTTTGGGGCAGAATGATCTCATCGCTCTTCTCCAGACATTCCAGTATAGCACTAGCATTGGTATAAAGAACTACCTAAGACTGGGAAATTTATAAAGAAAAGAGGTTTAGTTGACTCACTGTTTCACAGGCTGCACAGAAAGCATGACTGTGGAGGTCTTAGGAAACTTACAATCATGGTGGAAGGTGGAGAGGAAAGAGGTATGTCCTACATGGTTGGAGCAGGAGGAAGGGGGTGGGGGAGGTGCTACACACTTTTAAACAAACAGATCTTGGGAGAACTCTATCACAAGACAGCACGAGTTTTTTTCCAATGGTTTTCCACTAAACCATTGGAAACTGCCCCTGTGATCTAATCACCCCAACCAGGCCCCTCTTCCAACACTGTGGATTATAATTCAACATGAGATTTGGGCAGGGACACAAATCCAAACCACATCAGCACTCCTTGGCTGTTCCAGTTGTGGGACTCAAACAGGCCTGGGTGTGACACCTCTCTGGCCCTCCAGAAGTCACAGGTGGTAACCATGGCAGTGTCTACACAGTGCTCTCTCCACTGGTGTACAGAGTACAAAGCTTTGTGGTGAAGGCTGCCTCTACCCAGGTTTCAAAGGATGCCCTGGAGGGCCTCAAGGGCCCAGGAAGAGAACTGCCAGAGGGGTGGGGCACCATAGGGAACATCCCCTCCTCCACTACCCATGATGAGACATTATCTTGTAGAGCCTCCCTGAGATTTCAGAAGCATGGAACCTATGGTGTGCAACTCAATCCTGGGAGAGCCATGGGTAAGTGACTCCAACCCATGAAGTCTGCAGTGTGGGCTGTGCCCAGCAAAGCCATGGAGATGAGCCCAGCCACCTGGAGCCCTGGGGGCCCAACTCCTGCCTCTGGGTGTACAGAAGACAGAACATGGAGTCAGAGAAGATGATCATCAAGTCTTAAGGTTTAACGTTTGTCCTGTTTCATTTTGGATTTATTTTTTAAAAGTTACACCTCTCTTCCATCCTATTTCTCCACTTCAAAGTGGGAATGTCTCTACTATGCTTATCCCATCATTGTGTTTTGAAAGCCCATAACTTGTTTGATTTCACAGGTTCACAGATGAGAGCAATTTGCCTCAAGATGAATATTGAGTTTCACCCATGTGTTAGGCCATTTTTTCACTGCTATAAAGAAATATGTGGTGGGGGCGGTTCCAAGATGGCCAAATAGGAACAGCTCCAGTCTACAGCTCCCAGCATGAGTGATGCAGAAGACGGGTGATTTCTGCCTTTCCAACTGAGGTACCGGGTTCATCTCACTGGGGCTTGTCAGACAGTGGGTGCAGGACAGTGGGTGCAGACCACCGAGCATGAGCCAAAGCAGAGCGAGGAATTGCCTCACCCAGGAAGTGCAAGGGGTCAGGGAATAACCTTTCTTAGCCAAGGGAAGCTGTGACAGATGGCACGTGGAAAATCGGGTCACTCCCACCCTAATACTGTGCTTTTCCAATGGTCTTAGCAAATGGCACACCAGGAGATTTTATCCCACGCCTGACTCGGAGGGTCCCACACCCATGGAGCCTCACTCATTGCTAGCACAGCAGTCTCAGATCGAACTGCAAGGCAGCAGTGAGGCTCAGGGAGGGGTGCCTGCCATTGCTGAGGCTTGAGTAGGTAAACAAAGTGGTCAGGAATCTCGAACTGGGTGGAGTCCATCGCAGCTCAAGGAGGCCTGCCTGCCTCTGTAGACGCCACCTCTGGGGGCAGGGCATAGCCGAACAAAAGGCAGCAGAAACCTCTGCAGACTTAAATGTCCTTTTCTGACAGATTTGAAGAGAGTAGTGGTTCTCTCAGCATGGAGTTTGAGATCTGAGAACAGACAGACTGCCTCTTCAAGTGGGTCCCTGACCCCTGAGTAGCATAACCGGGAGTCACCCCCCAGTAAGGGCAGACTGACACCTCACACGACCGGGTGCCCCTCCAGAGGAACAATCAGGTGGTGACATTTGCTGTTCAGCAATATTTGCTTTTATGCAGCCTCCACTGCTGATACCCAGGAAAACAGGGTCTGGAGTGGACCTCCAGCAAACTCCAACAGAACTGCAGCTGAGGGTTCTGACTGTTAAAAGGAAGACTGACAAACAGAAAGGACATCTACACCAATAAAGCTGAAATTCTAAAAATCAGAGCATCTGTCCCCCTCCAAAGGAAGGCAGCTCCTCACCAGCAATGGAAGAAAGCTGGATGGAGAATGACTTTGACGACTTGAGAGAAGAAGGCTTCAGACGATCAAATTTCTCTGAGCTAAAGGAGGAAGTTCAAACCCATCTCAAAGAAGCTAAAAGCCTTGAAAAAGATTAGATGAATGGCTAACTAGAATAACCAGTGTAGAGAAGTCCTTAAATGACCTGATGGAGCTGAAAACCATGGCACGAGAACTACGCAACGAATGCACAAGCTTCAGTAGCTGATTCGATCAACTGGAAGAAAAGGTTTCAGGGACTGAAGATCAAATGAATGAAATGAAGCAAGAAGAGAAGTTTAGAGAAAAAAGAATAAAAAGAAATGAACAAAGCCTCCAAGAAATATGGGACTATGTGAAAAGACCAAATCTACGTCTAATTGGTATACCTGAAAGTGATGGGGAGAATGGAACCAAGTTGGAAAGCACTCTGCAGGATATTATCCAGGAGAACTTCCCCAACCTAGCAAGGCAGGCCAACACTCAAATTTAGGAAATAAAGACAATGCCACAAGGTCACTCCTCGAGAACAGCAACTCCAAGACACATAATTGTCAGATTCACCAAATTTGAAATGAAGGAAAAAATGTTAAGGGCAGCCAGAGAGAAAGGTCAGGTTACCCATAAGGGAAGCCCATCAGACTAAGAGCAGAACTCTCAGCAGAAACTCTACAAGCCAGAAGAGAGTGGGGGCCAATATTCAACATTCTTAAAGAAAATAATTTTAAACCCAGTATTTCATATCCAGTCAAACTAAGCTTCATAAGTGAAGGAGAAATAAAATCCTTTACAGACAAACAAATGCTGAGAGATTTTGTCACCACCAGGCCTGTCCTAAAAGAGCTCCTGAAGGAAGCACTAAACATGGAAAGGAACAACCAGTACCAGCCACTGCAAAAACATGACAAATTGTAAAGACTATCAAGGCTAGGAAGAAATGGCATCAACTAATGAGCAAAACAATCAACTAACATCATAATGACAGGATGAAATTCACACGTAACAATATTAACCTTAAATGTAAATGGGCTAAATGCTCCAATTAAAAGACACAGACTGGCAGATTGGATAAAGAGTCAAGACCCATCAGTGTGCTGTATTCACGAGACCCATCTCACATGTAGAGACACACAAAGGCTCAAAATAAAGAGATGGAGGAAGATCTACCAAGCAAATGGAAAACAAAAAAAGGCAGGGGTTGCAATCCTAGTCTCTGATAAAATAGACTTTAAACCAACAAAGATAAAAAGAGACAAAGAAGGCCTTACATAATGGTAAAGGGATCAATGCAACAAGAAGAGCTAACTCTCCTAAATATATATGCACCCAATACTGGAGCACCCAGATTCATAAAGCAAGTCCTTAGAGACCTACAAAGAGACTTACACTCCCACACAATAATAATGGGAGACTTCAACACCCCACTGTTAACATTGAATTATCAACAAGACAGAAAGTTAACAAGGATATCCAGGAATTGAACTCAGTTCTGCACCAAGTGGACCTAATAGACATCTACAGAACTCTCCACTCCAAATCAACAGAATATACATTCTTCTTAGCACCACATTGCACTTATTCCAAAATTGACCACATAGTTGGAAGTAAAGCACTCCTCAGCAAATGTAAAAGAACAGAAATTATAAAAAACTGTCTCTCAGACCACAGTGCAATCAAACTAGAACTCAGGATTAAGAAACTCACTCAAAATTGCTCAACTATGTGGAAACTGAACAACCTGCTCCTGAATGACTACTGAGTACATAACAAAATGAAGGCAGAAATAAAGATGTTCGTTGAAACAGATGAGAACAAAGATACAACATACCAGAATCTCTGGGACACATTCAAAGCAGTGTGTAGAGGGAAATTTATAGCACTAAATGCCCACAAGAGAAAGCAGGAAAGATCTAAAATTGACACCCGAACATCACAATTAAAAGAACAAGAGACGCAAGAGCAAATACATTCAAAAGCTAGCAGAAGGCAAGAAACAACTAAGATCAGAGCAGAACTGAAGGAGATAGAGACATAAAAAACCCTTCAAAAAATCAATGAATCCAGGAGCTGGTTTTTTGAAAAGATCAACAAAACTGATAGACTGCTAGCAAGACTAATAAAGAAGAAAAGAGAGAAGAATCAAATACACGCAATAAAAAACGATAAAGGGAATACCACCAACAATGCCACAGAAATACAAACTACCATCAGAGAATACTATAAACACCTCTATGCAAATAAACTGAAGGTCTAGAAGAACTGGATAAATTCTTGGATACATACACCCTCCCAAGACTAAACCAGGAAGAAGTTGAATCCCTGAGTACACCAATAACAGGCTCTGAAATTGAGGCAATAATTAATAGCTTACCAACCAAAAAAAGTCCAGGACCAGACAGATTCACAGCTGAATTCTAGCAGAGGTACAAGGAGGAGCTGGTACCATTCCTTCTGAAACTATTCCAATCAATAGAAAAAGAGGGAATCCTCCCTAACTCATTTTATGAGGCCAGCATCATCCTGATACCAAAGCCTGGCAGAGACACAACCAAAAAAGAGAATTTTAGACCAATATCCCCGATGAACATCGATGCAAAAATCCTCAATAAAATACTGGCAAACTGAATCCAGCAGCACATCAAAAAGCTTATCCACCATGATCAAGTGGGTTTCATCCCTAGGATGCAAGCCTGGTTCAACATATGCAAATCAGTAAATGTAATCCAGCATATAAACGGAACCAAAGACAAAAAACTCACATGATTATCTCAATAGATGCAGAAAAGTCCTTTGACAAAATTCAACAGCCCTTCATGCTAAAAACTCTTAATAAATTAGGTACTGATGGGAGGTATCTCAAAATAATAAGAGCTATTTATGACAAACCCACAGCCAATATCACACTGAATGGCCAAAACCTGGAAGCATTCCCTTTGAAAACTGGCACAAGACAGGGATGCCCTCTCTCACCACTCCTATTCAACATAGTGTTGGAAGTTCTGGCCAGGGCAATCAGGCAGGAGAAAGAAATAAATGGTATTCAATTAGGAAAAGAGGAAGTCAAATTGTCCCTCTTTGCAGATGACACGATTGTATATTTAGCAAACTCCATTGTCTCAGCCCAAAATCTCCTTAAGCTGATAAGCAACTTCAGCAAAGTCTCAGGATACAAAATCAACGTACAAAAATCACAAGCATTCTTATACACTAATAACAGACAAACAGAGAGTCAAATCATGAGTGAACTCCCATTCACAATTGCTTCAAAGAGAATAAAATACCTAGGAATCCAACGTACAAGGGATGTGAAGGACCTCTTCAAGGGGAACTACAAACCACCGCTCAATGAAGTAAAAGAGGACACAAACAAATGGAAGAACATTCCATGCTCATGGATAGGAAGAATCACTACCGTGAAAATGGCCATACTGCCCAAGGTAATTTAAAGATTCAATGCCATCCCCATCAAGCTACCAATGACCTTCTTCACAGAATTGGAAAAAACCACTCTAAAGTTCGTATGGAACCAAAAAAGAGCCTGTATTGCCAAGTCAATCCTAAGCCAAAAGAATAAAGCTGGAGGCATCACGCTGTCTGACTTCAAACTATACCACAAAGCTACAGTAACCAAAACAGTATGGTACTGGTACCAAAACAGAGATATAGACCAATGGAACAGAACAGAGCCCTCAGAAATAATACCACACATCTACAACCATCTGATCTTTGACAAACCTGACAAAAACAAGAAATGGGGAAAGGATTCCCTATTTAACAAATGGTGCTGGGAAAACTGGCTAGCCATATGTAGAAAGCTGAAACTGGATCCCTTCCTTATACTTTATACAAAAATTAATTCAAGATGGATTAAAGACAAATGTTAGACTAAAACCATAAAAACCCTAGAAGAAAACCTAGGCAATACCATTCAGGACATAGGCATGGGCAAGGACTTCATGTCTAAAACGCCAAAAGCAATGGCAACAAAAGCCAAATAGACAAATGGAATCTAATTAACCTACAGAGCATCTGCATGGCAAAAGAAACTACCATCAGAGTGAACAGGCAACCTACAGAATGTGAGAACATTTTTGCAATCTACTCATCTGACAAAGGGCTAATATCCAGAATCTACAAAGAACTCAAACAAACTTACAAGAAAAAAACAACCCCATCAAAAAGTGGTCAAAGGATATGAACTCACACTTCTCAAAAGAAGACATTTATGCAGCCAAAAGACACATGAAAAAATTCTCATCATCACTGGCCATCAGAGAAATGCAAATCAAAACCACAATGAAATACCATCTCACACCAGTTAGAATGGTGATCATTAAAAACTCAGGAAACGACAGGTGCTGGAGAGGATGTGGAGAAATAGGAACACTTTCACACTGTTGGTGGGACTGTAAACTAGTTCAACCATTGTGGAAGACAGTGTGGCAATTCCTCAAGGATCTAGAACTAGAAATACCATTTGACCCAGCCATCCCATTGCTGGGTATAAACCCAAAGGATTATAAATCATGCTGCTATAAAGACACATGCACACGTATGTTTATTGCAGCACGATTCACAATAGCAAAGACTTGGAACCAATGCAAATGTCCATCAATGATAGACTAGATTAAGAAAATGTGGCACATATACACCATGGAATACTATGCAGCCATAAAAAAGGATGAGTTCATGTCCCTTGTAAGGACATGGATGAAGCTGGAAACCACCATTCTCAGCAAACTATTGCAAGGACAAAAAACCAAACACTGCATGTTCTCACTCATAGGTGGGAATTGAACAATGAGAACTCTTGGACACAGGAAGGGGAACATGACACACTGGGGCCTGTCATGGGGTGGTGGATGGGGGAGGGACAGCATTAGGAGATATACCTAATGTAAATGACCAGTTAATGGGTGCAGCACACCAACATGGCACATATATACATATGTAACAAACCTGCATGTTGTGCACATGTACCCTAGAACTTAAAGTATAATAATAAAAAAAGAAATATGTGAAAATGGGTAATATATAAAGAAAATAGATTTAATTGGCTCATGGTTCTGCAGGCTGTACAGGAAGCAAGGTGTCAGCACCTGTTGAACTTCTGGGGAATCCTCAAGGAGCTTTTACTTGTGGTAGAAAGCAAAGCAGAAGCAGTCATCTCACATGGCAGTACAGGACCAAGAGAGTGAAGAGGGAGGTGCCACACACTTAAAAACCAGATATCATGAGAACTCACTATCTCTAGGACAGCACCATACCATGAGGGATCTGCCCCCATAACCCAAACAACTCCCGCCAGGTCCCAACTCCGACACTGGGAATTACAATTCAACATGAGATTTAGAAGGAACATAGATACAAACCATATTATTCTGCCCCTGGCCCCTCAAATCTCATATCCTTCTTACACTGCAAAACACAATCATCCTTCTCAATAGTTCCCCCAAAGTCTTGACTCATTCCAGCATTAACTCAAAAGTCCCAAAGTCCAAAGTCTCATCTGGAAATGAATGGAGATAGCATTGTGAAATCAAAGCAAGTTGTTTTCTTCCAAGAGTCAATGGAAGGGCAGGCATCGGGTATACATTCCTGTTCCAAGAGGAAGAAATTGGCCAAAAGAAAAGGGCTACAGGCCCCATGCAAGTTCAAAACCCAGAATGGCATTCATCAAATCTCTAGTTTCCAAAATAGTCTCTTTTGACTCCATTTCCCACCTCCAGGGCACACTGGTGCAAGGAGTGAGCTCCCAAGACCTTGGGCATCTCCACTCCCCTGTGGTTTTACAGGGGTCAGCCCCAGTGGCTGCTTTCGTGGGTTCAAGTTGAATGACTGTGGCTTTTCCAGGCACAGGATGCAAACTGCCAGTGGATCTGTCATTCTGGGTCTGAAGCATGGTGTTCCCCATCTCACAGATCCACTAGGTAGTGCCCCAGTGAGAAATTTATGTGGAGTCTCCAACCCAGCATTTCTCCTCTTCACTGCCTTAGTAGAGGTTCTATGTGAGGGCTGTGTCCCTGTGGCCTGGACTTCTAGGCTTTCCCATACATCATCTGATATCTAAGCAGAGGCTGGCAAGCCTCCTTCATTCTTGCACTCTGAGCAATTGCAGGCTTAACCCTATGTAGAAGCCACCAAGGCTTATGGCTATATCTGGAGCTTTTTGAGCTGAGACTGGGGCTGGAGCTGCTGGGATGCAGGGAGCAGTGTTCCAAGGCCACACAGGGCAGCAGGGGCCCTGGGCCTGGCCCATGGAAACATTTTTCCATTCTTGGCCTCTGGGCCTGTGATGGGAGGGGCTGTCACAAAGGTCTCTGAAATGCCTTTGAGGCCTTTTTCCCACTGTCTTGGCTATCAGCACCTTGCCCCTTTTTAGTTACGAAAATTTCTCTAGCAAGTGGTTTCTCCACAGCCTGCTTGGATTATTCCCCTTAAAATGGGCTTTTCTTTCTACCACATGGCCAGGCTTCAATTTTTTAAATATTTATGCTCTGCTGCCCTTTTAAATATCAGTTATAACTTTAAGTCATTTATTTGCTTCAGCATCAGAGCCTAGGCTGTTAGAAAACAGCCAGACAACATCTTGCATGCTTTGCTCTTAGAAATTTCTTCCACCAGATACTCTAAATTACCACTCTCAAGTTCAAACTTCCACAGATCTCTAAGTCATAAACACAATGCAGCCAAGCTCTTTGCTAATGCACAACACACATGACCTTCACTCCAGTTTGCAATAAATTTCTCATTTCCATCTGAGACCTCAGCAGCCTGGACTTCACTGCCCATATCACTATCAGCATTTTGGTCACAACCATTTAACCAGGCCCTAGGATGTTCCAAATTTTCCCTCATCTTCCTGTTCTCTTCTGAGCCTTTCAAACTCTCCCAACCTCTGCCTGTTACCCAATTGCAAAAACACTTCCACATCCTTGATACCAGTTTTCTGTATTAGGCCATTTTTTTTGCATTGCTATAAAGAAATACCTGAGACTGAGCAATTTATAAAAGAAGAGGTTTAATTGGTTCATGGTTCTGCAGGCTGTACAAGAAGCATGGCACGAACATCTGCCCAGCTTCTGGGAAAGACTCAAGGAGCTTTTATTTGTGGTGGAAGGCAAAGCAGGAACAGGCATCTCACATGGCAGAGTGGGAGCAAGCAAGTGAGGGAGGAGGTGCCACACACTTAAACAACCAGATCTCATGAGAACTCACTATCTCCAGGACAGCACCAAACCAAGAGGGATCTGCCTCCATGAAACAAACACCTCCCAGCAGGTCCCAACTCTTAACACTAGGGATAACGATTGAACATGAGACTTAGAAGGAACTCATATCCAAACCATATCAATCCACATCTGATTAAGACTCTGGACTTTAGACTTTTGAGTTGATCCTGGAAGAGTTAAGATTTTGGGGGCTGTTGAGATGGCACGAATCTATTTTGCCTGTGAAATGGACATAAATTTAGTGGGGGGAAGAGGTGGAATGCTGTGGTCTGAATATTTGTGTCCCCCCAACAATTCATATGAACTTTGACATGAAACTTCATCCCCAGTGTGATAGTATTAAGAGGTGGAGGATTTGGGGATTAGGTCATGAGGGCTCATGAATGGAATTAGTGCCCTTGTTAAAAAAGGCTTGAGGGAACCTGTTTGTCCCATCTGCCGTGTGAAGACACATAGAAGGTGCCAGATCTATGAAGCAGAGAGAAGCCATCACCAGACACTAAATTGGCTACAGCCTTAATATTGGACTTCTCGAGCTCCAGCCCTGTGAGGAATGCATACCTGTTGTTTACAAATCACCCAGTCTAAGGTTTTGTTATAATAGCCAGGAACTGAGACAACCTCCAAGCTGTTCTCACTCTAACTCATCATTCATTTACTCAATAAACATTATATTTGGCCCCCCATGCTCCAGGTAAATCTCCTTACATCAGTTTCCCCACACTTTCCTATTGTCTATGATAATTTCCCCCAACCCAACTATACTGCAGCCCTATTCTGAATCATATATTCTGTGAATGAGGGCAGGGGAGGAGAGAGGTGGTGAATGAGAGGAAGGGAAATATAGAGTAGTGGTAACGAACTGCTTTACTGAGGCAGGGATTGGATTTTTATTCCTAGCTCTTCTGTTACTGGAAAGTGGTCCTGATCTAGACCCCAAGAGAGGGTTCTCAGATCTCACACAAGAAAGAATTCCGGGCAAATTTACAGAGTAAAGTGAAACCAAGTTTATTAAAGAAGAAACAAAGGAATCGCTACTCCATAGGCAGAGCAATGGCATGGGTGCTTGACTGATTATACGTAAGATTATCTCTTGATGATCTGCTAAACAAAGGGTGGATTATTCATGAGTTTCCTGGAAAGGGGTGGGGGCTCCCAGAACTGAGAGTTCCTCTCCATTTTGGACCATATATGGTCACTTCTGGATGTTGCCATGGCATTTGTAAACTGTCATGGCACTGGTGGGGTGTCTTTTAGCATGCTAATACATTTTAATTAGCTTGTAATGAGCAGTGAGGACGACAGAGGTCGCTTTTA
Source organism: Pongo abelii (assembly GCF_028885655.2). Taxonomy (NCBI): domain Eukaryota; kingdom Metazoa; phylum Chordata; class Mammalia; order Primates; family Hominidae; genus Pongo; species Pongo abelii. The sequence continues at coordinate 67,124,764 of NC_071988.2, forward strand.
GGGCCATCTTAGTTTTGGTGGGTTTTGGCCAGCTTCTTTACCACGTCTCATTTGACCAGCGAGGTCTTTGCGGCCTTGCAAAACTCTTCCTGTTGATTCCTATCGCACCTATTCAAGATGGAGTCACTCTGGTTCAAACACCTCTGACACCTCCACTAATTCTTTGTTGTTCTGGAAATGTGATATTCTCTACATGCCTCTGTGTATCCATCAGCAAAACATGAGCAGCCACGCTGTGTGTGTGTGTGTGCATAAGCGCAGGTGTGTATGCCTATGTACACACACTCTCTGCCATATCTCACCAAATGAGACATGACCACAAGATAATATAACTGATTTGTGAAACTTTCTGAAGGCAATTCCAAATGTGGAATTTCGAAAATATTTTGAGCCAAAGAAGCATTATCTGAAACAGTGTGTAGGTGCCCGACTTGACTACTCTGAAGGAAAATCTACAAGTTTAAACTCTGGTATGAATATTTGGGGAAAACAACCCTACAAAATCATTGCTTTCCAACAATACATCATGACTCATTGCCTTGGAACACCAAATACAAGCTGGCAACCCACAGACCTTCTGAAGCTCGCTCAGTTTTCACTTTGGTCTTCTGCAGCTCGCTGAGTTTTTGTTTTTGTTTTTGTTTTTTTAACTTTTCATTTTTTAATTGCAAGATTTTAATTTTTAAAAAATCTCAATGTCCCACTAATCATGAAAAATCAGGAGAACTGTGCCGTCATGATCAAGCATGCTCTGCAGCCGGACTGCCTGGGTCTGAATCCCAGTTCTGCCACTTTCTACTTCTTTGACCTTCATCAAGTTATTTAACCTCTCTGTGCCTCAGGACTGGAAGGAACTCCAGTTATTTTCCTCATCTGAAAAATAGAGATAATAATAGTACCTCCTGAATAGGGTTATTGTGAGCTTAAAATGAGATCATCGATTTGTTTAACGCATATTAAACCCTTAGTAAACATAACCTATTATCTGGGAACACCAAACTTTATTCCTGCAGGAGTCAAGCAGCATCTGCCCTGTGTACATGCAGATGTGTACATGCGGGAAAAAGGGCTCCAGTTCACCCATTATTTCCCATCTGGTCCACTTCATCCCTTTACCTTATCTGCCTGGCCCCTGTGGGCATTTGCAGTTTGCAACCCCCACTTTAGAATCACAGATCTGGTCAAATGGCCATGTTTAAAGAGAAAGAAAGCATTCACTTCCAGTTACAAAGTTAGGTAACAGCAACGCTCATGTCTCCTGTCTGCCTGTCTAGTTCCATTCTGGGTGCTCCTTATGTCTGTAATCTTGGCCAACAGCAAAGGCTCTCCTCCACAACTCCAGTGAATTATAGCAGAGTCACAACATTACTCACAAGGCACACAGATTTGCAGAGTAAATGCAATTTCTTACTTTCATCTATAACTGATCGTCTTCCTGGGGTCCCCACCACCCTGGATAGCAGAAACAACAGGTTTGTCAATGAAAAATATTTCTATCTCTTCCAATCTAAATGGTTTCCTCTCTATTTCCAATTTTAATCTTAAAAATTCACTGAACTCTCTCTTTTAGAACTGGTCAAAGCAGCCTCCCTGAAATGACTCACCTCTCTGGGTTCTGTTTCTGCTTCATTTTTTTTTCCTGGGGTTGGCATCTGAGTATATGAGGGCACACTTTGTTTTTGAGGCTTTGAAGCATAGGGCTTCTCAGACGTGGCTTTGCAGGAGGTGTCTCTGGACTGCCCAGTGGCTGCTCATCTTATTGTCAGTCTCTGGCTGAAAGCAGCTGTCACTTGTTCTGGCTTTGTCAAGACCTGGTGACCTCCCCTGACTGACCTGCCCCCACCCAGACTCCCATAAGCACTGTGACTCGAGAGGTCTGACTCTCACTTTCTTCCACTCCCATCCCTAAAGCCACCTGACCCTCATCGTGGAGATCCTCTTTGACAAGGTCCCCAGGCCAACCCTTAACTAACCTCAACACATGCCACTTGAGGCTGGGCTGCCTGGAAAAAGAGTCTGCAGTAAAACTTTAAAAGTTAGTGTATTACTGGGGCAGGGGGTCAATCCTGAGGAAGCCAGAATGAAAGGAAATGTAACTAAAGTAGGGGCCAAGGGAATGCAGATACAAGGTGATGCACAAAACTTTTCTGCCGTGCTCCTAGCCTCTCCAGGCAGCACTGAGGGAAGTCGAACCATGTTGCATCTGACCTTGAACATGGTGGAGCTCTGGCTTCAGCAGCAATAGCTCCCATAGGGCACACAGCAGGCTGTTAGGAGGTAAGGTCAATAGCATCACCTGGGGCAAGTCATGCTCCTCCAGGCCAAGCTGGCCAAATTACAGCCCTTACTAGCCCAAGGTACCTAAAATGAGAAATGAGGGGAAGAAATGGAAAGGATTTCCCATGGCTGGCCACAGCCTCATGAGTGGGTCCAGGAGCACATGGCCAGGTGAACCTGGGGAGGCAGAGAAATGAGGCCTAGTCCACTCTCATCCTGGGTCATTGTGGGATGGTCTGGGTTGAAGCCACACCACAGTAGAGCAGAGAGCAGCTCTGGACAGCTGGCCTCCAGCCCCCCTCACCTTCACTGCACTGAACCGCTGGGCTTTCTTGGCTGTGGTGGCCCCAGGTTGGTGAGTGGGTGAGTGTCTGAGGTGGTCAGCTTCCCAGCGTCCTGATGCTGTCAGCATTTTCCTGGTCTGCTCTAACCCACACGTCTACGTCTGTATTGAGAAAGGCCATCTCGCCTCCTCTCTTATCGCCCCCTACAATCCCTCAAGGCCGGAAGGGGCAGGTTCCAACTTTCCCTCCCATTATTTCATATCCTCCTATTCTCAGCAGCAAACCTGTGGCCCAGGCATCACTGGCAGAAAAGGGATCGTCCCTATTTAAAGATAACTTCCTTATTTAATGGAAGAAACTCCCCATGCTGAGTCCTCTGAGGCTGGTTCTGGACATGCTGGGAGAAGAGATGGCTGTGTGGGTCCCCGCCAGTTCTTGCTGGGTGTGGTAAGAGTGTGAGGCTCTCATGCCTGTCTCAGCCACTCCTAGGGGTTATGTTTGCAAGGAGCAGCCTAAGGGTAAGGAAACATCTTGCCCCAGACAGACAGCAGACTTGCTGTGAAAGAGGTCAACTCTCTAAGCTTAGTGCTCCTTGGCCATTATACAAACCATCCTCAACCTGCCCTAACTTTTCTTGTGAGTGCCTGGTCAGGTTTAGTGAAGAACTTGCAAGTGGGTTCAAATCCTGTACCTTCTGAGATTTCTATATTATTATGCTAGCTCACACTCTGCCTTTAACAATTAATTAAAAATCTTAGTTGAATTATTCTTGCCAACTTGTATGGCATCTAGAAGCATCTGCCCTGGGCAAGGAAGTGTTCATGGCCCACTCCTCCTTGGATATGCCTGTTGATTTTTAAATTTCAAGTTAGTTGCTTGCCTTGCAACCCCTGCTCCCTGGGAGACTCAAGAACAGTAGTGAATTTGCAGGTTTTCTGACAGCTCACTCTTCATTTAAATAAAGCCCAAAATGTTCAAGAACAAGACCACAGTAAACCAACTGAATAAAATGTTTCAGTAGTAAACAGAGATAATTGGAGAATAAACCATCAAGTAACATGAGGAAGTGATTGAATATTAAAAATATGATAAGGAGTGGACTGGGCTGAGAATGAGTGGTACAGATGACTTGGTTTTTGCTAGAAGACTTTCTGAATTATACAATTCATATGACTGTGTTTGTCTATTATTTTGATGAATATATAGTTTGTTTTGTTTTTTAATGGAGACAGGGTCTCACTCTGCTGCCCAGGCTGGAGTGCAGTGGCAGGACCTCAGCTCACTGCAGCCTCCACGTCCTGGGTTCAAGTAATTCTTATGCCTCATCCTCCCGAGTAGCTGGTATTACAGGCACCCAACACCACACCTGGATGTGTATGTGTGTGTGTGTGTGTGTGTGTGTGTGTATATATGTATATATGTGTGTGTGTGAGTGTGTGTATATATATATAATATAATATGTAAGTATATATTATATAATATAATATACATATATAGTATATATATAATATACTAATATATAATATAATATACTAATATATATATTAGTATATTTTTATATATATATATATATATATTAGTAGAGATGGGGTTTCACCCTGTTGGCCAGACTGGTCTCGAATTCCTGGCCTCAAGTGATCTGCCTGCCTTAGCCTCCCAATATGCTGGGATTACAGGGTGAGCCACTGTGCCCAGCCAGTATTTTAGATAGATAGGTAGGTAGGTAGATAGATAGATAGATAGATAGATAGATAGATAGATTGATTGATTTAGAGACAGGGTCTCACTCCGTTACCCAGGCTGAAGTACAGTGGCCTGATCATAGCTCACTGCAGCCTCAAACTACTGGGCTCAAGGGATCCTCCTGCCTCAGCCTCCTGAGTAGCTAGGACTACAGGCACATGCCACCATGCCCAGCTATTTTGTTCAATTAATTTGGTTTTGTAGAGATGAGTTCTCACTATGTTGCCAGGTTGGTCTCAAACTCCTAGGTTCAAGTGATCCTCCCACGTCAGCCTCCCAAAGTGCTGAGATTAATAGGTGTGAGCCACCATGCCCAGCATGAAACAAATTTTAAAGTTATGGAAAGAACACAGAATCTTATTGATCACTAAGTCATGAACAATAGGCAAAGCATCTCAGTCATATGTTGTTGGTTGTTGCTGCATTTGGGGGACGTAGCATCAAAACAACAGAAACCAAATCTGTCCCACTGAGAGAATCTGAAACAGCTCTCCTCTAAGAAACAGAAATTATTAAGTCAAGAAGTGATGACTTACTATAAAAAGAGTTATTTTTATGAATCTTCTTTATTTGATGACTGAAAATTTTTGAGTTGTTTGCGGCACCAAGTCGACATCTATGAGTATCCTTAAAATTAGTCTTCATATAATTAAGTTGCATGAGATGAGCCGTAATTATCAGGTCTCACATATTGAGATCACTGCCCAGGCAAGCAGAAATACTGCACGGGTTACAAAAATTCATGATGGCTTCATTCAAGGCATCATTCTAGCAAACAAACACTTTGCCATCTGCTAACACCTAACTGTTACCTGGGCTGGAACCATAGAGTCCCCATACATCCTGGCACCTGTGGACAGTCTGAGCCAGGTCAGGGTTCTATTTGTCTTCTCTTAGTTTCTTTAAACCATCATTTCCAGAAGCACATACTTACAGAAAGAAATGAGTCCAATGGTAGGAAATGCTAATATCTTAACTGTTAGTACATTCCTTGGACATCTTCTATTTAGTTGCTTAGAACTTACAGGGTCTCAGTGAGAAAACTCTGATGTTACAAAATGACATGCAGTCTATAACCTCCCTTCTTCCCAGGGACTTAAGGTTTGACACTGGACCAGTCTTAAGCAGAAAAGGGCTTTGCCAGGAGAGGGATTCTGCCACTGCTGTGATTGGGAGAGTTACTTATTGTCACGCCCAAGCTCCTCTTAAGTCAAGAAGCTTCTAGTTGGTCAGCGGCTTCCCCGATTCCAAATTTCCCCTGTGACTAGGCTGCAGGAAGGGTTTTTATTGCAAAGCTGCCAAAATGAAGGCTTTCCACACAGATGAGTTTCTAACCACAGCCAGTGGAGGGAAAAAAAACCCCACAATATTTTCTTTGGGTAGAAAGAACATTCTTCCACTGCATAAAAAATTGTATTTGATACCCTTACTGAGTGTGTATGCAAAAGCAGTTTCTGAAGGTGCTAATTAGCTTAGAAGAGCTAGCTGTGTGGATAAAAGTTAAGAGTATGGGCTCTGTAGCCAGATTGCCTGGGTTCAAATCTTGCTGCCTCTTATTATTTAATGTGTGATCCTGGGGAAATCGCTTAACCACTCTGTGCCTCTGATTTTTTCATCTGTGTAATGAGATTAATAAAGTCTATATTTTTGTGTAAGAATAATAATAGCCTAATATCTACCTCATAGTATAGCGAGGACTAAGTATGTTATTGCCTTCAAAGAGCTTAGAACAGGGCCTGGCTCATAGAAAGCACTCAGCAGATGTTACCTATGATTATTTTGGTGTCAAACATTTCCTCTCAATTACTTGTGATCCAGGAGGTGCCCTCTATGATTCATCAAGAGAGGGACATTAGGGAGTTCTGTAGGGTATTTGTTAACCAAGCCTTTATCAAAGCCCCTACCCCATAATGGATTTTCTAAAATTGTTCTCGCCTGTTCTTTGAGATCCCTGACAGCTCTGTGATTCCATTGTGATGGCTCAGGGATCTATCTGGATGCTTCCCATACCACTTCTAAAGCTCTACATTGTACTCATTGGCCCCATTCTTGAGTTACATTAGGGTTTATACAGTTGCAGGATAAATTGTTGCTGCCTTACAGAACAAGAAACATGATGAGTATTTATATAGTGATTCAAAGGTTTTAGAACTTCAGTAAAATGGGCAACTTTGTATGCTATCATGTTAATATAAACTCTCTTATGGAAGTAGAATGCATATACCAGAAAATGGCACAAATATTAAATATACAGGTTGATGAACTGTCACAAAGTGGAGAAACCTATATAACCATCACCGTAAGACAAATCACTAGAAATCCACCTTCCATCCATTACTCTCTCCTCACCCCATCTCAGAGGTAACCACTGTCCTGACTTCTAACACCTTAAGTTGGTTTTCCTGTTTTTGAACCTTACATAAACAGAATCACAGGGAATGAATTGTGTCTGGTTTCTTTTATTTGATTTTGAAATTGTGATAATCATCTATGCTGTGATTAGGATCCCCTAATCGCCAAGTGAGAATCCAGCCCTGGAGATGATCCAAGGGAGGAAACTTGTGGTACCACTAGGTGAGTCCTCCTTACCTAAGTGGCCATACAGTGTCTTTCTACCTTAGCATCTCATTCCCTAAGGCTTACTGTATCCTTTGGAGAATTTGACCTCTTTTGATGTTTATTCCAAATTAGTGAGAAGTTTTGTATTCCTGGTATTGCAGTGCTAAGATGCAGCATGAACCTTGTCCCACTCTTCTACTTTAACCCACCGGGTCATCCCCTCCAGTGCCCCAGAATAATCCCACAGATGCCCATCTTTCACTGGGCCTGCAGCTCAGCAGCTATGGAAAGTTACCAACTAGATTACACAACTCCAGTAACCTAGAAACTTTCTCATGCTGGCCTCAGCCTTTCCCTGCTCTTTCTTACAAATGAGGTCGTTCTGCCCAAGCCTGCTGACCATTCCACAAGGACTGTGCTGGACACAGGGCTGGTATGAGTTTGAAGACTGGTGGGAGGAGGAGTTCAATTCAACTAAGGAAATTTCCACTTTGTTTACCATCCCTGCACCTAGTAAACAATGCAAAGTATATGCAAGTATTCAAGGATACATACATGATGGCTCAAGCTAGTGAACATTGTTTCACTGTGACTCCCTTATTTCCTCAGAAGGCATGTTCAAAGTTGGGTGGTCTCAGGAGTTTGTACAGAGGGAGAAATTTTCCAAACCAGAGGAGTTCAAAGCCCAACTCCTGCTGCCTTTAATGCCAATTTAGGTTTTGGGCTGCAGCCTATCAGCTCATGTCACCTTGACCTAATGTCCAGGTTTTGAATTCATAAGTTCATTCTGTACCACAGTTACATACGTAGTCTAAATTCTCCATTTTATTTCTGACTTGGCAATTAGATTTATTCCTTATCTTTTCTTACTCTTTTCAGGGGCATTTCCAAACTTTCACCTTTCTCCTTGGATTTTCTACCCTCTTCTCCGTTCCTCCCTCCATTATAGACTAAAATATGTCCACTTGAAATCCATATGTTGAAGCCAAAACTCACAATGTGACCGTATTTGGAGACAGGGCCTTTGGGGAGGTTTAAAGTTAAATGAAGTCATAAAGATAGGGACCTGTGATGGTACATTCTGGGTCAAGTTGACTGAGCTACAGGATGGCCAAGTGGCCGGTAAAACATTATTTCTGGAAGTATCTATGGTGATTCTAAAATACATTAGCATTTGAATGGGTAGACCCAGTAAACCAGATTTCCTTCTCCAATGTGGGAAGGCATGATGCAATCCATTGACAGCTTGAATAGATGAAAAAGGTGGAGGAAAGAAGGATTTGCTCTCTCTGCCTGACAACTTGAACTGGGACATGGATCTTCTCCTACCTTCAGCACTCCTGGACCTCAGGCCTTCAGACCTAGACTAAAATCTACACCATTGGCTTTTCAGCAGTCAGGCTTTCAAACTGTATCATCAGCTTTCCTGGGTCTCCAGCTTACAGACAGCAGATGGTGAGACTTCTCAGCCTCAAGAATCATGGAAGCCAATACCTTAAAATAAATCTCTTTATATATATAAAATATATATGTATATATATGGGAGATTGGAATGTTAGACTATATGTATATACCCACATTATATATATGTGTACATACATATGGTCTAACCTTCTAACTATATATATATATATATGAGATATATATATGAGATATATATATGAGATATATATATGAGATATATATATGAGATATATATATGAGATATATATATGAGAGATATATATGAGATATATATGAGAGATATATATGAGATATATATATGAGAGAGATATATATGAGAGATATATATGAGATATATATGAGATATATATGAGATATATATATGAGATATATATGAGATATATATATGAGATATATATATGAGATATATATGAGATATATATATGAGATATATATATGAGATATATATGAGATATATATATGAGATATATATATGAGATATATATATGAGATATATATATGAGATATATATATGAGATATATATATGAGATATATATATATATGAGATATATATATGAGATATATATATATAGTCTCCTATTGGTTCTCTTTCTCTGGTGAATCCTGAGTAGTACAGATTTTGGCACCAGGAGTGGCTCTAGAGGAACAGAATTTTTTAAAGAGTGTTTTTTGAATTGGTTCTGGAGTTTCTAGAATCAGCTCTCTAATGTGATTAGATTTAAAGATGCTAATGAATATATTTCTAGTAGTAAAGAAAGCTCTGATTGTCCATGCTGTAATCTGGCAATAGAGATATGCAAAATACCTGCATTGGATACTCCTAATCTGCTGCTTATAAGAAGCAAGAAGCTGGGTAATTGTGTATATGATACTTTCCAACATTTTTCAAAAATTAATGAATATGCTAAGTTTGGCTGGTTGCTCTTAATGGCACTGGAAAACGTGGTTAAAAAAAAAAAAAAAAAAAAAAGCTAAGGGATTTGTATTCCAACTCAAGTGCCATATACATGACCTGAAGGCTCTGTGTGTTCCCTGAAAGAAACCCTTGTTTTCTGTAGCCACAAGGCTGAGATAATTGAAATATCAAATCACATGCAGAATCTCATCCTGCAACTGACTGAATTACAATGCAGGTTGAACTCTCAGCCTTGCAGAGTGTCTACTGTTAAAGTACATTGGGATTGGGAAACAATGAGATCCTATAAATTGGAATGGTGACATGTGGGAAAACCTTGATGAAGCTGGGAACATTGAGTTTCATCAGTGAGTTTGAAGACTCATGAAAATTCTGACGAGTCTTCTCTGCCAGTGTAAGAGTTCTCCTCATCCCCAGTAGAGGCAGTTTTCCCACCCCCAGTGGCATTGGCGTTTTCACCTCCGACCGAGGAGATTAACCCTGCAATGACTGAGGAAACTACAATGATCTTTCCTGAGGCAGTTGACATGCAAGACAATGCTGAGTCTCCTCAAGACCCATCCCTACCAATCCTCTTTGCTTCTAGACCTATAACTAGACTCAAGTCCCAGTGGGCCCCTAAAGGAGATGTACAAATATGACCCATGAGGATGTGAGCTACACTCCAAAAAAACTACTCGAGTTTTCTAATTTATAGAGATAGACATCTGGGGAATGTGTGGGAATGGATATTAAGGGTGTGGGGGCCAGGCACCTTGGCTCACACCTGTAATCACAGCACTTTGGGAAGCTGAGGCAGGTGGATCACCTGAGGTCAGGAGTTTCAGACCAGCCTGGTCAACATGGTGAAACTCCATCTCTACTAAAAATACAAAAATTGGCTGGGCATGGTGGTGCATGCCTGTAGTCCCAGCTGCTTGGGAGGCAGAGGCAGGAGAATCACTTGAACCTGGGAGGTGGAATTTGCAGTAAGCCGAATTTGTGCCACTGCACTCCAGCCTGGGCAACAGAGGGAGAATCTGTCTCAAAAAAAAAAAAAAAAGGTGTGGGTTAATGGTGGAAGTAACAGAAGGATCAGGTTAAATTTACTGACACAGCTTCACTAAGCAGAGATTCTGCATTTAATGCTGCAGTTCTGGGAGTTAGAAGGAGCTCTAAAAATTGGTTTGGTTGGATATCTGAAACACTGACCAAAAGATGGCCCACAGTGAGCAAACTGGAAGTGCCCTACCTGCCCTGGTTTAATGCAGAGGCAGGGATTCGAAGGTTTAGGGAGGTTGGTATGTTAGAATGGATTTGTTACTTAAGACATACTCATTCACCCTGGGAGGATCCAGAAATCATACCTTTCACCAATAACATGAGAAATGAATTTGTGAGGGGAGCCCAACATTCTTGAAAAGGTTTGTGATTGCTCTTCTCTGTAGGTGGGACCTCACCATGGAAACTTCAGCCACTGAACTGGGAAACCTAAATGCAGTAGGAATAATTGGATCCCAGGGAGGCAGGGGCCAAGTGGTGGGGCAGGGACTAAAGGTAGGTGGGCCTGGTAACAATAATGAACAACAGAGTCAGAGAAGCAATCAGAATAGTCTGACTCTCACTAACTTCTGCTATTGACTGGTTGATCACAGTGTACTAGAAGTGAAATAGATAAGAACCTACTAAATTCTTACCTTATCTGTATAAGTAGAAAACTTCCAGGTCAGGTGAACAAAAATCTAACCTGAATCATAAAAACAGAGAGTGACAGCTACTCAATCAACTCCCAGATTTCGGCTAACTAGGATTCGTGGGTCTAGGAGTCAAAGAGTAGAAAAGGGAGTGGAACAATTCACTATTAACCCTAGTGACAGACCCAGAACACCTTGAATAAAGGGGACACTAAATCCCCTTGAGGAAGGACTCCGGTACACTGTCAAAAATTTACACTATTAAGGCCGGGCACAGTGGCTCACACCTGTAATCCCAGCACTTTGGGAGGCCGAGGAGGGTGGATCATGAGGTCCAGAGTTCAAGACCAGCCTGGCCAATATGGTGAAACCCCATCTCTACTAAAAAATACAAAAAACTAGCCGGGCATGGTGGTGCATGCCTGTAGTCCTAGCTACTCGGGAGGCCCAGGCAGGAGAATTGCTGGAATCCCCAGAGGCAGAGGTTGCAGTGAGCCAAGATCATGCCACTGCACTCCAGCCTGGGTGACAGAGATTCCATCTCATAAAAAAAAAAAGGTTACGCTATTAATCTCCCAGTCTTCCCCAAAGGAGCCTATGATCTTTTACCAGGATAACTGTGCATTGAAAAAAGGAAATAATCACATCTTTGTGGGACTACTGGACACTGGCTCTGAACTGACACTAATTCCAGAAGACTCGAAATATCTATATATACTGTGGCTCACCAGTCACAGTAGGGGATTATGGAGGTCAAATAATCAATAGATATTGGAGAATAACAATGGGTTATCATAAGTTTAACCAGGTGGTGATTGCAATTGCAGCTGCTGTACCAGATGTGGTTTCATTGCTTGAGCAAATTAACACAAATGATTTTGAAAGTTGGTGGGAATGGGGACTGAACTATGGAAACTTCCATTTTATTTACCATCCCTTCACCTAATAAACAATGCAAAGTATATGCAAGTATTCAAGGATATATGATGATTTGAGACAGTGGACATGGTTTTGCTGGGATTCCCTTTTTTCTCAGAAGGCACGTCCAAAGTGGAGTTGTGTCAGCAGCTTGTACAGAGGAAGAAATCCTCCAGGTCAGAGGAGTCCAAAGCCCAAAGCCTTTTAGGTTTGCCAATTTAAGTTTGGGGCTGGAGCCTGTGAGCCCATTTTTTTGGGTGACACAAAATACATCCTCTGGTGTCTGATTGACACAGCCCCACTAGGCAGAGATTCTGCATTTAATGTTGCAGTTCTGGGAGTTAGGTCTTGTGATGGTTAATACTGAGTGTCAAACTGATAGGATTGAAGGATGCAAAGTATTGTTCCTGGGTGTGTCTGTGAGGGTGTTGCCAAAGGAGATTAACATTTGAGTCAGTGGACTGGGAGAGGCAAACTCACCCTAAATCTGGGTAGGCACCACCTAATCAGCTGCCAGAATAAAGCAGGCAGAAGTTGGAAAGAGCAGACTTGCTAAGACTTCCAGCCTTCATCTTTCTCCTGTGCTGAATGCTTCCTGCCCTCAAACATCAGACTCCAAGTTCCTCAGCTTTTGGACTCTTGGACTTACACCAGTGATTTGCCAGGGGCTCTTGGGCCTTCAGCCACAGACTGAAGACTGCACTATCGGCTTCCCTACTTTTGAGGTTTTGGAACTCAGGCTCACTTCCTTGCTCCCCAGCTTGCCGACAGTCTGTTGTGGGATTTAACCTTGTGATAGTGTGAGTCAATACTGCTTAATAAACTTCCCTTTATATATACATCTATCCTATTAGTTCTGTCCCTCTAGAGAACCCTGACTATTGCAGGTCTCTGACAGTTTGGTTGGTTGGCTGTCTGAAACATGGACCTGGTATCTGATAGGAAGCTATTGATCTGATAAATTCCTTTCTCCACCCCTGCCAACAATCTCCACCAGAAGCTGTTTGTTTTCAGTGGGCAAAGTCAGCAATGCACCTTCACTGTCCTACTTCAAGGTATATAAACTCTCCATCCCTATGTCATAATTTAGTTTGCAGGGCTCTTCATCACTTTTCCCTTCCACACATCACACTGGTCCATGACATTGAGGACACTATGTTGACTGGATCTAGTGAACAAGAAGTAGCAATTACTCTAGACTTACTGGTGAGACATCTGTGTGCCAAAGGTCAGAAAACAATTCCACAAAACTTTAGGAGCCTTCTATCTCAGTGAAATTTTTCAGGGTCTCGTGGTGTGGGACTTGTTGAGATTCTTCCTAAAGTGGAAGATAAGTTTTTGCATCTAGTATCTCCTGCAACCAAAAGAGGTACAACAACACCTACTTCCCTTATAAGAAACACCTATTGGCCTGCTAGTGGGCCTTAAGAAAGCTGGAATGGTTAACCATTGGCCAAAAAATTACCATGAAACCTGGGCTGCCCATCATGAACTTGGTGTTCTGACACACCAAGCCATAAAGTTAAGTGTACACGGAGGTACTCCATTATCAAATGGAAGTGGTATATATGGGAGACTGGCTTTGAGCAGGCCCTGATAGCACGAGTAAGTTACATGAAGTGACAAGTGCCCATGCTTCACACTTCTGCTGCACTGCCTTCTCTCTTCCAGCCTCTACCTAAGGCCTCCTGGGGAGTACCCTATGATCAGTTGACAGAGGAAGATTCAGGGCTGGTTTACAGATGATCCCACACAATATGCAGGCATCACATGAAAGTGGACAGCTGAAGCACTATGGCCTCTCTCTGGGACATCCCTGAAGGACAATGGTGGACAGAAGTCCTCCCAGTGGGCAGAACACCAACCAGTGTACCTGATTGTTCACTTTGCTTGGAAGAGCAATAGCCAATGACATACTGATTCATAGACTGTGGCCAATGGCTTCACTGGTCAGGGACTTGGAAGGAACATGATTGGAAAACTGGCAACCAACATATTTCCCCTGGAAATATGGGGAAGAGGGATGAGGTTAGATGTCTCTGAATGGGGAAAAAACATGAAGTTGTGCGCTATTACCAAAAGGTGACCTCGGCAGAGGAGGACATGAATAAGTGGATAGATGACTGTTGTGAGACTAATCAGCCTCTTTCCTCAGCCATCCCTGTCATTGCCAATGGGCTTATGAACGAAGTGGCCATGGTGGCATGGATGGAGGCTGTGCATGGGCTCTGCAACATGGACTCTCACTCACCAAAGCTGACCTGGCCATGGTCACTGCTGAGTGCCCACTCTGCCAGCAGCAAAGACCAACACGGAGAGTCCCTGATATGGCACCATTCCCAGGGTGATCAGCCAGCTACCTGCCCATAAGTTGATTACATTGGATGACTTCCATCAAGAAAAGGACACCATTTTGTTCTTACTGGAATAGACACTCTAGATATGGATTGGCCTTCCCTGCATGCTTCTACCAAAACTACCATCCATGGGCTTACAGATTGCCTCATCCGTGGTTACGGTATTCCACACAGCATTGCTTCTGATCAAGGAACTCATTTCATGGGAAAAGATGTGCAGCAATGGACTCATGCTCAAGGAATTCACTCTCTGAAGCAGGTGTCTTGATAGAATCATGGAGTGGCCTTTTGAATAGACAAAGTGGGCACAGTACCTTGCAGGGCTGGGGCAAGCTTCTTCAGAAGGGTTACATCTTCTGAATCAGCATCCTATATATGGTGCTGTTTCTTCCATAACAAGGATTCACTGGCCTAGGAATCAAGGGGTGGAAATGGGAGTGGCACAAATCACTACAACACTAGTGATCCACTAGCAAAATTTTTGCTTCCTGTTCCTGTGCCCTTTGCTCTGCTGGACTAGAGATCCTTGTGCAAAAGGGAGGAATGCTTCCATCAGGAGACAGAACAATGATTCCATTGAACTGAAAGTTAAGACTGCCACTGAGCCACTTTGGATTCCCCATTTCTCTGAATCGACAGGCAAAGAAGGGAGTTACAATGCCAACTAGGGTGACTGATCCTGCCTACCAAGGGGAAATTATACTTCTGTTACACAATGGAGGCAAGGAAGAGTATGTCTGAAATACGGGAGATCCCCTAAAGCATCTCTTAGTATTACCAAGTCCTGTGATTAAGATCAATGGAAAAGTACAACCCAATCCAAGCAAGATGACTTGGCCAAGTAGTGGCCAAGACCCTTCAGAAATAGACTGGGTCACCCTGCCAGGTAAAGAACCATGACCAGCTAAGGTGCTTGCTTAAGGCAAAGAGAATAAAGCATGGGTAGTGGAAAAAAGTAGTCAGTCACAAATACCACCTACGACCACATGACTAGTAACAGGAATGAAGACTGTAATTCTCATGAGTATTTCCTCCCTATCTTGTCATGGATCTTTGTGTCAGTTTTAGTCTTAGTTCAGGCTGCTGTAACAGGGTACCACCGACTGGGTGCCTCATAAACAACAGAAATTTATTTCTCACAGATCTGGAGGCTGAAAGTTTGAGATCATACCAGTTTGGTTGGATTCTGGTGAGGGCCCTCTTCCAGGTTGCAGATTGCTGACTTGTCCTTATATCCTCACATAGCAGAAAGAGGTTGAGGAGCTCTCTGGGGTCTCTTTCTGTAAGGGCACTAATCACATTCCTGCATACCCCACCCTCATGACATAGTGCCTTCCAAACGGCCTTATACCATCACATTGGGGATTAGGATTTCAACATACGAATTTTGGGGAGTCATAAACATTCAGTCCCTAACATGCTCTATATGTTTGTTTTCTTCCTCCTCTTATTCTCTTACTTGTAATAGGTGTATTGATATAATAGTATTTAAGTATTAATTTTATATCATATTATTCTAGTAATGGGATATTATGGAGAAGAGTAAATATCACTCAAATACCTCATCTTCTCTTCTGGGAAAGGAGTTGGTGTGATTTCAGTTGTATGCAAGGTAGTTATTATCGTTAGGTGAAATTACGACATTGTTATTGTCTTTATTTGGAGTTTATGGTTTAAAGAGATGTGTATAGGTTCCAAGTTGACAAGGGGTGGACTTGTGATAGTTAATTTTGTGTTTCAACTTGACTGGGCCATGGAGTGCCCAGACATTTGCCCAAACATTTTTCTGGGTTTGTCTGTGAGGATGTTTCTGAATGACATTAACATTTGAATCTTCAGATTTGAGTGGATGGCACTCAATAATATGGATGGGTCTCATCCATTCAATTGAAGATTTGAACAGAAAAGAAGAGTAGAGTAAGAGGGGAACCCTTTCTGCCTGACTGCTTGAGCTGGAACATGAATCTTTTTCAGCAATCAAACTTGGTACGAAACATTGGCTCTTCTTGGGTCTTGAGTCTGCTGGCTTTTGGACTGGAACTACATCCAGTTCTCCTGGTTCTCAGGCTTTCAGACTCAAACTGGAACTTACAGGGTGGTTGGCAGATTTTGGGGCTTCTTGGCCTCCATGACTGCATAAGTTAATTCCTTAATACCACCACCCTCTACCTACATATGGTACACACACACACACCCACACACCCACACACACACACACACACACACACACACACACACACTATTGGTTCTATTACTCTTCAGAATACTAATATAACCCACCCAACCTCCCACCTTGCCTCACAGCACCCTTTGAATCCTCTGCCCAAGCTTGACTTAACAGGGTACAACCATTCAGAGCTCCTCCATGGGTCTAAGCTTAAGAGTGGGGACCAGGTCTTATCCCTAGCCCCTAACCCTGTGCCTGACACAGAGTCAGTTTCTCCAGGGCCCATCTTCTGCTTTCCTGCCTGCTGAGTACTTGGCTGTCAAGATTTCTGTGCTGGCTCCCAGATGGCTTCGGCCAGACTATACTGGGGGCTGCCTTGTGCATTTCCTCTGCTCCTTTGAATGATGTTCCCCTTCGTCTCCTTGGAGCAGCAATGAGATCCTCCAGGCTCTTTGAAGGTAGGGCCTAGTGGAGCCAAAAGCAGCTTCCAGGATGTCAGGGCTAGACCTGGCCATCCTCAATTGGCCTTCAATATTTGACTTGGCCTATGGCTTTTAGCACTAATCGCAGAGGAAAGCTGCTAAAGCACAGGGCATGGGGTTTGGGTGGCATGGAAGAAAGTACATAGGATTAAGAACTAGAAGATGCAGGTTCCAGGCATACTTCTTTCAATTACTAAGTGTGAATTTGAATAAGCCACTGGAACTCTGTGACTCCTTTGGTTTTTGTTTTCACTTGCTAAATGAAAGTAATAAAATCTACCTCATGGGGTGGTTGTGGGACTAAAATGAAAGACCATGTAAAAAGCACTTTGTCAACTGTGAAATGTAATTATAAGCCTCTCGAAATGGATCTATCCTTAGTTCTCCAAAACTAAAGAGGAAAGAATTTTAGGGACAGCCTTTCAATTCCAAATACGTATGAGTGGGCCAATGAGGAAGAGAAGGCTAGAGGGACACAGTGAACAAAGTGGACCAGATAAGTGAATATAAAATCTTACTTACATTGAAATCTATATAGACAATCTCTAGTTATCAAATCATAGCTCTTCTTCACAAGAGCTGAAAAGGAGCAAGAAACATTCCAAAATATTCAACTACTATCCTCTGAAGTATTGTAACCATTAGCTGGGAAACATGTTACTACAGGCCTTGTAAAACATGTTACAGGTTACTGTATTTATTCAGTTAATCTGCAGAGTATGTTTGTTATAGAAAACTGAATTTGCTCAAACCATAAATGAATTTACCAACCCTGGGTTAATTAGCTCACCATTATGTATTTGATATATTTTGCAAGTCAGAAAGCATCCAGTACATACCTATGAGAATGGCTAAAATTTTAAAAATTGAAAATACTAAATGCTGATGAGGATATAGGGAGCCACTAGAACGCTCATACATTGTTGATAGAAATGCCAAATGGTTATGACTTTGGAAAATGGCTTGGCAATTTCTTACAAAATTAAACATACACTTACCCTATGACCCAGCAATCCTATTCGATCCCAAAATGGTCGAGAAAATAAAAGCATATGTCCACAAAAATATTAATAATTGCCCTGAACTGGAAATAATCCAAATGTCCACCAACATTTCATAGTACATCCATTCAATGGAACACTGCTCAGCAATGAATAAATAAAAATAAATAAAAAGCAATGAATCAGTAGTGCATGGCTAATCTGAAAAGCATAAGTGAAAGAAGCAAAAACAAAACGCTACGTAACGTAGGATTCCATTTATATGACATCCCAGCAAATGAGAAAAAATTAGAACTCAGTGGATGCCAGGGCCTTGGGATGGAGAGAGGGGATTTCCTGTAAAGGGCACTAGGAGACCTTGAATGAGCTAGACAGCATACAGACTTACAGACCTCAATCTTCTTAGCTCTTGTCAGACTTTGGTTTATCTCTTGGGGCTCCCCAAGGTGCTGGGGTGGAGACAGACTTCAGCTTCAACCTCAGCTTCCCAACTTTCCAGCTATGTGACTTTAGACCAGTTATTTAAATTCTCTCAACTTCAGGTTCCTCTACATACTTCACATAAGTGTTGAAAGGTGTTCAAGGAGATCAGTGTAAAGCACATTGTCTGGACACTTTTTCTCAAAGGAGCTAAATGATATCAATAAGCAACCAACTGGCCTTCTTGACTACATCTCTAAAATCCATTAGAGCTTGCTGACCCATTCAGGTGCTGGAACATCAATTATCAAAACCAGATCCATGAGTGTGCAATGTGGCATCTAAGGAGAGCCCCACACCGATTCCTGATCTCTTCCTATTGTACCTTACTCTCCGAAAGGAACTCTCAGCTCTAACCCAGTTGGTGTGTTTCTGGTCTACCATTTCTAAGTGTCTGAAGGCACTGACACTTAGCGGGCATAGGCCTCCCATTGATAGGCCTTTCCTAATTCTTCAGTCTGTTGATTTTCTATTATTCCAGTTTTCTCTATGCACTCTTGTAAACTTTAATGCCTGTGTTACCAATTTCACATAGGAATTCGGCCTAACACAAAGTTTGTTGATACAATGATTATATTGAGAATCTGAAAATCAACCCTGATGTAGGCAAAATAAGGACTTGAAGGATTTATGAGCACTTTGAGACACACAGAACACAGACCCGCAGAACAGGTTGCTAGAAGGCATCTATTATTTTATTCAATAATTTTGGAAGTGTGATAGGATTACAAACCTTGTCCAGGCCCTACTCTCACAATGGGATACACAAAAGCCACCATAGGTAATGAAGCAAAAATGAACAATAAGCAAGTAGAGACAAAGAAAACGCAGTGGCTTTCAACATGCTATCGAAAGTTGGCCTAAAACTTTTTCATGAGTTATTTCACTGGTAATGAGTACAGCTGCAGCTCTCTTTATCATCACACATGTATCCTACGATTTCTAGAGAATACTAGTTTGTAATTTTAGATATTCACACTTAGTCAATTCTGAGATGTCTCTGCTGGAAAGTGTCAGAGGGAAAACCAAACCCTTTTCAGCTTCCTTTCTCACAGCCAGGATTCTTTACAATCTATATTCTTCAGAGAGTGATTGCAAAGGAATTTCTTTCAAAGGACCGAATACATTTATTGGAGAAGAGATTTACATCTTAAATGATGGTTTTTAAAGTTTCCACTTAATTACTACAGTCAATCTTTGTTTTTCAGTTTCCAATTATTATTCTCAGCATAGCCTACGTACTAATTCACCATGATTTCTAAGCAAGTACTTCTATACATGGGATGATTTTATTTTCGTTAAGGCAATTGGAAATACATGCTAGGAACAAATTCCGGCAGAGAAAAAACTAAACATTTTTCTACTGAATGTGCCAAAAGTGGTGAACATGCCCGATTTTGAGTTACCTTCTGCCTTACCGGGCCAGAAAGCTTGATGTGTTATTTCCTCGTGTGATAGTTTTTTTTTTTTTTTTCTAGCTATAATAAAGTCCCAAAAGCAATTCTTTTCTAAAGGAATCATAAAAGCTTTCACCTTTTGCTTACTCTTCATGTAAGGATTTGGAGGTAACATTCCAATGAGTTATTTCTATTTGATGCGATCAGCAACCATGGAAAAAGCATGTCCTGCTTTCACATACGTTCAACAAATCAAGAAAGTCAGTGTCTGGAAATAACCAACTTTATTCCTCACTTCTGTAGCCCTGGGGTTGACCCAATCATTTTCAATTTCTTCCTGTGGGTGTTTTTCATTTTTTCAGTTCACTTTCCTCTCCACCCCATTAGGTTCAAAGGGCATAACAATGTCCTTCCTTTAGAGTGACCTTGTGTAAGTTTTTCCTTCATGGGTATGTCTGCAATGCACCTCTGCTGGGTTTTTTGTCTTGAGCCAGCATTCGTGGTTTACTCTCTCCTCAGTCTATCTTGTTCCAATTACACCGGAGAACTTTATTTCAATTCCCATGAATTTACATGTAGAGTCCTAGTACTGTCTAGTGGAATAAATCTCATGTTCCTATTTTCTATTATTGGATAACATGTCTCATGAGTTTCTACTGTTTGCTCTGCCACAAGTTAAGAATTCCCTGTCCTAAGGTTTGTTGCCTCTCACTTGTATCAATTTGGGATTAAGTTTTTTCCTTTATCTCCACCTCTCTTTCTTGATGTCTAGAAGCAGAGATATTTTCTTGGTGTGATGCTCAGCTTTTGGCCCAAATTATGGTTTAAAGAATCATCCACATTGACAATTTTAACAGCGTGCACCTGGATTCTAAGGAATCTTATTTTATATTTCCTCTCTCTTGCTTTCAAGCTTATAAAAATCAGTCTTCCTCGATTTATTCTTGGATTTTCTAATCTTTACATGTTTCTTAGGTCCTGAGAATTCTTTGCCCAGAGAGGAAATTGTTACCTGCTTCCTTCCATTTTCTGGCCATCCACTGCGTGCCAGAGGTCCTGCTCTCAGAAAGCTTACATTCTAGTACAGTGTAAGACAATTTTAGAAAGGGGTAGCCAGGGCTAATACACACTTATAGACTAATTGGGTAGCAACCTTGAGGGTAGTAAAAGTGGTCATTCCTGCCTAGCTTGTGGCCCATATTATGTACTTAATTCTTTAGCTCAATGTGTAGAAACACACAAAACATGGTGGGTTTTTTTAAAATCACTATTTGGCTGAGGAGTGACTGCACTATCTTTAATCGAAACATTTAAAATACTGTATCTGAAAGTGTTCTAGATTAAAAGAGACTAAAGAGACGTAACAACTAAATATAATGCTTATCCCTGGATTAAAAAGATAATAGCTATCCAGAACATGACTGGTACAAATGGGGATATTTAAATATGCACTGTTTATTATAATATAGTACCACCATTAAACTTCTTGAGTGTGATCATTGTATCATGGTTATAGGTGAATGCCCTTATTCCAAAATAACAGGTGTGATGTGTCATAATGTAATTTACTCTCAGAATCTATTTACAGAAAGTGAGAAGTACACACACATGTATAGCCCAAGAGTAAGGCAGGAAATACAGTAAAATGTTAACAAGTGGAAAATCTAAGTGACAGGTACACAGGTGTTCATTATATTATTGTAGCTTTGGAAATTTTCAATAGAAAAAGTTAGGAAAAAAACAAACAAAAAAGGATAAAAAATGCTTTAAAGACTACCTTAAATGGTTTTTGAAGAGAAAGCCAGAAGAGAGAAGAAAAAATGTACACATCTGTTCTGAAACCAAACACAAATACTTTTTATTTATGGGATATCATTTTACATCAATTTCATTGAAACCTAAAACCAGTTTGCTGTACTCAAGTTAGGTGGCATAACAGTATTTCAGTTAAGCTGGGAGTCACAGGACTTGCACACTTTTATGAATGTAATGCAAATACTGACGACACGAAGCATTCACAGTTATAGGTTACCTGCTGTCATTGAACAGTAACCCCCAATAGAAATTATTTTATGAAAAAAGCAACCCATGGTTTGGTCTCATTTACAGACACCCAACATTTTAGTTGGTCAATGAAATCTATACATTTATTATACAACATATGAAAGAATAAAGGATAAGGCTTACAGAGGTATTTTAGCAGTTTTAAGAATAAAAACCAAGGGCACAAACTAACTTTTAAAGCTTTCTGTATAAACTTCAGAAGCACTGTTAAAATGGAGACTGAGAGACAAAATAAATCCATTGTGAAACCAGAATCTAGGTTTGCCTAGTCAGATTTATAAAAACGTAATTCAGAGTTCATGCTTCAAAAAAGGTGCATGTAACATTACAGTGGATGTTTGAGGCAAATCAAATAATACAATTTCTGACCTACTTCAGCAGTAAACATCTAAAGGTTGTATTCCATGACAACAGAGTATTGCAATGTGGAGTTTGAAACACAATAGAAAAAGAGAAAGGGTTGTAGACTTAGGTACTAAAGAAAACCCAGATGAAGGCACCCTAATTTATTCAACATTAGCCAGTAAATAAGTGCTTGATGATTGTTCAATTTTGTGCAACTTAGAGAAGTTTTTAAGAAAATGTAGCATATTACTCTGTCTGACCTCTTTTTCTCCCCTTAGAAATAACTATATAAAATCAAGACAACCAAGGGTAAGCACTCTGCCGCTCAGCAGTCACAGAGGTTTATTTTTCAAGGCAATTTAAAGATTATTTGGAGTTTTCTTAATATGCAAGATTATCCCTTTGGAATACTTACTTTCTTATCATACATAATGCAATAGTTTTTACGCAGTTTTTTCCCTACCATCAAAATGTTGATTGTGGATTAACTGTAACATCTCCCTCCTGTAACAATCCTCTCATTTTAGAATTAACTGTGCTTATTAGCATTTTAAAAAAATCTCTATATTCTAACATAATGTTTAAAATAACTTCATCTATGATTTATATTTGCTTTAAATAAAGCTACAGTTGATCAAATTTAAAGAACTGTATGACCTGTTGCCTTTAAAGTGTAACTTTTTAACTTTATGGAATAATTTTGAAAATGAATCAATTCTTCACAGATCCAAACCTGCCTAGGCCAGCCACCACTGCAAAACAAATGCATCCGTCACATCAGTCTTAATAGCTGTTGCTTGCCATCAACATTTTCTGTTCTTTACAGATATTGGTTTATGCAAACTGGTATTAATTTTTAAGGTTGAAAGTGAATCTACAAACAAGGAGTGGTTAAGTATGCTTAATCACTACAGGGTTTTTTAAACTTCTGGTTTATTTCACAGCAAATAAAACCTTTCGTTTGGTAGAAAAAGAAAGTAGTTGCATTCTACTATATCATGATTTTGTATACACACACACACTGTATATACATACAAAATTTCTTTCTTTGGTGGTTCAGTTAGGGAAAAAATATGAAAATGTGAACACTGTTTGCAAAGAAATGGTAAAATAGTGATCAAGAGTAGCATTGTCTGTGTGCTTTATTCACTTAATGCCATTTAAAGGATCACATGTCACCCGAAAGAAGTTTTAGCCAGACTTCCAAATAACCCAAACCTTTTTCCAATCATCACATGCTCAAATCACGGATCTTGCTGACCACGACAGCATTTACTTGTTCAAATGCACCATTACCTTTTACTCACTCAAATCATTAGACTTTTGTGTTTTCACAGAACTTTAAGGACTGAATTAGTCATTCAATAGCACCAGATAGTTGGGGTGAAAACATGTCATCTCTATATTTCCTCAAGAATGGCAAAAAAAAAAAAAAAAAAAAAAAAAAAAGATAAAATACAAACCTAAAAACACCATTCTGTTTATTCTTGTTTCCTCATCCACAAAAATAATGGCTATCGCCCCTCTGTACAAATAACTCAGGTAATGAAAAGTGGCCCCTCTAGGACAGGTCCTAGCATGTACTGGGTTAGCTCAATGCTGGTGGTTTCTTGTCCACTGCCTGCAATGGACATGCTGCCAGGAAAAGCCTAGCATGAAACAAACAAACAAGGAAAACAAAACAGCTCTCACTTATAGTATGCTTGTTTTCTCAAAAGGCTGGAAAATTACATACCATGAAAGCTTAACTGAAAATTCAAGCCACAACTAGAAGTGCGATGCAGTTATAAACAGCCAGCAAAACCATGAGATTTTCATTGAGGAGGCAAAATAAATTTTACTTTGAGTGGCAAAGAAAGCATTAGCAGATCAATCACTGGCTAGAAGAATGCAAAAGGAAAAAAAGAAAACAAACAAAAAAGTTAAAGAATGTTTACAAGAGTTTAAATCCCATTCTTTTAAGAAAAGAGGTGCAATTTGAATTTGTTCATTGGTACCTATATTCAAGCTACTATAGTTTTAACACTAAAAAATAAACAACTTATATACCTTGCGTGGTGGAAATGATTTGTGGCATGTTACATATCTATATGTTCAAATAATTATAACTCATCATTTTAAAACACTAATATTGTTAAGTATACCAAATGATATTTGGCATATGCCTCTGAAAAGTTATGACTCCTACCTCCTTCCAGAAGTTGGCCTCTTAAACAGTAAGGTTAATTCTGGCAATGTTTGTTCACGGTAACAGTTTTGTCTTGTTTTCTGAAATGCTACATAGGAGACCAAATAAAGTATCATTGGTTCATTCAAAAAAAGGGACTAGAAATGCCACAAAATTATTTTTACAATACATTTTTCAGAAATAATCTCTAGGTGAAGCTTTTTCCTTTTATACACATATACAAAATTTAAACAGCAATATACACATAATCACAGTGAGGACGTTGGCAAATTCACCAATCTGTAGTGTAAATACAAACTGCAAAGCAGCCTTCCAAGAGAACAATGCCACACAGCAAGCAGAGCTGGCCAATTCAATAGCAAACACCAACATGTCCCTGCGAAAGGGAAACAGTGCAAGAGAAGCAGCATGCGCTTTGATACAAACAGCAATTTATGGCTAATGGGTGACAAAACTGTGGTAACAGTGACTCTCTCGCTGCTATGCATAAAGTCCTAGGACATCTGTTTGTCTTTATACCACTCCACAAACTCGTCCAACAAAACTGGCCCTGGAGAGAAAGAGAGAGACAGTAGTAATAATAATAATAACAATAACAATAATAATAATAATGTAGCTGAAGCGTTTCCCAATGAGGATGATATAGAAATGTACATGAATGGCAGAATGGTAGCGGCGGTACTTACATGCTCCATCTTCATCATAGTTGCTGAGGTCAAGATTAATTGTTCTGCTAAACTCTAGGACATTGCACCACTGGTCTTTATTAATAACTTTGTATTTTGATTGCTGAAGGAGGGAAAAGTAATATGAATTACTGACACTTAAAATGAACAAATGGGACGGTTTCAATTGCTTTATGAATCAACTTAATTAAGTTCATGTAAGGTTAACTCTTTCCGTTTGAGGTTTGTTAAGCACCAATCTAGGAGGATGGTGAGGGACAGCAAGAGTAGAATTTAAGATGACAATTGTCATTACAAAAATATGACAGGGTCTCAATACAAAATGGAAAGCACATCAAAATAACATGATTATATATCCCCAGAAGTGAAAATTCTAAACTGCAAAAGACGTTTTATATAAAATGGGGATAATATCTACTTCATAAAGATACTGTAAGAATTAAAAGAGATCATTTACTAATTTATGTGAAGCACTTCATTCAGTGTTTGGCACAAAGTAAGTGCTAAATAAAGAGTAGCTCCCATTAATATAATCCCTGACATAACCAGCACTGCCCACGGCCAAGCCTTCGGCTTAAAGCACATGCAGCAGCAGGTTACTTGATGAGATCTGGTAAGTGCTGCAAGTGGTCTCAAAACTAGGTGTTCTTATCACAGAAAAATATTGCTCTTCTAACAATTCAAAACTCGAATCTGATCATAAAAGAAGCTAGAATAGCTGTGAAATCGTTTTTCTATTCCTCTTAGACAAGAAATTTGCCATGTATCTATTTAAAAATACAGTATCCCTGTATGAAGATTCATAAATAAAATCCAGAACCAATGATTTTTAAATCTTCCCCACTAAAATCAGAAACATAGTAAAACAATACAAATACATAAAAAGCAAAGAGAGTTGAGTCAATGGTTGTTTTGAGGATGCAAACACAAGAAAAGCTGAAATGAGAGGAATACTGTCTTTTTTAAAGAAAAACGCAAACTAATGTAAGAGAGAGAACAAAGCACAGACTACAAGTTTAACTTTCTAAGCAAGTAAAAGCAAAAACCAGTCCTGAAACAGTTGATGATGCACCTGGAATTACGCAAAGTCAGATTTCCTCCAGGCCAGGTCTTCCAGCTTAAGACTCTTTACACACAGGTGCAAATCCAGCTAAAGTCTCTGAGAACAGGGAACTATTTCTATTTATTTTTCCAAATAATGCTAACTCATCTCAAGGGATTGTCAGAGAAATTAGAACAGATCATATGTCAACATGGACTACTTTGGGTAAACAGATACTTACGTAAAACTAGTTTTTAAATTTTTGAGGAGTCCCAGTTACTAATGTTAAAAGAAATTTTTAATAACAGTTCTCAAAGAATCCTATCAGATATTAAAAATTTTCTGGACCATTACATAAAGTAAGTTGTGAGAAAGATTATTCAAGAGTGAAGCCAGAGTCATCATACGGCCCAGCATTTTCTCAAAGACCCAACACCCTCATCCTTGCAAGCAAAGGACACTTTTTAGAAGGGCTTGGGGCAGGAGGGAAAGGAGGATGCCATATATGACAACCCAAGTAACTCAAACTTGTATCCCATATACTTCCAGGTCCCACAGAATGACACTTCAACAAAACCAGTAGCTCAGAATTTCTGATCATCAATACTTAAAGCACACAAACAATGATGGAATAAAGTGCTGGATTGTTTTGATACTGATCTGAAGACAACTTAAACTGAAGGAGATATTGACAGTTTGCCTAATACTTAGATTGATCTAAGGTCCTCAAGTTACCTGGTGATAAGAGTAGATAAGAACATACTACAAACTAATTTTGGTAAGAAGGCAGATGACTGTCTTTTAAACCTCTGCTTAATAAAAGTAGAAGTTCATCTAAAGTCAAAAGAAAGTAAATCTTCTTTCTCTATTGTTATGAAGAACAGAAAATCTAAACAAAAGTGAAGCTTTAAAATGGGGATGAGAAAAGAGAGAAAAGGACAGAGCTGTGGCTGTTTCGGATGCATTTTTAATGTGGAATGAAGCAACACAACATTAAACGCATACACAGATGCACTCCAGGAAGATAGGTAGTTGCTGACTGACAGCAATTATGTCACCGTAATTCCTACACAGGCAGAAACGTACAACAAACAAAAAATTACATACAACGGGTGAATAAAGTTATTTGGTAGTTCTAAGCAAGCAAACATACATTTCATAAAACAACAATTTGGTACCTCTAAGAATTGGTGAAAAACTGGAAAAAGGGGCCATATTTTTCCTAATAACAGTCCCAACATGCACTTGGCAGTGTTTATGTCTAGGCTGCGCTGGTCCTTTTCCTGTTTAACAAACAAAAACAAGGATGAGCCAGATGCCCCCAAATAATAAATTCCCATAATTGCAAATGTGTATTCACTTCAACAGGAAATTAGTAAACAGCTCATTTATCATACACCTTAAAGGCCCTGCATCCAGACTAAGGTTAGGGAGGAGAGGTAGTCAAACACAATGGAAGGCTTGGGCATTGTGATATTATATAAATTTACTGTGAGAAAGATTTGTCAACTGAATGATCACCCTAACGCAAAATCAATTAGTTATGTCGTAGCAGTTTCTACAGGCTTTTCGTGGGATTAATAAAAACTTGTAACTCAATCACTTGCTTGTTTGACATTTATGATAATCATCAGAATCCTAATTGTTGACCATAAAGCCTATAACTCAACGGAGCTTAAAGGTTTTGATGCCTATGATTAGGAATCAGGTTTCCTTAATAAAAACGATTTTTTATTAAATGAAATCAATTTGATTTCATTGATAAATATTTTTCTTGAACCTAAACATGCTGGAATTAACTTTAGCTCATACCAAATGCTGGGGCTCTGAAGTGTCTCTCTAAATCAGAGGATATATTCATCTACCCACTCTGGCGGAAGGCAGGAAGTCTACCAATACAGTCCTTCAATAGACAGATAGATAGATAGATTTTTTAGATGTAAATTTCCTAGTAAAATACTCCTAACTAGTAACCAAGTGAAAGACAACATTTCATAAGGACACCAGAAAAAAGATAAGAACATAAACCTAAATATGGGCAGGGTAAGCTCATTCCACTTACATTTGCAATTAAGGATCCTAATTTCTCATTTCCGTCTTTCTTATATGCTTCCATTCCAGAACTACAAGTGGTCAGTTTCCATGGAAAGGAATAGAGGGCCTGGGACCATAAGCATACCTTACATATCCAAAGCTAGCCTCCATGTGGTATCTTAACTACAGTGGAAATTTGTAAAAGTATTTTTTTACAAAGGGAGAAAGTGCCTGGCTAGCCCAGTGCAGTGGAATCTAAATGTTCAAATTAAGGGATGATGCTGTGACCACCACCCTAAGCCACATATGCAGCCATATATACCTCCTGATAAAATAAATCATCACTGCAAGGACTCTTAACAGTGAAGTATTCTTTAGTACACAAACCATTTCTAGCCATGACCCTGAATTGGGACTTAATACAGCAAATGTAAGGGCCTCACTTAACAACAACAATGAAGGTAGATGAAGACAAGGAAACTTGTTGCCTAAGGAAGATGTGCAATAGATCTGGCCTTTTGGTCTCAGTTGTGAAGTGTAACGACTGTCCATGAATAGACCAGGTCAGATGGCTCCACATCACCCTTCTTTCAGAGGTCACATAACTTAAGTCTGATGAGGGCAGGTGTATCCCAGTTCCACAGTTCTATGCAAACAGGTGGGACCTCCTTTCCACAGGGTTCTCTGCCTGTCCCTTGGCCATATGTACTGTCCTGCTCAGGGCTGCAGTACGCACTCCCAATGTAGAAGAGGACAGCAGAAGAGGTGATCTAGAGACTGCCTGCCTTTTGCCAGCCAAACTGCATTGGTTTGTTGTGTTTCAAGGGCTTACACTTCTGTGATGCACTGTGCAAGCAAATGGAAAACTTCCTCTTACCCTGTAACACAGGTGTGGCAGACGGCAACAGCACACCATACTATGAAGCAATCCACAAGATAAACGAGTAAACTGTTGAGAAACACACGCGGCACCACAGGACTCGGCCAAAGTCCATTTGTTGAACAACAGCTCATGCAGCACTGGGCTGACAACACTGGCGCTCTGGAAGAGTTTTCCCTTTGCAGAGTTTGTAATCATTCACTAAACCCCAAATCTCTAGTCTTGCTGTGATATATATTGTGCCTTCTTCCACCATCATCAATGCCTATGTCCCCGTCACAATGGACATACACTAAGGTGACAAAAAAGAAAAAAAAGATACAGAAGACCTGGACAGACTCTTTGCAACAATATAATCATCTGACACACTGATGATCATGAAGGATTTCAATGCATATGTTTGGCAGTGATGCCAAAACATGGAGGAAAGGCATCAGACTCACAGGACTGGAAAGCTGAACAGCACTCACTTACTCCTGCTCTGCAAGGGTGCCAGCCAGCAGCTCGCAATCACTAACACCATCTTCGGCCTAGCAAATAAGAGAAAGATATTATGGATGCACTCACAATCTGAATAGTGGCATCTCACTGATAACCAACATTTCCTGTGAGTGGACTTGTGGCTATGTGCAAATGACCGTGACTGGAAACACTCAAAATTCCCGGGAACAACAGTCGAGAGCTCCCACAGCAAACATCTACTAAACATCAAAATTGGAGACACTCGCAGGGGGTTCTCTGACAACAATGATCCTAATAACATTCTCTGCAAAGGGGTTCCCAATTAAAAGTGAAATGAATCTCCCAGGATGCTATCAGGCAGCCATCAACTTTATAGGCATTTAAAAAAAAAATCACCGTAACAAATTCAAGGAGTACAGTAAAGACATCCAAAAGCTCTTTGTAAGAAATTAAAATTATATGCTGTCAACACAAATCCTGTGACTCTCTGCTCATGGAGCACCAAGGAGCAAGGGGCAGACCAACAGATTCCTGGATCCCAAGGTCAGAATTAGACAGAAGGTACCTTAAGAGCCTGCCAAGAGCCAACCAGCATCCCCAGAAGGCCCATCAAGGTTAAAGGAGAAGGAAATGAAAACATCTCTCCCTAACCACCTCTTGACCCAAAATGTGTATGTAGGTATTTCATAAACTTTAATTTACTAAGATAAAAAGCAAAGGAGTTTTGTGTCATTTTTCAAATAATAATACAAACTGAACAGGCTCTATACACGAAAGATACACCAATCCCCCACAATATACAACTAGATTCTTCTTTGTGGTCTTCCTTAATGTAGATTAAAAATAGAAGTTATAGAATGGTATACTACAGCTGCAAAACCAAAGGATCCTACTCTAAATATTCTACATTATATTTTATAAATGGAATAAATGTACTCCGTAAGCTAAAGACTAAGAGCTAGTGTAGAGAACAGTGAAATTTTATTAAAATCTGATTTAGAGTTCTAGTATGAAATAAAAAACCAGTGCCTTTGTTTACATACTACTGTTTCAGTATAGGTCCTCCTCTAAGAGGTGACAATTAAGCATTTTTTTCTTAGATGACACAAATGACTTAACAACTGAAACAAAATAGTTAACTGTAAACATGTAAATATAAATATATTACAAAAATGAACCTTTAAACATCTGAGTATCCAGATCTGCTAAATCAAAGGCCCCTATTTCAAAAGATGTATTTCCAATTTATACCAAACTTTACAGCTTAAGACTTACATATGAAAAGAGGAACCCTGAATTATTAAAATTACAAAGAAAAAAATTCAACAGGAAAAATAAAAACCCAGAAGATTTTCAAGACAGACTAGCTGGAATCAAGAAATAATATACAGGCAATCACAATTCCAAACATAAATGGTGAAGTCAGAAAGTGGTACATGAAATCAAAAGGCCTTAAGTGAAGACCTATTACATGTGTCATGGTGTTCCAATTGAGGCCACGGGAAAAACAGACATAGAGAAAATGCAGTCCCTCTTAACCCAGCTAACCTAAGTAACCAAAAGATAAAAATACAGGGCTGTAAAAAGCTCATATCTTAAATATTGTGGCTCAGTTTATGAAACCAAAAATATAGCAAAATAATTTTTTGAATGGGAGTTTAATTGTGCTCTTAGAACTTAGCTAACATTAGTTTAGAGATAACAATGTTTGCAAGGCAATCAATTAAGCTCAATTCTTGACACTTCCTTTAAAACAAAAGGAAAACATCTGCCAGCTGGCACAGGCTTTCTTTATTATTTTATTTGGTACAATCTGATTCTACTACTGTAAGCACTACTCTAAAAAAATGTCATTATTTGAAACGACGTCTGCAGACACCTAGGTAATATCAGTGAAGAATTCAACAATTATTTCTAATTCTATGGTTAACTTTTCCTGAGAACTTACTTCAAGCTAGAAACTGTTCTAAGTGCCTTACACTTAAACTCATTTCACCTCTATTAGTAAACAGGGACTACTATAATCCCCAATTTATAAATAAGGAAACTGAGGCACAAGGAGTTAAATAAAGTCAATAAATGGTAGAGCTGGAACTTGAGCTAGGAAGTTGACTCCAAGCTGGAGCTCTTCACTGCCTACCAGGCTGCTTCCCTCAGAAGTAAGGAGGGAAGAGAGATTTCCATATGAAGAAACATACAGGCCAGTGGGCTCTACCAATAACTGCTAAGCAAATTTGCCTGGCTCTGCAACAACTAAAGAGGAATCTTAGGGATAAAACTAAGATTTTCAGTGTAATAGACCTGGGGTTAGATGACTCCATCATATTCTTATTCTTACTATCACCCAGGCCTACCTTCTGTTTTCTTTGTAATTGACAATGAAGTATGAGGGAAAGTGTGAGGAGAGTGTATGAGTGTGCACGTGGACACATGTGTGTTTGAGGTCGGGGGTGGGTTGTGTGGAGAAGGAAATTGGACAAATACATCAACTAACAAATGAAAGGCTGACTCAAATCAGAAGAGGAAGTGAATCCAAATGATTGCAGGAGATTTAGGTTAAGCTTCAAGAGGATTTCTCTGATAACAGGGGTTGTTGAACACAAGACTTAGCAAAATTTTCCTTGGTGAATTCTATGAGTAACATCCCTATTCATTTCTGGTTTGGCCATTGTGGTACAGAGAGGAGGACAGTGTTCCAGCTGGAACCTGTGTGGCTGCTTACAGCTTCCTGAAACACAGCCTCAGAAACACTGGAGAAGAGCAGCTGGCACGTTCTGCTGGGAAAGAGAGTACATGGAGGGGCTGACAGACTTGCTCTCTAACCTGCCACAAGATTACCTCTCAGTAAAAACCATTCCCACTGGAGTGTTCTGCCTCCACAAGACTCTTCATTCGACTTCTTTAAGGTTTTATTTCAAGAAGTGAAAAGGCGACCTCTCCAGTGCCCTCCTCCCATCTTCCCTTTCACTCGTTCCCCTTCTCCTGAAAGGCCTCCCTTTCTCTCCCTCTCTAGCAGCTTCTCCTAACTTTGTTTCCTTCCTGATTCTGTCTGGTTCACCTTGATCACTCCACCAGGGCTCCTCTCAAACTTCTCACTCTAAATCTGTACCTTCCTGCATCAAGGCAGGACTGCAATGCTAGAAACACATCCTACTCTGTGGAGAACAACAGTGCTGCAAATCCGTGGTCTCTGCTCTCACCTGGCCCTCAATGTTGCTGATCAGCGCCCCACTCAACCCCACACCCACCCTCCTCCAAATGCCATGCGCCAGCCTCTGCACAACCCTTGAACCAGCAAGCTTGTCTCCACCACAGAGACAAGAGTCCAATGGACTGATACTTATAACTAGTCTCAGATTAATGAAAAATTATATAGTATTTTAAGTCTATTCTCTTCATCTAATCTTGTTCTCACTAGGTCCTTTTTTAAAAAGGAAGCAAGGAAAAATGGCTGCTTTATTTAAAAGAATCCATATAACAATAATTGTTTATATAATAAAATTTATATTGAGGGCAAAAAACCCTATGCATAAAAATACTGAGGCAAAATTCCAACTTGTAGAAGAGAACTGATCATGTTGGCCCTTGTGTATATCCCACCGTTTTCTTCTAGCAAGATTCCACAGCAGGAGGAGAGCTTTGTGGAGGGAAACGCAATGTGGCTCTGTGAAGGACACTGGCCTGGACGTCAAGGGCAGATGCGGGCCCTGCTGCTGCCCCTCCTCGCTGGCTCTCAATCTCATCATCCTACATTGATAGGCCTGGACCAGATGACTTCTGAGGATCCTTTCAGCTCTCAAGCATCATATAGAACTATAAATAAGTTCAAGTCAAAGACAAATTAGGAGAAAAATAACACAACTTTATAGCCAAGTACTATTTTAAATTGGCTACAAGGTTCAAAGGGGAAGAAAGAAATGATCAGCCCCTTAGGGCTGCAATTTTGGTAGAGAGCTGTTCAAGGGGCTATTTTATCATTTTCTGGTGGTGTACTGCAGTTTCTTTCCCAGCATATTAAAGCAGAATTCAGAATATTTAATTTATACCACCATTGTTAGTTGCAATATAATATTTAGGATATTAAAATTATATCATAAAGCTCAATTTTCATTAAAGTGTGATTTTTAAAAGGTCCACTGCTGGTTAATTGAGTTTTTACCTCCAGGAGTCCACTTTTCTAGTAGGAAAAAAAAGATTTGAGAGGGGAAAAAAATGAGGTTTGAGTTCTTCTTCCAACCAAGATAGGCTAACAGGCAAGATTTCCCTTTCCACTTAAAAACAACCAGGAAATTGGACAAAAAGATGAAATGACGGCTTCAGACAATGAAAAACAGGCAAGACAGGACTGTGATCCCCAAGAAAAAGAAAATAAATCAGGTAAGCCTTAGGTTGATACCAGCTTACTATGTGGAGGTGGTTTCTAGGCCATAGTAAAGGAGGGGGAACCCAAAACTGGGCCCAGCAATCTTGCTGAGTTGGAAAAGACAGAGCTTGGAGTTCAAGGTGGCAAAGATAACTATAATTTATGCAGCCAAATACTAGTGAGGTGGGAACTACACAAAGAGATGTGAAGGTCTCCAGAGTGGTCTCCTTCAGTCTTTGGCCATATAAACATGTGAAGAAACAACCTGAGTTTGAAAAGAAACATTGCAAATGAGTGAGCAGAAGTCCCCAGGGTTTACTCAGGGCTGGGGACAGTTTGTAGTCCCACCAGTCAGCATGGAAAGATCTCATAGCACACAAGGCATTGGGTAGAATCCTCAAAAAAAAATATTGCCTTAGTAGTGGGACCAAATCATCCCTATCAAGACTGCTTTGGACAGCCCTTCCAAGGATCAAGCTGATTCCAAGTAAATTATGCACTTAAAAAACAAACAAACTCAATGCTATCTAAAGGAATACAACAAAACCCACAGCAACCAAATACCTAAAATTCATAATATCCAGCTCCAATTAAAAAAAAAAAATACAAGCAATGCAAAGAAGCTGGGCAAGTGACTCACATTACCAAGAGAAAAATAAACCAACAGAAAGAGACGCAGAAATAACAGATGATAGAACCAGAAGACAAGGCTATAAAAATATCTACTTATAAACACGTTCTAGAAATTCAAAGAAGCAGAAAAAAGTATTATCATGATGGGGAGAGAAACTAGAGACATAAACAAGACCCAAATGGAACTTTTAAAGATGAAAAATATAGTATCTGAAATGAAAAATACATTGGTTGAGATTAACAGATTAAACACTGCAAAAGAAAAGATTAATATTGGAAGACATAGTAATAAAAATTATTAAAAATGAGACACAGAAAAAACTGAAAAAATAAAAAGGAACACAGCATCAGTGGCTTGTGGGACACATTCAAGCAACCTAACATAGTTATAACTGTAGTCCCAGAAGAGCAGAGACAGAACAGAAAAAATGTTTGGAGAAATAACAGCAGAAAGATTTCCCAACTTAATAAAAACTATGAACCCACAGATCCAAAAAGCTCAACAATCCCCAATCAAAATAAACATAAAGAAAATTATTCCAGGGAATATTATAATAAACTTGCTAAAAAGCAATGGAAAGAGAATAAAAAGTCAGAAAACAAAAGACATGTTTAGAGGAATAAAGATAAGAATGACACCAGATTTATAATTACAAATGATGAAAGACAATGCAGAGACATTACTGCAGTACTGAAAGAATAAAGTGTCAACCTAGAATTTTTTTACCCAGAGAAGTCTCTTCTAAGTTGAAGGCAAAATAAAAGCTTACAGAATTAATCACCAGCAGATCTATCCTATGAGAAATGTTAAAGTTTTTTAGGCAGAAGGAAAACGATACCAGATAGAAATCTGGATCTACACAAAAGAAATAAAGAGCATAGATATATATGATATATTTGGTATTTCTGAGTAACAATAAAATACATTTTTGCCAATTTAAAGCAAAAGTTATAGCAGCATATTGCGAGATTTATAGCCTAAATAAATGACAAAAACAGCATAAAGTATGAGAGGGCAAAATGAAAGTACACAATTGTAAAGATTCTTGCATTATACATGAAGTGGCATAACATTATATGAAGGTAGGCTGTGAAATTTAAAAATGTATACTGGAACGCTCAGAGCAACTACTAGGAAAAAAAAGTTAATAAGGCAATAGTGAAAATATCCAAAAAGAAGGCATGAAAAGAGGAAAAATACATAGAGAAAAAATAGCAAGATAGGAGATATAAATTTTGACCATATCAATAATTACATTAAATGTAATAGTTTCAGCATCCCAGTTAAAACACATATTGTCAGATCCAACCACATGCTATCCATAAGAAACCCACTTTAAACACAAAGAAACAAACAGGTTAAAAGTAAAAGATTTAAAAAAGATATAGCATGCAGACTTTAATAAAAAGAAAGTTAGAGTGAATACATTTGTATTGGACAAAGTAGACTTCAGTATAAGGAACATTACTAGAGATAAAGAGAGACATTACATAACGGTAAAGCATCTTAATTCATCAAGAGGATATAACAATACTAAACTTAATATCAGTGCTTCAAAACATGTGGAGCAAAAAGGTGATAGAGGTGAGAGAAGACATACAGGTGGAGAGTTCAACATTCCTCTCTCGGTAATTGATAGAACAAGTAGAAATCAGGAAGAATACAGAAGACCTGAAAGACACTATCAGATAACTTGACCTAATTGACATTTATAGAACACTCCACTGACAACAGTAGAATATTCATTCTTCTAAAGTATGCATAAAATATTCACCACAGCAGACCATATTCTGGACCATAAATCAAATAGATTAAAATTATACAGGGTATGTTCCCTGATCACAACAGAATTAAACTATCAATAATAGAAAGATTATCTGGAAAATCCTAAATACCTGGAAAATAACATACTTCTAAATAATCAATGGGCCAAAAAAGAATTCACAAGGGGAACTAGAAAATATTTTTAACTGAATGAAAATGAAAATGTAACATCTCAAAATTTGTGAAGATACACCTCAACAAAACAAAGCAAAAAAGTACAGGATTCATTAAAAAATTTATCTTAGAGCATATTTTAGCTAAACTGAATCTATCTGGTAATTAAGCAATGATTAAATATGGTTGTTTTTATGTATTGTTATGTGAAAGGGCTTACTTCACCAATATTAATTGAGACTCTCCTTTAAAACAAAGGATGTACAAAGAAAGAAATTACAGAGTCCCTCAACCTGCCAGGAAAAATTAAGGCCTGTACCGTACTCAAACTCCAAAGCCAAGTAGAGGAGACACCAGGCGTATGTAACTGAAACCAGCACAATCCCACCCCGACAGGCTGATCCCTGACAGGCTGACCAGGAGGCTGTGTGGAAGCAGAAGCACGTGGCTTGGACCCAGGGCCTGGATGGATACACTGTGCTAGTGCAAACGCGGCTCTAGGCAAGGGCCCAGCACTCCCAAAGGCAGAATGCAGAGAGGCCAGGAAGCAGGGCCAGTGAGGAACCGTTAGTGCAATTTCATCATAATGCAGGCGTTGCGTGGGGAAGCGTGGGACTTAGTTGTGAGGGTCTGGAGTACCAGACTTGGAGACAGAAGGCCTAGGTTTAAGTCATGGATCTACTATGAACAAAGTGGCCATTTCTCCCCTTTGCTGAAGCGCACTTTCTTACTCCGTGAAGTAGACTGAAACCACCCCTGGCTGTCCTTCAGAGCTGCCGTGGGAACAACTGTGTCGTATACACAGGGAAGTGCTGGGTCGATATAAAGACAGTGGGGAGGTACTAGAGGCTGTGGGGAGCAGGAAGGTGGCTGAGTGACCCAGGGGCTGAAGGAAGACGAATGACACCCTAGTGATGTGAGCGCTGGGTAAGAAGTGAAAGAATGAGGCTACCGGAAGAGGGCTGGTAAGGAGAAGCAAGGCCTCCACCGGTGAGGCTGCAGTGGAGGCACCAAGAAAAAGGGGGCCAAAGGAGCACTCATGAGATGGGCCAGGGTGACTGCCCCAGAACAGGACGGAAGCCAGGGAGGAGTAAAGCAGAACCTGGATCTAAAGCACATTGGATATCTGGGAGAACTGTGACCCCCCAATCAAGGAAGTTAGAAAATAGAGCTGATTTGGGTAGAGAAGGTATGATGTTTCTAAATGAATTTCTACCCATACTATAAGAAACAGCTGACTTTGGGAGGAGAAAAAAACCTCACGAAATAAACTATTTAATCCTAGAAACCAGTCAACTATTCTAAAAGCATCTCGCAAAAAAAGCATCTGGCAAATAACTTCCTTTTTCTTTTTTTAACCTCGAACTCCTGTTCTTAAGCAATCCTCTTACCTCAGCCTCCTGAGTAGCTAGAACTATAGGCACCATATCTGGCTAATTTTTAAATTTTTTATTTATTTTTTATAGAGACAGGGTATGTTACCCAGGCTGGTCTCAAACTTCTGGCTTTAAGTGATCTTTCTGCCTCGGCCTCCTAAAGTGCTGGGGTTATAGGTATGAGCCACTGCGTCTGGCCTGGCATGTAACTTTGATATACTATTATGCAAATGCCATTTTATCAGACACTGTATCTGAATTTCACCTCATCATTTTTAACATCAATAAATTTCTATGCATGATGTGATTTAACTAGAAGGTTGTAATAATGGGAAAATGCATGAATGAGGGCACCACAGAGAACGTTATTGCAAGATGCATCAAAATTCACCATCAAATAAACCTTTGGTGCTGAACTGGCAGAGCCAAAGAGAGTAAAAAGTGAAAAAAATCAATATGGTGGTAAGGAAAAAAGAATAATTTGTCACCGAGTTCTCTGCCTTAAAAAAAAAATCACTTAAAAAAGTGCAATCAAACAAGAAAGCCTAGTCACCTGAATCCACTAAACAAACAGACCTAACAGAAAACATCATTTCAGAATAAATTGTAATTGTATGGGATATAGATTTTGTTTGAATTGAGTATGATGCCAACTGGTGCTTCAAAATTCACTATGTATGGAGACTAGGCTGAAAAGTAAGACTTTTATTTCACTCCAAGGGAACCACTTTCACATACTTCGACTTGACTCACTATGTGACAAACAGGGTAATTGCTTTTCAAAATGATGATTAGAAAAATACATTTAAGTAATGTATTACATTAAGTAATGTAAGAAATTAGCTTAGGTCTAAAATTCACATGATTTCCAAATACAATAATAGCACCTAGGGTGAATCTGAATTAGATATGATTAGCTTATTCTAGTAAACTCAACAGGAGGTTTGTTGTTCCTAACCTTATCTAAGAGACATTTAAGACAGTGTGTATTGCACGCCCATGTCACTTCTAAGCCAATTCCAAGAGCCAGTAAACGTCTGCCACTAGAGCTTTTTGCTGACCTACAAAATGTTTGCCCAGAATCAAACTTAGTTTTCAAAAGCAGACATGTAGAAAGAAAACTAACTAGCATCCTGGGAGTAACTTATTCAAGTTTTTTTGCTGTGGCATGTAAAAACTAACCTCAAAAGGCAATTTAAAAAGGGGAGGGAAGAGAGAGAAACATCTGGATAGGCTCCAGAGAACTCACCCGTGCAAAGTCAAACGCGTATCTGTAAATAAGTTTAAAGTTTGTAGAATCATTTAAGAATGATCTTAAGTAATCCAAAGTATTTCTGAGTTTTTCTGTTGTATCACATCTAGAAAAACAGAATAAAGGCAAATTATGACCTGAGTTCATTTATTGATTTTTTAAAATTGAGGCAGTAATATAAACACAATACCAAAGGAAAGAACAAAACCCTGAAGTTGAAACACATCCATAACCTATTTTTTCTACACTTAAAAAAAATTTTAAATGTACAGAAAAGTTGAAAGAATAGCAAATAACCACTCATATACCATCCCCTTGATCCAGCAATTAACTTTTTTTATATTTATGCACTCTCTCTCATATACGTATACATTTTTCTATACCATTTAAAAGTTGCAAACATAATGAAACTTCATCCCTAAACACTTCAACACCATCATCAGTCTTACTACTGTATCAATGTTAACTTTCTTAGCTGATATACAACCACATGCAAATTTCCCAATTATTCCCCAATTTCTTTTATAGCTGCTGTTTTCAATCAGGATCCAATCAAGGATCATGCGCTGCTTTTAGCTGTCATATTTCCTTAGTCTCTAGAAGAGTGCCCTGCCTTTTTCTTTCTTGACAATGTCATTTTTGGAGACAGACCACTTGTTTTTGCAGAATGTCCATCTGTCAGATAATTTCCCTATGATTATATTTAGATCCAACACTTCTGACAAGATGTGTGTGTCCTTCATCATGTCTGTCTGTCCCTGTTCCATTATTGGTGGATTCCTATGGTTATGGTGGTGTCCACCATTTTCCATTTAAAGGCAGTTCTTCCTCTTTGAAATAGTAAGTATCTACAGGATGATACCTTGAGACTATAAATGTCCAGTCCCCAATAACCTTTCACTCAATGTGTATTGTACAGCACTTAAGCTTCCTATTTTCCTCCTGCCTCAGTATCCCCACAAATAAGCAATGAACATCCTACCCAGGAGACCAGGTCCACTAGCGATAAGTCTGCCCCCTGCCACAAAGTCCCCTTCTTGCCCTCCCCTGACTATGACTGAGTGACATCCACACACACCAATCTGACGTCCAGGGAAGGCACTTGCCCATGGGTCCTCACTCTCGCTCAGTTCCCCACCTGCTTAGCGGAGCCCACTCCCTGGGAGCTCCTCCCATATAGCTCCCTGTGTGGCATGCCACGCTTCCCTCTCTAGGACCTGAGAATAAAATAAATCCTTTAATCTCCTATGCCTCTCCCAGTGGAAGTTCTGTGGCCACGTTGGAATGATCTTTAAAGACCTCACAAGCAGGACATACTCCTGACAACACACAATGGTTATAGCATCCATTGGTGATACCTGCCTGAATCAGTAACATCTGAAGATCCAAGATGGTGATTTTCTAATCCTATCATTCCTTCTACATTTATTGGCTACAATTCTTCTATAAAGAAGAGCTCCACACATGACCTTCTTATTTTCTGGACTTAGGATTTTTTTGCGTTTAATTCAGTGTGTTATAATCTGTTACTGTCATTACTCTTTTTGATTGTACAAACTTTCCCCATTTGGGCAGTAGCCCCCTAAAGCTGGCTCTAATTTCCTTCTGACATGTCCCCCACAAGTCTCTGAGCATTTCCTTGCTTTCTGGCACAAGAAGGAACAGCTTACCCTGTTCTTACCCTATTCCAGACTTGAAATCAGCCATTTCTCCAGGGAGCCTTGGTGATAA
This sequence comes from Pongo abelii, assembly GCF_028885655.2. Taxonomy (NCBI): domain Eukaryota; kingdom Metazoa; phylum Chordata; class Mammalia; order Primates; family Hominidae; genus Pongo; species Pongo abelii. Next base: position 67,165,478 of record NC_071988.2, read on the forward strand.
TAACCTGTTTTTACCAGTGATAGTGTTTACTTTTCATAAGCAAGCAGACTTATTGGTTATTTTTACAAACTAATTTTCTGTTTGCAATATCTAGCCCTTAAAAATGAGAATCAAGAGTCACCATTTTCACCAGCAATATTAAAGATTTTCAACACTGAATATGTATTGTGTTTCTCTATAGATCTTTAACCTACTAAGTACAGATAATACATACACCAAGTATTATCAATATATTTTGTATACTGTATGAACTAAAATGGTTCATAATAGAGCACACTAATCTATTTTTAAAAACAAACCTGTGAAAGCTCCTTCGTTGTACCTAACTACAAATAAGTCCTTATGATCTCTTTGTTGATATGATAAACTATCTAAAAGCCTGCAATTAGACTAAATGTTTAATTTCTGTGAAACAGAACAATTTAGAAAGTCCTTTATTTCTTCCTAATGTGGAAAATAAAAAAGATTAAAATTAGGCTATTTTAGAGTCGGAAAAGACTTCTTCAAGAGAATGACACATAAGCTAAGAGTTGAGAGATAAGCAGGAACTAGATATTTTGGAGAGGTGGGAAAGGCTCTCTGTCTATTAGGAATGGCATATGCAAAGGCCCAGAAGCAGATGGGAGTATGGTAAGTCCAACAGACTTAAAAGACAGCCACTGTCGCAGGAGTGGATAGAGGAAGTGGGAAAGAGGTATAAGATGATGCTGAGAGGAACATGTGGTCGGTCTCATAAAAGGCTTTTGTAGTCCACAGTGAGGGTTTTTAAAATTACATCCTAGGAACAATGGAGGCCACCTGCCACTATGAGAAAGACCATGATCAGGGCTGCATCTTGACAAGCTCACTCTTGATCTCCATGGAGAAGGACTGGTGGGAAGGAAAAGAGATATTGAGAGCCAGTGCCAGAATCCCAATGAGGGGGTCACAGGGACTAGAAAGATACACAAGAAAGCAGTAAACAGGAGTAAGTCTGGGAGGCAGGGCTGAATTCACACTATAGGGTTAGATTTTCTACTGTAGGGTTAGATTTTTTTAATGGTGTGTATATAATAATATAATATTAATAATAATCGGGGAGGGTCAAAGAGGAGGGAAACTGGGTAACCCAAAAACATAAGGTCGAGGTCCCTGTTCTTCACCGGAAAGAGGGTCAAGGACCAAAGCCATAGATTTGACTGGTAGTTTAGTTTAGTCCTGTCTAAGAAGAAGAAGAGCGGTTGTTTGTTTTAACAGATTCAAGAGCAGGAAGCACTCATTTAGATAACTATCCCATTAGTTAAAAGAAAATAAAGTTAGCTGTAAACTCCAGGCAGAGCTATGAGAAGAAATGCGAAGTTCTGCAGCATGCCTGGGAGCAAGCCCAACATCCTGGCAAAAAGATGTCCCTATGTTTGAAAGATGCTCAGAGATCCTGTCTGAAATGCAGGAAATGAACAGTTCTTGTGCTTTAAACGTAAAATACACAAGTAATATTACTAACTCTGGTACCCATTAAAAACCTGGGGTTGGGAGCTAATGTTGCCAATACAGAGTTTAATCTACTTTAAAGGGTGTCTTCAACACACAAAGCCCCTGGACTGGCCCCCAGTAGTGAAACAGGCTGCTGAGTCACCCTGTCCAGAACCACAGGTTGCCATCTAGTGGCCACTCAACATACACATCTTCAGAGGACTCTAGAGCCTGGCTTGGGACATGTAAGCCACCAATGTGACCTCAGAAAGCAGTCACATCTTCAACTCAAGTCTTCCCACGTTTCTGTGTACCATGTATAAAAAAACGTGCAGAAGTCACAGTGACAGTGCCACGCTTCTAAGGAACACCATTTCCCAACACAAAAAATGCACACAATGTAAGATCATTTCTTTTTGAGTTTGCTGCTGTAACAGATTTGTAAGGACAGAAATCAATACAGTAATCATCGAAGGTTATAAAATCAGAGGTAGCTTTCCCCTATTACCCAGGAAAAGGCCTCTGCCCCTTCACTTAGTCATCCCAAAGGTATTTTTCCAGCCCATCATCAGTTTATTGCAGTTAGTTACAATTCTCACTTTTTTTTTTTTTTTAAAGTTTAAGCACCACAATTAGCTTAATTCATCAGACCAAAACAGGAGCTGTGTCTTCCCTGGCAGGGGAATGATCTCAGGAGTGCAAGGATAGATGTTCCCTACCAGCTGCCGGCCTAAGTCCAAACTCTCATACCACCCACGTCCTGTCCCAGGCTCACAGGCCCTAGGGAAGCCAAGCACACAACTCCTCTGAGAGCCCAGGCATAAGCCATAAGCCATACTTCACCACCCTAGTTTAAGAATGCTACCAGAGACACCCAGGAAATGACAGAAATGATTAAAAAGTCTGGTTTCACAGCCCATGGGCTTTCTGTTTCTACCACACTCCCATCATACAGTAACCTTTTTTTTTTTTTTTTTTTTTCAACAGCATTTTTACCAAATATAATGAATGGTCTGAATGTTTGTATCCCCCCGAAATTTGTAGGTTGAAATTCTCACCCGCAAAGATGATGGTATCAAAAAGTGGTGCCTTTGTGAGATTATTAGGTCCTGGGGGCAGAATCCTCATGAATGAGATTAATTAAGAGACCCAAGGGTGCTTGTTTGCCCCTTCCAACATGGGAGGACCCAGTTAGAAGGCACCATCTATGAATCAAAAAGCAGGCTGTCACCAGGCACCAAATCTATGGCATCTTGGTCTTGAACTTCTGGGCCTCCAGAGAAATAAAATTCTGTTGTCTATAAGCCAACCAGCCTAAAACATTCTGTGATAGCTGCCTAAATGGCCTAAGACATATATGAATACATAAAAATATTTTGTTCTATACTTGTTAATTCTAGTTTGAGATCAAAATATTTCATTAGATAGGTTTAATAAAATTAAAATGAGCAAAAATAGAAAAGAAATCCAAAATAGAAGACAAAATAGTTTAAAGATAGACTACTTTCTGCCTTTAGAGCATATAAATGATTTACTCTCTGGGTTTTCTTGTATACCAGGTGCACATACTTCACAAATACAATGCTTATTTAGTTACTTTACTGGCAAAAAGAGAAGTGACCTTATTACTTCTGGATCTTTTGTCTGAATATTGTTTATAAGCCCCTCCTCTTAATGGACTTTATCTTACTCATGGTTTTTGATTCCCTAGGGCCTGGAATACTACACTTGGCACATCACTGTCATTCAAACATTTGCTGAACAAATGACTAATCTAGAAAGGTTGGAAGGTGGGGGTGGGAGGGTAGGCAGAGGTTCTTAAAACTTGAAGTTGGACTATTTTTGAACTACAAAGAACCTTAACAGTTATTCTAAATAATTATCTCCACCTCATTGATGAGGACACCAACTTCAGAGTTTCATACCAGAAAAAGCAAGCAGTTCCTCCATGCCTTTACAGTGGATCAGGCTTGTCGCTAAACCCTGAATTGCAAGGATCAAGTGGCAATCACCCTGAGAACCCACCTGCCACCACCTGCATCATACAAAGTGGCAAGCAAGGTTCCCAACAAACAACCTGAAGGAGTACCCTGGACTCAGAACGCGGACGCAGACCTCTTCCAGGAAATTGCTTCTTACTTCCCAGGAGATATGGCCCTCAAAACACGGGCAAGGTCTGGTATCAGGTAATATTCGGGACATTCTTTTGTAAAGAACTTAGTACTATACAAACTGGGTATCACACCTTCTTAAAACAAATAAAAATGGACCTGAAAATGTTGATGGTGCCTCGTCTGAAGGCTTGAAATAAAATCCTGATATGCCCATGCATTCATCATCACAAGAACACTTTAAAAAGCAGCCATCAGCTGCTCTACTCAGCAATGATGGCCAGGCACGGTGGCTTATGCCTGTAATCCCAACCTTGGGAGGCTGAGGCGGGCAGATCACTTGAGGTCAGGAGTTCAAGCCTAGCCAACATGGCGAAACCCTGTCTCTACTAAAAATACAAAAATCAGCCGGGCGTGGTGGTGCCTGCTTGTAATCCCAGCTACTCGGGAAGCTGGGGCACAAGAATCACTTGAACCCGGGAGGCGGAGGTTGCTGTGAGCCGAGAGCACACCACTGCACTCCAGCCTGGGCGACAGAGGGACATTCCGTCTCAAAAAAAAGAAAAGAAAAAGGAAGCAATGAAGAAAAGTGAGAAAAATAATGAAAAAACAAGTGAATAGGATTAAAATCATAAGCAGATGTTCCCCCAAAAGGACAAACAAGTTTTAAAAGATTTCAGAGAATTTAACTCTAAAATTCTAGAACACACTCTGATAGGAAAGTATATTTGTAAAAGGGTGGTTTGGCTTTTACCCAAAACTCATTTGTCATCAGATAATATTGTTAGAAGGAAGAATGTGATTTAAGAATCAGAAGTCTTAAGTGTTCTTCCCATCTCTGCCACATTCACACATCACCGATCCCCTCTATGCCTCAGTTTCCTCATTTGTAACATGTTCAGGATAAAATCTGATCTGTCTTCTTCACAAAGTAGCTATGAGGCATTCAAATGGGAGAACAGTGAACAGTCTTCATAAACTACTAAAGCACAATGCGAAAGCATTCTCAACAATAACAAATGGACAGTGATATTAAAAGTGGACAAATTCCAAAATTATTTAAATAAAACCATTTCAACTCCAATTTTAATCCAGTAAAAATCAAGATCTATTATTCCTAAAGTGAAAAGAAAGTCATCCCAATTACTTTAGATTAAAATCACTATGTTAAGAATTAGCACTTCATCTTCAATGCTATTTGAAACATTTAGTCATCCACTTCAACTGCATCTTTCAAGGCCTAATACAGAATGACAATTTGTTTTCTTGAATGAAACTGAGCAAATACACAACACACAGGCGCATGCACACACGCACATATTGCATACATAAGGCAAATACATAAAACCACTGATTTTTCTTATCCTGCGTCAGGTTACACAAACCAAATCTTTATTAATTTTTTAAATCACTGGAGTAATGAAGTTTTAATTTTGCCCAAAGCTAAAATCAGAATATATAGAGATATCAAATATTTTAACTTACAAGTTATACATTACTCAACTTTTTCTAAGTATAAACCAGATGCCAGTAAGTCTTTGCCTTTTAAGCTCTAAAACTGCACCGTTCAACTCAATAGCCACTGGGCACATGTGACTACTGAGCACTTGAAATGTGGCTAATACAAATGGAGATGGACCATAAAATACACCCCAGATTTTGAAGACTAACCATGAGAAAAAAGAATATAAAAATATCTCATTGATTTCTTAAGAACATTGATTACATGTTGGAATGAAAATATGTTGGATTGTTTGGGGTTAATAAAATAGACTAAAGCTGATTTTACCTGTTTCTACTTTTACATGTGGCTATTAAAAAATCTTAAGTTACATAGGTGGCTTTCTCATATGAGAAAATGTTGGTCTATTTCTCCTGGAGAGAGCTGCTCTACAAGAATACCAACACACGCTCTCGCTCCACATACACATATAGACACTTTATAAATTTGTCCAGAATAGTCCTCAAAATGGGTCTTAGTCTTTACATCTTTGGCCACTGGGGAAGCTTGGCCAGACCACCTGACTTCCTTCCACTCACTCAATCACCTCCTGAAGGCCTAGGGAGGAGGCAACCACCTGGGAAGGACAGGGACCCCACTAGTGCAGCCTAGGACTTACTGGAGAGAAGTCATTCCTTTTAACCACTCCTGTAGAGTAAAATAACCCATGTTTTGTGCATCCAATTTCCAAGCTAGGACAAGCATAACTACCTGTTAAAAAAAATACACAATTAAAAAAATATATTAGACAAATTAAAAAAGAATAAACAGATCTGTCATTAATACATTAACGTTTTGCTAAATGCTTCTGTTCACAGTAGTTTAATCACTGAAATATGAGCGGAGTTAACTTCAAAAATGAGTTCTAGTTCGGCAAACATCTAAAAAAGTTGACAATATAGTCTGCTGACAAGAGTTTGGAGAAGCATGTATTCTCCTGATGCACGACAGTGGAGGTGTAAAGTGATTACCCTCTCCAGAGGGCAATATCAAATGTAAAACCAGTTATTGACAATTCCACCCACGGAAAGTTATCTTATAGGTCTACCTGTAAACAGACACAAAGAATAGTCAACAGTATTTACTGCAGTACAATTTGTAGCAGTTAAAGACTGAAAACAACCAAATGGCCATTAATAAGGGACTGGTTAAATACTTCTTTGCTGAATACATTCCATATAAAGGAATACTATGACACCACTAAGACGAATGAAGTAGAACTAGCTGGACAAACACGGAATAATCTCCAAGATGTATTAAGTGAAACAGCAAGGTGTAGAACAGTGCATTAAAACGTTAACAAAGTGGACAGGAGGAGACACGCAGTGAAGTTGTAGCACACATACTTTAACGTTTGTGAATTCACTATATACACTGGTAGGAAATTATTTTAAAGTATCCCCACATTCCACTTAAGACAGCACTATGCCTGGAATGGGCCCAGGGTCCGTGGCATGGTCCCATCACTTGTAAAGGAGGGGCAGGCCCCCAGGTGCCACCTGTGCTTTTGTGACTCTTCTGAAACTATGCAGGTTTCAGAAACAGTGACAACTCTGGTTTATGCCACTGCTTACTACTTTTTCACTTAGTTATTTTAGAGAAAAGATAGCACAGAGAACTGATGGTGAGTTTTAATAAATACCTAAAGGTGTAAAGACAAAATGCCATTTTAAAGGTGCACCCAGCTTTAAGCTATCTGGAATGCTACACAGGGACAGGGTGGAGGCCATGCGTGATTAGGACAAGAGGAGGAAGCCTTGCTTCTCATCTACCTCAAAGATCCCAGAAGAGACGAGAAGTAACTAAAAAAGAATGTCAGTCCTAAAAAGGTAAAGAAGAGGGACAGGGCCTTCTTAGGACCATTCTGCCAGCCACTCTGTAGAGCTGGTTATCTCTGGACAGTCATTCATATATAAGGAACACCCAAGTCCTAAATTGGGGATCAGGTATACACTGTTAATGGGCTCTCTCTCTGTGTTGAAACAGAAAAAGGCAATAGGTAGAGAGATACATGTTTCTCCAAGGACTAGGATATCCGACATTGGCAGTTAATTTGATCTCTTTACATAGAGCCTAAGGCTTCATTTCAGCTACTGAAAGAACCATTCAAAACCATTAAAACACCATCCCTGTGCCCAGCTGGGTCAGATGATGGCTATGGTGAAAGGAACTAGGATGACATAAAAACATGAAACATGAGGCAAGAAATCATTTTTAATGATTTCTGAGCCTCCGAGAGCCAACATGTCCATTAAAAACTCTAGAACAAGAGTAGTTAGGAGATTCAGAAGCTCTTCTTTTTAATCTGTCTGCCAATAAGCTAGTTTGTAGGCTAAAAAATCTCTAGCTTTGTCTAATTTACATCCAGGGGAGTAAGGAGAAGCTTTCTCTTGATGCTGACTTTATGGTTTTCCTCACTGGAAATTAAAATCAGTGAGAACCTATGAAATTTTTAGGATCTTTCATCAAATAAATTAGTACATATCAATTTTTTGAAAGTCATTAGGTTTTTTTTGGATTAAAAAATTTAGATTACTAGGTAAATTACTAGGACTGATTGATTAGTAATGACTGCTTTAAAAGGCAATGATTGTTAAATAGGTTAGAAAGTGGTAACTTAAAAGACCAAGGAGCTACTAAGAATTTCCCAAAAAGATGGGGTTACCGTTCTTCAAATTATTCACACATTAGTGGATTTTCTCCTCATCCCTCAGGTTTCTAGGAATTCTGACTCTTGTATATCAATTTACCTAGGACAACTAACCAACTCACATGTTCTAATGCAAACTAGGTATTCTCAAACCATCTCTATTCTACTCTCTGCCAAAAAGATTTAAAAATTCTACATAAACACTTGTTAAGTTAAAAAAAAATGGTGAGGGTGCAAGAACACACACACAAGTATGAATGAAACACGGCTAAACAGCCAAAACAGATACTCATAATGGGAACGTTCATAAAAAAGAGACTCATAAGTTAACGAACAAGAAAACAAAGTACTTAAATAAAGAATTTTGCTGTTATCTTGGTAAATGAACACAGACTTGAATTTTACAAGCCTGCTTAATTTCATAAGTTATAAATATCAGGCAAGGTGAGGGTTTTAAATACTTTAAACGTGCTTGCCCACCAACGCAGACAAGCCTTGAAAACACCCTATTTCAGCACTTGTTTTACAAATGTTAATGTCTCTGAAATGGGAATGCATCCACAATTGATATAGCACGTCAGAGTTTATTTAGCAACATTTTTTCTTTCTTAGTGATATAAAATAATACAACTTCTATTGGTGACAGCTTGGAATTGAAGTACATACAGTATAAATATTTGGATAATATTCTCTCTTTTTTTTTTTTTCTTTTTTGAGACAGAGTCTCACTCTGTTGCCCAGGATGAAGTACAGTGGTGCGATCTCGGCTCACTGCAACCTCCATCTCCTGGGCTCAAGCGATTCTTGTGCCTCAGCCTCCTGAGTAGCTGGGATTACTGGCGCACATCACTATGCCCAGCTAATTTTGGTATTTTATTAAAGATGGGGTTTCACCATGTTGTCCAGGCTGGTCTGAACTCCTGACCTCATGTGATCTACCCACCCACCTCGGCCTCTCAAAGTACTGGGATTACAGGCGTGAGCCACCACGTCCGGCCTAGGATAATATGGTCTTTTAGTCTTTAATATGATTCTAAATTTTAAGGCTATTTCTATTCCTACAGAAATGGAGTATTTTTTTTTTTTTTTTTTTGGAGACAGAGTCCTGCTCTGTCGCCCAGGCTGGAGTACAGTGGCATGATCTCGGCTCTGCTCACTGCAACCTCCATCTCCTGGGTTCAAGCGATTCTCCTGCCTCAACCTCCTAAGTAGCCACATCCGGCTAATTTTTGTATTTTTAGTAGAGACGGGATTTCGCCTTATTGGCCAGGCTGGTCTCAAACTCCTGACCTCAGGTGATCCGCCTGCCTCGGCCTCCCAAAGTGCTGGGATTACAGGCGTGAGCCACCATGCCAGGCCAGAAAGAAGAGTTCTAAAGGACTCATAACTGCCAAAAAAGAATGACAATAACTATCTTTTATTGAGTACTGGTATTTGGGGGTGAGGAAACTTGAAGAGCTATGCCTCCCTTTCTTCTTCAGTTAGAATCAACGTCAGTGCTCTGCCATCCTGGACAGGCTTTTCTGCCTCTGAGACTAAATGCTCAGCTAATCCCTCACATACCAGCAAGCCCTTTGTTTCCCAGTCTTCTCAGCCTCTAACTTCAAGCCCAGGCCCTGCTGCCACTTCTCTGTCATATACTTACTACGGTAACCCATGTGGAACCTCCGGAGCCCCTCTCAAGCCCAACTCACTCTCAGCCCTCTGACTACACTGTTTAGAAAACACTCTGCCAAGCTTGGCCCAGCTCTCATACAAAACTTCCTTCTTAAATTCAATGTAATGATCTTTTCTTGTGCCTATGGCCCAGTCTATGGCAAAATACTATTGACCCAGGTGTCCCCAAACCTTCATGCCAAGGTTGGGTAATTTATTGAAATACCTGAACTGGAATACATTAAAAAAAAACAACAAGATAAAAATCTATGTAATAAGTGAAAGACATTCCAAAGGCTCTTTAGAAAATTTAAAGCATTGCTGGGGGCCGAGATAGATGACAGAAGCACAGAAATGGTAAGGGTAAAATAAAAAGTTTAAAGAAAAAAATGTGAATTTTGCTAGTTTCTTTAAAAGCATGACATACATGCCTGGGCACCAGATGTCTTGGAAACAGCCTGAATAAAGGGAATGATCTCTTGAGATCTCTTCCAGATCATAAATTCATTTAGGATTTTGGACATATTTGTTAAACTGGAGCTAATGTAATATCAAACTGCATAATTCATGAGGCAGGGCATGTGTATAAGCATAGTTTTTCATTTTAGTATAAGAGAGGTGATGTGGGAACAGAAAAAATATTCAACAATAACATGCTAAGAATTAGGCAAAAATAATTAAGCCTATAAAAATCATTCTAATTAAAAATAAATACCTAGGGCTTTTACATTATAAAAAGCAATCATGGCCGGGTGCTGTGCCTCACGCCTGTAATCCCAGCACTTTGGGAGGCTGAGCCGGGCAGATCACAAGGTCAGGAGATAGAGACATCTGGCCAACATGGTGAAATTCCGTTTCTACTAAAATACAAAAAAACATTAGCCAAGCATGGTGGCGCACACCTGTAGTCCCAGTTACTCAGGAGGCTGAGGCAGGGGAAATCGCTTCAACCCGGGAGGCGGAGCTTGCAGTGAGCCGACATCATACCATTGCACTCCAGCCTGGCGACAGTGAGAGACTCCGTCTCAAAAAAAAAAAAGCAATCACTTTCTGAGCTAAATTCAATTGGAAGTAAACGATCTGTGAAAAATTCTTGATGATTACAATCTACTCAAAATCATGATGAATAATTATAAGTCCTAGATTGACTCTATATTAGGCTGAAACAACTACTGAGGGGCACAAAGGTACACAGTGTACAATGTGGCCTCCAGTTGATCCGTCATTGTAGGCACATGTGGCCACACCATTTTGTAAGCATCTGGCTTACTGTACCTTTTACATACAAGAAATTAAATGAGAGAAAAAATAACTGTAGTTACACCATATCACTTACAAGAATGGAAAATCTGCTTGTAAGTCAAACTAGAATTAGAGCTTATTTCTTAGATTGCTTCATAAAAACTAACATACCACTACTTTTAATTATTTATTTATTTGCTAAAGAACAAAGATTTGAAAAACAACCAACTGATTCACCCAACTCGTTAAGTTAGACTCACGTTTTCTGGTTCAACACCAATGTCTTCACAAAATTTCTCCATGCCTTCAGGGCCTACAACATCATCAGCTCCTGTGAAATACAGTCTTATGTGAATTAAATCTGACCATGCACACTATACTATTACCACTGTAGTAGTAGTACACTGTCAATAAGTAAGATTTAAAGGCCATTAACTCCTTTTGGAAAAAAAAATCAAGTCTAAGTTGAAAAGTATTCTGGAATTTCAGTATCTTTAAAGGACTCTACTTTGTACAATAATTTAAAACAACTTATCACCATGTCCTTCAATCGTTGGAATATGGTATATACCATTTGTCTAAAGTTAAGGCTGAATTCAATTCCTGCTCTTTAAAACAGCTTAATGTTCTACTCTTACTTGGGTAATAATTTCAATACATAAAATAATTTTTGGAAAGATAGCAAAGAACCACATAATTGTCTCTATAAAATTAAATAAGAAAAGACATAAATGTTTCTTTTACATAGAAAAAAATCAAGTTATCACTCTGTTCTTGATAAAGTCAGTAAGGCCCCCTTTTCCATTCTAGCATTAGCTCTGATTCTTCCTGAAGGAAGCGTCCACACATTCCATCTCTAATTTATCTCCCCTTCACTTTGTAACCATTGGAATTTGGTTTCTTCTTCTCCTAGCTCTCCACTGAAATTCTTTTTGCCAAGGTATCCAATAACCCCCTAAATGTCAAATCTAACAGACAAATTCAGTCTTTGTTTTATCTGACCATTGTGTGATATCTGAAATTCTGAAGCAGTTCTTTCTTCACAAAACTGTCTCTTCCCATGGCTTCTTGAAGCACCCTCTCTCATCTGGCTTTCCTCCTTCCTCTCCCTCTTTTGGCTTCTTTATGGGTTCTTCTGCTTCTCCCAGATGGTTAAATTTGATGTGCAAAGATTCATCCTTAAACCTCTTCTAGTGCCTGCTATATACATTATTCCTAGGAAATTTCAACCATACTCAAGATGTCGGGTCCTACCCAAATGTCTTTCTAGACCACACTTTCCCCTTACTTTTGAACTACTTGCCTCTTTATCACTAGCTGCTCCACCTCCTGTTTAACTGCCATAACTACACTCATCTTCTGCTTCAAACCTACTCCTCCATTTCACATTTTCAAACACTGCCTCACTAAAACGGAGCCCAACGTCTCTCGATATCAGGCCTGCTTATCCTCCTGTATGCTGTCCCAGCTGGTGGCACACCCAGAAAGAGAAACCTGGGAGTCATCCTGTATTCCTTTCTCTCACACCCAATCAATTATCAAGTGTACTACCAATTTTACCTTCTAATTATTTCTTAATTGCACCTCTCCTGCACCACGCTCTTTCAAGGCTTTATTCTTGACAACTACAGCAGTCTCCTCATGATCTCCTAATTCCAGAGTATTTTCCCCTCGACCCATCCTGCAAACAGCCACTGAAGGGATCCACTTCAAACGCAATCCCATGCTGGCTTAAAATCCTTCAATGGCTCACTAGAGCCTAAAGATAAAATCCGAAGTGTTTGGCTTATCACATAAGGTTCTCTATGATCTAGTGCCTTTCTTCCCTCTTCAGTTTTATATCTTTCCAACTGCAAAACAAGTTTCTCAGAAATAAATGAATCAATAAATATTGCTGGATGAATAAAAATTAAGGTCCAGAAACACCTACTTACCTGTGGCTTCACTCTGCACCACAACCGAACACACACCCAGCACGGTATTACTCTGTGTCTCTGCCTGTCTTCCTCTAGTTCCCTTCCTGTCCCCTCCTCTCCCTTCCCCCAACTCCCCTGGCTAACTTATTCAACCTTTAAGACTGAGAGCAAAGGGGTAGTCCTCACAATCTCCCCACCTGCAGAGGCTGGGTCAGGCAGTCCTGTGACCCCTCGCAATGCTAGGAATGGTTCTCACACATTTAGCACACTGCATTCAAAGTCCCAGCTCATCTGTCTTTCCCTCTAAACTCAAGAGCAAGAGTCCTTTTATTCTTCTTACAAGCTCAGCATACCATCTGGCATAGAGTAGCTGGTCCAATAAAACTGAATGAAGGAATAAATGAATGGCTGAATACCAGAATATAGGAAATGCTCTACAATCCTCCTATACCCTCTAGATCTAGCAAGTCACCAAGTCCAGCAGAATTCACCTTCTTAGTATGTATCCATTTCATTCCCATAACATTTGCTAGACACATCCTGGAGCTATGCACTGCAGTAGTTGGCTAGGGTGCAAATGGTCCCTGCCCTCCATGAAGGGAGACAAAGTACAGGAGTAACTTCAATACAAAGTAACAACAAGACTTTCCACTAACACAAAGTATAAGGTGGCTGTTCTTAACAAAAGAGGAACATTAAAGTCACCCAGAGCTCCTGCTGGAAAGTCTTATGTCATTTTTCTGCTTCAAATCCTTGGCTCCCCCTAAAGTTCAAACTCAGGCCCTTCCTCATAATCTGGCCAAAGCAAATACTTTTTTCTTGTTGCCATTATTTTCCTTTTAATCACAAATGTTCTACTTTGTTACACAATATTTTGCTTCATATATTCAAATCTGTTACTTTTTTCTGGGATTTTGTCCCCTTCTATCCCCTTTTTATATAAATGTATAAACATAAATTTAAAAATATAAATTTATATATAAATATATATATTTATATATTCCTAGTTTTATCTTGATTATCAGAAGAAAACCAAATAATATTTTAGTTTTGTACATTAATACATAAACATGATACAAAGTTTCATTTGAAAATAAAAAATAAAGATGTTCCAAAAGTGAAGTTGTCCCCTGTAACTCCTCCCTACTCTGCAGACACAACTATTTATTAAAGAGCTTCTTTAACAACACTTCCCAAAATAAGCCATCTATAGAATTGTATATGCATGGAATATATACATATTTATTTAGTGTTTCTAAGTTTGCCCAGGCAATTCTCTTTGGCCTTCCAAGTGTAAAATAATTAAATCATTTCATCTGCAATGATCATTTGTCTCCTCCTTTCCAATATTTACACTCCTTGTTTCTTTCTCTTGTCTAACAGCAGTGGCTAGTAGCTTCCAAAACAATGGCAAATAAGAGTAGTGAGAGTGGACATTCTTATCTCATTCTTAACTCAAATACGACATTTAGCATTTTATCATACAATATATTGCCTGCTTTCTTTGGTTTGAGAGTGCATATATCCACATGTGCACATTCATGTGTATATCAGACACACATCAATTCATTCACATGATAAAATATTCAAATAGAGAAGATACAGAGTAAAATAAACAGTAAAAAAAGAAAGTTGCCTTCTCCCTTTCTTTACCAGATAGACATGTATCGTCCTGGACCTTTTTGCTATATATGGGCAAATATATACTAAAATGCAGTTTTCAAATTTGTTCATCTATGCACATGGGTTTGTGAGGTACTTGTAATTCTACACCTTGTCTTTTTCACTGACTGTGTCTGGTAATCTTCCTGTGATGGTACCCATACATCTACTTCATTCTTCTTAGCTAATATTAATACATTTTATGTTATCCCATTGTAAGTGTACATACGTGTGTTTATTTATATGAATCAAAGTTCTTTTCATCATTCTACTAAAGTATTTAGGCTGTGAGATTAAAGAATAATTATTCTGATAAGGAAATATTCATCTATTCCTATTTTGTTAAGAGGGGTTTTTTTTTTTAGCAACAGATACTTTTTGGTATCTACTGATATGGCTTATTGAGAAGTAGTTGCATAGAGCCGGGGGGAAAGTTACTTTGTAATTCTTTTAAAATTCCTCTCTCTTTGGTTTCTATTCTTCCTGAGTTAAACAAGCTCTTTCTGTGCAACTTATTCTTTCATTTATTTATTTATTTTTTGAAATTGAGTCTGGCACTGTCGCCCAGGCTGGAGTGCAGTGGTGCAATCTTGGCTCACTGCAAGCTCCACCTGCCGGATTCACGCCATTCTTCTGCCTCAGCCTCCCGAGTAGCTGGGATTACAGGTGCCCACCACCACGCCCGACTAATTTTTTGTATTTTTTAGTAGAGACAGGGTTTTACCTGTTAGCCAGGATGGTCTCGATCTCCTGACCTCGTGATCAGCCCGCCTCGGCCTCCCAAAGTGCTGAGATTACAGGTATGAGCCACTGCGCCCAGCCTGTGCAACTTATTCTTGAGCCTAGCAAGCCGCCTGCATTTGCCATGCCTCTGCACATGGCTCGGGTGTTCCCCGGCTTCCTCTCCCCGTCGTGCATCCTCCAACCTGGCTACTGCCTTCTCTTTCTCTCAATGCTCACTATAAAGATAATGTTTCTCTACTTATTTGCCTGTTTGCCACATGGGAAAATGAACTCTGAGCACAGTGCTTCTGCTGACTGCACCCCAGACCTCAACAAAGGTCTAGCAGTGGTTATGTAAGTTATTAATGCTTTTTCTTTTTTCCCAATTTTATACAGTGTTGCTGTACTACTTATAAATACATGTGTCTGTGTGTTTTAGAAGAGCAAGATTTTAGAGTATAATTTGCAATGGCATGACCGTCAAAGTAATATCTTATCCAAAATAGGTTAAAATATAGTTTGCCAATCAACATTATTGAAATGCTACCAATAACCCTGCCATCTAACACTTTTTTTAAGAGATGGGGTCTCACTATATTGCCCAGGCTGGTCACAAACTCCTTAGCTCAAACGATCCTCCTACCTCAGCCTCCAGTGTTGGAATTACAGGCGTGACCAACTGCACCCAGCCCTAACACTTTTCTTCTCATCTTTCCCATGCACACATTTAAATCTAGTTGTAATCGCATGATTTGTTGGGATTCTAGTTGTATTTTACACTAAATTTACCTGTAGAATTAAGGTAATTACCTCTGTCAAGCAAGCTAACAAATACACCACTGGCTAACACAAAGTGGGTTAGAAGTGAAGTTTGAGAGAGAAAGGTTTTTTTTTTAACTTGTATCTAAAATAATAAGCTATAAAATGCCCTACGTGACAAGATACTGGAGGTACATCTGGTAAGGCTGATATATTGACAATAATCCAGAAAGAAGTGGTCCTTCCACTTGCCCTGCCATCTTAAGCAGAGGCCCCTAACTAAAGATATTTGACCTTTTCATGTTGGCCCCATAATTATAGCATACCACATCACAGAGGCAAATGGGGCACACATGGTCTCTTAGGTAGTTTTTAACATCTCTTCCTTCGCTATCAGACCAGTTTATTATTTGTTGCAACTGTCCATGACTGACTTTATTTTTGGTAAACCAAACAATTCTGCTATAGAACTTAATCCAAAATAGACTAAGGGCCTACAGTCAGGACTTGTAGAACTATTATGACCTATGTATGTGAGCTTTGGTATAACTGCAAAACCAATGTTGGCACCTGTGTATTTGGTTTAATTCCTTATTCTTAGATATATTTCAAAAAGTTATTAGATAAATTATGTAAACTGGTCATCTTCATTATTTTTTTTTTGAGACGGAGTCTCACTCTGTTACCCAGGCTGGAGTGCAGTGGCGCAATCTTGGCTCACTGCAACCTCTGCCTCCCGGGTTCAAGTGATTTTCCTGCCTCAGCTTCCCGAGTAGCTGGCACCTCAGGTGCATGCCACCATGCCTGGCTAATTTTTTGTATTTTTAGTAGAGATGGGATTTCGCCGTGTTAGCCAGGATAGTCTCGATCTCCTGATCTCATGATCCACCCGCCTTGACCTCCCAGTGTTAGGATTACAGGCGTGAGCCACCACGCCCAGTCTGGTTGTCTTCATTCTAATGAAACAAAATGGGATTCCAGGTTCAGATCAAGGTCTAAATAAACACTTCCCCTGAATCTCCCAGCCGATCCTTTCTAAAGTCACAGAGAGCTAAAGTACCAAAGTGCAAAAGGGAGTAAACCTACAACCAGAGAACAGGAGGAAAAGCCCCCAGCAAAGAAGGGTTTATTCATTACATTTCTGGAGATCAGAAATTGAGCTGGTGGAGATTTTAGAAAGTGAGAAGCTGCATCCTAGAATGTGCAGAGGATGATTGGGGTTAACTGGCCAGACAGAAACTTGGAGGAGCTGGGCTCAGGCCTCAGGAGCCACGGAAAGCAGAGGGCAAGGCACAAAGTGGAACTGAGAATTCTGGAAAGAGCTGAAGGTCCATCCATGTGAAATAATCACACACCAGGCCCCCGCTGCCCCTCCACTCCACTCTACTCCAGATTAAAAGGCAAGGAGTCAGCATTTATCCTCAGCCCAAACCAGCCTGCTTTCTTCTACGGAAAATGAACATGGCTCAATTTCATTTACAAGCCCTCTTCGAGCTGGTATCTAGGGGGCCTGTGGCATCACAGCCTGCTCCCACAGACTCATCCTACAGCACAACCTGTTAGTCACACTGGTTCTTCTCACAATTCATTTTTCTTGACTAATACTGACCTACAGTTTCAGTTCATGTGGTTGAGATACACAAAATGAAAACACATGCCAATGGGGCTTTCAGTTATTCCCAATGCCAGTTATTTTCCCTATGGACAAGCTATAACAAAAGGCGGAAAAAGAAGGGGGTGACTAAAAATAGGAATAGTCACCTCCACACAAATTTCTTGAAGGGATGAGTTAAAACGAACGACTTAGCAGGGATTTCAAGGAACTTAAATAATGTAGCTTAATCTTTATGTCCAAAATGTCACCTTTCTAAAGTCAGAGAAAGGCAAACAAGAAGAAAAGGCATACCTTGCTATTTTCTTGGCTTATATTATGAAAAAAATCCATATTTGCTTATAAAGGAAGGTACACCAAAAAATCAGAATAGCTATGCTATGGTGATGGGATTAAGTGTACTTTTTTTTTTAAATTTCCTTCTTATAAAACATTTTCATAACAATAAATATGAATCAATATAGGAAAGCAAGAGATCTTCATAATCAACGTGATAATATGAGAATGCTCTTCATTCATTCAGAACCTATTTACAGAATATCTGGTAAAGTGTCAATTACTTTTGTTTTCTGGAGACGGAGTCTTGCTCTGTCACCCAGGCTGGAGTGCAGTGGCACAATCTCGGCTCACTGCAACCTCCGCCTCCCAGGTTCAAGTGATTCTCCTGCCTCAGCCTCCTGAGTAGCAGGGATTACAGGTGCATGTCACCATGCCCGGCTAGTTTTCTGTATTTTAGTAGAGACGGGGTTTCACTGTGTTGCCCAGGCTGGTCTCCAACTCCTGAACTCAGGCAATCCTCCTGCCTTGGCCTCCCAAAGTGCTGGGATTTCAGACGTGAGCCACCACGCCCAGCCGTCAATCACTTTTACTAGAAATTCTAAAGGTTTCCAAGAGATTTGGGTTCAATGAATCAAACAAATTCATGTTTAATTTGTCTGTAAACATGAAAACAGACAAATGCTAACAGCAACCATGTGTTTGCACTAGTGTCCATGCCCCACAAACAAAATCCAGATCAAACTCCTTAAAGGAACGACAAAGAATCCATTAGAAAGATGTTGGGGTAGCTCACAAAAGTCCAAAGAAGAACTACAGGAATCAGAACTATAACCTCTCAAGTCCTCCACCAGAAGAGAAAGACATGATCCTCCCAGCTTCAATGTGAAAACCCCTGTGAAGATTTGTCTGACTGGCCTGGCCTGGGTTATGTGCCAGCCACCTAGACCAATCTCTGTGGCCAACAGGTGCAAGGCTCTTATCACAAAAAGGGTTGCATGGGAATAGGAGAAAAATAGCCAGATCAGGCTACAGGGGGAATTCCTCATTTTGATACCAATAAAAGGGAACCAAAACAAGTTATAACAAGTTATAAACACTATCCTGTGGAAGTACAGAAAAGGCTACTAAGGTAATTAAGGGTTTAAAAGATGTAAGAGCATGTCAGATGGAAAAGCGGAGAAAATCATTTCAGGCAAAAGCACAGGGAGTTCACTGTCTTTTATCCTGCAGATAGCAGGGATTTTTTGGCCAGGAGATAGGGTTGGGATTGGAGGGGAGTGGCTGGGGTTGTTAAGGAATGTATGTATGATCTGCTCAGCTTAGTTTTAAAAAAATAAGACAACAGTGGCACATGGCAGGTTGTCCGGAGAAGAGATGACAGGAAAATCGGTTTGAAGGTTGCTGGAATAGCCAGTTGATAAGTTATAAAAGAGCCTGAAATAAGGTGAGAAAGAAGAAAGGTAAAAGAGCCTTCAGCTTGAGCTTGTTTGAAAATTTTTTCTTTTTCTTTTTTACACCATACAAAGCCACAATAACAAATAAGCCCCAGGTTGCAACATTATATTACCCAACCAATTATAGTAAGTTGCAAAAAGAATGACTAAATTTAAGACATTTTAAGTGACAAAACAAACATTTTCTGCCAAATGATCTTTCCAAATAGAAACACTTAATATAAAGAAATTTCACTGCACTAAGGGTTCAAAGCAGCAAAGCTTATTTTAACACAGGTGCTTTGACCAAATAATCACCCATTATCAGCATTCCAAATAGGTTTCCTAGCAATCCAAAGTATTTCTCCCAAGTCATTTCATCTTTTCAGTTCCTTTCTAGTGTTCTGAATTATTTGGCTTAGCTGCTGGCTATAAAATAGGCCATTTGGTGATTTGTTACAGCTATGTCCCTCTCTCCCTCTAACAGGGACACACACACACACACCCAAATTTGAAATGTACACATTTTTAAATTCTTTAATCATCTCTAAGGTAATCCTTATTGTCATAACGATCAGTCTTAGATGATACAAATGATTACCTACCTGCATATTCATAGAACCATTCCAAGCACCTTTTACTTGAAAAGGCTTCTTCTTCAGTCTTTATTCTAGTTGAATCATATTTTCTATACATGCTGGAAATTGAAAGAGCAGTTTTAAGTTATTTAAAGATACTGAGTTCTTTAAAGTAGCAGATAATTTATATTCTTTTACCCAAACCAGACATCTATTCAATCAGTATTTTAAGTATATTTTAAACATTTTATTTCCTGCATTTGCAGGCTTCAGCTTTTAACTACAGTGATTAAACATAGTCACTCCTAATATAGAAGTGGTAAGCACTTAATACAAGTTTTTCTCTGATTAACAAATAATCAGTAAGAACCGAACAGAACAGGTATTTGATATACTCCCTTCTACCTCACCAGCCAGAACTAACTACAAAATAATGGTGAGATATGGCAAGAAATGTCTTGCCTACATTAATGTAGCCTACAACTCATGTGTGACTTCTGTGTCTTACAAGTTAGGCTGGGCACAGAACACAGTCTAAGGAAGAATCTCTCAATATTAGACAACTCAACAGAACACTAAGCAAATAAAAAGAAACACCAAATCGTGTCCAAGCTTCCGGGAAAAAAATAAACTTTGATGTAAGGCTGACAAAGACAATGTCCCTTGGGTAGTTTCTTGATTAGTATAACCTTAGAAACCTCAGGAGACAGAAGTATAGAGAATCCAGCTTCTGCCTTTTTCTTCTAATTCTAGCCTTGTGGACAGCCCAGCATAAACTGGAGAACTGAATCAGGAAGCACAGCAGCCTCCTGTTGCAACTGTGACCTTCCACAAAAATGACATACTTCATAATAACCAGGGGCTGAGGAAGGTGATACTCCCTACATGGAGAGGGAAGAGGAGGCAATAGCTTTAAAATGATGATCTGGATATAAAAATTATAAGTATATACATTTTTGTATCCCTTACTTATATATAAATTACCTAGTGGTGTATATAAGCATTTATAAATACAGTTTTTATTTTCATAGTATGTAAGAATATGAAAATAATATTCGGTAATTCCCCAGTATATGCAGGGGACTGGTTCCAGGACCCCCACCTATACCCAAATCTACACATACTCAAGTCCCCCAGTCAGCCATGGAAGACCCGTGTATACCAGAAGTCAGTGCTCCATACAGGTGGGGTTTCACATCCCTCAATAGTATATTTTCTATCTCTGTTCGGCTGAAAAAAATCCACAGAAGCAGACTTGTGCAGTTTAAACTTGTATTGTTCAACAGTCAACTGTATAATCCTTTTTTTTTTTTTTTTTGTATTATACTTTAAGTTTTAGGGTACATGTGCACAACGTGCAGGTTTCTTACATAAGTATATGTGTGCCATGTTGGTGTGCTGCACTCATTAACTCGTCATTTAACATTAGGTATATCTCCTAATGCTATCCCTCCCCCCTCCCCCCACCCCACAACAGGCCCCAGTGTGTGATGTTCCCCTTCCTGTGTCCATGTGTTCTCATTGTTCAATTCCCACCTATGAGTGAGAACATGCGGTGTTTGGTTTTTTGTCCTTGCGATAGTTTGCTGAGAATGATGGTTTCCAGCTTCATCCATGTCCCTACAAAGGACATGAACTCATCATTTTTTATGGCTGCATAGTATTCCATGGTGTATATGTGCCACATTTTCTTGATACAGTCTATCATTGGTGGACATTTGGTATAATTCTTTTTTATTGAACATTGATTCATGACCTAGACGCTCACCCGATTATCAGTATATACCTCTGATCAGTTTCTGGGTTTTAACACCAAAAAAAGAACATGGTTATAATAAGGTGTTAGGTTACCGAAACTGCAAACCAGCAGTTTTGTATTTCTTCTACAAAAGGTAGCCATACCACCTAGAAACAAAAGTGGATACCAGCCAAGTGTTCAAATAGATATGTTCTAATTCTGGGCCCAGGCATCCCTATCTCAGCTCGAAGCCTGTAAATGGTCAATAACTTGGAGACACTATATGAATTATTCAAAAATACATAAAAAAGAACCAAGAGCATACAATGGAATACCATTCAGCAAATAAAAAGAATTATACTGATATATGCTATTTCATGCAAGAATCTCAAAAACATCATGCTTAGTGAAAGAAGCGAGACACAAAGACCATATCCATAAAAGGGAAATCTGTCGAGACAAAGTAGATTAGTGGTTGTCTGGGGCTGGCAGTGACTGAATGGGCATTAGGGATCTTATTGGGATAATGGAAATGTTCTATAACTGGTTTGCAGTGATGGTGTGCACAACTCAGTTAACTTAATAAAAACCACTAAACTGTACACTTAAAATGGATGAACTTTATGGTATGTAAATAAAGTTGTTTAAAAAAGAAAGGCCAAGAATGAAACTCAGAAACTGCAACTACACTGCCAGTTTCAAATCTGGCTTTATCATACTATATTTTGTTAGTCTGTGGTGAGAAAATACTAAGTGCTATAAAGTCACAAAATGTTATATGATTGTTAGAATTTAACAATTCTGAAAATAACATCCACACCACCAAAAAAGTATCAAAGTAGCCTGCCTTCGTAAAGTTGAAAAATCACTGGCCTAAAGATTGCTGGTGATTATTTACTAAATCACTACTATCTTCTTTCAGATAATATTTTCTATTCATTTGAGATATAAACAATGAGATTATTTTTACATTTTCAGAGTCTTTCTTATTCCTCTGAGTTATAGTATACAAAGAATCACAGCAAGAAAGAAACAGAAAAATCTCACTTAAATTCCCTGGATTAATAGATGTGGAAATTCTGGCCCATTAGTGATGTGACCCACAAAGCCAGAATGGGGAAAGATGGAGAAAGGTAGAAAAGACTAGACAATGGTGTTCGTTCACTGTTTCTAAAACAAGGAAGAAAAAACTACTTACTAAACTCAGGGTGAAACAATAAAGACGTTTGAAATAAACAAATCTAACAGGACCTTGGAGTTACCAAAATTAACAAGTCCACTTATCTGAAAGAGAAGCGATTTAAAGAGTCTTGTTTTTCACAGTTCTATCGAATTCTCACCCATGTGGGAATAAACCTCAGCTTGGCTGATATTCTGGGCAGGCACAGACCATTAAGTACAGGCAGATCTCTCCAGCTCTGTGGTTGAAGTGAATGAGTGAGATCCGCTTAAAGAACAAGAGACCAATTCTGTGGTCCTCAGCAGGCACAGACAGCAAGGCTTTAAAAGGAAAGAAATCAACTCTGCACCAGTTTTGGGCGATCATTGGATTAAGATAAAACTTTAACTTCTAAGAATTCAAATTACCTAATTTGTTTCTATGTTTTTAAACTAAAACACAAAATAAACATGATTAAATAATTACATTTTGAAAAATCGACTGTCAAAGCCCATTCCACTTGGCATTTGCACACTTAGAAGACCCACACTAAATTAGGTAGAAATGTGCATCTTCGACGTATGTATCACTGATTCTTATCTACTGTCTCTACATCATACCTATCATGTCTACTTTTCTTGGCAGATAAATCATCTCCAGAGGCAGGTCTTCTCTTTTTCCTTGGTGGCATCACTTTATTAAAGCAGTCTGAAGAACTGCAAGACCGCAGACTTCCTACAAAACAAATTCAAAGAGCACAAAATTAAGGTATGCTTCATCCTAACTCTGTACTTCCAAAGAACAGTACTGCTAACTTAAACACTTCCACAGCTTGTATTGTAAAGAATTTAGATGTTAAAGAAAAGATGGGCTTTTAGTTCCTTTTTGAAAAAATGTTATGGTCAAGAAATAAACCTAGCGACGACACAAATAAGTTAATACTTCCACCAACCCAAATCACACCAGAAATAGAAGTTATTATAATTTCAATTTACTCTCCAAAAATACTAATCTAAGTCATCTAACCTTTCTGTTTCTCTTATATGTCAATGTTCTCTCAAAACACACTGCAGTGCTATCTCATGTACACATTTCATGAAACAAGTAACCCTGACTCTAAAAGTAGGCACATCAGTCCCAGTAGTCTTAAGCTTCAAGAGATATCTGATTAAAAAAAAACAGGATTTGGGGTTTTTTAAGCAGAAGTCTGACATGACCTTGAGCAAAATGGACACAACAATTTTGTTTGTTTCTGCCACTTGAAGATTTTGCCACGTTCAGTCAGGGTTTTCAGTTAGGAAGCATAACTTTCATTTGGTAATTGTCTGATACTAAAATGTAATAACAGATAATAATAGCCACTGAACACTTACTGAGGTCTTACTTTGAACCAGGCCCTGTTCTTAACACTTGCATGTACTAACTCATTTAGGTTCACAGTTTCCATGAGGAAAGAACTATTATTGCCTTATGCAGATAAGAAAACGGAGGCGGAGGGGGGTTAGGCAAACAGCAAAGCCAGGATTCGAATCCGGGCAGTCTTGCTTCAGGCCGTCTGAAGTTATAAATTACAAGACAACTATAAGATGATTAAAATACCCCACCTTGGTACAAGTGCCCTCAAATATATTATGTCATTTGGTTCCTACAATAATCATGAATGACAGGCAGGGCAAAGATAATTATTTCTACTTAATCGACAGGGAAAACTAAGGCTTAGGCATTTGAGTGACCTCCTGAGGTCTCAGGAGTGAGAAGTGGTGAATTTTGAACCTCATGCCTTTCCTCCTTGCACAAGCCCTTGGTTGAAGGCCCAGGGCTCTCAGGGAGTGATGAGGACAGGAGAGCGTGAAGGGTGCTGGGACTGAATGATCTGCAGTCAATGAGTGAGTTCCAGTTCTTCACCTATGTGGTTCTATCAGTCACTAACCTACTTAGGGTCTCATTCGCCATTTGAAGAATGAGAATTGTTATATAGCTACCTCTCAGGAGTTTTATGAAGGAAAAAAAAATCCATTCACTAAGTGCTTAGGCGCCAAGTGCTGTGTTCGGGTGTTGCTGAAATAAAGAAATGGGTTCCGAGCAGCACCACGGAAGGAGGCATGCGCACTGAGCTCATGGTGGCCTTCAGCATTCACTGAACTCTCAGGACACGATTCACCAGCATGTACCATATTTTAACAAACAGGGAAACCAAATCGGAGAGAGATTAAGTGACAGCTGGAAAGCAGCAGGTAAAGCCAAGTCAGTATGAACCCAAGCAGCCCAGCGGCAAAGCCCAAGCTCTCAGCTACCATTTGCTGCCACCTCTATGAGGCCATAAAAGCAGAAACATAAGCAGACAACTAAGGACAGAGCCCTGGGAAAAGAAGGTAAAACCCAGGCAGGGAGGAAATCCAGGAGAGTGTCATGTCCTGGAAGCCAAAGGAGGAGAGCATGCTTTGAGAAGGGAGTGCTCAATTGCAGCATGGAGGTCAACTCAGGTAAGGAGTGAAGGCACACATGAGATTTAGCAATCAAGTACAGTGTCCATGGATTGGTGGGAGTGCAGGCCAGATTGCAGCGGGCTGTGGAGAGATGAGAGACGTGAGGTGAGGAAGTGGACACAGTGAATGTGAACAGCTCTTTCCAGATACCTGCCCTGAAGGCAGAGACAGCTGTCAATAGCCAACAGTCACAACCCTGCTAAGAGCAATGATCAGAGCTGAAACCTAAATCCCATTTCATATCTGGGCTTCTATCACTGTGCTAAGTTCCTAGGGTGACATGCTTCAGCAACATACCAATTCAAAGCACCTTTTCCATTATAAATTGGGACTCTGGCCCAGATGAGGGTCCTTCCCAGACCCCAGTCTTGGACAGTGCCCAGGCTCAAGGATCCTGCCCGCTCCTTCAGCACAAAACCAGTTCAGGTCTAAACAGATGACCCTCAGCCACCATTCCTGAGGAACCAACCAGGCTCTTTCCTTCCAAGGATTGGAGTAGAGGGCTCTTCAGAGACACTAGGCATCCCCATATCGCTCTTCCCACACCAGCAGGGTGTGGAAGAGAAAGAGTCAGGGGGAGTGCTGCCCACCACCCCACACACCCCATTCATCTTCCCTGTAAAATGCTGCCCTGGTTCACAAACACCACTAAAACATACTAAAAGGTCCAAAGAATTGCAGTGACGCAAGCTTCTGCAGACTGCCAACATACAAAAACAAAGATTTATTCATATCTATTAATGCCCTAGGGCAGGGCTTGCAGAATGAAAAAGTATGCCCTGCTCAGCTGTAAAGCCTGTTATACTGCCCAGAAATGAAGAGTCTGTCCTGTTCCTCAAGGCTGGCTTCTCCCTCCTTAGATGTATATGCAGGAAGAAAAGACATTTTCTTCCAATAGCAGTCATGGTTTGGTTCTTAGCTTCCGGTCTAGCAGTAACCCCTCCTCTTCCACATGCGCAAAACACAGAAGAAAATGCACTTATCTCCTCAAACCATAAGAAGAGGAACACTGTTTAAAATAACGTCTACACCAATATTCACCAATAAAAGTTCATTCATTAGCTCCTCTACCACCTGCTTCTTCCTAGACACACACTATACAACGTTTGGTTTCCACTGAATCCTACTTGTCAAGATTAGCATGTTTTTGGTAAATACACAAACATCAGATTAACTAACATTTTCAGCTTTCTCTTATGTTTCTTTCTTAATGATAAATGCTTTCTAGTAAAAGTTTCACAAATACTTTTTTTCTTGTGTCTGTGGAAAAGTTACTCATCTCTGAGACCCAAATCATCCCAGACTGGCAAGTGATTCTGTCATTTATTAAAATTTTTATCTCCTAAGAGGCATGACTTTTTTTTTTTTTAATCTCTCCACTCTAATCATCAGCATCAGCAAGTGACAGTTAAGGGGTCATTTTCCACAAAGAAACTGTGTCTATCCACCTGCCCCAACAGCCATCCTAGTTCAGGCACTGACTCACTGACTCTCACATGGCTGGCTCACAAGGAGGATGAGGCAAACTCAGATCCAGGAAAGGGAAGGGAATTGACTTAGGACCACACAGCACAGCTGGTCAAGGCAGAGCCACCCTGGAACCCATTCAGGCTACAAAAAAAGCAACTTTTTAATGCTTAGGAAAACAACTTTACTTAAAATAGTAATTTGCCAACATGAACTAAATCAACAAAATGCACAGAGAACACCCAATTCAAGTCTGTTTACCCCAAACCTGCTCCCCCAGTGGTTGCAGGGATCCCAACTAAGCAAGAGCAACAACTAGGATTTCTCAAGTGCACGTACAAAGGCACATACTGCTTTGCGGGGTCCTGTTTGGTTCACTTGTGCACACTCAGCAGCCAATACAGTATCTTATTACAGTAATAATAAGATACATCCATTACTGAGTCATACAGTAGACTCTCAGTAAATATTTGTTGAATAAATGCTCCTAAAACATGTATAAATCAGATTTTTCTAAAAAAAAAAAAAAAAAGTACATTTCCAGAGACTTAAAACACCTATGAGTAAATAAAACACCATCATTTCAGATTTTTTCCCATTTGTCACTAAAACAGTTAACTTTAAGTTTCTTGGCAGACAGGATTTTTTTAAAAGACATATTCAAGGAATGTTTGCTTCTTAAAATAACTCTGTGATTTTTTTATGATAAAAATACTTAAATATAAATAATTTCTACAAATTTGTATTTATTTGTATCATTAAATTTAGACTTCACCGACTTAGAACTTGTATGAGTTGTATTACTTGACTTTACAAGTTTATCTTTAAACTACAAAAAAATACAAATAATATAAACAAGAAATGTTATGGAATATTTATCTGCTTCAGAAAATGAGCTATTTTAACCATTTTAAAGTACTTACTTAGGTACGAACATCTGGCATTAGAGGTAGAAGCAAGATATTAAGGCTGATGTTTTAGTGAATCTGAAATCAATCCTCCTATCATTAGAAGCTCTTAATGTTTTGGTGTTTACATGACACTTAGGAAAGCAATCAAAATTGTGTGCAATTTTTGCCCAAAGATTATTAAGTTCAGGTTCATTTCTTTTGGGTTCAGTGTTTCAAGAGAACAAATTAAATATTTTTTAACTGACCCCATCTGATTTCAAATAAATCAGTCAATGAATACAGTTTTTCTTCCCACATTAATCAGAAATACTGCCAACATTTTTTCAACAGGTCTTTCCTAGTATTTATGACAGAAAGTCCATTTTAAAGGGCAACTTGAGTTCACCTGGTTCAGACTAAAGGCCCTTTATCATCTATCCAGCTTGCTATTTTCAAAATAGCACACATTATTCTTAACAAATAGTGCCTAAGTATGTGCTTCACTTCCTTTTTTTGTTTTTTTTAATCTTTCTGCTTCGTGGTCCTCAAGTAAAAAAAGAGTACAAGAGGTTTACAAAATTAGAGAACTTTTTTTACTTCTCCAAACTTAATACAAATAGATGTGCCAATACAAAAATCTGTCTCATGTTTCATTTTAGTGAGCTGATTGTATCATAGCCTTGTTTCACTTACTAACATTTTACAGAGCTCATTCTGCCACTTCAGTACTTTTTATATAGCTATTTCACCTCACTTTTCATTGAACAATGTCACAAAGATACAGTAATTTAAGTTCATAGATTGCCTCTTAAGATATCTTACCAGTAGCTAATATTTTTATTTCATTTTCTTAAACAGATCATTGAACTGCTAAAGACAAAAGAATTTTTTCCTCTCTCTAAATACTTTTGACATCTATCATCATCATCCTTACTCACTTTTTTTTTTTTTTTTGAGATGGAGTCTCCCTCTGTAGCCTAGGCTAGAGTGCAGTGGCGTGAACTCAGCTCACTGCATCCTTGGCCCCCCAGGTGCAGGTTCAAGCAATTCTCCTGCCTCAGCCTCCCGAGTAGCTGAGATTATAGGCATGCACCACCATGCCCAGCTAATTTTTGTATTTTTAGCAGAGACGGGGTTTCACCATGTTGCCCAGGCTGGTCTTGAACTCCTGACCTCGTGATCCACCGGCCTCGGCCTCCCAAAGTCCTAGGATTACAGGCGTGAGCCACCACACCCAGCCTGATTGGCTTTTTAAAATTCACTCCTATTTTGTGCTATTTCTCCAAGATTAGCCACTAATTCATTCTCTCTTTTTCCTTTTGGTAGGAGGAAGATTGGGACACACAAAAGAAAGGCCTGAGAGGGGGCAGAGCAGGAAGATACCCGACCTCTGTGACAGGTTTGGCTCTTCCACACACAGTAGCATTGCCCAGACTACTGTTAGGCTGAGAGACTCAAAGAAGTACTACAATGACTCAACTATCTCAGATTTCTAAACATCATAGATTTTATGTTGCTCAGTTTTTAAAGTATACTCTGTTGGGTACAGGAACCACAAGTGATGCTATAACCAGATGACAAATGTTAATGAAGCTGACTACTCCAAGAAATTACTAACACTAACTGACATTGACTGGGCACTTACAAGGTACCAGGCAATAAACCAGCATGTTATACTGATGGCAGCAGCAGCCCGTCTGGAGCAATCACTGCCATGAGGTGGGCTGCAGTAGGGGAGGGGCAGCAGGGGCTGCACACTCCACGGAGCTTGGAACAGGCAGGAGCCCCACCCCATTCTGAGCTGTGGGGCAGGAGTCTCGCCCTTCCAGGCACAGCTGCAGCCGCCCAGCTATGGCTGCGGACCCAGGCATCCCTGCACTCTCAAGGACTAAGAAGGCCCCCTGCCCCCACAGCCTCAAAAGTGACTGCTCCCACTTCCTGGCATCTCCCCACTCCTGGTGCTTTGTCCATTATCAGAGTAAAGTTGAGGCTGAGCCCAGGCACTGTCGTGACCTGACCAGGTGTGCACATGCTTGGGGCAACGCTGACACACCAGCCCCCTGCCACCTCAGCCCCCTTCAAACTTTGGGTACCAACAAGCATGAGGGTGAAGCCGACGGGGGCTGAGAGCAGCTTGGCGCAGACCTGCAGGTGCCCCTTGGCACGAACAACCTGAGCGCCGTGGGCACCATGGATGGCAGGTTGATGGCATCAGGAAGCAGGCTTCTGGGCAGAAAGGGGTGGGTCCCCGGTAAATCCCCAACTTCAAGCCTGGAATGGCCTGAGGCCTGGAGGCTGGGCTGCCAGTTCCAGGGACTAGAGTGAGAACTTATGGTGCTTTTTCCAGGCCAGCTCATGGCCGCCCATGGACCAATCAGCACACGCTTTCTCCCCTCTGAAGCCCATTAAAAACCTCAGACTCTGCCAGACTCAGGCAGAGGACAGGACAACCTGCCTGCAGATAGGAGCTACTCACTCCAGATCTCCTCTCCACCGAGGGCTGCACAGATGTCGGGAGGACCTGCCTGCAGAAAAGAGCTACCCACTTTGGGTCTGCTGAGAGCTGTTCTGCCACTCAATGAAGCTCCTCTACACCTTGCTCACCCTCCAGTTGTCTGCATACCTCATTCTTCCTGGATGCGGGACAGGAACTCAGGATCTGCCAAATGGCAGGACTAAAAGAGCTGTAATACAAACAGGGCTGAAACACACCCCTTGCCACTTGCTACATTGTGGGCGGTGAAGAGAGAAGAGCTGCAGCCCTTTGAGAAGCCTAGACCTATGGGCTCCTTGAGCCAGGGCTGTGACACCCTCTTTGGTGTTCTGTGGTTCCTGGTGTCTCCAAGCTTCCGGGCGCCACCTTGTTCCCCTCATCCAGGTGCAGGTGCCTGCAGTGGAAGCCACGTGCAGTACATCTGGTCCAGCTGCAGCCTCGCACAGAGCTGGTGCCTGTACTGGCGCCTGTGCTGGCACCTGGAGCTACTTGCCCCACTGCAGCAGCCAGCGTGCCTGGCTGCGTGCAGTGATTAGAGCGGGTGCTCGCTCACCCACACACTGCGCGCCGCTCCGTGCCTAACTCGCACTTGGCAGGTGTGGGATCCAGGCTGGTAGCGCGAGCTGAGTGCAGCCTGCCTGGCCAAGTAGGTGGAAGGAGCCCAGCAGACACAGGCAATACTCAGGCAGAAGGTGCCACCAGCTACAGAAGTTTCCGGCTGGCAAAGCAACACCCCAAGAATCCCATGAAAAGTACTCCCAGTATTGGACGTATCCACTGTAACCAAGGCAAAAGTGGAGGCGTGAGTCCAAGTATACTTTCGTTTAACTGAATTTCAAGTGCCACATTTTCGATTAAATATTTACATGCAAAATTACTATAGTAACAATACTTATCTAATTCAAAAGTTCAGGACTATTAAAATTGGTCCAAAAGTTATATTCCTGCATTATTGGTGGTGGCTAAAAGTTAAAACACATAAGCATAAGTGTACATAAATCAACAGGAGGCTGAAGGAACATATTATAAAATATCCATGGATTAGAAAATTACACAGCCATTAAAAAAGAAAGCAGATGCTTTATAAATGTGTTAATATGAAAAGATCTCGAGGATATACTGAGTGAAAAAGTGGCTAATATAAATGTACACTTGTATTTAAGGAAAAAATACATCATCATCATCGTCATCATCATAATTTGGTTAACAAACAGAAGAAACTTAAGTTACCTCTGGAAAGTCAAATGTGGACTACTAGTGGGGGATGGAAGCTAGGGGTGATAAACTGGGACAGAAATCTTCACTTTTTGTTTTATATTTTTTCAATACTTCTTTCAAAACCATGCGAATATACTGCTTTTAAAATTATTAAATAAATTGTTTTTGACTGTCCTTGAGTTGATCTGTATTTGTTGATACGGAAGGATCAGGTGAAGGGACCCTTAGTACCCCTGAACTCCTAGAACACTCCTAGCGCATTCTCTGCCTCTCTGTCTCACTCCTTTCCCTGGAAGAAGGAGTGCCTGATCTAAGTGCTGAGAGACTGAACTGAGCAGAGAGCCCGAAATGAACAGAGAGCCCAACCCCTCTGAACTCCCTTTCAGATCTGCCTGCCAGTGGAGCAAGCTGAAAGAGTATGAACACTTCCACTGTCACAGTGCAGGGTGTGAAGGGGTCAGCAGGTATGCTGGCTTGTGCTTATCTAGTTGTGACAGTGATTCAGGTGAAATGCTGAAAGTCCTGTGCATTCTTGCTGCACATCTAAGTTGTGTTTTCCAAAAACACTGTTACTTCAGTCTCCATCTTACACCTAATTTTCAATTGATTCTGAACCAATTTAGAGAAGGTGGGGACAGTCCTAAATCTCAACAGCCCCCAAAAGGCACCATTAAATGAAAAAGAAAAACACACTATAACATGTACAGTATGATATCACCAATGCTAAATTAAAAACCATGACTATAAACATATACGCATGCATACAAATGTGAGAAGGGATCCTGCACCCTCTCATTCCCTCCTTCGCTCACCTTCTTGTTCTGCCATGCCCTTCTCTAAAGAGATACCTGCCATTTCGCCCAGCAAGCTCTCTGGTCTGTTGGGGAGGTCAGCATGCAGCTCTGCCTTGCCCAGCTCTCCAAGCATACCACGGCCTGACCTGAGGGTCTGCACAGGCTGCAGGCTATGACCTGTACAGTGCCTAAGATGATACAATACCACCTATGGAGAAAGCTCTTGTGAACAGACATTTAGATACCTCCTCCTTCTAGGTGTTGTGGAAGAGTAGCTCCACGCTGGCGTGGCTGCAAAACACTTTATAGATGTAGGAGGTGGTGTCATAAAGGAAGATTACAGAGGAAATGCTGGTGCTGTACTGTTTAATTTTGGCAAAGAAAAGTCTGAAGTCAAAAAAGGTGATTGAACTGCAGTTCATTTGTGAACAAATTCTTAATCCAGAAATAGAAGTTCGAAGCTTTGGATGACACTGAAAGAGGTTCAGGAGGTTTGGGTTCCACTGGAAAGAATTAAAACTTATGCTAAGAATAGAAAATGAGAAATCATACCTTTTTCTTAAAGAGTTTTTGCTTTGAAAAAAAAGTCTGAAAGAACCAATGTTAAACCGTGTGCTGGCAGAAAGTGACAGCTGTCACTTTTCACTCTATTTAGTCGTCTAAAGAGACGTCTAAATAGTCGTCTAAAAGACGACTGTCACTTTTCACTCTATTTACTTTTGTGCTATTCAAAATTCCCCAACAAGCACTGCTATGGCCTGAATGTTTGTGTCCCTCCAAAATTTACATGCTGAAAGCTAATCCCCAGTCTGCTGGTATTAAGAGGTAGAGTTGGGAGGCAATTAGGTCAGGAAGGTAGAGCCCTCATTAATGGAATTAGTGCCCTTATAAAAGAGGCCTGAGGGAGCTGCCTGCCCCTTCTGCCATGTTAAGATGCAGTGAGCAAGAGGCACCATCAGTGAGGAACAGACCCTCACCAGACACAGGATCTGCTGGTGCCTTCACCTTAAACTACCCAGTCTCCAGAACCATGAACAATAAAGTTCTATTGTTTATAAACTACCCAGTTTAAGGTATTTTTGTTATAGCAGCCCAGACTAAGACAAATTTCAATTCGTCTATTACTATGGCCATTTTCAAAAACTTTAAAATGTGTTTTAATAATTTTTGCTGGGAGTTTAGTAACTATAGATCACATGCAAGTTTCTGGACTTTATGATTACTAACAGTTGAGAGAAGTGGTTCTCAAAGTGTGGTCTCCAGACCAGCTCCATCAACATCACATAGGAGCAAACTCTGGGGCCCCACCCCAAGTCTACAGAACCAGAAACTCTGGGGTGGAAACTAACATCTGTACTTTAAACAAGGCCTTCCCGCAGGTGATTATAATGCCAGCTAAACTCTGAGAACCACAGGGTTAGAGGATAACTTATACTAATCAAGCTTCAAATTTCTGATTCCTAAATCTTCAGTAACTATGAACAGATACATACACACACGTGCATGCACACACACACACATACACATCATATTAAATCATTTTTCAGCTCAATTTCTCAAATATTTGTGGAATACCTTTCAAATTGCATTACTGTAGCACCTTTTTAGTATAAATAAAATACTGCAGTAGAGAAAAAAATGGTATCCTGAAACTATAAGAGAATCTCGAGCCTCTTTAAAGGCATTAAAAAGTGCTTCCAGAAGAGATTTCCTACTGGGAAGAAGCTATAACATGGCTGCCTTCATTGCTCCCTGAAAAACAACCTCAGCCAAGGAACAATTTGTTAATGGACTACATTATGACAACATAGCACATTCATAGCTAGTATTTCTCTTTCCTAATATTAAGAAGTTATTTAAAATTAAGTAGTGTTAGCATTTACAGATACCTGTTTGGTGATCGTCTTGGCCAATGTCTTCTGTTAGGTTCTGAAAGAAATATGTTCGTTATTACGAAGAAATCACATACCGTTAGCATTTTCATAAACAACTGATATCCTAATATCTAGAATCTAAATTTTTATCAAATACATTTATACAAAATGACTACTTCAAACAGTTGGTAATTCTGTCTTTAAAAGAACGACTTACCAGCTTATTAAGGGTGTGGTAGATCTTATGAATATTTGCCAGTGTTGAGAGATGAGAGTTCAGCTGAAAATCTTGAAAAGAAAAAGGAAAAATGTCAGCGTCATTTATTTCCAATACTGTAAAAAAACAAACTCAGAAAATAAACAAATGTTTTGATATAATTAAATACTATCTCAATTAATCTGACACTAAAGTTTTTTAAAAACATGCAATTAGTGACCTACCTCCTAGAAATAGTCTGACAATAAAGTTAAATTCCCAACCAAATGTTAAAAGTTCATGAAATTTTCATGTGAATTCTAAGGTAAAACAAAAAGTACTTCAGTAGTTGTAAAATCCT
The DNA here is from genome assembly GCF_028885655.2 of Pongo abelii. Lineage (NCBI taxonomy): Eukaryota > Metazoa > Chordata > Mammalia > Primates > Hominidae > Pongo > Pongo abelii. The sequence goes on from NC_071988.2 coordinate 67,199,729, forward strand.
GCCAGCAGTGAACTTGAACTTAATAGAAAGATAAGTCTCAAATGAAATGTTCACTTTACCCTCTCTTCCCTAGAATTACTGGTACAATTAAGAAAGCTCATGGCAAGAAAATGATAGAAAAGCATCTCAACATTAGTATTTATTTTTTCTTTTCCTTTTTTTTGAGACAGGATCTCACTATGTTGCCCAGGCTGAAGTGCAGTGGTGCAATCATGGTTCACAGCAGCCTCAGCCTCCCAGGCTCAAGTGATCTGCCTGAGCCTGCATGGTAGCTGGGACTACTAGTGTGCACCATCATGCACAGTTAATTTTTCTTTTTTTTTTTTTCTTGTAGAGACAGGGTCTTTCTATGTTTCCCAGGCTGGTCTTGAACTCCTGGGTTCAAGTGATCCTCCTGCCTCAGCCTCCCAAAATGTTGGGATTAAAGGTGTGGGCCACCACGCGCAGCCTCAACTTCAAGTAAAGTATGTTTGCATATATATTAGGCAATAAAAACGTAAGCTGAAAGTTTATTAATAATTTCATATATAAGCACCACTGGAAGTATTTTCATAAAGTATCAGGATTTACATTAGTTCCTTCTTTCCTATTAAAGGTTAGTATGAAAATGACCATGAAAAGATATTGTAACTCTCCAAGTTATACCATTCTGACAAAAAGAAAGAAAGAAAAAAAGCTCCCTTTACTGAAACATTTTATTTAGGACACGTATCAGATCCAAAAAACAGATCCAAAGAGCAGGTGCTACAATATCAGGTGTCTGTGCTTGGGCTGGATCCTCTGGGCTGCTACTCTGAACCCTGAAAACAAGCTGGCCTCCCTATTCACAGAAAGCTTTACTTTCTCTTCTAAAGCTTGTTGGGCATCCAGTTCTGAGTAGGTCTGCAGGGCAGAGGGGCTGGCAGAAGCAGAGCCCCTAACATTCACATGCAGTGTCAGGAACAGCAGGCCATACCTGTATACATACATGTGCACGTGCACTGTTCACAGTCATAGCCATCTAGAATGGTCCCAAAAACCAGCATTTTGTGCTGAGAGACAGCCAGAGCAGGGCCTCAAGCTCTAAATGGCCCTCCAATACAGACATGCTTGAATTCCTTAGCATCTGAATAGCCTAGCCATGCTTAAGGTAAATGATGACATAATGTGGCTCAGAATCTGGATTTTTCATCTAAATACGACTGCACAGAGGTTTAGAAAAGTATGTGTATTATATACTTATTTATTTACATTTATATTTATTAAACGTGAACAGGGGTAGAAGCTAGAAGCAACAGCCCTCTCGCCAGCAAGAGGCCTCTCAGGACCAGCAAGAAGTGCTGAGGAGCTTGAACATCCAATTCTTGCACCTCCACCCCATCCACTACCAAGCCATAGCCCCCTTTTTGTACTCTCTCAGATTAAATATAGGAAGACAAATGATACATTCCATTATCACCTTAAAATATGAAGTTAAACTCTTGGGCCCCCAAAAAAACAAAAAGCAAAAACTGAGAAAACTTTAGGCTCTTGATTCTCTTTTCACTGAGGGCAAGGGAGGGCAGAGAAAAAGGGGCTTGCCAAAAGCCATTCCAGCAATGAGGTCTCTTCTAACTCTCCAGGCTGTGCTTTTGTCATTTCACCACCCTGCTGTTAATTAAACTCCCAAAATTCCCATAAGAGAATCTAAATAAACCAAAACTGTTATATCTTTCTCCCTCCTTTATATAAATATGGAAGAAGTAGAAAAGACAAGAAACACAAGTTATCCTCAATCTGGAATTCCAGGACTTTTGTGAGTTGGGCCCAACTCATACTCCAAACATCTTTCACCACTCTACTCCACAAAACCCTTCCTTCCAACCCCACATTCTGCCCACTGCCCTTCCTACACCCAACAGAATTCAAATGTGTGCATACACTTGCACACACACGCACACACACATACACACAAAACCACTCTATTCCTGTCAAAAATCCACTTTGCTTCACGACCTGACTCTGGAGTCTAACAGCTGGTTCAAATCTCAGGTCTACCAATTTTCTCTTTGTAAAGTGAGGATAAAAAATTCTCCTTCATAATGTTGTTGTATGGTTGAAAATATTATCAGACACCTATTACAATGCCTAGGTATGTCAGGTACCCATTACAATACCTGGAACATAGTAAGTGCTCAATAAAAGACATCAGTTCCGACTATATTTACTTATACCATTCTCCATACCACACAGCTGTCTAAAATAGTCTCTAACTTTTCCTAGATTCAATTCTCACCTTACATCAATGATCCCAAGGTCAGAGCTTCCTCTGTAATTGAGGCAGGTGGCCTGGTACATCTTTTAGCCTATGATGGTGATATAGTTTGGATATGTCCCCACCTAAGTCTTATGTTTAATTGTAATTCTCAGTGCCGGAGGTGGGGCCTGGTGAGAGGTGTTTGGATCATGGGGGCGGATCCCCCATGGCTTAGTGCTGTCTTTGAGACAGTGAGTGAGTTTTTATGGGGTTCAGTCATTTAAAAGTGTGTGGCACCACCTCTCACCCTTTCTCTCTCTCTCTCCTGCTTTCGCCATGTAACGTGCCTGCTCCCCATTCACCTTCCTCCACGATTGTAAGCCTCTCTAGAAGCCAAGCAGATGCCAGCAACATACTTCCTGTAAAGCCTGCAGAACCGTGAGTCAATTAAACTCTTTTCTTTTATAAATTACCCAGTCTCAGGTATTTCTTTATAGCAATGCAAGAATGGCACTGCTACTCATATACCAGCAACTGATGTTCATAATGTTGACTGCAGATAATCACAACACACAGGAAAAAAAATACAGATATTATGTTTAAAATCAGGTTCCACATATGAAGTTTTACTTTACTAAAGGCAACAAGAGTAAACAGGTTCATTTCACAAATACATAATATATGTCAGCAATTATCCATTTCTATATCCAATCCCTATTGCTACCACATCATCATCACTTCAACCAAAAAAAAGAAAAAAGAAAAAGGAAGAAATGAAACCAGTAACGTGGATAATTTTTCTATCATCTCATCAACATAAGGAGAAGTTAAGACACAAATTCAGGAGAAAAAAAGACAAAAATGTTATTAAAAGATAGATTCACAAAGGTTAACACACATTGGATTTACAGTTCATCTGTTCAATGCTCATGGCAAGTAATAGCCCTTGAAATCTACAGTAGATTTCACCTCCTTAAGGCATAGATGTTAAGGGTAAATATCAAATGCTTTACCGAGAATGTATTCTGGAAAGCACTAACTGATTGATAAAAATCTCCTTCTGCTCCTATTTCAATTCCAAAGGACAAATGCTAGGTTTTGACTGCATTCCATGATCAGACGGCTCTCCAAAGTAAAACAGTGCTAAGTCTGACTCTCCTGTGTGACATGGCAACTCTACAGTCTGTATTAAAACCAGCAATCAGCTCTACAAAGGCACAGCCTGCTTGATAAATAGCTTGCCTAGATTATCTTCTGGATTTTCTTAAAACTACCAACAACTGCTGATTGGGCATAAACTTGTCTGGGTTTTTTTTTTTTTTTTTTTTTTTTTGCTTGTTTTAACTACCATTTGCTGTGACCTACACAAAAGAAAAAAAAACGAATGCCACTGAGGGGGTCAAAGTCCATTCCCCCAAACTACTCTAGGTAAGAGAACTACACAATATAGGTGGGGACATAAACATTAATAAAACAATTATTGGTAAGTTCAGACAATGACAGTCTATCAAAAGAAACAAAAATTATCAGTCCTAACAGTTTACTCTCATAAGAGGGTTAGAAACAGAATTTAAATACATAAAAAGCAAAAACTTCCCTTTATACCATAAATAGTCACTTGCAAAATATAACTGGGACAAGATCGCAATTATAATGGCAACAAAAAGGAACAATACATATAGGAATAAACTCCAATATGTATGATTTTATTGTTCAGAATGAACAATTAAAGTTTATTGAAAGATATACATGTAGAGAGATATTTCTGGAATAGAAAGACCCAGCGTTGTAAAGCAATCACTTCTCCCTTCACTAAACCACAAATTAATGCAATCAAAATTCCTATTCTGCTGGCTCCCCAGTTCTCCACCCCAAAAAGAGGTGGGGAAAAGAAGGAAGTCAGGCAAGCTTGGGAGATTGATTCTAAAGTTCATCTGGAGAAATAAACATGTTAGGCCTGCCAAGAAATTGTTGAAAAAGAAGAATGAGGATGAACTTGCCCTATGAGATATCAATACACAGTATAAAGCAGAGCCTGGTAAACTCTGTGTGAAGAGCCAGATTGTAAATATTTCCGGATTTCTGGCCCATTACAGTCTCTGTTGCAACTACACTGCCATAGTAGCTCAAAAGCAGCCAGAAACAATACATAAGTATGGCTGCTTTCCAATAAAGCTTTATTTATAAAAACCAGGTGGTAGGGCTGGATTTGGCCCATGGGCCATTGTTTGCCAAGACCTGGTAAAAAGGTACAGTAATTAAAATGTTATACTATGTGTGCAAGAAGAAAAATCAATGACAGAGAGCTGATAAACATGTATGTACAAATACACATACAGAACATATAATTAAATGGCATTTCAAACTCAGTGGAGAAGACATAAGAATTCAGTAAACAGAGGGGCAACTGGTCAGCATGTAGAACAAATGAAAATTAATTCCACCTCACCCAACAGTTACAGATGGAAGGGGAAGCTGTTCAAAGCAAAAGAAAACTTATCATGGGCTCAGGGCCTTGTACACTCTGCATCTACTAATCTCTCCAATCTCATCTTCTACCCATCTTCCCCTTGTTCATTCTACTCAGCCACAATGAGCTTCCTACTGCTCCATTAACACTCCAAGAACACTTCCACCTCAGGGCCTTTGCACGTGCTGTTCTCCTTACCTTGAGCCCTCTTACCCCTAATAATAACATGGTTGCTCTCATACTTCATCAGGTTTCCATTTTAATATCACCTTTGATGGATATGTTAATTAGCCTGATTTGATCACTCCACAATTATGCATGTACCAAAACATCACATTGTACTCCATAAATATATACAATTATTTGTCAATTAAGGATAAAATTCTTAAAAATCACCTCCTTACATAACCCTGCCAGACCAACAGAGCCCCATCTTCACTCTATCATCTTACCATGCTTTGCTTTTCTTTACAGCATTAATACCATCTGACATTATATCATATATTTGTCATCATCCTCTCCCATTAGAATGTAAGCTCCACAAGGGCCAAGACTTAAATCTTGCCCATTGCTGTATCCCATAATATTCATACCTAGAACAGTATCTGGCACATATTAGGTGCTCAATAAATATTCAACAAATGAATAAATGCAGATACAAAGGCACCAAAGGCTTAAATTCAACACATTCAGGGCACTTCAAGTGATCTTCAAATGTGAGAAGTGTCATGGTAAGAGGAGACTGAACAGGAAGGCAAAGATCAGAAAATGAAGAACTTGTGAATCCTGCTTGAGTGTTTAATCTCCTAAGGATCTGTACTTCAAACAGGGGCACCAGAGACCATGCAAACGTAATGACAGGAATGGCACATTCCAGCAGCATCAATTCTAATCAGCAATAATATGACAGTCTTACATGAAAACAAACATAATCCCCACATCACGCTGTGCTCCCAGGACCCTAAAACAACTTATTTCACCAAACTCTGTACAGGAAAACATTGGTGGGAAGTCTGAGAAGCACTCCTGTGAGAGTCTTGGTGCCATGGAGGTGTTCTGATCAGGAGAGTTATTTAACAAGATCACTCTAGGACAAGTGTGCAGCAAAGATCATGGGTGATCTGAATCTAGAGTGGCCATTTATGGAGATGACTAGAAGTGACTGAGGTGGGAAAGCATTAGGGCCGTTAAGTTAGACACTGGCTGTAAAAGTGGAGAGGAGAGATTCTGAGTACACTGGAGTTGTAGAAAATAGACATTTAGTTCACACAAATTCAACTCTTCTTATTTGGTAAAAAAAATAAAAAGGAAGAAGCAAGATGAAAAGAAATTTCAGTTGTCTCACTAACTGCCCACCCCCCCCCACTTCTACTTAATGAGCACGAGACATGACACATGAATAGTCACTCCGTTGGTCTCAGTTTCCACATGCCAATCAGATTTTGTGCATCTCACAATACGGTATGAGTCGAGTATTTAAAGTGATGTATTTTCATAAAACATGGTCCCTAAACTGAAGTTGAAGATGAGGCCAGATGCTTCAATTGGTGCTCAAATAAACAGGCAGAGATCTATTCCAGTGCTGGAGGAAGGAATGGGCTGTGCTGGGTTCTTCTGAGACAGCTTCCAAAGGGGAATCTTCTGCAAGTGTTTCCAATGGTATTTTTAACACCAATGATCTTCACCTTACATAGGGACTTTAGAACCAACCTCTATATAAAATGTGATTGCAGTGTAAGGAAAAACTAACAGGATTGCACGTGAGAGATGAGAGTGAGTGAGGCACTCAATGGTTCATGTTCTGTTGTCCAATTCTCATTTTATTAGCTTGAGTGGAGTCAGAGAGCTAGCTATGGCCATGCTGGGCAAAACTCTTATCTTCTAACTCCCAATCCAAGGCTACTTCTTCCATTCTAAATTATGTCCAATAAAAGCAAAAATATTAATCTATCTTTATACTCTGTAATAGGAAAAAAGCAGCAGCATTTCCTAACCAAAGCTGTCAATAAGCAAGCACACACTTAAAGTAATTTAATATTAAAGAAAAAAATTTTAAAACTGGCTGAATCTAAAACAATTCACCATTTTTCCCCCAGGGAAATAATGGTACAGAAAAGATTTAACACCAGTGTTAACTTTCTATTTTTAAGCACAATTCACTCTTCTGGTCACTAAAGCATCATCAAAGTGTTTTATTATTAAACTACAGCTGAACAATTCTCTCAGGTATAAAAGTTTTAAACAGTATTATGCTCTTAATAAATGCTTTTCGATGACGATGAAAATGATGAAATAAACCTGTAAAGGCGGCAGAAGGAAAGGGCAAAATAGTGACCATGTTATTGAAAAAAAGCAAAACAAAATTGGACAAAATTAAAGGTTAGCATCTAACCTTGGCACTCATCTAAATGTCTCTGGAACAGAGCAAGAACACGATTGAGGTACAGGGATCTGCCTCTCTAACTGGGATTCACCAGGGAATGCTTAAGGGTGTTTCAAGCCATGGGTCACATGGCTCAGCCTCCTGAAAAGTCAATTTTACCACGTGATATGGCAAAAGAAAACAAAAATTGTTAAAGCCAAGGCTGCACTGTGGTTGGGAGCCACTGTTTCGATTTGCCTTGTTTCCCTCCTTCTAGAAACACATGCCGTCTTTCCCATGGGTTTCAGATAGACTAGGGATGGGAATGTCAACGATGTGGAGCAGAGACCCATTCCAACCCACAAAGGATGCGTAACAACCTTTTACTTGAATCACTGAGATGTTGTATTGGCTATTGCAGCATAAAAGAAAAACAATTCTAGTCCTCACAAGGCTCTACGCGATCTGACCTAAGTCATCCCATTCCATTATCCTTGCCTACTCCATTCTAGCCACACAATTCGTGAATATTCAAGTGAATTCCTACCTCAAGGCCTTTACATTTACTGTGCTCCTCAGCCTCCATGACCCTTGATGTTCACAGGCCCAACAGCTATCTTTCCTGAAATATCTATTTAAATGTCACCTCATCAGAGATGTCTCATCTAACTTCTTTATGCAAAACAGTACCTCCATTTCCCAGTGGATTTAGACTTTTTTCGTAGCACTTACCACTTCCTGATATTAACAGCTTTGTTGAAATATAATTCACATAGCATGCAATTCACTCATTATAGTGTAAAATTCAATGGTTTCAGTATATTCAGAGTTGTGCAAACATCACCACAATCTAATAATAAAACATTTTTTATTAGCAGTCATTCTCCATTTCTCCCTTCACCCCTCTTCAGCCCTAGGCAACCACTAATCTACTTTCTGTCTCTATAGATTTGCCTATTCTAGACATTTTATATCAGTGGAGTCATACAACAGGAGGTCTTTCATGATCCTGACATTATATTAAATATTTATTTATGTCTTTGTCACTCTTCCTAGAGCCCAAGTTCCATGAGGATAGGGACTTCCTTTTGCTTTATTCACTACTCGATCCCAATATCTTTTGGAGTATCCCTTATCAGAAATGCTTGGGACCAGAGCATTTCAGATTTCAGATTTCTTCAGGTTTTGTTGTTTGTATTATACTCACCAGTTGAGCATTCCTAATCCAAAAATCTGAAACGCTACAATGAACATTTCCTCTAAGTGTCATATCAGCACTCAAAAAGTTTCAGATTTTGGAGCATTTTGGGTTTCAGATTTTCAGATAAAGGACATCTGACCTGTACCTACAACAGCACAAACCTAGCACAAGGCAGGTCCCAATAAATAGGAGAATAAATGCTTTAAAAATAGTTACTAAATTTAGCAACATGGAGGTTACTCCATGACCTCAATGACTGCAATGACAGAACTGAGACCAGAACAAAGTGGGCTGACGATCGTATGAGTGATGAAGAAATACAGACTATGTCAAGCAAAGACAACTTGTTCAGTAAGTTGGCTATAAAGGGGAGACTAGAAATGCATGCGGGTTTGAAGGAGTGCTGAGTTTGGGTTTTACAACGGCAGGACTTGAGCATGCTTAAAATGCTGCTATTAGTTTTGCTTAGTATCCTGGAGGGTTACAGTAGCCAGAATGTGAAGAGGCAGGTCAGATCACAAGTCAGTGAAGATCTAATATGCACTCAAAGATCACAGTACATACGTTTTTAAAAAGTACAAAATGCAATTTTAAGTAAAAAAGATCCCCTTAAAAATGAGGTACATCTCAAATAACCTGAAATATAAAATGTACCATAAAGTAAAATCTATGTCAAAACCATACAAAAGTAATGTTTTAAATGATTTACAATACCAATTTACAACTCTGTATGCTAACTGATAGTCACTAGCTATATGACATGGCACAGGTCTCAGTGTCATTTGTAAAAACAAATATATTCACATTTGAGGCTAAATTATTAAAACACAAAGATCTGAAATGTTTTCTATACTGTAAATCTAGGAAAAACCAAAACCTAGGTTTATGGGTCAGTTTCATACTACATGTCCTTCATGGCTACAAGTAGGAATTTCTTTTTCTACAAAATGGATAATCACAGTGCCTGCCTCATAAGGATATCGTGAGGATTAAATGAGTTAATGCTGCACCGTGCTTCAAACAGTGCGTGGCACAGGGGAAGCACTACCAAGAGTTGGCTATTATGTCATAGGCGAGCAGGAAGGGTCTGCACGATCTGCCCAGTGCAGTGCCCATGGGGGACCTACTGCATCTTTTGAGCCCCATCTCCACAGCCCAAAATAAACCCAGCTTCCTAATTAAGCTATTAATATTTAAATGAAACCATTGGCTACACAGTGGAATCACCTAAGAAGATTGAAAAACATCAAATACCAGGGCCCCAATCCAGATCAATTAAATAAAAATGGGTGTGGGGCACCATGTAATTCTCAAGCAGCCCAGGTGATTCTAACATGCAACCAGAGAAGTAGATTCTATCCCCGACTCTCAACTCAATCCCTGGCCTGACAGCAGCCAATCCACTCCTGGAACAACCTCAGCACCGCTAGACAGGAATCTAACTCATTCACCATACCCTATCAGCACACGATGAAAAGGCCAAGGTCCAGGAAAAAGACTGCAGAGCCGAAAAGCAGGGTAAAAACCAAAAGAATTGAAAGTAGCAGGTGAGGAAGGTGTTAACTAACTTCATTCTCCTCATCAATAAATATTTGCTATTTACTAGGCACAAAAGCCAAAAGCCAAGGCAATTGATAAGGGAACGGGTCATTCAAAGTGACTCAGCATTTTCACTGAACACAGATCCAAAGTTAAAGCTATCCAAGCATATTGCTGCCGGCTTTTTCTTCCTCTTGCAGGACTCAAAAAAGGGGCTGGGAGAAGAAACCATCCGCCCAAGGGAGGCAGCATCCGTCCATCGCCCACCACACTGCCTGTGCCTGCTGGTGCTATCCCAAGGGACTCAGTCACTTCAGGACACCCGGTCTGGCTGCACTCCCAATGTGACATGGTACAAAGGGCCCTAGCTTCATTCTCCTCACCCCATCTACCCACTGAAGGTGAGCACAAATAATCTGTGCTACCTACTGAAGAACACAGAATCACTGGGTAGTTCACAGTAAAAATCCTTTCATCTCACTAATGTTGAATGAGCCCAGATTTTGGTTAAAGAATGTCAATCAGCTCTGATAACATAAAGCCCTGGGTTGGAATCAGAGCTCCAACTGAGTCCTAACTGACTGCCCCTGTACATGCTTCCAAACTTCACTGTGCCCGTGTCCTCATCCATAAAGCCGAAATAACAGAACCCTCTTTGCGAGGCTACTGTGGGGATTATTAAATGAGATGGTGCGTGTCAAGCACTTAGCACAGTGCTGGTCCATATTATGTGCCAATCAACGTTAATTGTTTTCATCCCTATTATTATTAGAATGTAGAAGACACTGAGACAGACTGAACCTAGAACTACAAAAAGACAGGGCAGAAGAGATCACAAGGTGATGGTGTTTAAAACTACTAATTCACTAGCTATTGGACTTACATGTACAACTATCCCATTTCCTGTTTAATTAATAATTAAGAAGTGATCTGTGGTTTAATTTTGGGAATTGCATATGTAGGACAAGACATTAAACTTACCCTAACCTACAGGAAAAAAAAGAAAAATAATTTCAAAAATGTTATGTAAAAATGATGTTAGTAGTTGTTTTCTAGTTTTGCTGCAATGTCGTTGAGATCTCCTATATTTAAAAATAACAAGTCTATTTAAATAAAATCTAAGAAGACTAAAAATGACTACTTCATTAGTTAAGAGTATGCAAATACTTTGCCACAATTCTTCAGTTTCCCACTTAAAATCAGTTTTTAAATGCCTACTCTCATTGTAAGCAAACCAGCAAAAATGAGAGGGGATGAAGGAGAATGGGAAAGAAGAGACTCAGAAATCCCAGATCCTGATCCTGCTGAGACTCATTCCAAGAAGAAAAGAACCAAGAGATAAGCCATCAACTGGCTCTGTCATCATCATTCACAGGCCAGTGACAAAAGAAAAAAAAAAGAATTCCAATATACATGCAGTGTTCCAATCAGGGTTCAATGAAAAGCACAAACAAAACGTTAAGAATGATTTCAGTGGCAGTAGAGGGTTACCAAGACCATGGAGTCAGAATGTTTGAATTAGAATCTCAATTCACCACTTATAAGCTGTGTGACCTTGAGAAGGTGAGTTAACCTTTCTACACCTCAGCTTCCTCATCTGTGAAATGGAGATAATAACAGTCCCTAACTTATTGATGGTTGCTGTGAGGATTAAATGAGTTAATGCAGGCAAAGCAGTTGAAGCAAATCCAAGTTCATCACTGAATTCGTGTTACTCCCTCCCCATTCCCCTTTGCTCCTCCTCCCTCCCTGTGCCCCACCTCAGACTTCTCTTTCCTTCTCTCAGTTCCTTTCCACTCATACACTCTCCCTGGTGCCTCTTGAGTTCTTCCCACCGACCCCCACCCCACCCCTGCCACCAGCTCCTGCCTAGCCCTGCACCTCACCTTCCCCTCCACTCTAGCCTACCAAACACCCACTCTCCTGCCACAGTTCTCTGTCCCCACCATGCCATGTTGTCGCTGGGCATGGAAAGCTCCCACCTGACCCCATGCGCCACCTGCACATGCACACAGATCCTGTTCTTCACATAATCCAACTTCAAAAGCTAAAACTCACATGACAACTGCTAACCATTCCCCACGTTCTCAAAGCCCCCCTGGGCATCCATCTAACCTAGCAGGCATCATCGTCCCATGCATCCATTCCTTCTGTCTCCACACTGAACTCACTGAAGGAAGCTCCTGAAGCCCCAGTCTCCCCCACACAGTCCTGCCTGTGACAGCAGCACCTGGCAGCAAAAATCCCCTTGAATGTTTGCTGAATGGCTGAGTGAGGGAATGCCTCATTTGGTTCTGTTCTTTCTTATAACCTTTTCTTCTCAAGAGTTATTTTTTAAAGCCTACCTAGGAGACTGTCATCACACAGTAATTGTAAGCATCAAACACATTTTATGTGTTTCATCTCATTTAATCCTTTGGACCACTTATGATTTTGCCTCCTACTTTCTTCCCTCTGCCCTCCCCCACAACTCTACTCTAAGCACCCCAGCCTCTGCTGTTCCTCAAATACAGGCCTGCTCCCCACTCTGAGCTTCTGCATTTGTGTTCTCTCTGCCTGGAATGGCCCCTCACCTCCATCAGGGCTTAGCTTAAAACCTCCTTAGTGAAGTCTTTCCTGGCTCCGCTATTTAAAATTACAACACCCTCCACCCCACCTCATGCCCACACACAGGGGTGCCTGCATGCACCCCTTCCCTGCTCTGTTTTTCTCTACAGAACCTATCACCATCTGACATATTACACAATTTACTTGTTATTATCTGCCCCCTCCCCTACACTAAAAGTAAAACTTCATGAAATATGAAGAGCAGGGCCTGGTACATAGTAGATACCCAATAAACACTTGGTGACTGAACAGCCTTCAACAGGCAATTTTTAGGCGTGAGGGCTCTGAAGCGCACACAGAGCAGCTGGATAACTCTACTTCAGTTCCTTGGCTAGGAGATGACAGAGCAAGGATTTGAATCCAGCCATTTTGGCTTTCTTGCCTCCCAACCTGACCCAGATAACAATTAAAAGACATCATCACATCCAGGGAGAAAACCCGACCCCTGCATGTCTACAGGCCACAGAGAAGCCAGAAAAGCCATCCACTGGAAAGCCGCTCACCAGAACAAGTCATCTAACTCAAGACACTTCTGTGCAGCAAAGTATTATTTATCAGATTGATAATTTAGCACCGATAGTTTTTCTTTGGATTTCATAGTTCAGTAAAAACGAGATTTATCATGCCTTTATTATACTGTAAAATCCTCAGGAACAGCAAAGTGACAAATCATCAACTAATATGGAGGAGGCCTAAGGTAACATGTTAAAAGCCAACAATTGTGGTAGTGGGGCAGGGGGAGAAGCACTGACTACAAGGGGACACAAGGGAACTTTTGGGGTAATGAAATGTTCTATATCTTTAGCAAATTCACCAAACAACGCTTAAAATGAGTATAATTTTATAATATGTAAAATTATACCTAAATAATGTTGACTAAAAAGGTATTTGGTGCATCAGATGTAATTTTTGGCTAAACAAAATAAACATTCCACTAAAACACACACACACACACACACACATATTTCTGTAGCTAATATTCCCACATCAGAGCCAAAAAAAAAAAAAATGCACAAGGAGTTACGTATTAGCTCCTAGGCATCCCAACTTTTGGGGGACAAAGAATTAGGAAAAAGCAGCAGTAAAGAGTGGCACATGATGAGACCCAGTGGGCTGGGCTAGTGTGTGGTTCGGGAGTCCTGCCCGACCACCAGCAAACACAGCTCCCACAACCCACAGCTGATATCGACTGTGTCCTCCTCCAGTCCTCTGTCACCTCTGACCAGAGTGTACAGGCAGCCAGGATGAAAAAGATACATCACTGCTCTTCACAAGGGCTTCTACCACGTATCTGACCAGCGACAGTGACAAGTCTGGATGCTGAAGTATCAGAATTCTTAGTTGAGAGCATCAGAAACTAATTCTAGCTAATTTAAACAGAAAAGTGATTTAAAAAAAGGTGGGGGGCAGCTATTAGACAGTTCACAGAATCTCCCCCTGGCCATAACAATGCCTAAGGGCACACAACAGACTGCATCATCATTGCAGCAACAACTAGACCTTGCCTCTAGAAGCAGCACAGCAGCCACCACTGTGCATCCCCCCAGAAAATGGCCACATGGACTACTCTTCTTTCCTTGCCTCCAGCCTCAGGTTCACAGTCTCAGGTGAGTGTGTGTGAGAAGATCTGCCTGCTAAGGTAAGAATTCTCCAATCAGACCAAGAGTCAATGGACTGACAGTGTCCATTACAGACACTAATCATAAACTAATATGGAGGAGGCCTAAGATGACATATGTTAAAAGCCAACAATTGTGGTGGTGGGGCAGGGGGAGAAGCACAAATGGATTACTCCCTGTCTCTGCAAATCTACTGATACAGGCCAGCAAAAAATTTCACAAGGAAAAAAAAATCCTCCAAGGCAGAACTAAAATAAATCATACCACAGGTAATGCTATTTGAGGAGTGCAGGGGTCTTTTTTATATGTAGTGTTTTATTCGGTGCATTAGTTACAAATGACAAGCTTATCTTCCTAGATTGAACATAACTCATTAACAGCATTTTCTGATTAAAAGCAATTCAAACCTGAAGTAGCAGATACTTTGCTACATCTAAAACTGTCATACAATGATTGTTAAAATACCTAATTCTATTTAAAATGCATTTCAATGTTTTCCTTCTTAAAACACATTTTAAAATACATGTTCTGCTTAGAATACTTCTCAAGAGGTACTTCTCCTAATGTAAATTTCAAAAGAAAAAAAGCAAGCTATGAGAAGAATTAACACCAATTCAAGTTGACCAACTATAAAAATTTACCAGCATTTATGTCAGATTCATCAAAGAAAATTTTACTCTGTAAACTTGAAGAAAGACTTTCAGCGATCTCACTATATTGTTAACTTAAGAAATAAATCCTTAGGACCAGAATATGGATATAAAACAAAAAGAAGGGAAAAGGACAAACACTCTAGGCCCCTTAACATCAGAGCTGTTAATGCTGCCTTAACCTTCTGCAGGTAGGACGCTGACACGAGACCAGAAATGGACGTGTGCACATTCACAAACACTCCTTCTGTTCCCTCAGCACATCACCAGCATTTTACTCTCCTTGAGAATTTCTCCATGCCACATTCTCTAAAACTGTTATCTGCATGTTTGAAAAAGAAATATTAAATTAGTTTGCATACAACTGACTTTGTCTAAAAAATGCAAAGAATGAATAGGTGAAAGCTTGTGTTCCTTGAAGAAAAATCTAAAGATAATGAAAGACAACAGCAGCAGGAATAATTAATTTTTCTAGATAATGCACAAGTTATTCAATAGTTGACCATTTAAGTTCAATTCAATACATATTTGGGTAGCTATGCAAGGCATCATGCTAGATGCTAAAGTGGATACTAGGTAAGACATGGTCCCAGATCTCAAAAAGGTAATAATCTAATTGGGGAGGGGAAATAAAAGTAAACAAGCAGCTATTGTTATGTAACATAAAACTGAGTAACAGAAGGAAGCACTGCTTCAGAGATTCCATGGAAGGAGAGTCTGCTAGAGAGGGAGCACAGTAAAGAAAAATTCTAAAACAGTAGCACTGAGGGCAGCTGGAGCCGGGTGCAGTGGTGTGCACCTATAACCTCAGCTACTCAGAGACTGAGGTGGAAGGACCCCTGAAGCCCAGAGTTCGAGTCCAGCCTAGGCAACATAACAAGACCCAACCTCTTAAAAAAAAAAAAAAAAAAAAAAAAAAAAAGAAAGAAAAATGTATTGCTGGTTATTATAACACTGTAAGAAAGGCTGTCTCAGACATAAGGCCATGGCAATAGGTATGGGAAAGAGAGGCCAGGCATGGGAAGAGATGCAATCTCTCTTTGCCACTGACCAGGGAAGAAGAGGATAAGAAATGTCCAGGATTTCAGTGTGGGTTATTAAAATTACTGCAGTTTCATTTACCAAATGAATAAAATTTATTAGTTTTGTTCTCTTCTTTGACTATTAAGAAGCTCAGTGCCAAATATTTCTAACATATGGCAAGTGTTTCGGTGTACCTTACAAGTCTATATATAAATTTTTCTTCTCTTGACAGGATTTTATCTATATTTAGCAAGTCACCCCTAATTCTTTAATAATAAGGCAGAAAATAAATCAACATAAAGGTTGAGACCAAGCCAGAGACAGCTGGCCAAAGTAGCTGGTTCAGGGATATAACCTGCAAGTTGCCTACCCAGCGCATTCTTCTCACTCTTCTTCCACCCTATGAAAGGCCATATCTTACAAGAGATGCTGGTAAATGCCAGACATTCACTGTCTCAGCCTCCCTCACAGCTAGCAGTGGCATGAGATCAGTTCAGTCCAATGACACTGAAATGGAACTCTCCAAAGTGAGTTTCTGCAAAAGACTTCTCTGTTAACAGGGAGTTCTAAGGAAATATGCACCTTCCTTCCCTGCTTTCCCATCCAGGCATGACGTCTGGTGCTACAGCAACCATACTGCAAACATGAGGCAAATGAGCCTGAGGAATAAAAGCTAAAACACTAATAGAAGAAGAAAAAGATGCAGAACCTAGATCCTTAATGACATCATTAAGCCACTGCACCAGCTTTAGAACCAACTACTTCTAGGTTTCTTGCTACCGAACAATAATAAGCCCTATTATTTAAGCCATTAATTTGAGCATTGTATTGGCAAAGGCATCCTAACTGATACAACAGAGATCATCATGAGGTCAGCTTCTCACAGGTTGATTTTTATACTGCTAAGTTAGCAGGATTATTAGCTATTAATTATTAGTCATAATTAGCAGATGATGACTGAGATAATAATGTAAACATGTAGCCAAGAAGAAGGTAATAAGCCAAGAAGAGCTGCTGGGAGCAACTTAACATAAAAACAGAAAAGGAGATAATGATAAAGTTCGAAAAAATTTGATTAAGTGCCAGTAGGGGTACATCGAGTTAAGAACAGAGGAAGAAGAGAGTGAAGTTCACTAAGAGAAAATGAGACAGGCCTTCTTTTCTGGCAATGTTACAGGCAAGATTACCTAAAAATCCTTCTTAATATGAAACAGTCAAAAATTCTGGATAACGTGTAAGAAACATCTGTTTAAATGCGCAGCTAGGTTCACAAGAAAATAAAGGACCTCCCCGAGTGCCAAAAATCAAAAAGGAACCTAAAAACCAGAGCAGAAAGTGTGTAGGAGCCTAGGACTTCGGGGAATGGAGGAAGGTGGGCTGTATGTGTATAAAAAGCACCTGCCCTTTGGGATATAATAGAACAAAAGAAAAAGGGAAAGCTATGACTAGCTTCATATTTTCTTCAAAAACACCATTTTGAAGACAATTATAGCTCTTGCATGTTTTTCAACCTCATCACTTTACCCTCTGCAAGAAAAAATTCCAGAGTTAAATGCACATTTTTGTACATATTTATATATTACCAAGAGTTTCCTGGATATTTCACCACACGATTAAGTAAAATATGACAGATAGATATAAATGATCTCCACAAGAACATCACACACATTGCCCAATTTTTCACTCATCATGAAAAGAACCATCAAACAATCAAGTATCCAAGTTCAGTATATTTGTAACCACACCAAAAGGTTTACAAATCTTAGGACTTCTTGGTAATATTTTTATCATCAGAAAAATTACAATATTCTTCTAATGACTATGTTGCCAGTAGTTTCATAATACCTTATATATTACATACAAAAATCTATCATCTCTGCATTAAGCTTAGCCTTCTACCTTACAGATTCTGGAGTCCCTTCCCTGTAAACAGTAAAGGGAACTGGTGAAAGATGTGATGTTTAGGGAGTCTACCTATGGAGAGGAAGGTTTCTAATATTAAGGAGAGAAGGAATTGCAGCCTGCAGCTAATAACAAAACAAGCAAGCAAAAAAAGTCTTAAGGTTCTCCACTTTTTACAGTTTTCTTCTATTCTCATTTGCTTTCCAAGCTTCTTCGAAAATTGAAGACGTCACATATTACCTTTGCTCACCTTCACATTTCCACCCTAAATTCCATTAAGCCACCTCCATCACTCACTTCAAGACAGTTATTTTTTCAAACACCCCAAGAAATACCCACAGTTTATATTATCTTTACAAGGATTACATGTACCTCCACTGTGTTCTCCTATTTATGTAAAGCAATGTGGGAACCCAGTGCTTACACACACTGGATGCCATAATTAAATACACCATTCCAAAGGCTGCTTTACATTCTGTTGCTTCTTGAATGTTTTCCCACAGCCTGTGCGCATGATGGTTCATTTATTCCACACAAGGCCACAAAATGCAGGGCAAAATTCACTCGGGGACCAAGAACCTAAGTGTGAGAGGGCTGCGCCTGGCGTGGGCTCTCCTTCTCGCAAGGGAGAAGGGCTGGGGAGCCCCTCCGTCCCTGGGGACTCAACCGCCTGCCGACAGCGCGCAGGAGCTGGCCAGGGAATAAAGCACGAGTTCGCCGAGCAGGGAGGCTCCAAGGGCGCGCTGCATGCCGGGACTCGTTTCCACAGTTACCCACGTGCACCCAACCCAACCGCGGCCCGGCGCGGCCGCGACTACAAGTCCCAGAATTCCACAGGACCGCCTTTCCCCTTCACACCCGTTGACTGGAGACAAACCCTAAAGGAAACCCCTCAAGCGCCCTCCCAGCACGCCTGGGAAAAGTCGCGCCCCCCGGGCGTGGCGCGCGGCCTAGGGCCCGGCGATACCTCTAAGGAAGCGGGTTCCATGGCACCAACCCCCCACACCTGATAGCCAGAAATTAGACAACTGCGTCACAGACTACCAAACCCACGGACTTCCAGGGACCCCGACACCTCCCCGGCGCCAAGCCCCCGACCCGGCCTTCAGGGTCCGACCCCTCCGGCTCCCGGGGCTGAAAGCCCGCAGCCCGCACCCCTGCCCCGCCTCCTAGTCCCGCTGCCAGAGCCCGCGCCAGCGCTGACCTCGCTTCCCGCCGTCCGGGGGGAACCACGGCGAGTTCCAACCTTAGGGCACTTACCCCGTCTCCTCCACCTCAGCCCCGCCCCCTCCTCTCTCCGCACCCCGAAGCTTGGACTCCCCCCTCAAGGGACCCTGCCTCGACAGGGAGAGGAAGCACCTCCCCTAAGCACAGTCTGACTCCGGACCGAATCTGGACGTGACAGTACTCCTGCCCAACTCCGCCCCACCTCCCCTTCCTCCCCGACTAGCTAGCTCCTCACCCCCATTTCACATTCTCTACCCCTGCCCCCACTCTGCCACCCCAAATCCTCCCCACCTTTTTCTCCTCTTCCTCCCAATCGCCCTACCCTTCCACACCTGCCCCATCCCATTACCCCAACATCTTCCCCTCCCACCACTCTCCGTTACCCACCGCCCTTCCAACGCCCCTCCCGCCCCGCCGGACTCCCCAACTACCATTACACCCCAGTCCCTCCCACCACCTCGCTCTCCCGTTACATCAGCCCTCGTCCCGTCGCCCGCCCTCCTGCCCCGCTCGGCCGCTGCCCCCATTCCCCCACCCCATTGTTCGCCGCGCCCCCCCCCCTCCCCCCAGCCAACCAGCCCTTCTTGTCATTGTCCCCGCCCCCGGGCCCCCCTCGCACTCACCCGCCTCTCTCACGGAGCCGCCCGCACCGCTCAGCCCTTTGGAAATCCTCACCCATGTGCCCCGCTCGCTCGCTCCCTCCCTCTCCCCGCCGGTGCCACCCCCCCCCCACCCCCGGCCCTGCCAGCTACAGCCCAACGCTGCCTCCACCTCCATGCACCCCGGACACTCCGGTCTCGGCCCTTCATCGCACGTCCAGCCCTCCCTTCCCCCAACACTGAAAGAGAGCCAGTCCCCACCCCCCTCACCTCCGCCCTCCCCGCAGGCCGGTCCCTTCCCCCCACACCGGCCCCCGCCCCACGCCGGCCCCCGCCCCACGCCGCCGGCAGCGTTACCGCCCGCCCCGGCCCCGGGAGGGGAAGGGGTGGTTCCCAGGCAGGGGCTCCCGGCGCGTTTCGGGACCCGAGGCGTGGGGCGGGGACTGCGGGAGCCGAGTGGTGAGTTTGGCAGCCGCCCGGCCCCGGCCCGCTGGCTGGCTCTCCGCTACTCACTGACAGCGGCGGCATCCGAGTGCATTTTCAGGCAACTAACACCCGGCTCGCCGCCCAGGCTCCCGCGCTCGCCTCGCGGTCCCCCCACCAGCTCACTGCACCTCGGCTAGGAGCTGAGGACCCGCCGCCGGGCACTCCCAGCCCGCCCATCTCGCCTTCTCCATTGGCTAAACCGCGGCTGAGGGGCCGCCCCGCTGCGTCTCTCATTTGACAAAAGGAGTGCCCATAGCGCCGGTCTGGGGCTGGCAACGCGGCCTCGCCCCCCACGGGCCAATACGATTGGTCCTGGGTCCCTGTCTCCGTAAAGCCCTGGCGGAGGCCATGCTCCGGAGCAGCGGGTTGGGCCCGGCTGCTGTCAGTCACCCCCAGGGGTCCTAGAGCGCGTGTAGGGGCGAAGCTGGGAAATTGGTCCACCTTGACCCTGAAACCCCGCCCAGTGGCGGGCGGGATTGGTGGAGCTGGAGACCCACCAAGAAAGATGGGTCGGCGTCTGAAACAAAGCATGCGAAGTGTTTCCCAAAGAATAGAGCAGGGCAGCGCATTTGGGGGCGGCTCGTACCCGCTGCTGGAAGTAGGGAAGTGCGTCCGTCCCTAGCGCCCGGGTCTCCCGCCACTTGTCCCACGACACTTGTCCAGTTCGCGCCGAACTCGGACTGGGACTTCTCTTGCCAGCTGTTTCCTACCGCAGGAAACTGGATTAAGAATTGCCGCGTCTTAATTTCCAGCAAACCTTGTGGTGGGGAGCAATTTCCATTTCTCCTACGAAGATCCATCCTCTCCCCACTTTCGAAATGCACTTCTTTTCCAGAGTCCGCACACTTGTTTCGCAGAGTTCGCACACTTCTTTCCTCTAGTCACAAATGTCTGTTAAAGAGGCTTCGAATGCCACGAGCATTGTCCGTCACACACATCTGTATGCCCCAGACATCAGACAGAAATACAGGGCCGCGCTCTGAGCTGCGGACTGAGCCTGACACATGGACGAATCCAGGGAGCAGACCACCAGCCCGCGGAAGACCCCCGGCGGCATCTAAGAAAACCTGTCACTCCCGCGGAGAGGCCGTCCAGAAATGGAAACTGGTTGTTATTTGGCAGAGGGAGACGTTAATTTTGGTGAATTCTTCTGACCCTAAGTCAAGAATTCGCACCATTTCCATGAGTTCTGCCCTGATTTTTCAATACTTGAAACTAACTTATCACACCGCATTATGGTAACAGAACAATATTTCGAGATATTAACGGAGGATTCCCCCCACCCCAACCCACCCCAACCCTACCCTGCCTCCACCCCCATCCCCGCCACCAACTCCAACAACAACACACCTACAAGACATCCCCATATCCTAAGGCCCTGCGCCATCTGGGAGCCTCAAAGAGTAGGTGACACCACAAATCACAGGTAACAGAACGCATGGTCTTTTCGGTTTTAGATTTCTACAGCCGAGGCTTTTGGGTTTCGAGGCTCTGAAATTTAGATTTTAAATCAGGACACAAATGTTATGCTATTTGGAGGGGGCTCAGACAAACCAGTTTCTGTGTCCCATAGCACTCCCATGGTAAAATGCTCCCTCCATCTTAATCGCTAATTTCTGTTTAATAAATTACATCCTTATAATACTATTTATATAATATTTTTATCATTCAAACATTTATGAATCACTTTATGGAATCTCAGAACTGTACCTGAAGTTATTTATTATTTACTTCAGGTTCCTTCTCAAGACAAGAATCTCTCATAGAACATCCTTATTGATCACCTTTATCATGACAGTACCTCAGCGGGGCCCCACAGTGATGGGTAGGTACCTCTGGACTCTGAGATAGGGGATTGCTTGTTGGGCAGATCTAGCAGTAAGAATATCCACCCTTACTCTGAGCAGGGAAGCTGCTCCTGCATTCTTTATTCTATTTATGTTTCAGCTTAATCTACATCTAGGAAATAATAAATTATATGTCATTTAATACAAGTTTCAAATCTTTTGTGTGTGTAATATTTATGATTTTTTTTTTTTTACCGTTTACTATGGTACTTCAAAAGCTGAGACACATGTTATTTTGCACAGAAAAGGGCTTCCTTCGTGACACCTCTAAATTACAATAAGCCCACAATTAATTATAGCTAGCCATTTGCTCTATTAATTTGTTTGCAGTATACTTTATAATAATGTGTATAGGAGTTAAGCTGGATGAAGGATGGGTTGGCTGCTTTGCCCCAGCTCCCAACACTGGCCTGGCATATGCATGGTGTCCATAAAAATTTGTAGAATGTACAGCCTCTGTTATTTCTCAACATTGCTTTCAGTTGAGTCAGTATGATTATTTTCAAGTAAAAAACAGACTTAGAGGTAATTTACCCAGATCTTTATAATGAGTCAGCTATAGCCTAAGGATTGAGAGGCAAAGCTCATTCCTAGCTAGCTGACCCTCACTGCCCCCACGTTTTACGAAGTATAATAAAATGACTACATAATGCTCTGCAAATATTACCTAGTCATTTAAATAATCTACACCATATAAACCTTTGAGATCAGGAAACTTGTTATAGTTATCTTTTTACTTGCCTAGCACCTAGTACAATGCTTTCAAATATTGTGGTAGGCACTGGTTAACCATACCCCTTAAAATGAATGTTTACTGTAAGTGAAATTTTAGATCTGGAAAGGAACATTGGTGATTATCAAATCCAACATCCTCATTTTAAAAATATGAGACTTGAGGTCCAAAGGAGTTAAATGTTTAATCTGAGTCACTCGGCTAGTTGATAACAAAACAGGGCTTAAATTCAGGTTTCTCAACTCTATCCCCTGTACCACACTGTCTAATATCAAAGCTTCAAATTCCAAAGATAGGTAAACTACTCTCCCTTCCCTCCTGAAAGTTACTATGCCAATCTAATACAAGTCTGCTTCATGGTGGAAATGTTGCCTTCTTTTTTATGTATTTCATTCAGGATTTTTTTCAATATGTAATTCAATACTTCACTTTTTTTTTACTCATTTGTAGTATTCCCAAAGAACATGATCCCCATGGAGAGGTTTACTGAGATAATAATGTTATACTTCTGTACATTTATATTTGAATCCCTGGAGAAAAAAATTAATAATTGAATATCTTGGGACTGTGATGGGTAGAGATATTTGGAGATGCAGTCTTTATGCCATTTCATTTCACCCAGTTACTGCTTTAAGGTAATATTGAAGCAAGTTACTTCATGTTAATGATACCTAATTTAATTGGAATTTTTCTATTTTATTAGTCGTACAATATTAATTTTAATCAGATATATTTTGAAATGCCCTAAGCCTAGATTAGAATGTGATATGGAGAAGTCTAGTAAGAGAAAAAAAAACAGCAGAGCTCTTCAATCAAATGTTAAGCTTTCCCCTAAATTCTGCTAAGCCCACTGTAGCATGCTTTTTTCCTGCATGTGTTGGGATTGGGAGTAGGAGGAAGAATAGCATAGTCCTCAAGACTGAAAGTAAGTTGGGCCTGCACAAACAGATAAATGTGTCCCTGGTAAGATTTAAAGAGAATAAGAAAGAACACAGGACAGGGAGGAATTAATTTGGCCCTAGATTACAGTGAGAGAGTTGGTAGAACTCCTTTAGTAATAAAAAGTCAGGCTAGGTGGGTTTCTAGTATTTGGAAATGAAAATAAACCCCTTCCAAAAGGAGAATTTATCCATAGAGGGCAGGATAGTTTTCTTTCTCCAAATATGACCAACTGAATTTGCTGTCCCAAGTGATAACAACTTCTTTCTTAATGCTTCCTATGTGATGGGCACTACTCTAATAGTACTGTGCTGGTAAAACAATCTACTTAACTTCACAACAACCCAATGGAGTACTAATAACTAATAGTATCCCCAATCTACAGGTAAGTTAACTGAAGCTTCAAGAGCTTCGGTAACTTGCCACCCAGCTAATAAGTAAACATGCCCCTAAGTAGCCAGACTCCGTGTTTTTAATATTCCTGTGTTGGGCTTTAGTTTCTTTCTTTCTTCCTTTCCTTCTTTTCTTTCTTTCCTCTCTTCCTTCCTTCCTTCTTTTTCCTTCCTTCTTTCCTTCCTTCCTTTCTTCTTTCCTTCCTTCCTTCCTTCCTTCCCTCCTTCCCTTCTTCCTTCCTTTTCTCTCTCTCTCTCTATCTCTTTTGAGACGGAGTCTCACTCTGTCACCCAGGCTGGAGTGCAGTGGTGGGATATCCATTCACTGCAACCTCTGCCTCCTGGGTTCAAGTGATTCTCCTGCCTCAGCCTCCCAAGTAGCTGGGATTACAGGCACATGCCACCACACCTGACTAATCTTTGTGTTTTTAGTAGAGACGGGGTTTTGCCATGTTGGCCAGGATGGTCTCAAACTCCTGACCTCAGGTGATCTGCCCGCCTCAGCTCCGAAAGTGCTGAGATTACAGGCATGAGCCACCGCACCTGGCCAGTTCCTTCTCTTTTTAATCAGGTTAATATATGTCCCTATATACCTCAGAGATTATTTATAAGCATACAATAATATGGATGTGAACGTGCTCT
Organism: Pongo abelii; assembly: GCF_028885655.2. Classification (NCBI taxonomy): domain Eukaryota; kingdom Metazoa; phylum Chordata; class Mammalia; order Primates; family Hominidae; genus Pongo; species Pongo abelii. Next base: position 67,224,182 of record NC_071988.2, read on the forward strand.
CAAAAGATACTGAAACCAGGCTGGGCATGGTGGCTCATGCCTGAAATCCCAGCACTTTGGGAGGCTGAGGTGGGTGGATCACTTGAGCCCAAGAGTTTGATACCAGTCTGGGCCAACACAGGGAGACCCCATCTCTACAAAAAAATGCAAAATTATCTGGATGTGGTGGCAGCCGCCTGTAATCCTAGCTACTCAGGCGGCTGAGGTGGGAGGATCCCTTGAGCCCTACGGGTGGAGGCTGCAGTGAGCTGAGATCACGCCACTGCACTCCAGCCTGGGTGACAGAATGAGACCCTGCCTCAAATAAATAAATAAATAAATAAAGTGAAACCAAGCCTCTTTCTAGGGATGAACATCTAGCCACTCAGGCTCCTTTTACAGATCTATATGATGAAAGTATGGGTCAGAAGGATTACTTCCAGGTTACTAAATTCTTATCTATTTTACCCTTTTGACCTTATCCCCACAGCAAATGAGATTATTTATTCAGAGTGTCTAATGAAGCTCTGCTGAATGTTATAAATTCTCGACTTCGATATATCACTGAGAACCCAGGCTGGAGTGCAGTGGCATGATCTCGGCTCACTGCAATCTGCATCTCCTGAGTTCAAGTGATTCTCGTGGCTCATCGTGTAGCTGGGACTACATGCGTGTGCCACCATGCCCGGCTAATTTTGTATTTTTAGTAGAGACAGGTTTTCACCATGTTGGTCAGGCTGATCTCTAACTCCTGACTTCAAGTGATCTGCCCGCGTCAAGCCTCTCAAAGTGCTGGGATTGCAGGTATGAGCAATAGCACCTGGCCTTATACTTTTAAATTTTCTAGAAAATCCTGATTTCTTTCTTTATGAAGCAGCCATCTTAGAAATCTTTCAGAAAAGCTAAGAATTTTCCAATTATACTTATATTTGACATCTGTGTTTCAATTTTAATTTCGTTTATCTATGATTTTTTTTGCCTCTCCTGGATATACAGAAAATATCATTTATTTGTAAATTATTTCTAACTTCTAAGATTTCTTAACACATCACTATCAGGGTAGCATTAGTAAGTCTTTTTGCTAATATTTTATTCCAGTACAGCCATAGAATTCTTAAACTGACTCTTTTCCTTTTTACTCAGGACCTTTTATTTTATGGAAATCACACCTGCCTAGGGAAATAAAAAAGTATTTGAATAAAAATGTATTCATTCATTACCACATGTTCTTCTCTGAATTGAGTACTTTCACCTTATTCTGCATTGAGCTAATCAAGTCCTAATGATGCTGCATTAAATTTGATTTCAGAAGGTGCAATTTTCCAACTGAGTCTAAACAAAGCATGACCTTTATGATGTTTTTCATAAATATAGCATTGCTTCAATTACTCCAGCTAGCAGGGGCTGGACAGAAAGAATAATCATTTTATTTGGATAAATGGCTTCTGTGTATTGCCAGGCTCTTAATTTCTCCTTGCCTTCTCTAGCCTGCTAGCATGAATACAGTGTCTTTCTAACATCCCTCTCAGGGCAGTACAGGAGACCCCATCCATCTCCAGTTGTTGGCGGCTGCATGGCAGCTGAGCATCTCACTATGGCAAAGTGAAGCATTCTGGGAGAGTGGGTGGGGAAGGCAGACAGCAATAGGAAATGGGGGAGGGAAGAGGAGGACGGGAGCTGTGGAAAATATGTGCTCACTTCCTTGGTGATGATAATGTGTTATGGAAGTAAGAACTTCCTGTCCTAGGGGGGAAGAGCATGCGGTATGTCAAAAACCCATGAGTAAGCAGATTCCAGACCCTACAACCGGGTTACAGCCGCCTCAGCCACCCCATTCTGCCCAACACTCAGATCTGAACCCCCAGTTGAATCTACCACAGGGGCTATGTTGGTGGGAGGAATGCAATAAATCAAAGCATTGAAGAAAAATCTATGGTTCCAAAATTGAAAAAGAAATAAATTTGGAGACACACACATATGTTCATTCACAGGCACTCACACAAACACATGCAAACCACTAGCTTACCCCATTGAAAAATATTTATTTCCATCTAACCCAAATGCTTACATTTTACTTTGTTAACACTGCTTCAGCCAAGACAGGTTAAAGCAAATGGCCCTTAACATTTTAGGGGTCACAGACCCCTTTTACTAATCATTCACAATGATGATTATCAAAGGCCTGCAACCTGCTCATGCTACCCCACCAGCTCCTGAGTTAAGAATTCCTAGATTAAACATTCAAGTTAACAAGTATTTTATTTTTAAAAGCCAGGGGCTTTAGGGAACAATTCATGGCTGTCAGTAATTTTGTTAGTGAGAGATTAGTTCCACTCTGTTAGCTTTTCTCCCAAGTCTGGTTGACATCTGAGCCTGCACTCAAATGATGGGAATTCTTTTAGGGGGCTGGTGGGTGAAGTGAACAGTTTCAGGCTGTGGAGCAGTGGGAGGTGGAAGGCTTGGCTTGAGGGGGGGGCAGTATTTTAAGGCAGTGGGAAGGTACTTTACATGAAGCAAGAGAGGTGAACAGCTCTTGGAGACGAAATGCCAAGAATAAATTTTATCTCTTTCCAAATTTTACCCACTTACAGTTCCAAACAGGGGTCTAGTCAGAACTGCTTCTTGTGCGGCCACCCACACCCAGACACAGGTACCCCCACCCACAGTCTTCCTTTGCCATCTCTCTCATCTCATCATGGCATTCCCTCACCCTCAACCCGAGGCCCCAAGCAGCTCCTCAAGCCCCAGAAATTCCCCAGACCTCCCAGCTGCCCTGTCCCCACCCCACAGGCTAGTCTTAGCCTACAAGTCCAGCCTTGGGCCCGCACAATAGCTTCTCTCTTATTCTTTACTCTTCCATCTCACAAGCACTTTTTTTGGCTTCAAAGCACCATCACCACAACCTCAGTGGTTCCTAAACCTCCATTCACATTTTATAACTTTAGCTTTGAGAAACATTTCAAATCCACAGATAACAGATTGGGGAATAGAAATATTGGCAAACATTTTAAGTATCACTCACTTTGTACCAGGTACTGTCTCAAGTACTCATGTTAAGTCATTAATCTTCCCAACAATCCCAAAAGGTAGATATTTTTGTAAAACCCACTTTATGGGTGAAGACACTGAAGCACAGAGAGGTAAAGTAACTTTCTCAAAGACACACAGCTAGTAAGTGGTGGAAGTCAGAGAATGAAATCCTAGCAGATGAGCTTCAGACCGGTATTTTTACTCACTGTGCTATGTTGCCTCTTTGATAACATTTTACAGAGGGCTGCTTGCCCACCCACTACCTGCATCCCCAACACAGATTCCAAATTCTTTAATGTGAAAGCTGTGCTTGTTTTTCTAGCATCAGTAGACACCTAGCATAGTCTTTGGAGTCCAAGGCAAATCTCCTGTGTTCTCTCTGCCCACCATTACGGGCAACATGAAACACAGTTTCCCCAATATCAGGGTATGGGCCTTTATTCTCTTCCTTGATAAACAGATTAGAGGATCTGGAAACAGGACCACAAGTTGGCATATGTAAGAGTAGGTCCCTAAGTAGCAGAGTGTAGTTACAAGCAATGCGACTTTAAAGGATTGCCATTGTGCATGGATCAGAAGTGCGTCATTTGCTCCCATTCTCCCACATCCTCTTTGGGAGCCTCTTCTCCCCTCTCCAGCTTCTTGTCCCAGGTACCCAGGGCCTCTGACCATGGCTCTTGGTGGGTGGCCCTCCTGGACAGACTGTTCCCATTTTCCGGACAAGGCCCATTCTCAGCAGGTAAAGGCAAACTTCACTCTTTGTTCCCTAAACTTGTGAATAGGCTGAAGAAGATTAAAAAGAGCTTGAACAACATCCTTGAGGAAAGCCATGGAGAAGGAGCCTGAAGACTCAGAAGGAGAATAGATGAGTACCAAGATAATTCTATTTTAATGATCTAGGGAAGGGTATAGGGCCAGCTGGGTGTGTAAAAGCCTCATGTCCTTTTAGCATCATGAAATGGAGATGCTTCTTTCTTGCCTGCCTCCCTGAAGCGCTCTCAGTTTGTGCTACTGGAGCACAAACTACCACCCCCCAAAACCCCCAGCACACATACGAAGTATAGACCCCAAGGGAATCAGCCTAATTCAGACACCCTAGACATGTTTGTATTTAGGACCTATTTTGATTAACTTGCCCTTATCAAAACTTGCTTTTCCAACGTCTCATTCCCTCAGATCCTTGTGGATGATTGGCTTGCTGTTCTCGGTTAGGGGAAAAATATAGATGAGTTAAGATATTACCCCTTACCAACAGATTTACAGCGAAAAAAAAAAAAAAAGAAAAGAAAGAAGAAAAGAAGAGAGAGAGAGAGAGAGACTCCTAACAAACAAATGGCTCAACACCAAAACCTAAAATACTTCCCCAAGCCAGGCTCCCACTCTGCAAAATCTCCCCACTTCTGCTCTTGGTATACAAATCCTCATCCACCTTGATGCCACAGCTTAAAGCTCACCTCCATTAAGCCTTCCTTGACTGAGGCTCCCCACAGTCATGTCTTTTTCCACTTACTGCCTCCAGCACTAGAACAGAATTTTTCAGGAGAACCAGAACCAGAACCAGAACAAAAGGGAATGGAATCTTGGGGCTAGATAATCTCAGAGGTGAGCTCAGCACATTCTCTCCTTTCACAGGTGAGGAAAGGAAGACACATAAATGGCCAGCCTGTGGGCATCAGAGGGCTGTTTGGGGGACATCTGGAGTTGTTTCTGTTTAGCCCTCCCGTCTTTGGCTGAGAAGGACTCCTTCATCTATTGGGAAACTGTTTACTCCACCATTTATGCAACAAAGTTTTAATAGGGGTTGCCAGTCAGGGAGATTCCCACTCCCAGAGAGTATGTGATCTCAGCTGGACCAATGAACATCCTTCCCTGGAATTCTAAAAATTAGAATTAAGGAGAAGCAGCCTTCTCTGGCTGTGAGTTCATAGGTACCAACAACCATGGCTCCCACCTCATAGAAAAAGCTAGTCTAAGAGAAATAGGCAGAAACACTCATTTCCTTACATATTCATTTCATTCATGAAACAACCATTATTTATCCAGGGCCTTCAATGTGTCAGACACTGTCCTGGGCTCTAGGCATTATACATTGAGCAAGAATGGACCCAGTTGCTGCCCTCATGGGGCTTGCCTTAAATAATCATGTAAGCAAAGTAAAACTACCATTTTAACAAGTAGTGAGATGAAAAAGTGCACAGTTTTTTTTTTTGAAAGCTATGGAATCTGGCTCAGTTGCTGTATACAGTTGTGCAATTTGTGCACTGCACAAAACAGCATAAGCCAAGGGGCCAAGTGGGCTGAAATGTCATACTCTGCTCATCAAGCCAAGAGCCCTGGTGAGAAGCTGTGTTTGCTCAGAAAAAGGGGCACTCTGTTTTTCACATACTGGCACTGTCTAGCCAAAGGGATCACCTTTTTCTAATTTGCCCCAAACACTTGAGTGGAACAGCCAAGAATCTGGGTGTGATCCGGTCAGGGAGTTGAGTGGTAGGAGGGGGAGGCTTCACTGAGGAGGTGACTGGAATCACATGAACAATGAGCAAAAGATAAACTAAGTTGGAGGAAAGAGTTTTCCAGACACAGGGAACAGCCTCTGCAATGGCCTTGTCTTGATGACTTTCTAGCCCCTGGTTTCAATCACTCCCAAGGCCTGGCCAATTCTCTGCCCTTCCAGGGCATTGGTCTCATGGCAATCCATCCCCCTCTGTAGTTCAAGTTAGGTTTCTGTCCCTTGAAACCAGGAAAGTCACAGCTCATAGAGCAAAGCTTGTCCAACTCTCCTTCCTCCCAAGTCCAGGGAGCCTCCATTATCTCTACCAGACCCCATCCTTCCATGATAGAAACTTCTACTCTGTATGACTTGCTCTCCTTTAGGGCAAGAACTCTATTGTTGATGATTTAGCACTGTCTCTAGCAGATAATAGAAACTCAATAAACATTTCACAAATCAAGATTTGACAAATTCTTTGCTAGTAGTCATTTCGTCCACCATGGCTGGACGATGTGGTAAAGTATTGAGGGATAGGTTGGCTTTTCTGTACTTCTCTCATCACCCTCCAAGTTCATCCACAGGTTTCTACTGGTAATATTTCTATACGCAGTCTCGGGCTTATACTTATGTTAGTAGATGACTCTGATTTGAGTCTGATGACTTTAGAATTTGTCTATGGATAGCTAGAGTGGTTGATTTCATGAGGAAAAGAGTCTGCAGCTTTTATTCTGTCTCAGTATGTTGAGTGCCAGTGGGCCACCTTTAGGTTAAGGTGCTTTTCAGATCTGAAAGTCTATTGCTGAATGTTAAAGATGACTTTCACTCTGTGCTTAATATCTGCTAGGGCCCTGTCTAGAGGTGTCAGGCAACTTGAAATCCTCTGTGGTTTTGTCATCCAACAACAGTCTGCTTTCCTATTGGTCTCTGTATTATTCTCAGATTAAAGGCAATCACTCTTTGCGGCATATCCTTCCCCTGCAACTCCAGGGCCTGAAGAATTTCAGTTTCTTACCGCATCTCATGCTGTTGCTGCTGCTGCCACCACCATTGCTATTAGTTTTGTTAAAGAAGCTGGTGTTTGAGGCTTTTTGTTAAAAAGGCTGGTATTTGAGGCTGGTATTTGAACTGGTATTTGAGACTCATGTCCCTTTTTAATAAGCCAGACTCTATTGGCTGAGACCCAGGCTGGCCTACAGAGGCTGCTGAATAAACCAATATTTGGGCATAAGAATCATAGAATTAGGTTGCTAATCTTCCCAGAATCTTGGGACCCAAGGGTTTCGAGAGTATCTGTCATTCTTTTCACAATTCATCTCATAAGAGGATAAACTTGAAGACAATGCATCCATCAGACTCTATTCACACTTTCTCCCCCAAGACTATAGAACCAGCAAATCTATTAAAACCAGGTGGTGGGAGTTGCAAAAAGATGCTACACCTGCATTTTGCAATGAAATAGCCAAGGTTTGATCTCGGCTCTTCCACCCAACAGAGGACATTGTAATACGGCCTTTCCAGGCAAGATTTTCTGTCTCTAAAATGACCCAATAGCGCCACCTGCCTCACAGGCCTGTTGTGGGGATTCAAACAGACAATGCATAATGGGAAAGACAGAATAATGGCAAAGAGACTTTGTAGATGTGATTAAGGACCCTGAGATGGGGAGATTATCCTGGATTCTCACTGTGGGCCTCACAAGTGTAATCACAAGTGTCCTTATAAGTGAAAGAGGGAATCAGACAAGAAGATGTGATAAAGTCCGAGTAAGGCGATTGCTGGAAGGAGCCAGGAGCCAAGAGCCAAGGAACATGGTGACCTCTAGAAACTGAACAGGGCAAGGAAACAGATTTTCCCTAGAGCCTCTGGAAGGAACACAGCCCTGACAACACCTGGATTTAATCCCATGAGAGCCATTTTGGAGTTCTGATTCAAGAACTGTAAGACAATAAATATGTGCTGTTTCGAGCCACTAAAATTTGCGGTAATTTGTTATAGCAGTCATAAGAAATTAATACGGCATGTAAAACATTTATTCAGGTACCTGATAAAATTTCATAAGTTGTTGTGGCTTTCACTATTATTTTTGTTTCCTTTAGTCAGATCACTTTTGTTATAAATGATAAAAGTTCAACCTGCATAGCTTAGGTAAAGAAGGAGTAATCAAAACAAGGCAAAACAGGTAGGCTAATAGAAGAAAATTTATTTATTGAGCACTGGCCCTGACACTGAGAGAGGGGCCTCAGTGGCTTGCCTGGGACCATGTAAAAAAAAAAAGCAGATACTCTTGCCCAGGACTTTGCACTTTTACAACGTGGTGCAAAGGTACAAGAGTATATTAGAGATAGTCACTTGACTCCAGCAAAGTTGAGAGTCTAACAGCAACGCAGAGAATTCAGAAGCTGCAAAGTCCAACATTGTGCAGGAAGTGTCTGGAGCACTGGCCTGGTGCCAGTGGTAGCATCCTAAGTGGCCCATCTCTGTGGCAGGACTTAAATTATGCTCTAAACTGCTTGGTTCTTGCATAAGCTAGGGTTTTCAAACTTTCCATGCATTCTATGAACTCCCCAGTGCTCTCCCACTAAATGAATCATCTGTATAAATTAACCACAGTCACTTTTGTTGTGTGCAACCAAGAATCTTGCCAAGTTCGGCAGACATAATCTAGTCTCAGGGTCAACTTGATCCAGGAACTAGAACTCAAAGGGATTCCTCTCACTGTCTTGTTTCCACTTCTATGTATGTTTTGACTTGTTTTGGTTGTGATGGTGGTTTTGAGTTTTTTTGTGTGTGTGGTTTCACACACTTCTCATTTTGGTAAGGGTGTATTATCTTGCAGTTTAGGGTCACTCTTTAAAATGTGTGATCTCAGGATCTTGATTGGCAGGGCTTAAATTATGTGCTTATATATAAGCCTATGGCACAGTAGGGGATGGAATAGAATTGGCCAGGACTGAATCATATAACTTCTTCTGGGGCCATTGGGTACTATGATTGGGAGCCCCAAAGGAACAACATAAAGTTAGTAAAGAAGGGGCAGTACTCCAAAGATGGCATGAGGCTGTTTCCAGAAGAATAGAGGAAAGAAATGCTGAGCAGGAAATTTTTTAAAAGATGTCACTTTGTAATTATTATTGCTGTTTTATGACAATGCATTCATGTGTTCTAACAATACTTGTTGAGCACTTGCTATGTACCAAGCACTGTGCTAGACTCTAGGGATACAGCAATTAGCAAAACAGATAAAAAATCATGTATAGAAATTCAAGGAACCCTAAAAAGCCAAAACATATTGAAAAATAACAACAAATTTGGAAGCTCACACATTCAGATTTTAAAACTTACTACAAATCTACAGTAATCAAGATGATGTGTTACTAGCATAATGATAGACATGTAGGTCAATAAGATAAGATTCAGAGCACAGAAATAAAAATGTAAGCATTTATGGTTGATTGATTTTTGACAAGGCTGACAAAACAATTCATCAGAGAAAGAATAGTCTTTTCAATAAATAGTGCTGGGACAACTGGATATCCACAAGCAAAAGGATAAATTTGCCCTGCTACCTCACACCATATACAAAAAATAACTCAAAATGGATCATTGACTTCAGTGTAACAGCTAAAACTGTAAATAAAGGCTTATAAGAAAACATAGGCATACATTTTTTGTGAACTTGGAATAGGCAATGGTTTCTTAGATATAATACCAAAAGCCTAAGTGACACAAAATATACAGATAAACTGAACTTCATCAAAATTAAAAACTTTTGTGCTTCTAAGGACACCATGAGGAAAGTAAAAAGGCCATGCACAGAATGAGAGAAGATATTTGCAAATCATATATCTTGCAAGGTATTGGTGTTATGAATATATAAAGAACTCTCACACCTCAACTTTAAAAAGACAAGTAACTCAATTTCAAAATGGGCAAAGGACCTGAATAAACACTTCTCCAAAAAATATACACAAAAGTCCAATAAGCACATGGAAAGTTTCCCAGTATCTTACTTATTAGGAAAGTTCAATTCAAAACCTCAGTGGGATACCCTTTCATACTTACTAGGATGGCTCTAATCAAAGGACAAATGATAACAAGTCTTGGCAAAAGTGTTACAGACCAACACATCTTGGAGAAATTGGAACCCTTATACACTGCTAGTGAAAATGTAAAATGATAAAGCAGCTTTGGAAAACAGTTTTTCAAAATATCAAAAAAGACAAGGCCATTACATGATGACAAAGAGTTCAATTCAACAAGAAGATATAACTATACAAAATATATATTCACCCAACTCAGGAGTACCGAGATTCATAAAGCAAGTTCTTAGAAACCTACAAAGAGACTTAGACTCCCACACAACAGTAGTAGAAGACTTCAATACCCCACAGACAATATTAGACAGCTCATCATGACAAAATTAACAAGGATATTCAGGACCTGAACTCAGCACTGGACCAAATGGACCTGATAGACATCGACAGAACTCTCCACCCAAAAGCAGTAGAATATGAATTCTTCTCTCAGCCACATGGCACATACTCTAAAATTAATCACATAATTGGGCAGAAAACATTTTTCAGCAAATGCAGAAGAATTGAAATCATAACAACTACTCTTTGAGACCACAGTGCAATCAAATTAGAAATCAAGACTAAGAAATTCATTCAAAACCATATAATTACATGGAAATTGAATAACCTGCTCCTGAATAACTTCTGAGTAAATAATGGAATTAAGACAGAAATCAGGAAGTTCTTTGAAACTATGAGAACAAAGCTACAACATACCAGAATCTCTGGGACACAGGTAAGGCAGTGTTACAAGGAAAATTTATAGCACTAAATGCCCACATCAAAAAGCTTAAAAGATCTCAAGTTAAAAACCTAACATCACAACTGAAAGAGGTAGAGAACCAAGAGCAAACAAATTCCAAAACTAGCAGAAGAAAAGAATGAACCAAAATCAGAGCTGAACTGAAGGAGATTGAGAAACAGAAAACCATTCAAAAGATCAATGAATCCAGGAGCTGGTTTTTTTGAAAGAAAATAATAAACTAGACCACTAGCTAGACTAATAAAGAAGAAAAGAGAGAAGGTTCAAATAAACACAATCAGAAACTACAAGGGGGATATTACCACTGACCCCACAGAAATACAAACAACCATTAGAGAATATTATGAAGATTTCTATGCAAATAAACTAGAAAAATCTAGAAGAAATTGATAAATTCCTGGGCACATAGACCCTCCCAAGACTGATTGAATCCCTGGACAGACCAGTAATGAGCTCTGAAATTGGGTCAGTAATAAATAGCCTACCAACCAATAAAAGCCCGGAACCAGATAGATTCATAGCTGAATTCTACCATATTTACAAAGAAGAGCTAGTATCATTCTTTCTAAACCTATTCCAAAAAATTGAGAAGGAAAAACTCTTCCTAACCCATTCTATGAGGCTAGCATCATGCTGATACCAAAACCTGGCTGAAACACAACAAAAAAGAAAACTTCTGACCAACATTCTTGATGAAGATCGATGCAAAAATCCTCAACAAAATACTGGCAGGCTGAATCCAGCAGCACATCATGAAACTTACCCACCATGATCAAGTAGGCTTCATCTCCAGGATGCAAGATTGGTTCAACATACATTAATCAGTAAATGTGATTCATCACATAAACAGAACTGAAGACAAAAACCATATGATTATCTCAATAGATGCAGAAAAGGCTTTCAATAAAATTCAACACCTTTCAGGGTAAAAACTCTCAATTAACTAGGTATTGAAGGAACAGACCTCAAAATAATAAGAGCCATCTATGATAAACCCACAGCCAATATCATATTGAATGGACAAAAGCTGGAAACATTCCTCTTGAAGCCCAGCATAAGATGGGGATGCCCTCTCTCACCATTCCTATTCAACACAGTATTAGAAGTCCTGGCCAAGGAAATCAGGCAAGGGAAAGAAATAAATGGCATCCAAATAGAAACAGAGCAAGTCAGATTATCCCTATTTGCGGATGACATAACTCTAAGTCTAGAACACCCCATGATCTCAACCCAAAAGCTCCTTAAGCTTATAAAGAACTTCAGCAAAGTCCCAGTATACGAAATCATTGTGCAAAAACCTCAAGCATTCCTACACATCAACAACAGTCAAGTTGAGAACCAACTCTGAAATGCAATCCCATTCACAACTGCCACACAAAAGTAAAATACCTAGGAATACAGCTAACTGGAGAGGTGAAAGATCTCTATGATGAGAATTACAAAATACTGCTCAAAGAAATCGGAGATGACATAAACAAATGGAAAAACATTCCAAGCTCATGAATGGGAAGAATCAATATCACCAAAATGGCCATAGTACCCAAAGCAATTTATAGATTCAATACTATTCCTATTAAATTACCATTGACATTCTTCACAGAACTAGAAAAAAACTATAATATTTTTAAATTCATATGGAACTAAAAAAGAGCCTGAGTAGCCAAGGAAATTCTACACAAAAAGAACAAAGCTGGAAGTATCACACTACCTGACTTCAAACTATGCGACAGGCCTACAGTAACCAAATATTATGGTAGTGGTACAAAAACAGGCACATAGACCAAGGGAACAGAATAGAGAACACAGAAATAAGGTTGCATACCTACAACTATCTGATTTTCAACAAAAATAAGCAATGAGGGGAGGATTCGCTATTCAATACATGGTGCTGGGGTAACTAGCTAGCCATATGCAGAAGATTGAAATTTGACCCCTTCCTTACACCATATACAAAAATTAACGTGAGATGGATTAAAGACTTAAATGTAAAACCCAAACTATAAAAACTCTGGAACATAACCTAGGCAATACTATTCTGAACCTAGGAATGGGAAAAGATTTCTTGACAAAGACACCAAAAGCAATGCAACAAAAGCAAAAATTGACAAGTGGGATCTAATTAAACTAAATAGCTTCTGCACAATAGTAATATGAAAAAAAGCTCAACATTACTGATCATTAGAGAAAGGCAAATCAAAACCATGATGAGATACCATCTCACCCCAGTCATAATAGTTACTATTAAAAATCAAAAAATAACAGATGCTGGCAAGGTTGTGGAGAAAAAGGAATGCTTATACACTGTTCGTGGGAGTGTGAGTTACTTCAACCATTGTGGAAGACAGTGTGGCAATTCCTCAAATACCTAGAAACAGAAATATCATTCAACCCAGCAATCCCATTACTGGGTATATACCCAAAGGAATTTAAATCATTCTATAATAAAGACACTTGTGTGTGTACATTCATTGCAGCACTATTCACAATATCAAAGACATGGAAACAACCATCAATGCTCATCAATGGTAGACTGGATAAAAAAATGTGGTACATATACACATGGAATACCGTGCAGCCATAAAAAAGAATGAGATCATGTCCTTTGCAGGGACATGGATGGAGCTGGAGGCCATTATCCTTAGCGAACTAACGCAGGAACAGAAAACCAAATTCCTCATCTTCCCACTTAGAAGTGGGAGCTAAATGGTGAGAACACATGGACACATAGAGGGGAATAATATATATTGGGGCCTATCAAAGGGTAGAGGGTAGGAGGTTGGAGAGGACTGGGAAAAATGGCTAGTGGGTACTAGACTTAATACCAGGGTGATGAAATAATCTGTACAACAAACACCCATGACACCAGTTTACCTACCTATATAACAAACCTGCACATGTGTCTCTGAACTTAAAATAAGAGTTAAATTTTAAAAAACAGTTTTCAAAAGTTTAAACATAGAGTTATCATATGCCCCTGTAATTCCTCTTAGACCTGGGCCTAAGTCAATGAGCTCATTGAATTTCTTTGGCCATTGTAATTGGTTCAGTGACAGGCACATGATTGAAGTCAAGTCAGTCAGAGCCAGCATGTATTTGAGGTACTGGAGTCTTCATCTCTCCTTCTGTATTAAACCTGGAAGAGCTACCTGAGCCATCTTGCACTTAGGAAGGAAAACCTGTCTAAGAAGAGAGTCAATCCAGCAGAGGGTAGAGCCAAGAGATAGAAAGAATGAAACTGCATCCAAATGAAATAATTGAGAACTTAGTACATTAGGTTGGGATTTAAGAGTCTTAATGCAATAAAAAACAGTCTTAAACAATGTAGTTTAAGCCATTAAGTTTACAGAAGTAGTTTCCCTTAATACTTTTAACTTCTGATAGAAATGTCAGCAGGATGTGTTGAAGGCTATTCAAATACTATCTTTTTAATTACAGGAGACTTCCTATTCATGTTAGGTTAGTTGGTATCCTTCATTGCCGTTATTTCATACCTCTGTACCAGTTTTTGACCCAGGAATAAGAAAGACATAATCCTATTCTTGAATCTAGACACTTGGTCTAAAAAAGTGGTTCTCAATCATTTTTCTGTCCTAATACACATAAAAAATTATGTTCCCATGAGTAACTTGTTCCTAAAGACTTATTAAGATCAGGAGTGTTGCAACATATATAGCATAAGTTTTTATGTATACAGGGCCCTAACCAAGTCTCCACTCAAGAATATGAGAATACAAGGGAGTGAAATTGATGTTAATATAAACATAATTTTAAATCTATCTAATTTATTTAGAAAAAATACAATTCACATGAGAGAAAATATTTACAAATCATATCCGATAAGGACCTGGTATCCAGAATACATAAAGAATTCTTACAATTCATCAACAAAAAGACAACCAGATTTTATAATGGACAAAGGAATTGAATAGACATTTATCTAAGAAAGATATACAAACAACCAACAAGCAAGTGAAAAGATGCCCCAAATTATTGGTTGTTAGGAAAAGGCAAATCAAAACCACAAGGAGATACAACTTTATACCCACTTAGATGGTTATAATTAAAAAAAAAAAAACCAGAAAATAACAAGTGTTTGTAAAGATGTAAAGAAATTAAAAGCCTCATCTCTTCCTGGTGAGAATGTAAAATGATTCAGCCACTGTGGGAAATAATTTGGGATTTCTTTAAAAATTTAAACATAGAATTATTATTTGACCCAGCAACTTCACTCCTAGGTACATACCCCAAAAAATTTGAAACAGGCACTCAAGCAATTACTTTTACATGAATAGCAGCACTTTCACAATCACCAAAAGGTAGAAACAACCCAAATGTCCATGGATGGATGAATGAATAAACAAATTGTAATATATACGTGCAATGGAATATTATCAGCTATAAAAAGGAATGAGGTCATGCTACAATGTGGATGAACCTTGGAAACATTTTGCTAAGTGAAAGGAGCAAGACACAAATGGTCACATATTGTATAATTCCATTTATATAATACATTCAGAATGGGTAAATCCATAGAGACAAAGAATGGATTGGTAGTTGTCAGGAGGGATGGGGTGTAACTGCTTAACAGACACAGGGTTATATTGTAGGGTGATGAAAATGTTTTGGAACTAGATAGAGGAGGTGATTGTACAACATTGTGAATGTACTAAATGACACTGAATTGTTCACTTTAAAATGGTTAATTTGATGTTATGTGAATTTCACCTCAAAACATAATAAAGCATTAAAACATAGGCATTTACGATATAAATAACCTACTAATATATATCTAACTGTGTCAAGACACTATAAAGTGCCCTCCCATGAAAATATTACTACTATTTCTCTTTTGTTTAATTCTCAACTAAATGCCCACCACTGTGTTTCACATACTGGTGAATGGATTGTTATGTAAGTGTGTGATTTTTAGATATACAGTTCATTCTGCTTCCTCTTCTGTCAGCTGGCTTATTTTGAAGGAGATATCACTCTCAATTGTCTTAGATGAATTGCCAATCCTATTTCATCCACTCTCAAAGATATCTGTAAGGTCTTTCTCCCATGTCTTTAACATCTCAAGCCCATTTTATTTATCATCGTGACTCTATGCTCCTGTTAGATTCTACAACAAGAGGGTTTTCAACCTTCTGAATAAAAAGAAAGGTTTAACTCTGTGAGATGAATCAACACATTACAAAGCATGTTCACAGATAGCTTCATTCTAGTTTTTATTGTGGGATACTGGTTTTTCATTCTAGGCCTCACTGGGCTCCCAAATGTCCCTTCACAGATTCTACAAATAGAGTGTTTCCAACATGCTGAATCAAAAGAAAGTTTTAACTCAGTGAGATGAGTGCATACATCACAAAGCATTTTCACAGATAGCTTCTTTCTAGTTTTATCACAGGATATTCGTTCACTATAGACCTCAATGGGCTCCCAAATGTCCCTTCACAGGTTCTACAAGAAGAATGTTTTCAACCTACTGAATCAAAAGCAATGTTTAACTCTATGAAGTGAATCCACACATCACAAATTGTTTCCACAGATAGCTTCCTTCTAGTTTTTATCATGGGATATTCCGGTTTTCACTATAGGCTTCAATAGGCTCTTGAATGTCCCTTTATAGATTCTAGGAAAAGACTGTTTCCAACCAGCTGAATCAAAAGAAAGGTTTAACTCTGTGAGTTGAATCCACACACAGCAAAGCATTTTCACAGGTAGCTTCTTTCTAGTTTTTATCTCAGGATATTCGGTTTTTTACTGTAGGACTCAGTAGGCTCCCAGATGTCCCTTCACAGATTCTACAAAAAGAGTGTTTCCAACCTGCTGAATCAAATGAAAGGTTTAACTCTGTTTGATTTATCCACACATTGCAAAGCATTTTTCACAGATAGCTTCTTGCTAGTTTTTATCGCAAAATATTCCATTTTTCACTATAGGCCTCCATGGGCTCCCAAATATCCGTTTGTAGATTCTACAAAAAGATTCCAACCTGTTGAATCAACAGAAAGGTTTAACTATGTGAGATGAATCCACTCATTGCAAACCATTTTCACAGATATCTTCTTTCCAGTTTTTATCACCGGATATTTGGTTTTTCACTATAGGCCTCAACAAGCTCCCAAATGTCCCTTCATGGTTTCTACAAAAAGAGTGTTTCCAACCTGCTGTATCAAAAGAAAGGTTTAAATCTGTGAGATGAATTCATACATTGTGAAACGTTTTCACAGATAGTTTCTCTCTAGTTTTTATCACAGATATTTGATTTTTCACTACAGGTTTCAATGGGTCCCCAAATTTCCCTCCATAGATTCTACAAAAAGAGCGTTTCCAACATGCTGAATCAAAAGATAGGTTTAACTCTGTGAGATAAATCCACCCATCACAAAGAGTTTTCACAGATTGCTTCTTTTTAGTTTTTATCTCAGGATATTCATTTCTTCATTATAGGCCTCAATGGGCTCCCAAATGTACATGCACAGATTCTACAAAAAGAGTGTTTCCAACCAGCTGAATCAAAAGAAAGTTTTAACTCTGTGAGATGAATCCACACATTATACAGCACTTTCACAGATTCCTTCTTTATGGTTTTTATCATGGGATATTAGTTTTTCACTGCAGGCCTCAATGGGCTCCTAAATGTTCCTTCGCAGACTGTATAAAAAGAGTGTTTAAAACCTGCTGAATCAAAACAAAGGTTTAACTGTGTTTGATTTATTCACACATTGCAAAGCGTTTTCACAGCTAGCTTCTTTCAAGTTTTTATCGCGGGATATTCAGTTTTTCACCATAGGCCACAAAAGGCTCCCAAATATTTCTTCGCAGATTCTACAAAAAGAGTGTTTCCAACCTGCTGAATCAAATGAAAGGTTTAACAATTTCATTTCTTCACACATCGCAAAGCGTTTTCACAGATAGCTTCTTTCTAGTTTTTATCGCAGGACATTTGGTTTTTTACTATAGACCTCTATGGGCTCCCATGTGTCCCTTCGCAGATTCTACAAAAAAAGTGTTTCCAACTTGCTGAATCAACAGAAAGATTTAAATCTGTGAGATGAGTCCACTCATCACAAAGTGTTTTCACAGATAGTTTTTTTTCTGGATTTTATTGCTGGATATTTGGTTTTTCAATAGGGCTCAGTAAGCTCCCAAATGTACCTCCACAGTTTCCACAAAAAGAGTGTTTCCAACTTGCTGAATCAAAAGAAAGGTTTAACTCTGTGAGATGAATTCACACATCACAAAGCCTTTTCACAGAGAGCTCCTTTCTAGTTTTTATCACAGATATTTGGTTTTTCACTACGGGCTTCAATGGGCTCCCAAATTTGCCTTCACAGATTCTACAAAAAGAGTGTTTTCAGCCTGCTGAATCAAAAGAAATGTTTAACTCTGTGAGATGAATGCACACATCACAAAGCATTTTCACAGATTGCTTCTCTTTAGTTATTGCAAGATATTTGTTTTTTCACTATAGGCCTCAATGGGCTCCCAAATGGCCCTGTACAGATTCTACAAAAATATTGTTTCCCACCTGCTGAATCAAAAGAAAGTTTTAACTCTGTGAGATGAATCCACACATTGAACAGCGCTTTCACAGATAGCTTCTTTATAGTTTTTATTGCGGGATATTGGTTTTTCACTACAGGCCTCATTGGGCTCCAAAATTTTCCTTCGCAGATTGTACAAAAATAGTTTTACAACCTGCTGAATCAAAAAGAAGTTTTTACTCTGTTTGATTTATTCAGGCATTGCAACGTGTTTTCATAGCTAGCTTCTTTTAAGTTTTTATTGCAGGATATTTGGTTTTTCACTATAGGCCTGCTGAATCAAAAGAATGGTTTAACTCTGTGAGATGAATCTACACATTGCAAAGCATTTTCACAGAGAGCTTTTTTCTAGTTTTTATTGCTGGATATTTTCTTTTTAACTATAAGCCTCAATGGGCTCCCAAATGTCCCTTTATTGATTCTACAAAAAGAGTGTTTCCAACCTGCTGAATTAAAAAAAAAGCTTAACTCTGTGAGATGAATCCACACATCACAAAGCAGTTTCATAGATAGCTTCTTATTAGTTTTTATCTTGGGATGTTGGATCTCCTCTTAAAAATGTTAATAAGCCTCCAGAAATTGGGAGGTAAGAAACCTCTAATATGAGACGTTTGACCTCCCCTTAAAAGCCTTAGTGAGCCTACAGAAAGAGGGGGTTAGACACCTCTAATAGGAGAGTTTGGAGCCCCCCCACCCATATCCTCTAAGGTGGGGAATGTTTCAAATAAGACAGGAAAACTAAGGAGTCTAGATAGTGATGAAATTCCTTATGATAGCCCATTGGGGCCTATGCTGAAGTATTGGAAAGATAATGAGAGAACCAAGTATAAATGAAAACTGCAGATGATAAAATATTGTTTTATTAGGGTTCAAGAACCCATCCTTAAACCCTGACTTTTCTGGCCAAAATTTGGGTCTAATGAGGAGCGATTTGTCAGCTCTTAATTGAGCATGTTAATGATAAGAGCCCTGTCTCCTGGGAAGAAATGGATTACACCTTCTGTTGGTGGCAGAGGCCTGTCCTCCTTAACCCTTTAGAATCCGGAGGGAGAAAACCAGAAACCAACCTCTCTGGAAGGGAAAGTGTCCCCATGTCTAGACAACCTACAACCACTAACACATGGGACCCTGTAGATCATCTTCCTTCATTCAGTGCCCCCAACCCCACTCCTCCAGTTTCCATTCCAGGTCCCTCCCCCGCTTGCATCCCTCTTCCGGCTGTCCCCGATCCCACTCCTCCAGTTAGTGTTTCCATTTCAGGTCACTGCCCTGCTTCCATCCCTCTTCTGGCTATCCCCCATCCCCCCGCCGGTTCCTGTTTCCATTTCAGGTCTTTCCCCTGCTTGCATCCCTCTTCCAGCTGTCCCCAATCCCACCCCTCTGGTTCCCATTTCTGTGTCAGGCCCTTCCCCATCTTGCATTACTCTTCCAATTGTCCCTATCCCACTCCCCCCATTTTCATTCCAGGCCACTCCCCAGCTTGTGTCTTCCGTCCCCCCAGCTGCGGTTTCGGGTTACTCCTCAGCCGTTTCAGGGCACTCCCTTGCCTGTGTTACTTGCCCGTGTTCTATTCCCCCAACTGCTGCAGCGGATCCCTCCCCCGCTTGTGGTGTCTCTACTCATATTGCTTCCCCTCCCTATAATCCCGACTTTGTGGAATTACCATCTTGTGAGCCTGCCCCCCCAACCTATTAAGTATCCCTCATTAAAGGGGCTTCAACATGACATAGAGCAATGTAAAAAGGAAATTCAAAACTTTCCATTTCCCTCCACACCTAGAGAGCCAGATCCGACTTTCTTTCCACTAAAAGAGGTACCATGGGTGTGGGGAGGGGAGGGCTATTGGCTTTGTAAATGCCCCATTGACTAGTTCAGAAGTCCAGAATTTTAAAAAGGAGCTTAAGTCACTACTGGATGACCCTAATGAAGTAGCAGATCAAATTGGTAAATTTCTAGGGCCTCAAATATACACTTGGGCTGAATTGGTGTCCATCTTGGGCATCATCTTTTCTGGGGAAGAACAAAGTATGATTTGGAGGGCTGCTATGGTGGTTTGGGAATGTGAGCACCCTCCTGGTCAAAGTGTTCCTCCTATGGACTATAAATTTCCTGCTCGCGATCCCTAGTGGGACAATAACAATGCAAATCACTGGGAAACATGCCAGACCCAAGGGAGATGATAATAAAAGGAATACAAAAATCAGTACCCCAAACCCAAATCTTTCTAGAGCATTTTATATTCAACAGGAAAAAGATGAGGGACCTGCTAGATTCTTAAATAGATTGAGGGAGCAAATGGGACAATATGCAGGCCTTGATTTGGAAAACCTCCTTGGACAAGGAATATTATTACAACTTCATTGCTAAAAGTTGGCCAGACATTTCAAGAAAATTACAAAAGATACAAAATTGGGAGGACCGTCCCTAAGTGAACTGCTCAGGGAGTCTCAAAAAGTATATGTAAGAAGAGACAAGGGAAAACAAAAACAAAAGGCAAAACTTAGTTATCCACCTTCCAACAGATATCTCCAAATCCATATATCCCTAAGCAGGGCTTTCAAGGGGCCAGAGATTATAAAGGGCCTAAACCCTCTTTGAGAGGACCCAAGCCTCCATCCAGAGGGTTGAGGCCCTCATTTGATAAGCTCCCTAAGGAGTATAGGGGAGCAAGGGGAGAGAATGCTAAGACTGAGAAGGAAGAAGGACAAGATAGATGTTATGGATGTGTTACAGATGTGGAAGAACAGGTCACTTCAAGAGGGAATGTCCTGAACTAAAGAGAGAGAAACTTTCACAGTCATGACTTTTGAAGAACAATAAGGGAGTCAGGGGCTCCACCTTTTTTATTTTGAGTCCTACCAGGAGCCCTTAGTAAATTTGGAAGCGGGACCTAAATGTGAATTTATCACCTTTTTAGTTGATTCAGGGGCTTCACACTCCTCTGTTTGTTTCCCTGCACCTTGTCTTTCCTGCTTTTCAGAAGAACTTTTAGTCTCTGGGGTAAAAGAAAAAGGATTTAAGACAAAAATTTTAGAAAGCAGAGAAGTCAGATATCAAGATCGATTTACTCATATTCAATTTTTATTAATTTCTGATGTGGAAACTAATCTATTAGGAAGAGGGACTTAATGTTAATGCTAGGCATAGGCCTTCAAGTGGGCCCTAAAGGATTCCTCACTTCACTACATTTACTCACTGCTGTGGATTAGAAATGTATTCCTCCTGATGGCTGGTCAAAGGAAGGAAATAGAGGGAAACTCCTACTCCCTCCAACACCTATCAAACTAAAAACTCCTGGGGAAATAGTAAGGAGAAAGCAATACCCCATACCTTTAGAGGGAAGAGTAGGGCTAAAGCCTATAATTGAGGGTCTCATTGAAAATGGGCTTCTTGAATCCTGTATGTCTCCTTACAATACTCCAATCCTGCCTGTCAAGAAACCAGATGGGTTGTATCAATTAATGCAAGACCTTAGAGCTACTAATCAAACAGTCCAGACCACTCACCCTGTTGTTCCTAACCTTACACCATTCTTAGCAAAATTTCGTACAATCATCAGTGGTTTACAGTGATAGATTCATAGGATGCCTTCTGGGCATGCCCCTTGGCTGAGGATAGCTGAGATATACTTGCTTTTGAGTGGGAAGATCCCCACTCAGGATGGAGACAACAATGTTGATGGACTGTCTTGCCTCATGGATTCAAAGACTCTCCCAATCTCTTTGGTCAGATCCTAGAACAAGTACTAGAGAAAGTCACAGTCCCTAAGCAGATATGCCTGCTTTAGTATGTAGGTAATCTTCTTATATCCGGTAAAGATATAAAGGAAGTAGGTGACTTCTCTACACATATTCTCAATCACTTGCAATGTGAGGGATTGCGGGTCTCAAAATAGAAACTTCAGTATGCAGAACCTAAAGTTAAATACTTAGGTCACCTAATCAGTGCAGGTAAATGAAGAATAAGATCTGAAAGAGTGGAGAAAATTGTTTCCCTACCCCTGCCTCAAACTAAAAACTAACTCAAGGCATTTTTAGGACTAATTGAATATTGCCATTCATGGATTGACTCATATACATTAAAAAGTAAATTTCTGGCTGGGTGCAGTGGCTCACACCTGTAATCCCAGTACTTTGGGAGGCCGAGGCAGGCAGATCACAAGATCAGGAGATTGAGACCATCCTGGCTAACACGGTAAAACCCAATCTCTAGTAAAAATACAAAGAATTAGCCAGATGTGGTGGTGGGCACCAGTAGTCCCAGCTACTCAGGAGGCTGAGGCAGGAGAATGGCATGTGTCTGGGAGGGGGAGCTTGCAGTGAGCTGAGATTGCACCATTGCACTTCAGCTTGGGCAACAGAGTGAGAGTCCATCTCAAACAAACAAAAAGGTAAACTCCCATATGAGAAACTTGCCCAGTAGAAGCCTGATTGTCTCTTGTGGACTTCTGAGGATATCCAGCAAATGGAAGAATTAAAAGGAATGCTCATAAATGCCCCTGTTCTAGCTCTACCCTCCCTAGAAAAGCCATTTCACCTTTTTTTTAATGTAAAAAAGAGGGTAGCTCTAGGAATGCTTACCCAAGAGCATGGAGGCTGTCGACAGCCCATGGTCTTCTTGTCAAAGGCCTTAGACCTAGTCACTCGTGGGTTTCCCCAGTGTATCCAATCCATCGCAGCTACAGCAATGTTAGTTGAAGAAAGCAGGACATTAACCTTTGGAGGAAAATTGATAGTAAGTATGCCCCACCAAGTTAGAGATATTTTAAATCAGAAAGCAGGAAGGTGGACCACTGACTCAAGGATTTTAAAATATGAGGCTATCCTACTTGAAAAGGATGATTTAATATTAACCACTGATAATTCACTTAATCCAGCAGGCTTTTATCCAAACTTAAAAAGAGAGCATGCCTGTTTAGATCTTATTGATTACCATACAAAAGTTTGACCAGACTTGGGAGAAACTCCCTTCAAAACAGGGTGGCACTTATTCATAGAGGGGTCCTCCTGGGTAATTGAAAGGAAAAGACATAATGGGTATTCAGTGATTGATGGAGAAACGCTTGAAGAAGTAGAATCAGGAAGACTGCCTAATAACTGGTCTGCCCAGACGTGTGAACTGTTTGAACTCAGCCAAGCTTTAGAACATTTACAAAACCAAGAAGAAACTATCTATACTGACTCTAAGTATGCCTTTGGGGTGGCACACACATTTGGAAAAATTTGTATGGAGAGAGGTCTTATCAATAGTAGAGGCAGAGGATAATCTCACAGATCAGATAGCAAAACAAGTTGCCATTTCTTCCAAAATGCCTGTTTTTCATTTAACTCCATGCCTTCCTTCTCCTACTGCAACCCCCATTTTCTCTTCCACTGAAAAAGAGAAGTTAATAAGAATAGGAGCTAAAGAGAATGCAGAAGGGAAATGGATATTACCAGATCAAAGGGAGATGTCAAAACCTCTCATGAGGGAGGTCTTGTCTCAATTACATCAGGGGACCCACTGGGGACCCCAAGAAATATGCGATGTAGTTCTCTGGGTTTATGGGTGTATAGGAATTTACACCC
Source organism: Pongo abelii (assembly GCF_028885655.2). Taxonomy (NCBI): domain Eukaryota; kingdom Metazoa; phylum Chordata; class Mammalia; order Primates; family Hominidae; genus Pongo; species Pongo abelii. The sequence continues at coordinate 67,247,635 of NC_071988.2, forward strand.
TGGCTAAACAAGTTATAGACAGTTGCTTAATATGTAAAAGGACTAATAAGCAGATTCTCAGGAAATCACCCCTTGGAAGAAGGAATCCAGGGCTAAGACTGTTTCAAAGTGTCCAGATTGATTATACTGAAATGCCCCCAATTGGTCGATGAAAATACTTATTAGTAATAATAGACTACTTTACCCACTGGATGGAGGCTATCCCATTCTCAAGTGCAACCGCCAGTAATATAGTTAAAGCATTAATTGAAAACATCGTACCCAGATTTGGACTAGTAGAAAATATTGATTCAGATAATGAAACCCATTTCAATGCACATGTCATTAAGAAGTTAGCCCAGGCATCCATCCTCCTCAGGAAGAGTAGAACAGATGAATCAGACTCTAAAATCCTCTTAACTAAGTTAGTTTTAGAAACTTGATTGCCATGGATTAAATGTCTTCCTATTGCTTTATTAAGAATCTGGACTGCCCCTCGGAGAGATATTGGCCTTTCCCCTTATTAAGTGCTTTCTGGATTGCCCTATGAACACTCCACTGCTGACATTCCTATATTTGAAACAAAAGATCATTTCCTCAAAAATTGTATACTTGGTCTATCCTCTGCTTTCTCTTCCCTTAAGACTAAAGGTCTCCTAGCCCAGGTGCCACCCCGGTAGTTTCCAGCACATCAGCATCAGCCTGGAGACCATGTCGTCATCAAAGGGTGGAAGGAAGAGAAACTTGAACCAGCCTGGGAAGGTCCCTACCTGGCGACTCTAACTACCAAGACTGCAGTCCAGACAGCGGAAAGAGGATGTACTCATCACACCTGAGTCAAAAAGGTGCCACGACCTCCAGAATCATGGACTGTCACTCCAGGGCTTACCCCCACCAAACTAACTCTAAAAGGAGCTTCATAATCACTTGCTCGTTTTTTTTTCCCTTTTCAACAGAAGGTCATCTTGTCATCAATGTAACTCAGGCTAGCCATCTTTTAACGCTTCAGTTCGATGCCTGTTCAGTCATCCCATGTGGAGATGGGCAAGCTCAAAAGCTCAAAGGAAGCTATCCCATGTTGATAACTATCTGTGTCCATACTGCAAAGAGTCAATCAAGTAGAAGTATGGAGCTTTAAAAGGTCCCTGTAGTGACTGGGCAGATGTTTGATGGACCACTAAGTACAAAGGGTGGACAGCCAAGCCTCCTGTTTCAAACAGGTTATGGGGACAAAAACAAACTCCAGCTAGTCCATGGTCCCACCCCACCAAATTGTAAGCCATTACACTGTAACCCCTTGTTGCTGATTATAAATAATCCCCAGACAATGGACCAAGAACCCTCTATATTCAAGCGGTATGGGTTAGGAGCAGACATTGAAGGACAGGACCCTATAGGAATTTTCTCCCTAAGGTTAGTTAAACCACTGGTTAATAATAATAAGGGAATTCAGACCTGGAGTCCAGGAGACACATGAAACCGAATGTTCTCACTAAGTATAGTGAGTCCAACGTCTTCCTCCCATCTCCAAAATGACCCAACCAAGGCAACAGTTGTGGAGGTAGAAAACTTAAGGCAAACTATAGCTCTAGAGACAGGATATCAAGATGCAAATGCTTGGCTGGAATATATTAAATATCCTGTCTGCACTTTAAACAAAAGTGAATATTGCACTTGTGCACAAGGTAGATGAGAGGCCCAGATTGTCCCCTTTCCACTTGGATGGTCTTCCAGCTGACCAGGCATGAGCTGTATGGTAGCTCTCTTCCAAAACCCTCAGCCTGGGGCAACAAATCACGCCAAGCTCTTTCTCTGCTCTTCCTTGAGGTTTCACACCCTGTGGGTCACCCCCAAAGGCCATTCAGTGTCCATCTCCCAATGCCAATTTTACTTCGTGTCTGTCACGACACAGAGAAAACTTGGCATTCCTAGGAACCTTAATGGGATGTAGTGAGCTTAAGCTCTTCCAAGAGCTTACCTATCAGTCAGCCCTTAGCCATCCTCGAGCGAATATGTGGTGGTATTGTAGTGGACCAATACTTGTCACTCTGCCAAGTAACTGGAGCAAAATTTGTGCTATAATTCAATTGGCCATTTCTTTCACTCTGACATTTCATCAACTGGAAAAGATAGGAACCAAACATCGTCAAACAAAAGAAGCCCCCCATGGGTCCTTTGATTCTCATGTTTATATAGATGCCATTGGGGTCCCAAGAGGAGTGCCAAATGAATTTAGAGCCCCAAATCAAATAACAGCCAGATTTGAATCTATGTTCTTCTGGTGGTTAACTGTAAATAAAAATGTGAATTGGATAAATTACATTCACTACAGTCAGCAATGATTTATTAATTATACTGGAGATGCTATTAAAGGGATAGCTAAACAATTAGGACCCACCAGTCAAATGGCCTGGGAAAATAGGATAGCATTAGACATGATACTAGCAAAGAAGAGTGGAGTTTGTGTGACGATTGGGACCCAATGCTGTACTTATATCCCTAATAATACTGCTCCTGGTGGGACCATAACTAAAGCATTGCAAGGTCTTACTGACTTATCAAATGAGCTAGCCAAAAATTCTGGACTAAACAATCCCTTCCCAAATTTAATGGGAAGTTGATTCAGTAGATGGAAGAGACTTGTGTCCTCAATCCTCATCTTTCTGGCCATCGGAATAGGGTTGCTTATTCTTGTAGGATGCTGTATTATACCTTGTGTTTGAGGATTAATACAAAGATTTATTAAAAAAGCTATCATGAAAACCTCTTACGATCCTCCTCCCCTCATTCAAATGACCTTTTCCTTCTAGAAAATCAAGTAGAACAATGGAACCAAATTATGCTAAAAAGATTTGAAGAGAAAGAGTTATATAAAAATAAAGAAAGGGAAAGTTGTGGGATATGATGAGGTTTCTCTTCAAATGCCTGATCAATCCTTTATTCTTTAATGTTCAGGTGTGATCCATGGCGACTGGCCAAGGGAAATCTGCACAAAAATAAAATTGCTTTGCTAAGAATATTTTGTTTGAGTTTTCAATCTCCTTAGGATTTCGAGTGTTATTTCCAACAAAATAAATTGACACATAGTGAAGAGTTTTCACAGGTAGCTACTTTCTAGTTTTCATTGTGGAATATTCTGGCTCTCAAACGTCCCTTTGCAGATTCTACAAAGAGTGTTTCAAACTATTTGAATAAAAAAAAAGGTTTACCTCTGTGAGATGAATCCACACGTTAGAAAGTGTATTCACAGATAGCTTCTTTCTAGTTTTTGTCACGGGATATTCAGTTTTTCACTATAGGCCTCAAAAGGCTCCCAAATCTCCCTTCTCAGATTCTAAAAAATGAGTGTTTCCAACCTGATGAATCACAAGAAAGGTTTAGCTCTTTGAGATGCATCTAAACCTCAGTGTTTCTACAGATAGCTTTTATCTACGTTTTACCAGAAGATATTTGGTTTTTCACTATAGGCATCAAAGAGTTCCCAAAAGTCCCTTCGCAGATTCTACAAAAAAGTGTGTCCAACCTGCTGAAACAAAAGAAAGGTTTAACTCTGTGAGATGAATCCACACATCGCAAAGCATTCTCACAGATACAGTTTTTATCATGGGATATAGCTTTTTCACTATAGCCCTCAAAGGGCTCTGAAATGTCCCTGCACAGATTCTGGAAAAAGAATGTTTCCAACATGCTGAATCAAAAGGAAGGTTTAACTCTAAGAGATGAATCCACACATCACAAAGGGTTTTCACAGATAAATTATTTCTAGTTTTTATCACAGGATATTGGTTTTTCACTCTAGGCCACAATGGGCTCTGAAATTTCCTTGCGCACATTCTACAAAAAGGGTGTTTCCAACCTGTGGAATCAAAAGAAAGATTTTCCTCTGTGAGATGAATCCACACATTGCAAAGCATTTTCATAGATAGCTTCTTTCTAGGTGTTTTTTTTTTTTTTGGCAAATATCTGTTTTTTCATTGTAGACCTTGGTGGCCTCCCAGATATCACTCTGAGATCCTACATAAATAGTGTTTCCAACATGCTGAATCAAAATAAAGGTTTAACTCTTTGAGATGAATCCACACATCACAACAAATTTTCACAGATAGATTCTTTCTAGTTTTTATCATGTAACATTAGCTTTTTTAATATAAGTCACAGTGGGCTGTGAAATGTCCTTTGTAAATGCTAAAAAAAAAAAGAGTGTAAAGAAAGGTTAAAATCTGTGGGAGGAATCCACATACAACAAAGCATTTTCACAGAGAGTTTCTTTCTAGTTTTTATCACGGGATATTCAATTTCTCACTATACGTTTCAATGGACTCCAAAATGTTTCTTGTAGATTCTGCAAAAAGAGTGTTTCCAACCTGCTGAATCACAAACAGGTTTAACTATGTGTGATGAATCCACACATCACAAAGCGTTTTCACATATAGCTTCTGTCTAGTTTTTATCACATTATATTCAGATTTTCACTAAAGACCTCAATGGACTCCCAAATGTGCATCATAGATTCACCAAAAAGAGTGTCTCCAACCTGCTGAATCAAAAGAATGATTTAAATCTGTGAGAAGAATCCACACATCACAAAACATTTTCACAGATAGCTTCTTTCTTGTTTTTATCATGGGATATTCAGTTTTCCCCAATGTCCCCTCATGAATGCTACAAAAAGAGTGTTTCTAATCTGCTGAATCAAAAGAAAGGTTTAATTTTGTGAGGGGAATCCACACATTGCAAAGCAATTTCAAAGACAGCTTCCTTCACATTTTTAACATGGGAAAAATGGTTTTTCCCTATATGACTCAATGGGCTAGATGAATCCACAAATCACAAAGCATTTTTGCTGTGTCACATTCACACATCAGAAAGCAGTTTCACAGATAGATTCTCTCTAGTTTTTATCTGGAGATACTCGGTTTTTCACCATAGACCTCAATCGGCTCTCAAATGTACCTATGCAGATTCTGCAAAAAGAGTGTTTCTGACCTGCTGAATCAAAAGAAAGGTTTAACTCTGTGAGAAAAGTCCATACATCACAAAGCGTTTTCACAGATAGCTTCTTTCTAGTTTTTAACGTGGGATATTGGGTTTTTCATTATAGGCTTCAAAGGGCACCTAAATGTTTCTTCTAGATTCTGCAAAAAGAGTGTTTTCAACCTGCTGAAGCAAAAAGTAATTTAACTCTGTGTGATGAATCCACACATTGCAAAACGTTTTCACTGATATCTTCTTTCTAGTTTCATTACGGGATATTCAGTTTTTAACTATAGGCCTCAATGTGATCCCAAATGTCCCTTCACAGATTGTACAAAAAGAGTGTTTCTGAACTGCAGAAACAAAAGTAATGTTTAACTCTGTGAGAAGAATCCACATATCACAAAGCAATTTCAGAGAAAGCTTCCTTCTAGTTTTTATCACAAGATATTTGTTTTTTTACTATAGGCCTCAATGGGCTCCCAAATGTCCTCCAAAATGTCCTTCATAGATTCTCCAAAGAGAGTGTTCCAACCTGCTGAATCAAAAGAATGGTTTAACTCTGTGATATGAATACACACATCACAAATAATTTTTACAGATAGCTTCATTCTAGTTTTTATTGTGGGATATTCAGTTTTTCTCTATAGGCTTCAATGGGCTCTCGAATATCCATTTGTAGATTCTACAAAAAGAGTGTTTCTAACCTGATGAATCAAAAGAAAAGTTTAGCTCTCTGATTTGAAACCACACATTGCAAATGGCTTTCATAGAAAGTTCTTTCAAGATTTTATCATGGGATATTTTGTTTTTCAGTATAAGCCTCAATGGGTTTCTAAATGTCCTTTGTATATTTTCCAAAGAAAGTATTTTCAACCTCCTGAGACAAAAGAATGGTTTAACTCTGTGAGATGAAGCCACACATCACAAAACATTTTCACAGATAACTTCTTTCTCATTTTTATCGTGGGATATTGTGTTTTTTGCTATAAGCTTCAAAGGGCTCCTAAATGTTTCTTGCAGATTCTGCAAAAAAAGTGTTTCCAACCTGCTGAATCAGAAAAAGGTTTAACTCTGTGTGATGAATCCACACATTGCAAAGCGTTTTCACAGATATCTTCTGAATAGCATGAGATATTCAGTTTTTAACTATAGGCCTCAATGTGGTCCCAAATGTCCCTTTGCAGATTCTACAAAAAGAGTGTTTCCAAACTGCTGAAACAAAAGAAAGATTTAATTCTGTGAGATGAATCCACACACGACAAAGGGTTTTCAAAGATAGCTTCTTTCTAGTTTTTATCATGGGATACTTTGTTTTTACTATAGGTCTCAGTGTGCTCCCAAATGTCACTTTGCAGGTTCTACAAGAAAACTGTATCCAACCTGCTGAATCAAAAAAAAGTGTAGCTCTTTCAGATGAATTCACACATCAGAAAGTATTTTCACACATTGATTCTTTCTAGTTTTCATTGCAGGATATTCAGTTTTTCACTATAGGCTTCAATGGGCTTCCAAATATCCTTTGTAGATTCTCCAAAGAAAGTGTTTTTAACCTCCTGAACAAAAGAACAGTTTAAATCTGTGGGATGAATACACACATGGCAAAGCCTTTTCACAGATAGCTTCTTTCTAGTTTCTATCATGGGATATTCAGTTTTTCCCTATGGGCTTCAATGGGATCCTGAATGTCCCCTTGTAGAGTCTAGAAAAAGAGTGTTTCTATCCTGCTGAATTAAAAGAAAGGCTTGGCTCTGTGAGGTGAATCCACATATTGCAAAACATTTTCACAGATAGCTTCTTTCTAGTTTTTATCACAGCATATTTGCTTTTTCACTATAGGCCTCAAAGGGTTCCCAAATATCCCTTCACCAATTCTACAAAAAGAGTGTTTTCAACGTGCCAAATCAAAAGAATGGTTTAACTCTGTGAGATGAATCCACACATGACAAAGAGTTTTCACAGATAGCTTCTTAGTCTTTCTTGTGGTATAATCAGTTTTTCACTATAGGCCTCAATGTCCTCCCAAATGTCCCTTCACAGTTTCTACAAAAAGACTGCTTACTGAATCAAAAGAAATGTTTAAGTTTCAGATGAATCCACATATCAGAAAGCATTTTCTCAGGTAGCTTCTTTCTAGTTTTTATTGCGGGATATTTAGTTTTTCACTATAGGCCTGAATGGGCTACTAAATGTCCCTTCACAGATTCTACAAAAAGAGTGTTTCCAAACTGCTGAGTGAAAAGAAAAGTTTAACTCTGTAAGATAAATTTAGACATTGCAAAGTGTTTTCTCAGATAGCTTCTTTCTAGTTTTAATCACGGGTTATCAAGTTTTCACTATAGGCCTCAATAGGGTCCCCAATATCCTTCATAGATGCTACAAAGAGAGTGTTTCCAACCTGCTGAATCAAAATAAATATTTAACTCTGTGACATGAATCCACATGTTGCTATGCATTTTCACAGATAGCTGCTTTCTATTTTCTATCGTGGGATATTTGGTTTTTTACTATTGTCCTCAATGTGCTCCCAAATGTCCCTTGACAGACTCTACAACAAGGCTGTTTCCAACCTGCTTCACATAAAGAAAGGTTTAACTCTGATTTATCCACACATCACAAAGCATTTTCAGAGATAATTTCTTTCTAGTTTTCATTGCAGAATATTCAGTTTTTCACTATAGGCCAAAATGGGCTCCTAAATTTCCCTTCACAGATTCTACAAACAGAGTGTTTTCAGCATGCTGAATCAATAGAAAAGTTTAACTCTGTGAGATGAATCCCCATATTCCAAAGCATTTTCACAGATATCTTCTTTCTCGTTTTTATCATGGGCTATTTGGTTGTTCACTATAGGCCTCAATGGCCTCCAAAATGTCCCTTTGCAGTTTCCACAAAAAGAGTGTTTTCAACCTGCTGTATCAAAGAAAAGGTTTAATTCTATGTGGTGAATCCACACACGACAAAGGATTTTCAAAGATAGTTTCTTCTTAGTGTTTATCACGAGATATTTGGTTTTTCACTGTAGGCCACAATGTGCTCCCAAATATAACTTTTCAGTTTCTACAAGAAAACTGTTTCCAACCTGCTGAATCAAAAAAAAGTTTATCTCTTTGAGATGAATCCACACACCAGAAAGTGTTTTCACACATTGATTCCTTCTAGTTTTCATTGCAGGATATTCAGTTTTTCACTATAGGCCTCAAGGGGCTCCCAAAAGTCCCTTTGCAGATTATTAAAAAAAAGAGTGTTTCCAACCTGCTGAATCAAAAGATGGGCTTCACACTGTGAGATTAATCCACACATTGCAAAACTTCCACAGATATCTTCTTTTTAGTTTTTATCGCGAGACATTTCATTTTTCTCTATAGGTCTCAATGGTCTCCAAAATCTCCCTTCATAGATTCTACAAAAAGAGTGTTTCCAAACTGCTAAATCAAAAGAAAGGTTTAACTCTGTGAGATATATCCACACATCATAAAGTGATTTCACAGACAGCTTCTTTCTAGTTTTTATCTCAGTATATTCTGTTTTTCTCTATAGGCCTTAATGAGCTCCCAAATGTCCTTTGTAGATTCACCAAAAGGGGTGTTTCTAACCTGCTGAATCAAAAGAACAGTTTAATTCTCTGAGATGAATCCAAACTTCACAAAACATTTTCACAGATAACTTCTTTCTAGTTTTTATCCTGGGATAATCCATTTTTCTCTATTGTCTTCAATAGGATCCGAAATGTCCCTTTGTGGATTCTACAAAAAGAGTTTTCTAACCTCCTGAATCAAAAGAAAGGTTTAACTCTGTGAGGTGAACTTACACAGCACAAAGCATTTTCACAGCTTCTGTCTAGTTTTCATCTAGGTATATTCAGTTTTTCACAGTAGACCTCAATGGGCTTCTAAATGTCCCTTCGCAGATTTTACAAAACAAGTGTTTTCAACCTGCTGAGTCAAAACAAAGGTTTAACTCTGTAAGATGAATCCACACATTGCAAAGTGATTTCACAGATAGCTTCCTTCTAGTTTTTATGGTGGAATAGTCAGTTTTTCACTACAGGTCTCAATGATCTCCCAAACGTTTTTTCACAGATTCTACAAAAAGAGTGTTTTCAGCCTACTAAATCATAAGAATGGTTTAACTCTGTGAGATGAACCCACACATCACAAAGCATTTCCACAGACAGCTTCTTTCTAGTTTTTATTACAGGATATTTGGTTTTTTACTATAGACCTCAATGGGCTCCGAAATGTCCTTTTGCAGATTCTAAAAAAAAAAAAAAAAAAAAAAAAAGTGTTTCCAACCTGCTGAATCAAAGAAATATTTAAATTTGTGAGATGAATCCACACATGGTAATGCGTTTTCACAGATAGTTTATTTCTAGTTTTTATCTAGGGATATTTGGTTTTTCACTATAGGTGTTCATGGGCTCCCAAATGTCTCTTCGCAGATTCTACAAAGAGAGGCTTTTGAAACTGCTGAATTAAAAGAAAGGTTTAAATCTGTGAGTTGAATCCACATATTGCAAAGCATTTTCACACATAGCTTTTTCTAGTTTTTATTGCAGGATATTCAATTTTTCACAATAGGCATCAAGGGGCTCCCAGATGTCCCTTTGCAGATTGTACAAAAACAGTGTTTGCAACCTATTGAATAAAAATAAAGGTTTAACTCTGTGAGATGAATCCACACATCACAAACCATTTTCACAGATAACTTCTTTTTAGTTTTTATCATGAGATATTCGATTTTTCACTATTAGCTTCAAGGGGCTACAAAATGTCCCTTGGCAGATCCTACAGAAATAGTGTTTCCAACCTACTGAATCAATAGAAAGATTTACCACTGGGAGATGAATCTATACATTGCAGAACTTTTTAACACATAGCTTCTTTCTATTTTTTATGGCAGTGTATTAGTTTCTCACGATTGGCCTCAATGAAATCCCAAATGTCCCTTCGCTGATTCTACAAAAAAAAGTTTTCAAACTGCTGAATCAAAAGAAAGGTTTAACTTTGCGAGATGAATCCACACATTACAGAGTATTTTCCCAGATTGCTTCTTTCTAGTTGTTATTGTGGGATATTTGGTTTTTCATTACATGCTTCAATGGGCTTCAAAATGTCTCTTTGAACATTCAACAAAAAGAGTGGTTCCAATCTCCTGAATCAAAAGAAAGAGTTACTTCTGTGAGATGAATCTACACATCACAAAGCATTTTCACAGGTAGCTTCTTTCTAGTTTTCATCACAGCATATTCAGTTTTTCAGGATAGGCCTTAATAGTTTCCAAATGTCCTTTGTAGATTTTACAAAAAGAGTGTTTCCAACTTGCTGAAACAAAAGAAAGGTTTAACTCTGTGAGATGAATTCACACTTTGAAAACTGTTTTCACAGAGTGATTCTTTCTAGTTTTTATCACAGGACATTCATTTTTCACTGTAGGCTGCAATGGGCTCCCAAATATTCCTGCACAGATCCTACAATACAAGTGTTTCCAACCTGCCAAATCAAAATAAAGGTTTAACTCTGTAAGATAAATCCACAAATGGCAAAATATTTCCACTGTAGATTCATTTTAGTTTTTTTCATGGAATTTTTTTTTCACTATAGCCCTCAAAGGGCTCCCAAGTGTCTATTCACAAATTCTACAAAAAGAGAGTTTCCAATCTGCTGAATATTCAGTTTTTAACTATGTCCCAAATGTCCCTTTGCATATTCTACAAATAGAGTGTTCAAAACTTGCTGAGTCAAAAGAAGTTTTAACTCAGTGAGATGAATCCACACATTGCAAACATTACCTAGATAACTTCTTTCTAGTTTTTATCTCGGGATATTCCGTTTTTCATTATAGGCCCTAATGAACTCCTAAATGTCCCTTCGTGGATTCTATACAAAGACTTTTTTCAATATGCTGAATGAACAGAAAAGTTTAACTCTTTAAAATGAATACACACATCATAAAGCATTTTCACAGATAGCTTCTTTCTAGTTTTTATTACAGGATATTTGGTTTTACACTGTAGACCTCAAGGGGCTCCCAAATGTTTCTTTGCATATTCTACAAAAAGAGTGTTTCAAAGCAACTGAATAAAAAGAACGGAGGTGGATCCACAGATCACAAAGCATTTTCACACACAGCTTCTTTCTACTTTGTATTGTTGAACATTTGGTTTTACACTATAGGCCTCAATGAGCTCCCAGAAGTCCCTTCACAGATTCTACAAAAACAGTGTTTCCAACCTGCTGAATCACAGGAAAGGTTTACTTCTTTGACTTAGATCTGCACATAGCAAAGCATTTTTACAGATTACTTCTTCTTAGTTTTTTTCTGGGAATATTTGATTTTTCACTATAAGGCTCAGTGGGCTCCCATATGTCCCTTCACAGATTCTACAAATCAGTGCTTCAAAACTGCTGAGTTAAAATAAAGGTTTAACTCTGTGAGATGAATCCACCCATCACACAACATTTTCACATATAGCTTCCTTCTAGTTTTTATCACAGGATATTCTGTTTTTCATTATAGGCCTCTATGGGCTCCCAAATGTCCCTTCACAGATTCTATGAAAAGAACGTTTCCAACCTACAGAATTAAAAGAAATGTTTACTTATGTGAGATGAATCCACACATCACAAAACATTTTCACAGATTGCTTCTTTCTAGTTTTTATTGCATGTTCTTCATTTTTTCACTATAGGATACAATGGGCTCCAAAATGTCTCTTCACAGACTCTACAAAAAGAGTGCTTTCAACCTGCTGATCCAAAAGAATGGTTTAACACTGTGAGATGAATGCACACATCACAAAGCGTTTCCACAGATAGCTTCTGTTTAGCATTTTGGGGAAAATATTCTGTTTTTCATCAGAGGCCTCAGTGGGCTCCCAAATCCCAAAGAATCCCTTTGAAGATTCTAACAAAAGAGTGTTTCCAACATGCTGAATAATAAGAAAGGTTTAACTTTGTGAGATGAATCCACACATCACAGAGTGTTTTCGCAGATAGCTTCATTGTAGGTTTTATTATGAAATATTCTGTTTTTCACTATAGGCCTCAATAGGCTCCAAAATATCCTTCACAGATTTACAAAGAGAGTGTTTCCAACCTCCATAATAAAAGGAATGGTTTTACACTATGAGATGAATCCAAAGATTGCAATGCATTTTCACAGTTAGCTTCTTTAAATTTTTATCACGAGATATTTGGATTTTTACTATAGCACCCAGTAGGCTCCTAAATGTCTCTATGAAGATTCTACAAAAAGAGTGTTTCCAACCTGCTGAATCAAAAGATGGGTTTAACCCTGTGAGATGAGTCCACACATCATAACGCATTTTCACAGATAGCTTCTTTCTAGTTTTCATCACAAAATATTCCGTTTTTCACTATAGGTCTTGGTGGGCTCTGAAATGTCCTTCATAGATTTTATAAAAAGAGTGTTTCCAACCTGCTTAATCAAAACAAACATTTACATGTGTGATATGAAGCCACGCATCATAAAACATTTTCACAGATAGCTTATTTCTAGTTTTTATCACATATTGTTTAGTTTTTCACTATAGGCGTTAAAGGGCTCCAAAATGTCTCTTCACAGATTCTACAAAAAGAGTGCTTTAAACCTGCTGATTCAAAAAAGAGGTTTAACACTGTGAGATGAATCGACACATCACAAAGCATTTCTACAGATAGCTTCTTTTTAGTATTTTACAAGGAATATTCAATTTTTCACCAGAGACTTCAATGGGCTCCCAAATGTCAGTTCACGGATTAACAAAAGAGTGTTTCCAACCTGCTGAATCAAAAGAAAGGTTTAACTCTGTGAGATGAATGCACACATTGCAAAGCAGTTTCACAGATAGTTTCTTTCCAGTTTTTATCTGGAGATAATTTTTCACTGTGGGCCTCAATGGACTCCCACATGTTCCTTTGCAGATTCTACAAGAAGAGAAATTCCAACCTGCTGAGTCAAAATAAAGTTTTAATTCTGTGAGATGAATGCACACATTGCAAAGCAGTTTCACAGATATCTTCTTTCTAGTTTTTATGGTGGGATACTCGGTTTTTCAGTATAGGACTCAATGGGCTCCCAACTGTTCCTTCACAGATCCTACAAAAAGAGTTTCCAACCTGCTGAATCAAAAGAAAGTTTTACCTCTGTGAGATGAATGCACACATCACAAATCAGTTTCACCGATGCTTCTTTCTAGTTTTTATTGCAAAATAATCGGGTTTTCACCATAGGCCTCAATGGGCTCTCAAATGTCCTTCATAGATGTTACAAAAACAGTGTTTCCAACCTGCTGAATCAAAAGAAAGGTTCTACTCTGTGAGATGAATCCACATATCACAAAGTGTTTTCACAGATAGCTTCATTGTATTTTTTATCATGGGCTATTTGGTTTTTCAATATAGGCTTCAATGGGCTCCCAAATGTTTCTTGTAGATTCTGAAAAAAGAGTGTTTCCAACCTGCTAAACCAAGAAAACATTCAACTCTGAGTGATGAATCTACAAGCACAGAGCTTTTTCACAAATATCTTCTTTCTAGTTTTTATCACCAGATATTTGGATTTTCACTATAAGCCTCAATGTGTTCTCAAATGTCCCTTCATAGATCCTATGAAAAGAGTGTTTACAACCTGCTGAATCAAAGGAGTGTTTTAACTCTGTGACATGAATCCATACGTTGCAAAGCATTTTCACAGATAGCTTCTTTGAAGTTTTTATCATGGGATATTCAGTTTTTAACTATAGGCCTCAATGGGCTCCCAAATGTCCCTGCGCATATTCTACAAAAACAGTGTTTCCAACAGGCTGAATCAAAAGATTTAACTCTGTGAGATGAATACACAGATAACTTTGTGAGATGAATCACAAAGCAATTTCACAGACAGCTTCTTTCTAGTTTTTATCGGGGGACATTTAGTTTTTCACTATAGGCCTCAATGGGCTCCCAAATGTCCTTCATAGGTTCTCCAAAGAAAGTTTCCAACATCCTGAACCAAAAGAATAGCTTAACTCAGTGAGATGAATCCACATATCACTAAGCATTTTCACAGATGGCTTCTTTCTAGTTTTTATTGCAGGATATTCAGTTTTTCTCTATAGGCTGCAATGGTCTCCCAAAAGTCCCTTCATAGATTCTACAAAAAGAGTGTTTCTAAGCTGCTGAATCAAAAGAAAAGTTTAACACTGTGAGATGAATCCATACATCACAAAGTGATTTCAAATAAAGCTTCTTTCACGTTTTTATCACAAAATAAATGGTTTTTCACTATAGGCCACAATGGGTACCCAATGTCCTTCATAGATTCTTGGATGAGAGTGTTTCAAACCTGCCGAATTAAAAGAATGGTTTAACTCTGTGAGACGAATCCACACATTGCAAAGCATTTTCTCAGATAGCTTCTTTCTAGTTTATTTTTGCGGGATAGTCAGTTTTTCTCTACAGGCTTCAGTGGTCTCTCGAATGTCCCTTCGTAGATTCTAAAAAAAGAGTGTAACCAGATGAGTCAAAAGATAGTTTTAACTCTGTGAGGTGAATCCACACATCACATAGCATTTTCACAGACAGCTTCTTTAAGTTTTTATTGTGGCATATTCTGTTTTTCACTATTGGCCTCTATGTGCTCCTAAATATCTGTGTGCTGGCTCTACGAAAATAGTGTATTCAACCTGCTGAGTGAAAAGAAACCTTTATATCTGTGAGATGAATCCACACATTGCAATGCATTTTCACAGATATCATCTTTCTAATTTTTATCATGGGATATTTGGTTTTTAACTATAGGCCTCAAGGGGCCCCCAAATGTTTCTTTTCAGATTCTACAAAAAGAGTGTTTCCAAACTGCTGAAACAAAAGAAAGGTTTACTCTGTGAGATGAATGCACAGTTTGCAAAGCATTTTCACAGGTACATTCTTTGTATTTTTAATCATATGTTATTTTTCACTATAGGCCTCAATGGACTCCCAAATGCCTCTTCACAGATTCTACAAAAAGAGAGTTTCCAACCTGCTGAATCAAAATAATGATTTACCTCTGTGAGATGAAGCTACACACCACAAACCATTTTCACAGACAGCTTATTTCTAGTTTTTATCTCAGGATATTTGGTTTTTAACTATAGGCCTCAATGGGCTCCCAAATGTTTCTTTGCAGATTCTACAAAAAGTGTTTCCAACCTGCTGAATCAAAATAAAAATTTAACTCTGTCAGATGAATCCACACATCACAAATCATTTTCACAGACAGATTCTTTCTACTTTTTGTCATGGGATATTCAGTTTTTCACTATAGGCCTCAATGGGCTCAAAAATGTCCTTCATAGATTCTCCAAAGAAAGTGTTTCCAACCTGCTGAATCAAAAGAAAGGCTTAATTCTGTGAGATAAATACACACATTGCAAAGTGTTTTCATAGATAGCTTCTTTCTATGTTTTATCGCTGGATTTCGAGTTTTCACTCTAAACATCAATAGTCTCCCAAATGTCCCTTTGCATATTCAAGAAAAAGAGTGTTTTCAGCCAGCTGAATCAATGGAAATGTTTTACTCTGTGAGTTGAATCCAAACATTGCAAAGCATTTTCACACATCTAGTTTTTATCACAGGATAGCTGGTTTTTCTCTTTAGGCCTCAATAGTCTCCAAAAGGTCCCATCACAGGTTCTACAAAAAGAGTGTTTCAAACATGTTAAATCAGAAAAAAAGTCTCAGTTTCAGAGATGAATCCACACATCATAAGGTGTTTTTACAGATACCTTCTTTCTAGTCTCTATCATGGTATATTCAGTTTTTCACTGTAGGCCTCAATGGGCTCCTAAATGTCCATTCACAGATTCTAAAAAAGAGTGTTTCAAACCTGCTGAATCCAAAAAAAGGGTTTAACTGTCTGAGAAGAATCTACACAATGCAAAGCGTTTTCACAGATAGCTTCTTTCTATTATTTATTGTGGGATATTAGGTTTTTCACTCTAGACCTAAATGGGATCCCAAAAGTTTCTTCGCAGATTCTATAAAAAGTGTGATTTCAACTGGCTAAATCAAATGAAAGGTTTAACTCTTTGATTTGTCCATACTTATCAAAGCGTTTTTACAGATAGCTTCTTTCTAGTTTTTATCACAGGATATTTTGGTTTTGGCTATAGGCCTCTATGGGCTCCAAAATGTCCATTCACATATTTGACAAAAAGAGTGTTTCCAACCTGTTGAATCAACAGAAAATTTAACTCTGTGAGATAAATCCACTCATCACAAAGAGTTTTCACAGATAGCTTCTTTCTAGTTTTATCGCTGGATGTTTGGATTTTTACTATAGGCTTCAATAAGCTCCAAAAAGGTCCCCTTGCAGATTCTACAAAAAGAACATTTCCAACGTGCTGAATCCAAAGAAAGGTTTAACTCTGTGAGATGAATTCACACATCTCAAAGCCTTTTCACACACAGCTTCTTTCTAGTTTTTATGGGGGATATTTGGTTTTTCACTACAGGATTCAATGGGCTCCCAAATTTCCTTTTGAAGATTCCACACGCGTGTTTACAATCTGTCAAATCAAAAGAAAAGTTTAATTCTGTGAGATGGATCCACATATCACAAGGTATTTCCACAGATTGCTTCTTTTTAGTTTTTATTGCAGGATATTCATTTTTCCACTATAGGCCTCAATGGGCTCCCAAATGTCCTTGCACAGATTCTACAAAAAGAGTGTTTCCAACCTGCTGAATCAAAAGAATAGTTTAACTCTCTGAGATAAATCCACACACCGAACTGCAACTTCATAGGTAGCTTCTTTATAGTTTTTATTGCAGGATATTCCTTTTTCTCTGCAGGCCTCAATGGGCTCCCAAATGATTTTTGCAGACTGTACAAAAAGGCTTTTTTCAACTTGCAGAATGAAAAGAAGATTTAACCCTGTTTGATTTATTCATACATTGCAAAGGATTTTCACAGTTAGCTACTTTTGAGTTTTTATTGCAAAATGCTAGGTTTTTTACTCTAGGCATCAAGGGGTTCTCAAATGTCCCTTCAAAGATTCTATGAAAAGAGTGTTGCCATCCTGGTGAATCAAAAGAAAGAGTTAACTCTGTGAGATGAATCCATACATCACAATGTATTTCCAAAGGCAGTTTGTTTTTAGTTTTTTTTAAAAAAAATTCAGGTTTTTCACTATAGTCCTCAATGGGCTCCAAAATGTCCCATCGCAGATTCTACAAAAAGAGTGTTACAAACTTGCTGAATCAAAAGAAAGTTTTACCTCTGTGAGATGAATCCACACCTTGCAAAGCATTTTCACAGATATACTCTTCCTGGTTTTTATTTCAGGATATTCAATTTTTCACTATAGGCCTCAAGGAGCACCAAAATGTCCCTTCACAGATTCTACAAAAGCTGTTTCCAATCTACTAAATCAAAAAAAAAGTTGATCATTGTGTGATGAATCGACACATTGCAAAGTTTTTTTCACAGATAGCTTTCTTCTAGTTTTTATCATGGGATATTCTTTTTCTCATTATAAGCCTCAATGGATTCTCCAAAGAGAGTGTTTCCATCCTGCTAAATCAACAGAAAGTTTTAACTCTGTGAAGTAAATTCATATCTCACAATGCTTTTTCACAGATTGCTTCATTCTAGCTTTTATTGTGGGATACTAAGTTTTTAACTATAGACCTCAGTGGAGTCCCAAATGTCTCTGCACAGATGCTGCAAGTAGAGTGTTGACAACCTGCTGAATCAAAAGAAAGGATTACCTTTATGAGATGGATCCACGCACTGCAAAGAATTTTCACAGATTGCTTTCTTTAAGTTTTTATGTCTAGGAATCTTTTTTCAGTACAGGCCTCAATGGGCTTCCAAATGTCCTTTCACAGATTCTACACAAAGAATGTTTTCATCCTACTGAATTAAAAGAAAGGTTTACATCTTTGAGATGAAACCACACATCACAAAGCATTTTCAGATAGCTTCCTTCTAGTTTTTATCGTGAGATATTCTGTTTTTCACTATAGGTTAATAAATGCTCTTTGTAGATTCTCCAAAGAGAGTGTTTCCTACCTGATGAGTCGAAAGTTTACCTCCATAAGATGAATCCACACATTTCAAAGCATTTTTCCAATTAGCTTCTTTTTAGTTTTTATTGCAGAATGTTCAGTTTTTATCTATATGCTTCCAATGGGCTCCCAAATGTCCCTTCACAGATACTACAAAAATAGTGTTTCCAACCTACTGAATCAACAGAAAGATTTAGCTTAGTAGATGAATCCACACATCACAAATTATTTTCACAGATAGCTGCTAGTTTTTATCATGGGATATTGAGTTTTTTACTACAGCCCTCACAATAGGCTCCCAAGTGTCTCTACACAAATTTTACAAAAAGAGTATTTCCAACCTAATGAATCAAAAGAAAGGTTTACCTCCATGAGATAAATCCACACATCAAAAAGCGTTTTCACAGATAGCTTCTTTTTAGTTTTTATCACAGGATATTGGGTTTTTAACTATAGACTTAAATCGTCTCCCAAGTATCCTTCTACAATAATAGTGTTTCCAACCTGCTGAAAGAAAAAAGAGGTTTAATTCAGTGAGATGAATTCAACCATCACAGATGATTTTCACAGATAACTTCTTTCTATTTTTTATCACAGGATATTCAGTATTTCACTATAACCCTCAAGGGGCTTTCAAATGTTTCTATGTAGATGCTACAAAAGGAGTGTTTCCAACCTGCTGAATCAAAAGAAAAATTTAAATCTGTGAGATGCATCCACACAACTTCAAGTGTTTCCACAGATAGCTTCTTTTTAGTTTTTTTGGGGGGGAATATTCTGTTTTTCACTATAGGCCTCAAGGGACTCCCAAATTGTCCCTTGACAGATTCTTAAAAAAGAGTGTTTCTAACATGCCAAATCAAAAGAAAGTTTTAACTCTGTGAGATGAATCCACACATCAAAAAGCGTTTTCACAGAAAGCTTCTTTTTAGTTTTTGTCATGGGATATTTGAGTTTTCATGATAGACCTGAAAGGGCTCCCAAATGTCCCTTCAAAGATTCAATGAAAAGAGTGTTCCTGACCTATTAAATCAAAAGAAAGTTTAACTCTGTTAGAAGAGTCCACACATTGCAAAGCAGTTTTACAGATAGCTTCTTTTTTGTATTTATCACGGGATATACAGTTTTTCAATATAGGCCTCAATAGGCTCCAAATATGCTTGTAGGTTCTTGAAAGAGAGTGTCTCCAAACTACTGAATAAAAACAAAGGTTTAACTCTGTGAGATGAATCCACACATTACAAATCGTTTTCACAGATAGCTTCTTTCTAGATTTAATCACAGGATATTAAGTTTTTCACTATAAGCCTCAATGGGCTCCTAGAATGAGGATTTGATCTCCAAGGAACTTCACTATGATGCTGTTTCTCTTAAGTAATAGGCATGCTGCCTCACTATCTTAGCTAGAACAGTTTTTCTGATAAATCTCCAACATGAAAATAAGGTCTGTTTTCTGATTTGTTGTATTTAACATAAGACGTTGATTGTGTATTTGTTTATTTACTTTTGTGGAGACAGGGTCTGGCTATGTTGCACAGGCTGGTCTCAAATGATCCTTTTGGTTGAGCCTCCCAAAGTCTTTGAATTATAAGCTTGAGCCACCACCCCCTGCCAGTATTGAGAATTTATGACAAATGTTTCCAACCTGTCTTAAAACATTTTATGTAAGAATATTAGAAGAGTATTTGAAAGCAAGCAAGAGTTACTTATTAAGAGTATAGAAACAAGAGGAAGGACCATGTGTGGTTCCTGGGGCATAGCCACTGTGTGCAAGCACAGGTGAGTCATCCCAGGGAAATCAATGGGTCCAATAAAGCTGGTAAGGGATGGCTGGGGAGATGCATGTTCAATTCACTCAATAACATCAAAAATCCTCCAAATGGATACTCCCCTCAGCAGTGTATAAGAGCTCTGCTTACTTCAGGTCCTCACTTAAAATTGGTGTTTTCGGTCTTTGAAAAAAGAATGTATTACCTGCACTGATGTATGTATTCGTACTTCACTGTTGTTTTATTTTGCATTTTCTTGATGACCAGGTGGTGCAGCTTTTCGTATGTCTTTGTTAATCTACAAAGCGTTTTAGCTGAAGTCCTTTTTCCAATGTCTCTCCATTTGCTCTACCACATTTCTATTTCTTGATTATTTAAAGAGTTTTTTATATTCTAGAAACAAGTCCTTTGCTAGGTATGGTACTATAAATATATTCTGTTCTTTTTGTAGATAGTTTTTTTATGAAAAGTTGTTTTAAATTTTAAAGGCTAAATTTACCAATCTTTTTCTTTATTTTTATTGCTCTCTTTATTTCTTTTTAATTTTTATTTATTTTTATTGCTCTTTGTGTTTTATTCTTCTTTATTTTTATTGCTCCTGGTGTTTAGTCTTGGCAAAGGCATAAACATATTTTTCTATATTATATTCCAAAATATTTATATATTTTTATCTTCTACAATGATATCTGTAATTAAAGTGTTTGGGGGTGTACAGTTAGGCAAACTTTATGTCTTGTTCTCTTTTGCTTTGTTTTCCTGATATGGCTAACCAGTTTACTCAGCAAGGTTTATTGGAAAGTCTAATCTTTCCTAAGTGTCCTGTTGTGCTACCTTAATTACAAATCAAGACTCTGTCCATGTGTGGTTCTGTTTGGGGGCTTGTCATTCAATTTTGGTGGCTTAAATGTTTATGCTTACACTAGTATCACACAGTCACTTTACTGATATTTCTAATAAGTATTAAGGTCTGGGAGTGAAAGTTCTTTATTCTATTCTTTCTTTTAGATTTTCTTAGCTATTCTGAGCACTGTATTTCCATACAAATCATCTTCTTAATTTACACACACACACACACACACACACACACACACACACACAACGTGTTGAAATGTTGATTGGGATTTCATGGAATCTGAAGAACAACGTGGGTAAAATTCTGTCCTTTGGAATACGGAGTCTTTCAATAATGAACATAGTCTTTACATTGATTTGGTTCTTTAATTTTACTCCCTTATTTTTGTTATTTTTGGCATAGAGATTTTGTAGCTCTTTCATTCAACTTATTCCTAGGAATGGGATGTTTTTGATGTTACTGGAAGTAATAGCCATATTTTTTTCTTAAACTGTTGTTGGTACGGTGTTTAGAAACACAGTTTTTAAAAATATTTACTTGCATCCAGTAAGTTTGCTAAATTTCTTTAGAAATTCTAATAGCCTATTTGTAGATTTTTAATATCCTATTTTATATTTATGTAACTTTCAAGTAATACTATTTATATATTTCTATTTGATATTTATTTATCATTTATTTATTTGCTTGATTAAACTAGCTGAGGCTTCGCTACAATATTACATAGGAGAATAAAAGTGGTAACAGTGGACAGCAATGTGTTATTTCTGATCTTGCAAGGAAAGTTTTTAATTTGTTTTAATTTAATCTGATATTTACCGTAGGATTTTTTTTTTTTTTTTTTTTTTGCCTCTTCCCCCCACCCCACCTTGGCTCTAACAAAAACTGAAGCTCTGGCAGGGTGCGGTGGCTCACGCCTGTAATCCCAGCACTTTGGGAGGCCGAGGTGGGTGGATCACGAAGTCAGGAGATCCAGACCATCCTGGCTAACAGGGTGAAACCCAGTCTCTACTAAAAAATACAAAAAATTAGCCGGGTGTGGTGGCGAGTGCCTATAGTCCCAGCTACACAGGAGGCCGAGGCAGGAGAACGACGTGAACCCGGGAAGCAGAGGTTGAAGTGAGCCAAGATCATGCCACTGCACTCCAGCCTGGGCGACAAAGCGAGACTCCGTCAAAAAAACAAAAAAACAAAACTGAAGCTCTTAAATAGGAAGTTTCTTCAATCTTTAGGTGGATAAGAAATGTTATGATAATATTATGAATTTTATGAAATGGATTGTTTCTGCCTTTATTGAAAATACGACAGAAGTTTTCTATTTGTCTTAGCTTCTATTCTATTGTTTACTTATCTTTTGTGAATATGGAATATTATATTGGTTGATATATGAATGCTAAATCCTTCTTGCATTTCGAGAATAATCCCAGCTTGATCAAGATGCAGCATTTTGTCATTTCTGTCACTGCGTTCATTTTTATATGAGGATTAATTTCATTTTATTATTATTATTATTATTATTATTATTATTATTATTTGTGATAGAGTCTCACTCTGTCACCCAGGCTGGAATGCAGTGGGGCAATCTTGGCTCACTGCAACCTCTGCCTCCCGGGTTCAAGCGATTCTCCTGCCTCAGCCTCCCTAGTAGCTGAGACTACAGTTGTGCACCACCGTGCATTGCTAATTTTTGTATTTTTAGTAGAGTCAGGGTTTCACCATGTTGGCCAGACTGGTCTCGAACTCCTGGCCTCAAGTGCTCCACCCACCTGGGCCTCCCAAAATGTTGAGATTATAGGTGTGAACCATGTACCTGGCCTCATTTCACTTATTTTTAGCATACATGTGTTTATCCCATTCTCTTATTGTTCTTTTGATGACCATAAATTTTAAAGGGTATCTCTGTTTCTATTGTTGGTACTGACAAATTATGCCTCTAGACTACTTTAGGGGAGGGAGTGTTGTGCATTTGTTTTTCATTTTATTAGCCCACACTGTCAGCATTTTGAAGAGTATGTATTAGTCTTTTCAAAACACCCACCTTCGATTTAATTATCCATATTATATTTTATATTTCATTATCTATCTGCTATTCTCTTTAAGATTACATCTCTCTTCTTTGAACAAAATGCTTGAATCACTGATTTTCAGCTTTTCTTTGATCATAGATGCATGAATGTCTATAAATATTTCTCTTTTGGATGTGTTTGGTGACTTTCACATCCTTAAGTATCTATTTTTTGTGTGCGTGCACTCAGTGGAATATATGTCCTAACTTAATCATTCCTTTATGATACATGTTTTATGTTTAAATGCATTGCTAATTACTAAACATTTTAGAATTTTAAAAGTTATTGTTTTGTACTTAATTTCTGGATTAATTCTACAATGGTAAGAAAACCTACCCATTATGATTTCAGTTCCTCAACATTACTGAAGTTTTTGCTTTATAGCCTGCTGTTCAGCATAAAGTTTGCTAAGTGCTCCTTGTGCAGTTGACAAGCATGAGTGCTGGAGTCATATGTTCACTTTTGACATTATTGTCTTACATTTCTTAATGACATTCCAATTTTCTATTTCCTTACTGACTTCTTTAGTCTGCTTTTCTTACCATTTTGTGTTAGCTACTTTGAATTTAAGATTTTAAGGCTACGAAGCTATGTTATGTACATAGCAGTATAAAATTGTAATATTTCCACAATGAATTGATTCATTATTGTGAAATGTCCTACCTTAACTCTAGCTGTGCTTCTTGGTTTCAAGAAGACGTTAGTTTGCTTTAGTATAAAGGCACCCATTTCCTTAGGTTACTAATCATAAATACCTTTTTATATAGTTTTTACTTACAACATCCTTATTTTGAAAGTCGAACAGAAATGATTTATGTATGTGTGTATATATGTAAATCTTTGCCTTTTAATTTCAGCATGTGATACATTTGTTTTTAATATCATGATTAATACCAACTTACTATTCTTTTTCTACGGAGGCCACTTTTCTATGTTACTTTTTTTCTACTTTCTTGTCTCTTTTTCATTAATCTATTACTTTCGTTTTTATATTGTTATTAACTATAGTCCCCATGTTGAATAATATATCTCTTGAATTTATTCCTCCTTATCAGCTATTTATCATTTCTTTTGCAATTTTATTAATGTGATAATTAGACTATTGCTATTTCTTTATTATTTTAGTAGACATCATAAAGTTTATCCTAACTTACCTTAGTGTAAAACAAATTAGGACTTTTTCTTCCTTCCAAAAAATAAAAGACTCTTGGAATATTTTAATTGTATTACTTTCACTTTTGCCACACTAGATATTATGTTAAGTATATGTATATATACACATATATACATGTATATATAAACACATGTATATACACATGTATACATATATACATAAGTATATATATATACACATGTATACATATATACATAAGTATATATATATACACACACATATACATAAGTATATATGTACACACACAAACACTCCACCAGACATTAGTATTCTTATTTTAATATAGTCAGTATTTATTTAGATGTATCTGTAGCTTTATCTTTTATATTACATTTAATTCTTTCTTTATCCTTGATTCATAATTTTGAATCATTTTTCTTCTGCCTGATGGATGTTCTTTTTAGTAATTTCAGGGCAGACCCAATGAAGACAGTGATCCCAAAGTTTTTTGTCTGTCTGAGAATGTCTTCAGCCTTCTTTAATTTTGAAAGATACTTTCATTAGTTTGGAATACTGGATTTCCAGTTTTTGTTTCTTCACACTTTGAAGGTGACACTCAATTATTTTACAATTTTCAAAAGCAGTGGTGGCATCTGGAACTGGTCTGCACTTACTGTTAGACTCAGTGTCATTTAAGGCTGGCCTGGCAAGGAAACAACTAGGATATGCCGTCTTCCTGTTAGATGCACACACTCTCACCCCACACCACCACCAGCAAAGCCCACTCTGCAGCCATGGGAAGGTGAGACACAAGAGCTCACTTTATAATTTTGTGTCTGAGAGTGGGCAAAACCAAAGTCACTGTGCAACCCACAAAATACCACACACAATCCTCTCCTGGCTAATATGACTGCTCTTCTTTGCAAATTGAAGCTCTATTTTCATTCTAGGGGCTCCTCTTCCTAGGTAAGATTTACTGAAATAACCAGTCATAGAATGGTCCTTACTTCCTAAGAGCACCCAATGCATAGTGAGTGCCTGCTTCCTTGGATGGTCTCCAAAATCATCCCATCAAAGTCCTCCCTAATACTCACTACTGAAAAGCCAGCTGACTTCCCATGATGTGTGTCCTTGCTCACTGAAAAGAATAAACCCAATTTGTTCAACTACAGGTGTGTTCCTGGTGATATGTGACTGAGTGGCATTGAAATCGTAATTTCTTGTAATAAAGTCATGGTTCATTTGATTGTTTATCTTTTCATTGTAATCTGCCTTTTATCTCAGGCTTTTAGATGTTTTTCTTTGTACTTATTTTATGCATTCTTACCACATTGGGCCTAAATGTGTTTTTCTGTTTATTTACCCTGCTTGAAGTTTGCAGATTTCTTCAGTATGTGAGTTGCTGACTTTAATGAGTTTTAGAACATTCTTATTCATTATCTTTTCAAACATTGCTTCTGCTCCATAGTCCCTGTCCTCTCCTCTTAAATCGCAAATACACGAGTCAAATTTATTCAGCATGCTCCTCATGCCTCTTGCAATGTTTCTGAATTGTTCTCATATTTTTTTCTTGGCGCTTTAGTTTGTATGTGCACTACTGACCTGTGTTCCAGTAAACTGGTTCTATTCCCTTCTGTGAGTTGGGGGATGTCCAGTGTCACTGGACTCAGACAAGTTGGTAATTGATGCACGGTGAACATGTTTCATAAGCCTCTTCAGCAATTTGTTTTTCTTTTTTTTTTTAATTTCACTCAGTCCTTTTTAGGTGATCTTTCTCTTCTGGAGCAAGTTATACCTTCTTAATTTTTCCCCTCCAATGAATATTAATTGTCAGTTTACACATGTTAATCATTTCCTCTAAAAATAAAACTTTTTATAGTTTTGCTATTTTACTATAATCTTATTCATATGTATGTTCTACTACCTCTTTCATTTTCTTTCCTATAGTTTATGTCACTGTTTCTTTTTGGAGTGTTTACTGGAGTCAGACATTCCATGAATCTATTTTTCTTATACAAGGCTTATATTCTTGTAGAACATGTATTTTATGCTCTGTTTTCATTTGTATACTACTTTAGCTCTGTTCCAAGATTCTAAAATATGATGATTTCTTTATTGTTATTTTTCACATGGTCTAGTCACATTCCCATTTGGCCCACAGTTATGAAATGTTCCAAAGTGCCCCAAATCTCTCTTTCCTTAGGAACCAAATACACTGGGGCTTCCACTGTCATATTGAAATTTACAATAGATTCTTGGATCTTTGGAGTAAGAGAGTACCTTATTTTACTTTTGTTCTTTATATTTGTATATGTCTTACTTTTTTACATTAAATATAACACTCTTTGATAGAGTATTCTTTAATCATCATAATAGAACATTAAGCATAATTTTTATAGAAAGTTTAATTGTTTAATAATTGTATTAGTTAGCCAGGATGGTCATAAGAAAATGCCACAGATTGCTTGGCTAAAACAACAAAAAACACTAGAAATTTATTTCTCAAAGTTCTGGAGACTGAAAGTCCAAGACCAAAGGATTGATTTGTCTGGTTTCTCCTGAGGCCACTGTCTTTGGTTAGCAGATGGCTACCTTCTTGCTATATATTCACATGGTATTCAGTGTGTGCACATTTCTGGTGTCTCTTTGTGTGTCCAAGTTTCCTGTTCTTATAAAGACACCAGTTATATTGGATTAGGTCCCACCCTAAGGGCCTTATTTTAACTTAACCACTTCTGCAACTACCCTATTGTCATGGGTGCAATGGCCACGGCCAGCATTGCTGTTGGTAAAGGAATCTAGCAACACAGTTGTTGGGGAAGAAAGGCAGATTTATTAGAGGAAAAGTACATTGCAAAAAAGCAATGGGCAGTATGGCAGAGAAGGGGCTGCCTGGAAAGTGGCAGGGGCTGGAGGGAAGTTTTATAAGGTGGTGCTGAAGAGACTATGTGGGGAACCAGGTATTTGGGAACAGAATGTTGTGCCAATGGATTGTGATTAGCTGTCTCTCAGAACAATTGTTTGTCCCAACCTGGGGCCCCTTCCTCCTTCCTGCTTACTTACCTATCTCAACCCCACACCTGTCTCCACATACAGTCACATTCTGAGATACCGGGAGGTTCAACATAGAAATGTTTTTGAGGAGGGGGACAAGACAGGAACAATTCAGCCGGTAACAATATTTTACATAAATTTTTGCTTAAACATGTTTATATGCATATGAGTAATAACATAAAATATACAAAGAAATAAATGAATATGGTTAACTTAGAAAATTAAAGATTATACATTATTTTGTGTACCTGTTTTTAGTTTTCATACTTAAAATAGGAACAGTGAACTCACCAGTTTCTTTGTGATTTCTAATAAAATATTTTGATATCTTCTTTTAGTGGAAGAGAAGTTCAATCTTCACTGACTATTTTCCATTCTCATTTTATTTAGTTATAGGAAATAAGAAGACCTGGGAATATGTACCATAGAAAAATATTTCTCTTCTTTATTGAATACATTCTAACAAAATATATGGATTAAAATGTTTTTGAAAGTAAAATTAAGAGGTAAATAGAAATTTGTAGGTGTTAAGAATGTTTTTGTTAATTTTGATTTTTTCCAGTGTTAAACTTTAAATAAATTTCAATAAGTATGAACAGATTTGAGGCTGAGAAATCCCACTCTACTACAAACTTATAATTCTCCACACCTACTCCTTTATTTTCATTTACATTTTTACAGTTTGTTCAAATGAATGGAATTCACAGATGTAAATAGCAAAGAAAAACCCTCACAACTTTGAACAAAAGGAAGAAAAAATCATCATTTGTTGAGAAGAAAACCATTTAGTTGCAGTAATTTAGAGGACAAAATCAATGGGTCTATAAAAGAAATAAAATAGTTCTTTCACCAAAATGACAAATTGTTAAATCATATTTAAGTTTTCTAAAGGAAGCACAATGGAACCTTTAAAAAATTATACCTATGAAAAATTTGTAAACTTTTTTCTTTAGGTGATTAATTTTTAGTTTCTTTTCTAACTACAAATTGAATTTCTTTTCCATTTCTTATCAGATCATAAAAGACTTAAGAAATTACCCTGAGTGGGTGGGAAGAAAAGGCCATTTTTTTCCCCTTTTTGTGTTTTGTTTCTGCATAGAGAATCCTGTGGAAATTACATTTTTTATTCTTTTTTACTAGGCACATTCCACTAATAGATAGTTTGTGATATGTAAAGCTTATTTCCAAAGCTCTCCAACATCCTTGTTTATTGAATCTTCTTCCCTTCAGAGGTAATTACTGCTACCTTTTCTCTTGAGGCAGCCACTTACCACTGTTCAATTTCTATACTTAACCCCTTCCAGAATTGACCATGAAATATTCATCCCCAAGTATAATAGAGTAGCACTTGAGTGTAAGTCTTTATCACTTGCTATTGCCTTTCTTTACATCTGATACTTGCATTAATTGAAATCAAACTCCTAGCAGGGAAGAAAGCCCTGATATTACACCTTCAGATAATCTGCTATACAAAAAAGAAATTCCTTAAGGGGGATCAGTTCTCTCCAATAGCTTTAATATAAATTCTTCACACAAAGTCTATTTATTTGGTAAAATGCAAATTATATTAGAATATTATTTTAATTTGTTTCCTTTTTTATTCTGTGTTTTAAATGGATATTAAAGATAGAAATTTTATTTCATACTTTGTGGTATTTCTACAACCTAAAATAAGATTGATACATACAAGGCACTCAATAATAATTTATTAATGAATGAATAAATGTAAAACCCCATTCCTTTAAAAGTAATTAAAATTTTCAATTGTGTAGAAGAAAACAATTAAAATTGCATAGGGTGTCAGGGATTCTCAATACAACATGAAGGCTCACTGACTCACTAGAAGGACTCACAGGCTTCAGAAAAGCTATTAAATTCAAATTAATTCTCCCAGCAATTGATATGGACAGGAGACAGGGAAATATTGGGTTGAAGAGGGTAGTTCCCTGGCAAAGGCCCCGCCTTCAATCCTGGAAACCTGTGGCCCTAAATGAGAACAGACATTCCTGTTTTTGTTCCCAAAAGTTACCTTTTGGCCTGTCATGACCCCCATCCTATACTCATATAAACCCCAGACCCCAGGCTCTAGAAGCAGATGAGAAGGAGACAAACAGAAGAGCTGGAGAACAGCAGAGCGGTGCAGCAGAAAGAAGAGAAAGAGCGTCTGAATGCTGAGAGGAGTTTGGCTGTCGGTGGTCAGAGAGGAGATTGGCCACCGGACAGCCAAATTCCTAGGGAAGATCATCTTCCCTACTCCATCCCCTTCCAGCTCCCCATCCATCCTGCTGAGCGCCACCTCCACCACTCAGTAACACCCCTGCATTCACAATCTTCACGTTCATGTGTGACCTGATTCTTCCTGGATATTGGATAAAGACCTGGGTGCCAAGAGGGCACTGAGCTGCTGCACACTTAAGCCGTATGTGGATGGCAAAGCTAAAAGAGCACACGGTAAGACAGGCCACACCCATGTGGGCTTTGGGAGTCACAGGCACTCACCTCTAAATGCTACCACGGGGCTGGAGCCCCAAAGCACTCATCTAAGCTCATGTGCCTGCCAGTCTGCATGCTCCCCGTCCTGTAAGGGGTTTGAGTGTGCAAAGGGGTCATTAGGTTACGGTATTTAAACATATGGCTCGCTGCCTATTGTATTCAGAAAACACAACTGCTAAAATGAAGAATCCTAGTGTATCTGTAATCGTTTTCCTCTCTTTATCTCTGTAATTAATGCCAAAGCTGAAAACAAAACAAAACAAAACTAAAACGCTATGCTACCACCCCTATTAAGCAGTCTGGAGAACACAGGTTTACTTTGCTCCAGTTTCCTTGATTTTTCTCTGTCCACAGCTTCTCATGAATGAGGAGGTAACATGCCATCAAGTGATGGTTGCTATGAAAGTTGCAAGCCCCTTGGACATACTCCACTGAGTTGCCTTGACCATATCACTTAAAAGAGTTACTAGAGTTAAACATTTCATTGCCTGCGCTGCAGCAACAGTTTTTGAAATATGGCTAGGTTGTCACTAACAGACATTACCTTGCTTGACATAAAATTTATGCTTCATAGCTGAAGATAGTTACATATCTATCAAAACAGCTGTAATAATGGAAAGTTAGCAGAGTGATAGCAGTCATCAGTTTTGTATTTTTAAAGCTACTGTCAGGACCTTTTATCAGGGAAAATTTCTTCCTAGTTATAGATTTGTTCCCTTAATGGCCACTCCCTTCTTTGCTAAATTATTGTGTATATATAACCTAAGATAACTATATTGGGGTAGAAAACTAACTCATTTGGTGACAGGGATAGAATATGTGGTCTATGTCCACGGCCCATCTTTCACCTGAATTGTTATGTTTTATAGAGTTATTTAAAAGATTACTATTACCATTGGCCCTTTTAAGCTGTGAATTTTGTATAAATCTTTCTTCAGAGTTTCTCTTTCATTGGCTCACATAGTTGAAGAAAATATTGATGTTCAGGACTGCAAATGTTTTCTTGTTTTTGGCTTATGTCATAAATCTCATAGTGTACATTTGGCTTTTCACTTAGTGACACAAAACAATATTCATTCTGTGTCTTATAACTTGCACTTGTCCCCTCACTACTTTAGATTCCCTTCCATATCTGAAACATATTAAACTTTGCCCACTATGCGTCAAGTTTCTTAATAGATGGGTGATATTTCAGTGAAGTTGAGCACTGAAGGTGCCTAGCTATACTCTGGTTAAGTCAAGAACTGTATTACTTTCTTCAAAATGTCTAGCACATTATGTGTCAAATACATCTTGGCCTAGCTCTTTAGAGAATATTAGTTGCTGAATTACTTTCATCTCATGATATAATATTTTTATTATGCTGATGATTTTGAGGGGAAGCTAATTTCTCACTTTAAGGAAGAACTTAAACATTTTCAGTTCAATTTATGTGAGTGCAGCATTTCTCATGTCAGAGAACAACAGGTGCATTAACAGAAAAGTTAGCAGGTTGTTTTAGAAACTGTATTGTTAAAATACTTTCAGAATGGAAACTTTGGGGATCTTGGATGCTGTCATCTTTATTGAAACAAATAGCTTTAAAGACCACAAATATATACTACATGCACACTCACACAGTCACCCACCCAATACTGTTGCTATTAATTACCACATTTAGTCACTAGGGACAGACTAATGAAACTTTTTATTAACACGATAGAAGCACAACGTACAAAACAATCTGTTTAATTCCAAGTAAAAAGCTCATTTGCCTGATGTGTCTCAGAAGGGAAACAAGAAACTCGGAAATTGTAACTTGCCAAATACTAAATGGATGGACACCTTCTGTCATGAGATTTCTGAAGCTCTCAAGATTGGAAATGTTTAAACAAAGTCAAATTTATTTCATTGGTAAAGTTACTTTGAAAAGATCAGGTAGGATAATTCTTATTTGCAGGCACATAAAAAAGTATCTTGGGAATTCGACTGATATTTAGTATTAATACAAGATTTGTGGAATAAAAGATGCAGTGTAAAATAAAAATATGTGTTGCATTCAGAGTGTCTATACATAAAAACACACATATATCATGTATATATTTTGATATAGGTTTATATTTTTAAAGAAAATAAGCAAAAAGTATTATTTATAATATTTCAACCCACAGTTTATAATTTTCAAAGTTGAGCTTAAAATTTTACATGAAATGAATTCTGTGAAAAAAACTATAGGTGAAGCATTTAATCAATTAATATACAAATGTGCAAGAGATTAGTACAAATTAATTTTAACATATTTGCAACAGTTTTCCAAAATCCTTACATTATCATAAACTGCAGACTTCCTCAGTTATGATGGTACAATTTACTTTTTTTTGACTTTACAATAGTATGAATGTCATCTGCATGCAGTGATCCACATTTAAAAACATACTTAAGAGTACCCATACAATCATTCTGTTGTTTACTTTCAGTTCACTATTCAATAAATTGCATGAGATATTCAGCACTTTATTATAAAATAGGCTTTGTGATAGATAATTTTGCCCAAATATTAATGTAAGTGTTCTGAGGATGTTTACGATAGGCTATGCAAAGCTGTGCTGTTTGTAAGTTAGGTGTATTAAGTGCATTTTTGACTTACAGTATTTTCAACTTACGATGGGTTTATTGCGATGTAACTCCATCGTAAGTCAAGGAGTATCTGTATTCATGTAACAGAAATAACAGATTCATTTTAAAAACAACCACCATTATAAAAGGAAAGACTATACCTCTTAAAATTCTTAAGCACTAATATATATTTTATGAGAAAAGAAATGATCATGCCAAATGTCTCAAACAAATTAAACTGTTTTTTATTTTAACAAATAAGCATATATTTCAAGTTTTAAGATATTGTTTACTTTATTACTTAGGTTATTGTTTAACCTAAGGTTAAAACAAATTATAAATCAGATTATGATAATTAACATGGCACAGAGTTAAAGTATTTATTGTTAATAACTCACTTAGCATAATAGGCATGTTTAGCCTAAGTAACTGATGTCACAATATTTTTACGCCTAGGAGGAATTCTTTTTATATTAGCTCTCAAAAGAGATAAGATTCTCTCCACGTGGTTTGGGCTTACCCCTTTGAATGAGAGCATGCCACTTTTTACTAGAGGTTGATGTATGACTCAACTTAGAGTTGAGGATGAAAAGTGGGGATCATAGCACCTGCCTATACCCTGGTACAGATCATATGATGTTGATTTATTTATTTGTGGAGTCAGGGTCTCGCTGTGTTGCCCAGGCTGGAGTGCAGTGGCCCGATCATGGCTCACTGCAGCCTTGAACTCCTGGGTGTGGTGGTGCGCACCTGTAGTCCCAGCAACTCTGGCAGGCTGAGGCAGGAGAATCGCTTGAACTCAGGAGGCGGAGGTTGCAGTGAGCCGAGATTACACCACTGCACTCCAGCCTGGAGACAAAGTAAGACTCCATCTCAGGAAAAAAAAAAAAATTTAAATTAAAAAGTTCTAGTATCTAAAATGAGCAATATCGCCAGGCGCAGTGGGTCACACTTGTAATCCCAGCACTTTGGGATGCAGAAGTGGGTGGACCATCCGAGTCAGAGGTTGAGACCAGCCTGCAGTGAGCCGAGATTGCACCACTGCACTCCAGCCTGGGAGACAGAGTGAGACTCCATTTCAAAAAAAGAATTAGCCAAGCGTGGTAGCATGCACCTGTAGTCCTAGCTACTGGGGAGGCTGACGGGGAAGGATTCCTTGAGCCCGAAGGTCAAGGCTGCAGTGAGCCTTGTTTGCACCACCTCACTCCAACTTGGGCAAGACCCCATCTCAAAAAAGAAAAAAAAACCACAAAAAAAACAAAACAGAACAGAACAGCATCACTTCCTTATCATTAGTTTGAAGGAAGTGAATTGCCTGTAAAAGTTTCCATTTTCAAAAAAAGTATTAAAATATAGTGTAAAGCCAGGCACGATGGCTCATTCCTGTAATCTCAGCACTTTGGGAGGCTGAAATGGATTGCCCCAGGAGGTCGAGGCTGCAGCTGAGCGATCCTCCCGCCTCAGCCCGGCAAGTAGCAGAGACTACAAGTGCGTGCCACCATGCCCAGCTAATTTTTTGTATTTTTGTAGAGACAGGGTTTCACCATGTTGCCCAAACTAGTCTGGAACTCCTGATCTCAAGCGATCCACTCGCTTCCGCTTCCACCTCCCAAAATGCTGGGATTACGGGCGTGAGCCACGGGGCCTGGCCTAATTACTTTCTTCAGTCTGAGCATGAAGGCTGGAAGAAAAAAACTCTAACTTGCATATAATTTTTTAGAGACAGAGTCTCCCTCTGTTACACGGGCTGGAGTGCAACGGCGCAATCTCAGCTCACTGTAACCTCAACCTCCCGTGCTTGATCGCTTATATAATCTCAGCTCACTGTAATCTCAACCTCCCGGGCTCGATCGCATATATACACACATATATTTGTTTGTTTAGACAGAGTCTTGATCTGTTGCCCAGGCTGGAGTGCACTGGCGCGATCTCCGCTCACTGCAACCTCCGCATCCCCGGTTCAAACAATTCTCTGCCTCAGCCTCCCGAGTAGCTGGGATTACAGGCACCCGCCACCACGCCCGACTAATTTTTGTGTTTTTAGTACAGATGGGGTTTCAGTGAAACCATGCTGGCCAGGCTGGTCTTGAACTCCCGACCTCGTGATCCACCCGCCTCGACCTCCCAAAGTGCTGAGATTACAGGCGTCGGCTACCTCGCCCAGCCGATCGCTTATATTTTCAAAAAGATGTTTTCTTCGTTTCCTAGCCCCTTCTACCTCGCCACAAAGTTTCAAAGACTTAATGCTATTACAAAAGGCCGTCAGAGGTCAAGCTCAGCGGTGCAGCTCCCTCATGCCCGGCAGCCTCAGAGGGGGCCGACCCTGCCCAGGATGAGCGGCGCCAGGTAGCCGGGGACGCTCCCGGGGGTCCCCGGGCCCTGGCTGGGGGAGGTGTTGTGGGACGCACGTACCCAGGCTCAGGAGAGGCGAGTGGGCGGCTGGGGCTGCAGCTGGAGCTGGCCATTGAGGAGCTTCTGCGTGACAGTGCGATCGGTTGCACCTTCTGCGACAGGTGCCGGCCGGTTGGCGCGCAGCGCCTGCTAGGGCAGAGTCTGGCCCTTGCTGCGCCCGGCCCCGAAGACCGGGAAGTCGTAAAGCTCCTCCTCGCAGCGTATGTGCCGCTGCGGCCGGGCCGAAGCCTCGGGACACAGAACTGCCAGCTCAGCAGCCGGTTACATCCCGACCGGCCACCCGTAGCCAGCGTCCGCTCATGCGCGCTCCTGGAAGACCCAGCAGCCCCGCCGCGAGTTCCGATTGGCTCCGCGTGAGTGGCGGTCCCCTGACACGTCACAAGGGCGCGCCTTCCGTGACGTCACAGGGGCGCCCTTCCGTGACGTCACAAGGACGCGCCTTCCGTGACGTCACAAGGGCGCGTCTTCGCCGACACCGTAGAGGTGGGCCTTCGGCGACGTCACAGGCGCCGGGTGTTCGGCTACCCCACTGGGGCGCTGCAGTGCCTGGGGCTGGGCAGTCTTCTCGTCAGAGTGGGGGCTGGTAACAGCGACCTCCACGCCAGGTCTGTGTGTTGCCGGCTGAAGAAGGGTAGCTGAAAAATTCAGACCCAGCACAGTGTTTATGTTGGTCAAAAATAGAAAACTATGTCTGGCGCCACCGAGGCGGGAGGACCCTTCAGGCCAAGAGCAGCCTAGTAACATGGTGCAACCCCATCTCTGTAGTCCTACCTCAGCCCCCCAGCTACTTGAGCCCAAAGGTTCAAGGCTCCAGTGAGCTATGATCCAACCATAGCATTCCAGCCTGCGAGATTGAGGTAAACCCTGTCTAAAAAAATTAAGAAACTATTCAAGTGTGCAACAGGGAGGGACTGCTAAATAAAACATGAGGCTGGCTGGGCCCTACTGTAATCCCAGCACTTTGGGAGGCCGAGGCGGGAGGATGGATGGCTTGGGCTCAGGAGTTCGAGACCAGCCTGGGCAACATGACGAAACCCTGTCTCTACAAAAGATACAACAATTAGCCGGGCGTGGTGCGCACCTGGCCTAATTTTTGTATTTTTCTAGAGATGGGGGGGGCCTCGCTATGTTGCCCGGGCCAGTTTCGAACTCCTGAGTTGAAGCGATCTTCTCACCTTGGCCATCAAGTTGTCGGGATTACAGGCGTGAGGGACTGCGCCCCACCTGGGTTAGGCTACTTAATAACAGAAGAAAGTGCTCCGCCAGGCTCAGTGGCTGACGCTTGTAATCCCAACACTTTGGGAGGCCGAGGCGGGTGGATCACCTGAGGTCAGGAGTTGGAGATCAGCCTGGCCATGGTGAAACCCAGTCTCTACAAAAAATACAAAAATTAGCCAGGCCTGGTGACGCATGCCTGTAGTCCCAGCTACTTGGGAGGCTGATAAAGGAGAATTACTTGAACCCGGGAGGTGGAGGTTGCATTGGGCCGAGATTGCACCACTGCACCCCAGCCTGGGCGACACAGCGAGACTCCAGTTTGACACCAGCCTGGGCAATATAGTGAAACCCTGTCTCTACAAAACAAACAAAAACCCAGGCGTAACTGTGTCCACCTGTGGCCCTAGCTAGTTAGGAGGCTGAGGCAGGAGGATCACTTGAGGCCAGGAGCTCAAGGCTGCAGTGAGCTATGGTAATCCCACTGCTTCCCATCCTGAGCAACAGAATGAAAGCATGTCTCTAGATAGCTAGCTAGCTAGCTAGATAATTGATATGTAGTTTTGAATCAAATTTTTTCCCTAGATTTGAACATGTTTTTCTAAAGTAGCATTCAACCCATCAGCATTTTACAGTGTTATTAGTTGTTAATATGATTTTTTTCTGAAATACAGTATCCTTTACAAAAGCAGTTTTGTCTTTCATAGTACATTGATAAGGCCCTCAAGTGAATTTGTCTGATGTTGGCAACCTTGGTACCATTTTGTCCACTTGATTGGAAAAGTTAATCAATAATTTCAGGTCACTGTTGGCCTTAGAAGAAGAGCCCAAAGGCAACAAGCAAAGGCGCTGGTGTCCAGTCGCCTTCTAGAAGCATTTTCACTTTCCTTTAAGGTTTCCCTTGATGAACATAGAAGTACTGTATGTAGAATTGACCCAGTGCTGCCCTGGCAACTTTGTATATTAGGCCAAATTTACATTTCTTACCTTTATGAGAGGCACCCTGATAGGCTAGTGGAGTTACACACAAAGTCTGATCTCAGCTGCACTGTCCAGAGATGCAACACAGTCCAATCAAAGAACATTCTCTGAGCCCGTTTCTTTAGTTGTAAAAGAATAACATACCCATCTAAGAAGGCAGCTTATTGTATTTGATTGGTCTTTTATTTTCTATGAAACTGTGTTTAACACAGTAATTATTTTCATTTGTATACTTCATTTGTGTTGTGTTTTTGGTTTTAGTTTTGTTTTTGAAATGGAGTCTTTTTTTTAGTGGTTTTTTGTTTTGTTTTGTTTTGTTTTGTTTTGGTTTTGAGATGGAGTCTTTCTATTGTCACCCAGGCTGGAGTGCAGTGGCATCATCTCTGCTCACTGCAACCTCCACTTCCCAGGTTCAAGTGATTCTCCTGCCTCAGCCTCCTGAGAAGCTGGGATTACAGGTGCCCGCCACCACACCCAGCTAATTTTTTAAATATATTTTTAGTAGAGATGGGGTTATAACATGTTGCCCAGGCTGGTCTCAAACTACTGACGTCAAGTGATCCACCCGCCTTGGCTTCCCAAGTGCTGGGATTATAGGCATGAGCCACCATGCCTGGCTTGTTTTCAAATAAGGGTTTCTTGGCTAGGCATGGTGGCTCACACCTGTAATCCCAGCACTTTGGGAGGCCAAGGTCAGTGGATCACCTGAGGTCAGGAGTTTGAGACCAGCCTGACCAATATGGAGAAACCCTGTCTCTACTGAAAATACAAAATTAGCCAGGCGTGGTGGTGCATGCCTGTAATCCCAGCTACTCAGGAGGCTGAGGAAAGAGAATTGCTTGAACCCAGGGGGCAGAGGTTGCAGTGAGCTGAGATCGCACCATTGCACTCCAGCCTGGGCAACAAGAACAAAACTCTGTCTCAAAATAAAAAAGAGATTTCTTAAAATGATATTTTCAGTATTTTATAGATGATGTGTAAGCAGCAATCTTAATAGGATGTTACCCAACACTTTGCGAGACTGGCAGCTGATTTGATCCAGATGTCTCTGATTCTTTTTTCTTTTTCTTTTTCTGTTTTTTTTTTTTTTTTTTTTTTTGACAGCCTTGCTCTGTTACCCATGCCAGAGTGCAGTGGCACGATCTTGGCTCACTGCAACCTCCACCTCCCGGGTTCAAGAGATTCTCCTGCCTCAGGCTCCCGGGTAGCTGGGATTACAGGCGTCCGCCACCATGCCCAGCTAATTTTTTGTATTTTTGGTAGAGACAGCGTTTCACCATGTTGGCCAGGCTGGTCTCGAACTCCTGACCTTAGGTGATCTGCCTGCCTCGGCTTCCCAAAGTGTTAGGATTACAGGCGTCAGCCACTGTGCCTGGCCCAGATGTCTCTAATTCTAACATGAGATGTATTGCAGGATCATAGCAGAGTGAGTTGCTGATGTATCCAGAAGGAAACAAGCATGGAACTCTCACGACAGCTGTCCTGAGAAGTGTGTGTGTGCTGTGCTTGAATATCTCACTGCTCATTTATACACAGGCTTTCTGGTGACTGAGTTAACAGTATCTGTTTCATAAATAATGTAGCCCTTTCTTTCTTTCTTTCTTTCTTTCTCTCTCTCTCTCTCTCTTTTTTTTTTTTTTTTTTTTTTTTGAGACAGGGTCTTGCTCTGTTACCCAGGCTGGAGTGCAATGGTGCAGTCTTGGCTCACCGCAACTTCAGCCTCCTGGGTTCAAGCGATTCTCCTGCCTCAGCCTCCCAAGTAGCTGGGATTACAGGCATGCACCACCATGCCTGGCTAATTTTTTCTTTCTTTTTTTTTTTGAGATGGAGTTTCGCTGTTGTTGCCCAGGCTGGAGTGCAATGGCACAATCTTGGCTCACCACAATCTTTGCCTTTTGGGTTCAAGGGATTCTCCTGCCTCAGCCTCCCAAGTAGCTGGGATTACAGGCATGTGCCACCACACCCGGCTAATGTTGTATTTTTAGTAGAGACGGGGTTTCTCTATGTTGGTTAGGCTGGTCTCAAACTCCTGACCTCAGGTGATCTACACGCCTCAGCCTCTCAAAGTGCTGGGATCACAGGCATGAGCCATCGCTCCTGGCCTAATTTTTGTATTTTTAGTAGAGAGGGGGTTTCACTATGTTGGCCAGGCTGGTCTCGAATTCCTGACCTCAAGTTATCTGCCTGCCTCGGCCTCCCAAAGTGTTGGAATTACAGGCGTGAACCACCGTGCCTGGCCAGCTCTATTTCTTTAAGCCTACATGTTTTGCACTTGTTAAAACTATTTGAACATACAATTACTCAGCTTCCCTTGTTTAGCTTGAATTTTGTATAATCTTAAATATTTTTTCCAATCTAAGCTTTATTTTATCCTGTTTCTTCTATATTTGTATAACTTCAGGTGGCTATCTTCATTGAAAGTTTTTTCTCAAAAGCCTTAAAATAAAACATAGTTCTTGGCAGCAATTTGAAAGTTATTTGAGGAGAAGGGGAGACTTACAGTGATGATTCAAATGAAGCAAACTAAAAAATAATGAAGCAAGACAGAGGAAAAAGCAGTATTCACTTGAGCACATCCCAAAAGAATAACATTTCAAATGTAACTAGAAAAAAGTATGCTGAAGTTCGCAATACAGAAATAATTATTAATAAGATAGCTTTAAAGCCCTGCTCAGCTTTTGAATGTTGGGAATTGACCCAGAGGTGGCTGTAACCAAAGATGATTCCTTCAGTAATGACCATTTTTTCTTTTTCAAGATGATGATTATTCCCCACCTTCTAAGAGACAGAGATCAGCGAGCCACCGCAGCCACCAGTCCCAGAACCCGCCAATGCTGGGGAATGGAAAATGAGGGAGTTCAACTCTGGTAAGTTCTCAGCGAAATCCACGACCTTTTCCTTTATCTTCTGGACTCTCAATGTGACTGATGAAAGTTACCACATGCTCTGCAGGGGGAAATGGTTTAGCATGTATTACTACATCTTAATCACATCTTTGTAAAGCCAGGAGCATTTTGAAAGTCACGTTACAGACATTGTTTAAACATAGTCCGTATTTACCAAAGTATAGGACATTGTATCATCTCATATTAATTAGTTAGTTGGCTCAAAATTAGTGCTAATGACCTAGTAATTCAGTGATTTCTGTTAGCGTTAAAACCTTTATTTCAGAACTATTTCACCTCTTGGTTTTCATTTTTGCTGTGTGTCACTGCCTGCCGGCTGCTAATTTATTAACTCCCAGTGAATCATGTGTCCTGTGAAGGGACTGAATATTAGTGGCAAATTATGTTGATGATTTGTATTTTGAATAAATAGTTTGAATACACAGAACATTAAGCTTGTATACATTTT
Source organism: Pongo abelii (assembly GCF_028885655.2). Lineage (NCBI taxonomy): Eukaryota > Metazoa > Chordata > Mammalia > Primates > Hominidae > Pongo > Pongo abelii. Next base: position 67,287,528 of record NC_071988.2, read on the forward strand.
GAAAATAGTATTTTAATATTCTACTGTGTCATAGTCACAATGATTGGATATATATTGAATTTATATGTACTTTAAGTTGTTATATGTTTATGGTCTTTAGCATTCTAATGTGCAATTGTATATCTGTTAAGTCTTTTTTTTTTTTTTTTCAAGATTAGACTCTGATTTATTGAGGCATTTGTTTGATGCCACATTAAGTGGCCCAGGCTTTGTGTAGGGGTTGAGGTTAAAGCAGGAAGAAGGGTGGTGAGAGGCAGGGGTACCAGGATTAGGTTGGAATACCTGGGGGTGCTCTGAGGCTCCCCAAGTTTCCCTGGTCTTGGCCGGCTGTGCTGCTGGCCTGAGCATCTGATGGGCCTGCAAGGGTGGTCCAGGGGCTAGGGCAGGGACTTTGGAGTCACGCTGTTGGCTTTGAATCCAGACTCCTACACTTGGTAGCTGTGAACTCTCCATGCCTCAGGGACCTGCAGAACTGAGCTCTGTCTGAGCCAGGTTCCATCCAGGCACTGCGGATCCATCCAGAGGGCCACTGCCTCAGGTTGCTCACTATTCACTGCCTTCTCAAGCAGACCCTTGTCTCCTTCTAGGCCCTCACAATCCAGTGGAGGAGATGAAAATCATCTGCCTCTGTCCCTCTGGGCACGCCTCATGTCAGGTTGCATCTGTGGACAGGGGCCATGCTCCTGGGCTTCCAAAGTTGGAGAAAGCTGCCAGGCTCAGGTGGGTACATCACAGCAGCTGCTGCCCTGTGGACATAGTGACAAAAGAACACTCTGGGCCTGGAGCCCTGGTCTGGGGCATTGGGCAAGGCTGTTGCACTTCTCTGAGCCCATTTCCCCATCTGGAAAGTGTGCTGATTGTATCTCCCTGTGGGCACTGAGGGCTCAGTGTTAGTTTGAGAGCCAGCATCTGGGGTTTGGGCTGTAATTCCCCGTCAGCCCCATAGCTGCGGGGAACCAGGGACTTTGTTGGGATTACCCTAGGCATCAGTCTAGCTTCCTGCCCCTGGCTTGGGCTCAGCACCTGAAGTAGTCTAGGGGGTAGGTGGTCCTGGTGGGGGCTGGGGCTTTTCGCCAGACTGAGGTCACACCCAGAGCCAGAAATCTTGGTGCCTGCTCTGGGCAAAGGTGCCAGCCTGTGCGACAAGAGTGAAACTCCGTCTCCAAAACAAAAACAAAAACCCTTGCATCATTTCAAGGGGCTCACACCTCCCTAAGGGCCTGGTAATTGGCTGGCTCTGGCCTGCATCTGGCCCCGAGGGTGTAGGTAACTCCCCACCTTACCTGGTTTCTTCCTGCCAGGGCCAGTCTTCAGACCTCAGGACTTTGCAGCCTATCCCACCTCCCCTCTGTCCAGCCTTGAGCCCTTGTGGGCCCAGCACTTTTTCCAGGCTGTCTCCTGGTTGTCCTTCTGCCTTGAGGCCTGGCTCATGCTGCACCCCCTCCCTCTCACCAAGACCCACAAGGACCACTCCACACCCAGCTCAGCCCCATCCCCTCAGATAGTCCTTTCTCTTTCCTCAGGCGGCCAGGTGCATATTTTGGTGTGAGGACCTTCACTGTATCTGGGAATGCCTACTGGTGACCTCGGTGACAGAGACCAAGGCATTTACCTGATATGAGTGTCTTGGTTCACTGTCTACATGACTAGGGAGGGAGTCAATAATAGGCTTTTCACTTGCTGCAAGGGCCAGTTCTCCTGGCCCCATGGCTCTAGGGATGGAGGATGCTGCAGGAGATGCACCGCTCACTTCCCAGCTGAGGACTGTGGGTCATCTCAGGGCGATTTCATAGTCCCCACATGCCCCACCCCCTCAGCTCTGCAAATACCAAGTAGTGCAGCCTGCCTAGGGGATGATGGGCTCGAGAGTGCCCAGGTAGTGCCCAGAGTGCCCTTGGCAGGCCTCTCACCTAGCTGCTTCCACAGCTGTGTAGCAAGAGTTCTAACCTTTTTTGACCCTGAAGCCTGCTGAGAATAAGAGCTGTGGACTGTTTTCCCAGAAAGGCATGTACATGCTCTCTACACAAAACCTTTCATCGTGGCCAAGCACAGTGGCTCATGTAATCCCAGAACTTTGGGAGGTGGAGCCAGTCGGATCACCTGAGGTCAGGAGTTCAAGACCAGCCTGCCCAACATGGCAAAACCCTGTCTCTACTAAAAATACAAAAAATTAGCCAGGCGTGGTGGCAGCCACCTGTAATCCCAGCTACTCCGGCAGCTGAGGCAGGAGAATCACTTGAACCCAGGAGGCGCAGGTTATAGTGTGGTGAGATCACGCCACTGCACTCCAGCCTGGGTGACAGGAGCGAAACTCTGTCTCAAAAAAACAAAACAAAACAAAACCTTGCATCCTATCAGGGGGCTCACACCTCCCTAAGGGCCCAGTAATTAAACCCCCTGGGCCTGAGGGTGAGAAACTTTGTCTCAGTTTTTCCCCGAGTGATCAGCCCAGGGGTAAGGAAGGAGAAGCCAGAAAGCAGGACTCATGAGAAGGGCCCCCTCCTAGAGTTTGAGGCCCACTCCCTCCTGCCCCTGCCTCTCCTCTGTCCAGGACTCCTCCCTGCTGTGCCCCACTCCTGGGGCCATAACCATGGGGAGCTGTGGTTTTCTACAGGCCCCTGGGCACAAAGTAGGCAGGCTCACCTGGAGGTGATCAGAGTAACATGGCAGGAAGTGAGGGGGAAAGCCACCCTGGAACTGCGCCTCTCTGCCCCCGATGTCACTGGCGTGCACTCCTCCCTCCCCTCACTCAGGCAGTGGCATGAGTTCCATGTGAGCGCTGTCCTGCTCCCTCTGCTGCCTCTTTTTTTCCTTGGGGCTACCATAACACTTTCCCTTCCCCAGCCCTGCCAACCTGGTGGGACATTGGGCTTCCCTCTTACAGGGTCCTGGGGACAGGCCCATCCTTTATCATACCCACAGAGAGACCCTTTTTTTCTTCAGGACCTGGGGAGCAGCCAGGTTCCATGAGTTAAATGCAGATCTGAACCAAGCTGGGATTGAGGTACACACTCTCCTCTACTGAAAAGTAGCTAGGGATTCCAACTAGGTAAGTAGGAGAGTGGGGCAGAGCCAGACCAGACAAGGACTGATCACCTGGAAAAAGCCTGCCATCAAAGGTCTTGGCAAATGCTGGGTGCGGTGGCTCACTCCTGTAATCCCAGCACTTTGCGGGGCTGAGACAGGTGGACTACTTGAGGCAAGGAGTTCGAGTCAAGCCTAGGCAACATGGCAAAACCCCATCTCTACTAGAAATACAAAAATTAGCTAGGCATGCTACACTCCTGTAATCCCAGCTACTCAGGAGGCTGAGGCAGGAGAATCACTTGAACTGGGGAGGCAGAGGTCGAAGTGAGCCAAGATTGTGCCCCTGCACTCCAGTCTGGGAGACAGAGTGAAACTGGGCCTCAAAAAAAGAAAAGAATATGGCCTTGGCAGAGAGGGGCCAGCCCGGCAGTGCCTTCCCTTGGGTTTCTCCTGGGTAGGCCTCTGCCATGAGGAGGAGCTTCCTTCTGCCTGTCTGTGGCCCACAGCAATGGAATGTCTGCTTCTGGGGGTTGGGTGGGAGACTGCTGGCAGAACTGGAAACCTTCAGGTGGGGTTTTTTTGTTTTGTTTTCGAGATGGAGTGTCACTCTGTCACCCAGGCTGGAGTGCAGTGGTGGAATCTCAGTTCACTGCAACCTCCGCCCCTCTGGGTTCAAACAGTTCTCCTGTCTCAGCCTCCTGAGTAGCTGAGATTACAGGCATGTGCCACCATGCCCGGCTAATTTTTGTATTTTTTGTATAGTTGACATTTCGCCATGTTGGCCAGGCTGGTCTCGAACTCCTGACCTCAAGTGATCCACCCACCTCAGCCTCCCAAAGTGCTGGGATGACAGGCATGAGCCACTGAGCCCAGCCCCTTCAGGGGGGTTTTGAGGCTTCACTACAATACCAGTTTCCTGTGGCTGCTGCAGCAAATTACCACAAACTTAGTGACTTAAAACAACCAAAATGTATTCCCTTACAGGTCTGAAGGCCAGAATTCTACAGTAAGTCCTGCTGAGTCAAGGTGGGAGCAGGCTCGGTGGCTTCCGAGGCTCTGCGGGAGAATCCGTTTCCTGGCCGTGGAGGTGGCCTGCTCTCCTCAGCTTGTGCTGCCCGTCTCAAAGGACTGGAGATTCCTGCTCTGTCACTACACCTCCCACCCTCTCCATCACATGCTCTGCTCTTATAAAGATCCGGGTGAGTCCATCAACCCCAAAAGCCAAAGACCCTTAACTTCATTATATCTGCAAAGCCCATTTTGCCATATAAGGTCATGTTCACCAGTTCCCGGGATTAGGATATGGGCATCTTGGGGGCATCAGCCTGCTACAGCTAGGCTGCAAAACTGTTACACCCTCCTGGTGTTTCAGTGATTGGGAGAAAAAGGGTTGGCATTTGTAGCTTAGGGGTCCCTCTTAAACTTGTATCTCTAAGGTCTGGGGTCCCACTTAACCTTGTGTTTTTGTTTTTGTTTTTTTGAGGTGGAGTCTTGCTCTGTCATCCAGGCTGGCAGTGGCGTGGTCTTGGCTCACTGCAATGTCTGCCTCCTGGGTTCAAGTGATTCTCCTGCCTCAGCCTCCTGAGTAGCTGGGACTACAGGCGCCCGCCACCATGCCCTGCCATTTTGTATTTTTGGTAGGGATGGGGTGGGGGTCGGGCTAGGGAGGGGGGGTTTTGGCTATGTTGCCCTGAGCTCAAAGCGATCCGCCTGCCTCTGCTGCCAAAGTTTTGGGATTACAGGCCTGCACCACTGCACCTGGCTGCTGTAAAGTCTTATTTCACACAGCTGACACATGTTTTAGGAAGTTTGCTAAAAGACCCCTGGAGACCTCCTCGTTGTGACCTCCCTGTTGTTGTGTTTAATTTGATTGAACTTTTCTGCCCTCCTGCTTTTCAGCTTCTCTAATAGTCTCCCATTAAATCAATTCTAAGAACCACCAAAAAAGGGAAATTTTTTTTTTGAAAGCGGTAAAATGACATGGACTGTTAGAATATAAAATATATGAAATAAGTCATTATATGTTAGTGCTGCTCTGACATAGGGACGCATTATTGAGAATCAACTTTTGCTTGATTTTCAGAGAAATGGAATAATCGTATTGCTGATCTACGTAAACAAATTCAAGAACTATCTGAAAGAAAATATGGTATGTCTAAACTGGAAAAGTCCTGTAATTTTATGTTCATGGGCATTTGCACAATGGAGTTACTGTTCATCATGGGGGTACCATGGACAAGCCCAGGGCTGCCGGTGAGTCATGCCATCCTTACACGTTTCTCCTTGTAAGGTGGTTTGTAGTGCCTACACACTTTGTTTCTAGATTGCTGCAAAGCTGAGGAAAAGTTGTATTTCTTTAATTATTAGTTAGCATTTCTTTTAAACTTTCAGTATGGAGATTGGAAATTTATTTACATATTTATTGCAAAGCCCCGGATCCATTGAATTATTTATTTATTGTTTTTGAGATGGAGCCTCACTCTGTCACCCAGGCTGGAGTGCACTGGCACGATCTCGGCTCACTGCAACCTCCACCTCCTGGGTTCAAGCAGTTCTCTGCCTCAGCCTCCCGAGCAGTTGGGATTACAGGCGCCAGCCACCGCGCCTGGCTGATTTTTGTATTTTTAGTAGAGACAGGGTTTCATGATCTTGGCTAGGCTGGTCTTGAACTGCTGACCTCCTGATCCACTCACCTCAGCCTCCCAAAGTGCTGGGATTACAGGTGTGAGCCGCCATGCCTGGCCAAATGTTTTTTTTAAAATGAATTATTTCTCTTAGTCTGCTTTGTTAAATTTGGAATTCATCTGGGCGCAGTGGCTCACACCTGTAATCCCAGCACTTTGGGAGGCCAAGGCAGGCAGATATCTAGGTCGGGAGTTCGAGGCTAGCCTGACCAACATGGAGAAACCCCGTCTCTACTGAAAATACAAAATTAGATGAGCGTGGTGGTGCATGTCTGTAATCCCAGCTATTCGGAAGGCCAAGGCAGGAGAATCACTTGAACCCAGGAGGCAGAGGTTGCGGTGAGCCAAGGTTGCACCATTGCACTCTAGCCTGGGCAAGAAGAGCAAAACTCCATCTCAAAATAAATAAATAAATAAAATGTTCGGTACTCACCAAGATGCCCCTGTTGTCTCTATTTTTATCTTGATGTATCACTGAATTGATGTTAGATTTCAAATTCATCATTGCCCTTATACTATTCTATGCTGAAGCCACCTTTATATAATGATGAAAGAAATTAGCGATTTGTTATTATCCTCTCTGTTGGTATACATCAAATGCTCACCTAAAAAGAGCAACAACCAGTGGAAAACACATGATATTTTTATTTGGATGACTACTTGTAACCTACTAGCAAACTATAAAATTGTATGATATGCAGAATTTTAACTGAATTGCTTTAAGTGGACATTTAAACATGATAAACCATATTGATGGTATTTACGTTAATATACTTAAAATGAACATTTTTCTTCATCATGAGTAATATAACCTACTCCTCAATGAAAACCTAGCATTAAATTTGCTAATGAATTCAATAACATTTCCATAATATTTTTAGTTACATGCTTAAGGTTCTCCTAGTGTTTCTCCCACTTTCTAATAGCTTATGCCTTTTTCGCCTTTGGTTTTTTTTTGGTTCATTTTAAAACAAAAATCTCACAACATGTGACACCTGGAAACACTGTAACCTAGTGGTAAGACCATAGGCCCTGGGGACACAGGCTGGCCATGCCTCCTCTCCTGTCTGAGCTTTAGTATCCTCTTTTGTGGTCATGGGAACTGAAGATCTGTCCCGAAGATTTCATAAGATAGTAAAGTGCTTCACATAATACCAGACATATAAATACACAGTAAATGCTTCCTCCTTATATTTTTATTGATTAATTGATTGAGACAGAATCTTGCTCTTTTGCCCAGGCTGGAATGCAGTGGCGTGATCGTGGTTTCTGCAACCTCCACCTCCTGGGTTCAGGCAATTCTCCTGCCTCAGCCTCGCGAGTAGCTGGGATTACAGATGCCTGCCACCATGCCCAGCTAATTATTGTATTTTTAGTACAGATGGGGTTTTACCATGTTGACCAGGCTGGTCTCGAACTCCTGACCTCATGATCTGCCTGCCTCGGCCTCCCAAACTGCTGGGATTACAGGTGTGAGCCACTGTGCCCAGCCTGTCTTTTCTCTTCACATCCACAGTTCATGATGAAATATTAAATATGTACTAGTGGATATTACTTTGCTGAATATTACCTAGTGAATATTAAGTATTCTCACCTTTCAGACATGAACTTATGAATTCAACAGGTGAAGATTTACAACTTGATAAATCAGCTTTGTGAGGTACATCTTCAGTCTTAAGTCAGATTAGAAGATTATGTGAAGTAATTAACACTTAACATTGATTTAATGGCAGCTTCCACATGAAATAGTATGCCTCTAAGTATTAATTATGTCCTAGGACAGGAGAATTCATGTTGTCAAAATTCTCATACTCTCTAGAACAATGAACTCATTTTCTTTTTATTAGTAGATATTGCATTTATGGGTAGACAAAACTGAAAGAACAATATTTGTTCTACTTTTGAGATGCAAGATTCATCTGGCATAATGCATTGAACAGGTTATTATTGAAGTCTACACCAGTCAACTGAATAAGCATTCATCAAATGTCCATGATATGCAGGACATAAGTTTTCTTTTAGAGTATGGAACCATGCATATTATCTTTTAATTAGATGATTTAGTTAGATATGTTTTTAAAGAAATAGAAATATAATTGATTTTCTTGTTTTGGCTCTGGAGTGGAGTGGGGATGAAACAGAATGAATTCACACTGTTTAGATTTACTAAAATGGAAGGATTGCAGCAAGATGATATCTGTAGTCCCCCCGTAGCAAATGTCACCTGCTAGCTGTTTTTTTTTTTGTTGGTTTTTTTTTTTTTTTTTTTTTGGTGAAGTTTTGTTCTGTCGCCCACGCTGGAGTGCAGTGGTATGATCTCAGCTCATGGCAAGCTCACTTCCTGGGTTCAAGCAATTCTCCCTGCCTCAGCCTCCTAAGTAGCTGGGATTACAGGCCTCTGCCACCACGCCTGCCTAATTTTTGTATTTGTAGTAGAGTTGGGGTTTCACCATGTTGGCCAGGCTGGCCTCGAACTCCTGACTTCAGGAGATTGACCAGCCTCAGCCTCCCAAAGTGCTGGGATTATGGGTGTGAGTCACTGCACTTGGATTTAATGGGATATTTCACTACAGACTTTGGTAAACAGAATATTAGCATTTTTGGTGTTCTTTTTATTTTACTCATACTATTTTTCTTTGGACTCAATCACAATAACAGAATTAAAGATCAAAGTGTAAAAGTTAAAGACCAGTACAGATTCAATAATTATTCTTTTCTACATACTGTGTTTAAATGATATCCCTTTTTCTTTTTGTTCTTATAGCTCGAGCTGTAAAAGCCAAAGATCCGGTGATGATCCCATACCCTTTTTTCCAGTCTCACGTTGAAGATTTTTATGTAGAAGGCCTTCCCAAAGGAATTTTTTTTTTTTTTTTTTTTTTTTTTGAGATGGAGTTTTCACTCTTAATGCCCAGGCTGGGGTGCAATGGCGCAACCTTGCTGGTCACTGCAACCTCTGCCTCCTGGGTTCAAGAAATTCTCCTGCCTTAGCCTCCCAAGTCGCTGGGATTACAGGTGCCCACCACCACACCAGGCTAATTTTTGTATTTTTAGTGGAGATGGGGTTTCACCATGTTGGCCAGGCCAGTCTCAAACTCCTGACATCAAGTGATCTTCCCGCCTCGGCCTCCCAGAGTGCTGAGATGACAGATGTGAACCCATGCCTGGCCAGGAATTTTGTTTTTTAGAAAGGCTTTCTACTAATGGAATTCCTGGCCTTGAGAGGATATTACTTTAGAAGGAAAGGATTTTTTTGTTATTAAAAGGTCAGATTCTTAGATTCTTATTGGACTATTATCTCTGTTATGAGTAATCCATCTTTAGTCATTCACCACTAGGGTTGTATTTAATTAAGTCTGAGTTATTTTATGATGGTTTTGTTTTGTTTGTTTTGTTTTTACCGAATTTTGTTCTCATTGCCCTGGCTTGAGGGCAATGGCATGATCTCAGGTCACCACATTCTCTGCCTTCCTGGTTCAAGCAATTCTCCTGCCTCAGCCTCCTGAGTAGCTGGATTTACAGGCATGCACCACCATGCCTGGCTAATTTTTTGTATTTTTAGTAGAGATGGTGTTTCACCATGTTGACCAGGCTGGTCTAGAACTCCTGACCTTGGGTGATCCACCCGCCTCGGCCTCCCAAAGTGCTGGGATTACAGGCATGAGCCACCACACCCGGCCTGGGCCTGCTTCTTTCTCTTTTTCTTTTTTTTTCATTAGCAGCTTAAAATTGGTGCCTTATTCAGACACAAGCAAAAGGACATTAGCCCAGTTTTGGAAATAGATGTGAGCCCATATATGATTTTCCTAGTTTCTCCTCCCCCTTTGCTTTTTGCTCTCTTGTTAGTACGTTAATTGTTTTCACTCTCTGAATCTTTTTTCCCCATTTCTTTGGCAGACATTTTTACTTGTCTTGGAAGAGTAGGTGAAGAGCTGTTTTTAGGACTCTTTGAAAGGGTACAGTATGGGTGACAGTCTTGGCTAATGGTAACATCCAGGGAGCTGGGGTCAGCGTGAGCTGGAATCAGTTCAAATTAGCAAAGCACTGGCACTCGGTGGCAGGAATACAAGTGACTGCAAAGTGTTAAACACATCTGGAAAGGGATACTGACATCATCCTCAGAATCTGTGGGGAGTTCACATAGCCAGTTAAGACCCATTCCTCTTTGACCCTATAAAGATTCTTTAAAGAATAATACCCTTAGTGGTTTTCTAGCCAGCTTGCCTGCTCATTTATCTTTGAGGACGACATGCCTTGTGGAGCTCCACAGGCCCCAGAGGGGTATGGATTCTGCATTTGAAAGTGCTGAAGCTGAGAGACTGGGTCTTGGTGGACCACAAGAGGTCTGTTTCTCCTCTACTTATTGTTCCTTTTTTTCCCAGCAGCTGGCATTGCTGTTTAAATGGGTTGTTCTTTGCTGTTTTAAGTTGTTTCATAGTGGTGTGTCAGGATTTGGGTTTTCTGAATACTTTCCAAGCTGGTGACTTGAGTGGTGGTTAGGGAGGAGCTGTTTTAGGGCTGTTCTGGAGCTATAGAGGTCAGGTGTCTAGATACTCCCAGCTTGTCTGTTGAGGAGAATGCTGTTCTCATTGTGCTGTCTTTGGTGGTGCTGTGTGTGGCTCTTTAGATGTGGTTGGAGGTGAGCTGGGGGAGTTAATGAGATCTTTTTTAGGTGCTTTTGATAAAGTAGCCTGCACTACAGGATTCATTGTGACTTTTTCCCTTAACCTGTGCATTTCTGTCTGCTAGCTTTTGCTGTCTTTCTCATGCCTTTGATTTTCCCAGCTCCTCTTGGTTGAATTAAGTGCTCTGCTATGGTTTAAATGTGTCCCCCAAAGTTTATGTGCTGGAAACTCAATCCTCAATGCAACAGTTGGGGTGTGGGGCCTAATAAAATAGCCTTTATGAATGAGTTAATGTTTTTATTGTGGTAATAGATTAGGAATCACAGAGTGGGCGCATTATAAAACAGAATTCAGCCCCTTTTACCCTCTTGCTTTCTTGCACTCTCTTTTCCTTCTGCCTTCTGTAGTGGGATGATGCAGCAAGAAGACCCTTACCAGATGCAGGCCCCTCAACCTTGGACTTCCTAACATCCAGAACTGTTAAGAAATAAAATTTATTCCTTTCCTTTCCTTTTCTTCCTCCTTTCCCTTCTCCTCCCTTTTCTTCCCTTCCCCTCCCTCCCTCTCTCTCTCCCTCCCTCCTTTCCTCCTTCCCTCTTTCCTTCTTTCCCTTCCTTCCTTTCCTTCCTTCTCTTCCTTCCTTTCCTTCCCTCCTTCCCGTCTTCCTTCCTTTTTTCCTTTTTATAAATTATGCAGTCTGTGGTATTCTTTTATAGAAGCATGAAATGGACAAAGACAGACTCCATTTTCAAGAGCAAGCACTTTTGTAGTTTCTGAGCGAATTATGACTGCAAAGGAAGTTCTATAGATAGCCTCAGATCCACTACCTAGGAAGCATGCTACCAAGGAGACCTAGGATCTAGGATTTGATCAAGTGCTGGGCAACATGATACCACTGCAATTTAGCACCTCCGTATATACCTCCAGTTGGCTCAGCCCATCAGGGCTAAAACTACCCCTCATATCTTAGTGTCTCTTGTAGGCAGAAGCCTTGCCTAAACCCTAAGCTGCTTGGTTCACATTCTATCATGTGCTTTTTTTGTAGGGGGTTCAAATACACACAAAAGAAATATGTTGAACCTCCATGCACCCAACCCGCAGATTAAGCAGTTACCTCCATTTTTCCAGATTTGTTTCATCTGCTTCAATCTCCCTAAAAATTTATGTTTGTACAGGAAAAACTGAATAAATGACTAATTCTCCACCCTACCTCTCACCTTAAGTCACTTTTCAGAGTAGTGAGTTAGTGACCTAGTAACCTTCCCTCTAATGACCAGTAGTTTTTTTTCTGAATACCATTATGAACTCATAGATTATTGTTTGCATTTGATGTATTTCAGGCCATTGCAGTCTTTATTGTTTTGGATGCTTACATTGTCTCATCTAGGTTAATAATTATCTCTTCAAGTTGACTTTCATGTCTTTTTGATGTGATCCTGTTGGACTTTGATGGCTTCCTTGCTTTCTGGCAAAAAAGATGTTCCAGGATCAATATACTGCACCATACATGGAGTCAGCCATTTCTCTAGGGAACCTTGATTCCTTTTAGTAGAGAACACAGTTTGAGGTCTTGGACTGAATGACTTTTGTGAACCTCCTCTCCTGAGACTACAGCCTGCATCCCTGCATATAGCCCATTTGGAGCTCTTGCTGGGCACCAACAGGTCTCCTAAAACTGCTATATAGTTCTGCCTCACTCTTACAAAGATTCATCTCTTGAGAGTTTTGTGCTCTACCCCCAGATGTGGTCTTTCTGGTTCTGAAGCTTTTGCTTCAGTCACCCTGAATTTTGCAAGCCCTATGCATGCTATACCTTGGATTGCCAACTTGCCCTCACTGAAGCCAGTTTCTCTGGTTAGAATAGTTGCCCCAACCCATGCCTAATACTCTAGTAAACAAGGTTCTACCTGGGCTTAGGTTAACTTTTGCTCCTTTGGGCCCTGTGTTCTACCAGCATTCTATTTATCTGAAACTCTCCCTCACCTTAAGAACTTATCTGTTCTTTAATGATTTACTGCTGCTTCCTGGGTTCGAAAGAACCCAGTTCAGGAGTTTCTGTTTTAGTTTGAGATCTTATAGGCCTGTCTCATCAGGTTGGTGTCAGCCCAGCTAGGATTAGGCAGAATTGGGTGGGGGCTGTAGTGCATTTTTGGCACAGCATGTACCTATCTGACTAATTCTCTGTCTTTTCTTTCTTGTTGCAATTCATGGGTCTTAGCATCTTCTGAATGGTATTTAGTAGGTCATCCTGTTGATTTCCTGCTAGGGAGTAGCATACTCTGGCTCTATACCATTGGCCAAGGGACTTAAGGATAGATGAAGGGCTACAGTTTTGTTAAATGGAACAACATGAAGAGATGGCATTGTAAAAAAAAAAAAAAGGCTTGGCAGCAGGGCCCATTTGAATGGTTGGTCCTTGGCTCCTGTGTTGATATAGGCAGATCCTTGATGGGAATTTGGAATGATCCCAAATATGGTATTGGTACATCAAGTCATCCTCAAGGTTGTCTGTGTAACAGTCTTGAATGATGTTTTGTCAGTCTTTGGAGATTCTCTGTATAGGGTGTAATCATTTAGTTATTTCAGTTGAGCCTGTTTAGTTTCTTTGCAAGGAGGTAAGAAATGTGAAAGAGATGCAGACATTAGGGAAAAAAGTCCGGAGCCTTGTTTCCCCACCCTCTACTTGGGTTCTGGAACTGGACTCATAGGTGAGTAGTGAAGAGCTGGGCCCAAGCACATTAATCCTAGATGTAGCTCTGCTTTGCGCTCGCTCCAGTTCTTGTATCAAATTCACTTCAAGCCACCCAGAGCAGTATGTAGAGGAGTCATTCAGGACCGTGCTTATACTTCATTATATCAAATGGGAGATCCAGTAATTTATAGCCTATTATTTCTGGAGCCTGGAGATGGCTCTGCATAAGATTTTCTGAAGCAAATTTTATTACATTAGAAGAGAACCTAGCTGGCTGCATCCTACACTGGAAGCTTTTAGATGCTAATAAGGAGGTCATGTAAAGGTCACAGAATGACTCTGGAATCCATTCCCCGCCAAGAAAGAATAATGACAATTCTATGTTGGCCTCTTTTCATTTCTCTTTGATTTTGAGTAATAAATTCTCTCCTCACTTCCCAGCTGAACGGTTTGGGAGTCTGTATTCCCTAGAAAGACTTTGGTCACATACCCATCAGATTAAATTAGGTGAAAACTCTTTGGCCTTCATGAATGTTGAAGGATTTCAAAGGGCTAATGGAAATTCTTCTAGAAGTAACTGCAACCTCCACCTTCTAGGTTCAAGCGATTTTCCTGCCTCAGCCTCCCAAGTAGCTGGGATTACAGGCGTCCACCACCATGCTCAACTAATTTTTGTATTTTTAGTAGAGATGGGGTTTCACCATGTCGGCCAGGCTGGTCTAGAACTTTTGACCTCAGGTGATCTGCCTGCCTCAGCCTCCCAAAGTGTTGGGATTACAGGTGTGATCCACCGTGCCCAGTTAAACTTCAGTTTTTCATGTTCCATGCATAGGTCAGGGTCTTAGGGAGTGATTCATTCTAGCAGAACTCCCTGGATTTTAAGGCAGGTGTTCCATTTATTAATTGACAAAGGAGGCATATTTCTCCCCTGGTAACCCAAAGATTTAGGTCGTTTTCCCAGAGACTCCATTTCCACTGTGAGGGTTCTTGGAAAACTAAGCAGAGGATGAGGAAAAGTCTGTGAACAAGCTTGCTGGTTTCTCCCTGTCCTACAAAAGAGCGTACATCTTCTGTAACCCAGAAGGCCCTTTTGATTAGTCAAGGCTGGACAGACTGAGATTAGGGGGGTGTGTGTGTGTGTGTGTGTGTGTTTGTGTGTCTGTCTTGAGACAGGGTCTCACTGTGTCACCCAGGCTGAAGTGCAGTGGTGAGATCAGAGCTCACTGCAGCTTCCACTTCCTGGGCTCAAGCGATCCTCCTATTTCAGCCTCCAGAGTAGCTGGGACTATACGAATGTTTTACCGCACCCAGTTCATTTTCTAATTTTTTGTAGAGATGAGGTTTCACTGTGTTGCTCAGGCTGGTCTTGAACTCCTGGCCTCACGGGATCCTCCTGCCTTAGTCTCCCAGTGGGCTGGGATTATAGGTATGAGCCACCTCACCTGACCTGCAACGATTTTTCAACAATGTAATTTCTCTTTTACAGAGCCACCTAAGCTGAAGATTCCCTTGAGAACAAGTACTGTCCTGTGGTTTCATGACCTTTCTTCCATTTGTGGTTCTTGTGAAGTGGAATTTAAATGACATCTTATCAAGATGGATAAACCCTAGTTTCCCAGTGCTGGAATATAGAAAATGATGGACAAGTAAATCGCACTCAGCACCCATAGTCCAGGCATGGGGACCTCAACACACCTGAGCCCCAGACATCACCTTTCATTGTGAGTAGCTCTGAGATGACACTTCTGCTGTTCCCAATTCCAACATTAATTGAATTAGATAGTTATTTTATGAAGAATTTTCATATGCCACAATCCTGACCATATCTTCAAGTGAACAGAAAAATTCTATTAAAAAGTCAACCTTCTGTCTCACTCTGTTGCCCAGACTGGAGTGCGGTGGTGCAATTATGGCTCACTGCAGCCTCAACCTCCTGGGCTCAAGCAATCCTCCTGCCTCAGCCTCACAAGTAGCTGGGACTACAGGTGCTTGTCACCACACCTCACTAATTTTCCCATTTGTGTTATATGTGGATTCCACAGGACTGACTTCGAAAACTTGAGTATGTGTGGATTTTGGTATACACAGAAATGGGAGAGCTGGAACTAATCCCCCCATATACCAAGGGACTAATTGTATCTGTTTTTACAATTTATACTGTAGGAGACATTATGTTCCATGACAATGGTAATTTTTAATGACAATTTTTAATTGAGTGAAATTACCATAAAAATAATAATAGCAGCTAATATTTACTGAGCTGTTACTAGGTGCCTATAAATAGCATAGATTTTTAAATTCTCCATAATTCTTCCTTATTTCACTTAACCACTCTATCTTAAATTACTCATGCTTGCCTCAGTAGCACACATACTTAAGTTGGAACAATAGAGAGATTGGCATGGCCTCTGTGAAAGAATGACATGCAAATTTGTGAAGCATTCCATATTTTTTAAAAAAAGAAAAAAATTACTCCCAGATTTTCACTGTGTTTGTGCATATGACCTTTTGTTTAGGTTGAATTATATCCAAAGATGAAATTTCCAGAAGTGAGATTACTGTGAGTCACAGGGCATGAGCATTCTTATTACCCTTGTTGTAAATTGCAAAGCTTTCAGGCATGGTGGCTGTCAGCCTGTAATTCCAGCACTTTGGGAGGCTGAGGTGGGAGGATTGCTTGAGGCCAGGAGTTGGAGGAGACAGTATAATGAGTCACTGTCTGTATGATTTAAAAAAAATTTCCAAGCTTTATCCTGGAAGGCTTATATACATTTTAAATACCACTAATACTACAAGAAAATGGCCATTTCACTGCACCTTCGCCCACACAGGTATTATAATTTAACAAGTTATTTTCTGTGTGATAAATGAAACACCTCATATTATTACTTTTACTTTGTCACCCATTTTTTTTTTTTTTTTTGAGACGCAGTCTCGCTCTGTCGACCAGGCTGGAGTGCAGTGGTGTGATCTTGGCTCACTGCAACCTCTGCCTCCCAGGTTCAAGTGATTCTCCTGCCTCAGCCTCCTGAGTAGCTGGGATTACAGGCACATGCCACCATGCCCAGCTAATTTTTGTATTTTTAGTAGAAACGGGGTTCCACCATGTTGATCAGGCTGGTCTCGAACTCCTGACCTCGTGATCTACCTGCCTCGGCCTCCCAAAGTGCTTGATTACAGCTGTGAGCCATGCGCCCAGCCTATTTGTCACATATTTTATCTTTCCTTATGTTAGCTTATTAGCTTTATTTCTTTATTGTCCTTTTTTTTTTGAGATGAAGTCTCGCTCTGTCTCCTAGGCCTGAGTGTAGTGGCACAGTCTCAACTCACTGCAGCCTTGACCTCCTAGGCTCAGGTGATCCTTCCACCTCAGTAGTTGGGACTATAGGTACATGCCACTATGCCTGGCCAATTATTTTTATTTTTTTATTTTTACTAGAGACGAGGTCTTGCTTTGTTTCTTAGGCTGGTCTGGAACTCCTGGCCTCAAGCAATCCCCCCACCACCCCCTCCCAAAGTACTGGTATTATAAGCATGAGCCACCATGCCTGGGGTATCTGTGTCTTTTCCATTTATTTATAGAGTTACTTTGTCTTTTACTAATTCAATGATCTGTTTAATCTTTTATTAAATTATAAAAATAGTAAATACTTTTAAATAAGTGAAAATTTTCCTTCACTCTTTAGACCCATAATCTTATCTCAGGAAATAATTGCTATTGAGAAAATGAGCCATATCCTTCAAGATACGTACATGGTGATTGAACATCACCACATTTTCATATTTCCTGGACATTTGTGCCAATACCTATTGATCTATCTTAATCCTTTTCATGGTTGCATAATATTTTATTATATGGATGTATCACAATTTACCAGTACCAGTCAACTGCTGGAGGCATTTAGGCTCCTTCTAATATTTGCTTTGAGCTCTTTATATAATTAAAAATTAACCCCCTCAGCCGGGTGTGGCAGCTCATACCTGTAATCCAAGCACTTTGGAAGGCTGAGGTGAGAGAACTGCCTGAGTGTGGGAGATCACCACCAACCTGGTCAACATAGCGACACTTTGTCTCTACTAAAAATTAAAAAAAAAAAAAATTAGCTACACGTTGCAGTGCACACCTGTAGTCCCAGCTACTGGGGAAGCTAAGACTGGAGGATCACTTGAGTCTAGAAGGTTGAGGCTGCAGTAAGCTATGATCACACCATTGCACTTTAGCTTTGCTAAGAGCAAGACTGCATTTCTTAAACAAAATAAAAATTAGATGGGAATATTGCTCAAGCCCTGGAGGTTGAGGCTGCAGTTAACTGTGATTGCACCACTGCAGTCCAGCCTAGGTGATAGAGCAAGACCCTTTCTCTAAAAATAAAATAAAATAAAAATTAATCTTCTATCATATTTCCCAGTAACACCTTCCCTCCTACGTTTCTCCTAGAAGCCCTTAAATTTTGTTTTCCACATACCATTTAAAACTTTTAAGTGCTGATGTCTGTCTGTGTCATCCCTTTTTTTTTTTTTTAGAATGTCTTTTTGTCACTTCTAGCTGGACCTACCATGAAAGACTTCTGAATCCAGGAAGAGAGACTGACTGGGCAACATGTTATTCAGGTACAAAAAGACTTGGACTGTAACTCAAAAATGATCAAATAATAGTGCATGCATCAAGTGCAATGGGAAGCTCTTCTGGAGAGGGAGAGAAGCTTCCAGTTAAGGTGACATTGAAGCCAAGTCCTGTAAGATAAGGAAGAGTTGTATGAGAGTGGGGAGGGAAGGGAGAGGTGGAGGGATGGGGATTGGGCTGGGATGGGATGGAGTGAGCTGCCCAGGCAGGGAAACCAGCACTATACAGACCTGAACAATGAAGATGGCACATTTTGTTCAGGGAATGGTAATTAAGTGTGGCAGGAATGCTTTGGAGAGATGGTCATTTGCTTGTATGGAATTTTGCCCAAGAGACCTCATTACAGTTTCTAATTTTTTGATGTTATCATGCATCACTGCCCTCGTCAGATAGTATCATGATCACAATAACATCAAGCATAATATTTCATTGATTCTCACAAAAACAGGTGGGTGCCACAGTTATCCCCATTATATGCACAAAATGATGAAGACTTGGGGTTAATGAGCGATTTGCCCAAGCTCACCTGAATATTAAGACTGAGTCAAATGTTAGTCTGGTCTGACTTTAATGCTTGCCTTGTTCATGAGC
This sequence comes from Pongo abelii, assembly GCF_028885655.2. Classification (NCBI taxonomy): domain Eukaryota; kingdom Metazoa; phylum Chordata; class Mammalia; order Primates; family Hominidae; genus Pongo; species Pongo abelii. The sequence continues at coordinate 67,305,771 of NC_071988.2, forward strand.
ACCATCCATTGCCTCTCCTATGCAGTTAAGCAGGTAGACAGATGAGAGAAGAGCCCGTGTGATATCGGGGGAAATTCACCCCTGATATTTCATGTAGGTTCTTTTCTATTTTCCCTGAGTGTCAGCCAGTCTGAGAAATAAAGGGAAAGAGTACAAAAGAGAGAAATTTTAAAGCTGGGTGTCCAGGGGAGACATCACATGTCGGCAGGTTCCGTCATGCCCCCTAAGCTGCAAAACCAACAAGTTTTTGTTAGTGATTTTCAAACGGGGAGGGAGTGTACGAATAGGGTGTGGGTCACAGAGATCACATGCTTCACAAGGTAATAAAATATCACAAGGCAAATGGAGGCAGGGCAAGATCACAGGACCACGGGACCGGGGCAAAATTAAAATTGCTAATCAAGTTTCGGGCACGCATTGTCATTGATAACATCTTATCAGGAGAAAGGATTTGAGAGCAGACAACCCATCTGACCAAAATTTATTAGGCGGGAATTTCCTCATCTTGATAAGTCTGGGAGTGCCACATGAGCCCGGGGCTTATTTCATCCCTTATCTATGACTGTAAAAGACAGCCGTCCCCAAAGCGGCCATTTCAGAGGCCTCCCCTTAGGGATGCATTCTCTTTCTCAGGGATGTTCTTTCCTGAGAAAAAGAATTCAGCAATATTTCTCCTATTTGCTTTTGAAAGAAGAGAAATATGGCTCTGTTCCACCCGGCCCACAGGCAGCCAGAGTTTAAGGTTATCTCCCTTGTTCCCTGAAATTGCTGTTATCCTGTTCTTTTTTCAAGGTGCCCAGGTTTCATATTGTTTAAACAACTTGTGCAGTTAATGCAATTATCACAGGGTCCTGCGGGGACATTCATCCTCAGCTTAAGAAGATGACCGGATTAAGAGATTAAAGTAAAGACAGGCATAGGAAATCACAAGGGTATTGATTGGGGAAGTGATAAGTGTCCATGAAATCTTCACAATTTATCTTCAGAGATTGCAGTAAAGACAGGCGTAAGAGATTATAGAATTATTAATTTGGGGAACTAATAAATGTCCATGAAATCTTCACAATTTATGTTCTTCATCCGTGGCTTCAGCAGGTCCCTCCATTCGGGGTCCCTGACTTCCCGCAACACGTTTCTCTCTACTCACAGACTTCTGACCAAATGTATGTGTGGAGTTTCTACACCAATTCTCCAACTCTCTGGATACCAACCGCGTATCCCGCAATTGCATTCTGACACTATCTAGAGTTAGCACAGAACCCACAGGTTAGGGGCTCAGTCCCACAAGACCACCCTCACTTCAGATGCCAGTTGCAAGTCCTATGTTGTCACCTGTATTTTGACCAACCAGTTAGAAATCAGGGTTTCCCATGACCTTCTTCTTGAGTTTAATTATTTACTAGAACAACTCACACAACTTAGAAAAACAGGTTTTTTTCTTTTCTTTTTAAGAGACAGGGCCTCGCTCTGTTGTCCAGGCTGGTGTGCAGTGGTGCAGTCATAGCTCATTGAAGCCTCAACCTCCAGGGCTCAAGTGATTCTCCTGCTTCAGCCTCTCACATAGCTGGAATTATAGGGTTCCCACCACCACATCTGGCTAATTTCTTTTATTTTTTGTATAGATGGGGTCTTCTTATGTTGCCCAGGCTGGTCTCAAATTCCTAGGGTCAAGTGATTCCACCCACCTCTGCCTCCCAAAGTGCTGGGATTACAGGCATGAGCCAGCACATCTGGCCACCTTATTTTCTATTACTGGCCCAATGTAATGGCTCCATCTCAGGAACAGCCAATGAAAGAGATGCACAGGACAAGGTAAGTGGGGAGGGGCACAGAGCTTCCATACTCTCTGTTGGGCACACTACCCTCCCAGGACCTCCTTGTGTTTAGCAACACAGAAGCTCTCCAAACCCTGCTGTTTGGGTTTTTATGGAGGCATGATTGATAAAATTATTGGCCATTGGTAGTTAAGTCAATTTCCAGTTCCTTTTGCCTCCTGGAGTTCAGCAGGTGAGGCTGAAAATTCCAAGCCTCAAAAAATGTGGTTGAGGCCAGGTGCGGTGGCTCACTCCTGTAATCCTAGCAGTTTGGAAGGCTGAGGCACATGGACCACTTGAGGTCAGGAGTTTGAGACCAGCCTGATCAACATGGTGAAACCCCATTTCTACTAAAAATAACAAGAATTAGCTAGAAGTTGTGGCACATCCCTATAATTCCAGCTACTCAGGAGGCCGAGGCAGGAGAATTGCTTGAACCCGGGAGGTGGAGGTTGCCGTGAGCTGAGATTGTGCCATTGCACTCCAGCTTGGGCTACAAGAGCCAAACTCCATTTAAAAAAAAATGCGATTGCTTTCTCTGGCAGCTAGCCCTCCTCCTGAAGCAGTCTAGGAGCTTGCAGCCACCCTGTTAGCTCAACAGCATCCCACATGCATTCTTACCATGCTGCAGATCTGAAAGAACTTAGAGGCCCTTGTGTCAAGAACCTGGGACTAAGACTAAATATCAAAACAGAAAATGCTCCTATTACCTCTGTCACAAAGGGCTTTTTAAGAGCTTTGGAAGCTCTGTGCCAGGAACCAGGGGCAGAGACCAAATGTATATTTCTTTTCTTATATTTGAGACAGAGTCTCACTCTGCCACTGAGGCTGGAGTGCAGTGATGTGATCATAGCTCACTGCAGCCTTGACCTCCTAGGCTAAAGCAATCCTCCCACCTTAGCCTCTCTAGTAGCTGGAACTACAGGCGTGCATCACCATGTCCAGCTGATTTTAATTTTAATTTTGTAAAGACAGGGTCTTCCTATTTTCCCCAGGCTGATCTCTAACTCTTGGCCTCAAGCAGTCCTTCCTCTTTGGCCTCCCAAAATGTTGGGATTACAGATGGGAGTCCCCATACCTACCAATCACAAGGATCTTTATAAGAGAAGGAGGTAGGAGAGTCAGAATTAGAGAAAGTGTTGTGGTAATGGAAGAAGAGGTCAGAGAGGGAGATTTGAAGATGCTGTACTTCTGGCCTTGAATATGGAGTCACGAGGTAAGTCAAGGAATGGGGGTGGCTTCTAGAAGCTGGAAAAGGCAAAGGAGCACATTCTTTCTAGAGCCTCCCCCAGAAGGAATGCAGACCCTCTGACACCTTGACTTTAGCCTTAATAGACCTAGTTGGGCTTCTGGCCCCCAGAACTGTAAGATGGTAGATTTGTGGTGTTTGAAGCCACTAAATGTACGGTACTTTGTTGTAGCAACAAACAAAAATGAACGTGAAGCTGGGACCTCATGTTACAGTTGCTGATGCCTGTAATCCCAGAATTTTAGGAGGCTGAGGTAGGAGGATCGCTTAAGCCCAGGAGCTTAAGACCAGCCTGGGCAACAGAATGAGACCTCATGTCTAAAAAAACTTTTTTTTAAAGGCCAGGCTCAGTGGCTCACATTTGTATTCCCAGCACTTTGGGAGGCTGAGGAGGGTGGATCACGAGGTCAGAAGTTCAAGAACAGCCTAGCCAAGATGGTGAAACCCCATCTCTACTAAAAATACAAACATTAGCCAGGTGTGGTGGTGGGTGCCTGTAATCCCAGCTACTCAGGAGGCTGAGGCAGAGAGTCACTTGAACCCAAAAGGCAGACATTGCAGTGAGCCAACATCGCACCCTTACACTTCAGCCTGGGCGACCGAAACTCCATCTCAAAAAAAAAAAGAAAAAAAAAAAAGCCAGGTGTTGTGGCATGCAGCTGTAGTCTCAGTTCCTAGGGAGGCTGAGGCGGGAGGATTGTTTAAGCCTGGGAGGTTGAAGTTGCTGTGAGCTGTGATTGCACCAGTGTACTCCAGCCTGGGCAATAAAGCAAGACCTTGTTTCAAAAAGAAAGAAAGAAATGAGCATGGTGGGAATGGGGACAGATGACAATGTTAAGTAGAGTGGTCAGGGTTGGCCTCATAAGTGAATATTGAGCAAAAGTTTGAAGCAGGTGATGGAGCTGGCCAAGGTGCTGAGGGAAGAGCATTGTAGGCTGAGTCAACAGGATCTTTATCCTGTTGGATAAAGGAGGAAATTCTCTAGTGTGTCTGAGGCTCTGGAAGGAGGCCAGTGGAGCAAAGAGATAGAGGGAGCAAAGTCAGCAAGGAGGCCAGGGAGTTACTGGGCTGGGATTGGTACAGATCGTGTAAGCCCTGGGATGCTATTGCTGGGGCTTTGGCTTTTACTCTGACTAAAATGGGAACCACCGAGGGCTTCTGAGCAGAGAGGCGACATGGTCTGTCTCCTGATTTAAAAGCACGACCTGGCTGCCAAGTTGAGAAAGACTATGGGAAGATTTGGGTAGAAGCGTGGGGGCCAAGCTGTGGCAACATCCCGGTTGGAGATGATAGTGATCCTGACCAGGTTCACGGTGGTGGTGAGAGATGGTCAGAGCATGGATACATGTTGAAGTCAGTCAGTAGGATTTCCTGATGGACTGGATGTGAGCTGTCAGAGAAGGCAGTGGTCAAGGTTGAGTTTGATTCTAATTGAATTATTAAGTAATTTTAAAAAACACTACTGCCTTTCCCAATCCTACCAAGTAAAGGATGCTAGATAAAAGAAATCTCAAGTCAGTCCAGGTGCAGTGGCTCACACCTATAGTTCCAACAGTTTGAGAGGCAGAGATGGGAGTATGTTTTAAGGCCATGAGTTTGAGAGCAGCCTGGGCAACATAGCAAGACCTCCTCTCTAAAAAAACAAAAAAAATAAATTTAAAAAAATAAATATAGCCAGACATGATGGTATGTACTTATGGCCCCAGTTACTCATGTGGCTGAGATGGGCAGATCTCTTGATTCTAGGAGTTTGAGGCCAGCTTGGGCAACATAGCAAGACTTCTCTCTCTACAAAAATGAAAAAAAATGCCTGACATGGTGGTACTTGCCTGTATTCCCAGGTATGGGGGCACCTGAGGCAGGAGCGTCTCTTGAGCCCAGTTGGTCAAGGTTGCAGTGAGCTATGATTATACAACTGCACTCCATCCTGGGTGACAGAGTGGGACCCTGTCTCAAAATACAAATACACATGAAATCTCAAGTCAGACCAGTCCCTTCTAGGCTATATAGGCCTTGTAACCACATAGCTGCATGATCGGGTTTGTGTGGCTGTGGATGAGGAGACCCCTGTCCAATTGTTGGCTTTGTAATCAGTTTATTTTTCAATATAGTAATCAAATATATTTCATCATACTTGATGGTCTCCGATATGTGTGGATTTTGGAATTCCCCTTGGAACAGGTTGTAACATCTTATTGGCTCCATAATTCCGTAATTTTTAAAATCTGATCAGTTTTTAATAAGATCAGAGTTGATATTAGACTACCTAATCAGTTTTATTAATGAGAAAATGAAATTGTGTTGTTTGCATTTTATCCAAGTTGGGTGTCATATTGGCTAAATCTCATCAATACTTGAACAAATGCAAAATTAGAGCTTATCATGAAACACAATGTAATTCTTGAAGAAGATGCCATTTCTTTTTTTTCTTTTTCTTTTTTTAAGATAGAGTCTTTCTCTTGTCACACAGGCTGGAGTGCAATGGTACGATTTTGGCTCACTGCAACCTTCACCTTCTGGGTTCAAGCAATTCTCCTGCCTCAGCCTCCCGAGTAGCTGGGATTACAGGCGCCCACCACCACACCCAGCTAATTTTTGTATTTTTAGTAGTGATGGGGTTTCACCATGTTGGCCAGGCTCCTCTGGAGCTCCTGACCTCAGGCAATCTGCCTGCCTCAGCCTCCCAAAATGCAAGGAGTACAGATGTGAGCAACCACGCCTGGCCTCCATTTCTTTTTTGTAGTCTTTAATAAACAGCTGCTATCATTGCAGACTTGCTATTTAGGCACTTAGGAATTTTTCACTAGAAGGCATGTAAAGAAGGACCATGGGCATTTGTAATGAATTTAGCATTTATTCTTTGACTACATGACTGTCCCCAGAGCTGTAACTTTATTAATGAATTTTTTAGAAGCCATTTAGCTAGCAACTGAGCCTAACCAGCCACTCACCCTCGTTATTCAGTGCTCTTTTACTATTGTCTATTTCTCCTCCAACTTGGCTACACTCACAAAGTGATAAAAACTTGCATTTGTTTTCTTTCCTTTTCAGAGACAGGGTCTTGCTCTGTTGCTCAGGCTACAGTACAGTGACATGATCATGGTTCACTGTAGCCTCAAACTCCTGGGCTCAAGCAGTTTTCTCACTTCAGTCTCCCAAGTAGCTGGGACTACAGACATGTGCCACCATGTCCAGCTAATGTTTTCATTTTTTATCATAGAGACGGGATCTTGCCAGGTTGCTCAGACTGGGCTCAAAACTCCTGACCTCAAGTGATCCTCCTGCCTCAGCCTCCCAAAGTGCTGGGATTACAGGCAGGCATGACCACCTGTGCCCAGCCCCCTATTATCATTATTTTAAATAATAGCTTTATTAAAATATGATTCACATACCATTCACTTTATTTATTGAAATCTGCAATTCAGTAGGTTTTAGAATATTCACAGAGCTGTGCATCGATCACCACAGTCACTTTTAGAAGCTTTCATTACCCTGTAGAGAAATCCATACCCCTTAGCCACTACCTCCTACTCTCCCCACCTACCTTCGCCCCCAGCCTTAGGCAACCATTGATTAATTTTTTTGTCACTATAGATTTGCCTAATCTGGACAAATAGAATTGTACAATATGTGATCTTTTGTGGCTTTTTTTCCCTCTTAGCACAGTGTTTTCAAAGTTCCTTTATGTCATAGTGTGTATCGATATTTCATTCCTCCTATGGCAGTATTCCATGGTAGAGACACACTGCATTTTGTTTATCTGTTCATCAGTTGGTGGATATTTGGGTTGTTTCCATGTATTCCATGTATTGGTCATTATGAATAATGCTGCTATGAAGATTGTTGTACAAGTTTTTGTGTGGACATATATTTTTATTTTTCTGGGATATATGCCTAGGAGTGAAATTGTTGCATTATAGGATGACTGTACATTTAGCCTTTTGAGAAACTGCCAGACTGTTTTCTAAAGTGGCTACACCAGTTGGGTGCAATGGCTCACACCTGTAATCCCAGCTACTCAGGAGGCTCAGCTAGGAGGATGGCTTGAGCCCATGAATTCAAGACCAGCCTGGGCAAGATAGTGAAACCCTGTGTTGATTTTTTAAAAATCCAATTAAAATGACAAGAAAAGAAATACCCAAACAAAATGGTTACACGATTTTATGTTCCCACCAGTAATACATGTGGGTTCCAATTCCTCCACATCTTCACTGACATTTTTTTTTTTTTTTTTCTAGATAGGGGCTTGCTCTGTCTCTCAGGCTGCAGTGCAATGATGCCATCACAGTTCACTGCAGCCTTGACCTCCCAGGCACAAGTGATTCTCTCATCTCAGCCTCCTGAGTAGCTGAAAATTGCAGGTGTACGCCACCATGCCTGGCTAATTTTTATATTTTTTTATGTAGTGATGGGATTTTACCATGTTGCCCGGGCTGATCTCATACTCCTGGTCTCAAGTGATCTGCCCACCTCAGCCTCCCTAAGTTCTGGAATTACAGGCTGTCACCATGCCTGGCCTTCACCAACATTTGCCATTATCTGTGTTTTTTTTTTTTCCTTTATACCTTAAAGCAGTATGAGAACAAGTGTCTTCAATTATAGGTAACAGTATAATCCCAGGGCATTGGGAGGCTGACAGGAAGATGTCTTGATGCCAGGAGTTTTTGTTGTTGTTGTTTTTGACAGAGTCTCGCTCTGTCACCCAGGGTGGAGTGCAGTGATGGGGTCCACTGCAACCTCCGCCTCCCAGGTTCAAGTGATTCTCCTGCCTCAGCCTCCCGAGTAGCTGAGACTACAGGTACACACCACTACTGCCCAGCTAATTCCTGTATTTTTGATAGAGTCAGAGTTTCACCATGTTGGCCAGGCTGGTCTTGAACTCCAGACTTCAGGTGATTTGCCTGCCTCAGCCTCCCAACGTGCTGGGATTACAAGCATGAGCCACCATGCCCAACCTGACGCCAGGAGTTTTAGACTAGCCTGGGCAACCTAGCAAGACCTTGTCTCTACAGAATATTTAAAAATTAGCCAAATGTGGTGGTGCCTGTGTATAGTCTCTCTCCCTCTCTCTTGTTTTTTTCTTTCTAAGTTTTTGTGACATAGTCTGGCTCTGTCACCCAGGCTGAAGTGCAGTAGTGTGATCATGGCTCACTGCAGCCTGAAACTCCTGGGATCAAGTGATTGATCCTCCCTCCTCATCCTACCAAGTAGTAGGGACCACAGGTGTATGCCACCCAGGTCTTGCTATGTTGCCCAGGCTGGTCTTGATCTCCTGGCCTCAAGCAATCCTCTCACCTTGGCCTCCCACAGTGCAAAGATTACAGGTATGAGCCACCATGCCTGGCCCCTACCCTGCCTATTGAGAACCTAAAGAAGGATCCAAATTCTTCTTAGCTCAAATTGAGCCATTTCCTGATTGCTTCATCAGCAAGGAGCTTGTTATTGGGCTGTCCAGGCCTCCCAAGCAGCACAGAAATGAGGTGAAGGAGTTTTCCTGCTGCTCCACTCTGTAAGGAGTTGGAGGGTGATGTTTACTCGTTTGCAGAGAGAGATGCCTTGTAGGCACCTCAGGATGGAGAGGACCCTGATTCCAATGTCCTTTTTTTCTTTCAAAACAGGACCTTGCCCTGTCACTCAGGATGGAGTTCAGTGGTCCAATCATGGCTCATTGTAGCCTCAAACTCCCAGGCTCAAGCAGTCCTACCATGTCAGCCTTCCCAGTAGCTGGGACTACAGGCAAGCATCGTGACACTCAGTGAATTTCGTTTTTATTTTTTTGTAGAGATGGGGCCTCAGTATGTTGCCACGGCTGACCTTGAACTCCTACACTCAAGGGATTTTCCTGACCTGGCCTCCCAAAGTATTGGTATTACAGGCATGAGCCATTGTGCCCACCGTCTCTGGTTCTTAACCTTCTGCCTCCCTCTTCCAGTTTTAAAGAATGCGTGTAATTACATGGGCTCTCCTACATACTCCAGGATAATCTTGTTTTAAGGTCAGCTGATGAGCAACATTAATTTTATCTGCACTCTTAATTCCACCTTTCTATGTAATTGTGCTGTGTAACATAGGACATGAGCAATTGGTGGGGGTGGGGGTTATTACTTTGGCCACCACAGTAACTATTTTATGCCAGGTACTCAGCTAAGCACTGGTGAATTAAGCATGAATAACACACACTCCCTAATCTCCATCCATTCTTGGGAGGAGCACCTCACCTGCCATGCTCCTGAGAATCTGGGGAGTCAAAGAAGTCTTCCATGAGGAGGTGATGCCAAAGCAGACAAGTGACAGAGGAGTCAATGCTAGCTAGGAAGAGAGTAGAGGTTTAAGGGGAAACATATTATAAGCAGAGGATATCACCCACTTCAGAGACTCCCAGAGGAGAAAGAGTTTGCATTGAAGGGGCAGATGAGGCTTAGTTGGACTCCATAGCAGATGAAATGGAGAGGGGCAAGCAGTGAGGCTGCCTTGCAAGGCAGGGCAGAGCAGGGGCTGTTAAGGAGTTTGGACTTAATCCCTGAGGCAAGGAGAAGTGATGTAAATGGGGGAGTAACATGATGAGATTCATGGATTAGAGACATGGCTCAGGCTGCTGTAGAGAAGGCACCAGGGAGAGCAGATGGCTCAATGGGTGTGCAGGAGACCTCTCACTGAGTTTAGGGAGAGGTTTTTTAAACAGAAGAAGTTTGAGTAATTTAAATGATGATGGGAAGGAGCTAAAAGTGGGGGATAGGTTAAAGATACAGGAAAGTGGGAGGAAGAACTGACAAGTGAGGTTCCAGAGAGGGATAGATTAAAGATACAGGAAAGTGGGAGGAAGAACTGACAAGTGAGGTTCCAGAGAGGGCAGGAGAAGAGGAGATTCTCACAGGGGGATTAACACTTTCTTTTTTCTTTCTGAGACAGAGTCTCACTCTGTCACCCAGGCTGGAGTGCAGTGGCACAATCTTGGCTCATTGTAGTGCAGACTTCCCAGGCTTAAGGGGTTCTCCCACCCCAGACTCCAAAGTAGCTGGAACTAGGGTGTGCACCACCACCACACCTGGCTAATGTTTCTTTTTTTGGTAGACACAGAGTCTCACTATTTTGCGCTGATTGGTCTCCAACTCCTGACCTCAAGTGATCCTCCTGCCTAGGCTTCCCAAATTGCTGGGATTACAGGCATGAGCCACAATGCCTGGCCTCTGATAGTTCTGTATTCTCTAGAGTTGTCTTTACTTTGTGCTAGTGTGTCCCTCATTGTGCTGATCCTCTGTAAAAATTAATACCTTTTCTTTTTTTCAAGATGGAGTTTCACTCTTGTTGCCCAGGCTGGAGTGCAATGGCGCTATCTTGGCTCAGCGCAACCTCCACCTGCCTGGTTCAAGCGATTCTCCTGCCTCGGCCTCCCGAGTAGTTGGGATTACAGGCATGTGCCACCATGCCCAGCTAATTTTGTATTTTTAGTAGAGATGGGGTTGCTCCATGCTGGTCAGGCTCGTCTCGAACTCCTGACCTCAGGTGATCTGTCTGCCTTGGCCTCCCAAAGTGCTGGGATTACGGGCATTAGCCATTGTGCCTGGCCAAAATTAATACTTTTTATATTAAATTTACATATATATACATTTTTTCTTTTTGATACCGGGTCTCGCACTGTCACCCAGGCTGGAGTACAGTGGCACAACCTCTGCTCACTGCAGCCTCCACCTGCCAGGCTCAAGCAATTCTCCTGCCTCAGCCTCCCGAGTAGCTGGGATTACAGGTAAGTGCCACCACACCCAGCTGATTTTTGTGTTTTTTGTAGAGACGAGGTTTCGCCATGTTTCCCAGACTGTTCTCAAACTCCTGAGCTCAAAGCAGTCCACCCACCTTGGCCTCCTAAAGTGCTGGGATTACAGGTGTGAGCCACCTTGCTCATTCTAGTTTAAACTTTTGAATGGTTTGGGTCTCCTGATTGGACTCCTACAAATACAGAGTCGATGCTAGGAAGGGTACCAGGAGATAGACGCACACAGATGGGATTTAGGAGTAGGTTTGGTTATCCAAGGAGCAGTGCTGAGTTCCTTGCTAATGGGATATGGGTTGCTGGTGATTTCCAGGAAGTGACTTCACAATGACTCAAGCTACCATATACTGTTGATTGTGAAATGCCAGTTGAAGCATATGTCCTGTGAGCTTAGGGGTGCTACAGGTTGACCACTGCAGCAGTAAAGATGACTCTGAAGAATGGCATGGGATGGATCCTTTCGAATGCACTTGAGCAGCAGTCTCCAACCACAGGGCCACAGAGCTGGAGGTGAGCAGCAGGCGAGTGAAGGGAAACTTCATCTGTATTTCTAGCCCCTCCCATCGCTTGCATGACCACCTGTGCTCCATGTCCTGTCAGATCAGCAGCAGCATTAGATTCTCATAGGAGCACAAACTCTGTTGTGAAGTGTGCATGCGAGGGATCTAGGTTGTGTACGCCTTATGAGAATCTAATGCCTGATATTCTGTTACTGTCTCCCATCACCCCAGATGGACAGTCTAGTTGCAGGAAAACAAGCTCAGAGATCCCACTGAGTCTACGTTATAGTGAGTTGTAGAATCATTTCATTATATATTACTATGTAGTAATAATAGAAATAAAGTGCACAATATATGTAATGCACTTGAATCATCCTGAAATTATTCCCTCACTCCCAGTCTGTGGAAAAATTGTCTTCCACACATTCACTCTGTTTTTTGGTAGAGGCAGGGTCTTAATATATTGCCCAGGCTGATCTCAAACTCCTGGCCTCAAGTAATAGACCTCTCTCAGCCTCCCAAAGTGCTGAGATTACAGGCATAAGCCACCACCCTCAACCAAGACTTTCTTAAACCAAATAAAAATTAAGTGAGATTACTTGAGCCCAGGTGGTCAAGGCTGCAGTGAGCCTGATTTCACCACTGCACTCCAGCCTAGGTGACGGAATGAGACTGTCTCAAAAAATAAAATAAAATAAAATACAAATTAACCCTTTATGACGTTCCCAGTAACTTTCCCTCCTAAGTGTTCCCCACAAATCTTTGAATTCTGTTTAATTTTCACATAACATTTAAGACGTTTAAGAACTTGTCTGTCTGTGTCATCCCTTTATGTCAAAAGATGTCTTTTTGTCACTTCCAGCTGGATCTACCATGAACGACTTCTGAATCCAGGAAGAGAGACTGACTGGGCAACATGTTATTCAGGTACAAAAAGATATTGACTGTAACTCAAAAATGATCAAATGATAGTGCATGCATCAAGTGCAATGGGAAGCTCTTCTGGAGAGTGAGAGAAGCTTCCAGTTAAGGTGACATTGAAGCCAAGTCCTGAAAGATGAGGAAGAGTTGTATGAGAGTGGGGAGGGAAGGGGGAGGTGGCAGGATGGGGAATGGGCTGGGATGGGATGGAGCAAACTGCCCAGGAAGGGAAACCAGCACTGTACAGACCTGAACAACGAAGATGGCATGTTTTGTTCAGGGAATGGTGAATTAAGTGTGGCAGGAATGCTTTGTAGAGACAGTAATTTGCTTGTATGGAATTTTGCCTGAGAGACCTCATTGCTGTTTCTGATTTTTTGATGTCATCATCCATCACTGTCCTTGTCAAATAATTTGGAATGGGTATAATGATCACAATAACCCCAAGCATAATATTTCATTAATTCTCACAGAATCACAGGTGGGTGCCACAGTTATCCCTATTTGATGAATGGAGTGATGAAGCCTTGGGAATAATGAATGATTTGCCCAAGCTCACCTGGATATTAAGACTGAGTCAAATGTTGGGTCTGGTCTGACTTTAATGTTTGCTTTGTTCATGAGCACCACGTATTGCCTCTCCTATGCAGTTAAGCGGTAGACAGGTGACAGAAAAGCCCATGTTTGTCTCTACTCACACACTTCTGACTGAATGTATGTATGGAGTTTCTACACCAAATTCTTCAGTGCTCTGGATATTAACTGGGTGTCCCATGACTTTATTCTGACACTACCTGGAGTTAGCACAGACCCTACAAGTTAGGGCCTCAGTCCCATGAGACCATCCTGACTTCAGATGCCAATGGCAAGTCCTAAGTTGTCACCTGTACTTTTGACCAACCTGTTACAAATCGGGGGTTCCCATAACTGTTTTCTTGGGTTTAATAATTTGCTAGAACAGTTTATGGAACTCAGAAAAACAGTTTATTTTCTTTTTTTCTGAGAGAGAGGGTCTTATCTTGTTGCCCAGGCTGGTGTGCAATGGTGCAGTCATAGCTGATTGCAGCCTTGATTGTCTGGGCTCCAGTGGTTCTCCCATCTCAGCCTCCCTAGTAGCTGAGACTACATGCCTGCAACACCACATCTGGCTAGTTTCTTTTATTTTTTGTATAGATGGGGTCTTGTTGTGTTGGCCAGGCTGGCCACAAATTCCTGGTCTCAAGTGATCCTCCCACCTCAGCCTCTGAAAGTGCTGGGATTACAGATGTGAGCCACCACATCTGGCCAGTTCATTTCCTATTACTGGTTCATTGTGAAGGATACATCTCAGAAACAGTCAATGAAAGAGACGTGCATGCTGGATGCAGTGGTTCATGCCTGTAATCTCAGCACTTTGGGAGGACAAGGTGGGAGGATCGCTTAAACTCAGGAGTTTGAGACCAGCCTGGGCAACATGGTGAAAACCTGTCTCTATAAAAAATTAAAAAATAATAATAATAACCGGTGTGGTGTTGTGCACCTAGAGTTCCAACTTCTAGGGAAGCTGAGATGAGAGGATGCCTTGAGCTGGGGACTGGGGAGGCTTAGGTTACAGTAAGCTGAGATTGTGCCACTGCACTCTAGCTTGGACAAAAGAGCCTGATCCTGTCTCAAAAAAAAGAAAGATACCCAGGGCAAGTTAAGTTCGGAGGAGCACAGAGCTCCCATGCCCTCTGTTGAACATGCGACCCTCCCAGCATCTCCTGTCTCCAGCAACCCTGAAAGCTCTGCAAACCCCGTTCAGGGTGTTTATGGAGGCTTTATTATGCAAGCATGATTGATAAAATTTTTGGCTGTTGGTGATTAAGTCAGTCTCCAGCCCCTCTTCCTCCTGGAGTTCAGTGCATGAGGCTGAAAGTTCCAAGCCTCTTACCATGTGGTTGCATGGTAATCAGTCCTCCTCTTGAAGAAATGTAGGAGCTTGCAGTCACCCAGTCATCTCAACAACATCCCCAAATGCATTCTTACCATGCTGGACATCCCAAAGTTCTTAGAGGCTCTTGTGTTAGAAACCTGGGACCAAGACCAAATATTAAAACAAAAGATGTTCCTGTCACATCTATCACTGAGGTCTTTCTAAGAGCTTTAGAAGCTCTGTGCCAGGAACCAGGGACAGAGATGAAATATATATTTCTTTTCTTTTTTTTTTTTTGAGACAGAATCTCCCTGTGTCATCCAGGCTGGAGTGCAGTGATGTGATCATAGCTCACTATAGCTTTGGCCTTCTGAGATCAAGCGATCCTCCCATCTCAACCTCCCAAGTAGGTAGGACTATACATGCATGTCACCCATGCCCAGCTCATTTTTGTAGAGTCGGAGTTTCACCATGGTGGCCAGGTTGGCCGTGTTGGCCAGATGGGGTCTTCTTTTGTTGCCCAGGCTGGCCGCAAATTCCTGGGCTCAAGTGATCCTCCCACCTCTTCCTTGTAGAGATGCGATTTAGTTATGTCGTCCAGGCTGATCTCAAACTCCTGGGCTAAATCGATTGTCTCACTTCAGCCTCTCAAGTAGCTGGGACTACAGGCGCATACCACCATGTCGGGCTAATATTTATTTTTATTTTTTTTCTAGAGGTGGGGGTCTCACTATGTTGTTCATGCTAGTTTCAAACTTCGGGCCTCAAGTGTTCCTCCTGCCTTGACCTCCCAAAGTGTTGGGATTCTGGGTGGGAGCCATCATGCCCAGCAATCACAAGGGTCTTTATAAAAGAAAGAGAGTAGGAGATTCAGAATTGGAGCAGGAGATGTGGTGATGAAAGCAGAGGTAAGAGAGGGAGATTTGAAGATGCTTCACTTCTGGCTTTGAAGATGGAGTCAGGGGCCATGATCCAAGGAATGTGGGTGGCTTCTAGAAGCTGGAAAAGCCAAGGGAACACTTTAGAGTCTCCAGAAGGAATGCAGCCCTGCTGACACCTTGACTTTAGCCTTAATAGACCTAGTTTGAGTTTCTGGCCCCTAGAACGGTAAGATGGTAGTTTTGTGGTGTTTTAAGCCACTAAATGTAGGAAACTGCAAACTATGTTGCAGCGGCAAGAAGAAATGAACATGAAGCCAGGCATGATGGCTCATGCCGGTAATCCCAGCACTTTAGGAATTTAGGCAGGAGGATCACTTGAGGCCAGGAGTTCAAGACCAGTCTGGGCAACATAGTAAGACCTTGTCTCTACAAAAAATGAAAAAATTGGCCAGGTGTGGTGGCTCACGCCTGTAATTCCAGCACTTTGGGAGGCCGAAGCGGGCAGATTACCTGAGGTCAGGAGTTCACGACCAGCCTGCCCAACATTGCAAAACCCCGGGTCTACTAAAAATACAAAAATTAGCTGGGCATTGTGGCACGCACCTGTAATCCCAGCTACTTGGAAGGCTGAGGCAGGAGAATCACTTGAATCTGGGAGGTGGAGGTTGTAGTGAGCCGGGATCACACCATTACACTACAGCCTGGGCAAGAAGAGTGAAACTCTGTCTCAAAATAAAATAAAATAAAATACTAAAAAATTTAGCCAGGCATGATGGCATGAACCTGGAGTCCCAGCTACTGGGGAGGCTGAGGTGGGAGGATCGCTTGAGCCTGGAAATTTGAGGTTGCAGTGAGCTGTGATTGTGCCACTGCACTCCAGCCTTGGTGACAGTGAGATCTTGAAAAAAAGAAGAAAGTAAAGAAAGAAGAAATGAGCGTGGTGGGCATGGGGACAGATGGCAATGTTAAATAGAATGGTCAGGGGTGGCCTCCTAAGTGAAAATTGAGTAAAGACTTGAAGGAGGGGAAGGAGCTGGTCAAGGTGCTGAGGGAAGAGGACTGTAGGCAGAAACAATAGAATAAAGTGTCTGAGGTGTGTCTGAGGCTCTGGAAGGAGGCCCATGGAGCAGACGGAGAGAGGGAGAGAATTAGGGGAGGGGGCCAGGGAGTTGCTGGGTGGGGATCAGTACAAATCACATAAGCCCCGGGAGGTTATTGCTGGGGCTTTGGCTTTTACTCTGACTCAGATGGGAACTGCGGGAGGGTTCTGAGCAGAGCGACGACGTGCTCTGTCTCCTGATTTAAAAGCATTCTCTGGCTGCTGAGTTGAGAAAGACTATGGGAAGATGTGGGTAGAAGCATGGGGGCCAAGCTTTGGCAACATCCAGGCGGGAGATGATGGTGGTCCTGACCAGGGTCATGGCGGTGTTGAGAGATGGTCAGAGGGGAGAAGTAGGGGAGGAGGCCAGGGAGTTGCTGGGTGGGGATCTTTAGTACATGTCAAAGACAGTCAACAGGATTTCCTGACAGACTGGATATGGGGTGTGAGAGAAGGCAGGGGTCAAGGTTGAGTTTGATTGTTACTGAAATAATAATTTTTAAAATAAGTAATTTTAAAAAACACTACTGCCTTTCCCAGTCCTACCAAGTATGGGATGCTAGATTAAAGAAATCTCTTCAGGCTCATTGCGGTGGCTCATGCCTGTAGTCCCAGCTGTTTGGTAAGCAGAGGTGGGAGTATCTTTTAAGGGCAGGTGTTCAAGACCAGCCTGGACAACACAGCAAGATCTGCTCTTTACAAAAATATTTTTCAAAATTAAATAAATGTAGCTAGGCGTGGTGATGTGTACTTGTAGTTTCAGCTACTCAGGAGGCTGAAGTGGGCAGATCTCTTGAGGTCAGGAGTTTGAGGCCAGCTTGGGCAACATAGCAAGACCCCTCACTCTACAAAAAAATTAAAAAACTAACCAGGCATGGTGGCACTCAACTGTACTACCAGCTACTGGGGAGCTGAGGCAGGAAGATGGCTTGAGCCCAGGAGGTCGAGGCTGCAGTGAGCTGTAAGTGCACGGCTGCACTCCAATCTGGGTGACAGAGCAGGACCTGTCTCACAATACAAATAAAAATACAAGTAAAATAATGAAATCTCAAGTCAGAGCCTTTTGGCTCTGCAGCCCTTGCAACCCCTCAGCCGTGCAGTGGGGTTTGCGTCACTGGGAATGAGGAGACCCCTGCCCGGGGTTGTTGCCTGACTAATCAGTGTTTTAAAACATATATTAATCGGGGTGGGCGCGATGGCTCACACCTGTAATCCCAGCACTTAGGGAGACCGAGGCGGGTGGATCACCTGAGGTCAAGGGTTCAAGACCAGCCTTGCCAACATGGCAAAACTCCTTCTCTACTAAGAAAATACAATAATTAGCTGGACATGGTAGTGGGCCCCTGTAATCCCAGCTACTTGGGAGGCTGAGGTAGGAGAATCGCTTGAACCTGCAGGGCGGAGGTTGCAATGAGCTGAGATTGCACCACTTCACTCCAGCCTGGGCAAAAGAACAAGACTTTGTCTCAAAGAAAAAAAAAAGTATTATATTAACATGTAATGGTTTTATTATTAATATGTAACGAATATTAAATATTTTTAAAATCTTGTATTATATCAACATGTAATGGCTTTAATATGTGATGAATAATATTTAAGAACTTGTGTCTTATTTTCTAGTTTTAATATAATTATCTACAGAAAGAAATAGTCTCAGAGATCTTCAATAAAGTTAAAAAATGTAAAGGGATGTTAGATCCCAAAAGATTGAGAATTTCTAGTTTAGAAATATTCAGAGTAAGCCACATACTACTTGCTACTTGAACTATTTTTTTTCTTTGATTTTTATTTTAGGAGATGGGGTCTCACCCTGTCACCCAGGCTTGAGTACAGTAGTGCTATCACAGCTCGCTGCAGCCTTGAACTCCTGGGCTAAGGATCCTCCTACCTGAGCCTCCTGAGTAGCTGGGACTGTAGGTATACGTGACGATACTTGGCTAATTTTTAAATTGTTTTGTAGACGTGGGGTCTCAGTTTGTTGGCCAGGCTGGTGTCAAACTCATGGCCTCAAGTGACCCTTCCACCCCTGCCTCCCATCCTAGAGGTGTGTGCCACTACAAGGAGCACTTGTTCAATGTTCTAAAAAACAAATTTCTAAAGTAAGGCTGTGGGATGATGGCAGGAAGATAAAAGAAAAACAGAAGAATAAGTTAAAATGACTTATTCACACATATTCTTTTGACAGCAAGAAGAACTTTTAGTATATACATTCCTTACAAACAAACAAAAGGCAGATAAACAATGTTGTATACGAACTTCAACACACACCGTACAATATTCCCATTTTGCTGACATAAGTTATGGAAATTTCGTTGTTTACTTGAGTGTCGCTACCAGTATTTTGCTTCTCTGATGATTTTTATCAACTTCCTCATCTGTTAACTTCTCTCCAAGGTATGTCATATCATGACATACTGCTGCTGCACGAACATGGCCAGTGTCTTCCTGTTAAACATGTAGAATGCTTTCCTAATTTCTCTTTTTACCCTCTGTCTTTGTGTTTTGCATTTTTCTTACTTTTATTGTCAGAAACTCCAGAAAGTCAATCGTACTAATTTATCACCATTTGCTTTATTAATTTATACTTTGCTTATATGGAATTTTGCCCAACAGACCTCATTACAATTTCTAACCTGTTTTATTTTGTTTTTTTTTTTCTGAGACAGAGTCTCCCTCTGTTGTCCAAGGCTGGAGTGTAGTAGTGCTATCACAGCTGACTGCAGCCTCAACCTTCCAGGCTGAAGCGATCCTCCCATCTCAACCTCCCACGTGGCTGAGACTATAGGTGCTTGCCACTATGCCCAGCTAATATTCGGAATTTTCCTATACGTGGATTCCAGAGGGGTGACAGTGAAACGTGAGTAAGCATGGATTTTGGTATATGCAGAGATGGGGGGCTGGAACTAATTCTGTATACTGAGGGACGACTGTATATGTTTTTACAATTATGCTGTAGGATACATACTGTTGCATAGCCTTGAAAATAATAATTTTTAATTGAGTGGAATAATAATAATATTGATAAAAGTAGCAGCTCGCCAGGTGTGGTGGCTCACACTGGTAATCGCAACACTTTGGGAGGCTGAGGCAGGAGGATGGCTTGAGGCCAAGAGTTTGCGATAGGCCTTGGAAACAAAGGGAGTCACCATCCCTACAGAAAAATACATGAATTAGCCTAGTGTGGTGGCATGTTCCTGTAGTCCCAGCTCCTTGGTAGGCTGAGGTGGGAGGATCACTTGAGCCCAGGGAGGCTGAGACTGCAGTGAGTCATGATCAGGCCTCTGCACTCCAGCCTGGGTGACAGAGTGAGACCCTGTCTCAAAACGACAAAAAAGTAGCAGCTAACATCAACTGACCTTTTACCAGGTGTCTATTAATACCATAGTTTAATTTCTTATAACTGTTTCTTATTTCACTTACCAACTCTGTCTTCAGTTACTCCCAGATTTTTACTGTGTTTGTACAGATGACCTTTTGTTTAGATTGAATTGTCTCCCCAGAAGTAAGATTACTGTGAGTCACGGTGAATGGACATTCTCATTACCCTTGATGTAAATTGACAAGGTTTTGGGTGCCTCCCAGCTATAATCTTAGCACTTTGGGCGGCTAAGACAGGAGGATTGCTTGAGGCCAAGAGTTGGAGGAGGCAGTATGGCAGTATGGTGAGACCCTGTCTCTATTATTTTAAAAAATTGACAAGCTTTACCCTGGAAGGCTTATACACAATTTAAACACCCCTTATAGTATAAGAAAGTGCCCATTTCACTGCACCTTTGCCAGCACAGGGTATTATAATTTAGTAAGTCATTTTTTGTTTGATTATTTTAAATAGATAAAAGACCTCATATTACTTTACTTGTCACATTTCAACATCTTTCCTTAGCTTATTAGCTCTATTACTTTTCTGTCTGTAAATGGTTGTTGTTGTTTTGTTCTTTGAGACAGGGTCTTGCTCTGTCACCAGGCTGGACTGTAGTGGCATAATCATGCCTCACTGCAGCCTTGACCTGCCAGGCTCAAACTGCAGCATTCTGAGTAGCTGGGACTACAAGTGTGCACCACCACTCCCAGCTAATTTTTTTCTTTTTTTGGATAGAGACTGGGTCTCACTGTGTTGTCCAGACCAGTCTCTAGCTCCTGGCCTTAAGCAATCCTCCTGCATTAGCTTCTGAAATTGCTGGAATTTCAGGCATGAGCCACCATGCCTGGCCTGGGCTAGTCCTATATTCTCTAGAGTTCTCTTTACTTTGTGCTAGCCAATCTCTCATTATGCTGTTCACCTGTTATAATGAATAATTCTCTGTATTAAATTTTACCACTTTAAACTTTTGAGTGGTTTATGCTTCCTGATTGGACTCTGACTAATATGCTAGGAAGGGTCCCAGGAGATAAACGCACACAGATGGGATTTGGACATAGGTTTGGTTTCCCAGGGGGCAGTGCTGAGCTCTTTGCCAGTGGGAAATGGGATGCTGGTGATTTCCAGGAAGTGACCTCACAATGACTCAAGCTACCACTTACTGTTGATTGTGACAAAATGCCAGCTGAGGCACATGCCTTGGGAGCTAAGTGGTTGCTGCACTTGACCACTATGAAGACTGGTGTGGGAAGGGTTGTTTTGGATGCACTTGAGCAGGGGTCCCCAACCCCTGAGCCATGGAGCCGTAAGGAGCCACACAGCAGGAAGTGAATGGTGTCAAGTGAGGGAGTGAGGGAAGCTTGGTCTGTATTTACAGCCACTCCCCTTTGCTCACATTCCCGCCTGAGCGCCACCTTCTCAGATCAGCAGCAGCATTAGATTCTCATAGGAGAACGCACCCTATTGTGAGCCGTGCATGTGAGGGATCTAGGTTGCGCTGTCCTTATGAGAATCTAATACCTATTGATCTGTCACTTTCTCCCATCACGCTCAGGTGGGACCATCTAGTTGCAGGAAAACAAGCTTAACACGCCCACTGATTCTACATTATGGTGAGTTCTATAAATATTTTATTATATATTACAGTGTAATAATGGAAATAAAGTGCCTAATAAATGTAATGTGCTTAAATCTTTTGGCCCAGCTCCTACCTCCCGGCAGCCTCTCCAGGCCCAGAACTTTCTCCAGTCAGCCTCTACAGACCAAGCTCATGACTCACAATGGCCTATTTAGGCCCATACCCTACCTCACAGCAGTCTCCGCAGATGAGGCTACTGCCTCACAACAGCCTCCACAGGCACAGCTCCATCGTTACAATGGCCTCTTTAGACCCAGTTCCTGCCTCCCAGGCTTCTCTCCAGGCCCTGAACTTTCTCAAGTCGACCTCACCAGGCCCAGCTCCTGCCACTCATTGGCCTCCCAAAGGCCAGCTTTTGCCTCACGGCCACCTTCCAAGACCCAGCTCCTGTTGTACAGTGGCCTCTTGAGGCCCATCTTCTGACTCCGGGCAGCCTGGACAGGCCCAGCTCCTGCCTTACAATGGCCTCTTTAGTCCCAGCTCCTGCCTCTTTGCAGGAGGCCCAAATGTCCTCAAGTCCAGGCCACAAAATCCAGGGCCAAAATGTCCACAAGTCGGCCTCTCAAGGCCCAGCTCCTGCCTTTCGTTGGCATCTCCAGGCCCAGCTGCTGCCCCCAGGTGGCCTCTACAGGCCGTGCTCTTTCTTCTGACTGTGTCTGGAGGTCCAACTCCTGCCTCAGAACAACCTCTTTTGGCTCAGCTCCTGCCCAGCTCCTAGTGGCCTTTGTAGGCCCAAAACTGCCTCAAGTCAAGCTTTCCAGGCCCACCTTCTGCCTCCCAATGGCCTGGACAGGCCCAGCTCCTGCATGACAATGGCCTCTCCAGGCCCAGCTTTTGCCTCACAGAAGCCTTCCCCAAACAAGGTCCTACCTGCCTCCCAGCAGCCTCAACAGGCCCAGATCCTGCTTCACACTAATCTCATTAGGCCCAGCTCATACCTCACCGTGGCCTCTCCAGGCCCAGCTCCTGCCCCTCGACAGGCTGTCTGTGCCCGAAACTTCCTCAAGTCGGCCTCTCCAGGCACAGCTCCTGCCTAACATTGGCCTCTTTAGGCACAGCTCATGCCTTGGTCGCCTCTCCAGGCCCAGCTCCTGCATCCCAGCACCTTCTCTAGACCGAGAACTTTCTCAAGTCTGCCATTCCAGGCCCAACTCGTGCCTTCCGTCAGCATCTACACGCTCAACCTCTGCCGCACAGCACATTTTCCCAGCCCAGCATGTGCCTCACCGCAACCCCCTAGGCCAAGCTCCTGCCTTTCAGCAGCCTCTACAGGCCCCACTCCTACCTCAATGGCTTCTCTAGGGCAAACTTATGCCTCACAGTGGCCATTCTGGCACAGCTTTTGCCTTTTGGCAGCATCTCCAGACCCAGAACTTCCTCAAGTGGGCCTCTCCAGGCCCAGCTGTTGCTCCCGGTGGCCTCTGCAGGCCCAGATTGTTGTCAAGTCGGCCTGTCCAGGGTCAGCTCCTGCCTCCCGGCGGCCTCTGCAGGCCCAGGTCGTCCTCAAGTCGGCCTCCCCGGGCCCAGCTCCAGCCTCTCGGCGGCCTCTCCGGGTGCAAAAGTTCCTCGAGTCAGCCTCTCCAGACCCAGCTCCTCCTGCCTCCCAGTGGCCTCTTTCAGCCCAGCCCAGCTCATGCCTCCTGGCGGCCTTCCCAGGCCCCGCTTTTGACTTTTGGCGGCCTCTGCAGGCCCGAATTTGACCTCCAGTCGGCCTCTCCAGGCCCGGCCTCCTGCCTCCCAAAGGCCTGCACAGGCCCAGCCTCTGCCTCACAGCAGACTATCCACACCCAGCTAGCCCTCGCCTCACTGCGGCCTCCCCACTCCAAATCTCCTGACTCTCAGCTGCTTCAGCAGGCCCAGCTCCTGCCTGACAGTGGCCTCTTCAGGCCCATGGGGCTCATTCCTCACAATGGCCTTTCCAGGCCCAGTTTTTCCCTTCCGGTGGCCTCTGCGGGCCCAGAACCTCCTCAAGTTGGCCTCTCCAGACCCACTTGCAGCCTCCCAGCGTCCTCTCTGGGCCCAGTTCTTCCTCCCGGCCGCGTCTCCAGGCCCGACTCTGGCCTCCCAACAACCTCTTTGGACTCAGCTCCCGCCCAGCTCCCGGCGGCCCTGGTAGGCCCACAACTTCCTGAAGCCAAGCTCCCCAGGCCCAGCTCAGGCCTCACAGTGGCCTCTCCAGGCTCAGCTCCTGCCCTCCGATGGCGTCTCCAGGCTCCAAACGGCGTCCGGTCGGTGGGCTCCTCCTGGCCCAGCTTGGGCCTCCCGGCAACCTCTGCAGGCCCAAGTCGTCCTGAAGTCGGCCTCTCCAGGCCCAGCTCCAGCCTCCCAGCAAGCAAGCTCTTTTGGCTTAGCTCCTGCTCAGCTCCCGCTGGCCTTTGTAGGCCCCGAACTTTCTCCAGCCAAGTTCTTCAGGCCCACCTCCTGCCTCCCGGTGCCTGAACTGGCCCAGTTCTGGCTGAAGAACAGCCTCTGCAGGCTCCGCTCTTGCCTCCCAGGGGCCTCTCCAGGCCTGGCTCTCGACCCACGGCAGCCTCCCGGGGCCAACTCCCTGCCTGCCTCCCGGCAGCCTGTGAGTGGCCCAGCTCCTCCCTCATGGTGGCCTGCTGAGGCCCAACTCATGCCTTTGGCACCCTGCCCAGAGGCGTGAGCCCCTGCCTCACACTGGCCTCTCTCATGCTAGGACTTCTCTCGGCGTGAGAGAGGACCTCAGCGTGAGAGAGGACCCGTGAGAGGACCTCTCTCAGCGTGAGAGAGGACCTGTTAGAGGACCTCTCTCAGCGTGAGAGAGGACCCCTCTCAGCGTGAGAGAGGACCCCTCTCAGCGTGAGAGAGGACCCTCTCAGAGGACCTCTCTCACGCTGAGAGAGGACCCCTCTCAGAGGATCCTCTCTCACACTGAGAGAGGTCCTCCCTCACGCTGGCCTGTTGAGGCCGAATTCATGCCTCTGGCACCCTGCCCAGAGGCGTGAGCCCCTGCCTCACACTGGCCTCTCTTAGCGTGAGAGAGGACATGTTAGATGACCTCTCAGCATGAGAGAGGACCTCTTTCAGCGTGAGAAGGGTCCTCTCTCAGCGTGAGAGAGGACCCCTCTCAGAGGACCTCTCTCAGTGTGAGAGAGGACCCCTCTAAGAGGACCTCTCAGCGTGAGAGAGGACCCCTCTCAGAGCGCCTCTCTCACGCTGGCCTGTTGAGGCCCAACTCGTGCCTCTGGCACCCTGCTCAGAGGCGTGAGCCCCTGCCTCACATTGGCCTCTCTCATGCTGAGAGAGGTCCTCTCTCACGCTAGGAGTTCTCAGTGTGAGAGAGGACCTCAGCGTGAGAGAGGACCTGTCAGAGGATCTCTCTCAGCATGAGAGAGGACCACTTTCAGCGTGAGAGAGGACCGCTCTCAGAGGACCTCTCTCAGAGGTCCTCTCTCACGCTGAGAGAGGTCCTCCCTCATGCTGGCCTGTTGAGGCCCAACTCATGCCTCTGGCACCCTGCCCAGAGGCGTGAGCCCCTGCCTCACACTGGCCTCTCTCACGCTGAGAGAGGTCCTCTCTCACGCTAGGACTTCTCAGTGTGAGAGAGGACCTCAGCGTGAGAGAGGACCTGTCAGAGGACCTCTCTCAGCGTGAGAGAGGACCTCTTTCAGCGTGAGAAAGGACCTCTCTCAGCGTGAGAGAGGACCCCTCTCAGAGGACCTCTCTCAGCATGAGAGAGGACCCCTCTCAGAGGACCTCTCTCACGCTGAGAGAGGTCCTCCCTGATGGTAGCTTGTTGAGGCCCAGCTCATGACTCTGGTGGCCTCTCCAGGCCCAGTCCCTGCGTGTTGGCTGGCGGCTTCTAGAGGCCCAGCCTCTACCTCAACAGTGGGCCCTCCAGGCCCACCTCTTGCCTCGCCGTGGCCTCCTCGGGCCAGGCTCCCACCTTGGGACGGCCTCCGCAGGCCCAGCTCCTGCCTCGCGGAGGCCCTCCGGAGGCCAAGCTCCTGCGTCACGGCGGCCTCTCCTGGCCTGGCGTTTGCTGCTTTGCATGTGCTCCAGGCCCTGCACTTCCTCCAGTCAGCCTCTCCAGGCCC
Source organism: Pongo abelii (assembly GCF_028885655.2). Taxonomy (NCBI): domain Eukaryota; kingdom Metazoa; phylum Chordata; class Mammalia; order Primates; family Hominidae; genus Pongo; species Pongo abelii. The sequence goes on from NC_071988.2 coordinate 67,330,955, forward strand.
AGCTCTTCCTCCCGGCAGCCTCTGCAGACCCAGACTGTCATCAAGTTGGCCTGTCCTGCCTCCCAGCGGCCTTTGCAGGCCTGGGGTGGCCAACTTGAGGACGACTTGGGCCTGTAGAGGCCGCTGGGAGGAAGAACTGGGCCTGGAGAGGCCGACTGGAGGAAGTGCAGGGTCTGGAGTGCATGCAAGGGAGCAAACGCCAGGCCGGGAGAGGCCACCGTGACGCATGAGCTTGGCCTCCGGAGGGCCTCCGCGAGGCAGGGGCTGGGCCTGGAGAGGCCACCGGAGTCATGAGCTGGGCCTCAACAGGCCAGCGTGATGGAGGACCTCTCTCAGCGTGAGAGAGGCCAGTGTGAGGCAGGGGCTCACGCCTCTGGGCAGGGTGCCAGAGGCATGAGTTGGGCCTGAACAGGCCACCGTGAGGGAGGAGCTGGGCTGCACACGGGCTGCCGGGAGGCAGGCAGGGACTTGGTCCCGGGAGGCCACCGTGGGGAGACAGCTGGGTCTGGAGAGGCCCCTGGGAGGCAACAGCGGGGCCTGCAGAGGCTCTTCTCCAGCCAGAACTGGGCCTGTACAGGCCACCGGGAGGCAGGACGTGGGCCTCAACAGCTTGGCTGCAGAAACTTCGGGGCCTACAAACGCCAGCAGGAGCTGAGCCAAAAGAGCTTGCTTGCTGGGAGTCAGGAACTGGGCTGGGAGACGCAGCCAGGAGGAACAGCTGGGCCTGCAGAGGCCGCCATGAGGGAGGCAGACGCTGGGCCTCCTCAAGTTGGCCTCTCCAGACCCACTTGCAGCCTCCCGGCATCCTCTCTGGGCCCAGTTCTTCCTCCCGGCTGCGTCTCCAGGCCCAACTCCGGCCTCCCAACAACCTCTTTGGACTCAGCTCCCGCCCAGCTCCCGGCGGCCCTGGTAGGCCCACAACTTCCTGAAGCCAAGCTCCCCAGGCCCAGCTCAGGCCTCACGGTGGCCTCTCCAGGCTCAGCTCCTGCCCTCTGAAAGCGTCTCCAGGCCCCAAATGGCGTCCGGTCGGTGGGCTCCTCTAGGCCCAGCTTGGGCCTCCCAGCGGCCTCTGCAGGCCCAAATCGTCCTGAAGTCGGCCTCTCCAGGCCCAGCTCCGGCCTCCCGGCGGCCTCTCCAGGGGCAACGCGTCCTCAACGAAGGCCCCTCCGGTGCCAGCTCCTGCCTCCCATTGGCCTCTAGAGGCCTGGCCTCTAGGGGCCTGGCCTCTACCTCACAGTGGGCCCTCCAGGCCCACCTGTTGCCTGGCGCCGTGGCCTCCTCAGGCCAGGCTCCCACCTCGGGGCGGCCTCCGCAGGCCAAGCTCCTGCTTCCCGGAGGCCAAGCTGGGACGTCACGGTGGCATTTCGTGGCCTAGCGTTTGCTCCTTTGCATCCGCTCCAGGCACTGGACTTCCTCCAGTCGGCCTCTCCAGGCCCAGCTCTTCCTCCTGGCGGCCTCTGCAGGCCCAGACTGCCCTTGAGTCGGTCTCTCCAGCGCCAGCTCCGGCCTCCCGGCAGCCTCTGCAAGCCCAAGTCATCCTCAAGTTGGCCTGGAAATGGGCCTGGAAGAGCTGCAAGTCAGCTTCCCAGGGCCCAGCTCCGTCCTCTCGGCAGCCTCTCCAGGTGCAAAACTTCCTCAAGTCAAGGCTGGGCATGGTGGCTCACGCCTGTAATCCCAGCACATTGGGAGGTCGAGGCAGGCGGATCATGAGGTCAGGAGATCGAGACCATCCTGCTAAAACGGTGAAACCCCGTTTCTACTAGAAATACAAAAAATTAGCCGGGCGCGGTAGCGGGCGCCTGTAGTCCCAGCTACTAGGGAGGCTGAGGCAGGAGAATGGCGTGAACCCGGGAGGCGGAGCTTGCAGTGAGCCGAGATAGCGCCACTGCACTCCGGCCTGGGCGAAAGAGCGAGACTCTTCCCCTAACTCATTTTATGAGGCCAGCATCATCCTGATACCAAAGCCTGGCAGAGGCACAACAAAAAAAGAATTTTAGACCAATATCCTGGATGAACATTGATGCAAAAATCCTCAATAAAATACTGGCAAACAGAATCCAGCAGCACATCAAAAAGCTTATCCACCATGATCAAGTGGGCTTCATCCCTGGGATGCAAGGCTGGTTCAATATACGCAAATCAATAAATGTAATCCAGCATATAAACAGAACCAAAGTCAAAAACCACATGATTATCTCAATAGATGCAGAAAAGGCCTTTGACAAAATTCAACAACCCTTCATGCTAAAAACTCTCAATAAATTAGGTATTGATTGGTCATATCTCAAAATAATAAGAGCTATTTATGACAAACCCACAGCCAATATCATACTGAATGGGCAAAAACTGGAAGCATTCCCTTTGAAAACTGGCACAAGACAGGGATGCCCTCTCTCACCACTTCTATTCAACGTAGTGTTGGAAGTGCTGGCCAGGGCAATTAGGCAAGAGAAGGAAGTCAAGGGTATTCAATTAGGAAAAGAGAAAGTCAAATTGTCCCTGTTTGCAGATGACATGATAATATATCTAGAAAACCCCATTGTCTCAGCCCAAAATCTCCTTAAGCTGATAAGCAACTTCAGCAAAGTCTCAGGATACAAAATCAATGTACAAAAATCACAAGCATTCTTATACATCAATAACAGACAAACAGAGAGCCAAATCATGAGTGAACTCCCATTCACAATTGCTTCAAAGAGAATAAAATATCTAGGAATCCAAATTACAAGGGATGTGAAGGACCTCTTCAAGGAGGTCCAAACCACTGCTCAAGGAAATAAAAGAGGATACAAACAAATGGAAGAACATTCCATGCTCATGGGTAGGAAGAATCAATATCATGAAAATGGCCATCCTTCCCAAGGTAATTTACAGATTCAATGCCATCCCCATCAAGGTACCAATGACTTTCTTCACAGAATTGGAAAAAACTACTTTAAAGTTCATATGGAACCAAAAAAGAGCCTGCATCGCCAAGTCAATCCTAAGCCAAAAGAACAAAGCTGGAGGCATCACGCTACCTGACTTCAAACTATACTACAAGGCTACAGTAACCAAAACAGCATGGTACTGGTACCAAAACAGAGATATAGATCAATGGAACAGAACAGAGCCATCAGAAATAATGCCACATATCTACAACTATCTGATCTTTGACAAACCTGACAAAAACAAGAAATGGGGAAAGGATTCCCTATTTAATAAATGGTGGTGGGAAAACTGGCTAGCCATATGTAGAAAGCTGAAACTGGATCCCTTCCTTACACCTTATACAAAAATCAATTCAAGATGGATTAAAGACTTAAATGTTAGACCTAAAACCATAAAAACCCTAGAAGAAAACCTAGGCAATACCATTCAGGACATAGGCATGGGCAAGGACTTCATGTCAAAAACACCAAAAGCAATGGCAACAAAAGCCAAAAGTGACAAATGGGATCTAATTAAACTAAAGAGCTTCTGTACAGCAAAGGAAACTACCATCAGAGTGAACAGGCAACCTACAAAATGGGAGAAAATTTTCGCAACCTAGTCATCTGACAAAGGGCTAATATCCAGAATCTACAATGAACTCCAACAAATTTACAAGAAAAAAACAAACAACCCCATCAAAAAGTGGGCAAAGGACATGAACAGACACTTCTCAAAAGAAGACATTTATGCAGCCAAAAAACACATGAAAAAATGCTCACCGTCACTGGCCATCAGAGAAATGCAAATCAAAACCACAATGAGATACCATCTCACACCAGTTAGAATGGCAATCATTCAAAAGTCAGGAAACAACAGGTGCTGGAGAGGATGTGGAGAAATAGGAACACTTTTACACTGTTGGTGGGATTGTAAACTAGTTCAACCCTTGTGGAAGTCAGTGTGGCGATTCCTCAGGGATCTAGAACTAGAAATTCCATTTGACCCAGCCATCCCATTACTGGGTATATACCCAAAGGACTATAAATCATGCTGCTATAAAGACACATACACACGTATGTTTATTGCGGCATTATTCGCAATAGCAAAGACTTGGAACCAACCCAAATGTCCAACAGTCATAGACTGGATTAAGAAAATGTGGCACATATACACCATGGAATACTATGCGCCATAAAAAATGATGAGTTCACGTCCTTTGTAGGGACATGGATGAAATTGGAAATCATCATTCTCAGTAAACTATCGCAAGAACAAAAAACCAAACACCGCATATTCTCACTCATAGGTGGGAATTGAACAATGAGAACACATGGACCCAGGAAGGGGAACATCACACTTTGGGGACTGTTGTGGGGTGGGGGGAGGGGGGTGGGATAGCATTGGGAGATATACCTAATGCTAGATGACAAGTTGGTGGGTGCAGCGCACCAGCATGGCACATGTATACATATGTAACTTACCTGCACATTGCGCACATGTACCATAGAGCCTAAAGTATAATTATAATAATAATAATAAAAAGAAAAAAAAGAATGTATATTCTGCAGTTATATGAAGCATGCTATAAATGTCAATTAGGTCAAAAAAAAAAAAGAATAAACGGTGGTTTTCAAGGGCCAGGGTAAAGGGGAAATTGAAAGTTGCTGATCAATGGTTATAAAATCTCAGTTATGCAAATTGAAAAATTTCTAGGCATCTGCTACCCAACATTGTTCGTATAGTGAACAATACTGTATTTTACATTTAAACTTTTGTTGAGGGTAGACCTCATGCTAATTTTCTTGCCACTATAAAATAAAAATTTTTTAAAAAGAAAAAAAAAAAAAAAAACTTCCTCAAGTCAGTCTCTCCAGGCCCAGCTCCTCCTGCCTCCCAGTGGCCTCTTTCGGCCAGCCCAGCTCGTGGCTCTTGGCGGACTTCCCAGGCCCTGGTTTTGACTTTTGGCGGCCTCTTCAGGCCCAGAACTTGACCTCCAGTCGGCCTTTGCAGGCCCGGCCTCCTGCCTCCCAAAGGCCTGCACGGGCCCGGTCTTGGCCTCACGGCAGACTCTCCAGGCCCAGCTAGCTCTCGCCTCACTGCAGCCTCCCCATTCCCAAGCTCCTGCTTTTTGGCCGCTTTGGCAGGCCCAGCTCCCGCCTGCCAGTGGCCTCTTTAGGCCCAGCTCATTCCTCACAACAGCCTTTCCAGGCCCCGTTTTTCCCTTCCGGCAGCCTCTTGGCCTCTAATTTTTTTATCTTTTGTGTATAAATCCCTAAATATGGAATTTTGGAATATTTCCACCATTATATAAATATTTTGGTAGGTAATTCATTTGGAGTGAGTTTCTGCACCAAGCCTGAAATTTTTATTTTATTTTCCTTATTATTTGGTGTTAAACAGATTTAATGATGGTCATGGCAACTTTTCGGCACAATAAGAAATATCGCCCATGATCAACGTGTTCTGTTCTGGGGAAGGGGGCAAAGGCAGGGTGAATCACTTTTTAAAAAGTACAATTCAAGTTGAGAGTGCAGAGGGAATGGGGAGAAAACCCTCCCACTGCCTGTGTCGAAGTGCAGGAGCCCCCACCCCCATACTCACCTGAGTCCAGCCCCTCTGGGGAAAGAAGGGATGCATGAACTCCCCCTATTCCACAGGCGCCTCCCTGTGGCCCAAGGCCCTCTTCACACTCCATCTTGTAGCCCCAGCAGGAGCTATTTTCCGAAAAGTGAAAAGCTCTGAAGGTCCCACACTTCATGGTATGTACAGGGGCTCGGAGGAGGGAAACTGCCCAGCTTTCCCCTGGCACAGCTGCAGGGGTAGGGGGTATATATAAGAGGAGCAGGCCTTGGCCAGGCATGGTGGCTCACGCCTGTAATCCCAGCACTTTGGGAGGTGGAGGCAGGCGGATCACGATGTCAGGAGATCAAAATCAACCTGGCCAAGATGGTGAAGCCCTGTCTGTACTAAAAATACAAAAATTAGCCGGATGTGGTAGTGTGCACCTGTAATCCCAGCTACCCGGAAGGCCGAGGCAGGAGAATGGCATGAACCTGGCAGGAAGAGGTTGCCATGAGCCAAGATTGCACCACTGCACTCCCGCCTGGGCGACAGAGCAAGACTGTGTCTCCAAAAAAAAAAAAAAAGAAGCAGGCCTTATTCCGTCCCACCCAAACTGAAAGGATTAAATGGCTTTACCCGGCAGAAGATAACCATCCTGCCCTCCATTGCTACCCCCACATACTGTCCATGTTCTCAGGGGGTACTGTGAGTCCTGGGATCTTCTTTGGGGTCACCCACCTGCCTGTGGTAGTTATGGAGGGACCCAGGTGTTGAGGCAGGGCTGGGGTGTCCCCTTCCAGCCAGGCTGTCAAGGCCCAACTCTGGGGCAGAGGCAGTGGCAGGGCAGCCAGGGTTGCGCCAGAGCCTGAGCAGGGTGAGATGGGGTCAGGCAGGGCTGGGAGTCAGGGCAGGGGCAGCAGCAGTGGACCCGCTATGCACACATCTTCTTCTCCAAGGTTTGTGTGCAGAACATCCTGCCCATGCTGCCCCAGCAGCTTCAGTTGGCACCTGCCCCAGTCCAGCCTCTGGGACTCATGCAGCGTCTCCCAGCGGCCCTGCACCCACCACCAGCATCCATTTCATCTGCAGTTGAAGATCCGTGAGGTGCCCAGAAGATCATGCAGTCATCAATCCCACAGAGCAGCCCGCGAGGCTGAGGCTCCTCCCACTGGACCGCCCCCCAACTGGCACCACTGCTGCCCCTGCCCCTACTGTCAGCCTCACGTGACTCTTGGGCAGAGGCAGTGGTGGGGCAGCCAGGGCAGCGTCAGAGTCTGAGCCAGGTGAGGTGGGGTCAGGACCCCCGCAGGGCTGGGAGTCAGGGCAGTGGCAGAACAAACCTTGGAGGGGAAGATGTGTGCATAGTGGGCCTGGAGGGCGGCTGTGGCCTAGTGGACAGGAAGAAGCAGTGGGCCTGGAAGAGCTGCATGATCAGGGCCGGCACTGGTCCAGGGCGTGTGCAGTGAAGAGGACAGCGCCTTCTCGGTCTCTGGTTCCCTGAGCCCGTCCTCAGCTTCTCCACCTGTACAGACAAAGGGGAAGCTGTCCCCATCACACATGGCACACTTGGGGGTGTTAGACTTTGGGCTGCAGCTGGAGCATCTTCTCATTTTGCATTTGGGCATGGTGGGGTCCTCCAGTGTGGGATCCATGTCCGTGGTGTTCCCTCTGCCCTGACCCCCAAAGCCCAGTCGGTTTCTCCTCTTCAGGCTCTGCCCCCCGGGTGGCTCAGCCCAGCTCCTGCCTAGGAAAGCCTTAGTGTTGGGAGGGACCGCAATGACTGAGGGGCCTGGTAGCTCCAGGTCGCCCACACTTTCAGGTCTCTTGCACCAGAAGGTGGCAGGATCCATTGGGAGGAAACAGGTTACCTTGGAAGGCGTCCCTGGGCCCCCATCCCCAGGGATACAGGCCGTAGGGGGCCCGCTCTGCTGCCCTGACCAGACTCCTGGGCTTGAAGGCTCCTGGGCCCAGTAAGAAGGAGGTGGGTGCCAAGGTTGAGGAGGAAGCATCCAAGTATGTGTAGGAGGAGGACGGGGTGGGACCATAGACTTTGCCAAAAACTGCAGGTGGATCGGGGGACCCTGGGGGCTCAGGATCCAGCAAGGGGCGGCAGGAGTAAAGGAGGAAAAAATGACAGGTGCAAATACCTTCCCACCAAAGCCCTTGTTGCCCTCTGGCTCCTCCCCAGAGCTGTCCCCACTCTCAGCCGGTCACCCACTCCTTGAACTTGAGATCAGTGTCAGTGGTGCTAAAGCCGTCATCAGCAATGACATCATCACCCCCTCCTCGTGGATGACCATGTGTTCCTCGTCACTCGCTATGTCCTCACTGGCCATGTGCTGGGAATGAGCAGCTCAGGTGGGCAGCTGAGTTTCATGTCCTTACATTTTAGTTATACTCCTTATAAAAAGCAACTATATAGTTGAACTTTTTAAAAAATTGAATTCCACAAATCTCTGTCTTTATGAAGACATTTAGTCAATTTCCAATTATTAGGTTTATCATTTTTTTTCTGTGCTGAATTGGAAATTATAAACTCAATAGTTATTGTATGGTTGGTTATTCCTGAATTAATTTTAAAAGTCTAGAATTAGTTAACATCTTTCTATCTATACTGAGAACCAGTGAGATGTCAGAACACTTTAAATATAAATATCCTTCATCTGACCTACATGACATTATATCTAGTACTTAAGCACAGAAAAGAATATAAATTGGCATTGTTATTGTTTCATAAATATAACATTTGCTAAAATATATAACAGCCTCTTGGCTCATCATTTTTAGAAACTGCCTTAGCAAAATTTGATTTCGATAGATAAAACACTCTTATTTTTTACTCTAAACAAGCCTTGTAACTTACTCATTTAAAAAAAACTGCTCAGCACATAATTTAAGTATATTGTTTGAGGCTTTAAATATAATTAATACTTTAGTATGTTCTCTTTCTTTAATGAAATACTTAATTAGCCTTAACTCATTCATCTCTCAGATAAAGTTATGATTTTTAACACTTAATCTTTCTTGAAACAAGCGTTTATACTAAATGAGTAGATAGTAAACATCAATAGCAGTGAAAATTTATGTGCATATGTGTTTGTGCGTATATCAAAGATGATGTTCCCATGTGAATGCATTTTATTTAATTTTGTAACCAAGTATTTTAACTTTGAAATTCATTTTAAACCTTTTTTTTTCTTTTTTTCCTCTCAAGTCTTAAGATGTAACCTTGAAACAGATTGTAGAAACATTTTTTCTTGGCCTTGAGATAAAGCCTTGAAATGTACTTCGAAACTCTGCTTCCCTGTTTCCCAGCAGACAGTCCCTTGCACCATACACACTTATCTAACTGCATGCTTGTTAAGAAATTCCAGGGTCTAATTTTATAACAAGCCAGGCAAGGAGGCCCAGCTGCGGAATTCTCCCCAGCAAGGAGATTGCCTCAGGACAGATAATCTACAACCCAGCCACAACCGAGATGGTCCAGCCAGCACTCCAGGTGGACGGTGACTCAAGATAGCCTTTGGAACAAGATATTCAGACCTGCACCCTGCGTTTCTCCTGCTGGTTTCCATACCAAGTCTCTCCCTTTTAAACCCCTTCTCCCAAGACTAACATTTGAAATGGTCTTTTGGAGGCAAGAACCTGACCATTTCCCAACTGCTAGCATTTGAATGAAGTTGCTTTCCTTTCACTACACTTTGCTTCTTGTATTCTGGCCCTCGAGCAGTGAGCAGCTGGACTTGCATTCAGTTACAATTCTAAAAGGTTAATTTTGACAGCTTCTTTAATAAACACGTATATACACAGTCCCTGGGATTTTAAAATAACTGTTATATTTGCCTTTTTTAACCTTTCTAATTGGATATAATTATTTATATAATTATATATACAAATCTTAGATTCAGTGTGAAAGAAGACATTACTTCATTTGCAAATCCTTCTTGTATTACTTTTGTAATCTATATGTTATGTGATGGTATATAATTCCTAATTCTGAAGTGCATGGCTTTTTCACTCTGGAATACTCCATCTTTCTTACAGGTATACAGCTCATTATTATTATTATTATTATTATTATTATTGTTATTATTATTATTAGAGATGGAGTCTCACTCTGTTGCCCAGGCTGGAGTGCAGTGGCACGATCTCGGCTCACTGCCAGCTCTCCCTCTCAGGTTCACGCCATTCTCCTGCCTCAGCCTCCCAAGTAGCTGGGACTACAGGCACCCACCACCATGCCTGGGTAATTGTTTATATTTTTCGTAGAGATGGGGTTTCACCATGTTAGCCAGGATGGTCTCGATCTCCTGACCTCGTGATTCGCCTGCCTTGGCCTCCCAAAGTGCTGGGATTACAGGTGAGAGCCAGCTCATTATTTATTTCCAAACATACTGGCTTCTGAATGGTACTTTATAATAAATGTTTGTGAAGTGAAGGATAAATAAATACATAAATTAATATTTCAAAGTCATTAAAGTCTCCAAAATTAAGAATACAGTAACTACATGTGGTTTCTATTTGAGTGCTTATTTCTGTGGTTAATAACAATTACTTTTTTAAGAAAAATTGACCATATATGGATTGATTGATTATATATATAAAAATTGATATAATGCCCTAAGATCCAAGGATCAGTGATTCAGTATATTGCAAACTGCACTACATAAACATTTAAAGAATTTGGGATTATTCTATTTAACTTGATTTAATAACTGAGTTTTTAGTATTAAATGCCTTACCTGATTCTTAGCATTTGCATGCCATTCTTTCTAAAAGTTAAATTTGCTTGCCTCCCATATGCAAGTGTAGGATAGTTCTAGCCTCCAGAAAAAAAATCTAACATTTTAGCAGAAGAAATTTAAGGAGCACCTCGCCAATATTAGGCAATACCCTGACTACTAATGACTCCAACTTGTGCTCATCCTGGTTACCCATTTTGCTGCTGACATTTTGTTCCTACCTTGTATTCTCTTTTAATAACCATAACCTTATCTAAGAATTGGGTTTTGAATTATTCATTGCTTTTGATAAACTCAACTCCTCTACTAAGTCTGTAGAAGACTGTCCCTGTCCCTGAACTAGGCCTATGAGTGTGACACTCTCCTTAAGATGTTTAACAGAATCCATTCCTCCTGAAACTCTGTGGGGTTTGGAGTCAGACACACCTGAGACAGAATTCTAATTTAGTTTCTTTCAAAGTAATTTCTAATTTACTTTCTTTCATTAATGCAGATCCATTTATTAAATTACTTGAACTCTAGTTTTCTATAAAAGAAAGCAGTGTAAAATATTGTTTCTACAATTGCTATTAATTATAACTATAGTAGTACTGCTTATAACATGCTAGGACCTGTTTTAAGCATTTTACATGTTGATAATTGCATTCTCATGACAACATTTTGAAGCAGATATTCTTAGGAATTTTTCAATCACCAAATGAGATAACCTGTGTAACTTTGCTGGAATATAGTAAACATTCAACAGTTTAATAAATGTTATTCACTCTTACTTAAACAAATGAACTATATTTGGCAAGCATGTAAGTCTGTACATTATCAGACTTTGAACAATCAAAAATAAATAAAACATCCACTTAAAAAGTCAAGTATTTTCCCTCCTATTTTTTTCCATTTTAATCTCTAAATTTCCACCAGCATTTTTCTGACACACATGCTAATATTTCCTCATTAACAACAAAACACAAAAACTACATAAAATAACTTTTCTTATGTTTGTTATCTTCTGTAACTCCCATCCTCACTAAATTCCCTTCTCTTTGACAGTAAAACTTCTAAAATAATTTGTATTTTATTCCAGCTGCTATCCTCTTCCATCAATTAGCTCAAGCCTTGAGTCATGACATTTCCCAGAGAGTCTACAAGAATTTCTCTCTGAAGTCATGGAAGAAACTTTAAAAGCAGTAGGTTTTTCGTTTCATTTTTCTTAATGCAAGTGTAGGATAGTTGAAGTCTCCAAATAGTGACCCTGCTTTCCTTCACTGCATGGGCTTCTATGACGCTACTCACTTTCCACCTTGTCTTGCTTCTCTGGCCACACCTTTCCTTGGTCTTATTACTGCTTTCTCAGTGAAGCTATTCTCAAGGATTATCTTCACATTTTCTCTCTTTTCCTCCTACACTCTATCTTTCTCAGAGTTGTAACCATAATCTCTGTAATTTCTAAAACACTGTCTTCGTTTGTATCTCTCATGAGACTTTTTTCTGTTTTTAAATAAATGTTTCCCCACTCCTTTGGTTGACTGTATTTATTTATTTATCTATTTATTTATTTTGAGATAGATTCTTGTTCTGTCACCAGGCTAGAGTGCAGTGGCACGATCTCGATTCACTGCAGCCTCTGCCTCCCGGGTTCAAGCAATCCTCCTGCCTCAGCCTCCTGAGTAGCTGGGATTACAGGCACCTGACACCACACCCGGCTAATTTTTGTAGTTTTAGTAGAGATGGAGTTTCACCATGTTGGCCAGGATGGACTTGATCTCCTGACCTCGTGATCTGGCCACCTCGGTCTCCCAGCATGCTGGGATTACAGGCATGAGCCACCTCGCCCGGCCTGGTTGACCCCTAAGAACCACTGCTTTCTGATTATGACTAGATTATTCATCAGTCTCCAAAATCTCTGAACCTTTGGTTGCTTGTAATTTCTTTCTCCCATCTCTGGCCATGCAAGTAAGCCCACCTTTGGGGCACATAATTTGTGGTTCACTCAGTATACATTCCCATCATTTTACCAGTCTCATCAGATTCACTGTCATGAACCTTAAAAGATAAAACTTCTTTCCAGAGTCTCTTATAGGAAGGGATGATCATATGACACATTTCTGAAAAATGACAGAAAACTGGAAATGTGCCAGGCATAGGAGGGCAAATTTGCTCTACTAATGCAGGTGTCAAACTTCCCATTTCCTTTTTCTCCCCTGCTGTCTAAATAATGTTGTAATGGCTGGAGCTTCAATATCCATCTGACAGTATGAAGAATAGAGAAAGGAAATTTAGCCCCAGCATCCTCAAGCTGGTGAACCAAAGCCAGGCACTATCTGGCTGTGAGCACTTTTTATAAGAGGAAAAATTTCAGTGAATCCCCCATGTTTAGCTGAAATGTGTCACATGCAGATCAATGCGATCTCTAACGAGCATAGTACCCTTTAGTATCCAGTTTAAATTCTGATCATTTCCCTCCAGCCCAAAGTCATTGCTCCCTCTTAAGTTTCCTTCTTTTCGTGTAGGAAAAGATACACTGGCTTTGTCAACAGGGACCAGAATTAGGATTCTGCCACTTAGGTGCTAACCAGATTATGCAATTTATTCTCTGTTCTTCTGTATATGCTTTTAGAATGGAAAAGAAACATCTGGAAGGTTTAATGTTAAGGGATGAAGGAGAAAATGGAAAACTGCATGACATTTAAAGGAATCTTCCTAAGAAAGCCATGGAGTGAGCCATATAGACATGCTTTTCTTAGGTAACTCTGCCAGATACAAGCTGCTTAAGGGTAGGCAGCATTTCACATGTAAAGTGGGAGTAACAATAAAATTTTCTAATAATTTATATTGTTACTATTATTAATTGACAGTTGATTGTATGTCTAGCACTGTCCAAGTTAAAGATATAGGGCCGGGCGTAGTGGTTCACGCCTGTAATCGGCACTTTGAGAGGCTGAGGCGGGCGGATCTCTTGAGGTCTGGAGTTCGAGACCAGACTGGCCAACAAGGTGAAATCCCATCTCTGCTAAAAATACAAAATTAGCCGGGCATGGTGGTGGGCAACTGTAATCCCAGCTAATCAGAAAGCTGAGGAAGGAGAATCACTTGAACCTGGTAGGTGAAGGTTACAGTGACCCATGATCATGCCGATGCACTCCAGCCTGGGTAACAAGAGTGAAAATCCATCTAAAAAATTAATTTAAAAAATTTTAAAAAAAGATATAGCTTAATTCTGACAGCAATTTCATGCATTAGGAACTACTATCTTATTGTGAAGAAAAAATAAATGAGGACTCAAGATATATAATTTGTCCAAGGGCACAAAGTCAGAGTGCAGTCATAAAATTATGATCCCCGCCACTCATTTCATATGATAAAACTTATTAGGTAAATGCAAAGTATTGGGAAAGCATCATGTTTCTTGTGGCATTTTCTGCCTCCTAACTCTGAATCGCCATCCTTGTCAATCAGGCACCATGTACCTTATCTTCTTTGTTTAACAATTTATCTCTTTGAAGGCCAATGACTTCAAATTACCTTATTTTTGCATCCCCTAGGGCCTTGCACAAAAACATTCAGTAAATTTTCCTGACTAAATAAAATGCTACATTAAAAATCCAGAAAATTGTGGTATCCTAAAAATTATAAATTTTGAAACGTTGACCATGATTTATTACTCATATTTTTTCATTAGCGTATATATGTGTGTATATATATATATATATATATATAATTCATTAATAGATTTAAAATTTTCTTAGAAATTTAAAATTTCTTAAAAATTTCTTAGAAATTTAAAATTTTCTTAGAGACTCTGGTCACCCGTATATCCTTATTTAAGAGATATTTGTTCATGTCAAATCAATTGAACTATTTTCTATTTTTTCTCAATGTTTCCTCTTGCTATAAAATATTTTTCTGGTGGTGCTATACTATATAACTGTATCATTTGACCCTTCAGAGTACAATAGCAACATTCTAATAAAAAATAAATGTAATAGAATTAAATGAATTTATTGTACAGATAAGTCACAGTGATGTGGGGATGACATAAATTGATTTTTTAAGAATTTTTTTGGTTAATATTTAAAATTCTTATGTGTTTTGTTAAAGCTACTAAGTTGAATATATGCAACACAATATGGAGTAAAATGATTTTAGCCTTAAAGAGTGTGTTTTTGGCTGGGTGCGGTGGCTCACACCTGTAATCCCAGCACTTTGGTAGGCCAAGGTGGGTGAATCACCTGAGATCGGGAGTTCAAGACCAGCCTGACCAACATGGAGAAACCCCATCTCTACTAAAAATACAAAATAAGCCAGGTGTGGTGGTGCATGCCTGTAATCCCAGCTACTTGGGAGGCTGAGGTAGGAGAATCACTTGAACCCGGGAGGTGGAGGTTGTGGTGAGCCAAGATTGTGCCATTGCACTCCAGCCTGGGTAACAAGAGCGAAACTCCACCTTAAAAAAAAAAAAAAAAAGAAAGAAAGCTTTTTATGTATGACTATATGGTTTTGTTTAAAGATTATGTAAAATCTTTTGTATGATGGCAACATCTTCAAATTTGAAGCGTGGCTTTCTTGGAATTTAGCCTCAATCTATAAATATTTGGTATATATAAAATAATTTAAGTAAACATGTGTTTACTCAAACAGACCTAACCTTATTTCTACACTTAGAATTTGATAATCTGCTTAATTTTAATATACTTGTAATATTTCTTAATTTTGGTCACACTTTTGAACTTTGACTTCAGGTCCCTTGGCTCTCCAGTTTCTCTCTGTTTAGAGTCCTACAGAAATTCAGAATTTAAAAACATCCTTCGTAATTGAGAACTAGTTGAAAGCTATCAGCTTGCACTGTGGACATTTTTCAAATCTCAATTATATAAACAAAAAAAGAGGGAGTTCTTCTACTACATCTTAGAGAAGCCTTATATAAAATCTCTCTCTTTTTCCTCTTTGTAATATATTCTGCTACAGTACATTTTGTTTTTAAATTTCTTATCAACCAAGATAAATATTTTTGTATCTGAATGGTTCAGTAAGTACTTCACCTGATTATCGTTCTGCTCAAAAAGGACTGAGAGATTTATAGTATAAGATAATTCAGCTCCAATAGGTGCCTAAATTTTTTCCTGAGGCACAGGAAGGGAATTCAGTTCAATGCTTAAATGCCTTCATAAAGGATTAGATGATATTAAACAAACAAACAAAAAACAAGAAAGCAAACAGAAGATACATTTGCCATGTAGACAGCGTATACATGAAATATATGTGATAGGATATTAAAAGATATGTCCCCTGTCATTTCAATTTGAACTGAGGCACAGAAATGGGAACAATTGGTGATATATATCTTGATAATTTATTCAGGACTTGCTGAGGGATTGACCCAAAGTTGGTTCTTCAGATTTTATCCCATCATCTACCTAAAGCTTATCTACAAATACAGAAACATGTATAGAGAGTATTTATTGGAAATAATTGTCAGAATGTTAAATATTTCTCCCTTACACCTCAAACTTCTTCAAATCAATTCGATCAACCACCTAGAGATCTGCATGTAGCGAATTTGGTATGTGACTCTGACATCGACACTTTTAAAAGTAAAGCTGAGGAGAAAGATGAAAATGGCAGAGAATTAGAGACAGGAAGCAAGAAGCACTAATAAGAAGGGTAAGGAACAAGTGTGTTAGCTATTTTCAGGGTCCAAGAGGACCCTGGTAAACAAAGAGACATGAATTATCTTGAAGGTTACACTGATGAGATGAGTGTATAGACTCCATCAGGAGTCTTTTTGTGGTGTAACACCAGAAGCAGGAAGTGAGAAGAGAATACAGAAGGTACATTGACCTTTTCACAAAATATTGCAGTGATAGCTTCCCACATGGGGGAGTTTCAGAACAACCCACAGAATAGTCCATTGAGAGACAGACATATTTGGGCATCTATCCCAGCTAAGACACCAATGCCAGATGTCAGATACACTAGTCACTTTTGACTTGGCTTTTATTTTTAGGGAAACTCCTCTCTGAATTTGAGTACAGGAGAAACATTAAAGGACAATTATTATTAAAGAGTTGGAAAGAAAAGACAAAAGAAAGTGACCATGTGCCCCTTCTTTATGTAGGTTTCTGAAACTGAATCATGATAAAGTTTGGGTAGGGAGAGAAGCATTGAACTGAATGAAAAACTCACATTTTCCTTTAAATAGCAATGAATATTTTAATGCCCCCAAGTTAGACCTCAATATCTAAAATAAGCACACTTGCCACAAGGTCTGCCACAAATATTGTCCAAGCAGAAAAGGGAGATCTACTATTTTATGTTTCAAAGACAGTGGCATGAGGAAAAACTAAATTTCATGATTTTACTTGTAGCAACTCCACTCATTCAATAAACACATATATGAAAACATGGCACAAAATAAAATTAAGATACGCTAAATAATAGTTGTTTCTTTGTCTTATCAATTAAATGTCTGCTGGAGCCATCTGGATGGTCCAGATTTGCTAGTAATCTTGAGTTAGTTTATTTACACTCTGAGGGATAAGGCTATGTTCAGTCAGATGGTGTGAAGTTTCTACAGCTGGTGCAACTTTCTATGCACAGTCATGCCTGTAAAGATGTTTCATCTGAGAACATCTCAGGCAATGGCTGTCAGCCACTGTGTAGATTCCCTACCCAAAAAACCCTGTGACTAGTACACAAGGAGATCCCTTACACTGCACTTTCAGCTGTGCCCAACAGATTCCATTCCTATTTTCTTCTGTTTTCTCTCATGAGTAATCTCTATTAAATATTCTCCAAGGAAACTATTCTAAGCCAATTAAAGATGGTCAAAGAATTAAATTGCATATTCCTGGATATCATGAATAGTCTTCTAATATTTTTGATGCAACATTGTTATGGTCTCATGTGAAATTTATCAATAACTTAATCACAACAGTTGTCTGTAATAGCCCTAAGAATATTTGTGTCCAATAATCACAGTGCATAACAACCACTTGGCATAGTATTACATTCATGAAGTTGAATAAATGTCCTAAGAAAAATACAAATTGGGTTGAGGAAGCACTTATAAATAATATCCAGTTCATTTTTGTTTTGACCCATGATATAGTTTGGCTGTGCTCCCACCCAAATATCATCTTGAATTGTAGTTCCCATAATCCCCATGTATGGTGGGAGGGACAAAATAGGAGGTAATTCAGTCATGGGGGTGGTTTCCCCCATGCTATTCTTGTGATAGTGAGTAAGTACTCAGGAGATCTGATGGTTTTATAAGGGGCGTCCCCCTTCACTTGGCTCTCAATTTTCACCTTCCTGGCACAATGTGAAGAAGAACATGTTCATCCCCAGGTCTGCCATGATTGTAAGTTTCCTAAGGCTTTCCCAGACATGCAGAACTGTAAGTCAATTAAACCTCTTTCCTTTATAAATTACCCAGTCTTGGGGATGTCTTTATTAGTAGTGTGAGAACAGACTAATACAATGCACATAAATCAATTGTTTTTTACTTCAGTGAGATTCATATTCAACATTTTCCAAAGAAAACAAAAAGGAATTTTCTCAAGGGCTTAGAAAATTTACTATTTTTAAATCACTGAAATATATCACACCTATCATCTACTTCTATGTTTTCAAATATTTGACATATTTCAGAAAAAGAAAATGGTGGCAATAAAATTCTGGTGCTATAAGCAAAATTCAAGAGTGGCAAGGAAATTAGTCTCTAAGAATAAATTCAGGACACCCTTTTTCATGGTGTCCTTTGACTCAAAATCTGTACCCTTGTGGAAACCTGTTGTTTCATCTATTTCTAGGCTACATATCCCTCTTATAGATGATGTGCAGGAATATGTAAGAAGTGCGGCACTGTTTTAAGGACCACCTGGAAACAGGGGTCAAGTCTTTACCAAAAACGTGGGATGTCAACATCTTGGTTAAAAAAAATTTCTTCTATCCACAAACTGGGGAAAAAACTTGAAAAATGAAAACTATGAGACCTTGTCATTTGAGCATTTTTACTTCTATGCTAGACAATGATTTAGCTAAAGCAAAAGTGCATAAACATCTGAAATTTATTGTTTCATCTTACAGACAGAGCTTTGAATGTACTTAAAAGGAAACAGAATCACAGGGCTGTTTGTTTCTGAAGATGTGTCTAAATTGGTTTTAATTACAATATAAGAAAATAGCTAAAATTTATCAAATGCTCACTGTGGTGGTTAATACTGAGTGTCAACTTGATTAGATTGAGGGATACAAAGTATTAATCCTGGGTGTGGCTGTGTGGGTGTTGACCAAAAGAGATTAACATTTGAGTCAGTGGCCTGGGGAAGGCAGATCCACCCTTAATCTGATGGGCACAATCTAATCAGCTTCCAGTGAATATAAAGCAATCAGAAAGACATGAAAAGATGAGATGGGTCTAGCCTCCCAGCCTACATCATCCTCCTGTGCTGGATGCTTCCTAATACTATGTGCCACGGATACTTCTCAACATTTATAAAGCAGGTTTAAGTGGTCATGTAATTGCCTGACTAGGTTTTCCTCTGCCTTCCTTTCTGAAATATTTACTTGATATATGGTATAATTTCCAAGACAATACTGCCACAGTTCTTAATTATATTAGGAGAAAGATATCCATAAAAATACCTAGATCTTAAGGCATATTCTAGTAAACATCTATTAAGCTATAGTAAATGTAAAGCAGAGAAGAAAAAAGTCCTGTCTAAATGCATTAAGGGAGCTACATACAGACACTTGTATCTGGGTCTGAAAAGCTGAATAGGATGTGGATTGAGACCCATGTGTACAAAATGTTTTTAGCCAGAAAGATCTGATGTAAAACTGACAAGAGACAAGAAAATGCCATGCAAATATAAGCAAAGGTGAATTTCCATGTGAGATATAATTGTACACAAGGAAATCACTATGTGTTTCTGAGAAATATTGAGAGTTAAGGTGAGAAAAGTACTCTAGAGTCAGGGCTTGGTGGGCCTTAATGTCACAGTGTGCAAGTAGGACTTTAGGTTGCTTTATTTAGGGCTACTGGAGGTAACTGAGATGTTCTTAGGAAAGGTGAGTATAGCAGTGACATACCGAATGCATTGTGCTAAAGATTGTCTCATAATGGATTTTATTATACCACACATAGGACAAAAGCTACCTGGCTCTGGAAATGTTAAGAAAGGATCAAATGCTCTGTTAATTAGTGCTTACACATTTGTTAATTTTTTTAATATGCCTTGCATGATTAGGAATAAAATTATTACTTCTGTTCTAAAATCTAGATTCTCTTCATCATTTTTAAATAAATAAAACCAATAGTATAAAATCCCATATATACTTGGAAAATATATCATCTTAAATTCATTCTTCTCTTCCATCTCTATGCCATATACAGTTAGTATTTTCATCAAGCAGGTATTTATATTCTCATAAACCAGAAAAGCTGTGTAGTACACTTGAATGTATTAAAATATTTTCAAGGTGACATATTTTAAGACATGTGAATAACTTTCTTGAACAATTTTAGTAACAATCTGTGTAGTTGTAGTATCCTATTAAATGACCAGTCTGTTAAAGTCTTTCTTTAAATGACAACTTGTATATGACATTTTTGTCCTATGATTTCTTAAAGATTATAGAATCTGAATGAATAATGAAAGACTATTTTTATAGATCTTTAAGAGTGAAAAACTATTTTTAAGTCTACTGACCTGCACATGTATAGGAGGCAAGAAAATATAGACAGGATTTCCCATTACCAAAGCATATAATGTGGGAAGATTTCCTATTTGTCAGATGTAAGATTCCTGTTGCTTCACTTATATCTAGAGTCCATCCAATAGCATTTACAAATGTTTAATAGCAGGAAGTACATAATTAAGGAGAATTGGCACAATGGAAATATAATTTTTTCTGGGAAGATAATATATCATGCTGAGTAAAAGTGAATGTTAATTTATCAATTAGATTTCAATCTGACAAACCAGTTGAGAGATGATTATTTGCTCTTAGGAGAAAGCCCAGAAGGTATTTGAACTTATCAGAAGGACCCAGAAGTAGGATGGATTCTTTGTGTAGGAAAACTGAAGATTGGAAAAAAAAAAAATCAGCTATCTCAACTTTTGACTGAAGTCATCTGTTAAAAAAAAAAAAAAATGAACAAAAAAACAAAACAGTCTACAGCCTTGCCAAAGTAGCGAAACCCCATCTCTACTAAAAATACAAAAATTAGCCAGGCATGATGGCGGGCACCTGTCATACCAGCTACTTGGGAAGCTGAGGAAGGAGAATTGCTTGAACCCGGGGGGTGGAGGTTGCAGTAAGCCAAGACCACACTACTGCACTGTAGCCTGGGTGAGAAAAGTGAAACTCCATCTCAAAAACAAAACAAAACAAGTCTAAAATATCTAAAACCTTAAACCTTAAACAAAGATAAACTTTACAATGAACAATATGTTCCTTTTGAAAAAAAAATGCTGCTATGGGAGATATAATGTCACAAACACTATTATTTTTTTCTATAAAATTGGATAGTTTTATAAATTATTAAAAATTCTTAATTTTATAAAAATATATCTACAAAAAATTAAAATTACAAGTATAAGGTTATTATACATTACCAAAGTGTAACTGAAGCTTCTCAATGTTCCTGAAAGTAAGCTTGAACTTACCTTTTTTCCACTTTAAGTCTATTCTATACAAGTGTTAAGTATAATCATCTATTACATAATCATCTATTACAATAGTTAAATTAAATGTCAAATGCACTGATAACCAAAGAGCTGAAAACTTTTCTAATGTTTTGAACGTCTATTGGCCTTGTACACAACTGCCTTTTGACAATTTTGGAATTATCCACAGTGAAGGTTTAATAAAGAGTGTTGTGTACTACGAAAAGGATGATTTTGTGCAGAAGAAGAAATATTCCCACATTATAGAATGCATTAGGTAGCCATGTAATCAAAAACCAACTATACCCCCTAAAATGATTGAAATTTTACAAAAAAGAATGCATCAGGGACAGAAGCATTTTAGTCTTGTCTAGTCATTTTTTATAGTTATTTCACGTTCAAACTGATTATTTCTTCAGAAGTTATAATCATTGTAAGTTTTTACTATGGCTCTATCATGTATATATCCCCATCACACATATGTTTTCTGCTCTTCTAGGTAACTTTAATCCTTGTATAAACTTTGGGCATATAGAACATGTCTAATTGGGATTTTGGCTCCACAATTTCCTAGAATGGTTCCTCTATGGTTACTAAAATAAAGCTCCAGTGCTGACTTTCGTGAAGTCTTTCATATTAAAGTTGAAGCGATAATACAAAGTGGGGAGTAATATTGAATCTTTCATCTTCCTAGTAGATTAGATTGAAATTAGAATAGAAATCCAAAAACATTGGATTTTTAGCTCTATAGATTTTGTTTTAACATAGTTTGCTCTGCGTAACATAAACCTTTTCTTGAATGCACGCTCACCTCTCTTGGATGGCTTTATTATGTTTTATCTTTCTTCCAGACTTTGTCAATATATTTAGTTTTTGACAAAGCAAAACATCTCAAAGAGTCCTTTGCTAAAATCTGGAAAGCTGCCAGAATATGTAAGGGATGAAGTAACAAAAAAGTATATTATCATTTTCACAAAGTGGCTTTAAAAACACTAGTGTCATATATAAACTGACCTGGAATCCTAGTGTTCAAATATAATATATGTTTTCAGCTTTTGATATTAGGGTTGTGAACTTCATATTTGTTTTTCTCATAATGGTACTTATAAATTATGTTCATATGATATTGAAATGCTTATATTAAAAATAAATTATGCTATATGGATTATTTTATTTTTAGGTTTCTTACCACTTGAATAAAGTAATGTATGTTGAACTAGCAATCTTATAATTTAACTGCACTGTAACTCAGTTAACTGCATTACCCCACCACCACAACCAAATTAAGATAAACTAAATTATACTGCCTTAGGCTTACATGATTTAGAAATCTGGGGCAACAGATGCTCTCAGGGTGTCTTTGCAAATGTCCATCCCTTTACTCTTCACTTGACTCCATATTATTAGGCCTCCACTAATACCAATAAATTTTTAGAAATTCTATTTATCCCCTTTATTTTATTTGGAGGCCAATGAAGATAGATTAGCTTAAAAATCACAAATTGAGCCATCTCTGAGACTTTCAGAACTAACATAGGCACGTGGCTTTCTCCATTCATCTAATTATGGGAGAGTGAACTCAAATAATCATTATATGCACTTATATGTGTTATATTTGAACCAGAATGAAATAACTTGAATAGATCCTTAACTTTTTACAATATATGTATTTAGCATGTACAAATGATTTTTTTAAATTAAAAGACTGTTTAAGTTCTTACTGTTAGAATCACCTGTGTTCTAATATATGAAAATTCATAATTTTAAGTTACTAAAAATGTTCATGATTAGTAGTAATCCTATGCTGGAGCACAACTAGAGCATTTTACTGTTGTTGTTGGTGGTGTTGATACTGTTTATAGCCCCAGATGTAATCTGCCTAGTTTAAAATTGTATATTTAACTGCCTTTCAAATGTATGCTATAATTAGTCTACTTCTATGCAAATAGGCTTTCCTCCTCTGTGGATCCCAAACAAGTTCCAGAAAGGAGTGTAGAGGAAATCTGGAGTTATACTCACCTATAAAAATGAACCCGTAAAATTACATGTCAGGGGCTAGGGAGTGGCTCTTCATCAATGCCTTCAGCGCTTCCCAGGAGTTCTGAGTAATGACAAATGTGCTGCTTCGAGCGTCTGGGAGTGTGTGATCTGAGTTCTTCAGTCATTGCTTGCAGACAAATCAATCTGCTAGTCGGATTCTTAATAGTTGAGTTTAACTGATTATATTTATTGTGAATTGCAAATACTTTTGTAAACTGATTTTAGGTTTTCTTTTTACACTTTTCCTCCCCCTTTTTTGTTTATTCTCTCCTCCTGTTTCTTGGTTCCTACATCACTGTGCAGTGTTTAGGCTCACCTCTTGACAAAGACTTAGCAAAGTTTACCCTGCTACTAAATTGAAGACCCAGATTACAATTTTATCTTGAGTTTTAGTTTCATCTTTTTATCACAAAAATAGTTAATACTTTGTCAAAGCGTAATTATATTTACCAATACCTTTTTATTAATTATTATTATTATTTTTTTTTTTTTTGAGACGGAGTCTCACTCTGTCACCCAGGCTGGAGTGCAGTGGTGAGATCTTGGCTCACCGCAACCTCCGCCTCCTAGGTTCCAGCGATTCTCCTGCCTCTTCCTCCCGAGTAGCTGGGACTACAGGCGCCCGCCACCACATCCGGCTAATTTTTGTATTTTTAGTAGAGACGGGATTTCACTGTGTTGGCCAGGTTGGTCTCGATTTCCTGACCTCGTGATCCACCCGCCTTGGCCTCCCAAAGTGCTGGGATGACAGGTGTGAGCCGCCACCGTGCCCGACCTTTTTTCATCAATTTTTATAGATACCTCTGTTTCTTGGTTACCATGCCATTCATGGCTTCAATATCCTCTTCGTTAAGTCAAAATATTGAACAGGTCTTTCAGAAAAGGTCTTTATTGGTTTAGTCCCCTAAAGCTGCTCTGAAAATATCTTTATTTTTGGTATAATTCTGAAATATGTTAGTAGAGAAGACATTTTATGTGAGTATTTTCCTTCAGTTCTATGTACATACTATATACTCTGAGATCATTTTACTGCTGAGAAATCCGTTGCAATCTATTTTCACCTGTTTATGGGTAATCTTTCTTTCCTCAGAGCCTTGAAAAGCTCTTAATTTTTGATTATCTGCATTTCACACCGCTGTGCCCAAGTGGACACTAAATTTCATTTAACATTCAATGTGAGGACTTAGTTATTTCCTCAAATGTTAGAAAACAAAACAAAACAAAACTCTCAGCTACTATTCCTTCAAATATTCTTTCTCTACTATTGGTTTTATTTTTGTATTCAGATAATTTTATTATTTTACTTACCATGGAATATTTCAATATATACTTTTTCTAATTGAATTTCTTCTATCTACCTATTCTTGTTTTCTGTCATTTGCTTATAATGTATAAATTCCTTTCATAAAAGATGTTTATTCTTCATTTATCACTTTGGGACTATAAACATTTTTAAATACTTTTCTGGTTGTTAAGATATTTTATTTAATTTTCTGATTATGGATGCATTTGGCTTTCATCATATTAGCTGTCTTCTTGTTATGAAATGATACTTTATAGAAACATTTTAAATAATCCCCCCCTTTGTCACTCTTTTTCTAATTTATGACCACTTGTCTCCATGGTCCCTTAGTGTAGTAGTTACACAATGAATTCTACCTAGCTACCCAAGTTCAGAATGCAAAACCAGGTCTCATATTAGCAGTTTGGTGTCCCTGCATTAGCTAACACTGGGAAATATTGGGTAATATTAGGGAAATATTGAAAAATCCAAATACCCATCCATTTACCATAGCACTTAACTACAAGCTTGGGCCAGTATTTTCCCATCTTCTATTAGCTGCATCCCCAATTAATAGCTTTCTTATTTATGTCTCCAGTCACATGTGAAAGATCGCTATACCAATCCCTCGGTTCAAATCATAAACCTTACTTCATTCCTCCAACTAACGAAGAACAATTTAGAACTTTATGTGAGCCAAATTCCCAGTCACATAATGTTGACTGCTTCAAAACCCCAGGACCCAGTAGGCCGAGGGCTTTGGCAAGGCTCATCTTACTTTTTCTGTTTGTCTTCTGTGACATATCTTGCTTATCACTTTTTATAACTTATCTATCAATGCCATGGTTTTGGAATTTGGATAGGGGAAGTTGCTCAAGGTATGACCAAAAGTAGTATGATCTTTAAAAACAGACCCAGAATTAACTCTTTTTCATATTTAAGAAATGTTGATTCATAAAGTATTCATATTTTTCCAATTTATATAACATTGTAAGCATCTAATAGCATATTTTAGTTTATTATGTGCTTCATTATGTTGCAATAGAACATAATCCTTGATTATGTTGTATGGAAATTTCAACTGATTACACTTCTTTGCAACATTTTCAGTATAGGTCACACACATTTATTTTTGCAATTGCTAATTGCAAGATCACTATCTGTGGTTCCCCAAAATTCCAGGAAATATCTTAGATTCTTTATTTACATATACAAACATACACATACATATGCAAACACCCTTTAGTGTTGACATCTTTTAAAATACATAATTTTCTCATCTGAAATGTTGTCATGCTTTTAACTTATTCAGATTATCTTATATTTATTTATTTTTTACATGGAGAACATCAAAATCACATAGATGGATGAATGGATGTATAGAGAAATTTGTTTTTTGAGTTACTTCAAAGTGATTAATGTAAATTATTTAGCTTTAAGCTTTTTAAATATGTCATTTAAGAAAAGAATATACATAAAATATGTAATTTTATATATATTTTGTATCAGCACTAATAATATGTATTATTAACTTCCTTAATTTTTTAATTTTGAGTTTCTAAGTCACTAATGATATTAGCTGCCAAAATGATGATTTAATCTCCTTTCTAATTGCTTCAAATTTTAGTGCAGTTTTCTTGCTCTATTTTATTTGCTCCTTTCAGAAAGAAATACAATAAAAGTTGTGAGAGCAAAGGTTGTTTCTGTCAGGCCTCTGAGCCCAAACGAAGCCATCGCATCCCCTGTGACGTGCACATATATGCCCAGATGGCCTGAGGTAACTGAAGAATCACAAAAGAAGTAAATATGCCCTGCCCCACTTTAACTGATGACATTCCACCACAAAAGAAGTGTAAATGGCCGTTCCTTGCCTTAAGTGATGACATTACCTTGTGAAAGTCCGTTTCCTGGCTCATCCTGGCTCAAAAAGCACCCCCACTGAGCACCTTGCGGCCCCCACTCTTGCCCGCCAGAGAACAAACCCCCTTTGACTGTAATTTTCCTTTACCTACCCAAATCTTATAAAATGGCCCCACCTTTATCTCCCTTCGCTGACTCTCTTTCCGGACTCAGCCCGCCTGCACCCAGGTGGAATAAACAGCCATGTTGCTCACACAAAGCCTGTTTGGTGGTCTCTTCACACGGACGCGCATGAAAGTTTCCCTTTATCTTACTTGAAGAGAATGTCTGTACTGTCAATTTACTGTGAAATATGACAGAGTATTTTTTGTTAGTTGATTTTTTCCTCCTGGTTAATTATTTCTGTTCAATATTTGCAGCTTTAAATTAAAAATGAATCATAAAAGATTTTAAATGATAAAAGCTCTAATACATGACTGTTATCAAAATCACAAATTTATGCTTATGATGAGATATAACTCCTGTGTCTTTATGTGCCAGATAGTATTCTAAAGTCTTGAAATATTTTGACATATTAAATCTCATAAAACTTCCTTGAAGGGAGTACAGATATTACCCATGCATAAGGAAAGACAACTGAGGCACAGGCAAGTAAATTCTCCAAGGTGATACAGTCCACAAGTAATCGGCTGGGACATGTCCTCGTGATTAATTAGGGGTCATGATTTCTAAAAAGTTATATATATAAATGAAATTTTGTGAAGTATGAGTTAAATTTATTATAAATGACTTAATTTAGAATGATTATTTTAATTTGAGTTGCTTTAATTTTTTCATAAAGGTACAATTAGGAAACTGGTGACTTATTCATTTGATTATAGAAGTACTATATCCAAGTTCAAATATAGAAAATGTTCAAATTCATTAAGTTACATTTTTTTCAGAAAGAAGACATTTTCAAGACATGAAATAATGCTGATTTCCTCTCTCTTTAAAGTACAATCATTGTTTAAATTGCCCAAGGGCTCACTAGCCAGATTTACCTTTGGAATTTCAGATATTTAAGTTTCTGTACAATTTCACCATGATCTGGTCCACTGTCAATTCATAATAAGTGCTTTTTGGCACTGGACAAGTAAATCCCTTTAGGGAAATAAAGAGAAAGCAAAAGTTAGAAATTAAGAGAAACAGTCTGATTATTCTTGAAATATTTCCAAGTAATTCATGCCAGAACTGCCTTACCAGCATACTTGTCTCTCAACCCATATGAAGCCATCCCCTTCAGCTTGCTGACATTTCCAATACTTTAATTGGGACACCAACTCATTATATTTTGCTTCAGGGATCCAATAGTACCTATGGAACGTTTTAAATTGAGTAGCCCTCAGGTCAGTTCCTCCACTGTGCCCAAGTGATAATTGATGAATATGCTTGTCTTAATTCTTTATTTTAAATTGCTCCTTTTCTTTTTTGCTCCTCATGTTTAATTTTAAATTATTTCCTGCCTCATTCCATTAGATAGTTGATATCAGATTGCTAGTTCTTAGGCATTATACTACTTAACTTTAGTTAAGTGCTATGTTAAAAAAAAAAGAAAGAAAGACAATAAGGTTCTTAATTCTACAAAGATGTAAAGAGGAATACCTCCTACATATAAATGTATTAACAATCATCAAATGACCTTGTTAACTTAGATGATTGTCAAATAAGCCATGAAAAATGCAATGATATCTTGTTAATGATTCTGAAAATATCTAAAAAGTGATTAAACTCTAATGAACTTAGTAAGATTTCCTAATACAAAACCAAAACCAAAAAAAAGACTCATTTGAAACATTAATAAAGCAAGGGAATAAAACAGATGATAACAAAAACTCAAGGGAAATATCTTCATATACCAAAAAAAATTCTAATTTAGAAAAAAATCAGCATATTTTTGAATGTTTTCTTAATAACTGTAACTATTTTTTCTAAGAAATTCATTCTGAGCAAGCCAAAATGAAGTTGATGTATGAGAAAAATGACCAGTTTAAAACATTTTATTATTTTCCAGGATTATATAGTTGATTACATACACACTAGAAGACACAAAAATATTCAAACCAGCACTGATCATAATATCAAGAAGGAACCATAAGCCATGGACAGGAGAATAGATAGACTGTTTCATTTTCCCACAGCAAAGTGTTAAACAATAACAATTACAGCTATCTGTAATAATATGATTAAATATGAGGAACAAAATATTGGGCAAAAAAATGACTCTAAAGTTTACATGCAGAATAATATTTTCTAATAAATTTTAAAATAAGCAAATGTAAACGTTATATTTTTTAGATAAATGTGTATATCCAGGAAAATTATAAAAAAGCAATGGATTGATAAACACAAAATCAAGATGATGGCTATGGGGGATGGAGCATGCATGGAACGGTAAAACAGAAAGAGCACGCCAGCAGGCCGAAGTCATCCGTCAGGTTCCAACTGAATTAAATTTAAGAAAGCATGCATTGTCCATGGTGAATACATGCTAAAAACAAGATTTGAATTAAATCAATTGTATGCATCTGAAATAAAAAAAGAAAAATAATTATTGCCAAATGTGAAGAGAAAAATTGCAAACCATGCTCTGAAATTGAAGTCACTGAGTTTCTATAGATAATAATGTTAACGCCAATGCAGTTACTTAAAAGCAAAATTAGACTTTTAGAATTTCAGAGATGAAAGATGCCTAAGAAATCACCTACCCAATCTCTTCATTTTCATGGTAAGAAAATAACGATGGATGTCAGAGGGGGGATAAATTATGTTATCCCATGTTTCCCAAGTTCACACAAGATAATGATTAATGAAAGAAAAGAACATGTGGGATCTGTGTTGAGATATTAGAACTTCATGCATCATTAGCTGTAATTTTTCTAAGAAATTCCAGCTTTCATGGAGTTGGGGTTTGCGTTGCTACAAACCTCAAAGTTCATGCCACATACATAGAAGGTAGGTCCACTTTTTCTACTTAAAAAAGAAACAGGATATGAGATTTAGAAACCATAACTGCATTCAAGGAATTCAGGTAATATGTGATTAATGACAATATTTACTGAAGAATCACTAAAATTGATAACAAAATGTGTCCTAGAATATACGATGTAATCTATACATTATTACTGTCCTCAGTTTGAAATTTCACATGGAGGAAACAGATTGAGAGCATAGAACTCTATCCCTCTTCCTTACTCTTCCCAGCAAAGATAACTAGCATACAGTTTAAATTGAGGGATTCTTAATTAGGGAAAAATACTTTGATAAGTACACAGTAAGGTACAATTATGTGTGCAACTCTCTCTTTTAGGTGATGTGTAAAACAGAATAACTGAAATGAGAATTCTACCCTCAGTAAGGAGAATATACACTCTATTCCAATGAGGAAAATATATATGTGTATATTTTTATGTGTGTGGATGAAGATAAATAGCAAAGATTCATAGGAGAAATGGAAAAAGAACCATTTGTATTAGAACAGGAAGAGATTCTGGTGAGTTGAAACAGGCAAAATTTTAGAGAAAGCACATTCATGCTCACCTTTGAAAGAAACAGCAGTTGAGGCCAGGCGCTGTAGCTCACGCCTGTAATCCCAGCACTTTGGGAGGCCGAGGCGGGTGGATCACAAGGTCAGGAGATCGAGACCTTCCTGGCTAACACGGTGAAACCCTGTCTCTACTGAAAATACAAAAAATTAGCTGAGCGTGGTGGCGGGCGCCTGTAGTCCCACTTATTCGGGAGGCTGAGGCAGGAGAATGGCATAAATCAGGGAGGCGGAGCATGAAGTGAGCCGAGATCACGCCACCGCACTCCAGCCTGGGAGGCAGAGCAAGACTCCATCTCAAAAAAAAGAAAAAGAAAAAGTAAAAGAAAAAAAAGAAACAGCAGCTATCAATGATAGAGCACTATAAAATGGGAAAAGTACAGCAGAAAGAGGCACAAATATGGGGAGCTGGATCATGCGTACGAGCAAGAACAGTGTAGTTTATTACAAGACCAACGACTGAAAGCATTCCCTATGTGCTATTGTGGCTTGAATCTCTGGGCATCAGATACTATTTCAGGTTTTTGAGGAAGCAATTGATACAGAAATGACTTACTCCTTGAGATTAATGCAGTATGAACTGAGGAATGAATAGACATTTCATAATAGAACAAAAACACAACAAATATAAGCCACCTAGTATATCTGAGACAAAATTTCAGAATAAGATATATTCTCATCCACTCCCCCCCAAAAAAATGAACTAATGACCCATTTCCAGCTCCATGATTCTATTTGAGTAGTTTAATATCCAGTGATATTAGCACAATTATTTATTTCATATCAACAAGCACTAAGTTTAAAAATAAGCACTGAAGAGGAGAATTATCAAACTTACAGAAAGTGCTACAAATTTCTATGAATGAAGTCAAAGATACTATAATCTTTTTAAAACTCATGCTGTTAACTCAAATTCATGTTATTACCATTGACTGTCTGGAAAATGGCTTTAAAAATATTTCCATAATTTTGAATGTAAAATATCCCAAATAATGGGAATTATCTTAGGAATACAATGTAGTTTTTTTTAATTAGGTAACAAAATATTTAACAGTAAATCAAATTCCATTTGCACATGGCCAGCTCTTTGTTGCTTTTTTAAAATTTTATTTATTTTTAATTTTTTAATTTTAATTTTATTGTTTTAGGGACAGAATCTCGCTCTGTCACTCAGGTTGATGTGCAGTGGCGCACCCCACTCCCAGCTAATTTTTATGTTTTTGAAGATTATGAGATTTCACTCTGTTGCTCAGGCTGGCCTGGAATGCCTGGCTTCAAATGATCCTCCCACCTCAGCTCCCAAAGCCTTCTTTCTTTTTTATACATGGATATCCTTTATGACAAGGACAAATCCATCTTCAGCATTCCACAGTTGTTGAATGAAGGAAAAAATGAATGGGAAATAAGTTGATTAGTAAGCTAATCAGAGATAATCATAAGTAATAAGTTGATAAATTTTCATTTCTACAAATGACGTTCATTGCATATATTTGCTGAATAAAGCACTAATATTTTCTTCCTGTGACTTGGCACATTCTGCTCCCTCAATATTTTTTGTTTCCTGTCTCATCTTTTCCAGATTCAAATGCCTTTTCCTTCTTGAAAGATAACATCAGATAAATATAATCCTTTCTATATTAGTGGGAATTAATATTTTTTTCTTTTGCACTACAACAGCACTTTATCTGTAGTATTGCCTTGAACTGTGATTAGGGTTGTAAATTTTTTTCAGACTGCAAATTATTTAAGCACAATAAATCTCACGTTCACATTTGTTCCCTCTCTGTCACCTACCATAGTGAAGTTTTCCAGTGAAGGAGTAGTGTGTATGTGTGCCTGTGTATGTGAGAGCACAAATACATACACAGGAATAGATACCTATGTAAAAGTTAGCTCTTATTCATATAAATACATATGTATTGATTTTATTATATACACTAATCAAAACCACAGCAAAATGTATCCGATTTAGATCCTGATGTGCAGATTGGACTAGATGAATCTTAGATCCCTATCAGCTCCAAATTTCTATGATTATTAAGAAAAACTGCATATATCCATGGTTTCTCAATACTGACCAAACATGACAATCAATAATAAAATACTTTCAAAATAAAGAATTCCAGGTCACTTTCCTGGAGATGACAAGGTAGTAAGTCTGGAATAGTTCTTGATTTTTTTAAACTAGAACTTGAAATGTACCCAACACTTAGACAGGATAACACCGGGGTAAAGGATACCCTAACTACACTGACTTGATCATCACACATTCTATGCATGTAATAACATTTCACATATACCCCACAAATATGGACAAATATAATGTAGCAAAAAATAAAATAAAAAAATTAAAACCTTGCAGAATCTATTGTACCTTGCAGCCAGGATTCATAACCACTGCCATATATGCACTGTAGACATATTACATGTCTGTGATACTTTGTGAGCTTCTCATTAATTTTACATTGAGTAACCCATAGTTCTTGCATATTCTAAGGGTAAACATAAATTTTCCCTCTGAATAATTTCTTATTTATAAGATCCTTAAGGCTAGATAAGAGTAGTTTAAGTGCTATAAATATGCTTTCTGCTGAAAGAAAAAAGAAAGTGTACTCAATTACATTTTATACTTCTTCAGTATAAAATCTATCAAACTTTCATAGCTGGAGTGCCCTTGTGTGTGCTCTGATTCTGACTTGGATAATTTATGGGAATAATTTTATTTCATTTTTTTTTAAATCCAGATATATCTTCAAAACAGATTGAGGAAGTTCAAGAATATAAATATGTAGACACTTATTTCAAAAACGATGTATCTGTATCTGCTTATATAGCTTTGACCAATATTTAATTTATGTTATGAATGTGTATTATGAGTTGTATAATAACATTACAGCCTTTAGGATTTTCTCTTCAAATTATTAAAATGTTTTATAATGAATGTTCTTGCATATTATCACAAAATATCACATATATTTGAAATATTAGCTGGGTCCTCTTAAAGCAAGACCATTGTCTTTTTGACTAGAAAATGATTATATAATGCATAGATTATATAATCTATGTATACATAGATCTCTATAAAATATGAATGCTCTTTTCTAAAGTTCACACATTGTTCTTAATCAATAGGAATATTTTTCATCACTGTGGTCACCAGATGGTGGTTCACTGTCAGATTTACTAAACTAGAGGTTAAATACATGCATTCTGAGACAATATTCCCAAGGCAGACTCTTCTTCATCTCTTCACTTTCTAATTTCCCTCCCTTTCAGGTGGAAATTGCTTTCAAAAAATGATAATTGGTTGTGCTTTTCAGCACTGAAGTGTTTCCTTCAGGTTAAGACTGTCTTTTACATTAAGACATACAAAAACAATACCCTAACTTTTCCTCTCCTTCTATCTCATCATTTGTAAATGTTATTTCATGAATTTCTTTATATTATTTTCCAAGAATCCCAAAGCTTCTCTGCCTCTGCATATTACTTTTATTTAATGTTTTTATTTTACTTCTTTCCTCCTCTCACTCTAATTCTAGTTCTTGCTAAAGAAATGCTCTG
This sequence comes from Pongo abelii, assembly GCF_028885655.2. Lineage (NCBI taxonomy): Eukaryota > Metazoa > Chordata > Mammalia > Primates > Hominidae > Pongo > Pongo abelii. Next base: position 67,364,165 of record NC_071988.2, read on the forward strand.
CAGCATAGTGTATAAAACTCAGCATTATAGCTAAAAGTCTCCTCATAAATGACAGGAAAACAAAACACTTTGGACAATAATTCCTTCATCTGCAATGAGATCTGCAAAAAGGATAGACTAGCAACATTCTACAAGTATTCTTCCCGCACGATTTTTGTATGGATGTGTTTGATTTTTACTATATTTGGAATTTAAAAGTTAGTCTTCATAAATGTATATGTATCACCATGCCCTTCAATTAGAACTTTCTTTCTCCTTCTGTCTACCCTTTTTTCTTCTGTTTTTCTACTTAGGATTTTGTGACCTTTACAATATTATATTATGGTGTCTGTATCTTAGGAACTTCATCTTGTTCTGACACCATTCTCCATCTGCAGAACAGGATATCTCTATTTTCATTGTACTTTTGCCCAGGAATGCAAGGAACGGTGCTATTAATCAATACAATGAGGAAAGAAGGAAGAAAAATAATTGGAGAAGAGGTCTTTGATTTTGGACATCTTGACTTTGAGATCTCTAATCTATGTAGACATTGTTAGTAACCCAACAGAAGTAAAATTAAGGGACATTACCACTACCACTAATAACAGATGTACTCTTCAAGGAGAGTCATCTTTCTTTATTCCTTAGAATGACAATGCCTGTTAATTATCAGATTTCTAATAGAAATTCTGGCCAAGTAGAAAGATCCCACAGCATGAACATGGGGTAAAGGTAGATTATATGAAATCATTGATGACGCCCAAGAGATAGTTTCTGTAATAAAACAGGGGTCAGGTTTTAAGCATAAGGACAAATAAAAGATGAGAAATTATGAATTCCAGAAATAAAAATGTGCAATAATTGTTGTTTAGGCCACAAGCAGACACAAAAGTTAAAGTTAATTCTTGTTCAGCAATTTTTTTTAAATGCGTGTGAGAAATCTATTAGTTTCCAGATCCTTTGGAGAAAGCAAGCAAGCCACAGATTTCTAGTAATAATCAATATTTACTGCAGTCTATCCATATATTAAAACTAATAAAAATGAATGCAGTATGTCCTTCTGAGTGCAGATAAAAACATATTATCCTAGAGCTATCAAAAAGATAATAAATACCAGTGAGTTTAATGAATTTTACATCTTGATCATAGCTCTACCTGCTTAATTCATATTTTTTAACTTTTAAAATTTCTTAGTCTCCTTTAAGCCTGGCTATTTGGTTAAAAAAATAAAGTAAAACGATCTTAGGTATATTAATAAAGCATATATGATAACTGTTCAGGAAAGAAAATGGCCAAGATACATTATATGTAATAGTTTAACATATTACATTTAGATATTGTCCAAATTTATGAGTGTGTTGAGTTCTAAAATTTAGTTTAAGATTTTGGCCAGGCGCTGTGGCTCACGCCTATAATCCCAGCACTTTGGGAGGCCGAAGAGGGCAGATCGCGAGGTCAGGAGAACAAGACCATCCTGGCTAACATGGTGAAACCCCATCTCTACTAAAAGTACAAAAAATTAGCTGGGCGTGATGACCCCTGTAGTCCCAGCTACTCGAGAGGCCGAGGCAGGAGAATGGCGTGAACCAGGGAGGCAGAGCTTGCAGTGAGCCGAGATCGCGCCATTGCACTCCAGTCCGGGAGACAGAGTGAGACTCGGTCTCAAAAAAAAAAAAAAAAAAAGGAAAGATTTTATATGGAGTTTTTAATCTATTTTCTGATAAATTTTTATTGTGATCATGCAGCAAATGCCACTTGCTTCATTCATTTATGTAAAAAATTTACATTCACTATATTTTCCAAGTGCTGTGTTAGTGCTGAAGATACAACCATGTGCAAGATTGGCATGATACCTTGTATGCCATTTGCTAAGGTATTATTGGCATATTAATAAAATAATACATAGCTATTTTTAATATCTGATCATATATAAAATACCGTTATAATAAAATATGCTCAAAGTTACATTTTGAAATGCCATAAGGACATTCATTCAAATGCAAAATCTGACCAAAGATTGCGTGTTTAGGTGATAATTAGAACACTACCGGGTAACGGAAATTGAGACTCCCAGGGTTCTATGGGATTCTAGCTCTTTCAAAGTTAATGACAAGAATGAAAAATAAATTTTAACGTCTTAGTAAAATATGAGAATATAGTATATTCTTTTTGGTCTCCCTACATAACTCAGTGATCCCTATTCTATGAAAAATGGGCTTCCCTCTCCTATGGATGGATGATGGCCCCCATGACTCCACGGTTACCGCCTTTTGCCATCATCAATTTGATTAGGGATGAAGAAGTAAATAAACTGGAAAGCAAATTCTAAACAACTCTAGATAATCAGGTACTCTGTCAGGAAAACAGAAGTCTTTAAGACTGATAAAAAAAAATGTATAATTCTGGGTTCATCTGTCCATCACTTCATCTTTAGCATTTTTCAGCCCTTTGCCACATATCTGTGGCCTGTGTAAATTATAGCTCCAACTTCTGTCTCTGGCAGTATTGTTCAATACTAATATTTAGTCCTAGCAGTTCATCTCTATCAGAAGTTCTTTATTGAGTTTCATCTCTTGTGCCATGATGGGCACCCAGTCCTCAGGGCTTCTGGTATTAGTTGGTTAAGGAAAGTAAATGCCACGAACAGATCCAATATATTAAAACACTTAGGTGTTTGTCAATGTCAGATGAAAAATAATAATTTATAGCCTGTACCATCATGAGGGAGTTTCTAAGGCTTTTTCAATTTTTTAAGTAATGAAATCCTTCCTATATTTATTCTCCATTTGTAACCCATTTATAAACCATGCATTAGTACAACAATTATGATTTGGTAATTCTTCTAGTTTCTACTATTTCTCTCCTAATGAGAGTAGTGATCCCCAAATTCATCATGATTTCTTCTGAGTAGCTCCCTACTCCCTTTCATGACAATACTCTGAGGACACCGTAAAGTGTTCTCAAGAATCATTTCTAAATAACAGTTTAATCTAGATTTCATTTTAAGTCCAAAATCCAAGCAGAAACCCCAATGTGCTACCAAAGTTCAACTGAAACAGGTTTTTCCCTTATTCCGCATGTTTTCCGTTCAATAGGTATTTTCTCGCTCCACACAAATAAAACATCAAAAAGGAGCTACATGATTTTTTGCTGTTTCTGAAAGAGATGTCAGAGGACGACTGCATTTTATGACACACAGTAAAATGTCCTAAAAATCCTTTAAACTAACCTGTCTCACCAGAGTCCTGAAAGTTGGTCAGAAATCTTGTTGCTTATCTTGCCCACACTCTTTTCCCACACATGTCAGCCTATACTATGTTCATTTGGTTTGTTAGTTCCTCATTCAACCTCTGCTCCTCAGTCTTATGACCTCATTCCAGTTTCTAGTATTTCATATGCTTATCTGAGCTGCAGATACAGTTCTTTGTTTATTTCAGGAATTTTCCTCCTATTTTATCTTATTTTTGTATTTCATTTATTGGTCTTCTTTTATCTGTCTTCTGTATTGATCATTTTTTCTCTTAATGGATGAACTATTAGATTCCCTTCATTAACCACTGTAATTAGCTCAAGATTTTCCCTTCTCCTGTTAATTTGGTTTTTGGCTTTGGCCAGTCTTACCAGCTAACTTGGGCATCTTTGCCCATATCTTCTAGTTGCTCTGATAGAGCATATGCTGGTTGCATTGCTCCCTTTTTGTACTGACTTCACCACAGAGTTTCAGTGAGAGAGACATGTGCATTGTACATTTTCTGCAGCCTGAAAACACAGAAGTGAGGGAAAGGGAATGAGGTCTCCTGCTGAAGTAGTCCCAGCTAAGACAGCTGACTTCTGCTCTCTCTCCTACTGTCTGTCTACACTAAGGACCATTTAGCCCATGGTGACTTCCTCTGTGGAATTGGCACTTTGACTGAATGGAGTATATTTGCTGGTGCTTCCTGCTTTTACCCTGGGCAACTCTCTGTTGCAGAAATATACAGGGCTAATGTTGCTCAGAGTTTTTCTTCGACGCTACTACAGCCTGCCTACTCAATCTCTTATTCTTTTCTCTTTGAATTATAGTGTCCCACTAATGTTTCTCAAAATGTTGACAATTCACATTCTTTCCTCAGTCCTGCCAAATAAGGTGGGAAGTAACTATTCTAATGTCCATCGTAAGCTTCTTTAACCTTGTGTCATTCTATCAGCATAATTCATACAAATCACAGATAATGCTTGTAAGCCTTGTTAACTGACAATTATTGCAACCTTTATTGTATGTTCTATTGTATCTTTTTGAGTAACTAAAATCATAACATCCAATTTTATTTCACTTAAATGAAGTTAAGAGTTGGTTATAATGACAGTTATAGCAATAATATGTAACCAACTACACAAAAATAATGCCTAGATTGAAATAAGAGTATGTTGTTCATAAATACCTTGAGATTAAGTCATTAAAAGAGATGATTATACAATATTACATGTCTGAAAGGAGAATGAGAATAATTCTATTCTGCCTGACAACAGACCTTGTATAAGTCAGTTAGCATTGCTGCACCACTCAGTTTTCCTACAGGTAATGCGTGTAAACGGACTACAGGACCTGCAATGAGAATTCCAGATTACATTTCTGTAATATGAATTGTCTACTGCTTTTACTGTTTCATTGATTGTTATTCTAAAACTAGTTAAACATACACATTCTTGACTTCATATGAACTTCACATAGAAGTAGATATATTTCAGGAGAAAAATATACCTATGTTTTTATGCTCTATTTCAATGTAATATAATTAATCATTGTCTAATGCTATTTTTGGCTTTAAAAAGTTTATAAACAAGTAAAAATTTAAATCTCAAACCTCTCTTTACAGATGGTTTTGATTTGACATTAATTTTTACCTTTTTTCACAAATATCTTACAGTATAAAATTTATATTTACTATTACTGCTGCTGCTGCTGTGACTACTACCAGTATTACTGCTATGCACACCTACTTAATGTTTCGTATTTTACAAAATTATTTTCATTTGGTACTTATGCTGTAGAATAGAATATAAGAATGGCTTTTCATTTGGTACCTCATATGCAGGCATTTGCTTTCTTTTTGTCCGACTTTGTAACAAATGCCAGGGGAAAAGACAGGCTCTTTGTTACCTATATAGAATTTGTGTAGGGCAGATAAAAACCAACCACTCTTGCATCAGGGGAGGATGCAGACTTTTTTTGAGATTCTTATTTATAAAATCTGACAGTGTTGGGGAAAATAAGAATTGTTATAATGTTAGATTGGGTTTCATTTATTTTCAAAATAGATTTATTGTATTTTCATACTCAGCTTCTGATTTCTGCCTTGATCATTCAGTGAAGATTTTAATCTTCCCACAGGTAATAAGATTCACAGGTCAATTCTGAGTATAATCTCAATATGTTACCAGGTAATATGATGTTATGATAGATGTTTGGTCATTTTATTTTCACACTGAATAAAAATGGTGCTCACACTAGGAATGGGATGGGGAACATTTGCGTCAAAATTATTCATATAAGCAAAATTTTTTCCTTCAAATAATTTTCAGAACTGAAAAGACACCGTAGAGCAGAATTTTGAGCTTATGAATGAATATTACCATCTCCTAATACAACTAATAATTTTGTTATAGTTTTTTCTAATAATTAAATGAGACTCCTATAGTAGAGTGAGTTTATGTAACCACATATATGAGTTGAAAATGACACATAAACTACTGAACAATTCTTTAGGCATATATTAAGCATTCAATGAATAACAGACACTTTTTGTGGTCTGTTTTCTTCCATATGTCTTTCTAAAATTCATAATATTACCCAAGGTGCCACTAGAGCTGCCTCTCAAAGTGTAAAGTCCTGCTACATACGGTGTAATATGCTCATCAACTATTGTCATACATGTTTCTCTTTGAACACTGATCCCCTTAGATTGCCTTTTCTAGGCACCCACCTAAATTATAATCATATTTCTACACTTAGCCCATCCATTCAGTGCATCTTTTCTATGAAGAGATGTCTCATCCTTCTTTCTTTGCAGTTCCTCTCAAACCACAACATTTATGCCTGTTCAAAACGCTTCTGGAAGTTCGTCAGAACACATTTTCCCAATAATTTATTTGATTTGTTTGATGAAGTGGTCTCCTGTACTTTGGACTTTTCAGGATATAACTACTTTTATTCTAATTCGAGGTCTTTCTTCTCATCTCAGTGATAGTCTCAAACCATCATTCCTCAGTTATACATTTTTCTATTTTTGAATGGTGTTTCTAATCTCTACAGGCAACAGCTCTCCTAAATAATAGCAAAGGGTCTGAACCACATACACTCTCCTATACAGCACTTATGTAATTTCTGCTGTCTCCTCCCTTTTTTTCTATTTCTAAACTGCTTTTACTTCCGTGTACATCTAGGGGTTGTATCTGTCTTATTATTCTTATCTTTGCTTTCTCATCCAGTTTTACCTCTCTAGGAACCTTTCCTTTTCTCTATAAAATGGACTTTTCTCCAAAACATTAAAAACACACAACCACTAGCAACACACTCATATTCATTTTCCTTTAATGTACTGTCCTTTCATTAACTGTTTACCATTTGCTTCTTTGTAAAAACCCTCAAATAATTGAAAAAGAGCTACTATATTTAGATTCTATATTTCCCCTGCAGATACTTTGAATCAACTGCTTAAAGATAATATTCTAAATCAACTCAAAGTACTATTTTAGGCCACATTAAAATTCATCTTGCTCTGAAATTATTTATTATCAATTTTCAGTCAACATAATGTCTTTAATTCTGGCATATCTTAACACTCACTCTACATTTATAATGATGACTCGCTGCACATTCTATCCATCTTTTAGCCTCCAAATACTCTTTTTAAAAATAACCTAATAAATTTAAAAAAGTTCTGCCATGATTAAGTGGTTAAAAAAAAAAGTATTTTCAGTTGGCTTGCTAGCCTAACAAAACAATTAAAATATTGACATTAATTAAGAAACTGATATATTTTGGTAAATAATATTTTTACTTTATTATGTTGAAATGTAAAACATTTGAAAAATAAAACTTGAATATCAAAATTAATCATTGCTATTACCTTAAGAAAAAACGGTATTTTTTATAATTAAATATGATCTTTTCAATATACCTAGGACATTGCTTTAACATTTGGTATGTGGTTTTGGTTTTCTCAAAATTATGGCAAGCCATTTTCAGATTTCACATTCTATTTGTTGGAAAGTAGCAAAAACATGCACCTTGTGTTTCTTTTTATGAAACTTCAGAATTGGCTAAAGATAGTCAAACATTTAAATATCATGAGTTACTATATACTGATTCCTTTTGTAAAAAAGGGACTCACGATCACAGATCAGATGAAGAATGGTACAATATTAAGCTATTCAAAGCTACAGAAAAAAACTTACTTGTTGGACTTCCTTTTTTTTATAATATGCATGTTTAATTAACTGATTGAGTAGCCACAAATTCAGATTAGAAAGTAGTTTCATGAAATTTAAAAAAAAATCAAAATTAGTAACTATTTTATTTAAAAATACTAAATTGTACTACTCATTTTTTCTTAGTTTTGATATAGTCTTTTTCTGTAGAGAGAAAGAAATTTTCCATTCACAGAAGCTCATAAAACTTCTTGTCTTTGTAATCAAGTTAAAATTAGGGGAAATGACTTGCCTTCATCAGCAGGATACCATTTTATTAAATTCAATCAAATGTTCTATTTACACACTTCAATCCTCAATAAAATCCAATTTTATTATTTGAAACCTATAATCTTCGGTGGAATTGAATAAGTGTATTTCACCAAAGCTGAAGTGCTCTCTTATATTAATCAGCTAGACAAGATTCTATAAAAAGGTGGAGAAGGGTGGAGTGAAGGCAGCTTGGGAACGGTCTGTATTTTGCTAAACTGTGTTAGTCCTCTATTATAAGTTAATCAATGTAAACACATATCTCAAAGTTTTGATTAAGTATCACTGAAATGCAAATGCTTTCATCTAGTTTTTATGTTTCATTTTGAACGTATATTCATATACGTTCAAAACATATATTAGAGAATACTAATATTTTAATGTATTTAAAGTACAGAACCCATTTATTTAGCCTATAGAAGCACAGGCATCATCTACTTAGGAATTTTAAGGAAAAAAAAATAACATAAAATATAATTAATAAAAGAAAGCACACCCAAGTTACAGTGCTTCAGAATATAATTAAGTAAATTATGCCATGAGAAGAATAAGCAAGTCTCAATAAATTTAACCCACGAGGGCATCAATCCAGAGCGGCAACCATCCGCTGTATAGTTCTCCTTCATGCCCCTGTGGACTTTCTCTGAGAAAGCCTACTGGGAGATTGGGAGTGTTTCTCCTTTGCCAGTAGAGCAGAGCAAATAGCACTGGACTATGAGTCAGAGGCCTTGTTTATAGTTAAGGATTCAGAGCTAACTGTCTGTGTAACTTTGGGAAAGTGATTTATAGCATTTGAGCCTCAGCAAGTATGCTACTAGTTCTCATGCCTCATCTGTGGCAGATAGAACTAACTGATTATGACATGCTTCACATATTCCTTTTCTTGCACAGTGGTCCAGGAAGCAAGTTCCAATCAGCTTTAGACAGCATTGCGTTTTTCAACTTAAATTTTTCAAAGATTGCCATCCTAAGACTGGATAATTTCTAAAGTTGTTATTATTTCTAGCATTCCATAACTCTAAATGCCCCAATATGATTAACTGATTCCTGGTATTAATACCGTATTGGCTCCAAAGCTCTCATCTCTCTAGATAATCCTCATGCTATTTATGCATGGGTTTTGGTGCTTCTTAGTTCAATGTTCCTTAATCTGCTTGAGTTCTCTAGATTCTGATTAATAAAACTGAAGTTTTTTAAAGGTGTATATACATATATACAGACATACAGTCATGTGCCACATAATGACATTTCGGTCAATGATGGACCACAAACATGATGATGGTCCCCTCAAATTACAATGAAGCTGCAAAATTCTACTGCCTAGTGACATGGTAGCCATTATAATATCATAACTCAATGCATTACTCAAGTGTTTGTGGTGATTCTGCTTTAAACAAACCTACTACACTGCCAGTCATGGAAAAGTATAGTGAATACAACAATGTTCAGTTCAGAATACGTCATGATAGTCAACAGCTATGTTGCTGGTTTATGTATTTTATATGTTATAATTTTTATCATTATTGTAGAGTGTACTTCTACTTATTTAAAAAAAAGTTAACTGTAAAACAGACTCAGGAAGGTCCTTCAGGAGGTATTCCAGTGTTGTTATCATCAGAGATGACAGCTCTATGCTTGTTATGGCCCCTGAAGGCCTTCCGGTTGGGCAAGATGTGGAGGTGAAGTGATATGGACACTCCTGACCCTGTATAGGCAAAGGCTAGTGTGTGTATTTGTGTCTTAGTTTTACCAAAGAAGTTTAAAATGTAAAAAAAAAAAAAAAAATTACATGGAATAAAGTCTATACAACAAAGATACAAAAAGGAAAATATTTTTATACAGCTGTACAAAATGTTGTGTTTGTGTTTTAAACTAAGTGTTTCACAAAAGAGTCACAAAGTTCAAAACATTAAAAAATTAATATAGTAAAAAGTTACAGTAAGCTAAGGGTAATTTATTATTAAACAGAAATACATTTTTATTTATAAATTTAGTGTAGCCTAAGTGTACTATATTCTATAAAATCTACATTAGTGTACCATAATGTCCTAGGCCTTTACATTCACTCACACTCACTCACCAACTTACCCAGAGCAACTTCTGGCCCTGTGAGATCTATTCATGGTGAGTGACCTATACAAGTGTACAATTTTTGATCTTTTATACCGTATTTTTACCAAACCTTTTCTTTGTTTAGATGTGTTACATATACAGATACTTACCATTGTGTTACAATTGCCTACAGGTTTCTGTACAATAACGTGTTTTAAAGGTTTGTAGCCTCGGAGCAATAGGTTATGCCATAGAGCCAAGGTGTGTAGTAGGCAGTATCAGCTCGGTTTGTGTAAGTACACACTATCGTGTTGGTACAATGATGAAATCACCTAATGACACATTTCTCAGAATATATTCCAACAGCTAAGCCATGCATGACTCAGGTATATGTAGCATATACCCTACGTATGTATACATAAATGTAGATATGTGTGTGTATGCATATGTGTGTGTTTTTGTGTGTGTATCTGGAGTTTGAAATAAAGCTGAATACTTATAAGTTTAATTATAATATTAAAAATACAGGAGTCATTTATTTCAATTGGCAGTAAATGATAGCTCGGTGATATTTACAAATAATACATAATTTAAGGAAGAAGAATTTTGTAGGATGTCTTTGGCTTTGAGAAATGCTTCTTGGAGTAATTACTCTGTGCCGTAGAATGGTGGACATGTTATTCTAACCCAATCAATCCCCTTGAATGTTTATTCATTGCTTAACTACCTTTAGAGCATAAAGTAAGTAAATGTGACATAAGTGACAAAACATTCCATTAAATAAGTTTTCTTATTTGGTTTGGCAAAGTGCATTACAACTGGCAGTGTGTATTTTGTTGGATTTCAATTCAAGAGTTTTGTCAAGAAGCAATATGACATGTCAGACAGACCAATGAAAGAATTAAAAGACAAAGATTCAAATCTTGTCACTGATCAAATGCAAGGATAGATTTAGAAGTACTTTTTTAAACATAAAAATTATATAGATGCTTGTTGTTAAAAATACACACATAATTATAATAACATGTGGTGGCATTTTATAATAAAGATAACAAAAATATGGTTCTCACATAGTATTCAGTCATAGAAAAAAGTGAATCATATTATTAAAATTGTTATTATATGTAATAGATGCTCTCAGGTTGTGTGTTTTGTGTGTGCATGTGTAGTAAGTTAAAGAATTAGAACATAAAATCATAAGTGTTCTTTTATTTATAAGTGAGTAAAACTGCAAAATGATCAGAAGAGATGTAGGTGATGAATGTGAAGGGGAAAAATAAAATATGGTGTATTACCTCTAAAATATTTTAATTCCAGTTTAGTTATATAATAGCTATCCATTATTAGGATTTTTTAAGTTGCAATTTGATATTTTCAAATCTATTTTTTAATATACAGATTTTGAAATATATTCAACGAATTGATGAATCACTTTATTATCACAGTAGATATCCAAAGAGCCACTAACAATTTAAGTTATTAATATTTATATTCAGACTATTGAAAACTTGGACCATTAAGCTCTCATAGACTTTTCATATTATAACAAAATATATACATTTATTTGTTCATAAAGCTTTCACATGCCTATAATTTGCTGCATTCCTATTGCAAAAAAGTAAAATAGATATTAATTATTTAAGAAAAACTCTTTAGTCAAATACTATCCTAACCCCATCCCCCAATATATACCTCAAGATAGAGAAAAAAAAACATCATATTGACACAAATATGGAGAGAAATTTTATCATTTCTCTTGCTAGCAATTCACGTTTACATTATAAAATGCCAAAACACTATGGCCCAGTTATGGGAAAATGTTATCAAAAATAACTAACTACAGTCCTCAAGGCACAAAGCATATGAATAATTATATTTACATGACTTTATCCACATACATTTGGTTATATAATCCAAAGTGCTTTCTCTGTTCCCAAAGTGCTTAAATCAACATTGTTTTTAAAATTAATAATAATAGATAATAGATAACAGATAATATATAATGTAGAGAGAACTTAAGTGACTTAGCCAATGCCACAGACCCATCAGCGACCCATGTTGGACTAAAAACCATCTTCTCTCTCTCCCTCCATTTCTTCTTCATTTAATAATCATTTATGTATTTGACACTTGTACCAGGTGCTGGGAAATTCAAAGATAAATGAGAAGCTCTAGAAAATTACTAGATCTGTTGCCTTCTCCTCTTCAGTGAATGGAATAAAGCATCTGAAATGTAGGATTTAAGGCCCTGGTTAATCAACAAATTGAGCAGTGTCAAACAAAAGAAACATGATTTTAATAAGTATGAAGATGAAAATGGAAATAATAAACCACACCAGATATGAAGGTTGACAAAGTGGTATGCATATTAAGATTCTTGCCATTTAAGTGTGTATGGAAAGGAATCCATCTGTGAGATACACAAGTGAGATAGATGTGTTTCTTTGATAAGATAATGGGTGAGTTTTAAAATAAACCTAAATTAGTTAAGTTCGACATACTACCTACTATATGGAAAATTTCTTATTTTAGTTAAGGAAATGGTCAAGCATAACAATACACACACAAACACACACACACACACTCATATTCTATATAGTGGTTTTCAAATAGCCATTTTCTTTTCTATTCTGTTCTCTTTAATTTAGAATACTGCCTTTGTTAACAAAGAAGAATCTTAAAATGCAATAACACACCTTACTGAACAAATTTATTTAAAATGATATAATCTGCTATTTGTCTTATTTTATATTGTGAGTTTCCACTGAGTGCTAATAAGTGCTTGCCATTGAAGAAGTTTGCATTTAACATCTGACACCAGCATCCAGCAACTGCACCTACAGGAAACTGTCAGAGAGATTGTTATTCTCCTTTGTAACACCCTGAATCTGTCGCACATCATTTACATACAGATAGTTACAGGCATTCATCATTTCATTATGCTGATGACTTCACTATTCTGATGTATAATGTCTCTTTAATGAGCCTCAAAAAATACAATATTCCTTGATTTATGACTGCTTAACTGAAAAATTATACAAATTGGCAAAAAACTACTCATAATGTATTTTCATTTTTCCTTTACATTACACTTATATTTAACAGTGACTCATGAGTTAAGATCATGCTTCTTTGACAAAAGAAATGATCAGAATATGACTTCTTAGGTTTTAGTACCACTGCGGTTTATATGCATATTTAAAGCTGCATAGTAAAACAGTGCTGACACTAAAAATTAACCAATTAAAATCGATCACTGTTTTCCCCATGAAAGGCTGCGTGTTGGACAATCACTATCAATATCACTCTAAGTTTGATAAGGCTTCTTTGCCTTTAGTGAAGGTCATCACCCCGTATTCACTTTTCTCTGTTTTGAAAGTAAACATTAAGTACATTGACACCAAAGAGAACTCTATCCTGCAACAAAGAAGTAGTCAAGAAAGAGAAAAATATAGGAGTCAATCTGAAATAAAGACAGAAGCTTAAAAAGAGCTAGCAGTTGCTGTGACTGTCACTACTTGCTTAATTCTAGGCCCCTCTTGGCATGCCAGACCCAAGAAGATGCCACCAGCTTTGTTTTCTATTCTGTTAAAAGCTATGCCATTGAAGGTGATGAAAAATGTTCTATTTATTACTTAAAAGTCATTTCCCAAAAGAAGCTGGTTGTTCCTCCAAACAGGTAAGAGTTCCAAAGAGGTATAAATTGTTCACGTGCTTCCAGCTTTTAAAAGTAGGAAGCTTTCGAATGTAGTGGAAAATCACATTAGAATGAACACTATATACAATTAAGGATAAGGACTAACGTTGATTCACAGAAGAGCTCATGAATCAGCGTGAGTAAGGCATACCGAAATAGAACAAAATTTAGGAACTTGCATCCTTAGATTTGCTATTACCCTCTCTTAAGTTTAACCTCCATTCAACACAGCTGAGATTATTTGTAACTCTATATTTTTAAAAGAACAGTAAATCAGGCTAAATTAGCCTGGAATCATAAAAAAAAAAAAAAAGAGTGGTTCAGGTTAAATAAAAGAAAGCACAGGACTGTTTTCATTTAGAAACTTGTGATACAATTGTATATAGAACTCTTAATAAAACATATAAGTTATATACACTACCAGTCTGTAAAAAAATATCCATTTATAAAATATACACAGGAAAATTAGCCCTATTACTGAACACTACTTTTTCATTTCCTAGCTTTATTAATACCTTTCAGGCTCATCATAAATTACTTTTGGTTATATCTAAATTTGTGACTAACCCACAGAGAGAAAGGATAATAACCAAAATTGAGAAATTTTGATATGAATATGAAGTAATTTGATTCCAATTCTTCAGGTTAAATAAAAGAAAACTAAAAACTATTTAAATCAACTTAGCATCAAACAAAAAACTTCCTTCAGTGACTAGTTGTGTATTTAACAAAAATATTTCTATACATACACATTTCAAATAGTAAGATTCATAATATGCATGCCATGTTATCAACTATCATATCTAGTGTGCTTTATACTTTGTTTTAACATACATATTTATTAAAATCATACTTTTTTGTTTAAGGCTGCTTAGGAAGCAGATGTGATAGTTTTATTTCACTTTGTAAGTTAGATCAGTGTTAGGAAGGTTTTCTATTATTATTTAAAGGTCTATATTAGGTTGTCACATCTTATATTAAGCAAAGAATCCACTCATGGTTTATATTTAGGTAAAATAAGATTTCCACTTCACCTAAAGAATATAAGATGTACCATAGAATAGATAACAAAAAATATTCCAAACATCTTTGTGCCAACGAGATGTTTACAGTTTTAAGATTAAAAAAAAGTCTTACTGCCAAACACCTGGGAACTGACCAGCTGTTTGTTTATAATTTTAGGCCAGAAAGGGTCTTGATTTTCCACTTTTAACTAAGTTTTATTTTAAGAAAATGGATAAGTGCTAAAGTCATTGAGACGATAAGGCATCATCTCCCTGAGTATCATATTTACAAAATTGCCTAGAGAAATATCAATCATTTCCTCTTTATTCCAGTCTTCAATTATGTGTTTATCTCTAGGCCTCTTTATTGACAAAGCCAACTGATTTACACCAAATAAAAATAATAGCAAACATTATAATGAGTTCTCACTGTAATTTATTTTTACGTACATTTTATAATAACACCTAATACTCATAATAACCCTCTAAGATTGATACTATTGTTACTCACATTTTAGAGATGGAGAAACTGAAGTTCTGAGAAATTAAGTCACAGTGTAAATCACACCGCCATTAAGTGGTGCAGCTGGCTCTGAAGCCAATGTCTGCCTGAATCTCATCTTTTGATTGGGGTGAGAATTGTGCCTCCAATTTTATTCTCTCTTCCATATATCTTCAACCTCACTCTCATTCCTGGCACTTTTTAAGCTTCATACCTCTCCCATTAAAAACAAAAACAAAAAAATCCCAGCTTCATTTGTTGGAGTGTCCTTTCCCCAATGTGTGTTCTTGGAGTTTTTGTCAAAAATCACTTGGCTGTAAGTACTTATGTTTATTTTTGGATTCTCTATCTGTTCCATTGGTGCTTGTGTCTACTTTTATGCCAGTAACATGCTGCTTTGGTTGCTATAACTTTGTAGTATATTTTGATGTGGTGACACCTCCAGGTTTTTTTTTTTTTTTTTGCCTAAGATTGCTTTGTCTATTCAGAATCCCTTATAGTTCCATATGAATTTTAGAATTTTTTTTCTATTTTAGTAAAGTATGTCATTGGTATTTTGATAGGGATTGCATTGAATGTGTACATAACTTTGGGTAGTATGGACATTGTAACAACATTAATTTTTCCAATCTATGACAATGGGATGACTTTCCATTTATTTGTGTCTTCTTCAGTTTCTTTCATCAGTGTTTTATAGTTTCATTGTAGAGCTCTTTCATCTCCTTGGTTAAATTTATTCTTAGGTATTTTATTTTTTGTAGTTTTTATAAGTGAGATTGTTTTCTTGATTTCTTTTTTAGATGTTTCACTATTGGCGTATAAAAACACTACTAATTTTTGTATGTTGATTTTTTATCTCGCCACTTTACTGAATTCATTTATTAATTTTAACTTATTTTGGTGGAGTCATATGTATGAGCATGTCATCTGAGTACAGAGACAATTTTACTTTCTCCTTGCAAATTTGGATGATGTTGGACAAGCTGGATATTCACATGCAGAGGAATGATTCTAGACTCTTATCAATAACATTATAAAAAATCGACTCAAAATGAATTAAAGACTTCAATGTAAAACCTGAAACTATAAAACTACTGGAAGAAAACATAAAGGAAATGCGCTATGGCATTGGTCTGGGAAAAATTTTTCAAACAAGTACTCAAAAGTCCAGGAACAAAATCAAAAACAGACAAATGGGATTTCTTCAATCTAAAAAGCTTCTGCCCAACAAGAGAAACAATCAACAACATGAAGAGAAAATCTATAGAATGGGAGAAAATATGTGCAAACTGTAGATCTGACAAGAGGTTAATGTCTGGACTATATAAGAAACCTTAACAACTCAATAGAAAATAATCCAATTAAAAATGATCGAAAATGTTTTAAATGGTCAAAAGGTGTGACTAGACATCTCTCAAAAGAAGACATACAATGATATACAGGTAAATAAAGAAATGCTAAACATCACTCATCATTACGGAGATGAAAATCAAAACTACAAGAAAGCATCACCTCACCCCACTAGAATGGCTACTCTCAAAAAGGCAAAAGGTAACAAATGCTGGCAAGGATGTGGAGAAAGGGGAACTTACATACACAGTTGGTGAGAATGCAAATTAGCACAGACAAAAAAATTACAGAGGTTTCTCAAAAAATTAAAAATAGAACTACCATATGATCCAGCAGTCACACAACTGGGTATATACCCAAAAGAAATGAAATCAGTATTTAGAAGAGATATCGATCTACAGCCCCATGTTTATGGCAGCACTGTTCACAGGAACTAAGATATGAAATCAACCCAAGTGTCCATCAACAGATGAAAGAATAAAGAAAATGTGGTAAATTTTTACAATAGAATACTAGTCACCAAAAATTGAATTAAAGCATGTCATTAGCAGACACGTAGATGAACCTGGAGGATATTACGTTAAGTGAAATGAGCCAGGCACAGAAAGACAAATAGCACATGCCACTGCTTATATGCGGAATCTAAAAAAGCTGATCTCATATATGTGGAGAGCAGAAAAATGGTAATTAGAGACTGGGGAAGGGAAGGAAGGGAGGTATAAGGAGAGACTGGTTAATGCATACACAGTCACAGTAATTTAAGAGGAATAATTTCTAGGATGCTATTACACACAAGCGTGTTATAGCTAATGATATTCTATGGCATACTTCAAAATGGCTAGAAGAGAGGATTTTGAATGCTCTCACCACAAAGCAACAATGAATTTTTGAGATGATAGAATACTAAATGCCCTGATTTGATCATTATGTAATGTCCATATGTATTGAAATATCTCACTGTACCCGATAAATATGTACATCATGTGTCAATCAAAAATAAATTAAGTAATTAAACCATTTTTTAAATACAGCTAAAAAAAGTCAACAAAGAAAAAGAAAGCCTTCCTTAGTTCTGTTGTTTCTTCTAGCTACTGTCAAATTTCATGCCTTTCCTTATCTAATCTGTTTCTTCTCTATCACTCACCAATCCAGCACCATCTGGCTTCAGCTCCACCACACTACAAATCCTGCCCTTGCTAAATAGAGTAAACCTGTGACTTTATTAGGGATCCATTTCAAGCATGAGTTCAGTTGTGATCTTAACTAATCTATCTGTGCAATGGGCTCATCATCATCATCAGTTCTTTCTTGTTAATACTCTGAAATTGTACCTCACTGGCTCTTGTTCTGCTCCAGTCTTTTCTTGGACAACACGCTTTGGGGCACCCTTCTCATTAATCTATGCTCCCTATGCTTTCATTTCTCTTGCAATTACTGATGCACATATATAACTGTTTGCAAATTACCTTTACTTGGTAGTTCAATAGACTCCAGTCCCCCAAAGCAAAACATATCTTTTTCATGAACCTGCTCCTCTTCCTATATTTATTTAGCTCCATTTGGGGCATCATTCATTAAATCAAAATAGAAAATGATATAGGAAATTTTCTTGTTTATCTCTCCCTAGTTCTATTTCACTAACACCCTATGTAAGACAATGTGTGAAGTTCTTCTGATTGTTGCCTCAATATATTCATCTTTTTGTCTCTATCTAATCCTTCCCTCTATCCTCAGCCTCTTTTTTATTGCTCACTTGATATTTATTTTCTGAAACACCAACCTGATTTAGTCCACAGCACTCATGCCCCTACTCATGCCTCTTGTGCCTTTCAATTCCAGCCCTTCACCTGCACAACACACCCCAGGTCTACTCCATGTAGGTACCACTCCCTCTGCAACTTACTGCATGAATCCAGGGCTTCTTTTCAGTTCTCTCCTGACATTATATGCATATCTATAGCCTTCAGGTTTTTAAAAATAGAAGTAAAACACAGTGGTTAAATGCATTGCCTCTGTAAGCAGCTTTACCTTTTACCAGCAGACAGGTTACTTAACTCCTCTTAGCCTTACTTAACCTCTGTTCTCACATCCACAAAATGGAAGACCACCACAGTGCATAAGGAATAGAGTAGTTATGAGTAGAAAGTAAACTGTTTTGAGCAAGCCCGCATTATATAAACCACTTTACAATATTAATGTTATTGTTTTGAGTATTTTCCCCCTGGACTTCCAGTAGACACTAAGTTGCTTGGGGGTGGGGTGCATTTTAGTATCAATAACACTGCAAACAAGGCACAGGGCAAGGGTCTCTCTAAATTTAAATTGCCTGAGAAGGCTATGTGACCCCATGTTTTAAATAAATGACCAATTTTATTGGATTTTACTCCCTAATTTAAACTCAAGAAGAAGTAGGCACGTAAGATGATAATCAATGGGGAATCTGGCTTGAGACCAAAACCCTATGTATGATTTTTCAGACATCACCACAGGCAATTACAGACCACCTGGTAAGCTTCAGAGGAAAGAGCTGCCCTCCCCACAATAGACTGGGTGCACAGCCAGTGCACTGCAGTCTCTGCAAGGAGTTGCAATCAAAGACTCGAGTCCCCTGGCCAGCCATACTCTTATGGATATCTATACTCCTAGTTCATATACCTTCATTCAGATCTTCTTTATCTGGAATTTTCAGCAGAGGCCTTCTTCTGCTAAGACCTCCTTATTAGGGGAGCAGGGAAACATGATGACAATTTTCTCCATGCTGAGTCAGTGCTCAGTACTTTTCCACTCCTAGTTCTATCTTACCCCCTACCACTAGCTGCTGGTCCATAAAAAAGCAGGATTTTTTTTCAGGACTCCCAAGGCATAAGTTGACCATCACGTCTGTGTTGATTCAACTGACGCTCAACTGGCGCCACAGTCCAAACTCCTCCATGAGGTCTCTTTCTCCAGTTTAGTTTCCTGCTTACATCATTGCAGTGAGTGATTAATTGACTATTACTTTATTTGGGGTTATTCTGTTAACTGAATACTCAGACAGCTGGCAGCTCAGCTCTCTCCAGCTCTACTAAGCTCCTAACAACCAAGGAAGACATGCAAGATGGAAGGAGATTGCAAAGGAAAAATATTCAGGAAAACAATATTTTGTTGTCCTCACATTACAGGATGGTATAACCTTTGGAGTGGCTCAATGATCTAGAACCAACATATTTCTAGAAGATATCTTAAAAATCCTCTAATCCAATTTATTCATTTAGAAGTGAATATATTGTAAACCTGGAAGACTAAGTAACCTGAGGGCACAGCTGGGTGCTGAGACAAGGCCATTTGACTTGTAGACCAAAAATGTAATTTTCATAGTGTTATATGTTATGTCAGGTTGAGTCTAAAAACATACCAAGTTCCAGAGTATTCTGTTTCTTCATTCCCTTTTTGGAATTAGTGTCTATGATGTCACATAATCATGTATCATAGTGAATTAAATTAGGACAATCTGAGAGCAGATGTGAAAAATCTATGTATTTGGGTCACACACAAGTCAAGTATCAATGTCTTCAAGTTGCTACATGAACTTGTTTCAGAGTGAAGGCTAAAGATTTTTAAGTGTATATCTTATATTTGAAATTAGGTAGATTCAGATGGTGAAAAGTACACATATTGGCCAATAGGATTTAGTAAATATATAACTGATTTAAAACAAAATACTAAATCCTATTGGCCAACATGATGTGTACTTGTGTGTGTGTGTGTGTGTGTATATATATATACACTATATATATATATATATATATACACTGCAGTTTTATTTCAATAATACAAACAAAGTTAGCATGCAGGAAATTTAAGTGAAACAAATTTAAAGAAAATAGTTACGGTAAAAATAGCAGATAAATGAAAATTCTAAAAAGGAAGTGCACCAAAAAGCATGAGAATTCAACATTTATTAGTGTTTCATCTTCAGTTTTGATTGACACTTGATGCTTGCAAATTTTTAAACAAACTTTTAAATCATGATGACTATTCTGAAAAGGTTTCAGTACCAACACTAAGATTTGTACATTCAGTTTGTTTGCAATTGACTTGTTAGCCATTTACATAGTGGATAGTACAGATTTGGCACAGGTTAGATCACAGTGTTGAGGAAAGCAGTACCTTCTTGAAATTAGAAAGGATCTCCTAAATTGTACTCAGCTTAAGACATCCAATGTACAAGAGCACAAAAACCATTATAATAATGCGGTTCCAAGGAACATAGTTTTGATAAGGAAAATAACTTAAGCTTCTGTTACCCATTTTAATTACTGAAATCTCTAACAATGACACAACTGTTATGTATACATGACAGCAAATGTATATAATAATTCATTTAGATTTCTTGGAAAGAACACATTTAGCAATCTGGGATGATGGAAAATATAGCATAATTAAACATTGGTTCTTTTTGTCATTTTACACAGACATCACGTTAATGTTAGACCAAGGCACAAAACATTTTGTGCATAAACCCAGTCTCTTTCAAGATTTAGCATTTTATTTTAGGCTCTTATCTTAGTATGGACCACTTGTACCCAGTACTCTACCTAATATAGACTATTTAACTTACTATTTTTGTTTTTGTTGTTTTCTTTTTGACATGAAGTCTTGTTCTGTTGCCCAGGCTGGAGTGCAGTGGCATGATCTCAGCTCACTGCAACCTCTGCCTCCTGGGTTCGAGCAATTCTCTTGCCTCAGCCTTCTGAGTAGTTGGGATTATAGGCGTGCACCATCACCCCCAACTAATTTTTGTATTTTTTAGTAGAGTGAGGGTTTTGCCATGTTGGCCAGGCTGGTCTTGAACTCCTGACCTCAAATGATCCGCCCACCTCTGCCTCCCAAGGATTACAGGCGTGAGCCACTGCCCCTGACTTAAATCAGTTTTAATTGAAGACTTCTAAGAATGAGGGTGCACATATTAGGGAGAAGACCACATGTTCTCCAACTGCTTGTGTTCCTCGATGAGAAGCAGTGATAATGTACGCTTTTCCAAAACAATGGTGATCAGTGTCAGAAGTGCTTGTGGGCACGTGAGGTAAGGTAGTGCATGATTGTTCTGATTTTACAACAAAGAAAACTGTATGAAGCTGAGAAGTGATTTGAGTCTTCCAAAACCTAGTATAGCACTTTCTACCACAGTGTATTCAGTGGTTACTCTATGAGCCTAATTTCAGAGTCTAAAATAATGTTGAAATAAAGGACAGGAAATCAAGAAATTCATCTTTGAGAACAGATAGCCTCTGAGACTCGTCTTTGTGTCTTAAACTTTTCATTGTTACTTTTCCATTTCTACTGCATGATATTTGTCAGTTTCCCCTAGCTATATACATCAAATGCTCATACTTTAATTTTTTTAAAAAAAAGAAAGACAAATACTGCTGGCATGAAGCTAAAACTCATGGCTTAATAACCAAAACACATTTTGCAGATCTGCCAACTAAGTCTCCTCTCTAATTGCGTGCCTTCTATAAAAAGAGCCAAATTAAAAAAAAAAACTCAGCGTAAATATCCTTAGTTACGAATAAGACCGTTAACCTCCTTTAGACTTTAGACAGCATGGAAGATCTCAGTAAGAATTACAAAGGAAGTCTTAGCTATTTTTTATCCTTCATTGTGTTGTTTATTTAAATGATTTTTTTTCTAAGTTTGTAAATTATGTAAATTTTCTTTTTAAAAAGTATTATTATCATCATGCATATGGAACACTACAATGTCTTTTAACATTAGACCCAAAAATAACAGTTACTGATCTAAAAATTATGATTTATCTCCTAACAGGCCATTCATTTATTCACTAAGTTTAGTTATTTAAAATGGTTAATCCTAAGGTTAAGATTTTTTTCTTTAGAAAAACCACCTAAAGTATTCTACAAATTATCTGCCAAGCAGAGCAAATTGGAATTTACAAAAAGCTAATGTCAAAAATATGTTAAATACTTGTATGCAAATGGAGAAAGAAAAAAAAAAAGCCTGCTTTGATTGAGCAAACACCACAATGAAGTTTCTTATACATTAACACCACTAGAGGGCTTGATACATTTTGCTTCATAAAAGCATTTCTTGTGTAAGGTTATTTTTTGGTATAAATAAAGTTCTATATGCTCATCATTCTAATCATGGTTATTTTTTAAAAAGACACACACTTACATGTGTACATAGATATAAAAATGTTCGCTTAAGTAATTATATCAAAGGGAACTTGTATAAAGTGAACACTGTTTTAAGCAAGTTAAATAAACTGGATGGTTTCAAATATCACATAGTCTTACATTTCATTGAAAAGTATTTCTGCAAATCTGCATTTAACAACATGGTTCTGATAAATGGCCTAAGCCATGTTAGAAGAAAATTATGTTTTAAGTAACACGAAAATTCCCTTCTGTTGCAAATTACCAATGATATTAATTAAAAATAATTTCACTTCATTTAAAATCATCTTTGTGGTATAGGAATATTTACCTTTATGGAAATTTCTCTATGAATCTAACCTAGATAAATTATATTTAAAAAGACATTAAATATTATCATCTCTCAATTTCTTTTTAAGTAGGGCAAGTAACACACTTAGTAGGTTTGGTTTTTGTCTTGATTGCTAACTTGGCTTTAAGTCAATTTCCTTATTCAGCTATATCGCAAATACGTGTTTTTGTGGGACTATGAAAGAGTAAAAATTATGACTTGGTTAAAGCAAGCACATCTCACAACTTTTTCAGAAAACGTTATTTGTCCATTCAAAATATAAATTAGATCCACCACCTGTTTTGGATGTAGGTAAAATGTTACTACAAATACAATTTTCAAAATCTGAAGTGGAAAGGGTAAGTTATTGTTACATTCTAGGAAATAAAATAACTCTAGTTTTACAAATGCAAAACAAAATTTTAATTGTTTCCTTCACAGAGACTTTTCCAAATTATATGTTCAGTTTTGGGGGGAAAAGGTAAAAGGATATTTTAAAAAGAGCTTTCATTATGTAAGTAATTTCTTTGGTTAACAAGTCCAAGTTAATAAGATAGTAAATAAGTTCATAAGTCAAAATATAAGACATATTTGACATTTGAATCTTTGTACATATATTCATATTTGAACGTGTATTGTGGTGACAGACAACATATGTAGCCATCTGTACAGCACAAGTATAACCAAGCTGAATGCCTTACTGGTGGATTCTGGTTGACTATCAGCTAAGATGTCTACATATGATTTCAAAATCTAAAGAAACTCTGGTTGTCTGGAGGCTTTTCTATTAAATACCTTCTCTGTCTGAATTTCCCCCTGAGGTTGTATGTTTCCTTGTCATTCACAGGATCAAAGACATTGTAACCTAAGAGATATAATAGGCCATCGTTAGTCTAACAGTGAAATGGCTATCAAATTCAACCTCTTCACCAAGGGTAATAGCACTTACCCCTGAATTGCATTACAGTGCTGCGGAATGTTAAATTGGAAGCCTATTTCTTCATTTATATGATCGGATGAAGCCCTCAGGCCAGTTTATATGTTTTTTTTTCTCTTTGTGAATGCAATCGTTTTGTATGATACAATTATAGATGCATGATTAAAGAGTACTTGATAACTTCAGTAGATACAGATTGAACATTC
This sequence comes from Pongo abelii, assembly GCF_028885655.2. Classification (NCBI taxonomy): domain Eukaryota; kingdom Metazoa; phylum Chordata; class Mammalia; order Primates; family Hominidae; genus Pongo; species Pongo abelii. The sequence goes on from NC_071988.2 coordinate 67,388,103, forward strand.
TATTAATTGAAGTTGGTGCTATAATTTTGGTATTTCTATAGTTTCTAAACCGTCATCAAAATTAAAATAGCCTGGCTTGTAAAAGCTTGTCATTCTGTTATTTTTCGAATCCTGTAACTCGTAATGCATTTCTTATTCATAGTAAGGTTATGATTCTTCTCAGCATAGCTTTACAATTATTTTACTTCCTCATCAGAAAGCTGTCACACTCTCAAGTATATTCTAGCAAAGATCACTTTGATATCATAAATAATTATCATTTTGTCCTTCACTTTAGTTTATATCAAATATTTACTCAATATAAAGGATTCTATAACCAGAGTAATTTTCCCCTTCCGTGTTGCTATGCCTGCCACTTAGTATTTTAGTTTTTAGTGTTCTGCCCATTACTGCTACTACACTACATCTACTATTCTTAAATTCTGTGAAAGTGTACAACATATGATGTTATGCAGCAACAAAAAAATAAACATTCTAAGTTCATTACAAAACACTTACAGTGACACATGTCTATTAGCAGTCCTAAAGCTACATCCAGAATAAAGATCACATAAGAGGAATATCCAGAGGTTATTTTTAATCTCCTTTCTCTAGCTTACATGATCACTTCATTCAAGTCTGAAAAATAAAAATTGTGTGCAACTTACTATCAAATAAATATGTCCTGTTCTATGTAATTTGTAAAACAACAAGAAAATGCTTGGCATTTCACAGAATATGATGTTTCTGAATACTGAGAGAATAAATGATTAAGAATTTTAAAAATTAAATGTATATATGTAGCAAAGAACCATCAGGCCAACAAAAATTATATTAAAATATGCACTAAGCAGGTGAAATATCACCCCTTTTACTCCCCAAATAAGGTGGGAAATGAATCTCCACACACTCAGAGTCATCTTAATCACATTTATTCTTGTAAGTATATTTAGGATAATAAGAATGATAGGAAATATATATATTTTTTATTTCCACCAGTTAAGTGACTTTTATGAACCAACCCTGAATATTTGGATGAGTGAATAAATTAATTTTTAGTATACATGCAGCCATAGAAAAGTCCATTTATCCTTCTATATCCAGTAAGCTATATATATCCATATTATGTTTTAAAAAGACAGCATTTATCTAAATATAGTGAGAGATTCATTAAATAAAATTATTAAAAGAAATCATTAATTTTTCAATAAGCTGATACTGGAGAAGACAAACATCTGAAGGTATCTTTAAATTCAGTGACCTCCCATCTGCAACGGGAAAGGAATGCACCTTCTTTTTGTCTCTAGTTTAGCTATCGTTTGAACTCAAACCAATGACATCAATGGAAAATACTTCCAGTGGAGTTGTCCTTTATGGTTCCTGATCCGTATTACACTGTTTTAATAAGAATCTGTTTAATATCTTCTAACAAAATCTACAAAGTTTTAAGATATGGTTGCTTTATTAAAAAACAAAAACAAAACTTTTGAGTAAAAATGCTATAACCCCCTTACTCCCACCTCCCAAAGCCAGAATTTAGTGGATTCATTTCATGTGAGCCCTGAAGATTGTCACAGAGAATAATAGTAGCTGAAGTTACCCAATGTAACCTTTGTAATCTCACTCACTGTGAGAGGAGGATGAAGAAAGAATAAATAACTTGATAAAAAACCCACCTCAATGAAACAACATCTCTACCTCTCAGTGCAATTACTAAATGTCAGTCAGCAGTAGCATTGAAGGCGTATAACCCACTTCCTTTCTGATTGGTTAGTATGTCCATTCTGATTTTTAATATTACCCTTGCCTCTGGCCCATGACTTTTTATTTCCTTCTTGATCATATAATTGTCAGTTCTTGCTGTTGAAGAATTTCAAAAGATAATTATATATTGATAATAATTGTACATAAAACTTTCAAAGAGTTGATCACAGTTTCAATTTCATATTTTCTTCAATTATAACTTCAATTTTCCTTTTTGTTTGTTCACTATTTTTTCTCTTCAATGTCAAATAACATATGTAAGTTCTTTTTTGCCTCCCTTTTACATATCTCATATCCTTTCTAATGACTTCTATATTTGATCCTTTGATATTTTCCACAGCTGTTACTCTACGTAGGTTTTTGAACAAGTAATTGTTAAGAGGGTTAATGGAAGGGAATGATTGTTGTTTGCCAGTAGGCATACATTGCCAATCTTTGCTCCCTATTTGATTCATTCAAGAAATTATTTTTAAATGACTTGACTTGATTGGCCAATATTTAGCCTGGTTTGCTATTTAATTTTAGTATTTTTTATTTATGAAGTAATACAGATGGCTATAGCTTACTGGAACCCAGTGATATTTTTCTGTGTTAAATTTTCTAAAGTTAATATGCATACTATATTAAGAAATCTGTAATTTTGGGGGAAATAGATTTTTTTCATAGATTTTCAAAACTCAAAATCTGTATACCATAATCCAGGAAATCCACAACTAAGAAGGAGGTCAGCACATATATGCAAGCTGTTGATATTTAGGCATAGTATATTAGCTCTTGTAACGTTTTCAATGGTATTTAAAATCTCAGAATAGTCAACTAAAACAGCTATGTGTTGGCTTCATTACATTTTGGTAAGCATGTCTGGGAACCAAGCCAATACTAAAAACACAAATAATGGTCAGAAAGGAGCACAGCATTCTGACTTCCAGTTTGAGATTCAACACACAGATTCAACACGCAGAGACTCTTGTCCATTTCCCCTTAGCATCCTACTCACTCCTCATCAGAAGTCACTGCTCCCTTAAAAGGTGTTTACCATTAGTGGGGAGGGATAGCATTAGGAGATATACCTAATGTTAAATGATGAGTTAATGGGTGCAGCACACCAACATGGCACATATATACATATGTAACAAACCTGCACGTTGTGCACATGAGCCCTAAAACTTAAAGTATAATTAAAAAAAAAAAAGAAAAGTGTTTACCTGCCTCTCACACACTTAAATCCACAACAGAAGCGCCTAAATATTTGGCTAAAACAGAAAATAATTTGCATGATCATGTTAACAATAACAACAAAATAACAATAAATAAGATCTGTGAATGGTGACTCTATGTCAGGTTGACATTTTATGTGGATTTTTTTTCATTTGTATATGAAATAAGTACTGTGATTATCATCTTCACATTGCATATCAGTAAAGTGATGCCAGGAAAAGCTAAGTAATTTTCTCAGGGTCATGCACCTAGCTAGCAACGAGTCAAACCTGTTTCACTACAAGGTTGATCCCATGTTTTTTCTATTAAATCATGTCATTTTGTGACTAAAATATTTGTGATAGAAAATAAAGTTTTTAAATTAACCAAGTAATTAATGTCACAATATATAATACATTACTGGCAATACTTCAATTTGAAAACAATATAATGTAAACGTGATTTTTTTGAATGATAAGAAAAAATGCTGAAAATGATAAGAACTGAATCTTCTGAAGTATCATAGTCACATTAAATTAAATAATAAGGATATGAATGTCAACATGGTAAAATGCTGAATTTCAGAGTTAAGTCACTGTAGAATATATATGGGAAATAAAAAGAAAATATTTAGGTGTCTTTCAGAAACATAAATATAGTTCAAATATATCCTGTGTTTTTTAAGTTTCCACAAATATAAATAATCACATATACCTGATTTTCCAACATTAAGGAAGATTTTAAAAAAACGTAGAAGATGTAAACGTGTCTATACATTGAGCCATTTAAGTTAATACAATATTTAAGTAATAAGATTCAATCCAATCCTGTGTCATTTACATTAAAATAAATGAAATACTGGGTCTCCAATCACAACCCTGCTAACCCATATCAAATAAGTTCATATTTTTGACAGAAAATGTTTGAAGGCTAACAGATTTATTCTTTCAAAATAAAGCAGACATGAAAAGAAAGTAGGGAGGCTGGTGTAGACAGAATTTTAAATAAATTAAATTACAACTTCATACTATATGCATCGCTTTCACATTAGTGGTTCACATTAAAAAATCTGTATAGAATATACTTTAAATGACAATGAAAATTTTAATGAGGAAGGGTCCTTTTTTTAGCTTTTTGCTATAGTTTCTTGTTTGTTTGTACATTTGCTTTATAATTCCATGCTAGTTCCTTCATGACTAAAGAAACTCTTGGCCTTCACAAAACCCAGTATGTGAGTTGATGTAGAGATTTGCTGAAGAACTTCAGGAGAAACATACAAAATATATATCTCTCTGATTTGCAGGGTCAAATCAAGCTAATAGGCTAAGAAATTGAAAGAATGCACAAATTATAACCTCAAGAAGTGTGTCATTTCCTCATTAAAAAGTCTTTAAAGTTAATTGTAATTCATGTGAATTTTTCTTTTTTAAAGATCTTCCATGCTGAATGGTAGTTTTAATATCTAAGATTACATCTAATCTTTTTTAGATCAGCAATTGATAAAACCTTTGTAAATAGGGGAAAAAAATCTTGACATTTACTGTTTAATAATCCAAACAAGGACAAAGAATTTGTCTTCAAAGTATCAGCCTGGAAGGGCACAGCACTTACAAGATGAAGAACGGCGGGGGGAAAGGTCAAATGCACGTTGGTCCAAAATGATAAAGTTGTCAAAATGTGGAACTGGTGGGAGGTGAATTATCCTTAAAGAAAACAATTCCTTTAGTTAGAATAGTAATTGTTTTTAAAAGTTACCTAAACATTACTGGCTCATCATTATTTTAAATTGCACAGATAACACCAGTATTATATTCTGAATTTCACTAGCTCTTTTTTAAAGGTATGGATCACTGTTGCAAATCTTCCTAACCAATTACTAGAGATATTAATTTTCTTCCATTTTATAATGTAACCATTTTATGTTGTAAACAATTTGCTTTGACTAATTCATGTTTCTGAAATGATGGGAAAGTAATAATAATTAAAATGACATTTATGATTAGAACATTTATATTTCTAACCCTTTAAAATACAAAAAAAAGAACTTTGTCAGGCAATTTTTTATACAAAGATATAAAAGGCAGAAGATATACATTTAAAGATTTTGCAGTCCTGTTGAGGAAGAGACGGGGAGACCCACACACAAAAGAAAAGGCTGTTTTTTCTTAAACCAAGTCAAACTGGGCCTTGCACCCTACAAAACAGTCATAAAACACTTGGCAAGGTTGAAGTCTTTTCTGCACTGTTCAAGCAGTTGTCCATTCTGAGTCCTCACTGGATGCAAATATTGGTAGCATCTGACCCATTGAATCAGTGGCTTCTGAATCTATCCCAAAATGGTTTATTTACTTGCACCTCTTTCCCACCTCGCTTGTCAGTCTCTTTAGCTGGTTCTTCCTCATTTCCAGATCTAAGGCCTTAAATTAGAGTGCCCAAGAGCTCAGTCTTCAACTTACTCTGTCCCCTTTTTACCCTCATGCTTGTATCTACATTGTCCAATATGCTAAAGCTCACCACATGTGGTTATCTAAATGTAAATTTAAAGAATTAGAACTGAGTTACATTAAAATATATGGCCATTCAGGCCAAAATCTTGTTTACTCTTGTCTTTTATCTTCTATGTCAAAATAATCAGCAATCCATATGGATTTCACATTCAAAATATTTCTATCAAGAAGGTACAGTGTTTTTTTTAGTCTGGGTGCAGTGGCTCACGCCTGTAATCCCAGCACTTTGGGAGACTCATGAGGGCGGATTGCCTGAGCTCAGGAGTTGAAGACTAGCCTGGGCAACATGGCGAAACCCCATCTCTACAAAAATACAAAAATTAGCTGGGCATGGCAGTGAGCACCTGTGGTCCTGGCTACTCGGGAGGCTGAGGTGGGAGACTTGCTTGGGCCCGGGAGGCGGAGGTTGCAGTGAGCCAAAATCACACCACTGTACTCCAGCCTGGATGACAGAGGGAAACCCTGTCTCAAACAAACAAACAACAACAAAAGAACGTCCAGTGTTTTTCAAAAGAAGACAATGTAAAAGCAAGTCGGGAAGGAAAAGAAAATCTGAGACTATAGACAGAAATCAAAATCTGGAAGGAAATTTGTCAATATCTATCAAAGTTACATTTGCATGTACCTTTTGACTCAGCAATCCCACTTCTAGGAAATCTATTCCAAAGACACAATAGCAAAAATAGGAAAAAATACAAGCACAAGGCTATTCATTGCAGCACTATTTGTAATGGCAGAGTGGAAAGAACCTAAATGTCCATCAACAGGGGACTTGTTAGTAATCTAGTACCTCCACAGAATGAAGAATTGTGAGGCTACAAAATAGAATGATGTGTATCTCTATGTATTACTATGGAGCAATCTCTGGGATATATTGTAAATGAAAAAAAGCACAGTAAAGAAAAATGTGTATGAAATGAAAACAGTTATCTATATGTCTTTGTATCATATTATTCATAGTATATAAAATATATATGTAATTTAGACATAGATATAGATATATTTCCAGAACCTTTTCACTTCTAATCACTCCCAAAACTATCACCCAGGCATAAGCCACCATTTTCTTGGGCCTGGATCACTATAATAGTTTTTTAAAGATAGTAGAGGCTGCTTCCATTCTTGTCTCTAAGTCCATTCTTAAGACACAGTGAACCTTAAGAGTAGGTTGGATCAAGACAAGCTTCTGCAAAATCCATCTAATGGCTTCCAATCCTCTTCCTATAGCTTTGTAGACCTCACTTTATCTGCTCTATCCTCCCGCTCTCATGAACTCTGTTTTCTTAGTGTACTTGAACCACAGCAACCATGTTTCTGCCTCAGGGCCTTCACACTCGCTTCTTGCTTTCTACAGTCTTTCCTATGCTAATCATCATGTCTTTGTCACTCACTTTCCTTTAGTCTTTGGTCAAATATTCTTCTATCTCCGAGACTTCATCACACTATAGAAATACGATCTTTCTCCCTCACATGTATCACCTTGATTTATAGTTGGGATAAAGGAATTCCCTCCTGTCTTATCCTAATGTATACTTTGATTACTTTCCAGACATACTCTCTTATATATCATAAATAATCATACTAATATTCGTCCTTTAAAAATGCAACCACTCTATTTCATAATGTGCCTTTTTATATTACTAAATATAGCAAGGCCACAATTCCAAGTTAATAAATTTTGAATAATATAATTCATTTGAATAATATTATGATTGTGTTTTGCATGTATATTCCATCAAATAATAATAGTAAGTAAGTTTTTGTCTGATTTAGGAGTATTAAAAACAGCACTGCAATGAACATCCTGGTGTGTGTGTCTTTGAACAATGGTCCAATATTGTACTAATTTCAAATCCAAATACTAGAATTGATTTGATAAATGATATGCATATTTTTGATTTGGATCAAATATTATAAAATTAAACCTTTTTAGACAGGAAACACAACTTTATCTTTTAAATCATTACTAATGATGATTTTTTAAATTTAATGTTCTTGAGATTGAATATTTTAGCTAATACAGTCCTTTTTTTTTGAGTTTATTACTCAATACCCTATTCCTCTACTCATTTTTCTAATGAGCTGTTGAATATTTTTCATTGCATTGCATAAGCTGTTTGTATATTTATGTCTATTAACACATTTTTCTGCTGTCACACATATGCAAAGATATATACATATATCTATGTATATGCATTTACATAAATATCATGTCTACGCACATGTAATTTCATAGTCTTTCAAATGTATTTATGAAATGTACTACTTTGCCATTCAGAAGTTTCAATCTTAATTAGTCAAATCCATTGTTTTAATTTTAAGCTCATAATTTCTGAATTTTGCTATAAGCACTATTTTTTACTGGATATTTACCTAAATTTTTTTCTTTGCATATGTTTGCACTCCGGTTTATGAATAATATAAACATAGCACGCACTTAACACTCAAGTTCTCTGGAATTAAGTTGCTATTTGGAGATTCCACATTGTGCACTTCATTTCCCATACCCTTCTCCCCAGTGAATAGACAACTGATTTTAAAGATATATTGAATATTAACTACAGCCAGTTTCTTCACTTTCTGGGTTTTTTCTTCCTTTTTCTTTTTTTTTGTTACTAATTTGCCTCTCTATTCCCATAAGACTTTTCCTTACTATTCCTAAATGTTTACTTTTCCAGACCAGCAGTTCTTAGTAGTATGTGGATACTGAGACTAATATAATCACTTGCTGAGTTGAGAGAAGCTTCTGGAAATTACACATGCTCCTTAGAGTTTCTGATATCATTTTTAGGAATAACTTTTTGAAGTAAGTTTGAAGTTACTGATCTCCAGAGGCCTATTACTTCTTTTTTGAGTAAATTACAAAGTTTAACAACATGATGCAGATTTAAGATCCATTAATAAAGAAGGGTTTAATGTTTTTCTGTAATTTTGAAAATATAATCTCCATTCATAAGGGTATTCCATATTTATTGCTCATAGATGAAGTTTTCTCCCTTGCTTAAAAAAGTCATGTTACCTGGTGATTAATCAAGTTTTTATCTCTCTCTCTTTTTTTTTTTTTCTTTTGAGACAGGGTCTTGCTCTGTCACCCAGGCTGGAGTGTGGTGGTACAATCACAGCTCACTGCAGCCTTGACCTCTGGGCTCAAGTGATTCTCCCACTCAGCCTCCAAAAGCACTGGTACCACAGGTGTGAGCCAGGGTGCCTAGACTTTGTCACCTCATTAATTTTTAATCTTACCTTTATTGATTTTGTCTTTGAATTCCATTGAACTAATTTATTGCCTTACTTTTATCAGATTCATGTATTCTTGTTGTTGATGATGATACCAGGGTTAAATATGTAATGTACCAACTTTCTAAATATAGTCACCTAAATACTGGGGGTACTAGAATACTCAGGTAGGTAAAAATAACAAATATGCATCTTATATTTGGAATGTGTAAAAATTATTTCATTATATAAATATAGAAAATGAAGCTCAACAAAATCTTTAGTTGTTGGGAGGGAGAAGCAAAGACACCATGATTTTCAACCAGGCTTTTTCACTGTAAAGCAACATTCCATAAAGTGGTGCATGCATAATTGCTTGTGTTTATCAAAGTATGACATAGATCTTATGTCTGGAGAAGCACTCATTTAAAGCAAAGCATTTCTTCTCTGTATATTTAGATCTTTTCCATAACCATGTATCTGTGTGTAAACATATATTTATACATACATATGAAGCATTCCAGAAATTGCAAGAATAAAAGTTTATGTCTCCGCAAAAATTCTTATGTTGAAGCCTAATCACTAGTGTGGTAGGATTAGAAGGTGGGGCCTTTGGGAGGTGATTACATTGTGAAGGTGCAGGCCTCACGACTTGGATTAGTGCCCTTATAAAAGAGGCCCCAGAGGCCTTGCTCCTTCCATCATGTGAGCACACAGTCAGAAGATGCCATTTAAGAATCAGGAAACATGCCCTCACCAGGAACTGAATCAACTGGTACTTTGATCTTGGACTTCTCAGCCTCCAGAACTATGAGAAATAAATTTCTATTGTTTAGAATCTACCCAGGCTATGGTATTAGAGCAGCTGCATGGACAAAGGCAAATTATAAATCATTAAAGAGTTTCAAATAAATACGTTCGATTATATCAATATTAGATTTTTATAGTAAGTGTTGCTAACTATAAGACAGAGACGTTTCATTTAATATAATTAACACAAATCCTATAACATAAAAAATAGCCTTGCTTTGTCCATATAAACTCAAGTAACACATATATTACACCATTACTATCATGAACAAGTTCAAAACAGGCAATGAGAATTAAAAGTGAGAATAAATGCTATATATACAGAACACAGTACATACAGTGTAACCATTTAGTATGTTTCTCAACTTACATTTTCCGTTTCTATGAAGCTATGAAGCATTAACACGTATACAGAATATGTGTGAATATATTGAGTATAGTACAATTAAACTAATGTAAAATTCTATCAAGAGAATTCTTATTTTACCCTTCTTCATTCTGCTGTGTCTTATAATGGCACATCTTTATGTCTGAATGTTATATAATATAATGCTCTATTTTTTAAAATGTGGATATCTGATGTATTTTTGTTTCTTTTGATAACTGCTATCTATTTAATCATTTTTTCATTCATGAATGCAAAATGTCCTAGTTACACATAAATGTAAACAGTTAAACTATGAGGTATGTAATTTTACAATAGTTTTTAAGGAGGAAAATTAATTTTTAAAAAAGTTCCATTTCCATGTTATGGCATACCATTAAAATAAATCTAAATACCTTTAATTACTGTAGTGGTAGAAAATTATTTTAAAATCATCTCAACAATATGTAACTGCTATAAAAATAATCGTGTACAAACTCTAATTTATTAAATATTAAGTTGACTAAAATTGTATTGACATAAAATTAAAAACACATTAAAATACATATAAATAAAACAAGGAATAAAAAGGAAATGGAAACAAGAAAGTTAAGTCACTAAGATGGTGGAGAATGTGGGAATTTTTTTCTGTCATTTTTATTATTTCCTATAATATTTGATTGTTATTTGTATAATGACAAAAATTTTGAAAATTATATTTAGAACTGGATTCTCAAAACAGGTTGGCATTGAGTTTTTATTTCTGTGAACTTGTTGACAAAACTTCCAAAGTTACTGTTTGTAGCAACCCACCCCCCTATACACACACAGTCACAGAGAGGCCCAAAGTATCACCATGAAGTATAACCAGAAGAAACAATTGAAAGTAATAGCTATTATCTTTACACAAACTCACAGATGTGTACAGACGCACACAAAAGAATTTGAAAACCACAACAAGATCAAATTGTTACATCAAATACTCATTATCTCTTTTTTATAGGCCAGATGTATTTTAAGCTGGTACATACCTTATTAAATCTACAAGAAAGGCTTAATTAAAACTATTTGAATTCATGCCATTCTGCTAGTGTTGCATCTGTTGGTAAGATCAAAGCAAGAGTGGCAATTTTGTTTCTACTGACAGAAGATGTGTGTGTGTGTGTGTGTGTGTGTGTGTGTGTATAGATACATATTTCACAATACAAGTACTGAATTGATGTATATATTTCAATTTAAGTGTTCACCTAAAGTAAACACGGTTCTGTGTTTCTGGAAATTATTATGTGTGTATCATGTGTGAGCCTTGGAATTTCTAACAAATATTTAAATATTTTATATATCATAAATAATACAAACAAGACAAAAATAATATGGACAATCTAGGCCTTTTCCTTAAAACATGGCTCTTTCTTTTCTATTATTCCTAAAAATTTTCATATCCTAATAAATCTGTGTTTGATTTATTTTATTAATAATGCCATTTTTCTCTTACTGGTTCATTCTATGCTAATTCAAATTTCAATAATATAATTCTAAATGGAATCTGTTTCACAAAATCAGATTCCATTCTCTACTTAAAACTCTGCTCATGACAACCTTTCTCTGGGGAGAAAAACTCTGGTAGTAATAATTCATTTCATAATGATTTCTTTATTTTCATGATTTTTATTTCTTCAAAGTAATATGCAAACTTCCTACATCCCACATTCTTCATACTTAGAAACAGGATGTTACTATATAGTGAAATGTTTTAGAATATATTTCATGTTGTTTCCAATCTTGACTACAAAGGGAAAAGTGATCATACAATTACTTGCTTCATTATTACCTATCTATTTATGACAACCTCAGTAAAACTATAATAGCTTTAGGTAAGCAGCATTCATTCTGGATGAAAAGTTGTCAGCTGCAATATGGTGGGTTTCATTTGGAACATGATGGGTTGTAAATACACACATAACCACAATTTTTCAAATCTAAGACCAATATTTCTCTTCATTTTAACATGTCTTAAATTAGTATACATACTACAATGGATTTCCAAAGAAACTTGCTGGTCATTTCTGTCTTTCTCCTAGGAAAGCTGATGTTAGATCAATGGTATCTTTTACACATATTGACATCTTAGAACTGAGAAAATAGAGTATAAGCTATGGATCTCAAAATGGCTGATGCTAGCAATAGCATAACAGTATATTAACTCTACTACCACTAATTATTTTATTTTCTTGAATGTGTCCATATTAAGGATAGTTCAAACATTTATAATATGGGTTATTTCACTAGGAATTGTTATTTTTTTTAAGGCATACCTCTTATCAACTGTAGTTAGTGGAAGGTTATCAAAACAATTACCTCCAAAGCAAATGTTATCTTAATGCAAAGTATCCACATAATGAATCAACAAACTCTGCATAACAAAACTGCTTTAGGTATGGGAAACTTAAACAGATTCCAGGATTATATATATTACTTATTTTTAATTGCTTACACTAAAAGCTATTAACATTTCTAGTTTTACTTTCAAATTGGAACTGGTGTTAAAGCACAAATATTAGCTTATTTACATGTCAAATATGAATTATACTAGCAAATGCACCACACTCATCAAATCTGTTACACAAAGAAAAATACTATATTAGCGCTCTGTCCCTCAGGTGGTAGAATTAATTTAAAAGAATAACCAAAGGAATGAAAATCTTAAGAGTGATTGAAAAATATGCAAGAAAATGTACATAGCTGAGTTAATACATGATACTACCTACCACTTTTTAAATAGTAAACTATCCAAAACTTCACTGAAAGAGCTATAATTTTATTAATAAAATATTCATCACTAAAACTGTTGCTCATTTAGAGAATGTTTTCGCTATTTATCCTCATAGCTTATTTAAAATACATTAACATGGCTTACCGATAATTTTAATGGACCAGCTGTGTTGGCTCACAATTTATTTTTAAACTTAATATATCCAAAGTAGTTTTTGTTTTTATCCTATGCTGCTTGTTTCTTTACCTCTGAATGAGCATTAGAAGCATGTGGACAGGAAGTCTGCTCAATGAGCCAGTTTTTCTATATGATATCAGGCATTTACAAACTTGAAAAATCAACACTAAAAGTAAAAAATAAAAAGTATCTGCATAAAATTAATCACAGACTTTTAGTACACTATTTGGAAGATGTCGAGACCACATATCCAACAAACATATCTATTACTTTTTAATTTCCATTACAAAGCAATTGTTACCATCAGGTCCACAGTGACATGATGGTACTGTGTAAGGAAGCAGCCTGGTCGACTCTGCCTTCCTGTAATTCCTGTGGACATGCATACTGCAGAACTCTGCTCTTCACTAGCACCTCTTTGGTCCTCTTATCACTGTTGCATTCCAAATAAATGTTGCTTAAGGTCACAATCACAACCTCTTTCGAATTCAGGAAACATTTCTACTTCTCTTTCTTCCATGGATGGGATTGAATGGCGGCTTTAGTTGTGAATATATTTTATCATACATTTTTACAGTAGCAATCAAAACACATTATGTTGGAAATGGAAATAAAAACAAGATTTCCAGTCTCTACATATCATGGGCTAAATTATGTTTTCCTTTTTCCATAATTCTAGCATTTTCTGGAAGATTTAAGGGGAAATATTTTTTAAACAAGGAACTATTTAAAACTATGTTTTAAAAATTTTTAAGTGTCTGCATGTCATAATTTTCAGTGGAGATCACACAATCTATCCAACGACTATACAGTGGAATTAAATGATATAATTTGAATCTCTCTACTTGAGCAGGGTAAAATGGAAATCATAGTAAAGTTAGAAAGAAATTATCCCTTCAGTAAAGAATATTGGGATTGCTACTAGAAAAAGTACTATAACACAAAAGATAAATAAAACACAGGCAAGGCAGTGGTGGCAGGGAGAAACCAGGTATATTAATACAAAGACCAAAATAAATTATATGTGCATAAAGTTTAAAACAAATAATGGGGCAAATCCTATGGATTGCTAGGATTATTTTTACAATCAATGTTTAATGAAGAGATACCCAATTCAAGCAATGTTGTAAATGATTAGTTACTTACAATGGGATACAATGCACAGTTCTGTTCTCTAGGCATATAATCTCTTGAGAAGGTTAAGGAAAATCTATCTATCGATCTATCACCTATCTATCTATCATCTGTCTATCTGTCTAATCTATCTGCACATGTAACTGCAATATGAAGCACTTGTTTACAAAGTAAGTTTTAAAATGTATTGTTAACTCTGGGTGCAAACAAAATAATCAGCTATAAAATTATTCACAATTACACCAGGTCTACATAATTCTCTTACATAAAACAAGTCTTCTTCAACATTGTCAGCCATCATTATCTTTTTCAGTACTTCTGAAATCCTACAACCCTTCTTGCTCTGTTTAAAGCCCTGATCAAATAATGCCCTTCTGTAACTGGGCTACTCACTTCAATATATTGTCTATTAAGCAGCAACAACAAAACTCTCCAAAATGTATACATATATACCTTTGAATTCTGTAATTTGAAGTCTAAAATTAATGCCTTTCTGTGGTGTTTTTTATACATCTTCTTGCAAAACAAAGCCCTGATGTGTATCTTAAATTTACTTGCAAGTATAATGTTATAAAACTCAGTATTCTCTGCTTTTCATTTTCTTCAAATCCTTATCATTCAGTAAATCACACATGATAGACAAAATTTCAACACCAACCAAACAATAATATCCACAATTTTACCCATTAATACTAGCACAAATACAATATAATCTGGACTTCACTGGATTGAAAGCATAATAAAATGAAGATAAAATATGATCACTCCTGAGATATGAGGAAATGAACCATGGAAATGATCATGTGGGGAAATCCAGTTGCATGCTTAGGCATGTGTGAAATTTGTCAGCAAGTATGTACCATGGTCAGCATTCAGTAAATTTTCAGATAATAAGGTACATGGCATGTGTGAAAGGACAATCCATTAACAGGACAGCTTTTAAAACACAAATATAACTACTTGTTGTTCTCTACTAGCACAAGAAGTGAGTGGTGGTTCTGGCAATGGTCTGTGAAAGGGTCACTGAGGAAAGGAAAGGGCTGCTGAGAACGGTCTGCAGTGCTTTTGTTTTCTTGCTTCCATGGATGACAGGTTGAGTGGGGTGGCAACAGTATGAAAGCATTTCGAGTGTGATAGACTCTTGATCAGTCTCCTCCTTTTACCCTATCAGGAGTAACTTTACAGATATACATAAATCAGAGTACAGCAGGGAGCCCTTTTTCACCAAGCATGTTGAGTGCTCCCGGGGTGACGTGCTGTGGAGGACTTGCTCCAACTCAGACTGCTTCCGTCTGATAGAGAGATTTATTTCCTGACAGCTGACAGAGTGCCCTGCAATAGCTGACAATCCCTGGTGTGGCTGGATCAGTAGCTCCAGGAAGAAGTTCTCTGAACTCTCTAAGCTGCGAGTCTTGCTTTTACATAAAAAATGACTATTTTAGTACTTTGAAAGATCTAAGTGGCTTATTCTTTTATCTTTTAGAAATTCAAACCACTCCTCTTTACCTTTAAGCAGAAAACTTCCCTCATAGCTGTGTTCCTTATGTCTTTTTAACCTGCTGTTTTCTTTTCTGCCAGAATCTGTTTCACTGAAATAAAGCTAATGTCAAGCTAGGCATTCCCATTCAGGATTGTAATTCTAAGGTGATCTTCCAGTATAGTGTGAAAGAGCTGATCAAAATCTGGACTAGACAATTTTGCCAATGAATTCTTACTCCATAGCTTATTTGGAGAGATGCAAACTTGTTCAAAAGAAATATCCAGCTTAATCCCTTAATTACCAACTATTAACAAATAAGCTAAAAGACTGATGTAATACCTAAAATCATTTCATAAAATTTAATAATTTTTCTAAAAATCTCTAAATTTTTCTTTTTATCTGAATGAACCTAATTGTACTGCATAACACACAGAAATTTTGGATGTTGTATCTTTAGTGAATTAGAAACAGTTGTGGTCATATTTCTTTATTGAGGAAGCTTTTATGTAAATGAATTGCAGATTTTATTGTTATTTTTAAATTTTTACTTCTCTAGAAATACAGTGACAGTAAAAGCAAAAGCTAATGTCATCTCTTCTAGTCATTTTAAACTGTGATATATTTATTGTTATAGTGATTACATTAAAATACATCCTCATTGCATGAAAATTACATTTTTAAAGATGTTTGTATTCCATACTAGAAAAAAAAAAAAAAGTAACACAGGGATATGTTAGTGCCTTAAAAGGGTCATAACATTTTAGATTTCAAACATTATTTTGAGACTTTTCTGTTTCATCTTCCATAAACAGTGAGAATGCTGGGTGCAGGTATCAGTGATTGCCCAGTGCTACACCAGATTTTAGTGTTCAAACTGAGATGTAAATTCTAGTCTACTGACCTGTGCTTTTTTTTCTGTTTTAAATATTTCATTTACAAAAGAGACATATTTGCTAAGCTTAAACCTGGACTATTGTCTCTTTCAAACATCTGATTACTACTGTTAAGTAAATGGAGTCGCTGTATTGCAGCTCACTTTGAGGGAAATCATAAGCAAAGGATACTTCCTACTCCAGACATCTGCTGCTAACTCTGGTCAAATTAGTGGAGCCAGTTTTGTTTGATCTCTCCCATATTGATTACATGCTGTTTGGTCTTCTTGAGTGTTCTTTTTTTTTTTTTTTTTACCATAATTGGCTTTTGTTCAACTTTTTTATTACTGATGACAGAGTATAATAGTCAAGATAATGATATGTTGTATTGCTAGAATTTTTATAGCCATGCAAAGACAACCACTGTTAGATAAGACGTGCACATATTTAATACAAAATACTGATGAAAATAATAAACTACTGCTATTGCTACTCCCACTCCATATCTTCTTTGGGGTGTCATGTGAGCCAATTCATAGGAAACACTTTGGAGATAGCTCTTCGGACAATAATACTTTCACTCTAATTTGCCACTGACATTTATTTTGTCTTATGACACAACAGTCACATCATCATGACAAAAATCTCAACTAGTGTCTATTTTGCATCCTGATAGCTAGGATGCTTTCGTATTGGAATAACAAAAGAAAAGAAAATGGTGACACTGAATAGAACATGAAAAAGGATCTATCAGATATCCTGATTAGAACTAGTAGAGTTAAAAATCTGAAAATGAGTGCATATATATATATATATATATCCCATTTGATATTCTGTATTTCCTCAGTATTTCTTAATCAAATATGGTCTTGATTCTCTTTGAGAATGTTGTATAAAGGCTTGTGTCTGCATACACGTGTGTGTGTGTGTTCACACATTTTCTTTCCAAGATATGTATTCCCACACTGGGACTTTTACATGTTTGCAGTTATAATTTACATAAAATTTCCCTTTTCATTTGCTATTTCACTTCACACAGAATGAAAATGAAATAAATCTAGACCTAAATAATTAGAAAGTTACTTATTCACATGATCAAAATTCATATTAGTATTGTTGTTTTTTCTTTTTTCATTTTCATATAGTTATTTCTTTCTTCCAAAAAAGAAGAAAATTCTAAATTTTGCAAATAAAAGCACTAAATAAATCCTACACATTTTATTTCTGCACAAAAGTAGATTGCTTTGATATCTTGAAAGGAAGCTGAAGACTTTGTCTTGATAACATATATTCCCTCTCTGGTAGTCATATGTATTACATGTTTTATTACAAATGTAAGATAGCTATATAATTGATTTTACACAATCTTGGTCTCCAAAGATAACCATTATTAATGTTTTGATACATCATGACAAATTTGACCCTAAACCCTGAAAAGCATGGATGATGTATATTTACACAGTTATAGTTGGTGTTTTTAAATAAAACTGGAATCATACTCTTTAATAGTGCTGTACCGTCATTTGTGTCTTTTAACAATATCATTTGATCGGTTTTGGCTTTTCATTTTAATATGTACAATTTAGAAAACACTGACTATAAATCCCATGTTACTAAAAAAAAAAATCAAAAAACAAAACTGGGGTTCACATCGGTCACGTTGCTAAAGGACCTTAGTCTCATATAAGAAGCCACTAGGTATCCAAATTGGAAACCAAACACCATTATTTCTTTTGTCACTAGTTCAAGGAATCATACTCAGCAAGTTCTTCCTTATTGTTGTTATCTGTGTCCGTAAGAATTGTGAATTTATATTTCGCATTTAAAGTCATTTAAGAATTTATATGCAGAATTATTTATGGAAATTCAAGGTGTCTTCAGAGTCTGTCTGTAGATAAATAGACAAGTATTTACTGATTTTAATCCTGGCTTACATGACGGTTAATGTTGCTAACAATGGGAAGTTTGAACTGACATCTTTATCTCATCTCTTCTTGCACAATGACAGTTTGGTCAGAGGAGTGTATATTTGTCTTTCATAAAATGATGACCCAAATGGCTTTAAATAAAGATGATTTACCTTCTAATTTAAACAAATATATCTTGCATCACGTAGGTAAAATTTATTCTCTTTTTAATAGCCTGAGAACTATACTGCAGTTTTTTTTTTGTTCTTGTTTTTGTTTTTTTCTGAAAAAGCAATTTTATTTTCAAATTTTAAGCAGGTGATCCAAGACTGTTTTCTTGAAAGGCTTATATAGTTGATTATATCTTTAATTCTTAGCAAAACCCTTAAAATGATCCTAATATTAAGTACATTGACAAATTTTAGGTAAGCAAAAAAAGTCTTTAAGAATTTTTTATCAGAATCTCGAATGGAAATGCAGCTCCTGTAAAAATCATTATTCAGAGTTGAAGCTTCCTACTTTATCAAATAACCAAAACCAGATATTATGTGAAGCCTGTAACGGTTTCCAATGCATACAACAATTTGAGATTTTTCTTTCAAATGATGTTTCCATCAGTAAAGTAACATTTCTATTTAAAATAAAATCAATGATCCCTGAAGTTTTCAAAATGGGCTCCCAAAATATTATTCTTCATTGATTGTGTCAGTATGAATAACTGATAGATGTTAGTAGTTCTTTCATTTACTTGTTGAATGGAAATTGTGTAGCTTTTATTTCTCTTTGATATTCAAAATAGTAGATGAAATGTCATTGATCTGGAATGAATGTAATAGTTTGAAGGAGGCATTTATTTTTCAAATTTTCTTTGTCTCACCCCCAGGGATTGAGGAACTGAATTTTTTCCAGGACACAAAGAAACCAAGGTATCTCAAACTGTTTGTGATTTTTTTCAAAAGCCTACTACAATAAGCAACCCTGCATAATACTTAATGATACACATTTTGTTTTGGAAAATCCACACATCAAAACAATAAGGTTCTAGATATTTTAGACCAGGTCTTTTCTATAAGAAATTCATACCTTTCAGACTGGGCACAGTGGCTCACACCTGTAATCCCAGCACTCTGGGAGGCTGAGGCAGGTGGATAATTTGAGGTCAGGAGTTCGGGACCAGCTTGGCCAACATGGCAAAACCCAGTCTCTACTAAAAATACAAAACTTAGTCAGGCATGGTGGTGCGTGCCTAGTAATCCCAGCTAATTGGGAGGCTGAGGTAGGAGATTCACTTGAACACGGGAGGTAGAAATTGCAGTGGGCCGAGATTATACCACTGCTCTCCAGCCTGCACAACAGAGCAAGATTCCAGAAAAAAAAAAATTATACATTTTAATGCACTTTTTCATTAAACTGTTTTGATTTGAGAGAATTAAAGATTTCCATGAAGTCATAAGAAATAATACCGGAGATTTTATGTAACTTTACCTAGATTTTCCCAACAGTAACATTTCACAAAACTATGATGCATATCACAACCAGGGTATTGACTTTGAAACAGTAAAGATAAAGAACATTTTCATTATCACATAGATCCCTCATGTTGTCTTTTATTGTTAAACTCCTTCCCTGCCTCACCTCCCGTTCCTGATTCCTGAAGACCATTAATGTGTTCTCTATTTCCATAATTTTGTCATTTCAAGAATATTATACAATGGAATCACAGGGTATGTACATTTTGGGGACTTTTTTTTCATCCAGATGCAATGCCCTGGAGATTAAATAAAGCTGTTGTGTGTTTCAGTAGTTTATTATTCTGTAATATAAAAGATTCCAGAATATAAAGGTACCAGTTTATTTAACCCTTCATCTGCTGAAGGCTTTCTTGGACATTTTCAATTTGGGGTTGTTACAAATAATGCTGCTCTGAATATTCATGTACGGGTTTTTGTGTGAACTGTTTACATTTCTTTGGGGTAATGCATTTTTATAATGCATGGATATCCTTCAGTTTTGTTGGATTCATATTTCCTCTGATATTACTATTTCCATGAAAAAAACATGCAGCTTCTCATCAATGATGAAGTAATACCACAGGTTTATCACCATGGTTTCTTAGGCACAAAAAGTAACACTGATTTTCTATGATTAAAACTGAAAGGTAATACATTGAAAAGTTTTAAGGTGGCTCCCGTAATCAGCAGGCAGGAGAACTGGGTTTTCAACTAGGGTGGAAATGAGAAATGCTAGGTAACAACCAGGATCATAGCAAAAACCTAACAAGAAATATGACAAAGACACTACAACCACAATCACAATGACAGTGGACTTTACATCTTACATAGCTGCCCAAAACTCTGCAAACCACTGAACAGCTATTCTTATAAATTAGATAATTCTCTCAACAGTTCTGCTATTGCCAGAATGAATCCCTCATTATCAGTAGTACGCAGGTATATATATCTTAGATATCCTACAGAATGTCCATAAAAATCTGGAAGCCCAGCATAAATAATGTATTGTATTTATTATGTATTTATGATGCTTTTGCTGATTCACAATTGAATTGATGACTTTACACTTAAAGTTACTTTATTGAAGAAGTATATTCAGATTAAAGAGAAATATATTGGGCATATGATATTAAAATGTAACTTACATATTGTGTAAAAGTAAGTTCATTCTGTTCTGAATGCACTTTTGAATGCACTGTATTCCTCTCTATCAATCAATACACATGACGAATAAACTGGCACAGCTATTGATATTTGTGTGTTTAGTCTCATTTTTTATTGACTGCTTTATTGCAAAGAGTGTAGCAAGACATCAACCAGGCCATCGTAACATTTTGAAAGTTCCAAAAACTGTTTCATCTACCTGTCCTTTAGATTCCCTTTCCTCTCATCTCCTCCATGACCTTTTCCAACAATTATGTGTGCTGCCTTTACATTTTTAAAATGATGATACATCTGTTCTCATTGTCTCCACTTCCAGACCTCCCAGTAATTTCTAAACTGCTAAAGTCTGGTTTTTGACCCTTCTATGACCCTTCCATTCACTGAAACCCTTCTACTACCTCTAAATTGACAAATTACTCTCATTTTTCTTTATACCTCTGCATTGTCTAACTGGTTAATCACTCACTTCTTAAACAACTCATTTGGCCTGTTAAACACCACTCTCTCTCTCTGGTCTTCTTAACAGTCCTCAAACTAATTGTTCTCAAGCATATTTTCAGTTTTCTATTATTCTTTTATTTCTTAAATGTAGGTGTTCCCATGGGTTTCATTTTAATTTTCCTCTCTTTTCTTCTATACAATGTTCTTAGATAATTTCATTCATCGCTGGTGATCTACTCTGACCTACTAATAATCTATAGATTAGCAGTAGGTCATAAATCTATATATCTGTTCAAATTTCTTCTATAGTGCCAACGAAAGTAACAAAAAGTAACAAAACCTATAGCCTCTGCCAAAAAAAAAATACCTCTAGGCAATGTCTCATATGCTTTTCATAGATTACCATATCCCATTCTCACGGGGACAGTATATGCTATTGTAACTCTGTCAATGTGATAATGAAGACACTAAGGCTTAAAGACATTATTAACTAATTACCCAAAGTTACACAAATTTGAAGTGGTCAGGTTGGGAGTTGAAGCAGGCGGTTGTCTCCAGGAGCACAACTAAACTGTATGTTAGATTCCAAACATGGATTTCAAATGGTTTAGTGAGTATATAAATGTTCCTCAGATACTTACAATTAAAAATCACACAGGAAATGTATTTCCCTTGAAATTTGTTTTTTCTATTCAGTTCCTTAATGGTGCATATCCCTCTCAATCCTCATAAGCAGAACCCCAGGTTTTATTTTAAATTCCTTCCTCTGGCTCACTCCCACATCTAAACAATCAGTAATTCCAACTGAATTCCGACTGCTGAATGTGTATTCAGCCTCTCTATGGCTCTCCTTCTGTAATACATTTTCTTGTTTCAGGATCCTTATCATCCCTCTCTGGTATATTACAAGGCTTCCGAAAGAGATCTGCCTTGCTCCAATCTTTCTTATCCTGTGGTCAGTGTAGAACTTTGCTGAAATACTTATCTTATTATGTGTTTATTCGCAGCATTAAATCAAATTTCTTCACATTACACATATCTCTGCCCTTGCTCCACTCTCTTTCAAACTCTATATTCTATATATTTTGATGTCGTTTAACTTTTTAGCAAGAATCATTTTTCTCAGCCTCATTTGTATTTTTACACTCAGTAGTCCTTCTGGATTCAGTTCATCATCATCTCCTCTGGAAAGCCTTTTCTGACCACAGAAGCTGTGATTGACCTTAGCCCCCTACTGTGCTCCTTTTTCCGTTTGAGATTTCTTTTATCTTACAAAGGCAGCATGAGCTTTGAAGCCCAATACAGTTGCTTCAGATACCCATTTTCTATTTGTGAAATCTTGAAGAATTTACTTAAACTATTTGTATTACAGCTTTCATATCTATAAAATGATTGCACTTTACATCTACATCAAAGTGCTGATGTGAAAATACTGGTAATATAAATAGTACTTTTGGTATAAGTATGCCAAAAATGCTAGCTATTATAAAATTATCTCTCTAGTTTGTTAGAAACTAGACAGTTAATTTTTTATCTCCCCCACTACAATGACTGTAACTTTTTATTACTCTGTTGAATTCTCCCCCATCATATAGTGAGTATTTGATCATTTTTGATGCACAAATGATGTTTTAATATAAATGATTTCAAGTTATGATTATTCATAAACTTGCATAAATCTTTCTATTATTATCCAAAACATTAACATGTTCTATTATATGTCTTTATTCTTAAAATGCTAAAATCCGAAATAAAATGGTTTTTAGAAATAATTGATACACAGAAGCCAGCCATACCAAGGTTTGCTGGCAACAGAAAGAAGAGCAAGTACCAATACCATGGGGTAGGACAACTCAGCAGGATCAAGGAAAGTGAAGAAGATCAAAAATGCAGGAGAAGACAGAATCATAGGGACAGAGTGTGCACAGGTCAGCAAAGGCCTAAAGGTAATAGGCTGGGAGAGGGCTCCAGGATTAATTAAGGAGCAATGGGATGTCTTGGAGGACCAGGGGTAGACATCCACTGTGTAATTCCTCCGTGGAGAACGTGCTGTAATGGAGGGGGTCAGAAGCAGAAAGACAAGCCAAGGTGCTATTGCAGTGATTGGGGGAAGATGTATTGTATGGATAAAACAGGACTGACAAGAGTGCACAGCTTCTCATCACTGTACCACTCAGCTGGGACAAATTTTTTCAGAGCATCAAAATTTCTTTTCATTACATTATTTGTTAACCAATATTTAATCAATGTCTGCATTCTGTGTGTTGGGCATTATTTGGCATGCTAGAGACACAAGCAGCAAAAATAGGCCAAAAAAAAAAAAAAATGGACCTTACAGAACTTTCATTCTAGTAGGGGCTGGGAAAATAGGTAAACAACAACAAAAAAAACTAAATAAATGAATGAAATAATATATTTGACAGTGATACATTCTTTAAAAAAAGGCCAGAAAATGCCATGATAAGTGAAATACTGGAATTTCAATAGGCTGAACAAAGGAGACCTCAGTGTATCAGACTTGGTTAGACGTAGACACCAAGTCGGGAAGACATCTTGAGGAAGAACATGTCAGATCTGCAAATGGAAAGAAATACTACAAGATATTCTAATTTGGGTTTCTGTTGGTGGTTTTGGAGAGTAATGATTTGAGTTTCTCCGATGACTCCCAAACTTGTTGCCCAAATTTGCCATGCTCCCATGGCTGAAAACAGAGCAGTGAAACTGGAAAGCCCAGGCTCATACTTCCAGACACGCTGAAGGAATGCTTCCTCTCATGCACCGACCCTCAGGTGCATTCCACTACTCCACACTGTCTATCACACTGACTTCAAGAAGAAGCTGCAAGGACTACAGTATCAGTAGTACAACATAGTTTTGACTCCCCTTGACATGCCACGATGCGAACTTCTGTACTCAGCTTACAGAGAGACAGGACCCGGTATGTGAATCCTTAGAGATGGTAGGAAAGAAAACAGTTTGAGAGGTCAACATGGTCACATATTTGAAGGCAGACAAAACCAAGAGAAAATAACCCCCTGAAATATACTCAATAAACAAGTCCATTCTCTTTGGTCATTTGTCCCCTGTCCCTGTTTCCCCTGTGAGTTGTGGCTATTGCTCTACCAGATGCTTGTTGTGTTTGAGAGAATTATGGTTTCAGCAAAGCACCAGGGCTATTAAACCAGTTGCCATAACCTCCAGCTTTGTTCTTACATGGTTCCTGCACAAGTCAGATCCCTACAGACACTGCTATTTCCATGAGGTGCTTGATGTTGCCATTACCCTGCAGATATTCCACTCCACACTGCAGTCTGCATTACTAAGTTACAGAACACGGCAGCCACCTGCCAGTGGTCATCACTATGTCTCTGGCTATAGTTAGTCCCTGATCTCTTCTGCTCTTGGTGTCTTGATGCTACCATTCATGATTTGAGTCATGAATGCCTTTAGATAAGTTACTTACACAGCAGCTTTTAGATAAGTGCTTGAGGATGACCTGCTCTGTCCTCTTTCTTTATTTAGAGGCATCCCAAACACCCTAATATTTTATCAAGTTTATAAGAGAATCATTTCAGTGGTTACTTACCGTTCTCTTATTCTCTGTGAATTTCAGGTCCAATGGTAGTTTCGCCAGGAAATAAATACAATTTTTAGTAACTATACTGCATTCAGGATTCTGCCTCCCTCTGAAAACTAAGACTTCCTCTCTGAGCCAAGATGTTTATGCCTGGGACTTTATTCCTGCAGGATGATTTATCCAGTGATAAATAAATCAGTATTCACGCAACACAGTTTTCTTCCTGGCCCATCCTACTTGTTGATTAGACATTTCCAGATGTAGCACAGTCTAATACAGACTCAAACTGAAATCTCTGTTGCAAATACATGAAGAGAAACAAAATATAAGTAGATTTTTGTATTATGGACCAAATAAAATAATATATGTGAAAGTTCTTATTGATAAATATTAGGAATAACTCAGTGAGCATCCACTGGTCTCTCCATTTTATTTTTACTTTCTTGCTCCAGGATAAAGGCTAAAAGGCTCAGGACTAGGTAAATCATGTTACTAGTCTGTTTTGACTTTGATAAAAGCACACCATTCTAAAGGTATTCCCTTTCTCCACCTCACACTGACCATCCAGCACATTCTCATTCTAATAGCTGAGCTATCACTTTCACCTTCATTCCAAGTTCCTGTTTTTGTAACTTCACACGTCAGCCCCCTCCATTTTCCTAGCTTAGTATCTGGAAAATATTATGCCCTTAATAAATGGTCACTGATTGAGTAATGTATTGCATAAAATAAATAGCAGACTAGATAATTCAATTATAAAGACAGCCCTCATTAATGAATTTATGATCTTTACTATAACTCTCAGCCTTCCAGCTTTAGCCACATAGTACGGATTTTATTTGAATAGCTACTCTAGTTTATCATGTCCTCCAGATATTGTAAAATGCAGTGTGATTTTTATTCTATGATGATCTGAGAAAAATGAAATAAAATGTCACCAATTTCGACTTCATTAAATTTGAGATTTGTGATCATTTACCATGCTTTGGCCTAAAGGCTGCTTTAATAATATAATAAACAAATAAGTTGCTTGCAGTATATAACAGGAGGAATGTTAAACCCTTTGGAAAAAACAAATTAATTGCTATATGCCAGCTGAAGCTACTAATTATAAATAAATTTGTGTTGAGTACATCTACTTTGAAACACATTCTGCTTAACAATAGCAACCAGAAAAAAAAACAAAACATGCATTTCTTTTCAAATTAGAATTTTCATGTAATCATAGCAGATATTTTATTTATTTGTAATGGTTTTTATATAATCATGAAAATTATGAACTTGAAGTTATATTCCAAATAATGTAATACAAACTCTTATTGGATAGATGTGGAAACTGAGGTCAACTGAGGTAATTTTTGTGACACACTCTGTTAAGGTCTAAGCCTGGTCTTCCCCTCTCAGATTTCCTACTATTGCAGGATACTTCTCTCATTCTTTCTCCTCATTAAAACAAATTAGTAAAATTTTCATACAGTCAGCACTTTTTTGAAAAAAAATTACTTTTTGACCTACATTTTGTAAAATATAAAATAAAAGATAAGATTAGCTGATTAGCTCTAAAATTGTATCAGGCTGTAAAACTCAATAACTTACCTCCTCTGAAATCTTAGAACAATTTTTTGTAACTTTCTTAAGAGAATCTCCACTTTCTATCTGATGGAAAATACTCTCAGATATTGGTTACATTACATATCTTTTACAAGTTTATAATTACTCTGAAAGAATGTGGTTCCCTTATTTTAAGAATAATTAAATATTTGTAGAAGAAAAGATGTTGTGACCATAAATCCTACCTGTTTTGTCTTGTGTGTGTTTCTTATTAGTTTATAAACCTAGCTAAAAAATGCTAAAATTTCAAATAAAAAATATTTCATTGTGCCTAGGAAAAACAGATAATATTTTTTGTCCCTTTTATTCATTGTTCATATTATCTTAATTTGAGCATTTGGATTTCAAAAATACTGGAAAAACACTTTTTATACAAATAGGAGATAAATATTTTTCACTAGATTTTTTTTTAGTTTTAAAAATTTTTATGTACTACCATATCTTCAATGTACCCATATATCCTAGTGATACTAGTGATACCTTAGTAGAAGTATAAGTGAGTTAAACACCTTGATTGATTTGGGCTTATTAAAACAAAAACATATATATCAGTTAGTTACTTAAAATATTTTTGTCCTTAATTGTAGCTAGTTTACAATGGAATATGTCATTTAAAATTAAGTTGAGAAGAAAATATGTTATAATGAGGCTGAGGAAAAAAATGTGTTTTAAAGGTTTAAGTTATAGTCTGTAAAAGTGACGTGAACTAATTTAACTTTGAGATCTTTCATACAATAGGAATAAGGTTTCTGAATATTTGGCAAGTCAACTATAATTAAAATGAAATATTTACCCTCAGAGCATGAAATATTGCTTATATTTTGGAAAGAGTATAAAGAAAAAATTAAATTTTGATTTGTGTTTATGTTTTTATTAAAACACTCTACTCTGAAAATTACTAATTTTAGAAATATCTTTTTGTTTGACAGAAAATCTTTCACAACACTAAATTCTTTTATTCCTTTGTGCTGTATCCTTCCCTGAATACAAGCTAGGGGTTGGCCCCAAAGCTATTTATTTTCTTTAAATATAAAGTAAAACAGATCAACTACTATGAAATTATGATCTATTGACTGAAGCATTCATCATTACATTTAAACTACCTGTGTAAAATTTGTGTTTGGAAGCTCTTGGAGTCAATGAGAGAGCATGCTTCAGGTATCATTTCCCACTCTGTGGCTGTAGAGATGATTGCAATGGCATCAAGGTGAAGCCTGTGGTTGGCAGAACAGGAGTGAAAGCTGTAACATCTCTCGTTTAATCTCAGTGCATTTGTGTTTCTGAAAAAGGAAAACTGCTTTATTGAACTGTCTCCAGATGTGAGTCAAAGTACTGAACATGCTGCCAGCTATTTGCTGGAAACTCCCTCTTGTTAGTACATGGGGTGGATGAACAGTGGGGAAGACTCTTCCCTGCTTTACTCTTCAGTTAATATGAACATTAAGTGAAGTACCCTTCTTGGCCTTTTTATTTATGTATGCATTTGGGCATTTTATCTTTTATTTTTCCTTGCCCTGCCATTTCTTTCTTTTCTTCCACTCTTCTGCCTCCTAGCTCCTTCACTTCTTACCATAAGAAAAAATGTCATAATTCATGTAAGTAACATATTCCATTTTCTCCAGCAAAATATCTGTTATTCAACCAGGACAAAGCTTGAATAAAGAGAATCAAAAGCAAAGGAAATATTTGTATAATGGGAAGTGGAAGCTCATGTAACCAACTGGCTCATAATGAACTCTCTTTTCCTTTTTTTTTTTTTCATGAAAACTACTGACATCTAGAGGTTAAATGCTGCTAGGAAGGAGATGAAGGAATGTGCTTAACAAGTCCATGGGCCTATCCAGAAGGAAAGCTTCAAATTCCAACATTTCTCCCTCCTGATTCAAACTTAGAGGGAATTGCTTAGGCAGGGTGCTCTTGACAGAGCAAGTAAGAACAATTTTTATAGAACAAAGAATTAGTATATACAAGTGACTAGATCCACTTGTGATGACCAGTCTAACTACACCAAGTTGGATTCTAGGTGTAGTTGACAACTGTGAGTTTAAAAAATGAAATTATTTCACCCAGGTCTCCTAAGGCAGATGGGTAGCATGGGAGAAACCTTATGGTTTTTTTTTTTCTTTTTTCTTTTACAGATGAGGTCTCACTCTGTTGCCTAGGCTGGAGTGCAGTGGTGGGATCATAGCTCACTGTATCTTCAACCTCCTGGGCTCAAACAATCCTCCAACTTCAGTCTCCTGTGTAGCTGGGACTACAGACAAGCACCACCACCACACCTGGCTAATTCTTTCATTTAATTTTCTAGAGACAGGGTCTCACTATGTTACCCAGGCTAGTCTTGAACTCCTGGCCTGGTGTGAGCCACTATGTCTAGCCTTTCCTCAAAGTATTTTGGGCTGAAATATTTCTGAAGGGAGGTGTATTAGTTCGTTTTCATGCTGGTGATAAAGACATACCTGAAACTGGGAAAAAAAAGAAGTTTAATTGGACTTATAGTTCCACATGGCTGGGGAGGCCTCAGAATCATGGTGGGAGGAGAAAGCCACTTCTTACATGGCAGCGGCAAGAGAAAAATGAGGACGAAGCAAAAGCAGAAACCCCAATAAACCCATCAGATCTCATGAGACTTATTCACTACCACTAGAATAGCACGGGAAAGACTGGCCCACATGGTTCATTTACCTCCCACTGGGTCCCTCTCACAACACGTGGGAATTCCAGGAGATCCAATTCAAGTTGAGATTTGGGTGGGGACACAGCCAAACCATATTAGGAGGCAAAGTATCCTTCCATAAATCTTACCCACTTCAAATGTGTGAGAGCCACTTCGGTCACAAATTATTTCCTGGAGCACACCCTTGACATGCACATAGAGCCTGTTTTGGTGACCCTGTGGCCTGCAACCATTCTGTCAACAGCCATGTCTGTTTATGCACCATTGAATTATGCATGTTTCCCACAGTGCATGGCAGTGGCCGTATCGCACATATGATGCACCCAATTAATGTGTGCTAAATAGAAATCTAAATTATGACAACATAATATTTGCATGGCACATATCAATTAACGTGTGCTGAAGAGAAATCTAAATAATGACAAGCAAAACATTTTCAAGATAGAAAAGAAATGGATGTTCAAGCCCATTTAAAGTCCATACATATTTGCTAAACTGATGTATTACTACAATGCATTCCCCTATTAAAATCCAACATATTTCATAATAAACTCCTTTAACATGAAGAGTAGATTAAGTACATTATTTCTGTTTCTTGAATCAAAATCCCCATATATTACAAAAGAGGACATGGAATATGTGACTTTCAACCATATTTTTTCTCTTTGCCTAGTTTATGTCAACCTTTCCATTATCTATAATAGCTAAATAATTTGAATTACAGTGAAATAGCAGTCAGAGCCTCCTTGTAGTTTGAATTGTCTTACGAAATAAATTTTTGTTCAGTTTAGTAATGAGCTGAGTAATGTTCTGTTTAGTAAACAGAAAAGGGGGGAAATTTAAAGTGCAGATTTAAATCTGATGTGTGAGTTCATACCTAGATTTTGAATAAAATAATCATGAGCTTTAGAAGTTGAAAAAGATTTTAAAAATATTACAGCCTATTACCCATATATTACAAATGACAAGAATGAAAGTGAGAAAAGCCATATGAACTTTTCCAAGGGCATAGGGTTAACTTGGAGTAGAACCTAAATTAAAAATCAGGTTAACAAAGGATGAATTATCACTATACCATCTAAGATTTTTCTGAAAAGTTAAGTCATTATTTAGGTCCTAAGACATTGAAGATATGAATTTTAAACTAAATGCCGACATGCTTCTAAACAATGTAAGATTAAAGAGAAGCCTATATAAATACTTCATGAAAATTTTGTGGAAAGTATCAAAAATATCATATAGATGTACATACATACAGTTGATAATAATGTGTTTTTCTCAAAATGTTTCACATGTTAAAGTTGAAAACCATGAACGTTTGTTCTCTTAAGCTTTATTTTTTGTATTCTTAAATGATATTTTTAACTGCAAATAAATGTATCCATTAGAATTATAAGAATATGTTTTGTTGAAATACCATGAATGTAAAAAAAAGTATTTCAGAATAAATATTTAATTATTACCATATTCTTCCGTGAAAGTAAACAGCACATCTACTCAGCACATTTTTAGAAAGTTCACAAAATACAATATCGTTAAAAGACATGATTTAGGTCCACAGAAAGCTTGAAATCTACATATGGGGGGAGAAAAAAAACCCTACACTTTAATTTCCATGGTTTCAAAGAACATGCTGGGAATAAAATGTTGTTAGGATTGACATAATACCCTTATCTCTACACATTTAAGAGGAGGGATAAAAACAGTTACATCACAATGATGAGCACTCAGGACAATTACAGAGTACTATGAGAGTATAGGAGATGTAGCTGCCCCTGTGTGCCTGATAAGCAAGGACTGTAGGAGTGAAGTGATAGTCTAAGTCTTGGCTATTTAAAGTATACACTAGATGGTGGTGAGGATGTTGGAGTTGTGAGAAAAGAGTGTTCCAGGTGGAAGAATCAGCATATGCAAATTCCTAGGAGCTTGAAGAAACCAAGAATCATTGTGGGGTTGTTAAGATTTTAACCTGACTAGAATATGGCTGTACAGAGTACGGCTGGGAGATGCTAATACTGCAGCAAGAGGAGGTCACACAGAAAAGACCCCTGTGAGGCCTAATAGGAAGTCTTCAGTTTGTCATCAGAGAAATAAAAATCAGTAAGATTTTATCCATCTGAACCTAGCAAGCAACAGAATGCAGACAAATCACTAAGACTGGCTATGGTGGGAAGGAGTGGGGAAGAGGCTCCTAATGTGTTGTAAAACCACAGGAAAGATAAAGGTAAATGATCACCAAAGGCACAAAGTTGTCGAAGAGTAAGGAGAACTTCAGGGGGAGTTAAAAGCTGGGTGAATTGTCCAGGTAGTGAAGAGGAATAAGACCATTGCAACAGAATCAGATAACATGCTGACTAAAAGCCTAGATTGTTTGTGGGATGGTAATAGAGTTGATTTGACAGCAACAGTTTTAAGAAAGAAAGGATGATAAAATAAATAGATTGGGCTAAATCATAGGAGACAGAAAATGAGGGAGTGTAATTTATCTTTGATGTAAAACTTTGATGGCTTTTGAATCATGAAATATGGGATAGAGGGGATCAAACTTTGAACCTGGGAAATCAGTTCAGAGATTATTTCATGAACTAAGACTGGAAATTCCAAGGAATTCTCCTAGGCTTAGAAGACAGATCTGGAAAAGCTCTGAGGCTGGACAGCGAGGCTCCTGTGAGTGCGGCTGGGCTATAAACTCTTGTGTTGTTCACATCCCTGTGGCATTCCCACCAGCAGCAAACTCTTCACTCAACACAGCAAGAGGAAAGTTTGGAGGGGAAGTTAGTTTGTCTCCAGAAAGATGATGCACTTTAACAATAAATAAGTGCACACATAAATGCAGGTTTTGTTGAGATGTCTTTGAGACATGCAGATAACTTGGTCAGTATGTAGCCAAATACAACAATCTCAGAGACTGAGGAAGGATAAGAAAGAAAATGGGTAGCAAAAGTTGGGGTCTTTTAAACCATAAGAGCTCCAAGGAAGATGAAATGAATATCTACATATTGAGGATTCCTGTTGATCCTTTAATCATCTGGACATGAATACTAGTATTAGGGGATATGTTGATGGAAAATTTAATTTCCCTCAAAGTAATCAAGTGGTTACAGATATTTAGCACTTCCTAGATGATAGATATGAACACGATTTCAGTAAAATTTTGCATCAGCTGCAATAGAACCTAATTATTCTGGAATTTATTTTACAATAATACTTCAAATCATTATTTTCCCTTTATCTTGTTGTCTATTTGATAATTTTTTTCTGCTTCTTAATATCTCCAAAATTAAAAAGGGTAGCAAAAATGTGAAAATAATAATAATGCATGCATCATTTCTTTCAGATCTCATAACAGTTTGATGAGAACTAAAGATAAAATTAGTCAATTCTCTACTAACTGGGAGAGATTAATCTGAGAGAAACAGTTGAAATTATATAATATTTTAAATAAATATAAGTATTACTGAAAATAACATTAAAGCATTAAAAATAACATTTGAAATAATATAAATCATAATATGTTGCCTAGTAAAGTAAAATCTAATATATACATTTTAATTAGCATACTACTTTTGTCTATAAATTGTGAATTAATTCCTGCAATGTGATTTTTGCCTTCAAATGTGTTTTTTTTTTTTTTGAGATGGAATCTAGCTCTGTCGTTTTTTCTTTGAATATGTGTTTTATATTTCTATTCTATCATGTTAGTAAAATTATTTATTTTTCTTATACAAAAGTGAACCTCATTTTAGCACTAATAGGTTACTACAAATAGTAAAATAATAAAACATGATTTAATTAAGTTTCATTATAAAAGCTTAAATGAATTTTGCCAATACATTTAAAATTTGTTTGATCTGACTCTCAATAGTACCTGTAATCTGAAATTTGCTAGTCTAAGAAATATACTTACACAACAAATTTGGAAATATAGGTATATGTGTGTGTATATACACACACATACACACATATATATATACACACACACACAACAGCAATACATACAATAGCTATTTTTTGGCTATTAAACTTCATTTCAGCAATGGGGAATTTAGCAAAATGTTTGGTGTTCCCTGCTAGTATTTAAATTGCAAAGTAAACAATTAGAGTAATGCAGAGAACTATGTGTGTATGAGTGTTGAACAACTTCTTCCATCAACAAGTTTCCTATTGTTACAAAGAAATAGGTAAATAATAGAGACATTATGGCATTTAATGGACAAACATCCTTTATATTTTTTAATTCATTCACCTTTTAAGGACTCTAAGGGCCTCAGAATAGGCACAGAGACAAGACCAAAAATTCTATTAGACTCTAACCAGAGAATTCAGATTGAAAGAGTCACTTTTTCCATCTCAGAATGAAGCTGCTTCAACATAACCAAGCCTTCATTCATTTGCCATGCCTCCAAGGGCACGTTCTATGGATTTTATATTTTTCCAGGGAAAATATGTTTTTTTTTTTTCCTGGAAGTAACAGCACACTCTCCTCCAAACTGTTTGTTCCCTCAAAGAGTTCTTCTTCCCACTGCATCAGGATATTTTATCTCACCAATCAAAGCAGTTTGAAATATCTTCCTTTACATTTTCTTTTACTGGTAAGGTTCATCAGACAAAATAAAACTATTAACAATGCAAAAAGAACTACTAGACATGCATATAAACATTTTACAATCACCCAATCAATTCAACTATACAAATTTCAAGAATTTTGCAATTTTAAAAATTATATAAATTAGAAAATATTCCTCCAGATAATCAACAAACAAGAAAGTCAACAGACAAAATTATTTAAAAGTATCTGTTAAATGTCATAACGAATAACAGTAGATAAATCATAAAAAAACAAATGTAGAATAACATATCAGAATGTAATTAATCTGGTCATAAAATCTCTATATCAAGAAACATATTTTATCTTCAAATAAAAATACATATGGTCATTTAAAGGGTGATGATTTTCCTGTACTGCTCTATACGTCTGCTTTCCCATCTTTTTTTTTAAGTCAATTTTTTTTTTTACCCAATCTCTGTATAACTGCACAGCAGAAAACTATTTTGGCAGTTAGTTTTAACATAGAAGAGCAACCCTTAGTTGTTATTTTGGAAAGGAGATATGAACCAGATGATATTTAGAAGCTATCATCATTCAATTCAGGAATTCACAAGAAAGCCCGTGTGCAAAAGCCGGAGGATATATTTCTTTGGGAAGTGTATTTCATATGATCTAAGCGCCTTTGACTGTAGTATCTAATGTGGGGTGTATAATTGGGCAGGCTTAGAAATGAGTGACAATTGGTCCTAAGAACGTAATCTAGTTAGGAATAAACTAATTCATATGATAGTGCCATTGACAGGTTAATGGTCTCAGGAAAAAAACAAAAACAATTTTTTAAAAAACCATTCTACCTTGTTTTCTCATTTCTGCAGTTTCCCCCTGTATATGTCTCCCATTCTTTATTATATATAGAAATCTAACAGGATGATGGCCTGAGGTGTTATCAAATTCAGCGGTTTCAATGATATTTAACTCACACAAAGAATAGGCAAATAATTTATTATTATTTGAGATCAGCATTTGCCCAGAGGTTGCATAATGTGGCTTAATCTTATTGCTGCTTTTTAAAGAAGAATTTCCTACTCTTCAATTATAAGTTTTTTTTAATTTGGTTTTTAAAATTTTAAAGGCCTTTAATAATAAATTATCCACAGCATGTCTATTGCCAACCATAGAAGCCATCTCACCCATTGCTGTTTTTAAAGTACTTTATAATTAATCACAAAATTAACTAATTTTATTACACAATTTTGTTTCCATACCTAATCCATTGTTTCATCTTCTAAATATATGAGTGGTTCATAAAAGATATTATAAAATGCACAGTGTAAAAACATATAGTATTAATGCAAAGTTAGATCTAATATTCAAATAATATAATACCAAAGATAGTCAAGTATAAGCTCTAATATGTTTCATCTTCTTTATTCCACCTATTTCTAAACCCATTAATCAAGATCTGACTCAAAGTTCATTTCTTACTTGAAGATAAATTTAAAAATTCCCTTAGCAAACAGGGTGCTCTGGTGCCTGGAAATAAGAATATAAAGAGAATGTAGAGCCTGACTTCAAGAGGTCCTGTCTAGATAGAAATACATAATTATAAAACAAAGCTGCAAGTTTTTAAAAATGGAAATATGAAAATGTTAGTGATGAAATAAAGAAAAGAGTCTTTTATTTTGTTCTGGAAGTCAAGAAAAGGCTTACTAGAGGCAGTGGGGTATCAGAACGAGAAAGTATTCAACAAGTAATTGATCGGCAGAGGACAGAGACAGATATTTGCATTCAGTGGGAAGAGGCTGGAATGAAGTCTTCCAAGCAGACATGACAGCAAGAACAAAGGCACAGAAGCGAGTGATAGAATGGCCTATAAGGGGAGCCACAAGCAGTCTGCATTACTAAAGAAAAATGGAAATCCAGACGAAAGAAGCCACGGAGAATAAGGCTGGAGATGTATGTGCACCAAGGCTTAATCAACAGGACCATGAAAATTATATTTAGGAAAGTGAGATTTATCTGATAAGCCATGGAAACATCAAGATGTTTTGAGCATGTAGAAATGCCCTCAGATTTGTGTGTTTGGAAATTTTATTATCTAATTACTGGAAACTGCTGGAAAGATATATTTCAGAAGTACAGTTCAGAAAAGGTTAAGGATATAGTTGCAACTATAATATATGAGGAGTCAAATGACAAGATGTGGTGCTATTTGGAATGGAGAGAGAGAGAGAAGTCAAAGATGACGCTCAGATTGTCTGCCATAGTTGTTCAGCATGTCTCCACAATGAGCACCCCACCTCCACACTTCCTAAGTGACTTTTGGCAAATTATTAAACACACTTAAATCTTAGTTCCAAAACTACATAATTGTAGTAGAGTGCTATGTGCTGTACAGGACTGTTAAGATTAGTTGAGATATTTCATGTAAAGTACCTAGCATAGTGCCCGGCACATACTACTATGAACTCAATAAATGTCAACTAGGTACTATAATTAATACTATCAGGAATTTCATGTAGCTATTAGTACCATAACTGAAAAAGAGAAAAATAAAAGATATTATCAGTTTAGAGAAAAAAAAAAAGATGATAGGTTCAATTTTGGAAATTCCATTGACTACAGAGGAAGGCATCCATGTGGAAACACCCAAGATATTACAGTATCAATGTGATTTCAGACACAGTACGATGGTTGAGAAGATCAATATGACAGTAATAGAATCACAAAAATATGGAGCAATAATATTTTAAGGGCAAAAAAAAGAGAGGTCTTAAAAAGACAGAAAAGAATGGGTAGAGGTGCCAGTGGAGAGTGTGGTGTCACAGAAGCCATGGGAATGGGGATTTGAAGATGAGATTGGCTAACAGATATAACGTTAAAAGGAAGTCTAGCAAAACAACTGAAATTGCCCATGGATTTGACAAATAGGTTAAAACCTTACTAAAATAATTGTGTGGACTAAGCATATAAGCCAGAAGGTAACAGGTTGAGCAGGGATTCAGGTTGAAAGGTAGAGACAGTGAATGAAAATTGTTTTTCCAAAAAATTCCATGAAAGTAACCAGCAGGGGCCCTAAAGTGAGAAGCATGGTCCAAGTGGAGCTTTATGTGTGTGTAAGGTGTGTGAGTATATGCAGGTACCTGCCAGGGAGTGGTAGTTCTGTTTTTACATATTGCAGAGTTAAGATTATTTAGAGGAGAAAATGTTCTTAGAACAGGGAGCAGCTCATGACACCAGAAAAAACGGGGATGGACAGGGCTAAGTCTTGGAGTTAGTAGATGAGGCATGTGTTAATAGTTTGAGTTACTGACTTGGCTTTGAAGGAGATTTTGTCCTCTGAATCCAAAAGGAAATAGATAAGAAAAGCACAGACGGGGGTGGGGAGGGGAGAAGCCAAGATGGCCAAATGGGAACAGCTCTGGTCTACAGCTCCCAGCGTGAGTGACGCAGAAGACAGGTGATTTCTGCATTTCCATCTGAGGTACTGGGTTCATCTCACTAGGGAGTGCCAGACAGTGGGCGCAGGTCAGTGGGTGCACGCACCGTGCATGAGCTGAAGAAGGGTGAGGCATTGCCTCACTCAGGAAGCACAAGGGGTCAGGGAGTTCCCTTTCCTAGTCAAAGAAAGGGGTGACAGATGGCACCTGGAAAATTGGGTCACTCCCACCCAAATACTGCACTTTTCAAACGGGCTTAAAAAACGGTGCACCAGGAGATTATATCCCACACCTGGCTCAGAGGGTCTTATGCCCACGGAGTCTCACTGATTGTTAGCACAGCAGTCTGAGATCAAACAGCAAGGGCGCAGCGAGGCTGGGGGAGGGGCACCCGCCATTGCCTAGGCTTGCTTAGGTAAACAAAGCAGCTGGGAAGCTCGAACTGGGTGGAGCCCACCACAGCTCAAGGAGGCCTGCCTGCCTCTGTAGGCTCCACCTCTGGGGGCAGGGCACGGAGAAACAAAAAGAGAGCATTAACCACTGCAGACTTAAATGTCCCTGTCTGACGCTTTGAAGAGAGCAGTGGTTCTCCCAGCACGCAGCTAGAGATCTGAGAATGGGCAGACTGCCTCCTCAAGTGGGTCCCTGACCCCTCACCCCCGAGCAGCCTAACTGGGAGGCACCCCCCAGCAGGGGCAGACTGACACCTTACATGACTGGGTACTCCAACAGACCTGCAGCTGAGGGTCCTCTCTGTTAGAAGGACATCCACACCAAAAACCCATCTGTACATCACCATCATCAAAGACCAAAAGTACATAAAACCACAAAGATGGGGAAAAAACAGAGCAGAAAAACTGGAAACTCTAAAAAGCAGAACGCCTCTCCTCCTCCAAAGGAACACAGTTCCTCACCAGCAACGGAACAAAGCTGGCTGGAGAATGACTTTAACGAGTTGAGAGGAGAAGGCTTCAGATGATCAAATTACTCTGAGCTACAGTAGGATATTCAAACCAAAGGCAAAGAAGTAGAAAACTTTGAAAAAAATTTAGAAGAATGTATAACTAGAATAACCAATACAGAGAAGTGCTTAAAGGAGCTGATGGAGCTGAAAACCAAGGCTCGAGAACTACGTGAAGAATGCAGAAGCCTCAGGAGTCGATGCGATCAACTGGAAGAAAGGGTATCAGCGATGGAAGATGAAATGAATGAAATGAAGTGAGAAGGGAAGTTTAGAGAAAAAAGAATAAAAAGAAATGAGCAAAGCCTCCAAGAAATATGGGACTATGTGAAAAGACCAAATCTACGTCTGATTGGTGTACATGAAAGTGACAGGGAGAATGGAACCAAGTTGGAAAACACTCTGCAGGATATTATCCAGGAGAACTTCCCCAATCTAGCAAGGCAGGCCAACACTCAGATTCAGGAAATACAGAGAACACCACATAGATACTCTTCGAGAAGAGCAACTCCAAGACACATAATTGCCAGATTCACCAAAGTTGAAATGAAGGAAAAAATGTTAAGGGCAGCCAGAGAGAAAGGTCGGGTTACCCTCAAAGGGAGGTCCATCAGACTAACAGCGGATCTCTTGGCAGAAACTTTACGAGCCAGAAGAGAGTGGGAGCCAATATTCAACATTCTTAAAGAAAAGAATTTTCAACCGAGAATTTCATATCCAGCCAAACTAAGCTTCATAAGTGAAGGAGAAATAAAATACTTTACAGACAAGCAAATGCTGAGAGATTTTGTCACCACCAGACCTGCCCTAAAAGAGCTCCTGAAGGAAGCACTAAACATGGAAAGGCACAACCGGTACCAGCCGCTGCAAAATTATGCCAAAATGTAAAGACCACTGAGACTAGGAAGAGACTGCATCAACTAATGAGCAAAATAACCAGCTAACATCATAATGACAGGATCAAATTCACACATAACAATATTAACTTTAAATGTAAATGGACTAAATGCTCCAATTAAAAGACACAGACTGGCAAATTGGATAAAGAGTCAAGACCCACCAGTGTGCTGTATTCAGGAAACACATCTCATGTGCAGAGACACACATAGCCTCAAAATAAAAGGATGGAGGAAGATCTACCAAGCAAATGGAAAACAAAAAAAGGCAGGGGTTGCAATCCTAGTCTCTGATAAAACAGACTTTCAACCAACAAAGATCAAAAGAGACAAAGAAGGCCATTACATAATGGTAAAGGGATCAGTTCAACAAGAAGAGCTAACTAACCTAAATATATGTGCACCCAATAAAGGAGCACCCGCATTCATAAAGCAAGTCCTGAGTGACCTACAAAGAGACTTAGACTCCCACACATTAATAATGGGAGACTTTAACACCCCACTGTCAACATTAGACAGATCAACGAGACAGAAAGTCAACAAGGATACCCAGGAATTGAACTCAGCTCTGCACCAACTGGACCTAATAGACATCTACAGAACTCTCCACCCCAAATCAACAGAATATACTTTTTTTTCAGCACCACACCACACCTATTCCAAAACTGACCACATACTTGGAAGTAAAGCTCTCCTCAGCAAATGTAAAAGAACAGAAATTATAACAAACTATCTCTCTGATCGCAGTGCAATCAAGCTAGAACTCAGGATGAAGAATCTCACTCAAAACCACTCAACTACATGGAAACTGAACAACCTGCTCCTGAATGACTGCTGGGTACATAACGAAATGAAGTCAGAAATAAAGATGTTCTTTGAAACCAACGAGAACCAAGACACAACATACCAGAAACTCTGGGATGCATTCAAAGCAGTGTGTAGAGGGAAACTTATAGCACTAAATGCCCACAAGAGAAAGCAGGAAAGATCCAAAATTGACACCCTAACATCACAATTAAAAGAACTAGAAAAGCAAGAGCAAACACATTCAAAAGCTAGCAGAAGGCAAGAAATAACTAAAATCAGAGCAGAACTGAAAGAAATAGAGACACAAAAAACCCTTCAAAAATTTAATGAATCCAGGAGCTGGTTTTTTGAAAGGATCAACAAAATTGATAGACCACTAGCAAGGCTAATAAAGAAAAAAAGAGAGAAGAATCAAACAGATGCAATAAAAAATGATAAAGGGGATATCACCATCGATCCCACAGAAATACAAACTAGCATCAGAGAATACTACAAACACCTCTACGCAAATAAACTAGAAAATCTCAAAGAAATGGATAAATTCCTTGACACATACACTCTCCCAAGACTAAACCAGGAAGAAGTTGAATCTCTGAATAGACCAATAACAGGAGCTGAAATTGTGGCAATAATCAATAGCTTACCAACCAAAAAGAGTCCAGGACCAGATGGATTCACAGCCAAATTCTACCAGAGGTACAAGGAGGAACTGGTACCATTCCTTCTGAAACTATTCCAATCAATAGAAAAAGAGAGAATCCTCCCTAACTCATTTTATGAGGCCAGCATCATCCTGATACCAAAGTCAGGCAGAGACACAACCAAAAAAGAGAATTTTAGACCAATATCCTCGATGAACATTGATGCAAAAATCCTCAATAAAATACTGGCAAACCGAATCCAGCAGCACATCAAAAAGCTTATCCACCGTGATCAAGTGGGCTTCATCCCTGGTGCAAGGCTGGTTCAATATAAGCAAATCAATAAATGTAATCCAGCATATAAACAGAACCAAAGACAAAAACCACATGATTATCTCAATAGATGCAGAAAAGACCTTTGACAAAATTCAACAACCTTCATGCTAAAAACTCTCAATAAATTAGGTATTGATGGGACATATCTCAAAATAATAAGAGCTATCTATGACAAACCCACAGCCAGTATCATACTGAATGGGCAAAAACTGGAAGCATTCCCTTTGAAAACTGGCACAAGACAGGGATGCCCTCTCTCACCACTCCTATTCAACATAGTGTTGGAAGTTCTGGCCAGGGCAATTAGGGAGGAGAAGGAAATCAAGGGTATTCAATTAGGAAAAGAGGAAGTCAAATTGTCCCTGTTTGCAGATGACATGATTGTATATCTAGAAAACCCCATTGTCTCAGCCCAAAATCTCCTTAAGCTGATAAGCAACTTCAGCAAAGTCTCAGGATACAAAATCAATGTTCAAAAATCACAAGCATAATTATACACCAACAACAGACAGAGAGCCAAATCATGAGTGAACTCCCATTCACAATTGCTTCAAAGAGAATAAAATACCTGGGAATCCAACTTACAAGGGACATGAAGAACTTCTTCAAGGAGAACTACAAACCACTGCTCAAGGAAATAAAAGAGGATACAAAGAAATGGAAGAACATTCCATAGTCATGGGTAGGAAGAATCAATATCGTGAAAATGGCCATACTGCCCAAGGTAATTTATAGATTCAATGCCATCCCCATCAAGCTACCAATGACTTTCTTCACAGAATTGGAAAAAACTACTTTAAAGTTCATACGGCACCAAAAAAGAGCCCGCATCGCCAAGTCAATCCTAAGCCAAAAGAACAAAGCTGGAGGCATCACGCTACCTGACTTCAATCTATACTACAAGGCTACAGTAACCAAAACAGCATGGTACTGGTACCAAAACAGAGATATAGATCAATGGAACAGAACAGAGCCCTCAGAAATAATGCCGCATATCTACAAGTATCTGATCTTTGACAAACCTGAGAAAAACAAGCAATGGGGAAAGGATTCCCTATTTAATAAATGGTGCTGGGAAAACTGGCTAGCCATATGTAGAAAGCTGATAATGGATCCCTTCCTTACACCTTATACAAAAATCAATTCAAGATGGATTAAAGACTTAAATGCTAGACCTAAAAACATAAAAGCCCTAGAAGAAAACCTAGGCATTACCATTCAGGACATAGGCACGGGCAAGGACTTCATGTCTAAAATACCAAAAGCAATGGCAACAAAAGCCAAAATTGACAAATGGGATCTCATTAAACTAAAGAGCTTCTGCACAGCAAAAGAAAGTACCATCAGAGTGAACAGGCAACCTACAAAAATGGGAGAAAATTTTCGCCACCTACTCATCTGACAAAGGGCTAATATCCAGAATCTACAATGAACTCCAACAAATTTACAAGAAAAAAACAAACAATCCCATCAAAAAGTGGACGAAGGACATGAACAGACACTTCTCTAAAGAAGACATTTATGCAGCCAAAAAACACATGAAAAAATGCTCACCATCACTGGCCCTCAGAGAAATGCAAATCAAAACCACAATGAGATACCATCTCACACCAGTTAGAATGGCAATCATTAAAAAGTCAGGAAACAACAGGTGCTGGAGAGGATGTGGAGAAATAGGAACACTTTTACACTGTTGGTGGGACTGTAAACTAGTTCAACCATTGTGGAAGTCAGTGTGGTGATTCCACAGGGATCTAGAACTAGAAATTCCATTTGACCCAGCCATCCCATTACTGGGTATATACCTGAAGGACTATAAATCATGCTGCTATAAAGACACATGCACACATATGTTTATTGTGGCATTATTCACAATAGCAAAGACTTGGAACCAACCCAAATGTCCAACAATGATAGACTAGATTAAGAAAATGTGGCACATATGCACCATAGAATACTATACAGCCATAAAAAATGAGGAGTTCATGGCCTTTGTAGGGACATGGATGAAATTGGAAATCATCATTCTCAGTAAACTATCGCAAGAACAAAAAACCAAACACCGCATATTCTCACTTATAGGTGGGAATTGAACAATGAGAACACATGGCCACAGGAAGGGGAACATCACACTCTGGGGACTGTTTTGGGGTGTGGGGAGGGGGGAGGGATAGCACTGGGAGATATACCTAATGCTAGATGATGAGTTAGTGGGTGCAGTGCACCAGCATGGCACATGTATACATATGTAACTAACCTGCACATTGCACACATGTACCCTAAAACCTAAAGTATAATAATAATAAATAAATAAATAAATAAAAAAGCATAAACTAAAAAAAAAAGAAAAAAAAGAAAAGCACAGACAGGCATATATTTGTAAATATTACTGGGGACAGAGGGTTGTCAAGTGAGGTAGGAGCCCTATGCCAGATGCTTGAAATGTTTTCAATAAATGAAGGAAAATATCATCCGCCAAGTGCCAAGAGATCTGAATTTGAGAAGACTGGGGAAGGTTTGAGGTAGCAGTAGGCAGAGGGAGTGCATGAGCTGACAAATGACAATGAGAAGCTTGGGGAGCATTGACAAATTTCTGGCTGAAACTAGAGACAATGAAGGTGTAATGGTTCCCAAGTGCATAACTGCATGATTTTCTCCAGATGGATCCCTGTGTCTGGGTGTAAGAATGTGAAAAGTAGATGTTTTTACCAATGCCATGTTGATGGCATCATAGATTGTGGTAAAAATGTAGTTTTGGTGATCAAAT
This sequence comes from Pongo abelii, assembly GCF_028885655.2. Taxonomy (NCBI): domain Eukaryota; kingdom Metazoa; phylum Chordata; class Mammalia; order Primates; family Hominidae; genus Pongo; species Pongo abelii. Next base: position 67,431,661 of record NC_071988.2, read on the forward strand.
ATGGAGCCCACACTGTGAAGGGTATGAAGGGTTCCAGTGGGCATGATAGACCAAAAAAAAAAAAAAAAAAAAAAAAAAAAAATTAAGCAATTGAGGGACTAGGGAGTTCAATGAAGTTGAGTAGAAATACTCATTCTTGCTCAAACTCGTGGCTCCAGTAAGAGCTTATATTCACAGCAATTCGCCACTGTGGCCACTGTGGTGGCATCATACATACCTTGCCACTGTGTTCAGGCCAGGGTATTCCTCCCCTAAGCAGATCAATTTGTGTAGTTCCTGGAATTTTTCTACCAGATCTGGGGGGAACTCTCACTTTCCCTTTCTTTTTGTGAAGTTCTCAGTATGTAAGTTCAGATTCGCGAGGGAATCGATGTAATGTTTAAAAGAAACAGATGTGGAAGAAGGACAGAGGGAGGGAGAAAGTATCGAGAAAGAGACAAAGAGAAAATGAGAGACAGAAGAGAGAATATTAATGATGATATAATTACTATTAGGGGTTAATATGAACATTCTTTAAAAAAATAAACAAAACAACTTGGGACCCACCTAGGGATGCAGAGTCCCCATCCACAGTTGTGTGAGCAGGTGGATTTTCCCATCCATGCACTCTTTGAAGATCTAAGTCTTTATATATAGTTTAATAAAGGTAATTGAATAAAAATTAAGCTAGTTATGTTATACTATATATTTTGAACACTCTGCCAAAGCATCTGCAGAAGCAGAAAGAGAGGGAGCATTATCAACTCCCAAATAAAAATAACTTTTTTTCCAGTTAAATGATTCTTTCCATTGCATTCTGTACATTACTCTGAAACTAAGCTCAAAGTAGTCAAGTTTTAAAGAATGTCTATCTGGTGTAATTAAACTATGAATTAGTGTTTAGTAGAGCTTAACATTTAGAGTAGCTAAAAGGGATAATAATTCTTGCATTTAGCTGTAGAAGTTTAAAGTGCTTTTGGGTTGTTTGTCTTAAACAGATCATTTTGGAAAGGTTCAATTTAGAAATTATAAGAATGAGTGGAATTCATATTTTATAGCATTGGTCCCCAATCTTTTTGGCACCAGAGACTGATTTCATGGAAAACAATTTTTCCACAGATGGGGTGGGTGGTGGTGGTGGTAGGGGCAATGATTTTGGGATGAAACTGTTCCACCTCATATCTTCAGGCATTACAGTCTCATAGGAACTCTCAACCTAGATCCCTCACATGCACAGTTCACAATAGTGTTCGTGCTCCTATGAGAACCTAATGCTGATGCTGATCTGACAGGAGGCAGAGCTCAGGCAGTAATGCTCGCTCACCTCCTGCTGTGCAGCCTGGTTCCTAACAGGCCAAGGACTGGTACAGGTCCACAGCCTGGGAGTTGAGGACCCCTGTTTTACAGAACAGATGAGTCAATTCATCAAATACCCATCATGTAATAACTATTCTATGTGCTATAGTCAATTTATTTACCTCACCATGCCTGTGTCTACAGATTACATCTCTCTCTCTCCACACACACACACACACATACACACACAAATATAAACTTATAGAACATTTGGTTTTGCCAAGTTTATGAGCCTAGAAACTATACTAAGATTTATTTGACAAATCTAAGTCTGAAGAGACACAGTTATTTGAGCAGACTCTCCCTTCCAAGCTGCACTTGTCCCTTCCTGCCAGCTCAGTCTCATTTCCATACTGAGGCTGAAGTATGGGGTGGATTCTGGAGATCACTCTTTTATCAAATCTCTCATCTCTTAGACAGCCTACTCTCTATACCCTCCTTCTTTTCAAAAGTTCTCTTTGAGATCAAGCGAGAAATCTTTTCTCCTATGAGAGCTTCTACTTTCAGTCTTAGTTGGACCCAAAACAGTTCTTTTCTTTTGAAATGTTGAGATAATTCTTTCACGAGACTGGTTAGACTTCCAGTGTCATGAGTTCCAGTGATGGAGCCCTGGAGTGCTCCAACATCCACATGTCAGAAAAGGAAAATCCTTTAAGGAGACCTAGCAGGAATGACCAGTGAGATAGGATGAAACAACCAGGTCAAATGCTCCAGATGGGGCAATTAAGATGTGGACCAAGAAGTGACATTTAGACTTGGCGGTGTTGCAGTTGTTAGTGCTTCTTTACATTCACAATTTGTAGAGACTGGTGTGGCAAAATCTGATTGACGTGCACCAAATAGAAACTGACAGCAAGGTAATTGATGATCATGGCTAAGAGAATTCAGGCAAGGCATTCTGCTGAAAAGAGGAATGAAGATATGGGGCAGTAACTGGAGGGGAAAGTGGGGCTAAGAAAATACTTGTTATGTATGTAAGAAATAACAGCTGGTGAGAAAGACATGACAGAGCAGAGAAGAAAATGAAACAATGAGAGCAGAGAGTTGCACACTGATCTCCTTGCATAGGTGATAGAAGATGGGATTTGGTGCATGTAGTATATGTTGAATGAATGGAAGAATAAATGAATGAATGAATAACTCAAAGAATCATAGAAAGACTTTTTTAATATTTGCAGCATTGTATTAGAGAAAAATATTTGTAAGCAAAATAAAATTATATTCCATTCACAGAGTCTTTAACAATAGTAAAAGAACTACGTTATCCAAATATTCAATCAATTAATAAAGTCAGTGAGCATCCACTATAGAATGAGCAATATGTCTGACATTGTAAAAATGAAAGAAAAGCCTAAGACAGGTTTGTTACCCTTAAGTTATGCAATGTATAGTTAAGAAAAACGCAGTATGTATAACCAACTGATAAACTGCCTACATTATTCAGTGTTTAATATATCTTAGTATATTTATTATTATCATTAAAATATCATTAAATTACTGCTATAGATTTTTTAACCTCTGTAGTCAATTATTTCATTTGACTCAAAGTACAAAGATACTCTGTGAAAAATGAATCTTCTTTTTTTATGCAGCTTCATTGATATCTAGAATGCAAACTGCTCTTAACATTCCTAATTTTGCTCTTTTGCCTAATGTTCTCCCTGGGATTCAAAATCATTCCCGTAAGGACCATATCAGTGGAAATGTTCTTTTATTCTTCTAAGGCAATGTACTGCCCAGGACACTGATTTTACTTTGATTGTTGATTTCCTTTTCCATTTTCCTAACACAGACATTTCACATGTAGTTTTACTGTTTTAAAGTCAGTAAGGGTTCAGAGCTCAGGTTTGGAATCAGGCCGGCCAGGATCTCATGCCACTCACCATAGGGACCCTGGAATGTGTATGAAGTTCCCTGTGCTCCGGCATCCTCATTTGTAAAATGATGCTAATGACAGCATGACTCACAGAATTTTTGTTAGTATTAAATGAGTAAATACATTGGAAATAATAGAGGGGTGTACAACACATGGTAAGTACTCATTGAATATTAATCCTTTATATTCCATAGGGCTTCTGTGACTCATGCCTCAGTGCCTGGTTCAGTCACGTTCTATACTATTTTTTCTTGAAAGAGGAGGACAGTCTTAGACTTTTCCCAGGTCCTTGATGAGGAAATTGAGTACTATATCCAAACTGTGCAGCAAGTGTAAAAACAGACTCAAATTCAAGATTACTTACAATTGACTATGGAAATATACAAGGATGTATCATATTTTTCATATCAAATTTTGAGAATTCATACATTATCATCATGATTTGTCCCACAGCATGTGTGTAAGTAATTCCTAAATTACAGACATGCCTTCTGCAGTCCTCTTCTCTGAGCTCTGGGTTTATTTTCACATGTCTTCTTAATGTTTCCACTGTGATGGCCTGATGGAATATCAAGTAAAATATATCTGGAACCAATCTTATATTTCCATTACCCATATTTCCTACTTCCCAACAAACAAGTCCTCCTTGGAATGTCTTTTTTTCCATATGTGTCATTGCCCAGTTCTGAATTTTAAATTATGACTTCATCTTACAATTCACTTCAATGTCCATGCTCACAATACCCACGATGTTACTGTGTCTTAGAAATCGTATTCAAAAAATTGGAATTTTTTATTCAGAAAGAGAGATGTGGGCCAGACATAGTGGCTCACACCTGTAACACCAGAAATTTGGGAGGCCAAGGAGGGAGGATGGCTTGAGACCAGGATTTTGAGATCAGCCTGTGCAACATAGCAAAACCCTGTTCCTATAATAAATGAATGCATGGAGATGTGCTATGTGGGTGTGTATGATCTGAAAATGACAGCTTGAGGTTACGTGAGAGTATGAATCAGTGAACAAATGGGTTTGGCAACTTCTAGTCATTCCTCGGGCAGATGTCTTGCAAAAAGAATCTAAGAGGAAGACATGGAACATATCCATATAGGTCAGAGCTCAGCAATTGGAAATTTAGAGACATAATAACTCATGTGAAGGTACTGAGGCCCAGAGACTGTGCTTGAAGCTTTTTCCAAATGTCATCTCATTCTATTCAATTCTTAAAACAAACTTGTGAGCTATTCCTGGCCCCATTTTGCAGATTAGGAATCCAAAGTTTGAGAAGCCTCATTCACAAGCAAAGAATAAACATGCCAGGAGGAAGCTTATTATGTGGAAAAAAAAATTGTTAAAAGTAACAACCAAATTTTATTATTTAAAAAAGTGGTATGTGCATATAGATGTGTGTGTGGTACTATATCAAACTGTTAACAATGATATTTGTGGTGTGTGCATATAGATACGTGTGTGTGTGTAAGGTACTACATCAAACCGTTAACATGATATTTTCTTGTTGGGAGATTTCTGAAATTTGATCTGGGGAATCAATTCTTGTCATCTGCCAGCAAATAAGTAAAAATGAAGACAGACTGGTAGATCCTAAAGGGATGGCACAGAAGACAATAGAGAGAGATTCACCTAAGCGCCCATCAATGGATACATAAATTTTTAAAATGTGGTATATACACACTGTTAAATATTAGTTAGACACAATAGAGAATGAAATCTTGTCATTTGCAGCAAAAACAACAACAACAACATCGAAAAAAACAAAGTGAGTCAGCAAATAATTGCAGGAACACAGGCAGGGGGACTAGAGAACCAGTGCAAAGACCAGAAGCACAGAGATTGCCCCATATTTGAAGAATGATTAACACAGAAAAGGAGCTCATTTCTTCATTAAGCCATAGGCTCTGATGCCCAGTTGAGAAGAATCCCTGTGCTATTTACTCCAATATTGCTATCACTCTATTTTGCACACACCAGTGGGCCATGCTGAAATGCCCTCTCTGCCAATATAAAGCCTATCTTGAACATGTGAGTCAAGCCTTCCACTTTTTCAGGGTAGTCCGGTTTATAAGACATGTTTCACTTTTGAACTGCTGTAACTTTTATCTGGTCAACTTTGCTAATATTAGTTACACAGTGATTCTACTGCCATACAAATCTTGCCGTGCATATTTTATCCCTACAACTAGATTTTATGCTCCTTAAACATTAGGGCTTTATCTTATTTTTGCTTCCTCACATAAAGCTTTTAATGTGGTGATTTACTTGTAGATCTATTTGATAAACATTGGTTAATTAACATACTGATTTTAGATTCAGAATTCTTTATAAGCAGTAAGTAGAAACATTAGCAGAAATAAGACTAGGTAATGATCTCTACAATTCAATTCAATATAATTAATGTGTGTGAATTTAAAATAAAATTTTATGTGAATAAATTGTTAAAGTTGAGATTTTCATATAATGAAACAAGGAAATTTAAACTAAAGTTCCCCTTAGTAACCATAATTCATTCCCTTATGCATGTATAATATTTCATTGATATTAATTTACAATTATGTTGTATATATAAATATATAGGTAATGAATAACCCTGACAATAAAAAGAACATATAGACTATTAAAATAATGCCTTAAATTATAGTGTGTGGGAGATCTCTCTAATTCTGCTTTAATATTACAAATATTTTTGAGAATTTTCACAAAAGTATCTCAGAGTTACACTTTTTCATAACCAGCTGTGCTCACTATTTTTCTAGTCGTTCAAATCTTTTCTTTGCATTAATTTTCCAGTACATTCTTCTATTACCTTAGCATTTTAATATATTTTAGCCTTTAACTCCTAAAACCCTTAATAATCATATTATCATATATTTACTAAATTATTTATAATATGATATTTTATACAGATTATTGCACACATATCCCACTGTAAGCTAGTGATTTATAAAAGTGGAGTATTTTCATACTAATTGTAATGGATACAAGGTAGATTCAGTGCAAATGTTAAAAGACTTACACACAGCGGAGAACTGTTAAGAGGCACAGAGAGTAACCAAAGTCATGTTTTCTGATTCCTAATTTAATGGTCTCTATTTACCAGTGGGGTCTTGAGAGTCTTAGAGTGTACCATCTTATAATCTTTTAGACTCTTTAACATTTTGATCTAGGTGCTTTAATTACCTAGCCAGATTAAACACCCTCAGAAAGCAGGGATTTTTAACATTTTGGTTGCCATAGCTTAGCAAAGTAGCAAACAAACAGCAGTCACTTGAAAAATATGTTTTTCTTTATAATGTTGGGAATTATTTCCAAATACCTATGATGACTCATCAAAAAGCAAAACAAAACAACAAAACTTCCTTTGATGTAATTAAGAGAAATCAATTTCTAAAATAAATCATATCAATAATTAGACATATATTTGATTTTAAAATTAAAGCTCACATACATGGAAAAATAGAAAATCATTCCCATATCAGTGAGTCTCGAAGTGGTCTCTGTATTATATGATTTGTTTATTTAGCATACAGATTGTTGGGCCCTACTGCATACTAAGGAGTCAGAATCCCCAGGAGAAATCACAGAGATTTACATTTTTCTGAAGTCCTATCAAGTCATTCTTACACCCACTACATTACAAAGATACTTTTGTGAATGTTGATGTGTAGAAATGTTCACACCCTCTTACTTTGCTTCCTGAAATAACAGTGATACTAACACATGTAAGTGTTGTTTCACTGCTTACTTTTTCATTTTAGAACTTAAGAATTGTATTTCTTTTAAGGTAAAATTTTGTATTACAATGTATAATCTAAACTTTGATTTGAAAAGACATATTTTTCCCCAAGGTGATCCTTTTTTCTTAAAAAGCAAGGGAAATATATTTCAGATCTTGAATTTTACATTTAATCTATCATGCTTCAGATTACTATACTTAAATTTGGCAAACCATTTTTAACTTAAGTAATCTGTATAGGTCAGGCTTCAATTTCTAAATTTATCTAAAGTAAAAATGTACACACTAAAATTTACACTACTTGTATAGCTAAAATACATCATATCCTCACCCAAAAACAGCTGAATAGATATTCTCTTTACCTTTTAACAATAATTTACCTTTGGGCAAAGAATGTGTGAATCCAGAATGTAGCCCCAAGCTTAAAGTAGGAAGGCTGTAGGCACTTATAGGTGAACAATCTGTTAGCATTTACTCATACAGCACTTTGTTTAGTTATATAAATTATGTTTTTCTTTATTTAGATGTTATATGCATTAAGTCTTTTCAAAAAATAGTTATTAAATTAAAAATCATTCAAAGAGTTCTGTATTTAGGAAATAATGCAAACATTGGGACAAATGTCCTTTTTTTCTTCCTGAGCAGATGTTGGCATTTGGAGACACATTTAAAAAAAAAATGTATTACCTTTACTCACTTCTGTCAGAAACACAGAGTCAAAGAATTTCTACTAAATTCCTCCTGTGACTTGTATAACAAAATATTAATGCCTGCTTCTAATGTTTTCTGCCAGATGCAGAAGCAATTAAGAAGTATAAGTGATTAAAATACTAATCGATGTAATCTGCATAATCAATAGGATCCAGGATACCAGGCCCATGCACTTTTTGGTCCACAGGTATAAAGACAAAGACAGAGAGGAGACAAGGAACACAAGAGCCTTGAGCCTGGTTGTGTATATTTCAAAGGCTATGTTATACAAAATGACTTATATAATCCAGATTCAATAGTTGGTTAATACGTTAAGTTCTAAAGTCAGATATTATGAAATATATATAAAGTTCCATAGACACATGGAGTCAACAAAGGTCAGTTAATACAACCTTGAACATATTTTCTGGAATAACTGATCAATGTCAACTAATAAAAGAATACAGTGACAGTAAAGGTGTGAGTCTATCAATAGTGAGAAAACATTTATTTCATTTTATTTTCTATGTAAAACAATGTGCCTTTCAAAAATATTGGGCTGCTATACTATTTTGTACATAACTTGGAAATTCATTATCTGTTTTACTGTCTCTGGAAGGCTGACCTAAATAGCTTACAAAATGAGTGGATATCCTATTTATACAATGTTGGGGAAAAAAATCAAGGATAAAAAACCGTTTTGATAAAAGTGACAGAATATTTATGCAAAATGAAAGTTACCAGAATATATGTGATAAGGGTTTCTAATGTCTGTGCACTCCATATGTGGAACCATCAAGAAGGTTGTTCTGCCTGCAAAATCTACCATAGTGAGTGTCCAATGGCCAAAACCACTTTACCCATTTTTTTTCCTAGGTAGTCTAATGAAATGAAAATACTGAGATTGGGGCCCCAGATGGCTGAGTAGAAGCAGCCAGTGTGCACTGCGCTCATGGAAAAGAGAAAGAGGAACAAGTGAGCACCAGCTCCTCAACTGGATGGGCCAGGCGGACACACTGGGGTTAATCAAGGAAGCAACACAATCCACAAAGAACAGAGAAGAGCGAGACAGGACAGCCACCTCCCTCAGGACTGGCACAGACTCAGGGGGAGGCTCCCCACTGCCGGGAAACGGTGAGTAAGGGAGAGCCCTCGGGGTCCCACACTTCTTCCAGACCTCTGCAACCCTGGACTCAGGAGAACCACCATGAACCCCCTGGCACAGCCAGGGCCTCCTGATTGACACGGAGAGCTACGAGGAGTCCGGGCAGAGCTGCTGCTCAGACACACGCAGAGTCCGGGGATCTTGGACCCCTGGGAACTCTGGTAGCAACCAGGGGCTGCAGCTCCAGCAACAGTGGAGGCCAGGCTCCCTCACACGTCCCTAGGAAAGGGCTGAGCAGCGACAGGCCGCAGGCCTCGACTCCACTGCACCTGGATGGACAAGGCCGACTGGCCTGGGAGCCTGGCGTGACCACCGCAGTGCCGCCTGTACTCCAGGCCAGTGGTAGCCCTGCCCTTCCCTGAGACAGTGATCCCAGAGAGCACGGGCTGGCCTGCAGGTTTTGCTGCTCCACAGTCCTGCTCCTGCTGCTCTCAGGCTCAGCCGGAGCAAAGTGTTTAAGGACTAACGCAGGCCCCCAGCACCGCAAGGCTGTCTTAGGAAAAGGTGGCCAGTTTTCCACGCGGCTCCCTGCCCCTGTTACTCCTCACTGCACAGGGCCTCCTGACCTGGGCTCCCAGCACAACCCCCCTTCCCCGGCCTGATCACTTCAGTCAGTGGAGGCTCTGCTTTTCTCTGGGGAGGAGGTGGGGAGAATAGCAGAGACAACCCACAGCCCCTCTCCCATCGCAGCTGCAGCAGGACCACCCTTACTGCCCGCAGGCTGAAGAAGGAAAACGGGCCAGGTTGCATTGCTGACATCTCCAGCACACTGAAGCCACCGTTAAGGAGAGGAGCCCAGGCTCTCTTCCCCGTTTCCCTGTGAGCCTCCACTCCTTTCTGTTCACCGGGCAGCACCTCCCCCAGCCCCTCGGGATGGAAGACCAGCTGCCCCACTCCCGACTAAGCATTCCCACTGGTAGTGTCTCTGTGTTTCCCTGGGATGGATGGAGCTCCCAGAGGCAATGACAGCCCCTCTGCCACCACCACTGCAGCCGTTCTGCCCTTGCTGTACTGGGACTGGGGAAGGAACAAAGATAGGAGGGCTTCACTTGAACCACCAGCACGCCAGGGAACTCAGTATCTCTTCTTTGTGAGCCCCCAACCCCCAAGTAGGGCCTTCAGCTTGGGCGGACGCTGTAGCCACCCTGGCTGAACATCTCATTGACAGCGGCTCTTCACGTTTCTCTGGGGTGGAGCTCTCAGAGGCAAATGAAAGCCACTCTGCCACCGCTACTGCAATGGTGCTGCCCCTCTTGCCCTTGGACTGGGGAAGGTACAAAGACCCTGATGCTTTACTCACACCTCGAGCAAGCCTCAGACGCCCTAAGGAGAAGAAGCCAGTCTGTCTTCCCCATAAGCACCCCACACCCCTACTCATCACTAGGCAGGGCGCCCTGTCTTGGGCCAACGACACAGCCGCCCCAGCCTGGGCTGATGGCTCCAACTGGTAGCGGCTCTGTGTTTTTCTGGGGCAGAATCTCAAGGGACAAGTGAAAGGTCCTCTGCCACGGCCACTGCTGAGATCCCTGTTCCTGCTGCCTCCAAGCTGGAGAGGGAACATAAAGCCTGAGCTCACCCTAGGGTTGCAGTGTGGTGTACAGCCTGAAAGTGCCAATCCAAGATCTGCAGCCAGCATTCGAGTGGGAGAGGAGTCCACACTCAGAAACCTGAGAGGCAGCTTGACGGCAAACCCTAGGAAACACAGAGAAGCCACGTGGCTGAATGAGTTCCTACCTACCATCCATTATGCTTATCTGCCATCTACTGGGCAACAGCCCAAACTGCCACACCAAAAATATTCTGCTGACACACCTGCTCCCAAGAAACCAAGGACAAGAATTCAACCACGAATCAAGATGTAGCGCAAAGCCTCAGCCTTCTGAAAACAACCAGAAAGGAAGTCAACTGACTTTACTCAAATTACACCACAGTTAAAGGAACACCAGACCACACAGATGAGGAAGAACCAGCACAAAAACTCTGGCAACTCAAAAAGCCAGAGTGTCTTCTCTCTTCCAAATGACTAGCTCCCCATAAATTGTTCTTAACCAGGTTGAAATGGCTGAAGTGACAGACACAGAATTCAGAATATGAATAGGAATGAAGATCATCAAGATTCAGGAGAAAGTTGAAACCCTCTCCAAGGAATCCAAGGATTACAATAAAATGATACTGGAGCTGAAAGACAAAATGGCCATTTTAAGAAAGAACCAAACTGATCTTAATTGAGCTGAAAAACATACTCCAAGAATTTCATAGTACAACTGAAGGTATTAACAGCAGACTAGATCAAGTTGAGAAAAGAGTCTCAGAGCTCTAAGACTGTTCTGGAAATCAATTCAGACAGGCAAAAATAAAGAAAAAAGAATGAACAAAATGTCCAAGAAATATCAGATTATGTATAGTGACCAAATTTATGACTCACTGGCATCCCTGAAAGACAGGGAGAGAGAACAAGCAACTTGAAAACATATTGAGGATATCATTCACAAAAAATTTACCCAACCTTGAGGGAAATTCAGGAAATTCAGAAAACCCCTGTGAGATACTATAGAAGATGACCATCTCCAAGATACATAGGCATCAGATTCTCCAAGGTTAACATGAAAGAAAGAAATATTAAAGGCATCTACAGAGAAGGGTCAGATCCCCAAAAAAGGGAACTCCATCAGGCTAACAGTGGCCCTTTCAGTAGAAACCCCACATGCCAGAAGAGACTAGAGGCCTATATCCAGCATTATTAAAGGAAAAGAACTACAACCAAGAATTGCATATCCAGCCAAACTAAGCTTCATAAATGAAGAGGAAATAAGATCCTTTTCAGACAACAAATGCTAAGGGAATTTGTTACCACCAGACAAATTCCCTCCTGTACCTTACAGGAGGTACTTAAGGGAGTGTTAAACATTGAAAAGAAACACCATTACTGGCCACCACAAAAACACACTTAGGTACATAGATTATCGACACTATAAAGTAACTACACAATCAAGTCTGCATAATAACCAGCAACAACACAATAACAGGAATAAATCTGAACATATCAATATTAACCTTGAAATTAAATGGGTGAAATGCCACAGTTAAAAGTCATAGAGTTGCAGACTGGATAAAAAAAACAAGACCCAACTGTATGCTTTCTTCAAGAGACACATCTCACAGGAAATGATAACCATAGGCTCAAAGAAAGGGATGAAGTCTGCAAAGCAAACCAAAAACAAAACAAACAAAAAAGCAGGAGTTGCTATTAAAACAGACTTTAAATCAACAATTATCAAAAAAAACAAAGAAAGACATTACATAATGGTAAAGCATTTGATTCAACCAGAAGACTTAATTATCATAAATGTATATACACCCAACACAGGAACACTCAGATTCATAAAACAAGTTCTTTGAGACCTACAAAGAGGCTTAGATAACTCTACAATAATAGCGGGAGACTTCAACATCCCACTGTCAGTATTAGACAGATCACCCAGGCAGAAAACTAAGAGGGAGCTTGACTGCAAACCCTAGGAAACACAGAGAAGCCACGTGGCTGAACGAGTGAACTCAAGATTTGATCAAATGGACCTAACAAACATCTATAGAACTTGCCACACAAAAAACAAACAAATGAAAAACCAGAATAAACATTATTCTCACCTGCATGTGGCAATACTCTAAAATCAACCAAACAATTGGCTATAATACAACTAACAGCAAATTCAAAAAAAAAAAAAAAAAAACAAATCATATTAACCACACTCTTGGACCATAGAGCAATGAAAATATAAATCAATACTAAGAAGATAGATCAAAGCAACACAATTACATGGAAATTAAACAATCTACTCCTAAATGACTTCTGGGTAAACAATAAAATTAAGACCAAAATCAAGAACTTCATTGAAATTAGTGAAAACAAACACACAACATACTATAATCTCTGGGACACAGCCAAAGTAGTGCTAATAGGAATGTTTATAGCACTAAAAAATGCCCACATCACAAAGTTAGAGAGATCTCAAATTAACAACCAAATAAATTTCACACCTATGGGAACTAGGAAAACAAGAGTAAACCAACCCCAAGCTAGCAAAAGACAGGAAATAACCAAAATCAGTTATTTTGATTGAACTGAATGAAACAGACATGAAAAACGATACAAAAGACTAACAAAATCACAAATTGTTTTTTTTTTTGAAAGAATAAATAGGATAGATCAACCACTAGAATAATAAAAAAAGGAGAGAAGATGCAAATAAACACAACCAGAGATAACAAAGGGGACATCACCACTGACTCCGCATAAATACAAAAAAGAATCAGAGACAGCTACAAAAATGTCTGTGCACTCAAACTAGAAAACCAAGAAGAAATGCATAAATTCCTGGAAATATGCAAGCTTCCTAGACTGAACCAGGAATAAATTCAAACCCTGTACTAACCAATACAAAATTTCAAAATTGAGTCAGTAATAAAAAGCCTACCAACCAGAAGCAGCCCAGGTCCAGACAAATTCAAAGCCAAGTTCTATGAGATATATAAAGAATATCTGGGACCATTACTACTGAAACTACTCCAAAAAACTTAGGAGGAGGGATTCCTCCCTACTCATTCTATGAGACCAGCATCATCCTGATACAAAAACCTGGCAAAGATAACAAAAAAAGGAAACTTCAGGTCAATAACCTTCATTAACATACATGCAAAAATTCTCAACAAAACACAAGAAAGCTGAATCCAGCAGCACATCAAAAAGCTAATCCACCATGATCAAATAGGCCTTATCACTAGGATGCAAGTTTGAGTGAACATACACAAATCAATAATTGTAATTGATCACATAACCATAACTAAAAACAAAAACCACATAATCACTGCAGTAAATGCAGAAAAGCCTTTTGATAGCATTCAGCATCCCTTCATGTTAAAAAAACTCAACAGACTTGGCAGTGAAGGAACATACCTCAAAATAATAAGATCCATCTGTGACAAATTCATAGCCAACATCATACTGAATAGTCAAAAGCTGGAAGCATTCCCCTTGAGAACCAGAATAAGGCAAGGATGCTCTCTCTCACCACTCTTATTCAACATAGGATTGGAAGTCTTAGCCAGAGCATTCAGGCAAGAGAAATAAATAAAGGCATCCAAATAGGAAGAAAGGAAGTCAAGCTCTCCCAGTTTGCAGATGATATGATTTTACACCTAGAAAACCCCACAGTGTCTGCCCCACAGTTCCTATATCTGATAAACAAATTCAGCAAAGTTTCTGGAAACAAAGTCAATCTACAAAATCAGTAGCATTTCTACAAACCATTAATGTCCCAGCTGAGTGCTAAATTGAGAACACAATCCTGTTCACAATCGCCACAAAACAAGATAAAATATCTAGGAATGCAGATAATCAGGGAAGCGAAATATCTCTATACAACAATTACAAAACAGTTCTGAAAGAAATCAGAGATGACACAAACAAATGGAAAAACATTCCATGCTCATGAATAGCAAAAATCAATATAGTTAAAATGGCCATACTGCCCAAAGCAAATTTAGTGCTATTCCCATGAAATTACCAATGACATTTTTTCACGGAGTTAGAAAAAATAATTCTAAAATTCATATAGAACCAAAAAAGAGACCAAATAGATAAAGCAATCCTAAGCAAAGAACAAATCTGAAAGTATCACATTACCCAACTTCAAATTATACTACAAGGCTCCAGTGACCAAAACAGCATGGAACTGGTACAAAAACAGATACATAGACCAATGAGAATAGAGAGCTCAGAAATATGGCTGCATACCTACAACCATCTGGTCTTCGTCAGAGTTAACAAAAACAAGCAGTGGAAAAAGGACTCCCTATTCAGAAAATGGTAGTGGGAAAACGGGCTAGCCATATGCAGATGATTGAAACTGAATCCCTTCCTTGCACCATGTAAAAAACTCAACTCAAGATGGATTAAAGACTTAAATGTAAAACCTAAAACTATAAAAACTCTTGAGGAAAACCTAGGAAATACCACCCTATGGGCTATGGGTGGTATTCCCCATGGGCTATGGGAAAGATTTTATGACAAAGACACCAAAGCAATTGCAACAGAAATAAAAATTGACAAATGGGATCTAATTAAACTGACAGCTTCTGCACAGCAAAAGAAACTAGCAACAGAGTAAACAGACAACCTATAGAATGGGAGAAAATATTTGCAAACTATGCATCCAACAAAGGTTTAGTATCTAGAATCTGTAAGGAACTTAAACAAATTAACATACCAAAAACAAACAACCCCATTAAAATGTGGGCAAAGGAGATGAACAGTTTACAAAAGAAGACATATATATGTCCAAGTATATGCAAAAATTCTTATAATCGTAATCATTAGAGAAACACAAATCAAAATCATAATGAAATACCATCTCACACCAGTCAGAATGGCAATTATTAAAGTCCAAAAATAACAAATGCTGGCAAGGCTGTGGAAAAAAAAGGGAACTCGTACATATTGTTGATCAGAATGCAAATTATTTCAGCGACTATGGAAAGCAGTTTGGTGACTTCTCAAAGAACCTGAAACAGAACTGCCATTTGATCCACCAGTCGCGTTATTGGGTACATAATAAAAGGAATATAAACCATTCTACCATAAAGACACATGCACGTGTATGTTCACTACAGCACTATTCACAATAGCAAAGACATGGAATCAATCTAAATGCACATCAACAGTAGCCCAGATAAAGAAAATGTGGTACATATAGGCAATGGAATATTACACCGCCATAAAAGGAACAAGATCGTGTCCTTTGCAACAACATGGATGAAGGTGGAGGCTGTTATCCAAACAGAACTAATGCAGGAACAGAGAACTAAAACTTTTAAGTGGGAGCTAAACACTGAATACACATGGACACAAAGAGGGGAACAACAGACACTGGGGCCTACTTGAGGGTGGACAGTGGGCGGAAAGCGAGGATCGAAAAACTGCTTTTTGAGTACTTTGTTTATTAACTGAGCAATGAAATAGTATGTACACCAAACCCCTGTAACATGCCATTTATCTATAGAAAGAAACTCCACATGTACTCCTGAAACTAAAATAAAAGTTTTTAAAAAGTTAAAAAGATGTCACCTACTTCCGAGATTCTGGAAAATATCTTTTGCAAAATGGAATGTTAATCCTTTGAAGACTGCATTATATCTACATTAACATGTTCTGTGTGCTTTTATGGAATCAAAAGGTAAAGGGCTCTGCTAATCATAACTGTTGGGGTAATGCCGCTATTGTTCCACCATTCTGTCAGTCAACAAATATGGAGAATTGATTCCGCTTCCATATTTAGTTAAATATATCTGCAAATTGTTAATTTCTAAAGATACACAGTATAAACTCAGGAGGGACAGCCAGATGACTATTTAAATATGACAGTCATTTTTGTGTAACTCTTATAAAAATATTCCAGACCATGAATGTCTGCATCTGGATGATGAGAGTAAATAATATTTCGTAAGAATTCTCTAAAATGAGCATTATTTTAATAGATGATTTAGTTCTAAAAAATAAAATACTAATAGAAGTATACCATAATCAGACATCCATATCTCATTTTGGTGAATATCTTTTCTAGTATGGCTGCTATATAAAAATACTGCTTTCAGAAAAAAGGAAAAGAGTAGAAAGCAATAAGGCAGAAATAGTTTTAGGCAAGGCATAGCATTAGTGGATTCTGAGAATTAGAGCACAGAACAACGTTCTGAAAGTATCAGTTTCCCTTCTAAACTTGCTTCTTGAGGTCTCATATTCTATTCTCTAAGGGTCCTGTAATCTCTTGGAGGGCTTAGGATCATTGACTAGGAAGAGGGATAGCTAGATTGTTGAAATATTTTGGTACTCTTGATCCTTGTCCTTTATCCATAGGAGGAAAGCTTTGTGAGTAAGCAGGTGCCACAGCTGTTGCAGATCATTAGGATCCTTCTCTCAAGATAACGTCAGGCCTGACTATTGCCCATGGTGACCAAGGATGGCCTCCTATCCAGGACCATAGGACAAAATGGATTTTCACTCTGTGTTTCATCCAGCATTTTGGTCACATAAAATTGAAAGATTTTCAACATACTTAAGTCAGCAAACAACAGAAACAGTCAAAAGAATGGGGGAGGCATCATGTGTAGTGTCTTTAGTTTGTCAGAAATCTCAGAAGTAATTTTTTCTAGTGAAAAATAAATAAATAAAATATAGAGACAAATGTGTGTGAAAAAAGAAGCTGGGAGCTTTGAGAAAGAACAACTGAAATCTCTGTACTTTTTTTTTGAGACAGGGTCTTGTTCTGTCACCCAGGCTGGAGTGCAGTGGTGCCATCTCGGCTCACTACAACCCCTGCCTCCTGGACTCAAGCAATTCTCTGACCTCAGCCTCCTGAGTAGCTAGGACTACAGGCAAGTGCCACCAAGCCTGGCTAATTGTTTTTTGTTTGTTTGTTTGTTTTTTGTAGAGACAGAGTTTGCCATGTTGCCCAGGCTGGTCTCAAAATCCTGGCCTCAGGCAATACGCCCTCCTTAACCTCCAAAAGTGCTGGGATTACAGGTGCAAGCCACTATGCCTGACCAAAATCTCTGTACTCTTGAATGGAAGCTGTCCCACACATTTTGAGAGTGATCTGTTGATTGCTGAGTCATTCAGGGAGACAGGCACACTATGGAAGTCCATTTCTAATGCTGAACCCTCCTGGGATGCCCACAGGCCTGAAAAAAGACAATTCCTCATATACCTAATGCTAGATGACGAGTTAGTGGGTGCAGCACACCAGCATGGCACATGTATACATATGTAACTAACCTGCACATTGTGCACATGTACCCTAAAACTTAAAGTATAATAATAATAAATAAAAATAAATAAAAATAAAAATAAAAACAAAACAAAACAAAAAAAGACAATTCCTCTCTTTGCACTCCTCATCCTTAATGTCAAAGAAGACAGTTGGACATAAGAGTATCACATCTTCAACTATAACGAGGAAGGTGACACAAAGCCTGAATATTAGGAAATATACTTGGAAAAGGTGGAGGTGGGGAAGGCTTTCCACTTTTATAGAGTATCTGCATTGCCAACAAGAGGTACTGGGTTAACTACAATAGTTTGTATAAGATATTTTTAACTTGGGAAGAATAATACGAGATGGCAACAGATGCTCTCAACATTAATGTATATCAAAGAGACATGTTAATAATAATACTTAGACCCTGGATGGAGGCATGGAATTTACAAACTTTATTACACCAAAACCTTACTTGCAAATCTGATACCTACCTTAAACTTTGTGTTATACAAAAGCCAAGAACATATATTTTATTCTTGCACTTCTAGGAAGAATAGGGTACTTAACAATGAATAGGTTATCTAAAAGTGCATGACAAATAAGTTAATGCATAGGTAAATACATGAGAAAATATTATAAAATTAAATGAATGAATATAGTCTTACAGAGATGTGATTACATTCATTCAATTTAGTAAGAACTTAAATGAGGTATAATTTTGGCCAATAATATACAAAGAAAAAGTCAGAAGAGTACCTGTCCTTATGGAATTCACAATCTCAAAGGTAACAGTTGCATTACTAGACCATTTTTTCTGAAAGGATAAGATGGGATAAGGTAGCATTTCTGGGCCTCCACTGTCTCATTTCTAAAGTAGAGGATTTAGAATAATTATGGACATTTCTTCTAACTCTATGGTCCTGTAACTACTGTAACTATGATGATTAAGAGGACTAGAAGAAATGAAAGAAAACACCTACTTTTACTTCTTCATAGCCTCCAAGCTGATTAACTTAGAAAATGTCTCTTGAAATTTCACTGAGTACAGCTGTTTTTGTTGACAAGAAATTGCTGTTGAACCTACAGAGACTGTCCATGTTGCACTGTTCTTAAAAGCAAAAGCAACCACAATTAAATAGTGCTTTTGGTAAAGCTCATTAAGATAATCGTAAATTACATAAATTTAATTGGAAGTTATTATAAAAGCATTTATCCTTCATTTATATGAACCAATTACACTGGTGCTTAATTATTCCATTGTCCTATATCTCTTTGCCTTATCTCTGTTAACTAGTCTGTGAGTCTGGTACCTTGCTTTTATTTTCACAGTGCATAACACCGTGCAAGGTACATAGTATGTCGATAATGGTAACTATTGAAACGAACTTCCTTATTGGTTATACATCAATGCTAATAAGCTAAATAAACAAAAGTTTTACATTGACAAAAACTAAATGCTGTATTTCCATGATAACATTATACTAGGGATTTCTTTCTTTTTTGTGTATTTTTTCTGAATTTTCCAAAGTATTTACAATAGATATGTAGTAATTACATAATCAGTAAAAGACATTTTATACAGTATTTTTGGAAAATGTATATATACAATACTATGAGAATGTATAAAAGTTAATGACAAAATAACCCAGCACTAAAAACTAAACAAGAAAGTAAAAAAAATAGCAAGAGAGTAGAATAAGTGAAATATTTTAGTATTTGAAGAGGACAATTTTTAAATGTTCATAAACACTCAAAAAATAATCCATATATTTCTGTAATTTTAAAGATTAACCCCATTAACTCCATGAACCAAATAAAATTATTACAAATATGCATAATCCAGGTGGTTACAAATAATGGATAATGAAATCAATGGGATAATGTTAAAGTTGTCAGGCCCAAGGGCAAAATAAATTATTTCAGTGAAAGGAAGCACATAGAATTATGTAGGTTAAGGAAACTTGTCGATAAATTTTTCTGACCTTTATAGACAAAGAAAATAGAATTCATTTTCATATTTAACACTGAGTTTCTCAATCAGATTATGGTCAAATAAGTGTCAGTGTGATTGAAAGGGATGTGTGTCAATGGATTAGAAAAACTTATATTCAAAGTATAATTAAATATCAATGAAGATGAATTCATCTTCATATCTCACCTTCCCAAACCAATAGTATGTATCAGTATTCTAAGGATAAGGTTCTCTAGAGTGGCTGAATGTCACAATTCCCCAGCTACTCAGAGACTTCCTGAGAGTCAATATTCTTCTAACTCACCATTCTTATCCCAAGAAAGGCACAAGATGAAGGATGAAATGCTCAGACAGTTTTTAAAGGAAATGTAGGAGCCAGCCCTGTGATCAAAGCTTATTCCACTATTTTTCACTCACTTAGCAACGTAGATTATGATCTGTAGGGGTGGGAAAATAAAAGCTGGTGCACAGTGGGGTCCTGAAACAGGAGTGGGATTATTTGTGTCTTCCTTGCAACTCTGTCCCACACATAGAAAATCTTGACAGGCTGAAATTTAGAAGGAGAAAGATAAGTATATACACTTTTTATTCTTCTCACAAATTCTCCCTTCCACTTTTGTGACTAAAAGAATGATCTATGTAAATCTTCATTCGTAACAAAAATTGCTTTTATCTACTCACTCCAATTGGAAGTTAAATTCAAAACTAATTAATAGCATGGTACCCTTTACATGTTTGACTCTCAATAAATATTTACTGGATGAATGAATAAATAATACTTAGAACAAACAGTATTTATTCTAAGTTATTATCATAACCATATAAATGTATTATATATTAATATATATTGCTACAGCCATCTTAGATGCTTTATACAAGTATCAATGTTTGAAACAGCATTTTTAAAATTTGTTATTTTTAATTGTTGTGAGTACATAGTAAGTGTATATTAAACATATCACTTTTGATGTAAAAGACTGATGGAAATGATATTTATAAACAACTGAGATTTTTTTAAAAATTGCATTTTTCAAAATATAATAAAAATAATTTTGTTGAAATAGAATTTTTTTTTTGCCTTGTGAGTTTCATAACAGTTATCCAAAAGCTACAAGAAATCATATTCCAAAATTTATGTACACAGTTCTTTACATATGGTAGCTTTCCTGAACGAGAATGTAACAGAGCATGAAAAGGTCTATTTTATGAGTCAGAACCCGACTCCAGCTACTGCTGGTATATCAACTTCACTCCAGTTACTTGATAATACGAGGCCACCATGGTGCCAGTGGTCGTTTCGTGCTCAGTGAGCCTCATGGGGCTGAGAGAGCAGTCTATTTTTCCAAATGTCATCTTCCAAGTTACCAGTTACACTCTTAAGCTGGTTATATGAACAGTAAGTCAGCTGAATTTTGTAGTGTATTAAAACTTAGGAAAGTGGACAATAAACAGGCTGTAACTACTTATTGTAGTTTCCTTTATTTTTAAAAGCTTAATGAAACAGCCACCATCTATAATTTTTTTCTGAACAACCAAACAATCAAATCATTTGCTTTTGTAATGATTAGCCTTTGATTAAATGAAATAAAATCATACTGATTTCAAATGCATTTTTCCTCCTTTTACTGGTCAGTGTTATGGAGTACAGACACATAGGCTTTTGCTAAACATGGGCCTGATCATCAGCATTTTGGAAAATTTTGGCAGGACAATATTGTTATGTAGATCAAATTAAAAGGAGAATTGTATAAAACAACTATGTTTTGAAATGCACCATAATCTTAGCATTGCTTAAAAGGAGACACTGTGTATGCTCTAGCCTTTGATCATATACCCTTTTATCACTTCATGGCTATCAGTGTTTTCTCTTTAAATTTAATGATCTGTATGAAATAAATGAAAATATTTCCTATAACATCCATTGGTATGAATTAAAAAAAATGTTTTTTATAAAGAATGACCCAGTAAAGGTCAAATATAATGAGAACATATTGTTATTGGTTCTTCTATGACATTATATAATGTTTCTTTTCTACAAATAAGAAGAGAAATACTCGGGGACATGCTATCAAATATCTTAAACAAAAGCAACCAACAACATACATATAAATATCTGAAAAAAAGCAGAATAAAAAAATTAGAGTATAGTTGATACCTTATCTATTAATATATGATGTACATAAGAAAATATGTGTTTATTCTCTTTTAAACAATGAACCTCAAAATGTAGACATATTCTCAGTTTTTTCCAGTAGTCTTATGGTCACATAGGGTACAAGGAAAAGTTGATGAGACAAAAGAACATAAAAGTGAGAAGTAAAAAAATAAAAATAAAAAAGTTATACCATGGTAAGCAATTTTCTACTCAATTACTTTGATTTAATTACATTAATTTGAGTACTTTTTCCTACTTAACATTCTTCTTTCAATCAATAATGACAAATTAAAAATCACAGTGAACAGAAGAGTTAATGGTCACCAAATATACAGGTAGGAGAAACCATCTCATAATATTTGCATTTTAAAATTCTTGATCGTTTCAAAGCTCCAATTATAAAGATGTTGTAGATGTACTGAATAATCAATTACTGCATTAGTAAAATTTAAAGTTTTATCTCAATTTATTAATATGAAGCCAGTATTAACATGCTAATTAAAATAATTTATAAAGTGCCTGAAACATAGAAAATAGATTTTAATTTAAAAATTCAGAGAGATAAAGGAAACCTCCAAGGAGAATTTTCTTTCCTCCCCTCTTTATGATACGCTGATCAAAGCAATATAATTCTAGTAGGACTAATTTAGCTAGTTCTGACTTTCCTTAGCAATCTAAACCCAGAATCAGCTTCATACAGCTAATTCTAATTTTACATGCCAAAAATATTTAACCTGAAGATTTGGCCCACTAAGGTACTCAACATTCAATGGACTCCTAGATTGTCTAAGCATAAGAAGCCTAGATAATCCTAGATTGTCTAAGGCTAATTGTATATTGGCTAAGAAGCAAATATACAATTATAAACTAGTATATAATTCAAACTACAATAATTCAAACTAGTCACTCATTACTAATCAGGGAACTCTGATAGCATCTAAGGAGGAATCAACAGCATAAATATATTTCCACAATGATTCTACTTTAACACAGCTGCCAAAGAGTAGAGTACAAATTCAGAGTCCCAATTTTGGCTTCACTATTAACTACATGTGTTGATGTTGGACGAGATTATTATGAACTTCAGTTTCCTTACCTGTGAAATAGAAATACTAATAGCTATATTATGGTGCCATTGCAAGTATTACAAATCACTTACAGTATTTTTGCAAATAGTGAACTGTTAAATAAATGTCAAATTTCATCACAATTTTAAACACAGATAATATAAATAATACAATTTTATCATTACTCCAAATTAAATAATCTATATATAGCAAAAAATTTTAGGCTGTTTGTTTTAACAGATTTTTTTTATCTTTTGAAAATTTATTTGAATATTAGGGAATATTGCTTGGAACCTCAAGTCTTTAAAAATTCCTGATAGATGGTAACAACTTATTTGATGATATATAACTGATTTTATCGGAAAAGAAATCTTTAAAATAAGATAACCTTGCAGAGATATAGGAAATCTAGATGATTATTCTAAGAAATAACTGTCATGGATTAAATTAAAATTCCTCATCCAGGAATTAAGTAATGAAGGACAGCTGTCTTATACTTCTTCCCCCTCTTTTTTTCTAGTCTTATACCTACTCTGTCTCTACATACATTTAAAAGAGAGATGGCAGGAATCCATAGAACAAGAACCTGAGGTGTGCATCACAAAAGGCTGCCTATGAAGAAATCCAGATATAAAAGCTTAGATATCTGCATCTATATATCTTAGCAATGGCTTTTAGAGCCATCTCTGATGTCATCCTGATTCATTATTCAGTATTACCACTTTAGCTTTTTTTAGGCAGAAACTACAAAATAAGTAGATATGGTTGTGGGGCAAACCCTGAGCATTATTTAAGTGGCATCAAATGCAAATTTCAAACAAGTGAAGGCTGTCAGCTTATTTCATGTACTACCCTCCAACACAGGGCTCCTCTGTGTTCCAGCTATTGAAAAAGTGAGAAATTTCTTCATGGTGCCTGAAACAGGCAGAACCCCACTGCTCCCCAAAAATGTCCAAATCCATGGAGCCTGTTAGTTTGTTACTCCACATGGCAAAACAGACTTTACAAATGTGATTATGAGACAAGAAACTTCAGAACAGTTCTTGAGAGAAGGAACTTCAGAACAGCTAGAGAGATACAATGTTTGACTTCAAAAAATGGAGGAAGGGGGCCTCTGGCCAAGGAATGTCCTCTAGAAGCTGGAACATACAAGTGAATGGATTATCTCGTAGAATTTCTAGAAACAAATATAGCCCTATTCACACCTTGATTTTAGACCACTGAGACCTCTGTTGGACTTCTACATAACAGTAAGGCAATAAAACTGTGTTGTTTCAACCTACTAAATTTACAGTAATTTGTTATAGCAGCAATAGTAAACTAATACAGTGTAAACCTGTCCTGAACAGCCAGATAATTGGCATCCTTGGCCATTTACATCTAATGCCAGAAATATACTCCTTGGTTACTGCCACAGCTGAAAAGTCCCTCCAAGTTTCCAAGTGCCCTCAGGTAGTAGAGTACTAGGTCTGGCTGAAAACCACTGCATGAATGGACAGTGACTTGTAATAAAAATTGTTAATGATATGATTAAATTCAAAGGTAAAAATTAAAATATTTTGATAAACCTTATAAACATTTAATTCATTTCTAAACTTTATTTCCTATAATCAATAAAACTTCTGCATCAAAACCATTTCACACTATATTGTTTACATCTTTCAGTGAAATCTGTGGCAAGCAATTTTATTTTCAGCTTCCAGGACAATACAAACCCATTTATCAAGGCAGCCATTAAGAAACCATTGCTAGAAGAGAATCCAATGGAGGCCCAAAGGAAGGAGAGACGTATTTCGACCCTAAAGATATATGAACACTATTTTAAAACTATTTAAAAATAAATGTAGCATGATTAACATTAAAAGCCCAGACAGTTTTGAATTGTGTTGATTCTTAATTTCATATACAAAATAAATAAATAAAAGATTTATTTCATTGTCCTAAGTAGTTGATCAAGCAATTTTAAAATAGCTATTTTAAAATGCTATAACTAATATTTTAAAATATTAAATTATATATCATTTATATCTTACAAACATAACCCATGTTAATCATAGTTGTATAGTTTTTCAAACAGCAAGACTTTAGGTAAGCTCTAAGAAGCAACATCAAATTTCAAAATAACATAGTGAGTGTTAACCACTCAGTTAAAAAATATGAGCCAAGAACGCTGGGGTGAACACACGAATTGTTTCTTGTTTTCTCCTTAAAATATTATCTTATAAACCAGTATGAAAGTGAAAGTTTAAAAATTACTCATATTTTACTGATGTTAAGTATGACAGATTTTGACATGTATTTAGAGTTTCAAATTTTCAAAAATTTTAAAACAACTTTTAATTAAATTCATGTAGTTTTTGGCAGTTTCCTTAGTTTACTAAAGTTTCAAGAATTCTGGATACCCTCCAGTAAACTAAGCAGAAAAAAATTAAAATGTTGTTACATGCTTTGTTTCAAACCTTGATATAAACAAAATACTTTATGTGATAATCTATTAAATATTTATTATTTTAACTATAAGTAATAAATACATCATTCCATAAAAATACATATGCTCCTCACTCTTCATAGGAAGAGGCAACACATTCTATTTTCTAAGTAATTTATTCTCTATTAATCAGATAGAAATAAAGATAACCTTATAACCACTTTGTCCTAAAAATAAATAGCACTTGATCTATACTTTGAAATATTCTTAATCAGCTTCAGGCAATAAATAACTCAGGAAACTAGTACTATAATTTTATTTATCTCCATGCTTATTATGCAGTCAGATGATTTTCATCACAAAGGTCTAATATACTTTCACCTTCACAGAGAAATATAAATGTCCTTTGGAATCAAACAGACCTTCCAAAGACATCAGTCAGTCCATTGTGAAAATATTACAGCTTTGTCACTTTCACCCAAGAGATTTCTGTCAGTTGCCAATCTGGTGTCACTATAGAATTACAGCTACAGTACACTATCAATGCCTGCTGTGTCCTTTGGGAAACAAAGTTTTTTTGGTTGAACTTCATGATTTAGTCCCAAAAGCGGAAGAACAAAGCTTTGAAAAGCATACAGAACAAAGTCTTATAACATTCTAAACAGACAAGATAGAATCTATTTGCAATTTTTTGGTGTATTATAGATTAAATTGAATATTAAACAAATTTGTTTAGCCCATAATTAGTATTAGCCATCTATTTTGTTTGCTGCAATAAAATATATTGTTTCAGAATTTTCAAAAGCATGTTTCCATTTTTACTGTGCCTTTTGCTTTATTGCACAATTATCAGTATCATGATAACTCCTTTTATAAAGATACTACAGGTAAAAGGAATAAACCTTTCCTCCTTTCTGTTCTTAAAAGCATAGTCCCAAAGGTCACCTCTTAAGGCTGTGTTATTTCAAATTTTATGATAAAATATTAATGAAAATAATACATATAATTTCCATTTTAAATGTCTTTTTTTCTATCGCTTTACTACTACAGTTTCAATGATAAGGATAACCTAAGTTTAGAAAGAGTTACTTTGGTGAGAGTAATGCACATTTTTCTTCAAACAGAAGTTGTTATATGTGATTCTACTATTTACAGGAAACATTTTTGCATGGAGCAGAACAATTTTTTTCTTCTAGATATGCTCAGATATTGTATATCTTGAATTCTGAATCGTATTTTTTCTTTTCTATTATATTTCCCCCTAGACTTAGTCTTTTCTAGTTCAGTCACTTAGAAAACCATGTTGACTTGCAACCCCCAAAAGAAGGGGCTTCTTATTAATGACTACATATTACTTGCAAGGTTAAGGGGAATAGGTCTGTTTTCTACTAGTCAATTAAACAAATCCAGAGAAAGAGACCAATCAGCACAGGACTATTTTGTTTCTATAGAACAGAGATGCTGCCTGATCCTTTTCTACTAGGATTAAATCTCTGATAACATGCAAAAATGATAAAGTAAAATATTTAGAATTAACATGAATTAGAGCATTGAGGAAAAATTATATGATTATTTGGGGATGAACACAAATTAAGCTCATGTATACACAGACTATTTTCCTTTTAATTTATAAAAGAGTGACAGTTCTGTTCTATCTGAAATTACACATTTTATATACATTTATAGTATAGCCACAACTTTACTTCTATGTGAATAAATGCAAGAATTAAAGAATCTAATAAGCAAATTGCCTCATAAACTTGAACGCTTGTTTTTCTTTCTTCATTTGAATATTTAGTAAAGTTAAAGATAAGGGATTTTTACTTATTGTTTTCTTATTTTATATTTAACCATGACTAGTCCCTATAAGGTTTTGGGATTCAGAAGTTAAAAATGCCCTTAATGAATAAAGTTCTGCTAATTTAGCAAATATATAGAAAGTGTAATGAAAATCTTCAAAGGTATAATAGGATGCTGCATTTTCAGAAAATACCATTTTGCCAGAGCATTTAAAATATCAGGAGGTGAGCAATTTTTCAGCATTTTAAGAATTATACTTTCAGTTGATTGAGATACCTGGGACTTGCTTTGAGTCAGTTTTCTCTGTCTGTAGATCTACATATTGATTTGCAACAAACATTGTGTGCATGGCTATATGTGTGTACATACGTGTGTCTGTTCCTTTACCACAAAAATAGAACTTCTTGTAATAACTGGTGATCATCTGTGATATGATTTTTATAGTGGCTCAAAGCCTTGCCTCCACAAAATATATTTCCAAAGCAGCAGGTAAAATTCCTACTAGTACAGAAATCAGTTATTTTGGAGTAAATCAATTCTAGAGTAACTTTAAATCATGCATGCTTTAATATATTCCAGTGGCACATTAGCAGAGATCAAGATCAAAATACAAGATTAATTATCTACACTGCACTCCCCAATCTGGTGGTCACTAGCCACATGTGGCTATTCAGCACTTGGAATTTGGCCAGTTCTGGAAATGGAAAACACACCAGATTTCAAAGACATAAGATGAAAAATGGTCTGTAAACGATCCCATTTATTAATATATTGCAGATATAATATTTTAGATGTATTGATTGGATAATTAAATTGATTTCAACTTTTTCTTGTTACTTTTTTAATGTGGTTACTAGAAAATATAAAATTATATATGTGGCTCACATTGTGTTCTCATCGGGAAAATATGTCTATACACTTGAAAAACTGATACAGCTTACAGAGAAAAGGACAGTGAGTCAGAATAAGCACTTCAGAATATGCCTAAGAAACAATAAACTAACAAAAAGAAAAACGACAACTTTGGGGCTTAGAAGGCACTGGCTGCAGGTCATTCTATAAATATCTGGAGGTTTTTATTTTGTTTTTGTTATTGTAATAATATAGTAACTAAATGGATAAGTAGGAAACAGCACGAGACCGAGGAACAGGGACTTAGTCTCTCATCTCTGGATGCAAGTTAAGGAGCACCTGGGAAACCTTCAGAATATCCCTACCTGAGGCCGGACGCGGTTGCTCACACCGGTAATCCCAGCACTTTGGGAGGCCGAGGCGGGAGGATCACCTGAGGTCGGAGTTTGAGAACAGCCTGGCCAACATGGAGAAACCTCGTCTCTACTAAAAATACAAAAGTAGCCAGGCGTGGTGGTGCATGCCTGAAATCCCAGCTACTCGGGAGACTGAGGCAGCAGAATCGCTTGAACCCCAGAGGCAGAGGTTGGCAGTGAGCTGAGATGGCGCCATTGCACTCCAGCCTGGGCAACAAGAGCCAAACTCCATCTTTAAAAAAAAAAAAAAAAAAAAAAGAATATCCCTACGTGAGTCCTGTGCCCACAGATCCTAATTTAAATGGTCCAGGCTGGGACACTGAAGCTTTTTAAAATATCTCCCTGCGTGTATAAAAGAGGTTTGAGCCAGAGTTTTACCCGGGCATCAAAATAAGAGTGAGATACATATGTGCTTTATCTTATGAGCCAATGCTCTGACTCCCTGCATGCTGTTATTGAGGATTTGGAAGATGCATTAGAATTTGGAAGAATCTAGTTCTGTGGTGGATCAGCAATATCTTCCATGGGATAATGGAATGGGAAATAGTGTTAACTGTTTCAGGAATGTATCATCCGGGTCCACATATTCACGTATGTGATTTCTAACTATTTTTAACCTCATTAATGCCAGGTCTAAACTGAAAGTAATTTATAATTGATCACCACCCCTGATGCCACCAAGGGCCCCTTAAAAGCCTTTCCTGGATTCCTTTCCTCCCAATCTGCATAAGTGACAACCTTTCATCATTCCAGGTGCTGCTTAAAATCATCTCCTTAGCAAGTGCTTGGCTAATGAACCAATGTGTAGCAGTCATAAAGTCACTTGACTACTTTGCCCTAATTCAAGACATTGCAGAGCTTGTTGCTAGAGATACTATCCTTCCCTATTTACTTAATTTGCATAAAGGGTCTCCACAACCAGAGGTAAGACTCATGAGAAAATGTAAGTCTCTGCTTCACGGCTACATACCTCAAAAAGTACCGGCACAGTAGAAACACTGAATAAACATGTGCTTAAAAATAAATAGTACTTTTTATGCTGATATTGACTTTGAAGCTGAATGTTTTATTTGGAAGGATGGTAACAGTTTTTTTTTTTTTAAATCTTTTCTTAATAATCTTCTCTTAAAAAAACAATTTTAATTGTTCCTAAATGAATTATACTTCCCAGCAAAGGAAAATCTTTACAAGGGTTTTCCTGATGTCAGACTCTAATTTATTGAGATCCTATGGATGTTGTAATCATTTCAGGTGCTGATTTTTACTTTTTTTTCTTTCTTTTGAGACAAGGTCTCACTTGGTTGCCCAGCTCACTGCAGCCTCACTCTCCCAGGCCGAAGTGATCCTCCTATCTCAGCCTCCCAAATAGCAGGGACTCCAGGTGCATATTACCACACTGGGCTATTTTTTTTTCTCACTATGTTCCCAGGCTAGTTTCAAACTCCTGAGTTCAAGTGATCCTCTGGCCTCGAGCCCCCAAAGTGCTTGAACTCCCAAAGTGCTGATATTACAGGTATGAGATACCATGCCTGGTCCCTGATTTTTACTTCTGAAATCACACACCTTCTAATATTTCTTCCAAAATGTTTGACTTTGAGCTACTTCACTCATGATTCAAAGTTTTATCAGAGAGTGGGCTAAGGCTATAGAGATTAAATCAAATTAGACATTTTTGCATCTTCTTAAAAATACAAATAAGATGTAATGAGAAACAATGCTGAAACTGTATAAAATCCAAAATTGTATATTACCTTAATCCTCATTACCATAATCATTCTGTCATTATTTCAATTATAAATTAATAAACTCCTACTCATTCTTTCTAAATCCCAGAAGTCTTTTGAGCATAACCAAAATCTTAAGTCACATATAAAATATAACTTTGGGTAAGGAATGAGGAGAAAAATGTATTATACTATGACTTTGAGTTAAAACAGTCCATTTTCAAATGTCTTATCTTTAAAATACATCTAATTTGGTTAAAATATGTAAAATATCTATTTACAGAACTTTTAGAAAGACAAACTGTATCATGTTAATGAAATACTATATAGCTGTGAATGATTCCTCCTAAGACGTGACTTTCCTCTATCTTCTTTGGAACTACTGTTTAATACATTTAAAAGAGATGTGGTAAATGTTAGGAGATATTTGAGGAGAGGTGAATCAAACTCTCACCAATGAATGGTTTGAGATTTTATTAGACTGGATCATCACTGGAAGAAAGCAATTGCTGTGATAAAATGCTTTTGAAACACACAAAAATATTAGGAGATATCAGGAAAAATATTTACAGAGTGAAGTATTAAATGTAATTGTATATGTATAAAGTACATTTATACATTTTCTAAAGCAGTACATCTAAAAATGCATTCCGTAAGTTCTGTTACTTCAAAGGCTATTTGATGACACTATGGACTTCTACATGCCTTTTTACACTGATGTAGGCTTCTATGTTAGCTGGATCCTTAGTTTCATCCCATAATTGCATGCTGTATTTTTAAAATTAACTCTTTAATATAGGCCAAATAGCTTAAAATAACACTGCAAGCTCTTTATTACATGGTCTTTCAGCTGCATTTCATGCCATCAGGGTGTTTCACTTTCCAAAAGGAAGAGATTTAAAGCTGTAAAAATTTTATTACTGTTGATAAATAATTCTTACTAGAAATAAACTGTAGTTAGATTGTCTCCCTAACATAGTCTGCCTATATGTGCAAAAGAGGAAAGGGTAGAAGTATAAAGGGAATAAAATCATCCAAAGGAATCTCTATCTAAGAGCATTAATTTAGTATTTAAAAACATTGCCATATGTCGTATCTTCTACTCCCAGCAACCCTATAGATAATTAAAAAATAAATAAACGCATTCCAGTTCTTGAAAGACTTAGAGTCCTCCCATGGAAACAATTCAGGAATGAAACAGAGTCAATACTGAGTTGTCAATTACATATTTTTCCAAGTAACATATTTTTAAAAGGAAAATTATAGAATTCGAATTAATATAATACACTTGTTTAAAAATACAAACCAAATAACATATATTTATGCCTATTCTTTAAGTGAATCAATAAAACTGCCCAACTTTAAGGTCACCTGCCTTATATGCCTTGAGGCTTATCTGGTTTTAGAAGAGTCATAATAAGTAAGTGATTCACTGCCTGGTTGGATTTTAACCAGAGAGAGGAAAGTATCAAAGAGAATGCCCCACAATAAAGCACTTTAATGTGATAATTGAACTACTAGATAAGATAGATGAAGTCATTATTGACTATGAGAAGCTTTCCATTCTGTAGAAAATGACTTTGGATAAGAGGCCTCCAGAGTTACAGAGAGGTTATGTTTTGGTTCTTTAATGGTGAGAAAAAAAGGGCACTAGGAGCCTACTATAGTACATGGAGCATAAGTGAACAAATAAAACTGCTCATTTCTCCCCCCTAAAATTTGAAATGCTTATCATTAAAAATTAATTAAAGGTGAAAAAGATACCGTAAACATATGTATTTATGTGCAATTCTGTCAAATAGAATTATGAAAGGGCAATCAAATGTTTTTATATAAACTACTTGGAAGTATCAAAAATTTCAGGTTCAAAGGGGTTTCCTCCCAAAATGCCTAAATGCATTCTAAAGTAAATATATTATCTACAGAAACAACAACCTACTTTTTCACACCATAAACGTGTTAGTGATAATGTTGTAATATACTTTAAAGTTATCATAGAAATAATGGAAAGTACAGTTTTTCTAAAAATAAGATAAAACTGATGAGTTCACAATTTCTCACAGAAAAAACTTAGCTTAAATAAAATTATACTATCATTTTAAGAGAAAACAAAATTAGCAGTTTCTCTGTTACATTTCCACCCTGAGCACCCCAAAAAGTGCTTTCTTGGTCACAGAATTCACAATCTGTGAATTGAACTCTTATTCCCTATTTCTTGTTGCCAAAGGATTTTGGGTTTCTCTCTATCCTACTCAATCTCTCCAACAAGGGAAACCAGGAGCAACACCTTGGACCTTCGGAGGTGTATAATTTAGATTCTCATATAGCAAAGAAGGCATGATGGACTAAATGGTCTCTGAAATTTTACCAATAGAGTCAAGAGAATTTGATTAAGCACTGTCCTTTGATTTACCTCTCACCAGCTGCAGGGATTATTTAAACCAATGTCCTTGGTGCTCTAATTTCCACCTTTTCAACCAGAATCAGCTTATTTACTTCTTTGAATTAATTAACCCTCTTGCTCCTAAGACTCATCTATTATGGTATAGAAAGAGCTTGGGTTTAAAATGTAAACAGATCGTAATTTAAATTGTGTCTTGGTTACTTACTGACTATACCCTTTGATCATAACTATATACTCTGTGCCTTAATTTTTGCCATCCAAAATTATAATAATACAGACTACAGTTAGAAGATGACAAAATAAATATGTGAGAGTTTCTGTGGTTGATACATACTAAGGATACAAAATAAACATTTTCTAACTGAATAAACTCCACCTTATTCAAGGATATTTACTTCTAACCAGGGCTTAGAGAATGAATCTCAGTTTCTAACAGTGAAATCTTAAGCAACAAATACTGAAATGTGTACAAAATGTGTACAAAATTTTTTGGCACAAGGTAAGTTTCTTCAAATCTTCCACATCAATTTACCTGCTCTTAAGGCTAAATGTGGCTGTCTCGCACTCCCTGGGACTATTAAAGTCGGTTTTGCCTGGAGTTTCCACATCTAACAATTTTTTTCAGTAATTAGGCATCTTCTTGATCATATATACTTCTTGACAAGCACAGTCAAGGAGGGAAATTAAACTTAA
Organism: Pongo abelii; assembly: GCF_028885655.2. NCBI lineage: Eukaryota > Metazoa > Chordata > Mammalia > Primates > Hominidae > Pongo > Pongo abelii. The sequence goes on from NC_071988.2 coordinate 67,464,797, forward strand.
TTGAGAATTATGACCATAATGGCAAAATAGCCTTTAATGAAAATGAGTTACATTCATTGGCTGAGGCCATAATGAGATGATTTTCCTGAAGCAGAGTCTTGAAGAAAAATGAATAACTAATTCGGGGGCAAAAAGTCTCAAGGAGAATATACATGTATCTCTAAAACCAAACATCATAACTTAATTCACTATAGGTAGTGGTATATTTTTTCTGCAGAATCACTCCAGAATTCAATAGAAGTTCATAGCAAACACTCTCAGGGGAAGAAAAAGCTTTACAATTACAATCTTAATATTTATCTTCCTCTTAAAAGAAATACAATGCATGCTTCAAAGCATGTTCATCGCATTATGCTTAATGTATCTTTGTTTGTTTCTTGAAAAGAAGGGTATCCATAGGTCTTCACCGGAAGTAAAGCATAGAATTTGAATACTATACCAAATTCTTTCCAGCCTTAAATTTAGACCATGCTAGAGTGCAGTTCCTTAAAATTATATCTGTAAATAATTTTATGAAAGTTTCAAACTGTAAAAATGCTTCATTTTGTTTGTAACATTTTCATTGGTCCATTCCACATTTACAAATGACATCTCACCTTTCTTTGTTACACCATATATTACTAAAAAGAACATAACATCTATGGGCAATATGCTGCAGGAATACTTTTTTTTTTTTTTAAGACAGTGTCTCACTCTGTTGCCCAGGCTGGAGCGTAGTGGCACGATCTCGGCTCACTGCAACCTCCGTCTCCCAGGTTCAAGCAATTCTCCTGCCACAGCCCCCTGATGAGTAGCTGGGATCCCAGGTACCCACCACCACGCCCAGCTAATTTTGTATTTTTAGCAGAGATGGGGTTTCACCATGTTGGTCAGGCTGGTCTCAAACTCCTGACCTCGTGATCCTCCCGCCTCAGCCTCCCAAAGTGTTGGGATAACAGGCGTGAGCCACTGCACCTGGCCAGGAATACTTTTATTTTTTGAAGTGGGTAATTACAATTGAACTTGAATGCAAAAAACAAAGAACTGGCTCACAAACTAACGTTCCGAGCACCTAAATGCTTATGACAGTGATCCTACATAATGCAAGGAATTTGGCATTTGGGATATGAATGAATATGTATATTTTAGAAACTTCTCAAAATAATATTTCCCCAAACTTGGTTCATAGACCACCTTCATCAGAATCATGAAGGCTGATTTCTTGTCCCCAAGTGCAATCCACTAGATCAGAATCTCTAGGCATGGATCTTAGATGTCTGCATTTTAAACAAGCTGCTTGAGTATATCGCTTACTTCGAAATGCCCATTTATAGACAAAGAGACAACAGACCTAATTAGTCCAGCAGTGGATGGGAACCTCATGAACACAAACTAGATGACACTTAAAACTTCTCACCCTAGGGCCGAGGCCCTGCAGGATGCAGTCTCTTTGCATCTCTCCAGCTTTCCCCAGCTCGTGCTCCCCATTTTCTGCTGCACATGCTTGGGCCACACTTACCAGCCTCCTTCACAAGCCTAAATTCTGATTAACCTAAAGCCCAAAGGACACCCTCTACCACCTCCTATCCTGACAATGGCCCGAGCTTGATCTCATACCCTTGTCCCCCGCTTCTCTCTCCAACCCCCCACCCCAGCTAACATGCGTGTTCATATGACTTCTTTGTTAACAAACATCTTTACTTACATATAATTTACATACAATAAGCTGCAACTACTGAAAGTGATTCATAAGTTTAGATTTCCGTCACCCTGGAAAGAAACCTCCTTCACATTAAGGTCACTTCACATCCTACTTTCCCCTCCCTAGCCCTATGTGGCCAAGAATCTCCTCTCCCCTGTGCTTGTTCTGGATGTTTATATGAATGCCAGCTGTGTAGATGTCCATCATGGCACTTGCAGCTGTGTTGCAACTACCTACTTATACATCTGCCTCTCTAACCAGACTTACAGAAACTCAGCTTCCAGGGTCTCGCATTGTGCCTGACACTTGAAGAATAATGAAGAAATACTGGATTAATTAATAAATATCTCTTTTTCCTCCTTTTCACAGGCAAGGAGGGGCAGAACTTGCATGTGAAAAGGAGGAAATGCAATAGAGAAGACTGTGCTTTACCTAAACTCGGGGTGGGGAGTTAAGTTCTGACAGGATGAAGGGAACTGGATGAACCAAGAAGTCAAAATTAAATACTTTCCAAAGTAGCACTGATCTGTAAAATTTGGCATTAGCAGTGTTTAATATGAGAGCAACTGTCCATGAGATTTCCAGTGATACATAAGCACTGCTTCTACATGTCAGAGAAAACTACCCATTTTCTGCTCTTGTCCTTTACCTCCTTTCCGAGCACCTCTTGCAGCCCGTGTACTCTTCCTTGGTGCAGGGTCAATGGGTTGCCCAAAGTTTTCTTCTGCCAGGTATGCTAATTTCAAAAAGAAATACTCCTTTCCTCTAGTCTTACTCAAAATTTCTGCTGCCTGAGAGCTATTTACATCACAGTGAAGTGATTCTGAACACGTTAATCAATAGGCAGAACTGGTTAAAAGATTAGGCAAGTATCGGTCATTTAATTAAAATACAATAGAACATACTCTTGAAGAATCCTCAGAGTGAAGCAGGTAAATCATTAAGTAGCCCAAAATACCACAGGGGTCTGGGGGAATGAGGGACGGGCGAGGGGCAATTACTGTTAATATTTTTCTGAACATACTTTATGGCAGCTCTCTCTGAGGACATATACATGTATGTATGTGTGTGCATGTGTGTGTGTGTATACTCACTTTTGTGATCCATTGTACAGAGTTTTTCATTTCCGTGAATACAAATCAACAGTATCCATGGATGGCTGCATGGCATTCCATTGTTGAACATTACATGATTCATCTCTAAACAATCTCTTATTCCTGGACATTTAGGTTATTTTACTTTTTCTCTGGGTAGTATAAACAATTCTAAAAAGACTATGAGCATTTATCTTTGCACAATTAGTTTTCTTATTAAAACAAATGTTTATAAAGAAAATTTCTGTAACAGAGAATATCCAGGTTTTATGTTTTGATCAATATGGTAAAACTACCCTGCAGAAAGACTGCATACCTTTATGCTCTGATCAACAGTGTATATGTGTCTATTTCCCTACATACAGGAAACAATTGCATTTTCATAATATTTTCAGATTTTACAATAAGCATAAAGTAAATCATGGCCTTCTGACACTGCTCTGTCGTACTGGAAAATCAGCATTTTATTAACCTTTTTTTTACAAGTGATGACTGCAAAACAACTTCTGAAGCTTTCATCATCCTTGACCATCTCTCTATCTCTGACCTCTATCCTTCCCCAAATCCATACCCCACCTTAGTTCCTTAAACTGGAGTCATGGAGGCTGTGGAAAACACACATTCCCTAACAATCAAAAGTATAGAAATTGTAATGGTCTATTTTTTAAGCAAAATAGAAATACAATATTCATATTTTATGTGTATATCTGCAGTTACTAGGAACTTTAAGTATATATTTATTGATCCTTTGTATTTCTTTTCTGAAGTCCTGTATCTATTTGCCTTATAAGAATATTTACCTTGGTTGTTAAGGTAGTTTTTCCACCGATATTAAGAATCTTTGTGATCACATATTAACTTTCTATATATATGTAGACATATATATTTCTAGACCCTCTATTCTTTCCATTATCTTATTATGTTAAATAATATAAATTTATAATGAATCTCAATATCTATTAGGGCATGATCCCTCTTCCAATATTGCCTGATAGTACTTTTCTTGTTTTATATATTTTTTTCAGAGGTACTTTAAAATCACTTGACAAATTAAAAATCCTAATAGGTTTTTTCTTGAATTTACATTGAATGCATAAATTTTTAGTGATTTCATATCACTAATGTTTTAAACTTCCTCACTGTAGCAGTAGAAGTATTAGTAGAAACAGTCAAATAATTAGCAAATGGTAACTAAATGTTGAGTATGTATAAGATGATTTCCAAACACTTAAGATCATGGGATATTTTTTAGTATTGTCATTACTTTGTAGATAGGAAAACTAAGCTACAGAATATTTACAAAACTTGATAAATGGTCAAATAATCAGTAAAGACTAGAGCTAGAATTCCACTCAAGCATTTTGAAAAGAGATCCGGTATAATGATAACTCTGCAATTGAAATACCTCCTTCCATTAAAGTATTAATGTTTTACAAATTAAAAAAAAAAAATTTAACCCAGGGCCTGTACAGGTCTTGTTGAATTTGTATCTACACTTTTTATGTTTTTAGCTGCAGTTTTTAATTATTAGATATCCTTATATTTTCAAAAATTTTGGCATCATAAATACTATCAATAATTTGTTTTGTAAACATCTAATGTGCTGAATGCTAATTGTTTCTGAACATATTTTGGTCACTTCAGGTTTTTAAAAATAAATAATAATATTGTATTCTTATTTCCAATTTTTATACCTCTGAATTCTTTTTATTTTCTAATTCATTTGCCTAATAATTCAATAAAAATAAAGATTTATTAAAAATAGACATTAAAGTTAACTAAATGCCTTTTTTTTTAAGATGGATTCTCACTCTGTTGCCAACCTAGTGTGCAGTGGCACGATCTTGGCTTACTACACTCTCCGCCTCCCGGGTTCAAGTGATTCTCCTGCCTCAGCCTCCCGAGTAGCTAGGACTACAGGCACTTGCCACCACCCTCGGCTAATTTTTGTATTTTTAATAGAGATGGGGTGTCACTATGTTGACCAGGCTGGTCTTGAACTCCTGACCTCGTGAACCTCCCACCTGGGCCTCCCAAAGTGCTGGAATTACAGGCGTGAGTCACCATGCTGGCCACTAAACGCCTTTTTCAATAATCATATAGATTTTTCCAATTTTAGTGTCATTGAGCATATTGACTTATAAAATTAATTAGGATAATTTTCTTCTCTCTTTCTAACCTCCAGCACTTAAAATGGCGTAGGCTTCTTGACTATAGAAGAAATTCAAGAATAAAATTTTCTAGCCATAGTACTTTTTATTTTTAGGTTAGCTCAAAAGCTATCTTCCTACTGGAAAACTTACAGATTTAATCACTTACTGAGACAATTCTTCTAATTTATAGCCCCCTGAAATATTATTAATTTGATGCATATTTTCTTGCTGTCCTTTCTATTTGTTTTCATAATTTTTGATCAAGCAAGCGTTCTGTGTTTTATTTATTGACTTCAAGGAACAGGTTTCTGAATTTATTTTCAAATTCTGCTTTCCCTCCTAGTTCATTAATTTATGTTTTTATATGTACTAAATCATTCATTCTAATTGCATAAATTTTGTTGTGTTGATATTTTTCAGATGTTTAAGTAATTCGTTTATTTTATTTTTATTTAGTTCCTTTATATTATGGTTGTGTATACAATCATAGATTCCATATGTAGCATATTTTTACTGCTATTTTCTAACTAATCTGGAATTATAATTTTAGTTTCTTCTTTTTGCATATGTTATTTCTCAATTTGTTACATTATTTTTATACCAGAGACTAGTCTATCATTAGAAATTTGTCATAATTTACTAAGTTTCTGTGTTGAGTGTGTGTTTCTGTGTTTCACTAAGCATATGATAACATAAACAGTATATATGATATATTGTCAAGTTTGCTTGTCAATACACTTTGCTTCTTTGCTTGTATAGTACAGAGCTTGCTCACCTCTTGAATGATATTTATTAGTTATATCAGTACAATCATTCTTGCCACAATTTAATTCTTGTGTATTAGTTTTTCATAAATTAAATAAATTAGCTAAACTCAACTATTCTTCGTGTTTCTCTCACTTTTTTGCTGTATATTTATCAATTTTGTTACATATTTTAATTGTATATAATAAATTAAGATGACGTTAGATAGAGACTGATATTTTTTGTTGAGGTTTTATAGGGAGAATTTCAGAGTATCATCAAAAACTCTTCTCCCCCATTTCCACTTACTTTCCAAGAAATATATAAAATTTTGTGTTTGCATCCAAATAAAATCTACAGCTATGAAAATAGTTAAAATAAAGTCATTAAAAATTCAGCAAAAGAGCAATGAATATTTTAAACCATAAATCACATATCGGGAAGTGTGAGACGTGTCTTGAATTACTGTGCACTTTTTATCATAACGGTATCCTTGAAATCTGCACCATGGAGTGATAATCAAGTCAGAGTATATCAAATTGAGTTTCTCATACTTTAGTATTTAAACTGTAAAAATGGGAGTCTAAGAAATAATTTATATTCAATTTTCTTTTTTACAGTGCTATGATTTCAAAGGTTACATGACTAATGTTAGTTTCCAACATTGTTCTGCAAAGAATAAAAGCTTTGTGCTAACTAAAGAATATTTAAAATTCACTAAACTCAAGATATACATACCACTTTCTGGTCCCCACCCACCCACCCAATTTAAATAACTGCATCTATTGAGAAAGAATGAGACAAGAATGAAAATAAAGAGAGCACCATTTTCATATGCCAGAAACTGTGCCAGAGTTGCCCTGTTCTATATAAGAGCCAATAAGAGGTTATTTAAATTTAAGTTAATTAAAATTAAATACATTCCAAGTGGAAACTATGTGGCTAGTGGCTACTGTTTTGAATAGCATAGGTGGAGGACAATCCCAGAATCACAGAAAGTTCTTTTGGACAGCACTGAAGGCAGTTATTTTTCTTCCCAAGAATAATGAAAAATAATTTCTTTTTATTCATCATTTCAGATGGGACAACTGAAGTTCAGAAGAAAAAATAAACAGCATACTCAAGTTTAGAATATTAGTAACTGGTGAACCAACGACTTTATGTCAGTTCAGTTTGGTTTCTGAGCCTCTGCTTTTTCCACTTAATATGTAGAACTGACTGACGGAAAGAAATCCTTAACATTAGGAATAGCTCATGGAAGGCCCCTCCCTGAACTGAACACAGCCTCAAAAATCTCACCAGAGGTAGCACTGGCACAACTTGTCCCTGGAATATTTATCCTTGTCCTTTCTATATTCCTTGTCTTACACTAGATTCTCTGAATTGTGCTGAGTTCTTACTAGTGTGTACATTTTTGAATTAAATTAACATTGCAACTCAGGTTTCTCCATTACCTCTTACCTCTAGCAAAAATTTAGCAACTGTGCCAAATAGTATATTTATATTTTATACTACCTACTGAGACAACTTCTGCAGGTGACACAGTCTAAACCTCATGTCCAAACTTAACCCTTTAAGTTCTACCAACATTGTCCTTTTCCACATTTGTGGACTGAATAACATCTCCCAAAAAGATATGCCTAAACCCTACCCTCCAGTACTTACGAATGTGAATTTATTGTTAAAAAATAATTTTTGCAGATAATTAAGGATTCTGGGATGAGATCATCTTGGATTCAAGGTGAGCAGTAAATCCAATGACCTATGTCCTGACAAGTATAAGGAGAGGGAGGTTTGAAGCACACAGGCAACGATCAGAAAATACAGAAGTGAAGGTCAAATGGAGATGGAGGCAGAGGTTGGAGTGATGTGAGTACAGCCCAGGAACAGGAAGGATTCAGGACCACTATGAGAAGCTAGGAGGGAGGGACGGAACAGAATGTCTCTCAGAGCTTCCGGGAAGAACCAAACTGCCGGCACCTTGATTTTGGACTTCTGGCTTCCAGAACCGTGAGACGATACATTTCTGGTTTTGTAAGCCACCCAGTTAGTGTAATTTGTTTTGGCAGCTGGAGGGAACTCACAAAGCCACCATCCCTGTCAGTACAACTTCTTTTCAGTGCTTTGATCTCTTCAAAGCAGTTACTGTTTCTTCCACATCTCCCAAAGATATAATCAAGAATTTCTTGTGATTAAATTCCCAATTAACGCAAACAACTAAATACAATCTGGGTGAACACCTGAAGAAAAATGTCAAAAATACGTAAATGTTAGGTTATGGGAAAATGATTTTGCCTGTTAAAATTCGGCTGACTGGCTGGGTCTAGACCCACACTACTTCCTTTTTTAAAGTTCTGAACAGGCGCTGAGGCACTAGAAGCCTCAGGAGACTGAATGACATAATATGTGTGAAAGTGTACTGTTGATCAGTGCTACAGGAGGAAAACAGCTTCATCTAACTGACAAACAAAGGAGGGTTCCATTTAATGCGACATATAGGTAATGGTATGTGAATTAATTATTACCGTGCATGGTGATAAGAAAAAAAGAATATAAAAATTTACATTTAATTATTTTATATGGCCAAACCAAATTATTTTAGATGATCTTACCTTATATTTCTCTGGCATCTGCAAAACCAAAGTTTACCAATTTTCCATATCCTAAATCTTTTAATGGTTCTTGCATACAGAAACTATTTAGAAAGACTCTCACAAAGTCAAACATTGTGTTTTAAATTGCCCCAAATTCCCTAATTCTATAAAAGGTAGCTGTTTTCCTCCTAAGGTCTAGTGCTGGTAAATAGAGTTATTTACACAGGTCATATTCACCTAGGTGCTCACTAAAAATAAAAATGTGGATTGATCACCTTAAGGTCAGAATGCTGTAGGTGAAAGGCCAGGATGGAAGTGAAATCTCAACCAGGGGAAGTAAGAGGAGCAACCTCAGTAATTAATGGTAAGGGTGATCAAAGGAAGAGAAAGGGAGGACTTGACCTTTCTTCTGGTAGAGTACAGATGGTATGGGCCAGCCAGGTGTTGGCTTCAGAGCCAAGGGAGCTCCTGACCCAGACACAAGACATCTCCCTAGTAAAAGACTTCAAGACTTAAATAAAGAAAAGAACATATTGCCCAAAACTCATCTGCAAATAATTGTAATAAATAGTAGCACATCATTTCCTCGTGGGGATTGGGATAAGGGATCAAAACAAATTCAGTCCCAGAAAATGAAGCAGGGGGGTTAAAAAACATAATTGTAATTTGAAAGAGCAAGCTTCTTCAGGTTTGCTAGGAAGAAAACAGTATCTTCACCCATAGAGAGGAAAATGATCAGAAGGCCTGACAGGCCTTGACCATTTAATTTACAAACTAACCTGTTATCATTTTTTTGTTTATTTTTCTTGAGATGTGGTCATCAATAACAGGTAGTAGATGCAAAGGGAACCACTTAAAATCACTTTAGCCTAATTAAAATTTATGCTAGCCCCCAGTCTCTAGGTTTCTCCAGTTAAGAAAGGTCATGTTTTCAGGGGGAAAAAAAAATACTGGAAAAAAAGAAAAAGAGAGAAAGAACAGAAAAAAGGACTAAAGTTTAACATCAAATGACATATGTGCCTAAGACTCTCCATAGTATACCGATCCATTCTTACTGAGACTTCTATTATATACATTAGAGACTTTTCACTATTTGCTGACAAGAGAATACAGACGATCAGAATTATCACACCTTGACTGATAGGAAATTTGCTGCCGAAGGTTTGCAGCTAATTTTCTAGTCTACATTGAAAGTTTTTATTCTACCAATTTAAACCCACAATTAAAAAAAATTATTTTAAAAGCAAAAACTTCTAGAAAGAGCATTTTTTACAGACCTGGAGAGAGAGTGGCACTGAAAGAGGAAAGGTTATCTTTGATAATCTACCCAGGGATAACCAGATTCAGGTAGGCGCCAAAATAACTGGATTTAAAACAACAAACAAGGAAAAATCTAATTCATAAGGTAATTCAATAGGGATGTGTTACGTACCTGTAAACTTTATTTAGAGAAACAACCAAACTGGCCAGGCACGGTGGCTCACACCTGTTAATCCCAGCACTTTGGGAGGCCGAGGCGGGTGGATCACCTGAGGTCAGGAGCTTGAGACCAGCCTGGCCAACATGGTGAAACCCTGTCTCTACTAAAATTACAAAAATTAGCTGGGTATGGTGGCAAACACCTGTAATCCCAGCTACTCGGGAGGCTGAGGCAGAAGAATAGCTTGAACCCAGGAGGCGGAGGTTGCGGTGAGCTGAAACCGCACCACTGCACTCCAGCCTGGGTGACAGAGTGAGACTTGTCTCAAAAACAAAACAAAACAAAACAAAAAAAAGCAACCAAACAGAAAGAAAATTTTCTTTTGTTTGTTTGTTTCCTGGAAACTAAAGTGATTGGAAATAAATATTTTTAAAACTAAGTGAGAAAACAGTGACACACATTTGAATATATTTAAACATACCTAAGATATGTATTGAAGTATTGGCCTATAGTATACATTAATAAAATTTGTGTAAGTTTGTGCAAGAATTAATATACATGAATGTACATACACATGCATATATCTATTATTTCTGCAGTGGAAATAAAATAATAGAGAAATAACTGCAGATATGTGTGACACTATCTATTTGCCTATATTTTAAAATATTATGCAGAGAGCAATGAAGTTCTTTAACTGAAGAAAGCTAAAACTTGGTTAGAATTTGAACATCAGTCCAAATAACTGGTGTTTTATTACGTCTATCTGCAAGAAAATTGATCTAAGAAAATCTTGCAACTTTACAATTAATTGGCAGCAAGTGAGTTAATGCTGATAAATCATGAAAATCTACAAACATGTTTTTATTCCTATACACTACTTTATTTTCTTCTAAAATCAGAAGTAGAGTTATAATGATAAAACATCAGTGTTGGTAATATTCTCTAAGTATTATTAGAAATTCCTTGGTTTGTAAGTGAGGAAATTGGAGCTAAGAGATATGCAATAACCCACCCAAGATCACACAGCTTTTAATGGAAGCCAAATCTCAGATTAGGCAGCATTCAGTGTTATATCTATAATACTAGAATATCAGAAATAATTTTTACAAGCAATGATTCCCCAAGAGTGAACCACAACAGTATGGAGGGTCCAATTATTCAAGAAAATGCTTACGAAAGCTGTTATCTCAATCATATTAAAAATAAAAAATATCCAAGCATACACTAATGTAATTTAACTTTTTAAAATTTTTCCTAAATAAATATTTTGGAATGTCAACAAAGATACAAACAATAGTAAAATTGTTCATTTAGCTTTCTTTCTAATGTGCACAATTTAAACAACTGAAATATCCAACCATAACAAATTGTTAAATAACTTTTGCTAGATCCACAGAATGAAATAACACGTGACTATGAAAATAATGTTGTAGTGAAAGGTTTAATGGCTTCAGAATTTTAATTTTAAACAATGTTATGCAAAATGTTATGATAAATATAGCATAATCGACATACATAAAAAATATACATAATATACCACAATATCACTCACATTTATCTTATAGAATTGTTTTGTATTGTATTTTGCATTTGTAGTTTGTATTTTAATGCATTATTACACTTAAGAACTATTTCAGAAGTCAGAAAAGAAATGCTGAAATTGTGATTTCATCATAATCTTATAATGGAATACTGAACAATGGTTATAATGAATGAACTAGTTCTAAATGTACGAACAAAGAAAAAATTTTAAAATCATGAAGAGCAGAAAAGCAAACTGTAAAACGATACACAGAGTGAATGTATAATGAATGTTAAAATGTGACTTCTCTTCTAAATTGATCTTTAAAATTTCATTTAATAAATATTATAAAGACTATTGTTTTAATATTGAATATTGGTTCTGTGGGGGCAAATAATTAAAAGCCCTAATAAATACTACAATACAAATATTTTTGAGCATCTTTCTTCTGACCATGTTACTTATCCCAAATTTGTATTCCTTTTTTGTTCCCTCAACTAATTTTCTTTTTAATTTTCATGTTATTTTAATAAAAAGTATTAAACCAAAAGAGTAAGTATTCCTGTACTCCATGTTTTGTCTTTGTAGTCTTCAAAATAAACGTTCTCAGTAGTGACATGAAGGCTTCTCTCAGAGGTCGCTGATGAACAGGTTTCAGGTTTGGCACTATTTTGGTGACCTTGGTCTTACAGGTTTGGTTTACAGTATGTGTCAGTGTTGCAGATCTAATTAGATTTGAGGATGATGACTCGCACTAACATTCACAAGGAAATGAAATGTATAACCTATTATGCCGATTTACTAATTTGTAATCAAAATCAAATAGGAGCCTGGAGCTCTTGCCTGCTGCCTGCAGAAGCACCCTGAACACCTTACTTCACTAAAGAAAATGGGCAAGAGTAAACAGATTATCTGAAGGTGGCTTGGTGGCATGAATTAGAATACATTGTTCTATTTATATGATATACTCCTAATGCCATCAGACCATGCAGGTCTGCAACATCAAGTATTCAGAAAGCTAGCAACTACTTTCTTTCCCGGAGGGCACCCATGTGAGTATTACCAAACATTGCCCTTCAGATTCTGGTTCAGTTTGCATGTTTTCCATACACAATTAGAAATATTTATCTCATAGACATTGTTAAGACTGTCAGTATGATTGGAGCTGCTGCCTTGGGAATATATTCTATCCTTTTTGATAGAGATTCTTTTTCTCACAAATCTATAGATTTGGTCTCACAGTACGCATGGGGGTCTTCTTATCCATTATTTCTTGACCAGTTTTTGAAATTTGAAGAGATTTCTGAGGTGACTTGCTTATTCTTTTGCCTAGAGGCGTATTTTTTTCTTAATTGTATATAAAAACATTATTTACTAAAATGTTTTGCATATTATTCACATTTTAAACTCTTCTGCATTACAAAATGGAAAACATTTTACAAAAAAATCTGTCAATATATACTTATTTAGAACATCAGAAATAATTTTTGAATTGATATGTCAGTTGTAATTTTATAAATGATATTACATAATGAGCGAAACCACTGTCCCTTATTGTTATGGTTGTTGGTCTTCTCAAACAATTTAAAAATTAATTTTCTATAATTTCTTTGGGGTTATGAAAAGCTGATCCACGCAAATAGGAACTGTTGCAAATCCTTTTCAATTTAATTCTAATCACACACTGATTCCAAATAGTAACTCACTAAAATAAAATGACCAAGCTCCAGAAACAGGAAAATGCAAAGAATCTTACCATACAATAATATTTTTAATCGAGATTTTTCCCAAATCACATTATCTGATATTTAAAAATTAAAGGGAACATTAAGCAGATAATTTTATTCATGTGCAATTCATGCTAAAGCAGATTCGAGTGTGAATTCTGTTTCAAAGGTACTTGTAACTTCAAATTTCTCTCTGTTTTTGTTATCTCAAAAGCAGCATCATTATGATAATTGTTTCATTTGTACTGTTGGTACGTGCACTCTTTTATTTAAATATATCAACAACAAAATTTTTAAGTGCTATAAGGTTTACATTTTAAAATAGACTAAACTGGAACTACCAATATTGTATAAAACAATAGTGGCTGAAATAAGACTTTCTTAAAAAATAAATTTATAAATCATTCTATGTAAATATTACTAGCATAACAATTTGGACATAAACTTTACCAAAATCCGTAATAAGGACCTGAACATTTAAGACTACTGTTAACATTTCTTATACTTTACTATTTCAAGGTTAGTTTTCCCTCAAAATTTCTGAAAACAAATACTGAGATTTCTATGTTTTATAATTTGTTATTATCACAAAGTTTTCATTTCTTGAAATTTAATTTAATATATGTATGATAACCATTAAATTTTTGCTTTCTTTGTTCAAATTAATCACTGTGAACTGTTTCAAAAGCAAAATTTTAAAAAGCATAAGGTTCACAAGTAATAAGAAACACCATTTTGTTGAAAATGTTATTAGATTTCTTGAAGTAAACAAATTGTAAGCATTAAAAAAATCACTGACCTTTAATTATATGAAAATTAACCTTTTTTATTTTGATCCCGCAGTTACAAGTAAAATTTTGAAGAAATCACTAACAAATTTGACTCACACAAATAATTTTAGAAAAATATTTATTATGAGTGTTAATACTTTATGTGAGTTTAACACATTTTAAGTCAAAATAAAATAAAGTTGGCAATAACTGCAATATTGTCAACTCTGCTCTGAATATAAAAAGCAAAATAATTAAGTTGTATGGAAAAGTATTAATGTGAAAAGTAGGAATAAAAAACTTCACAATGATAACACAAGAGGACCTGTATTTGGGAAAAAACCTACAATAAAAATAATGACACATGCAAAATATAAATTTAATACTTTTGAAATTCAAATCTATAGGCAACATACTTAAGAACTGAAGACACTTTAGTGTATTTAATTTTATCAAAAAAACATTTATTTTGCATAAGGAATTGTTATATGCTATATGAAATTAAAATAAATCTGTAAGAAAATGAGAAAAAGAAATTATGAACACCCCATTACAAAACAAATATTTTCTGGTTGTTAACCTCTTAGACTATCTTGCACCTATTTGTTATTAAAAGAAAGATATCAGTGTACTGATTTTTATTTGATAATAAGAAGAGATCAAAGATAGATGGATCCTAATATTTATTGAGCACTTAATTTGACATTTATGTTTTAAAAATTTTTATCAATATTATAGATGCTGTTTAAATTTAGGTAAATATACTTTAAGAAAAAGGCTTAGAGATGGAAAGTAAATTGGCATGCTTATTTTTCAATAGTAACTGCTTAACCTTTAAATCTATGTTCAACAAGATACTATTATCTTCTCAGAATATTCTATTCTACTGATAGTACATATTAATTGATACAGAAAATTAAAACACACACACACACACATATACACAAGAAAGCCACTTTATCATTTCTAGTTGACATTTTGGCTGAAATATGGGATTATTTATTCTTGCTGCTGTTAATTTTAATTACAATCAAAACTTAAACCTATAAATATTTATCTTCTAAATAACAAAATTAAATCCTAAAAACTGCATCAGCAACTTATTCTTACTTTTTATTTTATTTTATTTTTATATTATTTTTATTTTATTTTTATTATTTTTATTTTATTTTTAATAGACAACTATTAAAAATCAGTCTATGTAACTGCTGAAGTATTTTTAAAAAGGTAATGTGAATCTTTCTGCTTAATGAATGATAGATTGAGCTATAAGATGAAAAAATATAAAGTACTGATGCAATCCATTAATACACTGATATTTGTGACTGTGATTGGTTCTCATTAAAAGTGTCCGGGTTTAAAAAATGTTAAAATAAAGTTTATTTAGAAAACTGGTGGTATAAACTGGAGGGAAGACATTCATGGAAAGGTGTCTCCTCACTTTTCTCCCTCTGTCATATAGTTGAAGCTGACATATGGACACTTTTTGTTCTCACATGCCCATGGGCACTAATTTAGTAAATTCTATAGACCCAGAGTAGAGATTGTTTTATTGTCTGTTTTGCATAATGACGTTCTAAATCTAATGTTACCAGTAAAGTTCTCTGTCACACAATAATTATCAATATTTATTACTAAAGCAAGTTCTTGAACATACTGTAATTTAAGCATGGAAAGTTGAATAAGAATCTAATATAATTTATATTCATAATAAAAGTACTAGCAAAGTGGTAATAATACTGATTTGGGGTTATATAGGAAGTAACATCAATTTAAACTTTTTGCAACACCAGTATTCAGCCTCTCAGTTTGCCAACAGTATTCTATCTGCTAGCTGCCTTTAGTTTAGGCACAAAGTTCTGATAATCATAATCAATCATACATTTCAAAACCTTTAAGATATTCATATTGGAAAACACAGTATAATTCTGTTTGTTAAGGGTGCTGTGAAATAATCAAAATCATGAAACTTATTCCTATCAGAATGAAAATGCTAGTTAGACAACCGTTTTATTCTAATAATATCAGGTACGTTTAATTATGCCTCTCCAATCTCCTACCTTTGGAAAATAATAATTAGAAAGGTATGCTTATTATAATACTTAGTAAGTGTGATTCTGGTAAATAATTTTTCACACACTTGATATCCACTTTTGATCCATACACCTTTTTCCATAATAAGTTCTAAATATAAGCCCTTTAAAGCATGAAAGACAGTTTTTGACCACTATAAAGAATGACTATGTTTGTCTTGTCCCATGGTTTTAATCCCTTGGTAACAATATAAACAGTTTATATAACATATTGTATTTAGAGGTTATCACAAGTTTCATGGTAATTACGTGAATAGTAGGGCGGCTTACCCAATTATATTTCTATGACTAAATATCTCTAAAGCTATATGGCAGAACTGTCCTATACAGTAACATATAGAAAATTATCTGAGGACTCTGGGGCTTCAAAAAAAATTTGGGATAATCAGTGATAAAATCTATCCCTGAATATTGTATGAGCAAAACTGTACTCATGTTAAAAATATGTTTTATGAGATATATATCATATAACATATGCCGGAAAACAATCATATTATACATATATAATTAAGCTATATTCTTGGTAGACTTTTATACAAAGAAGTGGTAATTAAAGAGAGTTAAAGGTAAAGGTGTTTGTACCCAATACAGCATTAATATATAAAAATTAAATTACAGTAATACTCAAAGTTGGAAATATGATTTGGGATAAATCTTGCATCCTCATCATTTCTGCTAAAATTTATATCCCAAGATACATTTTTCACTGCTGTACTCATCTAGAATAATTTTTTTATATTATGATTTTTTCCTTATATATAGTGCTAAAAACTTTTTCTTCTTATTAAAAACTAATGGTGCCTCCCAATAAAACACTCAAGTTTCAAACATATATGCCTTTTCTATAAATTATAAGTGAAAGTCATGCTCAGTCATACTTGACACTAAGAGAAACCAAACAGGCAGGTGACAAGACAGAAACTAAAGAATAAAAGGTTTCATCTTTTGCTTGATCGTCACTGACTGATAAACCCATGTTAACTCCCAGAAGATAACTTAATGGAGAAAAAACCGAAATCTCTGTTTCTTCATAATCTCTCAATCCCTCTATATGAGTTTCAAAAACTTAATTCAGTTGAAATTTAGGTTGGTGCAAATGTAATTGCGGTTTTATATTTCAGTCTAAACTCAGTGGCTACATTTTATGGTGCTGGAAGAAAACTACCTAATAGAGCTATATTATAGCTCTATTAGAACAATGTCCTAAAGAGATGGAATGAAAATACAAATAATGCAGAAAGTGCATTAAAATTACTGTAATAACAAGTGCAAACACTTGGTGAATGCCAAGCTTCAACTATTACCATGAGGCTTAGGTTAAATACAGATCCTCTACTTAACAGATATCTATTTTTGATCACGTTTTTAAAATGAGAATTTAAAGTTGATGATTAGACTATTTTCCAAAATTCTTCAATAGGCACATTGCCACTCCCATTACCAAGATTCCCAGTGAAAACTGATGACCCATGTGTGTATGTATATATGTATGTATGTATGTATGTATGTATGTATCCAATATTTCCCTCCACAAACTTGAACTCAACTTCAGTAGCATATTACAGGATTGTATCAGTCCAATAAACTTAACTGAAAACGCTCAGTACTGTACAAAGAGTATTTAGTGATTATATTTTTAAAGTCTCAAAATATGTAGAAATATATATGTCAAAGTTATATCAAAATTATGTCAATCTTATCAGCATTTCATTTATATTGAGTTTACAGAAAAACTTACAAGGCACCCGGTTTTCTCTGAAGATATATATCACATGAGCAATGACCATAATATACCTACGTTTAACCTATTTTACTACATTAACATTGCTTTGACCAGCTGATTTGTAAACTATCAATAAGAGTTATATTGGAGGAATTTAACACATTTAATAGAGATGATACATTAGTAAATGTCTGGTATTCATATTTTTAAACATTTAAATATGGCATACAACTTTCAGCATCTTACACTGAAACCCTTTTGTTCTTGCCTGTGTAAAGGGGCATAAATTTAGGATGGAATAAATTTAGAAAAATCTATAATCATTTAATCTGTGTGGCAACAGGCGGGATAAAATTAGTTCTTTCAGAAAGGTAGTTATACTATTTTATAACACTGGGAGTTCCAAGCCTTCTTGGATATTATGCGAATGTGAAAGAAATATACTTTCAGAATGCATAAGTAAATACTTTGCTACAGACGTTATCTGAAGATTTAGAAAACAGTCACATATATTTTATAAACATGTGCCCTCAGTGTAAAGCATGTTTAATTCAAATGATTGCTAGTGCTACACTTTTCAATGGCATCGTGTCTGTCTCTAAATTCATTAAAATGTTTGCTGTATGGCTGTAACTTTTAAATTGCTAAATAATGACATTAAAGTAAGATCTAATAGGATTTTTTTCAGAGTAGTTAAGCTCAGTTCTCTGCCACGGTAAAATCTATGACAAAACACAATGAAAGGAGCAAGAGATGGGAGATGAGCAGATTAGACTGAAGAACCAGTTCTTTCCTGAAACGGTGCAACAAAGCAGGTGCCTAAGTCTTTGCCGTTCTGCCTGTGAAATGGGCAGCCCATTTGTCTCTGTTCACTTTAAAGCTATTTTTTCAGATGCATGACTGATTGCAAAGTTTTAAAATTTTTGTAGGAAGGCAGATTCTCTCCTGATGTTATTGTTAGCATAATATATCAATGTAAGGATTTTTTAAAGTGGCTTTTGAAGAATTTCGTCTTTGTCTCTGAAGGTAAAATGAATGTGACCAGATCACAACAGATCTAAATTTCATGAAATTTTGGGGAAGAAGGAACATCAATTCACAAGAATGACTAAAACGTTTTATTAACTTTTTCCTTCAATTTAAGCTGCAGTAAATTATTTGAAGAAATAAGTGTATTTAGCTATCTTAACTTTGCAAAACACAAATTCAGTTGCATTTAGAATGCTAAAAAGTATTCAAAATGATGTTTGCTTACTTTCAAATGCAAGTTTTTATACTTTTAAACTATAACGCAATAATTAGACTTTTATTATGGCAGAAGGCATTGTTTTTCATGGTGTTGTGAGTCACCACAATATATAACCAAAGGACCAGTTGACATTTCTGACATGAATGAATCATCCTGTACTCTAATATGCACAAAAACTATTTTCAAATGCTTTATGAATGAAAAAGAAGCCTAAAGAATTGAAGTTTCTACAGATATATTCCAATCATATTTCAGTAGACACAAAATTTTTTCCAAATACGACAGTAAAACCAGTGTCTCCCCTAAAGTGAGCTCCATACACATTTATTTGGCCTCTTTGTGATTACATTGGGATAAATGAGTGTTATGCAGGTTCCAGTATAGTTTTCCACTGCTCCATCTGCTGGATATGTCTACATCTCCTGCACCAAAGTGGTAACCTCTGAAAAGTAACATGAACTAATTCAGCAGGTGGCTTCAAAAGGCTCAAGCACGTTGCTTGGAAACTTACTATGACTTCTAAATTTTCGTTTCACTAAAAACTTCCTACTTCACCGTAAGAAAAAATATAATAACAATGAACCTATAACTATTACTAAAATAGTATGGCACGGAAGATACGTTTCCCAGTAGGTGATACGTTACAAACAAGAAGGCACTGGGCAATTCATTGCAGGTTTGCACACCGCTCCGATCTCACTGATTTTGGCATTTATCTAAGAGGTTTCAGAGTCGTTCACCTAATCTAGAAATGGAAATCGTATGCATAAAAGTTTTAAAGAGATTTTTAAGCGTGTCTGTTATTAAGCACATAAATATCACAAAAGGAAATCATGCCTCTCCAAACACGATTTACCAAGGATCTGGGAGCCCTTAGCATTTTCCCCCGCAGCGTCTTTGCAGGCAGCTCCCGAGTTGCGCTCTCCGACGAGGCAGCCCCACTTTTCCTCCTCCCAGTCACAGAGGGGACAACGTGCAGCTGCCGCCACCGGCCAGGCCGCTGTCACCGCTGCCGCCGCCGCCGCTGCTTCAAAACCATAGCTGCTACTGCAAAGAAAGTGTTACTCCTCTCTTGGAGTCAAGTGGCTGCAAACTTCACCTGCTTTTCATGTACCTTCTCCTGCAAACTTGTACGTCCTTCCGTGCAGAAGGAGCAACGAAAACCATTACCAGCATCACAGGGAACATCATAATGAAGGACACCCCCGGAAGGTAAGACCTGCGAGTTATTCCGAAATACGATCTTAATCCAGATGGGAACCACCGCTGCCAGCAGATCCTCCCCCCCACCCTCCTCTCGGTTCCCATCAGCGACCGGAGCCCACGCTGCCAGGGAGCGCGGCTGCAGCAGCCGCTGGCATGTGCGAAGTGGAGGTAAAGTTTGACAAATGATGACCACTCTGGGAAGGGGAAGAATCTAGGCAGCCAAAAATCCGCGCGGGGTGTGCTAGGGAAGAAGGCGCCCCGGGAAGCGCCACGTACCTTGCTGGGGTGCTAGGCGTGGAGGCTGAGGAGAGAGTCGGTGGAGGTGGCGGGGCGAGAGTCCAGCCCTGGCCGCGGGCTCCCTCCCGGGGCGAGCGGAGCCGCCGCCGCCGTGCCCGGGCGCAGGGCCGAGCGGCCGCCGCCTCGCCAAAGGCGCTGGCAACGCCACTCACTTGGCCCGGGGAAGTTGGGCAGCCTCCGCCGCGGCCTCGCCACCCGGCGAGAGCAACACTTTTAGTTTGGACTTTCCAGCTCCAGTCCAGGCAAATCCACACTCACGCACACACGCGCGCGCGCGCGCGGACAGCCTCTCAGAGGCGCGCGAGTCGGCCCCGGTGGCTCTCTGGTCGCGTCTTGCTCTCTCCCTCGCTCTTATTGGCGCGGAGGTTATTGTTTTATTTATTTATTTCCTCCTCCCGGCTCCATCCCCCCTCCCCGCGCCTCCTTCTCCGGCTTCCCCTCCTCCTCCTCCTCCCCGGTCTGCGGGACCGGCCGCGGCGGTAGCTCCAGCTGCAGCGTGGCGGGGCTGAGCGGCGGGACCCGGCGGGGGCTCACCGGGTGGGGGCGCTCCGGGTTGGGGCGCTCCGGGCGGGGGCGCGGGGCCGGGCGGGCGGGGGCGCCGGGGCTGCCTCCTTGGCTGAGGTGAGGGAATGTGGGGGAGGCGAGGGGAGGACGCTGCCGCCTGCCGCACTGTGCTGTTCCGGGGGCACCCAGCCGGGTGCTGCGGGGGAGAAGCGGGGCGAACCCCGCGCCGCAGCCGAGGAACTGCGCGAGGGGCGGCTGGCTCGGCGCGCCCGGACCCGGCTCCCTCTTCCTCCGGCCAGGCGAGAAGGCTCAGTCGCCTCCTAGCCACCGCCACCCCGCTTCTTTTCCTGCTCTCCCCGGGGGCTCCCCACAGCCCCTCGGGGACGCTCGGACGCGCGCCGCCACCGTTTATCCACGGAAGACAGGGGTTTGCATTTGTGAATGGTGGTTTCAGCGCTACGCGGTTAGGCTGCCTCCACTTTCCAGCCGCCGCTGCCCCGACTCTCGGGAAAGGTGCAGCCACCGCCGGGTGGGGCGGGCTCAGGCCTCCGGGGCAATGAAGTGGGAGTCTGCGGACCACGGCCCCCAGCGCGAGTTGGGGTGCCTACGTGACACTCCAGACCCACCTACAAGAGCCAGGGCGGCAGTGGCTCTGCTACCATTCTCCCCCAAAATGAGCTCTAAAAGGGCAATTGACCGCTGTTGCCACGGTCTTTCAGTCACGGCCTACCGGGCTCCCAAACCTGCGGGAGACCCGACCTGAAAGCCGGCCGCCCTCCCCCACCCCAGTTACCCAAAGGCCGGGCTGGAAAGAGCCCGGGGCAGAGAACCGGAGACCGGTGGGCGGCTCTCTGCTGCCTGCCCCGCTTCCCAGCGGCTTCTCCAACGCCAACCCTTCCAGGCTTCCCGTTAGGTAAACCTGTTTTGGCTTTTTTTTTTTTTTGTCCTTTGGTTTGCTATTTATTTATTTTTAGGAATTCATGATTTCAGTCACGAAAGGGGGAAAACTTAAAAGGAACTAAGTCTACAATATCTGCATAAATACAGCCAGTTAACTAAGCAGCATCACAAAGGCTGCAATGTAAATCTCACGCCTTGGATTTGGAGGCAGGTTGGTTTCCTCAGCGTTTTGCCCGCCGAAGTCCTCACAGCCTTGGCCTGCATTGTACAAGGTGTATAGATACAGGAAGATGGTGACACTGGAGTGCTTGCCCTGATCCGTCACAGTATGCTTATGTATGTAAACAGTGCTTTCCTTTCTATCCAAACCTTCCAATTTCCCTGAAATTTATTCATTAGATATGCATTTCTTAGTCTTCTGGATCTTTTCTCAGAAATCCACTGTTAGGGGTACAAATACTACTTAAGGAGCCGGTTTTACATACTTTACATTTTCCTTGACATCCCGACTAAGCCCCCCAGAGGTCAGACAGGGGACAGGTGAGGTCAGAAAATGGGAGAAGGTGGAAAAAAAAATGTTTATCTTTTAGGTGGAAAAACAATGTTTATCTTTTCAGCATGTTCTAGTTCTCTTGCCCCAGCATAATAATGTGTACTTGCCATTTTCAAAGAAGGGAAACAGGAAATGCCCATTTCTGGACCTGTAACTACTCCCGTACTCATGAAACACTGGCTTATTACTGAGAAAAACGGCCACCCATAATTCAATTTAAGACCTTTATTGAATGGAGGAATCTAGAGATAATACCCAAAAGGCAGTAAAGTGCCTTACTGGTCAGCTGAGTGGCGGACATGAAGATGTGCCCGTCTCTGATGACATCTGTGCCAGTGAGATAGTAAGAGTTTCACTCAAAATCTGAAAGAACCACTTGCACTTTTAAAGCCAAAGCTTTGGAAGCACATGTATTTCTCCAGAATTATTGTCCCCTGCTCCAGAGGTAGGCAGCCTCTAACATAGGGAAGTACCTATCTGATAATGATAGCTTCGACTGTGTTTTACATAGAACGTTTTCTGTATACACACACACATATACACGCACACACACATATGTGAATCTAACACACATACACACATATGCATGCACACATACATATGTATCTAACATACATACATACATACACACATATACAGGCACACACACATATATACATATGTATCTAACATATATACGTACATGTATATATATACACACACACATACACACACGTATTCCCCACCCCACCACCATAGTTTGAACAACTCTTAAAACAGCATACTTTTTCTAATTTTCTCTTAGGGAATGCAACTGTTCTCCTTGTCCCTCCTCCCCATTTCCCCACAGACTTGCACCCAATATGCTTCTCTTCTCCAGTGTCCAGAGGTAGCAGTGTTCACTGAGTTTTGCAATCCACATTATGATGGCTGTATTCACTCTTACTAGAGAAACACACATTTGATGCTGGGAATGATACTGACTCTAGATGCAGCAAACATCATTGTCACAGTTATTAGATGGAGAAAAGATGAAACCAGGAATTGATTTCATCATCATAGTAAAGAACTGAATATTGTATAATGTCTATTTTCTGGAAACATCATCTGTTTCAATGATTGTGTTTATGTTTGTACCCACAGCCTAAGGCCTGATTCATAGAAATTTAAAAATATGTGTAGGATGAATTAAAATTACTAATACATAAACAGGGTGGATAGCCTATTTCTTTGTTAAGGTCACTGAATCAGAAGGAAAATGATATTAAACATAGGTAGTAAGGGATAACTTAATGTTTTCAGAGGTTATTGTCAGAAATACCAAAAATATACTATCTTTATGTAGAATATAAAAATGTATAACTGCATTGAATTGATTAAATTTATTTAAAAATATGATTTAATTTCTTACTAAAGGGATGGAAAATAAAAGGACATAGAAAGGTTCTGCAGGGGACAGAAGGATGAAAGTTGTGACTGTAAGGGAAGGAAGCTGCAATGCTGGTAGAGGAGGGGCACGATAAGAAGATAAGAAACATGGAGAGAAAGAAAAGTATGAGAATCCCTTGATTTCTGGCCGAGAACATCAGCAGTCATCAGAAAATCCCTCTTAAACCCTGCTTAATATCCTGAATTTGTGAAAATTTGCCTAAACAGTTAAGCTGCTTGTATTACCACTGATAGAGCTACGTCATACAGGAGAGTGAAACCAAACCAATAATTCTCACTTCCACAGTCAAGAACTTCACTTTTCCCACTTTTTAATAAAAGGCACACTGAGTCATGAATGTATATGGTACAATAATTTTAGTTCAATTTTTTAAAATTTATGAATGCACGTTGGCAAGTCACATAACTCCATCTTGTCCAGAGTCCCTACTTGTAATTTGCAACCGGTGATCTATTTATTTGTGTTTGTGTGTACATATGTATGTGTATGCAGACATATTATCAACATCTAACCGAAGGCACTGCAGTGTGTACATCTAGGTTACACATATGGAAACTGAAGCTCAAAAATAAAAATAAAAAATCTGTATTATTTGTCCCTGCTGGTAAAAAATATGTAAGCATTGCAATTTTGAATACCTAGGGTTAATACTAAACCATTTGCATGTTAGAAAATGACTACCAAAAAAAAAAAAAATCATTTAAAAAGGTGTTCTTGGCTGGGCACAGTGACTCAAGCCTGTAATCCCAGCACTTTGGGAGGCTGAGGAGGGCGAATCACGAGATCAGGAGATTGAGATCATTCTGGCTAACACGGTGAAACCCCGTCTCTACTAAAAATACAAAAAAAATTAGCTGGTCCTGGTGGCCGGCGCCTGTAGTCCCAGTTACTCGGGTTGCAGTGAGCCGAGATCACGTCACTGCAGTCCAGCCTGGGGCACAGAGTGAGACTCCGTCTCAAAAACAAACAAACAAAAAACAAAACAAAAAAAAGATGTTCTTGATCTGTAATGTGTTTCGTCTCTTGCTTCTCCAAATTCTTCAGCATTTATCATTATGGTGAATCTAAAAAAAAAATCACTAACATGATATACTCATTTTTGATATATATTTGCACTTTATAAAACATAGATTTTCTAACTCTCCTATGTTCACTTTGCTTGTTAGAGTATACCCTCCACCACCATCCCCATCTCAGCTTTTTTTTTTTCCCTACATCTGACATATCCAGTATGAACATTCAGGACATTGGAACAGAGACAGGAAGACTTTAGACAAGCTCTTCCATTATATCTGAAGTCAGGGAGAAAGAAGGGCAGTAGATTAGCTGTTAGGGAATTTAAGGTTGTAGAAATTCTGGGCAGTGAAAAAGTTAATTTGCCAGAGAGACAGCACCATTTTCCTTTATCTGTGTGAAGACAAATAGAATCTGTGTGCCAAGTGTGACTGTCACCACTCTCTTCCTTCCTATCCCACGAAAGGGCTTCATTTGATTCTTTCTTATTTTCTTCCTTCCAATGCAGGATCCTTGCAAATCCTGTTCCCTGTGCTAAGACCGCAACAATTTCCTCCACTATTCAGCTAAGGTAACTCTTATTCATCTCCAAGCTCCAGGTAAAGGCATATCCTAATATAACAAACACTTCTGTGATTGGTTCTGGGACCCTATATTCGTTTTCATGACACTTACAGTTTTCCAATAGATTATACCAGACTACTTGTAATTCCATAGGTCTGAGATATTGTATTTAATGGGTATATTTTCTCCAGCACTGGAATATTTCCATGAGGGGATTTTTGATTGTATCTTCAGCATTCAGGGCAGTGCCTGACACAGAGTAGTTGTCAAAAGTACATACTTGTTAAATGAATATAGAAAGGAAAAATCAATACATTTCAGGCAGGCTATATTCTGGATAGTGGAATGCTAGACAATTGGGATATGGTAGCGTAAAAAAAAAAGACAAACTACTTAATTTTATCCAAGTTGATTCTTTCTTCACCATTATTATGAAAACCCTTGGTGTTTTTTGAAGATCTATGGTCTATGAAGCTACCGTCAAGGTAAGAAGAGAGACTTTGTGCTGTATAAATTGCAACTTGTTTTTTGATAGCTGCATTTAAAAATTGGATTAGTGTGAACGTTATAGTTAGGAATATTTTGGCATTAAACATGAGTGAAAACCTTAAGTTTAAATCATTTGAGATAGCCTTGATTTTACAATTCAGGGAGTTAGTGGTATCATTTTCACTGAGGATACTACAAAAGTCCTGTACTCTCAAATGCAGTTTACACACTGATAAATTCATGAATATTCAAACATAAAATGAAGGATCTATATACTTTGAAACGTTAGTTAATTTTTATTTTCTCTTTTTGATATGGAGTTCCTCACATGCATTTTAAATAATATATTTATCAAAATATTGTTTAAACATTATTTCTCCCTTATATGTGGTGATATTTTATTTAGCAAAAAATAAAGCCAATTTCAAAATGTTCTCCTTCGTTGATAGAGGGATCAAACATGCTAACATTAACCATGCCAAGAGCTAACCAATGTCTTTGTAAAAGGTGAAGTTTCTCAGAGCTTTTGAGATAACCTTTCAAAAAATTACTTTTAATATTTGTTTCTACTACAATAATTTTAAGACTAAGATTTTGAAAGCTGTGAAGGAGAGATGAATAGAGAAATCAAACTCGATAAAGAATTGAAATCTCACAAGTGCATCCCTGTTACCCAGAGCCCAACATAGGGTTCTCAGCTTGTAATTTAAGTACATTTTAATCTATCTTATAAAAGAACAAACACCAGGAGTTTGAGGGTGGGAAGAAGGGGAAAGAAAGAAAATAACATGTTATTTTATGCTGTATTCTATTGTCTTAGTCCACTCAGACTGCTATAATAACAAGATGCTGTAGATTGGGTAAGAAAATTATTTGTTACCATTCTAGAGGCTAAGAAGTCCAAGATCAAGACACCAGCAGATTCAGTGCCCAGGGAGGACCTGTTCCTCCTAGACAGCGCCTTTTTACTGCGTCCTGACAGGGTAGAGGGAGGAAACAAGCTCCCTCAGGCCCCTTTGA
The DNA here is from genome assembly GCF_028885655.2 of Pongo abelii. Classification (NCBI taxonomy): domain Eukaryota; kingdom Metazoa; phylum Chordata; class Mammalia; order Primates; family Hominidae; genus Pongo; species Pongo abelii. The sequence goes on from NC_071988.2 coordinate 67,491,546, forward strand.
TAATGGCACCAATCCCTTTTAGGAGGACTCTGCCCTCATGACCTAATCATCTCAAGACTGCATTGGGGATTAGGTTTCAACTTATGAATTTGGGGCTGGGGGGACACAAACATTCAGATCATAGCATCTATGAGCCAAACAAACACGGAAATTTTCCAGGGCCAGGGCAAGGGTGAAGTTAGTAAAGCACTCTCAGGCAGAAACTTTAAGTGAGTTGAAGGAGAGGTAGCGCCAATAATTGAGTTGGGTAATATTTACATGCAATATTTTCTAAATTGTGGCAAAATATTCATAACATACATGTTACTGTTTTATCCATTTTAAAGTCTACAGTTCAGTGGCATTAAGTAATTCACGTTATTGTGCAACTATTACCACCATCCATCTCTAGACATTTTCATCTTCCCAAACTGAAACTCTGCATAGTTTAAACAATTTTCCCCCATTCATTCCTTCTTCTAGCCCCCAACCCCCACTATTCCACTGTATCTATGAATTTAACTACCCTAGGAAACTCATTTAAGTATAATCATATGGTATTTGTCATTTTGTGACTATCTTGTTTTCACATAGTAAAATGTCTTCAAGGTTCATCCATACTGTAGCATATATTAGAATTTCCTTTTTTTCCCCTAAGGCTGAATAATGTTTCCTTGGATGTATATACCACATTTTGTTTATCCATTTACCCACTGATGGACACTTGGATGGATTCCACATTTTGGCTATTGTGAATAATGCTGCTATGAACTTGAGTGTACAAATATTTGTTCAAGTCCCTGCTTTCAGTTTTTTTGGGTATAAACTCAAAGTGGAGTTGCTGGATCATACGGTAATTCTGTTTAATTTTTGAGGAAGCACCATACTGTTTTCTATAGAGGCTGTACTGCTTAGTGGCCCTGCTTTGCCACTAGCAGGGCACAAGAGTTCCAGTTTCTCTACATTCTCAGTGTCATTTGTTATTTTCTGTTTGATTTTAACCATTCTAATGGGTATGAAGTGGTATCTCATTGTGGTTTTAATTTGTGTTTCTCTAATAATAGTACTGTTGAGCATCCTTTCATGTCCTTATTGGCCATTTGGATAATATCCTCTTTGGAGAAATGTCTGTTCAATTTCTTGGCCCATATTTTAATTGGGTTGTTTTTTTTGTTTGTTTGTTTGCTTTTGAGATGGAGGAGTTTTTAAATATATTCTGGATATTAACCCTTTATCAGATATATGAGTTTCAAATATTTTCTCACATTTCATGGTTGCTGTTTCACTTTATTATTAGAGTTCTTTGATGCACAAAAGTTTTTATTTTGATGTCATTCAATTTATCTATTTTTAATGCAATACATTTTTAAAAACAAGAATTAATTCAAAAACCGTGATGAACAAAACATCCAAATTTTAAATACAGATAGATCAGTATTACTGATTTTGTCTCTGCCTCAGGCTCCAATATGGCTAAGCACAGCAACGCTGCATGCATTTTCTACACTATGCATCATGAAACATAAGAAGTCCTGTGGATTCGAACACTTCTAGTATCACAAGTAGATAAATCATATAAAAAGATTCTAGAGATGTTCTGTGTTGTGCAATGAATAGCACCTGATTAATGTAAGGTCACAATTCTCTTTGTTTGCATTTTCTGTATTTTCAGGAGAGGATAAAAGGCAAAATTCAGGTCTACACTTGCAGCTTGCTTTTCTGAATAAATATGATTATTCTTGTTAGAAAGAAAATGGTCTCATCTCTTGATGAGAATTATAACTGGAAATGGTGCCCCAGGAGAGTTGCCTAAGGGTGGGGGTAGGTAGGCTGCAAAGTCAGTGAAAACCTGTTTTCTGTATATTGTTGTGCCTAAAGCTTTTACTAACCCAAAGAAATCATGTTTTTATGTTATATAGGGAAATCACAAATCAAGAAGTCTGTAAATGTTCTAAAAGCTCACAGAAAGTTTCCTATATTAATAGATTTAACACATGTCATTTAAATTTTCCAAATGTCAGCATATGGCACTCTAAAGATTCCTTCTATCTTAATCACTAGTGACTTTATGTAGATTTACCTTGCTGAACAGAGCCCAGGCATTTCACATTGTTCCACAACTGTGTACCTCTACTGTTGTCAAATGTAAACAGGAAGCTAGATGAATGTTCTTTATAGTGTTTCCTATTGTCAACACTGAGACCTTCTTTCTTCTTAAATTGTTGGTTCAATGTTTGACTTTGTTTTGAAGCATGTATTTAAGAAAGTATTTAAAAATCATGAAGTTCATGCTCTTAACATCCTTAGAAATCAGTCCTCAAGGACCATTGCACCATTTGTCAATCTAGGGGACATTGCCATGTGACAACAAAGATGCACCATGAAAGTTGCTTGTAAACTGCTTTTGAATTGAAGCAGTTTACTTTTTCAGTAAATGAGAACAGAGGATTTTTTTTTAATAAAATGAGATTCGGTTTTTTACAGCTATCTGAGTCTTTTTAACTGCTTTCTTTAAACATGCATAGTAAAACTTTCATGTGAATTTCATTAAGCTTCAAGGTCATTCAGGAGAAAATGATAAGCATATCAATGACAGAAGTGTTTTGCATGTAATGCAGGTGTTTGCCTATCAAATGGATTCATTAAGACAGAAGATCATTTATTCATTTTCTGTTATTACTATTATAATATTTAGAAAGAAATCTTAATATGCCATATATTCTCTCACTGTTTTTCGTAAGAGCATATCTACCATACAATAAATAAATGCCTTCATATCACTATTGTTATTTTTAATTTCAGTGAATTAGAAACAAAATAGTCTATAATTCCTTCAACTGATTTTAATTACATCTGAATGTCCAGGATTTTTCCATTAATATGGATATATATATATATATATATATATATATATATATATATAAAATTGAAGGTTGGACTTTATATTGGAAAGATATTTTTACAAGTATATTAAAATTGTAGAAATTCACAATCTTCCCTTATTATGTTTTTATAATATATATTCGAAATTTTAATTGAAACTAATGTTTACAGTGAAGAAAAACATTTGAAAAGTAAAATATTCTTAAAAGTTTTTTTTATTAAATTCATCCACTTGTTACTCCAAGAATTTAAGTTTTTACTTGATTATTTTTATATGCTCATCTCGTGAAAAAGTATCTTTTAACAACACTTAATAATATGTATTAATATACTGTAATATTGATTAAAATTCTGTTCTACAGACGTCAATATATTGACTTTTTTAAACACTTGAGAATTTCAGATATTATTTACTGGTATAATTTACTAGAGTTTCATGGTGATCATGAAAAGAGAAGACTTTCTTCGAGTAAATAAATAATTATAGTTCCAATAAATTTGTAGTATGCTGCCCACACTGTATTGTTTACAATCTATTTGTTAGTTGGTATGCCTTGCTGATGGTGGGTGTGACTATCGGTGCAATTCTGAAGATGCATGGCTAGCAGAAAAAATGTCTACATTGAAGAAAACAAAATCACTTTCTCAGAATAATGAATAATTACAAAAATTACATTTTGCATTGAAGTAATTTGATGTGATATTTTTCCAAAACAAAAGGATAGCTACAGTAGTGTCTGGATTAGCTAGAATTCTCCAGAGTAGCTGTGTATAATTAATTAAATTTTTGATTAAGAGTTAATTGGCACAGCTATTGTTTCAATTGTTCATTAATTTTCTGTAAGTGTACAGTAGTTTCTCCCTTAGTAAATAAAGGATAGTAAACATTCTTAGCAAGATGATTTCTCATCGAATTTGTTCATTATTTAAGCATAAATTGTTCTTGTACTGTGTCATGAAATGCTTTGAACGTTGTAAATACAAAGATGAATACATCTTAACTTCCTAACTGTTGGTATCACACATTTGGAAACCCATCAGAGATGTTGAGGATGACTGTGCTACATACAGTAGCCAAAACAGGCATTACCAACTTTTAAAAAATCATTGACAATCTCATAGGTAAAAAGGATATTTATTATAATTTAATATTAATGTATTTTATTAGCGTTAGCTTGTTCATTTTTCATCATTTAAAGTTCATTTGTGGTGCTCATATTGTGAGCTGTCATTTCATATCCATTGCTCATTTTTTGGTTATACTGTTAGTTTCTTCATAGTAATATGTGAAAGCTTTTTATATATTAGACTTGGATTATGGTGACTTCTTTGCCTTGCGTGTTTGTTATTAAAAACCTAGTCAAACTTATCGTTGTTTTCTTTTCTGGCCTTTGAATATTGTATTACACATAGAGAACCTTTCTTTGTCCTAACATTTTATATTATTTTCCCAAAATTCCTGTCACCTTTTGTAAGATTCATTTCTTTTATATTCAAATATTTAGTTTTTATGGTACAAGGTGGAATTAAGGATCAAACTTATTTTTTTCCCCTGGAATTTTCCCACTGGTTTGAAGTGTCCTTTAAATTATCTTATGAATTTTGCCTGCTTCTGGATTTCTGGTTGGTTAAATTGATCTGACTTTCTATACACATCCTATTATTTCCTGATTTAGTTATTATTTTATCATTTTATCAACATTAAAATTTGCTTTACTACAAAAACAAATATTGCTTCTCTTCTAATCCCAATTCCAAGTAATTTGCTTCGTCTGAGCTGCTACAAGTAATGCATAACCATCTGAAATGAGGTCTGGAATATTATGGGGATCCCAAAAGAAGACTGGCTTGAGGAAGCTTCTCCTGACAGTTGGGCAAACATGTAAAGAACTGAATCAAAGATCAAGGTCAACACCTAGTAATTTGCAGATTCTTGGCGGGGTTTATACAGCAGAGACTTTCAAAAACCCACAGGGAAGATCGGTATTGGCCCCAGGTTAGCATGTTGAGCTTCTCCTATTATCAAGAAAATAAAAAATAGTGGAACCATGGGCAGATTACTGTATCACTTGAGACTGAAGATGTACAGAGGGCACATGCAGAGCCCCTTTCATCAGTTGTCCCAAACATGGATTGATGTCTTACCTACTTCACATCATTCTTTATTACCTTTGTGACTGCTGACCCTCAATGTAAACACAAATCCACACCTAAGCCCCCATGCCTTGAGAAAAAAAGAAAATTGCTGCATGTTTAAAAGGCTGTGTGTCAGTTTCCTATGGCTTCTGGAACAAATTACCATGAACTATATGATAAAACAACCCAATGTTATCCTTTTATGGTTCTAAAACTTAGAAGTCTGAAATGGCTGTTAGAGGGCTAAAACCAAGAGGAGAGCAGAGCTACACTTCCAGAGCCTCTAGGGTAGAATCTGTTTCCTTGCTCTTTCCAACTTCTTGATGCCACCTGCGTTTTTTGACTCATGACATCCTCCTCCATTTTCAAAACCAGCCATGGAGCACCCACTAGTCTCTCTTTCTCTTTCTGTCTCTCCCTCTCTCCCTTCCACCCCAACCTCTTTGCTTCTGTTCTCACACCACCTTCTCTCCCTATGCTTCTATTTTCACATCACCATCCCTGACTAACTCTTCCTGCATCCTTCCTATAAGGAACTTTACTAATCGTCAGGCATACTCAGATGACCCAGGATCTTGAACTTAATCATATATGCAAAGTCTCTTTTGCATGTAAGGCAACATTCACAGGTTCCTGGGATTAGGATGTGGATATCTTTGGGGGACATTATTCAACCTACCATAGATAGGCCAACAAAAGAAGTTCAGTCACAAGATGCAAAACTGAAATACAGCTCATAGAGGAATGAGGTGAAAACTTCAATAAAAATAGGAGTAATTGAGGAAACAGGAGCAGTAGAAATGTACACACACACACACACACACACACACACTAACACAAACATAGACTTTTTTTTAAATTAAACAACTAAGTAGAATATTTGGAAGGAAAGAAAATCACATATATTGAAAAGAGAATTATAAACAGAAAATGGAAACTATAAGAAATTGTCAAATGGAAAAGGCAAGAAATAAAAATAGTAATATCAGAAATTAAGAATTCCTTCAATAAAATATCAGTGATGTCAAAAATAGTTAATAGTAATCATTCAAACTAACAAAGAAAGATGGTAAAAGAAGGTAAAAAAATGACCTGAACAGCCAAGAGCTGGGGGACAATATCAATGGTCTAATATACCATGAGTATAGTTCCAGAAGGAGTAGAAAGAGAGAATGGGACAGAAGAAATGTTTGAAGAGAAAATAGCTGAAAATTTTTGAAAAGCAATGAAAGATGTCAAATCACAGATTCATAATACTCAAAGAAGATAAATACCCCCACTGTCCCACAGACATATGTATTCACACCCAGATACACCAAAAGTAAACAGTAAATTTCGAATGCACTCAAAGAAAAGAGACAAACAGGGCTACAGGAGAACAAAGAGAACTAAGCATTCTCAATAGTCCCATTAGTGGTTATGAGTGACTATGCACCCATCAGAAACCCAATGCTGAAAGAAAGAATACAGAGACAAAAAGAGGACAAACTGATGATTCAGCTTATGTTAAGTTCAAAAACAGGTAGAACTAATCTATGTTGATAGAAGTAGAAGTGTGATGTCTTTCAGGGTATTGATTTATAGCAAGCACAGGGAACTCTCAGGGGTACTGGAAGTATTTTTCTGTCCTTATTTTGTACTTGAATTTGCCCACTTTTTTTTTGTAAATTTGGATGACTTTTTCTTCTTTTAGTTTTATATATTTTGTATGTTAGTCTTTTACAAAATTATGTATTGAAATATAGTCTTCAACTTATTCTTGTAACTCTTTTAAACTTTTTTCAATGTATAGTGATTCTTAATATTAAGAAAGCTCTGTTTATCATATTACATTTTTTCACCTTAAACTTAAGATGTATAAAATAAGTAAATTGTGTAAATAAGATATGACTGAATTAAAATTGAATAAATGTAAAAGGGAAAAAAGCCTAAGAAATATCAAGATCTCAATATAAATAAAAACAAGAAAAATTAATACACACTTTAAATTCTAATTATAATCTAAATAGTCTGTTTCAAATTGACACAGTAAGCTGTTGAGTTTGTGTTGAAGAGTAAATATCTAGTATTAACAATGTAATTTATGCAAATAGAAGACTGTTGAGCAGAGATATGCCTTACCATATGTGAAAAAAATGCAAACCCCAGTAATCATGTCACTGTGCTGTTGGCATAGACTTAGCCAAAGGTGAGTGGAGAGAACAGAGTTCAGAAATAGATTTCAGAATCAATAAATTTCAATACGTGAAAAAGAAGGTATTGCAATTAGGCAGGAAAATATTGGCTAATTTAATACTTGTGGCTGGCACAAGTGACTATTTGTTTGAAAGAAATTTATATAAAAGCCTATTCTACATCATATGAAAACATATTGCAGATAAATTAAGCATTTCAATATAAAATAAAATCGCAGAAATGTTGGGAAATTTTAGGAGACCAAACAAATAAACTAGAGATTAGGGAATCTCTTAAAACATGTTAGGAAGGCCTGGCGCCGTGGCTTACACCTGTAATCCCAGCATTTTGAGAGGCCCAGGTGGGCGGATCACGAGGTCAGGAGATCAAGACTATCCTGGCTAACATGGTGAAACCCCGTCTCTACTAAAAATACAAAAAATTAGCTGGGCATGGTGGCAGGTGCCTGTAGTCCCAGCTACTCAGGAGGCTGAGGCAGAAGAATGGTGTGAACCTGGGAGACGGAGCTTGCAGTGAGCTGAGATCATGTCACTGCACTCTAGCCTGGTTCCAGAGCAAGGCTCCGTCTCAAAAAAAAAAAAAAAAAAAAAAAAAGGAAAATTGTTGGCTATAATGAAACTATCAAAATTTTGTTCTATTAAATATAAAATTATAGGCAAGACACATTATAAAATTATAGGCAAGACACATTATAAGTATAGTCTTGCCTATATAAAATTATAGGCAAGACACATTATAAGTATAGTCAGAGGAAAACTATAGATTGGGAAAGTATTTACAATGCACATACTTGACATATGTACAATATTTATATTATCTCTCATATTCATTAGTGCTACCTTATTTCATGACATGATTTCAGTGGATATAAATTACATTGTGTTTTATGTAACCCCTGGAGACTGTAATGTGAATAGAAGCAGGGTTAGGCTCATAGGAGTTGTTCACTACCACAACCCTACTGCAAAGAGTTCCTACATGTTCATATGAGAAAGAAAGCCTTATAGAAATGTTTGCAGAGGGTCTTTGACAGATCACATATGGAAGAGACAACCAAATACACACTAAACACAAAAATATTGTGGGACTCATTAGTAGACATTTTTTAATTGTATTAAAAGAATAACAGGGTAACTCTGTACAGGTTACCAAAAATAAAATAATAATCAGAACTGGCACCAATAGGTACAAAGGGTGAATGCACACATGTGTACATAACTGGTGAAAGATGATTTTGTAGAGCTTTTTTTGGAATATAATATGGCAATTTTATTTGATGTTTATATCGTATATATATGTTTATATCACAAACAAAGACTTCTGTAGCACAATAAGAAGATTCCAGGAAATCTACAGGTTTATTTGCATTTATTTATTGGTATGGTAAAAATCTAGGACAGGGGCCACTAACACTAATGCTACAATACAATTTTATGAGGATAAATCTAGAAATGAGCTAAAGCACTAGTAAGTAGGGAAGCTGTTGACAAAATTATGGAACATTCTTCCCACAGAAATGTGAAGTCTTTGCAAGGATGAGTTAAACGTTTATGAGTTGTCTTGAGAAGATTTTATCATACAATTCTAAGTGAGAAAATCAAATTGCAGTAATGTATATATAATATAAGCTCAATTTAATACACAGAGAAGGGAAATACTTTTGTAGAAATTTTCACTTGAGTGTATGAACAAAGAGAGAATTTGGGTTAATGGAAAGAGCAAGGAGACACCACAATAAAAGGAGATGATAAAAAAATGCTCTATTAAAAATGCCAAGACAAAAAGCAAACTCATTAAAGATAAAATAAAAAACAATATGTGTATATATGCATATATTTATTTCTCTCTTACGAAAAGGTTATTGCTGGTTATGTCTACTAATTGAAAATTTCAAGTGATTTTGACTTTCCTCTTACATTTTGCTATATTGTTTGAAGTATTTATAAAAAGCATGAATTATTTATATAATCAGAAAGAAACAAAGAAACACTTTTATTTAAAAAAGAAAATGTGTAATCCATGTGTAATATGTAAATTTGTATGACTCAGAATAAGTTAATCATTGTAATAGCCTACTTCTACTATTTGTCACATCAGAGAGCTTCATGCATTGGTAACTCCCTATCTACAACTATCTAGCTGTCTTTCTATCTCTGAGACATTCCAGGCTTTGCTTATTATGAGGGTAAACAGGTCCTATCACAGCAATTTCCCAGGACATACCTTGAAGCCACTGCGCACTTGATTACCAGATACTGGGCCACATAGAATAAATGGTGCTGCTCTGCAATCTTCTGCTTCTAGTTTGTGATGCTTTCTTTCTTTGGTTTCATTGAATGCAGTTGCTCTGCCAGTACTGACCTCCCCTAGTAACCCCAGTCCTGTTCTCTTTCATGTAGTGAACAAGTCATTATTCTTTAAGTAATATTGTGCAATAGGATATTCTGCAATAATGGGAATGTTTACCTGTGCTGGCAATGTGGTGGGGACTGGCCACATGGAGCTCTCGAGCAGTTGAAATGTGGCTAGTGACACTGAGAAACTAACTTTTAAAATTGTATTCAAGTTTTATTTATTTAGATTTAAGTAGCAAAAATGTGGCCTGTGGCTATTATTGAGCAGTGCCACTTTAAAATAAAATTTTCAGTGCTATTGGGATAGTAATAGCATTTTTCACCTATGTCTCATCTTTGGCTCTCCCAGACACACAAGCCTTGCAGGTGTGACTGTGCTGAGAGGTCACAGCCAGCTCGCATCAGGGGTCCCCAAGCCCCAGGCCATGGACTGGTACTGGTCCGTGGCCTGTTAGGAACTGGACCACATAGCAGGAAGTGAGCGGCGGTCAAGGGAGCATTACTGCCTGAGCTCCACCTTCTGTCAGATCAGCAGCGGCATTAGATAAGCACAAACCCTATTGTGAACTGCACATGTGAGGGGTCTAGGCTGTGTGCTCCTTATGAGAATGTAATGCCTGGTGATATGAGGTGGAAGTTTCATCCTGAAACTGTGCCCACCCCACACCCCACCCCCGTCCTTCCATGGAAAAATTGTCTTCTATGAAACTGTTCCCTGGTGCCAAAAAACTCGGGACCATTGCTCTGGATTACTCTCAATTCTTCTTCGCTAGTGGTTATTTGTTTTTGGGGGTCCACATTATCTCCTCCAATCCAGAATTCACTGTGGAATCTCTACCATATAAAGAAGTTTGTTAATTTCCAAATTATCATATGGATTGAATATGAATTATTTTTCATAGATATTCTGAACCCCAACAACTTATGGGATATACTTGAGAACCTTTTTAATGTTGATATTTTGTCAATTATAATAACAAAATCCTAAACACGTTCTGAAAGAAGTTCATCTGCCAAAAGCGCACTAGAAAGTGTTGTTGTCCAATTCTTCCTCCAAGCCCATTAGAGCTTAATCTCTGAGCCAGGCAAAATTATACACATGCAACCATCCCACAATTAAGGAGCCCTACATTTACATTTAGATCAGGGAAATTTAAATGTTTTCTTCTTCTGCACTCACCACAAAGAAGAGCACCAGCATAGGCACTGCAGCCCTTGTCTAAAGTTCATTTTCTCTGTCCCTATTCTGTCACCTCCCAGGAGGAGAACAAGTCTCATATGCAGATTCAGAATTTACTCATGAATTTACAGCATCACAAATTCAGAGTGTCATTCAATTTCCCTTGCTCTACTCCAGGACACTTGACGGCTACTTCTTTTAGATTCTGGAAACACAAGTTGTCCACCCCTTTCTGAGCAACACGTAGGCGCTGCATATAGCACAGAGGTTCAGTGTAAGAACACTGGAGACAGACTGCCTGCTATCGAGACCGGGTTTCTCCATATCCTAGTTGTGTGTACTTGAGCAAATGTTGAATATCTGTCTCCCTGCCCTCATCTTTAAATGGGGAATAATAATCGTATGTGGATTCCATAGGATGGTTGAAAAGATGAAATAAACTAATACCTAGTCATCCTTTGATATTTATGGGGGATTGGTTCCAGGACCCCCCTGCAGATATCAAAATACATGGATGCTCAAGTACCCTATGCGAAATGGCACAGTTTTTACTTATAACCTACATACATTCTCCTGTGTACTTTAAATAATCTCTTGATTACTTATAATACCTAATTCAATGTAAATGCTATGTAAATTGTTGTCATATGTATATTTTATTTCTATTAATTATTATAGTATAGTTACTTTTTTTTTCTAATATTTAAAATCTGAGGTTGGTTGAATCTACAGGTGTAGAACAAATGTGTATGAAAGGCCAACTGCATAAAGCATTTATAACAATGCCTGGCAATACTACTGGCACTACTACGTGCAGTGTCTCATCATTTGCTCTCCACTTGCCAAAGTTGGCTGCCCTTTTAACCTTCAAGAAGGAAGCCATATTAACAAGGAATTTTCCTTCTATGGGCAAGTTACACATACAGGCAACCCCGGGATATATTGCAGATTTGGTTCCAGGCCACTGAAATAAAGCCAATAAGGCAATAAAGTGAGTTACACAGATATATCTTTTTTCTTTCTCAGTGCACATAAAAGTTATTTTTACACTATGCTGGATTCTATTAATTCAATAGCACTATGTCTAAAAAATTTACATACCTTAATTAAAATATATTTTATTGCTGAAAAATGCTAAGTATCTTCTGAGCCTTCAGCAAGTTATAATGCTTATGCTAGTGGAGGGTCTTGCCTCAATGTGGATGGCTGCTGACTGGTTAGGGTGGCGATGGTTCCTCAAGGTTGGGGTGTCTGGCAATTTCTTAAAACAAGACAACAGTGAGATTTGCCACATTGATTGACTCTTCCTTTCATGAAAGATTTCTCTGTAGCATCTGATGCCATTTGATAGCATTTTACCCAAAGTAGAACTTTCAAAACTTGTCTCAAACCTTGACACTGCTTTATCAACTAAGTGTATGTAATATTCTAAATCATTTGTTGTCATTTCAAAGTGTTCATAGCATCTTCACCACTGGTGGATTCTATCTCAAAGAAGCCACTTTCTTTGCTCTTCCATGAGGAAAATCACCTCATTCTCTTCAAGTTTTATTATGAAATTGCCGCAATTCATTCACACCTTCAGGCTTCACTTCTAATTCTAGTTATCTTGCTATTTTGGCCAAATCTGAAATTAATGCCTGCACTGATGTCATGAACCCCTGAAAGTCATCTATGAGCATTAGAATAAACTTTTTCCAATCTCCAGTTAATGGTAATATTATGACCTCCTCTCATGAATCACTTATGTTCTTAAGGGCATCTAGACTGGTGAATCCTTTCCTGGTTTTCAACTGACTTCTCCCAGATCCATCAGAGGAATCACTATCTGTGGCAGCTACAGCCTTCTGAAATGTATTTCTTAAATAATAAGAATCAAAACTTGAAATTGCTCTTTTATCCATGGGCTACAGAATGGTTGTTGCGTTAGCAGGCATGAAAACAATGCTTATCTCTTTTTACCTCTCCATCAGAGCTCTTGGGTGACTAGGTACATTGTCAATGAGCAGTAATATTTTGAAAAGAACTTATTATTTTAAGCAGTAGGTCTTGAAAGTGGTCTTAAAATATCCAGTAAACCATGCTATTAACAGATGTGCTGTCATCCAGGCTTTGTTCTTCCGTTTATTGAGCACAGACGGGGTAGATTTACCATAATTCTTTAGAGCCCTAGGATTTTTAGAATTGTAAGTGAGCATTGGCTTCAACTTAAAGTCACCAGCTATCTTAGCCTCTAACAAGAGAGTCAGCCTGTCTTTTGAAAGTTTTCAGCCAGGCCTTGATCTCTGTAGCTATGAAAGTTCTAGATGGTATCTTCTTCCAATAGAAGGCTGTTTGATCTACACTGAAAATCTGTTGTTTAGTGTAGTCACATTCACAATGATCTTACCTATGATTTTCTGGATAATTTGCTGCAGTTTCTGCCTCAGCACTTGCTGTTTAACCTTGCATTTTTATGTTATAGAGATAGCTTCTTTGTTTAAACCCCATGAACCAAACTCTGCTGGCTTCCAATTTTGTCCTCTGCAGCCTCTTTACCTCTCTCAGCCTTCATAAAATTGAAGAGTGTTAAGACCTTGCTCTGGATCAGGCTTTGGCTTAAGGGAATGTTGTGCCTGGTTAGAACTTCTATTCAGATCTTTAAAACTTTCTCCATATCAGCAATAAGGCTGTTTCACTTTCCTATTACTCATGTGTTCATTGAAATAGCACTTTTAATTTCCTTCAAGAACTTTTTCTTTGCATTCACAACTTGGATAACTGGCACAAGAAGCCTAGCTTTTGCCCTATCTCAGCTTTCAACTCACTAAGCTTAATAATTTCTAGCTTTTCATTTAAAGTGAGAGACGTGTGACTCTTCCTTTCACTTCAATACTTACAGTCCATTTTAGGGTTATTTATTGGCCTAATTTCAATATTGTTGTATTTCAAGGAATAAACAGGCCTGAGGAGAGGGAGAGCCAGGGAACAGCCAGTTGATGGAGCAGTCAGAACACACAAAACATTTATCAATTGCGTTCACTGTCTTATATGGTCACAGTTCTTGGTACCCCAAAATAATTACAATAGTAACATCAAATATCATTGATCACAGGTAATCACAACAGATATAATAATAATGAAAACTTTTGAAATATTGTGAGAATTACCAAAATGTAACAAAGAGACCAAAAGTGAGCACATGTTATAAGGAAAATGGTGCTGATACATTTGTTCAAGGAAAAGTTGCCACAAACCTTCAATTTTTGAAAAATGCAGTATCTGTAAAGTGCAATGAAGGTATGCTATATTCCAGGGATACTTACATCTTTCATCTTTGGCTGGAAAACACCTCTAAATACTCACACAACATCTTCCCAAGGTAAATCACTGGGGTGTAACTTTTATAAATAAGATGTGATATTACTATTATGTCTGCCATTTGAGATGGAGAATAGTAATGCTGAAAATATACTTTAATTCAGAGTAAGTTTTCAGTTTTTAATGAGGAGCTTAGCACTGCAGTTTTCACAGATACTATATTGATAAATGAATGATCATAAATTATTAGTATAGCACAGAAATTGTTTTGTAGAATCAAACAAATTCAGGGACAGGGGTGTGGAAACCATAATTTGTGACCCTTTTTAGTTCACGTTAAATTATTTTAAAATTCTTTTGCCATGAAAATTTCTGTCTTGACTCTTGTGATTGTCCTTATAAATTGGAATGTAAAATATGGCTAACAGGTACATGTAATAGTGTTGCTAGTGAAAATTGATGCCTTAATAGTCTTTGAAAATCTCATTACCTGATTGTTGCTAAGAATTTTCTGGTAAGGGCTGCCTACAAAACAGAGGAATGGGAAATTCCTCTGACTTTTTACCAATGATAGAACCCTAGAGATGACGTGCTTGAAGAGGGAGGCAAGACCTGATTTTGGATTTAAAATCTGAAAGGCAGATGTTTATTCAACTGATCTAACAAGCTATAGGGTCAATAGAGAAGTAAAATAAGAAAATGAATGAGGATTGTCAGAAGACAAGGGAAAGCAAAGAAGAAGCCTATTGTGAGTAATTCCAAAGCAATTTTATGACCCATGAATTGTTCTTTTTCTGTACCAGCACACTTATTTCCAGACTTTAAATGTGTTATGAAGTTTGACTTATCTGTACTCCCTCATCCCTCAACTTACTTCTGGACCAGATCTTGGTTTATTTGGTGTGCAGGTGTCCCATAGCAGGAAATATGACCGAGATGAGTTTATACTTATGAGATAAAACACCCAGCTGTAGATCTGCTGCTAAAGAGGTTAGCATAAGGAGAGGGGCTGGAACTTAGACTTTCTGAAACAAAGACTTGGATGATTCATTATAAAGCTGTCTGTCTCTCGAATTTCTCTTGGGTGGATGGTGATAATAGACAAGTCCAGTATGGTATTTTTGGTTTGGAATGAAGACTTTGGGTAAAGATGCTATAGGAACATTCTTCTTTTAGTGAGTGGTATATAGCAATTCAGCAGGTTGGGAGGTTAGCACCTTACTTATCATTACTTACTTACTTATCATTACCATACTTACCTACCCTTCCAACAAATTGTTCACACACTTCTCTGGCAACCCATCTTAAGTGTCTTGTAATATACAGGCTCATTAGGATAGAAGTACCTTAATTAAGAACCTAAAGGAATTGACATGAATTGGGATACCTGGGATACCTAAAATGAAATGATGATACTGAATTATCCACACAGTGAAATAGCTGAAAAAAAAGTAGAACCAAGGTGTTCAGGGATGAAGAGGGTCCAGCATAAACCGGGGTTGTCTCCAGGATATGGGACTTTCCTGTTTTAAGACTGGGAAAACCCTGGGCAAACTAGGACAAGTTGTTCACCTTAGTCAAGCATCTAATGGTAGACTATTATCAAAATGACTGCCATGACTAAGATGGTTTCATGGACCTACAATAATAAATGATCTGAAGTAGAGTCAAATGAGGGAATCCTCCAGAGACATCCAAGAAATGGAGTCTTGCTCTTTCAGTTTTCCAGACAGCTTCATCTAAGAATATGTAGTACACATTGTATCTGGATTTCTAATATTTAGACATTCCTATAAGCCTGACTGAGTATTTGAAAATCTACTTCCAGATAACTGAATAGAAGAAATGAAAAAGTTTGATGTAAACCATAATCTGGGCTTCTAAGGTAGGAATTCCTTTATGATAGCCTAATATAGGATGTGCCTGTTGGTAATAGAATTGTTTTCTAATATCTTGGAAAGATGTTTGCTGAAATGATGTCCTGTCAGTAAAACATCCTAGAACTTTAAAAGTCTGAGTACTTAAAAAAATCCTGGAAACACAAAGACTATCAAGGATACATGAATAGACATAAAGCAAATACATGCCAGGAAGGTTATACCTCTATCAGGGAATTGGGATTTTCATGGTATCTCATATTTGTGAGTGGTATCTTCTTCACAGAAGCTTGTCTATGAAGCTTATTGGGACATAGTACTCACACTATAAATTTCTGCTCTCATAGCTAAGAATGAACAGAGGATTTCTTTTTATTACAAACACTCCTCTTCAGCTGTGTGTGCTGTCTGCACCTGCAATATGGGAGGGCAGTTGAGGAAACATGATTCATTGTATTTTGCCTCTCTGTTAGCCAAAGTGCTAGATTATCCCACAATTCCTTGAGAATTTTAGCAAACAGGATCACACTTGTTCAAGCTTAAATCATTTACCTAATTAAATACTTGGAAAGAATAAATAACAGCAACTAACAGTTCCCCGATCCTGCCAGAGGGCAGTGAATTACTTAATTTGTGCTCTCTGCTTGAGATGGACATCAAAAATCCTGGAGAGTTCTTTTAGGAATATCTTATAACATATGCAAGGAGAGATTTGTAGAAGCTTTTCTTCCCTTCCTCCCTCCCTTCCTTCCAACCTTTCCTCCCTCCCTTCCAACCTTTCCTCCCTTCCTCCCTCTCTCCCTCCTTCCCTTCTTCCCTTCCTTTCTTCCTGAAATATTATTTGAGCAAGGTACATACAGGCAGAAATACCATATTTTATAAGAATACAGAAAGAACTGCATGGAATCAAATTCCAGTTGACTTGCTGATATAAGTCAACATATTTTGATTGTTCCTTTTAAAGGGTTTCTTCATGCCTTGTGAAAAACAAGTTGGAGATCACCTGCTAACAGTGATAAGGGTAGCAAGGATGTTTGATGTTGGTTAAGTGGGGATGTATGGAATATTTGTTGTGCAATTTTATCAAATAAATATTGAACAATGTGCAAGCCATATGGGTGGTCTAGTTATGGTGTGGGATCTTCAATTCATAGTAGTGCTAATTTGTTAATTTAGATGATTTTCTCTAGCTATGTTCAGCTGCCCAGAAGGCAAAAAATGTCAGAAGAACAAGAGAAAGTTATTAAATAATGGACCATATAATTGAACTCAGGGAAAAAAGTGAAGACAAAATAGAAAAATAATAAGGAAAAAGTATCAAGATGGTTAAAACATGAAGTGGGATTAGTTTGGTCAAGTGAGCTAGAAGGACAGAGAACACGATACATAAATTAGTGACTTGGGAAATAAAACAATGTTAGGCCCTGGAATTAAGGGCATAGAGGAATTTGCTCATAATATTTTATACAGCAGAAGAAAATGATGTAGAGGGAGGTAGGAATAGATATGAAGGTCAGAACCCAGGAAGCTAAGGAGCATTGTACAATGATAGCATATTAAAGAACAGGCTGCCAGCCTAGGCTGTGAGCATGGGTGGGTGGAGACAATGTGGAGTGTGTTAATAATGGTTCTCAGATGCAAATAATAGAACTTACTTGGGTTAGCTTGAACAGAAAAGGATTTAGTGAAGAACCAGTGAACTACAGTTAGATCCTATACAACTAAGAAACATACAGGCAGGAACAACTCAGGAGAAACATACAGCTAATGACATCACTAGTGTCACTGTCCATGCTCAGAACTTCTGATGCTAGTGACTGGAAGATAAAAAGAAAAAAATAATCAGTTACCTTGAATAACTGGATGCCTCTGTGATGCTGGTTGCTCTGTGGAAGAAGGCTCTCCTGCTAGTTGTTGTGTGGAAGAAGCTCCTGAGTCATGTTGATCACTTCCACATCTGAGAACAATGCAGATGTGTCTGTGCTGAGAAACATATGTCACATGCAGAATCCTAGCTTCCCAGAGCTCTTTCAGCTTTCCATCCCCCATAGTACATTAGATAAGGTGAGAATCAGTGCTAAGAGTGAATCTGCCATATCTGTCCCAGAATAGTTTATAATTGAATATTAATTGATAGAAAAATAAATGAGACTCATGATGAAGTTAGAGGCAAATGGAAAGAACTCTTTGATTCCCAGCTTTTTGTATGGTTGGCCAGACAGCAGTGGTCATATGACAAAAGATTCAGTGTAGTGTATGTGCTCAGTTTTGACTTTTCAACTATGGACACTGCCAGTTCAAGAGATGGAAGTCTCTGTTTATATATATGAAGTATGGCCTCTTTTCTTTCTCTTTTTTATGTGGGGCATAAAGAATTATATGCATCACCTTGTATAAGAATTGACTATAGTTTTAAATATAACAAATAAAACTAAACAATTTTAAAGGAAATCATAGGAATATGTTACCATGGCCTTAGGTTAGGCAATTGTTTCACATATTTGACACATGTATAAGTTATGAAAGAAAAAAATACACAAATTGTACATCATCAAATTAAAAGATTTTGTAATTAAAAGGACATCATTAAAAAAGTGAAAAGATTTAGTTGTTAATTTAGGTGTCAATTTGACTGCATTAAGGAATACCTAGAGACTTGCAAAGAGTTATTTCTGGGTGGGTCTGTGAGGGTTTTTTAGAGGAGATTGGCATATCAGTCACTGGACTGAGTAGGGAAGATCTACCCTCAATGTCAGCAGGAACCATCCAATCAGCTCGAGACCCAGATAAAACAAAAAAGGCAGCAGAAAGGTGAATTCACTTTCTCTCTCTCACACACACACACCTGCTCTGCCCCATCATTGCCCTTCCTCCATGGAATGACACAGCAAGAAGGTCCTCACCAGATGCCATCTTCTCAATCTTGAACTTTCCAGGCCCTAGAACCATAAACCAATTCATTTCTGTTCATTGTAAATTACCCAGTCTCAATATTCTGTGATAGCAGCACAAAACAGAATAAGACAAATGATAACCCACAAATGTGTGTGAAATACTTTAAAATCATATTTTTGATAAGGAACTTGTATTTATATACGAGCAATTCTCAAATTAAACAATAAAATATGCATAATATAAAACCAATTTCTAAATGGGTAAAAGATTTGAATAGACATTTCTCTAAAGAGGATATACAAGTGGCCAATAAGCACATGAAAAGTTGCTCAGCATCATTAGTCCATAGGAAAATATAAATCAAAACCACAGTGAAATGTAACTTCTTATCCACAACGGTAGCTAAAACTTAGACAGACCATAAAAAGTATTATGAAGTGTATAGAGGAATGAGAACCCTTATACAATCCTGATGGGATAGTAAAATAGTGCAGTCACCTTGGGAAACAGTTTAGCAGTCCCTCAAAATGATAAATTATAAAGTCACTATATAATATGATGATTCTACTCATAGGTAGACTAGAGAGAAGTAAAGTCATAAGTCCACACACAAAAATGTACACAGATGTCCATGTCAGCTTTATCCATAAGAATCAAAACGTAGAAACAACCCAAAGGTCCGTCAATGGAAAATAAAATGTGGACTATCTGTGCAATTGGATATTACCTGGCAATAAAAAGGAATTAAATATTTACACATGCTATGTAACATGGATTAACTTTGAAAGTATTATTCTTAGAGAAAGAAGCCAGTTAAGGAAGACCCCATATTATATGACTACATTTATATAAAATGTCCACAGTAGTCAAATTCATGGTGATGAAAATTCAATTAGTAGTTACTGAGGGCTATGGAAAGGTGGGAATGTGAAATGATTACTAATGGGTAGAGAATTTCCTGTTGTTGTGATAAAAATATTTTAAAATTAGATCATGCTGATGATTGCACAATCCTGGGAATATAATAAAAGCCACTGAAATGCACACTTTATAATATGTTTAAAGTATAAATATGAAGCTATTATTAATATTAATATGTGTGTACATGTATATATTACACATATGGAATTTATATACATATAAGATACACATATATAAATATATACACATATATACATGCACACACATATTAATAACATGTATGTTACCTAAGTTTGTCAAATATATAATATATATTACACATATGTGATATTGTATATATATATTTCACATGCTCAGTTAACATACACTTACACTCCCCTAATGTGAACTAACAAAATACTAGATTCCCTGATAATTTTGGACATCCTTTGTTTCCATACTCTTTCTGCTTTGGTACCATCTTTGTGTAATTACAAATTCTCAGTTCTGTCTTTATAATCTTTCTCCTGGACCCTTGCCCTTTACTTTCTTCTTAGTCTGCATTTGATTCTTCTATTTTCTACTTGTTGACTTCTGCTGTAGAACTTTCAATAATTGACCCACAGTCGGGTGTGATGGCCCACAGCTGTAATCCCAACAGTTTGGGAGGCTGAGGCAGGTGGATCTGTTAAGTCTAGGAGTTTGAGACTAGCCTGGGAAACATAGAGGAGACCTCATCTCTACAAAGAAAAAAAAATCTTAGCCAGTTTTGGTGGGCATGTACCTGTGGTCCCAGCTACTAGGGAGGCTGAGGTGGGTGGATCGTTTGAGCCTGGGAGGTAGAGGTGCAGTAAGAAATGATCACACCACTGCACTCCAGTATGGGTGGCAGAGCAAGAATCTGTCTCAAAAAAAGAAAACAAAAAACACAAGTAATTGACCCATTAGCTTAGGACCACCTGTGTGATGTAACTTACTCTAATGTTCTCTGTAGTATCTGTATCTTTGCCAGCTATTTTGTCTGACAGTCTGGTATCAGGAACCTCCTGCTTATAATAGCAACTATCACTCTCTAATAATTGTTTCCAATGACCACTATGTTTAATGAGGAAACTGCATCCCAGTCTGTTCAGAGAGGGAAGAAATGCATGTCAAAAATTACATGTCTGTGCATATCAATGGCATGCCCTTCAATTTACAGGAGGGTTCTCACACCACCATCATGCCACAGATTTTAAGGAATTGGAAACTGTTTCCTCAAGATCCATTTCCCTTATACAGATACAGATGCAATACACTGCTGTCATGCAGAGTGTCAATCTGTATGAAGATCTGTATATGTGATCATTATAATATCTTAATATGGGAAGGTTGATAACTGAGCAGTTCCTTCTGCATCTTCCTTTGAGGATATTTCATGAACATTTTTGGCTCTCCTTGCCTTTACATTTGACAGGTTGCACAGATGATTTGTGGAATACAGCTCTTAGTGATTCTGCCTTGAGGATGAAGGATCTACTGCCAGGGCAACATGGGAATGATGCAGTTCATGACACATTTTTGAGTAGGCATCTCAAGATGAATGCCCCAAACTACTGAATATAATTAGTCTGTGGGAGACACAGCTTATGACATTCTCTGGTATTCATTACTATAGAAAGAGTCACTTCCAAAGAGGAAGAAATAAAAAGCAACATTGATGCATTGCCAGTTGACATCACCAGAGTGAGCATGTTGTGAGGTAGAATGGATATATGTGTACTTTGGTGTTCAAGAGACATGCAGGTACTCCTTCTGCATGTACTGGGCAAGAGTACAACCACTGCCTAGATACGACATTTCAGGAGTAACAGGGGAATCTGTGAGATTCAGCCTTGTGCTATCACTGAGACTGATTCTTCAGTCAGGCTAGCAAGGGTTTAATAGCTGGCCACATTGCCTATATTTTGAGCTCATGCAGATTTTCATCACAGTGATTTTAGCTGTGTTGCATAGGTTTACAACTTTGAATTTTTTCAACAATTTTAGCTCTTGAAAAACTTGTTATAATCATTAATATTTCTTTTGTTTCAGAGACACAAGACCATCACACAATTAAATGTATTCAAAAGTTCCTGTAGCTTGCCAGGTACCTTAACCTCCACTTTTTTTTTTTGCTTATAATTTTTATTAATGAGATTGCTTAAAAAGGAGTTTGTCTTTAAAAAGCAATATGTTTTGCTGCTGCCACGTGACAGAATTTAGAATCAGGCTGCCTCTGTATTGTGCAAATACCAGATCTGCCACATATTAACTGTATGTCCTTGGGCAAGATAATCTTTTTGCCTAACTTGATGCCTTCCTTATCTGAAAAAATACAGAGAAGGAGAATAATGGTTCTTAATAAGATTGTTAGGGTGTTAACTCGATTACTAATGTAAAGAGCATTTATTAAAGTATGTAATAAGTGTTCATTATAATTATCTTGCCTATTATTAGTGTATTGGCCTTTATATTTGATTTCTCTAGTGATTTTGGATCTTCCTTTTGGACTGTGGTACAAATCTTTCCCACTAACTCTTCCCACATTGGATTTCCTATGATGGTCCTTATTCAGTTCTAGAGAACCAACCCTCAGCTCCAATCTATGGATTATCTTGCAAATTCCTAGCGAGAACTAAGGGGGAAGGCACAACATTATTAGGTAGAGAAAGCGGGAGAGGTTTTCGGACTCAGATACTATTATATGTAAGTACTGTTCTAAGCACAGGAAACACACAGCATCCACCAGGGGGTGTTTGTCTTGTAAAGATTGGTTAATTTTTGTCCAGCTCAGTCAGGGAAGATCCTTAAGAGACTAAAGTTGAACAGACACTAAAATGAATGTGTTCTTGAATATGACGTGGAATTTTGTGCTTGGTGCTCACTTGCCTGGACATAAAACTATTTTTGCAGCCTGAAGTCACATAATGAAGTTTTAATAGAGGCATTAGAATAGCATGAATACTCCATATAAGAGAAATATTTAACCATCCTCTCCTTTCAGCTCTACTTCCCCAACACACTAGCTCCTAAACACACACACACACACACACACACATACACACACACACTAACCTGGCCCATGAAACCCTACTTATTTACGTATATGATTTATTTTGTATGCTGAAAACTGTGATGTTTAGGACCCACTGTAACTTCTTATTTGGTCTCATTGAGTCAGAAGCTGGATGGTGCCTTTATTCCAAACAGAACCACATAATGCCATCCTGAATTTCATAAATACATCCTTCATATTTTATTATTTCATTAGTCACTTGAATTCTCTACATAACCTGTAGCAAGTTCTTTTGATTATTTATAAGGTACACTGTACTAATAAGATATATAGACCTGTGGGCTTTTGCCCTGATGGCACAGATGGAAAAGTAGTTTCAGTGACCAGATTAGGAAGAACCTATCACTTTGTTCCTGATAAATATTTATTAAAGACAAGCATTTTACAAAATTTAGAAAATTAAACTAACCCTGTTTTAGTGGGTTGCTTAAACAATTTTTTATAGGAATGTATGGATTTGAAATGCTTTTAAAATCTTATTTCATTAATATAATTACCATTCAAAATTAAGTTACACAGAGTATCTCAACTTGTTGCTCATGGGATATGATCTCTCTTAGTTTAAAATTACATTATACTCAGGAAAGCTTCAAACTATCAGGTTAGCTTGTTTGGCAGATTGTTAGATTAATTCTCTAATTCACTGAAACATCTATTACAATTTTCAAAAGAATTGACTATAATGAATTAGAGAGCTAATCTTAATAATTTATCACTCAAATGAGGTCATCACAGCTAGTGGAATATTCAAGACTACCAGCCCATTTCTAACATTTTCTTTATATGGAAACATATATTTTACATTATGCTCTATCATATTTTTAATGGATTATAAAATATACTAAAGAGCTGCTGTATTATAAAATAAAAATTACTCATAATCAGCCTGTTGTAAATTACTTGTATGAAATTATTAATTATAATCTTGGAAAATAGTTAATATGAGAGTGTAATGCATTGATAAACAGGGAAAATGGTATACTCAAGTTCTAAAATTTTAAGCATTTATTAGAAAATCCAGAGACAATTTCAAACTACATTTGTTCACTGTGGGTATATTTCATTTAAAATAACATAGTGACTGTTAATATATTTTTAAATAGTAGTATAAATATTTAACCGAAGTTTGTTAACTTTTTAAATTCTCAAATATAACTGAAGTTTATAAAGAAATATTGGTCCAGATTTGCTTTTTTTGAATTTGAGAGATTTATAGGGAAACCTAGGAGACTAAGTTACAAAATGGCATGTTACCGAAACATTCACAATGAAGAGAAAATGGCCAAACAAACAACAATAAAAAATAAAACTAATCTTGATTTAAGCTAGACTAATATACTTCAAGCTCCGTGTCTTGGGAATCAGCACTGATTCATCAGAAAGGGTAGATTGCTCTGTCAGTTTGGACCAAAGCTTACACATTATTTTCTGCTGTTGTTCTTTAGAACTCCTGTCTTTTTACAAATGCTGACATGTGCTTGTGTCCTGACACTCTTTCCTGATAAAATGTGCATCCTATGTCCTGTACAGTACAGTCTTTTTGTGTTTAGACTAGTCCCACTCTTTCTTTTTTTTTTTTTTTAATTTCCCTCATTCTCTACAGAAATTCATTCTACCTCCCCACTGGGAACACAGCCTGCCCCAAGTATCAGCCAGGAACCAGGCACTGTTATGCACCCAAGAATAGCCTTTAAACTGCTTGTCTCTATACATTTTAATCTGCGTTGCTTCTATATACAATGTTTTCCTAAGCTGCTTGCCAATCAGAATGTTACATATTATGTATCCCAAAATCAAATCTATATAGTTTTGTACAGTCTGAATTTACTGTGCTTTTTTTCTTTTTTCAGATAGCCCTCATTCAGTGTGTTTTAGTTCCTTATATTTCATGATGTTTTGGTCATAAGCTTATGTTTGTTAAGCATCCAGATGAGAGCTGAGCTCTGGGTGGCTCCTTGATTATAGTCAGAGGACCTGGCTAAGCTGTACCTAGACTCCTAACCCACAAAAACTGTGGGATGATATATGTGTTTGTTTAAGCAACAATAGAAAAGTGATATAATTAGCTTATCTTAACTCATATAAAATGTAAATATAAACAATTTAATGGAACAGAATTGTAGGTGAAGGAGCTGAGTCACACAGATATAAGAAAATTTGGATCTTCAAATTATGTCAAAGAATAAACAATTCAGTAAGCAGTTTCAGAAAATAATATCCATTTGAAGAAAATTTATACTATATTCATACTTAATATTGTATAGAATATAAATAAGGTGGATTAAATATCTAAATGTAAAAATTACAAAACATTTTTACATGTATGCATTTAATACATTCATATATAATGTGGGAGAAATCACAAAATGAGATTTTTATAATATTGTGATGATTGATGCATTATTAAGATATGAAAAGGATGTTACATCTGACAATAATTAAAACTAATATGCATAAGCATATATTTCATTAATGCTTTGGTGGAAAAAGCATTCTTTTTATTTTTAACCTTTTATTTTGAGGTAATTACTGCATCACATACAGTTATATGAAATAATAGAGAGAAGTCCAGTATACCCTTCACCTGGTTTCCCATTGGTAACATATTTCTTTTTTTTTTTTCTGTTTTTTTATTTTTTTATTTTATTTATGTATTTATTATTATTATACTTTAAGTTTTAGGGTACATGTGCGCAATGTGCAGGTTAGTTACATATGTATACATGTGCCACGCTGGTTCACTACACCCACTAACTTGTCATCTAGCATTAGGTATATCTCCCAGTGCTATCCCTCCCCCCTCCCCCCACCCCACAACAGTCGCCAGAGTGTGATGTTCCCCTTCCTGGGTCCATGTGTTCTCATTGTTTAATTCCCACCTATGAGTGAGAATATGTGGTGTTTGGTTTTTTGTTCTTGCGATAGTTTACTGAGAATGATGATTTCCAATTTCATCCATGTCCCTACAAAGGACATGAACTCCTCATTTTTTATGGCTGCATAGTATTCCATGGTGTGTATGTGCCACATTTTCTTAATCCAGTCTAGGATTGTTGGACATTTGGGTTGGTTCCAAGTCTTTGCTGTTGTGAATAATGCCGCAATAAACATACGTGAGCATGTGTCTTTATAGCAGCATGATTTATAGTCTTTTGGGTATATACCCAGTAATGGGATGGCTGGGTCAAATGGTATTTCTAGTTCTAGATCCCTGAGGAATCACCACACTAACTTCCACAAGGGTTGAACTAGTTTACGGTCCTACCAACAGTGTAAAAGTGTTCCTATTTCTCCACATACCCTCCAGCACCTGTTGTTTCCTGACTTTTTAATGATTGCCATTCTAACAGGTGTGAGATGGTATCTCATTGTGGTTTTGATTTGCATTTCTCTGATGGCCAGTGATGGTGAGCATTTTTTCATGTGTTTTTTGGCTGCATAAATGTCTTCTTTTGAGAAGTGTCTGTTCATGTCCTTTGCCACTTTTTGATGGGGTTGTTTGTTTTTTTCTTGTAAATTTGTTGGAGTTCACTGTAGATTCTGGATATTAGCCCTTTGTCAGATGAGTAGGTGGCGAAAATTTTCTCTCATCTTGTAGTTTGCCTGTTCAATCTGATGGTACTTTCTTTTGCTGTGCAGAAGCTCTCGAGTTTAATTAGATCCCATTTGTCAATTTTGGCTTTTGTTGCCATTGCTTTTGGTGTTTTAGACATGAAGTCCTTGCCCATGCCTATGCTGAATGGTAATGCCTAGGTTTTCTTCTAGGGTTTTTATGGTTTTAGGTCTAACATTTAAGTCTTTAATCCATCTTGAATTGATTTTTGTATAAGGTGTAAGGAAGGGATCCATTTTCAGCTTTCTACATATGGCTAGCCAGTTTTCCCAGCACCATTTATTAAATAGGGAATCCTTTCCCCATTGCTTGTTTTCTCAGGTTTCTCAAAGATCAGATAGTTGTAGATATGTGGTGTTATTTCAGAGGGCTCTGTTCTGTTCCATTAATCTATATCTCTGTTTTGGTACCAGTACCATGCTGTTTTCATTACTGTAACCTTGTAGTATAGTTTGAAGTCAGGTAGTGTGATGCCTCCAGCTTTGTTCTTTTGGCTTAGGATTGACTTGGCGATGTAGGCTCTTTTTTGGTTCCACATGAACTTTAAAGTAGTTTTTTCCAATTCTGTGAAGAAAATCATTGGTAGCTTGATGGGGATGGCATTGAATCTGTAAATTACCTTGGGCAGTATGGCCATTTTCACGATATTGATTCTTCCTACCCATGAGCACGGAATGTTCTTCCATTTGTTTGTACCCTCTTTTATTTTCTTCAGCAGTGGTTTGTAGTTCTCCTTGAAGAGGTCCTTCACATCTCTTGTAAGTTGGATTCCTAGGTATTTTATTCTCTTTGAAGCAATTGTGAATGGGAGTTCACTCATGATTTGGCTCTCTGTTTGTCTGTTGTTGGTATATAAGAATGCCTGTGATTTTTGTTCATTGATTTTGTATCCTGAGACTTTGCTGAAGTTGCTTATCAGCTTAAGGAGATTTTGGGCTGAGACAGTGGGGTTTTCTAGATATACAATCATGTTGTCTGCAAACAGGGACAATTTGACTTCCTCTTTTCCTAATTGAATACCCATTATTTCCTTCTCCTGCCTAATTGCCCTGGCCAGAACTTCCAACACTATGTTGAATAGGAGTGGTGAGAGAGGGCATCCCAGTCTTGTGCCAGTTTTCAAAGGGAATGCTTCCAGTTTTTGCCCATTCAGTATGATATTGGCTGTGCGTTTGTCATAGATAGCTCTTATTATTTTGAGATACGTCCCATCAATACCTAATTTATTGAGAGTTTTTAGCATGAATGTTGTTGAATTTGTCAAAGGCCTTTTCTGCATCTATTGAGATAATCATGTGGTTTTTGTCTTTGGTTCTGTTTATATGCTGGATTACGTTTATTGATTTGTGTATATTGAACCAGCCTTGCATCCCAGGGATGAAGCCCACTTAATCACGGTGGATAAGCTTTTTGATGTGCTGCTGGATTCGGTTTGCCAGTATTTTATTGAGGATTTTTACATCAATGTTCATCAAGAATATTGGTCTAAAATTCTCTTTTTTGGTTGTTTCTCTGCCCGGCTGTGGTATCAGGATGATGCTGGCCTCATAAAATGAGTTAGGGAGGATTCCCTCTTTTTCTATTGATTGGAATAGTTTCAGAAGGAATGGTACCAGTTCCTCCTTGTACCTCTGGTAGAATTTGGTTGTGAATCCATCTGGTCCTGGACTCTTTTTGGTTGGTAAGCTATCGATTACTGCCAGAACTTCAGCTCCTGTTATTGGTCTATTCAGAGATTCAACTTCTTCCTGGTTTAGTCTTGGGAGAGTGTATGTGTCGAGGAATTTATCCATTTTTTTGAGATTTTCTAGTTTATTTGTGTAGAGGTGTTTGTAGTATTCTCTGATGCTAGTTTGTATTTCTGCGGGATCAGTGGTGATATCCCCTTTATCATTTTTTATTGCATCTTTGTGACTCTTCTCTCTTTTTTTCTTTATTAGTCTTGCTAGCGGTCTGTCAATTTTGTTGATCCTTTCAAAAAACCAGCTCCTGGATTCATTAATTTTTTGAAGGGTTTTTTGTGTCTCGATTTCCTTCAGTTCTGCTCAATTTTAGTTATTTCTTGCCTTCTGCTAGCTTTTGAATGTGTTTGCTCTTGCTTTTCTAGTTCTTTTAATTGTGATGTTAGGGTGTCAATTTTGGATCTTTCCTGCTTTCGCTTGTGGGCATTTAGTGCTATAAATTTCCCTCTACACACTGCTTTGAATGTGTCTCAGAGATTCTGGTGTGTTGTTTCTTTGTTCTTGTTGGTTTCAAAGAACATCTTTATTTCTGCCTTCATTTCGTTATGTACCCAGTAGTCATTCAGGAGCAGGTTGTTCAGTTTCCATGTAGTTGAGCAGTTTTGAGTGAGATTCTTAATCCTGAGTTCTAGCTTGATTGCACTGTGATCCGAGAGATAGTTTGTTATAATTTCTGTTCTTTTACATTTGCTGAGGAGAGCTTTACTTCCAAGTATGTGGTCAATTTTGGAATAGGTGTGGTGCTGAAAAAAATGTATATTCTGTTGATTTGGGGTGGAGAGTTCTGTAGATGTCTATTAGGTCCACTTGCTGCAGAGCTGAGTTCAATTCCTGGGTATCCTTGTTGAATTTCTGTCTCATTGATCTGTCTAATGTTGATAGTGGGGTGTTAGAGTCTCCCATTACTAATGTGTGGGAGTCTAAGTGTCTTTTTTGGTCACTCAGGACTTGCTTTATGAATGTGGGTGCTCCTTTATTGGGTGCATATATATTTAGGATAGTTAGCTCTTCTTGTTGAATTGATCCCTTTACCATTATGTAATGGCCTTCTTTGTCTCTTTTGATCTTTGTTGGCTTAAAGTCTGTTTTATCAGAGACTAGGATTGCAACCCCTGCCTTTTTTTGTTTTCCATTTGCTTGGTAGATCTTCTTCCATCCTTTTATTTTGAGCCTATGTGTGTCTCTGCACGTGAGATGGGTTTCCTGAATACAGCACACTGATGGGTCTTGAGTCTTTATCCAATTTGCCAGTCTGTGTCTTTTAATTGGAGAATTTAGTCCACTTACATTTAAAGTTAATATTGTTATGTGTGAATTTGATCCTGTCATTATGATGTTAGCTGGTTATTTTGCTCATTAGTTGATGCAGTCTCTTCCTAGTCTCGATGGTCTTTACAATTTTGGCATGATTTTGCAGCGGCTGGTACCGGTTGTGCCTTTCCATGTTTAGCGCTTCCTTCAGGAGCTCTTTTATGGCAGGCCTGATGGTGACAAAATCTCTCAGCATTTGCTTGTCTGTAAAGTATTTTATTTCTCCTTCACTTATGAGTTTAGTTTGGCTGGATATGAGATTCTGGGTTGAAAATTCTTTTCTTTAAGAATGTTGAATATTGGCCCCCACTCTCTTCTGGCTTATAGAGTTTCTGCCAAGAGATCCACTGTTAGTCTGATGGGCTTCCTTTTGAGGGTAACCCGACCTTTCTGTCTGGCTGCCCTGAATATTTTTTCCTTCATTTCAACTTTGGTGAATCTGACAATTATGTGTCTTGGAGTTGCTCTTCTCGAGGAGTATCTTTGTGGTGTTCTCTGTATTTCCTGAATCTGAATGTTGGCCTGCCTTGCTAGGTTGGGGAAGTTCTCCTGGATAATATCCTGCAGAGTGTTTTCCAACTTGGTTCCATTCTCTCCGTCACTTTCAGGTACACCAATCAGACATAGATTTGGTCTTTTCACATAGTCCCATATTTCTTGCAGCCTTTGCTCATTTCTTTTTATTCTTTTTTCTCTAAACTTCCCTTCTTGCTTCATTTCATTCATTGCATCTTCCATCGCTGATACCCTTTCTTCCAATTGATCACATTGGCTTCTGAGGCTTCTGCATTCTTCACGTAGTTCTCGAGCCTTGATTTTCAGCTCCATCAGCTCCTTTAAGCACTTCTCTGTATTGGTTATTCTAGTTATACATTCTTCTAAATTTTTTTCAAAGCTTTCAACTTCTTTGCCTTTGGTTTGAATATCCTTCTGTAGCTCGGAGTAATTTGATCGTCTGAAGCCTTCTTCTCTCAGCTCGTCAAAGTCATTCTCCGTCCAGCTTTGTTCCGTTGCTGGTGAGGAACTGCGTTCCTTTGGAGGAGGAGAGGCGTTTAGAGTTTCCAGTTTTTCTGCTCTGTTTTTTCCCCATCTTTGTGGTTTTATCTACTTTTGGTCTTTGATGATGGTGATGTACAGAGTGGTTTTTGGTGTGGATGTCCTTCTAACAGACAGGACCCTCAGCTGCAGGTCTGTTGGAGTACCAGGTCGTGTGAAGTGTCAGTCTGCCCCTGCTGGGGGGTGCCTCCCAATTAGGCTGCTCGGGGGTCAGGGGTCAGGGAGCCACTTGAAGAGGCTGTCTGCCAGTTCTCAGATCTCCAGCTGTGTGCTGGGAGAACCACTGCTCTCTTCAAAGCTGTCAGACAGGGACATTTAAGTCTGTAGAGGATACTGCTGTCTTTTTGTTTGTCTGTGTCCTGCCCCCAGAGGTGGAGCCTACAGAGGCAGGCAGGTCTCCTTGAGCTGTGGTGGGCTCCACCCAGTTCGAGCTTCTTAGCTGCTTTGTTTATCTAAGCAAGCCTGGGCAATGGTGGGCGCCCCTCTCCCAGCCTCGCTGCCGCCTTGCAGTTTGATCTCAGACTGCTGTGCTAGCAATCAGCAAGACTCACTCCCTGACCCTTTGAGCTTCCTGAGTGCGGCAATGCCTCGCCTTTCTTTGGCTTGCACATGGTGCGCGCACCCACTGACCTGTGCCCACTGTCTGGCGCTCCCTAGTGAGATGAACCCGGTACCTCAGATGGAAATACAGAAATCACCCGTCTTCTGCGTCGCTCACGCTGGGAGCTGTAGACCGGAGCTGTTCCTATTCGGCCATCTCGGCTCCTCCCCCAACATCTTTCATAACGGTAGTATAATATCACAACCAGGAGAAGGCATTTGACAGTGTCTCAACCTTATTCAGATTCGGATTTCACCAGGCTTATATCTGCTCATTAGTGTGGCTGTATATTTTGTTCTATAAAATTTTAGCACATATGTACATTTATTTGATCACCTCTGCAGTCTAGATAAAGAACATTTCCATTAAAAGCATCAGTTGTGGTACCTTCAATAGCCATACTCTCTGACTCATTGCGCTTCCTTCTCTAGTAATTATCCTCTAGCAACTACTGATCTCCATCTCTACGATTCTGTCATTTCAAGAATGTAATATAATTGACTTATACATTGTATAACCATTGGAGAGTGGTTTTTATTTTTCCCACACAGCATTATTCGCTGAGAACCATCGAAGGTGTCCCATGTAGATAGTCCATTCCTTTATATTGCTGGGTAGTATTACGTGGTATTGGATTTGTTTACATCCCAGTTTGTTAAGCATCCACCCTTTGAAGGATATTTGTGTTGTTCCCAGTTTTTGGCTACTAAAAATGAAACTACTGTGATCATCGATGTTTTGTTTTTTTGTATAATGTAAGGTTTTATTACTCCAAAAAAAAAAATATGCAAGTGTGATTGCTAGGTCATATGGGAACTGCATGTTTAGTGTGTGTGTGTGTGTTTTTTTTCATTTTAAGACTTGCCAAAATGTTTCCCAGAGTAGCTGTATCATTTTACAACTCAGCAGCAATGCACGAAGTAATGCATCTCCACATCCTTGTCAGCACTTGGTGGTGTCACTATTTTTATTTTACCCACTTTCATAGGTATATAGCGATATCTCATTATTGTTTTGATTTTCATTTCACTAATGGTAAATGATGTTGAGTATCTGCCTAACTTCAGTTAAATGCTTGTTAAAGACTTTGCCCATTTCTGACTTTTTTTCTGTCAAGTTTTCAGAGTTCTTTGTATTTTCCAGATATAAATTCTTTGTCAGATATGTGCCTTGCAAATGTTTTCTTCCAGTCTGTGACTTGTCATTTCATCCTCTTCATGTGACTTTTCATAGTGTAAAATTTTTGAATTATGATGGGGTCCAATTTGTCAATTTGACCTTTTAATGGATTGTGCTTTTGATGACAGTTGGAACTCTTCACTTAGCCCTAGGCCTTAAAGATATTCTGTTTTTATTGTTGTTGTTGTATAGTTTTACACTTATGCCTGCTATTTTTAGTTAATTTTATACAAAATGTGAGATTTAGGTTAAGGTTCGTTTTTAACATCTCGAAAGTCTGTATATTTCCAGTTTCTCCAGCAACTTTAAAATGGCTACTTTTCTTCCATTGACTTGCTTTTGCAGCTTTGTTAATATTCAGTTGAGAATATTTGTATGGGTCTATATCTGGATTATGTATTTTTTCCATATGTCTATGTGTCTATCCCCTCCAGCAATACCACAGTGACTAAATAGTAAACCTTCCCATTATGCAGACTGATTCTTACACTTTATTCTTTTTTCAAAAGTGTTTTTTTCTTCTATCTAGTGCCTTCCATATAAATGTTAAGATAAGCTTTTCTATACCTATGAAAATCCTTGCTAGCATTTAGAGAAACAATTGAATTCAATCTATAGATTAATTAGCATAGAGTTGATGTTTTTATTATGTGGACTCTTCCAATTGTGAACAAAGTATGTGCTTTCAATTATCCAATTCTTGTTTGAATTTTTTCATCAGCCTTTTGTAATGTCAAATATGTATCCTGCACCTGTTTTCTGACATTTATACATAAGTACTTATTTTGGGGGGAACAATTGTAAATAGTGTCATGCATTCCAATCTGTATGCCTTTTATTTACTTTTCTTTCTTTACTTGGCTGGCAAGATCTTCCAGCACTACTTTGTGTCCCACATACTTTGATATTATGTGTTTTCATTTTCATTTAGGTTTATGCATTTTTAAAAATTCCCTTTTGACCCAAGGATTATTTAGAAGTGTGTTGTTTAATACCAAATGCTTCGAGATTTATTGCTCATGTTTCTGTTATTGATTTCTAGTTTGATTACATGGTGGTCAGAGAATATATTCTACATACAGTTTCAATTCTTTTAAATTTGTTGCTATTTGTGTTATAGCCTAGGATATGATCTATCTTGGTCAATGTTCCAAAAGCATTTGAACAAAATGTATGAGTTCTGTAATTTTGGGGTGGGGTGTCCATCTATGTTGATTGGATATTTTTTGATTCAATTATTCTGTATTCTTGCTGATGTTGTCTCTAGTAGTTCTATCAATTGCCAACAAAGAGATGATGAGATCCTGAATTATAAATGTGATTTGTTATTTTGTCCTTTCAATGCTATCAGTTTTTGCTTCATGTATTTGAGGCTCTATTATCTGAAAAAAAGACAAAATCTGAATGGATGGTTTTGTCTTTCTGGTGGATTGATCTTTTTAATCTTTATATAAAATGTCTCCTACTTTTCTTTCCTCTGAAGTTTATTTTATTTCATATTAATGAAGCCATTCCTGGTTTGTTTTGATTAATATTTGCACACTATGTCTCTTTATCCTTTTACTTTTAAATTACTGGTGTTATTACATTTCATAATGAATCTCTTGTAGACAACATAGAGTTGGGTCATGTTTTTTAAACACATCGCCAACATCTTTCTTTTAATTAGTGTATTTGGACCATTTATAATTAAGGTAATTGGTGATATTGTTAGAATTTAAGTCTGCCATTTTATTATTTGTTTTCTGTTTGTTTCCTTTTTTCATTCCTCTGTTTCTCTTATACTTGGTTCCCCTGTGTTACTTAAACTTTGTTTAGGGTTGCATCTTGATTTGTTTATAGTATTTTAGTCTATTATTTTGAATAATTGTTTTAGTAGTTGTTCTATATAATTTGAAATACAAATGTCACTTTTCAGAGTTGTCTTCAGTATTTCTTTTACTTACACTGAGTACTATATCAAAGTATAATTTTTGCCTGAACCTTCAAAGGTGATTTAAAAGCTAAAGAAAAAAGAAAGCCCATTATATTTTATTTTTATTTTACTTATTATGGTTTTCTTTGCTTTCTGAAGTTCCAAGCCTTCTGTTATAACTGCTTTTCTGTTTAGGAAATTTCCTTAAGCCGTTCTTGAAGGGTAAGCTTGCTTATTACATCTTCTCTTAGTTTTTCTTTTTTTGAGAATGCCTTTATTTTCCCCATCATGTCACTGAAATATATTTTTGCTGAATGGTATTGACAATTTTTTCAGCACTTGGTCTCAGGTGACAAGTCCCTTTCAATTCACTTGATGTTTGTCTATGAGTAATATGTTCCTTTCTAGTTGCTTTCTGTGTGCTTTATTTATTTTTTTGCTTTTAGTCTTCAGAAGTTTAATTGTGCTTTGTCTTGGTGTGGATTACTTTGGGATTATCCCATTTGTAGCACAGTCAGGCTCTTGAATCTGTAGGGTTATATCTTTCATAGAATTTGAGAGATTTCACCGATTATTTATTCAAACATTTTTTAGTTCCACTCTCTCTCCTATCCTTCTGGAGCCTTTATGATATAAATGTTAGCTCTTTAGTTATTGTCTCATGAGACTGTGTTCATGATTCTTTCAGTCTATTTTTTCTCTGATGGTTTGTGTGGATTCTCTTTTCTCATTTCAATTGTGATTTTCCTCCTACCTGCTATGACAAGTGATTTTCAGTTGTATCTTGTACATTTTATGTTATGGGACTCTGGATCCAATGTAAGCTTCTTTTTTAGTAGGTAGTTCCCCTGTTGAAGTGTAGTGTGAGGGCCAGTTGGATATGTATGTTAAGCGTCACATCTACAGATAGGGAGCTTTGTTTCAGAAAGGTGGGTTAAAAGTGCAGCTCCCCCATGGCATTTATATTAAGGACCTGTATTGAAAAAGACGCAGGGAACTCAGCACTGTGTCTTCCTTTCTCAAGTTACAAGAGTACTAGGAAGTCCTTCTTTCTTCCACACTTCAGAGTTTTTCTATTCTTTGCTTTTTTATTGTTCTGGGATTGTTAGTTGTACAAGGGAGGATCTGGGAGGAATGTGGCTACTCCGTTCTAGTCGGATCCTTTTGAATTTTACTAGGCAAATATCAGAGTATGTGCATATCTTGCAATACAGCTTTTTAAATTAAAGCTTATTTATAAAAAAACACATATTTACATCTTAAAACACAGTAACACATTTTAAAGAAAGTTATCTAGAGATAAATCTCAAATTACATTTCAGAAACAATTACTAGAATGTCAAAATCACATGTAAACATTTTGCAAAGCACACTGACGGTTTGCAAGGGAATTTGAATCAGATCTTGTTGGCACTTTGAGAGAGATTGTAGTAGATGGGCCACTTAGATGCAAAAATAAACATTTTTCTGAGATGTTATGGCAATGAGGTAGGAGCTTTCCTTTCAAGCGAAAGACTCGTTTTGTCTTATAGTATTATACAAAGAGAATGTGAATGTTAAAATTTGAAGTGCAAGCAAAGTGTTCTTTTAAGATTTTTCATCCTAAAACTACAACCACATCACTGAAGCTTTTCTGTTCAAAAGTTTTTGCAGCGGCACCAGAATGACAGAAGATCTGTATTGGGTTCTGCGTTGGATAGTTCCTGCCTCTTCACCTCACTTGTCTTCACTATCAACTTCCATAGCCAGTGAAAAATAATGAAATAATGGCAATCAACCCTCTTCTGCTCTTGGTATCTCAGCTTTTCCCAAGCCTTAACTCTCCACCTCAACTGGTAAGTTATAGTTTATTACAGGAAATTGCTATTTGATTGTAAATTTTCATATGCAGTTTTTCTAGTCAGTTTATTTATTGCTATGTGTTATTGGCCTTTCCATATCGTAAACAGAATGTTTATGGTGTGACATGTAAACTGTACATTTTACTGCATACAAAACGAATTTAACAACCACATTAATTGTTTGATGATTAGGAAAGGTTTTAAGCATTTTTACATTCAAACATGATCATTTATAAGTAAATGTTTTATTGCATTTAGAGAAAATTTAGAAAACCGGTTGTGTGTTTTGATTGAGGTATAATACATCTTATTTTTCCCATGTCTAATTATGGAGAATAGGTCATTATTCCCTATCATTCTGGTAAATATCCTCTCAGCATTTTTGGATTTTAGAATCAGATTTTTTACATGAAGTGGGAGATGCTTGCCTTCTAAAATAATATCTTGCAACAAAGCACTTGATAAAATATTACAAACTTTTAATTACAGAGCTAAGCTTATAAGTAGACAAGGTTTCAGAATATAATGGGAACTTTTATCCCTAGCTTTAAGGTAAAGTTGAAGCTCTGAGGGCCCATGAAGGGTGTTGTATTTTTTTTGCTTTGGCAGTGCCCTTGGTTTGTAGTCTTAGGGTTAAGGGATGCAGTGAACAGGAGGAAAGAGTTTGACTCAACGTGGCAGAGAATGCTTGTTGCCTGCCCAATGTACTTTGCCCATTAATCTTAATTACTGAACCCCAATTTTATTTTGGTGGCAGCGTGCCCAGCTACAGACTAACAGCCATTTTCCCAGAGGGAAGTAATGATGGGCGCATAAATTCTGGCCAGTGTGACACAAGTGGTAGGTATTGGGTGACTATCATATTACATCTCTTTATAGGAGTCAGCTGTTAGGAGAATATTTTTCCCTTGCTTTCTCTTCTTTCTGTCAGGAACAGGGAGCATGAGGTTGTATCCCTCATTTGCAATTAGTAGCCTTCATCATTAATGCTTTATCTTAAAGCTGGGAGTGTAAATGTAGAAGAAAACTGGGTTCATAACAGCTATGGAATCATCATGTCTGTCCTGCACTAACTGCTTTCAGATTATTTTTTCTGGTAGAAAATGAATCTATTTGTGTTATTTGTGTGTATGTATGTGTGTGTGTAAGCTACCACTATTTGGGGTTTGTTATTTATCACTGAATTTATTATTCATTGGTATAAATCTGAGATTCCTGCATAAACACAAGGCTCTCAGATTCAGGTAAAGGGAGGCCTAGAATCAAATAATCCTCTTTTTGACATAAGAGAATGAATGCCTGAAAATTTATCGTTTTCATACTATGGTCTGGCATTCATGAGCTGGGAACCCATGAATACTTGAAAGCACAAGTTTTCTCTCCCCTGAACACCTATCACTATGCTGGTCATTCTGTGAAATCCCAGATGAGGACAAAAACGTAAAGTGGTCCTTTCTACAAACAGATTCACAAATGGAAAAATAAATAAAAATGGCAATTAAGATGAAAAATAGGAACAGTTCAGAGGGAGATGGCCTGCTATGCATCTAATTGCAGATCTACATGAAATTAGAAAAACTGAGAAGAGGTCATTTTGAAAATATAGCAACAAGAATTTTCAGGAACCAATGGCATTATGACTGTTTGGATTTAGCAAGTCCAGTGGATGCCACATACCACAAATAACTGGAATTCACTCCTAAACAAATCAAAGAAAATTACTGAACAATTAAGAACCTTAGAAACACACAAACAGATTACCTTACAGAGTAAAGACAATTACCCTGATAGCTCAGTTCCAAAAAACAGTTTTGGAATTAAGGAGACAGTGCAAAAATACCTTAGTATTGCTGAAGAAAAATATTTGTTAAGTTAGAAGTGTGTATAAAGCTAAAGTATAAATCCAAGAGGTTGAAATAAAGACAACTCGGACAAACAGAAACTTACCAAAATAACTTCCAGTGGATGAACTTCAAGAAAGAAAAACATCGAGCTTAAAGGTAAATGGATAGCAAGAAAGAACAAGTAGGAAATACACTAACAAACAAGGGTAATTTCAACAAATATTGATTTTATTGAACAAATCCCTTCATACGTAATTTTTGCAATAAAACATGGAGGAAGTTAAATATTAAACAATAATGGTGGCTAGGCATGGTGGCTCATGCCTGTAATCTCAGCACTTTGGGACGCTGAGTCAGGTAGATCACTTAAGCCCAGGAGTTGGAGACCAGCCTGGCCAACACGGTGAAATCCCATCTCTACTAAAAATACAAAAAATTAGCTGGATGTGGTTTCTAGGCACCTGTAATCCAGCTACTAGGAAGGCCGAGGCATGAGAATAGCTTGAACCCAGGAGTCAGAGGTTGCTGTGAGCTGAAATTGCACCACTGCACTCCAGCCTGGGCAACAGAGTGATATTCCATCTCAAAACAAAACAAAACAAAAAAAACCCCAAACCAATAATAACATGTAAGATTAGGGTAGATAGTTATCAAAGTTAATATATCCTAAATTTCTTTAATTTTGACCTATTTGGGTAGATATATTGATTAACATACTATGTTAAGTGAAATATGAATGAAAATTCATTTGCAAGCATAAGATAGTGTTTAATTCAAACAGTTACTAGGAAAAGTTCAATTTAAATTATAAGGAAGGAGAAGCATGTAAGCATATAAAAAGTGCCACTAATATTAAACAAAAGAAGGTAATTCAAGTATATCCAGGTGGATCAGTAATCACAAAACATATAAATAAAATTAAACTGCTTTTTAAAATAGAGAGATGGTCAAATTGGTCAAGAAAACAAAAGCAAACTATGTTTTCAATAGATGTATTTAAAACATAACTTCACAAGAATAAAGTTAGAAAATGATGAGGAAAATATCTGACAAAGTAATTAATGCCTTAAAAACAGAAAATGGATATTTTTAGTTAAAAAACAATTATCATGGACAAAACAAGTCAGACCCTAATAGTAAATATTTCCATTCATGTAGAAAAATTTAAAATTCATAAATTTTGTGCATTTAGTACAATAAACATATAAATAGAATATTACATATGATTTAAATTTAACTTTTGAAAAATCAAGGTTAATGAAGAAATCATAAGAATTTGAGAAATATTTTATACTTAACAAAATTAAATATACTGTATCAAAACACCTAGAAGAAGTATATGTATAAACATATGTGTGTAAATCTAACAAAAAATTTTGGAGCCAAGGGCGGTGGCTTACACCTGTAATCCCAGCTTCTGGGGAGGCTAAGGAGCTGGGATCACTTGACACTAGGAGTTTTAGACCAGTCTAGGCAACATAGCCAGACCCTGTCTCTAAAAAAATAAAAATAAAAATAAATTAGCTGAGCATGGTTGCACACCCCTCTACTCCTAGCTCCTTGGGATGCTGAGATGGGATAATCACTTCAGCCCATGAGTTCAAGGCGGCAGTGAACTATGATTGTGCAAATGTACTCCACCCACAGGGTGACAGAGCGAGATCTTGTCTCAAAAAAATATGAAATTGTGGAAGACTTTTATAGAGAACCTAGAAAAATTCAACTGAAAACCATTAAATACGTCAAAATTTAATGAAGATCTATATTATGTTCACAACAGGAAGACACAGTAACTTAAGCTAGTGATCATTTTCAAATTGATGCATAGATTTATTTCCAGTCAAAATTCCAACATTTTCCTAAACATATAAAATATGTTACTAAAAATTTTTAAATACTTAAGTGCTTAGAAAAATAATTTATGATTAAAAAACTAATTATGTTTTACCTCGAAGTAAGATTAAAAAAACTTAAACCGAAGGGAAAACGATGAACTTACATGGTGGAGGAAGAATGTAAGCAGAATATATTCCAAATAATAGCTAATAGTATCCAGTATGTAATATACCATAGGCACTCAAATATTAATTGCTAATGATTACCTGAAAATTTCAGGATAATTTTAGATTCAGTTATTCTAAAATAGTTTTACTTAGTCATTAAATTTTTCAGTGGAAAGGGAAGAAAGGTATGTTTAATATTTCTTGAGATAAAATAGATAATTCTTTCCATTGTTCTTGTAAATGAACAAGCATGTAAATTAAAAAAACTTTATTTTCTAATATAGTTTATAAATGTTGTATCTTCTAATAAATGTGCAAACCATATTAAGCAGCTATATTATTCTAAGTACTTAGCACCTAATATTAAGAGAGAAACAATGAGATAAAGTTTGTTTAACATATATTCTTTTAAAATAACCTACATGAACTCAATCTTACTAGCAGGTGGGTACCTAGGAGGTCATACTAATAGTAATACTCAAATTTTCCTAAGATATTGCCCCATTGGCAGAGCGTAACCCTTCAGTCACCTAACAATGCCTGCCTTAGTTGTTTTTGATAGTTGCTAAGAAAAACCTGTCCTAATGGAGTCAATTACCATTTCTTCTACTTGGGTACCTAAATTGACAATGGCCTCTACCTCATATCCTTTGTGCCAGTAATGTCTCGGGGAGTATTCACTCCATGGTTACCGTAAAGCCTCAAAATGACAAATGGACCTAACAGTTTACAGCAAAAGAGAACTATACTATGTCCCATAAGACATTGAGAAGAATGATCACTCTTTTACAGTGGATGCAAATTGGAAGGCTAAGGCAATAGTCCCATTGTCGTTTGGACCACAATGGAGCCAAGAAGGTGAAGAG
Organism: Pongo abelii; assembly: GCF_028885655.2. Lineage (NCBI taxonomy): Eukaryota > Metazoa > Chordata > Mammalia > Primates > Hominidae > Pongo > Pongo abelii. Next base: position 67,532,314 of record NC_071988.2, read on the forward strand.
AAGTGAGTGGGTACTAATATCTGTGTCCTTGAGTCTTACAAAGTTCTTTGTAAAAACAGCACCCAGAGATAAAATTCATTGATTTTATTTTAGAAACAGGGACTAGATCACCACTGTCCCCTCTTCTTAAAATTTGAACTTATTTTTGGCATAGCAATTGAGAACATTGAAAAATTATTATTAATCTAGCTAAGCTAATTATGCTATATTCATATGGCTAAACCATGGATTTTTAATGAGTACTATAAGTAAGATTACTATAAATTCCTTCTTAAGAATGAGGTGCCTAAGGCTCAAAAATTAAGGAGGCAGGATGCTCAGGATTCTACAAGTACATGGGTGTCACCTGGGTGAGAATGTCTCCTTAAATTTAGAACCCTTGCGCCAGGTTTGCTTCACGCTAGTCCTGACCCTAAGTGTCATAATGGAATATATATTCAACAAAGAGCTTATTGTAAACCAGGCTGAGACAGCAACTAATAAAAATAAAAGGATATTTGCAATCATTATTTTAAGTGAACTACACATCAACACTTTTCTAAGGCAAAGAAGGAAATAAAATAGAGTCATTTTCCAGATAACTTCATTTATATAGATGGTAAACCTGGAAAATGGAGGTTCCAAGCCTCTGATCTAATACAATTTATTTCTAGACATAAATATTTGGTTTATATATTTATTTCTTGTGAAATTTAAAGTCAGGAAATGTTTAAATTAAGCAAAGGGAGTCCAGTCATTATAAGTGAGAGACACAGGCTTGTGCCAGTGGTTGGACATTCACATGCTTTCAAGGACCAAGCAGTCCTATAAATCAGCCCTGCAGGCTAGAGAGGGATTACAGAGAACTGCAGAAGTCATGCCTAGCCTAATGACACTCAACTTCAAAGTTTGAATACTGTGCTGGAAAACAAAATAGTTCTAGTGATTTCAGATTTTGCTTTCCATGTCTACTCTTTTAAAACCTGCCTATAAGATATATTATTAAATGTTTGTATATTTTCTTAATTCAACCTCTCCTCCTCCACCTACACACATCAACCACAAAACAGCAATAAAAGCGAAAACAATAAAAACTCAGCCTTGCACCAGAGAACCTGAAATGATCCTAATTTGTGGCTTTTCTCCTGAAAGATGGAAGATAGGAAGGTGTTATTGACAACTTAATGTGGTTTTTTCAACAATGCCTAGCCAGTCACCCAGAAGGGCCTTGAAGGAATGAGAAAAATCTGTAGTTACGTGGGTGTGAGGACAGGTAAAGTCCAGAGGGAGGCCCTAATGGGATGCCACCAGAGTGTCATTAAGGACTAGAACAGCAAGAGGATAAGGCCAGTGGCTAACTGAAAGGAATTGTTTGGGAAAACAGAAAGGAAGACCAAGGAAGAAACATTTAGTTGGTTCCTTAAATAGTCTTTATTCTTTTTTCTAGAACTAGTTCAATGCATGCAGCCTTACTGTCAAGAATTTGTTTTCTTATTTCTGCAGTAACTATTTTTTCGTCAGAATAATTTGTCTGAAATAATACTAGCATGTCGCCACACCTAACATAATTTTTGTAACTAATTAATTCCATTGCTTACTGGAGCACAGTCAGCCTTGATGTAGTCATAACATTGTCTACAGGAAGGGCATGGATATTGTAGATATTTTTGTTTTTAAATGAATTGGTGATTAAAACATAAAAATAACCACACACATTTTTTTGTGCAAAACAAAACCTTTAATTGCTTTGTGTCAAGATCCATCACAAGAAACAAGATGGCAGTGAGCACCAATAAAATGATTATTTCTGCCATGGGTCCTTTTACTCAGTGGAAGAAGTGTGTTTCAGGGAGGATGCATTGAAAAGGCTTAATGCAATCATTTGAACATTTTGAAAGGGTTACTCAGAAATCAAACCACAATATCTTTCATTCCACCACCACTACCCTACATGCAGCATTTGGTAGCTTTAAATTCCTAATCTTCAGAGATCGTCAAAGATTGGATCCCATAAACTTCCTTCAGTAGCTCTTCTGAGCATTAATGCTCAGGCTGTGACTACATGTAGCTAAATCCAATAGAAAACTCATATTTATTCAGGAAATAAACCACTGTACATAGCCACGAATGCCAGTATCTCATTTAAAAATGTTCACTCTTAAAGTACTTGCATCTTGATATCAAAACTGTTATCTTATGAGAATGACTAGCGTTGTTCCTATATGAGAACAAGTACTGACTATCCTATCACTTACTATGACTCAACCGCCCCATTGAAAACTTCATTCCTCATTGGTTCCCTGGAGGCCAGAATTTCAAATAGCCTTTATAACATTTACTAAGAAGTGAGAATTTCAGCACATTCTGCATCATGCAATAGAACTTCATTTGAACCATTCTTCAATGTAAATATCATGTGCTATTTTTTTCTCAAAGTATTTTCTGATTCCAGTTTTTTCCCAAATTTCAGTAATTTGTTCATCCTTTTTTCAAAAATATTCTTTCCAAATTTGTAATTTATAAGGAATTCAGCTTAATTTATTGCATGTTAGTGCTGAAATTGAGGCACTCATGTGTGTGTGCATGTTTATCAGAGATGTGACTGCCTACTTTAAGTGCTTAAATTTATTTGACCTCAATATGCCCAGTTGGTAAAATAACTAGAATGAAAGATGAGAGATATTCGTGGATTTTTAATTTCATTTCTTAGAGTTAATAAATATGTGACTTTGTTTTTGTTTTGTTGAATTGCTTATGTTTTTGGTTTCACTAGCAGAATTAGAGTTACTTTCTTACACATTTTTATATTTACAGGAAGTTAAAATTAAACTACATTAATTATTTTAATTTATTCATTAAGCTGAAATTCACTGCACATTTTTTCCTTTTGTTTTGCATTTTGTAAATCACATGAATGTTTTAATTTTTTATCTGGTCAATTTTAATTTCCCTTGTGTTTTCTTCTACAGCTTTGAAGTTTAGAATGTCATGTTCTTGCATATGTTGGATAAACATTAATGTTTCATCTATTTTTATGTTAATTAATAATTTGAAATTTATTTTGGAATATGACATAATGTAAAGGTATAAATATATTTCTTCATAAATTGCTAATTAATAATTTCAACATTATTTACTGAATTATTCATCTCTTTTCCTTTAATTTCAAAAACTTCCTGTTATGCTTTAAATGTATCACCCATAAAGGATGTGTTGGAAACTGAATCCTCAATACAGCAGTATTGGGAGGTGGGACCTAAAGAGAGCTGACTTGGTTTATGAGCAGTCTGCCCTCCTGAATGGATTCATGTGGATTCATGCTGTTATCCAGGGAGTGTTTTTCATACTGCAGGAATGGGTTTGTTGGAGCAAGTGTGCCCTCACCTCCACACACATACGTGTGCTATTTTCCTCTCTTGCTTTCTGCCATGAGATGACACAGCAAGAAGGCCCTCACAAGATGCCACCCTCTTGATCTTGGACTTCCTATTCTCCAGAATCGTGAGAAATAAATTTATGTTTATAAGTTACTCAGTCTGAGATTCTGCTGTAGCAGTTCAAAATGGACTAAGATAATTCTCTCATAAATATTAAATATATGTAACAAGGTTACATACAGCTTTCCCTGTGTTTTTGCCATGATTAGATGCCTGTTAGCTTTATGTTCCCTGCAACACACTGTACCTAGTTCCCTGTTCATCAGTGGTGCTGGTGATCACCCCATTTGTTGTTTCAGTTACTCACCCACCTTTAGTAAAATAGGATAGTTTCAAGAAGAAAATAATTTTTAAATTAAAAAATCTGTTACTATCATGTGCTGAGTGATCTAATAAATGTGATTACAGCAGATAGCCAGAAAGAGCAAATTCATTCTCTTGCCACTTACCTAGTGCAGAGCATTGAACTAGTATCAAGTTCATGAGCAGGAAGAAGGAGAAAGGCCAATTGGTTTGGGAGATTATTACAGGGGCATATTTCTAAGAAGAAAATAATCAGAAAAAAGCTACCAGAGGAAACACATTTATGTGGGTACTTTAAGTATGAGAAGGTGTTGGCAAATTGAATAAGGGTATGTAGTGAAAATTAAACAACAAAAAATGCATGAAATAAGAAAATGCACATTAAAAAATGTTTATATAATAGCCCTCATTGAAAAAAATATAGTGCTGTCAAGTTACTGGAATGTGTGAGGAAAATATATGCTATCCCTCACTGGAAAATAATAAATAGCTATGAACTTACCAGAATGTGTGAGGAATTCCTCACAGATAGAAAATAAATGTGATCAGAACAACAGAGAACAAGCAAAAAAGGAAACCAATCATAGGTCTAAAAATGTACAGAACACTGCTAGGGAGGTGGGAGTAGTTGCAGCAGCAATTGGAGGGAGACTGAGGACAATTGTCAGGATTACAGACTCAAGAGTAGCTGGGCAGATTGGCCTCACTCCCTATGCTGGACAGCTGGTGGAAACAGTGTTTGTTACTAGGCACAAGCAATGTCTGGAAATAGAAACAGAACAATGTTTTAAATAGCTACTGACTTCCAGGATCCACAGCATCCATAGCATCTGTGGACAGGTGAACAGCAATCCTCCAATAAAATAATGAGCAGTAAATTAACGATCAAGAGGAAATTAAGGACACCTGGCACCATGAAATAATTCACCATACTCAACACAAGGCAACATTAGTAAAAACAAAGTTATTACAGGAAAAAAAGGAAAACATTGGAAACTAAAATATAATGAATTACCAATTTCCTCAGAGGAAATTGGATGCATGATGGTGGAGTGAAAGAGGGTAAAGATAATAGAAAATAAAAATACTTTGAAAGGAAAAGAAATTTAAAATTTGATTATTAGACTGAAGTAGAGAAAGAGGGAAATCAGTAAGCAGAAAAAGAAGCCAAATGATTCCCCCAGAATTAAAAGCAAAAGGAGAATGGAAACTATGACCAAAAAAAACATTCAGAAGTAATGAGGATAGAAAAAAAAATCAAAAGCCTTTTAAATAGGCATTGCAGAAATCAGAGAGACATGAAAGAAAGCGAAAATCAAATAAAATGCAGGAATAATTATCAGAGCTTAAAACAAGAAAAACCTCATTTGAAGAAAGATGAATAAAAACAAGCTCATATCTGGTGTTATCTCAATGAAATTTCAAAAGGCCAAGAGCAAATAGAAAAGTCTGAAAGGAAGACGTGATAGGACAAAAATTATTACTTGTTTTTTTTTGTTTGTTTGTTTTCACCTTTCATTTCCACCTCATCATTAAGGATTTTGGCTTTGACTACTGTGGTATGCAGAATAATGACCCTCCACAGATGTCTGCCTCCTGACCCCCAATACTGTGAATCAGTTTCTTCATAAGGCAAAAGATACTTTGTAGGTGTCATTTAATGTAGAATCTTGAGGTAGGAAGACTATGCTCAATAATCCAGGTGAGCCCAATATAATCACAAGGATCCTCATAAGGGAAAGAGAGAGGCAGAGAAGGGCATGTGATAACAGAAGCAGAGGTTGGATATATGATTGCTGGCTTTTAATATGGAAGATGGTCATGAGCCAAAGAAGTTGACTAGCCTCCTGAAGCTGGAGAAGACAAGGAAGCAATACTTTCCTAGAGCCTCCAAAGGATTGCAGCCCTGCTAATTTATTTGTTTTAGCCCAGTTAGACTTCTGTCCTCCAGAACTGTAAAACAATAAATGCGTGTTGTTTAAGCCACTAGGTTTAGGGAAACTTTTTATAGCAATGATAGGCTATTAACACAAAATCTCAATGTCTACCTTTCCTCTGTTCTCACAGAGCTTGCTTTCTGCCTTTGAAGATTATCTGTTGGGCTTCCATGATAAATAGTCAAGAAAAGTGGAGGGAGAGTAAGAAAAAGCTTGTGGGATGCACCAAGCAAGGAATTTGGGGAAAAGTGGTGACAGCGTGTGTGAAAAGTTGCAAAAACAAGATGCAAGAGGAATGGAACAGAGTGAAAAAAGATGTAAGAGCATCAGGATTTTTTTAAGGGGTTTATCTTGTTTGGGATTCACTGAGCTTCCAGAATCTGTGAATTTATATGTTTCACCAATAGTGAGATGTTTTCAGCTATTATTTCTTTAAAATATTCCCCTAACACCACACTCTTTCTCCTCCCTTTCTGAAATTCCAATGTCACGGATGTGAGACACTTTGTTATTGTTGCACAGTCTCTGAAGATGTGTGTTATCTGTTTGTTTTCAGTTGTTTTTCACTCTAATTCAAATTGGGTAATGTCTATTGATCTGTCTTCAAATTCACTGATAATTTGCTCTATTATTTCCAGTCTTCTATTGTACTGAATATTTTTCCTTATTGTGCTTTTCTGTTATATAATTTCCATGCTTCTTATATAGTTTGTTTTCTTACTGATGCTTCCAGTTGTTTTACTGATTTCAAGAGTGTTTGTGTTTGCTTATTGTGGCACCTGTATCTGCCTTAAAACCTTTGGTCAGATAATTCCAACATCTGTGTCATCTTATTGTTGGCATCTGTTGGTTTTCCTTGTTAGTTATTTCTTGTATTTCACATATCCAGTCATTTTTAATTATATCCTGATCATTTTTGAATATAATTGGAAGTTGACTCAGTTAAGTAGATCACATATTCCAATCCCCATTTTGTGGTTCCAATGCCATGTCAATTTTCGAAGACTTGCAGGTCTGTTTGAATCTATCCCATGAATGTAATAATTCTTTAGTTCAATTCTCAACATCTTTGATATGATGAATAGGATAAGAGTCACACACGTGCAGCTGTGAGCAAATGTACAAATTCATAAACATCATTAGGCATGACTCACTATTGCTAGTTCCTTCCTTTCCACTATCTCCATGGCCGTTTCTCGTTCTTCAGGGTCTTGCCATAGGCCAGGAAGCTGGGGGTTTAATTACTGTACTCTGCTACACATGCTACATCTACACCTGTGCCTGGAGTCAAGTAAGGAAGAAGAGAAAGAAATAAAATAAAATGGTTTGCCTCATCCTCTTGGGGCTCTGAATGGAGAAGCAGGTTCCCATCTCTCGTTCTCTATTTTAGCTCCAAAGGCTGTCATTGCCACTGCCACTTCCTTGCCACTGCTACCTCATTGAACACAGAATTGCTTGGGTGTGGAGGGGCTTGGGAGTTGATTATACACTCTCTCCAAGCACTAAGAGTATCTTGTCTAGCTCCTCAAGCCAGAACTGGAGGATTTTCCTGGAGCAGTTTTGCACCAGTATGATCACTGATGTGTGATCACTTAAGGGTGTTTGGTACTTCATTTCAGCCCAGGGATACCAGAGGAAATAAAAATGGTAAACTCACCATGGTTTGAGGCATACTTTGAATTCCTGTCATCTCCTCAATCCTCCTTATTCATCCTCTGATGGTTGCTTCATGCATTCTGTCCAGGGTTTATAGTTATATTCTATAAGGTTATAGCTTGCATTCTATCCAGGGTTTATAGATATAGTGGAAGAGAAAGGTATGTTGTGCTTACTTCATCTGGAAGAACTCTAATTGTAATTTTTTTGTTTGTTTGTTTGTTTTTGGGATGGAGTCTCGCTCTGTCACCCAGGCTGGAGTGCAGTGGTGCAACCTCCACCTCCCGGGTTCACACCATTCTCCTGCCTCAGCCTCCCGAGTAGCTGGGACTACAGGCGCCCGCCACCCTGCCCGGCTAATTTTTTTTGTATTTTTAGTAGAGGCAGGGTTTCACTGTGTTAGCCAGGATGGTCTCTATCTCTGGACCTCCTGATCCACCCGCCTTGGCCTCCCAAAGTGCTGGGATTACAGGCGTGAACCACCAATTGTCACGTTTAATGCTATGTGTAGCTTTGTTGAAACTCAATATCTCTTGGGACTGAAATAGGCAAGTCACACCTTCAATAGGATTGTTATCTGTGGGGGCAAGACTGTTCCATGCTTTTTACCCAAAGATGTATCCTCGACTAAATTATCTCTGTAGAGGTAAGCCAAAAGCCCAGTTTTACCAATACTGCTAGGCAATTGGAACAATAGTGAAAATGATCAGGCCTTAATTTAATCTTCAAGCATAATGATATGGGAGTGATACCAGAAATCTAAAGATATAGCAAGGAAGTCACAGTTGTCAATTATCTCTCTTTTCTGTTGTGGGCATGCTGTCAGATAACACAACCTAGGGAGCAGTATGTGTTTATTAAATTGAAAATGACTGTCAAAAATAGGTTTCAGAAATAGAATTTTATCAGTTTCTTAAGAAGCTAGATTGCTTTTTGGATGATTATATAAGGATAATTAAAGAACAATCATACAATTTCAAAGGCTCTGCCTGTCTAAGAATGCATGCTTTGGAGATATGGTCATAACTGAAGGATTTACATTGCTCAGGCTTTGGAAATGCTGGACTAGACTATATCCTACAAGACCCTTATAGATTATTTTTTATTTTTTTAATTTTAATTACTTTATTTTTTTTTTCAAATAGAGACTAAGTCTCACTGTGTTGCTAGGCTGGTCTGAAACTCCTGGTCTCAAGTGATCCTCTACCCTCAACCTCCCAGTGCTAAGATTACAGGCATGCGTCACTGTAACCAGCCAAGACCTTTGTAGATTCTGTAAGAAAATATAGCACAGGATCCCAAGAGATGGACTCATCTGCAATTCCAACATCCCATGAGAATGGATAAATTGGAGATTGAGAAATCCTAGGAGTCAGAAATATAAGGGAGGGGTGTGCGTGCACGCACACACGCGTGTGTGTGTGAATCTATACAAGAAATTGGAATGGTAGTTTCTCTTTTTTTTTAACTTTTAAGTTCAGGGGTACAAATGCAGGTACATTACATAGGTAAATTTGTGTCATGGGAGATTGTTGTACAGATTATTTCATCACTCACATATTAGGCCTAGTACCCATTAGTTATTTTTCCTGATCCTCTCACTCCTCCACCCTCCACCCTCTGAAAGGTTTCAGTAAGTGTTGTTCCCCTCTGTGTGTTCACGTGTTCTCATCATTTAACTCCCACTTATAAGTGAGAATATGTGGTATTTGCTTTTCTGTTCCTGTGTTAGCTTGCTAAGGATAATGGCCTCCAGCTCCATCCACGTGGGGACATGCAAAAAACGTGATCTCATTCTTTTTTACAGCTGCATAGTAATCCATGGTATATATGTACCATACTTTCTTTATCCAGTCTATCATAGATGGGCATTTAGATTGATTCTGTATCTTTGTTATTGTGAATAGGACTGCAATGAACATACATGTGCATGTGTATTTATAATAGAATGATTTATATCCCTTTGGCTATATACCCAATAATAGGATTGCTGGTCGAATGGTTCAGCTATTGCGGAGCAGATAATGTGGCAGTTCCTCAAAGACCTAAAGAGGAATTGCCACATTGTCTTTATTGCCACATTGTCTCCCACTGTCTTTAGGTCTTTAGGTCTTTGAGGAATTGCCACACTGTCTCCCACTGCCTTTAGGTCTTTGGGGAATTGCCACACTGTCTTCCACGATGGATGAACTAATATACACTCCCAACAACAGTGTATAATTGTTCCTTTTTCTCCACAATCTCACCAGCATCTGTTATTTTTTGATATTTTAGTAATAGCCCTTCTGTCTGGTGTGAAACAATATCCCATTGTGGTTTTTATTTGCATTTCTGTAATGATCAATGATATTGAGCTTTTATTCATATGCTTATTTTTCACATGTATGTCTTCTTTCAAAAAGTGTCTGCTCATGTCCTTAGCCCACTTTTCTAATGGGGTCTTTGGTTTTTTCTTGTAAATTTGTTTAAGTTCTTTATAGATGCTGGATATTAGACCTTTGTGAGATCCATGGTTTGCAAAAATTTTCTCCCCTTCTGTGGGTTACCTGTTTACTCTGTTGATAGTTTCTTTAGCTATGCAGAAGCTCTTTAGTTTAATTAGAACCCATTTGTCAATTTTTGCTTTTGTTGCAATTGCTTTCACATCTTTGTCATGAAATCTTTGTGCATGCCTATGTCCTGAATGGTATTGTTTAGGTTGTCTTCCAGAGTTTTTATAATTTTGGGTTTTAAATTTAAGTCTTTAACCCATCTTGAGTTAATTTTTGTGTATGGTATAAGGAAGGGGTTCAATTGTAATCTTCTGCATATGGTTAGCCAGTTATTGAACAGAGAATCCTTTCCCATTGTTTGTTTTGGTTGAGTTTTTCGAAGATCAGATTGTTGTAGGTGTGTGGTCTTATTTCTGTATTTTCTATTCTGTTTTATTGGTCTATGTGTCTGTTTTTGTTCCAGCACCATGCTGTTTTGGTTACTGTAGCCCTGTAGTATAGTTTACAGTCAGGTAGCATGATGCCTCCAGCATTCTTCTTTTTGCTTAAGATTGCCTTGGCTCTTTGGGCTCCTTTTGGGTTCATATGTGTTTTAAAATAGACTTCTCTGGTTCTGAGAATATCAGTAGTAGCTTAATAGGAATAGTATTGAATCTATAAATTGCTTTGGGTGGTGTGGCCATTTTAACAATATTGAAACTTCCTATCCATGAGCATGGAATGTTTTTTTTAATTTGTCTGTGTCATTTCTGATTTCTTTGAGCAGTGGTTTGTAGTTCTTGTAGATATCTCTCAGCTCCCAAGTTAGTTGTATTCACAGGTATTTTATTCTTTTTGTGACTGGGAAAGGCAAAAACTGGCAAGGGGACTGGGAAAGAAAAACTTGAAATTTTAGTCTTTTATAACGGACTCTTTTCAATAAAAATGTATTTTTCATTGTAAAATAAAACATAAAGAGAAAACCATTTGGAAATAGATATTTGATTGAAAATATTTGTATATTACTAGGATTTGTTGATGGGTATTCTTTTTCATCTTATTCCATACATTTACTGTCACAAAAATATTTATTCTGGAATTATTTTTGGTAAAATGTTTGTTTTCTTGTTATCCCTAAAATAAAATAAAATTGCATCCTATATACATTACTCTGAAAACTATTTTTATCACTTAGCTCTGTCTCAATAATATACCTTCATATTGATAGACATAGGTACAATTTATTCAGGGGGTAATTCTAACATTTCTTAAATTATTTTATATTTAATGAATGTTAGAATTATTCCCTGTTTCTAAGGAGATTTTTTATTAGTATTCATCTTTGACTTGTCACATGAAAACTATAAATTTTTTTAAGAACTGTACTCAAAATACTTAAAAATGTTAAAATATTTCAATAACAGCATTTAAATATCTTTAATATATCACCTGCACTATAATTAATTTCTCATTTTTCTTATATTTTCAGATCTTTACTTCATATAATATCAACCATATTATTGCTCTCTATTAGTTTAGGTATATTCTGAAAATACAATATTGGTAATGGATTATGGAACAAGAAAAGCACAGCTTTTTGAAATGGGTTTTCTCACAAATTGTCAAATTAGTAATAGCTGTTTTTGCAATTTAAATTCTTTGTTTTCATATATTTTGGTGAGAAACATATAAATATACATTATTTTGAAGATATTAGTAACCCATGTTATTGTGATCAGATAAAGCTACCTAGTTTTCAAGTTAACCTAGCTGGGCCTAATTGTTGCTACCAACTTTGTGATTTACTACAATAAGCTAGGCTTCATCCAAAGTAATGCTGAACCACTGATCATCAAACTGAATATTTATCCCCAATTTAGTTAATTTGTTCAGCAATCTTGAGAATTTCTGCTGTAAAAAGAAGTTGTATAATATATATATTATATCTTTACAACTTAACAATTTATAGTAGTAAAAAACTTACTCAAAAATTACTTAAAACACTTATCTTCTTATTTCTGGAATTTAAAAAAGTTAACTCACAGGATTATTATCAAAATAAGATATTATTAAAGAACTATTATAAAGTGATATATCTTAAGATGCCTGATTCTAAGATAAATAATACTTTTTTCTAAATTTGAAATTGATAAGCCATAGCATATATGGTTTTTAACTGAATAATCTCCATTTATTGCAAAATGGAAAAAATTGGAAAATTATGTGTATGATCAAATACACAATAGACTTATGTGAAGAAACAAAAAGTTATTTCAAGTATCCAGATACAATGCAATAATGAATATTTTACAGATTTTAGGCTTTAGAGTAATTTTCAAAAGAATTTAAAATTTGGAACTTTTCATTGCATTTGGCAAATGCAACAAAATATTCAAAGAAATTTAATAGTAAATATGTAAATAAATTTATATTGAACCTCTAGCCAACTTACATCATTGAATAGACTTATTTTTGGAATAAGTCTTCAAATTGTCATCGAAAATAAAGTTTAATGTTTATCCCATAAATCTTTTTCTGCTTAGTTTGCAATAGAATTTAAAATCTTCTCTAAAATTACAGTTTATCATCATTCTATAGCTTATATAAAACAAGTTACAACTTCTTTATTGTGACCATAAGTAAGTGAAAATAAAAGAAACTGAAATTCATCTAAAAAGAAATACAGATTATAACATAACAATATATATTGCTAATGTTGTAGTTCAATTTAATTTAAGGATCATGCATTTATATAAATAGACAACTAGAGATGATAATAAGGTATTTTTCCATAGAAAATCTATTCATAGCAATACACAATGCAAAATAGAAGGTGACTCTAATGGTGGCATACTATGTAATTCTCATTTAATTGAAACCATTCAAATAAGGATGGCCCTGAAAAGGAACTTTTGAAGATATTGGTTAATGAACATGTTAGTTAGTGAACCCAGTTCACTCCAAGACTGCATAATCTGTAACTGTCTTGGTGAAAAAGAATAAGGTCAGTCTTTGCAATTATGATTCTTATTCTCCCATTCCCTATTGTGATGTGACTAAATCTCTATCATACTTTACTTAAAAATATCTTTAGGTAATTACAACAACAGCAACAACAACAACACACTCAAATATTTAATATTTTGCATCAGCATGTTAGTGGTTCCCAAGACCATTCCCAGTTATGTTGATTCACTAGGAAGACTCACAAGAATTAGCATACGGTTGTACCCTTAGCTATGATTTGTAAGCTTTATTGACATATAATTGATAGACATTTGATGAGTATAGACATATGCATACATTGTGTTGTGCCATCCCCGTGATCAAGGTACCAAATATATTTATCACTTCCCCAAATTTTCTTGTGTTCTTTTGTGTTCATGTGTGTCTGTTAAGAACACTTATGATAAGATCTGTCTTTTGAATATGTATTACAGTGTACAATACTGTGTGTTAATCGTAAGTCCCATGTTGCACAACAGGTCTCTGGGACTCATGCAGGTCACTGTTGTTGGGAATGGAGTTTCCTCAAAAAATTAAAAATGGAACTACCATGTGACTCAGCAATCCTACTTCTAAGTATACATTCAAAAGAATTAAAATCAGGATTTCAAAGAGATATCTGCACTCCCATTTTCTTTGCAGTATTATTCACCATAGCTAAAATATAGAAACAACCTAAGATCCCATTGACTCCTAAATGAATAAAGAAAATCTGATACATACATACAATGGAATTTTGCTCAGTCTCAGCAAAGAAAGAAATCTTACCATTTACCACAACGTGGTCAAACCTTGAAGACATTATATTAAGTGAAATAAGCCAGACACAGCTATGATGTATTACAGCAAAAAGAATGAAAGAATATCAACAAAAGAAAATGGAACATGGGGTGAAGTTTGGAGGAAACAAAGTGCAAGGTGCCAAGAGTCATTTCCTAGTACATAGATGTGACTAATTTTTCCAGCAATGAGTTGTGACAACTTGTGTGAAATGTCATCTACCAAGGAAGCACACTAGAAATTCAGTGCCCAGGGAGTTTCTTCAGGGATGGGTTTGTGGGGATACCTCTCTCTATCATATATTAAGTTTCTAGCTTCCAAGTAGGAAAGCAGGTGTTCAATATAAGTTATATTGTATGCACAAGCTGTTTAGGAACATTGAGACACTCTTTATTCTTATTTAAAAATGCACAGAACTTTGACACATGTGGAAACACTCTTGAAATCCATGTTTTTAACTGCCAACCAAGAGGCAGCAATGCAAGCAAGCCTTTCTAAGGATATTTTCAGGGTTGCTGTGTTAACTGTTTTCTGTGTAATATGATATAGTAATTAAATTTAATGGGGATTATGTTGGGAATATAATAAGTCAACATTTTCTGTCTTACCATTTTTAAAATAATAGGATAATCTTACAAAATACTAGGCAAAACCAGAATAAAAATGAAGTTATGTTTGGGAATCAATAGAGACAAATAAGGTAATATCATGAATATAGGGTCACATTAGAAAAAAGGCTTTTACATTTTAGTATAATAATTATATTATGTCACAAACTGTTTTAAATGTATTTTAAATATATCAAAAAGACTGCACAGTTTGAGAAATGCTAATATAAACAGTGACATTAAATACGCTATGCATTCTATTTTTACAAAATTATTTGATAGAAGTACAAATGTGAGAAAAAAGTATGACATTTCTCACGTGTCAGTTTTTGTATTTATTAAAATCCATTTATAATTTAAAAACGAATTGAGCAACTAAGGGAGGGTAACTGTAAGTCATTATCCATCTGGATATAGCTCACATACTTACCATCAGGTCATTTTTGGCCTAAATTTACTTTCTGTTGACTCTGCCACTTCTCAGTGAAGGTGTTTGTTCATTGTTTCTTTGGTCTGATTTGATTATGAGGTGTATGTGGTTGATAGTATTATTTGCAGACTCTGAAGATAAGTAGAAGGATGCTTTCCTGTGGAGAGTGATTCAACTTGATGTGCCCAGAGCCTAAATAACTTCAGATGTGGACCCCAACTATCCCCTGCCAACTCTTCATTTTGTATGTGAGTGCCAGTTTCAAGGTCTCCCTTACTAATGTGGGAAAAAGCCCCATGGCCCCAGAGCAATACTGACTGTATTTCTGTCCACATAACTGACTTCTGTTTGCTTTCAGTGCTCACCACTTAGGTTCAAGCTCATGCTTTTAATCTCTCTCTCTCTCTCTCTTTTGATTTGTAGTGTTTTCTATTATATCCTACAGTCTAGAAATGAAGTATAATTTGTGTTTTATGCAGGTTTTAGGTAGCAGGAATGCCCCCAGAGAATTTAACCTACTCTGTTGATGGAAACAGTACTCCACAGCACTTTGATGCTTAATATTCAGTGAATGGTGGCTAATACTGTATCATGGAATTATAATACAAAGAAAATTATTGTGGAAAAATAACATCCATTTACCACCTTCTCATTCCATAAACATTAATGGTGTTTACTGAGTGCCAAGCACGATACTCAGTACTGAGGCTTCAGAGGGGAAGAAGTAATAGTCCCTACCCTTAAGGACCAATGCATAGTGAAGGTACAGACCAACTTGTAAGGGAATAAATTATAGTACAATGTTATATATACGAAATTATGTGAAAACAGGATACATGAGTCCAACATGACGTTATGTTTTCATCAAATTCTCATATCGTATTCTAACAGCATCCTGAAAACTATCTTCCCCAAATTCTTGCAGTTGTCCAAGGCCATTTAAATATTAATCTGTCCAGATAGAAGTGGGCCACTCCAAGGTTAAAGCTGTGAAATCTGCTGTGCCATCCTCCAGTTTCTCTCTTCCTCTGCAGTGGCAATATGGAAGTCTCTTGTGGGGTCACAAGCTCAAAATAGCATGGGTGTCATATTGTGGAGCAGTGCCCTGGGCCATAACCATGATTTACTATGGGGTTTCTGAAAGTAGGCAAACCACTGAGATGTTACATTTGTTTATTAAATATAGCATAACATGGACTATGCTACCAATAAAATATGGAGAGAGCACAGAAAATGGAATTGACTTTGTTTGGTAGGGGCCAGGATGGATTTCTGGAAGAGTATTGTCCACAGGTTGACATAGAGAAGACCAGGTGCAGACATTAAGGTGTGAAGATAATTCGAATATTGGGGAAACTATGAATAATTGTAGAGACAATTACTGTAGATGAAAGAAAAGAATATTAAGAAGAAGCTGATCCTAGTACAGAATATTCTATAACAATGTCTAAGAGTTCGGGGCTGTAAGTAATAGAAATGGACTCTAGCTAATTTAAGTTTTTTTAAAAAATCAACTGGATAAGTGCTTAGGTGGAAAACAGGATCTACAGAACCAAGCTTGGAGAACTGATGTAACCAAAAGATTTTGGTGCAGGAACCACTTCCAAGGTTGCCCAGCATAGGCAGTCTGACACCTCTCCCCCTACTTGGCAGCTTCCCCAAACACCCCTATTCTTCACCCTAGATTTTGAGGCTCCTGACACTGGAGTGATGCTTTGAGATAAATTGCATATTCTTTGTAAATTTACTAAATATTTGCCCAGTGCTTCAATCCTTTTCTAAAAGTGTTGTCTGAGCTTAAGTAACGTGCCCCTATTTGCTGCCAGGATACAGCGTTTCCCATAGGAGAAGGCAGGGTTTGCACATAGGATAGACAAAACAATAACAACAACAACAAAACAAACAAACCGTCCTCTAATAAGCTGCACAAGATTTGATCCCATCTTATGTCATTTCTCTCCTTTCTCTCTGTATGACAAATACTGCAACATTCTTTTATTTCTTCAAACAAGGCCCACTCAAATCTACACACACTTCACTTACTGTTCCCTTTTCATGAAATTCTTTTCCTTCCTTTATATTACCTTTTTAGTGACTCAGCTGTCACCTTGATAGGTCAATCTTTCTTATAAATCCTGTATAATTTCACCTAAACTCCCTAGACAATCTATATATGATTGATTTATCAATTTATGGCCCTTGTTAATATTTAAAGTGATATGCATTTTGTTTGGTTATAGGATCATTATTTTTGCGCCAGGAAACCCTGAGAAAGCAGATGTTTCTTTTTGAGTACGAGTATCCCAAATCCTTGGGCACCATGTGGCCCATATTCTGTGCTCTGTATATACCCATTGGATTAAAGATTGGGAAGTAGCAACTCTACTTAACATGAAAAGCTTCCTGATTATTTGATAGAAATAATTTTCATGTAAGTCTAAAAAGCAGATCCAAAATTGTAGTTTGAGGAATGTTTATGGTAATAAGAAAAACTAACATGAAATCACAAAAAGTAATGACTATTATTTTTTCTCCCTTGGAAAAATAATTGCTGATCATCAAGCAGATGTACCTCACTTCATGAAGCAAATCTAGTTTAAATTACTTTTTTTTCTGCTGATTTCAAGGCTTTTTCCTCAAAGGTGCCAATTTTTATTATTTTAATGTCAATTTCCAAGCCTCAGTGAAATTCCTTATCTTAAAGTAGCACACTAGATTCCTATGTAACTAAAAAAACTTTGACCTAATAGAATAATTCTAACTCCTATTTTTTTCATGTCCAAATCAGGCAAATTTCTTTGAGAATTAAAATTTTATTATTTAATGATTTTTAGCCTGTGTTGCAATTTCCTGTCCCTTTTACACTGTTCCATAATTTATGAAGGATTTTATTCTCCTTAAGAGAATCATCATTTCTACCTCACTGGAAGTCATCTTACCATTGAAAGGTGAATCTTAACATTGAAATAGGAAGCAATTTTTTCCTTTCTGGTGGTGTAAAATCAATGGCATGTTTTCAATTAATTATGCATTCAACTTGAATAAAATCCACAGAATAATTGAATTAATTTGAAATAGAGATGAATTAAAGAGTGATTCAGTGAATTTGTTCTTTGTTGTATGAAAAAAAATGCATAATGTTTAAATAGCATGGAAAAAATTGCCGGTATGTCGGGTCTCCACTAGTACAGATGGCTACGTGTAAACTGGTCATAGTTCCAGCATAGTAGCCAATGTCTTCTGGTAAAAAAAATAATAATTAAAAACCACATTATTTTTCAATATATGTTGAGTTATTAATAGAATTTCTAAAAGCCAATAATAAAGTAATGATTTCAGAAATATAATCTTGTTACCTATATATGAGTTATTTTATCATACAAATGTACACCCTTAATTCTACCTAAAATAAATTTCTTAATTAGAAATACAGTAATATAGAAGGCTCAAATAAAAGGAAAGACATCCCGTATCCATAGATTGGAACATTTAATATTACTAAGGTGTGAAAGCAACTTAAAGTACAAGTAAAATGCAATCCCTACCAAAGTTTAAACAACTCTTTTTTTTGGATAATATTAAGAGCAAATTCTCAAATTCATGTGATATTGTAAGTGAGTCCAAATAGCCAAAATGACATAGAAAACAACAAAGGTGAAGGACTCACAGTTTTTTATTTCAAAACTACTATAAATCTATAGTAATTAAAACAGTGTGGTGTGGGCATAAAGATAAACATAGAGACTAATGGAATAGAACTGAGAATCCAGAACTAAAACCAGACATCTTTGTTTAATTGATTTTCAAAAAAAGAGCCAAGACCATTCAAGAGGAAAAAATTGTCTCTTAAACAAATGATGCAGGGACAAGTGTATTTCTGCAAGGAAAAGAATAAGTTGAAATGCTTTTATTTCATACCATGTACAAAAAATAACTTAAAATAGATCAAAGGCCTAAATATAAGTGTGGGAACCATGAAACTATTCATGGGGATAAAGAATAAAACATGGGGATAAATCTTCATGAATATCTATTTGGCAATAAAATCTGAGCTGTGACACCAAAAGCATGATCAACAAGAAAAAAATTTGACTTTATCAAAATTAACTTTAAAAATTTTGTTTCATGAGCAACAAAAGAAAAAACTGACTTTATCAAAATTAACAAGTTTTGTTTTTCCACTCCAGAACATGGAAAATAATCTTAATGAGTCACAAGAAACATAGGATTGAAGCAAATAATATCACAGAAGAAGGTAAGATAACCAGAAACACAGGAGACGTAGATACATTCCAGATTTGGATTATTAATATTGTATATGTAGTGGGATGGTATCTTACCATGAAGGTTCTGAAGCCAGCATGTTGGTGAACTTGACATATAGTCAAATTTACCTTCTAAAATCCTCTCTTTATTTTCCTGAAAATACAATATACATGATGTACATGGCTGTGTAGCTGAAAATACATTTTTTACAACAGTAGTATTCCATGCAGCAAAGTGAGGTGCCCACAATATGAGAGATGTGTGGTTATAAGGGCCTGGAGAAGGGACTCTCAATCTTTATTGGGCATCAGAATCTCCTGGAAAGCTGGTTGGGCTCAGCCACTCTGATTCAGTAGGTTGGAGGTATAACCCGAGATCTTACATTTCTAACAGGGTCCTAGGCAATACTAATGCTATTGGTCCAGGGACCACACTTTCAGAACACTGACCTAGGTACTAGCATGTTGAAACACCCTGAAGATCTGCACTTGGTGTGGCGATTCAGTTACTGCTTGCTTACCTCGTCTCCTGTCCCCCCGTTCCATCTCCTGGAAAACACCCATATTTTCCTTAATGAATTTCACATTTTCTCTATTTAGAGCCCTGAGATTTTGGTGGTATTAATGCTCCTCCAAATTCTGAGGTTTAGTAGAGGTTAGCATAAGCCCATCAGTGCCATCTCTTCCTCCTCCTATAGCGACTGAAAGGGAGAAGTACAGTGGGAAGCCTGCAATTAACCAGCAAACGCTATTCTGCATGACAGTAATTGTCTTAGATTTGTCCACTCGCAAAGAAAATCAGGACTTTAATTCGGTGACTGATTGGTGAGAAACGATCTCCCCTTTGTATATAAATAAGGGAACACATAGTTGTGCTTGCTCCTGGATATAATTTAGAAATAATGAGGGAAGACAAAGCCAACAGAGGAATATCCGCGCTGGAAGAATCACCAAGAACCAGAGATAGGGTCCAGGCAAATGCTAGCAATATCGTTTCATGAACTAACAAATTCCTTTTGTACCATAGGTTATTTTTAATTTTAAAATATATTAAAACACTGGCGCACCAGCCCCTAAACTAAACATCATCTTAGTGTTTTGCAACATTTGCTGTAGAATATTTGAAAGACACAAATATAGAAGATAAATTGATGCCTTCTTCCTAATCTGATTAAAAAATTTTTATTAAATTTTTTTATTATTTTTTTTTGCCAGTACATAGTAGGTGTATAATAATTCCATTTGTTTCTTTCCAGATGTAACCACTATTTTAATAAATTAATTTATTTATTTTGAGACACAGTCTTGCTCTGTCGCCCAGGCTGGAGTGCAGTGGTGTGATCTTGGCTCAGCGCAACCTCCATCCGCCTCCTGTGTTCAAGCTATTCTGCCTCAGCCTCCTGAGTAGCTGGGACTACAGGTGCACGCTACCACACCTGACTATTTTTTGTATTTTTAGTATAGATGGGGTTTTACCATGTTGGCCAGGCTGGTCTCAAAGCCCTGACCTCAAGTGATACGCCCCCCCGGCCCCCCGAAGTGCTGGGATTACAGGCAAGAGCCACTGCTCCCAGCCCATAACCACTATCTTGAATGTGCAGTTTTGTATCTGCATATATATTTTTCAAAAATAATCTCATCACATATTTATGGATTGATAAATCATATATTGTTTTGGTAGGTGTTATATCTTGAAAAGAAGGCAACATACTGTATATTTCTTTGCAGTCATCTATTTGATTGACATGTGTAGCTCTATTCACCAAATGCTAAAGGATTATACTGTATAAAATCCTCTATTTTATTAATTCACTTGTTGTTGGGCATCGAGTTTGTTTGCAAATACTTATTAGTAACAAGCAGTTCTGCAGTGAGAATTCCAAGTACACATCTCTTGTGTGTACTTGGTAACGTTTTCTAACCAGTGTGCCATGATTTGGTTACAGCCTTGAGTATTATTCACTCAACCCTATGGTTAGTATTTAATAGTATTGATTTACTCCTGTGGTTAGCAGCCTCATTCATTTATACACAATGCCATTTTGAATGCATGTCATCATATGACAAGTGTTTAAAACGGCAGATCTAGAATACATATCTAGATGTAGTTTTGGGGAATTTTCAAACGTGTTCCCCCTTCCTGGAGCTGGCTGCAATGTTGCATCTGGAGCACTGCACCTAACTTACTTCTGGAGATCAGCTTCTACCAGAACTGATGGCTCCAGGAGCATACTGCTTTGGCTAGAATCAAGGACTTATTGAATCTGCTGCCGGAACTTTCTGTTCCAGAGCTATGTGATGCCTGATAATCATTCATTGGCAGTATAGATACCTCTACCATTGTTCAATTTTTCTACACTTAATAGTGAATTCAGGTCACACAGGAGTGCATTTAATTGCAGAAGCAGAATTAGATATGAAACCCTATATATGTTTTTAGCTTTCCAGTCTCTGTAGCGAAAGACAACACACAGGAGATAATTTGAGTAAGACAATTTACCATATTCACCATCATTTTGGATTGTATATTTTCAAATTTATATAAATGGAAACAATTTTTATTCCTTTTACTGAAACATGATTTCATCCAATATTCATTGGGTCCTATTTGTTCATATCTAAGATATAATGAAAATATAATCAATCTATAGTTTCCTATCTATTTTAATCTTTGATGAAAATTTAGGGTTTTTTCTAATTTTTTTCATTGTTGTGAACATATTTTAATATGGTTTGTTTGTTTATATAAAAATTTCTTTAGGATAAGTGATTGGAAGTAAAATATCTTGGTAGAAAATTCTACATCTTCAACTTTCCTAGATTTTGGCAAATTGTTCTCCAGCGAGTCATGCAGATTTCCAGTAGTGTATCTGAGGTTTCCTTCATCCTTGCCATTGCTAACATTTGATATTGGTTTTAATTTTTGAAATTAAAATTAGTATGAAAATGTATCTTCCTGCACTAACATTTACTCCCCGATTAAAACTGAGGCATTAGCATACTTCCATAGGTTTACTAACCATTTGTGTATGTTTCTGTGGATAGCTTGTTCACGTCTTTTGAAAATTCTTTCTATTTAACTGTTTATTTCTTATTGATATAGGTTTTACTTATAATTTTCTATCTCAGGTATATGAAGAAATTCTACTTTTTCACATTTTGAAATTTTCATTTATAAAATATTGACTTTAGCCAATCAGGATATACTTTTCAGATGATAGGAAATAGGGATTATATTAAAAAGTTTCTGTCTAAAAATTCACTATTCTGAACATAACGCTAATTTGTATATATAATACTAACATATACATATATGTGTGTATATATATATATACGATATGGTTCTGCTTTGGAACTCTGTATTCTGTAGCTTTTAGACAACCTATCTATTCATTCATTAATACTAGAAAGTGTATGTTATTATATCTTGTTAATAAACCTTGATTTTTTCTTGGCCAACTTTCCCACTTTCTGCTTTTAGTTCAGGAGGGCAATGGAAATGTTTTTTAGTTGCATGCACATACACACACACACAAACACCACCACCCCCCACCACCAACAATACAACTACCACCAACAGCACAAAAATTGGGATTGCACCAAATTGAACTTATAGATTAATGTGGAAAATTTTAACATTGTAATATGTATATTCTTTATTTAAGTTTTTGTAATGACTCAATTTGTTCTATAAATTTTTCCATAAATATAGTATATGTTATTTTATATCTACAAGTATATATGTGTGTGTGCATATCCCTAAGTTGTTTGTTTTTCAAAATTCTATTCTCTATTTTCTAACTTTCATTGTTGTTTTTTAAGAAACATGCTGTTTGTTTTTATCCTCATTGTGTAGAGAATATCTTTTCTTTCTGCTGTTTAAGATTTACTCCCTGTATTAGCCTGTTCTTACACTACTATAAAGAACTGCCTAAGACTGGGTAATTTAAAAAGGAAAAAGGTTTAATTGACTCACAGTTTCACATGGCTGGGGAGGCCTCAGGAAACTTACAATCATGACAGAAGGGGAGGCAAAACATGTCCTTCTTCACATGATGGTAGGAAGGAGAAGTGCTGAGCAAAGGGGGAAAAGCCCCTGATAGAACCATCAGATCTCATGAGGACACACTCGCCATCATGAGAACAACATGAGGGTAACCAACCCCATGATTCAATTACCTCCCACCAGGTCCCTCCCATGACTTGTGGGGATTATGGGAATTATAATTGAAGATGAAATTTGTCTGGGAACACAGCCAAACCATATCAATCTCTCTCCTTGGGTTTCAGTAATTTTAGCCTGATAAATCTACTGATGGGTATCTTTATCTTTAACTGGCTTGGGATTTGTTATGATTCCCAAATCTGAGAATTTAGATTTTCTTTCATAATTGTTGACACATTCTCAGCCAATTTTTGTTTTTCTATTGTTTGCCTCTTATCTATTCTCTAACTCTACAGCTTTAGTTGGAAGTTTATTTATTCTCATTGTAACCTCAATAACCCTTTTTTGTGGGGTTTGTTTGGGCAATGATTTTTTAAAATTATTTCAACAGTTATTGGGGAACACATGGATTTTGGTTACATGGAAAAGTTCTTCAGTGATGATTTTTGAGATTTTGAGGTACCCATCACCTGAGCAGTGTCCACTTTACCAGTGTGTGGTCTTATATCCCTTACCCCACTCCCGTCCTTGTCCTGAGTCCCCAAAGTCGATTATATCATTTTTATGCCTTTGCATTCTCATAGCTCAGCTCCCACTTTCAAGTGGGAACATACAATATTTGATTTTCCATTCCTGAGTTACTTCACTCAGAATAATGGTCTCCAACTCTATTCAAGTTGCTGCAAAGGCCATTATTTCATTTCTTTTTATAGCTGAGTATTATTCCGTGGTGTATATATACACCACATTTTCTTTATCCAGTCATTGCTTGATGGGCATTTAGGCTGCTTTTATATTTCTTGCAATTGTGAATTGTGCTGCTATAAATATGCGTGTGCAAGTGCCTTTTTCATGTAATGACTTCTTTTCCTTTGGGCAGGTACGCAATTGTGGGCTTGCTGGATGGAATGGTAGTTCTACTTTTAGTTTTTTAAGGAATCTCCATATGGGTTTCCATAGTAGTTATACCAGTTCACCTTCCCAACCAACAGTGTAAAAGTGTTCCTTTTTCAGCACATGCATGCCAACATCTATTTTTTTTATTTTTTCATTGTGACAATTCTTACAGGAGTAAGGTGGTATCTTATTGTGGTTTTAGTTTGAAATTCCCTGATCATTAGTGACGTTGAGAATTTTTTCATGTGTTTGTTGGCCAGTTGTGTATTTTCTTTTGTAACCTAAGTAAATCTTAATCTTGTTTATATTTTCAAACATTTATCCCTCTGTTTTGCATTCAGGTCTATTTCACTTTTAGTAATTCTTACTTCTGTTTAGTTGAATCTACCTGTAACTCTATTTTTATTTTTATTTTTTCATTTTTAACTTGTAAGTTCAAGGGCACCTGTGCAAGTTTTTTATTTAGGTAAAGTCGTGTTACAGGGGTTTGTTGTACAGATTATTTCCTCACCCTGGTATTAAGCCTAGTACCATTAGTTATTTTTCCTGATCCTCTCCCTCCTCCCAAACTCCACCCTCTGTGTGTTGTTCCCCTCTATGTGTCCATGTGTTCTCATCACTTAGCTCCTACTTATAAGTGAGAATATGCAGCATTTGGTTTTCTGTTTCTGTGTAACTTTGCTAAGAATAACAGCCTCCAGCTCCATCCATGTATCTGCAAATGACATGATGTTGTTCTTTTTAATGGCTGCATAGTATTCCACGGTGTGTCTGTACCACATTTATCTCTATTTTTAAGTTCCTTGATTACATTTTTCTTTTGGGAAAGTTGTACTTTGCTCTTTATCATTTTCTTCCTGTCATTGCTGATGGCATCTTTTCCTTTTTTATGTTTTATATCTCTTCTCATCTATTTTAATATTTTACAATATTTTCTACTTATGAATATTAGAAAATTACATTATGTGAATTTAGGTGGTACTGATAATCCTAGGAATGATTCTGGTAACACTGAAACAAAGGACCTTTGTTCTTGTATACTTTCTACTTTTGAAGTGACAGTTTATACTTAATAGGACTTTACATGTGGCATTTCTGGACAAGCCCCACCAGAGAAGCATCAAATTAGTCTCTGACAAGATATTCAGGACATTACCGACCTGTGACTGATTTATGTAAATTTCTAGACTTAGAGAAATTTAAAACCACACAGATAGGATATTATAAATTTGAACCCCAAATCTTAGATGTTAAGTATGAAATGTATTCAGCAACTTAATTTTTCCATCTGTCTTAGTAGCAGGTATTATTATATATCCAGGAGCCTTAGAGAAGTTAAGTAACTTACCTAAAATAACACAGTTGATAACTGATTAAATTGGAAGGTAAGCATGGGCAGTCCAATGCTGAACTTTATAGTTTTAACTGCCATAATATTGGTATTTAATAAAATATTTTAATCCATTATTTCCATTAATCTCAGTACCTATGCAATTACTATGTGATTTTTAGGAAAACATTCATGTTTTGTTTGGGGGGAATAATATATGAATATAAACTTTAGCTATATAAATGTCAAGAGCAATTTACTTATAACATGAAAAAGGAAATATTGTTTGAGCAAAATATGTTTGTGCTTAGCCACTCTCCTTTTAACATTTTGCATTTATATAATCCAATGTATTCTTCATCTTCATCTTCAGGATACTATGAAATATGAAAATGCCCTTACATTTTAAGTTAAAATTTCCATTTTTCCATGATTTTAGCCAGTTTATCTATAATTTCACTAAGACCTTTATTTGACATGAAGAAATGTTAAAGCAAATAAACCTTGAATAAATTCAAATGATTACATTATCAGTAATGCCATACTTTTTGAGTGTATAAAAATACATCATTATGGTGAATGCAAATAGCTTACTTCAGTCTACTATATACAAATAAATGCAGAGTAAATAACACAGCATACACACAGATAGAAGTAGACTATAAGTTGTATAAATAACCAGAAGCCTAGAGACATGTCTTCAAATGATATACTACAAAACAAGAGTTACACTTGAGTAGTCAAATAGCTCTTGTACTTCATACTAGAAGCCCTGACTTAAAAGGCAGTGCACACATGAGCAAACCAAGCGGAGTTCTTCTGAAAGAGGATAGGGCACTAGAGTGTAAACCACAACATCTTGAGGACACTCCTTAAATAGCAGCAGGATTATGGAACTTAAAATGAAATTGAAAGAAAATAACTGCACAAAAAGTAGGCTCCAGTATGTACATGAAGCTGAAAATGGAGAAAAGGAGACATTGCTTACAGAGAAAGGATGACACAGGTTTAACACATCACATTACCTAAGTGGTAACCAATAACACTTATTTTTTCAATTATTATACATGAAGGTTGGCTCATATTTTCTACATGCATAATAAGAATAGTTATTGTAAAAAATGTATCATAAAATAGCTAAGAAGAAAATGGAAGATCAAAGGTGAAAGATTCTCTCAGCATCATAGGAAATGTTCCTCATTTGATATTGTCCATATTTATTTCATAAGAAAATTTGTTCTTATAGTTATGAACAATATCTTAACCGTACCTGTGTCGTAGGGGGCCTCTAAAAAAGATAGGATCCATTTCTGATTGAAGAGTCCTTTGTTCTAACTTGAATATTGGGATTAACTTTCTGGTATTTTCGTTTGAAAACTTTGAAATTAAATATACCTTCAGTTTAATATGAAATAAATGGCATTATATTATCATAGATCAAAAATTTCTTGTAAAATCGGGAGATATTTTGTTTTTCCAAGTTTCAACGACTCTATGAGATGATATATTTAGATGAGGTAAAAAGAGAATTAAATGTGAATTTCCTTGATATTAGATTAATAATTTTGAATTGGGACAGTGAAAGTTTAGGTTAGCTATTAATTTATTAATTCTAGAAGTATTTATTAAACCCCAGATACCATTTCCTGGAAATAAAAAAATAAATAGGGTTAGTCATTTTCCTCAAAAGGTTCACAAGCAAATAGGCATGGAAATCCAAAATAGTTAATTTATAATACAACTTACAGTTGCTATAATAGAGTTAAATTTGAGTGTACAGAAAAATAATTGCCTATTTCTAAAGGTACAGCTTTTTTACTACCAGATCTTGCTTATTTTCTTCATGAAATTTTTCAAAACATTGTATTAAATATTTCATTGTTCACTTGTCTTTCCGTTTAGATTTTAGTCTATAATATTAATCAGTGGAGAATAATAATATTCAGTTAACATATAAAACGCAAGACATGTTTTTAATACTACATTCACTTACTTGGTTCTGAGATCAAGCACAAGGTTTCTGATTACTTAAAGCAATCAAATTGTAGGTTTCTGAAGCCACACCTTCTCCTTCGTGGCAATGTGGAGGAGCCAGGTGGTTATGCCAGTGGAGTCTGTACCATAGGAGAAACACCCTGAAATTATGGATCTGGGGGCTACCACCCTCTCCTCTGGATTGCTCCAAAAAGATAAGGGAAGGTATCTGGTTACAACCCTTTGGAATGTAGACACATAACTGAAGAAATAAATCTCTATATAATTCTGGATTTCTCTATCTATTCAAACACCCTTTAACATCCAAGGATTGTCATGTAACCACGGTTTCCAGTAATTTTTCCTCAGAAACCTCTGACCATGCAGAAACTGAAAGATATTCATATTGCTTCCCAACACTAAGGGAGTAAAAAACAGTGACATACAGAATCATTTAAAGGTAATTGGTCACAGACTAACCCAAATTTTTCCCATTCTTCCCTGTTTGATCCTACTGCTTGAAATATCACCAATGAATGTCATTTATTTAGATTGTTTTGCCTGCGACTTGCCTTATACTTAAAAGACTAAAATAAAAATGACAAAGCAGAAAATTCTTTTCTTAAAGAATGTTGAATATTGGCCCCCACTCTCTTCTGGCTTGTAGAGTTTCTGCTGAGAAATCTGCTGTTAGTCTGATGGGCTTCCCTTTGTGGATAACCCGACCTTTCTCTCTGGCTGCCCTTAACATTTTTTTCTTCATTTCAACTTTGGTGAATCTGACAATTATGTGTCTCAGAGTTGCTCTTCTTGAGGAGTATATTTGTGGTGTTCTCTGTATTTCCTGAATTTGAATGTTGACCTGCCTTGCTAGGTTGGGGAAGGTCTCCTGGATAATATGCTGAAGAGTTTTTCCAACTTGGTTCAATTCTCCCCGTCACTTTCAGGTACACCAATCAGACATAGATTTGGTCTTTTCACATAATCCCATATTTCTCGGAGGCTTTGTTCGTTTTTTTTACTCTTTTTTCTCTAAACTTCTCTCTTCACTTCATTCATTTGATCTATTTGATTTTCAATCACTGATACCCTTTCTTCCACTTGATTGAATTGGCTACTGAAGTTTGTGCATGCTTCACATAGTTCTTGTGTCATGGTTTTCAGCTCCATCAGGCCATTTAAGGTCTTCTCTATGCTGTTTATTGTAGTTAGCCATTCGTCTAATCTTTTTTCAACGTTTTTGGCTTTTTTGCGATGGGTTCGAACATCCTCCTTTAGCTCAGAGAAGTTTGTTATTACCAATTGTCTGAAGCCTTCTTCTCTCAACTCGTCAAAGTCATTATCCATCCAACTTTGTTCTGTTGCTGGCAAGGAGCTGTGTTCTTTGGAGGAGAAGAGGCACTCTGATTTTTAGAATTTTCAGCTTTGGCCGGGTGTGGTGGCTCACGCCTGTAATCCCAGCACTTTGGGAGGCCAAGGTGGGCAGATCACAAGGTCAGGAGATCGAGATCATCCTGGCTAACACAGTGAAACTCTATCTCTATTAAAAATACAAAAAATTAGCTGAGCATGGCGGTGGGCACCTGTAGTCCCAGCTACTTGGGAGGCTGAGGTGGCAGAATGGCATGAACCCAGGAGGCAGAGCTTGCAGTGAGCTGAGATCGCACCACTGCCCTCCAGCCTGGGTGACAGAGCGAGACTCTGGCTCAAAAAAAAAAAAAAAAAAAAAAAAAAAGAATTTTCAGCTTGTCTGCTCTGGTTTCTCCCCATCTTTGTGGTTTTATCTACCTTTGGTCTTCGATGATGGTGACGTACCAAACTGTCTGTCAGACCACAGTGCAATCAAACTAGAACTCAGGATTAAGAAACTCACTCAAAACCGCTCAACTGCATGGAAACTGAACAACCTGCTCCTGAATGACTACTGGGTACATAATTAAATGAAGGCAGAAATAAAGATGTTCTTTGAAACCAATGAGAACAAAGACACAACACACTAGAAACTCTGGGACACACAGCAGTGTATAGAGGGAAATTTATAGCACTAAATGCCCACAAGAGAAAATAGGAAAGATCTAAAATTGACACCCTAACATTACAATTAAAAGAACTAGAGAAGCAAGAGCAAGTACATTCGAAAGCTAGCAGAAGGCAAGAAATAACTAAGATCAGAACAGAACTGAAGGAGATAGAGGCACAAAAAACCATTCAAAAAATCAGTGAGTCCAGGAGCTGGTTTTTTTGAAAAGATCAACAAAATTGACAGACTGCTAGCGAGACTAATAAAGAAGAAAAGAGAGAAGAATCAAATAGACGCAATAAAAAATGATAAAGGGGATATCACCACTGATCCCACAGAAATACAAACTACCATCAGAAAATACTGTAAACATTTCTACGCAAATAAACTAGGAAATCTAGAAGAAATGGATAAATTCCTGGACACATACACCCTCCCAAGACTAAAACAGGAAGAAGTTGAATCCCTGAATAGACCAATAACAGGTTCTGAAATTGAGGCAATAATTAATAGCCTGCCAACCAAAAAAAGTCCAGGACCAGATGGATTCACAGCCGAATTCTACCAGAGGTACAAAGAGGAGCTGGTACCATTCCTTCTGCAACTACTCCAATTAATAGAAAAAGAGGGAATCCTCCCTAACTCATTTTATGAGGCCAACATCATCCTGATATCAAAGCCTGGCAGAGACACACACACACAAAAGAATCTTAGACCAATATCCCTGATGAACATCGATGCAAAAATCCTCAATAAAATACTGGCAAACCGAATCCAACAGCACATCAAAAAGCTTATCCACCACGATCAAGTTTGCTGCATGCCTGGGATGCAAGGCTGGTTCAACATATGCAAATCAATAAATGTAATCCATCATATAAACAGAACCAAAGACAAAAACCATATGATCATCTCAATAGATGCAACAGTCCTTCATGCTAAAAACTCTCAATAGGTATTGATGAAATGTGTCTCAGAATAATAAGAGCTATTTTTGACAAACCCAAAGCCAATATCATACTGAATGGGCAAAAACTGGAAGCATTCCCTTTGAAAACGGGCACAAGACAGGGATGCCCTCCCTTACCACTCCTATTCAACATAGTGTTGGAAGTTCTGTCTAGGACAATCAGGCAGGAGAAAGAAATAAAAGGTATTCAATTAGGAAAAGAGGAAGTCAAATTGCCCTTGTTTGCAGATGACGTGATTGTATATTTAGAAAACCCCATCGTCTCAGCCCAAAATCTCCTTAAGCTGATAAGCAACTTCAGCAAAGTCTCAGGATACAAAATCAATGGGCAAAAATCACAAGCGTTCCTATACACCAATAACAGACAAACAGAGAGCCAAATCATGAATGAACTCCCATTCACAATTGCTTCAAAGAAAATAAAATACCTAGGAATCCAGCTTACAAGGGATGTAAAGGACCTCTTCAAGGAGAACTACAAACCACTGCTCAATGAAATAAAAGAGGATACAAACAAATGGAAGAACATTCCACGTTCATGGGTAGGAAGAATCAATATTGTTAAAATGGCCATACTGCCCAAGGTAATTTATAGATTCAGTGCCATCCCCTTCAAGCTACCAATGACTTTCTTCACAGAATTGGAAAAAACTACTTTAAAATTCATGTGGAACCAAAAAAGAGTCCACATTGGCAAGACAATCCTAAGCCAAAAGAACAAAGTTGGAGGCATCATGCTACCTGACTTCAAACTCTACTATAAGACTACAGTAACCCAAACAGCATGGTACTGGTACCAAAACGGAGATGTAGACCAATGGAACAGAACAGAGGCCTCAGAAATAATACCACACATCTACAACCATCTGATCTTTGACAAACCTGACAAACACAAGAAATGGGGAAAGGATTCCCTATTTAATAAATGGTGCTGAGGAAACTGTCTAGCCATATGTAGAAAGCTGAAACTGGATTCCTTCCTTACATCTTATAAAAAAATTAATTCAAGATGGAATAAAGATTTAAATGTTAGACCTAAGACCAAAAATCCCTAAAAGAAAACCTAGGCAATACCATTCAGGACATAGGTGTGGCAAGGACTTCATGACTAAAACACCAAAAGCAATGGCAACAAGAGCCAAAATTGACAAATGGAATCTAATTAAACTAAAGAGCTTCTGCACAGCAAAAGAAACTACCATCAGAGTGAACAGGCAACCTACAGAATGGGAGAAAAATTTTGCAATCTACCTATCTGACAAAGAGCTAATATCCAGAAACTACAAAGAACTTAAACAAATTTACATTGCTGATTCATCAGCAACATTACACCTAAGCATATAGAGAATTGCATTTTAAATAAACATAAACATAATAAAATATTTGCTATCACTATTTGAAGTTACATATTCACAGTTAAGAATTATTATACTTCAAGCGAGAACACCTCAGCCTGTGAGAGCTTAAGCAGAGGAAAGAGCTAACTTGTGCCTAGGCCTCTGACATTCAGAACTGGAACTAATAAATGGATGTTGTTTTAAGTTTCTATCTTTGTGGTAATTTGTTATGTAGTAATAGGAAAATGATACAACAGGAAAAAAAAAAAAGCTTTAAGGGTAAACTTCAAAAATCTTATAAAATAAAACTTTGTGAGATGGTATATTATGTCAAGTTGGCTAATCTGAAAATGATGACTAAATGAAAAAAACGAATTGATGGAAAATTATGATTCCCATTTAATATATTTTATAGCATTATTTTTGTTCAATGCAAGGATGGTTTTGTAATCTATTGATATATTCAGAAAATTATGTATATATTTTAAAATTTTTGTCTTTTTATTTTTATATCTAAATATTTCAAGAAAATTCTACTGTCCCAACTTCATTTGAAAATTAAAGTGTCTTTGATTAATAGTAAAGAAAAGTAGGAATGGAGTCTTTAAAGATTCAATGGGTTTTTGACTTCTTGTAGCATTGCTCATGTTATAGCAATATAAAATTTTGGCTGAAATGAATCCTACTATATTTAAATACCAGAGACTGTCAGTTTTAAATTATAATGTAGAATCAAAAAAATTATTGATCTTATTTAACAAAATCACTCCCTAGTTATCTTCTGGCTTCATGGGATGATTTAACTGTCAAGTCAATGGACAATCCTTATGTTTAACTTTTGTCCTCTGTTCTAGGAAACATACAAAAGTCTCCTATAAAACAAAATGGCACTGTTTTTTAATGCTGTTTTTTTTTTCTACATGGGCATATCAGGAGCAAGTCTTGGTTTCAACCAAAATCATTAGATTTTACTATATGATAAGTGGATAAAAGATTAATATATAAATGTACTGAATGTTAAAATAATGGGTACCAGAATTAAAGGGTATTAGTTAATAGAAATTTTATCCATTTTTGTCCTATTTGTCTCTCTCTCTTTCTCTGTCTCTGTCTCTGTCTCTGTCTCTCTCTCTCTCTCTCTCTCTCTCTATATATATATATATATATATATTTGTTTGTTTTTGTGTTTTTTTGAAAGAGTCTCACTCTGTCAGTCACCCTGGCTGAAGTGCAGTGGTACGTCGGCTCACTACAACATCTGCCTCCCGCGTTTAAGCGATTTTCCTGCCTCAGCCTCCCAAGTAGCTGGGATTACAGGCATCCACTGCCATTCCCAGCTAATTTTTGTATTTTTAGTAGACAGGGGCTTTCACCATGTTGGCCAGGCTGGTCTTGAACTCCTGACCCCAGGTCATCCTCCTGCCTCGGCCTCCCAAAGTGCTGGGATTACAGGCATGAGCCACGGCACCCAGGCATTCGTCTCCATATTTTGTTAGTTAATTTTCTTCATTTATCAGTGGAACTCTAGGGTCAATGTAAGTAAAATCTCTGTTAAACCAAAGATACTTTTAGAGGCTTTCCATTGCTTACTATCTATTAGCATGAAATAATTAAAATGGCTCCTGAAGATATCAAATACAAAACCGGAGCAATGCATATCTATTATGCAGAAATGAGTTTAATTTTTCCCAAAAGAAATTTTAATGAAGAATTTTTATTGTCTTTATCATGTAATATATTCAGACTAAAACAAAAACAAAAAAGTGCAAACTCAAGATCATCATCATTTAAAATAGACATTATTACAATTGCCTAGGTTATTAAATATTTAATAATCAAAAGAATTTTTTCTGCAACACCACAAGTATTTACTAATAATTATCCAAATATTAAGGCAAACTGAGTGTTTAAAACACTCCCACATCCTACCTGCTGTAAGTTTAAAAAAAAATTGCAGGAAAAGATAATAAAACAGCATACCAAATTTTCATCTCCTTCAGAAATAACAATGGGTTAACAACACAGAGTTTTGTAAAACTACTGAAACACTTTTAGTTTAGAAATTTAAATTCTGAAAACAGCTTGGCTTACTTCTTTTAGGAGAAAAGTCTCATGCATTTTTATCTATGTCTATGTTATTTAATATTCTACACCTTACTTGAGCTAAGTTTCTATTCTGAAACAAAATAAAAAAAAAATACCACTGAGATACTTTGAGAGTGTGCTCTGCCAAATATTATTATGCCCTAGTCATATCTGGGCATTATCATTAGTGTTTTGCTGTAGTTTTATTTTAACTCTTTTTTTAACCTTTGTTATGACCTTGGGCACGGATAAGCTCATTAAAATTAAATTGCTTATTATAGCCTGGCATCACTTTCCACTTTGATCAGAAAGCACAATAGGTTCCTTGAGTGGATTTACCTATATAATATTCTAGAAATGAGAACTGAAAAGGCAAGTGTAATAACCTTAATGCTGAAACAAAAGCTGCAGAAATGCTACCACGAGGGTGATAATAAACATTTTATATGGATAAAGAAACTATAGATTTGTGATATTAAAATTTGGTTTTCTAGCTTGTTAGGTAGGTAAGCATCACAACTTGGAAATCTAGTTGCTTATTTTAGTTATACAAAATTATATTCTGCCACTGCTCATGCCAACCAACATCCCTCTCTCTTTCACCCCAGGCTGGAGAGTACCATGAACAACCCTTGAGTAATTATACCAAACAGAAAACAATTTAAGTGGATAGCATTAAAATGAATCCTAAATTGGGTATCTCAATATAGGGAAAGCTTTATTCTTCTTTTTAAAAATTCTAAAGCTGTATTTCACAGTTTTAATTGTGCTATAACAACTTAGGCTGGTATAGCTCTATTTCTAGCGTTTTAGTGTAACTTATAGTTTTCCACCTTTTCGGCATGTGGGAAGAGTAATAAGGTAAAAGCAGGATGGATTATACCAAAAGTTTATAGTAATTATATACAAACTAAAATATTCTGAAAACCTTTACTTGCATTGAAATTCCTCCATATTTACAGTACATCAACTCATTTACATTTGAAATTTAAAGGGTCCGCCCTTGGGATTTGATTGTATAGATGAATATGAAAGGAGTTGGTAATAAAAACCATGTTTATGCCTACTCACTCTCTTTGAATGTAGTTATACTAACATGGAGAAGAGAAAGCTTTTCAAGTTATTTCCTTTAATGCTGAAAAAAATGTATTCTAATCAGAGTATAAAATTTGGTATTATTTACATAAAAACCTTAACATTGTTCAACACAAATTGCTGATTGTGACAAAATGCTCTGGCTCCTCAAAGTACATCCTAATCAAATCATTACTCTTTTAACATTAAGTTGATGCTGATCAAACAAGCAAGGCCTACTGTGTGCTTAGGAGTTTCTGAGATAATAAAATGAATATAAACTATTATAAATCAATGATGTTTAAAACAAACACTGCGATAAAATGCACTCCTATTATTAATGATTAAGTGAATTTTGACTTGTAATTCACTTTGTACTCCAAATATATGATAAAGGAATTTGAGCAAAGCAAATACTTGTCATTCATATATTGCATCCTTCTGGGGCCACCTGTTTTTCTGGCATGAGTATGTACTTACAGTCCTCTGGAGTATTTACTCCGGGTATTACTTGGCATTAAAATTTGGTTTTATTTCTAATTTCTAGTAATTTTATTACTGTTGTCCAAAATTTAGATACAATACCTATTACTACTTTTTACATACATAAATTGTAATTTTAAAACATTCAATGTTTATGACATCTTATAGTAAAGAGAATAAAAATAATCAACTACAGCTAGAGCCAGAAATGTAGACTTGGAATTCATTTACAAAGACAATGGCCAAAGCAGTCAGTTCCATGTTGCCATGGAGTTGCTATCTTTCATATATTCACCTATCCTCATATTATAGTTTAACTAACGTAAGTTTTAATTATAAATAATACTATAACTTTTATATTCTTGTTTTATATTTATAGCTTTTTACCTATGGTGGCATTTGCTCCATAAGATATATTAGCAATCATTACATTTCATGATGAAAAGCTATATATAGATTCTGGTTCTTTAATCTACTGGTAAATAGGTTAATTAAGCCATTTTATTAGTTTACAATGACATAAGCAAAGGAAAAATGATAACATGTTTATTATTTTCTCAATATTTTATTGTTACTTTTATTTATATGACAGTAGCAAACAAAATCTATTATTACTTGAATTAAGATATATTTTTGTTTTGTTTTAATTTTACAATTTGTTTTCTATACCATTTGTCTACGTGTCTACTAAAGTCTAGAATATTTTATGAAATTAGATGAAATGTACTTAGCCTCTTTTATAACATGCTCTTTCTACAAATATAAATTAGTCCTGAGGCTTTTATTTCCCATGTTTTGATTTCACCAATGTTTTAAGGAGTAAAAGCAACTGGACTGTAGCTCATTTTTCTCCCCTTAACTATGGGACATTCCCAGAGAAGAAAGGCAGATGACCCAGGCTAATCTTCCTGAAAACATGCTGATAATTGGACCTCTTGGCAAATAGACTAATTATATTGCTATGAGGAGAGCCTTTATCTGTGAAATGCTTAAGCAGACTGCTTGCAGTGTAGGATGCTTTTGGAAAGCAAACCTAGAATCACTGGATTTATGAGACACTTGTCTTGGAAAATGTCTTGTAAGCTACAACTACACGAGTTATAAGCAAAATTCTCTTTGTGAAGCATCTGACAAATCTCCTTAGAGATTTCATCCATCATTCCAACCAGAAATCACATGTCCTAAAGCAAAGATGGGTGGTGGTCCCCCAATATCCCAGCCAACTCCCCGCTTCCGCTCTGCATTGCCACTTGTTACTTTAGAATTGTTAGAAAGTGTTTCATCAGGAATCTGATTCATGAGAATCTGATTTGACAAATCAAACTTTTTTTGTGTTAACTCATATATACACATATGTGAACACACATACACATTCATATATTTATAGTAGTATGTTTCTTGTTTTCAAATGCCATTTTTCTACTAACAAAATTTCTTATGTATAAGATGAATATGTACATATAGAAATATGTGTACATACATATGTATAAAAGCCCTTTATGTGCCAAAACTTGTGCTAGATCACAAATGAGACATTGTAATTAGTAATTTATAGTGTAATGAGTTCTATAGCCTAGGTGCAGAATGAAGAAACATAGAAAAGAGAAATTGATCCAAATTAGTTACATAAAATAAGCTATAAATAGACATAAGCTACATTTTTTGGAGACTTGGGGATAGTTTATTCCTAGCCCAAATGTACTAATAAAGATATCATTACCACCAGTGGGGTTCTACATTTATTAAAAAAAAAAAAAGTAGCATAGCCTCTTGTGGTGGGCATTGAAGAGTAAGAAACTTTATTTGAAGATTGGAAAATCATCAATTAATGCAATGTGATGGTGGAACATTTCATAAAATTGTCTCCTATGCAACTGACAAGGCAGATAATGTACTAAATAAGTCCTTGGTTTTCATTGAAGAAGTCAGGAAATAAAATGTCTCAACATTGGCTGAATTTCAAAGGGTACTATAAGATGAGTTCAGAAAAGCAAGTCCCTTACAAATACAATTTTAGAACAAATTCGATAACCTATATTTTGGGACTTGCACATTTGAGAGATGTAGCTAATCACAATCTAACTGTGAAAACAAAACCGAGAAGACGTGATGGGGCAAAATAGAATAAAACAAGTCTCCTGGTAAAGACTGAATCAACATTATGACCACCATTCCTCTCTTAAATGTTCTAATTCTGAATACATTGCTATCCAGTAAATACTTCCAATAGGTTAAAAGTGGTTCAGAGGAAAAGTCTAACATACCATATGGCACATGGAGCTGATTGGATAAAAGTTTCTGAGAGATGTAAATCCTCAAACCATTCACCAGTGATTGGCCTTGAGCACCAAAGTCCTGTTGAAAATATGCTTAGGTCCCAAGGAGAGACTTTCTCTATTGCCTTTTTTTCATGGAACCAAGGAGGATATTAATAAAGAATCCAGAAGGCAGAGGACAGGTTCAAAGAAAAGAGTGGTCAAGGATACTACCCTACCCCAGAGGGATTTCATAATTGTTATAGAAAAGTATCTGTTCTGAAACTGTCATTCCTCCCCTTTGTGAACAAAACAGCTTGTCAAGGTTATCCTCTATTTATTGCATGTGTCCTTTGAATTCTTTGGTATCTAGATCAAGATAAGTTACATGCAGGTATGAGCTGGAAAATGTCCTGTGACTGGACATTGAACATGATGCTATACTGGGACTCATGGACATACTTACTGTTGGAGGGGTCTGAGCATATTTGTGTGTAAATGGAAAGGAAATGATGTTCATGACCAAGAGGACAGTCTATCCATCTATCTATCTATCTATCTATCTATCTATCTATCTATCTATCTATCTATCAATCTATCTATCTATCTATCTATCTATCTATCTATCTATCTATCTATCTTTCTATCTATCTATCATCAATCTATCTATCTATCATCTATCTATCATCTATCTATCTTCTATCTATCATCTATCAATCATTTATCTTTCTATCTATCATCATCAATCATTTATCTTTCTATCTATCATCTATCTTTCTACCTATCATTTTTATTTTCAAATTTTCATTTTCTCTGTCCCACTGATCTTTATCGAACCTTCCTTTCGATAGAAGAGTTTTGAAACACTCTTTTTGTGGAATCTGCAAGGGGATTACTAGCGCGCTTTGATGCCTATGCTGGAAAAGGAAATATCTTCACACAAAAACTAGACAGAGGCATTCTCAGAAACCTTTTCTGCTGTGCGCATTCAACTCACCAAGTTGAACCTTCCTTTTCATAGAGCAGTTTTGAAACACTCTTTTTGTAGAATCTGCAAGTGCAGATTTGGAGTGCTCTGAGTCCTACCCTGGAAAAGGAAATAACTTCACTTAGAGCATAGACAGAAGCATTCTCAAAGACTTTCCTGTGCTTTCTGCATTCAACTCACAGAGTTGAACCTTCTTTTGATAGAACAGTTTTGAAACACTCTTTTTGTAGAATCTGCAAATCGATATTTGGAACGCTTTGACGCCTATGCTGGAAAAGGAAATATCTTCACATGAAAACTAGAGAGAAGCATTCTCAGAAACCTCTTTGTGATGTGCGCCTTCAACTCACAGAGTTGAAGCTTCCTTTTGCTATAGCAGTTTTGAAACCCTCTTTTAGTAGAATCTTCAAGGGGATATTTGGTGTGCTGAGAGGCCAACACTGGAAAAGGAAATATCTTCACATAAAAGCTAGACGGAAGCATTCTCAGAAACTACCCTGTGCTTTATGAACTCAACTCACAGAGAGGAATCCTCCTTTTGAAAGCGCAGTTTTGAAACACTCTTTTTGCAGAGTTTGCTCGGGGATGTTTGGAGCTTTTGGAGGCCTATGCTGGAAAAGGAAATATCTTCACATACAAACTAGACAGAAGCATTCTCACAAACTTCTTTGTGATGAGTGCATTCAACTCACAGACTTGAACCTTCCTTTTGAAAGAGCAGTTTTGAAACACTCCTTTTGTAGAATCTGTAAGTGGATATTTGGAGCGATTTGAGGCCTTTGCTGGGAAATGATATATCTTCACCTAAAAACTAGACAGAAGCATTCTCAGAAACTTCTGTGTCATGAGTGCATTCAACTCACAGACTTGAACCTTCCTTTTGATAGAGAAGTTTTGAAACACTCTTGCAGAGGCATCTGAATGAGGATATTTGGAGCGCTTCGAGGCCAATGCTGGAAAACGAAATACCATCACATAGAAACTAGACAGAAGCATTCTCAGAAACTTCTTTGTGATGAGTGCATTCAACTCACAGACTTGAACGTTCCTCTTGATAGAACAGTTTTGAAACACTCCTTTTGTAGAATCTGCAAGTGTTTATTTGGAGCGCTTTGAGGCCTATGTTGGAAAAGGAAATATCTTCACAGAAAAACTAGACAGAAGCATTCTCAGAAACGTCTTTGTCATGTGTGCATTGAACTCACAGAGATGAACGTTTCTTTTGATAGAGAAGTTTTGAAACACTCTTTTAGTAGAATCTTCAGGTGGACGTCTGGAGTGCTTTGAGGCCTATGCTGGAAAAGGAAATATCTTCACGTAGAAACAAGACAAAGCCATTCTCAGAAAGTTCCCTGTGCTTTGTGCATTCAAGTCACAGAGTTCAACCTTCCTTTTGATAGAGCAGTTTTGAAACACTCTTTTTGTAGAATCTGCAAGTGGATATTTGAAGCGCTTTGAGGCCTATGCTGCAAAAGGAAATATCATTACATAAAAACTAGATGGAAGCATTCTCAGAAACTTCTTTGTGGTGAGTGCATTCAACTCACAGAGTTGAACCTTCGTTTTGATAGACCAGTTTTAAAGCACTGTTTTTGTAGTATTCGCAAGTGTTTATTTGGAGCGCTTTGAAGCCTATGTTGGAAAAGGAAATATCTTCACGTACAAACTAGACAGAAGCATTCTCAGAAACTTCGTTGTCATGTGGGGATTGAACTCACAGAGTTGAACATTCCTTTTCGTAGAGCGGTTCTGCAAGACTCTTTTTGTGGAAACTGCAAGTGGATATTTGGTGCGATTGCGGCATCTAGTGGAAAAGAAAATACATTACGATGAAAACCAGATTGAACTCTTCTCAGAAACTTCTTTGCAATGAGCGCATTCTACTCACAGAGTCGAACCTTCCTTTCGATAGAAGAGTTTTGAAACACTCTTTTTGTGGAATCTGCAAGGGGATTACTAGGGCGCTTTGATGCCTATGCTGGAAAAGGAAATATCTTCACACAAAAACTAGACAGAGGCATTCTCAGAAACCTTTTCCGTTGTGCGCATTCAACTCACCGAGTTGAACCTTTCTTTTCATAGAGCAGTTTTGAAACACTCTTTTTGTAGAATCTGCAAATGGAGATTTGGAGTGCTTTGAGTC
The DNA here is from genome assembly GCF_028885655.2 of Pongo abelii. Taxonomy (NCBI): domain Eukaryota; kingdom Metazoa; phylum Chordata; class Mammalia; order Primates; family Hominidae; genus Pongo; species Pongo abelii. The sequence goes on from NC_071988.2 coordinate 67,572,907, forward strand.
CTACCCTGGAAAAGGAAATAACTTCACTTAGAACCTAGACGGAAGCATTCTCAGAGACTTCCCTGTGCTTTCTGCATTCAACTCACAGAGTTGAACCTTCCTTTTGATAGAACAGTTTTGAAACACTCTTTTTGTAGAATCTGCAAATCGATATTTGGAACGCTTTGAGGCCTATGCTGGAAAAGGAAATATCTTCACATGAAAACTAGAGAGAAGCATTCTCAGAAACTTCTTTGTGATGTGCGCATTCAACTCACAGAGTTGAAGCTTCCTTTGGCTATAGCAGTTTTGAAACCCTCTTTTAGTAGAATCTTCAAGGGGATATTTGGTGTGCTGAGAGGCCAACACTGGAAAAGGAAATATCTTCACATAAAAACCAGACGGAAGCATTCTCAGAAACTACCCTGTGCTTTATGCACTCAACTCACAGAGAGGAATCTTCCTTTTGAGAGCGCAGTTTTGAAACACTCTTTTTGCAGAATTTGCTCGGGGATGTTTGGAGCTTTTGGAGGCCTATGCTGGAAAAGGAAATATCTTCACCTAAAAACTAGACAGAAGCATTCTCAGAAACTCCTTTGCGATGTGTGCATTCAACTCACAGAGTTGAACCTTCCTTTCTATAGAGCAGTTTTGAAACACACTTTTTGTAGAATCTGAATGTGGATATTTGGAGCGCTTTGAGGCCTATGCTGGAAAAGGGAGTGTCTTCACATAAACACTAGACAGAAGCATTCTCAGAAGCTTCTTTGTGTTGAGTGCATTCAACTCACAGACTTGAAGCTTCCTTTGGAAAGAGCAGTTTTGAAACACTCTTTTTGTAGGATCTGCTAGTGGATATACGGAGTGCTTTGAGGCCTCTGCTGGAAAAGGAAATATCTTCACCTACAAACTAGACAGAAGTATTCTCAGAAACATCTTTGTCATGTGTGCATTGAACTCACAGAGGTGAACCTTTCTTTTGATAGAGAAGTTTTGAAACACTCTTTTAGTAGAATCTTCAGGTGGACGTATGGAATGCTTTGAGGTCCATGCTGGAAAAGGGAATATCTTCACGTAGAAACTAGACAAAGGCATTCTCAGAAAGTTCCCTGTGCTTTGTGTATTCAATTCACAGAGTTCAACCTTCCTTTTGATAGAGCAGTTTTGAAACATTCTTTTTGTAGAATCTGTAAGTGGATATTTGGAGCGCTTTGAGCCCTATGCTGCAAAAGGAAATATCATTGCATTAAAACTAGATGGAAGCATTCTCAGAAACTTCTTTGTGGTGAGTGCATTCAAATCACAGAGTTGAACATTCGTTTTGATAGACCAATTTTGAAGCACTGTTTTTGTAGTATTCGCAAGTGGATATTTGGAGCTCGTTGCGGCTTGAGTTGGAAAAGGAAATATCTTCACATACAACCTAGACAGAAGCATTCTCAGAAACTTCTTTGTCATGTGGGGATTGAACTCACAGAGTTGAACATTCCTTTTCATAGAGCGGTTCTGCAAGACTCTTTTTGTGGAAACTGCAAGTGGATATTTGGTGCGATTGCGGCATCTAGTGGAAAGGAAGATACACTACGATGAAAACCAGATTGAACTATTCTTTGCAACTTCTCTGTGATGTGTGCATTCTACTCACAGAGTCGAACCTTCCTATCGATAGAAGAGTTTTGAAACACTCTTTTTGTGGAATCTGCAAGGGGATTACTAGGGCGCTTTGATGCCTATGCTGGAAAAGGAAATATCTTCACACAAAAACTAGACTGAGGCATTCTGAGAAACCTTTCCTGATGTGCGCATTCAACTCAGCGAGTTAAACCTTCCTTTTCATACAGCAGTTTTGAAACACTCTTTTTGTAGAATCTGCAAGTGGAAATTTGTAGTGCTTTGAGTCCTGCCCTGGAAAAGGAAATAACTTCACTTAGAACCTAGACGGAAGCATTCTCAGAGACTTCCCTGTGCTTTCTGCATTCAACTCACAGAGTTGAACCTTCCTTTTGATGGAACAGTTTTGAAACACTGTTTTTGTAGAATCTGCAAGTCGATATTTGCAACGCTTTGAGGCCTATGCTGGAAAAGGAAATATCTTCACATAAAAACTAGGGAGAAGCATTCTCAGAAACTTCTTTGTGATGTGCGCATTCAACTCACAGAGTTGAAGCTTCCTTTTGCTATATCAGTTTTGAAACCCTCTTTTAGTAGAATCTTCAAGGGGATATTTGGTGTGCTGAGAGGCCAACACTGGAAAAGGACATATCTTCACATAAAAACTTGACGGAAGCATTCTGAGAAACAACCCTGTGCTTTATGTATTCAACTCACAGAGGGGAATCCTCCTTTTGAGAGCGCAGTTTTGAAACACTCTTTTTGCAGAATTTGCTTGGGGATGTTTGGAGGTTTTGGAGGTCTATGCTGGAAAAGGAAATATCTTCTCATACAAACTAGACAGAAGCATTCTCACAAACTTCTTTGTCATCTGGGGATTAAACACACAGAGTTGAACATTCCTTTTCATAGAGCTGTTGTGCAAGGCTCTGTTTGTGGAAACTGCAAGTGGATATTTGGTGCGGTTGCGGCATCTAGTGGAAAAGAAAATACGTTACGATGAAAACCAGATTGAACTCTTCTTAGAAACTTCTTTGCGATGAGTGCATTCTACTCACAGGTCAAACCTTCCTTTCGATAGAAGAGTTTTGAAACACTATTTTTGTGGAATCTGCAAGGGGATTACTAGGGCGCTTTGATGCCTATGTTGGAAAAGGAAATATCTTCACACAAAAACTAGACAGAGGCATTCTCAGAAAACTTTTCTGAAGTGCGCATTCAACTCACCGAGTTGAACCTTCCTTTTGATAGAGCAGTTTCGAAACACTCTTTTTGTAGAATCTGCAATTAGAGATTTGGAGTGCTGTTGAGTCCTACCCTGGAAAAGGAAATAACTTCACTTAGAACCTAGACGGAAGCATTCTCAGAGACTTCCCTGCGCTTTCTGCATTCAACTCACAGAGTTGAATCTTCCGTTTGATAGAACAGTTTTGAAACACTCTTTTTGTAGAATCTGCAAGTCGATATTTGGATCGCTTTGAGGACTATGCTGGAAAAGGAATTATCTTCACATAAAAACTAGAGAGAAACATTCTCAGAAACTTCTTTGTGATGTGCCCACGCAACTCACAGAGTTTTAGTTTCCTTTTGCTATAGCAGTTTTGAAACACTCTTTTAGCAGAATCTGCAAATGGATATTTGGTGTTCTGAGAGGCCAACACTGGAAAAGGAAATATATTCACATAAAAACTAGACGGAAGTATTCTCAGAAAGTACCCTGTGCTTTATGCATTCAACTCACAGAGGGGAATCTTCCTTTTGAGAGCGCAGTTTTGAAACACTCTTTTTGCAGAATTTGCTATGGGAGGCTTGGAGCTATTTAAGGCCTATGCTGGAAAAGGAAATATCTTCACATATAAACTGCACAGAAATATTCTCACAAACTTCTTTGTGATGAGTGCATTCAACTCACAGACTTCAACCTTCCTTTTGAAAGTGCAGTTTTGAAACACTCCTTTTGCAGAATCTGCAACTCGATATTTGGAGCGTTTTGAGGCCTTTGCTGGGAAATGAAATAACTTCACCTAAAAGCTAGACAGAGGCATCCTCAGAAACTTCTTTGCGATGTGTGCATTCAACTCAGAGAGTTGAAACTTACTTTTCGTAGTGGAGTTTTGAAACACACTTTTTGTAGTATCTGCAAGTGGATATTTGGAGCGTTTTGAGGCATATGCTGGAAAAGGGAATATTTTCACATAAACACTAGACAGAAGCATTCTCAGAAACTTCTTTGTGATGTGTGCATTCAACTCATGGAGTTGAACCTGCCTTTTGATAGAGCAGTTTAGAAACAGCCTTTTTGTACCATCTGAATGTGGATGTTTAGAGCGATTTGAGGCCTATGATGGAAAGGGAAATATCTTCACCCAAAATCTAGAAAGAAGCATTCTCAGAAAGTTCTGTGTGATGTGTGCATTCAACTCACAGAGTTGAACCTGCCTTTTGATAGAGCCGTTTGGAAACAGCCTTTTTGTAAAATCTGCAAGTGGATATTTGGAGCGATTTGAGGCCTATGTAGGAAAGGGAAATATATTCACATAGAAATTTGACAGAAGCATTCCCAGAAACTTCTGTGTGATGATTGCATTCAACTCACAGACTGGAACCTTCCTTTTGATAGAGAAGTTTTGAAACTCTCTTTTAGTGGCATCTGAATGAGGATATATGGAGCGATTCGAGGCCTATGCTGGAAAAAGGAATATCATCACATAGAAAGTCGACAGAAGTATTCTCCGAAACTTGTATGTGATGAGTGCATTCTTCTCACAGACTTGAACGTTCTTCTTAAAAGAACAGTTTTGAAACACTCCTTTTGTAGAAACTGCCTGTGTTTATTTGGAGCGCTTTGAGGGCAATGTTGGAAAAGGAAATATCTTCACATAAAGACTAGACAGAAGCATTCTCATAAACTTCGTGATGAGTACATTCAACTCACAGACTTGAAGCTTCGTTTTGAAAGAGCAGTTTTGAAACACTCTTTTTGTAGAATCTGCAAGTGGATAAATGGAGAGCTTTGAGGTGTATGCTGGAAAAGGAAATATCTTCACATAGAAACTAGACAGAAGCATTCTCAGAAACGTCTTTGTCATGTGTGCTTTGAACTCATAGGGTTGAAACTTTCTTTTTGATAGAGAAGTTTTGAAACACTCTTTTAGTAGATTCTTCAGGTGGATGTATGGAGTGCTTTGAGGCCTATGCTGGAAAAGGAAATATCTTCCCGTAGAAACGAGACAAAGGCATTCTCAGAAAGTTCCCTTTGCTTTGTGCATTGAACTCACAGAGCTCAACCTTCCTTTTGATAGAGCCGTTTTGAAACACTCTTTGTGTGGAATCTGCAAGTGGATATTTGGAACGCTTTGAGGCCTATCCTGCAAAAGGGAATATCACTGCATAAAAACTAGATGGAAGCATTCTCAGAAGCTTCTTTGTGGTGAGTGCATTCAACTCGCAGAGTTGAACATTCCTGTTGATAGACCATGTCTGAAACACTGTTTTTGTAGTATTCGCAAGCGGATATTTGGAGCGCGTTGAGGCTCGAGTTGGAAAATGAAATATCTTCACATACAAACTAGACAGAAGCATTCTCAAAAACTTCTTTGTCATGTGGGGATTGAACTCACAGAGTTGAACATTCCTTTTCATAGAGCGGTTCTGCAAGACTCTTTTTGTGGAAACTGCAGGTGGATATTTGGCGCGATTGCGGCATCTAGTGGAAGAGAAAATACATTACGATGAAAACCAGGTTGAACTCTTCTCAGAAACTTCTTTGCTATGAGTGCATTCTACTCAGAGAGTCGAAACTTCCTTTCATTAGAAGAGTTTTGAAACACTCTTTTTGTGGAATCTGCAAGGGGATTACTAAGCCATTTGAGGCCTGTGCTGGAAAAGGAAATATCTTCACACAAAAACTAGACAGAAGCATTCTCAGAAACATTTTCTGATGTGCGCATTCAACTCACCGAGTTGAACCTTCCTTTTGATAGAGCAGTTTTGAAACACTCTTTTTGTAGAATCTGCAAGTGGAGATTTGGAGTGCTTTGAATTCCAGAATTCTTCTGTCTACTTGTTATGTGAAGATACTTCCTTTTCCACCACAGGCCTCAAAGCGCTCCAAATGTCCTCCTACAGATTCTAGAAAAAGTGCGTTTCAAAACTCCTCTATCAAAAGAAATGTTGATATCTGTGAGTTGAAACCAGACATCACAGTGAAGTTTGTGAGAATTCTTCTGTATCCTCTTTGTGTGAGGATGGCCCGTTTCCAAGGAATTCCAATAAGCGGTCCAAATATCCTCATGCAGATTCTACAAAAAGAGTGTTTCAAAACTGCTCTAACAAAAGGAATGTTCAACTCTTTGAGCTGAATGCACACATCACAATGTGGTTTCTGAGAATGCTTCTGTCTAGGTTTTATGTGAAGGTATTTCGGTTTCCACCACAGTCCTCAGAGCTCTGCAAATGTCCTATTGTAGATTATACAAAAAGAGTGTTTCTTGGCTGCTCTAACCACAGAGGAATGTTACACTCTGTGAGTTGAATGCAAACAACACAACGTGGTTTCTGAGAATCCTTATTTTTAAGTTATATGTGAAGATACTTCGTTTTCCACCACAAGCCTCAATGCTCTCCGAATGACCACTTGCATATAGTGCAAAAAGAGTATTTCAAATCTGCTCCATGAAAAGAAAGATTAAACTCCGTGAGTTGAATGCGCACATCACAGAGAAGTTTGTGAGAATGCTTCTGTCTAGTTTTTGTGTGAGGGTGTCCCGTTTCCAACGAATTCCTATAGCGGTCCAAATTTCCACTTGCAGATTCTACAAAAAGAGCGTTTCAAAACTTCTCTGTCAAAAGGAATGTTCAACTCTGTGAGTTGAATGCACACACCAGAGAGAATTTTCAGAGAATGCTTCTGTCTAGTTTTTATGTGAAGATATTTCCTTTCCACCGCAGGCCTCAAAGCGCTCCAATTGTCCACTTGAAGATTCTAGAAAAAGACTGTTTCAAAACTGCTCTATCAAAAGAAATGTTCAGCTCTGTGAGCTGAATGCACACATCACAACGAAGTTTGGGAGCATGCTTCGGTCTCGTTTTTGTGAGAGGATGCCCCGTTTCCAACAAATTCCTGTAAGCGGTCCAAATATCCACATGCAGATTCTACAAAAAGAGTGTTTCAAAGCTGCTCTAACAATAGGAATGTTCATACCTGTGAGTTGAATGCACACATCAAAAAGTGGTTTCTGAGAATGCTTCTTTCTAGGTTTTATGTGAAGGTATTTCCTTTTCCACCACAGGCCTCAGATCTCTCCAAATGTCCAATTGTATATGATACAAACGGAGGGTTTCATGGCTGCTCTAACAGAAGGAATGTTCCACTGTTTATGTTGAATGCAAACAACAAAAAGTAGTTTCTGAGAATGCTTCTTCTAGGTTGTATGTGAAGATATTTCCTTTTTGACCACAAGCCTCAGAGCTCTCGGAATGAACCCTTGCATATATTGCCAAAAGAGTGTTTCAAAACTGCGTTTCAAAACTGCTCCATGAAAAGAAAGGTTAAACTCTGTGAGTTGAATGCACACATCACACACAAGTTTGTGAGAATGCTTCTGTCTAGTTTTTGTGTGATGGTGTCCCGTTTCCAACGAATTCCTATAAGCGATCCAAATATCCACTTGCAGAATCTATAAAAAGAGTGTTTCAAAACTTCTCTGTCAAAAGGAATGTTCAAATCCATGAGTTGAATATATGCACCACAAAGAACTTTTAGAGAATGATTCTGTCTACTTCTTATGTGAAGATACTTCCTTTTCCACCACAGGACTCAAAGCGCTCCAAATGCCCACTTGAAGATTGTAGAAAAACAGTGTCTCAAAACTGCTCTATCAAAAGAAAGGTTCACATCTGCGAGTTGAAAGCACACATCACAAAGAAGTTTGTGAGAATGCTTCTGTTTCTTTTTTGTGTTAAGATTTCCCGGTTCCAACAAATTCCTATTAGTGCTCCAAATATCCAAATGCAGATTCTACAAAAAGAGTGTTTCAAAACTGCTGTAAGAAAATGAAAGTTCAACTCTGTGGATTGAATGCACACATCACAAAGTGCTTTCTGAGAATGTTCCTTTCTAGGTTTATGTGAAGATACTTCGTTTTCCAACACAGGCCTCAGAGCTGTCCAAATGTCCAATTGCAGATTATAGAAAAAGAGTGTTTCATGGCTGCTCTGACAAAAGGAGTGTTCCACTCTGTGAGTTGAATGCAAGCAACACAAAGTAGTTTCTGAGAATGCTTCTTTGTAATTTACATGTGAAGGTATTTCCTTTTCGACGACAGGCCACAAAGCTCTCCGAATGACAACTTGCATATACTGGAAAAAGAGTGTTTCAAATCTGCTCCATGAAAAGAAAGGTTAAACTCTGTGGGTTGAATGTACACATCATAGAGAAGTTTGTGAGAATGCTTCTGTCTAGTTTTTGTGTGAGGGAGTCTAGTTTCCAATTAATTCCTGAAAGCGGTCCAAATTTCCTCTTGGAGATTCTACAAAAAGAGTGTTTAAAAACTTCTCTGACAAAAGAAATATTCAACTCTGTGAGTTGAATGCATGCAGCACAAAGAACTTTTAGAGAATGCTTCTGTCTTGTCTTCATGTGAAGATATTTCCTTTCCGACAGAGGCCTCCTAGCGCTCCAAATGACCACTTGCAGATTCTAGAAAAAGAGAGTTTCAAAACTGCTCCATCAAAAGTAAAGTTCAGCTCTGTGAGCTGAATGCACACATCACACAGAAGTATGAGAGAATGCTTCTGTCTAGTATTTGTGTGAGGGTGCCCCGTTTCCAACGAATTCCTATAAGTGGTCCAAATATCCACCTGCATAATGTATAAAAAGAGTGTTTCAAACATCTCTGTCAAAAGGAATGTTCAATTCTGTGAGTTGAATGCACGCAAGACAAAGAACTTTCAGAGAATGCTTCTGTCTACTAGTTATGTGAAGACACTTCCTTTTCCACCACAGGCCTCAAAGCCCTCCAAATGTCCACCTGCAGATTCTAGAAAAAGAGTGTATCAAAACTGCTCTATCAAAAGAATGGTTCAGATCTGTGAGTTGAAAGCACACATCACAAAAAAGTTTGTGAGAATGCTTCTTTCTCGTTTTTGTGTGAGGATGTCCCGTTTCCAACGAATTCCTTTAAGCGGTCCAAATATCCACATGCAGATTCTACAAAAAGAGTGTTTCAAAACTGCTCTAACAAAAGGAATGTTCAACTCTGTGAGTTAAATGCACACATCACAAAGTGGTTTCTGAGAATGCTTCTTTCTAGGTTTCATGTGAAGATGTTTGGTTTTCCACCACAGGCCTCAGAGCTCTTCAAATGTCCAATTGCAGATTTTACAAAAAGAGTGTTTCATGGTTGCTCTAACAAAAGAAATGTTCCACGCTGTGAGTTGAATGCAAACAACACAAAGTAGTTTCTGAGAATTCTTCTTTTTAAGTTATATGTGGTGATATTTCCTTTTTGACCACAGGCCTCAAAGGTCTCCGAATCACCACTTGCATATCCTGCAGAAAGAGTGTTTCAAATCTGCTCCATGAAAAGAAAGGTTAAGCTCTGTCAGTTGAATGCACACATCATAGAGAAGTTTGTGAGAATGCTTTTGTCTAGTTTTTGTGTGAAGGTGTCCCGTTTCCACTGAATTCCAGAAAGCAGTCCAAATTTCCACTTGCAGATTCTACAAAAATAGTGTTTCAAAACCTCTCTGGTAAAAGGAATGTTCAACCCTGTGAGTTGAATACATGCAGCACAAAGAACTTTCAGAGAATGCTTCTGTTTAGTTTTTATGTGAAGATATTTCCTTTCCAACACATGCCTCCAAGCCCTTCAAATGACCACTTGCATATTCTAGAAAAATAGTGTTTCAAAGCTGCTGTATCAAAAGAAAGGTTCAGCTCTGTGATCTGAATGCACGCATCTCTCAGAAATTTGTGAGAATGCTTCTGTTTAGTTTTTGTGTGAGGGTGTCCTGTTTCCAATGAATTCCTATAAGCGCTCCAAATATCCAGTTGCAGATTCTACAAAAAGAGTGTTTCAAAACTTCTCTTTCAAAAGGAATGTTCAACTCTGTGAGTTGAATGCACTCAGCACAAAGAACTTTTAGACAATGCTTTTGTCTAGTTTTTAAGTGAAGATATTTCCTTTCCACCACAGGCCTCAAAGCGCTCCAAATGTCCACTTACAGATTCTAGAAAAAGAGTCTTTGAAAACTGCTCTATCAAAAGAAAGGATCAGCTCTGTGAGCAGAATGCACACATCAGACAGAAGTTTGTGAGAATTCTTCTGTCTAGTTTTTGTGTGAGGAAGTCCGGTTTCCAACGAATTCCTATAGGCGATCCAAATATCCACTTGCAGATTTTATAAAAAGAGTATTTCAAAACTTCTCTGTCAAAAGGAATGTTCAACTCTGTGAGTTGAATGCACACACAAGAAAGAAGTTTCAGAGAATGCATACGTTTAGATTTTATGTGAAGATATTTCCGGTCCACCACAGGCCTCAAAGCACTCCAAATGTCCACTTGCAGATTCTAGAAAAAGACAGTTTCAAAACTACTCTATCAAAAGGAAAGTTCACATCTGTGAGTTCAAAGCACACATCACAAAGAAGTTTGTGAGAATGCTTCTGTCTCGTTTTTGGGTGAGGATGTCCCGTTTCCAACGAATTCCTATGAGCGGGCAATATCCCCATGCAGATTCTACAATAAGAGTGTTTCCTGGCTGCTCTGACTAAAGGAATGTTCCACTCTGTTAGTTGAATGCAAACAACACATAGTACCTTTTGAGAATTCTTCTTTCTAGGTTATATGTGAAGATATTTCCTTTTTGACCAGAGGCCTCAAAGCTCTCCGAATGACCAAATGCATATACTGCAAAAAGAGTGTTTCAAAACTGCTCCATGAAAGAAAGGTTAAACTCCGTGAGTTGAATGCACATATCACAGAGAAGTTTGTGAGAATGCTTCCGTCTAGTTTTTCTGTGAGGGTGTACCGTTTCCAAAGAATTCGTATAATCGGTCCAAATTTCCACTTCCAGATTCTACAAAAAGAGTGTTTCACTATTTCTCTAAGAAACGACTGTTCAACTCTGTGAGTTGAATGCACGCACCACAAAGAACTTTCATATAATGCTTCTGTCTAATTTTTATGTGAAGATATTTCCTTTCCACTGCAGGCCTCAAAGAGCTCCAATGTCCACTTGCAGATTCTAGAAAAAGAGTGTTTCAAAACTGCTCTATGAAAAGAAAGTTTCAGCTCTGTGAGCTGAATGCACACATCACACAGTAGATTGTCAGAATGCTTCTCTCTAGTTTTGGTTTGAGGGTGTCCCGTTTCCAACAAATTTCTAGAAACGGTCCAAATATCCACTTGCAGATTTTATAAAAAGAGTGTTTCGTAACTTCTCTGTCATAAGGAATGTTCAACACTGTGAGTTGAATGCACGCACCGCAAATAACTTTCAGAGAATGCTTCTGTCTACTTGTTATATGAAGATACTTCCTTTTCCACCACAGGACTCAAAGCGCTGAAAATGTCCACTTGCAGATTCTAGAAAAAGAGTGTTTCAAAATTTCTCTTTCAAAAGGAATGTTCGACTCTGTGAGTTGAATGCACACATCACAAAGTGATTTCTGAGAATTCTTCTTTCTAGTTTTTATGTGAAGATATGTCTTTTTCCCCCACAGGCCTCAGAGCTCTCCACATGTCCAATTGCAGATTATACAAAAAGAGTTTTTTATGGCTGCCCTAACAAAAGAAATGTTCCACTCTGTGAGTTGAATGCGAACAACACAAAGTAGTTCTGAGAATGCTTCTTTCTAGGTTATATGTGAAGATATTTCCTTTTTGACCACAGGCCTCGAAGCTCTCCGAATGACCACTTGCAGATATCGCAAAAAGATTGTTTCAAAACTGCTCCATGAAGGGAAAGTTTAAACTCTGTCAGTTGAAATGAAATGTCACAGAGAAGTTTGGGAGAATGCTTCTGTCTAGTTTTTGTGTGATGGTGTCCCATTTCCAACGAATTCCTATAAGCGGTCCAAATTTCCACTTGCAGACCCTATAAAAAGAGTGTTTCAAAACTTCTCTCTCAAAAGGAGTGTTCCACTCTGTGAGTTGAATGCACGCACCACAAAGAAGTTTCAGAGACTGCTTCTGTCCACTTGTTATGAGAAGATACTTCCTTTTCGACCACAGGCTTCAAAACGCTCCAAACGGCCACTTGCTGATTCTAGAAAAAGAGTGTTTCAAAACTGCTCTATCAAAAGAAAGGTTCACAGGTGTGAGTTCAAAGCACACAGCACAAATAAGTTTGTGTGAATGCTTCTGTCTCGTTTTTGTGTGAGGATGTCCCGTTTCCAGTGATTTCCTATAAGCAGACCAAATATCCACATGCAGATTCTACCAAAAGAGACTTTCAAAACTGCTCTAACAAAAGGAGAGTTCAACTCTGTGAGTTGAATGCACACATCACAAAGTGGTTTCTGAGAATGTTTCTTTGTAGGATTTATGTGAGAAATTTCCTTTTCCACCACAGGCCTCAGAGCTCTACAAATGTCCAATTGCAGATTACACAAAAAGAGCGTTTCATGGCTGCTCTAACAAAAGGAATGTTCCACTCTGTGAGTTGAATACAAACAACAAAAACTACTTTCTGAGAATGCTTCTTTCTAGGTTATGTGTGAAGATATTTCCTTTTCGACCACAGGCCTCCATGCTCCCCGAATGACCAATTGCATATACTGCAAAAAGTGTTTCAAACCTGCTGCATTAAAAGAAAGGTTAAACTCTGTGTGTTGAATGCACACATCACAGAGAAGTTTGTGAGAATGCTTCTGTGTAGTTCTTGAGTGAGGGAGTCCCGTTTCCAACGAATTCCTATAAGCGGTCCAAATATCCACTTGCAGATTCTATAAAAAGACTGTTTTAAGACTTCTCTGTCAAAAGGAAGGTTCAACTCTGTGAGTTGAATGCATACACCAAAGAAGTTTCAGAGAATGCTTCGGTCTAGTTTATATGTGAAGATATTTCCCTTCCACCACAGGCCTGAAAGTGCTCCAAATGTTCACTTGCAGATTCTAGAAAAAGAGTGTTTCAAAACTGCTCTATCAAAAGAAAGGTTCAGCTGTGTGAGCTGAATGCACACATCACACAGTAGTTTCTCAGAATGTTTCTCTCTAGTTTTGGTGTGAGGGTGTCCCGTTTCCAACGAATTCCTATAAGCGGTCCAAATATCTAGTTGCAGATTTTATAAAAGGAGTGTTTTGAAACATCTCTGTCAAAAGGAATGCTCAACTCTGTGAGTTGAATGAACGCACCACAAAGAACTTTCAGAGAATGCTTCTGTCTACTTGTAATATGAAGATAATTCCTTTTCCACCTAAGACTTCATAGCGCTCCAAATGTCCCCTTACATATTCTAGAAAAAGAGTGTTTCAAATCTTCTGTTTCAAAAGGAATGTTCAACTCTGTGAGTTGAATGCACACATCACAAAGTGGTTTTTGAGAATGCTTCTTTCTAGGTTTTATGTGAAGATATTTCGTTTTCCACCACAGACGTCAGAGCTCTCCACAGGTAGAATTGCAGATTATACAAAAAGAGTGTTTCATGGCTGCTCTAACAAGAGGAATGTTCCACTCTGTGAGTTGAATGCAAACAACACAAAGTAGTTTCTGAGAATGCTTCTTTCTAGGTTATATGTGAAGATATTTCCTTTTCGACCACAGGCCTCGAAGCTCTCCGAATGACCACTTGCAGATATCGCAAAAAGAGTGTTTCAAAACTGCTCCATGAAAAGAAAGGTTAAACTCTGTCAGCTGAATTCAAACATCACAGAGAAGTTTGTGAGAATGCTTCTGTTTAGTTTTTGAGTGAGGGTGACCCATTTCCAACGAATTCATATAAGCAGTCCTTATATCCAGTTGCAGAATCTATAAAAAGAGTGTTTCAAAACTTCTCTGTCAAAAGGAATATTCCACTCTGTGAGTTGAAAGCACGAACCACATAGTAGTTTCAGAGAATGCTGCTGTCTACTTGTTATGTGAAGATACTTCCTTTTCGACCACAGGCCTCAAAGCTCTCCAAATGTCCACTTGCAGATTCTAGAAAAAGAGTGATTCAAAACTGCTCTATCAAAAGAAAGGTTCACATCTGTGAGTTGAAAGCACACAGCACAAAGAAGTTTGTGAGAATTCTTCTGTGTTGTTTCTGTGTGAGGATGTCCTGTTTCCTACGAATTCCTATAATCGGTCCAAATATCCACATGCAGATTTTACAAAAAGAGTGTTTGAAAACTGCTCTAACAAAAGGAATGTTCAACTCTGTGAGTTGAATGCACACATCACAAAGTGGTTTCTGAGAATGCTTCTTTCTAGGTTTTATGTGAAGTTATTTCATTTTCCACCACAGGCCTCAGAGCTCTCCAAATGTCCAACGGCAGATTATACAAAAAGAGTGTTTCATGGCTGCTCTTACAAAAGGAATGTTCGTCTTAGTGAATTCAATGCAAACAAAAAAAGTAGTTTCTGAGAATGCTTCTTTCTAGTTTATATGTGAACATATTTCCTTTTCTACCACAGGCCTAAAAGCTCTCCGAAAGACCACTTGCAGATACAGCAAAAAGAGATTTTCAAAACTGCTTCATGAAAAGAAAGGTTAAACTCTGTGTGTTGAATGCAAATATCACAGAGAAATGTGTGAGAATGCTTCTGTCTAGTTTTTGTGTGAGGGAGTGCCTTTTCCAACGAATTCCTGAAAGCGGTCCATATTTCCACTTGCAGATTGTATAAAAAGACGGTTTCCAAACTTCTCTGTCAAAAGGAATGTTCAAATCTGAGAGTTGAATGCACGCACCACAAAGAACTTTCAGAGAATGCTTCTGTCTACTTGTTATGTGAAGATACTTCCTTTTCCACCACAGTCCACAAAGCACTCCAAATGTCCACTTGCAGATCCTAGAAAAATAGTGTCTCAAAAATACTCTATCAAAAGAAAGGTTCACATCTGCGAGTTCAAAGCACACGTCACGAAGTAGTTTCTGAGAATGCTTCCGTCTCTTTTTTGTTTGAAGATATCCCGTTTCCAACAAATTCCCATATGTGGTCCAAATATCCACCTGCAGACTCTACAAAAAGAGTGTCTCAAAACTGCTCTAACAAAAAGAATGTTCATCTCTGTGAGTTGAATGCACATATCACAAAATGGTTTCTGAGAATGCTTCTTTCTAGGTTTCATATGCAGCTATACCGTTTTCCACCACAGGCCTAAGAGCTCTCCAAATGTCCAATTGCAGATTATACAAAAAGAGAGTTTCATGGCTTCTCCAACAAAAGGAATGTTCCACTCAGTGAGTGGAATGCAAGCAAAAAAAAAGTAGTTTCACAGAATGCTTCTTTCTAGGTTTTATGTGAAGATATTTCGTTTTCCACCACAGACCTCAGAGTTCTCCAAATGTCCAATTGCAGATACCGCAAAAAGAGTGTTTCAGAACTGCTACATGAAGAGAAATGTTAAACTCTGTGAGTTGAATTCATACATCGCAGAGAAACTTTGAGAATCTTTCTGTCTAGCTTTTGATTATGGGTGTTCCATTTCCTACTAATTCCTATATTTGGTCAAAATTTCCATTGCAGAGTCGATAAAAAGAGTGTTTCAAAACTTCTCTGTCAAAAGGAATGTTCCATTCTTTGAGTTGAATGCACACACCACAAAGAAGTTTCACAGAAGGCTTCTGTCTAGTTTTTATGTGAAGATATTTCCTTTCCACCACAGGCTTCTAAGCGCTCCAAATGTACACTTGCAGACTCTAGAAAAAGAGTGTTTCAAAACTGTTCTATCAAAACAAAGGTTCACAGCTATGAGTTGAAAGCACACAGCACAAAGAAGTTTGTGAGAATGCTTCTTTCTCCTTTTTGTGTGAGGGTTTCCCGTTTCCAATGAATTCATATAAGCGGTCCAAATATCTACATGCAGATTCTACAAAAAGTGTGTTTCAAAACTGCTTTAACAAAAGGAATGTTCAACTCTGTGAGTTGAATGCACACATCACAAAGTGGTTTCTGAGAAAGCCTCTTTCCAGGTTTTATGTAAAGGTATTTGGTTTTCCACCACAGGCCTCAGAGCTCTGCAAATGTCCAATTGCAGATTATACAAAGAGTGATTCATGGCTGCTCTAACAAAAGGAATGTTCCACTCTGTGTGTTGAATGCAAACAACACAATGTAGTTTCTGAGAATGCTGCTTTCCAGGTTATATGTGAAGGTACTTCCTTTTCGACCACAGGCCTCAAAGCTCTCCAAATGACCATTTGCTTATACTGCAGAAAGAGTGTTTCAAAACTACTCCATGGAAAGAAAGGTTAAACTCTGTGAGTTGAATGCACACTTCACAGAGAAATTTGTGAGAATGCTTCTGTCTAGTTTTTGTGTGAGGGTGTCCCGTTTCCAAGGAATTCCTATAAGTGGTCCAAATATCAACTTGCAGATTCTATAAAAAGAGTGTTTCAAAACTTCTCCGTCAAAGGGAATGTTCAAATCTATGAGTAGAATGCATACACCAGAAAGAAGTTTCAGAGAATGCTTCTGTCTAGTATATGTGAAGACATTTCCCTTCCACCACAGGCTTCAAAGGACTCCAAATGTCCACTTGCAGATTCTAGAAAAAGTGTGTTTCAAAACTGCTCTATCAAAAGAAAGGTTCAGATCTGTGAGCAGAATGCACGCATCACACAGTAGTTTGTGAGAATGCTTCTGTCTAGTTTTGGTGTGAGTGTGTCGCGTTTCCAATAAATTCCTATAAGCAGTCCAAATATCCACTTTCAGATTCTATAAAAAGAGTGCTTAGAAACTTCTCTTTCAAAAGGAATGTTCAACTCTGTCAGTTGAATGCACGCACCACAAAGAACTTTCAGAGAATGCTTCTGTCTACTTGTTATGTGAAGATACTTCCTTTTCGACCACAGGCCTCAAAGAGCTCCAAATGTCCACTTGCAGATTCTAGAAAAAGAGTGTTTCAAAACCGTTCTATGAAAAGAAAGTTTCACATCTGTGAGTTGAAAGCACACAGCACAAATAAGTTTGTGAGAATACTTCCATCTCATTTTTGTGTGAGGGTGTCCCGTTTCCAAGGAATTCCTAAGAGCGGTTCAAATATCCACGTGCAGATTCTTCAAAAAGAGTGCCTCAAAACTGCTCTAAGAAAAGGAATGTTCAACTCTCTGAGTTGAATGTACACCTCACATAGTGGTTTCTGAGAATGCTTCTTTCTAGGTTTTATGTGAAGAAATATCGTTTTCCAACACAGGCCTCAGAGCTCTCCAAATGTCCAATTGCAGATTATAAAAAAAGAGTGTTTCACGGCTGCTCTAACAAAAGGAATGTTCCACTCTGTGAGTTGAATGCAAACAACACAAATTAGTTTTTGAGAATACTTCTTTCTAGGTTATATGTGAAGATATTTCCTTTTCGACCACAGGCCTCAAAGCTCTCCGAATGACCACTTGCATATATTGCAAAAAGAGTGTTTCAAAACTGTTCCATGAAAAGAAAGGTTAAACTCTGTGAGTTGAATGCACACATCACAGAGAAGTTTGTGAGAATTCTTCTATCTAGTTTCCCTGTGAGGGTGATCCGTTTCAAACGAATTCCTATAAGCGGTCCAAATATCCACTTGTAGATCCTACAAAAAGAGTGTTTCAAATCCTCTCTCTCAAAAGGAACGTTCAACTCTGTGAGTTGAATGCACGCACCAGAAAGAAGTTTCAAAGAATGCTTCTCTGTAGTTTATATGTGAAGATATTTCCCTTCCACCCCAGGCCTCAAAGCACTCCAAATGTCCACTTGCATATACTAGAAAAAGAGTGTTTCAAAACTGCTCTATCAAAAGAAAGGTTCAGGTCTGTGAGCTGAATGCACACATCACACAGTAGTTTGTGAGAATGCTTCTATCTAGTTTTGGTGTGAGTGTGTCCCGTTTCCAACAAATTCCTATAAGCGTTCCAAATATCCACATGGAAATTTTATAAAAAGAGTGTTGCGAAACTTGTCTGTCAAAAGTAATGTTCAACTCTTTGAGTTGAATGCACGCACCACAAAGAACTTTCAGAGAATGCTTCTGTCTTCTTGTTATATGTAGAAACTTCCTTTTCCACCACAGGCCTCAAATCTCTCCCAATATCCACTTGCAGATACCAGAAAAACAGTGTTTCAAAACTTCCCTTCCAAAAAGAATGTTCAATTCTGTGAGATGAACGCACACACCACAGAGAAGTTTCAGAGAATGCTTCTGTCTAGTTTTTATGTGAAGATATTTCCTTTCCACCTCAGGCCTCATAGTGTCCCAAAAGTCCACTTGCAGATTCTAGAAAAAGAGTGTTTCAAAACTTCACTGTCAAAACAATTTTCATCTCTGTGAGCTGAAGGCACGCAAAACAAAGAAATTTCAGAGAATGCTTCCGCCTACTTTTTATGTGAAGTTGTTTCCTTTCCACCACAGGCCTCAAAGCGCTCCAAATGTCCACTTGCAGATTCTGGAAAAAGAGTGTTTCAAAACTGCCCTGTCAAAAGAAAAGTCCAGCTCTGTGAGCTGAATGCACACATCACACAGAAGTTTGTGAGAATGATCCTGTCTAGTTTTTGTGTGTGGTTGTCCCGTTTCCAACGAATTCCTATAAGTGGTCCAAATATCCACTTGCAGATTCTATAAAAAGAGTGTTTCAAAACTTCTCTGTCAAAAGGAATGTTCAACTCTGTGAGTTGAATGCACGCACCACAAAGAACTTTCAGAGAATGCTTCTGTCTACTTGTTATGTGAAGATACTACGTTTTCCACCACAGGCCTCAAAGCGCTCCAAATGTCCACGTGCAGATTCTAGAAAAAGAGTGTTTCAAAACTGCTCTATCAAAAGAAAAGTTCACATCTGTGAGTTGAAAGCATACTTCTAAAGAAGTTTGTGAGAATACTTCTATCTCGTTTTTGTGTGAGGATGTCCGGCTTCCAATGAATTCCTATAAGCGGTCCAAATATACACATGCAGATCCTGTAAAAAGAGTCTTTCATAACTGCTCTAACAAAAGGAATGTTCAACTGTGTGAGCTGAATGCACACATCACAAAGTGGTTTCTGAGAATGCTTCTTTCTAGGTTTCATAGGAATATATATCGTTTTCCACCACAGGTCTCAGAGATCTCCAAATGTCCAATTGTAGGTTATACAAAAAGAGTTTTTCATGGCTCATCTAACAAAAGGAATGTTCCACTCTGTGAGTTGAATGCAAACAACACAAAGTAGCTTCTGAAAATGCTTATTTCTCGGTTATATGTGAATATATTTCCTTTTCGACCTCAGGCCCCAAAGCTCTCCGAATGAGCACTTGCATATACTGCAGAAAGAGGTTTTCAAAACTGCTCCATGGAAAGAAATGTTAAACTCTGTGAGCTGAGTGCACACATCACAGACAAGTTTGTGAGAATTCTTCTGTCCAGTTTTCGTGTGAGGGTGTCCCGTTTCCAACGAATTCCTATAATCGGTCAAAATATCCACTTGAAGATTCTATAAAAAGTGTTTCAAAACTTCTCTGTCAAAAGGAATGTTCAAATCTATGAGTTGAATGCTTACACCAGAAAGCAGTTTCAGAGAATGCTTCTGTCTAGTTTATGTGAAGGTATATCTGCTCCACCAGAGGCCTCAAAGCGCTACAAATGTCCACTTGCAGATTCTAGAAAAAGAGTGTTTCAAAACTGCTGTATCAAAAGAAATGTTCTGGTCTGTGAGCTGAATGCACACATCGCACAGTAGTTTGTGAGAATGCTTCTGTCAAGTTTTTGTGTGAGGGTGTCCCATTCCCAGCAAATTCTTATAAGCGGTCCAAATATACACATTCAGATTCTATAAAAAGAGTGTTTATAAACTTCTCTGTCAAAAGTAATGTTCAAATCTGTTAGTTGAATGCAGGCATCACAAGTAACTTTCAGAGAATGCTTCTGTCTACGTGTTATGTGAAGATACTTCCTTTTCCACCACAGGCCTCAAAGCGCTCCAAATGTTCACTTGCATATTCTAGAAAAAGAATGCTTCAAAACTGCTCTATGAAATGAAATGTTCACATCTGTGAGTTGAAAGCACACATCACAAAGGAGTTTGTGACAATACTTCCGTCTCTTTTTTCTGTGAGGATGTCCCGTTTCCAGTGAATTCCTAAGAGCGGTCCAAATATCCACATACAGATTCCACAAAAAGAGTGTTTCAAAACTGTTCTAACAAAAGGAATGTTCAACTTTGTGACTTGAATGCACACATCGCAAAGTGGTTTCTGAGAATGCTTCTTTCTAGGTTTTATGTGAAGATATTTCGTTTCTACTACAGGCCTCAGAGCTCTCCGAATGTCCACTTGCAGATTATACCAAAAGAGTATTTCATGGCTGCTCTAAAAAAAGGAATGGTCCACTCTGTGAGTTGAATGCAAACAACGCAAAGTAGTTTCTGAGAATTCTTCTTTCTATGTTATATGAGAATATATTACTTTTCGACCACAGGCCTCAAATCTCTCCGAATGACCACTTTCAGATACCGCAGAAAGAGTGTTTCAAAACTGCTCCATGAAAAGAAAGGTTCAGCTCTGTGAGGTGAATGCACACGTCACAGAGAAAATTGTGAGAATGTTTCTGTCAAGTTTTTTTGTGATGGTGTCCCGTTTCCAACGAATTCCTATAAGCGGTAAAAATATCCAATTGCAGATTGTATAAAAAGAGAGTTTCAAAACTTCTCTGTCAAAAGGAATGTACAACTCTGTGAGTTGAATGCATACACCAGAAAGAAGTTTCAGAGAATGCTTCCGTCTAGTTTTTATGTGAAGATATTTCCTTTCCACCACAGGCCTCAAAGAGCCCCAAATGTCCACTTGCAGATTCTAGAAAAATAGTGTTTCAAATCTTCCCTGTCAAAAGGAATGTTCACCTCTGTGAGTTGAATACACGCACCACAAAGAACTTTCAGAGAATGCTTCTGTCTAATTGTTATGTGAAGATAGTTCAATTTCCACCTCAGGCCTCAAAGCGCTCCAAATGTCCACTTGCATATTCTAGAAAGACTGTTTCAAAACTGCCCTATCAAAAGAAAGGTTCACATCTGTGAGTTGAAAGAACACATCACAAAGAAGTTTGTGAGAATGCTTTTATCTCGTATTTGTGTGAGGTTGTCCCGTTTCCAACGAATTCCTATAATCGGTCCAAATATCGACATGCAGATTCTACAGAAAGATTGTTTCAAAACTGCTCTAACAAAAGGAATGTTCAACTCTGTGAGTTGAATGCACACATCACAAAGTGGTTTCTGAGAATGCTTCTTTCTAGGTTTTATGTGAAGATATTTCGTTTCCCACCACAGGCCTCAGAGCCCTCCAAAAGTCCAGTGGCAGATTATGCAAAAAGAGTGTCTCATGGCTGCTCTAAAAAAAGGAATGTTCCACTCTGTGAGTTGAATGCAGACAACAAAATGTAGTTTCGGAGAATGCTTCTTTCTAGGTTATATGTAAAGATATTTCCTTTTCGACCACAGGCCTGAAAGCTCTCCGAATGACCACTGGCATATACTGCAAAAAGAGTGTTTCAGAACTGCTCCACGAAAAGAAAGGTTAAACTCTGTGAGTTGATTTCAAACATCACAGAGAAGTTTGTGAGAATCCTTCTGTCTAGTTTTTGAGTAACTGTGTTCCATTTCCCACTAATTCCTAGAAGTGGTCAAAATTTCAATCGCAGATTCTATAAAAAGAGTGTTTCAAACTTCTCTGTCAAAAGGAATGTTCCACTCTGTGAGTTGAATGGACGCACCACAAAGAAGTTTCAGAGAATGCTTCTGTCTACATGTTATGTGAAGATACTTCCTTTTCGAACACAGGCCTCAAAGCGCTCCAAATTTCCACTTGCAGATTCTAGAAAAAGAGTGTTTCAAAACTGTTCTATCAAAAGAAAAGTTCACAGCTGTGAGTTGAAAGCACACAGCACAAAGAAGTTTGTGAGAATGCTTCTGTCTCGTTTTTGTTTGAGGCTGTCCCGTTTCCAACGAATTCATATAAGCGGTCCAAATATCCACTTGCAGATTCTACAAAAAGAGTGTTTCAAAAGTTCTCTGACAAAGGAATGTTCAACTCTGTGAGTTGAATGCACACACCAGAAAGAAGTTTCAGAGAACGCTTCTATCTAGTTTTTATGTGAAAATATTCTTTCCACCACAGGTCTCAAAGCGCTCCTAATGTCCACATGCAGATTCTAGAAAAAAAGTGTTTCCAAACTGCTCTTCAAAAGAAAGTTTCACATCTGTGAGTTGAAAGCACACATCACAAAGAAGTTTGTGAGAATGCTTCTGTCTAGTTTTTGTGAGAGGGTATCCCATTTCCAAAAAATTCATATAAGCTGTCCAAATATCTACTTTCAGATTCTATAAAAAGAGTGTTTATAAACTTCTCTGTCAAAAAGAATGTTCATATCTGTTAGTTGAATGCACTCACCACAAAGAACTTTCAGAGAATGCTTCTGTGTACTTCTTATGTGAAGATACTTCCTTTTCCACCACAGGCCTCAAAGTGCTCCAAATGTCCACTTGCAGATTCTAGAAAAAGAGTGTTTCAAAACTGCTCTGTGAAATGAAATGTTCACATCTGTGAGTTGAAAGCACCCATCACAAAGGAGTTTGTGACAATTCTTCCGTCTCTTTTTTCTGTGAGGATGTCCAGTTTCCAACGAATTCCTATAAGCAGTCCAAATATCCACATGCAGATTCCACAGAAAGAGTGTTTCTAAACTGTTCTAACAAAAGGAATGTTCAACTTTGTGAGTTGAATGCACAGTTCAAAAAGTGGCTTCTGAGAATGCTTCTTTCTAGGTTTCATGTGAAGATATTTCGTTTTCCACCACAGGCCTCAGAGCTTTCCAAATGTCCAATTGCAGATTATACCAAAAGAGTATTTCATGGCTGCTCTAACAAAAGGAATGTTCCACTCTGTGAGATGAATGCAAACAACACAAAGTAGTTTCTGAGAATGCTTATTTTTAGGCTATATGTGAAGATATTACTTTTCGACCACAGGCCTCAAATCTCTCCAAATGAGTTCTTGCAGATACCGCAGAAAGGGTGTTTCAAAACTGTTCCATGAAAAGAAACGTTCAGCTCTGTGAGCTGAATGCAAACGTCACAGAGAAGATTGTGAGAATGCTTCTGTGAAGTTTTTTTGTGATGGTGTCCCGTTTCCAACGAATTCCTATAAGCGGTCCAAATATCCACTTGCAGATTGTATAAAAAGAGTGTTTCAAAGCTTATCTGTCAAAAGGAATCTACAACTCTGTGAGTTGAATGCACGCACCACAAAAACTTTCAGAGAATGCTTCTGTCCACTTATTATATGAGGATATTTCCTTTTCCATCACAGGCCTCAAAGCGCTCCAAATGTCCACTTGCGTCTTCTAGAGAAAGAGTGTTTCAAAACATCTCTTTCAAAAGGAATGTTCAAATCTGTGAGTTGAATGCGCACACAACAAAGAAGTTTCACAGAATATATCTGTCAAGTTTTTAAGTGAAGATATTTCCTTTCCACCACTGGCCTCAAAGCACACCAAATGTCCACTTGCAGATTGTAGAAAAAGAGTGTTTCAAAACTTTTATGTCAAAAGGAATATTCAACTCTCTGAGTTGAAGGCACGCAAAACAAAGAACTTTGAGAAAGCTTCTGTCTAGTTTTTATGTGAAGATATTTCCTTTCCACCACAGGCCACAAAGCTCTCCAAATATCCACTTGCAGATTCTAGAAAAAGAATGTTTCAAAACTGTGCTGTCAAAAGAATGTTCAGCTCCGTGAGCTGAATGCACACATCACATAGAAGTTTGTGAGAATTCTTCTGTCTAGATTTTGTGTGAGGGTGTCCCGTTTCCATAGAATTCCTATATGCGGTCCAAATATCCACATGCAGATACTATAAGACTGTTTCAAAACTTCTCTGCCAAAAGGAATGTTCACCTGTGTGAGTGGAATGCACGCACCCCAAAGAACTTTCAAAGAATCCTTCTGTCTACTTGTTATGTGAAGATGCTTCCTTTTCCACCACAGGCCTGAAAGAGCTCCAAATGTCCACTTGCAGATTCTAGAAAAAGAGTGTTTCAAAACTGCTCTATCAAAAGAAAGGTTCACATCTGTGAGTTGAAAGCACACTTTACAAAGAAGTTTGTGAGAATGCTTCTGTCTCTTTTTCGTGTGATGGTGTCCCGTTTCCAACGAATTCCTATAAGCGGTCCAAATTTGCACATGCAGATTCTACAAAAAGAGTGTTTCATAACTGCTCTAACAAAAAGAATGTTCAACTCTGTGAGTTGAATACACACATCCAAAAGTGGTTTCTGAGAATGCTTCTTTCTAGGTTTTATGTGAAGATATTGCGTTTTCCACCACAGGCCTCAGAGCTCTCCAAATGTCCAATTGCAGATTATACAAAAAGAGTGTTTCATGGCTGCTCTAACAAAAGGAATGTTCCACTCGGTGAGTTGAATGCAACCAACACAATGTAGCTTCTGAGAATGCTTCTTTCTAGGTTATATGTGAAGATATTCTCTTTTCGACCACCGGACTCAAAGCTCTCTGAATGACCACTTGCATGTACTGCAAAAAGAGGGTTTCAAAACTGCTCCATGAAAGGAAAGGTTAAACTGTGTGAGTTGAATGCACACATCACAGAGAAGTTTGTGAGAATGCTTCTGTCTAGTTTTTGTGTGAGGCTGTCACTTTCCAACGAATTCCTATGAGCGGTCCAAATATCCACTTGGAGATTCTATAAAAAGAGTGTGTCAAATCTTCTCTGTCAAAAGGAATGTTTAATTTTGTGAGATGAATGCATACACCATAAAGAAGTTTCAGAGAATCCTTCTTTCTAGTTTTTATGTGAAGATATTTCCCATCCACAACAGGCCTCTAAGCACTCCAAATGTTCACTTGCAGATTCTAGAAAAAGAGTTTTTCAAAATTGCCTTATCAAAAGAAAGGTTCAGCTCTGTGAGCTGAATGCACAGATCACACAGTAGTTTGTGAGAATGCTTCTGTCTAGTTTTTGAGTGAGGGTGTCCCGTTTCCAACAAATTCCTATAAGCGGTCCAAATATCCACTTGCAGATTTTATAAAAAGAGTGTTTTCAAACTTCTCTGTCAAAAGAAATGTTCAATTCTGTGAGATGAATTCACGCGCTACAAAGAACTTTCAGAGAATGCTTCTGTCCACTTGTTATATGAAGATACTTCCTTTTCCACCACAGGCCTCAAAGCGCTCCAAATGTCCACTTGCAGATTCTAGAAAAAGAGTGTTTCAAAACTACTCTTTCAAAAGGAATGTTCAATTCTGTGAGTTCAATGCACACACCACAAAGAAGTTTGAGAGAATGCTTCTGTCTAGTTTTTATATGAAGATATTTCCTTTCCATCACAGGCCTCAAAGCGCTCCAAATGTCCACTTGCAGATTCTAGAAAAAGAGTGTTTCAAAACTTCTCTGTCAAAAGGAATATTCAACTCTGTGAGTTGAAGGCACGCAAAACAAAGAACTTTCAGAAAATGCTTCTGTCTAGTTTTTATGTGAAGATATTTCCTTTCCACCACAGGCCCCAAAGCGCTCCAAATGTCCACTTGCAGATTCTAGAAAAAGAGTGTTTCAAAACTGCCCTGTAAAAAGAAAGATTCAGCTCTGTGAGCTGAATGCACACATCACACAGAAGTTTGTGGGAATGCTTCTGTATAGTTTTTGTGTGAGGGTGTCCCGTTTCCAACGGATTCGTATAAACGGTCCAAATTTCCACTTGCAGATTCTACAAAAAAGCGCTTTAAAACTTCCCTGTCCAAAGGAATGTTCAACTCTGTGAGTTGAATGCACACACCTGAAACAACTTTCAGATAACGCTTCTGTCTAGTTTTTATGTGAAGGTATATCCTTTCCACCACAGACCTCAAAGCGCTCCATAAGTTCACCTGCAGATTCTAGAAAAAGAATGTTTCAAAACTTCTCTATCAAAAGAAAGGTTCAGCTCTGTGAGCTGAATGTACACATCACAGAGAAGTTTTTGAGAATGCTTCTGTCAAGTTTTTTTGTGAGGGTGTCCCGTTTCCAACGAATTCCTATAAGCGGTCGAAATTTAGACTTGCAGATTCCACAGAAAGAGTATTTCAAAATTACTCTGTCAAAAGGATTCTTCAACTCTGTGAGTTGAATGCACACACCAGAAGGAAGTTTCAGAGATTCCTTCTGTCTAGTATTTATGTGAAGATATTTCCTTTCCACCACAGGATTCAAAGCGCCCCAAATATCCACTTGGATAAGAGGTTTTCTAAACTGTTGTATCAAAAGAAAAGTTCACATCTGTGAGTTGAAAGCACATATCACAAAGAAGTTTGTGAGAATGCTTCTGTCTAGTTTCTGTGTGAGGATGTCTCGTTTCCAACAAATTCAAATAAGTGGTTCAAATATCCACATGCAGATCCTACAAAAAGAGTGTTTCCAAATTGCTTTCACAAAAGGAATGTTCAACTCTGTGGGTTGAATGCAAACATCAAAAATTGGTTTCTGAGAATGCTTCTTTCTAGGTTTTATGTGAAGATATTTCGTTTTCCACCACAGGCCTCAGTGCTCACCTAATGTCCAAATGCAGATTATACAAAAAGAGTCTTTCCTGGCTGCTCTAACAAAAGGAATGTTCCACTCTGTGTGTTGAATGTAAACAACCCAAAGTAGTTTCTGAGAATGCTTCTTTCTAGGTTATAAGTGAAGATATTTCCTTTTCGACCACAGGCCTCAAAGCTCTCCTTATGACCACTTGCATATACTGCAAAAAGAGTGTTTCAAAACTGCTCCATGAAAAGAAAGGTTAAACTCTGTGAGTTGAATGCACACATCACAGAGAATTTTGTGAGAATGCTTCTGTCTAGTTTTTGTGTGAGGGTGTCCGGTTTCCAACGAATTCTTATAAGCGGTCCAAATGTCCACTTGGAGATTCTACAAAAAGAGTGTCTCAAAAGGTCTCTGTCAAAAGGAATGTTTAACTCTGTGAGTTGAATACACGCACAACAAAGGAGGTCAGAGAATGCTTCTGTCTACTTATTATGTGATGATACTTCCTTTTCCACCACAGGCTTCAAAGAGCTCCAAATGTCCACTTGCAGATTCTAGAAAAAGAGTATTTCTAAACTGCTCTATAAAAAGAAAGGTTTACATCTGTGAGTTGGAAGCACATATCACAAAGTAGTTTGTGAGAATGCTTCTGTCTCATTTTTGTGTGAGGATGTCCCGGTTCCAACAAATTCCTAAAAGTGTTCCAAATATCCACATACAGATTTTACAAAAAGAGTGTTTAAAAACTGCTCTAACAAAAGTATTGTTTAACCCTGTGAGTTGAACGCACACATCGCAAAGTGGTTTCTGAGAATGCTTCTTTCTTGGTTTTATGTGAAGATATTTCGTTTTCCAACACAGGCCTCAAATCTCTCCACATGTCCAATTGCAGATTATACAAATAGAGTGTTTCATGGCTGCTCTAACAAAAGCAATGTTCCATTTTGTGAGGTGAATACAAACTACAAAAAGTAGTTTCTGAGAATGCCTCTTTCTAGGTTATATATGAAGATATTGCTTTTTCGACACAGGCCACAAAGCTGTCCGAACGACCACTGGCATATACTGCAAAAAGAGTATTTCAAAAGTGATCTATTGAAAGAAAGGTTAAACTCCGTGAGTTGAATGCACACATAACAGAGAAGTTTGTTGGAATGCTTCTGTCAAGTTTTTGTGTGAGGGTGCCCCGTTTCCAAAGAATTCCTATTAGCGGTCAAAATTTCCACTTGCAGACTCTACAAAAAGAGTGTTTCAAAACTTCTCTGTCAAAAGGAATGCTCAACTCTGTGAGTTGAATGCACACACCACAAAGAAATTTCAGAGAATGCTTTAGTCTAGTGTTTATGTGAAGATATTTCCTTTCCACCACAGGCCTCAAAGCGCTCAAATTGTCCACTTGCACATTCTAGAAAAAGAGTGTTTCAAAATTGGCTATCAAAAGAAAGGTTCCGCTCTGGGAGCTGAATGCACACATCACAC
Source organism: Pongo abelii (assembly GCF_028885655.2). Taxonomy (NCBI): domain Eukaryota; kingdom Metazoa; phylum Chordata; class Mammalia; order Primates; family Hominidae; genus Pongo; species Pongo abelii. Next base: position 67,600,643 of record NC_071988.2, read on the forward strand.
AAAAGTTTGTGAGAATGCTTCTGTACACTTTTGGTTTGAGAGTGACCCGTTTCCAACGAATTCCTATAAGCGGTTCAATTATCCAATTGCAGATACTATGAAAAAGTGTTTCAAAACTTCTCTGTCAAAAGGAATGTTCAACCCCGTGAGTTGAATGCACGCACCACAAAGAACATTCAGAGAATGCTTCTTTCTACTTGTTATGTGAAGATACGTCCTTTTCCACCACAGGCGTTAAAGCACTCCAAATGTCCACTTGCAGATTCTATAAAAAGAGTCTTTCTAAACTGTTCTATCAAAAGAAAAGTTCTCATTTGTGTGTTGAAAGCGCATATCACTAAAAAGTTTGTGAGAATGCTTCTGTCTCGTTTTTGTATGAGGATGTCCCGTTTCCAACTAATTCAAATAAGCGGTCCAATTGTCCACATGCAGATCCTACAAAAACAGGGTTTCAAAACTGCTCTAACAAAAGGAATGTTCAACTCTGTGAGTTGAGTGCACACATCAAAATATGGTTTCTGAGAATGCTTCTTTCTAGGTGTTATGTGAAGATATTTCGTTTTCCACCACAGGCCTCGGTGCTCTCCAAATGTCCAATTGCAGATTATACAGAAAGAGTGTTTCATGGCTGCTCTAACAAAAGGAATGTTCCACTCTGTGAGTTGAATGCAAACAACATAAAGTAGTTTCTGAGAATGCTTCTTTCTAGGTTTTATGTGAAGATATTTCGTTTTCCCACACAGGCCTCAGAGCTCTCAAAATGTCCAATTGCATATACTGCAAAAAGAGTGTTTCAAAACTGCTCCATGAAAAGAAAGGTTAAACTCTGTGAGTTGAATGCACACATCACAAAGAAGTTTGTGAGAATGCCTCTGTCTAGTTTTTGTGTCAGGGTGTCCCGTTTCCAACGAGTTCCTATAAGCGGTCCAAATATCCATTTGTAGATTCTATAAAAAGAGTGTTTCAAAAACTCTTTGTCAAAAGGAATGTTCAGCCCTGTGAGTTGAATGCACTCACCCCAAAGAAGTTTCAGACAATGCTTCTGTCTACTTGTTACGTGAAGATACTTCCTTTTCGACCAAAGGCTTCAAATGCTCCAAATGTCCACTTGCAGATTCCAGAAAAAGAGTGTTTCAAAACTGCTCTATCAAAATTAAGGTACAAACATGTGAGTTGAAATCACACATCCCAAAGAAGCTTGTGAGAATGCTTCTGTCACGTTTCTGTGTGAGCGTGTCCCGTTTCCAACGAATTTGTATAAGCGGTCTAAATATCCACAGGCAGATTCTACAAAAAGAATGTTTCAAAACTGCTCTAACAAAAGGAATGTTCAACTGTGTGAGTTGAATCCACACATCAGAAAGTTGTTTCTGAGAATGCTTCTTTCCAGATTTTAAGTGCAGATATTTCCTTTTCCACCACAGGCCTCAGAGCTCTCCAAATGTCCTATTGCACATTATACAAAAAGAGTGTTTCATGGCTGCTCTAACAAAATGAATGTTCCACTCTGTGAGTTGAATGCAAACTACACAAAGTAGTTTCTGAGAATGCCTCTTTCTAGGTTATACACTAAGATATTGTTTTTTGATCACAGGCCTTCAAAATTCTCCAAATGACCACTTGCATATACTGCAAAAAGAGCGTTTCAAAACTGCTCCATGAAAAGAAAGTTTAAAATCTCTGAGTTGAATGCACACAACACAGAGAAGTTTTTGACAATGCTTCTGTCTAGTTTTTGGGTGAGGTGTCCCGTTTCCAATGAATTTGTATAAACGCTCCAAATTTCCACTTGCAGATTCTACAAAAAGAGTGTTTCAAAACTTCTCTGTCAAAAGGAATGTTCAACTCTGTGAGTTGAATGCACTCACCACAAAGATGTTTCAGAGAATGTTTCTGTCTGCTTTTTATGTAAAGATCCTTCCTTTTCAACCACAGGCCTCAAAGCTCTCCGAATGACCAATTGCATATACTGCAAAAAGAGTGTTTCAAAACTGCTCCATGAAAAGAAAGCTTAAACTCTACGAGTTGAATGCACACATCACAGAGAAGTTTGCGAGAATGCTTCTGTCTAGTTTTTGTGTGAGGGTGTCCCGTTTCCAACGAATTCCTATAAACGGTCCAAATTTCCGCTTGCACATTCTACAAAAAGAGAGTTTCAAAACTTCCCTGTGAAAAGGAATGTTCAACTCAGTGAGTTGAATGAACACATCAAAAAGTGGTTTCTGAGAATGCTGCTCTCTAGGATTTATGTGAAGATATTTCGTTTTCCACCGCAGACCTTGGTGCTCTCCAAATGTCCTATTGCAGATTATACAAAAAGAGTCTTCCATGGCTGCTCTAACAAAAGGAATGTTCCACTCTGTGAGTTGAATGCAAACAACAAAAACAACTTTCTGAGAATGCTTCTTTCTAGGTTATATGTGAAGATATTTCCTTTTCGACCACTGGCCTCAAAGTCCTCCGAATGACAACTTGCACACACTGTAAAAAAAGTGTTTCAAAACTGCTCCATGAAAAGAAAGGCTAAACTCTATGAGTTGAATGCACACATCACAGAGAAGTGTGTGAGAATGCTTCAGTCTAGTTTTCGTGTGAGGGTGTCCCGTTTCCAAAGAATTGCTATAAGCGGTCGATATATCCACTTGTAGATCTATAAAAAGAGTGTTTCAAAACTTCTCTGTCAAAAGGAATGTTCAACACTGTGAGTTGAGTACACACACAATAAAGAAGGTTAGGGAATACTTCTGTCTACTTGTTATGTGAAGATACTTCCCTTTCCACCACAGGCCACAAAGCGCTCCAAATGTCAGCTTGCAGATTCTAGAAAAAGAGTCTTATAAACTGCTCTATCAAAGGAAAGTTTCACATTTGTGAGTTCAAAGCACATATCACAAAGAAGTTTGTGAGAATGATTCTGTCTCGTTTATGTGTGAGGATGCCCATTTCCAACGAATTCCTATAAGCGGTCCAAATATCCACATTCAGATCCTACAAAAAGAGTGTTTCAAAACTGCTCTAAAAAAGGAATGTTCCACTCTGCGTGTTGAATGCACAGATCAAAAAGGGGTTTCTGAGAATGCTTCTTTCTAGGTTTTATGTGCAGATATTTCGTTTTCCACAACAGGCCTCATATATCTCCAAATGTCCAATTGCAGATGACAAAAAAAGAGTGTTTCATGGCTGCTCTAAAAAAAGGAATGTTCCATTCTGTGAGTTGAATGCAAACAACACAAAGTAGTTTCTGAGAATGCTTCTTTCCAGGTTATATGTGAGGATATTTCTGTTTCGACCACAGGCCTCAAAGCTCTAAACATGACCAATTGCATATACTGCAAAAAGGGTGTTTCAAAACTGCTCCATCAAAGGAAAGGTTAAACTGTGTAAGTTGAATGCACACATCACATTGAAGTTTGTGAGAATTCTTCTGTCCATTTTTTGTGTGAGGGTGTCCCGTTTCCAACAAATTCGTATAAGCGGTCCAAATATCCACATGCATTTTGTACAAAAGGAGTGTTTCAATACTTCTCTAACAAAAGGAATGTTCCACTCTGTGAGATGAATGCAAACAAAACAAAGTCGTTTCAGAGAATGCTTCTTTCTAGGTTATATGTGAAGAGATTTCCATTTCGACAACCGGCCTCAAAGCTCTCCGAATGACCACTTGCATATACTGCAAAAAGAGTGTTTCAAAACTGCTCCATGAAAAGGAAGGATAAAATCTGTGAGTTGAATGCACACATCAGAGAGAAGTTTGTAAGAGTGCCTCTGCCTAGATTTTGTGGGGGGGTGTCCCGATTCCAAAGAATTCCTATAAGCGGTCCAAATTTCCACTTCTAGATTCTATAAAAAGAGTGTTTGAAAACTTCTCTGTCAAAAGGAATGTTCAACCCTGTGAGTTGAATGCACGCACCACAAAATAGTTTCAGAGAATGCTTCTGTCTACTTGTTATGTGAAGATACTTCCTTTTCGTTCACAGGCCTCAAAAGGCTCCAAATGTCCACTTGCAGATTATAGAAAAAGCGTGTTTCAAAACTGCCCTATGAAACGAAATGTTCACATCGGTGAGTTGAAAGCACACATCTACAAAGGAGTTTGTGAGAATGCTTCTATGTCGTTTTTGTGTGAGGATGCCCCGTTTCCAGCGAATTCCTATAACCAGTCCAAACACCCATATGCAGATTCTACAAAAGAGTGTTTCAAAACTGCTCTAAGAAAAAGGACTGTTCAACCCTGTGAGTTGAATGCACACATCACAAAGTGGTTTCAGAGAATGCTTCTGTCTAGTTTTTATGTGGAGATATTTCAATTCCACCACAGGCCTCAAAGCCCTCCACTTGTCCACTTGCAGATTCTAGAAAAAGAGTATTTCAAAACTGCTCTATCAAAAGAAACGTTCACCTCTGTAAGCTGAATGCACACATGACACAAAAGTTTTTGAGAATTCTTCTGGGTAGTTTTTGTGTGAGGGTGTCCCGTTTCCAAAGAATTCCCATAAGTGGTCCAAATTTCCACTTGCAGTTTCTATAAAAAAGTGTTACAAAACTTCTCTATCAAAAGGAATGTTCAACTCTGTGAGTTGAATGCACCCACCACAAAGAACTTTCAGAGAATGCTTCTGTCTACTTGTTATGTGAAGATACTTCCTTTTCCACCACAGGTCTCACAGCACTCCAAATGTCCACTTGCAGATTCTAGAAAAAAGAGTGTTTCAAAACTGCTCTATCAAAAGAAAGGTTCACTTCAATGAGTTGAAAGCACCCATCACAAAGAAGTTTGTGAGAATACTTCTGTCTCGTTTTTGTGTGAGGGTGTCCCGTTTCCAACAAATTCCTATAAGTGGTCCAAATATCCACATGCAGATTCTACAAAAAGAGAGTTTCAAAACTGCTCTAACAATCGGAATGTTCAACTCTGTGAGTTGAAAGCACACATCACAAAATGATTTCTGAGTATGCTTCTTTCTAGGTTTTCTGTGAGTATATTTCGTTTTCCACCACAGGCCTCAGATCTCTCATAAAGTCCAATTGCAGATTCTACAAAAAGAGTGTTTCATGGCTGCTCTAACAAAAGGAATGTTCCACTCTGTGAGTTAAATGCAAACAACACAAAGTAGTTTCTGAGAATGCTGCTATCTAGGTTATATGTAAATATATTTTCTTTTCGACCTCAGGCCTCAAAGCTCTCCGAGTGACCACATGCATATACCGCAAAAAGAGTGTTTCAAAACTGCTCCATGAAAAGAAATGTTAAACATTTGGAGTTGAATGCACACATCACAAAGAAGTTTATGAGAATGCTTCTGTCTAGTCTTTGTGTGAGGTTGTCCGGTTTCCAACGAATTCCTGCAAGCGGTCCAATTATCCATTCGCAGATTCTATAAAAAGAGTGTTTCAAAGCTTCTCTGACAAAAGGAATCTTCAACTCTGTAAGTGGAATGCACACACCACAAAGAAGTTTGTGAGAATGCTTCTGTCTCATTTTTTGTGAGGTTGTTTCGTTTCGAACGATTTCCTAAAAGCGGCCCATGTATCCACAAGCAGATTCTACAAAAAGAGAGTTTCAAAACGGCTCTAACAAAAGGAATGTTCAACTTTCTGAGTTGAATGCACACATCACAAAGTGGTTTCTGAGAATGCTTCTTTCTAGCTTTTATGTGAAGATATTTCGTTTTCCACCACAAGCCTCAGAGCTCTCCAAGTATCCAATTGCAGATTATACAAAAAGAATGTCTCATGGCTGCTCTAACAAAAGGGATGTTCCACTCTGTGAGTTGAACGCAAACAACACAAAGTAGTTTCTTAGAATGCTGCTTTCTAGGTTATATGTGAAGATATTTCTTTTTCGACCACAGGCCTCAAAGCTCTCCGAATGACCACTTGCATATACTGCAAATAGAGTGTTTCAAAACTGCTCCATGAAAAGAAAGGTTAAACTCTGTGAGTTGAATGCACACATCACAGAGAAGTTTTTGAGAATGCTTCTGTCTAGTTTTTGTGAGAGGGTGTCCCGTTTCCAACGAATTTGTATAAGCCGTCCAAATATACACTGGCAGATTCTATAAAAAGAGCGTTTCAATACTTCTCTGTAAAAAGGAATGTTCAAATCTGTGAGATGAATGTACACATAACAAAGTACTTTCAGTGAATGCTTCTGTCTATTTTTTATGTGAAGATATTTCCTTTTAGCCACAGGCCTCAAAGCGCTCCCAATGTCCACTTGCAGATTCTATAAAAAGAGTGTTTCAAAATTTCTCTGTGAAAAGGAATGTTCAATTCTGTGAGTTGAATGCACTCACAACAAAGTACTTTCAGAGAATGCTTCCGTCTAGTTTTTATGTGAAGATATTTCCTTTCAAAACAGGCCTCAAAGTGCTACAAATGTCCACTTGCAGATTCTAGAAAAAGAGTGTTTAAAAACTGCTCCATTAAAAGAAATGTTCAGATCTGTGAGCTAAATGCATACATCACAGAAAAGTTTGTGAGAATGCTTCTGTCTAGTTTTTGTGTGAGGATGTCCCGTTTGCAACAAATTCCCATAAGTGGTACAAATATCCGCATGCAGATATTACAAAAAGAGTGTTTCAAAACTGCTCTAAAAAAAGGAATGTTTAACTCTGTGAGTTTAATGCACACATCACAAGTTTTTTTCTGAGAATTCTTCTTTCTAGTTTTTATGTGAAGATATTTCGTTTTCCACCACAGGCCTCAGAGCTCTCCAAATGTCCAAATGCAGATTTTACAAAAAGGGTGTTTCATGGCTGCACTGAGAAAAGGAACGTACCACTCTGTGAGTTGAATGCAAGCAACAAAAAGTAGTTTCTGAGGATGCTCCTTTCTAGGTTATATGTGACGATATTTCCTTTACGACCACACCTCTCAAAGCTCTCCGAATGACCACTTGCATATACTGCAAAAACAGTATTTTAAAACTGTTCCTTGAATAGAAAGTTTTAGCTCTGTGAGCTAAATACACACATCGCATTGAAGTTTGGGAGAATGCTTCTGTCTAGTTTTTGTGTGAGGGTGACCCGTTTCCAACGAATTGGTATAAGCGGTCAAAATATCCACTTGCTGATTCTATAAAAAGAGCGTTTCAATATTTCTCTGTCAAAAGGAATTTTCATCTCTGTGAGGTGAATGGACGCACAACAAAGAACATTCAGAGAATGCTTCTGTCTACTTCTTATGTGAAGATACTTCCTTTTCCACTACAGGCCTGAAAGCGCTCCAAATGTCACCTGCAGATTCTAGAAAAAGAGTGTTTCAAAATTGCTCTATCAAAAGAGAGGTTCACATCTGTGAGTTGAAAGCCCACATCACAAAGAAGTTTGTGAGAATGCTTCTGTCTCATTTTGTGTGAGGGTGTCCCATTTCCAACGAATTCCTATAAGCGGTCCATATATCCACAAGCGGATTCTACAAAAAGAGTGTTTCAAAACTGCTCTAAGAAAAGGAATGTTTAACTCTGTGAGTTGAATGCACACAGCACAAAGAAGTTTGAGAATGCTTCTGTCTAGTTTTTATGTGAAGATATTTCCTATCCACCACAGGCCTCAAAGCGATCCAAATGTCCCCTTGCTGATTCTAGAAAAAGAGTGTCTCAAAACTGCTCTATCAAAAGATAGGTGCAGTGTTGTGAGCTGACTGCACACTTTACACAGAAGTTTTTGAGAATGCTTCTGTCTCGCTTTTGTGTGAGGATGTCCAGTTTCCAATGAATTCCTATAAGCGGTCCAATTATCCACATGCAGATTCTGCAAAAAGAGTGTTTCAAAACTGCTCTCAGAAAAGGAATGTTCAACTCTGTGAGTTGAATCCACACATCACAAAGTGATTTCTGAGAATGCTTCTTTCTAGGTTTTATGTGAAGATATTTCGTCTTCCACCACAGGCCTCAGAGCTCTCCAAATGTCCAATGGCAGACTGTACAAAAAGAGTGTTTCATGGCTGCTCTAACAAAAGGAACGCTCCACTCTGTGAGTTGAATGCAAACAACACAAAGTAGTTGCTGAGATCCTTCTTTCTAGGTTATATGTGAAGATATTTCCTTTTCGACCACAGGCCTCACAGCTCTCGGAATGACCAGTTGCATATACTGTAAAAAGAGTGTTTCAAATCTGCTCCAAGAAAAGAAAGGTTAAACACTGTGTGCTGAATGCACACATCAGAGAGAAGTTTGTGGAAATGCTTCTGTCTGGTTTTTGTGTGAGGGTGTCCCTTTTCCAAAGAATTCCTGAAAGCCGTCCAAATTTCCAATTGCAGATTCTACAAAAAGAGTGTTTCAAAGCTTCTCTGTCCAAAAAGAATGTTCAACTCCGTGAGTTGAATGCATGCACCACAAAGAACTTTCAGAGAATGAGTCTGTCTAGTATTTATATGAAGATATTTCCTTTCCACCATAGGCCTCAAGGCGCTCTAAATTTCCACTTGCAGATCCTAGAAAAAGAGTGTTTCAAAACTGCTCTATCAAAAGAAAGGTTCAGCTCTGTGAGCTGAATGCACACTTCACACAGAAGTTTGTGAGAATGCTTCTTTGTAGTTTTTGTGTGAGGATATCCCGTTTCCAATGAATTCCTATAAGAGGTCCAAATATCTACTTGCAGATTCTATAAAAAGAGTGTTTCAAAACATGTCTCTCAAAAGGAATGTTCAACTCTGTGAGTTCAATGCACGCACCTCAAAAAGTTTCAGAGAATGCTTCTGTCTACTTGTTATGGGAAGATACATCTTTTTCCAACTCAGGCCTCAAAGCGCTCAAAATGTCCACTTGCAGATTCCAGAAAAAGAGTGTCTCAAAACTACTCTATTGAAAGAAAAGTTCACATATGTGAGTTGAAAGCACACAGCACAAACAAGTTTCTGAGAATGCTTCTTTCTCGTTTTTGAGTGAGGAAGTCCCGTTTCCAACGAATTCGTATAAGCGGTCCAAATATCCACATGCAGATTCTACAAAAAGAATGTTTCAAAACTGCTCTAAGAAAAGGAATGTTCAAATCTGTGAGTTGAATGCACACATCACAAAGTCGTTTCTGAGAAGGCTTCCTTCTTGCTTTTATGTGAAGATATTTCGTTTTCCACCACAGGCCTCAGAGCTCTCCAAATGTCCAATTGCAGATTATACAAAAAGAGTGTTTCATGGCTGCTCTAACAAAAGCAATGTTCCACTCTGTGAGTTGAATGCAAACAACACAAAGTAGTTTTTGGGAAAGCTTCTTTCTAGGTTATATGTGAAGGTATTTCCTTTTCGACCACAGGCCTCAAAGCTCTCCGTATGACCACTTGCATATCCTGCAAAAACAGTGTTTCACACCTGCTTCATGAAAAGAAAGTTAAGCTCTGTGAGTTGAATGCACACATCACAGAGAAGTTTGTGAGAATTCTTCTGTCTAGTTTTGCAGTGAGCGTGTCTCCTTTCCAAGGAAATCCTGTAAGCGGATCAAATTTCCTCTTGCAGATTCTACAAAAAGAGTGTTTCAAAACATCTCTGTCAAAAAGGAATGTTCAACTCTGTGAGTTGAATGCACCCCAGAAAGAAGTTTCAGAGAATGCTTCTGTCTAGTTTTTATGTGAAGATATTTCCTTTCCACCACAGGCCTCAAAGCTCTCCAAATGTCCACTTGCCGTTTCTAGACAAAGAGTGTTTCAAAACCGCTCTATCGAAAGAAAGGTTCAGCTGTGTTAGGTGAATGCACACATCACACAGAAGGTTGAGAGAATGCCTCCGTGTAGTTTTTGTGTGAGGGTGTCCCATTTCCAATGAACTCCTATAAGCAGTACAAATATCGACTTGCAGATTCTATAAAAAGAGTGTTTGAAAACTTCTCTGTCAAAGGCATGTTCAACTCTGTGAGATGAATGCACGCACCACAAAGAGCTTTCACATAATGCTTCTTTCTAGTTTTTATGTGAACATATTTCCTTTCCACCACAGGCCTCAAAGCGCTCCAAATGTCCACTGGCAGATTCTAGAAAAAGAGTGTTTCAAAACTGCTCTATCAAAAGAAAGGTTCAGCTCTGTGAAGTGAATGCACACATCACACAGAAGTTTGTGAGAATGCTTCTGTTTCGTTTTTATACGTGGGAGTCCCATTTCCAACGAATTCCTATAAGCGGTCCAAATACCCACATGCAGATTCTACAAAAAGAGTTTTTCAAAAGTGCTCTAACAAAAGGAGTGTTCAACTCTATGAGTTGAATGAACACATCACAAAGTGGTTTCTGAGAATGCTTCTTTCTAGGTTTTATGTGAAGGTATTTCGTTTTCCACCAGAGGCCTCAGAGCTCTCCAAATGTCCAATTGCAGATTATACAAAAAGAGGGTTTCATGGCTGATCTAACAAAAGGAATGTTCCCCTCTGTGAGTTGAATGCAAACAACAAAAAGTAGTTTCTCAGAATGCTTCTTTATAGGTTATATGTGAAGATATTTCATTTTTGACAACAGGCCTCAAACTTTCCGAATGACCAGATGCATATACTGCAAAAAGAGTGTTTGAAAATTGCTACATGTAAAGAAAGGTTAAACTCTGTGACTAGAATGCACACATCACAGAGAAGTTTGTCAGAATGCTTCTGTCTAGTTTTTGTGTGAGGGTGCCCCGTTTCCAACGAATTCCTATATGCAGTGGAAATTTCCAAGTGCAGATTCTACAAAAAGAGTGTTTCAAAATTTCTCTGTCAAACTGAATGTTCAACTCTGTGAGTTGAATGCACACACCAGAAGCATGCTTCAGAGACTGCTTCTGTCTAGTTTTTATGTGAAGACATTTCCTTTCCACCACAGGCCTCAAAGAGCTGCAAATGTCCACTTTCAGATTCTAGAAAAAGAGTGTTTCAAAACTGCTCTATCAAAAGAAAGGTTCAGCTCTGTGAGCTGAATGCACACAGCACACAGTGGTTTGTGAGAATGCTGCTGTCTGGTTTTTGTGTGAGCGTGTCCCGTTTCCATCGAATTCTTGAAAGCGGATCAAATATCGACTTGCAGATACTATAAAAAGACTGTTTCAAATCTTCTCAGTCAAAAGGAATGTTCAAGCCTGTGAGTTGAATGCACGCACCACAAAGAACTTTCAGAGAGTGCTTCTGTCTACTTGTTATGTGAAGATACTTCCTTTTCCAGCACAGGCATCAAAGCGCTCTAAATGTCCACTTGCAGATTTTAGAAAAAGAGACTTTCTAAACTGTTCTATCGAAAGAAAGGTTCACATCTGTGATTTGAAAGCACATATCACAAATAAGTTTGTTTGATTGCTTCTGTCTCGTTTTTGTGTTAGGATGTCCCGTTTCCAACAAATTCTTATAAGCCGTCAAAATATCCACATGCAGATTTTACAAAAAGAGTGTTTGAAAACTGCTCTAACAAAAGGAATGTTCAACTCTGTGAGTTGAATGCTCACATCAAAAGTGTTTTCTGAGAATGCTTCTTTCTAGGTTTTATGTGCAGATATTTCATTTTCCACCACAGGCCTCAGAGCTCTCCAAATGTCCAATTGCAAATTATACAAAAAGACTGTTTCATGGCTGCTCTAAAAAAAAGGAATATTCCATTCTGTGAGTAGAATGCAAACAACAAAAAGTAGTTTCTGAGAATGCTTCTTTCCAGGTTATATGTGAAGATAGGTCCTTTGGGACCACTGGCCACAAAGCTCTCCGAATGACCAGTTGTATATACTGGAAAAGGAGTGTTTCAAAACTGCTTCATGAAAAGAAATGTTAAACTGTGTGAGTTGAATCACACCTCACAGAGAGGTTTGTGAGAATGTTTCTGTCTAGTTTTTGTGTGACGGTGTCCCTTTTCCAACGAATTCCTATAAGCAGAACAAATATCCACTTACAGATTCAAAAAAAACAGTGTTTCAAAACTTGTCTGTCAAAAGAAATTTTCGCATCTGTGAGTAGAATGCACGCACCACAAAGAAGTTTCCTAGAATATTTCTGTGTACCTGTTAAGTGAAGATACTTCCTTTTCCACCAAAGGCCTCAAAGCGCTCCAAATGTCCACTTACAGATTCTAGAAAAAGAGTGTTTCAAAACTGCTCTATTAAAAGAAAGGTTCACATCTATGAGTTGAAAGCACACATCACAAAGAAGTTTGTGAGAATGCTTCTGTCTCGTTTTTGTGTGAGGGTTTCCCGTTGCCAACGAATTCCTATAAGCGGTCCAAATTTCCACTTGCAGTTTCCACAAAAAAAGTGTTTCAAAACTGCTCTAACAAAAGGAATGTTCCACTCTGTGAGTTGAATGTACACATCACAAAGTGGTTTTTGAGAATGCTTCTTTCTAGGTTTTATGTGAAGATATTTCGTTTTCCACCACATGCCTCAGAGCTCTCAAAATGTCCAACTGCAGATTATACAAAAAGAGTGTTTCACGGCTGCTCTAACAAAAGGAATGTTCCACTCTGTGAGTTGAATGTAAACAACACAAAGTCGTTTCTGAGAATGCTTCTTTGTAGCTTATATGTGAAGATATTTCCTTTTCGAACACTGGCCTCAAAGCTCTCCGAAAGACCACTTGCATATACTGCAAAAAGAGTGTTTCAAAACGGCTCTATCAAAGGAAAGGTTCAGTTCTGTGAGTTGAATGCACACATCACACAGAAGTTTGTGAGAATGCTTCTGTCTAGTTTTTTTATGAGCGTGTCCTGTTTCCAACGAATTCCTATAAGCGTTCCAAATATCCAATTGCAGATTCTATAAAAAGAGTGTTTCAAAACTTCTCTGTTAAAAGGAATGTTCAACTCTGTGAGGTGAATGCATGCACCACAAAGAAGTTTCAGAGAATGTTTCTGTCTACTTGTTATGTTAAGATACTTCCTTTTCCACCACAGGCATCAAAAGTCTCAAAATGTCCACTTGAAGATTCTAGAAAAAGAGTGTTTCAAAACTGCTCTATGAAAATTAGGGTTCACATCTGTGAGTTGAAAGCACACATCACAAAGACGTTTGTGAGAATGCTTCTGTCTCGTTTTTGTGTGAGGGTTTCCCGTTTCCCACGAATTCCTAGAAGCGGTCCAAATTTCCACCTGCAGATTCTACAAACAGAGTGTTTCAAAACTGCTCTAACAAAAAGAATGTTCATTTCTGCGATTTGAATGCACACATCACAAATTGGTTTCTGAGAATGCTTCTTTCTATGTTTTATGTGAAGATATTTCCTTTTCCAAAACAGGGCTCAGTACTCTGCAAATGTCCAATTGAAGATTATACAAATAGAGTGTTTCACAGCTGCTCTAACAAAAGGAATGTTCCACTCTGAATTCAATGCAAACAACACAAAGTAGTTTCTGAGAATGCTTCTTTCTAGGTTATATGTGAAGATATTTCCTTTTCGACCACTGGCCTCAAAGCTCCCCGAATGACCAGTTGCATATACTGCAATAAGAGTGTTTCAAAACTGCTCCATGAAAAGAAAAGTTAAACTCTGTGATTTGAATGCACACATCACAGAGAAGTTTGTGAGAATGCTTCTGTCTAGTTATTGTGTGAGGGTGTCCCGTTTCCAACGAATCGTATAAGCGCTCCAAATTTCCATTTGCACATTTAATAAAAAGAGTGTTTCAAAACCTCTCTGTCAAAAGGAATGTTCAACACTGTGAGTTGAATGGACACTCCAGAAAGCAGTTTCAGAGAATGCTTCTGTGTAGTTTTTATGTGAAGATATTTCCTTTCCTCCAGAGGCCTCAAAGCGCTCCAAATGTCCACTTGCAGATTCTAGAAAAAGAGTGTTTCAAAACTGCTCTATCAAAAGAAAGGTACAGCTCTGTGAGCTGAATGCACACATCACACAGACGTTTGTGAGAATGTTTCTGTCTCGTTTTTGTGTGAGGGTGTCCGGTTTCCAGCGAATTCCAATAGGCAATCCAAATTTCCACTTGCACATTCTACAAAAGAAGTCTTTCAAAACTTCTCTGTCTAAAGGAATGTTCAACACTGTGAGTTGAATGCACACTCCAGAAAGCAGTATCAGAGAATGCTTCTGTGTAGTTTTTATGTGAAGATATTTCCTTTCCACCACAGGCCTCAAAGCACTCCAAATATCCACTTGCAGATTGTAGAAAAAGACTGTTTTAAAACAGGTCTACCAAAAGAAAGTTTCACCTCTGTGAGCTGAATGCACACATCACACAGAAGTTTGTGAGAATGCTTCCGTCTAGTTGTTGTATGAGGGTGTGCCATTTCCAACGAATTCCTATAAGCGATCCAAATATCCAATTGCATATTCTATAAAAAGAGTGTAAAGAGTGTTTCAAAACTTCTGTCGAAAGGAATGTTCAACCCTGTGAGGTGAATGCACGAACCACAAAGAAGTTTCAGAGAATGTTTCTGTCTACTTGTTATGTGAAAATACTACCTTTTCCACCATAAGCCTCAAAGGGCTCCAAATGTCCACTTGCAGATTCTAGAAAAAAAGGGTTTCAAAACTGCTCTATCAAAAGAGAGGTTCACATCTGTGAGTTGAAAGCACATATCACAAAGAAGTTTGTCAGAATGCTTCAGTCTCGTATTTGCGTGAGGGTTTCCCGTTTCCAACAAATTCCTATAAGCGTTCCAAATTTCCACTTGCAGATTCTACAAAAAGAGAGTATCAAAACTGCTCTAACGAAAGGAATGTTCAATTCTGTGAGTTGAATGCACTCATCACAAAGTGGTTTCTGAGAATGCTTCTTTCTAGGTTTTATGTGAAGATATTTCGTTTTCCACGACAAGCCTCAGAGCTCTCCAAATGTCTAATTGCAGATTATACAGAAAGAGAGTTTCACGGCTGCTTTAACAAAAGCAACTTTCCACTCTGTGAGTTGAATGCAAATAACACAAAGTAGTTTCTGAGAATGCTTCTGTCTAGTTATACGTGAAGATATTTCCTTTTCGAAATCTGACCTCAAAGCTCTCCGAATGACCACTTACATGTACTCCAAAAAGAGTGTTTCAGAACTGCTACATGAAAAGAAGGTTATACTCTGTGAGTTGAATGCACACATCACTGAGAAGTTTGTGAGAATGCTTCCGTCTAGTTTTTGTGTGAGGGTGTCCCGTTTCCAACGAATTCCTATAAGCGGTCCGAATTTCCATTTGCACATTCTACGAAATAGTGTTACAAAACTTCTCTGTCAAAAGGAATGTTCAACACTTTGAGTTGAATGCACACACCAGAAAGTAGTTTCAGAGAAGGCTTCTGTGTAGTTTTTATGTGAAGATATTTCCTTTCCACCACAGGCCACAAAGCGCTCCAAATGTCCACTTGCAGTTTCTAGAAAAAGAGTGTTTCAAAACTGGTCTATCAAAAGAAAGGTACAGCTCTGTGAGCTGAATGCACACATCACACAGAAATTTGTGAGAATGCTTCTGTCTCGTTTTCGTGTGAGGATGTCCCGTTTTCAACAAATTCCTACTAGCAGTCCAAATACGCAGATGCAGATTCTACAAAAAGAGTGTTTCAAAACTGTTGTAACAAAAGGAATGTTCAACTCTGTGAGTTGAATGCACATATCACAAAGTAGTTTCTGGGAATGCTTCTTTCTAGGTTTTATGTGACGATATTTCATTTTCCACCACATGCCTCAGAGCTCTCCAAATGTCCAATTGCAGATTATACAAAAAGAGCGTATCATGGCTGCTCTCACAAAAGGAATGTTCCACTCTGTGAGTTGAATGGAAACAATACAAAGAAGTTTCTCAGAATGCTTCTTTGTAGGTTGTATGTGAAGACATTTCTTTTGCGACCGCAGGCCTCAAAGCTCTCCGAATGACCAGTTGCATATACTGCAATAAGAGTGTTTCAAAACCGCTCCATGAAAAGAAAGTTAAATTCTTTGTGTTGAATTCACGTATCACAGAGAAGTTTGTGAGAAAGCTTCTGTCTCGTTGTTGTGTGATGGTGTCCCGTTTCCAATGAATTCCTATAAGTGGTTTAAATTTCCACTTGCAGATTCTACAAAGGAATATTTCAAAACTTCTCTGTCAAAAGGAATTTTCAACTTTGTTAGATGAACGCACACACCAGAAGGACGTTTCAGGGAATGCTTCTGTCTACTTTCTATGTGAAGATATTTCCTTTCCACCACAGGCCTCAAAGCACTCCAAATGTCCACCTGAAGATTCTAGAAAAAGAGTGTTTAAAAACTGCTCAATCAGAAGAATGGTTCAGCTCTGTGAGCTGAATGCACACATCACACAGAAGTTTGTGAGAATGCTTCTGTCTAGTTTTTGTGTGAGGGTGTCCCGTTTCCAATGAATTCCTATAAGCGGTCGTAGTTTCCAACTGCAGATTCTATAAAAAGAGTGTTTCAAAACTTCTCTGTCAATAGGAATGTTCAACTCTGTGAGTTGAATGCACACAACACAAAGGAGTTTCAGAGAATGCTTCTGTCTAGTTTTTATGTGAAGATATTTCCTTTCCACCAGACCTCAAAGCGCTCCAAATGTCCACTTGCAGATCCTAGAAAAATAGTTTTTCAAAATTGCTCTATCAAAAGAGAGGTTCACATCTATGAGTTGAAAGCACATATCACACAGAAGTTTCGGAGAATGCTTCTGTCTCTTTTTTGTGTGAGGACCTCCCTTTTCCAACTAATTCCTGTAAGCGGTCCAAATATCTGCATGCAGAATCTACAAAAAGAATTTTTCAAAACTACTCTAAGAAAAGGAATGTTCAACTCTATGAGTTGAACGCACACATCACAAAGTGGTTTCAGAGAATGCTTCTTTCTAGGATTTATGTGCAGATATTTCATTTTCCACCACAGGCCTCAGAGCTCTCCAAATGTCCAATTGCAGATTATACAAAAAGTGTGTCTCATGGCTGCTCTAACAAAAGGACTTTTCCACTCTGTGAGATGAATGCAAACAACACAAAGTAGTTTGTGAGAATGCTTCTCTCTAGGTTATATGTGAAGATATTTTCTTTTCGATCACAGGCCACAAAGATCCCCGAATGACCACTTGCATATGCTGCCAAAGGAGTTTTTCTAAACTTCTACATGAAAAGAAACGTTAAACTCTGTGAGTTGAATGCACACATCATAGAGAATTTTGTGAGAATGCTTCTGTCTAGTTTTTGTGTGAGGGTGTCCCGTTTCCAACAAATTCCTATAAGCGGTCCAAATATCCGCTTGCAGATTCTATAAGAAGAGTCTTTGAAAACTTCTCTGTCAAAAGGAAGGTAAAACTCTGTGAGTTGAATTCACGCACCACAAAGAAGTTTCAGCGAATACTTTTGTCTACTTGTTATGTGAAGATACTTCCTTTTCCACCACAGACCTCAAAGCGCTCCAAATGTCCACCTGAAGATCCTAGAAAAAGAGTGTTTCAAAACTGCTCTATCAAAAGAAAGGTTCATCTCTGTGAGCTGAATGCACACAGCATACAGAAGTTTGTGAGAATGCTTCTGTCTAGTTTATGTGTGAGGGTGTCCCGTTTCCAACGAATTCCTATAAGTGGTCAAAATATCCACTTCCAGATTCTATAAAAAGAGTGTTTCAAAACTTCTCTGTCAAAATGAATGTTCAACTCTGTGAGTTGAATACATGCAAAACAAAGGAGGTTAGAGAATGCTTCTGTCTACTTGTTATGTGAAGATGCTTCCTTTTCCACCACAGGCCTCAAAGCGCTCCGAATGTCCTCTTGCAGATTCTAGAAAAACAGTGTGTCAAAACTGCTCTATCAAAAGAAAGGTTCACATCTGTGAGTTGAAAGCACATATCACAAAGAAGTTTGTGCGAATGCTTCTGTTTCGTTTTTGTGTGAAGTTGTCCCGTTTCCAACAAATTCCTATAAGCGGTCCAAATATCCACATGCAGATTCTACAAAAAGAGTGTTTCAAAACTGCTCTAACAAAAGGAATGTTCAACTGTGTGAGTTGAATTCACACATCACAAAGTGGTTTCTGAGAATGCTTCCTTCTGGGTTTTATGTGAAGATATTTCCTTTTCCAACACAGGCCGCAGATCTCTCCAAATGTCCAATTGCAGATTATACAAAAAGAGTGTTTCATGGCTGCTCTAGTAAAAGGAAAGTTCCACTCTGTGAGTTGAATGCAAACAACACAAAGTAGTTTTTCAGAATGCTTCTTTCTAGGTTATATGTGAAGATATTTCTTTTAGACCACAGGCCCCAAAGCTTTCTGAATGACCAGTTGCTTATACTGCAAAAAAAGTGTTTCAAAACTGCTCCATGAAAAGAAAATTAAACTCTGTGAGTTGAATGCAAACATCAGAGAAGTTTGTGAGACTGCTTCTGTCTAGTTTTTGTGTGAGGGTGTCCGTTTCCAATGAATTCTTATAAGCGGTTCAAATATCCACTTTCAGATTATATAAAAAGAGTGTTTCAAAGCTTCTCTTTCAAAAGGAATGTTCAACTTTGTAAGTTGAATGCACACACCACAAAGAAGTTTCAGAGAATGCTTCTCTCTACTTGTTATGTGAAGATACTTCCATTTCCACCACAGGCCTCAAAGCGCTACAAATGTCCACTTGTAGATACTAGAAAAAGAGTGTTTCAAAACTGCTCTATCAAAAGAAAGGTTCACATCTGTGAGTTGAAAGCACATATAACAAAGTAGTTTGTGAGAAATCTTCTGTCTCGTTTTTATGTGAGGATATCCCGTTTCCAACAAATTCCTATAAGCGGTCCAAATATCCACATGCAGATTCTACAAAAAGAATGTTTCATAACTTCTCTAACAAAAGGAATTTTCAACTCTGTGAGATGAATGCAAACTTCAAAAAGTGGTTTCTGAGAATGCTTCTTTCTAGGATTTATGTGACGATATTTCGTTTTCCACCACAGGCCTCAGAGATCTCCAAATGTCCAATTGCAGATTATACAAAAACAGTGTTTCGTGGCTGCTCTAACAAAAGGAATGTTCCACTCTGTGAGTTGAACGGAAACAACACAAAGTAGTTTCTCAGAGTTCGTCTTTCTACGTTATATTTGAAGATATTTCTTTTTCAACCAGTGGCCTCAAAGCTCTCAGAATGAGCACTTGCATATACTGCAAAAAGAGTGTTTCAAAATCACTCCATGAAAAGAAAGGTTAAACTCTGTGGGTTGAATGCACACATCACAGAGTAGTTTGGGAGAATGCTTCGGTCTAGTTTTTGTGTGAGGGTGTCCCGTTTCCATTGAATTCCTGTAAGCGGTAAAAATTTCCACTTGCACATTCTACCAAAAGAGTGTTTCAAAATTTCTCTGTCAAAAGGAATGTTCAACTCTGTGAGATGAATGTACACACCAGAAGGAAGTTTCAGAGAATGCTTCCGTCCAGTTTTTATGTGAAGATATTTCCTTTCCACCACAGGCCTCAATGCACTCCAAACTTCCACCTGAAGATTCTAGAAAAAGAGTGTTTCAAAACTGTTGTATGAAAGGAAAGGTTCAGCTCTGTGAGCTGAAGGCACGCATCACACAGAAGTTTGTTAGAATGCTTCTGTCTAGTTTTTGTGTGAGGGTGTCCCGTTTCCAACGAATTCCTGTAAGCCGTCCAAATATCCTTTTGCAGATTCTATAAAAAGAGCATTTCAATACTTCTCTGTCAAATGGAATGTTCAAATCTGTGAGTTGAATGCACACACAACAAAGTACTTTCAGAGAACGCTTCTGTCTAGTTTTTATGTGAAGATATTTCCTTTTAACCACAGGCCTCAAAGCTCTCCAAACGTCCACTTCCGGATTCTATAAAAAGAGTGTTTCTAAACTTCTCTCTCAAAAGGAATGTTCAACTCTGTTAGTTGAATGCACTCACAAAAAGGTAGTTTCAGAGAATGCTTCCGTCTAATTTTTATGTGAAGATATTTCCTTTTCACCACAGGCCTCAAAGCGCTCTAAATGTCCACTTGCAGATCCTAGAAAAAGAGTATTTCAAAACTACTCTATCAAAAGAAAGGTTCAGCTCTGTGAGCTAAATGCACACATCACAGAGAAGTTTGTGAGAATGTTTCTGTTTAGGTTTTGTGTGAGGATGTCACTTTTCCAACAAATTCCCATAAGTGGCACAGATATCCGCATGCAGATACTACAAAAAGAGTGTTTCAAAACTGCTCTAAAAAAAGGAATGTTTAATTCTGTGAGTTGAATGTACACATCAGAAAGTGGTTTCTGAGAATGCTTCTTTCTAGGTTTTATGTGAAGATATTTCGTTTTCCACCAGAGGCCTCAGATCTCTCCAAATGTGCAATTGCTGATTATTAAAAAAGTGTATTTCTTGGCTGCTCTAAGAAAAGGAATGTTCCACCATGTCAGTTGAATTCAAAAAACACAAAGTTGTTTCTGAGAATGCTTCTTTCTAGGTTTCATGTGAAGATATTCCCTTTTCGACCAAAGGCCTCAAAGCTTTCCGAGTGACCACTTGCATATACTGCAAAAACAGTGTTTCAAATCTGCTCCATGAAAAGAAAGATTAAACTCTGTGAGTTGAATTCAGACATCACAGAGAAGTTTTTGAGAATTCTTCAGTCTAGTTTTTGTGTGAGGGTGTCCCGTTTCCAGCGAATTCCTATGAGAGGTCCAAATTTCCACTTGCAGATTATACAAAAAGAGTGTTTCAAAAGATGTCTGTCAAAAGGAATTTTGAACTCTGTGATTTGAATGCAAACACCAGAAATAAGTTTCAGAGAATGCTTCTGTCTAGTTTTTTTGTGAAGATATTTCCTTTCCACCACAGGCCTCAAAACACTCCAAATGTCTACTTGCAGATTCTAGAAAAAGATTCTTTCAAAACTGCTCTGTCAAAAGAAAGTTTCAGCACCGTGAGCTGAATGCCCACATCATGCAGAAGTTTGTGAGAAGGCTTCTGTTTTGTTTTTTTGTGAGGGTGTCCCGTTTCCAACGAATTCCTATATGTGGTCCAAATATCCGCATGCAGATTCTACAAAAAGAGTGTTTCAAAACTGCTTTAAAAAAAGGAAAGTTTAACTCTGGAATTTGAATGCAAACATCGCAAATTTGTTTCGGAGAATGCTTCTTTCTAGGTTTTATGTGAAGATATTTCATTTTCCACCACAGGCCTCAGAGCTCTCCAAATGTACTAATGCAGATTATACACAAAGGGTGTTTCATGGTTGCACTAACAAAAGGAATGTTCCACTCTGTGAGTTGAATGCAAACAACACAAAGTAGTTTCTGAGAATGCCTCTTTCTAGGTTATAAGTGAAGATATTTGCTTTTCGAGTGTAGGCCTCAAAGCTCTCCAAATGACCACTTGTAGAAAATGCAAAAAGAGTGTTTCAAAGCTCCTCCATGAAAAGAAAAGTTAAACTCTGTGAGATGAATTCAAACATCACAGAGAAGTTTGTGAGAATTCTTCTGTCTAGTTTTTGTTTGAGTGTGTCCAATTTCCAACGAATTCCAATAAACGGTCAAAATTTCCCCTTGCAGATTCTTTAAAAAGACTGTTTCAAAACTTCTCTGTCAAAGGGAATGTTCCACTCTGTGAGTTGAATGCACGCACTACAAAGTAGTTTCAGAGAATGCTTATGTCTACTTGTTATGTGAAGATATTTCCTTTTTGACCACAGTCCTCAAAGCGCTCCACATCTCCTCTTGCAGATACTAGAAAAAGAGTGTTTCAAAACTGCTATGTAAAAAGTAAGGTTCACCTCTGTGAGCTGAATGCACACATTACACAGAAGTTTGTGTAAATTCTTCTGTCAAGTTTTTGTGTGAGGGTTTCTCTTTTCCAATGAATTCCAATAGGTGGTCTAAATATCCACTTGCAGATACTATAAAAAGAGTGTTTCAAAACTTGTCTGTCAAAAGGAATGTTCAACTCTTTGAGTTGAATGCACGCACCACGAAGAAGTTTCTGTCTGCTTGTTATGTGAAGATACTTCCTTTTCCAACACAGACACCAAAGCGCTCCAAATGTACACTTACAGATTCTAGAAAAAGACTGTCTCAAAACTGTTCTATCAAAAGAAAGGTTCACATCTCTGAGTTGAAGGCACACATCACAAAGAAGTTTGTGAGAATGGTTTTGTCTGATTTTTGTGTGAAGATGTCCCGTTTTCAACAAATTCCTATAAGTGGTCCAAATATCCACCTGCAGATCCTTTAAAAAGTATGTTTCAAAACTGCTCTAAGAAAAGGTATGTTCATCTCTGTGAGTTGAATGCACACATTTCTGAGAATGCATCTTTTTTTTTTTATGTGAAGATATTTCGTTTTCCACCACAGGCCTCAGAGCTTTCCAAATGTCCAATTGCAGATTACACAAAAAGAGAGTTTCATGGCTGCTCTAACAAAAGGAATGTTCCACTCTGTGAGTCGAATGCAAACAACACAAAGTAGTTTTTGAGAATGCTTCTTTCTAGGTTATATGTGAAGATATTTCCGTTTCAACCACAGGCCTCAAAGCTCTCCAAATGTCCACTTGCAGATTCTAGAAAAAGAGTGTTTCAAAACTTGTCTTTCAAAAGGAATGTTCAAATCTGTGAGTTCAATGCACACACCACAAAGAAGTTACAGAGAATGCTTCTGTCTAGTTTTTATGTGAAGATATTTAATTTCCACCACAGGCCTCAAAGCTCTCCAAATGTCCACTTGCGGATTCTAGAAAAAGAGTGCTTCAAGCCGCTCTATCAAAAGAAAGGTTCACAACTGTGGGTTGAAAGCACACATCACAAAGAAATTTCTGAGAACGATTCTGTCTCATTTTTGTGTGAGGATGTCCCGTTTCAAAGGAATACCTATAATTGTTCCAAATATCCACATGCAGATTCTACAAAAAGAGTGTTTCAAAATTGTTCTAACAAAAGGAATATTCGTTCTATGAGTTGAATGCACACATCACAAAGTGGTTTCTGAGAATGCTTCTTTCTAGGTTTTATGTGAAGATATTGTGTTTTCCACCACAAGCCTCAGAACTCTACAAATGTCCAATTGAAGATTTTACAAAAAGAGTGATTCATGGCTGCTCTAACAAAAGGAATGTTCCACACTGTGAGTTGAATGCAAACAACACAAAGTAGTTTCTGAGAATGCCTCTTTCTAGGTTATATGTGAAGATATTTCCTTTCCGACCACAGGCCTCAAAACTCTCCGAATGACCACTTGCACATTCCGCAAAAAGAGTGTTTCAAATTTGCTCCATGAAAAGAAAGGTTAAACTCTGTGAGTTAAACTCATACGTCACAGAGAAGTTTGTGAGAATGCTTCTGTCTTGTTTTTCTGTGAGGGTGTCCCATTTCCAAGGAATTCCTATAAGCGGTCCAAATTTCCCCTTGCAGACTCTACAAAAATAGTGTTTCAAAACTTCCCTGTCAAAAGGAATGTTGCACTCTGTGAGTTGAATGCACGCATCGCAAAGTAGTATCAGTGAATGCTTCTGTCTACTTGTTATGTGAAGATACTTCCTTTTCGATCACAGACCACAAAGCACTCCAAATGCCCACTTGCAGATTCTAGAAAAAGACTGTTTCAAAACTGCTCTATCAAAAGAAAGGTTCACATCTGTGGGTTAAAAGCACACAGCACAAAGAAGTTTGTGAGAATGTTTCTGTCTCGTTTTTGTGTGAGGGTGTCCCGTTTCCAACGAATTCCTATATGCGGTCTAAATATACACACGCAGATTCTTCAAAAAGAGTGGTTCAAAACTGCTGTAACAAAAGGAATGTTCAACTCTGTGAGGTGAATGCACACCTCACAAAGTCGTTTCTAAGAGTGCTTCTTTCTAGGATTTATGTGAAGATATATCATTTTCCACTGCGGGACTCAGAGCTCTCCAAATGTCCAATTGCAGATTATACAAAAAGAGTGATTCATGGCTGCTCTAACAAAAGGAATTTTCCACTCTGTGAGTTGAATGGAAACAACACAAAGTAGTTTTTGAGAATGCTTCTTTCTAGGTTATATGTGAAGATATTTCCTTTTCGACCACACGCCTCAAAGCTCTCTGAATGCCCCTTGCATATACTGCAAAAAGAGTATTTCAAAACTGCTCCATGAAAATAAAGGTTCACATCTGTGTGTCGAAAGTACACATCACAAAGAAGTTTGTGAGAATGCTTCTGTCTCTTTTTTGTGTGAGGATGTCCCCTTTCCAACAAATTCCTATAAGCGGTCCAAATATCCACAGGGAGATTCTACAAAAAGAGTGTTTCAAAACTGCTCTAACAAAAGGAGTGTTCAAATCTGTGAGTTGAAAGCAGACATCACAAATTGGTTTCTGAGAATGCCTCTTTCTAGGTTTTTTGTGAAGATATTTCGTTTTCCCCAACTGGCCTCAGAGCTCTCCAAATGTCCAGTTGCAGATTATACAAAAAGAGTATTTCATGGCTACTGTAAGAAAAGGAATGTTCCGCTTTGTGAGATGAATGCAAACAACACATAGCAGTTTCTGAGAATATCTCTTTCAAAGTTATATGTGAAGATATTTCCTTTTCGACCAGAGGCCTCAAAGCTCTTCAAATGACCACTTACAGATACCGCAAAAATAGTGTTTCAAATCTGCTCCATGAAAAGAAAGATTAAACACAGTGAGTTGAATTCAAACATCACACAGAAGTTTGTGAGAATGCTTCTGTCTAGTTTTTGTGTAAGGGTGTCCCATTTCCAACGAATTCCTATAAACTGTCCAAATTTCTACTTGCAGATTCTATAAAAAGAGTGTTTCAAAGCTTCTCTGTCAAAAGGAATGTTCCACTCTGTGAGGTGAATGCAAGCATCACAAAGCAGTTTCAGAGAATGCTTGTGTCTACTTTTTATGTACAGATACATCATTTTCGACCACAGGCCTCAAAGCGCTCCAAAACTCCACTTGCAGATTTTAGAAAAAGAGTGTTTCAAAACTGCTCTATCAAAAGAAAGGTTCACATCTGTGAGTTGAAAGCACACATCACAAAGAAGATTGTGAGAATGCTTCTGTGTCGTTAGTGTATGAGGATGTCCCGTTTCCAACAAATTCCTATAAGTTGTCCAAATATCCGCATGCAGATTCTACAAAAAGAGTCTTTCAAAACTGCTCTAACAAAAGGAATGTTCAATTCTGTGAGTTGAATGCCCACCTCACAAAGTGGTTTTTAAGAATGCTTCTTTCTAGGTTTTATGTGAAGATATTTCTTTTTCCACCGCAGACCTCAGAGCTCTGCAAATGTCCAATTGCAGATTATACAAAAAGAGTGTTTCATGGGTGCTCTAACAAAAGGAATGTTCCACTCTGTGAGATGAATGCCAACAACACAAAGCAGTTTTTGAGAATGATTCTTTCTAGGTTATATGTGAAGATATTTCGTTTTCGACCATAGGCGGCAAAGCTCTCAGAATGACCAATTGCATATACTGAAAAAGAGTGTTTCAAATCTGCTCTATGGAAAGAAATGTTAAACTCTGTGACTTGAACGAACACATCACAGAGAAATTTGTGAGAATGCTTCTGTCTAGTTTTTGAGTGAGTGAGTCCCATTTCCAACGAATACTTATAAGCGGTCCAAATATCCATTTGCAGATTCTACAAAGAGTGTTTCAAAACTTCTCTTACAAAAAGAATATTCAAAATTGTGATTTGAATGCACACACCACAAAGAAATTTCAGAGAATGCTTCTGTCTAGTTTTTATGTGAAGATATTTCCTTTCCACCTCAGGCCTCATAGCGCTCCAAATGTCCACTTGCAGATTCTAGAAAAGGAGTGTTTCAAAACTACTCTATCAAAAGAAAGGTTCACATCTGTGAGTTGACAGCACACATCACACAGAAGTTTGTGAGAATGCTTCTGTCCCGTTTTTGTGTGAGGATGTCCCGTTTCCAACAAATTCCTATCAGCGGTCCAAATATCCACATGCAGATTCTACAAAAAGAGTGTTTGAAAACTGCTCTAACAAACGGAATGCTCAACGCTGTGAGTTGAATGTACACATCAAAAAGTGGTTTCTGAGAAAGTTTCATTCTACATTTTATGTGAAGATATTTCATTTTCCACCACAGGCCTCAGAACTCTCTAAATGTCCAATGGCAGATTATACAAAAAGGGTGCTTCATGGCTGCTCTATCAAAGAGAATGTTCCACTCTTTGAGTTGAATGCAAACAACACAAAGTATTTTCTGAGAATGCTTCTTTCTAGGTTATATGTGAAGATATTTCCTTTTCGACCACAGGCCCCAAAGCTGTCAGAATGACCACTTGCATATACTGCAAAAAGAGTGTTTCAAAACTTCTCCATAAAAAGGAAGGTTAAACTCTGTGAGTCGAAGGCACATATCACAGATAAGTTTGTGAGAATGCTTCTGTCTAGTTTTTGTGTGAGGGTGTCCCGTTTCCAACGGATTCCTATAAGCCGTCCAAATATACACTTGCAGATTCTACAAAAAGAGTGGTGTTTCAAAAGTTCTCTGTCAAAAGGAATTTTCATCTCTGTGATTTGAATGCACAAACCAGAAAGAAGTTTCAGAGAATGCTTCTGTATAGTATTTATGTGAAGATATTCTTTTCCACCACAGGCCTCAAAGTGATCCAAATGTCTTCTTGCAGATTCTAGAAAAAGAGTGTCTCAAAACTGCTCTATCAAAAGAAAGGTTCAGCTCTGTGAGCTGAAAGTACACATCACACAGAAGTTTATGAGAATGCTTCTGCCTAGTTTATGTGTGAGGGTGTCCCGTTTCCAACGAATTCCTATAAGCGGTCCAAGTATCCACTTACGGATTGTATAAAGAGTCTTTCAAAACTTCTGTCAAAAGGAATGTTCAACTCTGTGAGTTGAATGCACTCACCACAAAGAAGTTTCAGAGAATGCTTCTGTCTACTTGTTTTGTGAAGATTCTTCCTATACCACCACAGGCCTCAAAGAACTCCAAATGTCCACTTGCGGATTCTAGAAGAAGAGTGTTTCAAAACTGCTCTATCAAAAGAAAGGTTCACATCTGTGAGTTGAAAGCACACATCACAAAGAAGTTTGTGAGAATGCTTCTGTCTCGTTTTTGTGTGAGGGTTTCCCGTTTCCAACGAATTCCTATAAGCGATCCAAATATCCACATGCAGATCCTACAAAAAGAGGGTTTCAAAACTACTCTAACAAAAGGAATGTTCAACTCTGTGAGTTGAAAGCACTCATCAAGAAGTGGTTTCCGAGAATGCTTTTTTCTAGTTTTTTGTGAAGATATTTCGTTTTCACCACAGGCCTCAGAGCTCTCCACATGTCCAATTGCAGATTATGCAGAAAGTGTGTTTCAAAACTTCTCTGTCAATAGGAATGTTCCACAATGTGAGTTGAATGCAAACAACACAAAGTAGTTTCTGAGAGTATTTCTTTCTAGGTTATATGTGAAGATATTTCTTTTTTGACAACAGGCCTCAAATCTCTCCGAATGTCCCCTTGCCCTTACTGCAAAAAGAGTGTTTCAAATCTGTTCCATGTAAAGAAAGTTTAAACTCTGTGAGTTGAATGCACGCATCACAGAGAAATTTATGAGAAAGCTTCTGTCTAGTTTTTGTGTGAGGTTGTCCTTTTTCCAACGAATTCCTGAAAGCGGTGCAAATTTCCACTTGCAGATTCTACAAAAAGAGTGTTTCGAAAATTCTCTGTCAAAAGGAATGTTCAACTCTGTGAGTTGAATGCACTCACCACGGAGAACATTCAGAGAATGCTTCTGTCTGCTTGTTATGTGAAGATACTTCTTTTTCCACCACAGGCTTCTAAGTGCTCCAAATGTCGACTTGCAGATTCTAGAAAAAGAGTGTCTCAAAACTGCTCTATCAAGAGAAAGGTTCACATCTGTGTGGTGAAAGCACACATCAAAAATAAGTTTGAGAGAATGCTTCTGTCTCTTTTTTTTGTGAAGATGTACCGTTTCCAACAAATTCCTATAAGTGGTCCAAATATCCACCTGCAGATTCTACAAAAAAAGGGTTTAAAAACTGCTCTAACAAAAGGAATGTTCAACTCTGTGAGATGAATGCACACATCACAAAGTGGTTTCTGAGAATGCTTCTTTCTAGGTTTCATATGAAAATATAAAGTTTTCCAACACAGGCGTCAAAACTCTCCAAATGTCCAATTGCAGATTATTCAAAAAGGTTGTTTCCTGGCTGCTCTTTCAAAAGAAGGGTTCACTTCTGTGAGTTGAAAGCACACATCACAAAGAGGTTTGTGAGAACGCTTCTATCTTGTTTTTGTGTGAGGGTGTCCCATTTACAACGAATTCGTATATACGGTCCAAATATCCAATTGCAGATTCTATAAAAAGAGTGTTTCAAAACTTCTCTGTCAAAAGGAATGTTCAACCCTGTGAGTTGAATGCACGCACCATGGAGAACTTTCAGAGGATGCTTCTGTCTGCTTGTTATGTGAAGATACTTCCTTTTCCACCACAGGCCTCAAAGCGCTCCAAATGTCCACTTGCAGATTCTAGAAAAAGAGGGTTTCAAAACTTCTCTATCAAAAGAAAGGTTCACATCCGTGAATTGAAAGCACACATCACAAATTAGTTTGTGTGAATGCTTCTGTCTCGTTTTTGTGTGAGGGTTTCCCATTTCCAGTGAATTCCTATAAGCGGTCCAAATTTCCACTTGCAGATTCTACAAAAAGAGTGTTTCAAAGCTGCTCGAACAAAAGGAATGTTCAATTCTGTGAATTGAATGCACACATCACAAAGTGGTTTCTGAGAGTGCTTCTTTCTAGGTTTAATGTGAAGATATGTCGTTTTCCACCACAGGCCTCAGAGCTCTTCAAAGTCCAATTGCAGATTATGCAAAAAGAGTGTTTCACGGCTGCTCTAAAAAAAGGAATGTTCCACTCTGTAAGTTGAATGCAAACAACACAAAGTAGTTTCTGAGAATGCATCTTTCTGGTTATATGTGAAGATATTTCCTTTTCAATCACTGGCCTCTAAGCTCTCTGAATGACCAGTTGCATATACCGCAAAAAGACTGTTTCAAAACTGCTCCATGACTGTACACTAGTTCAACCCTTGTGGAAGTCAGTGTGGCAATTCCTCAGGGATCTAGAACTAGAAATTTCATTCGACCCAGCCATCCCATTATTGGGAATATAAACAAAAGAGTATAAATCGTGCTGCTATAAAGACACATGCACACGTATGTTTATTGCAGCATTATTCACAATAGCAAAGACTTGGAATCAACAAAAATGTCCAACAATTATAGACTGGATTAAGAAAATGTGGCACATATACACCATGGAATACTATGCAGCCATAAAAAATGATGACTTCATGTCCTTTGTAGGGACGTGGATGAAACTAGAAGTCATCATTCTCAGAAAACTATCACAAGAACAAAAAACCAAACACCGCATATTCTCACTTATAGTTGGGAAATGAACAATGAAAACACATGAACACAGGAAGGCAAAAAACACACGTCAGGGACTGTTGTGGGGTGGGGGGATGGGGGAGGGATAGCATTAGGAGATATACCTAATGCTAGATGATAGGTTAGTGGGTGCAGCGCAACAGTATGACACATGTATACATATGTAAGTAACCTGCACATTGCACACATGTACCATAAAACCTAAAGTATAATTAAAGAAAATAAATAAATGAAAGGAAAAAAAAATCTGCTCCATGAAAAGAAAGGTTAAACCCTTTGAGTTGAATGTACACATCACAGGGAAGTTTGTGAGAAAACTTCTGTCTAGTTTTTGTGTGAGGGTGTCCCGTTTCCAAGGAATTCCTATAAGCGGTCCAAATTTCCACTTTCACATTCTACAAGAAGAGTGTTTCAAAAATTCTCTGTAAAAAGAATGTTCAACACTGTGAGGTGAATGCACACACCAGAAAGAAGTTTCAGAGAATGCTTCTGTGTAGTTTTTATGTGAAGATATTTGGTTTCCACCACAGGCCCTAAAGCGCTCAAAATGTCCACGTGCAGATTCTAGAAAAAGAGTGTTTCAAAACTGCTCTATCAAAAGAAAGGTTCAGCTCAGTGACCCGAATGCACACATCACACAGAAGTTTGTGAGAATGCTTCTGTCTCGTTTTTGTGTGAGGGTGTCCCGTTTCCAATGAATTCCTATAAGCGGTCCAAATTTCCACTTGCACATTCTACAAAAAGAGTATTTCAAAACTTCTCTGTCAAAAAGAATGTTCAACTCTGTGAGTTGAATGCACGCACCACAAAGAAGTTTCAGAGAATGCTTCTGTCTACTTGATATGTGACGATACTTCCTTCTCCACCACAGGCCTCAAAGCGCTTCAAATGTCCACTTGCAGATTCTAGAAAACGACTGTTTCAGAACTGCTCTATCAAAAAAAGTTTCACATCCGTGAGTTGAAAGCACGCATTACAAAGAAGTTTGTGAGAATGCTTCTGTCTCTTTTTTGTGTGAAGGTGTCCCGTTTCCAACAAATTCCTATAAGTAGTCCAAATATCCACATGCAGATTCTACCAAGACTGTTTCAAAACTGCTCTAACAAAAGGAATGTTCAACTCTGTGAGTTGAATGCACACATCACAAAGTGATTTCGAACAATGATTTTTCTAGATTTTATGTGAAGATATTTCGTTTTCCACCAAAGGCCTCAGAGCTCTCCAAATGTCCAATTGCAGACTATACAAAAAGAGTGTTTCATGGCTGCTCTAACAAAAGGAATGTTCCACTCTCTGAGTTGAATGCAAACAACACAAATTAGTTTCTGAGAATGCATCTTTCTGGTTATATGTGAAGATATTTCCTTTTCGACCAGAGGCCTCAAAGCTCTCCGAATGACCACTTGCATATACTGCAAAAAGAGTGTTTCAAGTCTGCTCCATGAAAAGAAACTTTAAACTCTGTGAGTTGAATGCACACATCACATAGAAGTTTGTGAGAATGCTTCTGTCTAGTTTTTGTGCGAAGGTGTCTCATTTCCTACGAATTCCTATAACTGGTCAAAATTTCCTCTTGCAGATTCTACAAAAAGAGTGTTTCAAAACATCTCTTTCATGAGCAAGGACTTCATGTCTAAAATACCAAAAGCAATCGCAACAAAAGCGAAAATTGACAAATGGGATCTAATTAAGCTAAAGAGCTTCTGCACAGTAAAAGAAACTATCATCAGAGTGAACCGGCAACCTACAAAATGGGAGAAAGTTTTCACAACCTACTCATCTGAAAAATGGCTAATATCCAGAATCTACAATGAACCCCAATAAATTTACAAGAAAAAAACAAACAACCTCGTCAAAAAGTTTGTGAAGGGTATGAACAGACACTTCTCAAAAGAAGACATTTATGCAGCCAAAAAACACATGAAAAAATGCTCACCATCACTGGCCATCAGAGAAATGCAAATCAAAACCACAATGAGATACCATCTCACACCAGTTAGATTGGCAATCATTAAAAGTCAGGAAACAACAGGTGCTGGAGAGGATGTGGAGAAATAGGAACACTTTTATACCGTTGGTGGGACTATAAACTAGATCAACCCTTCTGTAAGTCAGTGTGATGATTCCTATGGGATCTAGAACTAGAAACTCCATTCGACCCAGCCATCCCATTACTGGGTATATACCCAAAGGACTATAAATCATGCTGCTATAAAGACACGAGCACATGTATGTTTATTGTGGCATTATTCACAATAGCAAAGACTTGGAACCAAACAAAACGTCCAACAATGCTAGATTGGATTAAGAAAATGTGGCACATATACACCATGGAATACTATGCAGCCATAAAAAATGATGACTTCATGTCCTTTTTAGGGACATGGTTGAAATTGGAAATCTTCATTCCCAGTAAACTATCGCAAGACCAAATAACCAAACACCACATATTCTCACTGATAGGTGGGAATTGAACAATGAGAACACATGGAAACAGGAAGGGGAACAACAAACTTCAGGGACTGTTGTGGCCTGGGGGTAGGGAGGAGGGATAACATTGGGAGATATACCTAATGCTAGACGACGAGTTAATGGGTGCAGTGCAGCAGCATGGCACATGTATACATATGTAACTTACCTGCACATTGTGCACATGTACCATAAAATCTAAAGTATAATAATAAAAATAATTAAAAAAAATCTCTGTCAAAAGGAATGTACACCTCTGTGAGTTGAATGCGTACTTCACAAAGTGGTTTCTGAGAATGCTTCTGTCTCGGTTTTAAGTGTATATTTTTCTTTTTCCACGTCATGCCTCAGAGGCTCCAAAATCCAATTGAAGATTATACAAAAAGAGTGTTTAATGGCTGCACTAACAAAAGTAATCTTCCGCTCTGTGAGTTGAATGCAAACAACACAAAGTTGTTTCTGCGAATGCTGCTTTCTAGTGTATATATGAAGATATTTCCTTTTCGACCAGAGGCCTCAAAGCTCTCCGAATGACTACTTGCATATACTGCAAAAAGAGTGTTTCAAAACTGCTCCATGAAAAGAAAGGTTAAGCTCTGTGAGTTGAATGTGCACATCACAGAGAAGTTTCTGAGAATGCTTCTGTCTAGTTTTTGTGTGAGGGTGTCCCGTTTCCAACGAATTCCTATAAGCGTTACAAATATCCACTTGCAGATTCTACTAAAAGAATGTTTCAAAACTTCTCTGTCAAAAGGAATGTTCAACTCTGTGTGTTGAATGCACGCATCACAAAGAACTTTCAGAGAAGGCTTCTGTCTAGTTTTTATGTGAAGATATTTCCTTTCCACCAGAGGCCTAAAAGCACTCCAAATGTACACTTGCAGATACTAGAAAAAGAGGGTCTCAAAACTGCTCTATCAAAAGAAAGGTTCACATCTGTGAGTTGAAAGCACACATCACAAAGAAGATTGTGAGAATGCTTCTGTGTCGTTAGTGTATGAGGATGTCCCGTTTCCAACAAATTCCTATAAGTTGTCCAAATATCCGCATGCAGATTCTACAAAAAGAGTCTTTCAAAAGTGCTCTAACAAAAGGAATGTTTTACACTGTGAGTTGAATGCACACGTCGCAAAGTTGTTTCTGAGAATGCATCTTTCTAGGTTTTATTTGAAGATATTTCGTTTTCCACCACAGGCCTCAGAGCTCTCCAAATGTCCAAATGCAGATCATACAAAAAGGATGTTTCATGGCTGCACTAACAAAAGGAATGTTCCAATCTGTGAGTTGAATGCAAACAACACAAAGTAGTTTTTCAGGATGCTACTTTCTAGGTTATATGTGAAGATAATTCCTTTTCGACCACAGGCCTCAAAGCTCTCTGAATGACCAATTGCATATACTGCAAGAAGAGTGTTTCAAAACTGCTCCATGAAAAGAAAGGTAAAACTCTGTGAGTTCAATGCACACATCACAGAGAAGTTTGTGAGAATGCTTCTGTCTAGTTTTTGTGTGAGGGTGTCCCGTTTCCAACGAATTCCTATAAGCGGTCCAAATTTCCACTTGCAGATTCTACAAAAAGAGGGTTTAAAAACTTCTCTGTCAAAAGGAGTGTTCAACTCTGTGAGAAGAATGGACACACCAGAAAGAAGTTTCAGAGAATGCTTCTGTCTAGTTTTTATGTGAAGATATTTCCTTCCAACCACAGGCCCCACAGAGCTCCAAGTGTCCACTTCCAGATTCTACAAAAAGAGTGTTTCAAAACTGCTCTATCAAAAGAAAGGTTCAGAATTGTGAGCTGAATGTACACATCACACAGAAGTTTGTGACAATGCTTTGGTCCCGTTTTTTCGTGAAGGGGTCCCATTTCCCACGAATTCCTACAAACGGTCCAAATATCCACACGCCGATTCTATAAAAAGAGTGTTTCAAAACTTCTCTGTCAAAAGGAATGTTGAATTCTGTGAGTTGAATGCACACACGAGAAAGTAGCTTCAGAGAATGCTTCTGTCTAGTTTTTATTCGAGAATATTTCCTTTCCACCACAGGCCTCAAAGCGCCACAAATCTCCACGTGCAGATTGTAGAAAAAGAGTGTTTCAAAACTGCTCTATCCGAAGAAAGGTTCAGCTCTGTGAGCTGAATGCACACATCACACAGAAGTTTGTGAGAATGCTTCTGTCTAGTTTTTGTGTGAGGGTGTCCCGTTTCCAAAGAATTCCTTTAAGTGGTCCAAATATCCATTTGCAGATTCCTTAAAAAGAGTGTTTCTAAACTGCTTTGTGAAAAGGAATGTTCAACTCTGTGAGTTGAATGCAAGTACCACACAGATGTTTCAGGGAATGCTTCTGTCTACATGTAATGTGAACATACTTCCTTTTCCACCACAGATCTCAGAGCTCTCCAAATGTCCAATTGCAGATTATAAAAAAATAGTGTTTCATGGCCGCTCTAAAAAAAGCAATGTTCCACTCTGCGAGTTGAATGCAAACAACACAAAGTTGTTTCTGAGAACGCTTCTTTCTAGTTTATATGTGAAGATATTTCCTTTTCGACCACAGGACACAAAGCTCTACGAATGACCACTTGCATATTCTGCAAAAACAGGGTTTCAAAACTGCTCCAAGAAAAGAAAGTAGAAACTCTGTGAGTTGAATGCTCACATCACAGAGAAGTTTGTGAGAATTCTTCTGTCTAGTTTTCTTGTAAGGGTGTCCCGATTCCAACGAATTCCTATAATTGGTCCAAATTTCCACTTGCAGATTCTACAAAAAGAGTGTATCAAAACTTCTCTGTGAAAAGGAATGTTCAACTCTGTGAGATGAATGCACACACCAGAAAGAAGTTTCAGAGAATTCCTCTGTCTAGTTTTTATGTGAAGATATTTCCTTTCCTCCACAGGCCTCAAAGCGCTCCAAATCTCCACTTGCCGATTGTAGAAAAAGAGTGTTTCAAAACTGCTCTATCGAAAGAAAGGTTCACATCTGTGGGTTAAAAGCACATATCACAAAGAAGTTTGTGAGAATGCTTCTGTGTCGTTTTTGTGTGAGGATATCCCGTTTCCAACAAATTCCTATAAGTGGTAAAAACATCCACATGCAGATTCGACAAAAAGAGTGTCTCAAATGTGCCCTAAAAAAGGAATCTTCAACTCTGTGAGTTGAATGCACACATCACAAAGTGGTTTCTGAGAATGCTTCTTTCTAGGATTTATGTGAAGATATTTCGTTTTCCAGCACAGGCCTCAGAGCTCTCCAAATGTGCAATTGCAGATTAAACGAAAAGAGTGATTCATGGCTGCATTAACAAAAGGAATCTTCCACTCTGTGAGTAGAATGCAAACAACACAAAGTAGTTTCTGAGAATGCTGCTTTCTAGGTTATATGTGAAGATATTTCCTTTTCGACCACAGGCCTCAAAGCTCTCAGAATGACCACTTGCGTATAAGGCAAAAAGGGTGTTTCAAAACTGCTCCATGAAAAGAAAGTTTAAGCACTATGAGTTGAATGCACACATCACAGAGAAGTTTCTGATAATGCTTCTGTCTAGTTTTTGTGTGAGGGTGTCCCTTTTCCAAAGAATTCCTATAAGCGGCCCAAATATCCACTTGCAGATTCCATAAAACGAGTGTTTCAAAACTTCGCTGTCAAAAGGAATGTTCAATTCTGTGAGTTGAATGCACTCACCCCAAAGAAACTTCAGAGAATATTTCTGTCTACTTGTTATGTGAAGATACTTCCTTTTCCACCACAGGCCTCAAAGCGATCAAAATGTCCACTTGCAGACTCTAGAAAAAGAGGGTTTCAAAACTGCTCTATCAAAAGAAAGGTTCAGCCCTGTGAGCTGAATGCACACATCACACAGAAGTTTGTGAGAATGCTTCTGTCTAGTTTTTGTGTGAGGGTGTCCCGTTTCCAGAGAATTCCTTTAAGCGGTCCAAATATTCACTTGCAGATTCTATAAAAAGAGTGTTTCAAAACATCTGTGTCCAAAGGAATGTTCAACTCTGTGGGTTGAATGCACGCATCACAAAGAACTTTCAGAGAATGCTTCTGTCACCTTATTATGTGAAGATACATCCTTTTCCACCAGAGGCCTCAAAGCGCTCCAAATGTCCAATTGCAGATTCTAGAAAAAGAGTGTCTCAAAACTGCTCTATCAAAAGAAAGGTTCACATCTGTGAGTAGAAAGCACACATCACAAAGTAGTTTGTGAGCATTCTTGTGTCACGTTTTTGTGTGAAGATTTCCCATTTCCAACGAATTCATATAAGCGGTCCAAATTTCCACTTGCAGATTCTACAAAAACAATGTTTCAAAACTTCTCTGACAAAAGGAATGTTTAACACTGTGAGTTGAATGCACACACTAGAAAGAAGTTTCAGAGAATGCTTCTGTCTAGTTTTTATGTGAAGATATTTCCTTTCCACCACAGGCCTCAAAGCGCTCCAAATGTCCACTTGCAGATTCTAGAAAAAGTGTGTTTCAAAACTGTTCTATCAAAAGAAAGGTTAAGCACTGTGAGCTAAATGCACACATCACAAAGTGGTTTCTGAGAATGCTTCTTTCCAGCTTTTATGTGGAGATATTTCGTTTTCCACCACAGGCCTCAGATCTCTCCAAATGTCCAATTGCAGATTATACAAAAGGAGGTTTCATGGCTGCGCTAAAAAAAGGAATGTTCCACTCTCTGAGTTGCATGCACACATCACAAAGAAGTTTGTGAGAATGCTTTTGTCTCGTTTTTGTGTGAGGATGTCCCGTTTCCAAAGAATTCCTATAAAGGGTCCAAATATCCACATGCAGATTTTACAAAAAGAGTGTTTCAAAACTACTCTAACAAAAGGAATGTTCAAGTATCTGAGTTGAATGCACACATCACAAATTGGTTTCTGAGAATGCGTCTTTCTAGGTTTTACGTGAAGTTATTTCGTTTTCCACCACAAGCCTGAGAGCTTTGCAAATGTCCAATTGCAGATTACACAAAAAGTGTGTTTCTTGGTTGCTCTAACAAGAGGAATTTTCCACTTTGTGAGTTGAATGCAAACAACACAAAGTAGTTTCTCAGAATGCTTCTTTATAGGTTATATGTTAAGATATTTCCTTTTCGACCACAGGCCTCAAAGCTCTCCGAATAACCTCTTGCATATACTGCAAAAAGAGTGTTTCAAAACTGCTCCATGAAAAGAAAGGTTAAACTCTCCTAGTTGAATGCAGACATCACAGAGAAGTTTGTGAGAATGCTTCTGTCTGGTTTTTGTGTAAGGGTCTCCCGTTTCCAACGAATTGCTTTAAGCGGTCCAAATTTCCAATCACAGATTTTTCAAAAAGAATGTTTCAAAACTTCTCTGTCAAAAGGAATGTTCAACTCTGTTAGTTGAATGCATGCACGAAAAAGAAGTTCCAGAGAATGCTTCTGTCTACTTTTTATGTGAAGATATTTCCCTTCCGCCACAGGCCTCAAAGCTCTAAAAATGACCACGTGCAGATTCTAGAAAAAGAGTGTTTCAAAACTGCTCTATCAAAGGAAAGGTACAGCTCTGTGAGCTGAATGCACACATCACAGAGAAGTTTGTGAGAATGCTTCTGTCTAGTTTTTGTGTGAGGGTGTACTATTTCCAACGAATTCCTATAAGAGTCCCAAATATCCACTTGCAGATTCTATAAAAAGAGTGTTTCAAAACTTCTCTTTCAAAAGGAATGTTCAACTCTGTGTGTTGAATGCACGCACCACAAAGAAGTTTTTTGAGACAGAAGCATTCCCACAAACTTCTTTGTGGTGTGTGCTTTCAACTCACAGATTTGAAACCTTCTTTTGATAGAGCAGTTTTGAAACACTCTTTTTCTAGAATCTGCAAGTGGACATTTGGAGTGCTTTGAGGCCTATTGTGGAAACGATATATCTTCACATAACAAGTGGAGAGGAGCATTCTCTGAAGTTTCTTTGTGGTGCGTGCATTCAACTCACAGAGTTGAACATTCCTTTTGACAGAGAAAATTTGAATCACTCTTTTTATAGAATATGCAAGTGGATATTTGGACCGCTTTTAGGAATTCGTTGGAAACGGGACACCCTCACAAAAAAAGTATACAGAAGCATTTTCACACACTTCTGTGTGATGTGTGCATTCAGCTCATAGAGCTGAACCTTTATTTCGATAGAGAAGTTTTGAAACACTCTTTTTCTAGAATCTGCAAGTAGAAGTTTGGACCGCTTACGGGAATTCACTGGAAACGGGAAACCCTCACGCAAAAAGTAGACAGAAGCATTCTCACAACCTTCCCTGTGATGTGTGCATTCAGCTCCCAGAGCTGAACCTTTCTTTTGAGAGAGCAGTTTTGTAACACTCTTTTTCCAGAATCTGCAAGTGGACATTTGTAGCAGTTTGAGGCCTGTGGTGTAAAGGAAATATCTTCACATAAAAACTAGACAGGAGCATTCTCTGGAACTTTTTTCTGGTGTGGGCATTCAACTCACAGAGTTGAACCTTCTTTTTGACAGAGAAGTTTTGAAACTCTCTTTTTGTAGAATCTGCAAGTGGAAATTTGGACCGCTTATAGGAATTTGTTGGAAACGGGAAATCCTCACACAAAAACGAGACGGAAGAATTCCAACAAACTTCTGTGTGATGTATCCATTCAGTTCACGGAGATGAACCTTTCTTCTGGTAGAGCAGTTTTGAAGCACCTTTTTCTAGAATCTGCAAGTGGACATTTGGAGCGCTTTGAGACCTGTGGTGGAAAGGAAATATCTTCACATAAAAACTAGACAGAAGCATTCTCTGAAACTTCTTTCTGGTGTTTGCATTCCACTCACAGAGTTGAACATTCGTTTTCACAGAGAAGTTTTGAAACACTCTTTTTGTAGAATCTGCAAGTGGAAATTTGGACCGCTTATAGGAATTCGTTGGAAACTGGACAGCCTCACACGAAAACTAGGCAGAAGCATTCTCACAAACTTTGCCGTGATGTGTGCATTCACATCACAGAGTTTAAGCTTTCTTTTCTTGGAGCAGTTTTGAAACACTCTTTTTGCAGTATATACAAGTGGTCATTCGGAGAGCTTTGTGGCCAGCCTTCGAAAAGGAAATATCTTCACTTATAACCTAGAAAGAAGCATTCTCAGAAACTACTTTGTGTTGTTTGCATTCAAACCACAGAGTGGAACATTCCTTTTGTTAGAGCAGCCGTGGACCCTCTTTTTGTATAATCTGTAATTGGACATTAGGAGAGCTCTGAGGCCTGTGGTGGAAAACGAAATATCTTCACATAAAACCTAGAAAGAAACATTGTCATCAACCACTTTGTGATGTGTGCATTCAACTCACAGAGTTGAACAGTCATTTTGTTAGAGCAGTTTTGTAACACTCTTTTTGTAGAATCTACTGGTGGATATTTGGACCGCTTGTAGGAACTCATTGGATACGGGACACCCTCATACAAAAATGAGACAGAAGCATTCTCACAAACTTCTTTGTGATATGTGCTTTCAACTCACAGATATGAACCTTTCTTTTGATACAGCAGTTTTGAAACACTGTTTTTCTAGGGTCTGCAAGTGGACATTTGGAACGCCTTGAGGCCTGTGGTGGAAAAGGAAGCATCTTCACATAACAAATTGAAAGAAGCATTCTGTGAAAATTCTTTGTGGTGCTTGCATTCAATTCACAGAGGTAAGCATTCCATTTGACAGAGAAGTTTTGAAACACTCTTTTTATAGAATCTGCAATTGGGTATTTTGACTGCTTATAGGAATTCGTTGGAAATGGGACACACTCACACAAAAACTAGACAGAAGCATTCTCAAAAACATCTGTGTGATATGTGCATTCATCTCACAGAGCTGAACGTTTCTTTTGGTAGAACAGTTTTGAAACACTCTTTTTCTAGAATCTGCAAGTGAACATTTGGAGCGCTTTGAGGCCTGTGGTGGAAGGGAAATATCTTCACATAAAAACTATACAGAAGCATTCTCTGAAACTTCTTTCTGGTGTGTGCATTCAACTCACAGAGTTGAACATTCCTTTAGACAGAGAAGCTTTGAAACACTCTTTTTGTAGAATCTGCAAGTGGAAATTTGGACCGCTTACAGGAATTCTTTGGAAACGGGAAACCCTCACACAAAAACTAGACGGAAGCATTCTCACAAACTTCTTTGTGACGTGTGCTTTCAACACACAAAAGTGAACGTTTCTTTTGATACAGCAGTTTTGAAACACTCTTTTTCTAGAATCTGCAACTGGACATTTGGAAAGCTTTGAGGCCTGCTTTGGAAAAGGAATTATCTTCACCTAACAAATAGAAAGAAGCATTCTCTGAAATTACTTTGTGGTGCGTGCGTTCAATTCACAGAGTTGAGCATTGCTTTTGACAGAGAAGTTTTGAAACACTCTTTTTATAGTATCTGCCAGTGGATATTTTACCGATTTTAGGAATTCGTTGGAAACCAGGCAATCTCACACAAATACTATACAGAAGCATTCTCAAACACTTCTGTGTGATGTGTGCATTCAACTCACAGAGCTGAACCTTTCTTTTGATAGAGGAGTTTTGAAACACTCTTATTCAAGAATCTGCAAGTGGACATTTGGAGCGCTTTGAGACATGTGTTGTAAAGGAGTTATCTTCACATAACAAGTAGACAGAAGCATTCTCTGAAACTTCTTTGTGGTGTGTGCATTCAACTCACAGAGTTGAAAATTCCTTTAGACAGGGAAGTTTTGAAACACTCTTTTGTAGAATCTGCAAGTGGAAATTTGGACTGCAAACAGGAATTCTTTGGAAAAGGGAAACCCTCACATAAAAAAGAGACAGAAGCATTCTCACAAACTTCTGTGTGATGTGTGCATTCAGGTCACAGAGCTGAACCTTTCTTTTGATAGAACAGTTTTGAAACACTCTTTTTCTAGAATCTGCAAGTGGACATTTTGAGCGATTTGTGGCCTGTGGTCGAAAGGAAATATCTTCACATAAAAACTAGACAGAAGCATTCTCTGAAACTTCTTTCTGCTATGGATATTCAACTCACAGAGTTGAGCATTCCTTTTGACAGAGAAGTTTTGAAACACTCTTTTTGTAGAATCTGCAAGTGGAAATTTGGACCGCTTATAGGAATTCGTTGGAAACAGGACGCCTTCACACAAAAACTATTCAGAAGCATTCCCTCAAATTTCTGTGTGATGTGTGCATTCAACTCACAGAGTTTAACTTTTCTTTTCATGGAGCAGTTTTGAGACACCCTTTTTGCACTATATGCAAGTGGTCATTCGGAGATATTTGACGCCTGTGGTCGAAAACGAATTATCTTCACATATAACCTAGAAAGAAGAATTCTCAGAAACTACTTTGTGTTGTTTGCCTTGAACTCAGAGAGTGTAATATTCCTTTTGTTAGACCAGCCAGAAAACACTCTTTTTGTATAATCTGCAAGTGTACATTTGGAAAGCTCTGAGGCCTGTGGTGGAAAACGACATACATTCACATATAACCTAGAAAGAATTATTCTCAGAAACCATTTTTTTTATGTGGGAATTCAACTCACATATATGAACCTTTTTTTTGATAGAACAGTTTTGAAACACACT
The DNA here is from genome assembly GCF_028885655.2 of Pongo abelii. Taxonomy (NCBI): domain Eukaryota; kingdom Metazoa; phylum Chordata; class Mammalia; order Primates; family Hominidae; genus Pongo; species Pongo abelii. Next base: position 67,641,948 of record NC_071988.2, read on the forward strand.
TTTTCTGGAATCTGCAAGTGGACATTTGGAGTGCATTTAGGCCTATGGTGGAAAAGGAAGTATCTTCACATAAGAAGTAGACAGAAGCATTCTGTGAAAGTTCTTTGTGGTGCATGCATTCAACTTACAGGGTTGAACACTCCTTTTGACAGAGAAGGTTTGAAACTCTCTTTTTATAGAATCTGCAAGTGGATATTTGGACTGCTTTTAGGGATTCGTTGGAAACGGGACACCCTCACACAAAAACTATACAGAAGCATTCTCCAACACTTCTGTGTGATCTGTGCATTCTGATCACAGAGATGAACTTTTCGTTTGATAGAGCAGTTTTGAAACAGTCTTATTCTAGAATCTGCAAGTGGACATTTGGAGCGCTTTGAGGCCAGTGGTGGAAAGGAAATAGCTTCAGAAGAAAACTAGACAGAAGCATTCTCTGAAACTTCTTTGTGGTGTGTGCATTCAACTCACAGATTTGAAAATTCCATTTGACAGAGAAGTTTTGAAACACCCTTTTTGTAGAATCTGCAAGTAGAAATTTGGCCTCTTAGAGGTATTCGTTGGAAATGGCACAACCTCACAGAAAAACTAGACAGAAGCATTCTCACAAACTTCTCTGTGTTGTGTGCATTCAACTCGCAGAGTTTCATCTTTCTTTTCATGGAGCAGTTTTGAACCACACTTTTGGCAATATATGCAAGTATTCATTCTGAGAGCTTTGAGGCCTGTGGTCGAAAAGGTAATATCTTCACTTATAACCTAGAAAGAAGCATTCTCAGAAACTACTTTGTGTTGTTTGCGTTCAACTCACAGAGAGGAATATTCCTTTTGTTAGAGCAGCGATGAAACACTCTCTTTGTATAATCTGCAATTGGACATTTGGAGAGTTCTGAGGCCTGTGGTGGAAAACGAAATACCTTCACATAAAAGCTAGAAAGAAGCATTCTCAGAAACCACTTAGTGATGTGTGCATTCAACTCACAGAGTTGAACATTCCTTTTGTTAGAGCAGTTTTGAAGCACTCTTTTTGTAGTATCTGCATGTGGATATTTGGACCGCTTACAGGAATTCGTTGAAAAAGGGACACCCTCACACAAAAACGAGACAGAAGCATTCTCACAAACTTCTTTGTGATGTGTGCTTTCAACTCCGTGATGTGAAATTTTCTTTAGATAGAGTAGTTCTGAAACACTCTTTTCCTAGCATCTGCAACTGAACATTTGGAGCGCTTTGAGGTCTGTGGTGGAAAAGGAAGTGTCTTCACATAAAAAGTAGACAGAAGCATTCTCTGAAAGTTCTTTGTGGTGCGTGCATTCAACTCACAGATTTGAACGATCGTTTTGACAGAGAAGTTTTGAAACACTCCTTTTATAGTATCTGCAAGTGGATATTTGGACCGCTTATAGGAATTCGTTGGAAACGGGACAATCTCACACAAAAAGTAGACAGAAGCATCCTCACAAACTTCTGTGTGATGTGTGCATTCAGCTCACGGAGCCGAACCTTTCTTTTGGTAGAGCAGTTTTGAAACACTCTTTTCCTAGAATCTCCAAGAGGACATTTGGAGCCCTTTGAAGCCTGTGGTGGAAACGCAATATCATCACATAAAAACTAGACAGAAGCATTCTCTGAAACTTCTTCGTGGTGGGTGCATTCCACTCACAGAGTTGAACATTCCTTTTGACAGAGAAGTTTTGAAACACTCTTTTTGTAGAATCTGCAAGTGGATATTTTGACCGCTTATAGGAATTCGTTGGAAACGGGACATCCTCACACAAAAACAAGACAGAAGCATTCTCACTAACTTCTTTGTGATATTTGCTTTCAACTCCGTGATGTGAAATTTTCTTTTGTTAGAGCAGTTTTCAAACACTCTTTTTCTCGCATCTGCAAGTGAACACTTGGAATGCTTTGAGACCTGTGGTGGAAAAGGAAGTATCTTCACAGAACAAGTGGACAGAAGCATTCTCTGAAAGTTCTTTGTGGTGCGTGTATTCCACTCACAGAGCTGAACATTCCTTTTGACAGAGAAGTTTTGAAACACTCATTTTGTAGAATCTGCAAGTGGAAATTTGGACGGCTGATAGGAATTCGTTGGAAATGGGACAACGTCATACAAAAACTAGACAGAAGCATTCTCACAAACTTCTGTGTGATGTGTGCATTCAGGTCACATAGCTGAACCTTTCTTTTGATAGAGCAGTTTTAAAACAGTCTTTTTCTAGAATCTGCAAGTGTACATTTGGAGCGCTTTGGGGCCTGTGGTGGAAAGGATATATCTTCACATAAAAACGAGACAGAAACATTCTCTGAGACTTCTTTGTGTTGTGTGCATTCAACTCACAGAGTTGAACAATCTTTTAGACAGAGAAGTTTTGAAACACTCTTTTTGTAGAATCTGCAAGTGGAAATTTGGACCGCTTACGGGAATTCGTTGGAAACGGGAAACCCTCACACAAAAACGAGAAAGAAGCATTCTCACAAACTTCTGCGTGACGTGTGCATTGAGCTCACAGAGGTGAACCTTTCTTTTCATGGAGCAGTTTTGAAACATTCTTTTTCTAGAAACTGCAAGTGGACATTTGGAGCGCTTTGAGTCCTATAGTGGAAAGGAAACGTCTTCACATAAAAACTAGACAGAAGCATTCTCTGAAACTTCTTTGTCATGTGTGCATTCCACTCACAGAGTTGAACATTCCTGTTGACAGAGAAGTTTTGAAACACTCTTTTTGTAGAATGTGCAAGTGGAAATTTGGACTGCTTATAGGAATTCTTTGGAAATGGGACACCTTCTCACAAAACCTAGTCAGAAGCATTCCCACAAATTTCTTTGTGATGTGTGCATTCATCTCACAGAGTTTAACCTTTCTTTTCATGGAGCAGTTTTGAAACACCCTTTTTGCAGTATATGCAAGCGGTCATTCGGAGAGATTTGTGGCCTGTGGTCGAAAAGGAGTTATCTTCACATATAACCTAGAAAGAAGCATTCTCAGAAACTTCTTTGTGTTGTTTGCATTCAACTCACAGAGTGGAATATTCCTTTTGTTAGAACAGCTAGAAAAAAATCTTCTTGTATAATTTGCAATTGTACATTTGGAAAGCTCTGAGGCCTTTGGTGGAAAATGATATACCTTCACATAAAACATAGAAAGAAGAATTCTCAGAAACCATTTTTGATATGTGTATTCAACCCACAGATGTGAACCATTCTTTTGATAGAACAGTTTTGAAACACTCTTTTTCTGGAATCTGCAAGTGGACATTTGGAGTGCCCTTAGGCCTGTGGTGGAAAAGGAAGTATCTTCACATAAGAAGTAGACAGAAGCATTCTGTGAAAGTCCTTTGTGGTGCGTGCATTCAACTCACAGGGTTGAACCTTCCTTTTGACAGAGAAGGTTTGAAACACTCTTTTTAGAGAATCTGCAAGTGGATATTTGGATCACTTATACGAATTCGTTGGAAATGGGAAACCCTCACACAAAAACTATACAGAAGAATTCTCACACACTACTGTGTGATCTGTGTATTCAGCTCACAGAGCTGAAATTTCTTTTGTTAGAGCAGTTTCGAAAAACTCTTATTCTGGAATCTGCAAGTGGACATTTGGAGCGATTTGAGGCCTGTGGTGGAAAGGAAATAACTTCACAAAAAAACTGGACAGAAGCATTCTCTGAAACTTCTTTGTGGTGAGTGCATTCCACTCACAGAGCTGAACTTTCCTTTTGAAAGAGAAGTTTTGAAACACTGTTTTTGTAGAATCTGCAGGTAGAAATTTGGCTGCTTATAAGTATTCATTGGAAATGGCACACCCTCACACAAAAACTAGACAGAAGCATTCTCACAAACTTCTCTGTGATGTGTGCATTCAACTAGCAGAGTTTCACCATTCTTTTCCTGGAGCAGTTTTGAAACACTCTTTTGGCACTATATGTAAGTGGTCATTCCGAAAGATTTGAGGCCAGTGGTAGAAAAGAAAATAACTTCACATATAACCTAGAATGAAGCATTTTCAGAAACTACATTGTGTTGTACGCATTCAACTCACAGAGCAGAACATTCCTTTTGTTAGAGCGGCCATGAGACATACTTTTTGTATAATCCGCAAATGGACATTTGGAGAACTCTGGAGCCAGTGTTGGAAAACGAAATATCTTCACATAAAACCTAGAAAGAAACATTCTCAGAAACCACTTTGTGATGTGTGCATTCAACTCAGAGAGTTGAGCATTCCTCTTGTTACAGTAGTTTTGAAACACTCTTAGTAGAATCTGCTTGTGGATATTTGGACCGCTTACAGGAATTCGTTGAAAACGGGAAACCCTCACACAAAAACGAGACAGAAGAATTCTCACAAACTACTTTGTGATGTGTGCTTTCAACTCCGTGATGTGAAATTATCTTTTGATAGAGCAGTTTTGAAACACTCTTTTTCTAGCATCTGCAAGTGAACATTTGGATTGCTTTGAGGTCTGTGGTGAAAAAGGAAGTATCTTCACATAACAAGTAGACAGAAGCATTCTCTGAAAGTGCTTTATGGTGCGTGCATTCAACTCACAGATTTGAACACTCTTTTTGACAGAGAAGTTTTGAAACCCTCATTTACAAAATCTCCAAGTGGATATTTTGACCGCTTAAAGGAATTCGTTGAAACGGGACAACCTCACACAAAATGTAGACTGAAGCATTTTCACAAACTTCTGTGTGATGTGTGCATTGAGCTCACGGAGCCGAACATTTCTTTTGGTAGAGGAGTTTTGAAACACTCTTTTTCTAGAATCCGCAAGTGGACATTTGGAGAGCTTTGAGGCCTGTTGTGGAAAGGAAGTATCTTCACATAAAAATTAGACAGAAGCATTCTCTGAAAGTTCTTTGTAGTGTGTGCATTACACTCACAGAGCTGAACATTCCTTTTGACAGAGAAGTTTTGAAAGACTCTTTTTATAGAATCTGCAAGTGGATATTCGGACCGCTTTTCGGACTTCGTTGGGAACGGGACAATCTCACACAGAAACTATACAGAAGCATTCTCAAACACTTCTGTGTGATGTGTGCATTCAGCTCACAGAGCTGAACCTTTCTTTTGATAGAGCAGTTTTGAAACTCTCTTTTTATAGAGTCTGGAAGTGGACATTTGGAGCGCTTTGAGGTCTGAGGGGGAAAGGAAATATCTTCACATAAAAACTAGACAGAAGCTTTCTCTGAAAATTCTTTGTGGTGTGTGCATTCAACTCACAGAGCTGAACATTCTTTTTGACAGAGAAGTTTTGAAACAGTCTTTTTTTTGTAGAATCTGCAAGTGGAATTGTGACCGCTTATAGGAATTCACAGAAAATGGGACACCCTCACACAAAAACGAGACAGAAGCATTCTCACAAACTTCTTTGTGATGTGTGCTTTCACCTCACAGACGTGAGCCTTTCTTTTGAAGAACAGTTTTGAAACACTGTTTTTCTATAATCTGCAAGTGGACATTTGGAGAGCTTTGAGGCCTGTGGTGGAAAAGGAAGTATCTTCACATAACATGTAGACAGAAGCATTCTCTGAAAGTTCTTGGTGGTGCGTGTATTCAACTCACAGAGTTGAACATTCCTTTTGACAGAGAAGTTTTGAAACCCTTATTTACAAAATCTCCGAGTGGATATTTGGACCGCTTAAAGGAATTCGTCGGAAACGTGACAATCTCACACAAAAAGTAGACAGAAGCATTCCAACAAACTACTTTGTGATGTGTGCATTCAGCTCAGAGAGATGAACCTTTCTTTGGATAGAGCAGTTTTGAAACATTCTTTTTCTAGAATCTGCAAGTGGATATTTGGGGTGCTTTGAGGCCTGAGATGGAAAGGAAATATCCTCACAAAAAAAGTAGACAGAAGCATTCTCTAAAACTTGCTTGTGGCGTGTGCATTCAACTCACAGAGTTGAACATTCCTTCTGACAGAGAAGTTTTGAAACACTCTTTTTTTGTAGAATCTGCAAGTGGAAATTTGGACCGCTTGTAGGAATTCGTTGGAAACGGGACACCCTCACACAAAAACGAGACAGAAGCATTCTCACAAACCCCTTACTGATGTGTGCTTTCAATTCACTGATGTGAAATTTTCTTTTGATAGAGCAGTTTTGAAAAACTCCTTTTCTAGAATCTGGAAGTGGACATTTGGAGCGCTTTGAGGCCTGTGATGGAAAAGGAAGTATCATCACTTCAGAAGTAGACAGTAGCATCCTCTGAAAGTAATTTCTGGTGCGTGCATTCAACTCACAGAGTTGAACATTCCTTTAGACAAAGAAGTTTTGAAACACTCTTTTTGTAGAATCTGCAAGTGGAAATTTGGACCGCTTACGGGAATTCGTTGGAAACGGGAAACCCTCACACTAAAACGAGACAGAAGCATTCTCACAAACTTCTGTGTGATGAGTGCATTCAGCTCACAGATGTGAACCTTTCTTTTGTTAGAGCAGTTTTGAAACGCTCTTTTTCTAGAATCTGCAAGTGGACATTTGGAGCGCTTTGAGGCCTCTGGTGGAAAGGAAATATCTACACACAAAAACTAGACAGAAGCATTCTCTGAAAGTTCTTTGTTTTGTGTGCTTTCAACTCACAGAGTTGAACATTCCTTTAGACAGAGAAGTTTTGAAACACTCTTTTTGTAGAATCTGCAAGTGGAAATTTGGACCACTTACGGGAATACGTTGGAAACGGGAAACCCTCACACAAAAACGAGACAGAAGCATTCTCACAAACTTCTGTGTGATGTGTGCATTCAACTCACAATGTAAACCTTTTTTTTTTTGATACAGCAGTTTGGAAACAGTCCTTTTCTAGAATCTGAAAGTGGACATTTGTAGCGCTTTAAGGCCTATGGTGGAAAGGAAATATCTTCACATAAAAACTAGACAGAAGCATTCTCTGAAAGTTCTTTGTGGTGTGTGTATTCAACTCACAGGGTTGAACATTCCTTTAGATACATAAGTTTTGAAACACTCTTTTTCTGGTATGTGCAAGTGGACGTTTGGAGAGCCTTGAGGCCTGTGGTGGAAAAGGAAGTTTCTTCACATAACAGGTAGTGAGAAGCATTCTCTGAAAGTGTTTTCTGGTTTGTGCATTCAACTCACAGAGTTGAACATTCCTTTTGACAGAGAAGTTTTGAAACACTCTTTTAATAGAATCTGCATGAGTATATTTGGACAGCTTATAGGAATTCTTTGGAAACGCTAAACTGTCACACAAAACCAAGACAGAAGCATTCTCACGAACTTCTGTGTGATGAGCGCATTCAGCTCACGGAGCCGAACCTTTCTTTTGGTAGAGCAGTTTTGAAACACTCTTTTTCTAGAATCTGCAAGTGGACATTTGGAGCGTTTTGAGGCCTGTGGTGGGAAGGAAATATCTTCACATAAAAACTAGACAGAAGCATTCTCTGAAACCTTTTTTTGTGTGTGCATTCCACTCATAGTGTTGAACATTCCTTTTGACAGAGAAGTTTTGAAACACTCTTTTTCTCGTATCTGTAAGTGGAAATTTGGACTGCTTATGAGAATTCGTTGGAAACGGGAAACCTCACACAAAAACTAGACAGAAGCATTCTCACAAACTTCTGTGTGATGTGTGCATTCTGCTCACAGATGTGAACCTTTCTTTTGATAGAGCAGTTTTGAAACACTCTTTTTCTAGAATCTGCAACTGGACATTTGGAGTGCTTTAAGACCTCTGGTGGAAAAGGAAGTATCTTCACCTCACATGTAGACAGAAGCATTCTCTGAAATTCTTTGTGGTGCATGCATTCAACTCACAGAGTTGAACATTCTTTTTAACAGAGAAGTTTTGAAACCCTCAATTAGAGAATCTGCAAGTGGATATTTGGACCGCTTATAGGAATTCGTTGGAAACTTGACACCCTCACACAAAAACTAGTCAGAAGCATTCTCACAAAATTCTGTGTGATGTGTGCATTCAGCACACGGAGCCGAACCCTTCTTTTGGTATAGCTGTTTTGAAACACTCTTTCACTAGAATCTGCAAGTGGACATTTGTAGCGGTTTGAGGCCTGTGGTGGAAAGGAAATATCTTCAGATAAAAACCACACAGAAGCATTCTCTGAAACTACATTGTGGTGTGTGCATTCCATTCACACAGTTGAGCATTCCTTTTGACAGAGAAGTGTTGAAACACTCTTTTTGTAGAATCTGCAATTGGAAATTTGGACCGATTTAGGAATTCGTTGGAAACGGGACAACCTCGCACAAAAAGGAGACAGAAGTATTCTCACAAACTTCTCTGTGATGTCTGCATTCAGCTTACAGAGCTGAAACTTTCTTTTGATAGAGCAGTTTTAAAGCACTCTTTTTCTAGAATCTGCAAGTGGACAATTGGAGCGCTTTGAGGCCTGTGGTGGAAAGGAAATATCTTCACATAAAAACTAGCCAGAAGCATTCTCTGAAACTTGTTTGTGGTGAGTACATTCAACTCACAGAGTTGAATATTCCTTTAGACAGAGAAGTTTTGAAACTCTCTTTTTGTAGAATCTGCAAGTGGAAATTTAGACCGCTTGCGGGAATTCGTTGGAAACGGGAAACCCTCACACAACAATGAGACAGAAGCATTCTCACAAACATCTGTGTGATGTGTGCATTCAGCTCAGAGATGTGAAGCTTTCCTTTGATAGAGCAGTTTTGAAACACTCTTTTTCTTGAATACACTTGTGGACATTTGGAACACTTTGAGGCCTGTGGTGGAAAGGAAATATCTTCACATAAAAACTAGACAGAAGCATTCTCTGAAAGTTCTTTCTGGTGTGTGCATTCAACTCACAGAGTTGAACATTCCTTTTGACAGAGAAGTTTTTAAACACTCCTTTTGTAGAATCTGCAACTGGAAATTTGGAGTGACTTTAGGAACTCGTTGGAAACGGGACAACCTCATACAAAAACGAGACAGAAGCATTCTCACAAACTTCTTTGTGATGTGTGCATTCAGTTCACATATGTGAACCTTTCTTTTGATAGAGTAGTTTTGAAACTCTCTTTTTCTAGAATCTGTAAGTGGACATTTGGAGGGCTTTCAGGCCTATGTTGGAAAGCAAATATCTTCACATAAAAACTAGACAGAAGCATTCTCTGAAAGTTCTTTCTGGTGTGTGCATTCAACTCACAGAGTTGAACATTCCTTTTGACAGAGAAGTTTTTAAACACTCTTTTTGTAGAATCTGCAACTGGAAATTTGGAGCGATTTTAGGAACTCTTTGGAAACGGGACAACCTCATACAAAAACTAGACAGAAGCATTCTCACAAACTTCTTTGTGATGTGTGCATTGAGTTCACATATGTGAACCTTTCTTTTGATAGAGTAGTTTTGAAACTCTCTTTTTCTAGAATCTGCAAGTGGACATTTGGAGGGCTTTGAGGCCTATGGTGGAAAGCAAATATCTTCACATAAAAACTAGACAGCTCCCTTCCCTGAAACTTCTTTCTGCTCTGTGCATTCCACTCACAGAATTGAACAATCCTTCTGTTTTTTTTTTTAATTTTCTTAGACTTTTTTATTATTTTTATTATTAGACTTTAGGTTTTATGGTACATGTGCGCAATGTGCAGGTAAGTCTCATATGTATACATGTCCCATGCTGGTGCGGTGCACCAACTAACTCGTCATCTAGCATTAGGTATATCTCCCTATTCTATCCCTCCCCCGTCCCCCCAACCCACAACAGTCCTCGAAGTGTGATGTTCCTCTTCCTGTATCCATGTGTTCTCATTTTTCAATTCCCACCTATGAGTGAGAATATGGTGTTTGGTTTTTTGTCCTTGCGATAGTTTACTGAGAATGATGATTTCCAATTTCATCCGTGTTCCTACAAAGGACATGAACTCATCATTTTTTATGGCTGCGTAGTATTCCATGGTGTATATGTGCCACATTTTCTTAATCCAGTCTATCATTGTTGGACATTTGGGTTGGTTCCAAGTCTTTGGTATTGTGAATAATGCCGCAATAAACATACGTGTACATGTGTCTTTATAGCAGCATGATTTATATTCCTTTGGGTATATACCCAGTAATGGGATGGTTGGGTCGAATGGAATTTCTAGTTCTGGATCCCTGAGGAATCGCCACACTGGCTTCCACAAGGGTTGAACTAGTTTACAGTCCCACCAACAGTGTAAAAGTGTTCCTATTTCTCCACATCCTCTCCAGCACCTGTTGTTTCCTGACTTTTTAATGATTGCCATTCTAATTGGTGTGAGATAGTATCTCATTGTGGTTTTGATTAGCATTTATCTGATGGCCAGTGATGGTGAGCATTTTTTCATGTGTTTTTTGGCTGCATAAATGTCTTCTTTTGAGAAGTGCCTGTTCATGTCCTTCACCCACTTGTTGATGGGGTTGTTTTTTTTTTCTTGTAAATTTGTTGGAGTTCATTGTAGATTCTGGATATTAGCTCTTTGTCAGATGAGTAGGTTGTGAAAATTTTCTCCCATATTGTAGGTTGCCTGTTGACTGTGATGGTAGTTTCTTTTGCTGTGCAGAAGCTGTTTAGTTTAATTAGATCCCATTTGTCAATTTTGACTTTTGTTGCCATTGCTTTTCGTGTTTTAGACATGAAGTCCTTGCCCATGCCTATGTCCTGAATGGTAATGCCTAGGTTTTCTTCTAGGGTTTTTATGGTTTTAAGTCTAACGTTTAAGTCTTTAATCCATCTTGAATTGATTTTTGTGTATGGTGTAAGGAAGGGATCCAGTTTCAGCTTTCTACATATGGCTAGCCAGTTTTCCCAGCACCATTTATTAAATAGGGAATCCTTTCCCCATTTCTTCTTTTTGTCAGGTTTGTCAAAGATCAGATACTTGTAGATATGTGGCATTATTTCTGATGGCTCTGTTCTGTTCCATTGATCTATATCACTGTTTTGGTACCAGTACCATGCTGTTTTGGTTACTGTAGCCTTGTAGTATAGTTTGAAGTCAGGTAGTGTGATGCCTCCAGCTTTGTTTTATGGCTTAAGTTTGACTTGGCGATGTGGGCTCTTTTTTGGTTCCATATGAACTTTAAAGTAGTTTTTTCCAATTCTGAGAAGAAAGTCATTGGTAGCTTGATGGGGATGGCATTGAATCTGTAAATTACCTTGGGAAGGATGGCCATTTTCACAATTTTGATTCCTCCTACCCATGAGCATGGAATGTTCTTCCATTTCTTTGTATCCTCTTTTATTTCCTTGAACAGTGGTATTTAGTTCTCCTTGAAGAGGTCCTTCACATCACTTGTACGTTGGATTCCTAGGTATTTTATTCTCTTTGAAGCAATTGTGAAAGGGAGTTCACTCATGATTTGGCTCTCTGTTTGTCTGTTATTGATGTGTAAGAATGCTTGTGATTTTTGTACATTGATTTTGTGTGCTGATACTTTGCTGAAGTTGCTTATCAGCTTAAGGAGATTTGGGGATGAGAAAATGGGGTTTTCTAGATATACAATCATGTCATCTGCAAACAGGGACAATTTGACTTCCTCTTTTCCTAGTTGAATACCCTTGATTTCCTTCTCTTGCCTAATTGCCCTGGCCAGAACTTCCAACACTATGTCGAAAAGAAGTGGTGAGAAAGGGCATCCCTGTCTTGTGACAGTTTTCAAAGGGAATTCTTCCAGTTTTTGCCCATTCAGTCTGATATTGGCTGTGGATTTGTCATAGATAGCGCTTATGATTTTGAGATACGTCCCATCGATACCTAATTTATTGACAGTTTTTAGCATGAAGAGTTGTTGAATTTTGTCAAAGGCCTTCTCTGCATCTATTGAGATAGTCATGTGGTTTTTGTCTTTGGTTCAGTTTATATGCAGGATTACATTTATTGATTTGTGTATATTGAGCCAGACTTGCATACCAGGGATGAAGCCCACTTGACCATATTTGATAAGCTTTTTGATGTGCTGCTGGATTCTGTTTGCCAGTATTGTATTGAGGATTTTTGCATCAATGTTCATCAAGGATATTCATCTAAAATTCTGTTTTTTTGGTTGTGTCTCTGCCAGGCTTTGGTATCAGGATGATGCTGAACTCATAAAATGAGTTAGGGAGGATTCCCTCTTTTTCTATTGATTGGAATAGTTTCAGAAGGAATGGTATCAGCTCCTCCTTGAACCTCTGGTAGAATTCGGCTGTGAACCCATCTGGTCCTGGACTTTTTTTGGTTGGTAAGCTATTGATTATTGCCACAATTTCAGATCCTGTTATTGGTCTATTCAGAGATTCAACTTCTTCCTGGTTTAGTCTTGGGAGGGTGTATGTGTTGAGGAATTTATCCATTTCTTCTAGATTTTCTAGTTTATTTGCATAGAGGTGTTTGTAATATTCTCTGATGGTAGTTGGTATTTCTGTGGGATCGGTGGTGATATCCCCTTTATCATTTTTTATTGCATCTATCTGATTCTTCTCTCTTTTTTTCTTTATTAATCTTGCTAGCGGTCTATCAATTTTGTTGATCCTTTCAAAAAACCAGCTCCGGGATTCATTAATTTTTCGAAGGGTTTTTGTGTCTCTATTTCCTTCAGTTCTGCTCTGATTTTAGTGATTTCTTGCCTTCTGCTAGCTTTTGTATGTGTTTGCTCTTGTTTTCTAGTTCTTTTAATTGTGATGTTAGGGTTTCAATTTTGGATCTTTCCTGCTTTCTCTTGTGGGCATTCAGTACTATAAATTTCCCTCTACACACTGCTTTGAATGCATCCCAGAGATTCTGGTATGTTGTGTCTTTTTTCTTGTTGGTTTCAAAGAACATCTTTATTTCTGCCTTCATTTCCTTATGTACCCAGTAGTCATTCAGGATCAGGTTGTTCAGTTTCCATGTAGTTGAGCAGTTTTGAGTGAGATTCTTAATCTTGAGTTCTAGCTTCATTGCACTGTGATCTGAGAGATAGTCTGTTATAATTTCTGTTCTTTTACATTTACTGAGGAGAGCTTTACTTCCAAGTATGTGGTCAGTTTTAGAATAGGTGTGGTGTGGTGCTGAAAAAAATGTATATTCTGTTCATTTGGTGTGGAGAGTTCTGTAGATGTCTAATAGATCTGCTTGGTGCAGAGCTGAGTTCAATTCCTGGGTATCCTTGTTGATTTTCTGTTTTGTTGATCTGTCTATTATTGACAGTGGGGTGTTAAAATCTCCCATTATTAATGTGTGGAAGTCTAAGTCTCTTTGTAGGTCACTCAGGACTTGCTTTATGAATCTGGGTTCTCCTGTATTGGTTGCATATATATTTAGGATAGTTAGCTCTTCTTGTTGAATTAATCCCTTTACCATTATGTAATGGCCTTCTTTGTCTCTTTTGATCTTTGTTGGTTGAAAGCCTGTTTTATCAGAGACTAGGATTGCAACCCCTGCCTTTTTTTGTTTTCCCTTTGCTTGGTAGATCTTCCTCCATCCTTTTATTTTGAGCCTATGTGTGTCTCTGCACATGAGATGGGTTTCCTGAATAGAGCACACTGATGGGTGTTGAGTCTTTATCCAATTTGCCAGTCTGTGTCTTTTATCTGGAGCATTTAGTCCATTTACATTTAAAGTTAATGTTGTTATGTGTGAATTTGATCCTGTCATTATGATGTTAGCTGGTTATTTTGCTCGTTAGTTGATGCAGTCTCTTCCTAGTCATGATGATCTTTACATTTTGGAATGATTTTTCAGTGGCTGTTACCGGTTGTGTCTTTCCATGTTTAGCACTTCCTTCAGGAGCTCTTTTAGGGCAGGCCTGGTGGTGACAAAATCTCTCAGCCTTTGCTTGTCTGTAAAGGATTTTATTTCTCCTTCACTTATGAAGCTTAGTTTGGCTGGATATGATATTCTGGGTTGAAAATTCTTTTCTTTAAGAATGTTGAATGTTGGCCCCCACTCTCTTCTGGCTTGTAGGGTTTCTGCCGAGAGATCCGCTGTTAGTCTGATGGGCTTCCCTTTGATGGCAACCCTACCTTTCTCTCTGGCTGTCCTTAACAGTTTTTCCTTCATTTCAAATTTGGTGAATCTGATAATTATGTGTCTTGGAGTAGCTCTTCTCGAGGAGTATCTTTGTGGTGTTCTCTGTATTTCCTGAATCTGAATGTTGGCTTGCCTTTTTAGATTGGGGAAGTTCTCCTGGACAATATCCTGCAGAGTGTTTTCCAACTTGTTTCCATTCTCCCCGTCACTTTCAGGTACACCTATCTGACGTAGATTTGGTCTTTTCACATACTCCCACATTTCCTGGAGGCTTTGCCCATTTCTTTTTATTCTTTTTTTCTCTAAACTTCCCTTCTCGCTTCATTTCATTCATTTCATCTTCCACGGCTGACACTCTTTCTTCCATTTGATCACATCGACTCCTGAGGCTTCTGCATTCTTCACGTAGTTCTCGAGCCTTCGTTTTCAGCTTCATCAGCTCCTTTAAGCACTTCTCTGTATTGGTTATTCTAGTTATACATTCTTCTAAATTTTTTTTCAAAGTTTTCAACTTCTTTGCCTTTGGTTTGAATATCCTCCCCTAGCTGGGAGTAATTTGATCGTCTGAAGAATTCTTCTCTCAGCTCGTCAAAGTCATTCTCCGTCCTGGTTTGTTCCATTGCTGGTGAGGAGCTGTGTTCCTTTGGAGGAGGATAGGAACTCTGCTTTTTAGAGTTTCCAGTTTTTCTGCTCAGTTTTTTCCCCATCTTTGTGGTTTTATCTACTTTTGGTCTTTGATGATGGTGATGCACAGATGGGTTTTTGGTGTGGATATCCTTTCTGTTACTTTTCCTGAACATTCCTTTTGACAGAGAAGTTTTGAAACACTCTCTTTGTAGAATCTGCAAGTGGAAATTTGGACCGCTTACAGGAATTCTTTGGAAATGGGACGCCCTCACACAAAAACTAGTCAGAAGCATTCTCACAATCTTCTCTGTGATGTGTGCATTGAACTCACAGAGTTTAACCTGTCTTTTCATGTAGCAGTTTTGAAACACTCCTTTTGCAGTATATGCAAGTGGTCATTCTGAGAGCTTTGAGACCTGTGGTCGAAAAGGTAATATCTTCACTTATAACCTAGAAAGAAGCATTGTCAGAAACTACTTTGTGTTGTTTGCATTCAACACACAGAGAGGAATATTCGTTTTGTTAGAGCAGCGATGAAACACTCTCTTTGTATAATCTGCAATTGGACATTTGGAGAGTTCTGAGGCCTGTGGTGGAAAACGAAATACCTTCACATAAAAGCTAGAAAGAAGCATTCTCAGAAACCACTTTGTGATGTGTGCATTCAACTCACAGAGTTGAACATTCCTTTTTTTAGAGTGTTTTGAAACACTCTTTTTGTATTATCTGCATTTGGATATTTGGACCGCTTACAGGAATTCGTTGAAAAAGGGACACCCTCACACAAAAACGAGACAGAAGCAGTCTCACAAACTTCTTTGTGATGTGTGCTTTCAACTCCGTGATGTGAAATTTTCTTTTGATAGAGCAGTTTTTAAACACTCTTTTTCTAGCATCTGCAAATGAACATTTCGAACGCTTTGAGGCCTGTGGTGGAAAAGGAAGAATCTTCACATAACAAGTAGACAGAAAAATTCTCTGAAAGTGCTTTGTGGGGCATGCATTCAGTTCACAGACTTGAACATTCCTTTTGACAGAGAAGTTTTGAAATACTCTTTTTATAGATTCTGCAAGTGGATGATTGGACCGCTTATATGAGTTCGTTGGAAAGGAGACAATCTCACACAATAAGTAGACAGAAGCATTCTCACAAACTTCTGTGTGATGTGTGCCTTCAGCCCACAGAGCTGAACCTTTCTTTTGGTAGAGCAGTTTTGTAACACTCTTTTCCTAGAATCTGCAAGTGCATATTTGGAGCGCTTTGACGCATGAGGTGGAAAGGAAATATCTCCACATAAAAACTAGACAGAAGCATTCTCTGAAACTTCTTTGTGGTGTGTGCATTCAACTCACAGAGTTGAACATTCCTTTTGAAAGACAAGTTTTGAAACACTCTTTTTTTTGTAGAATCTGCAACTGGAAATTTGGACCGCTTCTAGGAATTTGTTGGAAACGGGACACCCTCACACAAAGACGAGACAGAAGTATTCTCACAAACTTCTTTGTGATGTGTGCTTTCAACTCACAGAGGTGAACGTTTATTTTGATAGAGCAGTTTTGAAACTCTCTTTTTCTAGAATCTGCAATTGGACATTTGGAGCGCTGTGAGGCCTGTGGTGGAAAAGGAAGTATCTTCACCTAACAAGTACACAGAAGCATTCTCTGAACGTTCTTTGTGGGGCGTGCATTCAACCCACAGAGTTGAACATTCCTTTTGACAGAGAAGTTTTGAAACCCTCATTTACAGAATCTACAAGTGGATATTTGGGACGCTTATAGGAATTCATTGGAAAGGGGAAACCCCTACATAAAAACTAGACAGAAGCATTCTCACAAATTTCTTTGTGATGTGTGCTTTCAACTCCGTGATGTGAAATTTTCTTTTGATAGACCTATTTTGAAACACTCCTTTTCTAGCATCTGCAAGTAAATATATGGAAAGCTTTGAGGCTTGTGTTGGAAAAGGAAGTATCTTCACATAACAAGAAGAAAGAAGCATTCTCTGAAAGTTCTTTGTGGTGCGTGCATTCAACTCACAGAGTTCAACATTCCTTTTGAAAGAGAAGTTTGAAACCCTCATTTACAGAATCTGTAAGTGGATATTTGGACCGCTTATAGGAATTCGTTGGAAACGGGTCACCCTCACACAAAAACGAGACAGAAGCTTTCTCACAAACTTCTGTGTGATGTGTGCATTCAGCACACGGAGCTGAACCTTTCTTTTGGTAGAGTAGTTTTGAAACACTCTTTTTCTAGAATCTGGAAGTGGACATTTGGAGGGCTTTCAGGTCTATGGTGGAAAGGAAATATCTTCACATAAAAACTAGACAGAAGCATTCTGTGAAACTTCTTTCTGGTGTGTGCATTCCACTCACAGATTTGGACATTCCTTTTGAGTGAGAAATTTTTAAAAACTCTTTTTGTTGAATCTGCAAGTGGAAATTTGGACCGCTTAGAGGAATTCATTGGATACGGGACACCCTCACACAAAAAATAGACAGAAGCATTCTCACAAACTTCTCTGTGATGTGTGCATTCAACTCACAGAGTTTAACCTTTCTTTTCATGGAGCAGTTTTGAAACACTCTTTTTGCAGTATATGCAAGTGGTCATTCTGAGAGCTTTGTGGCCTGTGGTCAAAAAGGAGATATCTTCACTTGTAACCTAGAAAGAAGCATTCTCAGAAACTAATTTCTGTTGTTTGCATTCAACTCACAGAGGAACATTCCTTTTGTTAGAGCAGCCATGAAACTCTCTGTTTGTATAATCTGCAAATGGACTTTTGGAGATTTCTGAGACCTGTGGTGGAAAACGAAATATCTTCACATAAAAGCTAGAAAGAAGCATTCTCAGAAACCATTTTGTGATGTGTGCATTCAACTCACAGAGTTGAACATTCTTTTTTTTTTCTTTTTTTTCTTTTATTATTATTATTATTATATTTTAGGTTTTATGGTACATGTGCGCAATGTGCAGGTAAGTTACATATGTATATATGTGCCATGCTGGTGCGCTGCACCCACCAACTCGTCATCTAGCATTAGGTATATCTCCCAATGCTATCCTTCCCCCCTCCCCCCACCCTACAACAGTCCCCGAAGTGTGATGTTCCCCACAATGAGAACATTCTTTTTTTAGAGTAGTTTTGAAACACGTTTTGTTGTATCTGCATGTGGATATTTGGAACCCTTAAAGGAATTCGTTGAAAACGGGACACCCTCTCACTAAAAGGAGACACAAGCATTCTCACCAACTTCATTGTGATGTGTGGTTTCAAGTGCATGAGGTGAAATTTTCTTTTGATAGACCACTTTTGAAACACTCTTTTACTAGCATCAGCAAGTGAACATTTGGAATGCTTTGAGGCCTGTTGTGGAAAAGGAAGTGTCTTCACATGACAAGTAGACAGAAGCATTCTCTGAAAGTGCTTTTTGGTGCGTGCATTCATCTCACAGAACTGAACATTCCTTTTAACAGAGAAGTTTTGAAAACCCCATTTACAGAATCTGCAAGTGGATATTTGGACTGCTTATAGGAATTTGTTGGAAGGGGACACCCTCACACAAAAACAGGAGAGAAGCATTCTCACAATCTTCTCTGTGATGTGTGCATTCAGCTCACGGAGCTGAACCTTTCTTTTGGTAGATTAGTTTTGAATCACTCTTTTTCTAGAACCTGCAAGTGGACATTTGGAGAGCTTTGGGGTCTGTGGTGGAAAGGAAATATCTTCACATAAAAACTAGACAGAAGCATTCTCTGAAACTTCTTTCTGGTGTGTGCATTCCTCTCAGAGAGTTGAATATTCCTTTTGACAGAGAAGTATTGAAACACTCTTTTTGTAGAATCTCCAAGTGGAAACTTAGACCGCTTATAGGAATTCGTTGGAAACGGGAAAAACTCACACAAAAACTAGACAGAAGCATTCTCACAAATTACTGTGTGATGTGTGCATTCAGCTCATGGAGCTGAACCTTTCTTTTGGTAGAGCAGTTTTAAAACACTCTTTTTCTAGAATCTGCAAGTGGACATTTGGAGGGCTTTGAGGCCTGTGGTGGAAAGGAAATATCTTCACTTAAAAATTGACAGAAGCATTCTCTGAAACTTCCTTGTGGTGTGTGCATTCAGCTGACAGAGTTGAACATTCCTTCAGGCAGAGAAGTTTTGTAACACTCTTTTAGTAGAATCTGCAAGTGGAAATTTGGACCGCTACGGGAATTCGTTGAAAACGGGAATCCCTCACACAAAAATGAGACAGAAGCATTCTCACAAACTTCTGTGTGATGTGTGCATTCAGCTCACGGAGCTGAACCATTCTTTTGATAGAGCAGTTTTGTAACACTCCTTTTCTAGAATCTGCAAGTGGGCATTTGGAGCGCTATGAGACCTAAGGTGGAAAGGAAATATCTTCACTTAAAACTAGACAAAAGCATTCTCTGAAACTTCTTTGTGGTGTGTGCATTCAACACACAGTGTTAAACATTAATTTTGACAAAGAAGTTTTGAAACACTCTTTTTTTTCAGAGTCTGCAGCTGGAAATTTGGACCACTTATAGGAATTCTTTGGAAACGGGACACCCTCACACAAAAACGAGACAGAAGCATTCTCACAAACTTCTGTGTGATGTGCGCATTCAGCTTACGGAGCCAAAACTTTCTTTTGGTAGAGCAGTTATGAAACACTCTTTTTCTAGAATCTACCAGTGGACATTTGGAGCTCTTTGATGCCTGTGGTGGAAAGGAAATATCTTCAAATAAAAACTAGACAAGCATTCTATGAAACTTCATTGAGGTGTCTGGATTCTACTCTCAGAGGTGGACATTCCCTTTGACAGAGAAGTTTTGAAACATACTTTTTGTAGAATCTGCAACTGAATATTTCGACAGCTTATAGGAATTCGTTGGAAACGGGACACTCTAACAGAAAAAGTAAAAAAAAGCATTCTCACAAACTTCTGTGTGATGTGTGCATTCAGCTCACGGAGCTGAAAGTTTCTTTTGATACAGCAGTTTAAAAACACTTTTTTCTAGAATCTGCAAGTGCACATTTGGAGCTCTTTGAGGCCTGAGGTGGAAAGGAAATATCTTCACATAAAAACTAGACAGAAGCATTCTCTGAAACTTCTTTGTGGTGTGTGCATTCAATTCACAGCGTTGAACATTCCTTTAGACAGGGAAGTTTTGAAACACTCTTTTGTAGATTCTGCAGGTGGAAATTTGGACTGCTTAAGGGAATTGATTGGAAACTGGAAACCCTCACACAAAAACGACACAGAAGCATTCTCACAAACTTTTTGTGATGTGTGCGTTCAGCTCACACAGCTGAACCTTTCTTTCGATAGAGCAGTTTTCTAACACTCTTTTTCTAGAATGTGCAAGTGGACATTTGGAGCCATTTGAGGACTGTGTTGGAAAAAAAAGTACCTTTACATAACATGTAGACTGAAGCATTCTTTGAAAGTGCTTTGTTGGTCTTGCATTCAACTCATAGAGTTGAACATTCCTTTTGACAGAGAAGTTTTGAAACACTCTTTTTATAGAGTCCGCAAGTGGATATTTGGACCGCTTATACGAATTCGTGGAAACGAGACAATCTGACACAAAAAGTAGACAGAAGCATTCTCATAAAGTTCTGTGTGATTCGTGCATTCAGCTCACAGGGCTGAACTTTTCTTTTGATAAAGCAGTTTTGTAACACTCTTTTTCTAGAATCTGCAAGTGGACATTTGGAGCGCCTTGAGGACTGTGGTGGAAAAGGAAGTATCTTTACATAACAGGTAGACAGAAGCACTCCCTGAAAGTACTTGGTGGGGCGTGCATTCAACTCACAGAGTTGAAAATTCCTTTTGACAGAAAAGTTTTGAAACACTCTTTTTATAGAATCTGCAAGTGGATATTTGAACCGATTATAGGAATTCCTTGCAAACGGGACAAACCCACACAAAAAGTGGACAGAAGCATTCTCATACACTTCTTTGTGATGCGTGCAGTCAGCTCACAGGGCTGAATCTTTCTCTTGATAGAGCAGTTTTCTAACACTCTTGTTCTAGAATGTGCAAGTGGACATTTGGAGCGCTTTGAGGACTGTGGTGGAAAAGGAAGTATCTTTACATAACAAGTAGACAGAAGCACTCCCTGAAAGTGCTTGGTGGGGCTTGCATTCAACTCACAGAATTGAACATTCCTTTTGACAGAGAAGTTTTGAAACACTCTTTTTATAGAATCTGCAAGTGGATATTTGGACCGCTTATAGGAATTGGTTGGAAACGGGACAATCTCACACAAAAAGGAGACAGAAGCATTCTCATACACTTCTGTGGGATGCTTGCATTCAGCTCACTGGCTGAACCTTTCTTTTGATAGAGCAGATTTCTAACACTCTTTATCTAGAATTTGCAAGTCGACATTTGCAGCGCTTTGAGGTTTGAGGTGGAAAGGAAATACCTTCACATAAAAATTAGACAGAAGCATTCTCTGAAACTTCTTTGTGGTGTGTGTTCATCCAACTCACAGAGTTGAACATTCTTTTTGACAGAGAAGTTTTGAAACAGTCTTTTTTTTTTAGAATCTGCAAGTGGAAATTTGGACCGCCTGCAGGAAATCGTTGGAAACGGGAAACCCTCACCCAAAAAACGAGACAGAATCATTCTCACAAACTTCTTCCTGATGTGTGCTTTCAACTCACAAATGTGAGCCTTTCCTTTGATAGAGCAGTTTTAAAACACTGTTTTTCTAGTGTATGCAAGTCGATATTTGGAGCGACATGAGGCCTGTGGTGGGAAAGGAAGTATCTTCCCATAACAAGTAGAAAGAGGCATTCTCTGAAAGTTCTCTGTGGTGCGTGCATTCAATTCACAGAGTTGAACATTCCATTTGACAGAGAAGTTTTGAAACCTCATTTACAGAATCTGCAAGTGGCTATTTGGACCGCTTATAGGAATGCGTTGGAAACGGGACACCCTCACACAAAAACTAGACAGAAGCATTCTCACGAACATCTGTGTGATGTGCGCATTCGTTTTAAGGAGCCGAACCTTTCTATTGGTAGAGCAGTTTTGAAACACTCTTTTTCTAGAATCTACAAGTGGACATTTGCAGCGCTTTGAGGCCCGTGGTGAAAAGGAAATATGTTCACATAAAAACTAGACGAAAGCATTCTCTGAAACTTCTTTGTGGTGTGTGCATTCCACTCTCAGAGTTGAACACTCCTTTTGACAGAGAAGTTTGAAACACTCTTTTTGTAGAATCTGCAACTGCATATTTGGACCGCTGATAGGAATTCGTTGGAAACGGGACACTCTCACCGAAAAAGTAAACAGAAGCATTCTCACAAACTTCTGTGTGATGTGTGCATTCAGCTCACGGAGCTGAAGCTTTCTTCTGATACAGCAGTTTTAAAACACTTTTTTTCTAGAATCTGCAAGTGCACATTTGGAGCGCTTTGAGGCCTGAGGTGGAAAGGAAATATCTTCACATAAAAACTAGACAGAAGCATTCTCTGAAACTCCTTTGTGGTGTGTGCATTCAACTCACAGAGTCGAGCATTCCTTTAGACAGAGAAGATTTGAAACTGTCTTTTGTAGAATCTACAGGTGGAAATTCGGACTGCTAACGGGAATTGATTGGAAACAGGAAACCCTCACACAAAAACGAAACAGAAGCATTCTCGCAAACTTCTTGGTGATGTGTGCATTCAGCCCACACAGCTGAACCTTTCTTTTGATAGAGCAGTTTTCTAACACTCTTTTTCTAGAATGTGCAAGCGAACATTTGGAGCGCTTTGAGGACTGTGGTGGAAAAGGAAGTATCTTTACATAACAAGTAGACAGAAGCATTCTCTGAAAGTGCTTTGTGGGGCGTGCATTCAACTCACAGAGTTGAACATTCCTTTTGACAGAGAAGTTTTGAAAAACTCTTTTTATACAATCTGCAAGTGGATATTTGGACCGCTTATAGGAATTCGTTGGAAACGGGACAATCTCACACGAAAAGTAGACAGAAGCATTCTCATACACTTCTGTGGGATGCTTGCATTCAGCTCACAGGGCTGAACCTTTCTTTTGATAGAGCAGATTTCTAACCCTCTTTTTCTAGAATTTGCAAGTGGACATTTGCAGCGCTTTGAGGCCTGAGGTGGAAAGGAAATACCTTCACATAAAAATTAGACAGAAGCATTCTCTGAAACTTCTTTGTGGTGTGTGTGCATCCAACTCACAGAGTTGAACATACTTTTTGACAGAGAAGTTTTGAAACAGTTTTCTTTTTGTAGAATCTGCAAGTGGAAATTTGGACCGCTTGCAGGAAATCGTTGGAAACGGGAAACCCTCACCCAAAAACGAGACAGAATCATTCTCACAAACTTCTTCCTGATGTGTGCTTTCAACTCACAAATGTGAGCCTATCCTTTGATAGAGCAGTTTTAAAACACTGTTTTTCTAGAATCTGCAAGTGGATATTTGGAGCGCTATGAGGCCTCTGGTGGGAAAGGAAGTATCTTCCCATAACTAGTAGAAAGAGGCATTCCCTGAAAGTTCTCGGTGGTGCGTGCATTCAACTCACAGAGTTGAACATTCCATTTGACAGAGAAGTTTTGAAACCCTCATTTACAGAATCTGCAAGTGGCTATTTGGACCGCTTATAGGAATGCGTTGGAAACGGGACAACCTCACACAAAAACTAGACAGAAGCATTCTCACGAACTTCTGTGTGATGTGCGCATTCAAGGAGCCGAACCTTTCTATTGGTAGAGCAGTTTGGAAACACTCTTTTTCTAGAATCTACAAGTGGACATTTGCAGCGCTTTGAGGCCCATGGTGGAAAGGAAATATGTTCACGTAAAAACTAGACAAAAGCATTCTCTGAAACTTCTTTGTGGTGGGCGCATTCCACTCTCAGAGTTGAACACTCCTTTTGACAGAGAAGTTTGAAACACTCTTTTTGTTGAATCTGCAAGTGGATATTTGGACCGCTGATAGAAATTCGTTGGAAACGGGACACTCTCACAGAAAAAGTAAACAGAAGCATTCTCACAAACTTCTGTGTGATGTGTGCATTCAGCTCACGGAGCTGAAGCTTTCTTCTGATACAGCAGTTTTAAAACACTTTTTTTCTAGAATCTGCAAGTGCACATTTGGAGCGCTTTGAGGCCCGAGGTGGAAAGGAAATATCTTCACATAAAAACTAGACAGAAGCATTCTCTGAAACTCCTTTGTGGTGTGTGCATTCAACTCACAGAGTCGAGCATTCCTTTAGACAGAGAAGATACGAAACTTTCTTTTGTAGAAACTACAGGTGGAAATTCGGACTGCTTAAGGGAATTGATCGGAAACGGGAAACCCTCCCAGAAAAACGACACAGAAGCATTCTCGCAAACTTCTTTGTGATGTGTGCATTCAGCTCACACAGCTGAACCTTTCTTTTGATAGAGCAGTTTTCTAACACTCTTTTTCTAGAATGTGCAAGCGGACATTTGGAGCGCTTTGAGGACTGTGGTGGAAAAGGAAGTATCTTTACATAACAAGTAGACAGAAGCATTCTCTGAAAGTGCTTTGTGGGGCGTGCATTCAACTCACAGAGTTGAACATTCCTTTTGACAGAGAAGTTTTGAAACACTCTTTTTATAGAATCTGCAAGTGGATATTTGGACCGCTTATAGGAATTCGTTGGAAACGGGACAATCTCACACAAAAAGGAGACAGAAGCATTCCCATACACTTCTGTGGGATGCGTGCATTCAGCTCACAGGGCTGAACCTTTCTTTTGATAGAGCAGATTTCTAACACTATTTTTCTAGAATTTGCAAGTGGACACTTGCAGCGCTTTGAGGCCTGAGGTGGAAAGGAAGTACCTTCACATAAAAATTAGACAGAAGCATTCTCTGAAACTTCTTTGTGGTGTGTGTGCATCCAACTCACAGAGTTGAACATTTTTTTGACAGAGAAGTTTTCAAACAGTCTTTTTTTTTTGTAGAATCTGCAAGTGGAA
This sequence comes from Pongo abelii, assembly GCF_028885655.2. Lineage (NCBI taxonomy): Eukaryota > Metazoa > Chordata > Mammalia > Primates > Hominidae > Pongo > Pongo abelii. The sequence goes on from NC_071988.2 coordinate 67,666,504, forward strand.
ATTTTGACCGCTCGCAGGAAATCGTTGGAAACGGGAAACCCTCACACAAAAACGAGACAGAATCATTCTCACAAACTTCTTCCTGATGTGTGATTTCAACTCACAGATGTGAGCCTTTCCTTTGATAGAGCAGTTTTAAAACACTGTTTTTCTAGAATCTGCAAGTGGATATTTGGAGCGCTATGAGGCCTGTGGTGGGAAAGGAAGTATCTTCCCATAACAAGTAGATAGAGGCATTCTCTGAAAGTTCTCTGTGGTGCGTGCATTCAACTCACAGAGTTGAACATTCCATTTGACAGAGAAGTTTTGAAACCCTCATTTACAGAATCTGCAAGTGGCTATTTGGACCGCTTATAGGAATGCGTTGGAAACGGGACACCCTCACACAAAAACTATACAGAAGCATTCTCACGAACTTCTGTGTGATGTGCGCATTCGTTTCAAGGAGCCGAACCTTTCTATTGGTAGAGCAGTTTAGAAACACTCTTTTTCTAGAATCTACAAGTGGACATTTGCAGCGCTTTGAGGCCCGTGGTTGAAAGGAAATATGTTCACGTTAAAACTAGACAAAAGCATTCTCTGAAACGTCTTTGTGGTGGGTGCATTCCACTCTCAGAGTTGAACACTCCTTTTGACAGAGAAGTTTGAAACACTCTTTTTGTTGAATCTCCAACTGGATATTTGGACCGCTGATAGAAATTCGTTGGAAACGGGATACTCTCACAGAAAAAGTAAACAGAAGCATTCTCACAAACTTCTGTGTGATGTGTGCATTCAGCTCAGGGAGCTGAAGTTTCTTCTGATACAGCAGTTTTAAAACACTTTTTTTCTAGAATCTGCAAGTGCACATTTGGAGCGCTTTGAGGCCTGAGGTGGAAAGGAAATATCTTCACATAAAAAATAGACAGAAGCATTCTCTGAAACTCCTTTGTGGTGTGTGCATTCAACTCACAGAGTCGAGCATTCCTTTAGACAGAGAAGATTTGAAACTCTCTTTTGTAGAATCTACAGGTGGAAATTCGGACTGCTTACGGGAATTGATTGGAAATGGGAAACCCTCACACAAAAACGACACAGAAGCATTCTCGCAAACTTCTTGGTGATGCGTGCATTCAGCTCACACAGCTGAACGTTTCTTTTGATAGAGCAGTTTTCTAACACTCTTTTTCTACAATGTGCAAGCGGATATTTGGAGCGCTTTGGGGACTGTGGTGGAAAAGGAAGTATCTTTACATAACAAGTAGACAGAAGCATTCTCTGAAAGTGCTTTGTGGGGCGTGCATTCAACTCACAGAGATGAACATTCCTTTTGACAGAGAAGTTTTGAAACACTCTTTTTATAGAATCTGCAAGTGTATATTTGGACCGCATATAGGAATTCGTTGGAAACGGGAAAATATCACACAAAAAGGAGACAGAAGCATTCCCATACTCTTCTGTGGGATGCTGGCATTCAGCTCACAGGGCTGAACCTTTCTTTTGATAGAGCAGATTTCTAACCCTCTTTTTCTAGAATTTGCAAGTGGACATTTGCAGCGCTTTGAGGCCTGAGGTGGAAAGGAAATACCTTCACATAAAAATTAGACAGAAGCATTCTCTGAGACTTCTTTGTGGTGTGTGTGCATCCAACTCACAGAGTTGAACATTCTTTTTGACAGAGAAGTTTTGAAACAGTCTTTTTTTTTGTAGAATCTGCAAGTGGAAATTTGGACCGCTTGCAGGAAATCGTTGGAAACGGGAAAACCTCAATCAAAAACGAGACAGAATCATTCTCACAAACATCTTCCTGATGTGTGCTTTCAACTCAAAAATGTGAGCCTTTCCTTTGATAGAGCAGTTTTAAAACACTGTTTTTCTAGAATCTGCAAGTGGATATTTGGAGCGCTATGAGGCCTGTGGTGGGAAAGGAAGTACCTTCCCATAACAAGTAGAAAGAGGCATTCTCTGAAAGTTCTCTGTGGTGCGTGCATTCAACTCACAGAGTTGAACATTCCACTTGACAGAGAAGTTTTGAAACCCTCACTTACAGAATATGCAAGTGGCTATTTGCACCGCTTATAGGAATGCGTTGGAAACGGGACACCCTCACACAGAAACTAGACAGAAGCATTCTCACGAACTTCTGTGTGATGTGCGCATTCGTTTCAAGGAGCCGAACCTTTCTATTGGTAGAGCAGTTTAGAAACACTCTTTTTCTAGAATCTACAAGTGGACATTTGCAGCGCTTTGAGGCCTGTGGTGGAAAGGAAATATGTTCACATAAAAACTAGACGAAAGCATTCTCTGAAACTTCTTTGTGGTGTGTGCATTCCACTCTCAGAGTTGAACACTCCTTTTGACAGAGAAGTTTGAAACACTCTTTTTGTAGAATCTGCAACTGCATATTTGGACCGCTGATAGGAATACGTTGGAAACGGGACACTCTCACAGAAAAAGTAAACAGAAGCATTCTCACAAACTTCTGTGTGATGTGTGCATTCAGCTCACGGAGCTGAAGCTTTCTTCTGATACAGCAGTTTTAAAACACTTTTTTTGTAGAATCTGCAAGTGCACATTTGGAGCGCTTTGAGGCCTGAGGTGGAAAGGAAATATCTTCACATAAAAACTAGACGGAAGCATTCTCTGAAACTCCTTTGTGGTGTGTGCATTCAACTCACAGAGTCGAGCATTCCTTTAGACAGAGAAGATATGAAACTTTCTTTTGTAGAATCTACAGGTGGAAATTCGGACTGCTTACGGAAATTGATTGGAAACGGGAAACCCTCCCACAAAAACGACACAGAAGCATTCTCGCAAACTTCTTTGTGATGTGTGCATTCAGCTCACAGAGCTGAACTTTTCTTTTGATAGAGCAGTTTTCCAACACTCTTTTTCTAGAATGTGCAAGCGGACATTTGGAGCGCTTTGAGGACTGTGGTGGAAAAGGGAGTATCTTTACATAACAAGTAGAAAGAGGCATTCTCTGAAAGTGCTTTGTGGGGCGTGCATTCAACTCAGAGAGTTGAACATTCCTTTTGACGGGGAAGTTTTGAAACACTCTTTTTATAGAATCTGCAAGTGGCTATTTCGACCGCTTATAGGAATGCGTTGGAAACAGGACACCCTCACACAAAAACTAGACAGAAGCATTCTCACGAACTTCTGTGTTATGTGCGCATTCGGTTCAAGGAGCCGAACCTTTCTATTGCTAGAGCAGTTTGGAAACACTCTTTTTCTAGAATCTACAAGTGGACATTTGCAGCGCTTTGAGGCCCATGGTGGAAAGGATATATGTTCACATAAAAACTAGACGAAAGCATTCTCTGAAACTTCTTTGTGGTGTGTGCATTCCACTCTCAGAGTTGAACACTCCTTTTGACAGAGAAGTTTGAAACACTCTTTTTGTAGAATCTGCAACTGCATATTTGGACCGCTGATAGGAATTCGTTGGAAACGGGACACTCTCACAGAAAAAGTAAACAGAAGCATTCTCACAAACTTCTGTGAGATGTGTGCATTCAGCTCACGGAGCTGAAGCTTTCTTCTGATACAGCAGTTTTAAAACACTTTTTTTGTAGAATCTGCAAGTGCACATTTGGAGCGCTTTGAGGCCTGAGGTGGAAAGGAAATATCTTCACATAAAAACTAGACAGAAGCATTCTCTGAAACTCCTTTGTGGTGTGTGCATTTCAACTCACAGAGTCGAGCATTCCTTTAGACAGAGAAGATTTGAAACTCTCTTTTGTAGAATCTACAGGTGGAAATTCGGACTGCTTAAGGGAATTGATTGGAAACGGGAAACCCTCCCAGAAAAACGACACAGAAGCATTCTCGCAAACTTCTTTGTGATGTGTGCATTCAGCTCACACAGCTGAACCTTTCTTTTGATAGACCAGTTTTCTAACACTCTTTTTCTAGAATGTGCAAGCGGACATTTGGAGCGCTTTGAGGACTGTGGTGGAAAAGGAAGTATCTTTACATAACAAGTAGACAGAAGCATTCTCTGAAAGTGCTTTGTGGGGCGTGCATTCAACTCACAGAGTTGAACATTCCTTTTGACAGAGAAGTTTTGAAACACTCTTTTTATAGAATCTGCAAGTGGATATTTGGACTGCTTATAGGAATTCGTTGGAAACGGGACAATCTCACAGAAAAAGGAGACAGAAGCATTCTCATACACTTCTGTGGGATGCGTGCATTCAGCTCACAGGGCTGAACCTTTCTTTTGATAGAGCAGATTTCTAACCCTCTTTTTCTAGAATTTGCAAGTGGACATTTGCAGCGCTTTGAGGCCTGAGGTGGAAAGGAAATACCTTCACATAAAAATTAGACAGAAGCATTCTCTGAAACTTCTTTGTGGTGTGTGTGCATCCAACTCACAGAGTTGAACATTCTTTTTGACAGAGAAGTTTTGAAACAGTCTTTTTTTTTGTAGAATCTGCAAGTGGAAATTTGGACCGCTTGCAGGAAATCGTTGGAAACGGGAAACCCTCACCCAAAAACGAGACAGAATCATTCTCACAAACATCTTCCTGATGTGTGATTTCAACTCACAGATCTGAGCCTTTCCTTTGATAAAGCAGTTTTAAAAGACTGTTTTTCTAGAATCTGCAAGTGGAAATTTGGACCGCTTGCAGGAAATCCGTGGAAACGATAAACCCTCACCCGAAAACGAGACAGAATCATTCTCACAAACTTCTTCCTGATGTGTGATTTCAAATGAATAATGTGAGCATTTCCTTTGATAGAGCAGTTTTAAAACACTGTTTTTCTAGAATCTGCAAGTGGATATTTGGAGCGCTATGAGGCCTGTGGTGGGAAAGGAAGTATCTTCCCATAACAAGTAGAAAGAGGCATTCTCTGAAAGTTCTCTGTGGTGCGTGCATTCAACTCACAGAGTTGAACATTCCATTTGACAGAGAAGTTTTGAAACCCTCACTTACAGAATCTGCAAGTGGCTATTTGGACCGCTTATAGGAATGCGTTGGAAACGGGACACCCTCACACAAAAACTAGACAGAAGCATTCTCACGAACTTCTGTGTGATGTGCGCATTCGTTTCAAGGAGCCGAACCTTTCTATTGGTAGAGCAGTTTTGAAACACTCTTTTTCTAGAATCTACAAGTGGACATTTGCAGCGCTTTGAGGCCCGTGGTGAAAAGGAAATATGTTCACATAAAAACTAGACGAAAGCATTCTCTGAAACTTCTTTGTGGTGTGTGCATTCCACTCTGAGAGTTGAACACTCCTTTTGACAGAGAAGTTTGAAACACTCTTCTTGTAGAATCTACAAGAGCATATTTGGAACGCTGATAGGAATTCGTTGGAAACGGGACAGTCTCACAGAAAAAGTAAACAGAAGCATTCTCACAAACTTCTGTGTGATGTGTGCATTCAGCACACGGAGCTGAAGCTTTCTTCTGATACAGCAGTTTTAAAACACTGTTTTTGTAGAATCTGCAAGTGCACATTTGGAGCGCTTTGAGGCCTGAGGTGGAAAGGAAATATCTTCACATAAAAACGAGACAGAAGCATTCTCTGAAACTCCTTTGTGGTGTGTGCATTCAACTCACAGAGTCGAGCATTCCTTTAGACAGAGAAGATTTGAAACTCTCTTTTGTAGAATCTACAGGTGGAAATTCGGACTGCTTACGGAAATTGATTGGAAACGGGAAACCCTCACACAAAAACGACACAGAAGCATTCTCGCAAACTTCTTGGTGATGCGTGCATTCAGCTCACACAGCTGAACTTTCTTTTGATAGACCAGTTTTCTAACACTCTTTTTCTAGAAAGTGCAAGCGGACATTTGGAGCGCTTTGGGGACTGTGGTGGAAAAGGAAGTATCTTTACATAACAAGTAGACAGAAGCATTCTCTGAAAGTGTTTTGTGGGGCGTGCATTCAACTCACAGAGTTGAACATTCCTTTTGACAGAGAAGTTTTGAAACACTCTTTTTATAGAATCTGCAAGTGGATATTTGGACCGCATATAGGAATTCGTTGGAAACGGGACAATCTCACACAAAAAGGAGACAGAAGCATTCTCATACACTTCTGTGGGATGCTGGCATTCAGCTCACAGGGCTGAACCTTTCTTTTGATAGAGCCGATTTCTAACACTCTTTTTCTAGAATTTGCAAGTGGACATTTGCAGCGCTTTGAGGCCTGAGGTGGAAAGGAATTACCTTCACATAAAAATTAGACAGAAGCATTCTCTGAGACTTCTTTGTGGTGTGTGTGCATCCAACTCACAGAGTTGAACATTCTTTTTGACAGAGAAGTTTTGAAACAGTCTTTTTTTTTGTAGAATCTGCAAGTGGAAATTTGGACCGCTTGCAGGAAATCGTTGGAAACGGGAATCCCTCAACCAAAAACGAGACAGAATCATTCTCACAAACATCTTCCTGATGTGTGCTTTCAACTCAAAAATGTGAGCCTTTCCTTTGATAGAGCAGTTTTAAAACACTGTTTTTCTAGAATCTGCAAGTGGATATTTGGAGCGCTATGAGGCCTGTGGTGGGAAAGGAAGTATCTTCCCATAACAAGTAGAAAGAGGCATTCTCTGAAAGTTCCCTGTGGTGCGTGCATTCAACTCACAGAGTTGAACATTCCATTTGACAGAGAAGTTTTGAAACCCTCATTTACAGAATCTGCAAGTGGCTATTTGGACCGCTTATAGAATGCGTTGGAAAAGGGACACCCTCACACAAAAACTCGACAGAAGCATTCTCACGAACTTCTGTGTGATGTGCGCATTCGTTTCAAGGAGCCGAACCTTCCTATTGGTAGAGCAGTTTAGAAACACTCTTTTTCTAGAATCTACAAGTGGACATTTGCAGCGCTTTGAGGCCCATGGTGGAAAGGAAATATGTTCACATAAAAACTAGACGAAAGCATTCTCTGAAACTTCTTTGTGGTGTGTGCATTCCACTCTGAGAGTTGAACACTCCTTTTGACAGAGAAGTTTGAAACACTCTTTTTGTAGAATCTGCAACTGCATATTTGGACCGCTGATAGGAATTCTTTGGAAACGGGACACTCTCACAGAAAAAGTAAACAGAAGCATTCTCACAAACTTCTGTGTGATGTGTGCATTCAGCTCACGGAGCTGAAGCTTTCTTCTGATACAGCAGTTTTAAAATACTTTTTTTGTAGAATCTGCAAGTGCGCATTTGGAGCGCATTGGGGCCTGAGGTGGAAAGGAAATATCTTCACATAAAAACTAGACGGAAGCATTCTCTGAAACTCCTTTGCGGTGTGTGCATTCAAATCACAGAGTCGAGCATTCCTTTAGACAGAGAAGATATGAAACTTTCTTTTGTAGAATCTACAGGTGGAAATTCGGACTGCTTACGGAAATTGATTGGAAACGGGAAACCCTCCCAGAAAAACGACACAGAAGCATTCTCGCAAACTTCTTTGTGATGTGTGCATTCAGCTCACAGAGCTGAACTTTTCTTTTGATAGAGCTATTTTCCAACACTCTTTTTCTAGAATGTGCAAGCGGACATTTGGAGCGCTTTGAGGACTGTGGTGGAAAAGGGAGTATCTTTACATAACAAGTAGAAAGAGGCATTCCCTGAAAGTGCTTTGTGGGGCGTGCATTCAACTCACAGAGTTGAACATTCCTTTTGACAGGGAAGTTTTGAAACACTCTTTTTATAGAATCTGCCAGTGGCTATTTGGACCGCTTATAGGAATGCGTTGGAAACAGGACACCCTCACACAAAAACTAGACAGAAGCATTCTCACGAACATCTGTGTGATGTGCGCATTCGTTTCAAGGAGCCGAACCTTTCTATTGCTAGAGCTGTTTGGAAACACTCTTTTTCTAGAATCTACAAGTGGACTTTTGCAGCGCTTTGAGGCCCTTGGTGAAAAGGAAATATGTTCACATAAAAACTAGACGAAAGCATTCTCTGAAACTTCTTTGTGGTGTGTGCATTCCACTCTCAGAGTTGAACACTCTGTTTGACAGAGAAGTTTGAAACACTCTTTTTGTAGAATCTGCAACTGCATATTTGGACCGCTGATAGGAATTCGTTGGAAACGGGACACTCTCACAGAAAAAGTAAACAGAAGCATTCTCACAAACTTCTGTGTGATATGTGCATTCAGCTCACGGAGCTGAAGCTTTCTTCTGATACAGCAGTTTTAAAACACTTTTTTTGTAGAATCTGCAAGTGCACATTTGGAGCGCTTTGAGGCCCGAGGTGGAAAGGAAATATCTTCACATAAAAACTACACAGAAGCATTCTCTGAAACTCCTTTGTGGTGTGTGCATTCAACTCACAGAGTCGAGCATTCCTTTAGACAGAGAAGATATGAAACTTTCTTTTGTAGAAACTACAGGTGGAAATTCGGACTGCTTAAGGGAATTGATCGGAAACGGGAAACCCTCCCAGAAAAACGACACAGAAGCATTCTCGCAAACTTCTTTGTGATGTGTGCATTCAGCTCACACAGCTGACCCTTTCTTTTGATAGAGCAGTTTTCTAACACTCTTTTTCTAGAATGTGCAAGCGGACATTTGGAGCGCTTTGAGGACTGTGGTGGAAAAGGAAGTATCTTTACATAACAAGTAGACAGAAGCATTCTCTGAAAGTGCTTTGTGGGGCGTGCATTCAACTCACAGAGTTGAACATTCCTTTTGACAGAGAAGTTTTGAAACACTCTTTTTATAGAATCTGCAAGTGGATATTTGGACCGCTTATATGAATTCGTTGGAAACGGGACAATCTCACACAAAAAGGAGACAGAAGCATTCTCATACACTTCTGTGGGATGCGTGCATTCAGCTCACAGGGCTGAACCTTTCTTTTGATAGAGCAGATTTCTAACCCTCTTTTTCTAGAATTTGCAAGTGGACACTTGCAGCGCTTTGAGGCCTGAGGTGGAAAGGAAGTACCTTCACATAAAAATTAGACAGAAGCATTCTCTGAAACTTCTTTGTGGTGTGTGTGCATCCAACTCACAGAGTTCAACATTTTTTTGACAGAGAAGTTTTCAAACAGTCTTTTTTTTTGTAGAATCTGCAAGTGGAAATTTTGGCTGCTTGCAGGAAATCGTTGGAAACGGGAAACCCTCACACAAAAACGAGACAGAATCATTCTCACAAACTTCTTCCTGATGTGTGATTTCAACTCACAGATGTGAGCCTTTCCTTCGATAGAGCAGTTTTAAAACACTGTTTTTCTAGAATCTGCAAGTGGATATTTGGAGCGCTATGAGGCCTGTGGTGGGAAAGGAAGTATCTTCCCATAACAAGTAGATAGAGGCATTCTCTGAAAGTTCTCTGTGGTGCGTGCATTCAACTCGCAGAGTTGAACATTCCATTTGACAGAGAAGTTTTGAAACCCTCATTTACAGAATCTGCAAGTGGCTATTTGGACCGCTTATAGGAATGCGTTGGAAATGGGACACACTCACACAAAAACTATACAGAAGCATTCTCACGAACTTCTGTGTGATGTGCGCATTCGTTTCAAGGAGCCGAACCTTTCTATTGGTAGAGCAGTTTAGAAACACTCTTTTTCTAGAATCTACAAGTGGACATTTGCAGCGCTTTGTGGCCCGTGGTTGAAAGGAAATATGTTCACGTTAAAACTAGACAAAAGCATTCTCTGAAACGTCTTTGTGGTGGGTGCATTCCACTCTCAGAGTTGAACACTCCTTTTGACAGAGAAGTTTGAAACACTCTTTTTGTTGAATCTGCAACTGGATATTTGGACCGCTGATAGAAATTCGTTGGAAACGGGATACTCACACAGAAAAAGTAACAGAAGCATTCTCACAAACTTCTGTGTGATGTGTGCATTCAGCTCACGGAGCTGAAGCTTTCTTCTGATACAGCAGTTTTAAAACACTTTTTTTCTAGAATCTGCAAGTGCACATTTGGAGCGCTTTGAGGCCTGAGGTGGAAAGGAAATATCTTCACATAAAAACTAGACAGAAGCATTCTCTGAAACTCCTTTGTGGTGTGTGCATTCAACTCACAGAGTCGAGCATTCCTTTAGACAGAGAAGATTTGAAACTCTCTTTTGTAGAATCTACAGGTGGAAATTCGGACTGCTTACGGGAATTGATTGGAAACGGGAAACCCTCACACAAAAACGACACAGAAGCATTCTCGCAAACTTCTTGGTGATGCGTGCATTCAGCTCACACAGCTGAACTTTTCTTTTGATAGAGCAGTTTTCTAACACTCTTTTTCTAGGATGTGCAAGCGGACATTTGGAGCGCTTTGGGGACTGTGGTGGAAAAGGGAGTATCTTTACATAACAAGTAGACAGAAGCATTCTCTGAAAGTGCTTTGTGGGGCGTGCATTCAACTCACAGAGTTGAACATTCCTTTTGACAGAGAAATTTTGAAACACTCTTTTTATAGAATCTGCAAGTGGATATTTGGACCGCATATAGGAATTCGTTGGAAACGGGACAATATCACACAAAAAGGAGACAGAAGCATTCTCATACACTTCTGTGGGATGCTGGCATTCAGCTCACAGGGCTGAACCTTTCTTTTGATAGAGCCCATTTCTAACCCTCTTTTTCTAGAATTTGCAAGTGGACATTTGCAGCGCTTTGAGGCCTGAGGTGGAAAGGAAATACCTTCACATAAAAATTAGACAGAAGCATTCTCTGAGACTTCTTTGTGGTGTGTGTGCATCCAACTCACAGAGTTGAACATTCTTTTTGACAGAGAAGTTTTGAAACAGTCTTTTTTTTTGTAGAATCTGCAAGTGGTAATTTGGACCGCTTGCAGGAAATCGTTGGAAACGGGAAACCCTCAACCAAAAACGAGACAGAATCATTCTCACAAACATCTTCCTGATGTGTGCTTTCAACTCAAAAATGTGAGCCTTTCCTTTGATAGAGCAGTTTTAAAACACTGTTTTTCTAGAATCTGCAAGTGGATATTTGGAGCGCTATGAGGCCTGTGGTGGGAAAGGAAGTATCTTCCCATAACAAGTAGAAAGAGGCATTCTCTGAAAGTTCTCTGTGGTGCGTGCATTCAACTCACAGAGTTGAACATTCCATTTGACAGAGAAGTTTTGAAACCCTCACTTACAGAATATGCAAGTGGCTATTTTGTCCGCTTATAGGAATGCGTTGGAAACGGGACACCCTCACACAAAAACTAGACAGAAGCATTCTCACGAACTTCTGTGTGATGTGCGCATTCGTTTCAAGGAGCCGAACCTTTCTATTGGTAGAGCAGTTTAGAAACACTCTTTTTCTAGAATCTACAAGTGGACATTTGCAGCGCTTTCAGGCCTGTGGTGGAAAGGAAATATGTTCACATAAAAACTAGACGAAAGCATTGTCTGAAACTTCTTTGTTGTGTGTGCATTCCACTCTCAGAGTTGAACACTCCTTTTGACAGAGAAGTTTGAAACACTCTTTTTGTAGAATCTGCAACTGCATATTTGGACCGCTGATAGGAATACGTTGGAAACGGGACACTCTCACAGAAAAAGTAAACAGAAGCATTCTCACAAACTTCTGTGTGATGTGTGCATTCAGCTCAGGGAGCTGAAGCTTTCTTCTAATACAGCAGTTTTAAAACACTTTTTTTCTAGAATCTGCAAGTGCACATTTGGAGCGCTTTGAAGCCTGAGGTGGAAAGGAAATATCTTCACATAAAAACTAGACGGAAGCATTCTCTGAAACTCCTTTGTGGTGTGTGCATTCAACTCACAGAGTCGAGCATTCCTTTAGACAGAGAAGATTTGAAACTCTCTTTTGTAGAATCTACAGGTGGAAATTCGGACTGCTTACGGGAATTGATTGGAAACGGGAAACCCTCCCACAAAAACGACACAGAAGCATTCTCGCAAACTTCTTGGTGATGTGTGCATTCAGCTCACACAGCTGAACCTTTCTTTTGATACAGCAGTTTCTAACACTCTTTTTCTAGAATGTGCAAGCGGACATTTGGAGCGCTGTGAGGACTGTGGTGGAAAAGGAAGTATCTTTACATAACAAGTAGACAGAAGCATTCTCTGAAAGTGCTTTGTGGGGCGTGCATTCAACTCACAGAGTTGAACATTCCTTTTGACAGAGAAGTTTTGAAACACTCTTTTTATAGAATCTGCAAGTGGATATTTGGACTGCTTATAGGAATTCGTTGGAAACGGGACAATCTCACACAAAAAGGAGACAGAAGCATTCTCATACACTTCTGTGGGATGCGTGCATTCAGCTCACAGGGCTGAACGTTTCTTTTGATAGAGCAGATTTCTAACACTCTTTTTCTAGAATTTGCAAGTGGACATTTGCAGCGCTTTGAGGCCTGAGGTGGAAAGGAAATACCTTCACATAAAAATTAGACAGAAGCATTCTCTGAAACTTCTTTGTGGTGTGTGTGCATCCAACTCACAGAGTTGAACATTCTTTTTGACAGAGAAGTTTTGAAACAGTCTTTTTTTTTGTAGAATCTGCAAGTGGAAATTTGGACCGCTTGCAGGAAATCGTTGGAAACGGGAAACCCTCACCCAAAAACGAGACAGAATCATTCTCACAAACATCTTCCTGATGTGTGATTTCAACTCACAGATCTGAGCCTTTCCTTTGATAAAGCAGTTTTAAAAGACTGTTTTTCTAGAATCTGCAAGTGGAAATTTGGACCGCTTGCAGGAAATCGGTGGAAACGATAAACCCTCACCCGAAAACGAGACAGAATCATTTTCACAAACTTCTTCCTGATGTGTGCTTTCAAATGAATAATGTGAGCATTTCCTTTGATAGAGCAGTTTTAAAACACTGTTTTTCTAGAATCTGCAAGTGGATATTTGGAGCGCTATGAGGCCTGTGGTGGGAAAGGAAGTATCTTCCCATAACAAGTAGAAAGAGGCATTCTCTGAAAGTTCTCTATGGTGCGTGCATTCAACTCACAGAGTTGAACATTCCATTTGACAGAGAAGTTTTGAAACCCTCACTTACAGAATCTGCAAGTGGCTATTTGGACCGCTTATAGGAATGCGTTGGAAACGGGACACCCTCACACAAAATCTAGACAGAAGCATTCTCACGAACTTCTGTGTGATGTGCGCATTCGTTTCAAGGAGCCGAACCTTTCTATTGGTAGAGCAGTTTAGAAACACTCTTTTTCTAGAATCTACAAGTGGACATTTGCAGCGCTTTGAGGCCCGTGGTGAAAAGGAAATATGTTCACATAAAAACTAGACGAAAGCATTCTCTGAAACTTCTTTGTGGTGTGTGCATTCCACTCTGAGAGATGAACACTCCTTTTGACAGAGAAGTTTGAAACACTCTTCTTGTAGAATCTACAACAGCATATTTGGAACGCTGATAGGAATTCGTTGGAAACGGGACAGTCTCACAGAAAAAGTAAACAGAAGCATTCTCACAAACTTCTGTGTGATGTGTGCATTCAGCACACGGAGCTGAAGCTTTCTTCTGATACAGCAGTTTTAAAACACTTTTTTTGTAGAATCTGCAAGTGCACATTTGGAGCGCTTTGAGGCCTGAGGTGGAAAGGAAATATCTTCACATAAAAACGAGACAGAAGCATTCTCTGAAACTCCTTTGTGGTGTGTGCATTCAACTCACAGAGTCGAGCATTCCTTTAGACAGAGAAGATATTAAACTCTCTTTTGTAGAATCTACAGGTGGAAATCCGGACTGCTTACGGGAATTGATTGGAAACGGGAAACCCTCACACAAAAACGACACAGAAGCATTCTCGCAAACTTCTTTGTGATGTGTGCATTCAGCTCACACAGCTGAACTTTCTTTTGATAGACCAGTTTTCTAACACTCTTTTTCTAGAATGTGCAAGCGGACATTTGGAGCGCTTTGGGGACTGTGGTGGAAAAGGAAGTATCTTTACATAACAAGTAGACAGAAGCATTCTCTGAAAGTGCTTTGTGGGGCGTGCATTCAACTCACAGAGTTGAACATTCCTTTTGACAGAGAAGTTTTGAAACACTCTTTTTATAGAATCTGCAAGTGGATATTTGGACCGCATATAGGAATTCGTTGGAAACGGGACAATATCACACAAAAAGGAGACAGAAGCATTCTCATACACTTCTGTGGGATGCTGGCATTCAGCTCACAGGGCTGAACCTTTCTTTTGATAGAGCCGATTTCTAACCCTCTTTTTCTAGAATTTGCAAGTGGACATTTGCAGCGCTTTGAGGCCTGAGGTGGAAAGGAAATACCTTCACATAAAAATTAGACAGAAGCATTCTCTGAGACTTCTTTGTGGTGTGTGTGCATCCAACTCACAGAGTTGAACATTCTTTTTGACAGAGAAGTTTTGAAACAGTCTTTTTTTTTGTAGAATCTGCAAGTGGAAATTTGGACCGCTTGCAGGAAATCGTTGGAAACGGGAAACCCTCAACCAAAAACGAGACAGAATCATTCTCACAAACATCTTCCTGATGTGTGCTTTCAACTCAAAAATGTGAGCCTTTCCTTTGATAGAGCAGTTTTAAAACACTGTTTTTCTAGAATCTGCAAGTGGATATTTGGAGCGCTATGAGGCCTGTGGTGGGAAAGGAAGTATCTTCCCATAACAAGTAGAAAGAGGCATTCTCTGAAAATTCTCTGTGGTGCGTGCATTCAACTCACAGAGTTGAACATTCCATTTGACAGAGAAGTTTTGAAACCCTCATTTACAGAATCTGCAAGTGGCTATTTGGACCGCTTATAGGAATGCGTTGGAAACGGGACACCCTCACACAAAAACTCGACAGAAGCATTCTCACGAACTTCTGTGTGATGTGCGCATTCGTTTCAAGGAGCCGAACCTTCCTACTGGTAGAGCAGTTTAGAAACACTCTTTTTCTAGAATCTACAAGTGGACATTTGCAGCGCTTTGAGGCCCGTGGTGGAAAGGAAATATGTTCACATAAAAACTAGACGAAAGCATTCTCTGAAACTTCTTTGTGGTGTGTGCATTCCACTCTGAGAGTTGAACACTCCTTTTGACAGAGAAGTTTGAAACACTCTTTTTGTAGAATCTGCAACTGCATATTTGGACCGCTGATAGGAATTCGTTGGAAACGGGACACTCTCACAGAAAAAGTAAACAGAAGCATTCTCACAAACTTCTGTGTGATGTGTGCATTCAGCTCACGGAGCTGAAGCTTTCTTCTGATACAGCAGTTTTAAAACACTTTTTTTGTAGAATCTGCAAGTGCACATTTGGAGCGCTTTGAGGCCTGAGGTGGAAAGGAAATATCTTCACATAAAAACTAGACGGAAGCATTCTCTGAAACTCCTTTGCGGTGTGTGCATTCAACTCACAGAGTCGAGCATTCCTTTAGACAGAGAAGATATGAAACTTTCTTTTGTAGAATCTACAGGTGGAAATTCGGACTGCTTACGGAAATTGATTGGAAACGGGAAACCCTCCCAGAAAAACGACATAGAAGCATTCTCGCAATCTTCTTTGTGATGTGTGCATTCAGCTCACAGAGCTGAACTTTTCTTTTGATAGAGCAGTTTTCCAACACTCTTTTTCTAGAATGTGCAAGCGGACATTTGGAGCGCTTTGAGGACTGTGGTGGAAAAGGGAGTATCTTTACATAACAAGTAGAAAGAGGCATTCTCTGAAAGTGCTTTGTGGGGCGTGCATTCAACTCACAGAGTTGAACATTCCTTTTGACAGGGAAGTTTTGAAACACTCTTTTTATAGAATCTGCCAGTGGCTATTTGGACCGCTTATAGGAATGCGTTGGAAACAGGACACCCTCACACAAAAACTAGACAGAAGCATTCTCACGAACTTCTGTGTGATGTGCGCATTCGTTTCAAGGAGCCGAACCTTTCTATTGCTAGAGCTGTTTGGAAACACTCTTTTTCTAGAATCTACAAGTGGACTTTTGCAGCGCTTTGAGGCCCGTGGTGGAAAGGAAATATGTTCACATAAAAACTAGACGAAAGCATTCTCTGAAACTTCTTTGTGCTGTGTGCATTCCACTCTCAGAGTTGAACACTCTTTTTGACAGAGAAGTTTGAAACACTCTTTTTGTAGAATCTGCAACTGCATATTTGGACCGCTGATAGGAATTCGTTGGAAACGGGACACTCTCACAGAAAAAGTAAACAGAAGCATTCTCACAAACTTCTGTGTGATGTGTGCATTCAGCTAACGGAGCTGAAGGTTTCTTCTGATACAGCAGTTTTAAAACACTTTTTTTGTAGAATCTGCAAGTGCACATTTGGAGCGCTTTGAGGCCTGAGGTGGAAAGGAAATATCTTCACATAAAAACTAGACAGAAGCATTCTCTGAAACTCCTTTGTGGTGTGTGCATTCAACTCACAGAGTCGAGCATTCCTTTAGACAGAGAAGATACGAAACTTTCTTTTGTAGAAACTACAGGTGGAAATTCGGACTGCTAACGGGAATTGATTGGAAACGGGAAACCCTCACACAAAAACGACACAGAAGCATTCTCGCAAACTTCTTTGTGATGTGTGCATTCAGCTCACACAGCTGAACCTTTCTTTTGATAGAGCAGTTTTCTAACACTCTTTTTCTAGAATGTGCAAGCGGACATTTGAGCGCTTTGAGGACTGTGGTGGAAAAGGAAGTATCTTTACATAACAAGTAGACAGAAGCATTCTCTGAAAGTGCTTTGTGGGGCGTGCATTCAACTCACAGAGTTGAACATTCCTTTTGACAGAGAAGTTTTGAAACACTCTTTTTATAGAATCTGCAAGTGGATATTTGGACTGCTTATATGTATTCGTTGGAAACGGGACAATCTCACACAAAAAGGAGACAGAAGCATTCTCATACACTTCTGTGGGATGCGTGCATTCAGCTCACAGGGCTGAACCTTTCTTTTGGTAGAGCAGATTTCTAACACTCTTTTTCTAGAATTTGCAAGTGGACATTTGCAGCGCTTTGAGGCCTGAGGTGGAAAGGAAATACCTTCACATAAAAATTAGACAGAAGCATTCTCTGAAACTTCTTTGTGGTGTGTGTGCATCCAACTCACAGAGTTGAGCATTCTTTTTGACAGAGAAGTTTTGAAACAGTCTTTTTTTTTGTAGAATCTGCAAGTGGAAATTTGGACCGCTTGCAGGAAATCGTTGGAAACGGGAAACCCTCACCCAAAAACGAGACAGAATCATTCTCACAAACATCTTCCTGATGTGTGATTTCAACTCACAGATCTGAGCCTTTCCTTTGATAGAGCAGTTGTAAAACACTGTTTTTCTAGAATCTGCAAGTGGAAATTTGGACCGTTTGCAGGAAATCGTTGGAAACGATAAACCCTCACCCGAAAACGAGACAGAATCATTCTCACGAACTTCTTCCTGATGTGTTCTTTCAAATGAAAAATGTGAGCATTTCCTTTGATAGAGCAGTTTTAAAACACTGTTTTTCTAGAATCTGCAAGTGGATATTTGGAGCGCTATGAGGCCTGTGGTGGGAAAGGAAGTATCTTCCCATAACAAGTAGAAAGAGGCATTCTCTGAAAGTTCTCTGTGGTGCGTGCATTCAACTCACAGAGTTGAACATTCCATTTGACAGAGAAGTTTTGAAACCCTCACTTACAGAATCTGCAAGTGGCTATTTGGACCGCTTATAGGAATGCGTTGGAAACGGGACACCCTCACACAAAAACTAGACAGAAGCATTCTCACGAACTTCTGTGTGATATGCGCATTCGTTTCAAGGAGCCGAACCTTTCTATTGGTAGAGCAGTTTTGAAACACTCTTTTTCTAGAATCTACAAGTGGACATTGGCAACGCTTTGAGGCCCGTGGTGAAAAGGAAATATGTTCACATAAAAACTAGACAAAAGCATTCTCTGAAACTTCTTTGTGGTGTGTGCATTCCACTCTCAGAGTTGAACACTCCTTTTGACAGAGAAGTTTGAAACACTCTTCTTGTAGAATCTACAACAGCATATTTGGAACGCTGATAGGAATTCGTTGGAAACGGGACAGTCTCACAGAAAAAGTAAACAGAAGCATTCTCACAAACTTCTGTGTGATGTGTGCATTCAGCTCACGGAGCTGAAGCTTTCTTCTGATACTGCAGTTTTAAAACACTTTTTTTGTAGAATCTGCAAGTGCACATTTGGAGCGCTTTGAGGCCTGAGGTGGAAAGGAAATATCTTCACATAAAAACGAGACAGAAGCATTCTCTGAAACTCCTTTGTGGTGTGTGCATTCAACTCACAGAGTCGAGCATTCCTTTAGACAGAGAAGATTTGAAACTCTCTTTTGTAGAATCTACAGCTGGAAATCCGGACTGCTTACGGGAATTGATTGGAAACGGGAAACCCTCACACAAAAACGACACAGAAGCATTCTCGCAAACTTCTTTGTGATGTGTGCATTCAGCTCACACAGCTGAACTTTTCTTTTGATAGAGCAGTTTTCCAACACTCTTTTTCTAGAATGTGCAAGCGGACATTTGGAGCGCTTTGAGGACTGTGCTGGAAAAGGGAGTATCTTTACATAACAAGTAGAAAGAGGCATTCTCTGAAAGTGCTTTGTGGGGCGTGCATTCAACTCACAGAGTTGAACATTCCTTTGACAGGGAAGTTTTGAAACACTCTTTTTATAGAATCTGCAGGTGGCTATTTGGACCGCTTATAGGAATGCGTTGGAAACAGAACACCCTCACACAAAAACTAGACAGAAGCATTCTCACGAACTTCTGTGTGATGTGCGCCTTCGTTTCAAGGAGCCGAACCTTTCTATTGGTAGAGCAGTTTTGAAACACTCTTTTTCTAGAATCTACAAGTGGACATTTGCAACGCTTTGAGGCCCGTGGTGGAAAGGAAATATGTTCACATAAAAACTAGACAAAAGCATTCTCTGAAACTTCTTTGTGGTGTGTGCATTCCACTCTCAGAGTTGAACACTCCTTTTGACAGAGAAGTTTGAAACACTCTTCTTGTAGAATCTACAACAGCATATTTGGACCGCTGATAGGAATTCGTTGGAAACGGGACAGTCTCACAGAAAAAGTAAACAGAAGCATTCTCACAAACTTCTGTGTGATGTGTGCATTCAGCTCACGGAGCTGAAGCTTTCTTCTGATACAGCAGTTTTAAAACACTTTTTTTTCTAGAATCTGCAAGTGCACATTTGGAGCGCATTGAGGCCTGAGGTGGAAAGGAAATATCTTCACATAAAAACGAGACAGAAGCATTCTCTGAAACTCCTTTGTGGTGTGTGCATTCAACTCACAGAGTCGAGCATTCCTTTAGACAGAGAAGATATGAAACTTTCTTTTGTATAATATAAAGGTGGAAATTCGGACTGCTTACAGAAATTGATCGGAAACGGGAAACCCTCCCACAAAAACGACACAGAAGAATTCTCGCAAACTTCTTTGTGATGTGTGCATTCAGCTCACACAGCTGAAACTTTCTTTTGATAGACCAGTTTTCTAACACTCTTTTTCTATAATGTGCAAGCGGACATTTGGAGCGCTTTGAGGACTGTGGTGGAAAAGGAAGTATCTTTACATAACAAGTAGATAGAAGCATTCTCTGAAAGTGCTTTGTGGGGCCTGCATTCAACTCACAGAGTTGAGCATTCCTTTTGACAGAGAAGTTTTGAAACACTCTGTTTATAGAATCTGCAAGTGGATATTTGGACCGCTTAAAGGAATTCGTTGGAAACGGGACAATCTCACACAAAAAGGAGACAGAAGCATTCTCATACACTTCTGTGGGATGCGTGCATTCAGCTCACAGGGCTGAACCTTTCTTTTGGTAGAGCAGATTTCTAACCCTCTTTTTCTAGAATTTGCAAGTGGACATTTGCAGCGCTTTGAGGCCTGAGGTGGAAAGGAAATACCTTGACATAAAAATTAGACAGAAGCATTCTCTGAAACTTCTTTGTGTTGTGTGTGCATCCAACTCACAGAGTTGAACATTCTTTTTGACAGAGAAGTTTTGAAACAGTCTTTTTTTTTGTAGAATCTGCAAGTGGAAATTTGGACCGCTTGCAGGAAATCGTTGGAAACGGGAAACCCTCAACCAAAAACGAGACAGAATCATTCTCACAAACTTCTTCCTGATGTGTGCTTTCAACTCAAAAATGTGAGCCTTTCCTTTGATAGAGCAGTTTTAAAACACTGTTTTTCTAGAATCTGCAAGTGGATATTTGGAGCGCTATTAGGCCTGTGGTGGGAAAGGAAGTATCTTCCCATAACAAGTAGAAAGAGGCATTCTCTGAAATTTCTCTGTGGTGCGTGCATTCAACTCACAGAGTTGAACATTCCATTTGACAGAGAAGTTTTGAAACCCTCATTTACAGAATCTGCAAGTGGCTATTTGGACCGCTTATAGGAATGCGTTGGAAACGGGACACCCTCACACAAAAACTAGACAGAAGCATTCTCACGAACTTCTGTGTGATGTGCGCATTCGTTTCAAGGAGCCGAACCTTTCTATTGGTAGAGCAGTTTAGAAACACTCTTTTTCTAGAATCTACAAGTGGACATTTGCAGCGCTTTGAGGCCCATGGTGGAAAGGAAATATGTTCACATAAAAACTAGACGAAAGCATTCTCTGAAACTTCTTTGTGGTGTGTGCATTCCACTCTCAGAGTTGAACACTCCTTTTGACAGAGAAGTTTGAAACACTCTTTTTGTAGAATCTGCAACTGCATATTTGGACCGCTGATAGGAATTCGTTGGAAACGGGACACTCTCACATAAAAAGTAAACAGAAGCATTCTCACAAACTTCTGTGTGATGTGTGCATTCAGCTCACGGAGCTGAAGCTTTCTTCTGATACAGCAGTTTTAAAACACTTTTTTTGTAGAATCTGCAAGTGCACATTTGGAGCGCTTTGAGGCCTGAGGTGGAAAGGAAATATCTTCACATAAAAACTAGACAGAAGCATTCTCTGAAACTCCTTTGTGGTGTGTGCATTCAACTCACAGCGTCTAGCATTTCTTTAGACAGAGAAGATATGAAACTTTTTTTGTAGAATCTAAAGGTGGAAATTCGGACTGCTTTCGGAAATTGATCGGAAACGGGAAACCCTCCCACAAAAACGACACAGAAGCATTCTCGCAAACTTCTTTGTGATGTGTGCATTCAGCTCACACAGCTGAACCTTTCTTTTGATAGACCAGTTTTCTAACACTCTTTTTCTAGAATGTGCCAGCGGACATTTGGAGCGCTTTGAGGACTGTGGTGGAAAAGGAAGTATCTTTACATAACAAGTAGATAGAAGCATTCTCTGAAAGTGCTTTGTGGGGCCTGCATTCAACTCACAGAGTTGAACATTCCTTTTGACAGAGAAGTTTTGAAACACTCTTTTTATAGAATCTGCAAGTGGATATTTGGACCGCTTATAGGAATTCGTTGGAAACGGGACAATCTCACACAAAAAGGAGACAGAAGCATTCTCATACACTTCTGTGGGATGCGTGCATTCAGCTCACAGGGCTGAACCTTTCTTTTGATAGAGCAGATTTCTAACACTCTTTTTCTAGAATTTGCAAGTGGACATTTGCAGCGCTTTGAGGCCTGAGGTGGAAAGGAAATACCTTCACATAAAAATTAGACAGAAGCATTCTCTGAAACTTCTTTGTGGTGTGTGTGCATCCAACTCACGGAGTTGAACATTCTTTTTGATAGAGAAGTTTTGAAACAGTCTTTTTTTTTGTAGAATCTGCAAGTGGAAATTTGGACCGCTTGCAGGAAATCGTTGGAAACGGGAAACCCTCATCCAAAAACGAGACAGAATCATTCTCACAAACTTCTTCCTGATGTGTGCTTTCAACTCAAAAATGTGAGCCTTTCCTTTGATAGAGCAGTTTTAAAACACTGTTTTTCTAGAATCTGCAAGTGGATATTTGGAGCGCTATGAGGCCTGTGGTGGGAAAGGAAGTATCTTCCCATAACAAGTAGAAAGAGGCATTCTCTGAAATTTCTCTGTGGTGCGTGCATTCAACTCACAGAGTTGAACATTCCATTTGACAGAGAAGTTTTGAAACCCTCATTTACAGAATCTGCAAGTGGCTATTTGGACCGCTTATAGGAATGCGTTGGAAACGGGACACCCTCACACAAAAACTAGACAGAAGCATTCTCACGAACTTCTGTGTGATGTGCACATTCGTTTCAAGGAGCCGAACCTTTCTATTGGTAGAGCAGTTTAGAAACACTCTTTTTCTAGAATCTACAAGTGGACATTTGCAGCGCTTTGAGGCCCGTGGTGGAAAGGATATATGTTCACATAAAAACTAGACGAAAGCATTCTCTGAAACTTCTTTGTGGTGTGTGCATTCCACTCTCAGAGTTGAACACTCCTTTTGACAGAGAAGTTTGAAACACTCTTTTTGTAGAATCTGCAACTGCATATTTGGACCGCTGATAGGAATTCGTTGGAAACGGGACACTCTCACAGAAAAAGTAAACAGAAGCATTCTCACAAACTTCTGTGTGATGTGTGCATTCAGCTCACGGAGCTGAAGCTTTCTTCTGATACAGCAGTTTTAAAACACTTTTTTTGTAGAATCTGCAAGTGCACATTTGGAGCGCTTTGAGGCCTGAGGTGGAAAGGAAATATCTTCACATAAAAACTAGACAGAAGCATTCTCTGAAACTCCTTTGTGGTGTGTGCATTCAACTCACAGCGTCTAGCATTTCTTTAGACAGAGAAGATATGAAACTTTCTTTTGTAGAATCTAAAGGTGGAAATTCGGACTGCTTTCGGAAATTGATCGGAAACGGGAAACCCTCCCACAAAAACGACACAGAAGCATTCTCGCAAACTTCTTTGTGATGTGTGCATTCAGCTCACACAGCTGAACCTTTCTTTTGATAGACCAGTTTTCTAACACTCTTTTTCTAGAATGTGCCAGCGGACATTTGGAGCGCTTTGAGGACTGTGGTGGAAAAGGAAGTATCTTTACATAACAAGTAGATAGAAGCATTCTCTGAAAGTGCTTTGTGGGGCCTGCATTCAACTCACAGAGTTGAACATTCCTTTTGACAGAGAAGTTTTGAAACACTCTTTTTATAGAATCTGCAAGTGGATATTTGGACCGCTTATAGGAATTCGTTGGAAACGGAACAATCTCACACAAAAAGGAGACAGAAGCATTCTCATACACTTCTGTGGGATGCGTGCATTCATCTCACAGGGCTGAACCTTTCTTTTGATAGAGCCGATTTCTAACCCTCTTTTTCTAGAATTTGCAAGTGGACATTTGCAGCGCTTTGAGGCCTGAGGTGGAAAGGAAATACCTTCACATAAAAATTAGACAGAAATATTCTCTGAAACTTCTTTGTGGTGTGTGTGCATCCAACTCACAGAGTTGAACATTCTTTTTGACAGAGAAGTTTTGAAACAGTCTTTTTTTTGTAGAATCTGCAAGTGGAAATTTGGACCGCTTGCAGGAAATCGTTGGAAACGGGAAACCCTCAACCAAAAACGAGACAGAATCATTCTCACAAACTTCTTCCTGATGTGTGCTTTCAACTCAAAAATGTGAGCCTTTCCTTTGATAGAGCAGTTTTAAAACACTGTTTTTCTAGAATCTGCAAGTGGATATTTGGAGCGCTATGAGGCCTGTGGTGGGAAAGGAAGTATCTTCCCATAACAAGTAGAAAGAGGCATTCTCTGAAATTTCTCTGTGGTGCGTGCATTCAACTCACAGAGTTGAACATTCCATTTGACAGAGAAGTTTTGAAACCCTCATTTACAGAATCTGCAAGTGGCTATTTGGACCGCTTATAGGAATGCGTTGGAAACAGGACACCCTCACACAAAAACTAGACAGAAGCATTCTCACGAACTTCTGTGTGATGTGCGCATTCGTTTCAAGGAGCCGAACCTTTCTATTGGTAGAGCAGTTTTGAAACACTCTTTTTCTAGAATCTACAAGTGGACATTTGCAACGCTTTGAGGCCTGTGGTGCAAAGGAAATATGTTCACATAAAAACTAGAGAAAAGCATTCTCTGAAACTTCTTTGTGGTGTGTGCATTCCACTCTCAGAGTTGAACACTCCTTTTGACAGAGAAGTTTGAAACACTTTTCTTGTAGAATCTACAACAGCATATTTGGAACGCTGATAGGAATTCGTTGGAAACGGGACACTCTCACAGAAAAAGTAAACAGAAGCATTCTCACAAACTTCTGTGTGATGTGTGCATTCAGCTCACGGAGCTGAAGCTTTCTTCTGATACAGCAGTTTTAAAACACTGTTTTTCTAGAATCTGCAAGTGCACATTTGGAGCGCTTTGAGGCCTGAGGTGGAAAGGAAATATCTTCACATAAAAACGAGACAGAAGCATTCTCTGAAACTCCTTTGTGGTGTGTGCATTCAACTCACAGAGTCGAGCATTCCTTTAGACAGAGAAGATTTGAAACTCTCTTTTGTAGAATCTACAGGTGGAAATCCGGACTGCTTACGGGAATTGATTGGAAACGGGAAACCCTCCCACAAAAACGACACAGAAGCATTCTCGCAAACTTCTTTGTGATGTGTGCATTCAGCTCACACAGCTGAACCTTTCTTTTGATAGAGCAGTTTTCTAACACTCTTTTCCTAGAATGTGCAAGGGGACATGTGGAGCGTTTTGAGGACTGTGGTGGAAAAGGAAGTATCTTTACATAAAAAGTAGACAGAAGCATTCTCTGAAAGTGGTTTGTGGGGCGTGCATTCAACTCACAGAGTTGAACATTCCTCTTGACAGAGAAGTTTTGAAACACTCTTTTTATAGAATCTGCAAGTGGATATTTGGACCGCTTATAGGAATTCGTTGGAAACGGAACAATCTCACACAAAAAGGAGACAGAAGCATTCTCATACACTTCTGTGGGATGCGTGCATTCAGCTCACAGGGCTGAACCTTTCTTTTGATAGAGCCGATTTCTAACCCTCTTTTTCTAGAATTTGCAAGTGGACATTTGCAGCGCTTTGAGGCCTGAGGTGGAAAGGAAATACCTTCACATAAAAATTAGACAGAAACATTCTCTGAAACTTCTTTGTGGTGTGTGTGCATCCAACTCACAGAGTTGAACATTCTTTTTGACAGAGAAGTTTTGAAACAGTCTTTTTTTTTGTAGAATCTGCAAGTGGAAATTTGGACCGCTTGCAGGAAATCGTTGGAAACGGGAAACCCTCAACCAAAAACGAGACAGAATCATTCTCACAAACTTCTTCCTGATGTGTGCTTTCAACTCAAAAATGTGAGCCTTTCCTTTGATAGAGCAGTTTTAAAACACTGTTTTTCTAGAATCTGCAAGTGGATATTTGGAGCGCTATGAGGCCTGTGGTGGGAAAGGAAGTATCTTCCCATAACAAGTAGAAAGAGGCATTCTCTGAAATTTCTCTGTGGTGCGTGCATTCAACTCACAGAGTTGAACATTCCATTTGACAGAGAAGTTTTGAAACCCTCATTTACAGAATCTGCAAGTGGCTATTTGGACCGCTTATAGGAATGCGTTGGAAACGGGACACCCTCACACAAAAACTAGACAGAAGTATTCTCACGAACTTCTGTGTGATGTGCGCATTCGTTTCAAGGAGCCGAACCTTTCTATTGGTAGAGCAGTTTGGAAACACTCTTTTTCTAGAATCTACAAGTGGACATTTGCAGCGCTTTGAGGCCCGTGGTGGAAAGGAAATATGTTCACATAAAAACTAGACGAAAGCATTCTCTGAAACTTCTTTGTGGTGTGTGCATTCCACTCTCAGAGTTGAACACTCCTTTTGACAGAGAAGTTTGAAACACTCTTTTTGTAGAATCTGCAACTGCATATTTGGACCGCTGATAGGAATTCGTTGGAAACGGGACACTCTCACAGAAAAAGTAAACAGAAGAATTCTCACAAACTTCTGTGTGATGTGTGCATTCAGCTCACGGAGCTGAAGCTTTCTTCCGATACAGCAGTTTTGAAACACTTTTTTTCTAGAATCTGCAAGTGCACATTTGGAGCGCTTTGAGGCCTGAGGTGGAAAGGAAATATCTTCACATAAAAACTAGACGGAAGCATTCTCTGAAACTCCTTTGTGGTGTGTGCATTCAACTCACAGAGTCGAGCATTCCTTTAGACAGAGAAGATATGAAACTTTCTTTTGTAGAATCTACAGGTGGAAATTCGGACTGCTTACGGAAATTGATTGGAAACGAGAAACCCTCCCAGAAAAACGACACAGAAGCATTCTCGCAAACTTCTTTGTGATGTGTGCATTCAGCTCACAGAGCTGAACTTTTCTTTTGATAGAGCAGTTTTCCAACACTCTTTTTCTAGAATGTGCAAGCGGACATTTGGAGCGCTTTGAGGACTGTGGTGGAAAAGGGAGTATCTTTACATAACAAGTAGAAAGAGGCATTCTCTGAAAGTGCTTTGTGGGGCGGGCATTCAACTCACAGAGTTGAACTTTCCTTTTGACAGGGAAGTTTTGAAACACTCTTTTTATAGAATCTGCAAGTGGCTATTTGGACCGCTTATAGGAATGCGTTGGAAACAGGACACCCTCACACAAAAACTAGACAGAAGCATTCTCACGAACTTCTGTGTGATGTGCGCATTCGTTTCAAGGAGCCGAACCTTTCTATTGGTAGAGCAGTTTTGAAACACTCTTTTTCTAGAATCTACAAGTGGACATTTGCAACGCTTTGAGGCCCGTGGTGGAAAGGAAATATGTTCACATAAAAACTAGACAAAAGCATTCTCTGAAACTTCTTTGTGGTGTGTGCATTCCACTCTCAGAGTTGAACACTCCTTTTGACAGAGAAGTTTGAAACACTCTTCTTGTAGAATCTACACCAGCATATTTGGAACGCTGATAGGAATTCGTTGGAAACGGGACACTCTCACAGAAAAAGTAAACAGAAGCATTCTCACAAACTTCTGTGTGATGTGTGCATTCAGCTCACGGAGCTGAAGCTTTCTTCTGATACAGCAGTTTTAAAACACTTTTTTTGTAGAATCTGCAAGTGCACATTTGGAGCGCTTTGAGGCCTGAGGTGGAAAGGAAATATCTTTACATAAAAACGAGACAGAAGCATTCTCTGAAACTCCTTTGTGGTGTGTGCATTCAACTCACAGAGTCGAGCATTCCTTTAGACAGAGAAGATTTGAAACTCTCTTTTGTAGAATCTACAGGTGGAAATCCGGACTGCTTACGGGAATTGATTGGAAACGGGAAACACTCACACAAAAACGACACAGAAGCATTCTCGCAAACTTCTTTGTGATGTGTGCATTCAGCTCACACAGCTGAACCTTTCTTTTGATAGACCAGTTTTATAACACTCTTTTCCTAGAATGTGCAAGCGGACATTTGGAGCGCTTTGAGGACTGTGGTGGAAAAGGAAGTATCTTTACATAAAAAGTAGACAGAAGCATTCTCTGAAAGTGGTTTGTGGGGCCTGCATTCAACTCACAGAGTTGAACATTCCTTTTGACAGAGAAGTTTTGAAACACTCTTTTTATAGAATCTGCAAGTGGATATTTGGACCGCTTATAGGAATTCGTTGGAAACGGGACAATCTCACACAAAAAGAAGACAGAAGCATTCTCATACACTTCTGTGGGATGCGTGCATTCAGCTCACAGGGCTGAACCTTTCTTTTGATAGAGCCGATTTCTAACCCTCACACAAAACTAGACAGAAGCATTCTCACGAACTTCTGTGTGATGTGCGCATTCGTTTCAAGGAGCCGAACCTTTCTATTGGTAGAGCAGTTTGGAAACACTCTTTTTCTAGAATCTACAAGTGGACATTTGCAGCGCTTTGAGGCCCGTGGTGGAAAGGAAATATGTTCACATAAAAACTAGACGAAAGCATTCTCTGAAACTTCTTTGTGGTGTGTGCATTCCACTCTCAGAGTTGAACACTCCTTTTGACAGAGAAGTTTGAAACACTCTTTTTGGAGAATCTGCAACTGCATATTTGGACCGCTGATAGGAATTCGTTGGAAACGGGACACTCTCACAGAAAAAGTAAACAGAAGCATTCTCACAAACTTCTGTGTGATGTGTGCATTCAGCTCACGGAGCTGAAGCTTTCTTCTGATACAGCAGTTTTAAAACACTTTTTTTGTAGAATCTGCAAGTGCACATTTGGAGCGCTTTGAGGCCTGAGGTGGAAAGGAAATATCTTCACATAAAAACTAGACGGAAGCATTGTCTGAAACTCCTTTGTGGTGTGTGCATTCAACTCACAGAGTCGAGCATTCCTTTAGACAGAGAAGATATGAAACTTTCTTTTGTAGAATCTACAGGTGGAAATTCGGACTGCTTACGGAAATTGATTGGAAACGGGAAACCCTCCCAGAAAAACGACACAGAAGCATTCTCGCAAACTTCTTTGTGATGTGTGCATTCAGCTCACAGAGCTGAACTTTTCTTTTGATAGAGCAGTTTTCCAACACTCTTTTTCTAGAATGGGCAAGCGGACATTTGGAGCGCTTTGAGGACTGTGGTGGAAAAGGGAGTATCTTTACATAACAAGTAGAAAGAGGCATTCTCTGAAAGTGCTTTGTGGGGCGTGCATTCAACTCACAGAGTTGAACATTCCTTTTGACAGGGAAGTTTTGAAACACTCTTTTTATAGAATCTGCAAGTGGCTATTTGGACCGCTTATAGGAATGCGTTGGAAACAGGACACCCTCACACAAAAACTAGACAGAAGCATTCTCACGAACTTCTGTGTGATGTGCGCATTCGTTTCAAGGAGCCGAACCTTTCTATTGGTAGAGCAGTTTTGAAACACTCTTTTTCTAGAATCTACAAGTGGACATTTGCAACGCTTTGAGGCCTGTGGTGGAAAGGAAATATGTTCACATAAAAACTAGACAAAAGCATTCTCTGAAACTTCTTTGTGGTGTGTGCATTCCACTCTCAGAGTTGAACACTCCTTTTGAAAGAGAAGTTTGAAACACTCTTCTTGTAGAATCTACAACAGCATATTTGGAACGCTGATAGGAATTCGTTGGAAACGGGACACTCTCACAGAAAAAGTAAATAGAAGCATTCTCACAAACTTCTGTGTGATGTGTGCATTCAGCTCACGGAGCTGAAGCTTTCTTCTGATACAGCAGTATTAAAACACTTTTTTTCTAGAATCTGCAAGTGCACATTTGGAGCGCTTTGAGGCCTGAGGTGGAAAGGAAATATCTTCACATAAAAACGAGACAGAAGCATTCTCTGAAACTCCTTTGTGGTGTGTGCATTCAACTCACAGTGTCGAGCATTCCTTTAGACAGAGAAGATTTGAAACTCTCTTTTGTAGAATCTACAGGTGGAAATCCGGACTGCTTACGGGAATTGATTGGAAACGGGAAACCCTCACACAAAAACGACACAGAAGCATTCTCGCAAACTTCTTTGTGATGTGTGCATTCAGCTCACACAGCTGAACCTTTCTTTTGATAGAGCAGTTTTCTAACACTCTTTTCCTAGAATGTGCAAGCGGACATGTGGAGCGTTTTGAGGACTGTGGTGGAAAAGGAAGTATCTTTACATAAAAAGTAGACAGAAGCATTCTCTGAAAGTGGTTTGTGGGGCGTGCATTCAACTCACAGAGTTGAACATTCCTTTTGACAGAGAAGTTTTGAAACACTCTTTTTATAGAATCTGCAAGTGGATATTTGGACCGCTTATAGGAATTCGTTGGAAACGGGACAATCTCACACAAAAAGAAGACAGAAGCATTCTCATACACTTCTGTGGGATGCGTGCATTCAGCTCACAGGGCTGAACCTTTCTTTTGATAGAGCAGATTTCTAACCCTCTTTTTCTAGAATTTGCAAGTGGACACTTGCAGCGCTTTGAGGCCTGAGGTGGAAAGGAAGTACCTTCACATAAAAATTAGACAGAAGCATTCTCTGAAACTTCTTTGTGGTGTGTGTGCATCCAACTCACAGAGTTCAACATTTTTTTGACAGAGAAGTTTTCAAAGAGTCTTTTTTTTTGTAGAATCTGCAAGTGGAAATTTTGACTGCTTGCAGGAAATCGTTGGAAACGGGAAACCCTCACACAAAAACGAGACAGAATCATTCTCACAAACTTCTTCCTGATGTGTGATTTCAACTCACAGATGTGAGCCTTTCCTTCGATAGAGCAGTTTTAAAACACTGTTTTTCTAGAATCTGCAAGTGGATATTTGGAGCGCTATGAGGCCTGTGGTGGGAAAGGAAGTATCTTCCCATAACAAGTAGATAGAGGCATTCTCTGAAAGTTCTCTGTGGTGCGTGCATTCAACTCGCAGAGTTGAACATTCCATTTGACAGAGAAGTTTTGAAACCCTCATTTACAGAATCTGCAAGTGGCTATTTGGACCGCTTATAGGAATGCGTTGGAAATGGGACACACTCACACAAAAACTATACAGAAGCATTCTCACGAACTTCTGTGTGATGTGCGCATTCGTTTCAAGGAGCCGAACCTTTCTATTGGTAGAGCAGTTTAGAAACACTCTTTTTCTAGAATCTACAAGTGGACATTTGCAGCGCTTTGTGGCCCGTGGTTGAAAGGAAATATGTTCACGTTAAAACTAGACAAAAGCATTCTCTGAAACGTCTTTGTGGTGGGTGCATTCCACTCTCAGAGTTGAACACTCCTTTTGACAGAGAAGTTTGAAACACTCTTTTTGTTGAATCTGCAACTGGATATTTGGACCGCTGATAGAAATTCGTTGGAAACGGGATACTCTCACAGAAAAAGTAACAGAAGCATTCTCACAAACTTCTGTGTGATGTGTGCATTCAGCTCACGGAGCTGAAGCTTTCTTCTGATACAGCAGTTTTAAAACACTTTTTTTCTAGAATCTGCAAGTGCACATTTGGAGCGCTTTGAGGCCTGAGGTGGAAAGGAAATATCTTCACATAAAAACTAGACAGAAGCATTCTCTGAAACTCCTTTGTGGTGTGTGCATTCAACTCACAGCGTCGAGCATTCCTTTAGACAGAGAAGATTTGAAACTCTCTTTTGTAGAATCTACAGGTGGAAATTCGGACTGCTTACGGGAATTGATTGGAAACGGGAAACCCTCACACAAAAACGACACAGAAGCATTCTCGCAAACTTCTTGGTGATGCGTGCATTCAGCTCACACAGCTGAACTTTTCTTTTGATAGAGCAGTTTTCTAACACTCTTTTTCTAGGATGTGCAAGCGGACATTTGGAGCGCTTTGGGGACTGTGGTGGAAAAGGGAGTATCTTTACATAACAAGTAGACAGAAGCATTCTCTGAAAGTGCTTTGTGGGGCGTGCATTCAACTCACAGAGTTGAACATTCCTTTTGACAGAGAAATTTTGAAACACTCTTTTTATAGAATCTGCAAGTGGATATTTGGACCGCATATAGGAATTCGTTGGAAACGGGACAATATCACACAAAAAGGAGACAGAAGCATTCTCATACACTTCTGTGGGATGCTGGCATTCAGCTCACAGGGCTGAACCTTTCTTTTGATAGAGCCGATTTCTAACCCTCTTTTTCTAGAATTTGCAAGTGGACATTTGCAGCGCTTTGAGGCCTGAGGTGGAAAGGAAATACCTTCACATAAAAATTAGACAGAAGCATTCTCTGAGACTTCTTTGTGGTGTGTGTGCATCCAACTCACAGAGTTGAACATTCTTTTTGACAGAGAAGTTTTGAAACAGTCTTTTTTTTTGTAGAATCTGCAAGTGGTAATTTGGACCGCTTGCAGGAAATCGTTGGAAACGGGAAACCCTCAACCAAAAACGAGACAGAATCATTCTCACAAACATCTTCCTGATGTGTGCTTTCAACTCAAAAATGTGAGCCTTTCCTTTGATAGAGCAGTTTTAAAACACTGTTTTTCTAGAATCTGCAAGTGGATATTTGGAGCGCTATGAGGCCTGTGGTGGGAAAGGAAGTATCTTCCCATAACAAGTAGAAAGAGGCATTCTCTGAAAGTTCTCTGTGGTGCGTGCATTCAACTCACAGAGTTGAACATTCCATTTGACAGAGAAGTTTTGAAACCCTCACTTACAGAATCTGCAAGTGGCTATTTGGTCCGCTTATAGGAATGCGTTGGAAACGGGACACCCTCACACAAAAACTAGACAGAAGCATTCTCACGAACTTCTGTGTGATGTGCGCATTCGTTTCAAGGAGCCGAACCTTTCTATTGGTAGAGCAGTTTAGAAACACTCTTTTTCTAGAATCTACAAGTGGACATTTGCAGCGTTTTCAGGCCTGTGGTGGAAAGGAAATATGTTCACATAAAAACTAGACGAAAGCATTGTCTGAAACTTCTTTGTTGTGTGTGCATTCCACTCTCAGAGTTGAACACTCCTTTTGACAGAGAAGTTTGAAACACTCTTTTTGTAGAATCTGCAACTGCATATTTGGACCGCTGATAGGAATACGTTGGAAACGGGACACTCTCACAGAAAAAGTAAACAGAAGCATTCTCACAAACTTCTGTGTGATGTGTGCATTCAGCTCAGGGAGCTGAAGCTTTCTTCTAATACAGCAGTTTTAAAACACTTTTTTTCTAGAATCTGCAAGTGCACATTTGGAGCGCTTTGAAGCCTGAGGTGGAAAGGAAATATCTTCACATAAAAACTAGACGGAAGCATTCTCTGAAACTCCTTTGTGGTGTGTGCATTCAACTCACAGAGTCGAGCATTCCTTTAGACAGAGAAGATTTGAAACTCTCTTTTGTAGAATCTACAGGTGGAAATTCGGACTGCTTACGGGAATTGATTGGAAACGGGAAACCCTCCCACAAAAACGACACAGAAGCATTCTCGCAAACTTCTTGGTGATGTGTGCATTCAGCTCACACAGCTGAACCTTTCTTTTGATAGAGCAGTTTTCTAACACTCTTTTTCTAGAATGTGCAAGCGGACATTTGGAGCGCTGTGAGGACTGTGGTGGAAAAGGAAGTATCTTTACATAACAAGTAGACAGAAGCATTCTCTGAAAGTGCTTTGTGGGGCGTGCATTCAACTCACAGAGTTGAACATTCCTTTTGACAGAGAAGTTTTGAAACACTCTTTTTATAGAATCTGCAAGTGGATATTTGGACTGCTTATAGGAATTCGTTGGAAACGGGACAATCTCACACAAAAAGGAGACAGAAGCATTCTCATACACTTCTGTGGGATGCGTGCATTCAGCTCACAGGGCTGAACGTTTCTTTTGATAGAGCAGATTTCTAACACTCTTTTTCTAGAATTTGCAAGTGGACATTTGCAGCGCTTTGAGGCCTGAGGTGGAAAGGAAATACCTTCACATAAAAATTAGACAGAAGCATTCTCTGAAACTTCTTTGTGGTGTGTGTGCATCCAACTCACAGAGTTGAACATTCTTTTTGACAGAGAAGTTTTGAAACAGTCTTTTTTTTTGTAGAATCTGCAAGTGGAAATTTGGACCGCTTGCAGGAAATCGTTGGAAACGGGAAACCCTCACCCAAAAACGAGACAGAATCATTCTCACAAACATCTTCCTGATGTGTGATTTCAACTCACAGATCTGAGCCTTTCCTTTGATAAAGCAGTTTTAAAAGACTGTTTTTCTAGAATCTGCAAGTGGAAATTTGGACCGCTTGCAGGAAATCGGTGGAAACGATAAACCCTCACCCGAAAACGAGACAGAATCATTTTCACAAACTTCTTCCTGATGTGTGCTTTCAAATGAATAATGTGAGCATTTCCTTTGATAGAGCAGTTTTAAAACACTGTTTTTCTAGAATCTGCAAGTGGATATTTGGAGCGCTATGAGGCCTGTGGTGGGAAAGGAAGTATCTTCCCATAACAAGTAGAAAGAGGCATTCTCTGAAAGTTCTCTGTGGTGCGTGCATTCAACTCACAGAGTCGAACATTCCATTTGACAGAGAAGTTTTGAAACCCTCATTTACAGAATCTGCAAGTGGCTATTTGGACCGCTTATAGGAATGCGTTGGAAACGGGACACCCTCACACAAAAACTCGACAGAAGCATTCTCACGAACTTCTGTGTGATGTGCGCATTCATTTCAAGGAGCCGAACCTTCCTATTGGTAGAGCAGTTTAGAAACACTCTTTTTCTAGAATCTACAAGTGGACATTTGCAGCGCTTTGAGGCCCGTGGTGGAAAGGAAATATGTTCACATAAAAACTAGACGAAAGCATTCTCTGAAACTTCTTTGTGGTGTGTGCATTCCACTCTGAGAGTTGAACACTCCTTTTGACAGAGAAGTTTGAAACACTCTTTTTGTAGAATCTGCAACTGCATATTTGGACCGCTGATAGGAATTCGTTGGAAACGGGACACTCTCACAGAAAAAGTAAACAGAAGCATTCTCACAAACTTCTGTGTTATGTGTGCATTCAGCTCACGGAGCTGAAGCTTTCTTCTGATACAGCAGTTTTAAAACACTTTTTTTGTAGAATCTGCAAGTGCACATTTGGAGCGCTTTGAGGCCTGAGGTGGAAAGGAAATATCTTCACATAAAAACTAGACGGAAGCATTCTCTGAAACTCCTTTGTGGTGTGTGCATTCAACTCACAGAGTCGAGCATTCCTTTAGACAGAGAAGATATGAAACTTTCTTTTGTAGAATCTACAGGTGGAAATTCGGACTGCTTACGGAAATTGATTGGAAACGGGAAACCCTCCCAGAAAAACGACACAGAAGCATTCTCGCAAACTTCTTTGTGATGTGTGCATTCAGCTCACACAGCTGAACTTTTCTTTTGATAGAGCAGTTTTCCAACACTCTTTTTCTAGAATGTGCAAGCGGACATTTGGAGCGCTTTGAGGACTGTGCTGGAAAAGGGAGTATCTTTACATAACAAGTAGAAAGAGGCATTCTCTGAAAGTGCTTTGTGGGGCGTGCATTCAACTCACAGAGTTGAACATTCCTTTTGACAGAGAAGTTTTGAAACACACTTTTTATAGAATCTGCCAGTGGCTATTTGGACCGCTTATAGGAATGCGTTGGAAACAGGACACCCTCACACAAAAACTAGACAGAAGCATTCTCACGAACTTCTGTGTGATGTGCGCATTCGTTTCAAGGAGCCGAACCTTTCTATTGCTAGAGCTGTTTGGAAACACTCTTTTTCTAGAATCTACAAGTGGACTTTTGCAGCGCTTTGAGGCCCGTGGTGGAAAGGAAATATGTTCACATAAAAACTAGACGAAAGCATTCTCTGAAACTTCTTTGTGGTGTGTGCATTCCACTCTCAGAGTTGAACACTCTTTTTGACAGAGAAGTTTGAAACACTCTTTTTGTAGAATCTGCAACTGCATATTTGGACCGCTGATAGGAATTCGTTGGAAACGGGACACTCTCACAGAAAAAGTAAACAGAAGCATTCTCACAAACTTCTGTGTGATGTGTGCATTCAGCTCACGGAGCTGAAGCTTTCTTCTGATACAGCAGTTTTAAAACACTTTTTTTGTAGAATCTGCAAGTGCACATTTGGAGCGCTTTGAGGCCTGAGGTGGAAAGGAAATATCTTCACATAAAAACGAGACAGAAGCATTCTCTGAAACTCCTTTGTGGTGTGTGCATTCAACTCACAGAGTGGAGCATTCCTTTAGACAGAGAAGATACGAAACTTTCTTTTGTAGAAACTACAGGTGGAAATTCGGACTGCTAACAGGAATTGATTGGAAACGGGAAACCCTCACACAAAAACGACACAGAAGCATTCTCGCAAACTTCTTTGTGATGTGTGCATTCAGCTCACACAGCTGAACTTTCTTTTGATAGAGCAGTTTTCTAACACTCTTTTTCTAGAATGTGCAAGCGGACATTTGGAGCGCTTTGAGGACTGTGGTGGAAAAGGAAGTATCTTTACATAACAAGTAGACAGAAGCATTCTCTGAAAGTGCTTTGTGGGGCGTGCATTCAACTCACAGAGTTGAACATTCCTTTTGACAGAGATGTTTTGAAACACTCTTTTTATAGAATCTGCAAGTGGATATTTGGACTGCTTATAGGTATTCGTTGGAAACGGGACAATCTCACACAAAAAGATGACAGAAGCATTCTCATACACTTCTGTGGGATGCGTGCATTCAGCTCACAGGGCTGAACCTTTCTTTTGGTAGAGCAGATTTCTAACACTCTTTTTCTAGAATTTGCAAGTGGACATTTGCAGCGCTTTGAGGCCTGAGGTGGAAAGGAAATACCTTCACATAAAAATTAGACAGAAGCATTCTCTGAAACTTCTTTGTGGTGTGTGTGCATCCAACTCACAGAGTTGAGCATTCTTTTCGACAGAGAAGTTTTGAAACAGTCTTTTTTTTTGTAGAATCTGCAAGTGGAAATTTGGACCGCTTGCAGGAAATCGTTGGAAACGGGAAACCCTCACCCAAAAATGAGACAGAATCATTCTCACAAACATCTTCCTGATGTGTGATTTCAACTCACAGATCTGAGCCTTTCCTTTGATAGAGCAGTTTTAAAACACTGTTTTTCTAGAATCTGCAAGTGGAAATTTGGACCGCTTGCAGGAAATCGTTGGAAACGATAAACCCTCACC
Source organism: Pongo abelii (assembly GCF_028885655.2). Taxonomy (NCBI): domain Eukaryota; kingdom Metazoa; phylum Chordata; class Mammalia; order Primates; family Hominidae; genus Pongo; species Pongo abelii. The sequence goes on from NC_071988.2 coordinate 67,702,922, forward strand.
CGAAAACGAGACAGAATCATTCTCACGAACTTCTTCCTGATGTGTGCTTTCAAATGAAAAATGTGAGCATTTCCTTTGATAGAGCAGTTTTAAAACACTGTTTTTCTGGAATCTGCAAGTGGATATTTGGAGCGCTATGAGGCCTGTGGTGGGAAAGGAAGTATCTTCCCATAACAAGTAGAAAGAGGCATTCTCTGAAAGTTCTCTGTGGTGCGTGCATTCAACTCACAGAGTTGAACATTCCATTTGACAGAGAAGTTTTGAAACCCTCACTTACAGAATCTGCAAGTGGCTATTTGGACCGCTTATAGGAATGCGTTGGAAACGGGACACCCTCACACAAAAACTAGACAGAAGCATTCTCACGAACTTCTGTGTGATGTGCGCATTCGTTTCAAGGAGCCGAACCTTTCTATTGGTAGAGCAATTTTGAAACACTCTTTTTCTAGAATCTACAAGTGGAAATTGGCAACGCTTTGAGGCCCGTGGTGAAAAGGAAATATGTTCACATAAAAAATTGACAAAAGCATTCTCTGAAACTTCTTTGTGGTGTGTGCATTCCACTGTCAGAGTTGAACACTCCTTTTGACAGAGAAGTTTGAAACACTCTTCTTGTAGAATCTACAACAGCATATTTGGAACGCTGATAGGAATTCGTTGGAAACGGGACACTCTCACAGAAAAAGTAAACAGAAGCATTCTCACAAACTTCTGTGTGATGTGTGCATTCAGCTCACGGAGCTGAAGCTTTCTTCTGATACAGCAGTTTTAAAACACTTTTTTTGTAGAATCTGCAAGTGCACATTTGGAGCGCTTTGAGGCCTGAGGTGGAAAGGAAATATCTTCACATAAAAACGAGACAGAAGCATTCTCTGAAACTCCTTTGTGGTGTGTGCATTCAACTCACAGAGTCGAGCATTCCTTTAGACAGAGAAGATTTGAAACTCTCTTTTGTAGAATCTACAGGTGGAAATCCGGACTGCTTACGGGAATTGATTGGAAACGGGAAACCCTCACACAAAAACGACACAGAAGCATTCTCGCAAACTTCTTTGTGATGTGTGCATTCAGCTCACACAGCTGAACTTTCTTTTGATAGACCAGTTTTCTAACACTCTTTTTCTAGAATGTGCAAGCGGACATTTGGAGCGCTTTGGGGACTGTGGTGGAAAAGGAATTATCTTTACATAACATGTAGACAGAAGCATTCTCTGAAAGTGCTTTGTGGGGCGTGCATTCAACTCACAGAGTTGAACATTCCTTTTGACAGAGAAGTTTTGAAACACTCTTTTTATAGAATCTGCAAGTGGATATTTGGACCGCATATAGGAATTCGTTGGAAACGGGACAATATCACACAAAAAGGAGACAGAAGCATTCTCATACACTTCTGTGGGATGCTGGCATTCAGCTCACAGGGCTGAACCTTTCTTTTGATAGAGCCGATTTCTAACCCTCTTTTTCTAGAATTTGCAAGTGGACATTTGCAGCGCTTTGAGGCCTGAGGTGGAAAGGAAATACCTTCACATAAAAATTAGACAGAAGCATTCTCTGAGACTTCTTTGTGGTGTGTGTGCATCCAACTCACAGAGTTGAACATTCTTTTTGACAGAGAAGTTTTGAAACAGTCTTTTTTTTTGTAGAATCTGCAAGTGGAAATTTGGACCGCTTGCAGGAAATCGTTGGAAACGGGAAACCCTCAACCAAAAACGAGACAGAATCATTCTCACAAACATCTTCCTGATGTGTGCTTTCAACTCAAAAATGTGAGCCTTTCCTTTGATAGAGCAGTTTTAAAACACTGTTTTTCTAGAATCTGCAAGTGGATATTTGGAGCGCTATGAGGCCTGTGGTGGGAAAGGAAGTATCTTCCCATAACAAGTAGAAAGAGGCATTCTCTGAAAGTTCTCTGTGGTGCGTGCATTCAACTCACAGAGTCGAACATTCCATTTGACAGAGAAGTTTTGAAACCCTCATTTACAGAATCTGCAAGTGGCTATTTGGACCGCTTATAGGAATGCGTTGGAAACGGGACACCCTCACACAAAAACTCGACAGAAGCATTCTCACGAACTTCTGTGTGATGTGCGCATTCGTTTCAAGGAGCCGAACCTTCCTACTGGTAGAGCAGTTTAGAAACACTCTTTTTCTAGAATCTACAAGTGGACATTTGCAGCGCTTTGAGGCCCGTGGTGGAAAGGAAATATGTTCACATAAAAACTAGACGAAAGCATTCTCTGAAACTTCTTTGTGGTGTGTGCATTCCACTCTGAGAGTTGAACACTCCTTTTGACAGAGAAGTTTGAAACACTCTTTTTGTAGAATCTGCAACTGCATATTTGGACCGCTGATAGGAATTCGTTGGAAACGGGACACTCTCACAGAAAAAGTAAACAGAAGCATTCTCACAAACTTCTGTGTGATGTGTGCATTCAGCTCACGGAGCTGAAGCTTTCTTCTGATACAGCAGTTTTAAAACACTTTTTTTGTAGAATCTGCAAGTGCACATTTGGAGCGCTTTGAGGCCTGAGGTGGAAAGGAAATATCTTCACATAAAAACTAGACGGAAGCATTCTCTGAAACTCCTTTGCGGTGTGTGCATTCAACTCACAGAGTCGAGCATTCCTTTAGACAGAGAAGATATGAAACTTTCTTTTGTAGAATCTACAGGTGGAAATTCGGACTGCTTACGGAAATTGATTGGAAACGGGAAACCCTCCCAGAAAAACGACACAGAAGCATTCTCGCAATCTTCTTTGTGATGTGTGCATTCAGCTCACAGAGCTGAACTTTTCTTTTGATAGAGCAGTTTTCCAACACTCTTTTTCTAGAATGTGCAAGCGGACATTTGGAGCGCTTTGAGGACTGTGGTGGAAAAGGGAGTATCTTTACATAACAAGTAGAAAGAGGCATTCTCTGAAAGTGCTTTGTGGGGCGTGCATTCAACTCACAGAGTTGAACATTCCTTTTGACAGGGAAGTTTTGAAACACTCTTTTTATAGAATCTGCCAGTGGCTATTTGGACCGCTTATAGGAATGCGTTGGAAACAGGACACCCTCACACAAAAACTAGACAGAAGCATTCTCACGAACTTCTGTGTGATGTGCGCATTCGTTTCAAGGAGCCGAACCTTTCTATTGCTAGAGCTGTTTGGAAACACTCTTTTTCTAGAATCTACAAGTGGACTTTTGCAGCGCTTTGAGGCCCGTGGTGGAAAGGAAATATGTTCACATAAAAACTAGACGAAAGCATTCTCTGAAACTTCTTTGTGCTGTGTGCATTCCACTCTCAGAGTTGAACACTCTTTTTGACAGAGAAGTTTGAAACACTCTTTTTGTAGAATCTGCAACTGCATATTTGGACCGCTGATAGGAATTCGTTGGAAACGGGACACTCTCACAGAAAAAGTAAACAGAAGCATTCTCACAAACTTCTGTGTGATGTGTGCATTCAGCTAACGGAGCTGAAGGTTTCTTCTGATACAGCAGTTTTAAAACACTTTTTTTGTAGAATCTGCAAGTGCACATTTGGAGCGCTTTGAGGCCTGAGGTGGAAAGGAAATATCTTCACATAAAAACTAGACAGAAGCATTCTCTGAAACTCCTTTGTGGTGTGTGCATTCAACTCACAGAGTCGAGCATTCCTTTAGACAGAGAAGATACGAAACTTTCTTTTGTAGAAACTACAGGTGGAAATTCGGACTGCTAACGGGAATTGATTGGAAACGGGAAACCCTCACACAAAAACGACACAGAAGCATTCTCGCAAACTTCTTTGTGATGTGTGCATTCAGCTCACACAGCTGAACCTTTCTTTTGATAGAGCAGTTTTCTAACACTCTTTTTCTAGAATGTGCAAGCGGACATTTGAGCGCTTTGAGGACTGTGGTGGAAAAGGAAGTATCTTTACATAACAAGTAGACAGAAGCATTCTCTGAAAGTGCTTTGTGGGGCGTGCATTCAACTCACAGAGTTGAACATTCCTTTTGACAGAGAAGTTTTGAAACACTCTTTTTATAGAATCTGCAAGTGGATATTTGGACTGCTTATATGTATTCGTTGGAAACGGGACAATCTCACACAAAAAGGAGACAGAAGCATTCTCATACACTTCTGTGGGATGCGTGCATTCAGCTCACAGGGCTGAACCTTTCTTTTGGTAGAGCAGATTTCTAACACTCTTTTTCTAGAATTTGCAAGTGGACATTTGCAGCGCTTTGAGGCCTGAGGTGGAAAGGAAATACCTTCACATAAAAATTAGACAGAAGCATTCTCTGAAACTTCTTTGTGGTGTGTGTGCATCCAACTCACAGAGTTGAGAATTCTTTTTGGCAGAGAAGTTTTGAAACAGTCTTTTTTTTTGTAGAATCTGCAAGTGGAAATTTGGACCGCTTGCAGGAAATCGTTGGAAACGGGAAACCCTCACCCAAAAACGAGACAGAATCATTCTCACAAACATCTTCCTGATGTGTGATTTCAACTCACAGATCTGAGCCTTTCCTTTGATAGAGCAGTTGTAAAACACTGTTTTTCTAGAATCTGCAAGTGGAAATTTGGACCGTTTGCAGGAAATCGTTGGAAACGATAAACCCTCACCCGAAAACGAGACAGAATCATTCTCACGAACTTCTTCCTGATGTGTTCTTTCAAATGAAAAATGTGAGCATTTCCTTTGATAGAGCAGTTTTAAAACACTGTTTTTCTAGAATCTGCAAGTGGATATTTGGAGCGCTATGAGGCCTGTGGTGGGAAAGGAAGTATCTTCCCATAACAAGTAGAAAGAGGCATTCTCTGAAAGTTCTCTGTGGTGCGTGCATTCAACTCACAGAGTTGAACATTCCATTTGACAGAGAAGTTTTGAAACCCTCACTTACAGAATCTGCAAGTGGCTATTTGGACCGCTTATAGGAATGCGTTGGAAACGGGACACCCTCACACAAAAACTAGACAGAAGCATTCTCACGAACTTCTGTGTGATGTGCGCATTCGTTTCAAGGAGCCGAACCTTTCTATTGGTAGAGCAGTTTTGAAACACTCTTTTTCTAGAATCTACAAGTGGACATTGGCAACGCTTTGAGGCCCGTGGTGAAAAGGAAATATGTTCACATAAAAACTAGACAAAAGCATTCTCTGAAACTTCTTTGTGGTGTGTGCATTCCACTCTCAGAGTTGAACACTCCTTTTGACAGAGAAGTTTGAAACACTCTTCTTGTAGAATCTACAACAGCATATTTGGAACGCTGATAGGAATTCGTTGGAAACGGGACAGTCTCACAGAAAAAGTAAACAGAAGCATTCTCACAAACTTCTGTGTGATGTGTGCATTCAGCTCACGGAGCTGAAGCTTTCTTCTGATACTGCAGTTTTAAAAAACTTTTTTTGTAGAATCTGCAAGTGCACATTTGGAGCGCTTTGAGGCCTGAGGTGGAAAGGAAATATCTTCACATAAAAACGAGACAGAAGCATTCTCTGAAACTCCTTTGTGGTGTGTGCATTCAACTCACAGAGTCGAGCATTCCTTTAGACAGAGAAGATTTGAAACTCTCTTTTGTAGAATCTACAGCTGGAAATCCGGACTGCTTACGGGAATTGATTGGAAACGGGAAACCCTCACACAAAAACGACACAGAAGCATTCTCGCAAACTTCTTTGTGATGTGTGCATTCAGCTCACACAGCTGAACTTTTCTTTTGATAGAGCAGTTTTCCAACACTCTTTTTCTAGAATGTGCAAGCGGACATTTGGAGCGCTTTGAGGACTGTGCTGGAAAAGGGAGTATCTTTACATAACAAGTAGAAAGAGGCATTCTCTGAAAGTGCTTTGTGGGGCGTGCATTCAACTCACAGAGTTGAACATTCCTTTTGACAGGGAAGTTTTGAAACACTCTTTTTATAGAATCTGCAGGTGGCTATTTGGACCGCTTATAGGAATGCGTTGGAAACAGAACACCCTCACACAAAAACTAGACAGAAGCATTCTCACGAACTTCTGTGTGATGTGCGCCTTCGTTTCAAGGAGCCGAACCTTTCTATTGGTAGAGCAGTTTTGAAACACTCTTTTTCTAGAATCTACAAGTGGACATTTGCAACGCTTTGAGGCCCGTGGTGGAAAGGAAATATGTTCACATAAAAACTAGACAAAAGCATTCTCTGAAACTTCTTTGTGGTGTGTGCATTCCACTCTCAGAGTTGAACACTCCTTTTGACAGAGAAGTTTGAAACACTCTTCTTGTAGAATCTACAACAGCATATTTGGACCGCTGATAGGAATTCGTTGGAAACGGGACAGTCTCACAGAAAAAGTAAACAGAAGCATTCTCACAAACTTCTGTGTGATGTGTGCATTCAGCTCACGGAGCTGAAGCTTTCTTCTGATACAGCAGTTTTAAAACACTTTTTTTTCTAGAATCTGCAAGTGCACATTTGGAGCGCTTTGAGGCCTGAGGTGGAAAGGAAATATCTTCACATAAAAACGAGACAGAAGCATTCTCTGAAACTCCTTTGTGGTGTGTGCATTCAACTCACAGAGTCGAGCATTCCTTTAGACAGAGAAGATATGAAACTTTCTTTTGTATAATATAAAGGTGGAAATTCGGACTGCTTACGGAAATTGATCGGAAACGGGAAACCCTCCCACAAAAACGACACAGAAGAATTCTCGCAAACTTCTTTGTGATGTGTGCATTCAGCTCACACAGCTGAAACTTTCTTTTGATAGACCAGTTTTCTAACACTCTTTTTCTATAATGTGCCAGCGGACATTTGGAGCGCTTTGAGGACTGTGGTGGAAAAGGAAGTATCTTTACATAACAAGTAGATAGAAGCATTCTCTGAAAGTGCTTTGTGGGGCCTGCATTCAACTCACAGAGTTGAGCATTCCTTTTGACAGAGAAGTTTTGAAACACTCTGTTTATAGAATCTGCAAGTGGATATTTGGACCGCTTAAAGGAATTCGTTGGAAACGGGACAATCTCACACAAAAAGGAGACAGAAGCATTCTCATACACTTCTGTGGGATGCGTGCATTCAGCTCACAGGGCTGAACCTTTCTTTTGATAGAGCAGATTTCTAACCCTCTTTTTCTAGAATTTGCAAGTGGACATTTGCAGCGCTTTGAGGCCTGAGGTGGAAAGGAACTACCTTGACATAAAAATTAGACAGAAGCATTCTCTGAAACTTCTTTGTGTTGTGTGTGCATCCAACTCACAGAGTTGAACATTCTTTTTGACAGAGAAGTTTTGAAACAGTCTTTTTTTTTGTAGAATCTGCAAGTGGAAATTTGGACCGCTTGCAGGAAATCGTTGGAAACGGGAAACCCTCAACCAAAAACGAGACAGAATCATTCTCACAAACTTCTTCCTGATGTGTGCTTTCAACTCAAAAATGTGAGCCTTTCCTTTGATAGAGCAGTTTTAAAACACTGTTTTTCTAGAATCTGCAAGTGGATATTTGGAGCGCTATTAGGCCTGTGGTGGGAAAGGAAGTATCTTCCCATAACAAGTAGAAAGAGGCATTCTCTGAAATTTCTCTGTGGTGCGTGCATTCAACTCACAGAGTTGAACATTCCATTTGACAGAGAAGTTTTGAAACCCTCATTTACAGAATCTGCAAGTGGCTATTTGGACCGCTTATAGGAATGCGTTGGAAACGGGACACCCTCACACAAAAACTAGACAGAAGCATTCTCACGAACTTCTGTGTGATGTGCGCATTCGGTTCAAGGAGCCGAACCTTTCTATTGGTAGAGCAGTTTAGAAACACTCTTTTTCTAGAATCTACAAGTGGACATTTGCAGCGCTTTGAGGCCCGTGGTGGAAAGGAAATATGTTCACATAAAAACTAGACGAAAGCATTCTCTGAAACTTCTTTGTGGTGTGTGCATTCCACTCTCAGAGTTGAACACTCCTTTTGACAGAGAAGTTTGAAACACTCTTTTTGTAGAATCTGCAACTGCATATTTGGACCGCTGATAGGAATTCGTTGGAAACGGGACACTCTCACATAAAAAGTAAACAGAAGCATTCTCACAAACTTCTGTGTGATGTGTGCATTCACCTCACGGAGCTGAAGCTTTCTTCTGATACAGCAGTTTTAAAACACTTTTTTTCTAGAATCTGCAAGTGCACATTTGGAGCGCTTTGAGGCCTGAAGTGGAAAGGATATATCTTCACATTAAAACTAGACAGAAGCATTCTCTGAAACTTCTTTGTGGTGTGTGCATTCAACCCACAGCGTCTAGCATTTCTTTAGACAGAGAAGATATGAAACTTACTTTTGTATAATATAAAGGTGGAAATTCGGACTGCTTACCGAAATTGATCGGAAACGGGAAACCCTCCCACAAAAACGACACAGAAGCATTCTCGCAAACTTCTTTGTGATGTGTGCATTCAGCTCACACAGCTGAAACTTTCTTTTGATAGAGCAGTTTTCTAACACTCTTTTTCTAGAATGTGCCAGCGGACATTTGGAGCGCTTTGAGGACTGTGGTGGAAAAGGAAGTATCTTTACATAACAAGTAGATAGAAGCATTCTCTGAAAGTGCTTTGTGGGGCCTGCATTCAACTCACAGAGTTGAACATTCCTTTTGACAGAGAAGTTTTGAAACACTCTTTTTATAGAATCTGCAAGTGGATATTTGGACCGCTTATAGGAATTCGTTGGAAACGGGACAATCTCACACAAAAAGGAGACAGAAGCATTCTCATACACTTCTGTGGGATGCGTGCATTCAGCTCACAGGGCTGAACCTTTCTTTTGATAGAGCAGATTTCTAACACTCTTTTTCTAGAATTTGCAAGTGGACATTTGCAGCGCTTTGAGGCCTGAGGTGGAAAGGAAATACCTTCACATAAAAATTAGACAGAAGCATTCTCTGAAACTTCTTTGTGGTGTGTGTGCATCCAACTCACGGAGTTGAACATTCTTTTTGACAGAGAAGTTTTGAAACAGTCTTTTTTTTTGTAGAATCTGCAAGTGGAAATTTGGACCGCTTGCAGGAAATCGTTGGAAACGGGAAACCCTCAACCAAAAACGAGACAGAATCATTCTCACAAACTTCTTCCTGATGTGTGCTTTCAACTCAAAAATGTGAGCCTTTCCTTTGATAGAGCAGTTTTAAAACACTGTTTTTCTAGAATCTGCAAGTGGATATTTGGAGCGCTATGAGGCCTGTGGTGGGAAAGGAAGTATCTTCCCATAACAAGTAGAAAGAGGCATTCTCTGAAATTTCTCTGTGGTGCGTGCATTCAACTCACAGAGTTGAACATTCCATTTGACAGAGAAGTTTTGAAACCCTCATTTACAGAATCTGCAAGTGGCTATTTGGACCGCTTATAGGAATGCGTTGGAAACGGGACACCCTCACACAAAAACTAGACAGAAGCATTCTCACGAACTTCTGTGTGATGTGCACATTCGTTTCAAGGAGCCGAACCTTTCTATTGGTAGAGCAGTTTAGAAACACTCTTTTTCTAGAATCTACAAGTGGACATTTGCAGCGCTTTGAGGCCCGTGGTGGAAAGGATATATGTTCACATAAAAACTAGACGAAAGCATTCTCTGAAACTTCTTTGTGGTGTGTGCATTCCACTCTCAGAGTTGAACACTCCTTTTGACAGAGAAGTTTGAAACACTCTTTTTGTAGAATCTGCAACTGCATATTTGGACCGCTGATAGGAATTCGTTGGAAACGGGACACTCTCACAGAAAAAGTAAACAGAAGCATTCTCACAAACTTCTGTGTGATGTGTGCATTCAGCTCACGGAGCTGAAGCTTTCTTCTGATACAGCAGTTTTAAAACAGTTTTTTTGTAGAATCTGCAAGTGCACATTTGGAGCGCTTTGAGGCCTGAGGTGGAAAGGAAATATCTTCACATAAAAACTAGACAGAAGCATTCTCTGAAACTCCTTTGTGGTGTGTGCATTCAACTCACAGCGTCTAGCATTTCTTTAGACAGAGAAGATATGAAACTTTCTTTTGTAGAATCTAAAGGTGGAAATTCGGACTGCTTTCGGAAATTGATCGGAAACGGGAAACCCTCCCACAAAAACGACACAGAAGCATTCTCGCAAACTTCTTTGTGATGTGTGCATTCAGCTCACACAGCTGAACCTTTCTTTTGATAGACCAGTTTTCTAACACTCTTTTTCTAGAATGTGCCAGCGGACATTTGGAGCGCTTTGAGGACTGTGGTGGAAAAGGAAGTATCTTTACATAACAAGTAGATAGAAGCATTCTCTGAAAGTGCTTTGTGGGGCCTGCATTCAACTCACAGAGTTGAACATTCCTTTTAACAGAGAAGTTTTGAAACACTCTTTTTATAGAATCTGCAAGTGGATATTTGGACCGCTTATAGGAATTCGTTGGAAACGGGACAATCTCACACAAAAAGGAGACAGAAGCATTCTCATACACTTCTGTGGGATGCGTGCATTCAGCTCACAGGGCTGAACCTTTCTTTTGATAGAGCAGATTTCTAACACTCTTTTTCTAGAATTTGCAAGTGGACATTTGCAGCGCTTTGAGGCCTGAGGTGGAAAGGAAATACCTTCACATAAAAATTAGACAGAAGCATTCTCTGAAACTTCTTTGTGGTGTGTGTGCATCCAACTCACGGAGTTGAACATTCTTTTTGATAGAGAAGTTTTGAAACAGTCTTTTTTTTTGTAGAATCTGCAAGTGGAAATTTGGACCGCTTGCAGGAAATCGTTGGAAACGGGAAACCCTCATCCAAAAACGAGACAGAATCATTCTCACAAACTTCTTCCTGATGTGTGCTTTCAACTCAAAAATGTGAGCCTTTCCTTTGATAGAGCAGTTTTAAAACACTGTTTTTCTAGAATCTGCAAGTGGATATTTGGAGCGCTATGAGGCCTGTGGTGGGAAAGGAAGTATCTTCCCATAACAAGTAGAAAGAGGCATTCTCTGAAATTTCTCTGTGGTGCGTGCATTCAACTCACAGAGTTGAACATTCCATTTGACAGAGAAGTTTTGAAACCCTCATTTACAGAATCTGCAAGTGGCTATTTGGACCGCTTATAGGAATGCGTTGGAAACGGGACACCCTCACACAAAAACTAGACAGAAGCATTCTCACGAACTTCTGTGTGATGTGCACATTCGTTTCAAGGAGCCGAACCTTTCTATTGGTAGAGCAGTTTAGAAACACTCTTTTTCTAGAATCTACAAGTGGACATTTGCAGCGCTTTGAGGCCCGTGGTGGAAAGGATATATGTTCACATAAAAACTAGACGAAAGCATTCTCTGAAACTTCTTTGTGGTGTGTGCATTCCACTCTCAGAGTTGAACACTCCTTTTGACAGAGAAGTTTGAAACACTCTTTTTGTAGAATCTGCAACTGCATATTTGGACCGCTGATAGGAATTCGTTGGAAACGGGACACTCTCACAGAAAAAGTAAACAGAAGCATTCTCACAAACTTCTGTGTGATGTGTGCATTCAGCTCACGGAGCTGAAGCTTTCTTCTGATACAGCAGTTTTAAAACACTTTTTTTCTAGAATCTGCAAGTGCACATTTGGAGCGCTTTGAGGCCTGAGGTGGAAAGGAAATATCTTCACATAAAAACTAGACAGAAGCATTCTCTGAAACTCCTTTGTGGTGTGTGCATTCAACTCACAGCGTCTAGCATTTCTTTAGACAGAGAAGATATGAAACTTTCTTTTGTAGAATCTAAAGGTGGAAATTCGGACTGCTTTCGGAAATTGATCGGAAACGGGAAACCCTCCCACAAAAACGACACAGAAGCATTCTCGCAAACTTCTTTGTGATGTGTGCATTCAGCTCACACAGCTGAACCTTTCTTTTGATAGACCAGTTTTCTAACACTCTTTTTCTAGAATGTGCCAGCGGACATTTGGAGCGCTTTGAGGACTGTGGTGGAAAAGGAAGTATCTTTACATAACAAGTAGATAGAAGCATTCTCTGAAAGTGCTTTGTGGGGCCTGCATTCAACTCACAGAGTTGAACATTCCTTTTGACAGAGAAGTTTTGAAACACTCTTTTTATAGAATCTGCAAGTGGATATTTGGACCGCTTATAGGAATTCGTTGGAAACGGAACAATCTCACACAAAAAGGAGACAGAAGCATTCTCATACACTTCTGTGGGATGCGTGCATTCATCTCACAGGGCTGAACCTTTCTTTTGATAGAGCCGATTTCTAACCCTCTTTTTCTAGAATTTGCAAGTGGACATTTGCAGCGCTTTGAGGCCTGAGGTGGAAAGGAAATACCTTCACATAAAAATTAGACAGAAACATTCTCTGAAACTTCTTTGTGGTGTGTGTGCATCCAACTCACAGAGTTGAACATTCTTTTTGACAGAGAAGTTTTGAAACAGTCTTTTTTTTGTAGAATCTGCAAGTGGAAATTTGGACCGCTTGCAGGAAATCGTTGGAAACGGGAAACCCTCAACCAAAAACGAGACAGAATCATTCTCACAAACTTCTTCCTGATGTGTGCTTTCAACTCAAAAATGTGAGCCTTTCCTTTGATAGAGCAGTTTTAAAACACTGTTTTTCTAGAATCTGCAAGTGGATATTTGGAGCGCTATGAGGCCTGTGGTGGGAAAGGAAGTATCTTCCCATAACAAGTAGAAAGAGGCATTCTCTGAAATTTCTCTGTGGTGCGTGCATTCAACTCACAGAGTTGAACATTCCATTTGACAGAGAAGTTTTGAAACCCTCATTTACAGAATCTGCAAGTGGCTATTTGGACCGCTTATAGGAATGCGTTGGAAACAGGACACCCTCACACAAAAACTAGACAGAAGCATTCTCACGAACTTCTGTGTGATGTGCGCATTCGTTTCAAGGAGCCGAACCTTTCTATTGGTAGAGCAGTTTTGAAACACTCTTTTTCTAGAATCTACAAGTGGACATTTGCAACGCTTTGAGGCCTGTGGTGCAAAGGAAATATGTTCACATAAAAACTAGAGAAAAGCATTCTCTGAAACTTCTTTGTGGTGTGTGCATTCCACTCTCAGAGTTGAACACTCCTTTTGACAGAGAAGTTTGAAACACTTTTCTTGTAGAATCTACAACAGCATATTTGGAACGCTGATAGGAATTCGTTGGAAACGGGACAGTCTCACAGAAAAAGTAAACAGAAGCATTCTCACAAACTTCTGTGTGATGTGTGCATTCAGCTCACGGAGCTGAAGCTTTCTTCTGATACAGCAGTTTTAAAACACTTTTTTTCTAGAATCTGCAAGTGCACATTTGGAGCGCTTTGAGGCCTGAGGTGGAAAGGAAATATCTTCACATAAAAACGAGACAGAAGCATTCTCTGAAACTCCTTTGTGGTGTGTGCATTCAACTCACAGAGTCGAGCATTCCTTTAGACAGAGAAGATTTGAAACTCTCTTTTGTAGAATCTACAGGTGGAAATCCGGACTGCTTACGGGAATTGATTGGAAACGGGAAACCCTCCCACAAAAACGACACAGAAGCATTCTCGCAAACTTCTTTGTGATGTGTGCATTCAGCTCACACAGCTGAACCTTTCTTTTGATAGAGCAGTTTTCTAACACTCTTTTCCTAGAATGTGCAAGGGGACATGTGGAGCGTTTTGAGGACTGTGGTGGAAAAGGAAGTATCTTTACATAAAAAGTAGACAGAAGCATTCTCTGAAAGTGGTTTGTGGGGCGTGCATTCAACTCACAGAGTTGAACATTCCTCTTGACAGAGAAGTTTTGAAACACTCTTTTTATAGAATCTGCAAGTGGATATTTGGACCGCTTATAGGAATTCGTTGGAAACGGAACAATCTCACACAAAAAGGAGACAGAAGCATTCTCATACACTTCTGTGGGATGCGTGCATTCAGCTCACAGGGCTGAACCTTTCTTTTGATAGAGCCGATTTCTAACCCTCTTTTTCTAGAATTTGCAAGTGGACATTTGCAGCGCTTTGAGGCCTGAGGTGGAAAGGAAATACCTTCACATAAAAATTAGACAGAAACATTCTCTGAAACTTCTTTGTGGTGTGTGTGCATCCAACTCACAGAGTTGAACATTCTTTTTGACAGAGAAGTTTTGAAACAGTCTTTTTTTTTGTAGAATCTGCAAGTGGAAATTTGGACCGCTTGCAGGAAATCGTTGGAAACGGGAAACCCTCAACCAAAAACGAGACAGAATCATTCTCACAAACTTCTTCCTGATGTGTGCTTTCAACTCAAAAATGTGAGCCTTTCCTTTGATAGAGCAGTTTTAAAACACTGTTTTTCTAGAATCTGCAAGTGGATATTTGGAGCGCTATGAGGCCTGTGGTGGGAAAGGAAGTATCTTCCCATAACAAGTAGAAAGAGGCATTCTCTGAAATTTCTCTGTGGTGCGTGCATTCAACTCACAGAGTTGAACATTCCATTTGACAGAGAAGTTTTGAAACCCTCATTTACAGAATCTGCAAGTGGCTATTTGGACCGCTTATAGGAATGCGTTGGAAACGGGACACCCTCACACAAAAACTAGACAGAAGTATTCTCACGAACTTCTGTGTGATGTGCGCATTCGTTTCAAGGAGCCGAACCTTTCTATTGGTAGAGCAGTTTGGAAACACTCTTTTTCTAGAATCTACAAGTGGACATTTGCAGCGCTTTGAGGCCCGTGGTGGAAAGGAAATATGTTCACATAAAAACTAGACGAAAGCATTCTCTGAAACTTCTTTGTGGTGTGTGCATTCCACTCTCAGAGTTGAACACTCCTTTTGACAGAGAAGTTTGAAACACTCTTTTTGGAGAATCTGCAACTGCATATTTGGACCGCTGATAGGAATTCGTTGGAAACGGGACACTCTCACAGAAAAAGTAAACAGAAGAATTCTCACAAACTTCTGTGTGATGTGTGCATTCAGCTCACGGAGCTGAAGCTTTCTTCCGATACAGCAGTTTTGAAACACTTTTTTTCTAGAATCTGCAAGTGCACATTTGGAGCGCTTTGAGGCCTGAGGTGGAAAGGAAATATCTTCACATAAAAACTAGACGGAAGCATTCTCTGAAACTCCTTTGTGGTGTGTGCATTCAACTCACAGAGTCGAGCATTCCTTTAGACAGAGAAGATATGAAACTTTCTTTTGTAGAATCTACAGGTGGAAATTCGGACTGCTTACGGAAATTGATTGGAAACGAGAAACCCTCCCAGAAAAACGACACAGAAGCATTCTCGCAAACTTCTTTGTGATGTGTGCATTCAGCTCACAGAGCTGAACTTTTCTTTTGATAGAGCAGTTTTCCAACACTCTTTTTCTAGAATGTGCAAGCGGACATTTGGAGCGCTTTGAGGACTGTGGTGGAAAAGGGAGTATCTTTACATAACAAGTAGAAAGAGGCATTCTCTGAAAGTGCTTTGTGGGGCGTGCATTCAACTCACAGAGTTGAACATTCCTTTTGACAGGGAAGTTTTGAAACACTCTTTTTATAGAATCTGCAAGTGGCTATTTGGACCGCTTATAGGAATGCGTTGGAAACAGGACACCCTCACACAAAAACTAGACAGAAGCATTCTCACGAACTTCTGTGTGATGTGCGCCTTCGTTTCAAGGAGCCGAACCTTTCTATTGGTAGAGCAGTTTTGAAACACTCTTTTTCTAGAATCTACAAGTGGACATTTGCAACGCTTTGTGGCCCGTGGTGGAAAGGAAATATGTTCACATAAAAACTAGACAAAAGCATTCTCTGAAACTTCTTTGTGGTGTGTGCATTCCACTCTCAGAGTTGAACACTCCTTTTGACAGAGAAGTTTGAAACACTCTTCTTGTAGAATCTACAACAGCATATTTGGAACGCTGATAGGAATTCGTTGGAAACGGGACAGTCTCACAGAAAAAGTAAACAGAAGCATTCTCACAAACTTCTGTGTGATGTGTGCATTCAGCTCACGGAGCTGAAGCTTTCTTCTGATACAGCAGTTTTAAAACACTTTTTTTTCTAGAATCTGCAAGTGCACATTTGGAGCGCTTTGAGGCCTGAGGTGGAAAGGAAATATCTTCACATAAAAACGAGACAGAAGCATTCTCTGAAACTCCTTTGTGGTGTGTGCATTCAACTCACAGAGTCGAGCATTCCTTTAGACAGAGAATATTTGAAACTCTCTTTTGTAGAATCTACAGGTGGAAATCCGGACTGCTTACGGGAATTGATTGGAAACGGGAAACCCTCACACAAAAACGACACAGAAGCATTCTCGCAAACTTCTTTGTGATGTGTGCATTCAGCTCACACAGCTGAACCTTTCTTTTGATAGAGCAGTTTTCTAACACTCTTTTCCTAGAATGTGCAAGCGGACATTTGGAGCGCTTTGAGGACTGTGGTGGAAAAGGAAGTATCTTTACATAAAAAGTAGACAGAAGCATTCTCTGAAAGTGGTTTGTGGGGCCTGCATTCAACTCACAAAGTTGAACATTCCTTTTGACAGAGAAGTTTTGAAACACTCTTTTTATAGAATCTGCAAGTGGATATTTGGACCGCTTATAGGAATTCGTTGGAAACGGGACAATCTCACACAAAAAGAAGACAGAAGCATTCTCATACACTTCTGTGGGATGCGTGCATTCAGCTCACAGGGCTGAACCTTTCTTTTGATAGAGCCGATTTCTAACACTCTTTTTCTAGAATTTGCAAGTGGACATTTGCAGCGCTTTGAGGCCTGAGGTGGAAAGGAAATACCTTCACATAAAAATTAGACAGAAGCATTCTCTGAAACTTCTTTGTGGTGTGTGTGCATCCAACTCACAGAGTTGAACATTCTTTTTGACAGAGAAGTTTTGAAACAGTCTTTTTTTTTGTAGAATCTGCAAGTGGAAATTTGGACCGCTTGCAGGAAATCGTTGGAAACGGGAAACACTCAACCAAAAACGAGACAGAATCATTCTCACAAACTTCTTCCTGATGTGTGCTTTCAACTCAAAAATGTGAGCCTTTCCTTTGATAGAGCAGTTTTAAAACACTGTTTTTCTAGAATCTGCAAGTGGATATTTGGAGCGCTATGAGGCCTGTGGTGGGAAAGGAAGTATCTTCCCATAACAAGTAGAAAGAGGCATTCTCTGAAATTTCTCTGTGGTGCGTGCATTCAACTCACAGAGTTGAACATTCCATTTGACAGAGAAGTTTTGAAACCCTCATTTACAGAATCTGCAAGTGGCTATTTGGACCGCTTATAGGAATGCGTTGGAAACGGGACACCCTCACACAAAAACTAGACAGAAGTATTCTCACGAACTTCTGTGTGATGTGCGCATTCGTTTCAAGGAGCCGAACCTTTCTATTGGTAGAGCAGTTTGGAAACACTCTTTTTCTAGAATCTACAAGTGGACATTTGCAGCGCTTTGAGGCCCGTGGTGGAAAGGAAATATGTTCACATAAAAACTAGACGAAAGCATTCTCTGAAACTTCTTTGTGGTGTGTGCATTCCACTCTCAGAGTTGAACACTCCTTTTGACAGAGAAGTTTGAAACACTCTTTTTGTAGAATCTGCAACTGCATATTTGGACCGCTGATAGGAATTCGTTGGAAACGGGACACTCTCACAGAAAAAGTAAACAGAAGCATTCTCACAAACTTCTGTGTGATGTGTGCATTCAGCTCACGGAGCTGAAGCTTTCTTCTGATACAGCAGTTTTAAAACACTTTTTTTCTAGAATCTGCAAGTGCATATTTGGAGCGCTTTGAGGCCTGAGGTGGAAAGGAAATATCTTCACATAAAAACTAGACAGAAGCATTCTCTGAAACTTCTTTGTGGTGTGTGCATTCAACCCACAGCGTCTAGCATTTCTTTAGACAGAGAAGATATGAAACTTTCTTTTGTATAATATAAAGGTGGAAATTCGGACTGCTTACGGAAATTGATCGGAAACGGGAAACCCTCCCACAAAAACGACACAGAAGCATTCTCGCAAACTTCTTTGTGATGTGTGCATTCAGCCCACACAGCTGAAACTTTCCTTTGATAGACCAGTTTTCTAACACTCTTTTTCTAGAATGTGCCAGCGGACATTTGGAACGCTTTGAGGACTGTGGTGGAAAAGGAAGTATCTTTACATAACAATTAGATAGAAGCATTCTCTGAAAGTGCTTTGTGGGGCCTGCATTCAACTCACAGAGTTGAACATTCCTTTTGACAGAGAAGTTTTCAAACACTCTTTTTATAGAATCTGCAAGTGGATATTTGGACCGCTTATAGGAATTCGTTGGAAACGGGACAATCTCACACAAAAAGAAGACAGAAGCATTCTCATACACTTCTGTGGGATGCGTGCTTTCAGCTCACAGGGCTGAACCTTTCTTTTGATAGAGCAGATTTCTAACACTCTTTTTCTAGAATTTGCAAGTGGACATTTGCAGCGCTTTGAGGCCTGAGGTGGAAAGGAAATACCTTCACATAAAAATTAGACAGAAGCATTCTCTGAAACTTCTTTGTGGTGTGTGTGCATCCAACTCACAGAGTTGAACATTCTTTTTGACAGAGAAGTTTTGAAACAGTCTTTTTTTTTGTAGAATCTGCAAGTGGAAATTTGGACCGCTTGCAGGAAATCGTTGGAAACGGGAAACCCTCAACCAAAAACGAGACAGAATCATTCTCACAAACTTCTTCCTGATGTGTGCTTTCAACTCAAAAATGTGAGCCTTTCCTTTGATAGAGCAGTTTTAAAACACTGTTTTTCTAGAATCTGCAAGTGGATATTTGGAGCGCTAAGAGGCCTGTGGTGGGAAAGGAAGTATCTTCCCATAACAAGTAGAAAGAGGCATTCTCTGAAAGTGCTTTGTAGGGCGTGCATTCAACTCACAGAGTTGAACATTCCTTTTGACAGGGAAGTTTTGAAACACTCTTTTTATAGAATCTGCAAGTGGCTATTTGGACCGCTTATAGGAATGCGTTGTAAACAGGACACGCTCACACAAAAACTAGACAGAAGCATTCTCACGAACTTCTGTGTGATGTGCGCATTCGTTTCAAGGAGCCGAACCTTTCTATTGGTAGAGCAGTTTTGAAACACTCTTTTTCTAGAATCTACAAGTGGACATTTGCAACGCTTTGAGGCCCGTGGTGGAAAGGAAATATGTTCACATAAAAACTAGACAAAAGCATTCTCTGAAACTTCTTTGTGGTGTGTGCATTCCACTCTCAGAGTTGAACACTCCTTTTGACAGAGAAGTTTGAAACACTCTTCTTGTAGAATCTACAACAGCATATTTGGAACGCTGATAGGAATTCGTTGGAAACGGGACACTCTCACAGAAAAAGTAAACAGAAGCATTCTCACAAACTTCTGTGTGATGTGTGCATTCAGCTCACGGAGCTGAAGCTTTCTTCTGATACAGCAGTTTTAAAACACTTTTTTTCTAGAATCTGCAAGTGCACATTTGGAGCGCTTTGAGGCCTGAGGTGGAAAGGAAATATCTTTACATAAAAACGAGACAGAAGCATTCTCTGAAACTCCTTTGTGGTGTGTGCATTCAACTCACAGAGTCGAGCATTCCTTTAGACAGAGAAGATTTGAAACTCTCTTTTGTAGAATCTACAGGTGGAAATCCGGACTGCTTACGGGAATTGATTGGAAACGGGAAACACTCACACAAAAACGACACAGAAGCATTCTCGCAAACTTCTTTGTGATGTGTGCATTCAGCTCACACAGCTGAACCTTTCTTTTGATAGACCAGTTTTATAACACTCTTTTCCTAGAATGTGCAAGCGGACATTTGGAGCGCTTTGAGGACTGTGGTGGAAAAGGAAGTATCTTTACATAAAAAGTAGACAGAAGCATTCTCTGAAAGTGGTTTGTGGGGCCTGCATTCAACTCACAGAGTTGAACATTCCTTTTGACAGAGAAGTTTTGAAACACTCTTTTTATAGAATCTGCAAGTGGATATTTGGACCGCTTATAGGAATTCGTTGGAAACGGGACAATCTCACACAAAAAGGAGACAGAAGCATTCTCATACACTTCTGTGGGATGCGTGCATTCAGCTCACAGGGCTGAACCTTTCTTTTGATAGAGCAGATTTCTAACCCTCACACAAAACTAGACAGAAGCATTCTCACGAACTTCTGTGTGATGTGCGCATTCGTTTCAAGGAGCCGAACCTTTCTATTGGTAGAGCAGTTTGGAAACACTCTTTTTCTAGAATCTACAAGTGGACATTTGCAGCGCTTTGAGGCCCGTGGTGGAAAGGAAATATGTTCACATAAAAACTAGACGAAAGCATTCTCTGAAACTTCTTTGTGGTGTGTGCATTCCACTCTCAGAGTTGAACACTCCTTTTGACAGAGAAGTTTGAAACACTCTTTTTGGAGAATCTGCAACTGCATATTTGGACCGCTGATAGGAATTCGTTGGAAACGGGACACTCTCACAGAAAAAGTAAACAGAAGCATTCTCACAAACTTCTGTGTGATGTGTGCATTCAGCTCACGGAGCTGAAGCTTTCTTCTGATACAGCAGTTTTAAAACACTTTCTTTGTAGAATCTGCAAGTGCACATTTGGAGCGCTTTGAGGCCTGAGGTGGAAAGGAAATATCTTCACATAAAAACTAGACGGAAGCATTGTCTGAAACTCCTTTGTGGTGTGTGCATTCAACTCACAGAGTCGAGCATTCCTTTAGACAGAGAAGATATGAAACTTTCTTTTGTAGAATCTACAGGTGGAAATTCGGACTGCTTACGGAAATTGATTGGAAACGGGAAACCCTCCCAGAAAAACGACACAGAAGCATTCTCGCAAACTTCTTTGTGATGTGTGCATTCAGCTCACAGAGCTGAACTTTTCTTTTGATAGAGCAGTTTTCCAACACTCTTTTTCTAGAATGTGCAAGCGGACATTTGGAGCGCTTTGAGGACTGTGGTGGAAAAGGGAGTATCTTTACATAACAAGTAGAAAGAGGCATTCTCTGAAAGTGCTTTGTGGGGCGTGCATTCAACTCACAGAGTTGAACATTCCTTTTGACAGGGAAGTTTTGAAACACTCTTTTTATAGAATCTGCAAGTGGCTATTTGGACCGCTTATAGGAATGCGTTGGAAACAGGACACCCTCACACAAAAACTAGACAGAAGCATTCTCACGAACTTCTGTGTGATGTGCGCATTCGTTTCAAGGAGCCGAACCTTTCTATTGGTAGAGCAGTTTTGAAACACTCTTTTTCTAGAATCTACAAGTGGACATTTGCAACGCTTTGAGGCCTGTGGTGGAAAGGAAATATGTTCACATAAAAACTAGACAAAAGCATTCTCTGAAACTTCTTTGTGGTGTGTGCATTCCACTCTCAGAGTTGAACACTCCTTTTGAAAGAGAAGTTTGAAACACTCTTCTTGTAGAATCTACAACAGCATATTTGGAACGCTGATAGGAATTCGTTGGAAACGGGACACTCTCACAGAAAAAGTAAATAGAAGCATTCTCACAAACTTCTGTGTGATGTGTGCATTCAGCTCACGGAGCTGAAGCTTTCTTCTGATACAGCAGTTTTAAAACACTTTTTTTCTAGAATCTGCAAGTGCACATTTGGAGCGCTTTGAGGCCTGAGGTGGAAAGGAAATATCTTCACATAAAAACGAGACAGAAGCATTCTCTGAAACTCCTTTGTGGTGTGTGCATTCAACTCACAGAGTCGAGCATTCCTTTAGACAGAGAAGATTTGAAACTCTCTTTTGTAGAATCTACAGGTGGAAATCCGGACTGCTTACGGGAATTGATTGGAAACGGGAAACCCTCACACAAAAACGACACAGAAGCATTCTCGCAAACTTCTTTGTGATGTGTGCATTCAGCTCACACAGCTGAACCTTTCTTTTGATAGAGCAGTTTTCTAACACTCTTTTCCTAGAATGTGCAAGCGGACATGTGGAGCGTTTTGAGGACTGTGGTGGAAAAGGAAGTATCTTTACATAAAAAGTAGACAGAAGCATTCTCTGAAAGTGGTTTGTGGGGCGTGCATTCAACTCACAGAGTTGAACATTCCTTTTGACAGAGAAGTTTTGAAACACTCTTTTTATAGAATCTGCAAGTGGATATTTGGACCGCTTATAGGAATTCGTTGGAAACGGAACAATCTCACACAAAAAGGAGACAGAAGCATTCTCATACACTTCTGTGGGATGCGTGCATTCAGCTCACAGGGCTGAACCTTTCTTTTGATAGAGCCGATTTCTAACCCTCTTTTTCTAGAATTTGCAAGTGGACATTTGCAGCGCTTTGAGGCCTGAGGTGGAAAGGAAATACCTTCACATAAAAATTAGACAGAAGCATTCTCTGAAACTTCTTTGTGGTGTGTGTGCATCCAACTCACAGAGTTGAACATTCTTTTTGACAGAGAAGTTTTGAAACAGTCTTTTTTTTTGTAGAATCTGCAAGTGGAAATTTGGACCGCTTGCAGGAAATCGTTGGAAACGGGAAACCCTCAACCAAAAGCGAGACAGAATCATTCTCACAAACTTCTTCCTGATGTGTGCTTTCAACTCAAAAATGTGAGCCTTTCCTTTGATAGAGCAGTTTTAAAACACTGTTTTTCTAGAATCTGCAAGTGGATATTTGGAGCGCTATGAGGCCTGTGGTGGGAAAGGAAGTATCTTCCCATAACAAGTAGAAAGAGGCATTCTCTGAAATTTCTCTGTGGTGCGTGCATTCAACTCACAGAGTTGAACATTCCAATTGACAGAGAAGTTTTGAAACCCTCATTTACAGAATCTGCAAGTGGCTATTTGGACCGCTTATAGGAATGCGTTGGAAACGGGACACCCTCACACAAAAACTAGACAGAAGCATTCTCACGAACTTCTGTGTGATGTGCGCATTCGTTTCAAGGAGCCGAACCTTTCTATTGGTAGAGCAGTTTAGAAACACTCTTTTTCTAGAATCTACAAGTGGACATTTGCAGCGCTTTGAGGCCCGTGGTGGAAAGGAAATATGTTCACATAAAAACTAGACGAAAGCATTCTCTGAAACTTCTTTGTGGTGTGTGCATTCCACTCTCAGAGTTGAACACTCCTTTTGACAGAGAAGTTTGAAACACTCTTTTTGTAGAATCTGCAACTGCATATTTGGACCGCTGATAGGAATTCGTTGGAAACGGGACACTCTCACAGAAAAAGTAAACAGAAGCATTCTCACAAACTTCTGTGTGATGTGTGCATTCAGCTCACGGAGCTGAAGCTTTCTTCTGATACAGCAGTTTTAAAACACTTTTTTTGTAGAATCTGCAAGTGCACATTTGGAGCGCTTTGAGGCCTGAGGTGGAAAGGAAATATCTTCACATAAAAACTAGACAGAAGCATTCTCTGAAACTTCTTTGTGGTGTGTGCATTCAACTCACAGCGTCAAGCATTTCTTTAGACAGAGAAGATATGAAACTTTCTTTTGTAGAATCTAAAGGTGGAAATTCGGACTGCTTACGGAAATTGATCGGAAACGGGAAACCCTCCCACAAAAACGACACAGAAGCATTCTCGCAAACTTCTTTGTGATGTGTGCATTCAGCTCACACAGCTGAACCTTTCTTTTGATAGACCAGTTTTCTAACACTCTTTTTCTAGAATGTGCCAGCGGACATTTGGAGCGCTTTGAGGACTGTGGTGGAAAAGGAAGTATCTTTACATAACAAGTAGATAGAAGCATTCTCTGAAAGTGCTTTGTGGGGCCTGCATTCAACTCACAGAGTTGAACATTCCTTTTGACAGAGAAGTTTTGAAACACTCTTTTTATAGAATCTGCAAGTGGATATTTGGACCGCTTATAGGAATTCGTTGGAAACGGGACAATCTCACACAAAAAGGAGACAGAAGCATTCTCATACACTTCTGTGGGATGCGTGCATTCAGCTCACAGGGCTGAACCTTTCTTTTGATAGAGCAGATTTCTAACACTCTTTTTCTAGAATTTGCAAGTGGACATTTGCAGCGCTTTGAGGCCTGAGGTGGAAAGGAAATACCTTCACATAAAAATTAGACAGAAGCATTCTCTGAAACATCTTTGTGGTGTGTGTGCATCCAACTCACAGATTTGAACATTCTTTTTGACAGAGAAGTTTTGAAACAGTCTTTTTTTTGTAGAATCTGCAAATGGAAATTTGGACCGCTTGCAGGAAATCGTTGGAAACGGGAAACCCTCACCCGAAAATGAGACAGAATCATTCTCACAAACTTTTTCCTGATGTGTGCTTTCAACTCAAAAATGTGAGCCTTTCCTTTGATAGAGCAGTTTTAAAACACTGTTTTTCTAGAATCTGCAAGTGGATATTTGGAGCGCTATGAGGCCTGTGGTGGGAAAGGAAGTATCTTCCCATAACAAGTAGAAAGAGGCATTCTCTGAAAGTTCTCTGTGGTGCGTGTATTCAACTCACAGAGTTGAACATTCCATTTGACAGAGATGTTTTGAAACCCTCATTTACAGAATCTGCAAGTGGCTATTTGGACCGCTTATAGGAATGCGTTGGAAACGGGACACCCTCACACAAAAACAAGACAGAAGCATTCTCACGAACTTCTGTGTGATGTGCGCATTCGTTTCAAGGAGCCGAACCTTTCTATTGGTAGAGCAGTTTGGAAACACTCTTTTTCTAGAATCTACAAGTGGACATTTGCAGCGCTTTGAGGCCCGTGGTGAAAAGGAAATATGTTCACATAAAAACTAGACGAAAGCATTCTCTGAAACTTCTTTGTGGTGTGTGCATTCCACTCTCAGAGTTGAACACTCCTTTTGACAGAGAAGTTTGAAACACTCTTCTTGTAGAATCTACAACAGCATATTTGGAACGCTGATAGGAATTCGTTGGAAACGGGACAGTCTCACAGAAAAAGTAAACAGAAGCATTCTCACAAACTTCTGTGTGATGTGTGCATTCAGCTCACGGAGCTGAAGCTTTCTTCTGATACAACAGTTTTAAAACACTTTTTTTCTAGAATCTGCAAGTGCACATTTGGAGCGCTTTGAGGCCTGAGGTGGAAAGGAAATATCTTCACATAAAAACGAGACAGAAGAATTCTCTGAAACTCCTTTGTGGTGTGTGCATTCAACTCACAGAGTCGAGCATTGCTTTAGACAGAGAAGATTTGAAACTCTCTTTTGTAGAATCTACAGGCGGAAATTCGGACTGCTTACGGGAATTGATTGGAAACGGAAAACCCTCACACAAAAACGACACAGAAGCATTCTCGCAAACTTCTTGGTGATGCGTGCATTCAGCTCACACAGCTGAACCTTTCTTTTGATAGAGCAGGTTTCTAACACTCTTTTTCTAG
This sequence comes from Pongo abelii, assembly GCF_028885655.2. Classification (NCBI taxonomy): domain Eukaryota; kingdom Metazoa; phylum Chordata; class Mammalia; order Primates; family Hominidae; genus Pongo; species Pongo abelii. The sequence continues at coordinate 67,728,170 of NC_071988.2, forward strand.
AATGTGCAAGCGGACATTTGGAGCGCTTTGGGGACTGTGGTGGAAAAGGAAGTATCTTTACATAACAAGTAGACAGAAGCATTCTCTGAAAGTGCTTTGTGGGGCGTGCATTCAACTCACAGAGTTGAACACTCCTTTTGACAGAGAAGTTTTGAAACACTCTTTTTATAGAATCTGCAAGTGTATATTTGGACCGCATATAGGAATTCGTTGGTAACGGGACAATATCACACAAAAAGGAGACAGAAGCATTCTCATACACTTCTGTGGGATGCTGGCATTCAGCTCACAGGGCTGAACCTTTCTTTTGATAGAGCCGATTTCTAACCCTCTTTTTCTAGAATTTGCAAGTGGACATTTGCAGCGCTTTGAGGCCTGAGGTGGAAAGGAAATACCTTCACATAAAAATTAGATAGAAGCATTCTCTGAGACTTCTTTGTGGTGTGTGTGCATCCAACTCACAGAGTTGAACATTCTTTTTGACAGAGAAGTTTTGAAACAGTCTCTTTTTTTTTGTAATATCTGCAAGTGGAAATTTGGACCGCTTGCAGGAAATCGTTGGAAACGGGAAACCCTCAACCAAAAACGAGACAGAATCATTCTCACAAACATCTTCCTGATGTGTGCTTTCAACTCAAAAATGTGAGCCTTTCCTTTGATAGGGCAGTTTTAAAACACTGTTTTTCTAGAATCTGCAAGTGGATATTTGGAGCGCTATGAGGCCTGTGGTGGGAAAGGAAGTATCTTCCCATAACAAGTAGAAAGAGGCATTCTCTGAAAGTTCTCTGTGGTGCGTGCATTCAACTCACAGAGTTGAACATTCCATTTGACAGAGAAGTTTTGAAACCCTCACTTACAGAATCTGCAAGTGGCTATTTGGACCGCTTATAGGAATGCGTTGGAAAGGGGCACCCTCACACAAAAACTAGACAGAAGCATTCCCACGAACTTCTGTGTGATGTGCGCATTCGTTTCAAGGAGCCGAACCTTTCTATTGGTAGAGCAGTTTGGAAACACTCTTTTTCTAGAATCTACAAGTGGACATTTGCAGCGCTTTGAGGCCCGTGGTGGAAAGGAAATATGTTCACATAAAAACTAGACGAAAGCATTCTCTGAAACTTCTTTGTGGTGTGTGCATTCCACTCTCAGAGTTGAACACTCCTTTTGACAGAGAAGTTTGAAACACTCTTTTTGTAGAATCTGCAACTGCATATTTGGACCGCTGATAGGAATTCGTTGGAAACGGGACACTCTCACAGAAAAAGTAAACAGAAGCATTCTCACAAACTTCTCTGTGATGTGTGCATTCAGCTCACGGAGCTGAAGCTTTCTTCTGATACTGCAGTTTTAAAACACTTTTTTTGTAGAATCTGCAAGTGCACATTTGGAGCGCTTTGAGGCCTGAGGTGGAAAGGAAATATCTTCACATAAAAACTAGACGGAAGCATTCTCTGAAACTCCTTTGTGGTGTGTGCATTCAACTCACAGAGTCGAGCATTCCTTTAGACAGAGAAGATATGAAACTTTCTTTTGTAGAATCTACAGGTGGAAATTCGGACTGCTTACGGAAATTGATTGGAAACGGGAAACCCTCCCAGAAAAACGACACAGAAGCATTCTCGCAAACTTCTTTGTGATGTGTGCATTCAGCTCACAGAGCTGAACTTTTCTTTTGATAGAGCAGTTTTCCAACACTCTTTTTCTAGAATGTGCAAGCGGACATTTGGAGCGCTTTGAGGACTGTGGTGGAAAAGGGAGTATCTTTACATAACAAGTAGAAAGAGGCATTCTCTGAAAGTGCTTTGTGGGGCGGGCATTCAACTCACAGAGTTGAACTTTCCTTTTGACAGGGAAGTTTTGAAACACTCTTTTTATAGAATCTGCAAGTGGCTATTTGGACCGCTTATAGGAATGCGTTGGAAACAGGACACCCTCACACAAAAACTAGACAGAAGCATTCTCACGAACTTCTGTGTGATGTGCGCATTCGTTTCAAGGAGCCGAACCTTTCTATTGGTAGAGCAGTTTTGAAACACTCTTTTTCTAGAATCTACAAGTGGACATTTGCAACGCTTTGAGGCCCGTGGTGGAAAGGAAATATGTTCACATAAAAACTAGACAAAAGCATTCTCTGAAACTTCTTTGTGGTGTGTGCATTCCACTCTCAGAGTTGAACACTCCTTTTGACAGAGAAGTTTGAAACACTCTTCTTGTAGAATCTACACCAGCATATTTGGAACGCTGATAGGAATTCGTTGGAAACGGGACACTCTCACAGAAAAAGTAAACAGAAGCATTCTCACAAACTTCTGTGTGATGTGTGCATTCAGCTCACGGAGCTGAAGCTTTCTTCTGATACAGCAGTTTTAAAACACTTTTTTTGTAGAATCTGCAAGTGCACATTTGGAGCGCTTTGAGGCCTGAGGTGGAAAGGAAATATCTTTACATAAAAACGAGACAGAAGCATTCTCTGAAACTCCTTTGTGGTGTGTGCATTCAACTCACAGAGTCGAGCATTCCTTTAGACAGAGAAGATTTGAAACTCTCTTTTGTAGAATCTACAGGTGGAAATCCGGACTGCTTACGGGAATTGATTGGAAACGGGAAACACTCACACAAAAACGACACAGAAGCATTCTCGCAAACTTCTTTGTGATGTGTGCATTCAGCTCACACAGCTGAACCTTTCTTTTGATAGACCAGTTTTATAACACTCTTTTCCTAGAATGTGCAAGCGGACATTTGGAGCGCTTTGAGGACTGTGGTGGAAAAGGAAGTATCTTTACATAAAAAGTAGACAGAAGCATTCTCTGAAAGTGGTTTGTGGGGCCTGCATTCAACTCACAGAGTTGAACATTCCTTTTGACAGAGAAGTTTTGAAACACTCTTTTTATAGAATCTGCAAGTGGATATTTGGACCGCTTATAGGAATTCGTTGGAAACGGGACAATCTCACACAAAAAGAAGACAGAAGCATTCTCATACACTTCTGTGGGATGCGTGCATTCAGCTCACAGGGCTGAACCTTTCTTTTGATAGAGCCGATTTCTAACCCTCACACAAAACTAGACAGAAGCATTCTCACGAACTTCTGTGTGATGTGCGCATTCGTTTCAAGGAGCCGAACCTTTCTATTGGTAGAGCAGTTTGGAAACACTCTTTTTCTAGAATCTACAAGTGGACATTTGCAGCGCTTTGAGGCCCGTGGTGGAAAGGAAATATGTTCACATAAAAACTAGACGAAAGCATTCTCTGAAACTTCTTTGTGGTGTGTGCATTCCACTCTCAGAGTTGAACACTCCTTTTGACAGAGAAGTTTGAAACACTCTTTTTGGAGAATCTGCAACTGCATATTTGGACCGCTGATAGGAATTCGTTGGAAACGGGACACTCTCACAGAAAAAGTAAACAGAAGCATTCTCACAAACTTCTGTGTGATGTGTGCATTCAGCTCACGGAGCTGAAGCTTTCTTCTGATACAGCAGTTTTAAAACACTTTTTTTGTAGAATCTGCAAGTGCACATTTGGAGCGCTTTGAGGCCTGAGGTGGAAAGGAAATATCTTCACATAAAAACTAGACGGAAGCATTGTCTGAAACTCCTTTGTGGTGTGTGCATTCAACTCACAGAGTCGAGCATTCCTTTAGACAGAGAAGATATGAAACTTTCTTTTGTAGAATCTACAGGTGGAAATTCGGACTGCTTACGGAAATTGATTGGAAACGGGAAACCCTCCCAGAAAAACGACACAGAAGCATTCTCGCAAACTTCTTTGTGATGTGTGCATTCAGCTCACAGAGCTGAACTTTTCTTTTGATAGAGCAGTTTTCCAACACTCTTTTTCTAGAATGTGCAAGCGGACATTTGGAGCGCTTTGAGGACTGTGGTGGAAAAGGGAGTATCTTTACATAACAAGTAGAAAGAGGCATTCTCTGAAAGTGCTTTGTGGGGCGTGCATTCAACTCACAGAGTTGAACATTCCTTTTGACAGGGAAGTTTTGAAACACTCTTTTTATAGAATCTGCAAGTGGCTATTTGGACCGCTTATAGGAATGCGTTGGAAACAGGACACCCTCACACAAAAACTAGACAGAAGCATTCTCACGAACTTCTGTGTGATGTGCGCATTCGTTTCAAGGAGCCGAACCTTTCTATTGGTAGAGCAGTTTTGAAACACTCTTTTTCTAGAATCTACAAGTGGACATTTGCAACGCTTTGAGGCCTGTGGTGGAAAGGAAATATGTTCACATAAAAACTAGACAAAAGCATTCTCTGAAACTTCTTTGTGGTGTGTGCATTCCACTCTCAGAGTTGAACACTCCTTTTGAAAGAGAAGTTTGAAACACTCTTCTTGTAGAATCTACAACAGCATATTTGGAACGCTGATAGGAATTCGTTGGAAACGGGACACTCTCACAGAAAAAGTAAATAGAAGCATTCTCACAAACTTCTGTGTGATGTGTGCATTCAGCTCACGGAGCTGAAGCTTTCTTCTGATACAGCAGTATTAAAACACTTTTTTTCTAGAATCTGCAAGTGCACATTTGGAGCGCTTTGAGGCCTGAGGTGGAAAGGAAATATCTTCACATAAAAACGAGACAGAAGCATTCTCTGAAACTCCTTTGTGGTGTGTGCATTCAACTCACAGAGTCGAGCATTCCTTTAGACAGAGAAGATTTGAAACTCTCTTTTGTAGAATCTACAGGTGGAAATCCGGACTGCTTACGGGAATTGATTGGAAACGGGAAACCCTCACACAAAAACGACACAGAAGCATTCTCGCAAACTTCTTTGTGATGTGTGCATTCAGCTCACACAGCTGAACCTTTCTTTTGATAGAGCAGTTTTCTAACACTCTTTTCCTAGAATGTGCAAGCGGACATGTGGAGCGTTTTGAGGACTGTGGTGGAAAAGGAAGTATCTTTACATAAAAAGTAGACAGAAGCATTCTCTGAAAGTGGTTTGTGGGGCGTGCATTCAACTCACAGAGTTGAACATTCCTTTTGACAGAGAAGTTTTGAAACACTCTTTTTATAGAATCTGCAAGTGGATATTTGGACCGCTTATAGGAATTCGTTGGAAACGGAACAATCTCACACAAAAAGGAGACAGAAGCATTCTCATACACTTCTGTGGGATGCGTGCATTCAGCTCACAGGGCTGAACCTTTCTTTTGATAGAGCCGATTTCTAACCCTCTTTTTCTAGAATTTGCAAGTGGACATTTGCAGCGCTTTGAGGCCTGAGGTGGAAAGGAAATACCTTGACATAAAAATTAGACAGAAGCATTCTCTGAAACTTCTTTGTGGTGTGTGTGCATCCAACTCACAGAGTTGAACATTCTTTTTGACAGAGAAGTTTTGAAACAGTCTTTTTTTTTGTAGAATCTGCAAGTGGAAATTTGGACCGCTTGCAGGAAATCGTTGGAAACGGGAAACCCTCAACCAAAAGCGAGACAGAATCATTCTCACAAACTTCTTCCTGATGTGTGCTTTCAACTCAAAAATGTGAGCCTTTCCTTTGATAGAGCAGTTTTAAAACACTGTTTTTCTAGAATCTGCAAGTGGATATTTGGAGCGCTATGAGGCCTGTGGTGGGAAAGGAAGTATCTTCCCATAACAAGTAGAAAGAGGCATTCTCTGAAAGTTCTCTGTGGTGCGTGCATTCAACTCACAGAGTTGAACATTCCATTTGACAGAGAAGTTTTGAAACCCTCACTTACAGAATCTGCAAGTGGCTATTTGGACCGCTTATAGGAATGCGTTGGAAAGGGGCACCCTCACACAAAAACTAGACAGAAGCATTCCCACGAACTTCTGTGTGATGTGCGCATTCGTTTCAAGGAGCCGAACCTTTCTATTGGTAGAGCAGTTTGGAAACACTCTTTTTCTAGAATCTACAAGTGGACATTTGCAGCGCTTTGAGGCCCGTGGTGGAAAGGAAATATGTTCACATAAAAACTAGACGAAAGCATTCTCTGAAACTTCTTTGTGGTGTGTGCATTCCACTCTCAGAGTTGAACACTCCTTTTGACAGAGAAGTTTGAAACACTCTTTTTGTAGAATCTGCAACTGCATATTTGGACCGCTGATAGGAATTCGTTGGAAACGGGACACTCTCACAGAAAAAGTAAACAGAAGCATTCTCACAAACTTCTCTGTGATGTGTGCATTCAGCTCACGGAGCTGAAGCTTTCTTCTGATACTGCAGTTTTAAAACACTTTTTTTGTAGAATCTGCAAGTGCACATTTGGAGCGCTTTGAGGCCTGAGGTGGAAAGGAAATATCTTCACATAAAAACTAGACGGAAGCATTCTCTGAAACTCCTTTGTGGTGTGTGCATTCAACTCACAGAGTCGAGCATTCCTTTAGACAGAGAAGATATGAAACTTTCTTTTGTAGAATCTACAGGTGGAAATTCGGACTGCTTACGGAAATTGATTGGAAACGGGAAACCCTCCCAGAAAAACGACACAGAAGCATTCTCGCAAACTTCTTTGTGATGTGTGCATTCAGCTCACAGAGCTGAACTTTTCTTTTGATAGAGCAGTTTTCCAACACTCTTTTTCTAGAATGTGCAAGCGGACATTTGGAGCGCTTTGAGGACTGTGGTGGAAAAGGGAGTATCTTTACATAACAAGTAGAAAGAGGCATTCTCTGAAAGTGCTTTGTGGGGCGGGCATTCAACTCACAGAGTTGAACTTTCCTTTTGACAGGGAAGTTTTGAAACACTCTTTTTATAGAATCTGCAAGTGGCTATTTGGACCGCTTATAGGAATGCGTTGGAAACAGGACACCCTCACACAAAAACTAGACAGAAGCATTCTCACGAACTTCTGTGTGATGTGCGCATTCGTTTCAAGGAGCCGAACCTTTCTATTGGTAGAGCAGTTTTGAAACACTCTTTTTCTAGAATCTACAAGTGGACATTTGCAACGCTTTGAGGCCCGTGGTGGAAAGGAAATATGTTCACATAAAAACTAGACAAAAGCATTCTCTGAAACTTCTTTGTGGTGTGTGCATTCCACTCTCAGAGTTGAACACTCCTTTTGACAGAGAAGTTTGAAACACTCTTCTTGTAGAATCTACACCAGCATATTTGGAACGCTGATAGGAATTCGTTGGAAACGGGACACTCTCACAGAAAAAGTAAACAGAAGCATTCTCACAAACTTCTGTGTGATGTGTGCATTCAGCTCACGGAGCTGAAGCTTTCTTCTGATACAGCAGTTTTAAAACACTTTTTTTGTAGAATCTGCAAGTGCACATTTGGAGCGCTTTGAGGCCTGAGGTGGAAAGGAAATATCTTTACATAAAAACGAGACAGAAGCATTCTCTGAAACTCCTTTGTGGTGTGTGCATTCAACTCACAGAGTCGAGCATTCCTTTAGACAGAGAAGATTTGAAACTCTCTTTTGTAGAATCTACAGGTGGAAATCCGGACTGCTTACGGGAATTGATTGGAAACGGGAAACACTCACACAAAAACGACACAGAAGCATTCTCGCAAACTTCTTTGTGATGTGTGCATTCAGCTCACACAGCTGAACCTTTCTTTTGATAGACCAGTTTTATAACACTCTTTTCCTAGAATGTGCAAGCGGACATTTGGAGCGCTTTGAGGACTGTGGTGGAAAAGGAAGTATCTTTACATAAAAAGTAGACAGAAGCATTCTCTGAAAGTGGTTTGTGGGGCCTGCATTCAACTCACAGAGTTGAACATTCCTTTTGACAGAGAAGTTTTGAAACACTCTTTTTATAGAATCTGCAAGTGGATATTTGGACCGCTTATAGGAATTCGTTGGAAACGGGACAATCTCACACAAAAAGAAGACAGAAGCATTCTCATACACTTCTGTGGGATGCGTGCATTCAGCTCACAGGGCTGAACCTTTCTTTTGATAGAGCCGATTTCTAACCCTCACACAAAACTAGACAGAAGCATTCTCACGAACTTCTGTGTGATGTGCGCATTCGTTTCAAGGAGCCGAACCTTTCTATTGGTAGAGCAGTTTGGAAACACTCTTTTTCTAGAATCTACAAGTGGACATTTGCAGCGCTTTGAGGCCCGTGGTGGAAAGGAAATATGTTCACATAAAAACTAGACGAAAGCATTCTCTGAAACTTCTTTGTGGTGTGTGCATTCCACTCTCAGAGTTGAACACTCCTTTTGACAGAGAAGTTTGAAACACTCTTTTTGGAGAATCTGCAACTGCATATTTGGACCGCTGATAGGAATTCGTTGGAAACGGGACACTCTCACAGAAAAAGTAAACAGAAGCATTCTCACAAACTTCTGTGTGATGTGTGCATTCAGCTCACGGAGCTGAAGCTTTCTTCTGATACAGCAGTTTTAAAACACTTTTTTTGTAGAATCTGCAAGTGCACATTTGGAGCGCTTTGAGGCCTGAGGTGGAAAGGAAATATCTTCACATAAAAACTAGACGGAAGCATTGTCTGAAACTCCTTTGTGGTGTGTGCATTCAACTCACAGAGTCGAGCATTCCTTTAGACAGAGAAGATATGAAACTTTCTTTTGTAGAATCTACAGGTGGAAATTCGGACTGCTTACGGAAATTGATTGGAAACGGGAAACCCTCCCAGAAAAACGACACAGAAGCATTCTCGCAAACTTCTTTGTGATGTGTGCATTCAGCTCACAGAGCTGAACTTTTCTTTTGATAGAGCAGTTTTCCAACACTCTTTTTCTAGAATGTGCAAGCGGACATTTGGAGCGCTTTGAGGACTGTGGTGGAAAAGGGAGTATCTTTACATAACAAGTAGAAAGAGGCATTCTCTGAAAGTGCTTTGTGGGGCGTGCATTCAACTCACAGAGTTGAACATTCCTTTTGACAGGGAAGTTTTGAAACACTCTTTTTATAGAATCTGCAAGTGGCTATTTGGACCGCTTATAGGAATGCGTTGGAAACAGGACACCCTCACACAAAAACTAGACAGAAGCATTCTCACGAACTTCTGTGTGATGTGCGCATTCGTTTCAAGGAGCCGAACCTTTCTATTGGTAGAGCAGTTTTGAAACACTCTTTTTCTAGAATCTACAAGTGGACATTTGCAACGCTTTGAGGCCTGTGGTGGAAAGGAAATATGTTCACATAAAAACTAGACAAAAGCATTCTCTGAAACTTCTTTGTGGTGTGTGCATTCCACTCTCAGAGTTGAACACTCCTTTTGAAAGAGAAGTTTGAAACACTCTTCTTGTAGAATCTACAACAGCATATTTGGAACGCTGATAGGAATTCGTTGGAAACGGGACACTCTCACAGAAAAAGTAAATAGAAGCATTCTCACAAACTTCTGTGTGATGTGTGCATTCAGCTCACGGAGCTGAAGCTTTCTTCTGATACAGCAGTATTAAAACACTTTTTTTCTAGAATCTGCAAGTGCACATTTGGAGCGCTTTGAGGCCTGAGGTGGAAAGGAAATATCTTCACATAAAAACGAGACAGAAGCATTCTCTGAAACTCCTTTGTGGTGTGTGCATTCAACTCACAGAGTCGAGCATTCCTTTAGACAGAGAAGATTTGAAACTCTCTTTTGTAGAATCTACAGGTGGAAATCCGGACTGCTTACGGGAATTGATTGGAAACGGGAAACCCTCACACAAAAACGACACAGAAGCATTCTCGCAAACTTCTTTGTGATGTGTGCATTCAGCTCACACAGCTGAACCTTTCTTTTGATAGAGCAGTTTTCTAACACTCTTTTCCTAGAATGTGCAAGCGGACATGTGGAGCGTTTTGAGGACTGTGGTGGAAAAGGAAGTATCTTTACATAAAAAGTAGACAGAAGCATTCTCTGAAAGTGGTTTGTGGGGCGTGCATTCAACTCACAGAGTTGAACATTCCTTTTGACAGAGAAGTTTTGAAACACTCTTTTTATAGAATCTGCAAGTGGATATTTGGACCGCTTATAGGAATTCGTTGGAAACGGAACAATCTCACACAAAAAGGAGACAGAAGCATTCTCATACACTTCTGTGGGATGCGTGCATTCAGCTCACAGGGCTGAACCTTTCTTTTGATAGAGCCGATTTCTAACCCTCTTTTTCTAGAATTTGCAAGTGGACATTTGCAGCGCTTTGAGGCCTGAGGTGGAAAGGAAATACCTTGACATAAAAATTAGACAGAAGCATTCTCTGAAACTTCTTTGTGGTGTGTGTGCATCCAACTCACAGAGTTGAACATTCTTTTTGACAGAGAAGTTTTGAAACAGTCTTTTTTTTTGTAGAATCTGCAAGTGGAAATTTGGACCGCTTGCAGGAAATCGTTGGAAACGGGAAACCCTCAACCAAAAGCGAGACAGAATCATTCTCACAAACTTCTTCCTGATGTGTGCTTTCAACTCAAAAATGTGAGCCTTTCCTTTGATAGAGCAGTTTTAAAACACTGTTTTTCTAGAATCTGCAAGTGGATATTTGGAGCGCTATGAGGCCTGTGGTGGGAAAGGAAGTATCTTCCCATAACAAGTAGAAAGAGGCATTCTCTGAAATTTCTCTGTGGTGCGTGCATTCAACTCACAGAGTTGAACATTCCAATTGACAGAGAAGTTTTGAAACCCTCATTTACAGAATCTGCAAGTGGCTATTTGGACCGCTTATAGGAATGCGTTGGAAACGGGACACCCTCACACAAAAACTAGACAGAAGCATTCTCACGAACTTCTGTGTGATGTGCGCATTCGTTTCAAGGAGCCGAACCTTTCTATTGGTAGAGCAGTTTAGAAACACTCTTTTTCTAGAATCTACAAGTGGACTTTTGCAGCGCTTTGAGGCCCGTGGTGGAAAGGAAATATGTTCACATAAAAACTAGACGAAAGCATTCTCTGAAACTTCTTTGTGGTGTGTGCATTCCACTCTCAGAGTTGAACACTCCTTTTGACAGAGAAGTTTGAAACACTCTTTTTGTAGAATCTGCAACTGCATATTTGGACCGCTGATAGGAATTCGTTGGAAACGGGACACTCTCACAGAAAAAGTAAACAGAAGCATTCTCACAAACTTCTGTGTGATGTGTGCATTCAGCTCACGGAGCTGAAGCTTTCTTCTGATACAGCAGTTTTAAAACACTTTTTTTCTAGAATCTGCAAGTGCACATTTGGAGCGCTTTGAGGCCTGAGGTGGAAAGGAAATATCTTCACATAAAAACTAGACAGAAGCATTCTCTGAAACTTCTTTGTGGTGTGTGCATTCAACTCACAGCGTCAAGCATTTCTTTAGACAGAGAAGATATGAAACTTTCTTTTGTAGAATCTAAAGGTGGAAATTCGGACTGCTTACGGAAATTGATCGGAAACGGGAAACCCTCCCACAAAAACGACACAGAAGCATTCTCGCAAACTTCTTTGTGATGTGTGCATTCAGCTCACACAGCTGAACCTTTCTTTTGATAGACCAGTTTTCTAACACTCTTTTTCTAGAATGTGCCAGCGGACATTTGGAGCGCTTTGAGGACTGTGGTGGAAAAGGAAGTATCTTTACATAACAAGTAGATAGAAGCATTCTCTGAAAGTGGTTTGTGGGGCCTGCATTCAACTCACAGAGTTGAACATTCCTTTTGACAGAGAAGTTTTGAAACACTCTTTTTATAGAATCTGCAAGTGGATATTTGGACCGCTTATAGGAATTCGTTGGAAACGGGACAATCTCACACAAAAAGGAGACAGAAGCATTCTCATACACTTCTGTGGGATGCGTGCATTCAGCTCACAGGGCTGAACCTTTCTTTTGATAGAGCAGATTTCTAACACTCTTTTTCTAGAATTTGCAAGTGGACATTTGCAGCGCTTTGAGGCCTGAGGTGGAAAGGAAATACCTTCACATAAAAATTAGACAGAAGCATTCTCTGAAACATCTTTGTGGTGTGTGTGCATCCAACTCACAGATTTGAACATTCTTTTTGACAGAGAAGTTTTGAAACAGTCTTTTTTTTGTAGAATCTGCAAATGGAAATTTGGACCGCTTGCAGGAAATCGTTGGAAACGGGAAACCCTCACCCGAAAATGAGACAGAATCATTCTCACAAACTTTTTCCTGATGTGTGCTTTCAACTCAAAAATGTGAGCCTTTCCTTTGATAGAGCAGTTTTAAAACACTGTTTTTCTAGAATCTGCAAGTGGATATTTGGAGCGCTATGAGGCCTGTGGTGGGAAAGGAAGTATCTTCCCATAACAAGTAGAAAGAGGCATTCTCTGAAAGTTCTCTGTGGTGCGTGTATTCAACTCACAGAGTTGAACATTCCATTTGACAGAGAAGTTTTGAAACCCTCATTTACAGAATCTGCAAGTGGCTATTTGGACCGCTTATAGGAATGCGTTGGAAACGGGACACCCTCACACAAAAACAAGACAGAAGCATTCTCACGAACTTCTGTGTGATGTGCGCATTCGTTTCAAGGAGCCGAACCTTTCTATTGGTAGAGCAGTTTGGAAACACTCTTTTTCTAGAATCTACAAGTGGACATTTGCAGCGCTTTGAGGCCCGTGGTGAAAAGGAAATATGTTCACATAAAAACTAGACGAAAGCATTCTCTGAAACTTCTTTGTGGTGTGTGCATTCCACTCTCAGAGTTGAACACTCCTTTTGACAGAGAAGTTTGAAACACTCTTCTTGTAGAATCTACAACGGCATATTTGGAACGCTGATAGGAATTCGTTGGAAACGGGACAGTCTCAGAGAAAAAGTAAACAGAAGCATTCTCACAAACTTCTGTGTGATGTGTGCATTCAGCTCACGGAGCTGAAGCTTTCTTCTGATACAACAGTTTTAAAACACTTTTTTTGTAGAATCTGCAAGTGCACATTTGGAGCGCTTTGAGGCCTGAGGTGGAAAGGAAATATCTTCACATAAAAACGAGACAGAAGAATTCTCTGAAACTCCTTTGTGGTGTGTGCATTCAACTCACAGAGTCGAGCATTGCTTTAGACAGAGAAGATTTGAAACTCTCTTTTGTAGAATCTACAGGTGGAAATTCGGACTGCTTACGGGAATTGATTGGAAACGGAAAACCCTCACACAAAAACGACACAGAAGCATTCTCGCAAACTTCTTGGTGATGCGTGCATTCAGCTCACACAGCTGAACCTTTCTTTTGATAGAGCAGTTTTCTAACACTCTTTTTCTAGAATGTGCAAGCGGACATTTGGAGCGCTTTGGGGACTGTGGTGGAAAAGGAAGTATCTTTACATAACAAGTAGACAGAAGCATTCTCTGAAAGTGCTTTGTGGGGCGTGCATTCAACTCACAGAGTTGAACACTCCTTTTGACAGAGAAGTTTTGAAACACTCTTTTTATAGAATCTGCAAGTGTATATTTGGACCGCATATAGGAATTCGTTGGAAACGGGACAATCTCACACAAAAAGGAGACAGAAGCATTCTCATACACTTCTGTGGGATGCTGGCATTCAGCTCACAGGGCTGAACCTTTCTTTTGATAGAGCCGATTTCTAACCCTCTTTTTCTAGAATTTGCAAGTGGACATTTGCAGCGCTTTGAGGCCTGAGGTGGAAAGGAAATACCTTCACATAAAAATTAGACAGAAGCATTCTCTGAGACTTCTTTGTGGTGTGTGTGCATCCAACTCACAGAGTTGAACATTCTTTTTGACAGAGAAGTTTTGAAACAGTCTTTTTTTCTGTAGAATCTGCAAGTGGAAATTTGGACCGCTTGCAGGAAATCGTTGGAAACGGGAAACCCTCAACCAAAAACGAGACAGAATCATTCTCACAAACATCTTCCTGATGTGTGCTTTCAACTCAAAAATGTGAGCCTTTCCTTTGATAGAGCAGTTTTAAAACACTGTTTTTCTAGAATCTGCAAGTGGATATTTGGAGCGCTATGAGGCCTGTGGTGGGAAAGGAAGTATCTTCCCATAACAAGTAGAAAGAGGCATTCTCTGAAATTTCTCTGTGGTGCGTGCATTCAACTCACAGAGTTGAACATTCCATTTGACAGAGAAGTTTTGAAACCCTCATTTACAGAATCTGCAAGTGGCTATTTGGACCGCTTATAGGAATGCGTTGGAAACGGGACACCCTCACACAAAAACTAGACAGAAGCATTCTCACGAACGTCTGTGTGATGTGCGCATTCGTTTCAAGGAGCCGAACCTTTCTATTGGTAGAGCAGTTTAGAAACACTCTTTTTCTAGAATCTACAAGTGGACATTTGCAGCGCTTTGAGGCCCGTGGTGGAAAGGAAATATGTTCACATAAAAACTAGACGAAAGCATTCTCTGAAACTTCTTTGTGGTGTGTGCATTCCACTCTCAGAGTTGAACACTCCTTTAGACAGAGAAGTTTGAAACACTCTTTTTGTAGAATCTGCAACTGCATATTTGGACCGCTGATAGGAATTCGTTGGAAACGGGACACTCTCACAGAAAAAGTAAACAGAAGCATTCTCACAAACTTCTGTGTGATGTGTGCATTCAGCTCACGGAGCTGAAGCTTTCTTCTGATACAGCAGTTTTAAAACACTTTTTTTCTAGAATCTGCAAGTGCACATTTGGAGCGCTTTGAGGCCTGAGGTGGAAAGGAAATATCTTCACATAAAAACTAGACGGAAGCATTCTCTGAAACTCCTTTGTGGTGTGTGCATTCAACTCACAGAGTCGAGCATTCCTTTAGACAGAGAAGATATGAAACTTTCTTTTGTAGAATCTACAGGTGGAAATTCGGACTGCTTACGGAAATTGATTGGAAACGGGAAACCCTCCCAGAAAAACGACACAGAAGCATTCTCGCAAACTTCTTTGTGATGTGTGCATTCAGCTCACAGAGCTGAACTTTTCTTTTGATAGAGCAGTTTTCCAACACTCTTTTTCTAGAATGTGCAAGCGGACATTTGGAGCGCTTTGAGGACTGTGGTGGAAAAGGGAGTATCTTTACATAACAAGTAGAAAGAGGCATTCTCTGAAAGTGCTTTGTGGGGCGGGCATTCAACTCACAGAGTTGAACTTTCCTTTTGACAGGGAAGTTTTGAAACACTCTTTTTATAGAATCTGCAAGTGGCTATTTGGACCGCTTATAGGAATGCGTTGGAAACAGGACACCCTCACACAAAAACTAGACAGAAGCATTCTCACGAACTTCTGTGTGATGTGCGCATTCGTTTCAAGGAGCCGAACCTTTCTATTGGTAGAGCAGTTTTGAAACACTCTTTTTCTAGAATCTACAAGTGGACATTTGCAACGCTTTGAGGCCCGTGGTGGAAAGGAAATATGTTCACATAAAAACTAGACAAAAGCATTCTCTGAAACTTCTTTGTGGTGTGTGCATTCCACTCTCAGAGTTGAACACTCCTTTTGACAGAGAAGTTTGAAACACTCTTCTTGTAGAATCTACACCAGCATATTTGGAACGCTGATAGGAATTCGTTGGAAACGGGACACTCTCACAGAAAAAGTAAACAGAAGCATTCTCACAAACTTCTGTGTGATGTGTGCATTCAGCTCACGGAGCTGAAGCTTTCTTCTGATACAGCAGTTTTAAAACACTTTTTTTGTAGAATCTGCAAGTGCACATTTGGAGCGCTTTGTGGCCTGAGGTGGAAAGGAAATATCTTCACATAAAAACGAGACAGAAGCATTCTCTGAAACTCCTTTGTGGTGTGTGCATTCAACTCACAGAGTCGAGCATTCCTTTAGACAGAGAAGATTTGAAACTCTCTTTTGTAGAATCTACAGGTGGAAATCCGGACTGCTTACGGGAATTGATTGGAAACGGGAAACCCTCACACAAAAACGACACAGAAGCATTCTCGCAAACTTCTTTGTGATGTGTGCATTCAGCTCTCACAGCTGAACCTTTCTTTTGATAGACCAGTTTTCTAACACTCTTTTCCTAGAATGTGCAAGCGGACATTTGGAGCGCTTTGAGGACTGTGGTGGAAAAGGAAGTATCTTTACATAAAAAGTAGACAGAAGCATTCTCTGAAAGTGGTTTGTGGGGCCTGCATTCAACTCACAGAGTTGAACATTCGTTTTGACAGAGAAGTTTTGAAACACTCTTTTTATAGAATCTGCAAGTGGATATTTGGACCGCTTTTAGGAATTCGTTGGAAACGGGACAATCTCACACAAAAAGAAGACAGAAGCATTCTCATACACTTCTGTGGGATGCGTGCATTCAGCTCACAGGGCTGAACCTTTCTTTTGATAGAGCCGATTTCTAACCCTCTTTTTCTAGAATTTGCAAGTGGACATTTGCAGCGCTTTGAGGCCTGAGGTGGAAAGGAAATACCTTCACATAAAAATTAGACAGAAGCATTCTCTGAAACTTCTTTGTGGTGTGTGTGCATCCAACTCACAGAGTTGAACATTCTTTTTGACAGAGAAGTTTTGAAACAGTCTTTTTTTTTGTAGAATCTGCAAGTGGAAATTTGGACCGCTTGCAGGAAATCGTTGGAAACGGGAAACCCTCAACCAAAAACGAGACAGAATCATTCTCACAAACTTCTTCCTGATGTGTGCTTTCAACTCAAAAATGTGAGCCTTTCCTTTGATAGAGCAGTTTTAAAACACTGTTTTTCTAGAATCTGCAAGTGGATATTTGGAGCGCTATGAGGCCTGTGGTGGGAAAGGAAGTATCTTCCCATAACAAGTAGAAAGAGGCATTCTCTGAAATTTCTCTGTGGTGCGTGCATTCAACTCACAGAGTTGAACATTCCATTTGACAGAGAAGTTTTGAAACCCTCATTTACAGAATCTGCAAGTGGCTATTTTGACCGCTTATAGGAATGCGTTGGAAACGGGACACCCTCACACAAAAACTAGACAGAAGTATTCTCAAGAACTTCTGTGTGATGTGCGCATTCGTTTCAAGGAGCCGAACCTTTCTATTGGTAGAGCAGTTTAGAAACACTCTTTTTCTAGAATCTACAAGTGGACATTTGCAGCGCTTTGAGGCCCGTGGTGGAAAGGAAATATGTTCACATAAAAACTAGACGAAAGCATTCTCTGAAACTTCTTTGTGGTGTGTGCATTCCACTCTCAGAGTTGAACACTCCTTTTGACAGAGAAGTTTGAAACACTCTTTTTGGAGAATCTGCAACTGCATATTTGGACCGCTGATAGGAATTCGTTGGAAACGGGACACTCTCACAGAAAAAATAAACAGAAGCATTCTCACAAACTTCTGTGTGATGTGTGCATTCAGCTCACGGAGCTGAAGCTTTCTTCTGATACAGCAGTTTTAAAACACTTTTTTTCTAGAATCTGCAAGTGCACATTTGGAGCGCTTTGAGGCCTGAGGTGGAAAGGAAATATCTTCACATAAAAACCAGACGGAAGCATTCTCTGAAACTTCTTTGTGGTGTGTGCATTCAACCCACAGCGTCTAGCATTTCTTTAGAGAGAGAAGATATGAAACTTTCTTTTGTATAATATAAAGGTGGAAATTCGGACTGCTTACGGAAATTGATCGGAAACGGGAAACCCTCCCACAAAAACGACACAGAAGCATTCTCGCAAACTTCTTTGTGATGTGTGCATTCAGCTCACACAGCTGAAACTTTCTTTTGATAGACCAGTTTTCTAACACTCTTTTTTTAGAATGTGCCAGCGGACATTTGGAGCGCTTTGAGGACTGTGGTGGAAAAGGAAGTATCTTTACATAACAAGTAGATAGAAGCATTCTCTGAAAGTGCTTTGTGGGGCCTGCATTCAACTCACAGAGTTGAACATTCCTTTTGACAGAAAAGTTTTCAAACACTCTTTTTATAGAATCTGCAAGTGGATATTTGGACCGCTTATAGGAATTCGTTGGAAACGGGACAATCTCACACAAAAAGGAGACAGAAGCATTCTCATACACTTCTGTGGGATGCGTGCATTCAGCTCACAGGGCTGAACCTTTCTTTTTATAGAGCAGATTTCTAACACTCTTTTTCTAGAATTTGCAAGTGGACATTTGCAGCGCTTTGAGGCCTGAGGTGGAAAGGAAATACCTTGACATAAAAATTAGACAGAAGCATTCTCTGAAACTTCTTTGTGGTGTGTGTGCATCCAACTCACAGAGTTGAACATTCTTTTTGACAGAGAAGTTTTGAAACAGTCTTTTTTTTTGTAGAATCTGCAAGTGGAAATTTGGACCGCTTGCAGGAAATCGTTGGAAACGGGAAACCCTCAACCAAAAACGAGACAGAATCATTCTCACAAACTTCTTCCTGATGTGTGCTTTCAACTCAAAAATGTGAGCCTTTCCTTTGATAGAGCAGTTTTAAAACACTGTTTTTCTAGAATCTGCAAGTGGATATTTGGAGCGCTATGAGGCCTGTGGTGGGAAAGGAAGTATCTTCCCATAACAAGTAGAAAGAGGCATTCTCTGAAATTTCTCTGTGGTGCGTGCATTCAACTCACAGAGTTGAACATTCCATTTGACAGAGAAGTTTTGAAACCCTCATTTACAGAATCTGCAAGTGGCTATTTGGACCGCTTATAGGAATGCGTTGGAAACGGGACACCCTCACACAAAAACTAGACAGAAGCATTCTCACGAACTTCTGTGTGATGTGCGCATTCGTTTCAAGGAGCCGAACCTTTCTATTGGTAGAGCAGTTTAGAAACACTCTTTTTCTAGAATCTACAAGTGGACATTTGCAGCGCTTTGAGGCCCGTGGTGGAAAGGAAATATGTTCACATAAAAACTAGACGAAAGCATTCTCTGAAACTTCTTTGTGGTGTGTGCATTCCACTCTCAGAGTTGAACACTCCTTTTGACAGAGAAGTTTGAAACACTCTTTTTGTAGAATCTGCAACTGCATATTTGGACCGCTGATAGGAATTCGTTGGAAACGGGACACTCTCACAGAAAAAGTAAACAGAAGCATTCTCACAAACTTCTGTGTGATGTGTGCATTCAGCTCACGGAGCTGAAGCTTTCTTCTGATACAGCAGTTTTAAAACACTTTTTTTCTAGAATCTGCAAGTGCACATTTGGAGCGCTTTGTGGCCTGAGGTGGAAAGGAAATATCTTCACATAAAAACTAGACAGAAGCATTCTCTGAAACTCCTTTGTGGTGTGTGCATTCAACTCACAGCGTCTAGCATTTCTTTAGACAGAGAAGATATGAAACTTTCTTTTGTAGAATCTAAAGTTGGAAATTCGGACTGCTTACGGAAATTGATCGGAAACGGGAAACCCTCACACCAAAACGACACAGAAGCATTCTCGCAAACTTCTTGGTGATGCGTGCATTCAGCTCACACAGCTGAACCTTTCTTTTGATAGAGCAGTTTTCTAACACTCTTTTTCTAGAATGTGCAAGCGGACATTTGGAGCGCTTTGGGGACTGTGGTGGAAAAGGAAGTATCTTTACATAAGAAGTAGACAGAAGCATTCTCTGAAAGTGCTTTGTGGGGCGTGCATTCAACTCACAGAGTTGAACACTCCTTTTGACAGAGAAGTTTTGAAACACTCTTTTTATAGAATCTGCAGGTGGATATTTGGACCGCTTATAGGAATTCGTTGGAAACGGGACAATCTCACACAAAAAGGAGACAGAAGCATTCTCATACACTTCTGTGGGATGCTGGCATTCAGCTCACAGGGCTGAACCTTTCTTTTGATAGAGCCGATTTCTAACCCTCTTTTTCTAGAATTTGCAAGTGGACATTTGCAGCGCTTTGAGGCCTGAGGTGGAAAGGAAATACCTTGACATAAAAATTAGACAGAAGCATTCTCTGAGACTTCTTTGTGGTGTGTGTGCATCCAACTCACAGAGTTGAACATTCTTTTTGACAGAGAAGTTTTGAAACAGTCTCTTTTTTTGTAGAATCTGCAAGTGGAAATTTGGACCGCTTGCAGGAAATCGTTGGAAACGGGAAACCCTCAACCAAAAACGAGACAGAATCATTCTCACAAACATCTTCCTGATGTGTGCTTTCAACTCAAAAATGTGAGCCTTTCCTTTGATAGAGCAGTTTTAAAACACTGTTTTTCTAGAATCTGCAAGTGGATATTTGGAGCGCTATGAGGCCTGTGGTGGGAAAGGAAGTATCTTCCCATAACAAGTAGAAAGAGGCATTCTCTGAAAGTTCTCTGTGGTGCGTGCATTCAACTCACAGAGTTGAACTTTCCATTTGACAGAGAAGTTTTGAAACCCTCACTTACAGAATCTGCAAGTGGCTATTTGGACCGCTTATAGGAATGCGTTGGAAAGGGGCACCCTCACACAAAAACTAGACAGAAGCATTCTCACGAACTTCTGTGTGATGTGCGCATTCGTTTCAAGGAGCCGAACCTTTCTATTGGTAGAGCAGTTTGGAAACACTCTTTTTCTAGAATCTACAAGTGGACATTTGCAGCGCTTTGAGGCCCGTGGTGGAAAGGAAATATGTTCACATAAAAACTAGACGAAAGCATTCTCTGAAACTTCTTTGTGGTGTGTGCATTCCACTCTCAGAGTTGAACACTCCTTTTGACAGAGAAGTTTGAAACACTCTTTTTGTAGAATCTGCAACTGCATATTTGGACCGCTGATAGGAATTCGTTGGAAACGGGACACTCTCACAGAAAAAGTAAACAGAAGCATTCTCACAAACTTCTGTGTGATGTGTGCATTCAGCTCACGGAGCTGAAGCTTTCTTCTGATACAGCAGTTTTAAAACACTTTTTTTCTAGAATCTGCAAGTGCACATTTGGAGCGCTTTGAGGCCTGAGGTGGAAAGGAAATATCTTCACATAAAAACTAGACGGAAGCATTCTCTGAAACTCCTTTGTGGTGTGTGCATTCAACTCACAGAGTCGAGCATTCCTTTAGACAGAGAAGATATGAAACTTTCTTTTGTAGAATCTACAGGTGGAAATTCGGACTGCTTACGGAAATTGATTGGAAACGGGAAACCCTCCCACAAAAACGACACAGAAGCATTCTCGCAAACTTCTTTGTGATGTGTGCATTCAGCTCACAGAGCTGAACTTTTCTTTTGATAGAGCAGTTTTCCAACACTCTTTTTCTAGAATGTGCAAGCGGACATTTGGAGCGCTTTGAGGACTGTGGTGGAAAAGGGAGTATCTTTACATAACAAGTAGAAAGAGGCATTCTCTGAAAGTGCTTTGTGGAGCGTGCATTCAACTCACAGAGTTGAACATTCCTTTTGACAGGGAAGTTTTGAAACACTCTTTTTATAGAATCTGCAAGTGGCTATTTGGACCGCTTATAGGAATGCGTTGGAAACAGGACACCCTCACACAAAAACTAGACAGAAGCATTCTCACGAACTTCTGTGTGATGTGCGCCTTCGTTTCAAGGAGCCGAACCTTTCTATTGGTAGAGCAGTTTTGAAACACTCTTTTTCTAGAATCTACAAGTGGACATTTGCAACGCTTTGAGGCCTGTGGTGGAAAGGAAATATGTTCACATAAAAACTAGAGAAAAGCATTCTCTGAAACTTCTTTGTGGTGTGTGCATTCCACTCTCAGAGTTGAACACTCCTTTTGACAGAGAAGTTTGAAACACTCTTCTTGTAGAATCTACAACAGCATATTTGGAACGCTGATAGGAATTCGTTGGAAACGGGACAGTCTCACAGAAAAAGTAAACAGAAGCATTCTCACAAACTTCTGTGTGATGTGTGCATTCAGCTCACGGAGCTGAAGCTTTCTTCTGATACAGCAGTTTTAAAACACTTTTTTTCTAGAATCTGCAAGTGCACATTTGGAGCGCTTTGAGGCCTGAGGTGGAAAGGAAATATCTTCACATAAAAACGAGACAGAAGCATTCTCTGAAACTCCTTTGTGGTGTGTGCATTCAACTCACAGAGTCGAGCATTCCTTTAGACAGAGAAGATTTGAAACTCTCTTTTGTAGAATCTACAGGTGGAAATCCGGACTGCTTACGGGAATTGATTGGAAACGGGAAACCCTCACACAAAAACGACACAGAAGCATTCTCGCAAACTTCTTTGTGATGTGTGCATTCAGCTCACACAGCTGAACCTTTCTTTTGATAGAGCAGTTTTCTAACACTCTTTTCCTAGAATGTGCAAGCGGACATGTGGAGCGTTTTGAGGACTGTGGTGGAAAAGGAAGTATCTTTACATAAAAAGTAGACAGAAGCATTCTCTGAAAGTGGTTTGTGGGGCGTGCATTCAACTCACAGAGTTGAACATTCCTTTTGACAGAGAAGTTTTGAAACACTCTTTTTATAGAATCTGCAAGTGGATATTTGGACCGCTTATAGGAATTCGTTGGAAACGGAACAATCTCACACAAAAAGGAGACAGAAGCATTCTCATACACTTCTGTGGGATGCGTGCATTCAGCTCACAGGGCTGAACCTTTCTTTTGATAGAGCCGATTTCTAACCCTCTTTTTCTAGAATTTGCAAGTGGACATTTGCAGCGCTTTGAGGCCTGAGGTGGAAAGGAAATACCTTCACATAAAAATTAGACAGAAACATTCTCTGAAACTTCTTTGTGGTGTGTGTGCATCCAACTCACAGAGTTGAACATTCTTTTTGACAGAGAAGTTTTGAAACAGTCTTTTTTTTTGTAGAATCTGCAAGTGGAAATTTGGACCGCTTGCAGGAAATCGTTGGAAACGGGAAACCCTCAACCAAAAACGAGACAGAATCATTCTCACAAACTTCTTCCTGATGTGTGCTTTCAACTCAAAAATGTGAGCCTTTCCTTTGATAGAGCAGTTTTAAAACACTGTTTTTCTAGAATCTGCAAGTGGATATTTGGAGCGCTATGAGGCCTGTGGTGGGAAAGGAAGTATCTTCCCATAAGAAGTAGAAAGAGGCATTCTCTGAAATTTCTCTGTGGTGCGTGCATTCAAATCACAGAGTTGAACATTCCATTTGACAGAGAAGTTTTGAAACCCTCATTTACAGAATCTGCAAGTGGCTATTTGGACCGCTTATAGGAATGCGTTGGAAAAGGGACACCCTCACACAAAAACTAGACAGAAGTATTCTCACGAACTTCTGTGTGATGTGCGCATTCATTTCAAGGAGCCGAACCTTTCTATTGGTAGAGCAGTTTAGAAACACTCTTTTTCTAGAATCTACAAGTGGACATTTGCAGCGCTTTGAGGCCCGTGGTGGAAAGGAAATATGTTCACATAAAAACTAGACGAAAGCATTCTCTGAAACTTCTTTGTGGTGTGTGCATTCCACTCTCAGAGTTGAACACTCCTTTTGACAGAGAAGTTTGAAACACTCTTTTTGTAGAATCTGCAACTGCATATTTGGACCGCTGATAGGAATTCGTTGGAAACGGGACACTCTCACAGAAAAAGTAAACAGAAGCATTCTCACAAACTTCTGTGTGATGTGTGCATTCAGCTCACGGAGCTGAAGCTTTCTTCTGATACAGCAGTTTTAAAACACTTTTTTTCTAGAATCTGCAAGTGCACATTTGGAGCGCTTTGAGGCCTGAGGTGGAAAGGAAATATCTTCACATAAAAACTAGACGGAAGCATTCTCTGAAACTTCTTTGTGGTGTGTGCATTCAACCCACAGCGTCTAGCATTTCTTTAGAGAGAGAAGATATGAAACTGTCTTTTGTATAATATAAAGGTGGAAATTCGGACTGCTTACGGAAATTGATCGGAAACGGGAAACCCTCCCACAAAAACGACACAGAAGCATTCTCGCAAACTTCTTTGTGATGTGTGCATTCAGCTCACACAGCTGAAACTTTCTTTTGATAGACCAGTTTTCTAACACTCTTTTTCTAGAATGTGCCAGCGGACATTTGGAGCGCTTTGAGGACTGTGGTGGAAAAGGAAGTATCTTTACATAACAATTAGATAGAAGCATTCTCTGAAAGTGCTTTGTGGGGCCTGCATTCAACTCACAGAGTTGAACATTCCTTTTGACAGAGAAGTTTTGAAACACTCTTTTTATAGAATCTGCAAGTGGATATTTGGACCGCTTATAGGAATTCGTTGGAAATGGGACAATCTCACACAAAAAGGAGACAGAAGCATTCTCATACACTTCTGTGGGATGCGTGCATTCAGCTCACAGGGCTGAACCTTTCTTTTGATAGAGCAGATTTCTAACACTCTTTTTCTAGAATTTGCAAGTGGACATTTGCAGCGCTTTGAGGCCTGAGGTGGAAAGGAAATACCTTGACATAAAAATTAGACAGAAGCATTCTCTGAGACTTCTTTGTGGTGTGTGTGCATCCAACTCACAGAGTTGAACATTCTTTTTGACAGAGAAGTTTTGAAACAGTCTCTTTTTTTGTAGAATCTGCAAGTGGAAATTTGGACCGCTTGCAGGAAATCGTTGGAAACGGGAAACCCTCAACCAAAAACGAGACAGAATCATTCTCACAAACATCTTCCTGATGTGTGCTTTCAACTCAAAAATGTGAGCCTTTCCTTTGATAGAGCAGTTTTAAAACACTGTTTTTCTAGAATCTGCAAGTGGATATTTGGAGCGCTATGAGGCCTGTGGTGGGAAAGGAAGTATCTTCCCATAACAAGTAGAAAGAGGCATTCTCTGAAAGTTCTCTGTGGTGCGTGCATTCAACTCACAGAGTTGAACATTCCATTTGACAGAGAAGTTTTGAAACCCTCACTTACAGAATCTGCAAGTGGCTATTTGGACCGCTTATAGGAATGCGTTGGAAAGGGGCACCCTCACACAAAAACTAGACAGAAGCATTCTCACGAACTTCTGTGTGATGTGCGCATTCGTTTCAAGGAGCCGAACCTTTCTATTGGTAGAGCAGTTTGGAAACACTCTTTTTCTAGAATCTACAAGTGGACATTTGCAGCGCTTTGAGGCCCGTGGTGGAAAGGAAATATGTTCACATAAAAACTAGACGAAAGCATTCTCTGAAACTTCTTTGTGGTGTGTGCATTCCACTCTCAGAGTTGAACACTCCTTTTGACAGAGAAGTTTGAAACACTCTTTTTGTAGAATCTGCAACTGCATATTTGGACCGCTGATAGGAATTCGTTGGAAACGGGACACTCTCACAGAAAAAGTAAACAGAAGCATTCTCACAAACTTCTGTGTGATGTGTGCATTCAGCTCACGGAGCTGAAGCTTTCTTCTGATACAGCAGTTTTAAAACACTTTTTTTCTAGAATCTGCAAGTGCACATTTGGAGCGCTTTGAGGCCTGAGGTGGAAAGGAAATATCTTCACATAAAAACTAGACGGAAGCATTCTCTGAAACTCCTTTGTGGTGTGTGCATTCAACTCACAGAGTCGAGCATTCCTTTAGACAGAGAAGATATGAAACTTTCTTTTGTAGAATCTACAGGTGGAAATTCGGACTGCTTACGGAAATTGATTGGAAACGGGAAACCCTCCCACAAAAACGACACAGAAGCATTCTCGCAAACTTCTTTGTGATGTGTGCATTCAGCTCACAGAGCTGAACTTTTCTTTTGATAGAGCAGTTTTCCAACACTCTTTTTCTAGAATGTGCAAGCGGACATTTGGAGCGCTTTGAGGACTGTGGTGGAAAAGGGAGTATCTTTACATAACAAGTAGAAAGAGGCATTCTCTGAAAGTGCTTTGTGGAGCGTGCATTCAACTCACAGAGTTGAACATTCCTTTTGACAGGGAAGTTTTGAAACACTCTTTTTATAGAATCTGCAAGTGGCTATTTGGACCGCTTATAGGAATGCGTTGGAAACAGGACACCCTCACACAAAAACTAGACAGAAGCATTCTCACGAACTTCTGTGTGATGTGCGCCTTCGTTTCAAGGAGCCGAACCTTTCTATTGGTAGAGCAGTTTTGAAACACTCTTTTTCTAGAATCTACAAGTGGACATTTGCAACGCTTTGAGGCCTGTGGTGGAAAGGAAATATGTTCACATAAAAACTAGAGAAAAGCATTCTCTGAAACTTCTTTGTGGTGTGTGCATTCCACTCTCAGAGTTGAACACTCCTTTTGACAGAGAAGTTTGAAACACTCTTCTTGTAGAATCTACAACAGCATATTTGGAACGCTGATAGGAATTCGTTGGAAACGGGACAGTCTCACAGAAAAAGTAAACAGAAGCATTCTCACAAACTTCTGTGTGATGTGTGCATTCAGCTCACGGAGCTGAAGCTTTCTTCTGATACAGCAGTTTTAAAACACTTTTTTTCTAGAATCTGCAAGTGCACATTTGGAGCGCTTTGAGGCCTGAGGTGGAAAGGAAATATCTTCACATAAAAACGAGACAGAAGCATTCTCTGAAACTCCTTTGTGGTGTGTGCATTCAACTCACAGAGTCGAGCATTCCTTTAGACAGAGAAGATTTGAAACTCTCTTTTGTAGAATCTACAGGTGGAAATCCGGACTGCTTACGGGAATTGATTGGAAACGGGAAACCCTCACACAAAAACGACACAGAAGCATTCTCGCAAACTTCTTTGTGATGTGTGCATTCAGCTCACACAGCTGAACCTTTCTTTTGATAGAGCAGTTTTCTAACACTCTTTTCCTAGAATGTGCAAGCGGACATGTGGAGCGTTTTGAGGACTGTGGTGGAAAAGGAAGTATCTTTACATAAAAAGTAGACAGAAGCATTCTCTGAAAGTGGTTTGTGGGGCGTGCATTCAACTCACAGAGTTGAACATTCCTTTTGACAGAGAAGTTTTGAAACACTCTTTTTATAGAATCTGCAAGTGGATATTTGGACCGCTTATAGGAATTCGTTGGAAACGGAACAATCTCACACAAAAAGGAGACAGAAGCATTCTCATACACTTCTGTGGGATGCGTGCATTCAGCTCACAGGGCTGAACCTTTCTTTTGATAGAGCCGATTTCTAACCCTCTTTTTCTAGAATTTGCAAGTGGACATTTGCAGCGCTTTGAGGCCTGAGGTGGAAAGGAAATACCTTCACATAAAAATTAGACAGAAACATTCTCTGAAACTTCTTTGTGGTGTGTGTGCATCCAACTCACAGAGTTGAACATTCTTTTTGACAGAGAAGTTTTGAAACAGTCTTTTTTTTTGTAGAATCTGCAAGTGGAAATTTGGACCGCTTGCAGGAAATCGTTGGAAACGGGAAACCCTCAACCAAAAACGAGACAGAATCATTCTCACAAACTTCTTCCTGATGTGTGCTTTCAACTCAAAAATGTGAGCCTTTCCTTTGATAGAGCAGTTTTAAAACACTGTTTTTCTAGAATCTGCAAGTGGATATTTGGAGCGCTATGAGGCCTGTGGTGGGAAAGGAAGTATCTTCCCATAAGAAGTAGAAAGAGGCATTCTCTGAAATTTCTCTGTGGTGCGTGCATTCAAATCACAGAGTTGAACATTCCATTTGACAGAGAAGTTTTGAAACCCTCATTTACAGAATCTGCAAGTGGCTATTTGGACCGCTTATAGGAATGCGTTGGAAAAGGGACGCCCTCACACAAAAACTAGACAGAAGTATTCTCACGAACTTCTGTGTGATGTGCGCATTCGTTTCAAGGAGCCGAACCTTTCTATTGGTAGAGCAGTTTAGAAACACTCTTTTTCTAGAATCTACAAGTGGACATTTGCAGCGCTTTGAGGCCCGTGGTGGAAAGGAAATATGTTCACATAAAAACTAGACGAAAGCATTCTCTGAAACTTCTTTGTGGTGTGTGCATTCCACTCTCAGAGTTGAACACTCCTTTTGACAGAGAAGTTTGAAACACTCTTTTTGTAGAATCTGCAACTGCATATTTGGACCGCTGATAGGAATTCGTTGGAAACGGGACACTCTCACAGAAAAAGTAAACAGAAGCATTCTCACAAACTTCTGTGTGATGTGTGCATTCAGCTCACGGAGCTGGAGCTTTCTTCTGATACAGCAGTTTTAAAACACTTTTTTTCTAGAATCTGCAAGTGCACATTTGGAGCGCTTTGAGGCCTGAGGTGGAAAGGAAATATCTTCACATAAAAACTAGACGGAAGCATTCTCTGAAACTTCTTTGTGGTGTGTGCATTCAACCCACAGCGTCTAGCATTTCTTTAGACAGAGAAGATCTGAAACTTTCTTTTGTATAATATAAAGGTGGAAATTCGGACTGCTTACGGAAATTGATCGGAAACGGGAAACCCTCCCACAAAAACGACACAGAAGCATTCTCGCAAACTTCTTTGTGATGTGTGCATTCAGCCCACACAGCTGAAACTTTCTTTTGATAGACCAGTTTTCTAACACTCTTTTTCTAGAATGTGCCAGCGGACATTTGGAGCGCTTTGAGGACTGTGGTGGAAAAGGAAGTATCTTTACATAACAATTAGATAGAAGCATTCTCTGAAAGTGCTTTGTGGGGCCTGCATTCAACTCACAGAGTTGAACATTCCTTTTGACAGAGAAGTTTTGAAACACTCTTTTTATAGAATCTGCAAGTGGATATTTGGACCGCTTATAGGAATTCGTTGGAAATGGGACAATCTCACACAAAAAGGAGACAGAAGCATTCTCATACACTTCTGTGGGATGCGTGCATTCAGCTCACAGGGCTGAACCTTTCTTTTGATAGAGCAGATTTCTAACACTCTTTTTCTAGAATTTGCAAGTGGACATTTGCAGCGCTTTGAGGCCTGAGGTGGAAAGGAAATACCTTCACATAAAAATTAGACAGAAGCATTCTCTGAGACTTCTTTGTGGTGTGTGTGCATCCAACTCACAGAGTTGAACATTCTTTTTGACAGAGAAGTTTTGAAACAGTCTCTTTTTTTGTAGAATCTGCAAGTGGAAATTTGGACCGCTTGCAGGAAATCGTTGGAAACGGGAAACCCTCAACCAAAAACGAGACAGAATCATTCTCACAAACATCTTCCTGATGTGTGCTTTCAACTCAAAAATGTGAGCCTTTCCTTTGATAGAGCAGTTTTAAAACACTGTTTTTCTAGAATCTGCAAGTGGATATTTGGAGCGCTATGAGGCCTGTGGTGGGAAAGGAAGTATCTTCCCATAACAAGTAGAAAGAGGCATTCTCTGAAAGTTCTCTGTGGTGCGTGCATTCAACTCACAGAGTTGAACTTTCCATTTGACAGAGAAGTTTTGAAACCCTCACTTACAGAATCTGCAAGTGGCTATTTGGACCGCTTATAGGAATGCGTTGGAAAGGGGCACCCTCACACAAAAACTAGACAGAAGCATTCTCACGAACTTCTGTGTGATGTGCGCATTCGTTTCAAGGAGCCGAACCTTTCTATTGGTAGAGCAGTTTGGAAACACTCTTTTTCTAGAATCTACAAGTGGACATTTGCAGCGCTTTGAGGCCCGTGGTGGAAAGGAAATATGTTCACATAAAAACTAGACGAAAGCATTCTCTGAAACTTCTTTGTGGTGTGTGCATTCCACTCTCAGAGTTGAACACTCCTTTTGACAGAGAAGTTTGAAACACTCTTTTTGTAGAATCTGCAACTGCATATTTGGACCGCTGATAGGAATTCGTTGGAAACGGGACACTCTCACAGAAAAAGTAAACAGAAGCATTCTCACAAACTTCTGTGTGATGTGTGCATTCAGCTCACGGAGCTGAAGCTTTCTTCTGATACAGCAGTTTTAAAACACTTTTTTTCTAGAATCTGCAAGTGCACATTTGGAGCGCTTTGAGGCCTGAGGTGGAAAGGAAATATCTTCACATAAAAACTAGACGGAAGCATTCTCTGAAACTCCTTTGTGGTGTGTGCATTCAACTCACAGAGTCGAGCATTCCTTTAGACAGAGAAGATATGAAACTTTCTTCTGTAGAATCTACAGGTGGAAATTCGGACTGCTTACGGAAATTGATTGGAAACGGGAAACCCTCCCACAAAAACGACACAGAAGCATTCTCGCAAACTTCTTTGTGATGTGTGCATTCAGCTCACAGAGCTGAACTTTTCTTTTGATAGAGCAGTTTTCCAACACTCTTTTTCTAGAATGTGCAAGCGGACATTTGGAGCGCTTTGAGGACTGTGGTGGAAAAGGGAGTATCTTTACATAACAAGTAGAAAGAGGCATTCTCTGAAAGTGCTTTGTGGAGCGTGCATTCAACTCACAGAGTTGAACATTCCTTTTGACAGGGAAGTTTTGAAACACTCTTTTTATAGAATCTGCAAGTGGCTATTTGGACCGCTTATAGGAATGCGTTGGAAACAGGACACCCTCACACAAAAACTAGACAGAAGCATTCTCACGAACTTCTGTGTGATGTGCGCCTTCGTTTCAAGGAGCCGAACCTTTCTATTGGTAGAGCAGTTTTGAAACACTCTTTTTCTAGAATCTACAAGTGGACATTTGCAACGCTTTGAGGCCTGTGGTGGAAAGGAAATATGTTCACATAAAAACTAGAGAAAAGCATTCTCTGAAACTTCTTTGTGGTGTGTGCATTCCACTCTCAGAGTTGAACACTCCTTTTGACAGAGAATTTTGAAACACTCTTCTTGTAGAATCTACAACAGCATATTTGGAACGCTGATAGGAATTCGTTGGAAACGGGACAGTCTCACAGAAAAAGTAAACAGAAGCATTCTCACAAACTTCTGTGTGATGTGTGCATTCAGCTCACGGAGCTGAAGCTTTCTTCTGATACAGCAGTTTTAAAACACTTTTTTTCTAGAATCTGCAAGTGCACATTTGGAGCGCTTTGAGGCCTGAGGTGGAAAGGAAATATCTTCACATAAAAACGAGACAGAAGCATTCTCTGAAACTCCTTTGTGGTGTGTGCATTCAACTCACAGAGTCGAGCATTCCTTTAGACAGAGAAGATTTGAAACTCTCTTTTGTAGAATCTACAGGTGGAAATCCGGACTGCTTACGGGAATTGATTGGAAACGGGAAACCCTCACACAAAAACGACACAGAAGCATTCTCGCAAACTTCTTTGTGATGTGTGCATTCAGCTCACACAGCTGAACCTTTCTTTTGATAGAGCAGTTTTCTAACACTCTTTTCCTAGAATGTGCAAGCGGACATGTGGAGCGTTTTGAGGACTGTGGTGGAAAAGGAAGTATCTTTACATAAAAAGTAGACAGAAGCATTCTCTGAAAGTGGTTTGTGGGGCGTGCATTCAACTCACAGAGTTGAACATTCCTTTTGACAGAGAAGTTTTGAAACACTCTTTTTATAGAATCTGCAAGTGGATATTTGGACCGCTTATAGGAATTCGTTGGAAACGGAACAATCTCACACAAAAAGGAGACAGAAGCATTCTCATACACTTCTGTGGGATGCGTGCATTCAGCTCACAGGGCTGAACCTTTCTTTTGATAGAGCCGATTTCTAACCCTCTTTTTCTAGAATTTGCAAGTGGACATTTGCAGCGCTTTGAGGCCTGAGGTGGAAAGGAAATACCTTCACATAAAAATTAGACAGAAACATTCTCTGAAACTTCTTTGTGGTGTGTGTGCATCCAACTCACAGAGTTGAACATTCTTTTTGACAGAGAAGTTTTGAAACAGTCTTTTTTTTTGTAGAATCTGCAAGTGGAAATTTGGACCGCTTGCAGGAAATCGTTGGAAACGGGAAACCCTCAACCAAAAACGAGACAGAATCATTCTCACAAACTTCTTCCTGATGTGTGCTTTCAACTCAAAAATGTGAGCCTTTCCTTTGATAGAGCAGTTTTAAAACACTGTTTTTCTAGAATCTGCAAGTGGATATTTGGAGCGCTATGAGGCCTGTGGTGGGAAAGGAAGTATCTTCCCATAAGAAGTAGAAAGAGGCATTCTCTGAAATTTCTCTGTGGTGCGTGCATTCAAATCACAGAGTTGAACATTCCATTTGACAGAGAAGTTTTGAAACCCTCATTTACAGAATCTGCAAGTGGCTATTTGGACCGCTTATAGGAATGCGTTGGAAAAGAGACACCCTCACACAAAAACTAGACAGAAGTATTCTCACGAACTTCTGTGTGATGTGCGCATTCGTTTCAAGGAGCCGAACCTTTCTATTGGTAGAGCAGTTTAGAAACACTCTTTTTCTAGAATCTACAAGTGGACATTTGCAGCGCTTTGAGGCCCGTGGTGGAAAGGAAATATGTTCACATAAAAACTAGACGAAAGCATTCTCTGAAACTTCTTTGTGGTGTGTGCATTCCACTCTCAGAGTTGAACACTCCTTTTGACAGAGAAGTTTGAAACACTCTTTTTGTAGAATCTGCAACTGCATATTTGGACCGCTGATAGGAATTCGTTGGAAACGGGACACTCTCACAGAAAAAGTAAACAGAAGCATTCTCACAAACTTCTGTGTGATGTGTGCATTCAGCTCACGGAGCTGAAGCTTTCTTCTGATACAGCAGTTTTAAAACACTTTTTTTCTAGAATCTGCAAGTGCACATTTGGAGCGCTTTGAGGCCTGAGGTGGAAAGGAAATATCTTCACATAAAAACTAGACGGAAGCATTCTCTGAAACTTCTTTGTGGTGTGTGCATTCAACCCACAGCGTCTAGCATTTCTTTAGAGAGAGAAGATATGAAACTTTCTTTTGTATAATATAAAGGTGGAAATTCGGACTGCTTACGGAAATTGATCGGAAACGGGAAACCCTCCCACAAAAACGACACAGAAGCATTCTCGCAAACTTCTTTGTGATGTGTGCATTCAGCTCACACAGCTGAAACTTTCTTTTGATAGACCAGTTTTCTAACACTCTTTTTCTAGAATGTGCCAGCGGACATTTGGAGCGCTTTGAGGACTGTGGTGGAAAAGGAAGTATCTTTACATAACAATTAGATAGAAGCATTCTCTGAAAGTGCTTTGTGGGGCCTGCATTCAACTCACAGAGTTGAACATTCCTTTTGACAGAGAAGTTTTGAAACACTCTTTTTATAGAATCTGCAAGTGGATATTTGGACCGCTTATAGGAATTCGTTGGAAATGGGACAGTCTCACACAAAAAGGAGACAGAAGCATTCTCATACACTTCTGTGGGATGCGTGCATTCAGCTCACAGGGCTGAACCTTTCTTTTGATAGAGCAGATTTCTAACACTCTTTTTCTAGAATTTGCAAGTGGACATTTGCAGCGCTTTGAGGCCTGAGGTGGAAAGGAAATACCTTGACATAAAAATTAGACAGAAGCATTCTCTGAGACTTCTTTGTGGTGTGTGTGCATCCAACTCACAGAGTTGAACATTCTTTTTGACAGAGAAGTTTTGAAACAGTCTCTTTTTTTGTAGAATCTGCAAGTGGAAATTTGGACCGCTTGCAGGAAATCGTTGGAAACGGGAAACCCTCAACCAAAAACGAGACAGAATCATTCTCACAAACATCTTCCTGATGTGTGCTTTCAACTCAAAAATGTGAGCCTTTCCTTTGATAGAGCAGTTTTAAAACACTGTTTTTCTAGAATCTGCAAGTGGATATTTGGAGCGCTATGAGGCCTGTGGTGGGAAAGGAAGTATCTTCCCATAACAAGTAGAAAGAGGCATTCTCTGAAAGTTCTCTGTGGTGCGTGCATTCAACTCACAGAGTTGAACATTCCATTTGACAGAGAAGTTTTGAAACCCTCACTTACAGAATCTGCAAGTGGCTATTTGGACCGCTTATAGGAATGCGTTGGAAAGGGGCACCCTCACACAAAAACTAGACAGAAGCATTCTCACGAACTTCTGTGTGATGTGCGCATTCGTTTCAAGGAGCCGAACCTTTCTATTGGTAGAGCAGTTTGGAAACACTCTTTTTCTAGAATCTACAAGTGGACATTTGCAGCGCTTTGAGGCCCGTGGTGGAAAGGAAATATGTTCACATAAAAACTAGACGAAAGCATTCTCTGAAACTTCTTTGTGGTGTGTGCATTCCACTCTCAGAGTTGAACACTCCTTTTGACAGAGAAGTTTGAAACACTCTTTTTGTAGAATCTGCAACTGCATATTTGGACCGCTGATAGGAATTCGTTGGAAACGGGACACTCTCACAGAAAAAGTAAACAGAAGCATTCTCACAAACTTCTGTGTGATGTGTGCATTCAGCTCACGGAGCTGAAGCTTTCTTCTGATACAGCAGTTTTAAAACACTTTTTTTCTAGAATCTGCAAGTGCACATTTGGAGCGCTTTGAGGCCTGAGGTGGAAAGGAAATATCTTCACATAAAAACTAGACGGAAGCATTCTCTGAAACTCCTTTGTGGTGTGTGCATTCAACTCACAGAGTCGAGCATTCCTTTAGACAGAGAAGATATGAAACTTTCTTTTGTAGAATCTACAGGTGGAAATTCGGACTGCTTACGGAAATTGATTGGAAACGGGAAACCCTCCCACAAAAACGACACAGAAGCATTCTCGCAAACTTCTTTGTGATGTGTGCATTCAGCTCACAGAGCTGAACTTTTCTTTTGATAGAGCAGTTTTCCAACACTCTTTTTCTAGAATGTGCAAGCGGACATTTGGAGCGCTTTGAGGACTGTGGTGGAAAAGGGAGTATCTTTACATAACAAGTAGAAAGAGGCATTCTCTGAAAGTGCTTTGTGGAGCGTGCATTCAACTCACAGAGTTGAACATTCCTTTTGACAGGGAAGTTTTGAAACACTCTTTTTATAGAATCTGCAAGTGGCTATTTGGACCGCTTATAGGAATGCGTTGGAAACAGGACACCCTCACACAAAAACTAGACAGAAGCATTCTCACGAACTTCTGTGTGATGTGCGCCTTCGTTTCAAGGAGCCGAACCTTTCTATTGGTAGAGCAGTTTTGAAACACTCTTTTTCTAGAATCTACAAGTGGACATTTGCAACGCTTTGAGGCCTGTGGTGGAAAGGAAATATGTTCACATAAAAACTAGAGAAAAGCATTCTCTGAAACTTCTTTGTGGTGTGTGCATTCCACTCTCAGAGTTGAACACTCCTTTTGACAGAGAAGTTTGAAACACTCTTCTTGTAGAATCTACAACAGCATATTTGGAACGCTGATAGGAATTCGTTGGAAACGGGACAGTCTCACAGAAAAAGTAAACAGAAGCATTCTCACAAACTTCTGTGTGATGTGTGCATTCAGCTCACGGAGCTGAAGCTTTCTTCTGATACAGCAGTTTTAAAACACTTTTTTTCTAGAATCTGCAAGTGCACATTTGGAGCGCTTTGAGGCCTGAGGTGGAAAGGAAATATCTTCACATAAAAACGAGACAGAAGCATTCTCTGAAACTCCTTTGTGGTGTGTGCATTCAACTCACAGAGTCGAGCATTCCTTTAGACAGAGAAGATTTGAAACTCTCTTTTGTAGAATCTACAGGTGGAAATCCGGACTGCTTACGGGAATTGATTGGAAACGGGAAACCCTCACACAAAAACGACACAGAAGCATTCTCGCAAACTTCTTTGTGATGTGTGCATTCAGCTCACACAGCTGAACCTTTCTTTTGATAGAGCAGTTTTCTAACACTCTTTTCCTAGAATGTGCAAGCGGACATGTGGAGCGTTTTGAGGACTGTGGTGGAAAAGGAAGTATCTTTACATAAAAAGTAGACAGAAGCATTCTCTGAAAGTGGTTTGTGGGGCGTGCATTCAACTCACAGAGTTGAACATTCCTTTTGACAGAGAAGTTTTGAAACACTCTTTTTATAGAATCTGCAAGTGGATATTTGGACCGCTTATAGGAATTCGTTGGAAACGGAACAATCTCACACAAAAAGGAGACAGAAGCATTCTCATACACTTCTGTGGGATGCGTGCATTCAGCTCACAGGGCTGAACCTTTCTTTTGATAGAGCCGATTTCTAACCCTCTTTTTCTAGAATTTGCAAGTGGACATTTGCAGCGCTTTGAGGCCTGAGGTGGAAAGGAAATACCTTCACATAAAAATTAGACAGAAACATTCTCTGAAACTTCTTTGTGGTGTGTGTGCATCCAACTCACAGAGTTGAACATTCTTTTTGACAGAGAAGTTTTGAAACAGTCTTTTTTTTTGTAGAATCTGCAAGTGGAAATTTGGACCGCTTGCAGGAAATCGTTGGAAACGGGAAACCCTCAACCAAAAACGAGACAGAATCATTCTCACAAACTTCTTCCTGATGTGTGCTTTCAACTCAAAAATGTGAGCCTTTCCTTTGATAGAGCAGTTTTAAAACACTGTTTTTCTAGAATCTGCAAGTGGATATTTGGAGCGCTATGAGGCCTGTGGTGGGAAAGGAAGTATCTTCCCATAAGAAGTAGAAAGAGGCATTCTCTGAAATTTCTCTGTGGTGCGTGCATTCAAATCACAGAGTTGAACATTCCATTTGACAGAGAAGTTTTGAAACCCTCATTTACAGAATCTGCAAGTGGCTATTTGGACCGCTTATAGGAATGCGTTGGAAACGGGACACCCTCACACAAAAACTAGACAGAAGTATTCTCACGAACTTCTGTGTGATGTGCGCATTCGTTTCAAGGAGCCGAACCTTTCTATTGGTAGAGCAGTTTGGAAACACTCTTTTTCTAGAATCTACAAGTGGACATTTGCAGCGCTTTGAGGCCCGTGGTGGAAAGGAAATATGTTCACATAAAAACTAGACGAAAGCATTCTCTGAAACTTCTTTGTGGTGTGTGCATTCCACTCTCAGAGTTGAACACTCCTTTTGACAGAGAAGTTTGAAACACTCTTTTTGTAGAATCTGCAACTGCATATTTGGACCGCTGATAGGAATTCGTTGGAAACGGGACACTCTCACAGAAAAAGTAAACAGAAGCATTCTCACAAACTTCTGTGT
This sequence comes from Pongo abelii, assembly GCF_028885655.2. NCBI lineage: Eukaryota > Metazoa > Chordata > Mammalia > Primates > Hominidae > Pongo > Pongo abelii. Next base: position 67,764,743 of record NC_071988.2, read on the forward strand.
GATGTGTGCATTCAGCTCACGGAGCTGAAGCTTTCTTCTGATACAGCAGTTTTAAAACACTTTTTTTCTAGAATCTGCAAGTGCACATTTGGAGCGCTTTGAGGCCTGAGGTGGAAAGGAAATATCTTCACATAAAAACTAGACAGAAGCATTCTCTGAAACTTCTTTGTGGTGTGTGCATTCAACCCACAGCGTCTAGCATTTCTTTAGACAGAGAAGATCTGAAACTTTCTTTTGTATAATATAAAGGTGGAAATTCGGACTGCTTACGGAAATTGATCGGAAACGGGAAACCCTCCCACAAAAACGACACAGAAGCATTCTCGCAAACTTCTTTGTGATGTGTGCATTCAGCCCACACAGCTGAAACTTTCTTTTGATAGACCAGTTTTCTAACACTCTTTTTCTAGAATGTGCCAGCGGACATTTGGAGCGCTTTGAGGACTGTGGTGGAAAAGGAAGTATCTTTACATAACAATTAGATAGAAGCATTCTCTGAAAGTGCTTTGTGGGGCCTGCATTCAACTCACAGAGTTGAACATTCCTTTTGACAGAGAAGTTTTGAAACACTCTTTTTATAGAATCTGCAAGTGGATATTTGGACCGCTTATAGGAATTCGTTGGAAATGGGACAATCTCACACAAAAAGGAGACAGAAGCATTCTCATACACTTCTGTGGGATGCGTGCATTCAGCTCACAGGGCTGAACCTTTCTTTTGATAGAGCAGATTTCTAACACTCTTTTTCTAGAATTTGCAAGTGGACATTTGCAGCGCTTTGAGGCCTGAGGTGGAAAGGAAATACCTTGACATAAAAATTAGACAGAAGCATTCTCTGAGACTTCTTTGTGGTGTGTGTGCATCCAACTCACAGAGTTGAACATTCTTTTTGACAGAGAAGTTTTGAAACAGTCTCTTTTTTTGTAGAATCTGCAAGTGGAAATTTGGACCGCTTGCAGGAAATCGTTGGAAACGGGAAACCCTCAACCAAAAACGAGACAGAATCATTCTCACAAACATCTTCCTGATGTGTGCTTTCAACTCAAAAATGTGAGCCTTTCCTTTGATAGAGCAGTTTTAAAACACTGTTTTTCTAGAATCTGCAAGTGGATATTTGGAGCGCTATGAGGCCTGTGGTGGGAAAGGAAGTATCTTCCCATAACAAGTAGAAAGAGGCATTCTCTGAAAGTTCTCTGTGGTGCGTGCATTCAACTCACAGAGTTGAACTTTCCATTTGACAGAGAAGTTTTGAAACCCTCACTTACAGAATCTGCAAGTGGCTATTTGGACCGCTTATAGGAATGCGTTGGAAAGGGGCACCCTCACACAAAAACTAGACAGAAGCATTCTCACGAACTTCTGTGTGATGTGCGCATTCGTTTCAAGGAGCCGAACCTTTCTATTGGTAGAGCAGTTTGGAAACACTCTTTTTCTAGAATCTACAAGTGGACATTTGCAGCGCTTTGAGGCCCGTGGTGGAAAGGAAATATGTTCACATAAAAACTAGACGAAAGCATTCTCTGAAACTTCTTTGTGGTGTGTGCATTCCACTCTCAGAGTTGAACACTCCTTTTGACAGAGAAGTTTGAAACACTCTTTTTGTAGAATCTGCAACTGCATATTTGGACCGCTGATAGGAATTCGTTGGAAACGGGACACTCTCACAGAAAAAGTAAACAGAAGCATTCTCACAAACTTCTGTGTGATGTGTGCATTCAGCTCACGGAGCTGAAGCTTTCTTCTGATACAGCAGTTTTAAAACACTTTTTTTCTAGAATCTGCAAGTGCACATTTGGAGCGCTTTGAGGCCTGAGGTGGAAAGGAAATATCTTCACATAAAAACTAGACGGAAGCATTCTCTGAAACTCCTTTGTGGTGTGTGCATTCAACTCACAGAGTCGAGCATTCCTTTAGACAGAGAAGATATGAAACTTTCTTTTGTAGAATCTACAGGTGGAAATTCGGACTGCTTACGGAAATTGATTGGAAACGGGAAACCCTCCCACAAAAACGACACAGAAGCATTCTCGCAAACTTCTTTGTGATGTGTGCATTCAGCTCACAGAGCTGAACTTTTCTTTTGATAGAGCAGTTTTCCAACACTCTTTTTCTAGAATGTGCAAGCGGACATTTGGAGCGCTTTGAGGACTGTGGTGGAAAAGGGAGTATCTTTACATAACAAGTAGAAAGAGGCATTCTCTGAAAGTGCTTTGTGGAGCGTGCATTCAACTCACAGAGTTGAACATTCCTTTTGACAGGGAAGTTTTGAAACACTCTTTTTATAGAATCTGCAAGTGGCTATTTGGACCGCTTATAGGAATGCGTTGGAAACAGGACACCCTCACACAAAAACTAGACAGAAGCATTCTCACGAACTTCTGTGTGATGTGCGCCTTCGTTTCAAGGAGCCGAACCTTTCTATTGGTAGAGCAGTTTTGAAACACTCTTTTTCTAGAATCTACAAGTGGACATTTGCAACGCTTTGAGGCCTGTGGTGGAAAGGAAATATGTTCACATAAAAACTAGAGAAAAGCATTCTCTGAAACTTCTTTGTGGTGTGTGCATTCCACTCTCAGAGTTGAACACTCCTTTTGACAGAGAAGTTTGAAACACTCTTCTTGTAGAATCTACAACAGCATATTTGGAACGCTGATAGGAATTCGTTGGAAACGGGACAGTCTCACAGAAAAAGTAAACAGAAGCATTCTCACAAACTTCTGTGTGATGTGTGCATTCAGCTCACGGAGCTGAAGCTTTCTTCTGATACAGCAGTTTTAAAACACTTTTTTTCTAGAATCTGCAAGTGCACATTTGAAGCGCTTTGAGGCCTGAGGTGGAAAGGAAATATCTTCACATAAAAACGAGACAGAAGCATTCTCTGAAACTCCTTTGTGGTGTGTGCATTCAACTCACAGAGTCGAGCATTCCTTTAGACAGAGAAGATTTGAAACTCTCTTTTGTAGAATCTACAGGTGGAAATCCGGACTGCTTACGGGAATTGATTGGAAACGGGAAACCCTCACACAAAAACGACACAGAAGCATTCTCGCAAACTTCTTTGTGATGTGTGCATTCAGCTCACACAGCTGAACCTTTCTTTTGATAGAGCAGTTTTCTAACACTCTTTTCCTAGAATGTGCAAGCGGACATGTGGAGCGTTTTGAGGACTGTGGTGGAAAAGGAAGTATCTTTACATAAAAAGTAGACAGAAGCATTCTCTGAAAGTGGTTTGTGGGGCGTGCATTCAACTCACAGAGTTGAACATTCCTTTTGACAGAGAAGTTTTGAAACACTCTTTTTATAGAATCTGCAAGTGGATATTTGGACCGCTTATAGGAATTCGTTGGAAACGGAACAATCTCACACAAAAAGGAGACAGAAGCATTCTCATACACTTCTGTGGGATGCGTGCATTCAGCTCACAGGGCTGAACCTTTCTTTTGATAGAGCCGATTTCTAACCCTCTTTTTCTAGAATTTGCAAGTGGACATTTGCAGCGCTTTGAGGCCTGAGGTGGAAAGGAAATACCTTCACATAAAAATTAGACAGAAACATTCTCTGAAACTTCTTTGTGGTGTGTGTGCATCCAACTCACAGAGTTGAACATTCTTTTTGACAGAGAAGTTTTGAAACAGTCTTTTTTTTTGTAGAATCTGCAAGTGGAAATTTGGACCGCTTGCAGGAAATCGTTGGAAACGGGAAACCCTCAACCAAAAACGAGACAGAATCATTCTCACAAACTTCTTCCTGATGTGTGCTTTCAACTCAAAAATGTGAGCCTTTCCTTTGATAGAGCAGTTTTAAAACACTGTTTTTCTAGAATCTGCAAGTGGATATTTGGAGCGCTATGAGGCCTGTGGTGGGAAAGGAAGTATCTTCCCATAAGAAGTAGAAAGAGGCATTCTCTGAAATTTCTCTGTGGTGCGTGCATTCAAATCACAGAGTTGAACATTCCATTTGACAGAGAAGTTTTGAAACCCTCATTTACAGAATCTGCAAGTGGCTATTTGGACCGCTTATAGGAATGCGTTGGAAAAGGGACACCCTCACACAAAAACTAGACAGAAGTATTCTCACGAACTTCTGTGTGATGTGCGCATTCGTTTCAAGGAGCCGAACCTTTCTATTGGTAGAGCAGTTTAGAAACACTCTTTTTCTAGAATCTACAAGTGGACATTTGCAGCGCTTTGAGGCCCGTGGTGGAAAGGAAATATGTTCACATAAAAACTAGACGAAAGCATTCTCTGAAACTTCTTTGTGGTGTGTGCATTCCACTCTCAGAGTTGAACACTCCTTTTGACAGAGAAGTTTGAAACACTCTTTTTGTAGAATCTGCAACTGCATATTTGGACCGCTGATAGGAATTCGTTGGAAACGGGACACTCTCACAGAAAAAGTAAACAGAAGCATTCTCACAAACTTCTGTGTGATGTGTGCATTCAGCTCACGGAGCTGAAGCTTTCTTCTGATACAGCAGTTTTAAAACACTTTTTTTCTAGAATCTGCAAGTGCACATTTGGAGCGCTTTGAGGCCTGAGGTGGAAAGGAAATATCTTCACATAAAAACTAGACGGAAGCATTCTCTGAAACTTCTTTGTGGTGTGTGCATTCAACCCACAGCGTCTAGCATTTCTTTAGAGAGAGAAGATATGAAACTTTCTTTTGTATAATATAAAGGTGGAAATTCGGACTGCTTACGGAAATTGATCGGAAACGGGAAACCCTCCCACAAAAACGACACAGAAGCATTCTCGCAAACTTCTTTGTGATGTGTGCATTCAGCTCACACAGCTGAAACTTTCTTTTGATAGACCAGTTTTCTAACACTCTTTTTCTAGAATGTGCCAGCGGACATTTGGAGCGCTTTGAGGACTGTGGTGGAAAAGGAAGTATCTTTACATAACAATTAGATAGAAGCATTCTCTGAAAGTGCTTTGTGGGGCCTGCATTCAACTCACAGAGTTGAACATTCCTTTTGACAGAGAAGTTTTGAAACACTCTTTTTATAGAATCTGCAAGTGGATATTTGGACCGCTTATAGGAATTCGTTGGAAATGGGACAATCTCACACAAAAAGGAGACAGAAGCATTCTCATACACTTCTGTGGGATGCGTGCATTCAGCTCACAGGGCTGAACCTTTCTTTTGATAGAGCAGATTTCTAACACTCTTTTTCTAGAATTTGCAAGTGGACATTTGCAGCGCTTTGAGGCCTGAGGTGGAAAGGAAATACCTTGACATAAAAATTAGACAGAAGCATTCTCTGAGACTTCTTTGTGGTGTGTGTGCATCCAACTCACAGAGTTGAACATTCTTTTTGACAGAGAAGTTTTGAAACAGTCTCTTTTTTTGTAGAATCTGCAAGTGGAAATTTGGACCGCTTGCAGGAAATCGTTGGAAACGGGAAACCCTCAACCAAAAACGAGACAGAATCATTCTCACAAACATCTTCCTGATGTGTGCTTTCAACTCAAAAATGTGAGCCTTTCCTTTGATAGAGCAGTTTTAAAACACTGTTTTTCTAGAATCTGCAAGTGGATATTTGGAGCGCTATGAGGCCTGTGGTGGGAAAGGAAGTATCTTCCCATAACAAGTAGAAAGAGGCATTCTCTGAAAGTTCTCTGTGGTGCGTGCATTCAACTCACAGAGTTGAACATTCCATTTGACAGAGAAGTTTTGAAACCCTCACTTACAGAATCTGCAAGTGGCTATTTGGACCGCTTATAGGAATGCGTTGGAAAGGGGCACCCTCACACAAAAACTAGACAGAAGCATTCTCACGAACTTCTGTGTGATGTGCGCATTCGTTTCAAGGAGCCGAACCTTTCTATTGGTAGAGCAGTTTGGAAACACTCTTTTTCTAGAATCTACAAGTGGACATTTGCAGCGCTTTGAGGCCCGTGGTGGAAAGGAAATATGTTCACATAAAAACTAGACGAAAGCATTCTCTGAAACTTCTTTGTGGTGTGTGCATTCCACTCTCAGAGTTGAACACTCCTTTTGACAGAGAAGTTTGAAACACTCTTTTTGTAGAATCTGCAACTGCATATTTGGACCGCTGATAGGAATTCATTGGAAACGGGACACTCTCACAGAAAAAGTAAACAGAAGCATTCTCACAAACTTCTGTGTGATGTGTGCATTCAGCTCACGGAGCTGAAGCTTTCTTCTGATACAGCAGTTTTAAAACACTTTTTTTCTAGAATCTGCAAGTGCACATTTGGAGCGCTTTGAGGCCTGAGGTGGAAAGGAAATATCTTCACATAAAAACTAGACGGAAGCATTCTCTGAAACTCCTTTGTGGTGTGTGCATTCAACTCACAGAGTCGAGCATTCCTTTAGACAGAGAAGATATGAAACTTTCTTTTGTAGAATCTACAGGTGGAAATTCGGACTGCTTACGGAAATTGATTGGAAACGGGAAACCCTCCCACAAAAACGACACAGAAGCATTCTCGCAAACTTCTTTGTGATGTGTGCATTCAGCTCACAGAGCTGAACTTTTCTTTTGATAGAGCAGTTTTCCAACACTCTTTTTCTAGAATGTGCAAGCGGACATTTGGAGCGCTTTGAGGACTGTGGTGGAAAAGGGAGTATCTTTACATAACAAGTAGAAAGAGGCATTCTCTGAAAGTGCTTTGCGGAGCGTGCATTCAACTCACAGAGTTGAACATTCCTTTTGACAGGGAAGTTTTGAAACACTCTTTTTATAGAATCTGCAAGTGGCTATTTGGACCGCTTATAGGAATGCGTTGGAAACAGGACACCCTCACACAAAAACTAGACAGAAGCATTCTCACGAACTTCTGTGTGATGTGCGCCTTCGTTTCAAGGAGCCGAACCTTTCTATTGGTAGAGCAGTTTTGAAACACTCTTTTTCTAGAATCTACAAGTGGACATTTGCAACGCTTTGAGGCCTGTGGTGGAAAGGAAATATGTTCACATAAAAACTAGAGAAAAGCATTCTCTGAAACTTCTTTGTGGTGTGTGCATTCCACTCTCAGAGTTGAACACTCCTTTTGACAGAGAAGTTTGAAACACTCTTCTTGTAGAATCTACAACAGCATATTTGGAACGCTGATAGGAATTCGTTGGAAACGGGACAGTCTCACAGAAAAAGTAAACAGAAGCATTCTCACAAACTTCTGTGTGATGTGTGCATTCAGCTCACGGAGCTGAAGCTTTCTTCTGATACAGCAGTTTTAAAACACTTTTTTTCTAGAATCTGCAAGTGCACATTTGGAGCGCTTTGAGGCCAGAGGTGGAAAGGAAATATCTTCACATAAAAACGAGACAGAAGCATTCTCTGAAACTCCTTTGTGGTGTGTGCATTCAACTCACAGAGTCGAGCATTCCTTTAGACAGAGAAGATTTGAAACTCTCTTTTGTAGAATCTACAGGTGGAAATCCGGACTGCTTACGGGAATTGATTGGAAACGGGAAACCCTCACACAAAAACGACACAGAAGCATTCTCGCAAACTTCTTTGTGATGTGTGCATTCAGCTCACACAGCTGAACCTTTCTTTTGATAGAGCAGTTTTCTAACACTCTTTTCCTAGAATGTGCAAGCGGACATGTGGAGCGTTTTGAGGACTGTGGTGGAAAAGGAAGTATCTTTACATAAAAAGTAGACAGAAGCATTCTCTGAAAGTGGTTTGTGGGGCGTGCATTCAACTCACAGAGTTGAACATTCCTTTTGACAGAGAAGTTTTGAAACACTCTTTTTATAGAATCTGCAAGTGGATATTTGGACCGCTTATAGGAATTCGTTGGAAACGGAACAATCTCACACAAAAAGGAGACAGAAGCATTCTCATACACTTCTGTGGGATGCGTGCATTCAGCTCACAGGGCTGAACCTTTCTTTTGATAGAGCCGATTTCTAACCCTCTTTTTCTAGAATTTGCAAGTGGACATTTGCAGCGCTTTGAGGCCTGAGGTGGAAAGGAAATACCTTCACATAAAAATTAGACAGAAACATTCTCTGAAACTTCTTTGTGGTGTGTGTGCATCCAACTCACAGAGTTGAACATTCTTTTTGACAGAGAAGTTTTGAAACAGTCTTTTTTTTTGTAGAATCTGCAAGTGGAAATTTGGACCGCTTGCAGGAAATCGTTGGAAACGGGAAACCCTCAACCAAAAACGAGACAGAATCATTCTCACAAACTTCTTCCTGATGTGTGCTTTCAACTCAAAAATGTGAGCCTTTCCTTTGATAGAGCAGTTTTAAAACACTGTTTTTCTAGAATCTGCAAGTGGATATTTGGAGCGCTATGAGGCCTGTGGTGGGAAAGGAAGTATCTTCCCATAAGAAGTAGAAAGAGGCATTCTCTGAAATTTCTCTGTGGTGCGTGCATTCAAATCACAGAGTTGAACATTCCATTTGACAGAGAAGTTTTGAAACCCTCATTTACAGAATCTGCAAGTGGCTATTTGGACCGCTTATAGGAATGCGTTGGAAACGGGACACCCTCACACAAAAACTAGACAGAAGTATTCTCACGAACTTCTGTGTGATGTGCGCATTCGTTTCAAGGAGCCGAACCTTTCTATTGGTAGAGCAGTTTGGAAACACTCTTTTTCTAGAATCTACAAGTGGACATTTGCAGCGCTTTGAGGCCCGTGGTGGAAAGGAAATATGTTCACATAAAAACTAGACGAAAGCATTCTCTGAAACTTCTTTGTGGTGTGTGCATTCCACTCTCAGAGTTGAACACTCCTTTTGACAGAGAAGTTTGAAACACTCTTTTTGTAGAATCTGCAACTGCATATTTGGACCGCTGATAGGAATTCGTTGGAAACGGGACACTCTCACAGAAAAAGTAAACAGAAGCATTCTCACAAACTTCTGTGTGATGTGTGCATTCAGCTCACGGAGCTGAAGCTTTCTTCTGATACAGCAGTTTTAAAACACTTTTTTTCTAGAATCTGCAAGTGCACATTTGGAGCGCTTTGAGGCCTGAGGTGGAAAGGAAATATCTTCACATAAAAACTAGACAGAAGCATTCTCTGAAACTTCTTTGTGGTGTGTGCATTCAACCCACAGCGTCTAGCATTTCTTTAGACAGAGAAGATCTGAAACTTTCTTTTGTATAATATAAAGGTGGAAATTCGGACTGCTTACGGAAATTGATCGGAAACGGGAAACCCTCCCACAAAAACGACACAGAAGCATTCTCGCAAACTTCTTTGTGATGTGTGCATTCAGCCCACACAGCTGAAACTTTCTTTTGATAGACCAGTTTTCTAACACTCTTTTTCTAGAATGTGCCAGCGGACATTTGGAGCGCTTTGAGGACTGTGGTGGAAAAGGAAGTATCTTTACATAACAATTAGATAGAAGCATTCTCTGAAAGTGCTTTGTGGGGCCTGCATTCAACTCACAGAGTTGAACATTCCTTTTGACAGAGAAGTTTGAAACACTCTTTTTATAGAATCTGCAAGTGGATATTTGGACCGCTTATAGGAATTCGTTGGAAACGGGACAATCTCACACAAAAAGTGGACAGAAGCATTCTCATACACTTCTGTGGGATGCGTGCATTCAGCTCACAGGGCTGAACCTTTCTTTTGATAGAGCAGATTTCTAACACTCTTTTTCTAGAATTTGCAAGTGGACATTTGCAGCGCTTTGAGGCCTGAGGTGGAAAGGAAATACCTTGACATAAAAATTAGACAGAAGCATTCTCTGAAACTTCTTTGTGGTGTGTGTGCATCCAACTCACAGAGTTGAACATTCTTTTTGACAGAGAAGTTTTGAAACAGTCTTTTTTTTTTGTAGAATCTGCAAGTGGAAATTTGGACCGCTTGCAGGAAATCGTTGGAAACGGGAAACCCTCAACCAAAAACGAGACAGAATCATTCTCACAAACTTCTTCCTGATGTGTGCTTTCAACTCAAAAATGTGAGCCTTTCCTTTGATAGAGCAGTTTTAAAACACTGTTTTTCTAGAATCTGCAAGTGGATATTTGGAGCGCTATGAGGCCTGTGGTGGGAAAGGAAGTATCTTCCCATAACAAGTAGAAAGAGGCATTCTCTGAAAGTGCTTTGTGGGGCGTGCATTCAACTCACAGAGTTGAACATTCCATTTGACAGAGAAGTTTTGAAACCCTCATTTACAGAATCTGCAAGTGGCTATTTGGACCGCTTATAGGAATGCGTTGGAAACGGGACACCCTCACACAAAAACTAGACAGAAGCATTCTCACGAACTTCTGTGTGATGTGCGCATTCGTTTCAAGGAGCCGAACCTTTCTATTGGTAGAGCAGTTTAGAAACACTCTTTTTCTAGAATTTACAAGTGGACATTTGCAGCGCTTTGAGGCCCGTGGTGGAAAGGAAATATGTTCACATAAAAACTAGACGAAAGCATTCTCTGAAACTTCTTTGTGGTGTGTGCATTCCACTCTCAGAGTTGAACACTCCTTTTGACAGAGAAGTTTGAAACACTCTTTTTGTAGAATCTGCAACTGCATATTTGGACCGCTGATAGGAATTCGTTGGAAACGGGACAGTCTCACAGAAAAAGTAAACAGAAGCATTCTCACAAACTTCTGTGTGATGTGTGCATTCAGCTCACGGAGCTGAAGCTTTCTTCTGATACAGCAGTTTTAAAACACTTTTTTCTAGAATCTGCAAGTGCACATTTGGAGCGCTTTGAGGCCTGAGGTGGAAAGGAAATATCTTCACATAAAAACTAGACAGAAGCATTCTCTGAAACTCCTTTGTGGTGTGTGCATTCAACTCACAGCGTCTAGCATTTCTTTAGACAGAGAAGATATGAAACTTTCTTTTGTAGAATCTAAAGGTGGAAATTCGGACTGCTTACGGAAATTGATCGGAAACGGGAAACCCTCCCACAAAAACGACACAGTAGCATTCTCGCAAACTTCTTTGTGATGTGTGCATTCAGCTCACACAGCTGAACCTTTCTTTTGATAGACCAGTTTTCTAACACTCTTTTTCTAGAATGTGCCAGCGGACATTTGGAGCGCTTTGGGGACTGTGGTGGAAAAGGAAGTATCTTTACATAACAAGTAGACAGAAGCATTCTCTGAAAGTGCTTTGTGGGGCCTGCATTCAACTCACAGAGTTGAACACTCCTTTTGACAGAGAAGTTTTGAAACACTCTTTTTATATAATCTGCAAGTGTATATTTGGACCGCTTATAGGAATTCGTTGGAAACGGGACAATATCACACAAAAAGGAGACAGAAGCATTCTCATACACTTCTGTGGGATGCTGGCATTCAGCTCACAGGGCTGAACCTTTCTTTTGATAGAGCCGATTTCTAACCCTCTTTTTCTAGAATATGCAAGTGGACATTTGCAGCGCTTTGAGGCCTGAGGTGGAAAGGAAATACCTTCACATAAAAATTAGACAGAAGCATTCTCTGAGACTTCTTTGTGGTGTGTGTGCATCCAACTCACAGAGTTGAACATTCTTTTTGACAGAGAAGTTTTGAAACAGTCTCTTTTTTTGTAGAATCTGCAAGTGGAAATTTGGATCGCTTGCAGGAAATCGTTGGAAACGGGAAACCCTCAACCAAAAACGAGACAGAATCATTCTCACAAACATCTTCCTGATGTGTGCTTTCAACTCAATAATGTGAGCCTTTCCTTTGATAGAGCAGTTTTAAAACACTGTTTTTCTGGAATCTGCAAGTGGATATTTGGAGCGCTATGAGGCCTGTGGTGGGAAAGGAAGTATCTTCACATAACAAGTAGAAAGAGGCATTCTCTGAAAGTGCTTTGTGGGGCGTGCATTCAACTCACAGAGTTGAACATTCCTTTTGACAGGGAAGTTTTGAAACACTCTTTTTATAGAATCTGCAAGTGGCTATTTGGACCGCTTATAGGAATGCGTTGTAAACAGGACACGCTCACACAAAAACTAGACAGAAGCATTCTCACGAACTTCTGTGTGATGTGCGCATTCGTTTCAAGGAGCCGAACCTTTCTATTGGTAGAGCAGTTTTGAAACACTCTTTTTCTAGAATCTACAAGTGGACATTTGCAACGCTTTGAGGCCTGTGGTGGAAAGGAAATATGTTCACATAAAAACTAGAGAAAAGCATTCTCTGAAACTTCTTTGTGGTGTGTGCATTCCACTCTCAGAGTTGAACACTCCTTTTGACAGAGAAGTTTGAAACACTCTTCTTGTAGAATCTACAACAGCATATTTGGAACGCTGATAGGAATTCGTTGGAAACGGGACACTCTCACAGAAAAAGTAAACAGAAGCATTCTCACAAACTTCTGTGTGATGTGTGCATTCAGCTCACGGAGCTGAAGCTTTCTTCTGATACAGCAGTTTTAAAACACTTTTTTTCTAGAATCTGCAAGTGCACATTTGGAGCGCTTTGAGGCCTGAGGTGGAAAGGAAATATCTTCACATAAAAACGAGACAGAAGCATTCTCTGAAACTCCTTTGTGGTGTGTGCATTCAACTCACAGAGTCGAGCATTCCTTTAGACAGAGAAGATTTGAAACTCTCTTTTGTAGAATCTACAGGTGGAAATCCGGACTGCTTACGGGAATTGATTGGAAACGGGAAACACTCACACAAAAACGACACAGAAGCATTCTCGCAAACTTCTTTGTGATGTGTGCATTCAACTCACACAGCTGAACCTTTCTTTTGATAGACCAGTTTTCTAACACTCTTTTCCTAGAATGTGCAAGCGGACATTTGGAGCGCTTTGAGGACTGTGGTGGAAAAGGAAGTATCTTTACATAAAAAGTAGACAGAAGCATTCTCTGAAAGTGGTTTGTGGGGCCTGCATTCAACTCACAGAGTTGAACATTACTTTTGACAGAGAAGTTTTGAAACACTCTTTTTATAGAATCTGCAAGTGGATATTTGGACCGCTTATAGGAATTCGTTGGAAACGGGACAATCTCACACAAAAAGAAGACAGAAGCATTCTCATACACTTCTGTGGGATGCGTGCATTCAGCTCACAGGGCTGAACCTGTCTTTTGATAGAGCCGATTTCTAACCCTCTTTTTCTAGAATTTGCAAGTGGACATTTGCAGCGCTTTGAGGCCTGAGGTGGAAAGGAAATACCTTCACATAAAAATTAGACAGAAGCATTCTCTGAAACTTCTTTGTGGTGTGTGTGCATCCAACTCACAGAGTTCAACATTCTTTTTGACAGAGAAGTTTTGAAACAGTCTTTTTTTTTGTAGAATCTGCAAGTGGAAATTTGGACCGCTTGCAGGAAATCGTTGGAAACGGGAAACCCTCAACCAAAAACGAGACAGAATCATTCTCACAAACTTCTTCATGATGTGTGCTTTCAACTCACAGATGTGAGCCTTTCCTTTGATAGAGCAGTTTTAAAACACTGTTTTTCTAGAGTCTGCAAGTGGATATTTGGAGCGCTATGAGGCCTGTGGTGGGAAAGGAAGTATCTTCCCATAACAAGTAGAAAGAGGCATTCTCTGAAAGTTCTCTGTGGTGCGTGCATTCAACTCACAGAGTTGAACATTCCATTTGACAGAGAAGTTTTGAAACCCTCATTTACAGAATCTGCAAGTGGCTATTTGGACCGCTTATAGGAATGCGTTGGAAACGGGACACCCTCACACAAAAACTAGACAGAAGCATTCTCACGAACTTCTGTGTGATGTGCGCCTTCGTTTCAAGGAGCCGAACCTTTCTATTGATAGAGCAGTTTGGAAACACTCTTTTTCTAGAATCTACAAGTGGACATTTGCAGCGCTTTGAGGCCCGTGGTGGAAAGGAAATATGTTCACATAAAAACTAGACGAAAGCATTCTCTGAAACTTCTTTGTGGTGTGTGCATTCCACTCTCAGAGTTGAACACTCCTTTTGACAGAGAAGTTTGAAACACTCTTTTTGTAGAATCTGCAACTGCATATTTGGACCGCTGATAGGAAATCGTTGGAAACGGGACACTCTCACAGAAAAAGTAAACAGAAGCATTCTCACAAACTTCTGTGTGATGTGTGCATTCAGCTCAAGGAGCTGAAGCTTTCTTCTGATACAGCAGTTTTAAAACACTTTTTTTCTAGAATCTGCGAGTGCACATTTGGAGCGCTTTGAGGCCTGAGGTGGAAAGGAAATATCTTCACATAAAAACGAGACAGAAGAATTCTCTGAAACTCCTTTGTGGTGTGCGCATTCAACTCACAGAGTCGAGCATTCCTTTAGACAGAGAAGATTTGAAACTCTCTTCTGTAGAATCTACAGGTGGAAATTCGGACTGCTTACGGGAATTGATTGGAAACGGGAAACCCTCACACCAAAACGACACAGAAGCATTCTCGCAAACTTCTTGGTGATGTGTGCATTCAGCTCACACAGCTGAACCTTTCTTTTGATAGACCAGTTTTCTAACACTCTTTTTCTAGAATATGCAAGCGGACATTTGGAGCGCTTTGGGGACTGTGGTGGAAAAGGAAGTATCTTTACATAACAAGTAGACAGAAGCATTCTCTGAAAGTGCTTTGTGGGGCGTGCATTCAACTCACAGAGTTGAACACTCCTTTTGACAGAGAAGTTTTGAAACACTCTTTTTATAGAATCTGCAATTGTATATTTGGACCGCATATAGGAATTCGTTGGAAACGGGACAATATCACACAAAAAGGAGACAGAAGCATTCTCATACACTTCTGTGGGATGCTGGCATTCAGCTCACAGGGCTGAACCTTTCTTTTGATAGAGCCGATTTCTAACCCTCTTTTTCTAGAATTTGCAAGTGGACATTTGCAGCGCTTTGAGGCCTGAGGTGGAAAGGAAATACCTTCACATAAAAATTAGACAGAAGCATTCTCTGAAACTTCTTTGTGGTGTGTGTGCATCCAACTCACAGAGTTCAACATTCTTTTTGACAGAGAAGTTTTGAAACAGTCTTTTTTTTTGTAGAATCTGCAAGTGGAAATTTGGACCGCTTGCAGGAAATCGTTGGAAACGGGAAACCCTCAACCAAAAACGAGACAGAATCATTCTCACAAACTTCTTCATGATGTGTGCTTTCAACTCACAGATGTGAGCCTTTCCTTTGATAGAGCAGTTTTAAAACACTGTTTTTCTAGAGTCTGCAAGTGGATATTTGGAGCGCTATGAGGCCTGTGGTGGGAAAGGAAGTATCTTCCCATAACAAGTAGAAAGAGGCATTCTCTGAAAGTTCTCTCTGGCGCGTGCATTCAAGTCACAGAGTTGAACATTCCATTTGACAGAGAAGTTTTGAAACCCTCATTTACAGAATCTGCAAGTGGCTATTTGGACCGCTTATAGGAATGCGTTGGAAACGGGACACCCTCACACAAAAACTAGACAGAAGCATTCTCACGAACTTCTGTGTGATGTGCGCCTTCGTTTCAAGGAGCCGAACCTTTCTATTGATAGAGCAGTTTGGAAACACTCTTTTTCTAGAATCTACAAGTGGATATTTGCAGCGCTTTGAGGCCCGTGGTGGAAAGGAAATATGTTCACATAAAAACTAGACGAAAGCATTCTCTGAAACTTCTTTGTGGTGTGTGCATTCCACTCTCAGAGTTGAACACTCCTTTTGACAGAGAAGTTTGAAACACTCTTTTTGTAGAATCTGCAACTGCATATTTGGACCGCTGATAGGAATTCGTTGGAAACGGGACACTCGCACAGAAAAAGTAAACAGAAGCATTCTCACAAACTTCTGTGTGATGTGTGCATTCAGCTCAAGGAGCTGAAGCTTTCTTCTGATACAGCAGTTTTAAAACACTTTTTTTCTAGAATCTGCGAGTGCACATTTGGAGCGCTTTGAGGCCTGAGGTGGAAAGGAAATATCTTCACATAAAAACGAGACAGAAGAATTCTCTGAAACTCCTTTGTGGTGTGCGCATTCAACTCACAGAGTCGAGCATTCCTTTAGACAGAGAAGATTTGAAACTCTCTTCTGTAGAATCTACAGGTGGAAATTCGGACTGCTTACGGGAATTGATTGGAAACGGGAAACCCTCACACCAAAACGACACAGAAGCATTCTCGCAAACTTCTTGGTGATGTGTGCATTCAGCTCACACAGCTGAACCTTTCTTTTGATAGACCAGTTTTCTAACACTCTTTTTCTAGAATATGCAAGCGGACATTTGGAGCGCTTTGGGGACTGTGGTGGAAAAGGAAGTATCTTTACATAACAAGTAGACAGAAGCATTCTCTGAAAGTGCTTTGTGGGGCGTGCATTCAACTCACAGAGTTGAACACTCCTTTTGACAGAGAAGTTTTGAAACACTCTTTTTATAGAATCTGCAAGTGTATATTTGGACCGCATATAGGAATTCGTTGGAAACGGGACAATATCACACAAAAAGGAGACAGAAGCATTCTCATACACTTCTGTGGGATGCTGGCATTCAGCTCACAGGGCTGAACCTTTCTTTTGATAGAGCCGATTTCTAACACTCTTTTTCTAGAATTTGCAAGTGGACATTTGCAGCGCTTTGAGGCCTGAGGTGGAAAGGAAACACCTTCACATAAAAATTAGATAGAAGCATTCTCTGAGACTTCTTTGTGGTGTGTGTGCATCCAACTCACAGAGTTGAACATTCTTTTTGACAGAGAAGTTTTGAAACAGTCTCTTTTTTTGTAGAATCTGCAAGTGGAAATTTGGACCGCTTGCAGGAAATCGTTGGAAACGGGAAACCCTCAACCAAAAACGAGACAGAATCATTCTCACAAACATCTTCCTGATGTGTGCTTTCAACTCAAAAATGTGAGCCTTTCCTTTGATAGAGCAGTTTTAAAACACTGTTTTTCTAGAATCTGCAAGTGGATATTTGGAGCGCTATGAGGCCTGTGGTGGGAAAGGAAGTATCTTCCCATAACAAGTAGAAAGAGGCATTCTCTGAAAGTTCTCTGTGGTGCGTGCATTCAACTCACAGAGTTGAACATTCCATTTGACAGAGAAGTTTTGAAACCCTCATTTACAGAATCTGCAAGTGGCTATTTGGACCGCTTATAGGAATGCGTTGGAAAGGGGCACCCTCACACAAAAACTAGACAGAAGCATTCTCACGAACTTCTGTGTGATGTGCGCATTCGTTTCAAGGAGCCGAACCTTTCTATTGGTAGAGCAGTTTGGAAACACTCTTTTTCTAGAATCTACAAGTGGACATTTGCAGCGCTTTGAGGCCCGTGGTGGAAAGGAAATATGTTCACATAAAAACTAGACGAAAGCATTCTCTGAAACTTCTTTGTGGTGTGTGCATTCCACTCTCAGAGTTGAACACTCCTTTTGACAGAGAAGTTTGAAACACTCTTTTTGTAGAATCTGCAACTGCATATTTGGACCGCTGATAGGAATTCGTTGGAAACGGGACACTCTCACAGAAAAAGTCAACAGAAGCATTCTCACAAACTTCTGTGTGATGTGTGCATTCAGCTCACGGAGCTGAAGCTTTCTTCTGATACAGCAGTTTTAAAACACTTTTTTTCTAGAATCTGCAGGTGCACATTTGGAGCGCTTTGAGGCCTGAGGTGGAAAGGAAATATCTCCACATAAAAACTAGACAGAAGCATTCTCTGAAACTCCTTTGTGGTGTGTGCATTCAACTCACAGCGTCTAGCATTTTTTTAGACAGAGAAGATATGAAACTTTCTTTTGTAGAATCTAAAGGTGGAAATTCGGACTGCTTACGGAAATTGATCGGAAACGGGAAACCCTCCCACAAAAACGACACAAAAGCATTCTCGCAAACTTCTTTGTGATGTGTGCATTCAGCTCACACAGCTGAACCTTTCTTTTGATAGACCAGTTTTCTAACACTCTTTTTCTAGAATGTGCCAGCGGACATTTGGAGCGCTTTGAGGACTGTGGTGGAAAAGGAAGTATCTTTACATAACAAGTAGATAGAAGCATTCTCTGAAAGTGCTTTGTGGGGCCTGCATTCAACTCACAGAGTTGAACATTCCTTTTGACAGAGAAGTTTTGAAACACTCTTTTTATAGAATCTGCAAGTGGATATTTGGACCGCTTATAGGAATTCGTTGGAAACGGGACAATCTCACACAAAAAGGAGACAGAAGCATTCTCATACACTTCTGTGGGATGCTGGCATTCAGCTCACAGGGCTGAACCTTTCTTTTGATAGAGCCGATTTCTAACACTCTTTTTCTAGAATTTGCAAGTGGACATTTGCAGCGCTTTGAGGCCTGAGGTGGAAAGGAAATACCTTCACATAAAAATTAGACAGAAGCATTCTCTGAAACTTCTTTGTCGTGTGTGTGCATCCAACTCACAGATTTGAACATTCTTTTTGACAGAGAAGTTTTGAAACAGTCTTTTTTTTGTAGAATCTGCAAGTGGAAATTTGGACCGCTTGCAGGAAATCGTTGGAAACGGGAAACCCTCACCCGAAAACGAGACAGAAAAATTCTCACAAACTTTTTCCTGATGTGTGCTTTCAACTGAAAAATGTGAGCCTTTCCTTTGATAGAGCAGTTTTAAAACACTGTTTTTCTAGAATCTGCAAGTGGATATTTGGAGCGCTATGAGGCCTGTGGTGGGAAAGGAAGTATCTTCCCATAACAAGTAGAAAGAGGCATTCTCTGAAAGTTCTCTGTGGTGCTTGTATTCAAGTCACAGAGTTGAACATTCCATTTGACAGAGAAGTTTTGAAACCCTCATTTACAGAATCTGCAAGTGGCTATTTGGACCGCTTATAGGAATGCGTTGGAAACGGGACACCCTCACACAAAAACAAGACAGAAGCATTCTCACGAACTTCTGTGTGATGTGCGCATTCGTTTCAAGGAGCCGAACCTTTCTATTGGTAGAGCAGTTTAGAAACACTCTTTTTCTAGAATCTACAAGTGGACATTTGCAGCGCTTTCAGGCCCGTGGTGAAAAGGAAATATGTTCACATAAAAACTAGATGAAAGCATTCTCTGAAACTTCTTTGTTTTGTGTGCATTCCACTCTCAGAGTTGAACACTCCTTTTGACAGAGAAGTTTGAAACACTCTTCTTGTAGAATCTACAACAGCATATTTGGAACGCTGATAGGAATTCGTTGGAAACGGGACAGTCTCACAGAAAAAGTAAACAGAAGCATTCTCACAAACTTCTGTGTGATGTGTGCATTCAGGTCACGGAGCTGAAGCTTTCTTCTGATACAGCAGTTTTAAAACACTTTTTTTCTAGAATCTGCAAGTGCACATTTGGAGCGCTTTGAGGCCTGAGGTGGAAAGGAAATATCTTCACATAAAAACGAGACAGAAGCATTCTCTGAAACTCCTTTGTGGTGTGTGCATTCAACTCACAGAGTCGAGCATTCCTTTAGACAGAGAAGATTTGAAACTCTCTTTTGTAGAATCTACAGCTGGAAATCCGGACTGCTTACGGGAATTGATTGGAAACGGGAAACCCTCACACAAAAACGACACAGAAGGATTCTCGCAAACTTCTTTGTGATGTGTGCATTCAGCTCACACAGCTGAACCTTTCTTTTGATAGAGCAGTTTTCTAACACTCTTTTCCTAGAATGTGCAAGCGGACATTTGGAGCGTTTTGAGGACTGTGGTGGAAAAGGAAGTATCTTTACATAAAAAGTAGACAGAAGCATTCTCTGAAAGTGGTTTGTGGGGCGTGCATTCAACTCACAGAGTTGAACATTCCTTTTGACAGAGAAGTTTTGAAACACTCTTTTTATAGAATCTGCAAGTGGATATTTGGACCGCTTATAGGAATTCGTTGGAAACGGGACAATCTCACACAAAAAGGAGACAGAAGCATTCTCATACACTTCTGTGGGATGCGTGCATTCAGCTCACAGGGCTGAACCTGTCTTTTGATAGAGCCGATTTCTAACCCTCTTTTTCTAGAATTTGCAAGTGGACATTTGCAGCGCTTTGAGGCCTGAGGTGGAAAGGAAATACCTTCACATAAAAATTAGACAGAAGCATTCTCTGAAACTTCTTTGTGGTGTGTGTGCATCCAACTCACAGAGTTGAACATTCTTTTTGACAGAGAAGTTTTGAAACAGTCTTTTTTTTTGTAGAATCCGCAAGTGGAAATTTGGACCGCTTGCAGGAAATCGTTGGAAACGGGAAACCCTCAACCAAAAACGAGACAGAATCATTCTCACAAACTTCTTCCTGATGTGTGCTTTCAACTCAAAAATGTGAGCCTTTCCTTTGATAGAGCAGTTTTAAAACACTGTTTTTCTAGAATCTGCAAGTGGATATTTGGAGCGCTATGAGGCCTGTGGTGGGAAAGGAAGTATCTTCCCATAACAAGTAGAAAGAGGCATTCTCTGAAATTTCTCTGTGGTGCGTGCATTCAACTCACAGAGTTGAACATTCCATTTGACAGAGAAGTTTTGAAACCCTCATTTACAGAATCTGCAAGTGGCTATTTGGACCGCTTATAGGAATGCGTTGGAAACGGGACACCCTCACACAAAAACTAGACAGAAGCATTCTCACGAACTTCTGTGTGATGTGCGCATTCGTTTCAAGGAGCCGAACCTTTCTATTGGTAGAGCAGTTTTGAAACACTCTTTTTCTAGAATCTACAAGTGGACATTTGCAGCGCTTTGAGGCCCGTGGTGGAAAGGAAATATGTTCACATAAAAACTAGACGAAAGCATTCTCTGAAACTTCTTTGTGGTGTGTGCATTCCACTCTCAGAGTTGAACACTCCTTTTGACAGAGAAGTTTGAAACACTCTTTTTGTAGAATCTGCAACTGCATATTTGGACCGCTGATAGGAATTCGTTGGAAACGGGACACTCTCACAGAAAAAGTAAACAGAAGCATTCTCACAAACTTCTGTGTGATGTGTGCATTCAGGTCACGGAGCTGAAGCTTTCTTCTGATACAGCAGTTTTAAAACACTTTTTTTCTAGAATCTGCAAGTGCACATTTGGAGCGCTTTGAGGCCTGAGGTGGAAAGGAAATATCTCCACATAAAAACTAGACAGAAGCATTCTCTGAAACTCCTTTGTGGTGTGTGCATTCAACTCACAGCATCTAGCATTTTTTTAGACAGAGAAGATATGAAACTTTCTTTTGTAGAATCTAAAGGTGGAAATTCGGACTGCTTACGGAAATTGATCGGAAACGGGAAACCCTCCCACAAAAACGACACAGAAGCAGTCTCGCAAACTTCTTTGTGATGTGTGCATTCAGCTCACACAGCTGAACCTCTCTTTTGATAGACCAGTTTTCTAACACTCTTTTTCTAGAATGTGCCAGCGGACATTTAGAGCGCTTTGAGGACTGTGGTGGAAAAGGAAGTATCTTTACATAAGAAGTAGATAGAAGCATTCTCTGAAAGTGCTTTGTGGGGCCTGCATTCAACTCACAGAGTTGAACATTCCTTTTGACAGAGAAGTTTTGAAACACTCTTTTTATAGAATCTGCAGGTGGATATTTGGACCGCTTATAGGAATTCGTTGGAAACGGGACAATCTCACACAAAAAGGAGACAGAAGCATTCTCATACACTTCTGTGGGATGCTGGCATTCAGCTCACAGGGCTGAACCTTTCTTTTGATAGAGCCGATTTCTAAACCTCTTTTTCTAGAATTTGCAAGTGTACATTTGCAGCGCTTTGAGGCCTGAGGTGGAAAGGAAATACCTTCACATAAAAATTAGATAGAAGCATTCTCTGAGACTTCTTTGTGGTGTGTGTGCATCCAACTCACAGAGTTGAACATTCTTTTTGACAGAGAAGTTTTGAAACAGTCTCTTTTTTTGTAGAATCTGCAAGTGGAAATTTGGACCGCTTGCAGGAAATCGTTGGAAACGGGAAACCCTCAACCAAAAACGAGACAGAATCATTCTCACAAACATCTTCCTGATGTGTGCTTTCAACTCAAAAATGTGAGCCTTTCCTTTGATAGAGCAGTTTTAAAACACTGTTTTTCTAGAATCTGCAAGTGGATATTTGGAGCGCTATGAGGCCTGTGGTGGGAAAGGAAGTATCTTCCCATAACAAGTAGAAAGAGGCATTCTCTGAAAGTTCTCTGTGGTGCGTGCATTCAACTCACAGAGTTGAACATTCCATTTGACAGAGAAGTTTTGAAACCCTCACTTACAGAATCTGCAAGTGGCTATTTGGACCGCTTATAGGAATGCGTTGGAAAGGGGCACCCTCACACAAAAACTAGACAGAAGCATTCCCACGAACTTCTGTGTGATGTGCGCATTCGTTTCAAGGAGCCGAACCTTTCTATTGGTAGAGCAGTTTGGAAACACTCTTTTTCTAGAATCTACAAGTGGACATTTGCAGCGCTTTGAGGCCCGTGGTGGAAAGGAAATATGTTCACATAAAAACTAGACGAAAGCATTCTCTGAAACTTCTTTGTGGTGTGTGCATTCCACTCTCAGAGTTGAACACTCCTTTTGACAGAGAAGTTTGAAACACTCTTTTTGTAGAATCTGCAACTGCATATTTGGACCGCTGATAGGAATTCGTTGGAAACGGGACACTCTCACAGAAAAAGTAAACAGAAGCATTCTCACAAACTTCTCTGTGATGTGTGCATTCAGCTCACGGAGCTGAAGCTTTCTTCTGATACTGCAGTTTTAAAACACTTTTTTTGTAGAATCTGCAAGTGCACATTTGGAGCGCTTTGAGGCCTGAGGTGGAAAGGAAATATCTTCACATAAAAACTAGACGGAAGCATTCTCTGAAACTCCTTTGTGGTGTGTGCATTCAACTCACAGAGTCGAGCATTCCTTTAGACAGAGAAGATATGAAACTTTCTTTTGTAGAATCTACAGGTGGAAATTCGGACTGCTTACGGAAATTGATTGGAAACGGGAAACCCTCCCAGAAAAACGACACAGAAGCATTCTCGCAAACTTCTTTGTGATGTGTGCATTCAGCTCACAGAGCTGAACTTTTCTTTTGATAGAGCAGTTTTCCAACACTCTTTTTCTAGAATGTGCAAGCGGACATTTGGAGCGCTTTGAGGACTGTGGTGGAAAAGGGAGTATCTTTACATAACAAGTAGAAAGAGGCATTCTCTGAAAGTGCTTTGTGGGGCGTGCATTCAACTCACAGAGTTGAACTTTCCTTCTGACAGGGAAGTTTTGAAACACTCTTTTTATAGAATCTGCAAGTGGCTATTTGGACCGCTTATAGGAATGCGTTGGAAACAGGACACCCTCACACAAAAACTAGACAGAAGCATTCTCACGAACTTCTGTGTGATGTGCGCATTCGTTTCAAGGAGCCGAACCTTTCTATTGGTAGAGCAGTTTTGAAACACTCTTTTTCTAGAATCTACAAGTGGACATTTGCAACGCTTTTAGGCCCGTGGTGGAAAGGAAATATGTTCACATAAAAACTAGACAAAAGCATTCTCTGAAACTTCTTTGTGGTGTGTGCATTCCACTCTCAGAGTTGAACACTCCTTTTGACAGAGAAGTTTGAAACACTCTTCTTGTAGAATCTACAACAGCATATTTGGAACGCTGATAGGAATTCGTTGGAAACGGGACAGTCTCACAGAAAAAGTAAACAGAAGCATTCTCACAAACTTCTGTGTGATGTGTGCATTCAGCTCACGGAGCTGAAGCTTTCTTCTGATACAGCAGTTTTAAAACACTTTTTTTGTAGAATCTGCAAGTGCACATTTGGAGCGCTTTGAGGCCTGAGGTGGAAAGGAAATATCTTCACATAAAAACGAGACAGAAGCATTCTCTGAAACTCCTTTGTGGTGTGTGCATTCAACTCACAGAGTCGAGCATTCCTTTAGACAGAGAAGATTTGAAACTCTCTTTTGTAGAATCTACAGGTGGAAATCCGGACTGCTTACGGGAATTGATTGGAAACGGGAAACCCTCACACAAAAACGACACAGAAGCATTCTCGCAAACTTCTTTGTGATGTGTGCATTCAGCTCACACAGCTGAACCTTTCTTTTGATAGAGCAGTTTTCTAACACTCTTTTCCTAGAATGTGCAAGCGGACATTTGGAGCGTTTTGAGGACTGTGGTGGAAAAGGAAGTATCTTTACATAAAAAGTAGACAGAAGCATTCTCTGAAAGTGGTTTGTGGGGCGTGCATTCAACTCACAGAGTTGAACATTCCTTTTGACAGAGAAGTTTTGAAACACTCTTTTTATAGACTCTGCAAGTGGATATTTGGACCGCTTATAGGAATTCGTTGGAAACGGGACAATCTCACACAAAAAGGAGACAGAAGCATTCTCATACACTTCTGTGGGATGCGTGCATTCAGCTCACAGGGCTGAACCTGTCTTTTGATAGAGCCGGTTTCTAACCCTCTTTTTCTAGAATTTGCAAGTGGACATTTGCAGCGCTTTGAGGCCTGAGGTGGAAAGGAAATACCTTCACATAAAAATTAGACAGAAGCATTCTCTGAAACTTCTTTGTGGTGTGTGTGCATCCAACTCACAGAGTTGAACATTCTTTTTGACAGAGAAGTTTTGAAACAGTCTTTTTTTTTGTAGAATCTGCAAGTGGAAATTTGGACCGCTTGCAGGAAATCGTTGGAAACGGGAAACCCTAAACCAAAAACGAGACAGAATCATTCTCACAAACTTCTTCCTGATGTGTGCTTTCAACTCAAAAATGTGAGCCTTTCCTTTGATAGAGCAGTTTTAAAACACTGTTTTTCTAGAATCTGCAAGTGGATATTTGGAGCGCTATGAGGCCTGTGGTGGGAAAGGAAGTATCTTCCCATAACAAGTAGAAAGAGGCATTCTCTGAAATTTCTCTGTGGTGCGTGCATTCAACTCACAGAGTTGAACATTCCATTTGACAGAGAAGTTTTGAAACCCTCATTTACAGAATCTGCAAGTGGCTATTTGGACCGCTTATAGGAATGCGTTGGAAACGGGACACCCTCACACAAAAACTAGACAGAAGCATTCTCACGAACTTCTGTGTGATGTGCGCATTCGTTTCAAGGAGCCGAACCTTTCTATTGGTAGAGCAGTTTAGAAACACTCTTTTTCTAGAATCTACAAGTGGACATTTGCAGCGCTTTGAGGCCCGTGGTGGAAAGGAAATATGTTCACATAAAAACTAGAAGAAAGCATTCTCTGAAACTTCTTTGTGGTGTGTGCATTCCACTCTCAGAGTTGAACACTCCTTTTGACAGAGAAGTTTGAAACACTCTTTTTGTAGAATCTGCAACTGCATATTTGGACCGCTGATAGGAATTCGTTGGAAACGGGACACTCTCACAGAAAAAATAAACAGAAGCATTCTCACAAACTTCTGTGTGATGTGTGCATTCAGCTCACGGAGCTGAAGCTTTCTTCTGATACAGCAGTTTTAAAACACTTTTTTTCTAGAATCTGCAAGTGCACATTTGGAGCGCTTTGAGGCCTGAGGTGGAAAGGAAATATCTTCACATAAAAACTAGACAGAAGCATTCTCTGAAACTTCTTTGTGGTGTGTGCATTCAACTCACAGCGTCTAGCATTTCTTTAGACAGAGAAGATATGAAACTTTCTTTTGTAGAATCTAAAGGTGGAAATTCGGACTGCTTACGGAAATTGATCGGAAACGGGAAACCCTCCCACAAAAACGACACAGAAGCATTCTCGCAAACTTCTTTGTGATGTGTGCATTCAGCTCACACAGCTGAACCTTTCTTTTGATAGACCAGTTTTCTAACACTCTTTTTCTAGAATGTGCCAGCGGACATTTGGAGCGCTTTGAGGACTGTGGTGGAAAAGGAAGTATCTTTACACAACAAGTAGATAGAAGCATTCTCTGAAAGTGCTTTGTGGGGCCTGCATTCAACTCACAGAGTTGAACATTCCTTTTGACAGAGAAGTTTTGAAACACTCTTTTTATAGAATCTGCAAGTGGATATTTGGACCGCTTATAGGAATTCGTTGGAAACGGGACAATCTCACACAAAAAGGAGACAGAAGCATTCTCATACACTTCTGTGGGATGCGTGCATTCAGCTCACAGGGCTGAACCTTTCTTTTGATAGAGCAGATTTCTAACACTCTTTTTCTAGAATTTGCAAGTGGACATTTGCAGCGCTTTGAGGCCTGAGGTGGAAAGGAAATACCTTCACATAAAAATTAGACAGAAGCATTCTCTGAAACATCTTTGTGGTGTGTGTGCATCCAACTCACAGATTTGAACATTCTTTTTGACAGAGAAGTTTTGAAACAGTCTTTTTTTTGTAGAATCTGCAAGTGGAAATTTGGACCGCTTGCAGGAAATCGTTGGAAACGGGAAACCCTCACCCGAAAATGAGACAGAATCATTCTCACAAACTTTTTCCTGATGTGTGCTTTCAACTCAAAAATGTGAGCCTTTCCTTTGATAGAGCAGTTTTAAAACACTGTTTTTCTAGAATCTGCAAGTGGATATTTGGAGCGCTATGAGGCCGGTGGTGGGAAAGGAAGTATCTTCCCATAACAAGTAGAAAGAGGCATTCTCTGAAAGTTCTCTGTGGTGCGTGTATTCAACTCACAGAGTTGAACATTCCATTTGACAGAGAAGTTTTGAAACCCTCATTTACAGAATCTGCAAGTGGCTATTTGGACCGCTTATAGGAATGCGTTGGAAACGGGACACCCTCACACAAAAACAAGACAGAAGCATTCTCACGAACTTCTGTGTGATGTGCGCATTCGTTTCAAGGAGCCGAACCTTTCTATTGGTAGAGCAGTTTGGAAACACTCTTTTTCTAGAATCTACAAGTGGACATTTGCAGCGCTTTGAGGCCCGTGGTGAAAAGGAAATATGTTCACATAAAAACTAGACGAAAGCATTCTCTGAAACTTCTTTGTGGTGTGTGCATTCCACTCTGAGAGTTGAACACTCCTTTTGACAGAGAAGTTTGAAACACTCTTTTTGTAGAATCTGCAACTGCATATTTGGACCGCTGATAGGAATTCGTTGGAAACGGGACACTCTCACAGAAAAAGTAAACAGAAGCATTCTCACAAACTTCTGTGTGATGTGTGCATTCAGGTCACGGAGCTGAAGCTTTCTTCTGATACAGCAGTTTTAAAACACTTTTTTTCTAGAATCTGCAAGTGCACATTTGGAGCGCTTTGAGGCCTGAGGTGGAAAGGAAATATCTTCACATAAAAA
Organism: Pongo abelii; assembly: GCF_028885655.2. NCBI lineage: Eukaryota > Metazoa > Chordata > Mammalia > Primates > Hominidae > Pongo > Pongo abelii. The sequence goes on from NC_071988.2 coordinate 67,791,802, forward strand.
CTAGACAGAAGCATTCTCTGAAACTTCTTTGTGGTGTGTGCATTCAACTCACAGCGTCTAGCATTTCTTTAGACAGAGAAGATATGAAACTTTCTTTTGTAGAATCTAAAGGTGGAAATTCGGACTGCTTACGGAAATTGATCGGAAACGGGAAACCCTCCCACAAAAACGACACAGAAGCATTCTCGCAAACTTCTTTGTGATGTGTGCATTCAGCTCACACAGCTGAACCTTTCTTTTGATAGACCAGTTTTCTAACACTCTTTTTCTAGAATGTGCCAGCGGACATTTGGAGCGCTTTGAGGACTCTGGTGGAAAAGGAAGTATCTTTACACAACAAGTAGATAGAAGCATTCTCTGAAAGTGCTTTGTGGGGCCTGCATTCAACTCACAGAGTTGAACATTCCTTTTGACAGAGAAGTTTTGAAACACTCTTTTTATAGAATCTGCAAGTGGATATTTGGACCGCTTATAGGAATTCGTTGGAAACGGGACAATCTCACACAAAAAGGAGACAGAAGCATTCTCATACACTTCTGTGGGATGCGTGCATTCAGCTCACAGGGCTGAACCTTTCTTTTGATAGAGCAGATTTCTAACACTCTTTTTCTAGAATTTGCAAGTGGACATTTGCAGCGCTTTGAGGCCTGAGGTGGAAAGGAAATACCTTCACATAAAAATTAGACAGAAGCATTCTCTGAAACATCTTTGTGGTGTGTGTGCATCCAACTCACAGATTTGAACATTCTTTTTGACAGAGAAGTTTTGAAACAGTCTTTTTTTTGTAGAATCTGCAAGTGGAAATTTGGACCGCTTGCAGGAAATCGTTGGAAACGGGAAACCCTCACCCGAAAATGAGACAGAATCATTCTCACAAACTTTTTCCTGATGTGTGCTTTCAACTCAAAAATGTGAGCCTTTCCTTTGATAGAGCAGTTTTAAAACACTGTTTTTCTAGAATCTGCAAGTGGATATTTGGAGCGCTATGAGGCCTGTGGTGGGAAAGGAAGTATCTTCCCATAACAAGTAGAAAGAGGCATTCTCTGAAAGTTCTCTGTGGTGCGTGCATTCAACTCACAGAGTTGAACATTCCATTTGACAGAGAAGTTTTGAAACCCTCACTTACAGAATCTGCAAGTGGCTATTTGGACCGCTTATAGGAATGCGTTGGAAAGGGGCACCCTCACACAAAAACTAGACAGAAGCATTCCCACGAACTTCTGTGTGATGTGCGCATTCGTTTCAAGGAGCCGAACCTTTCTATTGGTAGAGCAGTTTGGAAACACTCTTTTTCTAGAATCTACAAGTGGACATTTGCAGCGCTTTGAGGCCCGTGGTGGAAAGGAAATATGTTCACATAAAAACTAGACGAAAGCATTCTCTGAAACTTCTTTGTGGTGTGTGCATTCCACTCTCAGAGTTGAACACTCCTTTTGACAGAGAAGTTTGAAACACTCTTTTTGTAGAATCTGCAACTGCATATTTGGACCGCTGATAGGAATTCGTTGGAAACGGGACACTCTCACAGAAAAAGTAAACAGAAGCATTCTCACAAACTTCTCTGTGATGTGTGCATTCAGCTCACGGAGCTGAAGCTTTCTTCTGATACTGCAGTTTTAAAACACTTTTTTTGTAGAATCTGCAAGTGCACATTTGGAGCGCTTTGAGGCCTGAGGTGGAAAGGAAATATCTTCACATAAAAACTAGACGGAAGCATTCTCTGAAACTCCTTTGTGGTGTGTGCATTCAACTCACAGAGTCGAGCATTCCTTTAGACAGAGAAGATATGAAACTTTCTTTTGTAGAATCTACAGGTGGAAATTCGGACTGCTTACGGAAATTGATTGGAAACGGGAAACCCTCCCAGAAAAACGACACAGAAGCATTCTCGCAAACTTCTTTGTGATGTGTGCATTCAGCTCACAGAGCTGAACTTTTCTTTTGATAGAGCAGTTTTCCAACACTCTTTTTCTAGAATGTGCAAGCGGACATTTGGAGCGCTTTGAGGACTGTGGTGGAAAAGGGAGTATCTTTACATAACAAGTAGAAAGAGGCATTCTCTGAAAGTGCTTTGTGGGGCGTGCATTCAACTCACAGAGTTGAACTTTCCTTTTGACAGGGAAGTTTTGAAACACTCTTTTTATAGAATCTGCAAGTGGCTATTTGGACCGCTTATAGGAATGCGTTGGAAACAGGACACCCTCACACAAAAACTAGACAGAAGCATTCTCACGAACTTCTGTGTGATGTGCGCATTCGTTTCAAGGAGCCGAACCTTTCTATTGGTAGAGCAGTTTTGAAACACTCTTTTTCTAGAATCTACAAGTGGACATTTGCAACGCTTTGAGGCCCGTGGTGGAAAGGAAATATGTTCACATAAAAACTAGACAAAAGCATTCTCTGAAACTTCTTTGTGGTGTGTGCATTCCACTCTCAGAGTTGAACACTCCTTTTGACAGAGAAGTTTGAAACACTCTTCTTGTAGAATCTACACCAGCATATTTGGAACGCTGATAGGAATTCGTTGGAAACGGGACAGTCTCACAGAAAAAGTAAACAGAAGCATTCTCACAAACTTCTGTGTGATGTGTGCATTCAGCTCACGGAGCTGAAGCTTTCTTCTGATACAGCAGTTTTAAAACACTTTTTTTGTAGAATCTGCAAGTGCACATTTGGAGCGCTTTGAGGCCTGAGGTGGAAAGGAAATATCTTCACATAAAAACGAGACAGAAGCATTCTCTGAAACTCCTTTGTGGTGTGTGCATTCAACTCACAGAGTCGAGCATTCCTTTAGACAGAGAAGATTTGAAACTCTCTTTTGTAGAATCTACAGGTGGAAATCCGGACTGCTTACGGGAATTGATTGGAAACGGGAAACCCTCACACAAAAACGACACAGAAGCATTCTCGCAAACTTCTTTGTGATGTGTGCATTCAGCTCACACAGCTGAACCTTTCTTTTGATAGAGCAGTTTTCTAACACTCTTTTCCTAGAATGTGCAAGCGGACATTTGGAGCGTTTTCAGGACTGTGGTGGAAAAGGAAGTATCTTTACATAAAAAGTAGACAGAAGCATTCTCTGAAAGTGGTTTGTGGGGCGTGCATTCAACTCACAGAGTTGAACATTCCTTTTGACACAGAAGTTTTGAAACACTCTTTTTATAGAATCTGCAAGTGGATATTTGGACCGCTTATAGGAATTCGTTGGAAACGGGACAATCTCACACAAAAAGGAGACAGAAGCATTCTCATACACTTCTGTGGGATGCGTGCATTCAGCTCACAGGGCTGAACCTGTCGTTTGATAGAGCCGATTTCTAACCCTCTTTTTCTAGAATTTGCAAGTGGACATTTGCAGCGCTTTGAGGCCTGAGGTGGAAAGGAAATACCTTGACATAAAAATTAGACAGAAGCATTCTCTGAAACTTCTTTGTGGTGTGTGTGCATCCAACTCACAGAGTTGAACATTCTTTTTGACAGAGAAGTTTTGAAACAGTCTTCTTTTTTGTAGAATCTGCAAGTGGAAATTTGGACCGCTTGCAGGAAATCGTTGGAAACGGGAAACCCTAAACCAAAAACGAGACAGAATCATTCTCACAAACTTCTTCCTGATGTGTGCTTTCAACTCAAAAATGTGAGCCTTTCCTTTGATAGAGCAGTTTTAAAACACTGTTTTTCTAGAATCTGCAAGTGGATATTTGGAGCGCTATGAGGCCTGTGGTGGGAAAGGAAGTATCTTCCCATAACAAGTAGAAAGAGGCATTCTCTGAAATTTCTCTGTGGTGCGTGCATTCAACTCACAGAGTTGAACATTCCATTTGACAGAGAAGTTTTGAAACCCTCATTTACAGAATCTGCAAGTGGCTATTTGGACCGCTTATAGGAATGCGTTGGAAACGGGACACCCTCACACAAAAACTAGACAGAAGCATTCTCACGAACTTCTGTGTTATGTGCGCATTCGGTTCAAGGAGCCGAACCTTTCTATTGGTAGAGCAGTTTAGAAACACTCTTTCTCTAGAATCTACAAGTGGACATTTGCAGCGCTTTGAGGCCCGTGGTGGAAAGGAAATATGTTCACATAAAAACTAGACGAAAGCATTCTCTGAAACTTCTTTGTGGTGTGTGCATTCCACTCTCAGAGTTGAACACTCCTTTTGACAGAGAAGTTTGAAACACTCTTTTTGTAGAATCTGCAACTGCATATTTGGACCGCTGATAGGAATTCGTTGGAAACGGGACACTCTCACAGAAAAAATAAACAGAAGCATTCTCACAAACTTCTGTGTGATGTGTGCATTCAGCTCACGGAGCTGAAGCTTTCTTCTGATACAGCAGTTTTAAAACACTTTTTTTCTAGAATCTGCAAGTGCACATTTGGAGCGCTTTGAGGCCTGAGGTGGAAAGGAAATATCTTCACATAAAAACTAGACAGAAGCATTCTCTGAAACTTCTTTGTGGTGTGTGCATTCAACTCACAGCGTCTAGCATTTCTTTAGACAGAGAAGATATGAAACTTTCTTTTGTAGAATCTAAAGGTGGAAATTCGGACTGCTTACGGAAATTGATCGGAAACGGGAAACCCTCCCACAAAAACGACACAGAAGCATTCTCGCAAACTTCTTTGTGATGTGTGCATTCAGCTCACACAGCTGAACCTTTCTTTTGATAGACCAGTTTTCTAACACTCTTTTTCTAGAACGTGCCAGCGGACATTTGGAGCGCTTTGAGGACTGTGGTGGAAAAGGAAGTATCTTTACATAACAAGTAGATAGAAGCATTCTCTGAAAGTGCTTTGTGGGGCCTGCATTCAACTCACAGAGTTGAACATTCCTTTTGACAGAGAAGTTTTGAAACACTCTTTTTATAGAATCTGCAAGTGGATATTTGGACCGCTTATAGGAATTCGTTGGAAACGGGACAATCTCACACAAAAAGGAGACAGAAGCATTCTCATACACTTCTGTGGGATGCGTGCATTCAGTTCACAGGGCTGAACCTTTCTTTTGATAGAGCAGATTTCTAACACTCTTTTTCTAGAATTTGCAAGTGGACATTTGCAGCGCTTTGAGGCCTGAGGTGGAAAGGAAATACCTACACATAAAAATTAGACAGAAGCATTCTCTGAAACTTCTTTGTGGTGTGTGTGCATCCAACTCACAGATTTGAACATTCTTTTTGACAGAGAAGTTTTGAAACAGTCTTTTTTTTGTGGAATCTGCAAGTGGAAATTTGGACCGCCTGCAGGAAATCGTTGGAAACGGGAAACCCTCACCCGAAAATGAGACAGAATCATTCTCACAAACTTTTTCCTGATGTGTGCTTTCAACTCAAAAATGTGAGCCTTTCCTTTGATAGAGCAGTTTTAGAACACTGTTTTTCTAGAATCTGCAAGTGGATATTTGGAGCGCTATGAGGCCTGTGGTGGGAAAGGAAGTATCTTCCCATAACAAGTAGAAAGAGGCATTCTCTGAAAGTTCTCTGTGGTGCGTGTATTCAACTCACAGAGTTGAACATTCCATTTGACAGAGAAGTTTTGAAACCCTCATTTACAGAAACTGCAAGTGGCTCTTTGGACCGCTCATAGGAATGCGTTGGAAACGGGACACCCTCACACAAAAACTAGACAGAAGCATTCTCACGAACTTCTGTGTGATGTGCGCATTCGTTTCAAGGAGCCGAACCTTTCTATTGGTAGAGCAGTTTGGAAACACTCTTTTTCTAGAATCTACAAGTGGACATTTGCAGCGCTTTGAGGCCCGTGGTGAAAAGGAAATATGTTCACATAAAAACTAGACGAAAGCATTCTCTGAAACTTCTTTGTGGTGTGTGCATTCCACTCTGAGAGTTGAACACTCCTTTTGACAGAGAAGTTTGAAACACTCTTTTTGTAGAATCTGCAACTGCATATTTGGACCGCTGATAGGAATTCTTTGGAAACGGGACACTCTCACAGAAAAAGTAAACAGAAGCATTCTCACAAACTTCTGTGTGATGTGTGCATTCAGCTCACGGAGCTGAAGCTTTCTTCTGATACAGCAGTTTTAAAACACTTTTTTTGTAGAATCTGCAAGTGCACATTTGGAGCGCTTTGAGGCCTGAGGTGGAAAGGAAATATCTTCACATAAAAACTAGACGGAAGCATTCTCTGAAACTCCTTTGTGGTGTGTGCATTCAACTCACAGAGTCGAGCATTCCTTTAGACAGAGAAGATTTGAAACTCTCTTTTGTAGAATCTACAGGTGGAAATTCGGACTGCTTACGGGAATTGATTGGAAACGGAAAACCCTCACACAAAAACGACACAGAAGCATTCTCGCAAACTTCTTGGTGATGCGTGCATTCAGCTCACACAGCTGAACCTTTCTTTTGATAGAGCAGTTTTCTAACACTCTTTTTCTAGAATGTGCAAGCGGACATTTGGAGCGCTTTGAGGACTGTGGTGGAAAAGGAAGTATCTTTACATAACAAGTAGACAGAAGCATTCTCTGAAAGTGCTTTGTGGGGCGTGCATTCAACTCACAGAGTTGAACACTCCTTTTGACAGAGAAGTTTTGAAACACTCTTTTTATAGAATCTGCAAGTGTATATTTGGACCGCATATAGGAATTCGTTGGAAACGGGACAATATCACACAAAAAGGAGACAGAAGCATTCTCATACACTTCTGTGGGATGCTGGCATTCAGCTCACAGGGCTGAACCTTTCTTTTGATAGAGCCAATTTCTAACCCTCTTTTTCTAGAATTTGCAAGTGGACATTTGCAGCGCTTTGAGGCCTGAGGTGGAAAGGAAATACCTTCACATAAAAATTTGACAGAAGCATTCTCTGAGACTTCTTTGTGGTGTGTGTGCATCCAACTCACAGAGTTGAACATTCTTTTTGACAGAGAAGTTTTTAAACAGTCTTTTTTTTTGTAGAATCTGCAAGTGGAAATTTGGACCGCTTGCAGGAAATCGTTGGAAACGGGAAACGCTCACCCGAAAATGAGACAGAATCATTCTCACAAACTTTTTCCTGATGTGTGCTTTCAACTCAAAAATGTGAGCCTTTCCTTTGATAGAGCAGTTTTAAAACACTGTTTTTCTAGAATCTGCAAGTGGATATTTGGAGCGCTATGATGCCTGTGGTGGGAAAGGAAGTATCTTCCCATAACAAGTAGAAAGAGGCATTCTCTGAAAGTTCTCTGTGGTGCGTGTATTCAACTCACAGAGTTGAACATTCCATTTGACAGAGAAGTTTTGAAACCCTCATTTACAGAAACTGCAAGTGGCTCTTTGGACCGCTCATAGGAATGCGTTGGAAACGGGACACCCTCACACAAAAACTAGACAGAAGCGTTCTCACGAACTTCTGTGTGATGTGCGCATTCGTTTCAAGGAGCCGAACCTTTCTATTGGTAGAGCAGTTTGGAAACACTCTTTTTCTAGAATCTACAAGTGGACATTTGCAGCGCTTTGAGGCCCGTGGTGAAAAGGAAATATGTTCACATAAAAACTAGACGAAAGCATTCTCTGAAACTTCTTTGTGGTGTGTGCATTCCACTCTCAGAGTTGAACACTCCTTTTGACAGAGAAGTTTGAAACACTCTTTTTGTAGAATCTGCAACTGCATATTTGGACCGCTGATAGGAATTCGTTGGAAACGGGACACTCTCACAGAAAAAGTAAACAGAAGCATTCTCACAAACTTCTGTGTGATGTGTGCATTCAGCTCACGGAGCTGAAGCTTTCTTCTGATACAGCAGTTTTAAAACACTTTTTTTGTAGAATCTGCAAGTGCACATTTGGAGCGCTTTGAGGCCTGAGGTGGAAAGGAAATATCTTCACATAAAAACTAGACGGAAGCATTCTCTGAAACTCCTTTGTGGTGTGTGCATTCAACTCACAGAGTCGAGCATTCCTTTAGACAGAGAAGATATGAAACTTTCTTTTGTAGAATCTACAGGTGGAAATTCGGACTGCTTACGGAAATTGATTGGAACGGGAAACACTCCCAGAAAAACGACACAGAAGCATTCTCGCAAACTTCTTTGTGATGTGTGCATTCAGCTCACAGAGCTGAACTTTTCTTTTGATAGAGCAGTTTTCCAACACTCTTTTTCTAGAATGTGCAAGCGGACATTTCGAGCGCTTTGAGAACTGTGGTGGAAAAGGGAGTATCTTTACATAACAAGTAGAAAGAGGCATTCTCTGAAAGTGCTTTGTGGGGCGTGCATTCAACTCACAGAGTTGAACATTCCTTTTGACAGGGAAGTTTTGAAACACTCTTTTTATAGAATCTGCAAGTGGCTATTTGGACCGCTTATAGGAATGCGTTGGAAACAGGACACCCTCACACAAAAACTAGACAGAAGCATTCTCACGAACTTCTGTGTGATGTGCGCATTCGTTTCAAGGAGCCGAACTTTCTATTGCTAGAGCAGTTTGGAAACACTCTTTTTCTAGAATCTACAAGTGGACATTTGCAGCGCTTTGAGGCCCGTGGTGGAAAGGAAATATGTTCACATAAAAATTAGACAGAAGCATTCTCTGAAACTTCTTTGTGGTGTGTGCATTCCACTCTCAGAGTTGAACACTCCTTTTGACAGAGAAGTTTGAAACACTCTTCTTGTAGAATCTACAACAGCATATTTGGACCGCTGATAGGAATTCGTTGGAAACGGGACAATCTCACACAAAAAGGAGACAAAAGCATTCCCATACACTTCTGTGGGATGCGGGCATTCAGCTCACAGGGCTGAACCTTTCTTTTGATAGAGCAGATTTCTAACACTCTTTTTCTAGAATTTGCAAGTGGACATTTGCAGCGCTATGAGGCCTGAGGTGGAAAGGAAATACCTTCACATAAAAATTAGACAGAAGCATTCTCTGAAACTTCTTTGTGGTGTGTGTGCATCCAACTCGCAGAGTTGAACATTCTTTTTGACAGAGAAGTTTTGAAACAGTCTTTTTTTTTGTAGAATCTGCAAGTGGATATTTGGACTGCTTGCAGGAAATCGTTGGAAACGGGAAACCCTCACCCAAAAACGACACAGAATCATTCTCACAAACTTCTTCCTGATGTGTGCTTTCAACTCACAGATGTGAGCCTTTCCTTTGATAGAGCAGTTTTAAAACACTGTTTTTCTAGAGTCTGCAAGTGGATATTTGGAGCGCTATGAGGCCTGTGGTGGGAAAGGAAGTATCTTCCCATAACAAGTAGAAAGAGGCATTCTCTGAAAGTTCTCTGTGGCGCGTGCATTCAAGTCACAGAGTTGAACATTCCATTTGACAGAGAAGTTTTGAAACCCTCATTTACAGAATCTGCAAGTGGCTATTTGGACCGCTTATAGGAATGCGTTGGAAACGGGACACCCTCACACAAAAACTAGACAGAAGCATTCTCACGAACTTCTGTGTGATGTGCGCCTTCGTTTCAAGGAGCCGAAAGTTTCTATTGGTAGAGCAGTTTGGAAACACTCTTTTTCTAGAATCTACAAGTGGACATTTGCAACGCTTTGAGGCCTGTGGTGGAAAGGAAATATGTTCACATAAAAACTAGAGAAAAGCATTCTCTGAAACTTCTTTGTGGTGTGTGCATTCCACTCTCAGAGTTGAACACTCCTTTTGACAGAGAAGTTTGAAACACTCTTCTTGTAGAATCTACAACAGCATATTTGGAACGCTGATAGGAATTCGTTGGAAACGGGACACTCTCACAGAAAAAGTAAACAGAAGCATTCTCACAAACTTCTGTGTGATGTGTGCATTCAGCTCACGGAGCTGAAGCTTTCTTCTGATACAGCAGTTTTAAAACACTTTTTTTCTAGAATCTGCAAGTGCACATTTGGAGCGCTTTGAGGCCTGAGGTGGAAAGGAAATATCTTCACATAAAAACGAGACAGAAGCATTCTCTGAAACTCCTTTGTGGTGTGTGCATTCAACTCACAGAGTCGAGCATTCCTTTAGACAGAGAAGATTTGAAACTCTCTTTTGTAGAATCTACAGGTGGAAATCCGGACTGCTTACGGGAATTGATTGGAAACGGGAAACACTCACACAAAAACGACACAGAAGCATTCTCGCAAACTTCTTTGTGATGTGTGCATTCAACTCACACAGCTGAACCTTTCTTTTGATAGACCAGTTTTCTAACACTCTTTTCCTAGAATGTGCAAGCGGACATTTGGAGCGCTTTGAGGACTGTGGTGGAAAAGGAAGTATCTTTACATAAAAAGTAGACAGAAGCATTCTCTGAAAGTGGTTTGTGGGGCCTGCATTCAACTCACAGAGTTGAACATTACTTTTGACAGAGAAGTTTTGAAACACTCTTTTTATAGAATCTGCAAGTGGATATTTGGACCGCTTATAGGAATTCGTTGGAAACGGGACAATCTCACACAAAAAGAAGACAGAAGCATTCTCATACACTTCTGTGGGATGCGTGCATTCAGCTCACAGGGCTGAACCTGTCTTTTGATAGAGCCGATTTCTAACCCTCTTTTTCTAGAATTTGCAAGTGGACATTTGCAGCGCTTTGAGGCCTGAGGTGGAAAGGAAATACCTTCACATAAAAATTAGACAGAAGCATTCTCTGAAACTTCTTTGTGGTGTGTGTGCATCCAACTCACAGAGTTCAACATTCTTTTTGACAGAGAAGTTTTGAAACAGTCTTTTTTTTTGTAGAATCTGCAAGTGGAAATTTGGACCGCTTGCAGGAAATCGTTGGAAACGGGAAACCCTCAACCAAAAACGAGACAGAATCATTCTCACAAACTTCTTCATGATGTGTGCTTTCAACTCACAGATGTGAGCCTTTCCTTTGATAGAGCAGTTTTAAAACACTGTTTTTCTAGAGTCTGCAAGTGGATATTTGGAGCGCTATGAGGCCTGTGGTGGGAAAGGAAGTATCTTCCCATAACAAGTAGAAAGAGGCATTCTCTGAAAGTTCTCTGTGGTGCGTGCATTCAACTCACAGAGTTGAACATTCCATTTGACAGAGAAGTTTTGAAACCCTCATTTACAGAATCTGCAAGTGGCTATTTGGACCGCTTATAGGAATGCGTTGGAAACGGGACACCCTCACACAAAAACTAGACAGAAGCATTCTCACGAACTTCTGTGTGATGTGCGCCTTCGTTTCAAGGAGCCGAACCTTTCTATTGATAGAGCAGTTTGGAAACACTCTTTTTCTAGAATCTACAAGTGGACATTTGCAGCGCTTTGAGGCCCGTGGTGGAAAGGAAATATGTTCACATAAAAACTAGACGAAAGCATTCTCTGAAACTTCTTTGTGGTGTGTGCATTCCACTCTCAGAGTTGAACACTCCTTTTGACAGAGAAGTTTGAAACACTCTTTTTGTAGAATCTGCAACTGCATATTTGGACCGCTGATAGGAAATCGTTGGAAACGGGACACTCTCACAGAAAAAGTAAACAGAAGCATTCTCACAAACTTCTGTGTGATGTGTGCATTCAGCTCAAGGAGCTGAAGCTTTCTTCTGATACAGCAGTTTTAAAACACTTTTTTTCTAGAATCTGCGAGTGCACATTTGGAGCGCTTTGAGGCCTGAGGTGGAAAGGAAATATCTTCACATAAAAACGAGACAGAAGAATTCTCTGAAACTCCTTTGTGGTGTGCGCATTCAACTCACAGAGTCGAGCATTCCTTTAGACAGAGAAGATTTGAAACTCTCTTCTGTAGAATCTACAGGTGGAAATTCGGACTGCTTACGGGAATTGATTGGAAACGGGAAACCCTCACACCAAAACGACACAGAAGCATTCTCGCAAACTTCTTGGTGATGTGTGCATTCAGCTCACACAGCTGAACCTTTCTTTTGATAGACCAGTTTTCTAACACTCTTTTTCTAGAATATGCAAGCGGACATTTGGAGCGCTTTGGGGACTGTGGTGGAAAAGGAAGTATCTTTACATAACAAGTAGACAGAAGCATTCTCTGAAAGTGCTTTGTGGGGCGTGCATTCAACTCACAGAGTTGAACACTCCTTTTGACAGAGAAGTTTTGAAACACTCTTTTTATAGAATCTGCAATTGTATATTTGGACCGCATATAGGAATTCGTTGGAAACGGGACAATATCACACAAAAAGGAGACAGAAGCATTCTCATACACTTCTGTGGGATGCTGGCATTCAGCTCACAGGGCTGAACCTTTCTTTTGATAGAGCCGATTTCTAACCCTCTTTTTCTAGAATTTGCAAGTGGACATTTGCAGCGCTTTGAGGCCTGAGGTGGAAAGGAAATACCTTCACATAAAAATTAGACAGAAGCATTCTCTGAAACTTCTTTGTGGTGTGTGTGCATCCAACTCACAGAGTTCAACATTCTTTTTGACAGAGAAGTTTTGAAACAGTCTTTTTTTTTGTAGAATCTGCAAGTGGAAATTTGGACCGCTTGCAGGAAATCGTTGGAAACGGGAAACCCTCAACCAAAAACGAGACAGAATCATTCTCACAAACTTCTTCATGATGTGTGCTTTCAACTCACAGATGTGAGCCTTTCCTTTGATAGAGCAGTTTTAAAACACTGTTTTTCTAGAGTCTGCAAGTGGATATTTGGAGCGCTATGAGGCCTGTGGTGGGAAAGGAAGTATCTTCCCATAACAAGTAGAAAGAGGCATTCTCTGAAAGTTCTCTCTGGCGCGTGCATTCAAGTCACAGAGTTGAACATTCCATTTGACAGAGAAGTTTTGAAACCCTCATTTACAGAATCTGCAAGTGGCTATTTGGACCGCTTATAGGAATGCGTTGGAAACGGGACACCCTCACACAAAAACTAGACAGAAGCATTCTCACGAACTTCTGTGTGATGTGCGCCTTCGTTTCAAGGAGCCGAACCTTTCTATTGATAGAGCAGTTTGGAAACACTCTTTTTCTAGAATCTACAAGTGGATATTTGCAGCGCTTTGAGGCCCGTGGTGGAAAGGAAATATGTTCACATAAAAACTAGACGAAAGCATTCTCTGAAACTTCTTTGTGGTGTGTGCATTCCACTCTCAGAGTTGAACACTCCTTTTGACAGAGAAGTTTGAAACACTCTTTTTGTAGAATCTGCAACTGCATATTTGGACCGCTGATAGGAATTCGTTGGAAACGGGACACTCTCACAGAAAAAGTAAACAGAAGCATTCTCACAAACTTCTGTGTGATGTGTGCATTCAGCTCAAGGAGCTGAAGCTTTCTTCTGATACAGCAGTTTTAAAACACTTTTTTTCTAGAATCTGCGAGTGCACATTTGGAGCGCTTTGAGGCCTGAGGTGGAAAGGAAATATCTTCACATAAAAACGAGACAGAAGAATTCTCTGAAACTCCTTTGTGGTGTGCGCATTCAACTCACAGAGTCGAGCATTCCTTTAGACAGAGAAGATTTGAAACTCTCTTCTGTAGAATCTACAGGTGGAAATTCGGACTGCTTACGGGAATTGATTGGAAACGGGAAACCCTCACACCAAAACGACACAGAAGCATTCTCGCAAACTTCTTGGTGATGTGTGCATTCAGCTCACACAGCTGAACCTTTCTTTTGATAGACCAGTTTTCTAACACTCTTTTTCTAGAATATGCAAGCGGACATTTGGAGCGCTTTGGGGACTGTGGTGGAAAAGGAAGTATCTTTACATAACAAGTAGACAGAAGCATTCTCTGAAAGTGCTTTGTGGGGCGTGCATTCAACTCACAGAGTTGAACACTCCTTTTGACAGAGAAGTTTTGAAACACTCTTTTTATAGAATCTGCAAGTGTATATTTGGACCGCATATAGGAATTCGTTGGAAACGGGACAATATCACACAAAAAGGAGACAGAAGCATTCTCATACACTTCTGTGGGATGCTGGCATTCAGCTCACAGGGCTGAACCTTTCTTTTGATAGAGCCGATTTCTAACACTCTTTTTCTAGAATTTGCAAGTGGACATTTGCAGCGCTTTGAGGCCTGAGGTGGAAAGGAAACACCTTCACATAAAAATTAGATAGAAGCATTCTCTGAGACTTCTTTGTGGTGTGTGTGCATCCAACTCACAGAGTTGAACATTCTTTTTGACAGAGAAGTTTTGAAACAGTCTCTTTTTTTGTAGAATCTGCAAGTGGAAATTTGGACCGCTTGCAGGAAATCGTTGGAAACGGGAAACCCTCAACCAAAAACGAGACAGAATCATTCTCACAAACATCTTCCTGATGTGTGCTTTCAACTCAAAAATGTGAGCCTTTCCTTTGATAGAGCAGTTTTAAAACACTGTTTTTCTAGAATCTGCAAGTGGATATTTGGAGCGCTATGAGGCCTGTGGTGGGAAAGGAAGTATCTTCCCATAACAAGTAGAAAGAGGCATTCTCTGAAAGTTCTCTGTGGTGCGTGCATTCAACTCACAGAGTTGAACATTCCATTTGACAGAGAAGTTTTGAAACCCTCATTTACAGAATCTGCAAGTGGCTATTTGGACCGCTTATAGGAATGCGTTGGAAAGGGGCACCCTCACACAAAAACTAGACAGAAGCATTCTCACGAACTTCTGTGTGATGTGCGCATTCGTTTCAAGGAGCCGAACCTTTCTATTGGTAGAGCAGTTTGGAAACACTCTTTTTCTAGAATCTACAAGTGGACATTTGCAGCGCTTTGAGGCCCGTGGTGGAAAGGAAATATGTTCACATAAAAACTAGACGAAAGCATTCTCTGAAACTTCTTTGTGGTGTGTGCATTCCACTCTCAGAGTTGAACACTCCTTTTGACAGAGAAGTTTGAAACACTCTTTTTGTAGAATCTGCAACTGCATATTTGGACCGCTGATAGGAATTCGTTGGAAACGGGACACTCTCACAGAAAAAGTCAACAGAAGCATTCTCACAAACTTCTGTGTGATGTGTGCATTCAGCTCACGGAGCTGAAGCTTTCTTCTGATACAGCAGTTTTAAAACACTTTTTTTCTAGAATCTGCAGGTGCACATTTGGAGCGCTTTGAGGCCTGAGGTGGAAAGGAAATATCTCCACATAAAAACTAGACAGAAGCATTCTCTGAAACTCCTTTGTGGTGTGTGCATTCAACTCACAGCGTCTAGCATTTTTTTAGACAGAGAAGATATGAAACTTTCTTTTGTAGAATCTAAAGGTGGAAATTCGGACTGCTTACGGAAATTGATCGGAAACGGGAAACCCTCCCACAAAAACGACACAAAAGCATTCTCGCAAACTTCTTTGTGATGTGTGCATTCAGCTCACACAGCTGAACCTTTCTTTTGATAGACCAGTTTTCTAACACTCTTTTTCTAGAATGTGCCAGCGGACATTTGGAGCGCTTTGAGGACTGTGGTGGAAAAGGAAGTATCTTTACATAACAAGTAGATAGAAGCATTCTCTGAAAGTGCTTTGTGGGGCCTGCATTCAACTCACAGAGTTGAACATTCCTTTTGACAGAGAAGTTTTGAAACACTCTTTTTATAGAATCTGCAAGTGGATATTTGGACCGCTTATAGGAATTCGTTGGAAACGGGACAATCTCACACAAAAAGGAGACAGAAGCATTCTCATACACTTCTGTGGGATGCTGGCATTCAGCTCACAGGGCTGAACCTTTCTTTTGATAGAGCCGATTTCTAACACTCTTTTTCTAGAATTTGCAAGTGGACATTTGCAGCGCTTTGAGGCCTGAGGTGGAAAGGAAATACCTTCACATAAAAATTAGACAGAAGCATTCTCTGAAACTTCTTTGTCGTGTGTGTGCATCCAACTCACAGATTTGAACATTCTTTTTGACAGAGAAGTTTTGAAACAGTCTTTTTTTTGTAGAATCTGCAAGTGGAAATTTGGACCGCTTGCAGGAAATCGTTGGAAACGGGAAACCCTCACCCGAAAACGAGACAGAAAAATTCTCACAAACTTTTTCCTGATGTGTGCTTTCAACTGAAAAATGTGAGCCTTTCCTTTGATAGAGCAGTTTTAAAACACTGTTTTTCTAGAATCTGCAAGTGGATATTTGGAGCGCTATGAGGCCTGTGGTGGGAAAGGAAGTATCTTCCCATAACAAGTAGAAAGAGGCATTCTCTGAAAGTTCTCTGTGGTGCTTGTATTCAAGTCACAGAGTTGAACATTCCATTTGACAGAGAAGTTTTGAAACCCTCATTTACAGAATCTGCAAGTGGCTATTTGGACCGCTTATAGGAATGCGTTGGAAACGGGACACCCTCACACAAAAACAAGACAGAAGCATTCTCACGAACTTCTGTGTGATGTGCGCATTCGTTTCAAGGAGCCGAACCTTTCTATTGGTAGAGCAGTTTAGAAACACTCTTTTTCTAGAATCTACAAGTGGACATTTGCAGCGCTTTCAGGCCCGTGGTGAAAAGGAAATATGTTCACATAAAAACTAGATGAAAGCATTCTCTGAAACTTCTTTGTTTTGTGTGCATTCCACTCTCAGAGTTGAACACTCCTTTTGACAGAGAAGTTTGAAACACTCTTCTTGTAGAATCTACAACAGCATATTTGGAACGCTGATAGGAATTCGTTGGAAACGGGACAGTCTCACAGAAAAAGTAAACAGAAGCATTCTCACAAACTTCTGTGTGATGTGTGCATTCAGGTCACGGAGCTGAAGCTTTCTTCTGATACAGCAGTTTTAAAACACTTTTTTTCTAGAATCTGCAAGTGCACATTTGGAGCGCTTTGAGGCCTGAGGTGGAAAGGAAATATCTTCACATAAAAACGAGACAGAAGCATTCTCTGAAACTCCTTTGTGGTGTGTGCATTCAACTCACAGAGTCGAGCATTCCTTTAGACAGAGAAGATTTGAAACTCTCTTTTGTAGAATCTACAGCTGGAAATCCGGACTGCTTACGGGAATTGATTGGAAACGGGAAACCCTCACACAAAAACGACACAGAAGGATTCTCGCAAACTTCTTTGTGATGTGTGCATTCAGCTCACACAGCTGAACCTTTCTTTTGATAGAGCAGTTTTCTAACACTCTTTTCCTAGAATGTGCAAGCGGACATTTGGAGCGTTTTGAGGACTGTGGTGGAAAAGGAAGTATCTTTACATAAAAAGTAGACAGAAGCATTCTCTGAAAGTGGTTTGTGGGGCGTGCATTCAACTCACAGAGTTGAACATTCCTTTTGACAGAGAAGTTTTGAAACACTCTTTTTATAGAATCTGCAAGTGGATATTTGGACCGCTTATAGGAATTCGTTGGAAACGGGACAATCTCACACAAAAAGGAGACAGAAGCATTCTCATACACTTCTGTGGGATGCGTGCATTCAGCTCACAGGGCTGAACCTGTCTTTTGATAGAGCCGATTTCTAACCCTCTTTTTCTAGAATTTGCAAGTGGACATTTGCAGCGCTTTGAGGCCTGAGGTGGAAAGGAAATACCTTCACATAAAAATTAGACAGAAGCATTCTCTGAAACTTCTTTGTGGTGTGTGTGCATCCAACTCACAGAGTTGAACATTCTTTTTGACAGAGAAGTTTTGAAACAGTCTTTTTTTTTGTAGAATCCGCAAGTGGAAATTTGGACCGCTTGCAGGAAATCGTTGGAAACGGGAAACCCTCAACCAAAAACGAGACAGAATCATTCTCACAAACTTCTTCCTGATGTGTGCTTTCAACTCAAAAATGTGAGCCTTTCCTTTGATAGAGCAGTTTTAAAACACTGTTTTTCTAGAATCTGCAAGTGGATATTTGGAGCGCTATGAGGCCTGTGGTGGGAAAGGAAGTATCTTCCCATAACAAGTAGAAAGAGGCATTCTCTGAAATTTCTCTGTGGTGCGTGCATTCAACTCACAGAGTTGAACATTCCATTTGACAGAGAAGTTTTGAAACCCTCATTTACAGAATCTGCAAGTGGCTATTTGGACCGCTTATAGGAATGCGTTGGAAACGGGACACCCTCACACAAAAACTAGACAGAAGCATTCTCACGAACTTCTGTGTGATGTGCGCATTCGTTTCAAGGAGCCGAACCTTTCTATTGGTAGAGCAGTTTTGAAACACTCTTTTTCTAGAATCTACAAGTGGACATTTGCAGCGCTTTGAGGCCCGTGGTGGAAAGGAAATATGTTCACATAAAAACTAGACGAAAGCATTCTCTGAAACTTCTTTGTGGTGTGTGCATTCCACTCTCAGAGTTGAACACTCCTTTTGACAGAGAAGTTTGAAACACTCTTTTTGTAGAATCTGCAACTGCATATTTGGACCGCTGATAGGAATTCGTTGGAAACGGGACACTCTCACAGAAAAAGTAAACAGAAGCATTCTCACAAACTTCTGTGTGATGTGTGCATTCAGGTCACGGAGCTGAAGCTTTCTTCTGATACAGCAGTTTTAAAACACTTTTTTTCTAGAATCTGCAAGTGCACATTTGGAGCGCTTTGAGGCCTGAGGTGGAAAGGAAATATCTCCACATAAAAACTAGACAGAAGCATTCTCTGAAACTCCTTTGTGGTGTGTGCATTCAACTCACAGCATCTAGCATTTTTTTAGACAGAGAAGATATGAAACTTTCTTTTGTAGAATCTAAAGGTGGAAATTCGGACTGCTTACGGAAATTGATCGGAAACGGGAAACCCTCCCACAAAAACGACACAGAAGCAGTCTCGCAAACTTCTTTGTGATGTGTGCATTCAGCTCACACAGCTGAACCTCTCTTTTGATAGACCAGTTTTCTAACACTCTTTTTCTAGAATGTGCCAGCGGACATTTAGAGCGCTTTGAGGACTGTGGTGGAAAAGGAAGTATCTTTACATAAGAAGTAGATAGAAGCATTCTCTGAAAGTGCTTTGTGGGGCCTGCATTCAACTCACAGAGTTGAACATTCCTTTTGACAGAGAAGTTTTGAAACACTCTTTTTATAGAATCTGCAGGTGGATATTTGGACCGCTTATAGGAATTCGTTGGAAACGGGACAATCTCACACAAAAAGGAGACAGAAGCATTCTCATACACTTCTGTGGGATGCTGGCATTCAGCTCACAGGGCTGAACCTTTCTTTTGATAGAGCCGATTTCTAAACCTCTTTTTCTAGAATTTGCAAGTGTACATTTGCAGCGCTTTGAGGCCTGAGGTGGAAAGGAAATACCTTCACATAGAAATTAGATAGAAGCATTCTCTGAGACTTCTTTGTGGTGTGTGTGCATCCAACTCACAGAGTTGAACATTCTTTTTGACAGAGAAGTTTTGAAACAGTCTCTTTTTTTGTAGAATCTGCAAGTGGAAATTTGGACCGCTTGCAGGAAATCGTTGGAAACGGGAAACCCTCAACCAAAAACGAGACAGAATCATTCTCACAAACATCTTCCTGATGTGTGCTTTCAACTCAAAAATGTGAGCCTTTCCTTTGATAGAGCAGTTTTAAAACACTGTTTTTCTAGAATCTGCAAGTGGATATTTGGAGCGCTATGAGGCCTGTGGTGGGAAAGGAAGTATCTTCCCATAACAAGTAGAAAGAGGCATTCTCTGAAAGTTCTCTGTGGTGCGTGCATTCAACTCACAGAGTTGAACATTCCATTTGACAGAGAAGTTTTGAAACCCTCACTTACAGAATCTGCAAGTGGCTATTTGGACCGCTTATAGGAATGCGTTGGAAAGGGGCACCCTCACACAAAAACTAGACAGAAGCATTCCCACGAACTTCTGTGTGATGTGCGCATTCGTTTCAAGGAGCCGAACCTTTCTATTGGTAGAGCAGTTTGGAAACACTCTTTTTCTAGAATCTACAAGTGGACATTTGCAGCGCTTTGAGGCCCGTGGTGGAAAGGAAATATGTTCACATAAAAACTAGACGAAAGCATTCTCTGAAACTTCTTTGTGGTGTGTGCATTCCACTCTCAGAGTTGAACACTCCTTTTGACAGAGAAGTTTGAAACACTCTTTTTGTAGAATCTGCAACTGCATATTTGGACCGCTGATAGGAATTCGTTGGAAACGGGACACTCTCACAGAAAAAGTAAACAGAAGCATTCTCACAAACTTCTCTGTGATGTGTGCATTCAGCTCACGGAGCTGAAGCTTTCTTCTGATACTGCAGTTTTAAAACACTTTTTTTGTAGAATCTGCAAGTGCACATTTGGAGCGCTTTGAGGCCTGAGGTGGAAAGGAAATATCTTCACATAAAAACTAGACGGAAGCATTCTCTGAAACTCCTTTGTGGTGTGTGCATTCAACTCACAGAGTCGAGCATTCCTTTAGACAGAGAAGATATGAAACTTTCTTTTGTAGAATCTACAGGTGGAAATTCGGACTGCTTACGGAAATTGATTGGAAACGGGAAACCCTCCCAGAAAAACGACACAGAAGCATTCTCGCAAACTTCTTTGTGATGTGTGCATTCAGCTCACAGAGCTGAACTTTTCTTTTGATAGAGCAGTTTTCCAACACTCTTTTTCTAGAATGTGCAAGCGGACATTTGGAGCGCTTTGAGGACTGTGGTGGAAAAGGGAGTATCTTTACATAACAAGTAGAAAGAGGCATTCTCTGAAAGTGCTTTGTGGGGCGTGCATTCAACTCACAGAGTTGAACTTTCCTTCTGACAGGGAAGTTTTGAAACACTCTTTTTATAGAATCTGCAAGTGGCTATTTGGACCGCTTATAGGAATGCGTTGGAAACAGGACACCCTCACACAAAAACTAGACAGAAGCATTCTCACGAACTTCTGTGTGATGTGCGCATTCGTTTCAAGGAGCCGAACCTTTCTATTGGTAGAGCAGTTTTGAAACACTCTTTTTCTAGAATCTACAAGTGGACATTTGCAACGCTTTTAGGCCCGTGGTGGAAAGGAAATATGTTCACATAAAAACTAGACAAAAGCATTCTCTGAAACTTCTTTGTGGTGTGTGCATTCCACTCTCAGAGTTGAACACTCCTTTTGACAGAGAAGTTTGAAACACTCTTCTTGTAGAATCTACAACAGCATATTTGGAACGCTGATAGGAATTCGTTGGAAACGGGACAGTCTCACAGAAAAAGTAAACAGAAGCATTCTCACAAACTTCTGTGTGATGTGTGCATTCAGCTCACGGAGCTGAAGCTTTCTTCTGATACAGCAGTTTTAAAACACTTTTTTTGTAGAATCTGCAAGTGCACATTTGGAGCGCTTTGAGGCCTGAGGTGGAAAGGAAATATCTTCACATAAAAACGAGACAGAAGCATTCTCTGAAACTCCTTTGTGGTGTGTGCATTCAACTCACAGAGTCGAGCATTCCTTTAGACAGAGAAGATTTGAAACTCTCTTTTGTAGAATCTACAGGTGGAAATCCGGACTGCTTACGGGAATTGATTGGAAACGGGAAACCCTCACACAAAAACGACACAGAAGCATTCTCGCAAACTTCTTTGTGATGTGTGCATTCAGCTCACACAGCTGAACCTTTCTTTTGATAGAGCAGTTTTCTAACACTCTTTTCCTAGAATGTGCAAGCGGACATTTGGAGCGTTTTGAGGACTGTGGTGGAAAAGGAAGTATCTTTACATAAAAAGTAGACAGAAGCATTCTCTGAAAGTGGTTTGTGGGGCGTGCATTCAACTCACAGAGTTGAACATTCCTTTTGACAGAGAAGTTTTGAAACACTCTTTTTATAGACTCTGCAAGTGGATATTTGGACCGCTTATAGGAATTCGTTGGAAACGGGACAATCTCACACAAAAAGGAGACAGAAGCATTCTCATACACTTCTGTGGGATGCGTGCATTCAGCTCACAGGGCTGAACCTGTCTTTTGATAGAGCCGGTTTCTAACCCTCTTTTTCTAGAATTTGCAAGTGGACATTTGCAGCGCTTTGAGGCCTGAGGTGGAAAGGAAATACCTTCACATAAAAATTAGACAGAAGCATTCTCTGAAACTTCTTTGTGGTGTGTGTGCATCCAACTCACAGAGTTGAACATTCTTTTTGACAGAGAAGTTTTGAAACAGTCTTTTTTTTTGTAGAATCTGCAAGTGGAAATTTGGACCGCTTGCAGGAAATCGTTGGAAACGGGAAACCCTAAACCAAAAACGAGACAGAATCATTCTCACAAACTTCTTCCTGATGTGTGCTTTCAACTCAAAAATGTGAGCCTTTCCTTTGATAGAGCAGTTTTAAAACACTGTTTTTCTAGAATCTGCAAGTGGATATTTGGAGCGCTATGAGGCCTGTGGTGGGAAAGGAAGTATCTTCCCATAACAAGTAGAAAGAGGCATTCTCTGAAATTTCTCTGTGGTGCGTGCATTCAACTCACAGAGTTGAACATTCCATTTGACAGAGAAGTTTTGAAACCCTCATTTACAGAATCTGCAAGTGGCTATTTGGACCGCTTATAGGAATGCGTTGGAAACGGGACACCCTCACACAAAAACTAGACAGAAGCATTCTCACGAACTTCTGTGTGATGTGCGCATTCGTTTCAAGGAGCCGAACCTTTCTATTGGTAGAGCAGTTTAGAAACACTCTTTTTCTAGAATCTACAAGTGGACATTTGCAGCGCTTTGAGGCCCGTGGTGGAAAGGAAATATGTTCACATAAAAACTAGAAGAAAGCATTCTCTGAAACTTCTTTGTGGTGTGTGCATTCCACTCTCAGAGTTGAACACTCCTTTTGACAGAGAAGTTTGAAACACTCTTTTTGTAGAATCTGCAACTGCATATTTGGACCGCTGATAGGAATTCGTTGGAAACGGGACACTCTCACAGAAAAAATAAACAGAAGCATTCTCACAAACTTCTGTGTGATGTGTGCATTCAGCTCACGGAGCTGAAGCTTTCTTCTGATACAGCAGTTTTAAAACACTTTTTTTCTAGAATCTGCAAGTGCACATTTGGAGCGCTTTGAGGCCTGAGGTGGAAAGGAAATATCTTCACATAAAAACTAGACAGAAGCATTCTCTGAAACTTCTTTGTGGTGTGTGCATTCAACTCACAGCGTCTAGCATTTCTTTAGACAGAGAAGATATGAAACTTTCTTTTGTAGAATCTAAAGGTGGAAATTCGGACTGCTTACGGAAATTGATCGGAAACGGGAAACCCTCCCACAAAAACGACACAGAAGCATTCTCGCAAACTTCTTTGTGATGTGTGCATTCAGCTCACACAGCTGAACCTTTCTTTTGATAGACCAGTTTTCTAACACTCTTTTTCTAGAATGTGCCAGCGGACATTTGGAGCGCTTTGAGGACTGTGGTGGAAAAGGAAGTATCTTTACACAACAAGTAGATAGAAGCATTCTCTGAAAGTGCTTTGTGGGGCCTGCATTCAACTCACAGAGTTGAACATTCCTTTTGACAGAGAAGTTTTGAAACACTCTTTTTATAGAATCTGCAAGTGGATATTTGGACCGCTTATAGGAATTCGTTGGAAACGGGACAATCTCACACAAAAAGGAGACAGAAGCATTCTCATACACTTCTGTGGGATGCGTGCATTCAGCTCACAGGGCTGAACCTTTCTTTTGATAGAGCAGATTTCTAACACTCTTTTTCTAGAATTTGCAAGTGGACATTTGCAGCGCTTTGAGGCCTGAGGTGGAAAGGAAATACCTTCACATAAAAATTAGACAGAAGCATTCTCTGAAACATCTTTGTGGTGTGTGTGCATCCAACTCACAGATTTGAACATTCTTTTTGACAGAGAAGTTTTGAAACAGTCTTTTTTTTGTAGAATCTGCAAGTGGAAATTTGGACCGCTTGCAGGAAATCGTTGGAAACGGGAAACCCTCACCCGAAAATGAGACAGAATCATTCTCACAAACTTTTTCCTGATGTGTGCTTTCAACTCAAAAATGTGAGCCTTTCCTTTGATAGAGCAGTTTTAAAACACTGTTTTTCTAGAATCTGCAAGTGGATATTTGGAGCGCTATGAGGCCGGTGGTGGGAAAGGAAGTATCTTCCCATAACAAGTAGAAAGAGGCATTCTCTGAAAGTTCTCTGTGGTGCGTGTATTCAACTCACAGAGTTGAACATTCCATTTGACAGAGAAGTTTTGAAACCCTCATTTACAGAATCTGCAAGTGGCTATTTGGACCGCTTATAGGAATGCGTTGGAAACGGGACACCCTCACACAAAAACAAGACAGAAGCATTCTCACGAACTTCTGTGTGATGTGCGCATTCGTTTCAAGGAGCCGAACCTTTCTATTGGTAGAGCAGTTTGGAAACACTCTTTTTCTAGAATCTACAAGTGGACATTTGCAGCGCTTTGAGGCCCGTGGTGAAAAGGAAATATGTTCACATAAAAACTAGACGAAAGCATTCTCTGAAACTTCTTTGTGGTGTGTGCATTCCACTCTGAGAGTTGAACACTCCTTTTGACAGAGAAGTTTGAAACACTCTTTTTGTAGAATCTGCAACTGCATATTTGGACCGCTGATAGGAATTCGTTGGAAACGGGACACTCTCACAGAAAAAGTAAACAGAAGCATTCTCACAAACTTCTGTGTGATGTGTGCATTCAGGTCACGGAGCTGAAGCTTTCTTCTGATACAGCAGTTTTAAAACACTTTTTTTCTAGAATCTGCAAGTGCACATTTGGAGCGCTTTGAGGCCTGAGGTGGAAAGGAAATATCTTCACATAAAAACTAGACAGAAGCATTCTCTGAAACTTCTTTGTGGTGTGTGCATTCAACTCACAGCGTCTAGCATTTCTTTAGACAGAGAAGATATGAAACTTTCTTTTGTAGAATCTAAAGGTGGAAATTCGGACTGCTTACGGAAATTGATCGGAAACGGGAAACCCTCCCACAAAAACGACACAGAAGCATTCTCGCAAACTTCTTTGTGATGTGTGCATTCAGCTCACACAGCTGAACCTTTCTTTTGATAGACCAGTTTTCTAACACTCTTTTTCTAGAATGTGCCAGCGGACATTTGGAGCGCTTTGAGGACTCTGGTGGAAAAGGAAGTATCTTTACACAACAAGTAGATAGAAGCATTCTCTGAAAGTGCTTTGTGGGGCCTGCATTCAACTCACAGAGTTGAACATTCCTTTTGACAGAGAAGTTTTGAAACACTCTTTTTATAGAATCTGCAAGTGGATATTTGGACCGCTTATAGGAATTCGTTGGAAACGGGACAATCTCACACAAAAAGGAGACAGAAGCATTCTCATACACTTCTGTGGGATGCGTGCATTCAGCTCACAGGGCTGAACCTTTCTTTTGATAGAGCAGATTTCTAACACTCTTTTTCTAGAATTTGCAAGTGGACATTTGCAGCGCTTTGAGGCCTGAGGTGGAAAGGAAATACCTTCACATAAAAATTAGACAGAAGCATTCTCTGAAACATCTTTGTGGTGTGTGTGCATCCAACTCACAGATTTGAACATTCTTTTTGACAGAGAAGTTTTGAAACAGTCTTTTTTTTGTAGAATCTGCAAGTGGAAATTTGGACCGCTTGCAGGAAATCGTTGGAAACGGGAAACCCTCACCCGAAAATGAGACAGAATCATTCTCACAAACTTTTTCCTGATGTGTGCTTTCAACTCAAAAATGTGAGCCTTTCCTTTGATAGAGCAGTTTTAAAACACTGTTTTTCTAGAATCTGCAAGTGGATATTTGGAGCGCTATGAGGCCTGTGGTGGGAAAGGAAGTATCTTCCCATAACAAGTAGAAAGAGGCATTCTCTGAAAGTTCTCTGTGGTGCGTGCATTCAACTCACAGAGTTGAACATTCCATTTGACAGAGAAGTTTTGAAACCCTCACTTACAGAATCTGCAAGTGGCTATTTGGACCGCTTATAGGAATGCGTTGGAAAGGGGCACCCTCACACAAAAACTAGACAGAAGCATTCCCACGAACTTCTGTGTGATGTGCGCATTCGTTTCAAGGAGCCGAACCTTTCTATTGGTAGAGCAGTTTGGAAACACTCTTTTTCTAGAATCTACAAGTGGACATTTGCAGCGCTTTGAGGCCCGTGGTGGAAAGGAAATATGTTCACATAAAAACTAGACGAAAGCATTCTCTGAAACTTCTTTGTGGTGTGTGCATTCCACTCTCAGAGTTGAACACTCCTTTTGACAGAGAAGTTTGAAACACTCTTTTTGTAGAATCTGCAACTGCATATTTGGACCGCTGATAGGAATTCGTTGGAAACGGGACACTCTCACAGAAAAAGTAAACAGAAGCATTCTCACAAACTTCTCTGTGATGTGTGCATTCAGCTCACGGAGCTGAAGCTTTCTTCTGATACTGCAGTTTTAAAACACTTTTTTTGTAGAATCTGCAAGTGCACATTTGGAGCGCTTTGAGGCCTGAGGTGGAAAGGAAATATCTTCACATAAAAACTAGACGGAAGCATTCTCTGAAACTCCTTTGTGGTGTGTGCATTCAACTCACAGAGTCGAGCATTCCTTTAGACAGAGAAGATATGAAACTTTCTTTTGTAGAATCTACAGGTGGAAATTCGGACTGCTTACGGAAATTGATTGGAAACGGGAAACCCTCCCAGAAAAACGACACAGAAGCATTCTCGCAAACTTCTTTGTGATGTGTGCATTCAGCTCACAGAGCTGAACTTTTCTTTTGATAGAGCAGTTTTCCAACACTCTTTTTCTAGAATGTGCAAGCGGACATTTGGAGCGCTTTGAGGACTGTGGTGGAAAAGGGAGTATCTTTACATAACAAGTAGAAAGAGGCATTCTCTGAAAGTGCTTTGTGGGGCGTGCATTCAACTCACAGAGTTGAACTTTCCTTTTGACAGGGAAGTTTTGAAACACTCTTTTTATAGAATCTGCAAGTGGCTATTTGGACCGCTTATAGGAATGCGTTGGAAACAGGACACCCTCACACAAAAACTAGACAGAAGCATTCTCACGAACTTCTGTGTGATGTGCGCATTCGTTTCAAGGAGCCGAACCTTTCTATTGGTAGAGCAGTTTTGAAACACTCTTTTTCTAGAATCTACAAGTGGACATTTGCAACGCTTTGAGGCCCGTGGTGGAAAGGAAATATGTTCACATAAAAACTAGACAAAAGCATTCTCTGAAACTTCTTTGTGGTGTGTGCATTCCACTCTCAGAGTTGAACACTCCTTTTGACAGAGAAGTTTGAAACACTCTTCTTGTAGAATCTACACCAGCATATTTGGAACGCTGATAGGAATTCGTTGGAAACGGGACAGTCTCACAGAAAAAGTAAACAGAAGCATTCTCACAAACTTCTGTGTGATGTGTGCATTCAGCTCACGGAGCTGAAGCTTTCTTCTGATACAGCAGTTTTAAAACACTTTTTTTGTAGAATCTGCAAGTGCACATTTGGAGCGCTTTGAGGCCTGAGGTGGAAAGGAAATATCTTCACATAAAAACGAGACAGAAGCATTCTCTGAAACTCCTTTGTGGTGTGTGCATTCAACTCACAGAGTCGAGCATTCCTTTAGACAGAGAAGATTTGAAACTCTCTTTTGTAGAATCTACAGGTGGAAATCCGGACTGCTTACGGGAATTGATTGGAAACGGGAAACCCTCACACAAAAACGACACAGAAGCATTCTCGCAAACTTCTTTGTGATGTGTGCATTCAGCTCACACAGCTGAACCTTTCTTTTGATAGAGCAGTTTTCTAACACTCTTTTCCTAGAATGTGCAAGCGGACATTTGGAGCGTTTTCAGGACTGTGGTGGAAAAGGAAGTATCTTTACATAAAAAGTAGACAGAAGCATTCTCTGAAAGTGGTTTGTGGGGCGTGCATTCAACTCACAGAGTTGAACATTCCTTTTGACACAGAAGTTTTGAAACACTCTTTTTATAGAATCTGCAAGTGGATATTTGGACCGCTTATAGGAATTCGTTGGAAACGGGACAATCTCACACAAAAAGGAGACAGAAGCATTCTCATACACTTCTGTGGGATGCGTGCATTCAGCTCACAGGGCTGAACCTGTCGTTTGATAGAGCCGATTTCTAACCCTCTTTTTCTAGAATTTGCAAGTGGACATTTGCAGCGCTTTGAGGCCTGAGGTGGAAAGGAAATACCTTGACATAAAAATTAGACAGAAGCATTCTCTGAAACTTCTTTGTGGTGTGTGTGCATCCAACTCACAGAGTTGAACATTCTTTTTGACAGAGAAGTTTTGAAACAGTCTTCTTTTTTGTAGAATCTGCAAGTGGAAATTTGGACCGCTTGCAGGAAATCGTTGGAAACGGGAAACCCTAAACCAAAAACGAGACAGAATCATTCTCACAAACTTCTTCCTGATGTGTGCTTTCAACTCAAAAATGTGAGCCTTTCCTTTGATAGAGCAGTTTTAAAACACTGTTTTTCTAGAATCTGCAAGTGGATATTTGGAGCGCTATGAGGCCTGTGGTGGGAAAGGAAGTATCTTCCCATAACAAGTAGAAAGAGGCATTCTCTGAAATTTCTCTGTGGTGCGTGCATTCAACTCACAGAGTTGAACATTCCATTTGACAGAGAAGTTTTGAAACCCTCATTTACAGAATCTGCAAGTGGCTATTTGGACCGCTTATAGGAATGCGTTGGAAACGGGACACCCTCACACAAAAACTAGACAGAAGCATTCTCACGAACTTCTGTGTTATGTGCGCATTCGGTTCAAGGAGCCGAACCTTTCTATTGGTAGAGCAGTTTAGAAACACTCTTTCTCTAGAATCTACAAGTGGACATTTGCAGCGCTTTGAGGCCCGTGGTGGAAAGGAAATATGTTCACATAAAAACTAGACGAAAGCATTCTCTGAAACTTCTTTGTGGTGTGTGCATTCCACTCTCAGAGTTGAACACTCCTTTTGACAGAGAAGTTTGAAACACTCTTTTTGTAGAATCTGCAACTGCATATTTGGACCGCTGATAGGAATTCGTTGGAAACGGGACACTCTCACAGAAAAAATAAACAGAAGCATTCTCACAAACTTCTGTGTGATGTGTGCATTCAGCTCACGGAGCTGAAGCTTTCTTCTGATACAGCAGTTTTAAAACACTTTTTTTCTAGAATCTGCAAGTGCACATTTGGAGCGCTTTGAGGCCTGAGGTGGAAAGGAAATATCTTCACATAAAAACTAGACAGAAGCATTCTCTGAAACTTCTTTGTGGTGTGTGCATTCAACTCACAGCGTCTAGCATTTCTTTAGACAGAGAAGATATGAAACTTTCTTTTGTAGAATCTAAAGGTGGAAATTCGGACTGCTTACGGAAATTGATCGGAAACGGGAAACCCTCCCACAAAAACGACACAGAAGCATTCTCGCAAACTTCTTTGTGATGTGTGCATTCAGCTCACACAGCTGAACCTTTCTTTTGATAGACCAGTTTTCTAACACTCTTTTTCTAGAACGTGCCAGCGGACATTTGGAGCGCTTTGAGGACTGTGGTGGAAAAGGAAGTATCTTTACATAACAAGTAGATAGAAGCATTCTCTGAAAGTGCTTTGTGGGGCCTGCATTCAACTCACAGAGTTGAACATTCCTTTTGACAGAGAAGTTTTGAAACACTCTTTTTATAGAATCTGCAAGTGGATATTTGGACCGCTTATAGGAATTCGTTGGAAACGGGACAATCTCACACAAAAAGGAGACAGAAGCATTCTCATACACTTCTGTGGGATGCGTGCATTCAGTTCACAGGGCTGAACCTTTCTTTTGATAGAGCAGATTTCTAACACTCTTTTTCTAGAATTTGCAAGTGGACATTTGCAGCGCTTTGAGGCCTGAGGTGGAAAGGAAATACCTACACATAAAAATTAGACAGAAGCATTCTCTGAAACTTCTTTGTGGTGTGTGTGCATCCAACTCACAGATTTGAACATTCTTTTTGACAGAGAAGTTTTGAAACAGTCTTTTTTTTGTGGAATCTGCAAGTGGAAATTTGGACCGCCTGCAGGAAATCGTTGGAAACGGGAAACCCTCACCCGAAAATGAGACAGAATCATTCTCACAAACTTTTTCCTGATGTGTGCTTTCAACTCAAAAATGTGAGCCTTTCCTTTGATAGAGCAGTTTTAGAACACTGTTTTTCTAGAATCTGCAAGTGGATATTTGGAGCGCTATGAGGCCTGTGGTGGGAAAGGAAGTATCTTCCCATAACAAGTAGAAAGAGGCATTCTCTGAAAGTTCTCTGTGGTGCGTGTATTCAACTCACAGAGTTGAACATTCCATTTGACAGAGAAGTTTTGAAACCCTCATTTACAGAAACTGCAAGTGGCTCTTTGGACCGCTCATAGGAATGCGTTGGAAACGGGACACCCTCACACAAAAACTAGACAGAAGCATTCTCACGAACTTCTGTGTGATGTGCGCATTCGTTTCAAGGAGCCGAACCTTTCTATTGGTAGAGCAGTTTGGAAACACTCTTTTTCTAGAATCTACAAGTGGACATTTGCAGCGCTTTGAGGCCCGTGGTGAAAAGGAAATATGTTCACATAAAAACTAGACGAAAGCATTCTCTGAAACTTCTTTGTGGTGTGTGCATTCCACTCTGAGAGTTGAACACTCCTTTTGACAGAGAAGTTTGAAACACTCTTTTTGTAGAATCTGCAACTGCATATTTGGACCGCTGATAGGAATTCTTTGGAAACGGGACACTCTCACAGAAAAAGTAAACAGAAGCATTCTCACAAACTTCTGTGTGATGTGTGCATTCAGCTCACGGAGCTGAAGCTTTCTTCTGATACAGCAGTTTTAAAACACTTTTTTTGTAGAATCTGCAAGTGCACATTTGGAGCGCTTTGAGGCCTGAGGTGGAAAGGAAATATCTTCACATAAAAACTAGACGGAAGCATTCTCTGAAACTCCTTTGTGGTGTG
Organism: Pongo abelii; assembly: GCF_028885655.2. Classification (NCBI taxonomy): domain Eukaryota; kingdom Metazoa; phylum Chordata; class Mammalia; order Primates; family Hominidae; genus Pongo; species Pongo abelii. Next base: position 67,822,504 of record NC_071988.2, read on the forward strand.
TGCATTCAACTCACAGAGTCGAGCATTCCTTTAGACAGAGAAGATTTGAAACTCTCTTTTGTAGAATCTACAGGTGGAAATTCGGACTGCTTACGGGAATTGATTGGAAACGGAAAACCCTCACACAAAAACGACACAGAAGCATTCTCGCAAACTTCTTGGTGATGCGTGCATTCAGCTCACACAGCTGAACCTTTCTTTTGATAGAGCAGTTTTCTAACACTCTTTTTCTAGAATGTGCAAGCGGACATTTGGAGCGCTTTGAGGACTGTGGTGGAAAAGGAAGTATCTTTACATAACAAGTAGACAGAAGCATTCTCTGAAAGTGCTTTGTGGGGCGTGCATTCAACTCACAGAGTTGAACACTCCTTTTGACAGAGAAGTTTTGAAACACTCTTTTTATAGAATCTGCAAGTGTATATTTGGACCGCATATAGGAATTCGTTGGAAACGGGACAATATCACACAAAAAGGAGACAGAAGCATTCTCATACACTTCTGTGGGATGCTGGCATTCAGCTCACAGGGCTGAACCTTTCTTTTGATAGAGCCAATTTCTAACCCTCTTTTTCTAGAATTTGCAAGTGGACATTTGCAGCGCTTTGAGGCCTGAGGTGGAAAGGAAATACCTTCACATAAAAATTTGACAGAAGCATTCTCTGAGACTTCTTTGTGGTGTGTGTGCATCCAACTCACAGAGTTGAACATTCTTTTTGACAGAGAAGTTTTTAAACAGTCTTTTTTTTTGTAGAATCTGCAAGTGGAAATTTGGACCGCTTGCAGGAAATCGTTGGAAACGGGAAACGCTCACCCGAAAATGAGACAGAATCATTCTCACAAACTTTTTCCTGATGTGTGCTTTCAACTCAAAAATGTGAGCCTTTCCTTTGATAGAGCAGTTTTAAAACACTGTTTTTCTAGAATCTGCAAGTGGATATTTGGAGCGCTATGATGCCTGTGGTGGGAAAGGAAGTATCTTCCCATAACAAGTAGAAAGAGGCATTCTCTGAAAGTTCTCTGTGGTGCGTGTATTCAACTCACAGAGTTGAACATTCCATTTGACAGAGAAGTTTTGAAACCCTCATTTACAGAAACTGCAAGTGGCTCTTTGGACCGCTCATAGGAATGCGTTGGAAACGGGACACCCTCACACAAAAACTAGACAGAAGCGTTCTCACGAACTTCTGTGTGATGTGCGCATTCGTTTCAAGGAGCCGAACCTTTCTATTGGTAGAGCAGTTTGGAAACACTCTTTTTCTAGAATCTACAAGTGGACATTTGCAGCGCTTTGAGGCCCGTGGTGAAAAGGAAATATGTTCACATAAAAACTAGACGAAAGCATTCTCTGAAACTTCTTTGTGGTGTGTGCATTCCACTCTCAGAGTTGAACACTCCTTTTGACAGAGAAGTTTGAAACACTCTTTTTGTAGAATCTGCAACTGCATATTTGGACCGCTGATAGGAATTCGTTGGAAACGGGACACTCTCACAGAAAAAGTAAACAGAAGCATTCTCACAAACTTCTGTGTGATGTGTGCATTCAGCTCACGGAGCTGAAGCTTTCTTCTGATACAGCAGTTTTAAAACACTTTTTTTGTAGAATCTGCAAGTGCACATTTGGAGCGCTTTGAGGCCTGAGGTGGAAAGGAAATATCTTCACATAAAAACTAGACGGAAGCATTCTCTGAAACTCCTTTGTGGTGTGTGCATTCAACTCACAGAGTCGAGCATTCCTTTAGACAGAGAAGATATGAAACTTTCTTTTGTAGAATCTACAGGTGGAAATTCGGACTGCTTACGGAAATTGATTGGAACGGGAAACACTCCCAGAAAAACGACACAGAAGCATTCTCGCAAACTTCTTTGTGATGTGTGCATTCAGCTCACAGAGCTGAACTTTTCTTTTGATAGAGCAGTTTTCCAACACTCTTTTTCTAGAATGTGCAAGCGGACATTTCGAGCGCTTTGAGAACTGTGGTGGAAAAGGGAGTATCTTTACATAACAAGTAGAAAGAGGCATTCTCTGAAAGTGCTTTGTGGGGCGTGCATTCAACTCACAGAGTTGAACATTCCTTTTGACAGGGAAGTTTTGAAACACTCTTTTTATAGAATCTGCAAGTGGCTATTTGGACCGCTTATAGGAATGCGTTGGAAACAGGACACCCTCACACAAAAACTAGACAGAAGCATTCTCACGAACTTCTGTGTGATGTGCGCATTCGTTTCAAGGAGCCGAACTTTCTATTGCTAGAGCAGTTTGGAAACACTCTTTTTCTAGAATCTACAAGTGGACATTTGCAGCGCTTTGAGGCCCGTGGTGGAAAGGAAATATGTTCACATAAAAATTAGACAGAAGCATTCTCTGAAACTTCTTTGTGGTGTGTGCATTCCACTCTCAGAGTTGAACACTCCTTTTGACAGAGAAGTTTGAAACACTCTTCTTGTAGAATCTACAACAGCATATTTGGACCGCTGATAGGAATTCGTTGGAAACGGGACAATCTCACACAAAAAGGAGACAAAAGCATTCCCATACACTTCTGTGGGATGCGGGCATTCAGCTCACAGGGCTGAACCTTTCTTTTGATAGAGCAGATTTCTAACACTCTTTTTCTAGAATTTGCAAGTGGACATTTGCAGCGCTTTGAGGCCTGAGGTGGAAAGGAAATACCTTCACATAAAAATTAGACAGAAGCATTCTCTGAAACTTCTTTGTGGTGTGTGTGCATCCAACTCGCAGAGTTGAACATTCTTTTTGACAGAGAAGTTTTGAAACAGTCTTTTTTTTTGTAGAATCTGCAAGTGGATATTTGGACTGCTTGCAGGAAATCGTTGGAAACGGGAAACCCTCACCCAAAAACGACACAGAATCATTCTCACAAACTTCTTCCTGATGTGTGCTTTCAACTCACAGATGTGAGCCTTTCCTTTGATAGAGCAGTTTTAAAACACTGTTTTTCTAGAGTCTGCAAGTGGATATTTGGAGCGCTATGAGGCCTGTGGTGGGAAAGGAAGTATCTTCCCATAACAAGTAGAAAGAGGCATTCTCTGAAAGTTCTCTGTGGCGCGTGCATTCAAGTCACAGAGTTGAACATTCCATTTGACAGAGAAGTTTTGAAACCCTCATTTACAGAATCTGCAAGTGGCTATTTGGACCGCTTATAGGAATGCGTTGGAAACGGGACACCCTCACACAAAAACTAGACAGAAGCATTCTCACGAACTTCTGTGTGATGTGCGCCTTCGTTTCAAGGAGCCGAAAGTTTCTATTGGTAGAGCAGTTTGGAAACACTCTTTTTCTAGAATCTACAAGTGGATATTTGCAGCGCTTTGAGGCCCGTGGTGGAAAGGAAATATGTTCACATAAAAACTAGACGAAAGCATTCTCTGAAACTTCTTTGTGGTGTGTGCATTCCACACTCAGAGTTGAACACTCCTTTTGACAGAGAAGTTTGAAACACTCTTTTTGTAGAATCTGCAACTGCATATATGGACCGCTGATAGGAATTCATTGGAAACGGGACACTCTCACAGGAAAAGTAAACAGAAGCATTCTCACAAACTTCTGTGTGATGTGTGCATTCAGCTCACGGAGCTGAAGCTTTCTTCTGATACAGCAGTTTTAAAACACTTTTTTTCTAGAATCTGCAAGTGCACATTTGGAGAGCTTTGAGGCCTGAGGTGGAAAGGAAATATCTTCACATAAAAACTTGACAGAAGCATTGTCTGAAACTCCTTTGTGGTGTGTGCATTCAACTCACAGAGTCGAGCATTCCTTTAGACAGAGAAGATTTGAAACTCTCTTTTGTAGAATCTACAGGTGGAAATTCGGACTGCTTACGGGAATTGATTGGAAACGGGAAACCCTCCCACAAAAACGACACAGAAGCATTCTTGCAAACTACTTGGTGATGTGTGCATTCAGCTCACACAGCTGAACCTTTCTTTTTATAGAGCAGTTTTCTAACACTCTTTTTCTAGAATGTGCAAGCGGACATTTGGAGCGCTTTGAGGACTGTGGTGGAACAGGAAGTATCTTTACATAACAAGTAGACAGAAGCATTCTCTGAAAGTGATTTGTGGGGCGTGCACTCAACTCACAGAGTTGAACATTCCTTTTGACAGAGAAGTTTTGAAACACTCTTTTTATAGAATCTGCAAGTGGATATTTGGACCGCTTATAGGAATTCGTTGGAAACGGGACAATCTCACACAAAAAGGAGACAGAAGCATTCTCGTACACTTCTGTGGGATGCGTGCATTCAGCTCACAGGGCAGAACCTTTCTTTTGATAGAGCAGATTTCTAACACTCTTTTTCTAGAATTTGCAAGTGGACATTTGCAGCGCTTTGCGGCCTGAGGTGGAAAGGAAATACCTTCACATAAAAATTAGACAGAAGCATTCTCTGAAACTTCTTTGTGGTGTGTGTGCATCCAACTCACAGAGTTGAACATTCTTTTTGACAGAGAAGTTTTGAAACAGTCTTTTTTTTTGTAGAATCTGCAATTGGAAATTTGGACCGCTTGCAGGAAATCGTTGGAAACGGGAAACCCTAAACCAAAAACGAGACAGAATCATTCTCACAAACTTCTTCCTGATGTGTGCTTTCAACTCAAAAATGTGAGCCTTTCCTTTGATAGAGCAGTTTTAAAACACTGTTTTTCTAGAATCTGCAAGTGGATATTTGGAGCGCTATGAGGCCTGTGGTGGGAAAGGAAGTATCTTCCCATAACAAGTAGAAAGAGGCATTCTCTGAAATTTCTCTGTGGTGCGTGCATTCAACTCACAGAGTTGAACATTCCATTTGACAGAGAAGTTTTGAAACCCTCATTTACAGAATCTGCAAGTGGCTATTTGGACCGCTTATAGGAATGCGTTGGAAACGGGACACCCTCACACAAAAACTAGACAGAAGCATTCTCACGAACTTCTGTGTTATGTGCGCATTCGGTTCAAGGAGCCGAACCTTTCTATTGGTAGAGCAGTTTAGAAACACTCTTTTTCTAGAATCTACAAGTGGACATTTGCAGCGCTTTGAGGCCCGTGGTGGAAAGGAAATATGTTCACATAAAAACTAGACGAAAGCATTCTCTGAAACTTCTTTGTGGTGTGTGCATTCCACTCTCAGAGTTGAACACTCCTTTTGACAGAGAAGTTTGAAACACTCTTTTTGTAGAATCTGCAACTGCATATTTGGACCGCTGATAGGAATTCGTTGGAAACGGGACACTCTCACAGAAAAAATAAACAGAAGCATTCTCACAAACTTCTGTGTGATGTGTGCATTCAGCTCACGGAGCTGAAGCTTTCTTCTGATACAGCAGTTTTAAAACACTTTTTTTCTAGAATCTGCAAGTGCACATTTGGAGCGCTTTGAGGCCTGAGGTGGAAAGGAAATATCTTCACATAAAAACTAGACAGAAGCATTCTCTTAAACTTCTTTGTGGTGTGTGCATTCAACTCACAGCGTCTAGCATTTCTTTAGACAGAGAAGATATGAAACTTTCTTTTGTAGAATCTAAAGGTGGAAATTCGGACTGCTTACGGAAATTGATCGGAAACGGGAAACCCTCCCACAAAACCGACACAGAAGCATTCTCGCAAACTTCTTTGTGATGTGTGCATTCAGCTCACACAGCTGAACCTTTCTTTTGATAGACCAGTTTTCTAACACTCTTTTTCTAGAACGTGCCAGCGGACATTTGGAGCGCTTTGAGGACTGTGGTGGAAAAGGAAGTATCTTTACATAACAAGTAGATAGAAGCATTCTCTGAAAGTGCTTTGTGGGGCCTGCATTCAACTCACAGAGTTGAACATTCCTTTTGACAGAGAAGTTTTGAAACACTCTTTTTATAGAATCTGCAAGTGGATATTTGGACCGCTTATAGGAATTCGTTGGAAACGGGACAATCTCACACAAAAAGGAGACAGAAGCATTCTCATACACTTCTGTGGGATGCGTGCATTCAGTTCACAGGGCTGAACCTTTCTTTTGATAGAGCAGATTTCTAACACTCTTTTTCTAGAATTTGCAAGTGGACATTTGCAGCGCTTTGAGGCCTGAGGTGGAAAGGAAATACCTACACATAAAAATTAGACAGAAGCATTCTCTGAAACTTCTTTGTGGTGTGTGTGCATCCAACTCACAGATTTGAACATTCTTTTTGACAGAGAAGTTTTGAAACAGTCTTTTTTTTGTGGAATCTGCAAGTGGAAATTTGGACCGCCTGCAGGAAATCGTTGGAAACGGGAAACCCTCACCCGAAAATGAGACAGAATCATTCTCACAAACTTTTTCCTGATGTGTGCTTTCAACTCAAAAATGTGAGCCTTTCCTTTGATAGAGCAGTTTTAAAACACTGTTTTTCTAGAATCTGCAAGTGGATATTTGGAGCGCTATGAGGCCTGTGGTGGGAAAGGAAGTATCTTCCCATAACAAGTAGAAAGAGGCATTCTCTGAAAGTTCTCTGAGGTGCGTGTATTCAACTCACAGAGTTGAACATTCCATTTGACAGAGAAGTTTTGAAACCCTCATTTACAGAAACTGCAAGTGGCTCTTTGGACCGCTCATAGGAATGCGTTGGAAACGGGACACCCTCACACAAAAACTAGACAGAAGCGTTCTCACGAACTTCTGTGTGATGTGCGCATTCGTTTCAAGGAGCCGAACCTTTCTATTGGTAGAGCAGTTTGGAAACACTCTTTTTCTAGAATCTACAAGTGGACATTTGCAGCGCTTTGAGGCCCGTGGTGAAAAGGAAATATGTTCACATAAAAACTAGACGAAAGCATTCTCTGAAACTTCTTTGTGGTGTGTGCATTCCACTCTGAGAGTTGAACACTCCTTTTGACAGAGAAGTTTGAAACACTCTTTTTGTAGAATCTGCAACTGCATATTTGGACCGCTGATAGGAATTCTTTGGAAACGGGACACTCTCACAGAAAAAGTAAACAGAAGCATTCTCACAAACTTCTGTGTGATGTGTGCATTCAGCTCACGGAGCTGAAGCTTTCTTCTGATACAGCAGTTTTAAAACACTTTTTTTGTAGAATCTGCAAGTGCACATTTGGAGCGCTTTGAGGCCTGAGGTGGAAAGGAAATATCTTCACATAAAAACTAGACGGAAGCATTCTCTGAAACTCCTTTGTGGTGTGTGCATTCAACTCACAGAGTCGAGCATTCCTTTAGACAGAGAAGATTTGAAACTCTCTTTTGTAGAATCTACAGGTGGAAATTCGGACTGCTTACGGGAATTGATTGGAAACGGAAAACCCTCACACAAAAACGACACAGAAGCATTCTCGCAAACTTCTTGGTGATGCGTGCATTCAGCTCACACAGCTGAACCTTTCTTTTGATAGAGCAGTTTTCTAACACTCTTTTTCTAGAATGTGCAAGCGGACATTTGGAGCGCTTTGAGGACTGTGGTGGAAAAGGAAGTATCTTTACATAACAAGTAGACAGAAGCATTCTCTGAAAGTGCTTTGTGGGGCGTGCATTCAACTCACAGAGTTGAACACTCCTTTTGACAGAGAAGTTTTGAAACACTCTTTTTATAGAATCTGCAAGTGTATATTTGGACCGCATATAGGAATTCGTTGGAAACGGGACAATATCACACAAAAAGGAGACAGAAGCATTCTCATACACTTCTGTGGGATGCTGGCATTCAGCTCACAGGGCTGAACCTTTCTTTTGATAGAGCCGATTTCTAACCCTCTTTTTCTAGAATTTGCAAGTGGACATTTGCAGCGCTTTGAGGCCTGAGGTGGAAAGGAAATACCTTCACATAAAAATTTGACAGAAGCATTCTCTGAGACTTCTTTGTGGTGTGTGTGCATCCAACTCACAGAGTTGAACATTCTTTTTGACAGAGAAGTTTTGAAACAGTCTTTTTTTTTGTAGAATCTGCAAGTGGAAATTTGGACCGCTTGCAGGAAATCGTTGGAAACGGGAAACCCTCACCCGAAAATGAGACAGAATCATTCTCACAAACTTTTTCCTGATGTGTGCTTTCAACTCAAAAATGTGAGCCTTTCCTTTGATAGAGCAGTTTTAAAACACTGTTTTTCTAGAATCTGCAAGTGGATATTTGGAGCGCTATGAGGCCTGTGGTGGGAAAGGAAGTATCTTCCCATAACAAGTAGAAAGAGGCATTCCCTGAAAGTTCTCTGTGGTGCGTGTATTCAACTCACAGAGTTGAACATTCCATTTGACAGAGAAGTTTTGAAACCCTCATTTACAGAAACTGCAAGTGGCTCTTTGGACCGCTCATAGGAATGCGTTGGAAACGGGACACCCTCACACAAAAACTAGACAGAAGCGTTCTCACGAACTTCTGTGTGATGTGCGCATTCGTTTCAAGGAGCCGAACCTTTCTATTGGTAGAGCAGTTTGGAAACACTCTTTTTCTAGAATCTACAAGTGGACATTTGCAGCGCTTTGAGGCCCGTGGTGAAAAGGAAATATGTTCACATAAAAACTAGACGAAAGCATTCTCTGAAACTTCTTTGTGGTGTGTGCATTCCACTCTCAGAGTTGAACACTCCTTTTGACAGAGAAGTTTGAAACACTCTTTTTGTAGAATCTGCAACTGCATATTTGGACCGCTGATAGGAATTCGTTGGAAACGGGACACTCTCACAGAAAAAGTAAACAGAAGCATTCTCACAAACTTCTGTGTGATGTGTGCATTCAGCTCACGGAGCTGAAGCTTTCTTCTGATACAGCAGTTTTAAAACACTTTTTTTGTAGAATCTGCAAGTGCACATTTGGAGCGCTTTGAGGCCTGAGGTGGAAAGGAAATATCTTCACATAAAAACTAGACGGAAGCATTCTCTGAAACTCCTTTGTGGTGTGTGCATTCAACTCACAGAGTCGAGCATTCCTTTAGACAGAGAAGATATGAAACTTTCTTTTGTAGAATCTACAGGTGGAAATTCGGACTGCTTACGGAAATTGATTGGAACGGGAAACACTCCCAGAAAAACGACACAGAAGCATTCTCGCAAACTTCTTTGTGATGTGTGCATTCAGCTCACAGAGCTGAACTTTTCTTTTGATAGAGCAGTTTTCCAACACTCTTTTTCTAGAATGTGCAAGCGGACATTTCGAGCGCTTTGAGAACTGTGGTGGAAAAGGGAGTATCTTTACATAACAAGTAGAAAGAGGCATTCTCTGAAAGTGCTTTGTGGGGCGTGCATTCAACTCACAGAGTTGAACATTCCTTTTGACAGGGAAGTTTTGAAACACTCTTTTTATAGAATCTGCAAGTGGCTATTTGGACCGCTTATAGGAATGCGTTGGAAACAGGACACCCTCACACAAAAACTAGACAGAAGCATTCTCACGAACTTCTGTGTGATGTGCGCATTCGTTTCAAGGAGCCGAACTTTCTATTGCTAGAGCAGTTTGGAAACACTCTTTTTCTAGAATCTACAAGTGGACATTTGCAGCGCTTTGAGGCCCGTGGTGGAAAGGAAATATGTTCACATAAAAATTAGACAGAAGCATTCTCTGAAACTTCTTTGTGGTGTGTGCATTCCACTCTCAGAGTTGAACACTCCTTTTGACAGAGAAGTTTGAAACACTCTTCTTGTAGAATCTACAACAGCATATTTGGACCGCTGATAGGAATTCGTTGGAAACGGGACAATCTCACACAAAAAGGAGACAAAAGCATTCCCATACACTTCTGTGGGATGCGGGCATTCAGCTCACAGGGCTGAACCTTTCTTTTGATAGAGCAGATTTCTAACACTCTTTTTCTAGAATTTGCAAGTGGACATTTGCATCGCTTTGAGGCCTGTGGTGGAAAGGAAATACCTTCACATAAAAATTAGACAGAAGCATTCTCTGAAACTTCTTTGTGGTGTGTGTGCATCCAACTCGCAGAGTTGAACATTCTTTTTGACAGAGAAGTTTTGAAACAGTCTTTTTTTTTGTAGAATCTGCAAGTGGATATTTGGACCGCTTGCAGGAAATCGTTGGAAACGGGAAACCCTCACCCAAAAACGACACAGAATCATTCTCACAAACTTCTTCCTGATGTGTGCTTTCAACTCACAGATGTGAGCCTTTCCTTTGATAGAGCAGTTTTAAAACACTGTTTTTCTAGAGTCTGCAAGTGGATATTTGGAGCGCTATGAGGCCTGTGGTGGGAAAGGAAGTATCTTCCCATAACAAGTAGAAAGAGGCATTCTCTGAAAGTTCTCTGTGGCGCGTGCATTCAAGTCACAGAGTTGAACATTCCATTTGACAGAGAAGTTTTGAAACCCTCATTTACAGAATCTGCAAGTGGCTATTTGGACCGCTTATAGGAATGCGTTGGAAACGGGACACCCTCACACAAAAACTAGACAGAAGCATTCTCACGAACTTCTGTGTGATGTGCGCCTTCGTTTCAAGGAGCCGAAAGTTTCTATTGGTAGAGCAGTTTGGAAACACTCTTTTTCTAGAATCTACAAGTGGATATTTGCAGCGCTTTGAGGCCCGTGGTGGAAAGGAAATATGTTCACATAAAAACTAGACGAAAGCATTCTCTGAAACTTCTTTGTGGTGTGTGCATTCCACACTCAGAGTTGAACACTCCTTTTGACAGAGAAGTTTGAAACACTCTTTTTGTAGAATCTGCAACTGCATATATGGACCGCTGATAGGAATTCATTGGAAACGGGACACTCTCACAGGAAAAGTAAACAGAAGCATTCTCACAAACTTCTGTGTGATGTGTGCATTCAGCTCACGGAGCTGAAGCTTTCTTCTGATACAGCAGTTTTAAAACACTTTTTTTCTAGAATCTGCAAGTGCACATTTGGAGAGCTTTGAGGCCTGAGGTGGAAAGGAAATATCTTCACATAAAAACTTGACAGAAGCATTGTCTGAAACTCCTTTGTGGTGTGTGCATTCAACTCACAGAGTCGAGCATTCCTTTAGACAGAGAAGATTTGAAACTCTCTTTTGTAGAATCTACAGGTGGAAATTCGGACTGCTTACGGGAATTGATTGGAAACGGGAAACCCTCCCACAAAAACGACACAGAAGCATTCTCGCAAACTACTTGGTGATGTGTGCATTCAGCTCACACAGCTGAACCTTTCTTTTTATAGAGCAGTTTTCTAACACTCTTTTTCTAGAATGTGCAAGCGGACATTTGTAGCGCTTTGAGGACTGTGGTGGAACAGGAAGTATCTTTACATAACAAGTAGACAGAAGCATTCTCTGAAAGTGCTTTGTGGGGCGTGCATTCAACTCACAGAGTTGAACATTCCTTTTGACAGAGAAGTTTTGAAACACTCTTTTTATAGAATCTGCAAGTGGATATTTGGACCGCTTATAGGAATTCGTTGGAAACGGGACAATCTCACACAAAAAGGAGACAGAAGCATTCTCATACACTTCTGTGGGATGCGTGCATTCAGCTCACAGGGCAGAACCTTTCTTTTGATAGAGCAGATTTCTAACACTCTTTTTCTAGAATTTGCAAGTGGACATTTGCAGCGCTTTGCGGCCTGAGGTGGAAAGGAAATACCTTCACATAAAAATTAGACAGAAGCATTCTCTGAAACTTCTTTGTGGTGTGTGTGCATCCAACTCGCAGAGTTGAACATTCTTTTTGACAGAGAAGTTTTGAAACAGTCTTTTTTTTTTGTAGAATCTGCAAGTGGAAATTTGGACCGCTTGCAGGAAATCGTTGGAAACGGGAAACCCTCACCCAAAAACGAGACAGAATCATTCTCACAAACTTCTTCCTGATGTGTGCTTTCAACTCACAGATGTGAGCCTTTCCTTTGATAGAGCAGTTTTAAAACACTGTTTTTCTAGAGTCTGCAAGTGGATATTTGGAGCGCTATGAGGCCTGTGGTGGGAAAGGAAGTATCTTCCCATAACAAGTAGAAAGAGGCATTCTCTGAAATTTCTCTGTGGCGCGTGCATTCAACTCACAGAGTTGAACATTCCATTTGACAGAGAAGTTTTGAAACCCTCATTTACAGAATCTGCACGTGGCTATTTGGACCGCTTATAGGAATGCGTTGGAAACGGGACACCCTCACACAAAAACTAGAGAGAAGCATTCTCACGAACTTCTGTGTGATGTGCGAATTCGTTTCAAGGAGCCGAACCTTTCTATTGGTAGAGCAGTTTGGAAACACTCTTTTTCTAGAATCTACAAGTGGACATTTGCAGCGCTTTGAGGATCGTGGTGGAAAGGAAATATGTTCACATAAAAACTAGACGAAAGCATTCTCTGAAACTTCTTTGTGGTGTGTGCATTCCACTCTCAGAGTTGAACACTCCTTTTGACAGAGAAGTTTGAAACACTCTTTTTGTAGAATCTGCAACTGCATATTTTGGACCGCTGATAGGAATTCGTTGGAAACGGGACACTCTCACAGAAAAAGTAAACAGAAGCATTCTCACAAACTTCTGTGTGATGTGTGCATTCAGCTCACGGAGCTGAAGCTTTCTTCTGATACAGCAGTTTTAAAACACTTTTTTTCTAGAATCTGCAAGTGCAAATTTGGAGCGCCTTGAGGCCTGAGGTGGAAAGGAAATATCTTCACATAAAAACTAGACAGAAGCATTCTCTGAAACTCCTTTGTGGTGTGTGCATTCAACTCACAGAGTCGAGCATTCCTTTAGACAGAGAAGATTTGAAACTCTCTTTTGTAGAATGTACAGGTGGAAATTCGGACTGCTTATGGGAATTGATTGGAAACGGGAAACCCTCCCACAAAAACGACACAGAAGCATTCTCGCAAACTTCTTGGTGATGTGTGCATTCAGATCACACAGCTGAACCTTTCTTTTGATAGAGCAGTTTTCTAACACTCTTTTTCTAGAATGTGCAAGCGGACATTTGGAGCGCTTTGAGGACTGTGGTGGAAAAGGAAGTATCTTTACATAACAAGTAGACAGAAGCATTCTCTGAAAGTGCTTTGTGGGGCGTGCATTCTACTCACAGAGTTGAACATTCCTTTTGACAGAGAAGTTTTGAAACACTCTTTTTATAGAATCTGCAAGTGGATATTTGGACCGCTTATAGGAATTCGTTGGAAACGGGACAATCTCACACAAAAAGGAGACAGAAGCATTCTCATACACTTCTGTGGGATGCCTGCATTCAGCTCACAGGGCTGAACCTTTCTTTTGATAGAGCAGATTTCTAACACTCTTTTTCTAGAATTTGCAAGTGGACATTTGCAGCGCTTTGAGGCCAGAGGTGGAAAGGAAATACCTTCACATAAAAATTAGACAGAAGCATTCTCTGAAACTTCTTTGTGGTGTGTGTGCATCCAACTCGCAGAGTTGAACATTCTTTTTGACAGAGAAGTTTTGAAACAGTCTTTTTTTTTTTCTAGAATCTGAAAGTGGAAATTTGGACCGCTTGCAGGAAATCGTTGGAAACGGGAAACCCTCACCCAAAAACGACACAGAATCATTCTCACAAACTTCTTCCTGATGTGTGCTTTCAACTCACAGATGTGAGCCTTTCCTTTGATAGAGCAGTTTTAAAACACTGTTTTTCTAGAGTCTGCAAGTGGATATTTGGAGCGCTATGAGGCCTGTGGTGGGAAAGGAAGTATCTTCCCATAACAAGTAGAAAGAGGCATTCTCTGAAAGTTCTCTGTGGCGCGTGCATTCAACTCACAGAGTTGAACATTCCATTTGACAGAGAAGTATTGAAACCCTCATTTACAGAATCTGCACGTGGCTATTTGGACCGCTTATAGGAATGCGTTGGAAACGGGACACCCTCACACAAAAACTAGACAGAAGCATTCTCACGAACTTCTGTGTGATGTGCCCATTCGTTTCAAGGAGCCGAACTTTTCTATTGGTAGAGCAGTTTGGAAACACTCTTTTTCTAGAATCTACAAGTGGACATTTGCAGCGCTTTGAGGCCCGTGGTGGAAAGGAAATATGTTCACATAAAAACTAGACGAAAGCATTCTCTGAAACTTCTTTGTGGTGTGTGCATTCCACCCTCAGAGTTGAACACTCCTTTTGACAGAGAAGTTTGAAACACTCTTTTTGTAGAATCTGCAACTGCATATTTGGACCGCTGATAGGAATTCGTTGGAAACGGGACACTCTCACAGAAAAAGTAAACAGAAGCATTCTCACAAACTTCTGTGTGATGTGTGCATTCAGCTCACGGAGCTGAAGCTTTCTTCTGATACAGCAGGTTTAAAACACTTTTTTTCTAGAATCTGCAAGTGCACATTTGGAGCGCTTTGAGGCCTGAGGTGCAAAGGAAATACCTTCACATAAAAACTAGACAGAAGCATTCTCTGAAACTCCTTTGTGGTGTGTGCATTCAACTCACAGAGTCGAGCATTCCTTTAGACAGAGAAGATTTGAAGCTCTCTTTTGTAGAATCTACAGGTGGAAATTCGGACTGCTTTCGGGAATTGATTGGAAACGGGAAACCCTCCCACAAAAACGACACAGAAGCATTCTCGCAAACTTCTTGGTGATGTGTGCATTCAGCTCACACAGCTGAACCTTTCTTTTGATAGAGCAGTTTTCTAACACTCTTTTTCTAGAATGTGCAAGCGGACATTTGGAGTTCTTTGAGGTCTGCGGTGGAAAAGGAAGTATCTTTACATAACAAGTAGACAGAAGCATTCTCTGAAAGTGCTTTGTGGGGCGTGCATTCAACTCACAGAGTTGAACATTCCTTTTGACAGAGAAGTTTTGAAACACTCTTTTTATAGAATCTGCAAGTGGTTATTTGGACCGCTTATAGGAATTCGTTGGAAACGGGACAATCTCACACAAAAAGGAGACAGAAGGGTTCTCATACACTTCTGTGGGATGCGTGCATTCAGCTAACAGGGCAGAACCTTTCTTTTGATAGAGCAGATTTCTAACACTCTTTTTCTAGAATTTGCAAGTGGACATTTTTAGCGCTTTGCGGCCTGAGGTGGAAAGGAAATACCTTCACATAAAAATTAGACAGAAGCATTCTCTGAAACTTCTTTGTTGTGTGTGCATCCAACTCGCAGAGTTGAACATTCTTTTTGACAGAGAAGTTTTGAAACAGTCTTTTTTTTTTGTAGAATCTGCAAGTGGAAATTTGGACCGCTTGCAGGAAATCGTTGGAAACGGGAAACCCTCACCCAAAAAGGACACAGAATCATTCTCACAAACTTCTTCCTGATGTGTGCTTTCAACTCACAGATGTGAGCCTTTCCTTTGATAGAGCAGTTTTAAAACACTGTTTTTCTAGAGTCTGCAAGTGGATATTAGGAGCGCTATGAGGCCTGTGGTGGGAAAGGAAGTATCTTCCCATAACAAGTAGAAAGAGGCATTCTCTGAAAGTTCTCTGTGGCGCGTGCATTCAACTCACAGAGCTGAACATTCCATTTGACAGACAAGTTTTGAAACCCTCATTTACAGAATCTGCACGTGGCTATTTGGACCGCTTATAGGAATGCGTTGGAAACGGGACACCCTCACACAAAAACTAGACAGAAGCATTCTCACGAACTTCTGTGTGATGTGCGCATTCGTTTCAAGGAGCCGAACCTTTCTATTGGTAGAGCAGTTTGGAAACACTCTTTTTCTTGAATCTACAAGTGGACATTTGCAGCGCTTTGAGGCCCGTGGTGGAAAGGAAATATGTTCACATAAAAACTAGACGAAAGCATTCTCTGAAACTTCTTTGTGGTGTGTGCATTCAACTCACAGCGTCTAGCATTTCTTTAGACAGAGAAGATATGAAACTTTCTTTTGTAGAATCTCAAGGTGGAAATTCGGACTGCTTACGGGAATTGATTGGAAACGGGAAACCCTCACACAAAAACGACACAGAAGCATTCTCGCAAACTTCTTGGTGATGCGTGCATTCAGCTCACACAGCTGAACCTTTCTTTTGATAGAGCAGTTTTCTAACACTCTTTTTCTAGAATGTGCAAGCGGACATTTGGAGCGCTTTGTGGACTGTGGTGGAAAAGGAAGTATCTTTAAATAACAAGTAGACAGAAGCATTCTCTGAAAGTGCTTTGTGGGGCGTGCATTCAACTCACAGAGTTGAAAACTCCTTTTGACAGAGAAGTTTTGAAACACTCTTTTTATAGAATCTGCAAGTGTATATTTGGACCGCATATAGGAATTCGTTGGAAACGGGACAATCTCACACAAAAAGGAGACAGAAGCATTCTCATACACTTCTGTGGGATGCTGGCATTCAGCTCACAGGGCTGAACCTTTCTTTTGATAGAGCCGATTTCTAACCCTCTTTTTCTAGAATTTGCAAGTGGACATTTGCAGCGCTTTGAGGCCTGAGGTGGAAAGGAAATACCTTCACATAAAAATTAGACAGAAGCATTCTCTGAGACTTCTTTGTGGTGTGTGTGCATCCAACTCACAGAGTTGAACATTCTTTTTGACAGAGAAGTTTTGAAACAGTCTCTTTTTTTGTAGAATCTGCAAGTGGAAATTTGGACCGCTTGCAGGAAATCGTTGGAAACGGGAAACCCTCAAACAAAAACGAGACAGAATCATTCTCACAAACATCTTCCTGATGTGTGCTTTCAACTCAAAAATGTGAGCCTTTCCTTTGATAGAGCAGTTTTAAAACACTGTTTTTCTAGAATCTGCAAGTGGATATTTGGAGCGCTATGAGGCCTGTGGTGGGAAAGGAAGTATCTTCCCATAACAAGTAGAAAGAGGCATTCTCTGAAAGTTCTCTGTGGTGCGTGCATTCAACTCACAGAGTTGAACATTCCATTTGACAGAGAAGTTTTGAAACCCTCACTTACAGAATCTGCAAGTGGCTATTTGGACCGCTTATAGGAATGCGTTGGAAAGGGGCACCCTCACACAAAAACTAGACAGAAGCATTCTCACGAACTTCTGTGTGATGTGCGCATTCGTTTCAAGGAGCCGAACCTTTCTATTGGTAGAGCAGTTTGGAAACACTCTTTTTCTAGAATCTACAAGTGGACATTTGCAGCGCTTTGAGGCCCGTGGTGGAAAGGAAATATGTTCACATAAAAACTAGACGAAAGCATTCTCTGAAACTTCTTTGTGGTGTGTGCATTCCACTCTCAGAGTTGAACACTCCTTTTGACAGAGAAGTTTGAAACACTCTTTTTGTAGAATCTGCAACTGCATATTTGGACCGCTGGTAGGAATTCGTTGGAAACGGGACACTCTCACAGCAAAAGTAAACAGAAGCATTCTCACAAACTTCTGTGTGATGTGTGCATTCAGCTCACGGAGCTGAAGCTTTCTTCTGATACAGCAGTTTTAAAACACTTTTTTTCTAGAATCTGCAAGTGCACATTTGGAGCGCTTTGAGGCCTGAGGTGGAAAGGAAATATCTTCACATAAAAACTAGACGGAAGCATTCTCTGAAACTCCTTTGTGGTGTGTGCATTCAACTCACAGAGTCGAGCATTCCTTTAGACAGAGAAGATATGAAACTTTCTTTTGTAGAATCTACAGGTGGAAATTCGGACTGCTTACGGAAATTGATTGGAAACGGGAAACCCTCCCAGAAAAACGACACAGAAGCATTCTCGCAAACTTCTTTGTGATGTGCGCATTCAGCTCACAGAGCTGAACTTTTCTTTTGATAGAGCAGTTTTCCAACACTCTTTTTCTAGAATGTGCAAGCGGATATTTGGAGCGCTTTGAGGACTGTGGTGGAAAAGGGAGTATCTTTACATAACAAGTAGAAAGAGGCATTCTCTGAAAGTGCTTTGTGGGGCGTGCATTCAACTCACAGAGTTGAACATTCCTTTTGACAGGGAAGTTTTGAAACACTCTTTTTATAGAATCTGCAAGTGGCTATTTGGACCGCTTATAGGAATGCGTTGGAAACAGGACACCCTCACACAAAAACTAGACAGAAGCATTCTCACGAACTTCTGTGTGATGTGCGCATTCGTTTCAAGGAGCCGAACTTTCTATTGCTAGAGCAGTTTGGAAACACTCTTTTTCTAGAATCTACAAGTGGACATTTGCAGCGATTTGAGGCCCGTGGTGGAAAGGAAATATGTTCACATAAAAATTAGACAGAAGCATTCTCTGAAACTTCTTTGTGGTGTGTGCATTCCACACTCAGAGTTGAACACTGCTTTTGACAGAGAAGTTTGAAACACTCTTCTTGTAGAATCTAAAACAGCATATTTGGACCGCTGATAGGAATTCGTTGGAAACGGGACAATCCCACACAAAAAGGAGACAGAAGCATTCTCATACACTTCTGTGGGATGCATGCATTCAGCTCACAGGGCTGAACCTTTCTTTTGATAGAGCAGATTTCTAACACTCTTTTTCTAGAATTTGCAAGTGGACATTTGCAGCGCTTTGAGGCCTGAGGTGGAAAGGAAATACCTTCACATAAAAATTAGACAGAAGCATTCTCTGAAATTTCTTGTGGTGTGTGTGCATCCAACTCACACATTTGAACATTCTTTTTGACAGAGAACTTTTGAAACAGTCTTTTTTTTGTAGAATCTGTAAGTGGAAATTTGGACCGCTTGCAGGAAATCGTTGGAAACGGGAAACCCTCACCCAAAAACGAGACAGAATCATTCTCACAAACATCTTCCTGATGTGTGATTTCAACTCACAGATCTGAGCCTTTCCATTGATAAAGCAGTTTTAAAACACTGTTTTTCTAGAAACTGCAAGTGGAAATTTGGACCGCTTGCAGGAAATCGTTGGAAAAGATAAACCCTCACCCGATAACGAGACAGAATCATTCTCACAAACTTCTTCCTGATGTGTGCCTTCAAATGAAAAATGTGAGCATTTCGTTTGATAGAGTAGTTTTAAAACACTGTTTTTCTAGAATCTGCAAGTTGATATTTGGAGCGCTATGAGGCCTGTGGTGGGAAAGGAAGTATCTTCCCATAACAAGTAGAAAGAGGCATTCTCTGAAAGTTCTCTGTGGTGCGTGCATTCAACTCACAGAGTTGAACATTCCATTTGACAGAGAAGTTTTGAAACCCTCACTTACAGAATCTGCAAGTGGCTATTTGGACCGCTTATAGGAATGCGTTGGAAACGGGACACCCTCACACAAAAACTAGACAGAAGCATTCTCACGAACTTCTGTGTGATGTGCGCATTCGTTTCAAGGAGCCGAACCTTTCTATTGGTAGAGCAGTTTGGAAACACTCTTTTTCTAGAATCTACAAGTGGACATTTGCAACGCTTTGAGGCCCGTGGTGAAAAGGAAATATGTTCACATAAAAACTAGACGAAAGCATTCTCTGAAACTTCTTTCTGGTGTGTGCATTCCACTCTCAGAGTTGAACACTCCTTTTGACAGAGAAGTTTGAAACACTCTTCTTGTAGAATCTACAACAGCATATTTGGACCGCTGATAGGAATTCGTTGGAAACGGGACACTCTCACAGAAAAAGTAAACAGAAGCATTCTCACAAACTTCTGTGTGATGTGTGCATTCAGCTCACGGAGCTGAAGCTTTCTTCTGATACAGCAGTTTTAAAACACTTTTTTTGTAGAATCTGCAAGTGCACATTTGGAGCGCTTTGAGGCCTGAGGTGGAAAGGAAATACCTTCACATAAAAACTAGACAGAAGCATTCTCTGAAACTCCTTTGTGGTGTGTGCATTCAACTCACAGAGTCGAGCATTCCTTTAGACAGAGAAGATTTGAAGCTCTCTTTTGTAGAATCTACAGGTGGAAATTCGGACTGCTTTCGGGAATTGATTGGAAACGGGAAAACCTCCCACAAAAACGACACAGAAGCATTCTCGCAAACTTCTTGGTGATGTGTGCATTCAGCTCACACAGCTGAACCTTTCTTTTGATAGAGCAGTTTTCTAACACTCTTTTTCTAGAATGTGCAAGCGGACATTTGGAGTTCTTTGAGGTCTGCGGTGGAAAAGGAAGTATCTTTACATAACAAGTAGACAGAAGCATTCTCTGAAAGTGCTTTGTGGGGCGTGCATTCAACTCACAGAGTTGAACATTCCTTTTGACAGAGAAGTTTTGAAACACTCTTTTTATAGAATCTGCAAGTGGTTATTTGGACCGCTTATAGGAATTCGTTGGAAACGGGACAATCTCACACAAAAAGGAGACAGAAGGGTTCTCATACACTTCTGTGGGATGCGTGCATTCAGCTAACAGGGCAGAACCTTTCTTTTGATAGAGCAGATTTCTAACACTCTTTTTCTAGAATTTGCAAGTGGACATTTTTAGCGCTTTGCGGCCTGAGGTGGAAAGGAAATACCTTCACATAAAAATTAGACAGAAGCATTCTCTGAAACTTCTTTGTTGTGTGTGCATCCAACTCGCAGAGTTGAACATTCTTTTTGACAGAGAAGTTTTGAAACAGTCTTTTTTTTTTGTAGAATCTGCAAGTGGAAATTTGGACCGCTTGCAGGAAATCGTTGGAAACGGGAAACCCTCACCCAAAAAGGACACAGAATCATTCTCACAAACTTCTTCCTGATGTGTGCTTTCAACTCACAGATGTGAGCCTTTCCTTTGATAGAGCAGTTTTAAAACACTGTTTTTCTAGAGTCTGCAAGTGGATATTAGGAGCGCTATGAGGCCTGTGGTGGGAAAGGAAGTATCTTCCCATAACAAGTAGAAAGAGGCATTCTCTGAAAGTTCTCTGTGGCGCGTGCATTCAACTCACAGAGCTGAACATTCCATTTGACAGACAAGTTTTGAAACCCTCATTTACAGAATCTGCACGTGGCTATTTGGACCGCTTATAGGAATGCGTTGGAAACGGGACACCCTCACACAAAAACTAGACAGAAGCATTCTCACGAACTTCTGTGTGATGTGCGCATTCGTTTCAAGGAGCCGAACCTTTCTATTGGTAGAGCAGTTTGGAAACACTCTTTTTCTTGAATCTACAAGTGGACATTTGCAGCGCTTTGAGGCCCGTGGTGGAAAGGAAATATGTTCACATAAAAACTAGACGAAAGCATTCTCTGAAACTTCTTTGTGGTGTGTGCATTCAACTCACAGCGTCTAGCATTTCTTTAGACAGAGAAGATATGAAACTTTCTTTTGTAGAATCTCAAGGTGGAAATTCGGACTGCTTACGGGAATTGATTGGAAACGGGAAACCCTCACCCAAAAACGAGACAGAATCATTCTCACAAACTTCTTCCTGATGTGTGCTTTCAACTCAAAAATGTGAGCCTTTCCTTTGATAGAGCAGTTTTAAAACACTGTTTTTCTAGAATCTGCAAGTGGATATTTGGAGCGCTATGAGGCCTGTGGTGGGAAAGGAAGTATCTTCCCATAACAAGTAGAAAGAGGCATTCTCTGAAAGTTCTCTGTGGTGCGTGCATTCAACTCACAGAGTTGAAAATTCCTTTTGACAGGGAAGTTTTGAAACACCCTTTTTATAGAATCTGCAAGTGGCTATTTTGACCGCTTATAGGAATGCATTGGAAACAGGACACCCTCACACAAAAACTAGACAGAAGCATTCTCACGAACTTCTGTGTGATGTGCGCATTCGTTTCAAGGAGCCGAACCTTTCTATTGCTAGAACAGTTTGGAAACACTCTTTTTCTAGAATCTACAAGTGGACATTTGCAGCGCTTTGAGGCCCGTGGTGGAAAGGAAATATGTTCACATAAAAACTAGACGAAAGCATTCTCTGAAACTTCTTTGTGGTGTGTGCATTCCACACTCCGAGTTGAACAATCTTTTTGACAGAGAAGTTTGAAACACTCTTTTTGTGGAATCTGCAACTGCATATTTGGACCGCTGATAGGAATTCGTTTAAACGGGACACTCTCACAGAAAAAGTAAACAGAAGCATTCTCACAAACTTCTGTGTGATGTGTGCATTCAGCTCACGGAGCTGAAGCTTTCTTCTGATACAGCAGTTTTAAAACACTTTTTTTCTGGAATCTGCAAGTGCACATTTGGAGCGCTTTGAGGCCTGAGGTGGAAAGGAAATATCTTCACATAAAAACAGGACAGAAGCATTCTCTGAAACTCCTTTGTGGTGTGTGCATTTCAACTCACAGAGTCGAGCATTCCTTTAGACAGAGAAGATTTGAAACTGTCTTTTGTAGAATCTACAGTTGGAAATTCGGACTGCTTACGGGAATTGATTGGAAACGGGAAACCGTCCCACAAAAACGACACGGAAGCATTCTCGCAAACTTGTTTGTGATGTGTGCATTCAGCTCACACAGCTGAACCTTTTTTTTGATAGAGCAGTTTTCTAACACTCTTTTTCTAGAATGTGCAAGCGGACATTTGGAGCGCTTTGAGGACTGTGGTGGAAAAGGAAGTATCTTTACATATCAAGTAGACAGAAGCATTCTCTGAAAGTGCTTTGTGGGGCGTGCATTCAACTCACAGAGTTGAACATTCCTTTTGACAGAGAAGTTTTGAAACACTCTTTTTATAGAATCTGCAAGTGGATATTTGGACCGCTTATAGGAATTCGTTGGAAACGTTACAATCTCACACAAAAAGGAGACAGAAGCATTCTCATACACTTCTGTGGGATGCGGGCATTCAGCTCACAGGGCTGAACCTTTCTTTTGATAGAGCAGATTTCTAACCCTCTTTTTCTAGAATTTGCAAGTGGACATTTGCAGCGCTTTGAGGCCTGAGGTGGAAAGGAAATAACTTCACATAAAAATTAGACAGAAGCATTCTCTGAAACTTCTTTGTGGTGTGTGTGCGTCCAACTCACAGAGTTGAACATTCTTTTTGACAGAGAAGTTTTCAAACAGTCTTTTTTTTTGTAGAATCTGCAAGTGGAAATTTGGACCGCTTGCAGGAAATCGTTGGAAACGGGAAACCCTCACCCAAAAACGAGACAGAATCATTCTCACAAACATCTTCCTGATGTGTGATTTCAACTCACAGATGTGAGCCTTTCCTTTGATAGTGCAGTTTTAAAACACTGTTTTTCTAGAATCTGCAAGTGGATATTTGGAGCGCTATGAGGCCTGTGGTGGGAAAGGAAGTATCTTCCCATAACAAGTAGATAGAGGCATTCTCTGAAAGTTCTCTGTGGTGCGTGAATTCAACTCACAGAGTTGAACATTCCATTTGACAGAGAAGTTTTGAAACCCTCATTTACAGAATCTGCAAGTGGCTATTTGGACCGCTTATAGGAATGCGTTGGAAAAGGGACACACTCACACAAAAACTAGACAGAAGCATTCTCACGATCTTCTGTGTGATGTGCGCATTCAAGGAGCCGAACGTTTCTATTGGTAGAGCAGTTTGGAAACACTCTTTTTCTAGAATCTACAAGTGGACATTTGCAGCGCTTTGAGGCCAGTGGTGGAAAGGAAATATGTTCACGTAAAAACTAGACAAAAGCATTCTCTGAAACTTCTTTGTGGTGCGTGCATTCCACTCTCAGAGTTGAACACTCCTTTTGACAGAGAAGTTTGAAACACTCTTTTTGTTGAATCTGCAACTGGATATTTGGACCGCTGATAGGAATTCGTTGGAAACGGGACACTCTCACAGAAAAAGTAAACAGAAGCATTCTCACAAACTTCTGTGTGATGTGTGCATTCAGCTCACGGAGCTGAAGCTTTCTTCTGATACAGCAGTTTTAAGACACTTTTTTTGTAGAATCTGCAAGTGCACATTTGGAGCGCTTTGAGGCCTGAGGTGGAAAGGAAATATCTTCACATAAAAACTAGACAGAAGCATTCTCTGAAACTCCTTTGTGGTGTGTGCATTCAACTCACAGAGTCGAGCATTCCTTTAGACAGAGAAGATTTGAAACTCTCTTTTGTAGAATCTACAGGTGGAAATTCGGACTGCTTACGGGAATTGATTGGAAACGGGAAACCCTCCCACAAAAACGACACAGAAGCATTCTTGCAAACTTCTTGGTGATGTGTGCATTCAGCTCACACAGCTGAACCTTTCTTTTGATAGAGCAGTTTTCTAACACTCTTTTTCTAGAATGTGCAAGCGGACATTTGGAGCGCTTTGAGGACTGTGGTGGAAAAGGAAGTATCTTGACCTAACAAGTAGACAGAAGCATTCTCTGAAAGTGCTTTGTGGGGCGTGCATTCTACTCACAGAGTTGAACATTCCTTTTGACAGAGAAGTTTTGAAACACTCTTTTTATAGAATCTGCAAGTGGATATTTGGACCGCTTATAGGAATTCGTTGGAAACGGGACAATCTCACACAAAAAGGAGACAGAAGCATTCTCATACTCTTCTGTGGGATGCCTGCATTCAGCTCACAGGGCTGAGCCTTTCTTTTGATAGAGCAGATTTCTAACACTCTTTTTCTAGAATTTGCAAGTGGACATTTGCAGCGCTTTGAGGCCTGAGGTGGAAAGGAAATACCTTCACATAAAAATTAGACAGAAGCATTCTCTGAAACTTCTTTGTGGTGTGTGTGCATCCAACTCGCAGAGTTGAACATTCTTTTTGATAGAGAAGTTTTGAAACAGTCTTTTTCTTTTGTAGAATCTGCAAGTGGAAATTTGGGCCGCTTGCAGGAAATCGTTGGAAACGGGAAACCCTCACCCAAAAACGACACAGAATCATTCTCACAAACTTCTTCCTGATGTGTGCTTTCAACTCACAGATGTGAGCCTTTCCTTTGATAGAGCAGTTTTAAAACACTGTTTTTCTAGAGTCTGCAAGTGGATATTTGGAGCGCTATGAGGCCTGTGGTGGGAAAGGAAGTATGTTCCCATAACAAGTAGAAAGAGGCATTCTCTGAAAGTTCTCTGTGGCGCGTGCATTCAACTCACAGAGTTGAACATTCCATTTGACAGAGAAGTTTTGAAACCCTCATTTACAGAATCTGCACGTGGCTATTTGGACCGCTTATAGGAATGCGTTGGAAACGGGACACCCTCACACAAAAACTAGACAGAAGCATTCTCACGAACTTCTGTGTGATGTGCCCATTCGTTTCAAGGAGCCGAACCTTTCTATTGCTAGAACAGTTTGGAAACACTGTTTTTCTAGAATCTACAAGTGGACATTTGCAGCGCTTTGAGGCCCGTGGTGGAAAGGAAATATGTTCACATAAAAACTAGACGAAAGCATTCTCTGAAACTTCTTTGTGGTGTGTGCATTCCACTCTCCGAGTTGAACAATCTTTTTGACAGAAAAGTTTGAAACACTCTTTTTGTAGAATCTGCAACTGCATATTTGGACCGCTGAAAGGAATTCGTTGGAAACGGGACACTCTCACAGAAAAAGTAAACAGAAGCATTCTCACAAACTTCTGTGTGATGTGTGCATTCAGCTCACGGAGCTGAAGCTTTCTTCTGATACAGCAGTTTTAAAACACTTTTTTTCTGGAATCTGCAAGTGCACATTTGGAGCGCTTTGAGGCCTGAGGTGGAAAGGAAATATCTTCACATAAAAACAGGACAGAAGCATTCTCTGAAACTCCTTTGTGGTGTGTGCATTTCAACTCACAGAGTCGAGCATTCCTTTAGACAGAGAAGATTTGAAACTGTCTTTTGTAGAATCTACAGTTGGAAATTCGGACTGCTTACGGGAATTGATTGGAAACGGGAAACCGTCCCACAAAAACGACACGGAAGCATTCTCGCAAACTTGTTTGTGATGAGTGCATTCAGCTCACACAGCTGAACCTTTTTTTTGATAGAGCAGTTTTCTAACACTCTTTTTCTAGAATGTGCAAGCGGACATTTGGAGCGCTTTGAGGACTGTGGTGGAAAAGGAAGTATCTTTACATATCAAGTAGACAGAAGCATTCTCTGAAAGTGCTTTGTGGGGCGTGCATTCAACTCACAGAGTTGAACATTCCTTTTGACAGAGAAGTTTTGAAACACTCTTTTTATAGAATCTGCAAGTGGATATTTGGACCGCTTATAGGAATTCGTTGGAAACGTTACAATCTCACACAAAAAGGAGACAGAAGCTTTCTCATACACTTCTGTGGGATGCTGGCATTCAGCTCACAGGGCTGAACCTTTCTTTTGATAGAGCAGATTTCTAACCCTCTTTTTCTAGAATTTGCAAGTGGACATTTGCAGCGCTTTGAGGCCTGAGGTGGAAAGGAAATACCTTGACATAAAAATTAGACAGAAGCATTCTCTGAAACTTCTTTGTGGTGTGTGTGCATCCAACTCGCAGAGTTGAACATTCTTTTTGACAGAGAAGTTTTGAAACAGTCTTTTTTTTTGTAGAATCTGCAAGTGGAAATTTGGGCTGCTTGCAGGAAATCGTTGGAAACGGGAAACCCTCACCCAAAAACGACACAGAATCATTCTCACAAACTTCTTCCTGATGTGTGCTTTCAACTCACAGATGTGAGCCTTTCCTTTGATAGAGCAGTTTTAAAACACTGTTTTTCTAGAGTCTGCAAGTGGATACTTCGAGCGCTATGAGGCCTGTGGTGGGAAAGGAAGTATCTTCCCATAACAAGTAGAAAGAGGCATTCTCTGAAAGTTCTCTGTGGCGCGTGCATTCAACTCACAGAGTTGAACATTCCATTTGACAGAGAAGTTTTGAAACCCTCATTTACAGAATCTGCAAGTGGCTATTTGGACCGCTTATAGGAATGCGTTGGAAACGGGACACCCTCACACAAAAACTAGACAGAAGCATTCTCACGAACTTCTGTGTGATGTGCGCATTCGTTTCAAGGAGCCGAACCTTTCTATTGGTAGAGCAGTTTGGAAACACTCTTTTTCTAGAATCTACAAGTGGACATTTGCAGCGCTTTGAGGCCCGTGGTGGAAAGGAAATATGTTCACATAAAAACTAGACGAAAGCATTCTCTGAAACTTCTTTGTGGTGTGTGCATTCCACTCTCAGAGTTGAACACTCCTTTTGACAGAGAAGTTTGAAACACTCTTTTTGTAGAATCTGCAACTGCATATTTGGACCGCTGATAGGAATTCTTTGGAAACGGGACACTCTCACAGAAAAAGTAAACAGAAGCATTCTCACAAACTTCTGTGTGATGTGTGCATTCAGCTCACGGAGCTGAAGCTTTCTTCTTATACAGCAGTTTTAAAACACTTTTTTTCTAGAATCTGCAAGTGCACATTTGGAGCGCTTTGAGGCCTGAGGTGGAAAGGAAATACCTTCACATAAAAACTAGACAGAAGCATTCTCTGAAACTCCTTTGTGGTGTGTGCATTCAACTCACAGAGTCGAGCATTCCTTTAGACAGAGAAGATTTGAAACTCTCTTTTGTAGAATCTACAGGTGGAAATTCCGACTGCTTTCGGGAATTGATTGGAAACGGGAAACCCTCCCACAAAAACGACACAGAGGCATTCTCGCAAACTTCTTGGTGATGTGTGCATTCAGCTCACACAGCTGAACCTTTCTTTTGATAGAGCAGTTTTCTAACACTCTTTTTCTAGAATGTGCAAGCGGACATTTGGAGCGCTTTGAGGACTGTGGTGGAAAAGGAAGTATCTTTACATAACAAGTAGACAGAAGCATTCTCTGAAAGTGCTTTGTGGGGCGTGCATTCAACTCACAGAGTTGAACATTCCTTTTGACAGAGAAGTTTTGAAACACTCTTTTTATAGAATCTGCAAGTGGATATTTGGACCGCTTATAGGAATTCGTTGGAAACGGGACAATATCACACGAAAAGTAGACAGAAGCATTCTCATAGACTTCTGTGGGATGCTTGCATTCAGCTCATGCGGCTGAACCTTTCTTCTGATAGAGCAGTTTTATAATACTCTTTTTCTAGAATTTGCAAGTGGACATTTGCAGCGCTTTGGGGCCTGAGGTGGAAAGGAAATACCTTCACATAAAAATTAGGCAGAAACAATCTCTGAAACTTCTTTGTTGTTTGTGCATTCACCTCACAGAGTCGAGCATTCCTTTAGATAGAAGATTTGAAACTCTGTTTTGTAGAATCTAAAGGTGGAAATTCGGACTGCTTACGGGAATTGATTGGAAACGAGAAAGCACCACACAAAAACGACACAGAAGCATTCTCGCAAACTTCTTTGTGATGTGTGCATTCAGCTCACACAGCTGAACCTTTCTTTTGATAGACCAGTTTTCTAACACTCTTTTTCTAGAATGTGCAAGTGGACATTTGGAGCGCTTTGAGGACTGTGGTGGAAAACGTAGTATCTTTACATAACAAGTAGACAGAAGCATTCTCTGAAAGTGCTTTGTGGGGCGTGCATTCAACTCACAGAGTTGAACATTCCTTTTGACAGAGAAGTTTTGAAACACTCTTTTTATAGAATCTGCAAGTGGATATTTGGACCGCTTATTGGAATTCTTTGGAAACGGGACAATCTCACACAAAAAGGAGACAGAAGCATTCTCATACACTTCTGTGGGATGCGTGCATTCAGCTCACAGGGCTGAACCTTTCTTTTGATAGAGCAGATTTCTAACCTTCTTTTTCTAGAATTTGCAAGTGGACATTTGCAGCGCTTTGAGGCCTGAGGAGGAAAGGAAATACCTTCACATAAAAATTAGACAGAAGCATTCTCTGAAACTTCTTTGTGGTGTGTGTGCGTCCAACTCACAGAGTTGAACATTCTTTTTGACAGAGAAGTTTTGAAACAGTCTTTTTTTTTGTAGAATCTGCAAGTGGAAATTTGGACCGCTTTCAGGAAATCGTTGGAAACGGGAAACCCTCACCCAAAAACGAGACAGAATCATTCTCACAAACTTCTTCCTGATGTGTGATTTCAACTCACAGATCTGAGCCTTTCCTTTGATAGAGCAGTTTTAAAACACTGTTTTTCTGGAATCTGCAAGTGGAAATTTGGACCGCTTGCAGGAAATCGTTGGAAATGTTAAACCCTCACCCGAAAACGAGACAGAATCATTCTCAGAAACTTCTTCCTGATATGTGCTTTCAAATGAAAAATGTGAGCATTTCCTTTGATAGAGCAGATTGAAAACACCGTTGTTCTAGAATCTGCAAGTGGATATGTGGAGCGCTATGAGGCCTGTGGTGGGAAAGGAAGTATCTTCCCATAACAAGTAGAAAGAGGCATTCTCTGAAAGTTCTCTGTGGTGCGTGCATTCAACTCACAGAGTTGAACATTCCATTTGACAGAGAAGTTTTGAAACCCTCATTTACAGAATCTGCAAGTGGCTATTTGGACCGCTTATAGGAATGCGTTGGAAATGGGACACCCTCACACAAAAACTAGACAGAAGCATTCTCACGAACTTCTGTGTGATGTGCGCATTCAAGGAGCCGAACCTTTCCATTTGTAGAGCAGTTTGGAAACACTCTTTTTCTAGAATCTACAAGTGGACATTTGCAGCGCTTTGAAGCCCGTGGTGGAAAGGAAATATGTTCACGTAAAAACTAGACAAAAGCATTCTCTGAAACTTCTTTGTGGTGGGTGCATTCCACTCTCAGAGTTGAACACTCCTTTTGACAGAGAAGTTTGAAACACTCTTTTTGTTGAATCTGCAACTGGATATTTGGACCGCTGATAGGAATTCGTTGGAAACGGGACACTCTCACAGAAAAAGTAAACAGAAGCATTCTCACAAACTTCTGTGTGATGTGTGCATTCAGCTCACGGAGCTGAAGCTTTCTTCTGATACAGCAGTTTTAAAACACTTTTTTTGTAGGATCTGCAAGTGCACATTTGGAGCGCTTTGAGGCCTGAGGTGGAAAGGAAATATCTTCACATAAAAACTAGACAGAAGCATTCTCTGAAACTCCTTTGTGGTGTGTGCATTCAACTCACAGAGTCGAGCATTCCTTTAGACAGAGAAGATATGAAACTTTCTTTTGTAGAATCTACAGGTGGAAATTCGGACTGCTTACGGGAATTGATCGGAAGCGGGAAACCCTCCCACAAAAACGGCACAGAAGCATTCTCGAAAACTTCTTTGAGATGTGTGCATTCAGCTCACACAGCTGAACATTTCTTTTGATAGAGCAGTTTTCTAACACTCTTTTTCCAGAATGTGCAAGCGGACATTTGGAGCCCTTTGAGGACTGTGGTGGAAAAGGAAGTATCTTTACATAACAAGTAGACAGAAGCATTCTCTGAAAGTGCTTTGTGGGGCGTGCATTCAACTCACAGAGTTGAACATTCCTTTTGACAGAGAAGTTTTGAAACACTCTTTTTATAGAATCTGCAAGTGGATATTTGGACCGCTTGTAGGAAATCGTTGGAAACGGGACAATCTCACACAAAAAGGAGACAGAAGCATTCTCATACACTTCTGTGGGATGCTGGCATTCAGCTCACAGGGCTGAACCTGTCTTTTGATAGAGCCGATTTCTAGCCCTCTTTTTCTAGAATTTGCAAGTGGACATTTGCAGCGCTTTGAGGCCTGAGGTGGAAAGGAAATACCTTCACATAAAAATTAGACAGAAGCATTCTCTGAAACTTCTTTGTGGTGTGTGTGCATCCAACTCACAGAGTTGAACATTCTTTTTGACAGAGAAATTTTGAAACAGTCTTTTTTTTTTGTAGAATCTGCAAGTGGATATTTGGACCGCTTGCAGGAAATCGTTGGAAACCGGAAACCCTCACCCAAAAACGAGACAGAATCATTCTCACAAACTTCTTCCTGATGTGTGCTTTCAACTCAAAAATGTGAGCCTTTCCTTTGATAGAGCAGTTTTAAAACACTGTTTTTCTAGAATCTGCAAGTGGATATTTGGAGCGCTATGAGGCCTGTGGTGGGAAAGGAAGTATCTTCCCATAACAAGTAGAAAGAGGCATTCTCTGAAAGTTCTCTGTGGTGCGTGCATTCAACTCACAGAGTTGAAAATTCCTTTTGACAGGGAAGTTTTGAAACACTCTTTTTATAGAATCTGCAAGTGGCTATTTTGACCGCTTATAGGAATGCATTGGAAACAGGACACCCTCACACAAAAACTAGACAGAAGCATTCTCACGAACTTCTGTGTGATGTGCGCATTCATTTCAAGGAGCCGAACCTTTCTATTGCTAGAACAGTTTGTAAACACTCTTTTTCTAGAATCTACAAGTGGACATTTGCAGCGCTTTGAGGCCCGTGGTGGAAAGGAAATATGTTCACATAAAAACTAGACGAAAGCATTCTCTGAAACTTCTTTGTGGTGTGTGCATTCCACTCTCAGAGTTGAACAATCTTTTTGACAGAGAAGTTTGAAACACTCTTTTTGTGGAATCTGCAACTGCATATTTGGACCGCTGATAGGAATTCGTTGGAAACGGGACACTGTCACAGAAAAAGTAAACAGAAGCATTCTCACAAACTTCTGTGTGATGTGTGCATTCAGCTCACGGAGCTGAAGCTTTCTTCTGATACAGCAGTTTTAAAACACTTTTTTTCTAGAATCTGCAAGTGCACATTTGGAGCGCTTTGAGGCCTGAGGTGGAAAGGAAATATCTTCACATAAAAACTGGACAGAAGCATTCTCTGAAACTCCTTTGTGGTGTGTGCATTTCAACTCACAGAGTCGAGCATTCCTTTAGACAGAGAAGATTTGAAACTGTCTTTTGTAGAATCTACAGTTGGAAATTCGGACTGCTTACGGGAATTGATTGGAAACGGGAAACCGTCCCACAAAAACGACACGGAAGCATTCTCGCAAACTTGTTTGTGATGTGTGCATTCAGCTCACACAGCTGAACCTTTTTTTTGATAGAGCAGTTTTCTAACACTCTTTTTCTAGAATGTGCAAGCGGACATTTGGAGCGCTTTGAGGACTGTGGTGGAAAAGGAAGTATCTTTACATATCAAGTAGACAGAAGCATTCTCTGAAAGTGCTTTGTGGGGCGTGCATTCAACTCACAGAGTTGAACATTCCTTTTGACAGAGAAGTTTTGAAACACTCTTTTTATAGAATCTGCAAGTGGATATTTGGACCGCTTATAGGAATTCGTTGGAAACGTTACAATCTCACACAAAAAGGAGACAGAAGCTTTCTCATACACTTCTGTGGGATGCTGGCATTCAGCACACAGGGCTGAACCTTTCTTTTGATAGAGCAGATTTCTAACCCTCTTTTTCTAGAATTTGCAAGTGGACATTTGCAGCGCTTTGAGGCCTGAGGTGGAAAGGAAATAACTTCACATAAAAATTAGACAGAAGCATTCTCTGAAACTTCTTTGTGGTGTGTGTGCGTCCAACTCACAGAGTTGAACATTCTTTTTGACAGACAAGTTTTGAAACAGTCTTTTTTTTTGTAGAATCTGCAAGTGGAAATTTGGACCGCTTGCAGGAAATCGTTGGAAACGGGAAACCCTCACCCAAAAACGAGACAGAATCATTCTCACAAACTTCTTCCTGATGTGTGATTTCAACTCACAGATGTGAGCCTTTCCTTTGATAGTGCAGTTTTAAAACACTGTTTTTCTAGAATCTGCAAGTGGATATTTGGAGCGCTATGAGGCCTGTGGTGGGAAAGGAAGTATCTTCCCATAACAAGTAGATAGAGGCATTCTCTGAAAGTTCTCTGTGGTGCGTGCATTCAACTCACAGAGTTGAACATTCCATTTGACAGAGAAGTTTTGAAACCCTCATTTACAGAATCTGCAAGTGGCTATTTGGACCGCTTATAGGAATGCGTTGGAAAAGGGACACACTCACACAAAAACTAGACAGAAGCATTCTCACGATCTTCTGTGTGATGTGCGCATTCAAGGAGCCGAACGTTTCTACTGGTAGAGCAGTTTGGAAACACTCTTTTTCTAGAATCTACAAGTGGACATTTGCAGCGCTTTGAGCCCAGTGGTGGAAAGGAAATATGTTCACGTAAAAACTAGACAAAAGCATTCTCTGAAACTTCTTTGTGGTGGGTGCATTCCACTCTCAGAGTTGAACACTCCTTTTGACAGAGAAGTTTGAAACACTCTTTTTGTTGAATCTGCAACTGGATATTTGGACCGCTGCTAGGAATTCGTTGGAAACGGGACACTCTCACAGAAAAAGTAAACAGAAGCATTCTCACAAACTTCTGTGTGATGTGTGCATTCAGCTCACGGAGCTGAAGCTTTCTTCTGATACAGCAGTTTTAAAACACTTTTTTTGTAGAATCTGCAAGTGCACATTTGGAGCGCTTTGAGGCCTGAGGTGGAAAGGAAATATCTTCACATAAAAACTAGACAGAAGCATTCTCTGAAACTCCTTTGTGGTGTGTGCATTCAACTCACAGAGTCGAGCATTCCTTTAGACAGAGAAGATTTGAAACTCTCTTTTGTAGAATCTACAGGTGGAAATTCGGACTGCTTACGGGAATTGATTGGAAACGGGAAACCCTCACACAAAAACGACACAGAAGCATTCTCGCAAACTTCTTGGTGATGCGTGCATTCAGCTCACACAGCTGAACCTTTCTTTTGATAGAGCAGTTTTCTAACACTCTTTTTCTAGAATGTGCAAGCGGACATTTGGAGCGCTTTGGGGACTGTGGTGGAAAAGGAAGTATCTTTACATAAAAAGTAGACAGAAGCATTCTCTGAAAGTGCTTTGTGGGGCGTGCATTCAACTCACAGAGTTGAACTTTCCTTCTGACAGGGAAGTTTTGAAACACTCTTTTTATAGAATCTGCAAGTGGCTATTTGGACCGCTTATAGGAATGCGTTGGAAACAGGACACCCTCACACAAAAACTAGACAGAAGCATTCTCACGAACTTCTGTGTGATGTGCGCATTCGTTTCAAGGAGCCGAACCTTTCTATTGGTAGAGCAGTTTTGAAACACTCTTTTTCTAGAATCTACAAGTGGACATTTGCAACGCTTTGAGGCCCGTGGTGGAAAGGAAATATGTTCACATAAAAACTAGACAAAAGCATTCTCTGAAACTTCTTTGTGGTGTGTGCATTCCACTCTCAGAGTTGAACACTCCTTTTGACAGAGAAGTTTGAAACACTCTTCTTGTAGAATCTACAACAGCATATTTGGAACGCTGATAGGAATTCGTTGGAAACGGGACAGTCTCACAGAAAAAGTAAACAGAAGCATTCTCACAAACTTCTGTGTGATGTGTGCATTCAGCTCACGGAGCTGAAGCTTTCTTCTGATACAGCAGTTTTAAAACACTTTTTTTGTAGAATCTGCAAGTGCACATTTGGAGCGCTTTGAGGCCTGAGGTGGAAAGGAAATATCTTCACATAAAAACGAGACAGAAGCATTCTCTGAAACTCCTTTGTGGTGTGTGCATTCAACTCACAGAGTCGAGCATTCCTTTAGACAGAGAAGATTTGAAACTCTCTTTTGTAGAATCTACAGGTGGAAATCCGGACTGCTTACGGGAATTGATTGGAAACGGGAAACCCTCACACAAAAACGACACAGAAGCATTCTCGCAAACTTCTTTGTGATGTGTGCATTCAGCTCACACAGCTGAACCTTTCTTTTGATAGAGCAGTTTTCTAACACTCTTTTCCTAGAATGTGCAAGCGGACATTTGGAGCGTTTTCAGGACTGTGGTGGAAAAGGAAGTATCTTTACATAAAAAGTAGACAGAAGCATTCTCTGAAAGTGGTTTGTGGGGCGTGCATTCAACTCACAGAGTTGAACATTCCTTTTGACAGAGAAGTTTTGAAACACTCTTTTTATAGACTCTGCAAGTGGATATTTGGACCGCTTATAGGAATTCGTTGGAAACGGGACAATCTCACACAAAAAGGAGACAGAAGCATTCTCATACACTTCTGTGGGATGCGTGCATTCAGCTCACAGGGCTGAACCTGTCTTTTGATAGAGCCGGTTTCTAACCCTCTTTTTCTAGAATTTGCAAGTGGACATTTGCAGCGCTTTGAGGCCTGAGGTGGAAAGGAAATACCTTCACATAAAAATTAGACAGAAGCATTCTCTGAAACTTCTTTGTGGTGTGTGTGCATCCAACTCACAGAGTTGAACATTCTTTTTGACAGAGAAGTTTTGAAACAGTCTTTTTTTTTGTAGAATCTGCAAGTGGAAATTTGGACCGCTTGCAGGAAATCGTTGGAAACGGGAAACCCTAAACCAAAAACGAGACAGAATCATTCTCACAAACTTCTTCCTGATGTGTGCTTTCAACTCAAAAATGTGAGCCTTTCCTTTGATAGAGCAGTTTTAAAACACTGTTTTTCTAGAATCTGCAAGTGGATATTTGGAGCGCTATGAGGCCTGTGGTGGGAAAGGAAGTATCTTCCCATAACAAGTAGAAAGAGGCATTCTCTGAAATTTCTCTGTGGTGCGTGCATTCAACTCACAGAGTTGAACATTCCATTTGACAGAGAAGTTTTGAAACCCTCATTTACAGAATCTGCAAGTGGCTATTTGGACCGCTTATAGGAATGCGTTGGAAACGGGACACCCTCACACAAAAACTAGACAGAAGCATTCTCACGAACTTCTGTGTGATGTGCGCATTCGTTTCAAGGAGCCGAACCTTTCTATTGGTAGAGCAGTTTAGAAACACTCTTTTTCTAGAATCTACAAGTGGACATTTGCAGCGCTTTGAGGCCCGTGGTGGAAAGGAAATATGTTCACATAAAAACTAGAAGAAAGCATTCTCTGAAACTTCTTTGTGGTGTGTGCATTCCACTCTCAGAGTTGAACACTCCTTTTGACAGAGAAGTTTGAAACACTCTTTTTGTAGAATCTGCAACTGCATATTTGGACCGCTGATAGGAATTCGTTGGAAACGGGACACTCTCACAGAAAAAATAAACAGAAGCATTCTCACAAACTTCTGTGTGATGTGTGCATTCAGCTCACGGAGCTGAAGCTTTCTTCTGATACAGCAGTTTTAAAACACTTTTTTTCTAGAATCTGCAAGTGCACATTTGGAGCGCTTTGAGGCCTGAGGTGGAAAGGAAATATCTTCACATAAAAACTAGACAGAAGCATTCTCTGAAACTTCTTTGTGGTGTGTGCATTCAACTCACAGCGTCTAGCATTTCTTTAGACAGAGAAGATATGAAACTTTCTTTTGTAGAATCTAAAGGTGGAAATTCGGACTGCTTACGGAAATTGATCGGAAACGGGAAACCCTCCCACAAAAACGACACAGAAGCATTCTCGCAAACTTCTTTGTGATGTGTGCATTCAGCTCACACAGCTGAACCTTTCTTTTGATAGACCAGTTTTCTAACACTCTTTTTCTAGAATGTGCCAGCGGACATTTGGAGCGCTTTGAGGACTGTGGTGGAAAAGGAAGTATCTTTACACAACAAGTAGATAGAAGCATTCTCTGAAAGTGCTTTGTGGGGCCTGCATTCAACTCACAGAGTTGAACATTCCTTTTGACAGAGAAGTTTTGAAACACTCTTTTTATAGAATCTGCAAGTGGATATTTGGACCGCTTATAGGAATTCGTTGGAAACGGGACAATCTCACACAAAAAGGAGACAGAAGCATTCTCATACACTTCTGTGGGATGCGTGCATTCAGCTCACAGGGCTGAACCTTTCTTTTGATAGAGCAGATTTCTAACACTCTTTTTCTAGAATTTGCAAGTGGACATTTGCAGCGCTTTGAGGCCTGAGGTGGAAAGGAAATACCTTCACATAAAAATTAGACAGAAGCATTCTCTGAAACATCTTTGTGGTGTGTGTGCATCCAACTCACAGATTTGAACATTCTTTTTGACAGAGAAGTTTTGAAACAGTCTTTTTTTTGTAGAATCTGCAAGTGGAAATTTGGACCGCTTGCAGGAAATCGTTGGAAACGGGAAACCCTCACCCGAAAATGAGACAGAATCATTCTCACAAACTTTTTCCTGATGTGTGCTTTCAACTCAAAAATGTGAGCCTTTCCTTTGATAGAGCAGTTTTAAAACACTGTTTTTCTAGAATCTGCAAGTGGATATTTGGAGCGCTATGAGGCCGGTGGTGGGAAAGGAAGTATCTTCCCATAACAAGTAGAAAGAGGCATTCTCTGAAAGTTCTCTGTGGTGCGTGTATTCAACTCACAGAGTTGAACATTCCATTTGACAGAGAAGTTTTGAAACCCTCATTTACAGAATCTGCAAGTGGCTATTTGGACTGCTTATAGGAATGCGTTGGAAACGGGACACCCTCACACAAAAACAAGACAGAAGCATTCTCACGAACTTCTGTGTGATGTGCGCATTCGTTTCAAGGAGCCGAACCTTTCTATTGGTAGAGCAGTTTGGAAACACTCTTTTTCTAGAATCTACAAGTGGACATTTGCAGCGCTTTGAGGCCCGTGGTGAAAAGGAAATATGTTCACATAAAAACTAGACGAAAGCATTCTCTGAAACTTCTTTGTGGTGTGTGCATTCCACTCTGAGAGTTGAACACTCCTTTTGACAGAGAAGTTTGAAACACTCTTTTTGTAGAATCTGCAACTGCATATTTGGACCGCTGATAGGAATTCGTTGGAAACGGGACACTCTCACAGAAAAAGTAAACAGAAGCATTCTCACAAACTTCTGTGTGATGTGTGCATTCAGGTCACGGAGCTGAAGCTTTCTTCTGATACAGCAGTTTTAAAACACTTTTTTTCTAGAATCTGCAAGTGCACATTTGGAGCGCTTTGAGGCCTGAGGTGGAAAGGAAATATCTTCACATAAAAACTAGACAGAAGCATTCTCTGAAACTTCTTTGTGGTGTGTGCATTCAACTCACAGCGTCTAGCATTTCTTTAGACAGAGAAGATATGAAACTTTCTTTTGTAGAATCTAAAGGTGGAAATTCGGACTGCTTACGGAAATTGATCGGAAACGGGAAACCCTCCCACAAAAACGACACAGAAGCATTCTCGCAAACTTCTTTGTGATGTGTGCATTCAGCTCACACAGCTGAACCTTTCTTTTGATAGACCAGTTTTCTAACACTCTTTTTCTAGAATGTGCCAGCGGACATTTGGAGCGCTTTGAGGACTGTGGTGGAAAAGGAAGTATCTTTACACAACAAGTAGATAGAAGCATTCTCTGAAAGTGCTTTGTGGGGCCTGCATTCAACTCACAGAGTTGAACATTCCTTTTGACAGAGAAGTTTTGAAACACTCTTTTTATAGAATCTGCAAGTGGATATTTGGACCGCTTATAGGAATTCGTTGGAAACGGGACAATCTCACACAAAAAGGAGACAGAAGCATTCTCATACACTTCTGTGGGATGCGTGCATTCAGCTCACAGGGCTGAACCTTTCTTTTGATAGAGCAGATTTCTAACACTCTTTTTCTAGAATTTGCAAGTGGACATTTGCAGCGCTTTGAGGCCTGAGGTGGAAAGGAAATACCTTCACATAAAAATTAGACAGAAGCATTCTCTGAAACATCTTTGTGGTGTGTGTGCATCCAACTCACAGATTTGAACATTCTTTTTGACAGAGAAGTTTTGAAACAGTCTTTTTTTTGTAGAATCTGCAAGTGGAAATTTGGACCGCTTGCAGGAAATCGTTGGAAACGGGAAACCCTCACCCGAAAATGAGACAGAATCATTCTCACAAACTTTTTCCTGATGTGTGCTTTCAACTCAAAAATGTGAGCCTTTCCTTTGATAGAGCAGTTTTAAAACACTGTTTTTCTAGAATCTGCAAGTGGATATTTGGAGCGCTATGAGGCCTGTGGTGGGAAAGGAAGTATCTTCCCATAACAAGTAGAAAGAGGCATTCTCTGAAAGTTCTCTGTGGTGCGTGCATTCAACTCACAGAGTTGAACATTCCATTTGACAGAGAAGTTTTGAAACCCTCACTTACAGAATCTGCAAGTGGCTATTTGGACCGCTTATAGGAATGCGTTGGAAAGGGGCACCCTCACACAAAAACTAGACAGAAGCATTCCCACGAACTTCTGTGTGATGTGCGCATTCGTTTCAAGGAGCCGAACCTTTCTATTGGTAGAGCAGTTTGGAAACACTCTTTTTCTAGAATCTACAAGTGGACATTTGCAGCGCTTTGAGGCCCGTGGTGGAAAGGAAATATGTTCACATAAAAACTAGACGAAAGCATTCTCTGAAACTTCTTTGTGGTGTGTGCATTCCACTCTCAGAGTTGAACACTCCTTTTGACAGAGAAGTTTGAAACACTCTTTTTGTAGAATCTGCAACTGCATATTTGGACCGCTGATAGGAATTCGTTGGAAACGGGACACTCTCACAGAAAAAGTAAACAGAAGCATTCTCACAAACTTCTCTGTGATGTGTGCATTCAGCTCACGGAGCTGAAGCTTTCTTCTGATACTGCAGTTTTAAAACACTTTTTTTGTAGAATCTGCAAGTGCACATTTGGAGCGCTTTGAGGCCTGAGGTGGAAAGGAAATATCTTCACATAAAAACTAGACGGAAGCATTCTCTGAAACTCCTTTGTGGTGTGTGCATTCAACTCACAGAGTCGAGCATTCCTTTAGACAGAGAAGATATGAAACTTTCTTTTGTAGAATCTACAGGTGGAAATTCGGACTGCTTACGGAAATTGATTGGAAACGGGAAACCCTCCCAGAAAAACGACACAGAAGCATTCTCGCAAACTTCTTTGTGATGTGTGCATTCAGCTCACAGAGCTGAACTTTTCTTTTGATAGAGCAGTTTTCCAACACTCTTTTTCTAGAATGTGCAAGCGGACATTTGGAGCGCTTTGAGGACTGTGGTGGAAAAGGGAGTATCTTTACATAACAAGTAGAAAGAGGCATTCTCTGAAAGTGCTTTGTGGGGCGTGCATTCAACTCACAGATTTGAACTTTCCTTTTGACAGGGAAGTTTTGAAACACTCTTTTTATAGAATCTGCAAGTGGCTATTTGGACCGCTTATAGGAATGCGTTGGAAACAGGACACCCTCACACAAAAACTAGACAGAAGCATTCTCACGAACTTCTGTGTGATGTGCGCATTCGTTTCAAGGAGCCGAACCTTTCTATTGGTAGAGCAGTTTTGAAACACTCTTTTTCTAGAATCTACAAGTGGACATTTGCAACGCTTTGAGGCCCGTGGTGGAAAGGAAATATGTTCACATAAAAACTAGACAAAAGCATTCTCTGAAACTTCTTTGTGGTGTGTGCATTCCACTCTCAGAGTTGAACACTCCTTTTGACAGAGAAGTTTGAAACACTCTTCTTGTAGAATCTACACCAGCATATTTGGAACGCTGATAGGAATTCGTTGGAAACGGGACAGTCTCACAGAAAAAGTAAACAGAAGCATTCTCACAAACTTCTGTGTGATGTGTGCATTCAGCTCACGGAGCTGAAGCTTTCTTCTGATACAGCAGTTTTAAAACACTTTTTTTGTAGAATCTGCAAGTGCACATTTGGAGCGCTTTGAGGCCTGAGGTGGAAAGGAAATATCTTCACATAAAAACGAGACAGAAGCATTCTCTGAAACTCCTTTGTGGTGTGTGCATTCAACTCACAGAGTCGAGCATTCCTTTAGACAGAGAAGATTTGAAACTCTCTTTTGTAGAATCTACAGGTGGAAATCCGGACTGCTTACGGGAATTGATTGGAAACGGGAAACCCTCACACAAAAACGACACAGAAGCATTCTCGCAAACTTCTTTGTGATGTGTGCATTCAGCTCACACAGCTGAACCTTTCTTTTGATAGAGCAGTTTTCTAACACTCTTTTCCTAGAATGTGCAAGCGGACATTTGGAGCGTTTTCAGGACTGTGGTGGAAAAGGAAGTATCTTTACATAAAAAGTAGACAGAAGCATTCTCTGAAAGTGGTTTGTGGGGCGTGCATTCAACTCACAGAGTTGAACATTCCTTTTGACAGAGAAGTTTTGAAACACTCTTTTTATAGAATCTGCAAGTGGATATTTGGACCGCTTATAGGAATTCGTTGGAAACGGGACAATCTCACACAAAAAGGAGACAGAAGCATTCTCATACACTTCTGTGGGATGCGTGCATTCAGCTCACAGGGCTGAACCTGTCGTTTGATAGAGCCGATTTCTAACCCTCTTTTTCTAGAATTTGCAAGTGGACATTTGCAGCGCTTTGAGGCCTGAGGTGGAAAGGAAATACCTTGACATAAAAATTAGACAGAAGCATTCTCTGAAACTTCTTTGTGGTGTGTGTGCATCCAACTCACAGAGTTGAACATTCTTTTTGACAGAGAAGTTTTGAAACAGTCTTTTTTTTTGTAGAATCTGCAAGTGGAAATTTGGACCGCTTGCAGGAAATCGTTGGAAACGGGAAACCCTAAACCAAAAACGAGACAGAATCATTCTCACAAACTTCTTCCTGATGTGTGCTTTCAACTCAAAAATGTGAGCCTTTCCTTTGATAGAGCAGTTTTAAAACACTGTTTTTCTAGAATCTGCAAGTGGATATTTGGAGCGCTATGAGGCCTGTGGTGGGAAAGGAAGTATCTTCCCATAACAAGTAGAAAGAGGCATTCTCTGAAATTTCTCTGTGGTGCGTGCATTCAACTCACAGAGTTGAACATTCCATTTGACAGAGAAGTTTTGAAACCCTCATTTACAGAATCTGCAAGTGGCTATTTGGACCGCTTATAGGAATGCGTTGGAAACGGGACACCCTCACACAAAAACTAGACAGAAGCATTCTCACGAACTTCTGTGTTATGTGCGCATTCGGTTCAAGGAGCCGAACCTTTCTATTGGTAGAGCAGTTTAGAAACACTCTTTTTCTAGAATCTACAAGTGGACATTTGCAGCGCTTTGAGGCCCGTGGTGGAAAGGAAATATGTTCACATAAAAACTAGACGAAAGCATTCTCTGAAACTTCTTTGTGGTGTGTGCATTCCACTCTCAGAGTTGAACACTCCTTTTGACAGAGAAGTTTGAAACACTCTTTTTGTAGAATCTGCAACTGCATATTTGGACCGCTGATAGGAATTCGTTGGAAACGGGACACTCTCACAGAAAAAATAAACAGAAGCATTCTCACAAACTTCTGTGTGATGTGTGCATTCAGCTCACGGAGCTGAAGCTTTCTTCTGATACAGCAGTTTTAAAACACTTTTTTTCTAGAATCTGCAAGTGCACATTTGGAGCGCTTTGAGGCCTGAGGTGGAAAGGAAATATCTTCACATAAAAACTAGACAGAAGCATTCTCTGAAACTTCTTTGTGGTGTGTGCATTCAACTCACAGCGTCTAGCATTTCTTTAGACAGAGAAGATATGAAACTTTCTTTTGTAGAATCTAAAGGTGGAAATTCGGACTGCTTACGGAAATTGATCGGAAACGGGAAACCCTCCCACAAAAACGACACAGAAGCATTCTCGCAAACTTCTTTGTGATGTGTGCATTCAGCTCACACAGCTGAACCTTTCTTTTGATAGACCAGTTTTCTAACACTCTTTTTCTAGAACGTGCCAGCGGACATTTGGAGCGCTTTGAGGACTGTGGTGGAAAAGGAAGTATCTTTACATAACAAGTAGATAGAAGCATTCTCTGAAAGTGCTTTGTGGGGCCTGCATTCAACTCACAGAGTTGAACATTCCTTTTGACAGAGAAGTTTTGAAACACTCTTTTTATAGAATCTGCAAGTGGATATTTGGACCGCTTATAGGAATTCGTTGGAAACGGGACAATCTCACACAAAAAGGAGACAGAAGCATTCTCATACACTTCTGTGGGATGCGTGCATTCAGTTCACAGGGCTGAACCTTTCTTTTGATAGAGCAGATTTCTAACACTCTTTTTCTAGAATTTGCAAGTGGACATTTGCAGCGCTTTGAGGCCTGAGGTGGAAAGGAAATACCTACACATAAAAATTAGACAGAAGCATTCTCTGAAACTTCTTTGTGGTGTGTGTGCATCCAACTCACAGATTTGAACATTCTTTTTGACAGAGAAGTTTTGAAACAGTCTTTTTTTTGTGGAATCTGCAAGTGGAAATTTGGACCGCCTGCAGGAAATCGTTGGAAACGGGAAACCCTCACCCGAAAATGAGACAGAATCATTCTCACAAACTTTTTCCTGATGTGTGCTTTCAACTCAAAAATGTGAGCCTTTCCTTTGATAGAGCAGTTTTAGAACACTGTTTTTCTAGAATCTGCAAGTGGATATTTGGAGCGCTATGAGGCCTGTGGTGGGAAAGGAAGTATCTTCCCATAACAAGTAGAAAGAGGCATTCTCTGAAAGTTCTCTGTGGTGCGTGTATTCAACTCACAGAGTTGAACATTCCATTTGACAGAGAAGTTTTGAAACCCTCATTTACAGAAACTGCAAGTGGCTCTTTGGACCGCTCATAGGAATGCGTTGGAAACGGGACACCCTCACACAAAAACTAGACAGAAGCATTCTCACGAACTTCTGTGTGATGTGCGCATTCGTTTCAAGGAGCCGAACCTTTCTATTGGTAGAGCAGTTTGGAAACACTCTTTTTCTAGAATCTACAAGTGGACATTTGCAGCGCTTTGAGGCCCGTGGTGAAAAGGAAATATGTTCACATAAAAACTAGACGAAAGCATTCTCTGAAACTTCTTTGTGGTGTGTGCATTCCACTCTGAGAGTTGAACACTCCTTTTGACAGAGAAGTTTGAAACACTCTTTTTGTAGAATCTGCAACTGCATATTTGGACCGCTGATAGGAATTCTTTGGAAACGGGACACTCTCACAGAAAAAGTAAACAGAAGCATTCTCACAAACTTCTGTGTGATGTGTGCATTCAGCTCACGGAGCTGAAGCTTTCTTCTGATACAGCAGTTTTAAAACACTTTTTTTGTAGAATCTGCAAGTGCACATTTGGAGCGCTTTGAGGCCTGAGG
Source organism: Pongo abelii (assembly GCF_028885655.2). Classification (NCBI taxonomy): domain Eukaryota; kingdom Metazoa; phylum Chordata; class Mammalia; order Primates; family Hominidae; genus Pongo; species Pongo abelii. The sequence continues at coordinate 67,866,047 of NC_071988.2, forward strand.
TGGAAAGGAAATATCTTCACATAAAAACTAGACGGAAGCATTCTCTGAAACTCCTTTGTGGTGTGTGCATTCAACTCACAGAGTCGAGCATTCCTTTAGACAGAGAAGATTTGAAACTCTCTTTTGTAGAATCTACAGGTGGAAATTCGGACTGCTTACGGGAATTGATTGGAAACGGAAAACCCTCACACAAAAACGACACAGAAGCATTCTCGCAAACTTCTTGGTGATGCGTGCATTCAGCTCACACAGCTGAACCTTTCTTTTGATAGAGCAGTTTTCTAACACTCTTTTTCTAGAATGTGCAAGCGGACATTTGGAGCGCTTTGAGGACTGTGGTGGAAAAGGAAGTATCTTTACATAACAAGTAGACAGAAGCATTCTCTGAAAGTGCTTTGTGGGGCGTGCATTCAACTCACAGAGTTGAACACTCCTTTTGACAGAGAAGTTTTGAAACACTCTTTTTATAGAATCTGCAAGTGTATATTTGGACCGCATATAGGAATTCGTTGGAAACGGGACAATATCACACAAAAAGGAGACAGAAGCATTCTCATACACTTCTGTGGGATGCTGGCATTCAGCTCACAGGGCTGAACCTTTCTTTTGATAGAGCCAATTTCTAACCCTCTTTTTCTAGAATTTGCAAGTGGACATTTGCAGCGCTTTGAGGCCTGAGGTGGAAAGGAAATACCTTCACATAAAAATTTGACAGAAGCATTCTCTGAGACTTCTTTGTGGTGTGTGTGCATCCAACTCACAGAGTTGAACATTCTTTTTGACAGAGAAGTTTTTAAACAGTCTTTTTTTTTGTAGAATCTGCAAGTGGAAATTTGGACCGCTTGCAGGAAATCGTTGGAAACGGGAAACGCTCACCCGAAAATGAGACAGAATCATTCTCACAAACTTTTTCCTGATGTGTGCTTTCAACTCAAAAATGTGAGCCTTTCCTTTGATAGAGCAGTTTTAAAACACTGTTTTTCTAGAATCTGCAAGTGGATATTTGGAGCGCTATGATGCCTGTGGTGGGAAAGGAAGTATCTTCCCATAACAAGTAGAAAGAGGCATTCTCTGAAAGTTCTCTGTGGTGCGTGTATTCAACTCACAGAGTTGAACATTCCATTTGACAGAGAAGTTTTGAAACCCTCATTTACAGAAACTGCAAGTGGCTCTTTGGACCGCTCATAGGAATGCGTTGGAAACGGGACACCCTCACACAAAAACTAGACAGAAGCGTTCTCACGAACTTCTGTGTGATGTGCGCATTCGTTTCAAGGAGCCGAACCTTTCTATTGGTAGAGCAGTTTGGAAACACTCTTTTTCTAGAATCTACAAGTGGACATTTGCAGCGCTTTGAGGCCCGTGGTGAAAAGGAAATATGTTCACATAAAAACTAGACGAAAGCATTCTCTGAAACTTCTTTGTGGTGTGTGCATTCCACTCTCAGAGTTGAACACTCCTTTTGACAGAGAAGTTTGAAACACTCTTTTTGTAGAATCTGCAACTGCATATTTGGACCGCTGATAGGAATTCGTTGGAAACGGGACACTCTCACAGAAAAAGTAAACAGAAGCATTCTCACAAACTTCTGTGTGATGTGTGCATTCAGCTCACGGAGCTGAAGCTTTCTTCTGATACAGCAGTTTTAAAACACTTTTTTTGTAGAATCTGCAAGTGCACATTTGGAGCGCTTTGAGGCCTGAGGTGGAAAGGAAATATCTTCACATAAAAACTAGACGGAAGCATTCTCTGAAACTCCTTTGTGGTGTGTGCATTCAACTCACAGAGTCGAGCATTCCTTTAGACAGAGAAGATATGAAACTTTCTTTTGTAGAATCTACAGGTGGAAATTCGGACTGCTTACGGAAATTGATTGGAACGGGAAACACTCCCAGAAAAACGACACAGAAGCATTCTCGCAAACTTCTTTGTGATGTGTGCATTCAGCTCACAGAGCTGAACTTTTCTTTTGATAGAGCAGTTTTCCAACACTCTTTTTCTAGAATGTGCAAGCGGACATTTCGAGCGCTTTGAGAACTGTGGTGGAAAAGGGAGTATCTTTACATAACAAGTAGAAAGAGGCATTCTCTGAAAGTGCTTTGTGGGGCGTGCATTCAACTCACAGAGTTGAACATTCCTTTTGACAGGGAAGTTTTGAAACACTCTTTTTATAGAATCTGCAAGTGGCTATTTGGACCGCTTATAGGAATGCGTTGGAAACAGGACACCCTCACACAAAAACTAGACAGAAGCATTCTCACGAACTTCTGTGTGATGTGCGCATTCGTTTCAAGGAGCCGAACTTTCTATTGCTAGAGCAGTTTGGAAACACTCTTTTTCTAGAATCTACAAGTGGACATTTGCAGCGCTTTGAGGCCCGTGGTGGAAAGGAAATATGTTCACATAAAAATTAGACAGAAGCATTCTCTGAAACATCTTTGTGGTGTGTGCATTCCACTCTCAGAGTTGAACACTCCTTTTGACAGAGAAGTTTGAAACACTCTTCTTGTAGAATCTACAACAGCATATTTGGACCGCTGATAGGAATTCGTTGGAAACGGGACAATCTCACACAAAAAGGAGACAAAAGCATTCCCATACACTTCTGTGGGATGCGGGCATTCAGCTCACAGGGCTGAACCTTTCTTTTGATAGAGCAGATTTCTAACACTCTTTTTCTAGAATTTGCAAGTGGACATTTGCAGCGCTTTGAGGCCTGAGGTGGAAAGGAAATACCTTCACATAAAAATTAGACAGAAGCATTCTCTGAAACTTCTTTGTGGTGTGTGTGCATCCAACTCGCAGAGTTGAACATTCTTTTTGACAGAGAAGTTTTGAAACAGTCTTTTTTTTTGTAGAATCTGCAAGTGGATATTTGGACCGCTTGCAGGAAATCGTTGGAAACGGGAAACCCTCACCCAAAAACGACACAGAATCATTCTCACAAACTTCTTCCTGATGTGTGCTTTCAACTCACAGATGTGAGCCTTTCCTTTGATAGAGCAGTTTTAAAACACTGTTTTTCTAGAGTCTGCAAGTGGATATTTGGAGCGCTATGAGGCCTGTGGTGGGAAAGGAAGTATCTTCCCATAACAAGTAGAAAGAGGCATTCTCTGAAAGTTCTCTGTGGCGCGTGCATTCAAGTCACAGAGTTGAACATTCCATTTGACAGAGAAGTTTTGAAACCCTCATTTACAGAATCTGCAAGTGGCTATTTGGACCGCTTATAGGAATGCGTTGGAAACGGGACACCCTCACACAAAAACTAGACAGAAGCATTCTCACGAACTTCTGTGTGATGTGCGCCTTCGTTTCAAGGAGCCGAAAGTTTCTATTGGTAGAGCAGTTTGGAAACACTCTTTTTCTAGAATCTACAAGTGGATATTTGCAGCGCTTTGAGGCCCGTGGTGGAAAGGAAATATGTTCACATAAAAACTAGACGAAAGCATTCTCTGAAACTTCTTTGTGGTGTGTGCATTCCACACTCAGAGTTGAACACTCCTTTTGACAGAGAAGTTTGAAACACTCTTTTTGTAGAATCTGCAACTGCATATATGGACCGCTGATAGGAATTCATTGGAAACGGGACACTCTCACAGGAAAAGTAAACAGAAGCATTCTCACAAACTTCTGTGTGATGTGTGCATTCAGCGCACGGAGCTGAAGCTTTCTTCTGATACAGCAGTTTTAAAACACTTTTTTTCTAGAATCTGCAAGTGCACATTTGGAGAGCTTTGAGGCCTGAGGTGGAAAGGAAATATCTTCACATAAAAACTTGACAGAAGCATTGTCTGAAACTCCTTTGTGGTGTGTGCATTCAACTCACAGAGTCGAGCATTCCTTTAGACAGAGAAGATTTGAAACTCTCTTTTGTAGAATCTACAGGTGGAAATTCGGACTGCTTACGGGAATTGATTGGAAACGGGAAACCCTCCCACAAAAACGACACAGAAGCATTCTTGCAAACTACTTGGTGATGTGTGCATTCAGCTCACACAGCTGAACCTTTCTTTTTATAGAGCAGTTTTCTAACACTCTTTTTCTAGAATGTGCAAGCGGACATTTGGAGCGCTTTGAGGACTGTGGTGGAACAGGAAGTATCTTTACATAACAAGTAGACAGAAGCATTCTCTGAAAGTGATTTGTGGGGCGTGCATTCAACTCACAGAGTTGAACATTCCTTTTGACAGAGAAGTTTTGAAACACTCTTTTTATAGAATCTGCAAGTGGATATTTGGACCGCTTATAGGAATTCGTTGGAAACGGGACAATCTCACACAAAAAGGAGACAGAAGCATTCTCATACACTTCTGTGGGATGCGTGCATTCAGCTCACAGGGCAGAACCTTTCTTTTGATAGAGCAGATTTCTAACACTCTTTTTCTAGAATTTGCAAGTGGACATTTGCAGCGCTTTGCGGCCTGAGGTGGAAAGGAAATACCTTCACATAAAAATTAGACAGAAGCATTCTCTGAAACTTCTTTGTGGTGTGTGCGCATCCAACTCACAGAGTTGAACATTCTTTTTGACAGAGAAGTTTTGAAACAGTCTTTTTTTTTGTAGAATCTGCAATTGGAAATTTGGACCGCTTGCAGGAAATCTTTGGAAACGGGAAACCCTAAACCAAAAACGAGACAGAATCATTCTCACAAACTTCTTCCTGATGTGTGCTTTCAACTCAAAAATGTGAGCCTTTCCTTTGATAGAGCAGTTTTAAAACACTGTTTTTCTAGAATCTGCAAGTGGATATTTGGAGCGCTATGAGGCCTGTGGTGGGAAAGGAAGTATCTTCCCATAACAAGTAGAAAGAGGCATTCTCTGAAATTTCTCTGTGGTGCGTGCATTCAACTCACAGAGTTGAACATTCCATTTGACAGAGAAGTTTTGAAACCCTCATTTACAGAATCTGCAAGTGGCTATTTGGACCGCTTATAGGAATGCGTTGGAAACGGGACACCCTCACACAAAAACTAGACAGAAGCATTCTCACGAACTTCTGTGTTATGTGCGCATTCGGTTCAAGGAGCCGAACCTTTCTATTGGTAGAGCAGTTTAGAAACACTCTTTTTCTAGAATCTACAAGTGGACATTTGCAGCGCTTTGAGGCCCGTGGTGGAAAGGAAATATGTTCACATAAAAACTAGACGAAAGCATTCTCTGAAACTTCTTTGTGGTGTGTGCATTCCACTCTCAGAGTTGAACACTCCTTTTGACAGAGAAGTTTGAAACACTCTTTTTGTAGAATCTGCAACTGCATATTTGGACCGCTGATAGGAATTCGTTGGAAACGGGACACTCTCACAGAAAAAATAAACAGAAGCATTCTCACAAACATCTGTGTGATGTGTGCATTCAGCTCACGGAGCTGAAGCTTTCTTCTGATACAGCAGTTTTAAAACACTTTTTTTCTAGAATCTGCAAGTGCACATTTGGAGCGCTTTGAGGCCTGAGGTGGAAAGGAAATATCTTCACATAAAAACTAGACAGAAGCATTCTCTGAAACTTCTTTGTGGTGTGTGCATTCAACTCACAGCGTCTAGCATTTCTTTAGACAGAGAAGATATGAAACTTTCTTTTGTAGAATCTAAAGGTGGAAATTCGGACTGCTTACGGAAATTGATCGGAAACGGGAAACCCTCCCACAAAACCGACACAGAAGCATTCTCGCAAACTTCTTTGTGATGTGTGCATTCAGCTCACACAGCTGAACCTTTCTTTTGATAGACCAGTTTTCTAACACTCTTTTTCTAGAACGTGCCAGCGGACATTTGGAGCGCTTTGAGGACTGTGGTGGAAAAGGAAGTATCTTTACATAACAAGTAGATAGAAGCATTCTCTGAAAGTGCTTTGTGGGGCCTGCATTCAACTCACAGAGTTGAACATTCCTTTTGACAGTGAAGTTTTGAAACACTCTTTTTATAGAATCTGCAAGTGGATATTTGGACCGCTTATAGGAATTCGTTGGAAACGGGACAATCTCACACAAAAAGGAGACAGAAGCATTCTCATACACTTCTGTGGGATGCGTGCATTCAGTTCACAGGGCTGAACCTTTCTTTTGATAGAGCAGATTTCTAACACTCTTTTTCTAGAATTTGCAAGTGGACATTTGCAGCGCTTTGAGGCCTGAGGTGGAAAGGAAATACCTACACATAAAAATTAGACAGAAGCATTCTCTGAAACTTCTTTGTGGTGTGTGTGCATCCAACTCACAGATTTGAACATTCTTTTTGACAGAGAAGTTTTGAAACAGTCTTTTTTTTGTGGAATCTGCAAGTGGAAATTTGGACCGCCTGCAGGAAATCGTTGGAAACGGGAAACCCTCACCCGAAAATGAGACAGAATCATTCTCACAAACTTTTTCCTGATGTGTGCTTTCAACTCAAAAATGTGAGCCTTTCCTTTGATAGAGCAGTTTTAAAACACTGTTTTTCTAGAATCTGCAAGTGGATATTTGGAGCGCTATGAGGCCTGTGGTGGGAAAGGAAGTATCTTCCCATAACAAGTAGAAAGAGGCATTCTCTGAAAGTTCTCTGAGGTGCGTGTATTCAACTCACAGAGTTGAACATTCCATTTGACAGAGAAGTTTTGAAACCCTCATTTACAGAAACTGCAAGTGGCTCTTTGGACCGCTCATAGGAATGCGTTGGAAACGGGACACCCTCACACAAAAACTAGACAGAAGCGTTCTCACGAACTTCTGTGTGATGTGCGCATTCGTTTCAAGGAGCCGAACCTTTCTATTGGTAGAGCAGTTTGGAAACACTCTTTTTCTAGAATCTACAAGTGGACATTTGCAGCGCTTTGAGGCCCGTGGTGAAAAGGAAATATGTTCACATAAAAACTAGACGAAAGCATTCTCTGAAACTTCTTTGTGGTGTGTGCATTCCACTCTGAGAGTTGAACACTCCTTTTGACAGAGAAGTTTGAAACACTCTTTTTGTAGAATCTGCAACTGCATATTTGGACCGCTGATAGGAATTCTTTGGAAACGGGACACTCTCACAGAAAAAGTAAACAGAAGCATTCTCACAAACTTCTGTGTGATGTGTGCATTCAGCTCACGGAGCTGAAGCTTTCTTCTGATACAGCAGTTTTAAAACACTTTTTTTGTAGAATCTGCAAGTGCACATTTGGAGTGCTTTGAGGCCTGAGGTGGAAAGGAAATATCTTCACATAAAAACTAGACGGAAGCATTCTCTGAAACTCCTTTGTGGTGTGTGCATTCAACTCACAGAGTCGAGCATTCCTTTAGACAGAGAAGATTTGAAACTCTCTTTTGTAGAATCTACAGGTGGAAATTCGGACTGCTTACGGGAATTGATTGGAAACGGAAAACCCTCACACAAAAACGACACAGAAGCATTCTCGCAAACTTCTTGGTGATGCGTGCATTCAGCTCACACAGCTGAACCTTTCTTTTGATAGAGCAGTTTTCTAACACTCTTTTTCTAGAATGTGCAAGCGGACATTTGGAGCGCTTTGAGGACTGTGGTGGAAAAGGAAGTATCTTTACATAACAAGTAGACAGAAGCATTCTCTGAAAGTGCTTTGTGGGGCGTGCATTCAACTCACAGAGTTGAACACTCCTTTTGACAGAGAAGTTTTGAAACACTCTTTTTATAGAATCTGCAAGTGTATATTTGGACCGCATATAGGAATTCGTTGGAAACGGGACAATATCACACAAAAAGGAGACAGAAGCATTCTCATACACTTCTGTGGGATGCTGGCATTCAGCTCACAGGGCTGAACCTTTCTTTTGATAGAGCCGATTTCTAACCCTCTTTTTCTAGAATTTGCAAGTGGACATTTGCAGCGCTTTGAGGCCTGAGGTGGAAAGGAAATACCTTCACATAAAAATTTGACAGAAGCATTCTCTGAGACTTCTTTGTGGTGTGTGTGCATCCAACTCACAGAGTTGAACATTCTTTTTGACAGAGAAGTTTTGAAACAGTCTTTTTTTTTGTAGAATCTGCAAGTGGAAATTTGGACCGCTTGCAGGAAATCGTTGGAAACGGGAAACCCTCACCCGAAAATGAGACAGAATCATTCTCACAAACTTTTTCCTGATGTGTGCTTTCAACTCAAAAATGTGAGCCTTTCCTTTGATAGAGCAGTTTTAAAACACTGTTTTTCTAGAATCTGCAAGTGGATATTTGGAGCGCTATGAGGCCTGTGGTGGGAAAGGAAGTATCTTCCCATAACAAGTAGAAAGAGGCATTCCCTGAGAGTTCTCTGTGGTGCGTGTATTCAACTCACAGAGTTGAACATTCCATTTGACAGAGAAGTTTTGAAACCCTCATTTACAGAAACTGCAAGTGGCTCTTTGGACCGCTCATAGGAATGCGTTGGAAACGGGACACCCTCACACAAAAACTAGACAGAAGCGTTCTCACGAACTTCTGTGTGATGTGCGCATTCGTTTCAAGGAGCCGAACCTTTCTATTGGTAGAGCAGTTTGGAAACACTCTTTTTCTAGAATCTACAAGTGGACATTTGCAGCGCTTTGAGGCCCGTGGTGAAAAGGAAATATGTTCACATAAAAACTAGACGAAAGCATTCTCTGAAACTTCTTTGTGGTGTGTGCATTCCACTCTCAGAGTTGAACACTCCTTTTGACAGAGAAGTTTGAAACACTCTTTTTGTAGAATCTGCAACTGCATATTTGGACCGCTGATAGGAATTCGTTGGAAACGGGACACTCTCACAGAAAAAGTAAACAGAAGCATTCTCACAAACTTCTGTGTGATGTGTGCATTCAGCTCACGGAGCTGAAGCTTTCTTCTGATACAGCAGTTTTAAAACACTTTTTTTGTAGAATCTGCAAGTGCACATTTGGAGCGCTTTGAGGCCTGAGGTGGAAAGGAAATATCTTCACATAAAAACTAGACGGAAGCATTCTCTGAAACTCCTTTGTGGTGTGTGCATTCAACTCACAGAGTCGAGCATTCCTTTAGACAGAGAAGATATGAAACTTTCTTTTGTAGAATCTACAGGTGGAAATTCGGACTGCTTACGGAAATTGATTGGAACGGGAAACACTCCCAGAAAAACGACACAGAAGCATTCTCGCAAACTTCTTTGTGATGTGTGCATTCAGCTCACAGAGCTGAACTTTTCTTTTGATAGAGCAGTTTTCCAACACTCTTTTTCTAGAATGTGCAAGCGGACATTTCGAGCGCTTTGAGAACTGTGGTGGAAAAGGGAGTATCTTTACATAACAAGTAGAAAGAGGCATTCTCTGAAAGTGCTTTGTGGGGCGTGCATTCAACTCACAGAGTTGAACATTCCTTTTGACAGGGAAGTTTTGAAACACTCTTTTTATAGAATCTGCAAGTGGCTATTTGGACCGCTTATAGGAATGCGTTGGAAACAGGACACCCTCACACAAAAACTAGACAGAAGCATTCTCACGAACTTCTGTGTGATGTGCGCATTCGTTTCAAGGAGCCGAACTTTCTATTGCTAGAGCAGTTTGGAAACACTCTTTTTCTAGAATCTACAAGTGGACATTTGCAGCGCTTTGAGGCCCGTGGTGGAAAGGAAATATGTTCACATAAAAATTAGACAGAAGCATTCTCTGAAACTTCTTTGTGGTGTGTGCATTCCACTCTCAGAGTTGAACACTCCTTTTGACAGAGAAGTTTGAAACACTCTTCTTGTAGAATCTACAACAGCATATTTGGACCGCTGATAGGAATTCGTTGGAAACGGGACAATCTCACACAAAAAGGAGACAAAAGCATTCCCATACACTTCTGTGGGATGCGGGCATTCAGCTCACAGGGCTGAACCTTTCTTTTGATAGAGCAGATTTCTAACACTCTTTTTCTAGAATTTGCAAGTGGACATTTGCAGCGCTTTGAGGCCTGAGGTGGAAAGGAAATACCTTCACATAAAAATTAGACAGAAGCATTCTCTGAAACTTCTTTGTGGTGTGTGTGCATCCAACTCGCAGAGTTGAACATTCTTTTTGACAGAGAAGTTTTGAAACAGTCTTTTTTTTTGTAGAATCTGCAAGTGGATATTTGGACCGCTTGCAGGAAATCGTTGGAAACGGGAAACCCTCACCCAAAAACGACACAGAATCATTCTCACAAACTTCTTCCTGATGTGTGCTTTCAACTCACAGATGTGAGCCTTTCCTTTGATAGAGCAGTTTTAAAACACTGTTTTTCTAGAGTCTGCAAGTGGATATTTGGAGCGCTATGAGGCCTGTGGTGGGAAAGGAAGTATCTTCCCATAACAAGTAGAAAGAGGCATTCTCTGAAAGTTCTCTGTGGCGCGTGCATTCAAGTCACAGAGTTGAACATTCCATTTGACAGAGAAGTTTTGAAACCCTCATTTACAGAATCTGCAAGTGGCTATTTGGACCGCTTATAGGAATGCGTTGGAAACGGGACACCCTCACACAAAAACTAGACAGAAGCATTCTCACGAACTTCTGTGTGATGTGCGCCTTCGTTTCAAGGAGCCGAAAGTTTCTATTGGTAGAGCAGTTTGGAAACACTCTTTTTCTAGAATCTACAAGTGGATATTTGCAGCGCTTTGAGGCCCGTGGTGGAAAGGAAATATGTTCACATAAAAACTAGACGAAAGCATTCTCTGAAACTTCTTTGTGGTGTGTGCATTCCACACTCAGAGTTGAACACTCCTTTTGACAGAGAAGTTTGAAACACTCTTTTTGTAGAATCTGCAACTGCATATATGGACCGCTGATAGGAATTCATTGGAAACGGGACACTCTCACAGGAAAAGTAAACAGAAGCATTCTCACAAACTTCTGTGTGATGTGTGCATTCAGCGCACGGAGCTGAAGCTTTCTTCTGATACAGCAGTTTTAAAACACTTTTTTTCTAGAATCTGCAAGTGCACATTTGGAGAGCTTTGAGGCCTGAGGTGGAAAGGAAATATCTTCACATAAAAACTTGACAGAAGCATTGTCTGAAACTCCTTTGTGGTGTGTGCATTCAACTCACAGAGTCGAGCATTCCTTTAGACAGAGAAGATTTGAAACTCTCTTTTGTAGAATCTACAGGTGGAAATTCGGACTGCTTACGGGAATTGATTGGAAACGGGAAACCCTCCCACAAAAACGACACAGAAGCATTCTTGCAAACTACTTGGTGATGTGTGCATTCAGCTCACACAGCTGAACCTTTCTTTTTATAGAGCAGTTTTCTAACACTCTTTTTCTAGAATGTGCAAGCGGACATTTGGAGCGCTTTGAGGACTGTGGTGGAACAGGAAGTATCTTTACATAACAAGTAGACAGAAGCATTCTCTGAAAGTGATTTGTGGGGCGTGCATTCAACTCACAGAGTTGAACATTCCTTTTGACAGAGAAGTTTTGAAACACTCTTTTTATAGAATCTGCAAGTGGATATTTGGACCGCTTATAGGAATTCGTTGGAAACGGGACAATCTCACACAAAAAGGAGACAGAAGCATTCTCATACACTTCTGTGGGATGCGTGCATTCAGCTCACAGGGCAGAACCTTTCTTTTGATAGAGCAGATTTCTAACACTCTTTTTCTAGAATTTGCAAGTGGACATTTGCAGCGCTTTGCGGCCTGAGGTGGAAAGGAAATACCTTCACATAAAAATTAGACAGAAGCATTCTCTGAAACTTCTTTGTGGTGTGTGCGCATCCAACTCACAGAGTTGAACATTCTTTTTGACAGAGAAGTTTTGAAACAGTCTTTTTTTTTGTAGAATCTGCAATTGGAAATTTGGACCGCTTGCAGGAAATCTTTGGAAACGGGAAACCCTAAACCAAAAACGAGACAGAATCATTCTCACAAACTTCTTCCTGATGTGTGCTTTCAACTCAAAAATGTGAGCCTTTCCTTTGATAGAGCAGTTTTAAAACACTGTTTTTCTAGAATCTGCAAGTGGATATTTGGAGCGCTATGAGGCCTGTGGTGGGAAAGGAAGTATCTTCCCATAACAAGTAGAAAGAGGCATTCTCTGAAATTTCTCTGTGGTGCGTGCATTCAACTCACAGAGTTGAACATTCCATTTGACAGAGAAGTTTTGAAACCCTCATTTACAGAATCTGCAAGTGGCTATTTGGACCGCTTATAGGAATGCGTTGGAAACGGGACACCCTCACACAAAAACTAGACAGAAGCATTCTCACGAACTTCTGTGTTATGTGCGCATTCGGTTCAAGGAGCCGAACCTTTCTATTGGTAGAGCAGTTTAGAAACACTCTTTTTCTAGAATCTACAAGTGGACATTTGCAGCGCTTTGAGGCCCGTGGTGGAAAGGAAATATGTTCACATAAAAACTAGACGAAAGCATTCTCTGAAACTTCTTTGTGGTGTGTGCATTCCACTCTCAGAGTTGAACACTCCTTTTGACAGAGAAGTTTGAAACACTCTTTTTGTAGAATCTGCAACTGCATATTTGGACCGCTGATAGGAATTCGTTGGAAACGGGACACTCTCACAGAAAAAATAAACAGAAGCATTCTCACAAACATCTGTGTGATGTGTGCATTCAGCTCACGGAGCTGAAGCTTTCTTCTGATACAGCAGTTTTAAAACACTTTTTTTCTAGAATCTGCAAGTGCACATTTGGAGCGCTTTGAGGCCTGAGGTGGAAAGGAAATATCTTCACATAAAAACTAGACAGAAGCATTCTCTGAAACTTCTTTGTGGTGTGTGCATTCAACTCACAGCGTCTAGCATTTCTTTAGACAGAGAAGATATGAAACTTTCTTTTGTAGAATCTAAAGGTGGAAATTCGGACTGCTTACGGAAATTGATCGGAAACGGGAAACCCTCCCACAAAACCGACACAGAAGCATTCTCGCAAACTTCTTTGTGATGTGTGCATTCAGCTCACACAGCTGAACCTTTCTTTTGATAGACCAGTTTTCTAACACTCTTTTTCTAGAACGTGCCAGCGGACATTTGGAGCGCTTTGAGGACTGTGGTGGAAAAGGAAGTATCTTTACATAACAAGTAGATAGAAGCATTCTCTGAAAGTGCTTTGTGGGGCCTGCATTCAACTCACAGAGTTGAACATTCCTTTTGACAGTGAAGTTTTGAAACACTCTTTTTATAGAATCTGCAAGTGGATATTTGGACCGCTTATAGGAATTCGTTGGAAACGGGACAATCTCACACAAAAAGGAGACAGAAGCATTCTCATACACTTCTGTGGGATGCGTGCATTCAGTTCACAGGGCTGAACCTTTCTTTTGATAGAGCAGATTTCTAACACTCTTTTTCTAGAATTTGCAAGTGGACATTTGCAGCGCTTTGAGGCCTGAGGTGGAAAGGAAATACCTACACATAAAAATTAGACAGAAGCATTCTCTGAAACTTCTTTGTGGTGTGTGTGCATCCAACTCACAGATTTGAACATTCTTTTTGACAGAGAAGTTTTGAAACAGTCTTTTTTTTGTGGAATCTGCAAGTGGAAATTTGGACCGCCTGCAGGAAATCGTTGGAAACGGGAAACCCTCACCCGAAAATGAGACAGAATCATTCTCACAAACTTTTTCCTGATGTGTGCTTTCAACTCAAAAATGTGAGCCTTTCCTTTGATAGAGCAGTTTTAAAACACTGTTTTTCTAGAATCTGCAAGTGGATATTTGGAGCGCTATGAGGCCTGTGGTGGGAAAGGAAGTATCTTCCCATAACAAGTAGAAAGAGGCATTCTCTGAAAGTTCTCTGAGGTGCGTGTATTCAACTCACAGAGTTGAACATTCCATTTGACAGAGAAGTTTTGAAACCCTCATTTACAGAAACTGCAAGTGGCTCTTTGGACCGCTCATAGGAATGCGTTGGAAACGGGACACCCTCACACAAAAACTAGACAGAAGCGTTCTCACGAACTTCTGTGTGATGTGCGCATTCGTTTCAAGGAGCCGAACCTTTCTATTGGTAGAGCAGTTTGGAAACACTCTTTTTCTAGAATCTACAAGTGGACATTTGCAGCGCTTTGAGGCCCGTGGTGAAAAGGAAATATGTTCACATAAAAACTAGACGAAAGCATTCTCTGAAACTTCTTTGTGGTGTGTGCATTCCACTCTGAGAGTTGAACACTCCTTTTGACAGAGAAGTTTGAAACACTCTTTTTGTAGAATCTGCAACTGCATATTTGGACCGCTGATAGGAATTCTTTGGAAACGGGACACTCTCACAGAAAAAGTAAACAGAAGCATTCTCACAAACTTCTGTGTGATGTGTGCATTCAGCTCACGGAGCTGAAGCTTTCTTCTGATACAGCAGTTTTAAAACACTTTTTTTGTAGAATCTGCAAGTGCACATTTGGAGTGCTTTGAGGCCTGAGGTGGAAAGGAAATATCTTCACATAAAAACTAGACGGAAGCATTCTCTGAAACTCCTTTGTGGTGTGTGCATTCAACTCACAGAGTCGAGCATTCCTTTAGACAGAGAAGATTTGAAACTCTCTTTTGTAGAATCTACAGGTGGAAATTCGGACTGCTTACGGGAATTGATTGGAAACGGAAAACCCTCACACAAAAACGACACAGAAGCATTCTCGCAAACTTCTTGGTGATGCGTGCATTCAGCTCACACAGCTGAACCTTTCTTTTGATAGAGCAGTTTTCTAACACTCTTTTTCTAGAATGTGCAAGCGGACATTTGGAGCGCTTTGAGGACTGTGGTGGAAAAGGAAGTATCTTTACATAACAAGTAGACAGAAGCATTCTCTGAAAGTGCTTTGTGGGGCGTGCATTCAACTCACAGAGTTGAACACTCCTTTTGACAGAGAAGTTTTGAAACACTCTTTTTATAGAATCTGCAAGTGTATATTTGGACCGCATATAGGAATTCGTTGGAAACGGGACAATATCACACAAAAAGGAGACAGAAGCATTCTCATACACTTCTGTGGGATGCTGGCATTCAGCTCACAGGGCTGAACCTTTCTTTTGATAGAGCCGATTTCTAACCCTCTTTTTCTAGAATTTGCAAGTGGACATTTGCAGCGCTTTGAGGCCTGAGGTGGAAAGGAAATACCTTCACATAAAAATTTGACAGAAGCATTCTCTGAGACTTCTTTGTGGTGTGTGTGCATCCAACTCACAGAGTTGAACATTCTTTTTGACAGAGAAGTTTTGAAACAGTCTTTTTTTTTGTAGAATCTGCAAGTGGAAATTTGGACCGCTTGCAGGAAATCGTTGGAAACGGGAAACCCTCACCCGAAAATGAGACAGAATCATTCTCACAAACTTTTTCCTGATGTGTGCTTTCAACTCAAAAATGTGAGCCTTTCCTTTGATAGAGCAGTTTTAAAACACTGTTTTTCTAGAATCTGCAAGTGGATATTTGGAGCGCTATGAGGCCTGTGGTGGGAAAGGAAGTATCTTCCCATAACAAGTAGAAAGAGGCATTCCCTGAGAGTTCTCTGTGGTGCGTGTATTCAACTCACAGAGTTGAACATTCCATTTGACAGAGAAGTTTTGAAACCCTCATTTACAGAAACTGCAAGTGGCTCTTTGGACCGCTCATAGGAATGCGTTGGAAACGGGACACCCTCACACAAAAACTAGACAGAAGCGTTCTCACGAACTTCTGTGTGATGTGCGCATTCGTTTCAAGGAGCCGAACCTTTCTATTGGTAGAGCAGTTTGGAAACACTCTTTTTCTAGAATCTACAAGTGGACATTTGCAGCGCTTTGAGGCCCGTGGTGAAAAGGAAATATGTTCACATAAAAACTAGACGAAAGCATTCTCTGAAACTTCTTTGTGGTGTGTGCATTCCACTCTCAGAGTTGAACACTCCTTTTGACAGAGAAGTTTGAAACACTCTTTTTGTAGAATCTGCAACTGCATATTTGGACCGCTGATAGGAATTCGTTGGAAACGGGACACTCTCACAGAAAAAGTAAACAGAAGCATTCTCACAAACTTCTGTGTGATGTGTGCATTCAGCTCACGGAGCTGAAGCTTTCTTCTGATACAGCAGTTTTAAAACACTTTTTTTGTAGAATCTGCAAGTGCACATTTGGAGCGCTTTGAGGCCTGAGGTGGAAAGGAAATATCTTCACATAAAAACTAGACGGAAGCATTCTCTGAAACTCCTTTGTGGTGTGTGCATTCAACTCACAGAGTCGAGCATTCCTTTAGACAGAGAAGATATGAAACTTTCTTTTGTAGAATCTACAGGTGGAAATTCGGACTGCTTACGGAAATTGATTGGAACGGGAAACACTCCCAGAAAAACGACACAGAAGCATTCTCGCAAACTTCTTTGTGATGTGTGCATTCAGCTCACAGAGCTGAACTTTTCTTTTGATAGAGCAGTTTTCCAACACTCTTTTTCTAGAATGTGCAAGCGGACATTTCGAGCGCTTTGAGAACTGTGGTGGAAAAGGGAGTATCTTTACATAACAAGTAGAAAGAGGCATTCTCTGAAAGTGCTTTGTGGGGCGTGCATTCAACTCACAGAGTTGAACATTCCTTTTGACAGGGAAGTTTTGAAACACTCTTTTTATAGAATCTGCAAGTGGCTATTTGGACCGCTTATAGGAATGCGTTGGAAACAGGACACCCTCACACAAAAACTAGACAGAAGCATTCTCACGAACTTCTGTGTGATGTGCGCATTCGTTTCAAGGAGCCGAACTTTCTATTGCTAGAGCAGTTTGGAAACACTCTTTTTCTAGAATCTACAAGTGGACATTTGCAGCGCTTTGAGGCCCGTGGTGGAAAGGAAATATGTTCACATAAAAATTAGACAGAAGCATTCTCTGAAACTTCTTTGTGGTGTGTGCATTCCACTCTCAGAGTTGAACACTCCTTTTGACAGAGAAGTTTGAAACACTCTTCTTGTAGAATCTACAACAGCATATTTGGACCGCTGATAGGAATTCGTTGGAAACGGGACAATCTCACACAAAAAGGAGACAAAAGCATTCCCATACACTTCTGTGGGATGCGGGCATTCAGCTCACAGGGCTGAACCTTTCTTTTGATAGAGCAGATTTCTAACACTCTTTTTCTAGAATTTGCAAGTGGACATTTGCAGCGCTTTGAGGCCTGAGGTGGAAAGGAAATACCTTCACATAAAAATTAGACAGAAGCATTCTCTGAAACTTCTTTGTGGTGTGTGTGCATCCAACTCGCAGAGTTGAACATTCTTTTTGACAGAGAAGTTTTGAAACAGTCTTTTTTTTTGTAGAATCTGCAAGTGGATATTTGGACCGCTTGCAGGAAATCGTTGGAAACGGGAAACCCTCACCCAAAAACGACACAGAATCATTCTCACAAACTTCTTCCTGATGTGTGCTTTCAACTCACAGATGTGAGCCTTTCCTTTGATAGAGCAGTTTTAAAACACTGTTTTTCTAGAGTCTGCAAGTGGATATTTGGAGCGCTATGAGGCCTGTGGTGGGAAAGGAAGTATCTTCCCATAACAAGTAGAAAGAGGCATTCTCTGAAAGTTCTCTGTGGCGCGTGCATTCAAGTCACAGAGTTGAACATTCCATTTGACAGAGAAGTTTTGAAACCCTCATTTACAGAATCTGCAAGTGGCTATTTGGACCGCTTATAGGAATGCGTTGGAAACGGGACACCCTCACACAAAAACTAGACAGAAGCATTCTCACGAACTTCTGTGTGATGTGCGCCTTCGTTTCAAGGAGCCGAAAGTTTCTATTGGTAGAGCAGTTTGGAAACACTCTTTTTCTAGAATCTACAAGTGGATATTTGCAGCGCTTTGAGGCCCGTGGTGGAAAGGAAATATGTTCACATAAAAACTAGACGAAAGCATTCTCTGAAACTTCTTTGTGGTGTGTGCATTCCACACTCAGAGTTGAACACTCCTTTTGACAGAGAAGTTTGAAACACTCTTTTTGTAGAATCTGCAACTGCATATATGGACCGCTGATAGGAATTCATTGGAAACGGGACACTCTCACAGGAAAAGTAAACAGAAGCATTCTCACAAACTTCTGTGTGATGTGTGCATTCAGCTCACGGAGCTGAAGCTTTCTTCTGATACAGCAGTTTTAAAACACTTTTTTTCTAGAATCTGCAAGTGCACATTTGGAGAGCTTTGAGGCCTGAGGTGGAAAGGAAATATCTTCACATAAAAACTTGACAGAAGCATTGTCTGAAACTCCTTTGTGGTGTGTGCATTCAACTCACAGAGTCGAGCATTCCTTTAGACAGAGAAGATTTGAAACTCTCTTTTGTAGAATCTACAGGTGGAAATTCGGACTGCTTACGGGAATTGATTGGAAACGGGAAACCCTCCCACAAAAACGACACAGAAGCATTCTTGCAAACTACTTGGTGATGTGTGCATTCAGCTCACACAGCTGAACCTTTCTTTTTATAGAGCAGTTTTCTAACACTCTTTTTCTAGAATGTGCAAGCGGACATTTGGAGCGCTTTGAGGACTGTGGTGGAACAGGAAGTATCTTTACATAACAAGTAGACAGAAGCATTCTCTGAAAGTGCTTTGTGGGGCGTGCATTCAACTCACAGAGTTGAACATTCCTTTTGACAGAGAAGTTTTGAAACACTCTTTTTATAGAATCTGCAAGTGGATATTTGGACCGCTTATAGGAATTCGTTGGAAACGGGACAATCTCACACAAAAAGGAGACAGAAGCATTCTCATACACTTCTGTGGGATGCGTGCATTCAGCTCACAGGGCAGAACCTTTCTTTTGATAGAGCAGATTTCTAACACTCTTTTTCTAGAATTTGCAAGTGGACATTTGCAGCGCTTTGCGGCCTGAGGTGGAAAGGAAATACCTTCACATAAAAATTAGACAGAAGCATTCTCTGAAACTTCTTTGTGGTGTGTGCGCATCCAACTCACAGAGTTGAACATTCTTTTTGACAGAGAAGTTTTGAAACAGTCTTTTTTTTTGTAGAATCTGCAATTGGAAATTTGGACCGCTTGCAGGAAATCTTTGGAAACGGGAAACCCTAAACCAAAAACGAGACAGAATCATTCTCACAAACTTCTTCCTGATGTGTGCTTTCAACTCAAAAATGTGAGCCTTTCCTTTGATAGAGCAGTTTTAAAACACTGTTTTTCTAGAATCTGCAAGTGGATATTTGGAGCGCTATGAGGCCTGTGGTGGGAAAGGAAGTATCTTCCCATAACAAGTAGAAAGAGGCATTCTCTGAAATTTCTCTGTGGTGCGTGCATTCAACTCACAGAGTTGAACATTCCATTTGACAGAGAAGTTTTGAAACCCTCATTTACAGAATCTGCAAGTGGCTATTTGGACCGCTTATAGGAATGCGTTGGAAACGGGACACCCTCACACAAAAACTAGACAGAAGCATTCTCACGAACTTCTGTGTTATGTGCGCATTCGGTTCAAGGAGCCGAACCTTTCTATTGGTAGAGCAGTTTAGAAACACTCTTTTTCTAGAATCTACAAGTGGACATTTGCAGCGCTTTGAGGCCCGTGGTGGAAAGGAAATATGTTCACATAAAAACTAGACGAAAGCATTCTCTGAAACTTCTTTGTGGTGTGTGCATTCCACTCTCAGAGTTGAACACTCCTTTTGACAGAGAAGTTTGAAACACTCTTTTTGTAGAATCTGCAACTGCATATTTGGACCGCTGATAGGAATTCGTTGGAAACGGGACACTCTCACAGAAAAAATAAACAGAAGCATTCTCACAAACATCTGTGTGATGTGTGCATTCAGCTCACGGAGCTGAAGCTTTCTTCTGATACAGCAGTTTTAAAACACTTTTTTTCTAGAATCTGCAAGTGCACATTTGGAGCGCTTTGAGGCCTGAGGTGGAAAGGAAATATCTTCACATAAAAACTAGACAGAAGCATTCTCTGAAACTTCTTTGTGGTGTGTGCATTCAACTCACAGCGTCTAGCATTTCTTTAGACAGAGAAGATATGAAACTTTCTTTTGTAGAATCTAAAGGTGGAAATTCGGACTGCTTACGGAAATTGATCGGAAACGGGAAACCCTCCCACAAAACCGACACAGAAGCATTCTCGCAAACTTCTTTGTGATGTGTGCATTCAGCTCACACAGCTGAACCTTTCTTTTGATAGACCAGTTTTCTAACACTCTTTTTCTAGAACGTGCCAGCGGACATTTGGAGCGCTTTGAGGACTGTGGTGGAAAAGGAAGTATCTTTACATAACAAGTAGATAGAAGCATTCTCTGAAAGTGCTTTGTGGGGCCTGCATTCAACTCACAGAGTTGAACATTCCTTTTGACAGTGAAGTTTTGAAACACTCTTTTTATAGAATCTGCAAGTGGATATTTGGACCGCTTATAGGAATTCGTTGGAAACGGGACAATCTCACACAAAAAGGAGACAGAAGCATTCTCATACACTTCTGTGGGATGCGTGCATTCAGTTCACAGGGCTGAACCTTTCTTTTGATAGAGCAGATTTCTAACACTCTTTTTCTAGAATTTGCAAGTGGACATTTGCAGCGCTTTGAGGCCTGAGGTGGAAAGGAAATACCTACACATAAAAATTAGACAGAAGCATTCTCTGAAACTTCTTTGTGGTGTGTGTGCATCCAACTCACAGATTTGAACATTCTTTTTGACAGAGAAGTTTTGAAACAGTCTTTTTTTTGTGGAATCTGCAAGTGGAAATTTGGACCGCCTGCAGGAAATCGTTGGAAACGGGAAACCCTCACCCGAAAATGAGACAGAATCATTCTCACAAACTTTTTCCTGATGTGTGCTTTCAACTCAAAAATGTGAGCCTTTCCTTTGATAGAGCAGTTTTAAAACACTGTTTTTCTAGAATCTGCAAGTGGATATTTGGAGCGCTATGAGGCCTGTGGTGGGAAAGGAAGTATCTTCCCATAACAAGTAGAAAGAGGCATTCTCTGAAAGTTCTCTGAGGTGCGTGTATTCAACTCACAGAGTTGAACATTCCATTTGACAGAGAAGTTTTGAAACCCTCATTTACAGAAACTGCAAGTGGCTCTTTGGACCGCTCATAGGAATGCGTTGGAAACGGGACACCCTCACACAAAAACTAGACAGAAGCGTTCTCACGAACTTCTGTGTGATGTGCGCATTCGTTTCAAGGAGCCGAACCTTTCTATTGGTAGAGCAGTTTGGAAACACTCTTTTTCTAGAATCTACAAGTGGACATTTGCAGCGCTTTGAGGCCCGTGGTGAAAAGGAAATATGTTCACATAAAAACTAGACGAAAGCATTCTCTGAAACTTCTTTGTGGTGTGTGCATTCCACTCTGAGAGTTGAACACTCCTTTTGACAGAGAAGTTTGAAACACTCTTTTTGTAGAATCTGCAACTGCATATTTGGACCGCTGATAGGAATTCTTTGGAAACGGGACACTCTCACAGAAAAAGTAAACAGAAGCATTCTCACAAACTTCTGTGTGATGTGTGCATTCAGCTCACGGAGCTGAAGCTTTCTTCTGATACAGCAGTTTTAAAACACTTTTTTTGTAGAATCTGCAAGTGCACATTTGGAGTGCTTTGAGGCCTGAGGTGGAAAGGAAATATCTTCACATAAAAACTAGACGGAAGCATTCTCTGAAACTCCTTTGTGGTGTGTGCATTCAACTCACAGAGTCGAGCATTCCTTTAGACAGAGAAGATTTGAAACTCTCTTTTGTAGAATCTACAGGTGGAAATTCGGACTGCTTACGGGAATTGATTGGAAACGGAAAACCCTCACACAAAAACGACACAGAAGCATTCTCGCAAACTTCTTGGTGATGCGTGCATTCAGCTCACACAGCTGAACCTTTCTTTTGATAGAGCAGTTTTCTAACACTCTTTTTCTAGAATGTGCAAGCGGACATTTGGAGCGCTTTGAGGACTGTGGTGGAAAAGGAAGTATCTTTACATAACAAGTAGACAGAAGCATTCTCTGAAAGTGCTTTGTGGGGCGTGCATTCAACTCACAGAGTTGAACACTCCTTTTGACAGAGAAGTTTTGAAACACTCTTTTTATAGAATCTGCAAGTGTATATTTGGACCGCATATAGGAATTCGTTGGAAACGGGACAATATCACACAAAAAGGAGACAGAAGCATTCTCATACACTTCTGTGGGATGCTGGCATTCAGCTCACAGGGCTGAACCTTTCTTTTGATAGAGCCGATTTCTAACCCTCTTTTTCTAGAATTTGCAAGTGGACATTTGCAGCGCTTTGAGGCCTGAGGTGGAAAGGAAATACCTTCACATAAAAATTTGACAGAAGCATTCTCTGAGACTTCTTTGTGGTGTGTGTGCATCCAACTCACAGAGTTGAACATTCTTTTTGACAGAGAAGTTTTGAAACAGTCTTTTTTTTTGTAGAATCTGCAAGTGGAAATTTGGACCGCTTGCAGGAAATCGTTGGAAACGGGAAACCCTCACCCGAAAATGAGACAGAATCATTCTCACAAACTTTTTCCTGATGTGTGCTTTCAACTCAAAAATGTGAGCCTTTCCTTTGATAGAGCAGTTTTAAAACACTGTTTTTCTAGAATCTGCAAGTGGATATTTGGAGCGCTATGAGGCCTGTGGTGGGAAAGGAAGTATCTTCCCATAACAAGTAGAAAGAGGCATTCCCTGAGAGTTCTCTGTGGTGCGTGTATTCAACTCACAGAGTTGAACATTCCATTTGACAGAGAAGTTTTGAAACCCTCATTTACAGAAACTGCAAGTGGCTCTTTGGACCGCTCATAGGAATGCGTTGGAAACGGGACACCCTCACACAAAAACTAGACAGAAGCGTTCTCACGAACTTCTGTGTGATGTGCGCATTCGTTTCAAGGAGCCGAACCTTTCTATTGGTAGAGCAGTTTGGAAACACTCTTTTTCTAGAATCTACAAGTGGACATTTGCAGCGCTTTGAGGCCCGTGGTGAAAAGGAAATATGTTCACATAAAAACTAGACGAAAGCATTCTCTGAAACTTCTTTGTGGTGTGTGCATTCCACTCTCAGAGTTGAACACTCCTTTTGACAGAGAAGTTTGAAACACTCTTTTTGTAGAATCTGCAACTGCATATTTGGACCGCTGATAGGAATTCGTTGGAAACGGGACACTCTCACAGAAAAAGTAAACAGAAGCATTCTCACAAACTTCTGTGTGATGTGTGCATTCAGCTCACGGAGCTGAAGCTTTCTTCTGATACAGCAGTTTTAAAACACTTTTTTTGTAGAATCTGCAAGTGCACATTTGGAGCGCTTTGAGGCCTGAGGTGGAAAGGAAATATCTTCACATAAAAACTAGACGGAAGCATTCTCTGAAACTCCTTTGTGGTGTGTGCATTCAACTCACAGAGTCGAGCATTCCTTTAGACAGAGAAGATATGA
Source organism: Pongo abelii (assembly GCF_028885655.2). Lineage (NCBI taxonomy): Eukaryota > Metazoa > Chordata > Mammalia > Primates > Hominidae > Pongo > Pongo abelii. The sequence continues at coordinate 67,889,334 of NC_071988.2, forward strand.
AACTTTCTTTTGTAGAATCTACAGGTGGAAATTCGGACTGCTTACGGAAATTGATTGGAACGGGAAACACTCCCAGAAAAACGACACAGAAGCATTCTCGCAAACTTCTTTGTGATGTGTGCATTCAGCTCACAGAGCTGAACTTTTCTTTTGATAGAGCAGTTTTCCAACACTCTTTTTCTAGAATGTGCAAGCGGACATTTCGAGCGCTTTGAGAACTGTGGTGGAAAAGGGAGTATCTTTACATAACAAGTAGAAAGAGGCATTCTCTGAAAGTGCTTTGTGGGGCGTGCATTCAACTCACAGAGTTGAACATTCCTTTTGACAGGGAAGTTTTGAAACACTCTTTTTATAGAATCTGCAAGTGGCTATTTGGACCGCTTATAGGAATGCGTTGGAAACAGGACACCCTCACACAAAAACTAGACAGAAGCATTCTCACGAACTTCTGTGTGATGTGCGCATTCGTTTCAAGGAGCCGAACTTTCTATTGCTAGAGCAGTTTGGAAACACTCTTTTTCTAGAATCTACAAGTGGACATTTGCAGCGCTTTGAGGCCCGTGGTGGAAAGGAAATATGTTCACATAAAAATTAGACAGAAGCATTCTCTGAAACTTCTTTGTGGTGTGTGCATTCCACTCTCAGAGTTGAACACTCCTTTTGACAGAGAAGTTTGAAACACTCTTCTTGTAGAATCTACAACAGCATATTTGGACCGCTGATAGGAATTCGTTGGAAACGGGACAATCTCACACAAAAAGGAGACAAAAGCATTCCCATACACTTCTGTGGGATGCGGGCATTCAGCTCACAGGGCTGAACCTTTCTTTTGATAGAGCAGATTTCTAACACTCTTTTTCTAGAATTTGCAAGTGGACATTTGCAGCGCTTTGAGGCCTGAGGTGGAAAGGAAATACCTTCACATAAAAATTAGACAGAAGCATTCTCTGAAACTTCTTTGTGGTGTGTGTGCATCCAACTCGCAGAGTTGAACATTCTTTTTGACAGAGAAGTTTTGAAACAGTCTTTTTTTTTGTAGAATCTGCAAGTGGATATTTGGACCGCTTGCAGGAAATCGTTGGAAACGGGAAACCCTCACCCAAAAACGACACAGAATCATTCTCACAAACTTCTTCCTGATGTGTGCTTTCAACTCACAGATGTGAGCCTTTCCTTTGATAGAGCAGTTTTAAAACACTGTTTTTCTAGAGTCTGCAAGTGGATATTTGGAGCGCTATGAGGCCTGTGGTGGGAAAGGAAGTATCTTCCCATAACAAGTAGAAAGAGGCATTCTCTGAAAGTTCTCTGTGGCGCGTGCATTCAAGTCACAGAGTTGAACATTCCATTTGACAGAGAAGTTTTGAAACCCTCATTTACAGAATCTGCAAGTGGCTATTTGGACCGCTTATAGGAATGCGTTGGAAACGGGACACCCTCACACAAAAACTAGACAGAAGCATTCTCACGAACTTCTGTGTGATGTGCGCCTTCGTTTCAAGGAGCCGAAAGTTTCTATTGGTAGAGCAGTTTGGAAACACTCTTTTTCTAGAATCTACAAGTGGATATTTGCAGCGCTTTGAGGCCCGTGGTGGAAAGGAAATATGTTCACATAAAAACTAGACGAAAGCATTCTCTGAAACTTCTTTGTGGTGTGTGCATTCCACACTCAGAGTTGAACACTCCTTTTGACAGAGAAGTTTGAAACACTCTTTTTGTAGAATCTGCAACTGCATATATGGACCGCTGATAGGAATTCATTGGAAACGGGACACTCTCACAGGAAAAGTAAACAGAAGCATTCTCACAAACTTCTGTGTGATGTGTGCATTCAGCTCACGGAGCTGAAGCTTTCTTCTGATACAGCAGTTTTAAAACACTTTTTTTCTAGAATCTGCAAGTGCACATTTGGAGAGCTTTGAGGCCTGAGGTGGAAAGGAAATACCTTCACATAAAAACTTGACAGAAGCATTGTCTGAAACTCCTTTGTGGTGTGTGCATTCAACTCACAGAGTCGAGCATTCCTTTAGACAGAGAAGATTTGAAACTCTCTTTTGTAGAATCTACAGGTGGAAATTCGGACTGCTTACGGGAATTGATTGGAAACGGGAAACCCTCCCACAAAAACGACACAGAAGCATTCTTGCAAACTACTTGGTGATGTGTGCATTCAGCTCACACAGCTGAACCTTTCTTTTTATAGAGCAGTTTTCTAACACTCTTTTTCTAGAATGTGCAAGCGGACATTTGGAGCGCTTTGAGGACTGTGGTGGAACAGGAAGTATCTTTACATAACAAGTAGACAGAAGCATTCTCTGAAAGTGCTTTGTGGGGCGTGCATTCAACTCACAGAGTTGAACATTCCTTTTGACAGAGAAGTTTTGAAACACTCTTTTTATAGAATCTGCAATTGGATATTTGGACCGCTTATAGGAATTCGTTGGAAACGGGACAATCTCACACAAAAAGGAGACAGAAGCATTCTCATACACTTCTGTGGGATGCGTGCATTCAGCTCACAGGGCAGAACCTTTCTTTTGATAGAGCAGATTTCTAACACTCTTTTTCTAGAATTTGCAAGTGGACATTTGCAGCGCTTTGCGGCCTGAGGTGGAAAGGAAATACCTTCACATAAAAATTAGACAGAAGCATTCTCTGAAACTTCTTTGTGGTGTGTGTGCATCCAACTCGCAGAGTTGAACATTCTTTTTGACAGAGAAGTTTTGAAACAGTCTTTTTTTTTTGTAGAATCTCCAAGTGGAAATTTGGACCGCTTGCAGGAAATCGTTGGAAATGGGAAACCCTCACCCAAAAACGAGACAGAATCATTCTCACAAACTTCTTCCTGATGTGTGCTTTCAACTCACAGATGTGAGCCTTTCCTTTGATAGAGCAGTTTTAAAACACTGTTTCTCTAGAGTCTGCAAGTGGATATTTGGAGCGCTATGAGGCCTGTGGTGGGAAAGGAAGTATCTTCCCATAACAAGTAGAAAGAGGCATTCTCTGAAATTTCTCTGTGGCGCGTGCATTCAACTCACAGAGTTGAACATTCCATTTGACAGAGAAGTTTTGAAACCCTCATTTACAGAATCTGCAAGTGGCTATTTGGACCGCTTATAGGAATGCGTTGGAAACGGGACACCCTCACACAAAAACTAGACAGAAGCACTCTCACGAACTTCTGTGTGATGTGCGCATTCGTTTCAAGGAGCCGAACCTTTCTATTGGTAGAGCAGTTTGGAAACACTCTTTTTCTAGAATCTACAAGTGGACATTTGCAGCGCTTCGAGGATCGTGGTGGAAAGGAAATATGTTCACATAAAAACTAGACGAAAGCATTCTCTGAAACTTCTTTGTGGTGTGTGCATTCCACTCTCAGAGTTTAACACTCCTGTTGACAGAGAAGTTTGAAACACTCTTTTTGTAGAATCTGCAACTGCATATTTTGGACCGCTGATAGGAATTCGTTGGAAACGGGACACTCTCACAGAAAAAGTAAACAGAAGCATTCTCACAAACTTCTGTGTGATGTGTGCATTCAGCTCACGGAGCTGAAGCTTTCTTCTGATACAGCAGTTTTAAAACACTTTTTTTCTAGAATCTGCAAGTGCACATTTGGAGCGCCTTGAGGCCTGAGGTGGAAAGGAAATATCTTCACATAAAAACTAGACAGAAGCATTCTCTGAAACTCCTTTGTGGTGTGTGCATTCAACTCACAGAGTCGAGCATTCCTTTAGACAGAGAAGATTTGAAACTCTCTTTTGTAGAATCTACAGGTGGAAATTCGGACTGCTTACGGGAATTGATTGGAAACGGGAAACCCTCACACAAAAACGACACAGAAGCATTCTCGCAAACTTCTTGGTGATGTGTGCATTCAGCTCACACAGCTGAACCTTTCTTTTGATAGAGCAGTTTTCTAACACTCTTTTTCTAGAATGTGCAAGCGGACATTTGGAGCGCTTTGAGGACTGTGGTGGAAAAGGAAGTATCTTTACATAACAAGTAGACAGAAGCATTCTCTGAAAGTGCTTTGTGGGGCGTGCATTCTACTCACAGAGTTGAACATTCCTTTTGACAGAGAAGTTTTGAAACACTCTTTTTATAGAATCTGCAAGTGGATATTTGGACCGCTTATAGGAATTCGTTGGAAACGGGACAATCTCACACAAAAAGGAGACAGAAGCATTCTCATACACTTCTGTGGGATGCCTGTATTCAGCTCACAGGGCTGAACCTTTCTTTTGATAGAGCAGATTTCTAACACTCTTTTTCTAGAATTTGCAAGTGGACATTTGCAGCGCTTTGAGGCCTGAGGTGGAAAGGAAATACCTTCACATAAAAATTGGACAGAAGCATTCTCTGAAACATCTTTGTGGTGTGTGTGCATCCAACTCACAGATTTGAACATTCTTTTTGACAGAGAAGTTTTGAAACAGTCTTTTTTTTGTAGAATCTGCAAGTGGAAATTTGGACCGCTTGCAGGAAATCGTTGGAAACGGGAAACCCTCACCCGAAAATGAGACAGAATCATTCTCACAAACTTTTTCCTGATGTGTGCTTTCAACTCAAAAATGTGAGCCTTTCCTTTGATAGAGCAGTTTTAAAACACTGTTTTTCTAGAATCTGCAAGTGGATATTTGGAGCGCTATGAGGCCGGTGGTGGGAAAGGAAGTATCTTCCCATAACAAGTAGAAAGAGGCATTCTCTGAAAGTTCTCTGTGGTGCGTGTATTCAACTCACAGAGTTGAACATTCCATTTGACAGAGAAGTTTTGAAACCCTCATTTACAGAATCTGCAAGTGGCTATTTGGTCCGCTTATAGGAATGCGTTGGAAACGGGACACCCTCACACAAAAACAAGACAGAAGCATTCTCACGAACTTCTGTGTGATGTGCGCATTCGTTTCAAGGAGCCGAACCTTTCTATTGGTAGAGCAGTTTGGAAACACTCTTTTTCTAGAATCTACAAGTGGACATTTGCAGCGCTTTGAGGCCCGTGGTGAAAAGGAAATATGTTCACATAAAAACTAGATGAAAGCATTCTCTGAAACTTCTTTGTGGTGTGTGCATTCCACTCTGAGAGTTGAACACTCCTTTTGACAGAGAAGTTTGAAACACTCTTTTTGTAGAATCTGCAACTGCATATTTGGACCGCTGATAGGAATTCGTTGGAAACGGGACACTCTCACAGAAAAAGTAAACAGAAGCATTCTCACAAACTTCTGTGTGATGTGTGCATTCAGGTCACGGAGCTGAAGCTTTCTTCTGATACAGCAGTTTTAAAACACTTTTTTTGTAGAATCTGCAAGTGCACATTTGGAGCGCTTTGAGGCCTGAGGTGGAAAGGAAATATCTTCACATAAAAACTAGACAGAAGCATTCTCTGAAACTTCTTTGTGGTGTGTGCATTCAACTCACAGCGTCTAGCATTTCTTTAGACAGAGAAGATATGAAACTTTCTTTTGTAGAATCTAAAGGTGGAAATTCGGACTGCTTACGGAAATTGATCGGAAACGGGAAACCCTCCCACAAAAACGACACAGAAGCATTCTCGCAAACTTCTTTGTGATGTGTGCATTCAGCTCACACAGCTGAACCTTTCTTTTGATAGACCAGTTTTCTAACACTCTTTTTCTAGAATGTGCCAGCGGACATTTGGAGCGCTTTGAGGACTGTGGTGGAAAAGGAAGTATCTTTACACAACAAGTAGATAGAAGCATTCTCTGAAAGTGCTTTGTGGGGCCTGCATTCAACTCACAGAGTTGAACATTCCTTTTGACAGAGAAGTTTTGAAACACTCTTTTTATAGAATCTGCAAGTGGATATTTGGACCGCTTATAGGAATTCGTTGGAAACGGGACAATCTCACACAAAAAGGAGACAGAAGCATTCTCATACACTTCTGTGGGATGCGTGCATTCAGCTCACAGGGCTGAACCTTTCTTTTGATAGAGCAGATTTCTAAAACTCTTTTTCTAGAATTTGCAAGTGGACATTTGCAGCGCTTTGAGGCCTGAGGTGGAAAGGAAATACCTTCACATAAAAATTAGACAGAAGCATTCTCTGAAACATCTTTGTGGTGTGTGTGCATCCAACTCACAGATTTGAACATTCTTTTTAACAGAGAAGTTTTGAAACAGTCTTTTTTTTGTAGAATCTGCAAGTGGAAATTTGGACCGCTTGCAGGAAATCGTTGGAAACGGGAAACCCTCACCCGAAAATGAGACAGAATCATTCTCACAAACTTTTTCCTGATGTGTGCTTTCAACTCAAAAATGTGAGCCTTTCCTTTGATAGAGCAGTTTTAAAACACTGTTTTTCTAGAATCTGCAAGTGGATATTTGGAGCGCTATGAGGCCTGTGGTGGGAAAGGAAGTATCTTCCCATAACAAGTAGAAAGAGGCATTCTCTGAAAGTGCTTTGTGGGGCGTGCATTCAACTCACAGAGTTGAACTTTCCTTTTGACAGGGAAGTTTTGAAACACTCTTTTTATAGAATCTGCAAGTGGCTATTTGGACCGCTTATAGGAATGCGTTGGAAACAGGACACCCTCACACAAAAACTAGACAGAAGCATTCTCACGAACTTCTGTGTGATGTGCGCATTCGTTTCAAGGAGCCGAACCTTTCTATTGGTAGAGCAGTTTTGAAACACTCTTTTTGTAGAATCTACAAGTGGACATTTGCAACGCTTTGAGGCCCGTGGTGGAAAGGAAATATGTTCACATAAAAACTAGACAAAAGCATTCTCTGAAACTTCTTTGTGGTGTGTGCATTCCACTCTCAGAGTTGAACACTCCTTTTGACAGAGAAGTTTGAAACACTCTTCTTGTAGAATCTACACCAGCATATTTGGAACGCTGATAGGAATTCGTTGGAAACGGGACAGTCTCACAGAAAAAGTCAACAGAAGCATTCTCACAAACTTTTGTGTGATGTGTGCATTCAGCTCACGGAGCTGAAGCTTTCTTCTGATACAACAGTTTTAAAACACTTTTTTTCTAGAATCTGCAAGTGCACATTTGGAGTGCTTTGAGGCCTGAGGTGGAAAGGAAATATCTTCACATAAAAACGAGACAGAAGAATTCTCTGAAACTCCTTTGTGGTGTGTGCATTCAACTCACAGAGTCGAGCATTCCTTTAGACAGAGAAGAGTTGAAACTCTGTTTTGTAGAATCTACAGGTGGAAATTCGGACTGCTTACGGGAATTGATTGGAAACGGAAAACCCTCACACAAAAACGACACAGAAGCATTCTCGCAAACTTCTTCGTGATGCGTGCATTCAGCTCACACAGCTGAACCTTTCTTTTGATAGAGCAGTTTTCTAACACTCTTTTTCTAGAATGTGCAAGCGGACATTTGGAGCGCTTTGGGGACTGTGGTGGAAAAGGAAGTATCTTTACATAACAAGTAGACAGAAGCATTCTCTGAAAGTGCTTTGTGGGGCGTGCATTCAACTCACAGAGTTGAACACTCCTTTTGACAGAGAAGTTTTGAAACACTCTTTTTATAGAATCTGCAAGTGTATATTTGGACCGCATATAGGAATTCGTTGGAAACGGGACAATATCACACAAAGAGGAGACAGAAGCATTCTCATACACTTCTGTGGGATGCTGGCATTCAGCTCACAGGGCTGAACCTTTCTTTTGATAGAGCCGATTTCTAACCCTCTTTTTCTAGAATTTGCAAGTGGACATTTGCAGCGCTTTGAGGCCTGAGGTGGAAAGGAAATACCTTCACATAAAAATTAGACAGAAGCATTCTCTGAGACTTCTTTGTGGTGTGTGTGCATCCAACTCACAGAGTTGAACATTCTTTTTGACAGAGAAGTTTTGAAACAGTCTTTTTTTTTGTAGAATCTGCAAGTGGAAATTTGGACCGCTTGCCGGAAATCGTTGGAAACGGGAAACCCTCAACCAAAAACGAGACAGAATCATTCTCACAAACATCTTCCTGATGTGTGCTTTCAACTCAAAAATGTGAGCCTTTCCTTTGATAGAGCAGTTTTAAAACACTGTTTTTCTAGAATCTGCAAGTGGATATTTGGAGCGCTATGAGGCCTGTGGTGGGAAAGGGAGTATCTTTACATAACAAGTAGAAAGAGGCATTCTCTGAAAGTGCTTTGTGGGGCGTGCATTCAACTCACAGAGTTGAACTTTCCTTTTGACAGGGAAGTTTTGAAACACTCTTTTTATAGAATCTGCAAGTGGCTATTTGGACCGCTTATAGGAATGCGTTGGAAACAGGACACCCTCACACAAAAACTAGACAGAAGCATTCTCACGAACTTCTGTGTGATGTGCGCATTCGTTTCAAGGAGCCGAACCTTTCTATTGGTAGAGCAGTTTTGAAACACTGTTTTTCTAGAATCTACAAGTGGACATTTGCAACGCTTTGAGGCCCGTGGTGGAAAGGAAATATGTTCACATAAAAACTAGACAAAAGCATTCTCTGAAACTTCTTTGTGGTGTGTGCATTCCACTCTCAGAGTTGAACACTCCTTTTGACAGAGAAGTTTGAAACACTCTTCTTGTAGAATCTACACCAGCATATTTGGAACGCTGATAGGAATTCGTTGGAAACGGGACAGTCTCACAGAAAAAGTAAACAGAAGCATTCTCTCAAACTTCTGTGTGATGTGTGCATTCAGCTCACGGAGCTGAAGCTTTCTTCTGATACAGCAGTTTTAAAACACTTTTTTTGTAGAATCTGCAAGTGCACATTTGGAGCGCTTTGAGGCCTGAGGTGGAAAGGAAATATCTTCACATAAAAACGAGACAGAAGCATTCTCTGAAACTCCTTTGTGGTGTGTGCATTCAACTCACAGAGTCGAGCATTCCTTTAGACAGAGAAGATTTGAAACTCTCTTTTGTAGAATCTACAGGTGGAAATCCGGACTGCTTACGGGAATTGATTGGAAACGGGAAACCCTCACACAAAAACGACACAGAAGCATTCTCGCAAACTTCTTTGTGATGTGTGCATTCAGCTCACACAGCTGAACCTTTCTTTTGATAGAGCAGTTTTCTAACACTCTTTTCCTAGAATGTGCAAGCGGACATTTGGAGCGTTTTCAGGACTGTGGTGGAAAAGGAAGTATCTTTACATAAAAAGTAGACAGAAGCATTCTCTGAAAGTGGTTTGTGGGGCGTGCATTCAACTCACAGAGTTGAACATTCCTTTTGACAGAGAAGTTTTGAAACACTCTTTTTATAGAATCTGCAAGTGGATATTTGGACCGCTTATAGGAATTCGTTGGAAACGGGACAATCTCACACAAAAAGGAGACAGAAGCATTCTCATACACTTCTGTGGGATGCGTGCATTCAGCTCACAGGGCTGAACCTGTCTTTTGATAGAGCCGATTTCTAACCCTCTTTTTCTAGAATTTGCAAGTGGACATTTGCAGCGCTTTGAGGCCTGAGGTGGAAAGGAAATACCTTGACATAAAAATTAGACAGAAGCATTCTCTGAAACTTCTTTGTGGTGTGTGTGCATCCAACTCACAGAGTTGAACATTCTTTTTGACAGAGAAGTTTTGAAACAGTCTTTTTTTTTGTAGAATCTGCAAGTGGAAATTTGGACCGCTTGCAGGAAATCGTTGGAAACGGGAAACCCTAAACCAAAAACGAGACAGAATCATTCTCACAAACTTCTTCCTGATGTGTGCTTTCAACTCAAAAATGTGAGCCTTTCCTTTGATAGAGCAGTTTTAAAACACTGTTTTTCTAGAATCTGCAAGTGGATATTTGGAGCGCTATGAGGCCTGTGGTGGGAAAGGAAGTATCTTCCCATAACAAGTAGAAAGAGGCATTCTGTGAAATTTCTCTGTGGTGCGTGCATTCAACTCACAGAGTTTAACATTCCATTTGACAGAGAAGTTTTGAAACCCTCATTTACACAATCTGCAAGTGGCTATTTGGACCGCTTATAGGAATGCGTTGGAAACGGGACACCCTCACACAAAAACTAGACAGAAGCATTCTCACGAACTTCTGTGTTATGTGCGCATTCGGTTCAAGGAGCCGAACCTTTCTATTGGTAGAGCAGTTTAGAAACACTCTTTTTCTAGAATCTACAAGTGGACATTTGCAGCGCTTTGAGGCCCGTGGTGGAAAGGAAATATGTTCACATAAAAACTAGACGAAAGCATTCTCTGAAACTTCTTTGTGGTGTGTGCATTCCACTCTCAGAGTTGAACACTCCTTTTGACAGAGAAGTTTGAAACACTCTTTTTGTAGAATCTGCAACTGCATATTTGGACCGCTGATAGGAATTCGTTGGAAACGGGACACTCTCACAGAAAAAATAAACAGAAGCATTCTCACAAACTTCTGTGTGATGTGTGCATTCAGCTCACGGAGCTGAAGCTTTCTTCTGATACAGCAGTTTTAAAACACTTTTTTTCTAGAATCTGCAAGTGCACATTTGGAGCGCTTTGAGGCCTGAGGTGGAAAGGAAATATCTTCACATAAAAACTAGACAGAAGCATTCTCTGAAACTTCTTTGTGGTGTGTGCATTCAACTCACAGCGTCTAGCATTTCTTTAGACAGAGAAGATATGAAACTTTCTTTTGTAGAATCTAAAGGTGGAAATTCGGACTGCTTACGGAAATTGATCGGAAACGGGAAACCCTCCCACAAAACCGACACAGAAGCATTCTCGCAAACTTCTTTGTGATGTGTGCATTCAGCTCACACAGCTGAACCTTTCTTTTGATAGACCAGTTTTCTAACACTCTTTTTCTAGAACGTGCCAGCGGACATTTGGAGCGCTTTGAGGACTGTGGTGGAAAAGGAAGTATCTTTACATAACAAGTAGATAGAAGCATTCTCTGAAAGTGCTTTGTGGGGCCTGCATTCAACTCACAGAGTTGAACATTCCTTTTGACAGAGAAGTTTGAAACACTCTTCTTGTAGAATCTACAACAGCATATTTGGACCGCTGATAGGAATTCGTTGGAAACGGGACAATCTCACACAAAAAGGAGACAAAAGCATTCCCATACACTTCTGTGGGATGCGGGCATTCAGCTCACAGGGCTGAACCTTTCTTTTGATAGAGCAGATTTCTAACACTCTTTTTCTAGAATTTGCAAGTGGACATTTGCAGCGCTTTGAGGCCTGAGGTGGAAAGGAAATACCTTCACATAAAAATTAGACAGAAGCATTCTCTGAAACTTCTTTGTGGTGTGTGTGCATCCAACTCACAGAGTTCAACATTCTTTTTGACAGAGAAGTTTTGAAACAGTCTTTTTTTTTGTAGAATCTGCAAGTGGATATTTGGACCGCTTGCAGGAAATCGTTGGAAACGGGAAACCCTCACCCAAAAACGACACAGAATCATTCTCACAAACTTCTTCCTGATGTGTGCTTTCAACTCACAGATGTGAGCCTTTCCTTTGATAGAGCAGTTTTAAAACACTGTTTTTCTAGAGTCTGCAAGTGGATATTTGGAGCGCTATGAGGCCTGTGGTGGGAAAGGAAGTATCTTCCCATAACAAGTAGAAAGAGGCATTCTCTGAAAGTTCTCTGTGGCGCGTGCATTCAAGTCACAGAGTTGAACATTCCATTTGACAGAGAAGTTTTGAAACCCTCATTTACAGAATCTGCAAGTGGCTATTTGGACCGCTTATAGGAATGCGTTGGAAACGGGACACCCTCACACAAAAACTAGACAGAAGCATTCTCACGAACTTCTGTGTGATGTGCGCCTTCGTTTCAAGGAGCCGAAAGTTTCTATTGGTAGAGCAGTTTGGAAACACTCTTTTTCTAGAATCTACATGTGGATATTTGCAGCGCTTTGAGGCCCGTGGTGGAAAGGAAATATGTTCACATAAAAACTAGACGAAAGCATTCTCTGAAACTTCTTTGTGGTGTGTGCATTCCACACTCAGAGTTGAACACTCCTTTTGACAGAGAAGTTTGAAACACTCTTTTTGTAGAATCTGCAACTGCATATATGGACCGCTGATAGGAATTCATTGGAAACGGGACACTCTCACAGGAAAAGTAAACAGAAGCATTCTCACAAACTTCTGTGTGATGTGTGCATTCAGCTCACGGAGCTGAAGCTTTCTTCTGATACAGCAGTTTTAAAACACTTTTTTTCTAGAATCTGCAAGTGCACATTTGGAGAGCTTTGAGGCCTGAGGTGGAAAGGAAATATCTTCACATAAAAACTTGACAGAAGCATTCTCTGAAACTCCTTTGTGGTGTGTGCATTCAACTCACAGAGTCGAGCATTCCTTTAGACAGAGAAGATTTGAAACTCTCTTTTGTAGAATCTACAGGTGGAAATTCGGACTGCTTACGGGAATTGATTGGAAACGGGAAACCCTCACACAAAAACGACACAGAAGCATTCTCGCAAACTTCTTGGTGATGTGTGCATTCAGCTCACACAGCTGAACCTTTCTTTTGATAGAGCAGTTTTCTAACACTCTTTTTCTAGAATGTGCAAGCGGACATTTGGAGCGCTTTGAGGACTGTGGTGGAAAAGGAAGTATCTTTACATAACAAGTAGACAGAAGCATTCTCTGAAAGTGCTTTGTGGGGCGTGCATTCTACTCACAGAGTTGAACATTCCTTTTGACAGAGAAGTTTTGAAACACTCTTTTTATAGAATCTGCAAGTGGATATTTGGACCGCTTATAGGAATTCGTTGGAAACGGGACAATCTCACACAAAAAGGAGACAGAAGCATTCTCATACACTTCTGTGGGATGCCTGTATTCAGCTCACAGGGCTGAACCTTTCTTTTGATAGAGCAGATTTCTAACACTCTTTTTCTAGAATTTGCAAGTGGACATTTGCAGCGCTTTGAGGCCTGAGGTGGAAAGGAAATACCTTCACATAAAAATTGGACAGAAGCATTCTCTGAAACTTCTTTGTGGTGTGTGTGCATCCAACTCGCAGAGTTGAACATTCTTTTTGACAGAGAAGTTTTGAAACAGTCTTTTTTTTTTGTAGAATCTGCAAGTGGAAATTTGGACCGCTTGCAGGAAATCGTTGGAAACGGGAAACCCTCACCCAAAAACGACACAGAATCATTCTCACAAACTTCTTCCTGATGTGTGCTTTCAACTCACAGATGTGAGCCTTTCCTTTGATAGAGCAGTTTTAAAACACTGTTTTTCTAGAGTCTGCAAGTGGATATTTCGAGCGCTATGAGGCCTGTGGTGGGAAAGGAAGTATCTTCCCATAACAAGTAGAAAGAGGCATTCTCTGAAAGTTCTCTGTGGCGCGTGCATTCAAGTCACAGAGTTGAACATTCCATTTGACAGAGAAGTTTTGAAACCCTCATTTACAGAATCTGCACGTGGCTATTTGGACCGCTTATAGGAATGCGTTGGAAACGGGACACCCTCACACAAAAACTAGACAGAAGCATTCTCACGAACTTCTGTGTGATGTGCGCATTCGTTTCAAGGAGCCGAACCTTTCTATTGGTAGAGCAGTTTGGAAACACTCTTTTTCTAGAATCTACAAGTGGACATTTGCAGCGCTTTGAGGCCCGTGGTGGAAAGGAAATATGTTCACATAAAAACTAGACGAAAGCATTCTCTGAAACTTCTTTGTGGTGTGTGCATTCCACTCTCAGAGTTGAACACTCCTTTTGACAGAGAAGTTTGAAACACTCTTTTTGTAGAATCTGCAACTGCATATTTGGACCGCTGATAGGAATTCGTTGGAAACGGGACACTCTCACAGAAAAAGTAAACAGAAGCATTCTCACAAACTTCTGTGTGATGTGTGCATTCAGCTCACGGAGCTGAAGCTTTCTTCTGATACAGCAGTATTAAAACACTTTTTTTGTAGAATCTGCAAGTGCACATTTGGAGCGCTTTGAGGCCTGAGGTGGAAAGGAAATATCTTCACATAAAAACTAGACAGAAGCATTCTCTGAAACTTCTTTGTGGTGTGTGCATTCACCTCACAGCGTCTAGCATTTCTTTAGACAGAGAAGATATGAAACTTTCTTTTGTAGAATCTAAAGGTGGAAATTCGGACTGCTTACGGAAATTGATCGGAAACGGGAAACCCTCCCACAAAAACGACACAGAAGCATTCTCGCAAACTTCTTTGTGATGTGTGCATTCAGCTCACACAGCTGAACCTTTCTTTTGATAGACCAGTTTTCTAACACTCTTTTTCTAGAATGTGCCAGCGGACATTTGGAGCGCTTTGAGGACTGTGGTGGAAAAGGAAGTGTCTTTACACAACAAGTAGATAGAAGCATTCTCTGAAAGTGCTTTGTGGGGCCTGCATTCAACTCACAGAGTTGAACATTCCTTTTGACAGAGAAGTTTTGAAACACTCTTTTTATAGAATCTGCAAGTGGATATTTGGACCGCTTATAGGAATTCGTTGGAAACGGGACAATCTCACACAAAAAGGAGACAGAAGCATTCTCATACACTTCTGTGGGATGCGTGCATTCAGCTCACAGGGCTGAACCTTTCTTTTGATAGAGCAGATTTCTAACACTCTTTTTCTAGAATTTGCAAGTGGACATTTGCAGCGCTTTGAGGCCTGAGGTGGAAAGGAAATACCTTCACATAAAAATTAGACAGAAGCATTCTCTGAAACATCTTTGTGGTGTGTGTGCATCCAACTCACAGATTTGAACATTCTTTTTGACAGAGAAGTTTTGAAACAGTCTTTTTTTTGTAGAATCTGCAAGTGGAAATTTGGACCGCTTGCAGGAAATCGTTGGAAACGGGAAACCCTCACCCGAAAATGAGACAGAATCATTCTCACAAACTTTTTCCTGATGTGTGCTTTCAACTCAAAAATGTGAGCCTTTCCTTTGATAGAGCAGTTTTAAAACACTGTTTTTCTAGAATCTGCAAGTGGATATTTGGAGCGCTATGAGGCCGGTGGTGGGAAAGGAAGTATCTTCCCATAACAAGTAGAAAGAGGCATTCTCTGAAAGTTCTCTGTGGTGCGTGTATTCAACTCACAGAGTTGAACATTCCATTTGACAGAGAAGTTTTGAAACCCTCATTTACAGAATCTGCAAGTGGCTATTTGGACCGCTTATAGGAATGCGTTGGAAACGGGACACCCTCACACAAAAACAAGACAGAAGCATTCTCACGAACTTCTGTGTGATGTGCGCATTCGTTTCAAGGAGCCGAACCTTTCTATTGGTAGAGCAGTTTGGAAACACTCTTTTTCTAGAATCTACAAGTGGACATTGGCAGCGCTTTGAGGCCCGTGGTGAAAAGGAAATATGTTCACATAAAAACTAGACGAAAGCATTCTCTGAAACTTCTTTGTGGTGTGTGCATTCCACTCTGAGAGTTGAACACTCCTTTTGACAGAGAAGTTTGAAACACTCTTTTTGTAGAATCTGCAACTGCATATTTGGACCGCTGATAGGAATTCGTTGGAAACGGGACACTCTCACAGAAAAAGTAAACAGAAGCATTCTCACAAACTTCTGTGTGATGTGTGCATTCAGGTCACGGAGCTGAAGCTTTCTTCTGATACAGCAGTTTTAAAACACTTTTTTTCTAGAATCTGCAAGTGCACATTTGGAGCGCTTTGAGGCCTGAGGTGGAAAGGAAATATCTTCACATAAAAACTAGACAGAAGCATTCTCTGAAACTTCTTTGTGGTGTGTGCATTCAACTCACAGCGTCTAGCATTTCTTTAGACAGAGAAGATATGAAACTTTCTTTTGTAGAATCTAAAGGGGGAAATTCGGACTGCTTACGGAAATTGATCGGAAACGGGAAACCCTCCCACAAAAACGACACAGAAGCATTCTCGCAAACTTCTTTGTGATGTGTGCATTCAGCTCACACAGCTGAACCTTTCTTTTGATAGACCAGTTTTCTAACACTCTTTTTCTAGAATGTGCCAGCGGACATTTGGAGCGCTTTGAGGACTGTGGTGGAAAAGGAAGTATCTTTACACAACAAGTAGATAGAAGCATTCTCTGAAAGTGCTTTGTGGGGCCTGCATTCAACTCACAGAGTTGAACATTCCTTTTGACAGAGAAGTTTTGAAACACTCTTTTTATAGAATCTGCAAGTGGATATTTGGACCGCTTATAGGAATTCGTTGGAAACGGGACAATCTCACACAAAAAGGAGACAGAAGCATTCTCATACACTTCTGTGGGATGCGTGCATTCAGTTCACAGGGCTGAACCTTTCTTTTGATAGAGCAGATTTCTAACACTCTTTTTCTAGAATTTGCAAGTGGACATTTGCAGCGCTTTGAGGCCTGAGGTGGAAAGGAAATACCTTCACATAAAAATTAGACAGAAGCATTCTCTGAAACATCTTTGTGGTGTGTGTGCATCCAACTCACAGATTTGAACATTCTTTTTGACAGAGAAGTTTTGAAACAGTCTTTTTTTTGTAGAATCTGCAAGTGGAAATTTGGACCGCTTGCAGGAAATCGTTGGAAACGGGAAACCCTCACCCGAAAATGAGACAGAATCATTCTCACAAACTTTTTCCTGATGTGTGCTTTCAACTCAAAAATGTGAGCCTTTCCTTTGATAGAGCAGTTTTAAAACACTGTTTTTCTAGAATCTGCAAGTGGATATTTGGAGCGCTATGAGGCCTGTGGTGGGAAAGGAAGTATCTTCCCATAACAAGTAGAAAGAGGCATTCTCTGAAAGTTCTCTGTTGTGCGTGCATTCAAGTCACAGAGTTGAACATTCCATTTGACAGAGAAGTTTTGAAACCCTCATTTACAGAATCTGCAAGTGGCTATTTGGACCGCTTATAGGAATGCGTTGGAAACGGGACACCCTCACACAAAAACAAGACAGAAGCATTCTCACGAACTTCTGTGTGATGTGCGCATTCGTTTCAAGGAGCCGAACCTTTCTATTGGTAGAGCAGTTTGGAAACACTCTTTTTCTAGAATCTACAAGTGGACATTTGCAGCGCTTTGAGGCCCGTGGTGAAAAGGAAATATGTTCACATAAAAACTAGACGAAAGCATTCTCTGAAACTTCTTTGTGGTGTGTGCATTCCACTCTGAGAGTTGAACACTCCTTTTGACAGAGAAGTTTGAAACACTCTTCTTGTAGAATCTACAACAGCATATTTGGAACGCTGATAGGAATTCGTTGGAAACGGGACAGTCTCACAGAAAAAGTCAACAGAAGCATTCTCACAAACTTTTGTGTGATGTGTGCATTCAGCTCACGGAGCTGAAGCTTTCTTCTGATACAACAGTTTTAAAACACTTTTTTTCTAGAATCTGCAAGTGCACATTTGGAGTGCTTTGAGGCCTGAGGTGGAAAGGAAATATCTTCACATAAAAACGAGACAGAAGAATTCTCTGAAACTCCTTTGTGGTGTGTGCATTCAACTCACAGAGTCGAGCATTCCTTTAGACAGAGAAGAGTTGAAACTCTCTTTTGTAGAATCTACAGGTGGAAATTCGGACTGCTTACGGGAATTGATTGGAAACGGAAAACCCTCACACAAAAACGACACAGAAGCATTCTCGCAAACTTCTTCGTGATGCGTGCATTCAGCTCACACAGCTGAACCTTTCTTTTGATAGAGCAGTTTTCTAACACTCTTTTTCTAGAATGCGCAAGCGGACATTTGGAGCGCTTTGGGGACTGTGGTGGAAAAGGAAGTATCTTTACATAACAAGTAGACAGAAGCATTCTCTGAAAGTGCTTTGTGGGGCGTGCATTCAACTCACAGAGTTGAACACTCCTTTTGACAGAGAAGTTTTGAAACACTCTTTTTATAGAATCTGCAAGTGTATATTTGGACCGCATATAGGAATTCGTTGGAAACGGGACAATATCACACAAAGAGGAGACAGAAGCATTCTCATACACTTCTGTGGGATGCTGGCATTCAGCTCACAGGGCTGAACCTTTCTTTTGATAGAGCCGATTTCTAACCCTCTTTTTCTAGAATTTGCAAGTGGACATTTGCAGCGCTTTGAGGCCTGAGGTGGAAAGGAAATACCTTCACATAAAAATTAGACAGAAGCATTCTCTGAGACTTCTTTGTGGTGTGTGTGCATCCAACTCACAGAGTTGAACATTCTTTTTGACAGAGAAGTTTTGAAACAGTCTTTTTTTTTGTAGAATCTGCAAGTGGAAATTTGGACCGCTTGCAGGAAATCGTTGGAAACGGGAAACCCTCAACCAAAAACGAGACAGAATCATTCTCACAAACATCTTCCTGATGTGTGCTTTCAACTCAAAAATGTGAGCCTTTCCTTTGATAGAGCAGTTTTAAAACACTGTTTTTCTAGAATCTGCAAGTGGATATTTGGAGCGCTATGAGGCCTGTGGTGGGAAAGGAAGTATCTTCCCATAACAAGTAGAAAGAGGCATTCTCTGAAAGTTCTCTGTGGTGCGTGTATTCAACTCACAGAGTTGAACATTCCATTTGACAGAGAAGTTTTGAAACCCTCATTTACAGAAACTGCAAGTGGCTCTTTGGACCGCTCATAGGAATGCGTTGGAAACGGGACACCCTCACACAAAAACTAGACAGAAGCGTTCTCACGAACTTCTGTGTGATGTGCGCATTCGTTTCAAGGAGCCGAACCTTTCTATTGGTAGAGCAGTTTGGAAACACTCTTTTTCTAGAATCTACAAGTGGACATTTGCAGCGCTTTGAGGCCCGTGGTGAAAAGGAAATATGTTCACATAAAAACTAGACGAAAGCATTCTCTGAAACTTCTTTGTGGTGTGTGCATTCCACTCTGAGAGTTGAACACTCCTTTTGACAGAGAAGTTTGAAACACTCTTTTTGTAGAATCTGCAACTGCATATTTGGACCGCTGATAGGAATTCTTTGGAAACGGGACACTCTCACAGAAAAAGTAAACAGAAGCATTCTCACAAACTTCTGTGTGATGTGTGCATTCAGCTCACGGAGCTGAAGCTTTCTTCTGATACAGCAGTTTTGAAACACTTTTTTTGTAGAATCTGCAAGTGCACATTTGGAGCGCTTTGAGGCCTGAGGTGGAAAGGAAATATCTTCACATAAAAACTAGACGGAAGCATTCTCTGAAACTCCTTTGTGGTGTGTGCATTCAACTCACAGAGTCGAGCATTCCTTTAGACAGAGAAGATTTGAAACTCTCTTTTGTAGAATCTACAGGTGGAAATTCGGACTGCTTACGGGAATTGATTGGAAACGGAAAACCCTCACACAAAAACGACACAGAAGCATTCTCGCAAACTTCTTGGTGATGCGTGCATTCAGCTCACACAGCTGAACCTTTCTTTTGATAGAGCAGTTTTCTAACACTCTTTTTCTAGAATGTGCAAGCGGACATTTGGAGCGCTTTGAGGACTGTGGTGGAAAAGGAAGTATCTTTACATAACAAGTAGACAGAAGCATTCTCTGAAAGTGCTTTGTGGGGCGTGCATTCAACTCACAGAGTTGAACACTCCTTTTGACAGAGAAGTTTTGAAACACTCTTTTTATAGAATCTGCAAGTGTATATTTGGACCGCATATAGGAATTCGTTGGAAACGGGACAATATCACACAAAAAGGAGACAGAAGCATTCTCATACACTTCTGTGGGATGCTGGCATTCAGCTCACAGGGCTGAACCTTTCTTTTGATAGAGCCGATTTCTAACCCTCTTTTTCTAGAATTTGCAAGTGGACATTTGCAGCGCTTTGAGGCCTGAGGTGGAAAGGAAATACCTTCACATAAAAATTTGACAGAAGCATTCTCTGAGACTTCTTTGTGGTGTGTGTGCATCCAACTCACAGAGTTGAACATTCTTTTTGACAGAGAAGTTTTGAAACAGTCTTTTTTTTTGTAGAATCTGCAAGTGGAAATTTGGACCGCTTGCAGGAAATCGTTGGAAACGGGAAACCCTCACCCGAAAATGAGACAGAATCATTCTCACAAACTTTTTCCTGATGTGTGCTTTCAACTCAAAAATGTGAGCCTTTCCTTTGATAGAGCAGTTTTAAAACACTGTTTTTCTAGAATCTGCAAGTGGATATTTGGAGCGCTATGAGGCCTGTGGTGGGAAAGGAAGTATCTTCCCATAACAAGTAGAAAGAGGCATTCTCTGAAAGTTCTCTGTGGTGCGTGTATTCAACTCACAGAGTTGAACATTCCATTTGACAGAGAAGTTTTGAAACCCTCATTTACAGAAACTGCAAGTGGCTCTTTGGACCGCTCATAGGAATGCGTTGGAAACGGGACACCCTCACACAAAAACTAGACAGAAGCGTTCTCACGAACTTCTGTGTGATGTGCGCATTCGTTTCAAGGAGCCGAACCTTTCTATTGGTAGAGCAGTTTGGAAACACTCTTTTTCTAGAATCTACAAGTGGACATTTGCAGCGCTTTGAGGCCCGTGGTGAAAAGGAAATATGTTCACATAAAAACTAGACGAAAGCATTCTCTGAAACTTCTTTGTGGTGTGTGCATTCCACTCTCAGAGTTGAACACTCCTTTTGACAGAGAAGTTTGAAACACTCTTTTTGTAGAATCTGCAACTGCATATTTGGACCGCTGATAGGAATTCGTTGGAAACGGGACACTCTCACAGAAAAAGTAAACAGAAGCATTCTCACAAACTTCTGTGTGATGTGTGCATTCAGCTCACGGAGCTGAAGCTTTCTTCTGATACAGCAGTTTTAAAACACTTTTTTTGTAGAATCTGCAAGTGCACATTTGGAGCGCTTTGAGGCCTGAGGTGGAAAGGAAATATCTTCACATAAAAACTAGACGGAAGCATTCTCTGAAACTCCTTTGTGGTGTGTGCATTCAACTCACAGAGTCGAGCATTCCTTTAGACAGAGAAGATATGAAACTTTCTTTTGTAGAATCTACAGGTGGAAATTCGGACTGCTTACGGAAATTGATTGGAACGGGAAACACTCCCAGAAAAACGACACAGAAGCATTCTCGCAAACTTCTTTGTGATGTGTGCATTCAGCTCACAGAGCTGAACTTTTCTTTTGATAGAGCAGTTTTCCAACACTCTTTTTCTAGAATGTGCAAGCGGACATTTCGAGCGCTTTGAGAACTGTGGTGGAAAAGGGAGTATCTTTACATAACAAGTAGAAAGAGGCATTCTCTGAAAGTGCTTTGTGGGGCGTGCATTCAACTCACAGAGTTGAACATTCCTTTTGACAGGGAAGTTTTGAAACACTCTTTTTATAGAATCTGCAAGTGGCTATTTGGACCGCTTATAGGAATGCGTTGGAAACAGGACACCCTCACACAAAAACTAGACAGAAGCATTCTCACGAACTTCTGTGTGATGTGCGCATTCGTTTCAAGGAGCCGAACTTTCTATTGCTAGAGCAGTTTGGAAACACTCTTTTTCTAGAATCTACAAGTGGACATTTGCAGCGCTTTGAGGCCCGTGGTGGAAAGGAAATATGTTCACATAAAAATTAGACAGAAGCATTCTCTGAAACTTCTTTGTGGTGTGTGCATTCCACTCTCAGAGTTGAACACTCCTTTTGACAGAGAAGTTTGAAACACTCTTCTTGTAGAATCTACAACAGCATATTTGGACCGCTGATAGGAATTCGTTGGAAACGGGACAATCTCACACAAAAAGGAGACAAAAGCATTCCCATACACTTCTGTGGGATGCGGGCATTCAGCTCACAGGGCTGAACCTTTCTTTTGATAGAGCAGATTTCTAACACTCTTTTTCTAGAATTTGCAAGTGGACATTTGCAGCGCTTTGAGGCCTGAGGTGGAAAGGAAATACCTTCACATAAAAATTAGACAGAAGCATTCTCTGAAACTTCTTTGTGGTGTGTGTGCATCCAACTCGCAGAGTTGAACATTCTTTTTGACAGAGAAGTTTTGAAACAGTCTTTTTTTTTGTAGAATCTGCAAGTGGATATTTGGACCGCTTGCAGGAAATCGTTGGAAACGGGAAACCCTCACCCAAAAACGACACAGAATCATTGTCACAAACTTCTTCCTGATGTGTGCTTTCAACTCACAGATGTGAGCCTTTCCTTTGATAGAGCAGTTTTAAAACACTGTTTTTCTAGAGTCTGCAAGTGGATATTTGGAGCGCTATGAGGCCTGTGGTGGGAAAGGAAGTATCTTCCCTTAACAAGTAGAAAGAGGCATTCTCTGAAAGTTCTCTGTGGCGCGTGCATTCAAGTCACAGAGTTGAACATTCCATTTGACAGAGAAGTTTTGAAACCCTCATTTACAGAATCTGCAAGTGGCTATTTGGACCGCTTATAGGAATGCGTTGGAAACGGGACACCCTCACACAAAAACTAGACAGAAGCATTCTCACGAACTTCTGTGTGATGTGCGCCTTCGTTTCAAGGAGCCGAAAGTTTCTATTGGTAGAGCAGTTTGGAAACACTCTTTTTCTAGAATCTACAAGTGGATATTTGCAGCGCTTTGAGGCCCGTGGTGGAAAGGAAATATGTTCACATAAAAACTAGACGAAAGCATTCTCTGAAACTTCTTTGTGGTGTGTGCATTCCACACTCAGAGTTGAACACTGCTTTTGACAGAGAAGTTTGAAACACTCTTTTTGTAGAATCTGCAACTGCATATATGGACCGCTGATAGGAATTCATTGGAAACGGGACACTCTCACAGGAAAAGTAAACAGAAGCATTCTCACAAACTTCTGTGTGATGTGTGCATTCAGCTCACGGAGCTGAAGCTTTCTTCTGATACAGCAGTTTTAAAACACTTTTTTTCTAGAATCTGCAAGTGCACATTTGGAGAGCTTTGAGGCCTGAGGTGGAAAGGAAATATCTTCACATAAAAACTTGACAGAAGCATTCTCTGAAACTCCTTTGTGGTGTGTGCATTCAACTCACAGAGTCGAGCATTCCTTTAGACAGAGAAGATTTGAAAGTCTCTTTTGTAGAATCTACAGGTGGAAATTCGGACTGCTTACGGGAATTGATTGGAAACGGGAAACCCTCCCACAAAAACGACACAGAAGCATTCTTGCAAACTACTTGGTGATGTGTGCATTCAGCTCACACAGCTAAACCTTTCTTTTTATAGAGCAGTTTTCTAACACTCTTTTTCTAGAATGTGCAAGCGGACATTTGGAGCGCTTTGAGGACTGTGGTGGAACAGGAAGTATCTTTACATAACAAGTAGACAGAAGCATTCTCTGAAAGTGCTTTGTGGGGCGTGCATTCCACTCACAGAGTTGAACATTCCTTTTGACAGAGAAGTTTTGAAACACTCTTTTTATAGAATCTGCAAGTGGATATTTGGACCGCTTATAGGAATTCGTTGGAAACGGGACAATCTCACACAAAAAGGAGACAGAAGCATTCTCATACACTTCTGTGGGATGCGTGCATTCAGCTCACAGGGCAGAACCTTTCTTTTGATAGAGCAGATTTCTAACACTCTTTTTCTAGAATTTGCAAGTGGACATTTGCAGCGCTTTGCGGCCTGAGGTGGAAAGGAAATACCTTCACATAAAAATTAGACAGAAGCATTCTCTGAAACTTCTTTGTGGTGTGTGTGCATCCAACTCACAGAGTTGAACATTCTTTTTGACAGAGAAGTTTTGAAACAGTCTTTTTTTTTGTAGAATCTGCAAGTGGAAATTTGGACCGCTTGCAGGAAATCGTTGGAAACGGGAAACCCTAAACCAAAAACGAGACAGAATCATTCTCACAAACTTCTTCCTGATGTGTGCTTTCAACTCAAAAATGTGAGCCTTTCCTTTGATAGAGCAGTTTTAAAACACTGTTTTTCTAGAATCTGCAAGTGGATATTTGGAGCGCTATGAGGCCTGTGGTGGGAAAGGAAGTATCTTCCCATAACAAGTAGAAAGAGGCATTCTCTGAAATTTCTCTGTGGTGCGTGCATTCAACTCACAGAGTTGAACATTCCATTTGACAGAGAAGTTTTGAAACCCTCATTTACAGAATCTGCAAGTGGCTATTTGGACCGCTTATAGGAATGCGTTGGAAACGGGACACCCTCACACAAAAACTAGACAGAAGCATTCTCACGAACTTCTGTGTGATGTGCGCATTCGTTTCAAGGAGCCGAACCTTTCTATTGGTAGAGCAGTTTAGAAACACTCTTTTTCTAGAATCTACAAGTGGACATTTGCAGCGCTTTGAGGCCCGTGGTGGAAAGGAAATATGTTCACATAAAAACTAGACGAAAGCATTCTCTGAAACTTCTTTGTGGTGTGTGCATTCCACTCTCAGAGTTGAACACTCCTTTTGACAGAGAAGTTTGAAACACTCTTTTTGTAGAATCTGCAACTGCATATTTGGACCGCTGATAGGAATTCGTTGGAAACGGGACACTCTCACAGAAAAAATAAACAGAAGCATTCTCACAAACTTCTGTGTGATGTGTGCATTCAGCTCACGGAGCTGAAGCTTTCTTCTGATACAGCAGTTTTAAAACACTTTTTTTCTAGAATCTGCAAGTGCACATTTGGAGCGCTTTGAGGCCTGAGGTGGAAAGGAAATATCTTCACATAAAAACTAGACAGAAGCATTCTCTGAAACTTCTTTGTGGTGTGTGCATTCAACTCACAGCGTCTAGCATTTCTTTAGACAGAGAAGATATGAAACTTTCTTTTGTAGAATCTAAAGGTGGAAATTCGGACTGCTTACGGAAATTGATCGGAAACGGGAAACCCTCCCACAAAAACGACACAGAAGCATTCTCGCAAACTTCTTTGTGATGTGTGCATTCAGCTCACACAGCTGAACCTTTCTTTTGATAGACCAGTTTTCTAACACTCTTTTTCTAGAATGTGCCAGCGGACATTTGGAGCGCTTTGAGGACTGTGGTGGAAAAGGAAGTATCTTTACACAACAAGTAGATAGAAGCATTCTCTGAAAGTGCTTTGTGGGGCCTGCATTCAACTCACAGAGTTGAACATTCCTTTTGACAGAGAAGTTTTGAAACACTCTTTTTATAGAATCTGCAAGTGGATATTTGGACCGCTTATAGGAATTCGTTGGAAACGGGACAATCTCACACAAAAAGGAGACAGAAGCATTCTCATACACTTCTGTGGGATGCGTGCATTCAGCTCACAGGGCTGAACCTTTCTTTTGATAGAGCAGATTTCTAACACTCTTTTTCTAGAATTTGCAAGTGGACATTTGCAGCGCTTTGAGGCCTGAGGTGGAAAGGAAATACCTTCACATAAAAATTAGACAGAAGCATTCTCTGAAACATCTTTGTGGTGTGTGTGCATCCAACTCACAGATTTGAAAATTCTTTTTGACAGAGAAGTTTTGAAACAGTCTTTTTTTTGTAGAATCTGCAAGTGGAAATTTGGACCGCTTGCAGGAAATCGTTGGAAACGGGAAACCCTCACCCGAAAATGAGACAGAATCATTCTCACAAACTTTTTCCTGATGTGTGCTTTCAACTCAAAAATGTGAGCCTTTCCTTTGATAGAGCAGTTTTAAAACACTGTTTTTCTAGAATCTGCTAGTGGATATTTGGAGCGCTATGAGGCCGGTGGTGGGAAAGGAAGTATCTTCCCATAACAAGTAGAAAGAGGCATTCTCTGAAAGTTCTCTGTGGTGCGTGTATTCAACTCACAGAGTTGAACATTCCATTTGACAGAGAAGTTTTGAAACCCTCATTTACAGAATCTGCAAGTGGCTATTTGGACCGCTTATAGGAATGCGTTGGAAACGGGACACCCTCACACAAAAACAAGACAGAAGCATTCTCACGAACTTCTGTGTGATGTGCGCATTCGTTTCAAGGAGCCGAACCTTTCTATTGGTAGAGCAGTTTGGAAACACTCTTTTTCTAGAATCTACAAGTGGACATTTGCAGCGCTTTGAGGCCCGTGGTGAAAAGGAAATATGTTCACATAAAAACTAGACGAAAGCATTCTCTGAAACTTCTTTGTGGTGTGTGCATTCCACTCTGAGAGTTGAACACTCCTTTTGACAGAGAAGTTTGAAACACTCTTTTTGTAGAATCTGCAACTGCATATTTGGACCGCTGATAGGAATTCGTTGGAAACGGGACACTCTCACAGAAAAAGTAAACAGAAGCATTCTCACAAACTTCTGTGTGATGTGTGCATTCAGGTCACGGAGCTGAAGCTTTCTTCTGATACAGCAGTTTTAAAACACTTTTTTTCTAGAATCTGCAAGTGCACATTTGGAGCGCTTTGAGGCCTGAGGTGGAAAGGAAATATCTTCACATAAAAACTAGACAGAAGCATTCTCTGAAACTTCTTTGTGGTGTGTGCATTCAACTCACAGCGTCTAGCATTTCTTTAGACAGAGAAGATATGAAACTTTCTTTTGTAGAATCTAAAGGTGGAAATTCGGACTGCTTACGGAAATTGATCGGAAACGGGAAACCCTCCCACAAAAACGACACAGAAGCATTCTCGCAAACTTCTTTGTGATGTGTGCATTCAGCTCACACAGCTGAACCTTTCTTTTGATAGACCAGTTTTCTAACACTCTTTTTCTAGAATGTGCCAGCGGACATTTGGAGCGCTTTGAGGACTGTGGTGGAAAAGGAAGTATCTTTACACAACAAGTAGATAGAAGCATTCTCTAAAAGTGCTTTGTGGGGCCTGCATTCAACTCACAGAGTTGAACATTCCTTTTGACAGAGAAGTTTTGAAACACTCTTTTTATAGAATCTGCAAGTGGATATTTGGACCGCTTATAGGAATTCGTTGGAAACGGGACAATCTCACACAAAAAGGAGACAGAAGCATTCTCATACACTTCTGTGGGATGCGTGCATTCAGCTCACAGGGCTGAACCTTTCTTTTGATAGAGCAGATTTCTAACACTCTTTTTCTAGAATTTGCAAGTGGACATTTGCAGCGCTTTGAGGCCTGAGGTGGAAAGGAAATACCTTCACATAAAAATTAGACAGAAGCATTCTCTGAAACATCTTTGTGGTGTGTGTGCATCCAACTCACAGATTTGAACATTCTTTTTGACAGAGAAGTTTTGAAACAGTCTTTTTTTTGTAGAATCTGCAAGTGGAAATTTGGACCGCTTGCAGGAAATCGTTGGAAACGGGAAACCCTCACCCGAAAATGAGACAGAATCATTCTCACAAACTTTTTCCTGATGTGTGCTTTCAACTCAAAAATGTGAGCCTTTCCTTTGATAGAGCAGTTTTAAAACACTGTTTTTCTAGAATCTGCAAGTGGATATTTGGAGCGCTATGAGGCCTGTGGTGGGAAAGGAAGTATCTTCCCATAACAAGTAGAAAGAGGCATTCTCTGAAATTTCTCTGTGGTGCGTGCATTCAACTCACAGAGTTGAACATTCCATTTGACAGAGAAGTTTTGAAACCCTCATTTACAGAATCTGCAAGTGGCTATTTGGACCGCTTATAGGAATGCGTTGGAAACGGGACACCCTCACACAAAAACAAGACAGAAGCATTCTCACGAACTTCTGTGTGATGTGCGCATTCGTTTCAAGGAGCCGAACCTTTCTATTGGTAGAGCAGTATGGAAACACTCTTTTTCTAGAATCTACAAGTGGACATTTGCAGCGCTTTGAGGCCCGTGGTGAAAAGGAAATATGTTCACATAAAAACTAGATGAAAGCATTCTCTGAAACTTCTTTGTGGTGTGTGCATTCCACTCTGAGAGTTGAACACTCCTTTTGACAGAGAAGTTTGAAACACTTTTCTTGTAGAATCTACAACAGCATATTTGGAACGCTGATAGGAATTCGTTGGAAACGGGACAGTCTCACAGAAAAAGTAAACAGAAGCATTCTCACAAACTTTTGTGTGATGTGTGCATTCAGCTCACGGAGCTGAAGCTTTCTTCTGATACAACAGTTTTAAAACACTTTTTTTCTAGAATCTGAAAGTGCACATTTGGAGTGCTTTGAGGCCTGAGGTGGAAAGGAAATATCTTCACATAAAAACGAGACAGAAGAATTCTCTGAAACTCCTTTGTGGTGTGTGCATTCAACTCACAGAGTCGAGCATTCCTTTAGACAGAGAAGATTTGAAACTCTCTTTTGTAGAATCTACAGGTGGAAATTCGGACTGCTTACGGGAATTGATTGGAAACGGAAAACCCTCACACAAAAACGACACAGAAGCATTCTCGCAAACTTCTTCGTGATGCGTGCATTCAGCTCACACAGCTGAACCTTTCTTTTGATAGAGCAGTTTTCTAACACTCTTTTTCTAGAATGTGCAAGCGGACATTTGGAGCGCTTTGGGGACTGTGGTGGAAAAGGAAGTATCTTTACATAACAAGTAGACAGAAGCATTCTCTGAAAGTGCTTTGTGGGGCGTGCATTCAACTCACAGAGTTGAACACTCCTTTTGACAGAGAAGTTTTGAAACACTCTTTTTATAGAATCTGCAAGTGTATATTTGGACCGCATATAGGAATTCGTTGGAAACGGGACAATATCACACAAAGAGGAGACAGAAGCATTCTCATACACTTCTGTGGGATGCTGGCATTCAGCTCACAGGGCTGAACCTTTCTTTTGATAGAGCCGATTTCTAACCCTCTTTTTCTAGAATTTGCAAGTGGACATTTGCAGCGCTTTGAGGCCTGAGGTGGAAAGGAAATACCTTCACATAAAAATTAGACAGAAGCATTCTCTGAGACTTCTTTGTGGTGTGTGTGCATCCATCTCACAGAGTTGAACATTCTTTTTGACAGAGAAGTTTTGAAACAGTCTTTTTTTTTGTAGAATCTGCAAGTGGAAATTTGGACCGCTTGCAGGAAATCGTTGGAAACGGGAAACCCTCAACCAAAAACGAGACAGAATCATTCTCACAAACATCTTCCTGATGTGTGCTTTCAACTCAAAAATGTGAGCCTTTCCTTTGATAGAGCAGTTTTAAAACACTGTTTTTCTAGAATCTGCAAGTGGATATTTGGAGCGCTATGAGGCCTGTGGTGGGAAAGGGAGTATCTTTACATAACAAGTAGAAAGAGGCATTCTCTGAAAGTGCTTTGTGGGGCGTGCATTCAACTCACAGAGTTGAACTTTCCTTTTGACAGGGAAGTTTTGAAACACTCTTTTTATAGAATCTGCAAGTGGCTATTTGGACCGCTTATAGGAATGCGTTGGAAACAGGACACCCTCACACAAAAACTAGACAGAAGCATTCTCACGAACTTCTGTGTGATGTGCGCATTCGTTTCAAGGAGCCGAACCTTTCTATTGGTAGAGCAGTTTTGAAACACTCTTTTTCTGGAATCTACAAGTGGACATTTGCAACGCTTTGAGGCCCGTGGTGGAAAGGAAATATGTTCACATAAAAACTAGACAAAAGCATTCTCTGAAACTTCTTTGTGGTGTGTGCATTCCACTCTCAGAGTTGAACACTCCTTTTGACAGAGAAGTTTGAAACACTCTTCTTGTAGAATCTACACCAGCATATTTGGAACGCTGATAGGAATTCGTTGGAAACGGGACAGTCTCACAGAAAAAGTAAACAGAAGCATTCTCACAAACTTCTGTGTGATGTGTGCATTCAGCTCACGGAGCTGAAGCTTTCTTCTGATACAGCAGTTTTAAAACACTTTTTTTGTAGAATCTGCAAGTGCACATTTGGAGCGCTTTGAGGCCTGAGGTGGAAAGGAAATATCTTCACATAAAAACGAGACAGAAGCATTCTCTGAAACTCCTTTGTGGTGTGTGCATTCAACTCACAGAGTCGAGCATTCCTTTAGACAGAGAAGATTTGAAACTCTCTTTTGTAGAATCTACAGGTGGAAATCCGGACTGCTTACGGGAATTGATTGGAAACGGGAAACCCTCACACAAAAACGACACAGAAGCATTCTCGCAAACTTCTTTGTGATGTGTGCATTCAGCTCACACAGCTGAACCTTTCTTTTGATAGAGCAGTTTTCTAACACTCTTTTCCTAGAATGTGCAAGCGGACATTTGGAGCGTTTTGAGGACTGTGGTGGAAAAGGAAGTATCTTTACATAAAAAGTAGACAGAAGCATTCTCTGAAAGTGGTTTGTGGGGCGTGCATTCAACTCACAGAGTTGAACATTCCTTTTGACAGAGAAGTTTTGAAACACTCTTTTTATAGAATCTGCAAGTGGATATTTGGACCGCTTATAGGAATTCGTTGGAAACGGGACAATCTCACACAAAAAGGAGACAGAAGCATTCTCATACACTTCTGTGGGATGCGTGCATTCAGCTCACAGGGCTGAACCTGTCTTTTGATAGAGCCGATTTCTAACCCTCTTTTTCTAGAATTTGCAAGTGGACATTTGCAGCGCTTTGAGGCCTGAGGTGGAAAGGAAATACCTTGACATAAAAATTAGACAGAAGCATTCTCTGAAACTTCTTTGTGGTGTGTGTGCATCCAACTCACAGAGTTGAACATTCTTTTTGACAGAGAAGTTTTGAAACAGTCTTTTTTTTTGTAGAATCTGCAAGTGGAAATTTGGACCGCTTGCAGGAAATCGTTGGAAACGGGAAACCCTAAACCAAAAACGAGACAGAATCATTCTCACAAACTTCTTCCTGATGTGTGCTTTCAACTCAAAAATGTGAGCCTTTCCTTTGATAGAGCAGTTTTAAAACACTGTTTTTCTAGAATCTGCAAGTGGATATTTGGAGCGCTATGAGGCCTGTGGTGGGAAAGGAAGTATCTTCCCATAACAAGTAGAAAGAGGCATTCTCTGAAATTTCTCTGTGGTGCGTGCATTCAACTCACAGAGTTGAACATTCCATTTGACAGAGAGGTTTTGAAACCCTCATTTACAGAATCTGCAAGTGGCTATTTGGACCGCTTATAGGAATGCGTTGGAAACGGGACACCCTCACACAAAAACTAGACAGAAGCATTCTCACGAACTTCTGTGTTATGTGCGCATTCGGTTCAAGGAGCCGAACCTTTCTATTGGTAGAGCAGTTTAGAAACACTCTTTTTCTAGAATCTACAAGTGGACATTTGCAGCGCTTTGAGGCCCGTGGTGGAAAGGAAATATGTTCACATAAAAACTAGACGAAAGCATTCTCTGAAACTTCTTTGTGGTGTGTGCATTCCACTCTCAGAGTTGAACACTCCTTTTGACAGAGAAGTTTGAAACACTCTTTTTGTAGAATCTGCAACTGCATATTTGGACCGCTGATAGGAATTCGTTGGAAACGGGACACTCTCACAGAAAAAATAAACAGAAGCATTCTCACAAACTTCTGTGTGATGTGTGCATTCAGCTCACGGAGCTGAAGCTTTCTTCTGATACAGCAGTTTTAAAACACTTTTTTTCTAGAATCTGCAAGTGCACATTTGGAGCGCTTTGAGGCCTGAGGTGGAAAGGAAATATCTTCACATAAAAACTAGACAGAAGCATTCTGTGAAACTTCTTTGTGGTGTGTGCATTCAACTCACAGCGTCTAGCATTTCTTTAGACAGAGAAGATATGAAACTTTCTTTTGTAGAATCTAAAGGTGGAAATTCGGACTGCTTACGGAAATTGATCGGAAACGGGAAACCCTCCCACAAAAACGACACAGAAGCATTCTCGCAAACTTCTTTGTGATGTGTGCATTCAGCTCACACAGCTGAACCTTTCTTTTGATAGACCAGTTTTCTAACACTCTTTTTCTAGAACGTGCCAGCGGACATTTGGAGCGCTTTGAGGACTGTGGTGGAAAAGGAAGTATCTTTACATAACAAGTAGATAGAAGCATTCTCTGAAAGTGCTTTGTGGGGCCTGCATTCAACTCACAGAGTTGAACATTCCTTTTGACAGAGAAGTTTTGAAACACTCTTTTTATAGAATCTGCAAGTGGATATTTGGACCGCTTATAGGAATTCGTTGGAAACGGGACAATCTCACACAAAAAGGAGACAGAAGCATTCTCATACACTTCTGTGGGATGCGTGCATTCAGCTCACAGGGCTGAACCTTTCTTTTGATAGAGCAGATTTCTAACACTCTTTTTCTAGAATTTGCAAGTGGACATTTGCAGCGCTTTGAGGCCTGAGGTGGAAAGGAAATACCTACACATAAAAATTAGACAGAAGCATTCTCTGAAACTTCTTTGTGGTGTGTGTGCATCCAACTCACAGATTTGAACATTCTTTTTGACAGAGAAGTTTTGAAACAGTCTTTTTTTTGTGGAATCTGCAAGTGGAAATTTGGACCGCCTGCAGGAAATCGTTGGAAACGGGAAACCCTCACCCGAAAATGAGACAGAATCATTCTCACAAACTTTTTCCTGATGTGTGCTTTCAACTCAAAAATGTGAGCCTTTCCTTTGATAGAGCAGTTTTAAAACACTGTTTTTCTAGAATCTGCAAGTGGATATTTGGAGCGCTATGAGGCCTGTGGTGGGAAAGGAAGTATCTTCCCATAACAAGTAGAAAGAGGCATTCTCTGAAAGTTCTCTGTGGTGCGTGTATTCAACTCACAGAGTTGAACATTCCATTTGACAGAGAAGTTTTGAAACCCTCATTTACAGAAACTGCAAGTGGCTCTTTGGACCGCTCATAGGAATGCGTTGGAAACGGGACACCCTCACACAAAAACTAGACAGAAGCGTTCTCACGAACTTCTGTGTGATGTGCGCATTCGTTTCAAGGAGCCGAACCTTTCTATTGGTAGAGCAGTTTGGAAACACTCTTTTTCTAGAATCTACAAGTGGACATTTGCAGCGCTTTGAGGCCCGTGGTGAAAAGGAAATATGTTCACATAAAAACTAGACGAAAGCATTCTCTGAAACTTCTTTGTGGTGTGTGCATTCCACTCTGAGAGTTGAACACTCCTTTTGACAGAGAAGTTTGAAACACTCTTTTTGTAGAATCTGCAACTGCATATTTGGACCGCTGATAGGAATTCTTTGGAAACGGGACACTCTCACAGAAAAAGTAAACAGAAGCATTCTCACAAACTTCTGTGTGATGTGTGCATTCAGCTCACGGAGCTGAAGCTTTCTTCTGATACAGCAGTTTTAAAACACTTTTTTTGTAGAATCTGCAAGTGCACATTTGGAGCGCTTTGAGGCCTGAGGTGGAAAGGAAATATCTTCACATAAAAACTAGACGGAAGCATTCTCTGAAACTCCTTTGTGGTGTGTGCATTCAACTCACAGAGTCGAGCATTCCTTTAGACAGAGAAGATTTGAAACTCTCTTTTGTAGAATCTACAGGTGGAAATTCGGACTGCTTACGGGAATTGATTGGAAACGGAAAACCCTCACACAAAAACGACACAGAAGCATTCTCGCAAACTTCTTGGTGATGCGTGCATTCAGCTCACACAGCTGAACCTTTCTTTTGATAGAGCAGTTTTCTAACACTCTTTTTCTAGAATGTGCAAGCGGACATTTGGAGCGCTTTGAGGACTGTGGTGGAAAAGGAAGTATCTTTACATAACAAGTAGACAGAAGCATTCTCTGAAAGTGCTTTGTGGGGCGTGCATTCAACTCACAGAGTTGAACACTCCTTTTGACAGAGAAGTTTTGAAACACTCTTTTTATAGAATCTGCAAGTGTATATTTGGACCGCATATAGGAATTCGTTGGAAACGGGACAATATCACACAAAAAGGAGACAGAAGCATTCTCATACACTTCTGTGGGATGCTGGCATTCAGCTCACAGGGCTGAACCTTTCTTTTGATAGAGCCGATTTCTAACCCTCTTTTTCTAGAATTTGCAAGTGGACATTTGCAGCGCTTTGAGGCCTGAGGTGGAAAGGAAATACCTTCACATAAAAATTTGACAGAAGCATTCTCTGAGACTTCTTTGTGGTGTGTGTGCATCCACCTCACAGAGTTGAACATTCTTTTTGACAGAGAAGTTTTGAAACAGTCTTTTTTTTTGTAGAATCTGCAAGTGGAAATTTGGACCGCTTGCAGGAAATCGTTGGAAACGGGAAACCCTCACCCGAAAATGAGACAGAATCATTCTCACAAACTTTTTCCTGATGTGTGCTTTCAACTCAAAAATGTGAGCCTTTCCTTTGATAGAGCAGTTTTAAAACACTGTTTTTCTAGAATCTGCAAGTGGATATTTGGAGCGCTATGAGGCCTGTGGTGGGAAAGGAAGTATCTTCCCATAACAAGTAGAAAGAGGCATTCTCTGAAAGTTCTCTGTGGTGCGTGTATTCAACTCACAGAGTTGAACATTCCATTTGACAGAGAAGTTTTGAAACCCTCATTTACAGAATCTGCAAGTGGCTCTTTGGACCGCTCATAGGAATGCGTTGGAAACGGGACACCCTCACACAAAAACTAGACAGAAGCGTTCTCACGAACTTCTGTGTGATGTGCGCATTCGTTTCAAGGAGCCGAACCTTTCTATTGGTAGAGCAGTTTGGAAACACTCTTTTTCTAGAATCTACAAGTGGACATTTGCAGCGCTTTGAGGCCCGTGGTGAAAAGGAAATATGTTCACATAAAAACTAGACGAAAGCATTCTCTGAAACTTCTTTGTGGTGTGTGCATTCCACTCTCAGAGTTGAACACTCCTTTTGACAGAGAAGTTTGAAACACTCTTTTTGTAGAATCTGCAACTGCATATTTGGACCGCTGATAGGAATTCGTTGGAAACGGGACACTCTCACAGAAAAAGTAAACAGAAGCATTCTCACAAACTTCTGTGTGATGTGTGCATTCAGCTCACGGAGCTGAAGCTTTCTTCTGATACAGCAGTTTTAAAACACTTTTTTTGTAGAATCTGCAAGTGCACATTTGGAGCGCTTTGAGGCCTGAGGTGGAAAGGAAATATCTTCACATAAAAACTAGACGGAAGCATTCTCTGAAACTCCTTTGTGGTGTGTGCATTCAACTCACAGAGTCGAGCATTCCTTTAGACAGAGAAGATATGAAACTTTCTTTTGTAGAATCTACAGGTGGAAATTCGGACTGCTTACGGAAATTGATTGGAACGGGAAACACTCCCAGAAAAACGACACAGAAGCATTCTCGCAAACTTCTTTGTGATGTGTGCATTCAGCTCACAGAGCTGAACTTTTCTTTTGATAGAGCAGTTTTCCAACACTCTTTTTCTAGAATGTGCAAGCGGACATTTCGAGCGGTTTGAGAACTGTGGTGGAAAAGGGAGTATCTTTACATAACAAGTAGAAAGAGGCATTCTCTGAAAGTGCTTTGTGGGGCGTGCATTCAACTCACAGAGTTGAACATTCCTTTTGACAGGGAAGTTTTGAAACACTCTTTTTATAGAATCTGCAAGTGGCTATTTGGACCGCTTATAGGAATGCGTTGGAAACAGGACACCCTCACACAAAAACTAGACAGAAGCATTCTCACGAACTTCTGTGTGATGTGCGCATTCGTTTCAAGGAGCCGAACTTTCTATTGCTAGAGCAGTTTGGAAACACTCTTTTTCTAGAATCTACAAGTGGACATTTGCAGCGCTTTGAGGCCCGTGGTGGAAAGGAAATATGTTCACATAAAAATTAGACAGAAGCATTCTCTGAAACTTCTTTGTGGTGTGTGCATTCCACTCTCAGAGTTGAACACTCCTTTTGACAGAGAAGTTTGAAACACTCTTCTTGTAGAATCTACAACAGCATATTTGGACCGCTGATAGGAATTCTTTGGAAACGGGACAATCTCACACAAAAAGGAGACAAAAGCATTCCCATACACTTCTGTGGGATGCGGGCATTCAGCTCACAGGGCTGAACCTTTCTTTTGATAGAGCAGATTTCTAACACTCTTTTTCTAGAATTTGCAAGTGGACATTTGCAGCGCTTTGAGGCCTGAGGTGGAAAGGAAATACCTTCACATAAAAATTAGACAGAAGCATTCTCTGAAACTTCTTTGTGGTGTGTGTGCATCCAACTCGCAGAGTTGAACATTCTTTTTGACAGAGAAGTTTTGAAACAGTCTTTTTTTTTGTAGAATCTGCAAGTGGAAATTTGGACCGCTTGCAGGAAATCGTTGGAAACGGGAAACCCTCACCCAAAAACGACACAGAATCATTCTCACAAACTTCTTCCTGATGTGTGCTTTCAACTCACAGATGTGAGCCTTTCCTTTGATAGAGCAGTTTTAAAACACTGTTTTTCTAGAGTCTGCAAGTGGATATTTGGAGCGCTATGAGGCCTGTGGTGGGAAAGGAAGTATCTTCCCATAACAAGTAGAAAGAGGCATTCTCTGAAAGTTCTCTGTGGCGCGTGCATTCAAGTCACAGAGTTGAACATTCCATTTGACAGAGAAGTTTTGAAACCCTCATTTACAGAATCTGCAAGTGGCTATTTGGACCGCTTATAGGAATGCGTTGGAAACGGGACACCCTCACACAAAAACTAGACAGAAGCATTCTCACGAACTTCTGTGTGATGTGCGCCTTCGTTTCAAGGAGCCGAAAGTTTCTATTGGTAGAGCAGTTTGGAAACACTCTTTTTCTAGAATCTACAAGTGGATATTTGCAGCGCTTTGAGGCCCGTGGTGGAAAGGAAATATGTTCACATAAAAACTAGACGAAAGCATTCTCTGAAACTTCTTTGTGGTGTGTGCATTCCACACTCAGAGTTGAACACTCCTTTTGACAGAGAAGTTTGAAACACTCTTTTTGTAGAATCTGCAACTGCATATATGGACCGCTGATAGGAATTCATTGGAAACGGGACACTCTCACAGGAAAAGTAAACAGAAGCATTCTCACAAACTTCTGTGTGATGTGTGCATTCAGCTCACAGAGCTGAAGCTTTCTTCTGATACAGCAGTTTTAAAACACTTTTTTTCTAGTATCTGCAAGTGCACATTTGGAGAGCTTTGAGGCCTGAGGTGGAAAGGAAATATCTTCACATAAAAACTTGACAGAAGCATTCTCTGAAACTCCTTTGTGGTGTGTGCATTCAACTCACAGAGTCGAGCATTCCTTTAGACAGAGAAGATTTGAAACTCTCTTTTGTAGAATCTACAGGTGGAAATTCGGACTGCTTACGGGAATTGATTGGAAACGGGAAACCCTCCCACAAAAACGACACAGAAGCATTCTTGCAAACTACTTGGTGATGTGTGCATTCAGCTCACACAGCTGAACCTTTCTTTTTATAGAGCAGTTTTCTAACACTCTTTTTCTAGAATGTGCAGGCGGACATTTGGAGCGCTTTGAGGACTGTGGTGGAACAGGAAGTATCTTTACATAACAAGTAGACAGAAGCATTCTCTGAAAGTGCTTTGTGGGGCGTGCATTCAACTCACAGAGTTGAACATTCCTTTTGACAGAGAATTTTGAAACACTCTTTTTATAGAATCTGCAAGTGGATATTTGGACCGCTTATAGGAATTCGTTGGAAACGGGACAATCTCACACAAAAAGGAGACAGAAGCATTCTCATACACTTCTGTGGGATGCGTGCATTCAGCTCACAGGGCAGAACCTTTCTTTTGATAGAGCAGATTTCTAACACTCTTTTTCTAGAATTTGCAAGTGGACATTTGCAGCGCTTTGCGGCCTGAGGTGGAAAGGAAATACCTTCACATAAAAATTAGACAGAAGCATTCTCTGAAACTTCTTTGTGGTGTGTGTGCATCCAACTCGCAGAGTTGAACATTCTTTTTGACAGAGAAGTTTTGAAACAGTTTTTTTTTTGTAGAATCTGCAAGTGGAAATTAGGACCGCTTGCAGGAAATCGTTGGAAACGGGAAACCCTCACCCAAAAACGAGACAGAATCATTCTCACAAACTTCTTCCCGATGTGTGCTTTCAACTCACAGATGTGAGCCTTTCCTTTGATAGAGCAGTTTTAAAACACTGTTTCTCTAGAGTCTGCAAGT
The DNA here is from genome assembly GCF_028885655.2 of Pongo abelii. Taxonomy (NCBI): domain Eukaryota; kingdom Metazoa; phylum Chordata; class Mammalia; order Primates; family Hominidae; genus Pongo; species Pongo abelii. Next base: position 67,927,029 of record NC_071988.2, read on the forward strand.
GGATATTTGGAGCGCTATGAGGCCTGTGGTGGGAAAGGAAGTATCTTCCCATAACAAGTAGAAAGAGGCATTCTCTGAAATTTCTCTGTGGCGCGTGCATTCAACTCACAGAGTTGAACATTCCATTTGACAGAGAAGTTTTGAAACCCTCATTTACAGAATCTGCAAGTGGCTATTTGGACCACTTATAGGAATGCGTTGGAAACGGGACACCCTCACACAAAAACTAGACAGAAGCATTCTCACGAACTTCTGTGTGATGTGCGCATTCGTTTCAAGGAGCCGAACCTTTCTATTGGTAGAGCAGTTTGGAAACACTCTTTTTCTAGAATCTACAAGTGGAGATTTGCAGCGCTTTGAGGATCGTGGTGGAAAGGAAATATGTTCACATAAAAACTAGACGAAAGCATTCTCTGAAACTTCTTTGTGGTGTGTGCATTCCACTCTCAGAGTTGAACACTCCTGTTGACAGAGAAGTTTGAAACACTCTTTTTGTAGAATCTGCAACTGCATATTTTGGACCGCTGATAGGAATTCGTTGGAAACGGGACACTCTCACAGAAAAAGTAAACAGAAGCATTCTCACAAACTTCTGTGTGATGTGTGCATTCAGCTCACGGAGCTGAAGCTTTCTTCTGATACAGCAGTTTTAAAACACTTTTTTTCTAGAATCTGCAAGTGCACATTTGGAGCGCCTTGAGGCCTGAGGTGGAAAGGAAATATCTTCACATAAAAACTAGACAGAAGCATTCTCTGAAACTCCTTTGTGGTGTGTGCATTCAACTCACAGAGTCGAGCATTCCTTTAGACAGAGAAGATTTGAAACTCTCTTTTGTAGAATCTACAGGTGGAAATTCGGACTGCTTACGGGAATTGATTGGAAACGGGAAACCCTCCCACAAAAACGACACAGAAGCATTCTCGCAAACTTCTTGGTGATGTGTGCATTCAGCTCACACAGCTGAACCTTTCTTTTGATAGAGCAGTTTTCTAACACTCTTTTTCTAGAATGTGCAAGCGGACATTTGGAGCGCTTTGAGGACTGTGGTGGAAAAGGAAGTATCTTTACATAACAAGTAGACAGAAGCATTCTCTGAAAGTGCTTTGTGGGGCGTGCATTCTACTCACAGAGTTGAACAATCCTTTTGACAGAGAAGTTTTGAAACACTCTTTTTATAGAATCTGCAAGTGGATATTTGGACCGCTTATAGGAATTCGTTGGAAACGGGACAATCTCACACAAAAAGGAGACAGAAGCATTCTCATACACTTCTGTGGGATGCCTGTATTCAGCTCACAGGGCTGAACCTTTCTTTTGATAGAGCAGATTTCTAACACTCTTTTTCTAGAATTTGCAAGTGGACATTTGCAGCGCTTTGAGGCCTGAGGTGGAAAGGAAATACCTTCACATAAAAATTGGACAGAAGCATTCTCTGAAACTTCTTTGTGGTGTGTGTGCATCCAACTCGCAGAGTTGAACATTCTTTTTGACAGAGAAGTTTTGAAACAGTCTTTTTTTTTTGTAGAATCTGCAAGTGGAAATTTGGACCGCTTGCAGGAAATCGTTGGAAACGGGAAACCCTCACCCAAAAACGACACAGAATCATTCTCACAAACTTCTTCCTGATGTGTGCTTTCAACTCACAGATGTGAGCCTTTCCTTTGATAGAGCAGTTTTAAAACACTGTTTTTCTAGAGTCTGCAAGTGGATATTTGGAGCGCTATGAGGCCTGTGGTGGGAAAGGAAGTATCTTCCCATAACAAGTAGAAAGAGGCATTCTCTGAAAGTTCTCTGTGGCGCGTGCATTCAACTCACAGAGTTGAACATTCCATTTGACAGAGAAGTTTTGAAACCCTCATTTACAGAATCTGCACGTGGCTATTTGGACCGCTTATAGGAATGCGTTGGAAACGGGACACCCTCACACAAAAACTAGACAGAAGCATTCTCACGAACTTCTGTGTGATGTGCGCATTCGTTTCAAGGAGCCGAACCTTTCTATTGGTAGAGCAGTTTGGAAACACTCTTTTTCTAGAATCTACAAGTGGACATTTGCAGCGCTTTGAGGCCCGTGGTGGAAAGGAAATATGTTCACATAAAAACTAGACGAAAGCATTCTCTGAAACTTCTTTGTGGTGTGTGCATTCCACTCTCAGAGTTGAACACTCCTTTTGACAGAGAAGTTTGAAACACTCTTTTTGTAGAATCTGCAACTGCATATTTGGACCGCTGATAGGAATTCCTTGGAAACGGGACACTATCACAGAAAAAGTAAACAGAAGCATTCTCACAAACTTCTGTGTGATGTGTGCATTCAGCTCACGGAGCTGAAGCTTTCTTCTGATACAGCAGTTTTAAAACACTTTTTTTCTAGAATCTGCAAGTGCACATTTGGAGCGCTTTGAGGCCTGAGGTGGAAAGGAAATACCTTCACATAAAAACTAGACAGAAGCATTCTCTGAAACTCCTTTGTGGTGTGTGCATTCAACTCACATAGTCGAGCATTCCTTTAGACAGAGAAGATTTGAAACTCTCTTTTGTAGAATCTACAGGTGGAAATTCGGACTGCTTTCGGAATTGATTGGAAACGGGAAACCCTCCCACAAAAACGACACAGAAGCATTCTCGCAAACTTCTTGGTGATGTGTGCATTCAGCTCACACAGCTGAACCTTTCTTTTGATAGAGCAGTTTTCTAACACTCTTTTTCTAGAATGTGCAAGCGGACATTTGGAGCGCTTTGAGGACTGTGGTGGAAAAGGAAGTATCTTTACATAACAAGTAGACAGAAGCATTCTCTGAAAGTGCTTTGTGGGGCGTGCATTCAACTCACAGAGTTGAACATTCCTTTTGACAGAGAAGTTTTGAAACACTCTTTTTATAGAATCTGCAAGTGGATATTTGGACCGCTTATAGGAATTCGTTGGAAACGGGACAATCTCACACAAAAAGGAGACAAAAGCATTCCCATACACTTCTGTGGGATGCGGGCATTCAGCTCACAGGGCTGAACCTTTCTTTTGATAGAGCAGATTTCTAACACTCTTTTTCTAGAATTTGCAAGTGGACATTTGCAGCGCTTTGAGGCCTGAGGTGGAAAGGAAATACCTTCACATAAAAATTAGACAGAAGCATTCTCTGAAACTTCTTTGTGGTGTGTGTGCATCCAACTCGCAGAGTTGAACATTCTTTTTGACAGAGAAGTTTTGAAACAGTCTTTTTTTTTTTGTAGAATCTGCAAGTGGAAATTTGGACCGCTTGCAGGAAATCGTTGGAAACGGGAAACCCTCACCCAAAAACGACACAGAATCATTCTCACAAACTTCTACGTGATGTGTGCTTTCAACTCACAGATGTGAGCCTTTCCTTTGATAGAGTAGTTTTAAAACACTGTTTTTCTAGAATCTGCAAGTGGATATTTGGAGCGCTATGAGGCCTGTGGTGGGAAAGGAAGTATCTTCCCATAACAAGTAGAAAGAGGCATTCTCTGAAAGTTCTCTGTGGCGCGTGCATTCAAGTCACAGAGTTGAACATTCCATTTGACAGAGAAGTTTTGAAACCCTCATTTACAGAATCTGCAAGTGGCTATTTGGACCGCTTATAGGAATGCGTTGGAAACGGGACACCCTCACACAAAAACTAGACAGAAGCATTCTCACGAACTTCTGTGTGATGTGCGCCTTCGTTTCAAGGAGCCGAAAGTTTCCATTGGTAGAGCAGTTTGGAAACACTCTTTTTCTAGAATCTACAAGAGGATATTTGCAGCGCTTTGAGGCCCGTGGTGGAAAGGAAATATGTTCACATAAAAACTAGACGAAAGCATTCTCTGAAACTTCTTTGTGGTGCGTGCATTCCACACTCAGAGTTGAACACTCCTTTTGACAGAGAAGTTTGAAACACTCTTTTTGTAGAATCTGCAACTGCATATATGGACCGCTGATAGGAATTCATTGGAAACGGGACACTCTCACAGGAAAAGTAAACAGAAGCATTCTCACAAACTTCTGTGTGTTGTGTGCATTCAGCTCACGGAGCTGAAGCTTTCTTCTGATACAGCAGTTTTAAAACACTTTTTTTCTAGAATCTGCAAGTGCACATTTGGAGAGCTTTGAGGCCTGAGGTGGAAAGGAAATATCTTCACATAAAAACTAGACAGAAGCATTCTCTGAAACTCCTTTGTGGTGTGTGCATTCAACTCACAGAGTCGAGCATTCCTTTAGACAGAGAAGATTTGAAACTCTCTTTTGTAGAATCTACAGGTGGAAATTCGGACTGCTTACGGGAATTGATTGGAAACGGGAAACCCTCCCACAAAAACGACACAGAAGCATTCTTGCAAACTTCTTGGTGATGTGTGCATTCAGCTCACACAGCTGAACCTTTCTTTTTATAGAGCAGTTTTCTAACACTCTTTTTCTAGAATGTGCAAGCGGACATTTGGAGCGCTTTGAGGACTGTGGTGGAACAGGAAGTATCTTTACATAACAAGTAGACAGAAGCATTCTCTGAAAGTGCTTTGTGGGGCGTGCATTCAACTCACAGAGTTGAACATTCCTTTTGACAGAGAAGTTTTGAAACACTCTTTTTATAGAATCTGCAAGTGGATATTTGGACCGCTTATAGGAATTCGTTGGAAACGGGACAATCTCACACAAAAAGGAGACAGAAGCATTCTCATACACTTCTGTGGGATGCGTGCATTCAGCTCACAGGGCAGAACCTTTCTTTTGATAGAGCAGATTTCTAACACTCTTTTTCTAGAATTTGCAAGTGGACATTTGCAGCGCTTTTCGGCCTGAGGTGGAAAGGAAATACCTTCACATAAAAATTAGACAGAAGCATTCTCTGAAACTTCTTTGTGGTGTGTGTGCATCCAACTCGCAGAGTTGAACATTCTTTTTGACAGAGAAGTTTTGAAACAGTCTTTTTTTTTTGTAGAATCTGCAAGTGGAAATTTGGACCGCTTGCAGGAAATCGTTGGAAACGGGAAACCCTCACCCAAAAACGAGACAGAATCATTCTCACAAACTTCTTCCTGATGTGTGCTTTCAACTCACAGATGTGAGCCTTTCCTTTGATAGAGCAGTTTTAAAACACTGTTTTTCTAGAGTCTGCAAGTGGATATTTGGAGCGCTATGAGGCCTGTGGTGGGAAAGGAAGTATCTTCCCATAACAAGTAGAAAGAGGCATTCTCTGAAATTTCTCTGTGGCGCGTGCATTCAACTCACAGAGTTGAACATTCCATTTGACAGAGAAGTTTTGAAACCCTCATTTACAGAATCTGCACGTGGCTATTTGGACCGCTTATAGGAATGCGTTGGAAACGGGACACCCTCACACAAAAACTAGAGAGAAGCATTCTCACGAACTTCTGTGTGATGTGCGAATTCGTTTCAAGGAGCCGAACCTTTCTATTGGTAGAGCAGTTTGGAAACACTCTTTTTCTAGAATCTACAAGTGGACATTTGCAGCGCTTTGAGGATCGTGGTGGAAAGGAAATATGTTCACATAAAAACTAGACGAAAGCATTCTCTGAAACTTCTTTGTGGTGTGTGCATTCCACTCTCAGAGTTGAACACTCCTTTTGACAGAGAAGTTTGAAACACTCTTTTTGTAGAATCTGCAACTGCATATTTTGGACCGCTGATAGGAATTCGTTGGAAACGGGACACTCTCACAGAAAAAGTAAACAGAAGCATTCTCACAAACTTCTGTGTGATGTGTGCATTCAGCTCACGGAGCTGAAGCTTTCTTCTGATACAGCAGTTTTAAAACACTTTTTTTCTAGAATCTGCAAGTGCAAATTTGGAGCGCCTTGAGGCCTGAGGTGGAAAGGAAATATCTTCACATAAAAACTAGACAGAAGCATTCTCTGAAACTCCTTTGTGGTGTGTGCATTCAACTGACAGAGTCGAGCATTCCTTTAGACAGAGAAGATTTGAAACTCTCTTTTGTAGAATGTACAGGTGGAAATTCGGACTGCTTATGGGAATTGATTGGAAACGGGAAACCCTCCCACAAAAACGACACAGAAGCATTCTCGCAAACTTCTTGGTGATGTGTGCATTCAGATCACACAGCTGAACCTTTCTTTTGATAGAGCAGTTTTCTAACACTCTTTTTCTAGAATGTGCAAGCGGACATTTGGAGCGCTTTGAGGACTGTGGTGGAAAAGGAAGTATCTTTACATAACAAGTAGACAGAAGCATTCTCTGAAAGTGCTTTGTGGGGCGTGCATTCTACTCACAGAGTTGAACATTCCTTTTGACAGAGAAGTTTTGAAACACTCTTTTTATAGAATCTGCAAGTGGATATTTGGACCGCTTATAGGAATTCGTTGGAAACGGGACAATCTCACACAAAAAGGAGACAGAAGCATTCTCATACACTTCTGTGGGATGCCTGCATTCAGCTCACAGGGCTGAACCTTTCTTTTGATAGAGCAGATTTCTAACACTCTTTTTCTAGAATTTGCAAGTGGACATTTGCAGCGCTTTGAGGCCAGAGGTGGAAAGGAAATACCTTCACATAAAAATTAGACAGAAGCATTCTCTGAAACTTCTTTGTGGTGTGTGTGCATCCAACTCGCAGAGTTGAACATTCTTTTTGACAGAGAAGTTTTGAAACAGTCTTTTTTTTTTTCTAGAATCTGAAAGTGGAAATTTGGACCGCTTGCAGGAAATCGTTGGAAACGGGAAACCCTCACCCAAAAACGACACAGAATCATTCTCACAAACTTCTTCCTGATGTGTGCTTTCAACTCACAGATGTGAGCCTTTCCTTTGATAGAGCAGTTTTAAAACACTGTTTTTCTAGAGTCTGCAAGTGGATATTTGGAGCGCTATGAGGCCTGTGGTGGGAAAGGAAGTATCTTCCCATAACAAGTAGAAAGAGGCATTCTCTGAAAGTTCTCTGTGGCGCGTGCATTCAACTCACAGAGTTGAACATTCCATTTGACAGAGAAGTATTGAAACCCTCATTTACAGAATCTGCACGTGGCTATTTGGACCGCTTATAGGAATGCGTTGGAAACGGGACACCCTCACACAAAAACTAGACAGAAGCATTCTCACGAACTTCTGTGTGATGTGCCCATTCGTTTCAAGGAGCCGAACTTTTCTATTGGTAGAGCAGTTTGGAAACACTCTTTTTCTAGAATCTACAAGTGGACATTTGCAGCGCTTTGAGGCCCGTGGTGGAAAGGAAATATGTTCACATAAAAACTAGACGAAAGCATTCTCTGAAACTTCTTTGTGGTGTGTGCATTCCACCCTCAGAGTTGAACACTCCTTTTGACAGAGAAGTTTGAAACACTCTTTTTGTAGAATCTGCAACTGCATATTTGGACCGCTGATAGGAATTCGTTGGAAACGGGACACTCTCACAGAAAAAGTAAACAGAAGCATTCTCACAAACTTCTGTGTGATGTGTGCATTCAGCTCACGGAGCTGAAGCTTTCTTCTGATACAGCAGGTTTAAAACACTTTTTTTCTAGAATCTGCAAGTGCACATTTGGAGCGCTTTGAGGCCTGAGGTGGAAAGGAAATACCTTCACATAAAAACTAGACAGAAGCATTCTCTGAAACTCCTTTGTGGTGTGTGCATTCAACTCACAGAGTCGAGCATTCCTTTAGACAGAGAAGATTTGAAGCTCTCTTTTGTAGAATCTACAGGTGGAAATTCGGACTGCTTTCGGGAATTGATTGGAAACGGGAAACCCTCCCACAAAAACGACACAGAAGCATTCTCGCAAACTTCTTGGTGATGTGTGCATTCAGCTCACACAGCTGAACCTTTCTTTTGATAGAGCAGTTTTCTAACACTCTTTTTCTAGAATGTGCAAGCGGACATTTGGAGTTCTTTGAGGTCTGCGGTGGAAAAGGAAGTATCTTTACATAACAAGTAGACAGAAGCATTCTCTGAAAGTGCTTTGTGGGGCGTGCATTCAACTCACAGAGTTGAACATTCCTTTTGACAGAGAAGTTTTGAAACACTCTTTTTATAGAATCTGCAAGTGGTTATTTGGACCGCTTATAGGAATTCGTTGGAAACGGGACAATCTCACACAAAAAGGAGACAGAAGGGTTCTCATACACTTCTGTGGGATGCGTGCATTCAGCTAACAGGGCAGAACCTTTCTTTTGATAGAGCAGATTTCTAACACTCTTTTTCTAGAATTTGCAAGTGGACATTTTTAGCGCTTTGCGGCCTGAGGTGGAAAGGAAATACCTTCACATAAAAATTAGACAGAAGCATTCTCTGAAACTTCTTTGTTGTGTGTGCATCCAACTCGCAGAGTTGAACATTCTTTTTGACAGAGAAGTTTTGAAACAGTCTTTTTTTTTTGTAGAATCTGCAAGTGGATATTTGGACCGCTTGCAGGAAATCGTTGGAAACGGGAAACCCTCACCCAAAAAGGACACAGAATCATTCTCACAAACTTCTTCCTGATGTGTGCTTTCAACTCACAGATGTGAGCCTTTAATTTGATAGAGCAGTTTTAAAACACTGTTTTTCTAGAGTCTGCAAGTGGATATTAGGAGCGCTATGAGGCCTGTGGTGGGAAAGGAAGTATCTTCCCATAACAAGTAGAAAGAGGCATTCTCTGAAAGTTCTCTGTGGCGCGTGCATTCAACTCACAGAGCTGAACATTCCATTTGACAGACAAGTTTTGAAACCCTCATTTACAGAATCTGCACGTGGCTATTTGGACCGCTTATAGGAATGCGTTGGAAACGGGACACCCTCACACAAAAACTAGACAGAAGCATTCTCACGAACTTCTGTGTGATGTGCGCATTCGTTTCAAGGAGCCGAACCTTTCTATTGGTAGAGCAGTTTGGAAACACTCTTTTTCTTGAATCTACAAGTGGACATTTGCAGCGCTTTGAGGCCCGTGGTGGAAAGGAAATATGTTCACATAAAAACTAGACGAAAGCATTCTCTGAAACTTCTTTGTGGTGTGTGCATTCAACTCACAGCGTCTAGCATTTCTTTAGACAGAGAAGATATGAAACTTTCTTTTGTAGAATCTCAAGGTGGAAATTCGGACTGCTTACGGGAATTGATTGGAAACGGGAAACCCTCACACAAAAACGACACAGAAGCATTCTCGCAAACTTCTTGGTGATGCGTGCATTCAGCTCACACAGCTGAACCTTTCTTTTGATAGAGCAGTTTTCTAACACTCTTTTTCTAGAATGTGCAAGCGGACATTTGGAGCGCTTTGTGGACTGTGGTGGAAAAGGAAGTATCTTTACATAACAAGTAGACAGAAGCATTCTCTGAAAGTGCTTTGTGTGGCGTGCATTCAACTCACAGAGTTGAAAACTCCTTTTGACAGAGAAGTTTTGAAACACTCTTTTTATAGAATCTGCAAGTGTATATTTGGACCGCATATAGGAATTCGTTGGAAACGGGACAATCTCACACAAAAAGGAGACAGATGCATTCTCATACACTTCTGTGGGATGCTGGCATTCAGCTCACAGGGCTGAACCTTTCTTTTGATAGAGCCGATTTCTAACCCTCTTTTTCTAGAATTTGCAAGTGGACATTTGCAGCGCTTTGAGGCCTGAGGTGGAAAGGAAATACCTTCACATAAAAATTAGACAGAAGCATTCTCTGAGACTTCTTTGTGGTGTGTGTGCATCCAACTCACAGAGTTGAACATTCTTTTTGACAGAGAAGTTTTGAAACAGTCTCTTTTTTTGTAGAATCTGCAAGTGGAAATTTGGACCGCTTGCAGGAAATCGTTGGAAACGGGAAACCCTCAAACAAAAACGAGACAGAATCATTCTCACAAACATCTTCCTGATGTGTGCTTTCAACTCAAAAATGTGAGCCTTTCCTTTGATAGAGCAGTTTTAAAACACTGTTTTTCTAGAATCTGCAAGTGGATATTTGGAGCGCTATGAGGCCTGTGGTGGGAAAGGAAGTATCTTCCCATAACAAGTAGAAAGAGGCATTCTCTGAAAGTTCTCTGTGGTGCGTGCATTCAACTCACAGAGTTGAACATTCCATTTGACAGAGAAGTTTTGAAACCCTCACTTACAGAATCTGCAAGTGGCTATTTGGACCGCTTATAGGAATGCGTTGGAAAGGGGCACCCTCACACAAAAACTAGACAGAAGCATTCTCACGAACTTCTGTGTGATGTGCGCATTCGTTTCAAGGAGCCGAACCTTTCTATTGGTAGAGCAGTTTGGAAACACTCTTTTTCTAGAATCTACAAGTGGACATTTGCAGCGCTTTGAGGCCCGTGGTGGAAAGGAAATATGTTCACATAAAAACTAGACGAAAGCATTCTCTGAAACTTCTTTGTGGTGTGTGCATTCCACTCTCAGAGTTGAACACTCCTTTTGACAGAGAAGTTTGAAACACTCTTTTTGTAGAATCTGCAACTGCATATTTGGACCGCTGGTAGGAATTCGTTGGAAACGGGACACTCTCACAGCAAAAGTAAACAGAAGCATTCTCACAAACTTCTGTGTGATGTGTGCATTCAGCTCACGGAGCTGAAGCTTTCTTCTGATACAGCAGTTTTAAAACACTTTTTTTCTAGAATCTGCAAGTGCACATTTGGAGCGCTTTGAGGCCTGAGGTGGAAAGGAAATATCTTCACATAAAAACTAGACGGAAGCATTCTCTGAAACTCCTTTGTGGTGTGTGCATTCAACTCACAGAGTCGAGCATTCCTTTAGACAGAGAAGATATGAAACTTTCTTTTGTAGAATCTACAGGTGGAAATTCGGACTGCTTACGGAAATTGATTGGAAACGGGAAACCCTCCCAGAAAAACGACACAGAAGCATTCTCGCAAACTTCTTTGTGATGTGCGCATTCAGCTCACAGAGCTGAACTTTTCTTTTGATAGAGCAGTTTTCCAACACTCTTTTTCTAGAATGTGCAAGCGGATATTTGGAGCGCTTTGAGGACTGTGGTGGAAAAGGGAGTATCTTTACATAACAAGTAGAAAGAGGCATTCTCTGAAAGTGCTTTGTGGGGCGTGCATTCAACTCACAGAGTTGAACATTCCTTTTGACAGGGAAGTTTTGAAACACTCTTTTTATAGAATCTGCAAGTGGCTATTTGGACCGCTTATAGGAATGCGTTGGAAACAGGACACCCTCACACAAAAACTAGACAGAAGCATTCTCACGAACTTCTGTGTGATGTGCGCATTCGTTTCAAGGAGCCGAACTTTCTATTGCTAGAGCAGTTTGGAAACACTCTTTTTCTAGAATCTACAAGTGGACATTTGCAGCGATTTGAGGCCCGTGGTGGAAAGGAAATATGTTCACATAAAAATTAGACAGAAGCATTCTCTGAAACTTCTTTGTGGTGTGTGCATTCCACACTCAGAGTTGAACACTGCTTTTGACAGAGAAGTTTGAAACACTCTTCTTGTAGAATCTAAAACAGCATATTTGGACCGCTGATAGGAATTCGTTGGAAACGGGACAATCCCACACAAAAAGGAGACAGAAGCATTCTCATACACTTCTGTGGGATGCATGCATTCAGCTCACAGGGCTGAACCTTTCTTTTGATAGAGCAGATTTCTAACACTCTTTTTCTAGAATTTGCAAGTGGACATTTGCAGCGCTTTGAGGCCTGAGGTGGAAAGGAAATACCTTCACATAAAAATTAGACAGAAGCATTCTCTGAAATTTCTTGTGGTGTGTGTGCATCCAACTCACACATTTGAACATTCTTTTTGACAGAGAACTTTTGAAACAGTCTTTTTTTTGTAGAATCTGTAAGTGGAAATTTGGACCGCTTGCAGGAAATCGTTGGAAACGGGAAACCCTCACCCAAAAACGAGACAGAATCATTCTCACAAACATCTTCCTGATGTGTGATTTCAACTCACAGATCTGAGCCTTTCCATTGATAAAGCAGTTTTAAAACACTGTTTTTCTAGAAACTGCAAGTGGAAATTTGGACCGCTTGCAGGAAATCGTTGGAAACGATAAACCCTCACCCGATAACGAGACAGAATCATTCTCACAAACTTCTTCCTGATGTGTGCCTTCAAATGAAAAATGTGAGCATTTCGTTTGATAGAGTAGTTTTAAAACACTGTTTTTCTAGAATCTGCAAGTTGATATTTGGAGCGCTATGAGGCCTGTGGTGGGAAAGGAAGTATCTTCCCATAACAAGTAGAAAGAGGCATTCTCTGAAAGTTCTCTGTGGTGCGTGCATTCAACTCACAGAGTTGAACATTCCATTTGACAGAGAAGTTTTGAAACCCTCACTTACAGAATCTGCAAGTGGCTATTTGGACCGCTTATAGGAATGCGTTGGAAACGGGACACCCTCACACAAAAACTAGACAGAAGCATTCTCACGAACTTCTGTGTGATGTGCGCATTCGTTTCAAGGAGCCGAACCTTTCTATTGGTAGAGCAGTTTGGAAACACTCTTTTTCTAGAATCTACAAGTGGACATTTGCAACGCTTTGAGGCCCGTGGTGAAAAGGAAATATGTTCACATAAAAACTAGACGAAAGCATTCTCTGAAACTTCTTTCTGGTGTGTGCATTCCACTCTCAGAGTTGAACACTCCTTTTGACAGAGAAGTTTGAAACACTCTTCTTGTAGAATCTACAACAGCATATTTGGACCGCTGATAGGAATTCGTTGGAAACGGGACACTCTCACAGAAAAAGTAAACAGAAGCATTCTCACAAACTTCTGTGTGATGTGTGCATTCAGCTCACGGAGCTGAAGCTTTCTTCTGATACAGCAGTTTTAAAACACTTTTTTTGTAGAATCTGCAAGTGCACATTTGGAGCGCTTTGAGGCCTGAGGTGGAAAGGAAATACCTTCACATAAAAACTAGACAGAAGCATTCTCTGAAACTCCTTTGTGGTGTGTGCATTCAACTCACAGAGTCGAGCATTCCTTTAGACAGAGAAGATTTGAAGCTCTCTTTTGTAGAATCTACAGGTGGAAATTCGGACTGCTTTCGGGAATTGATTGGAAACGGGAAACCCTCCCACAAAAACGACACAGAAGCATTCTCGCAAACTTCTTGGTGATGTGTGCATTCAGCTCACACAGCTGAACCTTTCTTTTGATAGAGCAGTTTTCTAACACTCTTTTTCTAGAATGTGCAAGCGGACATTTGGAGTTCTTTGAGGTCTGCGGTGGAAAAGGAAGTATCTTTACATAACAAGTAGACAGAAGCATTCTCTGAAAGTGCTTTGTGGGGCGTGCATTCAACTCACAGAGTTGAACATTCCTTTTGACAGAGAAGTTTTGAAACACTCTTTTTATAGAATCTGCAAGTGGTTATTTGGACCGCTTATAGGAATTCGTTGGAAACGGGACAATCTCACACAAAAAGGAGACAGAAGGGTTCTCATACACTTCTGTGGGATGCGTGCATTCAGCTAACAGGGCAGAACCTTTCTTTTGATAGAGCAGATTTCTAACACTCTTTTTCTAGAATTTGCAAGTGGACATTTTTAGCGCTTTGCGGCCTGAGGTGGAAAGGAAATACCTTCACATAAAAATTAGACAGAAGCATTCTCTGAAACTTCTTTGTTGTGTGTGCATCCAACTCGCAGAGTTGAACATTCTTTTTGACAGAGAAGTTTTGAAACAGTCTTTTTTTTTTGTAGAATCTGCAAGTGGAAATTTGGACCGCTTGCAGGAAATCGTTGGAAACGGGAAACCCTCACCCAAAAAGGACACAGAATCATTCTCACAAACTTCTTCCTGATGTGTGCTTTCAACTCACAGATGTGAGCCTTTCCTTTGATAGAGCAGTTTTAAAACACTGTTTTTCTAGAGTCTGCAAGTGGATATTAGGAGCGCTATGAGGCCTGTGGTGGGAAAGGAAGTATCTTCCCATAACAAGTAGAAAGAGGCATTCTCTGAAAGTTCTCTGTGGCGCGTGCATTCAACTCACAGAGCTGAACATTCCATTTGACAGACAAGTTTTGAAACCCTCATTTACAGAATCTGCACGTGGCTATTTGGACCGCTTATAGGAATGCGTTGGAAACGGGACACCCTCACACAAAAACTAGACAGAAGCATTCTCACGAACTTCTGTGTGATGTGCGCATTCGTTTCAAGGAGCCGAACCTTTCTATTGGTAGAGCAGTTTGGAAACACTCTTTTTCTTGAATCTACAAGTGGACATTTGCAGCGCTTTGAGGCCCGTGGTGGAAAGGAAATATGTTCACATAAAAACTAGACGAAAGCATTCTCTGAAACTTCTTTGTGGTGTGTGCATTCAACTCACAGCGTCTAGCATTTCTTTAGACAGAGAAGATATGAAACTTTCTTTTGTAGAATCTCAAGGTGGAAATTCGGACTGCTTACGGGAATTGATTGGAAACGGGAAACCCTCACCCAAAAACGAGACAGAATCATTCTCACAAACTTCTTCCTGATGTGTGCTTTCAACTCAAAAATGTGAGCCTTTCCTTTGATAGAGCAGTTTTAAAACACTGTTTTTCTAGAATCTGCAAGTGGATATTTGGAGCGCTATGAGGCCTGTGGTGGGAAAGGAAGTATCTTCCCATAACAAGTAGAAAGAGGCATTCTCTGAAAGTTCTCTGTGGTGCGTGCATTCAACTCACAGAGTTGAAAATTCCTTTTGACAGGGAAGTTTTGAAACACCCTTTTTATAGAATCTGCAAGTGGCTATTTTGACCGCTTATAGGAATGCATTGGAAACAGGACACCCTCACACAAAAACTAGACAGAAGCATTCTCACGAACTTCTGTGTGATGTGCGCATTCGTTTCAAGGAGCCGAACCTTTCTATTGCTAGAACAGTTTGGAAACACTCTTTTTCTAGAATCTACAAGTGGACATTTGCAGCGCTTTGAGGCCCGTGGTGGAAAGGAAATATGTTCACATAAAAACTAGACGAAAGCATTCTCTGAAACTTCTTTGTGGTGTGTGCATTCCACACTCCGAGTTGAACAATCTTTTTGACAGAGAAGTTTGAAACACTCTTTTTGTGGAATCTGCAACTGCATATTTGGACCGCTGATAGGAATTCGTTTAAACGGGACACTCTCACAGAAAAAGTAAACAGAAGCATTCTCACAAACTTCTGTGTGATGTGTGCATTCAGCTCACGGAGCTGAAGCTTTCTTCTGATACAGCAGTTTTAAAACACTTTTTTTCTGGAATCTGCAAGTGCACATTTGGAGCGCTTTGAGGCCTGAGGTGGAAAGGAAATATCTTCACATAAAAACAGGACAGAAGCATTCTCTGAAACTCCTTTGTGGTGTGTGCATTTCAACTCACAGAGTCGAGCATTCCTTTAGACAGAGAAGATTTGAAACTGTCTTTTGTAGAATCTACAGTTGAAAATTCGGACTGCTTACGGGAATTGATTGGAAACGGGAAACCGTCCCACAAAAACGACACGGAAGCATTCTCGCAAACTTGTTTGTGAT
This sequence comes from Pongo abelii, assembly GCF_028885655.2. Lineage (NCBI taxonomy): Eukaryota > Metazoa > Chordata > Mammalia > Primates > Hominidae > Pongo > Pongo abelii. Next base: position 67,942,459 of record NC_071988.2, read on the forward strand.
GTGTGCATTCAGCTCACACAGCTGAACCTTTTTTTTGATAGAGCAGTTTTCTAACACTCTTTTTCTAGAATGTGCAAGCGGACATTTGGAGCGCTTTGAGGACTGTGGTGGAAAAGGAAGTATCTTTACATATCAAGTAGACAGAAGCATTCTCTGAAAGTGCTTTGTGGGGCGTGCATTCAACTCACAGAGTTGAACATTCCTTTTGACAGAGAAGTTTTGAAACACTCTTTTTATAGAATCTGCAAGTGGATATTTGGACCGCTTATAGGAATTCGTTGGAAACGTTACAATCTCACACAAAAAGGAGACAGAAGCATTCTCATACACTTCTGTGGGATGCGGGCATTCAGCTCACAGGGCTGAACCTTTCTTTTGATAGAGCAGATTTCTAACACTCTTTTTCTAGAATTTGCAAGTGGACATTTGCAGCGCTTTGAGGCCTGAGGTGGAAAGGAAATAACTTCACATAAAAATTAGACAGAAGCATTCTCTGAAACTTCTTTGTGGTGTGTGTGCGTCCAACTCACAGAGTTGAACATTCTTTTTGACAGAGAAGTTTTGAAACAGTCTTTTTTTTTGTAGAATCTGCAAGTGGAAATTTGGACCGCTTGCAGGAAATCGTTGGAAACGGGAAACCCTCACCCAAAAACGAGACAGAATCATTCTCACAAACATCTTCCTGATGTGTGATTTCAACTCACAGATGTGAGCCTTTCCTTTGATAGTGCAGTTTTAAAACACTGTTTTTCTAGAATCTGCAAGTGGATATTTGGAGCGCTATGAGGCCTGTGGTGGGAAAGGAAGTATCTTCCCATAACAAGTAGATAGAGGCATTCTCTGAAAGTTCTCTGTGGTGCGTGAATTCAACTCACAGAGTTGAACATTCCATTTGACAGAGAAGTTTTGAAACCCTCATTTACAGAATCTGCAAGTGGCTATTTGGACCGCTTATAGGAATGCGTTGGAAAAGGGACACACTCACACAAAAACTAGACAGAAGCATTCTCACGATCTTCTGTGTGATGTGCGCATTCAAGGAGCCGAACGTTTCTATTGGTAGAGCAGTTTGGAAACACTCTTTTTCTAGAATCTACAAGTGGACATTTGCAGCGCTTTGAGGCCAGTGGTGGAAAGGAAATATGTTCACGTAAAAACTAGACAAAAGCATTCTCTGAAACTTCTTTGTGGTGCGTGCATTCCACTCTCAGAGTTGAACACTCCTTTTGACAGAGAAGTTTGAAACACTCTTTTTGTTGAATCTGCAACTGGATATTTGGACCGCTGATAGGAATTCGTTGGAAACGGGACACTCTCACAGAAAAAGTAAACAGAAGCATTCTCACAAACTTCTGTGTGATGTGTGCATTCAGCTCACGGAGCTGAAGCTTTCTTCTGATACAGCAGTTTTAAGACACTTTTTTTGTAGAATCTGCAAGTGCACATTTGGAGCGCTTTGAGGCCTGAGGTGGAAAGGAAATATCTTCACATAAAAACTAGACAGAAGCATTCTCTGAAACTCCTTTGTGGTGTGTGCATTCAACTCACAGAGTCGAGCATTCCTTTAGACAGAGAAGATTTGAAACTCTCTTTTGTAGAATCTACAGGTGGAAATTCGGACTGCTTACGGGAATTGATTGGAAACGGGAAACCCTCCCACAAAAACGACACAGAAGCATTCTTGCAAACTTCTTGGTGATGTGTGCATTCAGCTCACACAGCTGAACCTTTCTTTTGATAGAGCAGTTTTCTAACACTCTTTTTCTAGAATGTGCAAGCGGACATTTGGAGCGCTTTGAGGACTGTGGTGGAAAAGGAAGTATCTTGACATAACAAGTAGACAGAAGCATTCTCTGAAAGTGCTTTGTGGGGCGTGCATTCTACTCACAGAGTTGAACATTCCTTTTGACAGAGAAGTTTTGAAACACTCTTTTTATAGAATCTGCAAGTGGATATTTGGACCGCTTATAGGAATTCGTTGGAAACGGGACAATCTCACACAAAAAGGAGACAGAAGCATTCTCATACTCTTCTGTGGGATGCCTGCATTCAGCTCACAGGGCTGAGCCTTTCTTTTGATAGAGCAGATTTCTAACACTCTTTTTCTAGAATTTGCAAGTGGACATTTGCAGCGCTTTGAGGCCTGAGGTGGAAAGGAAATACCTTCACATAAAAATTAGACAGAAGCATTCTCTGAAACTTCTTTGTGGTGTGTGTGCATCCAACTCGCAGAGTTGAACATTCTTTTTGATAGAGAAGTTTTGAAACAGTCTTTTTCTTTTGTAGAATCTGCAAGTGGAAATTTGGGCCGCTTGCAGGAAATCGTTGGAAACGGGAAACCCTCACCCAAAAACGACACAGAATCATTCTCACAAACTTCTTCCTGATGTGTGCTTTCAACTCACAGATGTGAGCCTTTCCTTTGATAGAGCAGTTTTAAAACACTGTTTTTCTAGAGTCTGCAAGTGGATATTTGGAGCGCTATGAGGCCTGTGGTGGGAAAGGAAGTATGTTCCCATAACAAGTAGAAAGAGGCATTCTCTGAAAGTTCTCTGTGGCGCGTGCATTCAACTCACAGAGTTGAACATTCCATTTGACAGAGAAGTTTTGAAACCCTCATTTACAGAATCTGCACGTGGCTATTTGGACCGCTTATAGGAATGCGTTGGAAACGGGACACCCTCACACAAAAACTAGACAGAAGCATTCTCACGAACTTCTGTGTGATGTGCCCATTCGTTTCAAGGAGCCGAACCTTTCTATTGCTAGAACAGTTTGGAAACACTGTTTTTCTAGAATCTACAAGTGGACATTTGCAGCGCTTTGAGGCCCGTGGTGGAAAGGAAATATGTTCACATAAAAACTAGACGAAAGCATTCTCTGAAACTTCTTTGTGGTGTGTGCATTCCACTCTCCGAGTTGAACAATCTTTTTGACAGAAAAGTTTGAAACACTCTTTTTGTAGAATCAGCAACTGCATATTTGGACCGCTGAAAGGAATTCGTTGGAAACGGGACACTCTCACAGAAAAAGTAAACAGAAGCATTCTCACAAACTTCTGTGTGATGTGTGCATTCAGCTCACGGAGCTGAAGCTTTCTTCTGATACAGCAGTTTTAAAACACTTTTTTTCTGGAATCTGCAAGTGCACATTTGGAGCGCTTTGAGGCCTGAGGTGGAAAGGAAATATCTTCACATAAAAACTGGACAGAAGCATTCTCTGAAACTCCTTTGTGGTGTGTGCATTTCAACTCACAGAGTCGAGCATTCCTTTAGACAGAGAAGATTTGAAACTGTCTTTTGTAGAATCTACAGTTGGAAATTCGGACTGCTTACGGGAATTGATTGGAAACGGGAAACCGTCCCACAAAAACGACACGGAAGCATTCTCGCAAACTTGTTTGTGATGAGTGCATTCAGCTCACACAGCTGAACCTTTTTTTTGATAGAGCAGTTTTCTAACACTCTTTTTCTAGAATGTGCAAGCGGACATTTGGAGCGCTTTGAGGACTGTGGTGGAAAAGGAAGTATCTTTACATATCAAGTAGACAGAAGCATTCTCTGAAAGTGCTTTGTGGGGCGTGCATTCAACTCACAGAGTTGAACATTCCTTTTGACAGAGAAGTTTTGAAACACTCTTTTTATAGAATCTGCAAGTGGATATTTGGACCGCTTATAGGAATTCGTTGGAAACGTTACAATCTCACACAAAAAGGAGACAGAAGCATTCTCATACACTTCTGTGGGATGCTGGCATTCAGCTCACAGGGCTGAACCTTTCTTTTGATAGAGCAGATTTCTAACCCTCTTTTTCTAGAATTTGCAAGTGGACATTTGCAGCGCTTTGAGGCCTGAGGTGGAAAGGAAATACCTTCACATAAAAATTAGACAGAAGCATTCTCTGAAACTTCTTTGTGGTGTGTGTGCGTCCAACTCACAGAGTTGAACCTTCTTTTTGATAGAGAAGTTTTGAAACAGTCTTTTTTTTTTGTAGAATCTGCAGGTGGAAATTTGGACCGCTTGCAGGAAATCGTTGGAAACGGGAAACCCTCACCCAAAAACGACACAGAATCATTCTCACAAACTTCTTCCTGATGTGTGCTTTCAACTCACAGATGTGAGCCTTTCCTTTGATAGAGCAGTTTTAAAACACTGTTTTTCTAGAGTCTGCAAGTGGATATTTGGAGCGCTATGAGGCCTGTGGTGGGAAAGGAAGTATCTTCCCATAACAAGTAGAAAGAGGCATTCTCTGAAAGTTCTCTGTGGCGCGTGCATTCAACTCACAGAGTTGAACATTCCATTTGACAGAGAAGTTTTGAAACCCTCATTTACAGAATCTGCACGTGGCTATTTGGACCGCTTATAGGAATGCGTTGGAAACGGGACACCCTCACACAAAAACTAGACAGAAGCATTCTCACGAACTTCTGTGTGATGTGCCCATTCGTTTCAAGGAGCCGAACCTTTCTATTGGTAGAGCAGTTTGGAAACACTCTTTTTCTAGAATCTACAAGTGGACATTTGCAGCGCTTTGAGGCCCGTGGTGGAAAGGAAATATGTTCACATAAAAACTAGACGAAAGCATTCTCTGAAACTTCTTTGTGGTGTGTGCATTCCACTCTCAGAGTTGAACACTCCTTTTGACAGAGAAGTTTGAAACACTCTTTTTGTAGAATCTGCAACTGCATATTTGGACCGCTGATAGGAATTCGTTGGAAACGGGACACTCTCACAGAAAAAGTAAACAGAAGCATTCTCACAAACTTCTGTGTGATGTGTGCATTCAGCTCACGGAGCTGAAGCTTTCTTCTGATACAGCAGTTTTAAAACACTTTTTTTCTAGAATCTGCAAGTGCACATTTGGAGCGCTTTGAGGCCTGAGGTGGAAAGGAAATACCTTCACATAAAAACTAGACAGAAGCATTCTCTGAAACTCCTTTGTGGTGTGTGCATTCAACTCACAGAGTCGAGCATTCCTTTAGACAGAGAAGATTTAAAACTCTCTTTTGTAGAATCTACAGGTGGAAATTCCGACTGCTTTCGGGAATTGATTGGAAACGGGAAACCCTCCCACAAAAACGACACAGAAGCATTCTCGCAAACTTCTTGGTGATGTGTGCATTCAGCTCACACAGCTGAACTTTTCTTTTGATAGAGCAGTTTTCTAACACTCTTTTTCTAGAATGTGCAAGCGGACATTTGGAGCGCTTTGAGGACTGTGGTGGAAAAGGGAGTATCTTTACATATCAAGTAGACAGAAGCATTCTCTGAAAGTGCTTTGGGGGCGTGCATTCAACTCACAGAGTTGAACATTCCTTTTGACAGAGAAGTTTTGAAACACTCTTTTTATAGAATCTGCAAGTGCATATTTGGACCGCTTATAGGAATTCGTTGGAAACGTTACAATCTCACACAAAAAGGAGACAGAAGCATTCTCATACACTTCTGTGGGATGCTGGCATTCAGCTCACAGGGCTGAACCTTTCTTTTGATAGAGCAGATTTCTAACCCTCTTTTTCTAGAATTTGCAAGTGGACATTTGCAGCGCTTTTCGGCCTGAGGTGGAAAGGAAATAACTTCACATAAAAATTAGACAGAAGCATTCTCTGAAACTTCTTTGTGGTGTGTGTGCGTCCAACTCACAGAGTTGAACATTCTTTTTGACAGAGAAGTTTTGAAACAGTCTTTTTTTTTGTAGAATCTGCAAGTGGAAATTTGGACCGCTTGCAGGAAATCGTTGGAAACGGGAAACCCTCACCCAAAAACGACACAGAATCATTCTCACAAACATCTTCCTGATGTGTGATTTCAACTCACAGATGTGAGCCTTTCCTTTGATAGTGCAGTTTTAAAACACTGTTTTTCTAGAATCTGCAAGTGGATATTTGGAGCGCTATGAGGCCTGTGGTGGGAAAGGAAGTATCTTCCCATAACAAGTAGATAGAGGCATTCTCTGAAAGTTCTCTGTGGTGCGTGCATTCAAGTCACAGAGTTGAACATTCCATTTGACAGAGAAGTTTTGAAACCCTCATTTACAGAATCTGCAAGTGGCTATTTGGACCGCTTATAGGAATGCGTTGGAAAAGGGACACACTCACACAAAAACTAGACAGAAGCATTCTCACGATCTTCTGTGTGATGTGCGCATTCAAGGAGCCGAACGTTTCTATTGGTAGAGCAGTTTGGAAACACTCTTTTTCTAGAATCTACAAGTGGACATTTGCAGCGCTTTGAGGCCAGTGGTGGAAAGGAAATATGTTCACGTAAAAACTAGACAAAAGCATTCTCTGAAACTTCTTTGTGGTGGGTGCATTCCACTCTCAGAGTTGAACACTCCTTTTGACAGAGAAGTTTGAAACACTCTTTTTGTTGAATCTGCAACTGGATATTTGGACCGCTGATAGGAATTCGTTGGAAACGGGACACTCTCACCGAAAAAGTAAACAGAAGCATTCTCACAAACTTCTGTGTGATGTGTGCATTCAGCTCACGGAGCTGAAGCTTTCTTCTGATACAGCAGTTTTAAGACACTTTTTTTGTAGAATCTGCAAGTGCACATTTGGAGCGCTTTGAGGCCTGAGGTGGAAAGGAAATATCTTCACATAAAAACTAGACAGAAGCATTCTCTGAAACTCCTTTGTGGTGTGTGCATTCAACTCACAGAGTCGAGCATTCCTTTAGACAGAGAAGATTTGAAACTCTCTTTTGTAGAATCTACAGGTGGAAATTCGGACTGCTTACGGGAATTGATTGGAAACGGGAAACCCTCCCACAAAAACGACACAGAAGCATTCTTGCAAACTTCTTGGTGATGTGTGCATTCAGCTCACACAGCTGAACCTTTCTTTTGATAGAGCAGTTTTCTAACACTCTTTTTCTAGAATGTGCAAGCGGACATTTGGAGCGCTTTGAGGACTGTGGTGGAAAAGGAAGTATCTTTACATAACAAGTAGACAGAAGCATTCTCTGAAAGTGCTTTGTGGGGCGTGCATTCTACTCACAGAGTTGAACATTCCTTTTGAAAGAGAAGTTTTGAAACACTCTTTTTATAGAATCTGCAAGTGGATATTTGGACCGCTTATAGGAATTCGTTGGAAACGGGACAATCTCACACAAAAAGGAGACAGAAGCATTCTCATACTCTTCTGTGGGATGCCTGCTTTCAGCTCACAGGGCTGAACCTTTCTTTTGATAGAGCAGATTTCTAACACTCTTTTTCTAGAATTTGCAAGTGGACATTTGCAGCGCTTTGAGGCCTGAGGTGGAAAGGAAATACCTTGACATAAAAATTAGACAGAAGCATTCTCTGAAACTTCTTTGTGGTGTGTGTGCATCCAACTCGCAGAGTTGAACATTCTTTTTGACAGAGAAGTTTTGAAACAGTCTTTTTTTTTGTAGAATCTGCAAGTGGAAATTTGGGCTGCTTGCAGGAAATCGTTGGAAACGGGAAACCCTCACCCAAAAACGACACAGAATCATTCTCACAAACTTCTTCCTGATGTGTGCTTTCAACTCACAGATGTGAGTCTTTCCTTTGATAGAGCAGTTTTAAAACACTGTTTTTCTAGAGTCTGCAAGTGGATACTTCGAGCGCTATGAGGCCTGTGGTGGGAAAGGAAGTATCTTCCCATAAGAAGTAGAAAGAGGCATTCTCTGAAAGTTCTCTGTGGCGCGTGCATTCAACTCACAGAGTTGAACATTCCATTTGACAGAGAAGTTTTGAAACCCTCATTTACAGAATCTGCAAGTGGCTATTTGGACCGCTTATAGGAATGCGTTGGAAACGGGACACCCTCACACAAAAACTAGACAGAAGCATTCTCACGAACTTCTGTGTGATGTGCGCATTCGTTTCAAGGAGCCGAACCTTTCTATTGGTAGAGCAGTTTGGAAACACTCTTTTTCTAGAATCTACAAGTGGACATTTGCAGCGCTTTGAGGCCCGTGGTGGAAAGGAAATATGTTCACATAAAAACTAGACGAAAGCATTCTCTGAAACTTCTTTGTGGTGTGTGCATTCCACTCTCAGAGTTGAACACTCCTTTTGACAGAGAAGTTTGAAACACTCTTTTTGTAGAATCTGCAACTGCATATTTGGACCGCTGATAGGAATTCTTTGGAAACGGGACACTCTCACAGAAAAAGTAAACAGAAGCATTCTCACAAACTTCTGTGTGATGTGTGCATTCAGCTCACGGAGCTGAAGCTTTCTTCTGATACAGCAGTTTTAAAACACTTTTTTTCTAGAATCTGCAAGTGCACATTTGGAGCGCTTTGAGGCCTGAGGTGGAAAGGAAATACCTTCACATAAAAACTAGACAGAAGCATTCTCTGAAACTCCTTTGTGGTGTGTGCATTCAACTCACAGAGTCGAGCATTCCTTTAGACAGAGAAGATTTGAAACTCTCTTTTGTAGAATCTACAGGTGGAAATTCCGACTGCTTTCGGGAATTGATTGGAAACGGGAAACCCTCCCACAAAAACGACACAGAGGCATTCTCGCAAACTTCTTGGTGATGTGTGCATTCAGCTCACACAGCTGAACCTTTCTTTTGATAGAGCAGTTTTCTAACACTCTTTTTCTAGAATGTGCAAGCGGACATTTGGAGCGCTTTGAGGACTGTGGTGGAAAAGGAAGTATCTTTACATAACAAGTAGACAGAAGCATTCTCTGAAAGTGCTTTGTGGGGCGTGCATTCAACTCACAGAGTTGAACATTCCTTTTGACAGAGAAGTTTTGAAACACTCTTTTTATAGAATCTGCAAGTGGATATTTGGACCGCTTATAGGAATTCGTTGGAAACGGGACAATATCACACGAAAAGTAGACAGAAGCATTCTCATAGACTTCTGTGGGATGCTTGCATTCAGCTCATGCGGCTGAACCTTTCTTCTGATAGAGCAGTTTTATAATACTCTTTTTCTAGAATTTGCAAGTGGACATTTGCAGCGCTTTGGGGCCTGAGGTGGAAAGGAAATACCTTCACATAAAAATTAGGCAGAAACAATCTCTGAAACTTCTTTGTTGTTTGTGCATTCACCTCACAGAGTCGAGCATTCCTTTAGATAGAAGATTTGAAACTCTGTTTTGTAGAATCTAAAGGTGGAAATTCGGACTGCTTACGGGAATTGATTGGAAACGAGAAAGCACCACACAAAAACGACACAGAAGCATTCTCGCAAACTTCTTTGTGATGTGTGCATTCAGCTCACACAGCTGAACCTTTCTTTTGATAGACCAGTTTTCTAACACTCTTTTTCTAGAATGTGCAAGTGGACATTTGGAGCGCTTTGAGGACTGTGGTGGAAAACGTAGTATCTTTACATAACAAGTAGACAGAAGCATTCTCTGAAAGTGCTTTGTGGGGCGTGCATTCAACTCACAGAGTTGAACATTCCTTTTGACAGAGAAGTTTTGAAACACTCTTTTTATAGAATCTGCAAGTGGATATTTGGACCGCTTATTGGAATTCTTTGGAAACGGGACAATCTCACACAAAAAGGAGACAGAAGCATTCTCATACACTTCTGTGGGATGCGTGCATTCAGCTCACAGGGCTGAACCTTTCTTTTGATAGAGCAGATTTCTAACCTTCTTTTTCTAGAATTTGCAAGTGGACATTTGCAGCGCTTTGAGGCCTGAGGAGGAAAGGAAATACCTTCACATAAAAATTAGACAGAAGCATTCTCTGAAACTTCTTTGTGGTGTGTGTGCGTCCAACTCACAGAGTTGAACATTCTTTTTGACAGAGAAGTTTTGAAACAGTCTTTTTTTTTGTAGAATCTGCAAGTGGAAATTTGGACCGCTTTCAGGAAATCGTTGGAAACGGGAAACCCTCACCCAAAAACGAGACAGAATCATTCTCACAAACTTCTTCCTGATGTGTGATTTCAACTCACAGATCTGAGCCTTTCCTTTGATAGAGCAGTTTTAAAACACTGTTTTTCTAGAATCTGCAAGTGGAAATTTGGACCGCTTGCAGGAAATCGTTGGAAACGTTAAACCCTCACCCGAAAACGAGACAGAATCATTCTCAGAAACTTCTTCCTGATATGTGCTTTCAAATGAAAAATGTGAGCATTTCCTTTGATAGAGCAGATTGAAAACACCGTTGTTCTAGAATCTGCAAGTGGATATGTGGAGCGCTATGAGGCCTGTGGTGGGAAAGGAAGTATCTTCCCATAACAAGTAGAAAGAGGCATTCTCTGAAGGTTCTCTGTGGTGCGTGCATTCAACTCACAGAGTTGAACATTCCATTTGACAGAGAAGTTTTGAAACCCTCATTTACAGAATCTGCAAGTGGCTATTTGGACCGCTTATAGGAATGCGTTGGAAATGGGACACCCTCACACAAAAACTAGACAGAAGCATTCTCACGAACTTCTGTGTGATGTGCGCATTCAAGGAGCCGAACCTTTCCATTTGTAGAGCAGTTTGGAAACACTCTTTTTCTAGAATCTACAAGTGGACATTTGCAGCGCTTTGAAGCCCGTGGTGGAAAGGAAATATGTTCACGTAAAAACTAGACAAAAGCATTCTCTGAAACTTCTTTGTGGTGGGTGCATTCCACTCTCAGAGTTGAACACTCCTTTTGACAGAGAAGTTTGAAACACTCTTTTTGTTGAATCTGCAACTGGATATTTGGACCGCTGATAGGAATTCGTTGGAAACGGGACACTCTCACAGAAAAAGTAAACAGAAGCATTCTCACAAACTTCTGTGTGATGTGTGCATTCAGCTCACGGAGCTGAAGCTTTCTTCTGATACAGCAGTTTTAAAACACTTTTTTTGTAGGATCTGCAAGTGCACATTTGGAGCGCTTTGAGGCCTGAGGTGGAAAGGAAATATCTTCACATAAAAACTAGACAGAAGCATTCTCTGAAACTCCTTTGTGGTGTGTGCATTCAACTCACAGAGTCGAGCATTCCTTTAGACAGAGAAGATATGAAACTTTCTTTTGTAGAATCTACAGGTGGAAATTCGGACTGCTTACGGGAATTGATCGGAAGCGGGAAACCCTCCCACAAAAACGGCACAGAAGCATTCTCGAAAACTTCTTTGAGATGTGTGCATTCAGCTCACACAGCTGAACATTTCTTTTGATAGAGCAGTTTTCTAACACTCTTTTTCCAGAATGTGCAAGCGGACATTTGGAGCCCTTTGAGGACTGTGGTGGAAAAGGAAGTATCTTTACATAACAAGTAGACAGAAGCATTCTCTGAAAGTGCTTTGTGGGGCGTGCATTCAACTCACAGAGTTGAACATTCCTTTTGACAGAGAAGTTTTGAAACACTCTTTTTATAGAATCTGCAAGTGGATATTTGGACCGCTTGTAGGAAATCGTTGGAAACGGGACAATCTCACACAAAAAGGAGACAGAAGCATTCTCATACACTTCTGTGGGATGCTGGCATTCAGCTCACAGGGCTGAACCTGTCTTTTGATAGAGCCGATTTCTAGCCCTCTTTTTCTAGAATTTGCAAGTGGACATTTGCAGCGCTTTGAGGCCTGAGGTGGAAAGGAAATACCTTCACATAAAAATTAGACAGAAGCATTCTCTGAAACTTCTTTGTGGTGTGTGTGCATCCAACTCACAGAGTTGAACATTCTTTTTGACAGAGAAATTTTGAAACAGTCTTTTTTTTTTGTAGAATCTGCAAGTGGATATTTGGACCGCTTGCAGGAAATCGTTGGAAACCGGAAACCCTCACCCAAAAACGAGACAGAATCATTCTCACAAACTTCTTCCTGATGTGTGATTTCAACTCACAGATGTGAGCCTTTCCTTTGATAGTGCAGTTTTAAAACACTGTTTTTCTAGAATCTGCAAGTGGATATTTGGAGCGCTATGAGGCCTGTGGTGGGAAAGGAAGTATCTTCCCATAACAAGTAGATAGAGGCATTCTCTGAAAGTTCTCTGTGGTGCGTGCATTCAACTCACAGAGTTGAACATTCCATTTGACAGAGAAGTTTTGAAACCCTCATTTACAGAATCTGCAAGTGGCTATTTGGACCGCTTATAGGAATGCGTTGGAAAAGGGACACACTCACACAAAAACTAGACAGAAGCATTCTCACGATCTTCTGTGTGATGTGCGCATTCAAGGAGCCGAACGTTTCTACTGGTAGAGCAGTTTGGAAACACTCTTTTTCTAGAATCTACAAGTGGACATTTGCAGCGCTTTGAGCCCAGTGGTGGAAAGGAAATATGTTCACGTAAAAACTAGACAAAAGCATTCTCTGAAACTTCTTTGTGGTGGGTGCATTCCACTCTCAGAGTTGAACACTCCTTTTGACAGAGAAGTTTGAAACACTCTTTTTGTTGAATCTGCAACTGGATATTTGGACCGCTGATAGGAATTCGTTGGAAACGGGACACTCTCACAGAAAAAGTAAACAGAAGCATTCTCACAAACTTCTGTGTGATGTGTGCATTCAGCTCACGGAGCTGAAGCTTTCTTCTGATACAGCAGTTTTAAAACACTTTTTTTGTAGAATCTGCAAGTGCACATTTGGAGCGCTTTGAGGCCTGAGGTGGAAAGGAAATATCTTCACATAAAAACTAGACAGAAGCATTCTCTGAAACTCCTTTGTGGTGTGTGCATTCAACTCACAGAGTCGAGCATTCCTTTAGACAGAGAAGATTTGAAACTCTCTTTTGTAGAATCTACAGGTGGAAATTCGGACTGCTTACGGGAATTGATTGGAAACGGGAAACCCTCACACAAAAACGACACAGAAGCATTCTCGCAAACTTCTTGGTGATGCGTGCATTCAGCTCACACAGCTGAACCTTTCTTTTGATAGAGCAGTTTTCTAACACTCTTTTTCTAGAATGTGCAAGCGGACATTTGGAGCGCTTTGGGGACTGTGGTGGAAAAGGAAGTATCTTTACATAAAAAGTAGACAGAAGCATTCTCTGAAAGTGCTTTGTGGGGCGTGCATTCAACTCACAGAGTTGAATATTCCTTTTGACAGAGAAGTTTTGAAACACTCTTTTTATAGAATCTGCAAGTGGATATTTAGACCGCTTTTAGGAATTCGTTGGAAACGGGACAATCTCACACAAAAAGGGACAGAAGCATTCTCATAGACTTCTATGGGATGCTTGCATTCAGCTCACAGGGCTGAACCTTTCTTTTGATAGAGCAGATTTCTAACCCTCTTTTTCTAGAATTTGCAAGTGGACATTAGCAGCGCTTTGAGGCCTGAGGTGGAAAGGAGATACCTTCACATAAAAATTAGATAGAAGCATTCTCTGAAACTTCTTTGTAGTGTGTGTGCATTCAACTCACAGAGTTGAACATTCTTTTTGACAGAGAAGTTTTGAACCAGTCTTTTTTGTTGTAGAATCTGCAAGTGGAAATTTGGACCGCTTGCAGGAAATCGTTGGAAACGGGAAACCCTCAACCAAAAACGAGACAGAATCATTCTCACAAACTTCTTCCTGATGTGTGCTTTCAACTCAAAAATGTGAGCCTTTCCTTTGATAGAGCAATTTTAAAACACTGTTTTTCTAGAATCTGCAAGTGGATATTTGGAGCGCTATGAGGCCTGTGGTGGGAAAGGAAGTATCTTCCCATAACAAGTAGAAAGAGGCATTCTCTGAAAGTTCTCTGTGGTGCGTGCATTCAACTCACAGAGTTGAACATTCCATTTGACAGAGAAGTTTTGAAACCCTCATTTACAGAATCTGCAAGTGGCTATTTGGACCGCTTATAGGAATGCGTTGGAAACGGGACACCCTCACACAAAAACTAGACAGAAGCATTCTCACGAACTTCTGTGTGATGTGCGCATTCGTTTCAAGGAGCCGAACCTTTCTATTGGTAGAGCAGTTTAGAAACACTCTTTTTCTAGAATCTACAAGTGGACATTTGCAGCGCTTTGAGGCCCGTGGTGGAAAGGAAATATGTTCACATAAAAACTAGACGAAAGCTTTCTCTGAAACTTCTTTGTGGTGTGTGCATTCCACTCTCAGAGTTGAACACTCCTTTTGACAGAGAAGTTTGAAACACTCTTTTTGTAGAATCTGCAACTGCATATTTGGACCGCTGATAGGAATTCGTTGGAAACGGGACACTCTCACAGAAAAAGTAAACAGAAGCATTCTCACAATCTTCTGTGTGATGTGTGCATTCAGGTCACGGAGCTGAAGCTTTCTTCTGATACAGCAGTTTTAAAACACTTTTTTTCTAGAATCTACAAGTGCACATTTGGAGCGCTTTGAGGCCTGAGGTGGAAAGGAAATATCTTCACATAAAAACTAGACAGAAGCATTCTCTGAAACTTCTTTGTGGTGTGTGCATTCAACTCACAGCGTATAGCATTTCTTTAGACAGAGAAGATATGAAAGTTTCTTTTGTAGAATCTAAAGGTGGAAATTCGGACTGCTTACGGAAATCGATCGGAAACGGGAAACCCTCCCACAAAAACGACACAGAAGCATTCTCGCAAACTTCTTTGTGATGTGTGCATTCAGCTCACACAGCTGAACCTTTCTTTTGATAGACCAGTTTTCTAACACTCTTTTTCTAGAATGTGCCAGCGGACATTTGGAGCGCTTTGAGGACTGTGGTGGAAAAGGAAGTATCTTTACATAACAAGTAGATAGAAGCATTCTCTGAAAGTGCTTTGTGGGGCCTGCATTCAACTCACAAAGTTGAACATTCCTTTTGACAGAGAAGTTTTGAAACACTCTTTTTATAGAATCTGCAAGTGGATATTTGGACCGCTTATAGGAATTCGTTGGAAACGGGACAATCTCACACAAAAAGGAGACAGAAGCATTCTCATACACTTCTGTGGGATGCGTGCATTCAGCTCACAGGGCTGAACCTTTCTTTTGATAGAGCAGATTTCTAACCCTCTTTTTGTAGAATTTGCAAGTGGACATTTGCAGCGCTTTGTGGCCTGAGGTGGAAAGGAAATACCTTCACATAAAAATTAGACAGAAGCATTCTCTGAAACATCTTTGTGGTGTGTGTGCATCCAACTCACAGATTTGAACATTCTTTTTGACAGAGAAGTTTTGAAACAGTCTCTTTTTTTGTAGAATCTGCAAGTGGAAATTTGGACCGCTTGCAGGAAATCGTTGGAAACGGGAAACCCTCACCCGAAAATGAGACAGAATCATTCTCACAAACTTTTTCCTGATGTGTGCTTTCAACTGAAAAATGTGAGCCTTTCCTTTGATAGAGCAGTTTTAAAACACTGTTTTTCTAGAATCTGCAAGTGGATATTTGGAGCGCTATGAGGCCTGTGGTGGGAAAGGAAGTATCTTCCCATAACAAGTAGAAAGAGGCATTCTCTGAAAGTTCTCTGTGGTGCGTGTATTCAACTCACAGAGTTGAACATTCCATTTGACAGAGAAGTTTTGAAACCCTCATTTACAGAATCTGCAAGTGGCTATTTGGACCGCTTGTAGGAATGCGTTGGAAACGGGACACCCTCACACAAAAACAAGACAGAAGCATTCTCACGAACTTCTGTGTGATGTGCGCATTCGTTTCAAGGAGCCAAACTTTTCTATTGGTAGAGCAGTTTGGAAACACTCTTTTTCTAGAATCTACAAGTGGACATTTGCAGCGCTTTGAGGCCCGTGGTGGAAAGGAAATATGTTCACATAAAAACTAGACAAAAGCATTCTCTGGAACTTCTTTGTGGTGTGTGCATTCCACTCTCAGAGTTGAACACTCCTTTTGACAGAGAAGTTTGAAACACTCTTCTTGTAGAATCTACAACAGCATATTTGGACCGCTGATAGGAATTCGTTGGAAACGGGACAGTCTCACAGAAAAAGTCAACAGATGCATTCTCACAAACTTCTGTGTGATGTGTGCATTCAGCTCACGGAGCTGAAGCTTTCTTCTGATACAGCAGTTTTAAAACACTTTTTTTCTAGAATCTGCAAGTGCACATTTGGAGCGCTTTGAGGCCTGAGGTGGAAAGGAAATATCTTCACATAAAAACGAGACAGAAGCATTCTCTGAAACTCCTTTGTGGTGTGTGCATTCAACTCACAGAGTCGAGCATTCCTTTAGACAGAGAAGTTTTGAAACTATCTTTTGTAGAATCTACAGGTGGAAATCCGGACTGCTTACGGGAATTGATTCTAAACGGGAAACCCTCACACAAAAACGACACAGAAGCATTCTCGCAAACTTCTTTGTGATGTGTGCATTCAGCTCACACAGCTGAAACTTTCTTTTGATAGAGCAGTTTTCTAACACTCTTTTCCTAGAATGTGCAAGCGGACATTTGGAGCGTTTTGAGGACTGTGGTGGAAAAGGAAGTATCTTTACATAAAAAGTAGACAGAAGCATTCTCTGAAAGTGGTTTGTGGGGCGTGCATTCAACTCACAGAGTTGAACATTCCTTTTGACAGAGAAGTTTTGAAACACTCTTTTTATAGAATCTGCAAGTGGATATTTGGACCGCTTATAGGAATTCGTTGGAAACGGGACAATCTCACACAAAAAGGAGACAGAAGCATTCTCATACACTTCTGTGGGATGCGTGCATTCAGCTCACAGGGCTGAACCTGTCTTTTGATAGAGCCGATTTCTAACCCTCTTTTTCTAGAATTTGCAAGTGGACATTTGCAGCGCTTTGAGGCCTGAGGTGGAAAGGAAATACCTTGACATAAAAATTAGACAGAAGCATTCTCTGAAACTTCTTTGTGGTGTGTGTCCATCCAACTCACAGAGTTGAACATTCTTTTTGACAGAGAAGTTTTGAAACAGTCTTTTTTTTTGTAGAATCTGCAAGTGGAAATTTGGACCGCTTGCAGGAAATCGTTGGAAACGGGAAACCCTCAACCAAAAACGAGACAGAATCATTCTCACAAACTTCTTCCTGATGTGTGCTTTCAACTCAAAAATGTGAGCCTTTCCTTTGATAGAGCAGTTTTAAAACACTGTTTTTCTAGAATCTGCAAGTGGATATTTGGAGCGCTATGAGGCCTGTGGTGGGAAAGGAAGTATCTTCCCATAACAAGTAGAAAGAGGCATTCTCTGAAAGTTCTCTGTGGTGCGTGCATTCAACTCACAGAGTTGAACATTCCATTTGACAGAGAAGTTTTGAAACCCTCATTTACAGAATCTGCAAGTGGCTATTTGGACCACTTATAGGAATGCGTTGGAAACGGGACACCCTCACACAAAAACTAGACAGAAACATTCTCACGAACTTCTGTGTGATGTGCGCATTCGTTTCAAGGAGCCGAACGTTTCTATTGGTAGAGCAGTTTAGAAACACTCTTTTTCTAGAATCTACAAGTGGACATTTGCAGCGCTTTGAGGCCCGTGGTGGAAAGGAAATATGTTCACATAAAAACTAGACGAAAGCATTCTCTGAAACTTCTTTGTGGTGTGTGCATTCCACTCTCAGAGTTGAACACTCCTTTTGACAGAGAAGTTTGAAACACTCTTCTTGTAGAATCTACAACAGCATATTTGGAACGCTGATAGGAATTCGTTGGAAACGGGACAGTCTCACAGAAAAAGTAAACAGAAGCATTCTCACAAACTTCTGTGTGATGTGTGCATTCAGCTCACGGAGCTGAAGCTTTCTTCTGATACAGCAGTTTTAAAACACTTTTTTTGTAGAATCTGCAAGTGCACATTTGGAGCGCTTTGAGGCCTGAGGTGGAAAGGAAATATCTTCACATAAAAACGAGACAGAAGCATTCTCTGAAACTCCTTTGTGGTGTGTGCATTCAACTCACAGAGTCGAGCATTCCTTTAGACAGAGAAGATTTGAAACTCTCTTTTGTAGAATCTACAGGTGGAAATCCGGACTGCTTACGGGAATTGATTGGAAACGGGAAACCCTCACACAAAAACGACACAGAAGCATTCTCGCAAACTACTTTGTGATGTGTGCATTCAGCTCACACAGCTGAACCTTTCTTTTGATAGAGCAGTTTTCTAACACTCTTTTCCTAGAATGTGCAAGCGGACATTTGGAGCGTTTTGAGGACTGTGGTGGAAAAGGAAGTATATTTACATAAAAAGTAGACAGAAGCATTCTCTGAAAGTGGTTTGTGGGGCGTGCATTCAACTCACAGAGTTGAACATTCCTTTTGACAGAGAAGTTTTGAAACACTCTTTTTATAGAATCTGCAAGTGGATATTTGGACCGCTTATAGGAATTCGTTGGAAACGGGACAATCTCACACAAAAAGGAGACAGAAGCATTCTCATACACTTCTGTGGGATGCGTGCATTCAGCTCACAGGGCTGAACCTGTCTTTTGATAGAGCCGATTTCTAACCCTCTTTTTCTAGAATTTGCAAGTGGACATTTGCAGCGCTTTGAGGCCTGAGGTGGAAAGGAAATACCTTCACATAAAAATTAGACAGAAGCATTCTCTGAAACTTCTTTGTGGTGTGTGTGCATCCAACTCACAGAGTTGAACATTCTTTTTGACAGAGAAGTTTTGAAACAGTCTTTTTTTTTGTAGAATCTGCAAGTGGAAATTTGGACCGCTTGCAGGAAATCGTTGGAAACGGGAAACCCTAAACCAAAAACGAGACAGAATCATTCTCACAAACTTCTTCCTGATGTGTGCTTTCAACTCAAAAATGTGAGCCTTTCCTTTGATAGAGCAGTTTTAAAACACTGTTTTTCTAGAATCTGCAAGTGGATATTTGGAGCGCTATGAGGCCTGTGGTGGGAAAGGAAGTATCTTCCCATAACAAGTAGAAAGAGGCATTCTCTGAAATTTCTCTGTGGTGCGTGCATTCAACTCACAGAGTTGAACATTCCATTTGACAGAGAAGTTTTGAAACCCTCATTTACAGAATCTGCAAGTGGCTATTTGGACCGCTTATAGGAATGCGTTGGAAACGGGACACCCTCACACAAAAACTAGACAGAAGCATTCTCACGAACTTCTGTGTGATGTGCGCATTCGTTTCAAGGAGCCGAACCTTTCTATTGGTAGAGCAGTTTAGAAACACTCTTTTTCTAGAATCTACAAGTGGACATTTGCAGCGCTTTGAGGCCCGTGGTGGAAAGGAAATATGTTCACATAAAAACTAGACGAAAGCATTCTCTGAAACTTCTTTGTGGTGTGTGCATTCCACTCTCAGAGTTGAACACTCCTTTTGACAGAGAAGTTTGAAACACTCTTTTTGTAGAATCTGCAACTGCATATTTGGACCGCTGATAGGAATTCGTTGGAAACGGGACACTCTCACAGAAAAAATAAACAGAAGCATTCTCACAAACTTCTGTGTGATGTGTGCATTCAGCTCACGGAGCTGAAGCTTTCTTCTGATACAGCAGTTTTAAAACACTTTTTTTCTAGAATCTGCAAGTGCACATTTGGAGCGCTTTGAGGCCTGAGGTGGAAAGGAAATATCTTCACATAAAAACTAGACAGAAGCATTCTCTGAAACTTCTTTGTGGTGTGTG
Source organism: Pongo abelii (assembly GCF_028885655.2). Lineage (NCBI taxonomy): Eukaryota > Metazoa > Chordata > Mammalia > Primates > Hominidae > Pongo > Pongo abelii. The sequence continues at coordinate 67,961,880 of NC_071988.2, forward strand.
CATTCAACTCACAGCGTCTAGCATTTCTTTAGACAGAGAAGATATGAAACTTTTTTTTGTAGAATCTAAAGGTGGAAATTCGGACTGCTTACGGAAATTGATCGGAAACGGGAAACCCTCCCACAAAAACGACACAGAAGCATTCTCGCAAACTTCTTTGTGATGTGTGCATTCAGCTCACACAGCTGAACCTTTCTTTTGATAGACCAGTTTTCTAACACTCTTTTTCTAGAATGTGCCAGCGGACATTTGGAGCGCTTTGAGGACTGTGGTGGAAAAGGAAGTATCTTTACACAACAAGTAGATAGAAGCATTCTCTGAAAGTGCTTTGTGGGGCCTGCATTCAACTCACAGAGTTGAACATTCCTTTTGACAGAGAAGTTTTGAAACACTCTTTTTATAGAATCTGCAAGTGGATATTTGGACCGCTTATAGGAATTCGTTGGAAACGGGACAATCTCACACAAAAAGGAGACAGAAGCATTCTCATACACTTCTGTGGGATGCGTGCATTCAGCTCACAGGGCTGAACCTTTCTTTTGATAGAGCAGATTTCTAACACTCTTTTTCTAGAATTTGCAAGTGGACATTTGCAGCGCTTTGAGGCCTGAGGTGGAAAGGAAATACCTTCACATAAAAATTAGACAGAAGCATTCTCTGAAACATCTTTGTGGTGTGTGTGCATCCAACTCACAGATTTGAACATTCTTTTTGACAGAGAAGTTTTGAAACAGTCTTTTTTTTGTAGAATCTGCAAGTGGAAATTTGGACCGCTTGCAGGAAATCGTTGGAAACGGGAAACCCTCACCCGAAAATGAGACAGAATCATTCTCACAAACTTTTTCCTGATGTGTGCTTTCAACTCAAAAATGTGAGCCTTTCCTTTGATAGAGCAGTTTTAAAACACTGTTTTTCTAGAATCTGCTAGTGGATATTTGGAGCGCTATGAGGCCGGTGGTGGGAAAGGAAGTATCTTCCCATAACAAGTAGAAAGAGGCATTCTCTGAAAGTTCTCTGTGGTGCGTGTATTCAACTCACAGAGTTGAACATTCCATTTGACAGAGAAGTTTTGAAACCCTCATTTACAGAATCTGCAAGTGGCTATTTGGACCGCTTATAGGAATGCGTTGGAAACGGGACACCCTCACACAAAAACAAGACAGAAGCATTCTCACGAACTTCTGTGTGATGTGCGCATTCGTTTCAAGGAGCCGAACCTTTCTATTGGTAGAGCAGTTTGGAAACACTCTTTTTCTAGAATCTACAAGTGGACATTTGCAGCGCTTTGAGGCCCGTGGTGAAAAGGAAATATGTTCACATAAAAACTAGACGAAAGCATTCTCTGAAACTTCTTTGTGGTGTGTGCATTCCACTCTGAGAGTTGAACACTCCTTTTGACAGAGAAGTTTGAAACACTCTTTTTGTAGAATCTGCAACTGCATATTTGGACCGCTGATAGGAATTCGTTGGAAACGGGACACTCTCACAGAAAAAGTAAACAGAAGCATTCTCACAAACTTCTGTGTGATGTGTGCATTCAGGTCACGGAGCTGAAGCTTTCTTCTGATACAGCAGTTTTAAAACACTTTTTTTCTAGAATCTGCAAGTGCACATTTGGAGCGCTTTGAGGCCTGAGGTGGAAAGGAAATATCTTCACATAAAAACTAGACAGAAGCATTCTCTGAAACTTCTTTGTGGTGTGTGCATTCAACTCACAGCGTCTAGCATTTCTTTAGACAGAGAAGATATGAAACTTTCTTTTGTAGAATCTAAAGGTGGAAATTCGGACTGCTTACGGAAATTGATCGGAAACGGGAAACCCTCCCACAAAAACGACACAGAAGCATTCTCGCAAACTTCTTTGTGATGTGTGCATTCAGCTCACACAGCTGAACCTTTCTTTTGATAGACCAGTTTTCTAACACTCTTTTTCTAGAATGTGCCAGCGGACATTTGGAGCGCTTTGAGGACTGTGGTGGAAAAGGAAGTATCTTTACACAACAAGTAGATAGAAGCATTCTCTGAAAGTGCTTTGTGGGGCCTGCATTCAACTCACAGAGTTGAACATTCCTTTTGACAGAGAAGTTTTGAAACACTCTTTTTATAGAATCTGCAAGTGGATATTTGGACCGCTTATAGGAATTCGTTGGAAACGGGACAATCTCACACAAAAAGGAGACAGAAGCATTCTCATACACTTCTGTGGGATGCGTGCATTCAGCTCACAGGGCTGAACCTTTCTTTTGATAGAGCAGATTTCTAACACTCTTTTTCTAGAATTTGCAAGTGGACATTTGCAGCGCTTTGAGGCCTGAGGTGGAAAGGAAATACCTTCACATAAAAATTAGACAGAAGCATTCTCTGAAACATCTTTGTGGTGTGTGTGCATCCAACTCACAGATTTGAACATTCTTTTTGACAGAGAAGTTTTGAAACAGTCTTTTTTTTGTAGAATCTGCAAGTGGAAATTTGGACCGCTTGCAGGAAATCGTTGGAAACGGGAAACCCTCACCCGAAAATGAGACAGAATCATTCTCACAAACTTTTTCCTGATGTGTGCTTTCAACTCAAAAATGTGAGCCTTTCCTTTGATAGAGCAGTTTTAAAACACTGTTTTTCTAGAATCTGCAAGTGGATATTTGGAGCGCTATGAGGCCTGTGGTGGGAAAGGAAGTATCTTCCCATAACAAGTAGAAAGAGGCATTCTCTGAAATTTCTCTGTGGTGCGTGCATTCAACTCACAGAGTTGAACATTCCATTTGACAGAGAAGTTTTGAAACCCTCATTTACAGAATCTGCAAGTGGCTATTTGGACCGCTTATAGGAATGCGTTGGAAACGGGACACCCTCACACAAAAACAAGACAGAAGCATTCTCACGAACTTCTGTGTGATGTGCGCATTCGTTTCAAGGAGCCGAACCTTTCTATTGGTAGAGCAGTATGGAAACACTCTTTTTCTAGAATCTACAAGTGGACATTTGCAGCGCTTTGAGGCCCGTGGTGAAAAGGAAATATGTTCACATAAAAACTAGACGAAAGCATTCTCTGAAACTTCTTTGTGGTGTGTGCATTCCACTCTGAGAGTTGAACACTCCTTTTGACAGAGAAGTTTGAAACACTTTTCTTGTAGAATCTACAACAGCATATTTGGAACGCTGATAGGAATTCGTTGGAAACGGGACAGTCTCACAGAAAAAGTCAACAGAAGCATTCTCACAAACTTTTGTGTGATGTGTGCATTCAGCTCACGGAGCTGAAGCTTTCTTCTGATACAACAGTTTTAAAACACTTTTTTTCTAGAATCTGCAAGTGCACATTTGGAGTGCTTTGAGGCCTGAGGTGGAAAGGAAATATCTTCACATAAAAACGAGACAGAAGAATTCTCTGAAACTCCTTTGTGGTGTGTGCATTCAACTCACAGAGTCGAGCATTCCTTTAGACAGAGAAGATTTGAAACTCTCTTTTGTAGAATCTACAGGTGGAAATTCGGACTGCTTACGGGAATTGATTGGAAACGGAAAACCCTCACACAAAAACGACACAGAAGCATTCTCGCAAACTTCTTCGTGATGCGTGCATTCAGCTCACACAGCTGAACCTTTCTTTTGATAGAGCAGTTTTCTAACACTCTTTTTCTAGAATGTGCAAGCGGACATTTGGAGCGCTTTGGGGACTGTGGTGGAAAAGGAAGTATCTTTACATAACAAGTAGACAGAAGCATTCTCTGAAAGTGCTTTGTGGGGCGTGCATTCAACTCACAGAATTGAACACTCCTTTTGACAGAGAAGTTTTGAAACACTCTTTTTATAGAATCTGCAAGTGTATATTTGGACCGCATATAGGAATTCGTTGGAAACGGGACAATATCACACAAAGAGGAGACAGAAGCATTCTCATACACTTCTGTGGGATGCTGGCATTCAGCTCACAGGGCTGAACCTTTCTTTTGATAGAGCCGATTTCTAACCCTCTTTTTCTAGAATTTGCAAGTGGACATTTGCAGCGCTTTGAGGCCTGAGGTGGAAAGGAAATACCTTCACATAAAAATTAGACAGAAGCATTCTCTGAGACTTCTTTGTGGTGTGTGTGCATCCAACTCACAGAGTTGAACATTCTTTTTGACAGAGAAGTTTTGAAACAGTCTTTTTTTTTGTAGAATCTGCAAGTGGAAATTTGGACCGCTTGCAGGAAATCGTTGGAAACGGGAAACCCTCAACCAAAAACGAGACAGAATCATTCTCACAAACATCTTCCTGATGTGTGCTTTCAACTCAAAAATGTGAGCCTTTCCTTTGATAGAGCAGTTTTAAAACACTGTTTTTCTAGAATCTGCAAGTGGATATTTGGAGCGCTATGAGGCCTGTGGTGGGAAAGGGAGTATCTTTACATAACAAGTAGAAAGAGGCATTCTCTGAAAGTGCTTTGTGGGGCGTGCATTCAACTCACAGAGTTGAACTTTCCTTTTGACAGGGAAGTTTTGAAACACTCTTTTTATAGAATCTGCAAGTGGCTATTTGGACCGCTTATAGGAATGCGTTGGAAACAGGACACCCTCACACAAAAACTAGACAGAAGCATTCTCACGAACTTCTGTGTGATGTGCGCATTCGTTTCAAGGAGCCGAACCTTTCTATTGGTAGAGCAGTTTTGAAACACTCTTTTTCTGGAATCTACAAGTGGACATTTGCAACGCTTTGAGGCCCGTGGTGGAAAGGAAATATGTTCACATAAAAACTAGACAAAAGCATTCTCTGAAACTTCTTTGTGGTGTGTGCATTCCACTCTCAGAGTTGAACACTCCTTTTGACAGAGAAGTTTGAAACACTCTTCTTGTAGAATCTACACCAGCATATTTGGAACGCTGATAGGAATTCGTTGGAAACGGGACAGTCTCACAGAAAAAGTAAACAGAAGCATTCTCACAAACTTCTGTGTGATGTGTGCATTCAGCTCATGGAGCTGAAGCTTTCTTCTGATACAGCAGTTTTAAAACACTTTTTTTGTAGAATCTGCAAGTGCACATTTGGAGCGCTTTGAGGCCTGAGGTGGAAAGGAAATATCTTCACATAAAAACGAGACAGAAGCATTCTCTGAAACTCCTTTGTGGTGTGTGCATTCAACTCACAGAGTCGAGCATTCCTTTAGACAGAGAAGATTTGAAACTCTCTTTTGTAGAATCTACAGGTGGAAATCCGGACTGCTTACGGGAATTGATTGGAAACGGGAAACCCTCACACAAAAACGACACAGAAGCATTCTCGCAAACTTCTTTGTGATGTGTGCATTCAGCTCACACAGCTGAACCTTTCTTTTGATAGAGCAGTTTTCTAACACTCTTTTCCTAGAATGTGCAAGCGGACATTTGGAGCGTTTTGAGGACTGTGGTGGAAAAGGAAGTATCTTTACATAAAAAGTAGACAGAAGCATTCTCTGAAAGTGGTTTGTGGGGCGTGCATTCAACTCACAGAGTTGAACATTCCTTTTGACAGAGAAGTTTTGAAACACTCTTTTTATAGAATCTGCAAGTGGATATTTGGACCGCTTATAGGAATTCGTTGGAAACGGGACAATCTCACACAAAAAGGAGACAGAAGCATTCTCATACACTTCTGTGGGATGCGTGCATTCAGCTCACAGGGCTGAACCTGTCTTTTGATAGAGCCGATTTCTAACCCTCTTTTTCTAGAATTTGCAAGTGGACATTTGCAGCGCTTTGAGGCCTGAGGTGGAAAGGAAATACCTTCACATAAAAATTAGACAGAAGCATTCTCTGAAACTTCTTTGTGGTGTGTGTGCATCCAACTCACAGAGTTGAACATTCTTTTTGACAGAGAAGTTTTGAAACAGTCTTTTTTTTTGTAGAATCTGCAAGTGGAAATTTGGACCGCTTGCAGGAAATCGTTGGAAACGGGAAACCCTAAACCAAAAACGAGACAGAATCATTCTCACAAACTTCTTCCTGATGTGTGCTTTCAACTCAAAAATGTGAGCCTTTCCTTTGATAGAGCAGTTTTAAAACACTGTTTTTCTAGAATCTGCAAGTGGATATTTGGAGCGCTATGAGGCCTGTGGTGGGAAAGGAAGTATCTTCCCATAACAAGTAGAAAGAGGCATTCTCTGAAATTTCTCTGTGGTGCGTGCATTCAACTCACAGAGTTGAACATTCCATTTGACAGAGAAGTTTTGAAACCCTCATTTACAGAATCTGCAAGTGGCTATTTGGACCGCTTATAGGAATGCGTTGGAAACGGGACACCCTCACACAAAAACTAGACAGAAGCATTCTCACGAACTTCTGTGTTATGTGCGCATTCGGTTCAAGGAGCCGAACCTTTCTATTGGTAGAGCAGTTTAGAAACACTCTTTTTCTAGAATCTACAAGTGGACATTTGCAGCGCTTTGAGGCCCGTGGTGGAAAGGAAATATGTTCACATAAAAACTAGACGAAAGCATTCTCTGAAACTTCTTTGTGGTGTGTGCATTCCACTCTCAGAGTTGAACACTCCTTTTGACAGAGAAGTTTGAAACACTCTTTTTGTAGAATCTGCAACTGCATATTTGGACCGCTGATAGGAATTCGTTGGAAACGGGACACTCTCACAGAAAAAATAAACAGAAGCATTCTCACAAACTTTTGTGTGATGTGTGCATTCAGCTCACGGAGCTGAAGCTTTCTTCTGATACAGCAGTTTTAAAACACTTTTTTTCTAGAATCTGCAAGTGCACATTTGGAGCGCTTTGAGGCCTGAGGTGGAAAGGAAATATCTTCACATAAAAACTAGACAGAAGCATTCTGTGAAACTTCTTTGTGGTGTGTGCATTCAACTCACAGCGTCTAGCATTTCTTTAGACAGAGAAGATATGAAACTTTCTTTTGTAGAATCTAAAGGTGGAAATTCGGACTGCTTACGGAAATTGATCGGAAACGGGAAACCCTCCCACAAAAACGACACAGAAGCATTCTCGCAAACTTCTTTGTGATGTGTGCATTCAGCTCACACAGCTGAACCTTTCTTTTGATAGACCAGTTTTCTAACACTCTTTTTCTAGAACGTGCCAGCGGACATTTGGAGCGCTTTGAGGACTGTGGTGGAAAAGGAAGTATCTTTACATAACAAGTAGATAGAAGCATTCTCTGAAAGTGCTTTGTGGGGCCTGCATTCAACTCACAGAGTTGAACATTCCTTTTGACAGAGAAGTTTTGAAACACTCTTTTTATAGAATCTGCAAGTGGATATTTGGACCGCTTATAGGAATTCGTTGGAAACGGGACAATCTCACACAAAAAGGAGACAGAAGCATTCTCATACACTTCTGTGGGATGCGTGCATTCAGCTCACAGGGCTGAACCTTTCTTTTGATAGAGCAGATTTCTAACACTCTTTTTCTAGAATTTGCAAGTGGACATTTGCAGCGCTTTGAGGCCTGAGGTGGAAAGGAAATACCTACACATAAAAATTAGACAGAAGCATTCTCTGAAACTTCTTTGTGGTGTGTGTGCATCCAACTCACCGATTTGAACATTCTTTTTGACAGAGAAGTTTTGAAACAGTCTTCTTTTTGTGGAATCTGCAAGTGGAAATTTGGACCGCCTGCAGGAAATCGTTGGAAACGGGAAACCCTCACCCGAAAATGAGACAGAATCATTCTCACAAACTTTTTCCTGATGTGTGCTTTCAACTCAAAAATGTGAGCCTTTCCTTTGATAGAGCAGTTTTAAAACACTGTTTTTCTAGAATCTGCAAGTGGATATTTGGAGCGCTATGAGGCCTGTGGTGGGAAAGGAAGTATCTTCCCATAACAAGTAGAAAGAGGCATTCTCTGAAAGTTCTCTGTGGTGCGTGTATTCAACTCACAGAGTTGAACATTCCATTTGACAGAGAAGTTTTGAAACCCTCATTTACAGAAACTGCAAGTGGCTCTTTGGACCGCTCATAGGAATGCGTTGGAAACGGGACACCCTCACACAAAAACTAGACAGAAGCGTTCTCACGAACTTCTGTGTGATGTGCGCATTCGTTTCAAGGAGCCGAACCTTTCTATTGGTAGAGCAGTTTGGAAACACTCTTTTTCTAGAATCTACAAGTGGACATTTGCAGCGCTTTGAGGCCCGTGGTGAAAAGGAAATATGTTCACATAAAAACTAGACGAAAGCATTCTCTGAAACTTCTTTGTGGTGTGTGCATTCCACTCTGAGAGTTGAACACTCCTTTTGACAGAGAAGTTTGAAACACTCTTTTTGTAGAATCTGCAACTGCATATTTGGACCGCTGATAGGAATTCTTTGGAAACGGGACACTCTCACAGAAAAAGTAAACAGAAGCATTCTCACAAACTTCTGTGTGATGTGTGCATTCAGCTCACGGAGCTGAAGCTTTCTTCTGATACAGCAGTTTTAAAACACTTTTTTTGTAGAATCTGCAAGTGCACATTTGGAGCGCTTTGAGGCCTGAGGTGGAAAGGAAATATCTTCACATAAAAACTAGACGGAAGCATTCTCTGAAACTCCTTTGTGGTGTGTGCATTCAACTCACAGAGTCGAGCATTCCTTTAGACAGAGAAGATTTGAAACTCTCTTTTGTAGAATCTACAGGTGGAAATTCGGACTGCTTACGGGAATTGATTGGAAACGGAAAACCCTCACACAAAAACGACACAGAAGCATTCTCGGAAACTTCTTGGTGATGCGTGCATTCAGCTCACACAGCTGAACCTTTCTTTTGATAGAGCAGTTTTCTAACACTCTTTTTCTAGAATGTGCAAGCGGACATTTGGAGCGCTTTGAGGACTGTGGTGGAAAAGGAAGTATCTTTACATAACAAGTAGACAGAAGCATTCTCTGAAAGTGCTTTGTGGGGCGTGCATTCAACTCACAGAGTTGAACACTCCTTTTGACAGAGAAGTTTTGAAACACTCTTTTTATAGAATCTGCAAGTGTATATTTGGACCGCATATAGGAATTCGTTGGAAACGGGACAATATCACACAAAAAGGAGACAGAAGCATTCTCATACACTTCTGTGGGATGCTGGCATTCAGCTCACAGGGCTGAACCTTTCTTTTGATAGAGCCGATTTCTAACCCTCTTTTTCTAGAATTTGCAAGTGGACATTTGCAGCGCTTTGAGGCCTGAGGTGGAAAGGAAATACCTTCACATAAAAATTTGACAGAAGCATTCTCTGAGACTTCTTTGTGGTGTGTGTGCATCCAACTCACAGAGTTGAACATTCTTTTTGACAGAGAAGTTTTGAAACAGTCTTTTTTTTTGTAGAATCTGCAAGTGGAAATTTGGACCGCTTGCAGGAAATCGTTGGAAACGGGAAACCCTCACCCGAAAATGAGACAGAATCATTCTCACAAACTTTTTCCTGATGTGTGCTTTCAACTCAAAAATGTGAGCCTTTCCTTTGATAGAGCAGTTTTAAAACACTGTTTTTCTAGAATCTGCAAGTGGATATTTGGAGCGCTATGAGGCCTGTGGTGGGAAAGGAAGTATCTTCCCATAACAAGTAGAAAGAGGCATTCTCTGAAAGTTCTCTGTGGTGCGTGTATTCAACTCACAGAGTTGAACATTCCATTTGACAGAGAAGTTTTGAAACCCTCATTTACAGAAACTGCAAGTGGCTCTTTGGACCGCTCATAGGAATGCGTTGGAAACGGGACACCCTCACACAAAAACTAGACAGAAGCGTTCTCACGAACTTCTGTGTGATGTGCGCATTCGTTTCAAGGAGCCGAACCTTTCTATTGGTAGAGCAGGTTGGAAACACTCTTTTTCTAGAATCTACAAGTGGACATTTGCAGCGCTTTGAGGCCCGTGGTGAAAAGGAAATATGTTCACATAAAAACTAGACGAAAGCATTCTCTGAAACTTCTTTGTGGTGTGTGCATTCCACTCTCAGAGTTGAACACTCCTTTTGACAGAGAAGTTTGAAACACTCTTTTTGTAGAATCTGCAACTGCATATTTGGACCGCTGATAGGAATTCGTTGGAAACGGGACACTCTCACAGAAAAAGTAAACAGAAGCATTCTCACAAACTTCTGTGTGATGTGTGCATTCAGCTCACGGAGCTGAAGCTTTCTTCTGATACAGCAGTTTTAAAACACTTTTTTTGTAGAATCTGCAAGTGCACATTTGGAGCGCTTTGAGGCCTGAGGTGGAAAGGAAATATCTTCACATAAAAACTAGACGGAAGCATTCTCTGAAACTCCTTTGTGGTGTGTGCATTCAACTCACAGAGTCGAGCATTCCTTTAGACAGAGAAGATATGAAACTTTCTTTTGTAGAATCTACAGGTGGAAATTCGGACTGCTTACGGAAATTGATTGGAACGGGAAACACTCCCAGAAAAACGACACAGAAGCATTCTCGCAAACTTCTTTGTGATGTGTGCATTCAGCTCACAGAGCTGAACTTTTCTTTTGATAGAGCAGTTTTCCAACACTCTTTTTCTAGAATGTGCAAGCGGACATTTCGAGCGGTTTGAGAACTGTGGTGGAAAAGGGAGTATCTTTACATAACAAGTAGAAAGAGGCATTCTCTGAAAGTGCTTTGTGGGGTGTGCATTCAACTCACAGAGTTGAACATTCCTTTTGACAGGGAAGTTTTGAAACACTCTTTTTATAGAATCTGCAAGTGGCTATTTGGACCGCTTATAGGAATGCGTTGGAAACAGGACACCCTCACACAAAAACTAGACAGAAGCATTCTCACGAACTTCTGTGTGATGTGCGCATTCGTTTCAAGGAGCCGAACTTTCTATTGCTAGAGCAGTTTGGAAACACTCTTTTTCTAGAATCTACAAGTGGACATTTGCAGCGCTTTGAGGCCCGTGGTGGAAAGGAAATATGTTCACATAAAAATTAGACAGAAGCATTCTCTGAAACTTCTTTGTGGTGTGTGCATTCCACTCTCAGAGTTGAACACTCCTTTTGACAGAGAAGTTTGAAACACTCTTCTTGTAGAATCTACAACAGCATATTTGGACCGCTGATAGGAATTCTTTGGAAACGGGACAATCTCACACAAAAAGGAGACAAAAGCATTCCCATACACTTCTGTGGGATGCGGGCATTCAGCTCACAGGGCTGAACCTTTCTTTTGATAGAGCAGATTTCTAACACTCTTTTTCTAGAATTTGCAAGTGGACATTTGCAGCGCTTTGAGGCCTGAGGTGGAAAGGAAATACCTTCACATAAAAATTAGACAGAAGCATTCTCTGAAACTTCTTTGTGGTGTGTGTGCATCCAACTCGCAGAGTTGAACATTCTTTTTGACAGAGAAGTTTTGAAACAGTCTTTTTTTTTGTAGAATCTGCAAGTGGAAATTTGGATCGCTTGCAGGAAATCGTTGGAAACGGGAAACCCTCACCCAAAAACGACACAGAATCATTCTCACAAACTTCTTCCTGATGTGTGCTTTCAACTCACAGATGTGAGCCTTTCCTTTGATAGAGCAGTTTTAAAACACTGTTTTTCTAGAGTCTGCAAGTGGATATTTGGAGCGCTATGAGGCCTGTGGTGGGAAAGGAAGTATCTTCCCATAACAAGTAGAAAGAGGCATTCTCTGAAAGTTCTCTGTGGCGCGTGCATTCAAGTCACAGAGTTGAACATTCCATTTGACAGAGAAGTTTTGAAACCCTCATTTACAGAATCTGCAAGTGGCTATTTGGACCGCTTATAGGAATGCGTTGGAAACGGGACACCCTCACACAAAAACTAGACAGAAGCATTCTCACGAACTTCTGTGTGATGTGCGCCTTCGTTTCAAGGAGCCGAAAGTTTCTATTGGTAGAGCAGTTTGGAAACACTCTTTTTCTAGAATCTACAAGTGGATATTTGCAGCGCTTTGAGGCCCGTGGTGGAAAGGAAATATGTTCACATAAAAACTAGACGAAAGCATTCTCTGAAACTTCTTTGTGGTGTGTGCATTCCACACTCAGAGTTGAACACTCCTTTTGACAGAGAAGTTTGAAACACTCTTTTTGTAGAATCTGCAACTGCATATATGGACCGCTGATAGGAATTCATTGGAAACGGGACACTCTCACAGGAAAAGTAAACAGAAGCATTCTCACAAACTTCTGTGTGATGTGTGCATTCAGCTCACAGAGCTGAAGCTTTCTTCTGATACAGCAGTTTTAAAACACTTTTTTTCTAGTATCTGCAAGTGCACATTTGGAGAGCTTTGAGGCCTGAGGTGGAAAGGAAATATCTTCACATAAAAACTTGACAGAAGCATTCTCTGAAACTCCTTTGTGGTGTGTGCATTCAACTCACAGAGTCGAGCATTCCTTTAGACAGAGAAGATTTGAAACTCTCTTTTGTAGAATCTACAGGTGGAAATTCGGACTGCTTACGGGAATTGATTGGAAACGGGAAACCCTCCCACAAAAACGACACAGAAGCATTCTTGCAAACTACTTGGTGATGTGTGCATTCAGCTCACACAGCTGAACCTTTCTTTTTATAGAGCAGTTTTCTAACACTCTTTTTCTAGAATGTGCAGGCGGACATTTGGAGCGCTTTGAGGACTGTGGTGGAACAGGAAGTATCTTTACATAACAAGTAGACAGAAGCATTCTCTGAAAGTGCTTTGTGGGGCGTGCATTCAACTCACAGAGTTGAACATTCCTTTTGACAGAGAAGTTTTGAAACACTCTTTTTATAGAATCTGCAAGTGGATATTTGGACCGCTTATAGGAATTCGTTGGAAACGGGACAATCTCACACAAAAAGGAGACAGAAGCATTCTCATACACTTCTGTGGGATGCGTGCATTCAGCTCACAGGGCAGAACCTTTCTTTTGATAGAGCAGATTTCTAACACTCTTTTTCTAGAATTTGCAAGTGGACATTTGCAGCGCTTTGCGGCCTGAGGTGGAAAGGAAATACCTTCACATAAAAATTAGACAGAAGCATTCTCTGAAACTTCTTTGTGGTGTGTGTGCATCCAACTCGCAGAGTTGAACATTCTTTTTGACAGAGAAGTTTTGAAACAGTCTTTTTTTTTTGTAGAATCTGCAAGTGGAAATTTGGACCGCTTGCAGGAAATCGTTGGAAACGGGAAACCCTCACCCAAAAACGAGACAGAATCATTCTCACAAACTTCTTCCTGATGTGTGCTTTCAACTCACAGATGTGAGCCTTTCCTTTGATAGAGCAGTTTTAAAACACTGTTTCTCTAGAGTCTGCAAGTGGATATTTGGAGCGCTATGAGGCCTGTGGTGGGAAAGGAAGTATCTTCCCATAACAAGTAGAAAGAGGCATTCTCTGAAATTTCTCTGTGGCGCGTGCATTCAACTCACAGAGTTGAACATTCCATTTGACAGAGAAGTTTTGAAACCCTCATTTACAGAATCTGCAAGTGGCTATTTGGACCACTTATAGGAATGCGTTGGAAACGGGACACCCTCACACAAAAACTAGACAGAAGCATTCTCACGAACTTCTGTGTGATGTGCGCATTCGTTTCAAGGAGCCGAACCTTTCTATTGGTAGAGCAGTTTGGAAACACTCTTTTTCTAGAATCTACAAGTGGAGATTTGCAGCGCTTTGAGGATCGTGGTGGAAAGGAAATATGTTCACATAAAAACTAGACGAAAGCATTCTCTGAAACTTCTTTGTGGTGTGTGCATTCCACTCTCAGAGTTGAACACTCCTGTTGACAGAGAAGTTTGAAACACTCTTTTTGTAGAATCTGCAACTGCATATTTTGGACCGCTGATAGGAATTCGTTGGAAACGGGACACTCTCACAGAAAAAGTAAACAGAAGCATTCTCACAAACTTCTGTGTGATGTGTGCATTCAGCTCACGGAGCTGAAGCTTTCTTCTGATACAGCAGTTTTAAAACACTTTTTTTCTAGAATCTGCAAGTGCACATTTGGAGCGCCTTGAGGCCTGAGGTGGAAAGGAAATATCTTCACATAAAAACTAGACAGAAGCATTCTCTGAAACTCCTTTGTGGTGTGTGCATTCAACTCACAGAGTCGAGCATTCCTTTAGACAGAGAAGATTTGAAACTCTCTTTTGTAGAATCTACAGGTGGAAATTCGGACTGCTTACGGGAATTGATTGGAAACGGGAAACCCTCCCACAAAAACGACACAGAAGCATTCTCGCAAACTTCTTGGTGATGTGTGCATTCAGCTCACACAGCTGAACCTTTCTTTTGATAGAGCAGTTTTCTAACACTCTTTTTCTAGAATGTGCAAGCGGACATTTGGAGCGCTTTGAGGACTGTGGTGGAAAAGGAAGTATCTTTACATAACAAGTAGACAGAAGCATTCTCTGAAAGTGCTTTGTGGGGCGTGCATTCTACTCACAGAGTTGAACATTCCTTTTGACAGAGAAGTTTTGAAACACTCTTTTTATAGAATCTGCAAGTGGATATTTGGACCGCTTATAGGAATTCGTTGGAAACGGGACAATCTCACACAAAAAGGAGACAGAAGCATTCTCATACACTTCTGTGGGATGCCTGTATTCAGCTCACAGGGCTGAACCTTTCTTTTGATAGAGCAGATTTCTAACACTCTTTTTCTAGAATTTGCAAGTGGACATTTGCAGCGCTTTGAGGCCTGAGGTGGAAAGGAAATACCTTCACATAAAAATTGGACAGAAGCATTCTCTGAAACTTCTTTGTGGTGTGTGTGCATCCAACTCGCAGAGTTGAACATTCTTTTTGACAGAGAAGTTTTGAAACAGTCTTTTTTTTTTGTAGAATCTGCAAGTGGAAATTTGGACCGCTTGCAGGAAATCGTTGGAAACGGGAAACCCTCACCCAAAAACGACACAGAATCATTCTCACAAACTTCTTCCTGATGTGTGCTTTCAACTCACAGATGTGAGCCTTTCCTTTGATAGAGCAGTTTTAAAACACTGTTTTTCTAGAGTCTGCAAGTGGATATTTGGAGCGCTATGAGGCCTGTGGTGGGAAAGGAAGTATCTTCCCATAACAAGTAGAAAGAGGCATTCTCTGAAAGTTCTCTGTGGCGCGTGCATTCAACTCACAGAGTTGAACATTCCATTTGACAGAGAAGTTTTGAAACCCTCATTTACAGAATCTGCACGTGGCTATTTGGACCGCTTATAGGAATGCGTTGGAAACGGGACACCCTCACACAAAAACTAGACAGAAGCATTCTCACGAACTTCTGTGTGATGTGCGCATTCGTTTCAAGGAGCCGAACCTTTCTATTGGTAGAGCAGTTTGGAAACACTCTTTTTCTAGAATCTACAAGTGGACATTTGCAGCGCTTTGAGGCCCGTGGTGGAAAGGAAATATGTTCACATAAAAACTAGACGAAAGCATTCTCTGAAACTTCTTTGTGGTGTGTGCATTCCACTCTCAGAGTTGAACACTCCTTTTGACAGAGAAGTTTGAAACACTCTTTTTGTAGAATCTGCAACTGCATATTTGGACCGCTGATAGGAATTCGTTGGAAACGGGACACTATCACAGAAAAAGTAAACAGAAGCATTCTCACAAACTTCTGTGTGATGTGTGCATTCAGCTCACGGAGCTGAAGCTTTCTTCTGATACAGCAGTTTTAAAACACTTTTTTTCTAGAATCTGCAAGTGCACATTTGGAGCGCTTTGGGGCCTGAGGTGGAAAGGAAATACCTTCACATAAAAACTAGACAGAAGCATTCTCTGAAACTCCTTTGTGGTGTGTGCATTCAACTCACATAGTCGAGCATTCCTTTAGACAGAGAAGATTTGAAACTCTCTTTTGTAGAATCTACAGGTGGAAATTCGGACTGCTTTCGGAATTGATTGGAAACGGGAAACCCTCCCACAAAAACGACACAGAAGCATTCTCGCAAACTTCTTGGTGATGTGTGCATTCAGCTCACACAGCTGAACCTTTCTTTTGATAGAGCAGTTTTCTAACACTCTTTTTCTAGAATGTGCAAGCGGACATTTGGAGCGCTTTGAGGACTGTGGTGGAAAAGGAAGTATCTTTACATAACAAGTAGACAGAAGCATTCTCTGAAAGTGCTTTGTGGGGCGTGCATTCAACTCACAGAGTTGAACATTCCTTTTGACAGAGAAGTTTTGAAACACTCTTTTTATAGAATCTGCAAGTGGATATTTGGACCGCTTATAGGAATTCGTTGGAAACGGGACAATCTCACACAAAAAGGAGACAAAAGCATTCCCATACACTTCTGTGGGATGCGGGCATTCAGCTCACAGGGCTGAACCTTTCTTTTGATAGAGCAGATTTCTAACACTCTTTTTCTAGAATTTGCAAGTGGACATTTGCAGCGCTTTGAGGCCTGAGGTGGAAAGGAAATACCTTCACATAAAAATTAGACAGAAGCATTCTCTGAAACTTCTTTGTGGTGTGTGTGCATCCAACTCGCAGAGTTGAACATTCTTTTTGACAGAGAAGTTTTGAAACAGTCTTTTTTTTTTTGTAGAATCTGCAAGTGGAAATTTGGACCGCTTGCAGGAAATCGTTGGAAACGGGAAACCCTCACCCAAAAACGACACAGAATCATTCTCACAAACTTCTTCGTGATGTGTGCTTTCAACTCACAGATGTGAGCCTTTCCTTTGATAGAGTAGTTTTAAAACACTGTTTTTCTAGAATCTGCAAGTGGATATTTGGAGCGCTATGAGGCCTGTGGTGGGAAAGGAAGTATCTTCCCATAACAAGTAGAAAGAGGCATTCTCTGAAAGTTCTCTGTGGCGCGTGCATTCAAGTCACAGAGTTGAACATTCCATTTGACAGAGAAGTTTTGAAACCCTCATTTACAGAATCTGCAAGTGGCTATTTGGACCGCTTATAGGAATGCGTTGGAAACGGGACACCCTCACACAAAAACTAGACAGAAGCATTCTCACGAACTTCTGTGTGATGTGCGCCTTCGTTTCAAGGAGCCGAAAGTTTCCATTGGTAGAGCAGTTTGGAAACACTCTTTTTCTAGAATCTACAAGAGGATATTTGCAGCGCTTTGAGGCCCGTGGTGGAAAGGAAATATGTTCACATAAAAACTAGACGAAAGCATTCTCTGAAACTTCTTTGTGGTGTGTGCATTCCACACTCAGAGTTGAACACTCCTTTTGACAGAGAAGTTTGAAACACTCTTTTTGTAGAATCTGCAACTGCATATATGGACCGCTGATAGGAATTCATTGGAAACGGGACACTCTCACAGGAAAAGTAAACAGAAGCATTCTCACAAACTTCTGTGTGATGTGTGCATTCAGCTCACGGAGCTGAAGCTTTCTTCTGATACAGCAGTTTTAAAACACTTTTTTTCTAGAATCTGCAAGTGCACATTTGGAGAGCTTTGAGGCCTGAGGTGGAAAGGAAATATCTTCACATAAAAACTAGACAGAAGCATTCTCTGAAACTCCTTTGTGGTGTGTGCATTCAACTCACAGAGTCGAGCATTCCTTTAGACAGAGAAGATTTGAAACTCTCTTTTGTAGAATCTACAGGTGGAAATTCGGACTGCTTACGGGAATTGATTGGAAACGGGAAACCCTCCCACAAAAACGACACAGAAGCATTCTTGCAAACTTCTTGGTGATGTGTGCATTCAGCTCACACAGCTGAACCTTTCTTTTTATAGAGCAGTTTTCTAACACTCTTTTTCTAGAATGTGCAAGCGGACATTTGGAGCGCTTTGAGGACTGTGGTGGAACAGGAAGTATCTTTACATAACAAGTAGACAGAAGCATTCTCTGAAAGTGCTTTGTGGGGCGTGCATTCAACTCACAGAGTTGAACATTCCTTTTGACAGAGAAGTTTTGAAACACTCTTTTTATAGAATCTGCAAGTGGATATTTGGACCGCTTATAGGAATTCGTTGGAAACGGGACAATCTCACACAAAAAGGAGACAGAAGCATTCTCATACACTTCTGTGGGATGCGTGCATTCAGCTCACAGGGCAGAACCTTTCTTTTGATAGAGCAGATTTCTAACACTCTTTTTCTAGAATTTGCAAGTGGACATTTGCAGCGCTTTTCGGCCTGAGGTGGAAAGGAAATACCTTCACATAAAAATTAGACAGAAGCATTCTCTGAAACTTCTTTGTGGTGTGTGTGCATCCAACTCGCAGAGTTGAACATTCTTTTTGACAGAGAAGTTTTGAAACAGTCTTTTTTTTTTGTAGAATCTGCAAGTGGAAATTTGGACCGCTTGCAGGAAATCGTTGGAAACGGGAAACCCTCACCCAAAAACGAGACAGAATCATTCTCACAAACTTCTTCCTGATGTGTGCTTTCAACTCACAGATGTGAGCCTTTCCTTTGATAGAGCAGTTTTAAAACACTGTTTTTCTAGAGTCTGCAAGTGGATATTTGGAGCGCTATGAGGCCTGTGGTGGGAAAGGAAGTATCTTCCCATAACAAGTAGAAAGAGGCATTCTCTGAAATTTCTCTGTGGCGCGTGCATTCAACTCACAGAGTTGAACATTCCATTTGACAGAGAAGTTTTGAAACCCTCATTTACAGAATCTGCACGTGGCTATTTGGACCGCTTATAGGAATGCGTTGGAAACGGGACACCCTCACACAAAAACTAGAGAGAAGCATTCTCACGAACTTCTGTGTGATGTGCGAATTCGTTTCAAGGAGCCGAACCTTTCTATTGGTAGAGCAGTTTGGAAACACTCTTTTTCTAGAATCTACAAGTGGACATTTGCAGCGCTTTGAGGATCGTGGTGGAAAGGAAATATGTTCACATAAAAACTAGACGAAAGCATTCTCTGAAACTTCTTTGTGGTGTGTGCATTCCACTCTCAGAGTTGAACACTCCTTTTGACAGAGAAGTTTGA
This sequence comes from Pongo abelii, assembly GCF_028885655.2. Classification (NCBI taxonomy): domain Eukaryota; kingdom Metazoa; phylum Chordata; class Mammalia; order Primates; family Hominidae; genus Pongo; species Pongo abelii. Next base: position 67,980,682 of record NC_071988.2, read on the forward strand.
AACACTCTTTTTGTAGAATCTGCAACTGCATATTTTGGACCGCTGATAGGAATTCGTTGGAAACGGGACACTCTCACAGAAAAAGTAAACAGAAGCATTCTCACAAACTTCTGTGTGATGTGTGCATTCAGCTCACGGAGCTGAAGCTTTCTTCTGATACAGCAGTTTTAAAACACTTTTTTTCTAGAATCTGCAAGTGCAAATTTGGAGCGCCTTGAGGCCTGAGGTGGAAAGGAAATATCTTCACATAAAAACTAGACAGAAGCATTCTCTGAAACTCCTTTGTGGTGTGTGCATTCAACTCACAGAGTCGAGCATTCCTTTAGACAGAGAAGATTTGAAACTCTCTTTTGTAGAATGTACAGGTGGAAATTCGGACTGCTTATGGGAATTGATTGGAAACGGGAAACCCTCCCACAAAAACGACACAGAAGCATTCTCGCAAACTTCTTGGTGATGTGTGCATTCAGATCACACAGCTGAACCTTTCTTTTGATAGAGCAGTTTTCTAACACTCTTTTTCTAGAATGTGCAAGCGGACATTTGGAGCGCTTTGAGGACTGTGGTGGAAAAGGAAGTATCTTTACATAACAAGTAGACAGAAGCATTCTCTGAAAGTGCTTTGTGGGGCGTGCATTCTACTCACAGAGTTGAACATTCCTTTTGACAGAGAAGTTTTGAAACACTCTTTTTATAGAATCTGCAAGTGGATATTTGGACCGCTTATAGGAATTCGTTGGAAACGGGACAATCTCACACAAAAAGGAGACAGAAGCATTCTCATACACTTCTGTGGGATGCCTGCATTCAGCTCACAGGGCTGAACCTTTCTTTTGATAGAGCAGATTTCTAACACTCTTTTTCTAGAATTTGCAAGTGGACATTTGCAGCGCTTTGAGGCCTGAGGTGGAAAGGAAATACCTTCACATAAAAATTGGACAGAAGCATTCTCTGAAACTTCTTTGTGGTGTGTGTGCATCCAACTCGCAGAGTTGAACATTCTTTTTGACAGAGAAGTTTTGAAACAGTCTTTTTTTTTTGTAGAATCTGCAAGTGGAAATTTGGACCGCTTGCAGGAAATCGTTGGAAACGGGAAACCCTCACCCAAAAACGACACAGAATCATTCTCACAAACTTCTTCCTGATGTGTGCTTTCAACTCAAAAATGTGAGCCTTTCCTTTGATAGAGCAGTTTTAAAACACTGTTTTTCTAGAGTCTGCAAGTGGATATTTGGAGCGCTATGAGGCCTGTGGTGGGAAAGGAAGTATCTTCCCATAACAAGTAGAAAGAGGCATTCTCTGAAAGTTCTCTGTGGCGCGTGCATTCAACTCACAGAGTTGAACATTCCATTTGACAGAGAAGTTTTGAAACCCTCATTTACAGAATCTGCACGTGGCTATTTGGACCGCTTATAGGAATGCGTTGGAAACGGGACACCCTCACACAAAAACTAGACAGAAGCATTCTCACGAACTTCTGTGTGATGTGCCCATTCGTTTCAAGGAGCCGAACATTTCTATTGGTAGAGCAGTTTGGAAACACTCTTTTTCTAGAATCTACAAGTGGACATTTGCAGCGCTTTGAGGCCCGTGGTGGAAAGGAAATATGTTCACATAAAAACTAGACGAAAGCATTCTCTGAAACTTCTTTGTGGTGTGTGCATTCCACTCTCAGAGTTGAACACTCCTTTTGACAGAGAAGTTTGAAACACTCTTTTTGTAGAATCTGCAACTGCATATTTGGACCGCTGATAGGAATTCGTTGGAAACGGGACACTCTCACAGAAAAAGTAAACAGAAGCATTCTCACAAACTTCTGTGTGATGTGTGCATTCAGCTCACGGAGCTGAAGCTTTCTTCTGATACAGCAGTTTTAAAACACTTTTTTTCTAGAATCTGCAAGTGCACATTTGGAGCGCTTTGAGGCCTGAGGTGGAAAGGAAATACCTTCACATAAAAACTAGACAGAAGCATTCTCTGAAACTCCTTTGTGGTGTGTGCATTCAACTCACAGAGTCGAGCATTCCTTTAGACAGAGAAGATTTGAAACTCTCTTTTGTAGAATCTACAGGTGGAAATTCGGACTGCTTTCGGGAATCGATTGGAAACGGGAAACCCTCCCACAAAAACGACACAGAAGCATTCTCGCAAACTTCTTGGTGATGTGTGCATTCAGCTCACACAGCTGAACCTTTCTTTTGATAGAGCAGTTTTCTAACACTCTTTTTCTAGAATGTGCAAGCGGACATTTGGAGCGCTTTGAAGACTGTGGTGGAAAAGGAAGTATCTTTACATAACAAGTAGACAGAAGCATTCTCTGAAAGTGCTTTGTGGGGCGTGCATTCAACTCACAGAGTTGAACATTCCTTTTGACAGAGAAGTTTTGAAACACTCTTTTTATAGAATCTGCAAGTGGATATTTGGACCGCTTATAGGAATTCGTTGGAAACGGGACAATCTCACACAAAAATGAGACAAAAGCATTCCCATACACTTCTGTGGGATGCGGGCATTCAGCTCACAGGGCTGAACCTTTCTTTTGATAGAGCAGATTTCTAACACTCTTTTTCTAGAATTTGCAAGTGGACATTTGCAGCGCTTTGAGGCCTGAGGTGGAAAGGAAATACCTTCACATAAAAATTAGACAGAAGCATTCTCTGAAACTTCTTTGTGGTGTGTGTGCATCCAACTCGCAGAGTTGAACATTCTTTTTGACAGAGAAGTTTTGAAACAGTCTTTTTTTTTTTCTAGAATCTGAAAGTGGAAATTTGGACCGCTTGCAGGAAATCGTTGGAAACGGGAAACCCTCACCCAAAAACGACACAGAATCATTCTCACAAACTTCTTCCTGATGTGTGCTTTCAACTCACAGATGTGAGCCTTTCCTTTGATAGAGCAGTTTTAAAACACTGTTTTTCTAGAGTCTGCAAGTGGATATTTGGAGCGCTATGAGGCCTGTGGTGGGAAAGGAAGTATCTTCCCATAACAAGTAGAAAGAGGCATTCTCTGAAAGTTCTCTGTGGCGCGTGCATTCAACTCACAGAGTTGAACATTCCATTTGACAGAGAAGTTTTGAAACCCTCATTTACAGAATCTGCACGTGGCTATTTGGACCGCTTATAGGAATGCGTTGGAAACGGGACACCCTCACACAAAAACTAGACAGAAGCATTCTCACGAACTTCTGTGTGATGTGCCCATTCGTTTCAAGGAGCCGAACATTTCTATTGGTAGAGCAGTTTGGAAACACTCTTTTTCTAGAATCTACAAGTGGACATTTGCAGCGCTTTGAGGCCCGTGGTGGAAAGGAAATATGTTCACATAAAAACTAGACGAAAGCATTCTCTGAAACTTCTTTGTGGTGTGTGCATTCCACACTCAGAGTTGAACACTCCTTTTGACAGAGAAGTTTGAAACACTCTTTTTGTAGAATCTGCAACTGCATATTTGGACCGCTGATAGGAATTCGTTGGAAACGGGACACTCTCACAGAAAAAGTAAACAGAAGCATTCTCACAAACTTCTGTGTGATGTGTGCATTCAGCTCACGGAGCTGAAGCTTTCTTCTGATACAGCAGTTTTAAAACACTTTTTTTCTAGAATCTGCAAGTGCACATTTGGAGCGCTTTGAGGCCTGAGGTGGAAAGGAAATACCTTCACATAAAAACTAGACAGAAGCATTCTCTGAAACTCCTTTGTGGTGTGTGCATTCAACTCACAGAGTCGAGCATTCCTTTAGACAGAGAAGATTTGAAACTCTCTTTTGTAGAATCTACAGGTGGAAATTCGGACTGCTTTCGGGAATCGATTGGAAACGGGAAACCCTCCCACAAAAACGACACAGAAGCATTCTCGCAAACTTCTTGGTGATGTGTGCATTCAGCTCACACAGCTGAACCTTTCTTTTGATAGAGCAGTTTTCTAACACTCTTTTTCTAGAATGTGCAAGCGGACATTTGGAGCGCTTTGAAGACTGTGGTGGAAAAGGAAGTATCTTTACATAACAAGTAGACAGAAGCATTCTCTGAAAGTGCTTTGTGGGGCGTGCATTCAACTCACAGAGTTGAACATTCCTTTTGACAGAGAAGTTTTGAAACACTCTTTTTATAGAATCTGCAAGTGGATATTTGGACCGCTTATAGGAATTCGTTGGAAACGGGACAATCTCACACAAAAATGAGACAAAAGCATTCCCATACACTTCTGTGGGATGCGGGCATTCAGCTCACAGGGCTGAACCTTTCTTTTGATAGAGCAGATTTCTAACACTCTTTTTCTAGAATTTGCAAGTGGACATTTGCAGCGCTTTGAGGCCTGAGGTGGAAAGGAAATACCTTCACATAAAAATTAGACAGAAGCATTCTCTGAAACTTCTTTGTGGTGTGTGTGCATCCAACTCGCAGAGTTGAACATTCTTTTTGACAGAGAAGTTTTGAAACAGTCTTTTTTTTTTTCTAGAATCTGAAAGTGGAAATTTGGACCGCTTGCAGGAAATCGTTGGAAACGGGAAACCCTCACCCAAAAACGACACAGAATCATTCTCACAAACTTCTTCCTGATGTGTGCTTTCAACTCACAGATGTGAGCCTTTCCTTTGATAGAGCAGTTTTAAAACACTGTTTTTCTAGAGTCTGCAAGTGGATATTTGGAGCGCTATGAGGCCTGTGGTGGGAAAGGAAGTATCTTCCCATAACAAGTAGAAAGAGGCATTCTCTGAAAGTTCTCTGTGGCGCGTGCATTCAACTCACAGAGTTGAACATTCCATTTGACAGAGAAGTTTTGAAACCCTCATTTACAGAATCTGCACGTGGCTATTTGGACCGCTTATAGGAATGCGTTGGAAACGGGACACCCTCACACAAAAACTAGACAGAAGCATTCTCACGAACTTCTGTGTGATGTGCCCATTCGTTTCAAGGAGCCGAACTTTTCTATTGGTAGAGCAGTTTGGAAACACTCTTTTTCTAGAATCTACAAGTGGACATTTGCAGCGCTTTGAGGCCCGTGGTGGAAAGGAAATATGTTCACATAAAAACTAGACGAAAGCATTCTCTGAAACTTCTTTGTGGTGTGTGCATTCCACCCTCAGAGTTGAACACTCCTTTTGACAGAGAAGTTTGAAACACTCTTTTTGTAGAATCTGCAACTGCATATTTGGACCGCTGATAGGAATTCGTTGGAAACGGGACACTCTCACAGAAAAAGTAAACAGAAGCATTCTCACAAACTTCTGTGTGATGTGTGCATTCAGCTCACGGAGCTGAAGCTTTCTTCTGATACAGCAGGTTTAAAACACTTTTTTTCTAGAATCTGCAAGTGCACATTTGGAGCGCTTTGAGGCCTGAGGTGGAAAGGAAATACCTTCACATAAAAACTAGACAGAAGCATTCTCTGAAACTCCTTTGTGGTGTGTGCATTCAACTCACAGAGTCGAGCATTCCTTTAGACAGAGAAGATTTGAAACTCTCTTTTGTAGAATCTACAGGTGGAAATTCGGACTGCTTTCGGGAATTGATTGGAAACGGGAAACCCTCCCACAAAAACGACACAGAAGCATTCTCGCAAACTTCTTGGTGATGTGTGCATTCAGCTCACACAGCTGAACCTTTCTTTTGATAGAGCAGTTTTCTAACACTCTTTTTCTAGAATGTGCAAGCGGACATTTGGAGTTCTTTGAGGTCTGCGGTGGAAAAGGAAGTATCTTTACATAACAAGTAGACAGAAGCATTCTCTGAAAGTGCTTTGTGGGGCGTGCATTCAACTCACAGAGTTGAACATTCCTTTTGACAGAGAAGTTTTGAAACACTCTTTTTATAGAATCTGCAAGTGGTTATTTGGACCGCTTATAGGAATTCGTTGGAAACGGGACAATCTCACACAAAAAGGAGACAGAAGGGTTCTCATACACTTCTGTGGGATGCGTGCATTCAGCTAACAGGGCAGAACCTTTCTTTTGATAGAGCAGATTTCTAACACTCTTTTTCTAGAATTTGCAAGTGGACATTTTTAGCGCTTTGCGGCCTGAGGTGGAAAGGAAATACCTTCACATAAAAATTAGACAGAAGCATTCTCTGAAACTTCTTTGTTGTGTGTGCATCCAACTCGCAGAGTTGAACATTCTTTTTGACAGAGAAGTTTTGAAACAGTCTTTTTTTTTTGTAGAATCTGCAAGTGGAAATTTGGACCGCTTGCAGGAAATCGTTGGAAACGGGAAACCCTCACCCAAAAACGACACAGAATCATTCTCACAAACTTCTTCCTGATGTGTGCTTTCAACTCACAGATGTGAGCCTTTCCTTTGATAGAGCAGTTTTAAAACACTGTTTTTCTAGAGTCTGCAAGTGGATATTAGGAGCGCTATGAGGCCTGTGGTGGGAAAGGAAGTATCTTCCCATAACAAGTAGAAAGAGGCATTCTCTGAAAGTTCTCTGTGGCGCGTGCATTCAACTCACAGAGCTGAACATTCCATTTGACAGACAAGTTTTGAAACCCTCATTTACAGAATCTGCACGTGGTTATTTGGACCGCTTATAGGAATGCGTTGGAAACGGGACACCCTCACACAAAAACTAGACAGAAGCATTCTCACGAACTTCTGTGTGATGTGCGCATTCGTTTCAAGGAGCCGAACCTTTCTATTGGCAGAGCAGTTTGGAAACACTCTTTTTCTTGAATCTACAAGTGGACATTTGCAGCGCTTTGAGGCCCGTGGTGGAAAGGAAATATGTTCACATAAAAACTAGACGAAAGCATTCTCTGAAACTTCTTTGTGGTGTGTGCATTCAACTCACAGCGTCTAGCATTTCTTTAGACAGAGAAGATATGAAACTTTCTTTTGTAGAATCTCAAGGTGGAAATTCGGACTGCTTACGGGAATTGATTGGAAACGGGAAACCCTCACACAAAAACGACACAGAAGCATTCTCGCAAACTTCTTGGTGATGCGTGCATTCAGCTCACACAGCTGAACCTTTCTTTTGATAGAGCAGTTTTCTAACACTCTTTTTCTAGAATGTGCAAGCGGACATTTGGAGCGCTTTGTGGACTGTGGTGGAAAAGGAAGTATCTTTACATAACAAGTAGACAGAAGCATTCTCTGAAAGTGCTTTGTGGGGCGTGCATTCAACTCACAGAGTTGAAAACTCCTTTTGACAGAGAAGTTTTGAAACACTCTTTTTATAGAATCTGCAAGTGTATATTTGGACCGCATATAGGAATTCGTTGGAAACGGGACAATCTCACACAAAAAGGAGACAGAAGCATTCTCATACACTTCTGTGGGATGCTGGCATTCAGCTCACAGGGCTGAACCTTTCTTTTGATAGAGCCGATTTCTAACCCTCTTTTTCTAGAACTTGCAAGTGGACATTTGCAGCGCTTTGAGGCCTGAGGTGGAAAGGAAATACCTTCACATAAAAATTAGACAGAAGCATTCTCTGAGACTTCTTTGTGGTGTGTGTGCATCCAACTCACAGAGTTGAACATTCTTTTTGACAGAGAAGTTTTGAAACAGTCTCTTTTTTTGTAGAATCTGCAAGTGGAAATTTGGACCGCTTGCAGGAAATCGTTGGAAACGGGAAACCCTCACCCAAAAACGAGACAGAATCATTCTCACAAACATCTTCCTGATGTGTGATTTCAACTCACAGATCTGAGCCTTTCCATTGATAAAGCAGTTTTAAAACACTGTTTTTCTAGAAACTGCAAGTGGAAATTTGGACCGCTTGCAGGAAATCGTTGGAAACGATAAACCCTCACCCGATAACGAGACAGAATCATTCTCACAAACTTCTTCCTGATGTGTGCCTTCAAATGAAAAATGTGAGCATTTCGTTTGATAGAGTAGTTTTAAAACACTGTTTTTCTAGAATCTGCAAGTTGATATTTGGAGCGCTATGAGGCCTGTGGTGGGAAAGGAATTATCTTCCCATAACAAGTACAAAGAGGCATTCTCTGAAAGTTCTCTGTGGTGCGTGCATTCAACTCACAGAGTTGAACATTCCATTTGACAGAGAAGTTTTGAAACCCTCACTTACAGAATCTGCAAGTGGCTATTTGGACCGCTTATAGGAATGCGTTGGAAACGGGACACCCTCACACAAAAACTAGACAGAAGCATTCTCACGAACTTCTGTGGGATGTGCGCATTCGTTTCAAGGAGCCGAACCTTTCTATTGGTAGAGCAGTTTGGAAACACTCTTTTTCTAGAATCTACAAGTGGACATTTGCAACGCTTTGAGGCCCGTGGTGAAAAGGAAATATGTTCACATAAAAACTAGACGAAAGCATTCTCTGAAACTTCTTTCTGGTGTGTGCATTCCACTCTCAGAGTTGAACACTCCTTTTGACAGAGAAGTTTGAAACACTCTTCTTGTAGAATCTACAACAGCATATTTGGACCGCTGATAGGAATTCGTTGGAAACGGGACACTCTCACAGAAAAAGTAAACAGAAGCATTCTCACAAACTTCTGTGTGATGTGTGCATTCAGCTCACGGAGCTGAAGCTTTCTTCTGATACAGCAGTTTTAAAACACTTTTTTTGTAGAATCTGCAAGTGCACATTTGGAGCGCTTTGAGGCCTGAGGTGGAAAGGAAATATCTTCACATAAAAACTAGACAGAAGCATTCTCTGAAACTCCTTTGTGGTGTGTGCATTCAACTCACAGAGTCGAGCATTCCTTTAGACAGAGAAGATTTGAAACTCTCTTTTGTAGAATCTACAGGTGGAAATTCGGACTGCTTACGGGAATTGATTGGAAACGGGAAACCCTCACACAAAAACGACACAGAAGCATTCTCGCAAACTTCTTGGTGATGTGTGCATTCAGCTCACACTGCTGAACCTTTCTTTTGATAGAGTAGTTTTCTAACACTCTTTTTCTAGAATGTGCAAGCGGACATTCGGAGCGCTTTGAGGACTGTGGTGGAAAAGGAAGTATCTTTACATAACAAGTAGACAGAAGTATTCTCTGAAAGTGCTTTGTGGGGCGTGCATTCAACTCACAGATTTGAACATTCCTTTTGACAGAGAAGTTTTGAAAAACTCTTTTTATAGAATCTGCAAGTGGATATTTGGACCGCTTATAGGAATTCGTTGGAAACGGGACAATATCACACGAAAAGTAGACAGAAGCATTCTCATAGACTTCTGTGGGATGCTTGCATTCAGCTCACGCGGCTGAACCTTTCTTCTGATAGAGCAGTTTTATAATACTCTTTTTCTAGAATTTGCAAGTGGACATTTGCAGCGCTTTGAGGCCTGAGGTGGAAAGGAAATACCTTCACATAAAAATTAGGCAGAAACAATCTCTGAAACTTCTTTGTTGTTTGTGCATTCACCTCACAGAGTCGAGCATTCCTTTAGATAGAAGATTTGAAACTCTCTTTTGTAGAATCTACAGGTGGAAATTCGGACTGCTTACGGGAATTGATTGGAAACGGGAAAGCCCCACACAAAAACGACACAGAAGCATTTTCGCAAACTTCTTTGTGATGTGTGCATTCAGCTCACACAGCTGAACCTTTCTTTTGATAGACCAGTTTTCTAACACTCTTTTTCTAGAATGTGCATGTGGACATTTGGAGCGCTTTGAGGACTGTGGTGGAAAAGGAAGTATCTTTACATAACAAGTAGACAGAAGCATTCTCTGAAAGTGCTTTGTGGGGCGTGCATTCAACTCACAGAGTTGAACATTCCTTTTGACAGAGAAGTTTTGAAACACTCTTTTTATAGAATCTGTAAGTGGATATTTGGACCGCTTATTGGAATTCTTTGGAAACGGGACAATCTCACACAAAAAGGAGACAGAAGCATTCTCATACACTTCTGTGGGATGCGTGCATTCAGCTCACAGGGCTGAACCTTTCTTTTGATAGAGCAGATTTCTAACCTTCTTTTTCTAGAATTTGCAAGTGGATATTTGTAGCGCTTTGAGGCCTGAGGAGGAAAGGAAATACCTTCACATAAAAATTAGACAGAAGCATTCTCTGAAACTTCTTTGTGGTGTGTGTGCGTCCAACTCACAGAGTTGAACATTCTTTTTGACAGAGAAGTTTTGAAACAGTCTTTTTTTTTGTAGAATCTGCAAGTGGAAATTTGGACCGCTTTCAGGAAATCGTTGGAAACGGGAAACCCTCACCCAAAAACGAGACAGAATCATTCTCACAAACTTCTTCCTGATGTGTGATTTCAACTCACCGATATGAGCCTTTCCTTTGATAGAGCAGTTTTAAAACACTGTTTTTCTAGAATCTGCAAGTGGACATTTGGAGCGCTATGAGGCCTGTGGTGGGAAAGGAAGTATCTTCCCATAACAAGTAGATAGAGGCATTCTCTGAAAGTTCTCTGTGGTGCGTGCATTCAACTCACAGAGTTGAACATTCCATTTGACAGAGAAGTTTTGAAACCCTCATTTACAGAATCTGCAAGTGGCTATTTGGACCGCTTATAGGAATGCGTTGGAAACGGGACACCCTCACACAAAAACTAGACAGAAGCATTCTCACGAACTTCTGTGTGATGTGCGCATTCGTTTCAAGGAGCCGAACCTTTCTATTGGTAGAGCAGTTTAGAAACACTCTTTTTCTAGAATCTACAAGTGGACATTTGCAGCGCTTTGAGGCCCGTGGTGGAAAGGAAATATGTTCCCATAAAAACTAGACGAAAGCATTCTCTGAAACTTCTTTGTGGTGTGTGCATTCTACTCTGAGAGTTGAACACTCCTTTTGACAGAGAAGTTTGAAACACTCTTCTTGTAGAATCTACAACAGCATATTTGGAACGCTGATAGGAATTCGTTGGAAACGGGACACTCTCACAGAAAAAGTAAACAGAAGCATTCTCACAAACTTCTGTGTCATGTGTGCATTCAGCTCACGGAGCTGAAGCTTTCTTCTGATACAGCAGTTTTAAAACACTTTTTTTCTAGAATCTGCAAGTGCACATTTGGAGCGCTTTGAGGCCTGAGGTGGAAAGGAAATATCTTCACATAAAAACTAGACAGAAGCATTCTCTGAAACTCTTTTGTGGTGTGTGCATTCAACTCACAGAGTCGAGCATTCCTTTAGACAGAGAAGATTTGAAACTCTCTTTTGTAGAATCTACAGGTGGAAATTCGGACAGCTAACGGGAATTGATTGGAAACGGGAAACCCTCACACAAAAACGACACAGAAGCATTCTCGCAAACTTCTTGGTGATGCGTGCATTCAGCTCACACAGCTGAACCTTTCTTTTGATACAGCAGTTTTCTAACACTCTTTTTCTAGAATGTGCAAGCGGACATTTGGAGCGCTTTGAGGACCGTGGTGGAAAAGGAAGTATCTTTACATAACAAGTAGACAGAAGCATTCTCTGAAAGTGCTTTGTGGGGCGTGCATTCAACTCACAGAGTTGAACATTCCTTTTGACAGAGAAGTTTTGAAACACTCTTTTTATAGAATCTGCAAGTGTATAATTGGACCGCATATAGGAATTCGCTGGAAACGGGACAATCTCACACAAAAAGGAGACAGAAGCATTCTCATACACTTCTGTGGGATGCTGGCATTCAGCTCACAGGGCTGAACCTTTCTTTTGATAGAGACGATTTCTAACCCTCTTTTTCTAGAATTTGCAAGTGGACATTTGCAGCGCTTTGAGGGCTGAGGTGGAAAGGAAATACCTTCACATAAAAATTAGAAAGAAGCATTCTCTGAGACTTCTTTGTGGTGTGTGTGCATCCAACTCACAGAGTTGAACATTCTTTTTGACAGAGAAGTTTTGAAACAGTCTTTTTTTTTGTAGAATCTGCAAGTGGAAATTTGGACCGCTCGCAGGAAATCGTTGGAAACGGGAAACCCTCACCCAAAAACGAGACAGAATCATTCTCACAAACATCTTCCTGATGTGTGCTTTCAACTCAAAAATGTGAGCCTTTCTTTTCATAGAGCAGTTTTAAAACACTGTTTTTCTAGAATCTGCAAGTGGAAATTTGGACCGCTTGCAGGAAATCGTTGGAAACGATAAACCCTCACCCGAAAACGAGACAGAATCATTCTCACAAACTTCTTCCTGATATGTGCTTTCAAATGAAAAATGTGAGCATTTCCTTTAATAGAGCAGATTTAAAACACCGTTGTTCTAGAATCTGCAAGTGGATATTTGGAGCGCTATGAGGCCTGTGGTGGGAAAGGAAGTATCTTCCCATAACAAGTAGAAAGAGGCATTCTCTGAAAGTTCTCTGTGGTGCGTGCATTCAACTCACAGAGTTGAACATTCCATTTGACAGAGAAGTTTTGAAACCCTCACTTACAGAATGTGCAAGTGGCTATTTGGACCGCTTATAGGAATGCGTTGGAAACGGGACACCCTCACACAAAAACTAGACAGAAGCATTCTCACGAACTTCTGTGTGATGTGCGCATTCGTTTCAAGGAGCCGAACCTTTCTATTGGTAGAGCAGTTTGGAAACACTCTTTTTCTAGAATCTACAAGTGCACATTTGCAACGCTTTGAGGCCCGTGGTGAAAAGGAAATATGTTCACATAAAAACTAGACGAAAGCATTCTCTGAAACTTCTTTCTGGTGTGTGCATTCCACTCTCAGAGTTGAACACTCCTTTTGACAGAGAAGTTTGAAACACTCTTCTTGTAGAATCTACAACAGCATATTTGGACCGCTGATAGGAATTCGTTGGAAACGGGACACTCTCACAGAAAAAGTAAACAGAAGCATTCTCACAAAATTCTGTGTGATGTGTGCATTCAGCTCACGGAGCTGAAGCTTTCTTCTGATACAGCAGTTTTAAAACACTTTTTTCTAGAATCTGCAAGTGCACATTTGGAGCGCTTTGAGGCCTGAGGTGGAAAGGAAATACCTTCACATAAAAACTAGACAGAAGCATTCTCTGAAACTCCTTTGTGGTGTGTGCATTCAACTCACAGAGTCGAGCATTCCTTTAGACAGAGAAGATTTGAAACTCTCTTTTGTAGAATCTACAGGTGGAAATTCGGACTGCTTTCGGGAATTTATTGGAAACGGGAAACCCTCCCACAAAAACGACACAGAAGCATTCTCGCAAACTTCTTGGTGATGTGTGCATTCAGCTCACACAGCTGAACCTTTCTTTTGATAGAGCAGTTTTCTAACACCCTTTTTCTAGAATGTGCAAGCGGACATTTGGAGCGCTTTGAGGACTGTGGTGGAAAAGGAAGTATCTTTACATAACAAGTAGACAGAAGCATTCTCTGAAAGTGCTTTGTGGGGCGTGCATTCAACTCACAGAGTTGAACATTCCTTTTGACAGAGAAGTTTTGAAACACTCTTTTTATAGAATCTGCAAGTGGATATTTGGACCGCTTATAGGAATTCGTTGGAAACGGGACAATCTCACACAAAAAGGAGACAAAAGCATTCCCATACACTTCCGTGGGATGCGGGCATTCAGCTCACAGTTCTGAACCTTTCTTTTGATAGAGCAGATTTCTAACACTCTTTTTCTAGAATTTGCAAGTGGACATTTGCAGCGCTTTGAGGCCTGAGGTGGAAAGGAAATACCTTCACATAAAAATTAGACAGAAGCATTCTCTGAAACTTCTTTGTGGTGTGTGTGCATCCAACTCGCAGAGTTGAACATTCTTTTTGACAGAGAAGTTTTGAAACAGTCTTTTTTTTTTGTAGAATCTGCAAGTGGAAATTTGGACCGCTTGCAGGAAATCGTTGGAAACGGGAAACCCTCACCCAAAAACGAGACAGAATCATTCTCACAAACTTCTTCCTGATGTGTGCTTTCAACTCACAGATGTGAGCCTTTCCTTTGATAGAGCAGTTTTAAAACACTGTTTTTCTAGAGTCTGCAAGTGGATATTTGGAGCGCTATGAGGCCTCTGGTGGGAAAGGAAGTATCTTCCCATAACAAGTAGAAAGAGGCATTCTCTGAAAGTTCTCTGTGGCGCGTGCATTCAAGTCACAGAGTTGAACATTCCATTTGACAGAGAAGTTTTGAAACCCTCATTTACAGAATCTGCAAGTGGCTATTTGGAGCGCTTATAGGAATGCGTTGGAAACGGGACACCCTCACACAAAAACTAGACAGAAGCATTCTCACGAACTTCTGTGTGATGTGCGCCTTCGTTTCAAGGAGCCGAAAGTTTCTATTGGTAGAGCAGTTTGGAAACACTCTTTTTCTAGAATCTACAAGTGGACATTTGCAGCGCTTCGAGGCCCGTGGTGGAAAGGAAATATGTTCACATAAAAACTAGACGAAAGCATTCTCTGAAACTTCTTTGTGGTGTGTGCATTCCACTCTCAGAGTTGAACACTCCTTTTGACAGAGAACTTTGAAACACTCTTTTTGTAGAATCTGCAACTGCATATTTGGACCGCTGATAGGAATTCGTTGGAAACGGGACACTCTCACAGAAAAAGTAAACAGAAGCATTCTCACAAACTTCTGTGTGATGTGTGCATTCAGCTCACGGAGCTGAAGCTTTCTTCTGATACAGCAGTTTTAAAACACTTTTTTTGTAGAATCTGCAAGTGCACATTTGGAGCGCTTTGAGGCCTGAGGTGGAAAGGAAATACCTTCACATAAAAACTAGACAGAAGCATTCTCTGAAACTCCTTTGTGGTGTGTGCATTCAACTCACAGAGTCGAGCATTCCTTTAGACAGAGAAGATTTGAAACTCTCTTTTGTAGAATCTATAGGTGGAAATTCGGACTGCTTTCGGGAATTGATTGGAAACGGGAAACCCTCCCACAAAAACGACACAGAAGCATTCTCGCAAACTTCTTTGTGATGTGTGCATTCAGCTCACACAGCTGAACCTTTCTTTTGATAGAGCAGTTTTCTAACACTCTTTTTCTAGAATGTGCAAGCGGACATTTGGAGCGCTTTGAGGACTGTGGTGGAAAAGGAAGTATCTTTACATAACAAGTAGACAGAAGCATTCTCTGAAAGTGCTTTCTGGGGCGTGCATTCAACTCACAGAGTTGAACATTCCTTTTGACAGAGAAGTTTTGAAACACTCTTTTTATAGAATCTGCAAGTGGATATTTGGACCGCTTATAGGAATTCGTTGGAAACGGGACAATCTCACACAAAAAGGAGACAAAAGCATTCCCATACACTTCTGTGGGATGCGGGCATTCAGCTCACAGGGCTGAATCTTTCTTTTGATAGAGCAGATTTCTAACACTCTTTTTCTAGAATTTGCAAGTGGACATTTGCAGCGCTTTGAGGCCTGAGGTGGAAAGGAAATACCTTCACATAAAAAGTAGACAGAAGCATTCTCTGAAACTTCTTTGTGGTGTGTGTGCATCCAACTCGCAGAGTTGAACATTCTTTTTGACAGAGAAGTTTTTAAACAGTCTTTTATTTTGTAGAATCTGCAAGTGGAAATTTGGACCGCTTGCAGGAAATCGTTAGAAACGGGAAACCCTCACCCAAAAACGACACAGAATCATTCTCACAAACTTCTTCCTGATGTGTGCTTTCAACTCACAGATGTGAGCCTTTCCTTTGATAGAGCAGTTTTAAAACACTGTTTTTCTAGAGTCTGCAAGTGGATATTTGGAGCGCTATGAGGCCTGTGGTGGGAAAGGAAGTATCTTCCCATAACAAGTAGAAAGAGGCATTCTCTGAAAGTTCTCTGTGGCGCGTGCATTCAAGTCACAGAGATGAACATTCCATTTGACAGAGAAGTTTTGAAACCCTCATTTACAGAATCTGCAAGTGGCTATTTGGAGCGCTTATAGGAATGCGTTGGAAACGGGACACCCTCACACAAAAACTAGACAGAAGCATTCTCACGAACTTCTGTATGATGTGCGCATTCAAGGAGCCGAACCTTTCTATTGGTAGAGCAGTTTGGAAACACTCTTTTTCTAGAATCTACAAGTGGACATTTGCAGCGCTTTGAAGCCCGTGGTGGAAAGGTAATATGTTCACGTAAAAACTAGACAAAAGCATTCTCTGAAACTTCTTTGTGGTGGGTGCATTCCACTCCCAGAGTTGAACACTCCTATTGACAGAGAAGTTTGAAACACTCTTTTTGTTGAATCTGCAACTGGATATTTGGACCGCTGATAGGAATTCGTTGGAAACGGGACACTCTCACAGAAAAAGTAAACAGAAGCATTCTCACAAACTTCTGTGTGATGTGTGCACTCAGCTCACGGAGCTGAAGCTTTCTTCTGATACAGCAGTTTTAAAACACTTTTTTTGTAGGATCTGCAAGTGCACATTTGGAGCGCTTTGAGGCCTGAGGTGGAAAGGAAATATCTTCACATAAAAACTTGACAGAAGCATTCTCTGAAACTCCTTTGTGGTGTGTGCATTCAACTCACAGAGTCGAGCATTCCTTTAGACAGAGAAGATATGAAACTTTCTTTTGTAGAATCTACAGGTGGAAATTCGGACTGCTTACGGGAATTGATCAGAAGCGGGAAACCCTCCCACAAAAACGGCACAGAAGCATTCTCGAAAACTTCTTTGAGATGTGTGCATTCAGCTCACACAGCTGAACCTTTCTTTTGATAGAGCAGTTTTCTAACACTCTTTTTCCAGAATGTGCAAGCGGACATTTGGAGCCCTTTGAGGACTGTGGTGGAAAAGGAAGTATCTTTACATAACAAGTAGACAGAAGCATTCTCTGAAAGTGCTTTGTGGGGCGTGCATTCAACTCACAGAGTTGAACATTCCTTTTGACAGAGAAGTTTTGAAACACTCTTTTTATAGAATCTGCAAGTGGATATTTGGACCGCTTATAGGAAATCGTTGGAAACGGGACAATCTCACACAAAAAGGAGACAGAAGCATTCTCATACACTTCTGTGGGATGCTGGCATTCAGCTCACAGGGCTGAACCTGTCTTTTGATAGAGCCGATTTCTAACACTCTTTTTCTAGAATTTGCAAGTGGACATTTGCAGCGCTTTGAGGCCTGAGGTGGAAAGGAAATACCTTCACATAAAAATTAGACAGAAGCATTCTCTGAAACTTCTTTGTGGTGTGTGTGCATCCAACTCACAGAGTTGAACATTCTTTTTGACAGAGAAGTTTTGAAACAGTCTTTTTTTTTGTAGAATCTGCAAGTGGATATTTGGACCGCTTGCAGGAAATCGTTGGAAACGGGAAACCCTCACCCAAAAACGAGACAGAATCATTCTCACAAACTTCTTCCTGATGTGTGCTTTCAACTCAAAAATGTGAGCCTTTCCTTTGATAGAGCAGTTTTAAAACACTGTTTTTCTAGAATCTGCAAGTGGATATTTGGAGCGCTATGAGGCCTGTGGTGGGAAAGGAAGTATCTTCCCATAACAAGTAGAAAGAGGCATTCTCTGAAAGTTCTCTGTGGTGCGTGCATTCAACTCACAGAGTTGAAAATTCCTTTTGACAGGGAAGTTTTGAAACACTCTTTTTATAGAATCTGCAAGTGGCTATTTTGACCGCTTATAGGAATGCATTGGAAACAGGACACCCTCACACAAAAACTAGACAGAAGCATTCTCACGAACTTCTGTGTGATGTGCGCATTCGTTTCAAGGAGCCGAACCTTTCTATTGCTAGAACAGTTTGGAAACACTCTTTTTCTAGAATCTACAAGTGGACATTTGCAGCGCTTTGAGGCCCGTGGTGGAAAGGAAATATGTTCACATAAAAACTAGACGAAAGCATTCTCTGAAACTTCTTTGTGGTGTGTGCATTCCACTCTCCGAGTTGAACAATCTTTTTGACAGAGAAGTTTGAAACACTCTTTTTGTGGAATCTGCAACTGCATATTTGGACCGCTGATAGGAATTCGTTTAAACGGGACACTCTCACAGAAAAAGTAAACAGAAGCATTCTCACAAACTTCTGTGTGATGTGTGCATTCAGCTCACGGAGCTGAAGCTTTCTTCTGATACAGCAGTTTTAAAACACTTTTTTTCTGGAATCTGCAAGTGCACATTTGGAGCGCTTTGAGGCCTGAGGTGGAAAGGAAATATCTTCACATAAAAACTGGACAGAAGCATTCTCTGAAACTCCTTTGTGGTGTGTGCATTTCAACTCACAGAGTCGAGCATTCCTTTAGACAGAGAAGATTTGAAACTGTCTTTTGTAGAATCTACAGTTGGAAATTCGGACTGCTTACGGGAATTGATTGGAAACGGGAAACCGTCCCACAAAAACGACACGGAAGCATTCTCGCAAACTTGTTTGTGATGTGTGCATTCAGCTCACACAGCTGAACCTTTTTTTTGATAGAGCAGTTTTCTAACACTCTTTTTCTAGAATGTGCAAGCGGACATTTGGAGCGCTTTGAGGACTGTGGTGGAAAAGGAAGTATCTTTACATATCAAGTAGACAGAAGCATTCTCTGAAAGTGCTTTGTGGGGCGTGCATTCAACTCACAGAGTTGAACATTCCTTTTGACAGAGAAGTTTTGAAACACTCTTTTTATAGAATCTGCAAGTGGATATTTGGACCGCTTATAGGAATTCTTTGGAAACGTTACAATCTCACACAAAAAGGAGACAGAAGCATTCTCATACACTTCTGTGGGATGCTGGCATTCAGCTCACAGGGCTGAACCTTTCTTTTGATAGAGCAGATTTCTAACCCTCTTTTTCTAGAATTTGCAAGTGGACATTTGCAGCGCTTTGAGGCCTGAGGTGGAAAGGAAATAACTTCACATAAAAATTAGACAGAAGCATTCTCTGAAACTTCTTTGTGGTGTGTGTGCGTCCAACTCACAGAGTTGAACATTCTTTTTGACAGAGAAGTTTTGAAACAGTCTTTTTTTTTGTAGAATCTGCAAGTGGAAATTTGGACCGCTTGCAGGAAATCGTTGGAAACGGGAAACCCTCACCCAAAAACGAGACAGAATCATTCTCACAAACATCTTCCTGATGTGTGATTTCAACTCACAGATGTGAGCCTTTCCTTTGATAGTGCAGTTTTAAAACACTGTTTTTCTAGAATCTGCAAGTGGATATTTGGAGCGCTATGAGGCCTGTGGTGGGAAAGGAAGTATCTTCCCATAACAAGTAGATAGAGGCATTCTCTGAAAGTTCTCTGTGGTGCGTGAATTCAACTCACAGAGTTGAACATTCCATTTGACAGAGAAGTTTTGAAACCCTCATTTACAGAATCTGCAAGTGGCTATTTGGACCGCTTATAGGAATGCGTTGGAAAAGGGACACACTCACACAAAAACTAGACAGAAGCATTCTCACGATCTTCTGTGTGATGTGCGCATTCAAGGAGCCGAACGTTTCTATTGGTAGAGCAGTTTGGAAACACTCTTTTTCTAGAATCTACAAGTGGACATTTGCAGCGCTTTGAGGCCAGTGGTGGAAAGGAAATATGTTCACGTAAAAACTAGACAAAAGCATTCTCTGAAACTTCTTTGTGGTGCGTGCATTCCACTCTCAGAGTTGAACACTCCTTTTGACAGAGAAGTTTGAAACACTCTTTTTGTTGAATCTGCAACTGGATATTTGGACCGCTGATAGGAATTCGTTGGAAACGGGACACTCTCACAGAAAAAGTAAACAGAAGCATTCTCACAAACTTCTGTGTGATGTGTGCATTCAGCTCACGGAGCTGAAGCTTTCTTCTGATACAGCAGTTTTAAGACACTTTTTTTGTAGAATCTGCAAGTGCACATTTGGAGCGCTTTGAGGCCTGAGGTGGAAAGGAAATATCTTCACATAAAAACTAGACAGAAGCATTCTCTGAAACTCCTTTGTGGTGTGTGCATTCAACTCACAGAGTCGAGCATTCCTTTAGACAGAGAAGATTTGAAACTCTCTTTTGTAGAATCTACAGGTGGAAATTCGGACTGCTTACGGGAATTGATTGGAAACGGGAAACCCTCCCACAAAAACGACACAGAAGCATTCTTGCAAACTTCTTGGTGATGTGTGCATTCAGCTCACACAGCTGAACCTTTCTTTTGATAGAGCAGTTTTCTAACACTCTTTTTCTAGAATGTGCAAGCGGACATTTGGAGCGCTTTGAGGACTGTGGTGGAAAAGGAAGTATCTTGACATAACAAGTAGACAGAAGCATTCTCTGAAAGTGCTTTGTGGGGCGTGCATTCTACTCACAGAGTTGAACATTCCTTTTGACAGAGAAGTTTTGAAACACTCTTTTTATAGAATCTGCAAGTGGATATTTGGACCGCTTATAGGAATTCGTTGGAAACGGGACAATCTCACACAAAAAGGAGACAGAAGCATTCTCATACTCTTCTGTGGGATGCCTGCATTCAGCTCACAGGGCTGAGCCTTTCTTTTGATAGAGCAGATTTCTAACACTCTTTTTCTAGAATTTGCAAGTGGACATTTGCAGCGCTTTGAGGCCTGAGGTGGAAAGGAAATACCTTCACATAAAAATTAGACAGAAGCATTCTCTGAAACTTCTTTGTGGTGTGTGTGCATCCAACTCGCAGAGTTGAACATTCTTTTTGATAGAGAAGTTTTGAAACAGTCTTTTTCTTTTGTAGAATCTGCAAGTGGAAATTTGGGCCGCTTGCAGGAAATCGTTGGAAACGGGAAACCCTCACCCAAAAACGACACAGAATCATTCTCACAAACTTCTTCCTGATGTGTGCTTTCAACTCACAGATGTGAGCCTTTCCTTTGATAGAGCAGTTTTAAAACACTGTTTTTCTAGAGTCTGCAAGTGGATATTTGGAGCGCTATGAGGCCTGTGGTGGGAAAGGAAGTATCTTCCCATAACAAGTAGAAAGAGGCATTCTCTGAAAGTTCTCTGTGGCGCGTGCATTCAACTCACAGAGTTGAACATTCCATTTGACAGAGAAGTTTTGAAACCCTCATTTACAGAATCTGCACGTGGCTATTTGGACCGCTTATAGGAATGCGTTGGAAACGGGACACCCTCACACAAAAACTAGACAGAAGCATTCTCACGAACTTCTGTGTGATGTGCCCATTCGTTTCAAGGAGCCGAACCTTTCTATTGCTAGAACAGTTTGGAAACACTCTTTTTCTAGAATCTACAAGTGGACATTTGCAGCGCTTTGAGGCCCGTGGTGGAAAGGAAATATGTTCACATAAAAACTAGACGAAAGCATTCTCTGAAACTTCTTTGTGGTGTGTGCATTCCACTCTCCGAGTTGAACAATCTTTTTGACAGAAAAGTTTGAAACACTCTTTTTGTAGAATCTGCAACTGCATATTTGGACCGCTGAAAGGAATTCGTTGGAAACGGGACACTCTCACAGAAAAAGTAAACAGAAGCATTCTCACAAACTTCTGTGTGATGTGTGCATTCAGCTCACGGAGCTGAAGCTTTCTTCTGATACAGCAGTTTTAAAACACTTTTTTTCTAGAATCTGCAAGTGCACATTTGGAGCGCTTTGAGGCCTGAGGTGGAAAGGAAATATCTTCACATAAAAACTGGACAGAAGCATTCTCTGAAACTCCTTTGTGGTGTGTGCATTTCAACTCACAGAGTCGAGCATTCCTTTAGACAGAGAAGATTTGAAACTGTCTTTTGTAGAATCTACAGTTGGAAATTCGGACTGCTTACGGGAATTGATTGGAAACGGGAAACCGTCCCACAAAAACGACACGGAAGCATTCTCGCAAACTTGTTTGTGATGAGTGCATTCAGCTCACACAGCTGAACCTTTTTTTTGATAGAGCAGTTTTCTAACACTCTTTTTCTAGAATGTGCAAGCGGACATTTGGAGCGCTTTGAGGACTGTGGTGGAAAAGGAAGTATCTTTACATATCAAGTAGACAGAAGCATTCTCTGAAAGTGCTTTGTGGGGCGTGCATTCAACTCACAGAGTTGAACATTCCTTTTGACAGAGAAGTTTTGAAACACTCTTTTTATAGAATCTGCAAGTGGATATTTGGACCGCTTATAGGAATTCGTTGGAAACGTTACAATCTCACACAAAAAGGAGACAGAAGCATTCTCATACACTTCTGTGGGATGCTGGCATTCAGCTCACAGGGCTGAACCTTTCTTTTGATAGAGCAGATTTCTAACCCTCTTTTTCTAGAATTTGCAAGTGGACATTTGCAGCGCTTTGAGGCCTGAGGTGGAAAGGAAATAACTTCACATAAAAATTAGACAGAAGCATTCTCTGAAACTTCTTTGTGGTGTGTGTGCGTCCAACTCACAGAGTTGAACATTCTTTTTGACAGAGAAGTTTTGAAACAGTCTTTTTTTTTGTAGAATCTGCAAGTGGAAATTTGGACCGCTTGCAGGAAATCGTTGGAAACGGGAAACCCTCACCCAAAAACGAGACAGAATCATTCTCACAAACATCTTCCTGATGTGTGATTTCAACTCACAGATGTGAGCCTTTCCTTTGATAGTGCAGTTTTAAAACACTGTTTTTCTAGAATCTGCAAGTGGATATTTGGAGCGCTATGAGGCCTGTGGTGGGAAAGGAAGTATCTTCCCATAACAAGTAGATAGAGGCATTCTCTGAAAGTTCTCTGTGGTGCGTGAATTCAACTCACAGAGTTGAACATTCCATTTGACAGAGAAGTTTTGAAACCCTCATTTACAGAATCTGCAAGTGGCTATTTGGACCGCTTATAGGAATGCGTTGGAAAAGGGACACACTCACACAAAAACTAGACAGAAGCATTCTCACGATCTTCTGTGTGATGTGCGCATTCAAGGAGCCGAACGTTTCTATTGGTAGAGCAGTTTGGAAACACTCTTTTTCTAGAATCTACAAGTGGACATTTGCAGCGCTTTGAGGCCAGTGGTGGAAAGGAAATATGTTCACGTAAAAACTAGACAAAAGCATTCTCTGAAACTTCTTTGTGGTGGGTGCATTCCACTCTCAGAGTTGAACACTCCTTTTGACAGAGAAGTTTGAAACACTCTTTTTGTTGAATCTGCAACTGGATATTTGGACCGCTGATAGGAATTCGTTGGAAACGGGACACTCTCACAGAAAAAGTAAACAGAAGCATTCTCACAAACTTCTGTGTGATGTGTGCATTCAGCTCACGGAGCTGAAGCTTTCTTCTGATACAGCAGTTTTAAGACACTTTTTTTGTAGAATCTGCAAGTGCACATTTGGAGCGCTTTGAGGCCTGAGGTGGAAAGGAAATATCTTCACATAAAAACTAGACAGAAGCATTCTCTGAAACTCCTTTGTGGTGTGTGCATTCAACTCACAGAGTCGAGCATTCCTTTAGACAGAGAAGATTTGAAACTCTCTTTTGTAGAATCTACAGGTGGAAATTCGGACTGCTTACGGGAATTGATTGGAAACGGGAAACCCTCCCACAAAAACGACACAGAAGCATTCTTGCAAACTTCTTGGTGATGTGTGCATTCAGCTCACACAGCTGAACCTTTCTTTTGATAGAGCAGTTTTCTAACACTCTTTTTCTAGAATGTGCAAGCGGACATTTGGAGCGCTTTGAGGACTGTGGTGGAAAAGGAAGTATCTTGACATAACAAGTAGACAGAAGCATTCTCTGAAAGTGCTTTGTGGGGCGTGCATTCTACTCACAGAGTTGAACATTCCTTTTGACAGAGAAGTTTTGAAACACTCTTTTTATAGAATCTGCAAGTGGATATTTGGACCGCTTATAGGAATTCGTTGGAAACGGGACAATCTCACACAAAAAGGAGACAGAAGCATTCTCATACTCTTCTGTGGGATGCCTGCATTCAGCTCACAGGGCTGAGCCTTTCTTTTGATAGAGCAGATTTCTAACACTCTTTTTCTAGAATTTGCAAGTGGACATTTGCAGCGCTTTGAGGCCTGAGGTGGAAAGGAAATACCTTCACATAAAAATTAGACAGAAGCATTCTCTGAAACTTCTTTGTGGTGTGTGTGCATCCAACTCGCAGAGTTGAACCTTCTTTTTGATAGAGAAGTTTTGAAACAGTCTTTTTTTTTTGTAGAATCTGCAAGTGGAAATTTGGGCCGCTTGCAGGAAATCGTTGGAAACGGGAAACCCTCAACCAAAAACGAGACAGAATCATTCTCACAAACTTCTTCCTGATGTGTGCTTTCAACTCAAAAATGTGAGCCTTTCCTTTGATAGAGCAGTTTTGAAACACTGTTTTTCTAGAATCTGCAAGTGGATATTTGGAGCGCTATGAGGCCTGTGGTGGGAAAGGAAGTATCTTCCCATAACAAGTAGAAAGAGGCATTCTCTGAAAGTTCTCTGTGGTGCGTGCATTCAACTCACAGAGTTGAACATTCCATTTGACAGAGAAGTTTTGAAACCCTCACTTACAGAATCTGCAAGTGGCTATTTGGACCGCTTATAGGAATGCGTTGGAAAGGGGCACCCTCACACAAAAACTAGACAGAAGCATTCTCACGAACTTCTGTGTGATGTGCGCATTCGTTTCAAGGAGCCGAACCTTTCTATTGGTAGAGCAGTTTGGAAACACTCTTTTTCTAGAATCTACAAGTGGACATTTGCAGCGCTTTGAGGCCCGTGGTGGAAAGGAAATATGTTCACATAAAAACTAGACGAAAGCATTCTCTGAAACTTCTTTGTGGTGTGTGCATTCCACTCTCAGAGTTGAACACTCCTTTTGACAGAGAAGTTTGAAACACTCTTTTTGTAGAATCTGCAACTGCATATTTGGACCGCTGATAGGAATTCGTTGGAAACGGGACACTCTCACAGAAAAAGTAAACAGAAGCATTCTCACAAACTTCTCTGTGATGTGTGCGTTCAGCTCACGGAGCTGAAGCTTTCTTCTGATACAGCAGTTTTAAAACACTTTTTTTGTAGAATCTGCAAGTGCACATTTGGAGCGCTTTGAGGCCTGAGGTGGAAAGGAAATATCTTCACATAAAAACTAGACGGAAGCATTCTCTGAAACTCCTTTGTGGTGTGTGCATTCAACTCACAGAGTCGAGCATTCCTTTAGACAGAGAAGATATGAAACTTTCTTTTGTAGAATCTACAGGTGGAAATTCGGACTGCTTACGGAAATTGATTGGAAACGGGAAACTCTCCCAGAAAAACGACACAGAAGCATTCTCGCAAACTTCTTTGTGATGTGCGCATTCAGCTCACAGAGCTGAACTTTTCTTTTGATAGAGCAGTTTTCCAACACTCTTTTTCTAGAATGTGCAAGCGGACATTTGGAGCGCTTTGAGGACTGTGGTGGAAAAGGGAGTATCTTTACATAACAAGTGGAAAGAGGCATTCTCTGAAAGTGCTTTGTGGGGCGTGCATTCAACTCACAGAGTTGAACATTCCTTTCGACAGGGAAGTTTTGAAACACTCTTTTTATAGAATCTGCAAGTGGCTATTTGGACCGCTTATAGGAATGCGTTGGAAACAGGACACCCCCAGACAAAAACTAGACAGAAGCATTCTCACGAACTTCTGTGTGATGTGCGCATTCGTTTCAAGGAGCCGAACCTTTCTATTGGTAGAGCAGTTTTGAAACACTCTTTTTCTAGAATCTACAAGTGGACATTTGCAACGCTTTGAGGCCCGTGGTGGAAAGGAAATATGTTCACATAAAAACTAGACAAAAGCATTCTCTGAAACTTCTTTGTGGTGTGTGCATTCCACTCTCAGAGTTGAACACTCCTTTTGACAGAGAAGTTTGAAACACTCTTCTTGTAGAATCTACAACAGCATATTTGGAACGCTGATAGGAATTCGTTGGAAACGGGACAGTCTCACAGAAAAAGTCAACAGAAGCATTCTCACAAACTTCTGTGTGATGTGTGCATTCAGCTCATGGAGCTGAAGCTTTCTTCTGATACAGCAGTTTTAAAACACTTTTTTTCTAGAATCTGCAAGTGCACATTTGGAGCGCTTTGAGGCCTGAGGTGGAAAGGAAATATCTTCACATAAAAACGAGACAGAAGCATTCTCTGAAACTCCTTTGTGGTGTGTGCATTCAACTCACAGAGTCGAGCATTCCTTTAGACAGAGAAGATTTGAAACTCTCTTTTGTAGAATCTACAGGTGGAAATCCGGACTGCTTACGGGAATTGATTGGAAACGGGAAACCCTCACACAAAAACGACACAGAAGCATTCTCGCAAACTTCTTTGTGATGTGTGCATTCAGCTCACACAGCTGAACCTTTCTTTTGATAGAGCAGTTTTCTAACACTCTTTTCCTAGAATGTGCAAGCGGACATTTGGAGCGTTTTGAGGACTGTGGTGGAAAAGGAAGTATCTTTACATAAAAAGTAGACAGAAGCATTCTCTGATAGTGGTTTGTGGGACGTGCATTCAACTCACAGAGTTGAACATTCCTTTTGACAGAGAAGTTTTGAAACACTCTTTTTATAGAATCTGCAAGTGGGTATTTGGACCGCTTATAGGAATTCGTTGGAAACGGGACAATCTCACACAAAAAGGAGACAGAAGCATTCTCATACACTTCTGTGGGATGCTGGCATTCAGCTCACAGGGCTGAACCTTTCTTTTGATAGAGCCGATTTCTAACCCTCTTTTTCTAGAATTTGCAAGTGGACATTTGCAGCGCTTTTCGGCCTGAGGTGGAAAGGAAATACCTTCACATAAAAATTAGACAGAAGCATTCTCTGAGACTTCTTTGTGGTGTGTGTGCATCCAACTCACAGAGTTGAACATTCTTTTTGACAGAGAAGTTTTGAAACAGTCTCTTTTTTGGTAGAATCTGCAAGTGGAAGTTTGGACCGCTTGCAGGAAATCGTTGGAAACGGGAAACCCTCAACCAAAAACGAGACAGAATCATTCTCACAAACATCTTCCTGATGTGTGCTTTCAACTCAAAAATGTGAGCCTTTCCTTTGATAGAGCAGTTTTAAAACACTGTTTTTCTAGAATCTGCAAGTGGATATTTGGAGCGCTATGAGGCCTGTGGTGGGAAAGGAAGTATCTTCCCATAACAAGTAGAAAGAGGCATTCTCTGAAAGTTCTCTGTGGTGCGTGCATTCAACTCACAGAGTTGAACATTCCATTTGACAGAGAAGTTTTGAAACCCTCACTTACAGAATCTGCAAGTGGCTATTTGGACCGCTTATAGGAATGCGTTGGAAAGGGGCACCCTCACACAAAAACTAGACAGAAGCATTCTCACGAACTTCTGTGTGATGTGCGCATTCGTTTCAAGGAGCCGAACCTTTCTATTGGTAGAGCAGTTTGGAAACACTCTTTTTCTAGAATCTACAAGTGGACATTTGCAGCGCTTTGAGGCCCGTGGAGGAAAGGAAATATGTTCACATAAAAACTAGACGAAAGAATTCTCTGAAACTTCTTTGTGGTGTGTGCATTCCACTCTCAGAGTTGAACACTCCTTTTGACAGAGAAGTTTGAAACACTCTTTTTGTAGAATCTGCAACTGCATATTTGGACCGCTGATAGGAATTCGTTGGAAACGGGACACTCTCACAGAAAAAGTAAACAGAAGCATTCTCACAAACTTCTGTGTGATGTGTGCATTCAGCTCACGGAGCTGAAGCTTTCTTCTGATACAGCAGTTTTAAAACACTTTTTTTGTAGAATCTGCAAGTGCACATTTGGAGCGCTTTGAGGCCTGAGGTGGAAAGGAAATATCTTCACATAAAAACTAGACGGAAGCATTCTCTGAAACTCCTTTGTGGTGTGTGCATTCAACTCACAGAGTCGAGCATTCCTTTAGACAGAGAAGATATGAAACTTTCTTTTGTAGAATCTACAGGTGGAAATTCGGACTGCTTACGGAAATTGATTGGAAACCGGAAACCCTCACACAAAAACGACACAGAAGCATTCTCGCAAACTTCTTTGTGATGTGTGCATTCAGCTCACAGAGCTGAACTTTTCTTTTGATAGAGCAGTTTTCCAACACTCTTTTTCTAGAATGTGCAAGCGGACATTTGGAGCGCTTTGAGGACTGTGGTGGAAAAGGGAGTATCTTTACATAACAAGTAGAAAGAGGCATTCTCTGAAAGTGCTTTGTGGGGCGTGCATTCAACTCACAGAGTTGAACATTCCTTTTGACAGAGAAGTTTTGAAACACTCTTTTTATAGAATCTGCAAGTGGCTATTTGGACCTCTTTTAGGAATGCGTTGGAAACAGGACACCCTCACACAAAAACTAGACAGAAGCATTCTCACGAACTTCTGTGTGATGTGCGCATTCGTTTCAAGGAGCCGAACCTTTCTATTGCTAGAGCAGTTTGGAAACACTCTTTTTCTAGAATCTACAAGTGGACATTTGCAGCGCTTTGAGGCCCGTGGTGGAAAGGAAATATGTTCACATAAAAATTAGACAGAAGCATTCTCTGAATCTTCTTTGTGGTGTGTGCATTCCACTCTCAGAGTTGAACACTCCTTTTGACAGAGAAGTTTGAAACACTCTTCTTGTAGAATCTAAAACAGCATATTTTGACCGCTGATAGGAATTCGTTGGAAACGGGACAATCTCACACAAAAAGGAGACAGAAGCATTCTCATACACTTCTGTGGGATGCGTGCATTCAGCTCACAGGGCTGAACCTTTCTTTTGATAGAGCAGATTTCTAACACTCTTTTTCTAGAATTTGCAAGTGGACATTTGCAGCGCTTTGAGGCCTGAGGTGGAAAGGAAATACCTTCACATAAAAATTAGACAGAAGCATTCTCTGAAACTTCTTTGTGGTGTGTGTGCATCCAACCCACAGAGTTGAACATTCTTTTTGACAGAGAAGTTTTGAAACAGTCTATTTTTGTAGAATCTGCAAGTGGAAATTTGGACCGCTTGCAGGAAATCGTTGGAAACGGGAAACCCTCACCCAAAAACGAGACAGAATCATTCTCACAAACATCTTCCTGATGTGTGATTTCAACTCACAGATCTGAGCCTTTCCTTTGATAAAGCAGTTTTAAAACACTGTTTTTCTAAAAACTGCAAGTGGAAATTTGGACTGCTTGCAGGAAATCGTTGGAAACGATAAACCCTCACCCGAAAACGAGACAGAATCATTCTCACAAACTTCTTCCTGATGTGTGCTTTCAAATGAAAAATGTGAGCATTTCGTTTGATAGAGCAGTTTTAAAACACTGTTTTTCTAGAATCTGCAAGTGGATATTTGGAGCGCTATGAGGCCTGTGGTGGGAAAGGAAGTATCTTCCCATAACAAGTAGAAAGAGGCATTCTCTGAAAGTTCTCTGTGGTGCGTGCATTCAACTCACAGAGTTGAACATTCCATTTGACAGAGAAGTTTTGAAACCCTCACTTACAGAATCTGCAAGTGGCTATTTGGACCGCTTATAGGAATGCGTTGGAAACGGGACACCCTCACACAAAAACTAGACAGAAGCATTCTCACGAACTTCTGTGTGATGTGCGCATTCGTTTCAAGGAGCCGAACCTTTCTATTGGTAGAGCAGTTTGGAAACACTCTTTTTCTAGAATCTACAAGTGCACATTTGCAACGCTTTGAGGCCCGTGGTGAAAAGGAAATATGTTCACATAAAAACTAGACGAAAGCATTCTCTGAAACTTCTTTCTGGTGTGTGCATTCCACTCTCAGAGTTGAACACTCCTTTTGACAGAGAAGTTTGAAACACTCTTCTTGTAGAATCTACAACAGCATATTTGGAACGCTGATAGGAATTCGTTGGAAACGGGACACTCTCACAGAAAAAGTAAACAGAAGCATTCTCACAAACTTCTGTGTGATGTGTGCATTCAGCTCACGGAGCTGAAGCTTTCTTCTGATACAGCAGTTTTAAAACACTTTTTTTGTAGAATCTGCAAGTGCACATTTGGAGCGCTTTGAGGCCTGAGGTGGAAAGGAAATATCTTCACATAAAAACTAGACAGAAGCATTCTCTGAAACTCCTTTGTGGTGTGTGCATTCAACTCAAAGAGTCGAGCATTCCTTTAGACAGAGAAGATTTGAAACTCTCTTTTGTAGAATCTACAGGTGGAAATTCGGACTGCTTACGGGAATTGATTGGAAACGGGAAACCCTCACACAAAAACGACACAGAAGCATTCTCGCAAACTTCTTGGTGATGTGTGCATTCAGCTCACACAGCTGAACTTTCTTTTGATAGAGTAGTTTTCTAACACTCTTTTTCTAGAATGTGCAAGCGGACATTCGGAGCGCTTTGGGGACTGTGGTGGAAAAGGAAGTATCTTTACATAACAAGTAGACAGAAGCATTCTCTGAAAGTGCTTTGTGGGGCGTGCATTCAACTCACAGAGTTGAACATTCCTTTTGACAGAGAAGTTTTGAAAAACTCTTTTTATAGAATCTGCAAGTGGATATTTGGACCGCTTATAGGAATTCGTTGGAAACGGGACAATATCACACGAAAAGTAGACAGAAGCATTCTCATAGACTTATGTGGGATGCTTGCATTCAGCTCACGCGGCTGAACCTTTCTTCTGACAGAGCAGTTTTATAATACTCTTTTTCTAGAATTTGCAAGTGGACATTTACAGCGCTTTGAGGCCTGAGGTGGAAAGGAAATACCTTCACATAAAAATTAGGCAGAAACAATCTCTGAAACTTCTTTGCTGTTTGTGCATTCACCTCACAGAGTCGAGCATTCCTTTAGATAGAAGATTTGAAACTCTCTTTTGTAGAATCTACAGGTGGAAATTCGGACTGCTTACGGGAATTGATTGGAAACGGGAAAGCCCCACACAAAAACGACACAGAAGCATTCTCGCAAACTTCTTTGTGATGTGTGCATTCAGCTCACACAGCTGAACCTTTCTTTTGATAGACAAGTTTTCTAACACTCTTTTTCTAGAATGTGCAAGTGGACATTTGGAGCGCTTTGAGGACTGTGGTGGAAAAGGAAGTATCTTTACATAACAAGTAGACAGAAGCATTCTCTGAAAGTGCTTTGTGGGGCGTGCATTCAACTCACAGAGTTGAACATTCCTTTTGACAGAGAAGTTTTGAAACACTCGTTTTATAGAATCTGCAAGTGGATATTTGGACCGCTTATAGGAATTCTTTGGAAACGGGACAATCTCACACAAAAAGGAGACAGAAGCATTCTCATACACTTCTGTGGGATGCGTGCATTCAGCTCACAAGGCTGAACCTTTCTTTTGATAGAGCAGATTTCTAACCTTCTTTTTCTAGAATTTGCAAGTGGATATTTGCAGCGCTTTGAGGCCTGAGGAGGAAAGGAAATACCTTCACATAAACATTAGAAGCATTCTCTGAAACTTCTTTGTGGTGTGTGTGCGTCCAACTCACAGAGTTGAACATTCTTTTTGACAGAGAAGTTTTGAAACAGTCTTTTTTTTTGTAGAATCTGCAAGTGGAAATTTGGACCGCTTTCAGGAAATCGTTGGAAACGGGAAACCCTCACCCAAAAACGAGACAGAATCATTCTCACAAACTTCTTCCTGATGTGTGATTTCAACTCACCGATATGAGCCTTTCCTTTGATAGAGCAGTTTTAAAACACTGTTTTTCTAGAATCTGCAAGTGGACATTTGGAGCGCTATGAGGCCTGTGGTGGGAAAGGAAGTATCTTCCCATAACAAGTAGATAGAGGCATTCTCTGAAAGTTCTCTGTGGTGCGTGCATTCAACTCACAGAGTTGAACATTCCATTTGACAGAGAAGTTTTGAAACCCTCATTTACAGAATCTGCAAGTGGCTATTTGGACCGCTTATAGGAATGCGTTGGAAACGGGACACCCTCACACAAAAACTAGACAGAAGCATTCTCACGAACTTCTGTGTGATGTGCGCATTCGTTTCAAGGAGCCGAACCTTTCTATTGGTAGAGCAGTTTAGAAACACTCTTTTTCTAGAATCTACAAGTGGACATTTGCAGCGCTTTGAGGCCCGTGGTGGAAAGGAAATATGTTCACATAAAAACTAGACGAAAGCATTCTCTGAAACTTCTTTGTGGTGTCTGCATTCTACTCTGAGAGTTGAACACTCCTTTTGACAGAGAAGTTTGAAACACTCTTCTTGTAGAATCTACAACAGCATATTTGGAACGCTGATAGGAATTCGTTGGAAACGGGACACTCTCACAGAGAAAGTAAACAGAAGCATTCTCACAAACTTCTGTGTGATGTGTGCATTCAGCTCACGGAGCTGAAGCTTTCTTCTGATACAGCAGTTTTAAAACACTTTTTTTGTAGAATCTGCAAGTGCACATTTGGAGCGCTTTGAGGCCTGAGGTGGAAAGGAAATATCTTCACATAAAAACTAGACAGAAGCATTCTCTGAAACTCCTTTGTGGTGTGTGCATTCAACTCACAGAGTCGAGCATTCCTTTAGACAGAGAAGATTTGAAACTCTCTTTTGTAGAATCTACAGGTGGAAATTCGGACTGCTAACGGGAATTGATTGGAAACGGGAAACCCTCACACAAAAACGACACAGAAGCATTCTCGCAAACTTCTTGGTGATGCGTGCATTCAGCTCACACAGCTGAACCTTTCTTTTGATACAGCAGTTTTCTAACACTCTTTTTCTAGAATGTGCAAGCGGACATTTGGAGCGCTTTGAGGACCGTGGTGGAAAAGGAAGTATCTTTACATAACAAGTAGACAGAAGCATTCTCTGAAAGTGCTTTGTGGGGCGTGCATTCAACTCACAGAGTTGAACATTCCTTTTGACAGAGAAGTTTTGAAACACTCTTTTTATAGAATCTGCAAGTGTATAATTGGACCGCATATAGGAATTCGCTGGAAACGGGACAATCTCACACAAAAAGGAGACAGAAGCATTCTCATACACTTCTGTGGGATGCTGGCATTCAGCTCACAGGGCTGAACCTTTCTTTTGATAGAGCCGATTTCTAACCCTCTTTTTCTAGAATTTGCAAGTGGACATTTGCAGCGCTTTGAGGGCTGAGGTGGAAAGGAAATACCTTCACATAAAAATTAGACAGAAGCATTCTCTGAGACTTCTTTGTGGTGTGTGTGCATCCAACTCACAGAGTTGAACATTCTTTTTGACAGAGAAGTTTTGAAACAGTCTTTTTTTTTGTAGAATCTGCAAGTGGAAATTTGGACCGCTCGCAGGAAATCGTTGGAAACGGGAAACCCTCACCCAAAAACGAGACAGAATCATTCTCACAAACATCTTCCTGATGTGTGCTTTCAACTCAAAAATGTGAGCCTTTCCTTTCATAGAGCAGTTTTAAAACACTGTTTTTCTAGAATCTGCAAGTGGAAATTTGGACCGCTTGCAGGAAATCGTTGGAAACGATAAACCATCACCCGAAAACGAGACAGAATCATTCTCACAAACTTCTTCCTGATATGTGCTTTCAAATGAAAAATGTGAGCATTTCCTTTGATAGAGCAGATTTAAAACACCGTTGTTCTAGAATCTGCAAGTGGATATTTGGAGCGCTATGAGGCCTGTGGTGGGAAAGGAAGTATCTTCCCATAACAAGTAGAAAGAGGCATTCTCTGAAAGTTCTCTGTGGTGCGTGCATTCAACTCACAGAGTTGAACATTCCATTTGACAGAGAAGTTTTGAAACCCTCACTTACAGAATCTGCAAGTGGCTATTTGGACGGCTTATAAGAACGCGTTGGAAACGGGACACCCTCACACAAAAACTAGACAGAAGCATTCTCACGAACT
This sequence comes from Pongo abelii, assembly GCF_028885655.2. NCBI lineage: Eukaryota > Metazoa > Chordata > Mammalia > Primates > Hominidae > Pongo > Pongo abelii. The sequence goes on from NC_071988.2 coordinate 68,014,181, forward strand.
TCTGTGTGATGTGCGCATTCGTTTCAAGGAGCCGAACCTTTCTATTGGTAGAGCAGTTTGGAAACACTCTTTTTCTAGAATCTACAAGTGGACATTTGCAGCGCTTTGAGGCCCGTGGTGAAAAGGAAATATGTTCACATAAAAACTAGACGAAAGCATTCTCTGAAACTTCTTTCTGGTGTGTGCATTCCACTCTGAGAGTTGAACACTCCTTTTGACAGAGAAGTTTGAAACACTCTTCTTGTAGAATCTACAGCAGCATATTTGGACCGCTGATAGGAATTCGTTGGAAACGGGACACTCTCACAGAAAAAGTAAACAGAAGCATTCTCACAAACTTCTGTGTGATGTGTGCATTCAGCTCACGGAGCTGAAGCTTTCTTCTGATACAGCAGTTTTAAAACACTTTTTTTCTAGAATCTGCAAGTGCACATTTGGAGCGCTTTGATGCCTGAGGTGGAAAGGAAATATCTTCACATAAAAACTAGACAGAAGCATTCTCTGAAACTCCTTTGTGGTGTGTGCATTCAACTCACAGAGTCGAGCATTCCTTTAGACAGAGAAGATTTGAAACTCTCTTTTGTAGAATCTACAGGTGGAAATTCGGACTGCTTACGGGAATTGATTGGAAACGGGAAACCCTCCCACAAAAACGAAACAGAAGCATTCTCGCAAACTTCTTGGTGATGTGTGCATTCAGCTCACACAGCTGAACCTTTCTTTTGATAGAGTAGTTTTCTAACACTCTTTTTCTAGAATGTGCAAGCGGACATTTGGAGCGCTTTGAGGACTGTGGTGGAAAAGGAAGTATCTTTACATAACAAGTAGACAGAAGTATTCTCTGAAAGTGCTTTGTGGGGCGTGCATTCAACTCACAGATTTGAACATTCCTTTTGACAGAGAAGTTTTGAAAAACTCTTTTTATAGAATCTGCAAGTGGATATTTGGACCGCTTATAGGAATTCGTTGGAAACGGGACAATATCACACGAAAAGTAGACAGAAGCATTCTCATAGACTTCTGTGGGATGCTTGCATTCAGCTCACGCGGCTGAACCTTTCTTCTGATAGAGCAGTTTTATAATACTCTTTTTCTAGAATTTGCAAGTGGACATTTGCAGCGCTTTGAGGCCTGAGGTGGAAAGGAAATACCTTCACATAAAAATTAGGCAGAAACAATCTCTGAAACTTCTTTGTTGTTTGTGCATTCACCTCACAGAGTCGAGCATTCCTTTAGATAGAAGATTTGAAACTCTCTTTTGTAGAATCTACAGGTGGAAATTCGGACTGCTTACGGGAATTGATTGGAAACGGGAAAGCCCCACACAAAAACGACACAGAAGCATTTTCGCAAACTTCTTTGTGATGTGTGCATTCAGCTCACACAGCTGAACCTTTCTTTTGATAGACCAGTTTTCTAACACTCTTTTTCTAGAATGTGCAAGTGGACATTTGGAGCGCTTTGAGGACTGTGGTGGAAAAGGAAGTATCTTTACATAACAAGTAGACAGAAGCATTCTCTGAAAGTGCTTTGTGGGGCGTGCATTCAACTCACAGAGTTGAACATTCCTTTTGACAGAGAAGTTTTGAAACACTCTTTTTATAGAATCTGTAAGTGGATATTTGGACCGCTTATTGGAATTCTTTGGAAACGGGACAATCTCACACAAAAAGGAGACAGAAGCATTCTCATACACTTCTGTGGGATGCGTGCATTCAGCTCACAGGGCTGAACCTTTCTTTTGATAGAGCAGATTTCTAACCTTCTTTTTCTAGAATTTGCAAGTGGATATTTGCAGCGCTTTGAGGCCTGAGGAGGAAAGGAAATACCTTCACATAAAAATTAGACAGAAGCATTCTCTGAAACTTCTTTGTGGTGTGTGTGCGTCCAACTCACAGAGTTGAACATTCTTTTTGACAGAGAAGTTTTGAAACAGTCTTTTTTTTTGTAGAATCTGCAAGTGGAAATTTGGACCGCTTTCAGGAAATCGTTGGAAACGGGAAACCCTCACCCAAAAACGAGACAGAATCATTCTCACAAACTTCTTCCTGATGTGTGATTTCAACTCACCGATATGAGCCTTTCCTTTGATAGAGCAGTTTTAAAACACTGTTTTTCTAGAATCTGCAAGTGGATATTTGGAGCGCTATGAGGCCTGTGGTGGGAAAGGAAGTACCTTCCCATAACAAGTAGATAGAGGCATTCTCTGAAAGTTCTCTGTGGTGCGTGCATTCACCTCACAGAGTTGAGCATTCCATTTGACAGAGAAGTTTTGAAACCCTCATTTACAGAATCTGCAAGTGGCTATTTGGACCGCTTATAGGAATGCGTTGGAAACGGGACACCCTCACACAAAAACTAGACAGAAGCATTCTCACGAACTTCTGTGTGATGTGCGCATTCGTTTCAAGGAGCCGAACCTTTCTATTGGTAGAGCAGTTTTGAAACACTCTTTTTCTAGAATCTACAAGTGGACATTTGCAGCGCTTTGAGGCCCGTGGTGGAAAGGAAATATGTTCACATAAAAACTAGACGAAAGCATTCTCTGAAACTTCTTTGTGGTGTGTGCATTCTACTCTGAGAGTTGAACACTCCTTTTGACAGAGAAGTTTGAAACACTCTTCTTGTAGAATCTACAACAGCATATTTGGAACGCTGATAGGAATTCGTTGGAAACGGGACAATCTCACAGAAAAAGTAAACAGAAGCATTCTCACAAACTTCTGTGTGATGTGTGCATTCAGCTCACGGAGCTGAAGCTTTCTTCTGATACAGCAGTTTTAAAACACTTTTTTTGTAGAATCTGCAAGTGCACATTTGGAGCGCTTTGAGGCCTGAGGTGGAAAGGAAATATCTTCACATAAAAACTAGACAGAAGCATTCTCTGAAACTCCTTTGTGGTGTGTGCATTCAACTCACAGAGTCGAGCATTCCTTTAGACAGAGAAGATTTGAAACTCTCTTTTGTAGAATCTACAGGTGGAAATTCGGACTGCTAACGGGAATTGATTGGAAACGGGAAACCCTCACACAAAAACGACACAGAAGCATTCTCGCAAACTTCTTGGTGATGCGTGCATTCAGCTCACACAGCTGAACCTTTCTTTTGATACAGCAGTTTTCTAACACTCTTCTTCTAGAATGTGCAAGCGGACATTTGGAGCGCTTTGAGGACCGTGGTGGAAAAGGAAGTATCTTTACATAACAAGTAGACAGAAGCATTCTCTGAAAGTGCTTTGTGGGGCGTGCATTCAACTCACAGAGTTGAACATTCCTTTTGACAGAGAAGTTTTGAAACTCTCTTTTTATAGAATCTGCAAGTGTATAATTGGACCGCATATAGGAATTCGCTGGAAACGGGACAATCTCACACAAAAAGGAGACAGAAGCATTCTCATACACTTCTGTGGGATGCTGGCATTCAGCTCACAGGGCTGAACCTTCCTTTTGATAGAGCCGATTTCTTACCCTCTTTTTCTAGAATTTGCAAGTGGACATTTGCAGCGCTTTGAGGGCTGAGGTGGAAAGGAAATACCTTCACATAAAAATTAGACAGAAGCATTCTCTGAGACTTCTTTGTGGTGTGTGTGCATCCAACTCACAGAGTTGAACATTCTTTTTGACAGAGAAGTTTTGAAACAGTCTTTTTTTTGTAGAATCTGCAAGTGGAAATTTAGACCGCTCGCAGGAAATCGTTGGAAACGGGAAACCCTCACCCAAAAACGAGACAGAATCATTCTCACAAACATCTTCCTGATGTGTGATTTCAACTCAAAAATGTGAGCCTTTCCTTTGATAGAGCAGTTTTAAAACACTGTTTTTCTAGAATCTGCAAGTGGAAATTTGGACCGCTTGCAGGAAATCGTTGGAAACGATAAACCCTCACCCGAAAACGAGACAGAATCATTCTCACAAACTTCTTCCTGATATGTGCTTTCAAATGAAAAATGTGAGCATTTCCTTTGATAGAGCAGATTTAAAACACCGTTGTTCTAGAATCTGCAAGTGGATATTTGGAGCGCTATGAGGCCTGTGGTGGGAAAGGAAGTATCTTCCCATAACAAGTAGAAAGAGGCATTCTCTGAGAGTTCTCTGTGGTGCGTGCATTCAACTCACAGAGTTGAACATTCCATTTGACAGAGAAGTTTTGAAACCCTCATTTACAGAATCTGCAAGTGGCTATTTGGACCGCTTATAGGAATGCGTTGGAAACGGGACACCCTCACACAAAAACTAGACAGAAGCATTCTCACGAACTTCTGTGTGATGTGCGCATTCAAGGAGCCGAACCTTTCTATTGGTAGAGCAGTTTGGAAACACTCTTTTTCTAGAATCTACAAGTGGACATTTGCAGCGCTTTGAAGCCCGTGGTGGAAATGTAATATGTTCACGTAAAAACTAGACAAAAGGATTCTCTGAAACTTCTTTGTGGTGGGTGCATTCCACTCTCAGAGTTGAACACTCCTTTTGACAGAGAAGTTTGAAACACTCTTCTTGTAGAATCTAAAACAGCATATTTTGACCGCTGATAGGAATTCGTTGGAAACGGGACAATCTCACACAAAAAGGAGACAGAAGCATTCTCATACACTTCTGTGGGATGCGTGCATTCAGCTCACAGGGCTGAACCTTTCTTTTGATAGAGCAGATTTCTAACACTCTTTTTCTAGAATTTGCAAGTGGACATTTGCAGCGCTTTGAGGCCTGAGTTGGAAAGGAAATACCTTCACATAAAAATTAGACAGAAGCATTCTCTGAAACTTCTTTGTGGTGTGTGTGCATCCAACTCACAGATTTGAACATTCTTTTTGACAGAGAAGTTTTGAAACAGTCTTTTTTTTGTAGAATCTGCAAGTGGAAATTTGGACCGCTTGCAGGAAATCGTTGGAAACGGGAAACCCTCATCCAAAAACGAGACAGAATCATTCTCACAAACATCTTCCTGATGTGTGATTTCAACTCACAGATCTGAGCCTTTCCTTTGATAAAGCAGTTTTAAAACACTGTTTATCTAGAAACTGCAAGTGGAAATTTGGACCGCTTGCAGGAAATCGTTGGAAACGATAAACCCTCACCCGAAAACGAGACAGAATCATTCTCACAAACTTCTTCCTGATGTGTGCTTTCAAATGAAAAATGTGAGCATTTCGTTTGATAGAGCAGTTTTAAAACACTGTTTTTCTAGAATCTGCAAGTGGATATTTGGAGCGCTATGAGGCCTGTGGTGGGAAAGGAAGTATCTTCCCATAACAAGTAGAAAGAGGCATTCTCTGAAAGTTCTCTGTGGTGCGTGCATTCAACTCACAGAGTTGAACATTCCATTTGACAGAGAAGTTTTGAAACCCTCACTTACAGAATCTGCAAGTGGCTATTTGGACCGCTTATAGGAATGCGTTGGAAACGGGACACCCTCACACAAAAACTAGACAGAAGCATTCTCACGAACTTCTGTGTGATGTGCGCATTCGTTTCAAGGAGCCGAACCTTTCTATTGGTAGAGCAGTTTGGAAACACTCTTTTTCTAGAATCTACAAGTGCACATTTGCAACGCTTTGAGGCCCGTGGTGAAAAGGAAATATGTTCACATAAAAACTAGACGAAAGCATTCTCTGAAACTTCTTTCTGGTGTGTGCATTCCACTCTCAGAGTTGAACACTCCTTTTGACAGAGAAGTTTGAAACACTTTTCTTGTAGAATCTACAACAGCATATTTGGACCGCTGATAGGAATTCGTTGGAAACGGGACACTCTCACAGAAAAAGTAAACAGAAGCATTCTCACAAACTTCTGTGTGATGTGTGCATTCAGCTCACGGAGCTGAAGCTTTCTTCTGATACAGCAGTTTTAAAACACTTTTTTTGTAGAATCTGCAAGTGCACATTTGGAGCGCTTTGAGGCCTGAGGTGGAAAGGAAATATCTTCACATAAAAACTAGACAGAAGCATTCTCTGAAACTCCTTTGTGGTGTGTGCATTCAACTCACAGAGTCGAGCATTCCTTTAGACAGAGAAGATTTGAAACTCTCTTTTGTAGAATCTACAGGTGGAAATTCGGACTGCTTACGGGAATTGATTGGAAACGGGAAACCCTCACACAAAAACGACACAGAAGCATTCTCGCAAACTTCTTGGTGATGTGTGCATTCAGCTCACACAGCTGAACCTTTCTTTTGATAGAGTAGTTTTCTAAAACTCTTTTTCTAGAATGTGCAAGCGGACATTTGGAGCGCTTTGAGGACTGTGGTGGAAAAGGAAGTATCTTTACATAACAAGTAGACAGAAGCATTCTCTGAAAGTGCTTTGTGGGGCGTGCATTCAACTCACAGAGTTGAACATTCCTTTTGACAGAGAAGTTTTGAAAAACTCTTTTTATAGAATCTGCAAGTGGATATTTGGACCGCTTATAGGAATTCGTTGGAAACGGGACAATATCACACGAAAAGTAGACAGAAGCATTCTCATAGACTTATGTGGGATGCTTGCATTCAGCTCACGCGGCTGAACCTTTCTTCTGATAGAGCAGTTTTATAATACTCTTTTTCTAGAATTTGCAAGTGGACATTTGCAGCGCTTTGAGGCCTGAGGTGGAAAGGAAATACCTTCACATAAAAATTAGGCAGAAACAATCTCTGAAACTTCTTTGCTGTTTGTGCATTCACCTCACAGAGTCGAGCATTCCTTTAGATAGAAGATTTGAAACTCTCTTTTGTAGAATCTACAGGTGGAAATTCGGACTGCTTACGGGAATTGATTGGAAACGGGAAAGCCCCACACAAAAACGACACAGAAGCATTCTCGCAAACTTCTTTGTGATGTGTGCATTCAGCTCACACAGCTGAACCTTTCTTTTGATAGACAAGTTTTCTAACACTCTTTTTCTAGAATGTGCAAGTGGACATTTGGAGCGCTTTGAGGACTGTGGTGGAAAAGGAAGTATCTTTACATAACAAGTAGACAGAAGCATTCTCTGAAAGTGCTTTGTGGGGCGTGCATTCAACTCACAGAGTTGAACATTCCTTTTGACAGAGAAGTTTTGAAACACTCTTTTTATAGAATCTGCAAGTGGATATTTGGACCGCTTATAGGAATTCTTTGGAAACGGGACAATCTCACACAAAAAGGAGACAGAAGCATTCTCATACACTTCTGTGGGATGCGTGCATTCAGCTCACAAGGCTGAACCTTTCTTTTGATAGAGCAGATTTCTAACCTTCTTTTTCTAGAATTTGCAAGTGGATATTTGCAGCGCTTTGAGGCCTGAGGAGGAAAGGAAATACCTTCACATAAACATTAGAAGCATTCTCTGAAACTTCTTTGTGGTGTGTGTGCGTCCAACTCACAGAGTTGAACATTCTTTTTGACAGAGAAGTTTTGAAACAGTCTTTTTTTTTGTAGAATCTGCAAGTGGAAATTTGGACCGCTTTCAGGAAATCGTTGGAAACGGGAAACCCTCACCCAAAAACGAGACAGAATCATTCTCACAAACTTCTTCCTGATGTGTGATTTCAACTCACCGATATGAGCCTTTCCTTTGATAGAGCAGTTTTAAAACACTGTTTTTCTAGAATCTGCAAGTGGATATTTGGAGCGCTATGAGGCCTGTGGTGGGAAAGGAAGTATCTTCCCATAACAAGTAGATAGAGGCATTCTCTGAAAGTTCTCTGTGGTGCGTGCATTCACCTCACAGAGTTGAGCATTCCATTTGACAGAGAAGTTTTGAAACCCTCATTTACAGAATCTGCAAGTGGCTATTTGGACCGCTTATAGGAATGCGTTGGAAACGGGACACCCTCACACAAAAACTAGACAGAAGCATTCTCACGAACTTCTGTGTGATGTGCGCATTCGTTTCAAGGAGCCGAACCTTTCTATTGGAAGAGCAGTTTAGAAACACTCTTTTTCTAGAATCTACAAGTGGACATTTGCAGCGCTTTGAGGCCCGTGGTGGAAAGGAAATATGTTCACATAAAAACTAGACGAAAGCATTCTCTGAAACTTCTTTGTGGTGTGTGCATTCTACTCTGAGAGTTGAAGACTCCTTTTGACAGAGAAGTTTGAAACACTCTTCTTGTAGAATCTACAACAGCATATTTGGAACGCTGATAGGAATTCGTTGGAAACGGGACAATCTCACAGAAAAAGTAAACAGAAGCATTCTCACAAACTTCTGTGTGATGTGTGCATTCAGCTCACGGAGCTGAAGCTTTCTTCTGATACAGCAGTTTTAAAACACTTTTTTTGTAGAATCTGCAAGTGCACATTTGGAGCGCTTTGAGGCCTGAGGTGGAAAGGAAATATCTTCACATAAAAACTAGACAGAAGCATTCTCTGAAACTCCTTTGTGGTGTGTGCATTCAACTCACAGAGTCGAGCATTCCTTTAGACAGAGAAGATTTGAAACTCTCTTTTGTAGAATCTACAGGTGGAAATTCGGACTGCTAACGGGAATTGATTGGAAACGGGAAATCCTCACACAAAAACGACACAGAAGCATTCTCGCAAACTTCTTTTTGATGCGTGCATTCAGCTCACACAGCTGAACCTTTCTTTTGATACAGCAGTTTTCTAACACTCTTTTTCTAGAATGTGCAAGCGGACATTTGGAGCGCTTTGAGGACCGTGGTGGAAAAGGAAGTATCTTTACATAACAAGTAGACAGAAGCATTCTCTGAAAGTGCTTTGTGGGGCGTGCATTCAACTCACAGAGTTGAACATTCCTTTTGACAGAGAAGTTTTGAAACACTCTTTTTATAGAATCTGCAAGTGTATAATTGGACCGCATATAGGAATTCGCTGGAAACGGGACAATCTCACACAAAAAGGAGACAGAAGCATTCTCATACACTTCTGTGGGATGCTGGCATTCAGCTCACAGGGCTGAACCTTCCTTTTGATAGAGCCGATTTCTTACCCTCTTTTTCTAGAATTTGCAAGTGGACATTTGCAGCGCTTTGAGGCCTGAGGTGGAAAGGAAATACCTTCACATAAAAATTAGACAGAAGCATTCTCTGAGACTTCTTTGTGGTGTGTGTGCATCCAACTCACAGAGTTGAACATTCTTTTTGACAGAGAAGTTTTGAAACAGTCTTTTTTTTGTAGAATCTGCAAGTGGAAATTTGGACCGCTTGCAGGAAATCGTTGGAAACGGGAAACCCTCACCCAAAAACGAGACAGAATCATTCTCACAAACATCTTCCTGATGTGTGATTTCAACTCACAGATCTGAGCCTTTCGTTTGATAAAGCAGTTTTAAAACACTGTTTTTCTAGAATCTGCAAGTGGAAATTTGGACCGCTTGCAGGAAATCGTTGGAAACGATAAACCCTCACCCGAAAACGAGACAGAATCATTCTCACAAACTTCTTCCTGATGTGTGCTTTCAAATGAAAAATGTGAGCATTTCGTTTGATAGAGCAGTTTTAAAACACTGTTTTTCTAGAATCTGCAAGTGGATATTTGGAGCGCTATGAGGCCTGTGGTGGGAAAGGAAGTATCTTCCCATAACAAGTAGAAAGAGGCATTCTCTGAAAGTTCTCTGTGGTGCGTGCATTCAACTCACAGAGTTGAACATTCCATTTGACAGAGAAGTTTTGAAACCCTCACTTACAGAATCTGCAAGTGGCTATTTGGACCGCTTATAGGAATGCGTTGGAAACGGGACACCCTCACACAAAAACTAGACAGAAGCATTCTCACGAACTTCTGTGTGATGTGCGCATTCGTTTCAAGGAGCCGAACCTTTCTATTGGTAGAGCAGTTTGGAAACACTCTTTTTCTAGAATCTACAAGTGCACATTTGCAACGCTTTGAGGCCCGTGGTGAAAAGGAAATATGTTCACATAAAAACTAGACGAAAGCATTCTCTGAAACTTCTTTCTGGTGTGTGCATTCCACTCTCAGAGTTGAACACTCCTTTTGACAGAGAAGTTTGAAACACTCTTCTTGTAGAATCTACAACAGCATATTTGGACCGCTGATAGGAATTCGTTGGAAACGGGACACTCTCACAGAAAAAGTAAACAGAAGCATTCTCACAAACTTCTGTGTGATGTGTGCATTCAGCTCACGGAGCTGAAGCTTTCTTCTGATACAGCAGTTTTAAAACACTTTTTTTGTAGAATCTGCAAGTGCACATTTGGAGAGCTTTGAGGCCTGAGGTGGAAAGGAAATATCTTCACATAAAAACTAGACAGAAGCATTCTCTGAAACTCCTTTGTGGTGTGTGCATTCAACTCACAGAGTCGAGCATTCCTTTAGACAGAGAAGATTTGAAACTCTCTTTTGTAGAATCTACAGGTGGAAATTCGGACTGCTTACGGGAATTGATTGGAAACGGGAAACCCTCACACAAAAACGACACAGAAGCATTCTCGCAAACTTCTTGGTGATGTGTGCATTCAGCTCACACAGCTGAACCTTTCTTTTGATAGAGTAGTTTTCTAACACTCTTTTTCTAGAATGTGCAAGCGGACATTTGGAGCGCTTTGAGGACTGTGGTGGAAAAGGAAGTATCTTTACATAACAAGTAGACAGAAGCATTCTCTGAAAGTGCTTTGTGGGGCGTGCATTCAACTCACAGAGTTGAACATTCCTTTTGACAGAGAAGTTTTGAAACACTCTTTTTATAGAATCTGCAAGTGGATATTTGGACCGCTTATAGGAATTCGTTGGAAACGGGACAATATCACACGAAAAGTAGACAGAAGCATTCTCATAGACTTATGTGGGATGCTTGCATTCAGCTCACGCGGCTGAACCTTTCTTCTGATAGAGCAGTTTTATAATACTCTTTTTCTAGAATTTGCAAGTGGACATTTGCAGCGCTTTGAGGCCTGAGGTGGAAAGGAAATACCTTCACATAAAAATTAGGCAGAAACAATCTCTGAAACTTCTTTGCTGTTTGTGCATTCACCTCACAGAGTCGAGCATTCCTTTAGATAGAAGATTTGAAACTCTCTTTTGTAGAATCTACAGGTGGAAATTCGGACTGCTTACGGGAATTGATTGGAAACGGGAAAGCCCAACACAAAAACGACACAGAAGCATTCTCGCAAACTTCTTTGTGATGTGTGCATTCAGCTCACACAGCTGAACCTTTCTTTTGATAGACAAGTTTTCTAACACTCTTTTTCTAGAATGTGCAAGTGGACATTTGGAGCGCTTTGAGGACTGTGGTGGAAAAGGAAGTATCTTTACATAACAAGTAGACAGAAGCATTCTCTGAAAGTGCTTTGTGGGGCGTGCATTCAACTCACAGAGTTGAACATTCCTTTTGACAGAGAAGTTTTGAAACACTCTTTTTATAGAATCTGCAAGTGGATATTTGGACCGCTTATAGGAATTCTTTGGAAACGGGACAATCTCACACAAAAAGGAGACAGAAGCATTCTCATACACTTCTGTGGGATGCGTGCATTCAGCTCACAAGGCTGAACCTTTCTTTTGATAGAGCAGATTTCTAACCTTCTTTTTCTAGAATTTGCAAGTGGATATTTGCAGCGCTTTGAGGCCTGAGGAGGAAAGGAAATACCTTCACATAAACATTAGAAGCATTCTCTGAAACTTCTTTGTGGTGTGTGTGCGTCCAACTCACAGAGTTGAACATTCTTTTTGACAGAGAAGTTTTGAAACAGTCTTTTTTTTTGTAGAATCTGCAAGTGGAAATTTGGACCGCTTTCAGGAAATCGTTGGAAACGGGAAACCCTCACCCAAAAACGAGACAGAATCATTCTCACAAACTTCTTCCTGATGTGTGATTTCAACTCACCGATATGAGCCTTTCCTTTGATAGAGCAGTTTTAAAACACTGTTTTTCTAGAATCTGCAAGTGGATATTTGGAGCGCTATGAGGCCTGTGGTGGGAAAGGAAGTATCTTCCCATAACAAGTAGATAGAGGCATTCTCTGAAAGTTCTCTGTGGTGCGTGCATTCACCTCACAGAGTTGAGCATTCCATTTGACAGAGAAGTTTTGAAACCCTCATTTACAGAATCTGCAAGTGGCTATTTGGACCGCTTATAGGAATGCGTTGGAAACGGGACACCCTCACACAAAAACTAGACAGAAGCATTCTCACGAACTTCTGTGTGATGTGCGCATTCGTTTCAAGGAGCCGAACCTTTCTATTGGTAGAGCAGCTTAGAAACACTCTTTTTCTAGAATCTACAAGTGGACATTTGCAGCGCTTTGAGGCCCGTGGTGGAAAGGAAATATGTTCACATAAAAACTAGACGAAAGCATTCTCTGAAACTTCTTTGTGGTGTGTGCATTCCACTCTCAGAGTTGAACACTCCTTTTGACAGAGAAGTTTGAAACACTCTTTTTGTAGAATCTGCAACTGCATATTTGGACCGCTGATAGGAATTCGTTGGAAACGGGACACTCTCACAGAAAAAGTAAACAGAAGCATTCTCACAAACTTCTGTGTGATGTGTGCATTCAGCTCACGGAGCTGAAGCTTTCTTCTGATACAGCGGTTTTAAAACACTTTTTTTGTAGAATCTGCAAGTGCACATTTGGAGCGCTTTGAGGCCTGAGGTGGAAAGGAAATATCTTCACATAAAAACTAGACAGAAGCATTCTCTGAAACTTCTTTGTGGTGTGTGCATTCAACTCACAGCGTCTAGCATTTCTTTAGACAGAGAAGATATGAAACTTTCTTTTGTAGAATCTAAAGGTGGAAATTCGGACTGCTTACGGAAATTGATCGGAAACGGGAAACCCTCCAACAAAAACGACACAGAAGCATTCTCGCAAACTTCTTTGTGATGTGTGCATTCAGCTCACACAGCTGAACCTTTCTTTTGATAGACCAGTTTTCTAACACTCTTTTTCTAGAATGTGCCACCGGACATTTGGAGCGCTCTGAGGACTGTGGTGGAAAAGGAAGTATCTTTACATAACAAGTAGATAGAAGCATTCTCTGAAAGTGCTTTGTGGGGCCTGCATTCAACTCACAGAGTTGAACATTCCTTTTGACAGAGAAGTTTTGAAACACTCTTTTTATAGAATCTGCAAGTGGATATTTGGACCGCTTATAGGAATTCGTTGGAAACGGGACAATCTCACACAAAAAGGAGACAGAAGCATTCTCATACACTTCTGTGGGATGCGTGCATTCAGCTCACAGGGCTGAACCTTTCTTTTGATAGAGCAGATTTCTAACACTCTTTTTCTAGAATTTGCAAGTGGACATTTGCAGCGCTTTGAGGCCTGAGGTGGAAAGGAAATACCTTCACATAAAAATTAGACAGAAGCATTCTCTGAAACTTCTTTGTGGTGTGTGTGCATCCAACTCACAGAGTTGAACATTCTTTTTGACAGAGAAGTTTTGAAACAGTCTTTTTTTTTGTAGAATCTGCAAGTGGAAATTTGGACCGCTTGCAGGAAATCGTTGGAAACGGGAAACCCTCAACCAAAAACGAGACAGAATCATTCTCACAAACTTCTTCCTGATGTGTGCTTTCAACTCAAAAATGTGAGCCTTTCCTTTGATAGAGCAGTTTTGAAACACTGTTTTTCTAGAATCTGCAAGTGGATATTTGGAGCGCTATGAGGCCTGTGGTGGGAAAGGAAGTATCTTCCCATAACAAGTAGAAAGAGGCATTCTCTGAAAGTTCTCTGTGGTGCGTGCATTCAACTCACAGAGTTGAACATTCCATTTGACAGAGAAGTTTTGAAACCCTCACTTACAGAATCTGCAAGTGGCTATTTGGACCGCTTATAGGAATGCGTTGGAAAGGGGCACCCTCACACAAAAACTAGACAGAAGCATTCTCACGAACTTCTGTGTGATGTGCGCATTCGTTTCAAGGAGCCGAACCTTTCTGTTGGTAGAGCAGTTTGGAAACACTCCTTTTCTAGAATCTACAAGTGGACATTTGCAGCGCTTTGAGGCCCGTGGTGGAAAGGAAATATGTTCACATAAAAACTAGACGAAAGCATTCTCTGAAACTTCTTTGTGGTGTGTGCATTCCACTCTCAGAGTTGAACACTCCTTTTGACAGAGAAGTTTGAAACACTCTTTTTGTAGAATCTGCAACTGCATATTTGGACCGCTGATAGGAATTCGTTGGAAACGGGACACTCTCACAGAAAAAGTAAACAGAAGCATTCTCACAAACTTCTGTGTGATGTGTGCATTCAGCTCACGGAGCTGAAGCTTTCTTCTGATACAGCAGTTTTAAAACACTTTTTTTCTAGAATCTGCAAGTGCACATTTGGAGCGCTTTGAGGCCTGAGGTGGAAAGGAAATATCTTCACATAAAAACGAGACAGAAGAATTCTCTGAAACTCCTTTGTGGTGTGTGCATTCAACTCACAGAGTCGAGGATTCCTTTAGACAGAGAAGATTTGAAACACTCTTTTGTAGAATCTACAGGTGGAAATTCGGACTGCTTACGGGAATTGATTGGAAACGGGAAACCCTCACACAAAAACGACACAGAAGCATTCTCGCAAACTTCTTGGTGATGCGTGCATTCAGCTCACACAGCTGAAACTTTCTTTTGATAGAGCAGTTTTCTAACACTCTTTTTCTAGAATATGCAAGCGGGCATTTGGAGCGCTTTGAGGACTGTGGTGGAAAAGGAAGTATCTTTACATAACAAGTAGACAGAAGCATTCTCTGAAAGTGCTTTGTGGGGCGTGCATTCAACTCACAGAGTTGAACATTCCCTTTGATAGAGAAGTTTTGAAAAACTCTTTTTATAGAATCTGCAAGTGGATATTTGGACCGCTTATAAGAATTCGTTGGGAACGGGACAATCTCACACGAAAAGAAGACAGAAGCATTCTCATAGACTTCTGTGGAATGCTTGCATTCAGCTCACGCGGCTGAACCTTTCTTCTGATAGAGCAGTTTTATAATACTCTTTTTCTAGAATTTGCAAGTGGACATTTGCAGCGCTTTGAGGCCTGAGGTGGAAAGGAAATACCTTCACATAAAAATTTGACAGAAGCAATCTCTGAAACTTCTTTGTTGTTTGTACATTCACCTCACAGAGTCGAGCATTCCTTTAGATAGAAGATTTGAAACTCTCTTTTGTAGAATCTACAGGTGGAAATTCGGACTGCTTACGGGAATTGATTGGAAACGGGAAAGCCCCACACAAAAACGACACAGAAGCATTCTCGCAAACTTCTTTGTGATGTGTGCATTCAGCTCACACAGCTGAACCTTTCTTTTGATAGACCAGTTTTCTAACACTCTTTTTCTAGAATTTGCAATTGGACATTTGGAGCGCTTTGAGGACTGTGGTGGAAAAGGAAGTATCTTTACATAACAAGTAGACAGAAGCACTCTCTGAAAGTGGTTTGTGGGGCGTGCATTCAACTCACAGAGTTGAACATTCCTTTTGACAGAGAAGTTTTGAAACACTCTTTTTATAGAATCTGCAAGTGGATATTTAGACCGCTTTTAGGAATTCGTTGGAAACGGGACAATCTCACACAAAAAGGGACAGAAGCATTCTCATAGACTTCTATGGGATGCTTGCATTCAGCTCACAGGGCTGAACCTTTCTTTTGATAGAGCAGATTTCTAACCCTCTTTTTCTAGAATTTGCAAGTGGACATTTGCAGCGCTTTGAGGCCTGAGGTGGAAAGGAGATACCTTCACATAAAAATTAGATAGAAGCATTCTCTGAAACTTCTTTGTGGTGTGTGTGCATCCAACTCACAGAGTTGAACATTCTTATTGACAGAGAAGTTTTGAAACAGTCTTGTTTTTGTAGAATCTGCAAGTGGAAATTTGGACCGCTTGCAGGAAATCATTGGAAACGGGAAACCCTCACCCAAAAATGAGACAGAATCATTCTCACAAACTTCTTCCTGATGTGTGCTTTCAACTCACAAATGTGAGCCTTTCCTTTGATAGAGCAGTTTTAAAACACTGTTTTTCTAGAATCTGCAAGTGGATATTTGGAGCGCTATGAGGCCTGTGGTGGGAAAGGAAGTATCTTCCCATAACAAGTAGAAAGAGGCATTCTCTGAAAGTTCTCTGTGGTGCGTGCATTCAAATCACAGAGTTGAACATTCCATTTGACAGAGAAGTTTTGAAACCCTCATTTACAGAATCTGCAAGTGGCTATTTGGACCGCTTATAGGAATGCGATGGAAACGGGACACCCTCACACAAAAACTAGACAGAAGCATTCTCACGAACTTCGGTGTGATGTGCGCATTCAAGGAGCCGAACGTTTCTATTGGTAGAGCAGTTTGGAAACACTCTTTTTCTAGAATCTACAAGTGGACATTTGCAGTGCTTTGAGGCCCGTGGTGGAAAGGAAATATGTTCACGTAAAAACTAGACAAAAGCATTCTCTGAAACTTCTTTGTGGTGAGTGCATTCCACTCTCAGAGTTGAACACTCCTTTTGACAGAGAAGTTTGAAACACTCTTTTTGTTGAATCTGCCACTGCATATTTTGACCGCTGATATGAATTCGTTGGAAACGGGACACTCTCACAGAAAAAGTAAACAGAAGCATTCTCACAAACTTCTGTGTGATGTGTGCATACAGCTCACGGAGCTGAAGCTTTCTTCTGATACAGCAGTTTTAAAACACTTTTTTTCTAGAATCTGCAAGTGCACATTTGGAGAGCTTTGAGGCCTGAGGTGGAAAGGAAATATCTTCACATAAAAACTAGACAGAAGCATTCTCTGAAACTCCTTTGTGGTGTGTGCATTTCAACTCACAGAGTCGAGCATTCCTTTAGACAGAGAAGATTTGAAACTGTCTTTTGTAGAATCTACAGGTGGAAATTCGGACTGCTTACGGGAATTGATTGGAAACGGGAAACCGTCCCACAAAAACGACACGGAAGCATTCTCGCAAACCTGTTTGTGATGTGTGCATTCAGCTCACACAGCTGAACCTTTCTTTTGATAGAGCAGTTTTCTAACACTCTTTTTCTAGAATGTGGAAGCGGACATTTGGAGCGCTTTGAGCACTGTGGTGGAAAAGGAAGTATCTTTACATATCAAGTTGACAGAAGCATTCTCTGAAAGTGCTTTGTGGGGCGTGCATTCAACTCACAGAGTTGAACATTCCTTTTGACAGAGAAGTTTTGAAACACTCTTTTTATAGAATCTGCAAGTGGATATTTGGACCGCTTATAGGAATTCGTTGGAAACGGGACAAT
Source organism: Pongo abelii (assembly GCF_028885655.2). Classification (NCBI taxonomy): domain Eukaryota; kingdom Metazoa; phylum Chordata; class Mammalia; order Primates; family Hominidae; genus Pongo; species Pongo abelii. The sequence continues at coordinate 68,031,322 of NC_071988.2, forward strand.
CTCACACAAAAAGGAGACAGAAGCATTCTCATACACTTCTCTGGGATGCTGGCATTCAGCTCACAGGGCTGAACCTTTCTTTTGATAGAGCAGATTTCTAACCCTCTTTTTCTAGAATTTGCAAGTGGACATTTGCAGCGCTTTGAGGCCTGAGGTGGAAAGGAAATAACTTCACATAAAAATTAGACAGAAGCATTCTCTGAAACTTCTTTGTGGTGTGTGTGCGTCCAACTCACAGAGTTGAACATTCTTTTTGACAGAGAAGTTTTGAAACAGTCTTTTTTTTTGTAGAATCTGCAAGTGGAAATTTGGACCGCTTGCAGGAAATCGTTGGAAACGGGAAACCCTCACCCAAAAACGAGACAGAATCATTCTCACAAACATCTTCCTGATGTGTGATTTCAACTCACAGATGTGAGCCTTTCCTTTGATAGAGCAGTTTTGAAACACTGTTTTTTTAGAATCTGCAAGTGGATATTTGGAGCGCTAAGAGGCCTGTGGTGGGAAAGGAAGTATCTTCCCATAACAAGTAGATAGAGGCATTCTCTGAAAGTTCTCTGTGGTGCGTGAATTCAACTCACAGAGTTGAACATTCCATTTGACAGAGAAGTTTTGAAACCCTCATTTACAGAATCTGCAAGTGGTTATTTGGACCGCTTATAGGAATGCGTTGGAAACGGGACACCCTCACACAAAAACTAGACAGAAGCATTCTCACGAACTTCTGTGTGATGTGCGCATTCAAGGAGCCGAACGTTTCTATTGGTAGAGCAGTTTGGAAACACTCTTTTTCTAGAATCTACAAGTGGACATTTGCAGCGCTTTGAGGCCCGTGGTGGAAAGGAAATATGTTCACGTAAAAACTAGACAAAAGCATTCTCTGAAACTTCTTCGTGGTGGGTGCATGCCACTCTCAGAGTTGAACACTCCTTTTGACAGAGAAGTTTGAAACACTCTTTTTGTTGAATCTGCAACTGGATATTTGGACCGCTGATAGGAATTCGTTGGAAACGGGACACTCTCACAGAAAAAGTAAACAGAAGCATTCTCACAAACTTCTGTGTGATGTGTGCATTCAGCTCACGGAGCTGAAGCTTTCTTCTGATACAGCAGATTTAAAACACTTTTTTTGTAGAATCTGCAACTGCACATTTGGAGCGCTTTGAGGCCTGAGGTGGAAAGGAAATATCTTCACATAAAAACTAGACAGAAGCATTCTCTGAAACTCCTTTGTGGTGTGTGCATTCAACTCACAGAGTCGAGCATTCCTTTAGACAGAGAAGATATGAAACTTTCTTTTGTAGAAACTACAGGTGGAAATTCGGACTGCTTACGGGAATTGATCGGAAACGGGAAACTCTCCCACAGAAACGACACAGAAGCATTCTCGCAAACTTCTTTGAGATGTGTGCATTCACCTCACACAGCTGAACCTTTCTTTTGATAGAGCAGTTTTCTAACACTCTTTTTCTAGAATGTGCAAGCGGACATTTGGAGCCCTTTGAGGACTGTGGTGGAAAAGGAAGTATCTTTACATAACAAGTAGACAGAAGCATTCTCTGAAAGTGCTTTGTGGGGCGTGCATTCAACTCACAGAGTTGAACATTCCTTTTGACAGAGAAGTTTTGAAACACTCTTTTTATAGAATCTGCAAGTGGATATTTGGACCGCTTATAGGAATTCGTTGGAAACGGGACGATCTCACACAAAAAGGAGACAGAAGCATTCTCATAAACTTCTGTGGGATGCTGGCATTCAGCTCACAGGGTTGAACCTGTCTTTTGATAGAGCCGATTTCTAACCCTCTTTTTCTTGAATTTGCAAGTGGACATTTGCAGCGCTTTGAGGCCTGAGGTGGAAAGGAAATACCTTCACATAAAAATTAGACAGAAGCATTCTCTGAAACTTCTTTGTGGTGTGTGTGCATCCAACTCACAGAGTTGAACATTCTTTTTGACAGAGAAGTTTTGAAACAGTCTTTTTTTTTGTAGAATCTGCAAGTGGAAATTTGGACCGCTTGCAGGAAATCGTTGGAAACGGGAAACCCTCAACCAAAAACGAGACAGAATCATTCTCACAAACTTCTTCCTGATGTGTGCTTTCAACTCACAAATGTGAGCCTTTCCTTTGATAGAGCAGTTTTAAAACACTGTTTTTCTAGAATCTGCAAGTGGATATTTGGAGGGCTATGAGGCCTGTGGTGGGAAAGGAAGTATCTTCCCATAACAAGTAGAAAGAGGCATTCTCTGAAAGTTCTCTGTGGTGCGTGCATTCAACTCACAGAGTTGAACATTCCTTTTGACAGGGAAGTTTTGAAACACTCATTTTATAGAATCTGCAAGTGGCTATTTTGACCGCTTATAGGAATGCGTTGGAAACAGGACACCCTCACACAAAAACTAGACAGAAGCATTCTCACGAACTTCTGTGTGATGTGCGCATTCGTTTCAAGGAGCCGAACCTTTCTATTGGTAGAGCAGTTTGGAAACACTCTTTTTCTAGAATCTACAAGTGGACATTGGCAGCGCTTTGAGGCCCGTGGTGGAAAGGAAATATGTTCACATAAAAACTAGACGAAAGCATTCTCTGAAACTTCTTTGTGGTGTGTGCATTCCACTCTCAGAGTTGAACACTCTTTTTGACAGAGAAGTTTGAAACACTCTTTTTGTAGAATCTGCAACTGCATATTTGGACCGCTGATAGGAATTCGTTGGAAACGGGACACTCTCACAGAAAAAGTAAACAGAAGCATTCTCACAAACTTCTGTGTGATGTGTGCATTCAGCTCACGGAGCTGAAGCTTTCTTCTGATACAGCAGTTTTAAAACACTTTTTTTCTAGAATCTGCAAGTGCACACTTGGAGAGCTTTGAGGCCTGAGGTGGAAAGGAAATATCTTCACATAAAAACTAGACAGAAGCATTCTCTGAAACTCCTTTGTGGTGTGTGCATTCAACTCACAGAGTCGAGCATTCCTTTAGACAGAGAAGATTTGAAACTCTCTTTTGTAGAATCTACAGGTGGAAATTCGGACTGCTTACGGGAATTGATCGGAAACGGGAAACCCTCACACAAAAACGACACAGAAGCATTCTCGCAAACTTCTTTGTGATGTGTGCATTCAGCTCACACAGCTGAACCTTTCTTTTGATAGAGCAGTTTTCTAACACTCTTTTTCTAGAATGTGCAAGCGGACATTTGGAGCGCTTTTAGGACTGTGGTGGAAAAGGAAGTATCTTTACATAACAAGTAGACAGAAGCATTCTCTGAAAGTGCTTTGTGGGGCGTGCATTCAACTCACAGAGTTGAACATTCCTTTTGACAGAGAAGTTTTGAAACACTCTTTTTATAGAATCTGCAAGTGAATATTTGGACCGATTATAGGAATTCGTTGGAAACGGGACAATCTCACACAAAAAGGAGACAGAAGCATTCTCATACACTTCTGTGGGATGCGTGCATTCACCTCACAGGGCAGAACCTTTCTTTTGATAGAGCAGATTTCTAACACTCTTTTTCTAGAATTTGCAAGTGGACATTTTTAGCGCTTTGAGGCCTGAGGTGGAAAGGATCTACCTTCACATAAAAATTAGACAGAAGCATTCTCTGAAACTTCTTTGTGGTGTGTGTGCATCCAACTCACAGGGTTGAACATTCTTTTTGACAGAGAAGTTTTGAAACAGTCTTTTTTTTTGTAGAATCTGCAAGTGGAAATTTGGACCGCTTGCAGGAAATCGTTGGAAACGGGAAACCCTCAAGCAAAAACGAGACAGAATCATTCTCACAAACTTCTTCCTGATGTGTGCTTTCAACTCACAGATGTGAGCCTTTCCTTTGATAGAGCAGTTTTAAAACACTGTTTTTCTAGAATCTGCAAGTGGATATTTGGAGCGCTATGAGGCCTGTGGTGGGAAAGGAAGTATCTTCCCATAACAAGTAGAAAGAGGCATTCTCTGAAAGTTCTCTGTGGTGCGTGCATTCAAATCACAGAGTTGAACATTCCATTTGACAGAGAAGTTTTGAAACCCTCATTTACAGAATCTGCAAGTGGCTATTTGGACCGCTTATAGGAATGCGTTGGAAACGGGACACCCTCACACAAAAACTAGACAGAAGCATTCTCACGAACTTCTGTGTGATGTGCGCATTCGTTTCAAGGAGCCGAAGCTTTCTATTGATAGAGCAGTTTGGAAACACTCTTTTTCTAGAATCTACAAGTGGACATTTGCAGCGCTTTGAGGCCCGTGGTGGAAAGGAAATATGTTCACATAAAAACTAGACGAAAGCATTCTCTGAAAGTTCTTTGTTGTGTGTGCATTCCACTCTCAGAGTTGAACACTCCTTTTGACAGAGAAGTTTGAAACACTCTTTTTGTAGAATCTGCAACTGCATATTTGGACCGCTGATAGGAATTCGTTGGAAACGGGACACTCTCACAGAAAAAGTAAACAGAAGCATTCTCACAAACTTCTGTGTGATGTGTGCATTCAGCTCACGGAGCTGAAGCTTTCTTCTGATACAGCAGTTTTAAAACACTTTTTTTTCTAGAATCTGCAAGTGCACATTTGGAACGGTTTGAGGCCTGAGGTGGAAAGGAAATATCTTCACATAAAAACTAGACGGAAGCATTCTCTGAAACTCCTTTGTGGTGTGAGCATTCAACTCACAGAGTCGAGCATTCCTTTAGACAGAGAAGATATGAAACTTTCTTTTGTAGAATCTACAGGTGGAAATTCGGACTGCTTACGGAAATTGATTGGAAACGGGAAACTCTCCCAGAAAAACGACACAGAAGCATTCTCGCAAACTTCTTTGTGATGTGCGCATTCAGCTCACAGAGCTGAACTTTTCTTTTGATAGAGCAGTTTTCCAACACTCTTTTTCTAGAATGTGCAAGCGGACATTTGGAGCGCTTTGAGGACTGTGGTGGAAAAGGGAGTATCTTTACATAACAAGTAGAAAGAGGCATTCTCTGAAAGTGCTTTGTGGGGCGTGCATTCAACTCACAGAGTTGAACATTCCTTTTGACAGGGAAGTTTTGAAACACTCTTTTTATAGAATCTGCAAGTGGCTATTTGGACCGCTTATAGGAATGCGTTGGAAACAGGACACCCCCACACAAAAACTAGACAGAAGCATTCTCACGAACTTCTGTGTGATGTGCGCATTCGTTTCAAGGAGCCGAACCTTTCTATTGGTAGAGCAGTTTGGAAACACTCTTTTTCTAGAATCTACAAGTGGACATTTGCAACGCTTTGAGGCCCGTGGTGGAAAGGAAATATGTTCACATAAAAACTAGACAAAAGCATTCTCTGAAACTTCTTTGTGGTGTGTGCATTCCACTCTCAGAGTTGAACACTCCTTTTGACAGAGAAGTTTGAAACACTCTTCTTGTAGAATCTACAACAGCATATTTGGAACGCTCATAGGAATTCGTTGGAAACGGGACAGTCTCACAGAAAAAGTCAACAGAAGCATTCTCACAAACTTCTGTGTGATGTGTGCATTCAGCTCACGGAGCTGAAGCTTTCTTCTGATACAGCAGTTTTAAAACACTTTTTTTCTAGAATCTGCAAGTGCACATTTGGAGCGCTTTGAGGCCTGAGGTGGAAAGGAAATATCTTCACATAAAAACGAGACAGAAGCATTCTCTGAAACTCCTTTGTGGTGTGTGCATTCAACTCACAGAGTCGAGCATTCCTTCAGACAGAGAAGATTTGAAACTCTCTTTTGTAGAATCTACAGGTGGAAATCCGGACTGCTTACGGGAATTGATTGGAAACGGGAAACCCTCACACAAAAACGACACAGAAGCATTCTCGCAAACTTCTTTGTGATGTGTGCATTCAGCTCACACAGCTGAACTTTTCTTTTGATAGAGCAGTTTTCTAACACTCTTTTCCTAGAATGTGCAAGCGGACATTTGGAGCGCTTTGAGGACTGTGGTGGAAAAGGAAGTATCTTTACATAAAAAGTAGACAGAAGCATTCTCTGAAAGTGGTTTGTGGGACGTGCATTCAACTCACAGAGTTGAACATTCCTTTTGACAGAGAAGTTTTGAAACACTCTTTTTATAGAATCTGCAAGTGGATATTTGGACCGCTTATAGGAATTCGTTGGAAACGGGACAATCTCACACAAAAAGGAGACAGAAGCATTCTCATACACTTCTGTGGGATGCGTGCATTCAGCTCACAGGGCTGAACCTGTCTTTTGATAGAGCCGATTTCTAACCCTCTTTTTCTAGAATTTGCAAGTGGACATTTGCAGCGCTTTGAGGCCTGAGGTGGAAAGGAAATACCTTCACATAAAAATTAGACAGAAGCATTCTCTGAAACTTCTTTGTGGTGTGTGTGCATCCAACTCACAGAGTTGAACATTCTTTTTGACAGAGAAGTTTTGAAACAGTCTTTTTTTTTGTAGAATCTGCAAGTGGAAATTTGGACCGCTTGCAGGAAATCGTTGGAAACGGGAAACCCTCAACCAAAAACGAGACAGAATCATTCTCACAAACTTCTTCCTGATGTGTGCTTTCAACTCAAAAATGTGAGCCTTTCCTTTGATAGAGCAGTTTTAAAACACTGTTTTTCTAGAATCTGCAAGTGGATATTTGGAGCGCTATGAGGCCTGTGGTGGGAAAGGAAGTATCTTCCCATAACAAGTAGAAAGAGGCATTCTCTGAAATTTCTCTGTGGTGCGTGCATTCAACTCACAGAGTTGAACATTCCATTTGACAGAGAAGTTTTGAAACCCTCATTTACAGAATCTGCAAGTGGCTATTTGGACCGCTTATAGGAATGCGTTGGAAACGGGACACCCTCACACAAAAACTAGACAGAAGCATTCTCACGAACTTCTGTGTGATGTGCGCATTCGTTTCAAGGAGCCGAACCTTTCTACTGGTAGAGCAGTTTAGAAACACTCTTTTTCTAGAATCTACAAGTGGACATTGGCAGCGTTTTGAGGCCCGTGGTGGAAAGGAAATATGTTCACATAAAAACTAGACGAAAGCATTCTCTGAAACTTCTTTGTGGTGTGTGCATTCCACTCTCAGAGTTGAACACTCCTTTTGACAGAGAAGTTTGAAACACTCTTTTTGTAGAATCCGCAACTGCATATTTGGACCGCTGATAGGAATTCGTTGGAAACGGGACACTCTCACAGAAAAAGTAAACAGAAGCATTCTCACAAACTTCTGTGTGATGTGTGCATTCAGCTCACGGAGCTGAAGCTTTCTTCTGATACAGCAGTTTTAAAACACTTTTTTTGTAGAATCTGCAAGTGCACATTTGGAGCGCTTTGAGGCCTGAGGTGGAAAGGAAATATCTTCACATAAAAACTAGACAGAAGCATTCTCTGAAACTTCTTTGTGGTGTGTGCATTCAACTCACAGCGTCTAGCATTTCTTTAGACAGAGAAGATATGAAACTTTCTTTTGTAGAATCTAAAGGTGGAAATTCGGACTGCTTACGGAAATTGATCGGAAACGGGAAACCCTCCAACAAAAACGACACAGAAGCATTCTCGCAAACTTCTTTGTGATGTGTGCATTCAGCTCACACAGCTGAACCTTTCTTTTGATAGACCAGTTTTCTAACACTCTTTTTCTAGAATGTGCCACCGGACATTTGGAGCGCTCTGAGGACTGTGGTGGAAAAGGAAGTATCTTTACATAACAAGTAGATAGAAGCATTCTCTGAAAGTGCTTTGTGGGGCCTGCATTCAACTCACAGAGTTGAACATTCCTTTTGACAGAGAAGTTTTGAAACACTCTTTTTATAGAATCTGCAAGTGGATATTTGGACCGCTTATAGGAATTCGTTGGAAACGGGACAATCTCACACAAAAAGGAGACAGAAGCATTCTCATACACTTCTGTGGGATGCGTGCATTCAGCTCACAGGGCTGAACCTTTCTTTTGATAGAGCAGATTTCTAACACTCTTTTTCTAGAATTTGCAAGTGGACATTTGCAGCGCTTTGAGGCCTGAGGTGGAAAGGAAATACCTTCACATAAAAATTAGACAGAAGCATTCTCTGAAACTTCTTTGTGGTGTGTGTGCATCCAACCCACAGAGTTGAACATTCTTTTTGACAGAGAAGTTTTGAAACAGTCTTTTTTTTTGTAGAATCTGCAAGTGGAAATTTGGACCGCTTGCAGGAAATCGTTGGAAACGGGAAACCCTCAACCAAAAACGAGACAGAATCATTCTCACAAACTTCTTCCTGATGTGTGCTTTCAACTCAAAAATGTGAGCCTTTCCTTTGATAGAACAGTTTTGAAACACTGTTTTTCTAGAATCTGCAAGTGGATATTTGGAGCGCTATGAGGCCTGCGGTGGGAAAGGAAGTATCTTCCCATAACAAGTAGAAAGAGGCATTGTCTGAAATTTCTCTGTGGTGCGTGCATTCAACTCACAGAGTTGAACATTCCATTTGACCGAGAAGTTTTGAAACCCTCATTTAGAGAATCTGCAAGTGGCTATTTGGACCGCTTATAGGAATGCGTTGGAAACGGGACACCCTCACACAAAAACTAGACAGAAGCATTCTCACGAACTTCTGTGTGATGTGCGCATTCGTTTCAAGGAGCCGAACCTTTCTATTGGTAGAGCAGTTTAGAAACACTCTTTTTCTAGAATCTACAAGTGGACATTGGCAGCGCTTTGAGGCCCGTGGTGGAAAGGAAATATGTTCACATAAAAACTAGACGAAAGCATTCTCTGAAACTTCTTTGTGGTGTGTGCATTCCACTCTCAGAGTTGAACACTCCTTTTGACAGAGAAGTTTGAAACACTCTTTTTGTAGAATCTGCAACTGCATATTTGGACCGCTGATAGGAATTCGTTGGAAACGGGACACTCTCACAGAAAAAGTAAACAGAAGCATTCTCACAAACTTCTGTGTGATGTGTGCATTCAGCAAACGGAGCTGAAGCTTTCTTCTGATACAGCAGTTTTAAAACACTTTTTTTCTAGAATCTGCAAGTGCACATTTGGAGCGCTTTGAGGCCTGAGTTGGAAAGGAAATATCTTCACATAAAAACGAGACAGAAGAATTCTCTGAAACTCCTTTGTGGTGTGTGCATTCAACTCACAGAGTCGAGCATTCCTTTAGACAGAGAAGATTTGAAACACTCTTTTGCAGAATCTACAGGTGGAAATTCGGACTGCTTACGGGAATTGATTGGAAACGGGAAACCCTCACACAAAAACGACACAGAAGCATTCTCGCAAACTTCTTGGTGATGCGTGCATTCAGCTCACACAGCTGAACCTTTCTTTTGATAGAGCAGTTTTCTAACACTCTTTTTCTAGAATGTGCAAGCGGACATTTGGAGCGCTTTGGGGACTGTGGTGGAAAAGGAAGTATCTTTACATAACAAGTAGACAGAAGCATTCTCTGAAAGTGCTTTGTGGGGCGTGCATTCAACTCACAGAGTTGAACACTCCTTTTGACAGAGATGTTTTGAAACACTCTTTTTATAGAATCTGCAAGTGTATATTTGGACCGCTTATAGGAATTCGTTGGAAACGGGACAATATCACACAAAAAGGAGACAGAAGCATTCTCATACACTTCTGTGGGATGCTGGCATTCAGCTCACAGGGCTGAACCTTTCTTTTGATAGAGCCGATTTCTAACCCTCTTTTTCTAGAATTTGCAAGTGGACATTTGCAGCGCTTTGAGGCCTGAGGTGGAAAGGAAATACCTTCACATAAAAATTAGACAGAAGCATTCTCTGAGACTTCTTTGTGGTGTGTGTGCATCCAACTCACAGAGTTGAACATTCTTTTTGACAGAGAAGTTTAGAAACAGTCTCTTTTTTGGTAGAATCTGCAAGTGGAAATTTGGACCGCTTGCAGGAAATCGTTGGAAACGGGAAACCCTCAACCAAAAACGAGACAGAATCATTCTCACAAACATCTTCCTGATGTGTGCTTTCAACTCAAAAATGTGAGCCTTTCCTTTGATAGAGCAGTTTTAAAACACTGTTTTTCTAGAATCTGCAAGTGGATATTTGGAGCGCTATGAGGCCTGTGGTGGGAAAGGAAGTATCTTCCCATAACAAGTAGAAAGAGGCATTCTCTGAAAGTTCTCTGTGGTGCGTGTATTCAACTCATAGAGTTGAACATTCCATTTGACAGAGAAGTTTTGAAACCCTCATTTACAGAATCTGCAAGTGGCTATTTGGACCGCTTATAGGAATGCGTTGGAAACGGGACACCCTCACACAAAAACTAGACAGAAGCATTCTCACGAACTTCTGTGTGATGTGCGCATTCGTTTCAAGGAGCCGAACCTTTCTATTGGTAGAGCAGTTTGGAAACACTCTTTTTCTAGAATCTACAAGTGGACATTTGCAGCGCTTTGAGGCCCGTGGTGGAAAGGAAATATGTTCACATAAAAACTAGACGAAAGCATTCTCTGAAACTTCTTTGTGGTGTGTGCATTCCACTCTGAGAGATGAACACTCCTTTTGACAGAGAAGTTTGAAACACTCTTCTTGTAGAATCTACAACAGCATATTTGGACCGCTGATAGGAATTCGTTGGAAAAGGGACAGTCTCACAGAAAAAGTAAACAGAAGCATTCTCACAAACTTCTCTGTGATGTGTGCATTCAGCTCACGGAGCTGAAGCTTTCTTCTGATACAGCAGTTTTAAAACACTTTTTTTCTAGAATCTGCAAGTGCACATTTGGAGCGCTTTGAGGCCTGAGGTGGAAAGGAAATATCTTCACATAAAAACGAGACAGAAGCATTCTCTGAAACTCCTTTGCGGTGTGTGCATTCAACTCACAGAGTCGAGCATTCCTTTAGACAGAGAAGATTTGAAACTCTCTTTTGTAGAATCTACAGGTGGAAATTCAGACTGCTTACGGGAATTGATTGGAAACGGGAAACCCTCACACAAAAACGACACAGAAGCATTCTCGCAAACTTCTTGGTGATGCGTGCATTCAGCTCACACAGCTGAACCTTTCTTTTGATAGAGCAGTTTTCTAACACTCTTTTTCTAGAATATGCAAGCGGGCATTTGAAGCGCTTTGAGGACTGTGGTGGAAAAGGAAGTATCTTTACATAACAAGTAGACAGAAGCATTCTCTGAAAGTGCTTTGTGGGGCGTGCATTCAACTCACAGAGTTGAACATTCCCTTTGACAGAGAAGTTTTGAAAAACTCTTTTTATAGAATCTGCAAGTGGATATTTGGACCACTTATAAGAATTCGTTGGGAACGGGGCAATCTCACACGAAAAGAAGACAGAAGCATTCTCATAGACTTCTGTGGAATGCTTGCATTCAGCTCACGCGGCTGAACCTTTCTTCTGATAGAGCAGTTTTATAATACTCTTTTTCTAGAATTTGCAAGTGGACATTTGCAGCGCTTTGAGGCCTGAGGTGGAAAGGAAATACCTTCACATAAAAATTAGACAGAAGCAATCTCTGAAACTTCTTTGTTGTTTGTACATTCACCTCACAGAGTCGAGCATTCTTTTAGATAGAAGATTTGAAACTCTCTTTTGTAGAATCTACAGGTGGAAATTAGGACTGCTTACGGGAATTGATTGGAAACGGGAAAGCCCCACACAAAAACGACACAGAAGCATTCTCGCAAACTTCTTTGTGATGTGTGCATTCAGCTCACACAGCTGAACCTTTCTTTTGATAGACCAGTTTTCTAACACTCTTTTTCTAGAATTTGCAATTGGACATTTGGAGCGCTTTGAGGACTGTGGTGGAAAAGGAAGTATCTTTACATAACAAGTAGACAGAAGCATTCTCTGAAAGTGGTTTGTGGGGCGTGCATTCAACTCACAGAGTTGAACATTCCTTTTGACAGAGAAGTTTTGAAACACTCTTTTTATAGAATCTGCAAGTGGATATTTAGACCGCTTTTAGGAATTCGTTGGAAACGGGACAATCTCACACAAAAAGGGACAGAAGCATTCTCATAGACTTCTATGGGATGCTTGCATTCAGCTCACAGGGCTGAACCTTTCTTTTGATAGAGCAGATTTCTAACACTCTTTTTCTAGAATTTGCAAGTGGACATTTGCAGCGCTTTGAGGCCTGAGGTGGAAAGGAGATACCTTCACATAAAAATTAGATAGAAGCATTCTCTGAAACTTCTTTGTGGTGTGTGTGCATCCAACTCACAGAGTTGAACATTCTTATTGACAGAGAAGTTTTGAAACAGTCCTCTTTTTGTAGAATCTGCAAGTGGAAATTTGGACCGCTTGCAGGAAATCATTGGAAACGGGAAACCCTCACCCAAAAACGAGACAGAATCATTCTCACAAACTTCTTCCTGATGTGTGCTTTCAACTCACAAATGTGAGCCTTTCCTTTGATAGAGCAGTTTTAAAACACTGTTTTTCTAGAATCTGCAGGTGGATATTTGGAGCGCTATGAGGCCTGTGGTGGGAAAGGAAGTATCTTCCCATAACAAGTAGAAAGAGGCATTCTCTGAAAGTTCTCTGTGGTGCGTGCATTCAACTCACAGAGTTGAACATTCCATTTGACAGAGAAGTTTTGAAACCCTCATTTACAGAATCTGCAAGTGGCTATTTGGACCGCTTATAGGAATGCGATGGAAACGGGACACCCTCACACAAAAACTAGACAGAAGCATTCTCACGAACTTCTGTGTGATGTGCGCATTCAAGGAGCCGAACGTTTCTATTGGTAGAGCAGTTTGGAAACACTCTTTTTCTAGAATCTACAAGTGGACATTTGCAGCGCTTTGAGGCCCGTGGTGGAAAGGAAATATGTTCACGTAAAAACTAGACAAAAGCATTCTCTGAAACTTCTTTGTGGTGAGTGCATTCCACTCTCAGAGTTGAACACTCCTTTTGACAGAGAAGTTTGAAACACTCTTTTTGTTGAATCTGCAACTGCATATTTGGACCGCTGATATGAATTCGTTGGAAACGGGACACTCTCACAGAAAAAGTAAACAGAAGCATTCTCACAAACTTCTGTGTGATGTGTGCATTCAGCTCACGGAGCTGAAGCTTTCTTCTGATACAGCAGTTTTAAAACACTTTTTTTCTAGAATCTGCAAGTGCACATTTGGAGCGCTTTGAGGCCTGAGGTGGAAAGGAAATATCTTCACATAAAAACTAGACAGAAGCATTCTCTGAAACTCCTTTGTGGTGTGTGCATTTCAACTCACAGAGTCGAGCATTCCTTTAGACAGAGAAGATTTGAAACTGTCTTTTGTAGAATCTACAGGTGGAAATTCGGACTGCTTACGGGAATTGATTGGAAACGGGAAACCGTCCCACAAAAACGACACGGAAGCATTCTCGCAAACCTGTTTGTGATGTGTGCATTCAGCTCACACAGCTGAACCTTTCTTTTGATAGAGCAGTTTTCTAACACTCTTTTTCTAGAATGTGGAAGCGGACATTTGGAGCGCTTTGAGGACTGTGGTGTAAAAGGAAGTATCTTTACATATCAAGTTGACAGAAGCATTCTCTAAAAGTGCTTTGTGGGGAGTGCATTCAACTCACAGAGTTGAACATTCCTTTTGACAGAGAAGTTTTGAAACACTCTTTTTATAGAATCTGCAAGTGGATATTTGGACCGCTTATAGGAATTCGTTGGAAACGGGACAATCTCACACAAAAAGGAGACAGAAGCATTCTCATACACTTCTGTGGGATGCTGGCATTCAGCTCACAGGGCTGAACCTTTCTTTTGATAGAGCAGATTTCTAACCCTCTTTTTCTAGAATTTGCAAGTGGACATTTGCAGCGCTTTGAGGCCTGAGGTGGAAAGGAAATAACTTCACATAAAAATTAGACAGAAGCATTCTCTGAAACTTCTTTGTGGTGTGTGTGCGTCCAACTCACAGAGTTGAACATTCTTTTTGACAGAGAAGTTTTGAAACAGTCTTTTTTTTTGTAGAATCTGCAAGTGGAAATTTGGACCGCTTGCAGGAAATCGTTGGAAACGGGAAACCCTCACCCAAAAACGAGACAGAATCATTCTCACAAACATCTTCCTGATGTGTGATTTCAACTCACAGATGTGAGCCTTTCCTTTGATAGAGCAGTTTTGAAACACTGTTTTTTTAGAATCTGCAAGTGGATATTTGGAGCGCTATGAGGCCTGTGGTGGGAAAGGAAGTATCTTCCCATAACAAGTAGATAGAGGCATTCTCTGAAAGTTCTCTGTGGTGCGTGAATTCAACTCACAGAGTTGAACATTCCATTTGACAGAGAAGATTTGAAACCCTCATTTACAGAATCTGCAAGTGGCTATTTGGACCGCTTATAGGAATGCGTTGGAAACGGCACACCCTCACACAAAAACTAGACAGAAGCATTCTCACGAACTTCTGTGTGATGTGCGCATTCAAGGAGCCGAACGTTTCTATTGGTAGAGCAGTTTGGAAACACTCTTTTTCTAGAATCTACAAGTGGACATTTGCAGCGCTTTGAGGCCCGTGGTGGAAAGGAAATATGTTCACGTAAAAACTAGACAAAAGCATTCTCTGAAACTTCTTCGTGGTGGGTGCATGCCACTCTCAGAGTTGAACACTCCTTTTGACAGAGAAGTTTGAAACACTCTTTTTGTTGAATCTGCAACTGCATATTTGGACCGCTGATATGAATTCGTTGGAAACGGGACACTCTCACAGAAAAAGTAAACAGAAGCATTCTCACAAACTTCTGTGTGATGTGTGCATTCAGCTCACGGAGCTGAAGCTTTCTTCTGATACAGCAGTTTTAAAACACTTTTTTTCTAGAATCTGCAAGTGCACATTTGGAGCGCTTTGAGGCCTGAGGTGGAAAGGAAATATCTTCACATAAAAACTAGACAGAAGCATTCTCTGAAACTCCTTTGTGGTGTGTGCATTTCAACTCACAGAGTCGAGCATTCCTTTAGACAGAGAAGATTTGAAACTGTCTTTTGTAGAATCTACAGGTGGAAATTCGGACTGCTTACGGGAATTGATTGGAAACGGGAAACCGTCCCACAAAAACGACACGGAAGCATTCTCGCAAACCTGTTTGTGATGTGTGCATTCAGCTCACACAGCTGAACCTTTCTTTTGATAGAGTAGTTTTCTAACACTCTTTTTCTAGAATGTGGAAGCGGACATTTGGAGCGCTTTGAGGACTGTGGTGTAAAAGGAAGTATCTTTACATATCAAGTTGACAGAAGCATTCTCTAAAAGTGCTTTGTGGGGAGTGCATTCAACTCACAGAGTTGAACATTCCTTTTGACAGAGAAGTTTTGAAACACTCTTTTTATAGAATCTGCAAGTGGATATTTGGACCGCTTATAGGAATTCGTTGGAAACGGGACAATCTCACACAAAAAGGAGACAGAAGCATTCTCATACACTTCTGTGGGATGCTGGCATTCAGCTCACAGGGCTGAACCTTTCTTTTGATAGAGCAGATTTCTAACCCTCTTTTTCTAGAATTTGCAAGTGGACATTTGCAGCGCTTTGAGGCCTGAGGTGGAAAGGAAATAACTTCACATAAAAATTAGACAGAAGCATTCTCTGAAACTTCTTTGTGGTGTGTGTGCGTCCAACTCACAGAGTTGAACATTCTTTTTGACAGAGAAGTTTTGAAACAGTCTTTTTTTTTGTAGAATCTGCAAGTGGAAATTTGGACCGCTTGCAGGAAATCGTTGGAAACGGGAAACCCTCACCCAAAAACGAGACAGAATCATTCTCACAAACATCTTCCTGATGTGTGATTTCAACTCACAGATGTGAGCCTTTCCTTTGATAGAGCAGTTTTGAAACACTGTTTTTTTAGAATCTGCAAGTGGATATTTGGAGCGCTATGAGGCCTGTGGTGGGAAAGGAAGTATCTTCCCATAACAAGTAGATAGAGGCATTCTCTGAAAGTTCTCTGTGGTGCGTGAATTCAACTCACAGAGTTGAACATTCCATTTGACAGAGAAGATTTGAAACCCTCATTTACAGAATCTGCAAGTGGCTATTTGGACCGCTTATAGGAATGCGTTGGAAACGGGACACCCTCACACAAAAACTAGACAGAAGCATTCTCACGAACTTCTGTGTGATGTGCGCATTCAAGGAGCCGAACGTTTCTATTGGTAGAGCAATTTGGAAACACTCTTTTTCTAGAATCTACAAGTGGACATTTGCAGCGCTTTGAGGCCCGTGGTGGAAAGGAAATATGTTCACGTAAAAACTAGACAAAAGCATTCTCTGAAACTTCTTCGTGGTGGGTGCATGCCACTCTCAGAGTTGAACACTCCTTTTGACAGAGAAGTTTGAAACACTCTTTTTGTTGAATCTGCATCTGGATATTTGGACCGCTGATAGGAATTCGTTGGAAACGGGACACTCTCACAGAAAAAGTAAACAGAAGCATTCTCACAAACTTCTGTGTGATGTGTGCATTCAGCTCACGGAGCTGAAGCTTTCTTCTGATACAGCAGATTTAAAACACTTTTTTTGTAGAATCTGCAAGTGCACATTTGGAGCGCTTTGAGGCCTGAGGTGGAAAGGAAATATCTTCACATAAAAACTAGACAGAAGCATTCTCTGAAACTCCTTTGTGGTGTGTGCATTCAACTCACAGAGTCGAGCATTCCTTTAGACAGAGAAGATATGAAACTTTCTTTTGTAGAAACTACAGGTGGAAATTCGGACTGCTTACGGGAATTGATCGGAAACGGGAAACTCTCCCACAGAAACGACACAGAAGCATTCTCGCAAACTTCTTTGAGATGTGTGCATTCACCTCACACAGCTGAACATTTCTTTTGATAGAGCAGTTTTCTAACACTCTTTTTCTAGAATGTGCAAGCGGACATTTTGAGCCCTTTGAGGACTGTGGTGGAAAAGGAAGTATCTTTACATAACAAGTAGACAGAAGCATTCTCTGAAAGTGCTTTGTGGGGCGTGCATTCAACTCACAGAGTTGAACATTCCTTTTGACAGAGAAGTTTTGAAACACTCTTTTTATAGAATCTGCAAGTGGATATTTGGACCGCTTTTAGGAATTCGTTGGAAACGGGACGATCTCACACAAAAAGGAGACAGAAGCATTCTCATACACTTTTGTGGGATGCTGGCATTCAGCTCACAGGGCTGAACCTGTCTTTTGATAGAGCCGATTTCTAACCCTCTTTTTCTTGAATTTGCAAGTGGACATTTGCAGCGCTTTGAGGCCTGAGGTGGAAAGGAAATACCTTCACATAAAAATTAGACAGAAGCATTCTCTGAAACTTCTTTGTGGTGTGTGTGCATCCAACTCACAGAGTTGAACATTCTTTTTGACAGAGAAGTTTTGAAACAGTCTTTTTTTTTGTAGAATCTGCAAGTGGAAATTTGGACCGCTTGCAGGAAATCGTTGGAAACGGGAAACCCTCACCCAAAAACGAGACAGAATCATTCTCACAAACTTCTTCCTGATGTGTGCTTTCAACTCACAAATGTGAGCCTTTCCTTTGATAGAGCAGTTTTAAAACACTGTTTTTCTAGAATCTGCAAGTGGATATTTGGAGGGCTATGAGGCCTGTGGTGGTAAAGGAAGTATCTTCCCATAACAAGTAGAAAGAGGCATTCTCTGAAAGTTCTCTGTGGTGCGTGCATTCAACTCACAGAGTTGAACATTCCTTTTGACAGGGAAGTTTTGAAACACTCATTTTATAGAATCTGCAAGTGGCTATTTTGACCGCTTATAGGAATGCGTTGGAAACAGGACACCCTCACACAAAAACTAGACAGAAGCATTCTCACGAACTTCTGTGTGATGTGCGCATTCGTTTCAAGGAGTCGAACCTTTCTATTGGTAGAGCAGTTTGGAAACACTCTTTTTCTAGAATCTACAAGTGGACATTGGCAGCGCTTTGAGGCCCGTGGTGGAAAGGAAATATGTTCACATAAAAACTAGACGAAAGCATTCTCTGAAACTTCTTTGTGGTGTGTGCATTCCACTCTCAGAGTTGAACACTCTTTTTGACAGAGAAGTTTGAAACACTCTTTTTGTAGAATCTGCAACTGCATATTTGGACCGCTGATAGGAATTCGTTGGAAACGGGACACTCTCACAGAAAAAGTAAACAGAAGCATTCTCACAAACTTCTGTGTGATGTGTGCATTCAGCTCACGGAGCTGAAGCTTTCTTCTGATACAGCAGTTTTAAAACACTTTTTTTCTAGAATCTGCAAGTGCACACTTGGAGAGCTTTGAGGCCTGAGGTGGAAAGGAAATATCTTCACATAAAAACTAGACAGAAGCATTCTCTGAAACTCCTTTGTGGTGTGTGCATTCAACTCACAGAGTCGAGCATTCCTTTAGACAGAGAAGATTTGAAACTCTCTTTTGTAGAATCTACAGGTGGAAATTCGGACTGCTTACGGGAATTGATCGGAAACGGGAAACCCTCACACAAAAACGACACAGAAGCATTCTCGCAAACTTCTTTGTGATGTGTGCATTCAGCTCACACAGCTGAACCTTTCTTTTGATAGAGCAGTTTTCTAACACTCTTTTTCTAGAATGTGCAAGCGGACATTTGGAGCGCTTTGAGGACTGTGGTGGAAAAGGAAGTATCTTTACATAACAAGTAGACAGAAGCATTCTCTGAAAGTGCTTTGTGGGGCGTGCATTCAACTCACAGAGTTGAACATTGCTTTTGACAGAGAAGTTTTGAAACACTCTTTTTATAGAATCTGCAAGTGAATATTTGGACCGATTATAGGAATTCGTTGGAAACGGGACAATCTCACACAAAAAGGAGACAGAAGAATTCTCATACACTTCTGTGGGATGCGTGCATTCAGCTCAAAGGGCTGAAACATTCTTTTGATAGAGAAGATTTCTAACACTCTTTTTCTAGAATTTGCAAGTGGACATTTGCAGCGCTTTGAGGCCTGAGGTGGAAAGGAAATACCTTCACATAAATATTAGACAGAAGCATTCTCTGAAACTTCTTTGTGGTGTGTGTGCATCCAACTCGCAGAGTTGAACATTCTTTTTGACAGAGAAGTTTTGAAACAGTCTTTTTTTTGTAGAATCTGCAAGTGGAAATTTGGACCGCTTGCAGGAAATCGTTGGAAACGGGAAACCCTCACCCAAAAACGAGACAGAATCATTCTCACAAACTTCTTCATGATGGGTGCTTTCAACTCACAGATGTGAGCCTTTCCTTTGATAGAGCAGTTTTAAAACACTGTTTTTCTAGAGTCTGCAAGTGGATATTTGGAGCGCTATGAGGCCTGTGGTGGGAAAGGAAGTATCTTCCCATAACAAGTAGAAAGAGGCATTCTCTGAAAGTTCTCTGTGGCGCGTGCATTCAAGTCACAGAGTTGAACATTCCATTTGACAGAGAAGTTTTGAAACCCTCATTTACAGAATCTGCAAGTGGCTATTTGGACCGCTTATAGGAATGCGTTGGAAACGAGACACCCTCACACAAAAACTAGACAGAAGCATTCTCACGAACTTCTGTGTGATGTGCGCATTCGTTTCAAGGAGCCGAAGCTTTCTATTGATAGAGCAGTTTGGAAACACTCTTTTTCTAGAATCTACAAGTGGACATTTGCAGCGCTTTGAGGCCCGTGGTGGAAAGGAAATATGTTCACATAAAAACTAGACGAAAGCATTCTCTGAAAGTTCTTTGTTGTGTGTGCATTCCACTCTCAGAGTTGAACACTCCTTTTGACAGAGAAGTTTGAAACACTCTTTTTGTAGAATCTGCAACTGCATATTTGGACCGCTGATAGGAATTCGTTGGAAACGGGACACTCTCACAGAAAAAGTAAACAGAAGCATTCTCACAAACTTCTGTGTGATGTGTGCATTCAGCTCACGGAGCTGAAGCTTTCTTCTGATACAGCAGTTTTAAAACACTTTTTTTTCTAGAATCTGCAAGTGCACATTTGGAACGGTTTGAGGCCTGAGGTGGAAAGGAAATATCTTCACATAAAAACTAGACAGAAGCATTCTCTGAAACTCCTTTGTGGTGTGTGCATTCAACTCACAGAGTCGAGCATTTCTTTAGATAGAGAAGATTTGAAACTCTCTTTTGTAGAATCTGCAGGTGGAAATTCGGACTGCTTACGGGAATTGATTGGAAACGGGAAACCCTCCCACAAAAACGACACAGAAGCATTCTTGCAAACTTCTTGGTGATGTGTGCATTCAGCTCACACAGCTGAACCTTTCTTTTGATAGAGCAGTTTTCTAACACTCTTTTTCTAGAATGTGCAAGCGGACATTTGGAGCGCTTTGAGGACTGTGGTGGAAAAGGAAGTATCTTTACATAACAAGTAGACAGAAGCATTCTCTGAAATTGCTTTGTGGGGCGTGCATTCAACTCACAGAGTCGAACATTCCTTTTGACAGAGAAGTTTTGAAAAACTCTTTTTATAGAATCTGCAAGTGGATATTTGGACCGCTTATAGGAATTCGTTGGAAACGGGACAATCTCACACAAAAAGGAGACAGAAGCATTCTCATACACTTCTGTGGGATGCGTGCATTCAGCTCACAGGGCAGAACCTTTCTTTTGATAGAGCAGATTTCTAACACTCTTTTTCTAGAATTTGCAAGTGTACATTTGTAGCGCTTTGAGGCCTGAGGTGGAAAGGATCTACCTTCACATAAAAATTAGACAGAAGCATTCTCTGAAACTTCTTTGTGGTGTGTGTGCATCCAACTCACAGAGTTGAACATTCTTTTTGACAGAGAAGTTTTGAAACAGTCTTTTTTTTTGTAGAATCTGCAAGTGGAAATTTGGACCGCTTGCAGGAAATCGTTGGAAACGGGAAACCCTCAAGCAAAAACGAGACAGAATCATTCTCACAAACTTCTTCCTGATGTGTGCTTTCAACTCACAGATGTGAGCCTTTCCTTTGATAGAGCAGTTTTAAAACACTGTTTTTCTAGAATCTGCAAGTGGATATTTGGAGCGCTATGAGGCCTGTGGTGGCAAAGGATGTATCTTCCCATAACAAGTAGAAAGAGGCATTCTCTGAAAGTTCTCTGTGGTGCGTGCATTCAAATCACAGAGTTGAACATTCCATTTGACAGAGAAGTTTTGAAACCCTCATTTACAGAATCTGCAAGTGGCTATTTGGACCGCTTATAGGAATGCGTTGGAAACGGGACACCCTCACACAAAAACTAGACAGAAGCATTCTCACGAACTTCTGTGTGATGTGCGCATTCGTTTCAAGGAGCCGAACCTTTCTATTGGTAGAGCAGTTTGGAAACACTCTTTTTCTAGAATCTACAAGTGGACATTTGCAGCGCTTTGAGGCCCGTGGTGGAAAGGAAATATGTTCACATAAAAACTAGACGAAAGCATTCTCTGAAAGTTCTTTGTTGTGTGTGCATTCCACTCTCAGAATTGAACACTCCTTTTGACAGAGAAGTTTGAAACACTCTTTTTGTAGAATCTGCAACTGCATATTTGGACCGCTGATAGGAATTCGTTGGAAACGGGACACTCTCACAGAAAAAGTAAACAGAAGCATTCTCACAAACTTCTGTGTGATGTGTGCATTCAGCTCACGGAGCTGAAGCTTTCTTCTGATACAGCAGTTTTAAAACACTTTTTTTCTAGAATCTGCAAGTGCACATTTGGAGCGCTTTGAGGCCTGAAGTGGAAAGGAAATACCTTCACATAAAAACTAGACAGAAGCATTCTCTGAAACTCCTTTGTGGTGTGTGCATTCAACTCACAGAGTCGAGCATTCCTTTAGACAGAGAAGATTTGAAACTCTCTTTTGTAGAATCTACAGGTGGAAATTCGGACTGCTTTCGGGAATTGATTGGAAACGGGAAACCCTCCCACAAAAACGACACAGAAGCATTCTTGCAAACTTCTTGGTGATGTGTGCATTCAGCTCACACAGCTGAACCTTTCTTTTGATAGAGCAGTTTTCTAACACTCTTTTTCTAGAATGTGCAAGCGGACATTTGGAGCGCTTTGAGGACTGTGGTGGAAAAGGAAGTATCTTTACATAACAAGTAGACAGAAGCATTCTCTGAAAGTGCTTTGTGGGGCGTGCATTCAACTCACAGAGTTGAACATTCCTTTTGACAGAGAAGTTTTGAAACACTCTTTTTATAGAATCTGCAAGTGGATATTTGGACCGCTTATAGGAATTCGTTGGAAACGGGACAATCTCACACAAAAAGGAGACAAAAGGATTCCCATACACTTCTGTGGGATGCGGGCATTCAGCTAACAGGGCATACCTTTCTTTTGATAGAGCAGATTTCTAACACTCTTTTTCTAGAATTTGCAAGTGGACATTTGCAGCGCTTTGAGGCCTGAGGTGGAAAGGAAATACCTTCACATAAAAATTAGACAGAAGCATTCTCTGAAACTTCTTTGTGGTGTGTGTGCATCCAACTCGCAGAGTTGAACATTCTTTTTGACAGAGAAGTTTTGAAACAGTCTTTTTTTTTGTAGAATCTGCAAGTGGAAATTTGGACCGCTTGCAGGAAATCGTTGGAAACGGGAAACCCTCACCCAAAAACGACACAGAATCATTCTCACAAACTTCTTCCTGATGTGTGCTTTCAACTCACAGATTTGAGCCTTTCCTCTGATAGAGCAGTTTTAAAACACTGTTTTTCTAGAGTCTGCAAGTGGATATTTGGAGCGCTATGAGGCCTGTGGTGGGAAAGGAAGTATCTTCCCATAACAAGTAGAAAGAGGCATTCTCTGAAAGTTCTCTGTGGCGCGTGCATTCAAGTCACAGAGTTGAACATTCCGTTTGACAGAGAAGTTTTGAAACCCTCATTTACAGAATCTGCAAGTGGCTATTTGGACCGCTTATAGGAATGCGTTGGAAACGGGACACCCTCACACAAAAACTAGACAGAAGCATTCTCACGAACTTCTGCGTGATGTGCGCATTCAAGGAGCCGAACGTTTCTATTGGTAGAGCAGTTTGGAAACACTCTTTTTCTAGAATCTACAAGTGGACATTTGCAGCGCTTTGAGGCCCGTGGTGGAAAGGAAATATGTTCACGTAAAAACTAGACAAAAGCATTCTCTGAAACTTCTTTGTGGTGAGTGCATTCCACTCTCGGAGTTGAACACTCCTTTTGACAGAGAAGTTTGAAACACTCTTTTTGTAGAATCTGCAACTGCATATTTGGACCGCTGATATGAATTCGTTGGAAACGGGACACTCTCACAGAAAAAGTAAACAGAAGCATTCTCACAAACTTCTGTGTGATGTGTGCATTCAGCTCACGGAGCTGAAGCTTTCTTCTGATACAGCAGTTTTAAAACACTTTTTTTCTAGAATCTGCAAGTGCACATTTGGAGCGCTTTGAGGCCTGAGGTGGAAAGGAAATATCTTCACATAAAAACTAGACAGAAGCATTCTCTGAAACTCCTTTGTGGTGTGTGCATTTCAACTCACAGAGTCGAGCATTCCTTTAGACAGAGAAGATTTGAAACTGTCTTTTGTAGAATCTACAGGTGGAAATTCGGACTGCTTACGGGAATTGATTGGAAACGGGAAACCGTCCCACAAAAACGACACGGAAGCATTCTCGCAAACCTGTTTGTGATGTGTGAATTCAGCTCACACAGCTGAACCTTTCTTTTGATAGAGCAGTTTTCTAACACTCTTTTTCTAGAATGTGAAAGCGGACATTTGGAGCGCTTTGAGGACTGTGGTGGAAAAGGAAGTATCTTTACATATCAAGTTGACAGAAGCATTCTCTGAAAGTGCTTTGTGGGGCGTGCATTCAACTCACAGAGTTGAACATTCCTTTTGACAGAGAAGTTTTGAAACACTCTTTTTATAGAATCTGCAAGTGGATATTTGGACCGCTTATAGGAATTCGTTGGAAACGGGACAATCTCACACAAAAAGGAGACAGAAGCATTCTCATACACTTCTGTGGGATGCTGGCATTCAGCTCACAGGGCTGAACCTTTCTTTTGATAGAGCAGATTTCTAACCCTCTTTTTCTAGAATTTGCAAGTGGACATTTGCAGCGCTTTGAGGCCTGAGGTGGAAAGGAAATAACTTCACATAAAAATTAGACAGAAGCATTCTCTGAAACTTCTTTGTGGTGTGTGTGCGTCCAACTCACAGAGTTGAACATTCTTTTTGACAGAGAAGTTTTGAAACAGTCTTTTTTTTTGTAGAATCTGCAAGTGGAAATTTGGACCGCTTGCAGGAAATCGTTGGAAACGGGAAACCCTCACCCAAAAACGAGACAGAATCATTCTCACAAACATCTTCCTGATGTGTGATTTCAACTCACAGATGTGAGCCTTTCCTTTGATAGAGCAGTTTTGAAACACTGTTTTTTTAGAATCTGCAAGTGGATATTTGGAGCGCTATGAGGCCTGTGGTGGGAAAGGAAGTATCTTCCCATAACAAGTAGATAGAGGCATTCTCTGAAAGTTCTCTGTGGTGCGTGAATTCAACTCACAGAGTTGAACATTCCATTTGACAGAGAAGTTTTGAAACCCTCATTTACAGAATCTGCAAGTGGCTATTTGGACCGCTTATAGGAATGCGTTGGAAACGGGACACCCTCACACAAAAACTAGACAGAAGCATTCTCACGAACTTCTGTGTGATGTGCGCATTCAAGGAGCCGAACGTTTCTATTGGTAGAGCAGTTTGGAAACACTCTTTTTCTAGAATCTACAAGTGGACATTTGCAGCGCTTTGAGGCCCGTGGTGGAAAGGAAATATGTTCACGTAAAAACTAGACAAAAGCATTCTCTGAAACTTCTTCGTGGTGGGTGCATGCCACTCTCAGAGTTGAACACTCCTTTTGACAGAGAAGTTTGAAACACTCTTTTTGTTGAATCTGCAACTGGATATTTGGACCGCTGATAGGAATTCGTTGGAAACGGGACACTCTCACAGAAAAAGTAAACAGAAGCATTCTCACAAACTTCTGTGTGATGTGTGCATTCAGCTCACGGAGCTGAAGCTTTCTTCTGATACAGCAGATTTAAAACACTTTTTTTGTAGAATCTGCAAGTGCACATTTGGAGCGCTTTGAGGCCTGAGGTGGAAAGGAAATATCTTCACATAAAAACTAGACAGAAGCATTCTCTGAAACTCCTTTGTGGTGTGTGCATTCAACTCACAGAGTCGAGCATTCCTTTAGACAGAGAAGATATGAAACTTTCTTTTGTAGAAACTACAGGTGGAAATTCGGACTGCTTACGGGAATTGATCGGAAACGGGAAACTCTCCCACAGAAACGACACAGAAGCATTCTCTCAAACTTCTTTGAGATGTGTGCATTCACCTCACACAGCTGAACCTTTCTTTTGATAGAGCAGTTTTCTAACACTCTTTTTCTAGAATGTGTAAGCGGACATTTGGAGCCCTTTGAGGACTGTGGTGGAAAAGGAAGTATCTTTACATAACAAGTAGACAGAAGCATTCTCTGAAAGTGCTTTGTGGGGCGTGCATTCAACTCACAGAGTTGAACATTCCTTTTGACAGAGAAGTTTTGAAACACTCTTTTTATAGAATCTGCAAGTGGATATTTGGACCGCTTATAGGAATTCGTTGGAAACGGGACGATCTCACACAAAAAGGAGACAGAAGCATTCTCATACACTTCTGTGGGATGCTGGCATTCAGCTCACAGGGCTGAACCTGTCTTTTGATAGAGCCGATTTCTAACCCTCTTTTTCTTGAATTTGCAAGTGGACATTTGCAGCGCTTTGAGGCCTGAGGTGGAAAGGAAATACCTTCACATAAAAATTAGACAGAAGCATTCTCTGAAACTTCTTTGTGGTGTGTGTGCATCCAACTCACAGAGTTGAACATTCTTTTTGACAGAGAAGTTTTGAAACAGTCTTTTTTTTTGTAGAATCTGCAAGTGGAAATTTGGACCGCTTGCAGGAAATCGTTGGAAACGGGAAACCCTCACCCAAAAACGAGACAGAATCATTCTCACAAACTTCTTCCTGATGTGTGCTTTCAACTCACAAATGTGAGCCTTTCCTTTGATAGAGCAGTTTTAAAACACTGTTTTTCTAGAATCTGCAAGTGGATATTTGGAGGGCTATGAGGCCTGTGGTGGTAAAGGAAGTATCTTCCCATAACAAGTAGAAAGAGGCATTCTCTGAAAGTTCTCTGTGGTGCGTGCATTGAAGTCACAGAGTTGAACATTCCTTTTGACAGGGAAGTTTTGAAACACTCATTTTATAGAATCTGCAAGTGGCTATTTTGACCGCTTATAGGAATGCGTTGGAAACAGGACACCCTCACACAAAAACTAGACAGAAGCATTCTCACGAACTTCTGTGTGATGTGCGCATTCGTTTCAAGGAGCCGAACCTTTCTATTGGTAGAGCAGTTTGGAAACACTCTTTTTCTAGAATCTACAAGTGGACATTGGCAGCGCTTTGAGGCCCGTGGTGGAAAGGAAATATGTTCACATAAAAACTAGACGAAAGCATTCTCTGAAACTTCTTTGTGGTGTGTGCATTCCACTCTCAGAGTTGAACACTCTTTTTGACAGAGATGTTTGAAACACTCTTTTTGTAGAATCTGCAACTGCATATTTGGACCGCTGATAGGAATTCGTTGGAAAAGGGACACTCCCACAGAAAAAGTAAACAGAAGCATTCTCACAAACTTCTGTGTGATGTGTGCATTCAGCTCACGGAGCTGAAGCTTTCTTCTGATACAGCAGTTTTAAAACACTTTTTTTCTAGAATCTGCAAGTGCACACTTGGAGAGCTTTGAGGCCTGAGGTGGAAAGGAAATATCTTCACATAAAAACTAGACAGAAGCATTCTCTGAAACTCCTTTGTGGTGTGTGCATTCAACTCACAGAGTCGAGCATTCCTTTAGACAGAGAAGATTTGAAACTCTCTTTTGTAGAATCTACAGGTGGAAATTCGGACTGCTTACGGGAATTGATCGGAAACGGGAAACCCTCACACAGAAACGACACAGAAGCATTCTCGCAAACTTCTTTGTGATGTGTGCATTCAGCTCACACAGCTGAACCTTTCTTTTGATAGAGCAGTTTTCTAACACTCTTTTTCTAGAATGTGCAAGCGGACATTTGGAGCGCTTTGAGGACTGTGGTGGAAAAGGAAGTATCTTTACATAACAAGTAGACAGAAGCATTCTCTGAAAGTGCTTTGTGGGGCGTGCATTCAACTCACAGAGTTGAACATTCCTTTTGACAGAGAAGTTTTGAAACACTCTTTTTATAGAATCTGCAAGTGGATATTTGGACCGCTTATAGGAATTCGTTGGAAACGGGACAATCTCACACAAAAAGGAGACAGAAGCATTCTCATACACTTCTGTGGGATGCTGGCATTCAGCTCACAGGGCTGAACCTTTCTTTTGATAGAGCAGATTTCTAACCCTCTTTTTCTAGAATTTGCAAGTGGACATTTGCAGCGCTTTGAGGCCTGAGGTGGAAAGGAAATAACTTCACATAAAAATTAGACAGAAGCATTCTCTGAAACTTCTTTGTGGTGTGTGTGCGTCCAACTCACAGAGTTGAACATTCTTTTTGACAGAGAAGTTTTGAAACAGTGTTTTTTTTTGTAGAATCTGCAAGTGGAAATTTGGACCGCTTGCAGGAAATCGTTGGAAACGGGAAACCCTCACCCAAAAACGAGACAGAATCATTCTCACAAACATCTTCCTGATGTGTGATTTCAACTCACAGATGTGAGCCTTTCCTTTGATAGAGCAGTTTTGAAACACTGTTTTTTTAGAATCTGCAAGTGGATATTTGGAGCGCTATGAGGCCTGTGGTGGGAAAGGAAGTATCTTCCCATAACAAGTAGATAGAGGCATTCTCTGAAAGTTCTCTGTGGTGCGTGAATTCAACTCACAGAGTTGAACATTCCATTTGACAGAGAAGTTTTGAAACCCTCATTTACAGAATCTGCACGTGGCTATTTGGATCGCTTATAGGAATGCGTTGGAAACGGGACACCCTCACACAAAAACTAGACAGAAGCATTCTCACGAACTTCTGTGTGATGTGCCCATTCGTTTCAAGGAGCTGAACCTTTCTATTGGTAGAGCAGTTTGGAAACACTCTTTTTCTAGAATCTACAAGAGGACATTTGCAGCGCTTTGAGGCCCGTGGTGGAAAGGAAATATGTTCACATAAAAACTAGACGAAAGCATTCTCTGAAACTTCTTTGTGGTGTGTGCATTCCACACTCAGAGTTGAACACTCCTTTTGACAGAGAAGTTTGAAACACTCTTTTTGTAGAATCTGCAACTGCATATATGGACCGCTGATAGGAATTCGTTGGAAACGGGACACTCTCACAGGAAAAGTAAACAGAAGCATTCTCACAAACTTCTGTGTGATGTGTGCATTCAGCTCACGGAGCTGAAGCTTTCTTCTGATACAGCAGTTTTAAAACACTTTTTTTTCTAGAATCTGCAAGTGCACATTTGGAACGGTTTGAGGCCTGAGGTGGAAAGGAAATATCTTCACATAAAAACTAGACAGAAGCATTCTCTGAAACTCCTTTGTGGTGTGTGCATTCAACTCACAGAGTCGAGCATTCCTTTAGATAGAGAAGATTTGAAACTCTCTTTTGTAGAATCTGCAGGTGGAAATTCGGACTGCTTACGGGAATTGATTGGAAACGGGAAACCCTCCCACAAAAACGACACAGAAGCATTCTTGCAAACTTCGTGGTGATGTGTGCATTCAGCTCACACAGCTGAACCTTTCTTTTGATAGAGCAGTTTTCTAACACTCTTTTTCTAGAATGTGCAAGCGGACATTTGGAGCGCTTTGAGGACTGTGGTGGAAAAGGAAGTATCTTTACATAACAAGTAGACAGAAGCATTCACTGAAAGTGCTTTGTGGGGCGTGCATGCAACTCACAGAGTTGAACATTCCTTTTGACAGAGAAGTTTTGAAACACTCTTTTTATAGAATCTGCAAGTGGATATTTGGACCGCTTATAGGAATTCGTTGGAAACGGGACAATCTCACACAAAAAGGAGACAAAAGGATTCCCATACACTTCTGTGGGATGTGGGCATTCAGCTAACAGGGCAGAACCTTTCTTTTGATAGAGCAGATTTCTAACACTCTTTTTCTAGAATTTGCAAGTGGACATTTGCAGCGCTTTGAGGCCTGAGGTGGAAAGGAAATACCTTCACATAAAAATTAGACAGAAGCATTCTCTGAAACTTCTTTGTGGTGTGTGTGCATCCAACTCGCAGAGTTGAACATTCTTTTTGACAGAGAAGTTTTGAAACAGTCTTTTTTTTTGTAGAATGTGCAAGTGGAAATTTGGACCGCTTGCAGGAAATCGTTGGAAACGGGAAACCCTCACCCAAAAACGACACAGAATCATTCTCACAAACTTCTTCCTGATGTGTGCTTTCAACTCACAGATGTGAGCCTTTCCTCTGATAGAGCAGTTTTAAAACACTGTTTTTCTAGAGTCTGCAAGTGGATATTTGGAGCGCTATGAGGCCTGTGGTGGGAAAGGAAGTATCTTCCCATAACAAGTAGAAAGAGCCATTCTCTGAAATTTCTCTGTGGCGCGTGCATTCAAGTCACAGAGTTGAACATTCCATTTGACAGAGAAGTTTTGAAACCCTCATTTACAGAATCTGCAAGTGGCTGTTTGGACCGCTTATAGGAATGCGTTGGAAACGGGACACCCTCACACAAAAACTAGACAGAAGCATTCTCACGAACTTCTGTGTGATGTGCGCCTTCGTTTCAAGGAGCCGAAAGTTTCTATTGGTAGAGCAGTTTGGAAACACTCTTTTTCTAGAATCTACAAGTGGACATTGGCAGCGCTTTGAGGCCCGTGGTGGAAAGGAAATATGTTCACATAAAAACTAGACGAAAGCATTCTCTGAAACTTCTTTGTGGTGTGTGCATTCCACACTCAGAGTTGAACACTCCTTTTGACAGAGAAGTTTGAAACACTCTTTTTGTAGAATCTGCAACTGCATATATGGACCGCTGATAGGAATTCGTTGGAAACGGGACACTCTCACAGGAAAAGTAAACAGAAGCATTCTCACAAACTTCTGTGTGATGTGTGCATTCAGCTCACGGAGCTGAAGCTTTCTTCTGATACAGCAGTTTTAAAACACTTTTTTTCTAGAATCTGCAAGTGCACATTTGGAGAGCTTTGAGGCCTGAGGTGGAAAGGAAATATCTTCACATAAAAACTAGACAGAAGCATTCTCTGAAACTCCTTTGTGGTGTGTGCATTCAACTCACAGAGTCGAGCATTCCTTTAGACAGAGAAGATTTGAAACTCTCTTTTGTAGAATCTACAGGTGGAAATTCGGACTGCTTACGGGAATTGATTGGAAACGGGAAACCCTCCCACAAAAACGACACAGAAGCATTCTTGCAAACTTCTTGGTGATGTGTGCATTCAGCTCACACAGCTGAACCTTTCTTTTGATAGAGCAGTTTCCTAACACTCTTTTTCTAGAATGTGCAAGCGGACATTTGGAGCGCTTTGGGGACTGTGGTGGAAAAGGAAGTATCTTTACATAACAAGTAGACAGAAGCATTCTCGGAAAGTGCTTTGTGGGGCGTGCGTTCAACTCACAGAGTTGAACATTCCTTTTGACAGAGAAGTTTTGAAACACTCTTTTTATAGAATCTGCAAGTGGATATTTGGACCGCTTATAGGAATTCGTTGGAAACGGGACAATCTCACACAAAAAGGAGACAGAAGCATTCTCATACACTTCTGTGGGATGCGTGCATTCAGCTCACAGGGCAGAACCTTTCTTTTGATAGAGCAGATTTCTAACACTCTTTTTCTAGAATTTGCAAGTTGACATTTGCAGCGCTTTGCGGCCTGAGGTGGAAAGGAAATACCTTCACATAAAAATTAGACAGAAGCATTCTCTGAAACTTCTTTGTGGTGTGTGTGCATCCAACTCGCAGAGTTGAACATTCTTTTTGACAGAGAAGTTTTGAAACAGTCTTTTTTTTTTGTAGAATCTGCAAGTGGAAATTTGGACCGCTTGCAGGAAATCGTTGGAAACGGGAAACCCTCACCCAAAAACGACACAGAATCATTCTCACAAACTTCTTCCTGATGTGTGCTTTCAACTCACAGATGTGAGCCTTTCCTTTGATAGAGCAGTTTTAAAACACTGTTTTTCTAGAGTCTGCAAGTGGATATTTGGAGCGCTATGAGGCCTGTGGTGGAAAAGGAAGTATCTTCCCATAACAAGTAGAAGGAGGCATTCTCTGAAAGTTCTCTGTGGCGCGTGCATTCAAGTCACAGAGTTGAACATTCCATTTGACAGAGAAGTTTTGAAACCCTCATTTACAGAATCTGCACGTGGCTATTTGGATCGCTTATAGGAATGCGTTGGAAACGGGACACCCTCACACAAAAGCTAGACAGAAGCATTCTCACGAACTTCTGTGTGATGTGCCCATTCGTTTCAAGGAGCTGAACCTTTCTATTGGTAGAGCAGTTTGGAAACACTCTTTTTCTAGAATCTACAAGTGGTCATTTGCAGCGCTTTGAGGCCCGTGGTGGAAAGGAAATATGTTCACATAAAAACTAGACGAAAGCATTCTCTGAAACTTCTTTGTGGTGTGTGCATTCCACTCTCAGAGTTGAACACTCCTTTTGACAGAGAAGTTTGAAACACTCTTTTTGTAGAATCTGCAACTGCATATTTGGACCGCTGATAGGAATTCGTTGGAAACGGGACACTCTCACAGGAAAAGTAAACAGAAGCATTCTCACAAACTTCTGTGTGATGTGTGCATTCAGCTCACGGAGCTGCAGCTTTCTTCTGATACAGCAGTTTTAAAACACTTTTTTTCTAGAATCTGCAAGTGCACATTTGGGGAGCTTTGAGGCCTGAGGTGGAAAGGAAATATCTTCACATAAAAACTAGACAGAAGCATTCTCTGAAACTCCTTTGTGGTGTGTGCATTCAACTCACAGAGTCGAGCATTCCTTTAGACAGAGAAGATTTGAAACTCTCTTTTGTAGAATCTACAGGTGGAAATTCCGACTGCTTACGGGAATTGATTGGAAACGGGAAACCCTCCCACAAAAACGACACAGAAGCATTCTTGCAAACTTCTTGGTGATGTGTGCATTCAGCTCACACAGCTGAACCTTTCTTTTGATAGAGCAGTTTTCTAACACTCTTTTTCTAGAATGTGCAAGCGGACATTTGGAGCGCTTTGAGGACTGTGGTGGAAAAGGAAGTATCTTTACATAACAAGTAGACAGAAGCATTCTCTGAAAGTGCTTTGTGGGGCGTGCATTCAACTCACAGAGTTGAACATTCCTTTTGACAGAGAAGTTTTGAAACACTCTTTTTATAGAATCTGCAAGTGGATATTTGGACCGCTTATAGGAATTCGTTGGAAACGGGACAATCTCACACAAAAAGGAGACAGAAGCATTCTCATACACTTCTGTGGGATGCGTGCATTCAGCTCACAGGGCAGATCCTTTCTTTTGATAGAGCAGATTTCTAACACTCTTTTTCTAGAATTTGCAAGTGGACATTTGCAGCGCTTTGAGGCCTGAGGTGGAAAGGAAATACCTTCACATAAAAATTAGACAGAAGCATTCTCTGAAACTTCTTTGTGGTGTGTGTGCATCCAACTCGCAGAGTTGAACATTCTTTTTGACAGAGAAGTTTTGAAACAGTCTTTTTTTTTTGTAGAATCTGCAAGTGGAAATTTGGACCGCTTGCAGGAAATCGTTGGAAACGGGAAACCCTCACCCAAAAACGAGACAGAATCATTCTCACAAACTTCTTCCTGATGTGTGCTTTCAACTCACAGATGTGAGCCTTTCCTTTGATAGAGCAGTTTTAAAACACTGTTTTTCTAGAGTCTGCAAGTGGATATTTGGAGCGCTATGAGGCCTGTGGTGGGAAAGGAAGTATCTTCCCATAACAAGTAGAAAGAGGCATTCTCTGAAAGTTCTCTGTGGCGCGTGCATTCAAGTCACAGAGTTGAACATTCCATTTGACAGAGAAGTTTTGAAACCCTCATTTACAGAATCTGCAAGTGGCTGTTTGGACCGCTTATAGGAATGCGTTGGAAACGGGACACCCTCACACAAAAACTAGACAGAAGCATTCTCACGAACTTCTGTGTGATGTGCGCCTTCGTTTCAAGGAGCCGAAACTTTCTATTGGTAGAGCAGTTTGGAAACACTCTTTTTCTAGAATCTACAAGTGGACATTGGCAGCGCTTTGAGGCCCATGGTGGAAAGGAAATATGTTCACATAAAAACTAGACGAAAGCATTCTCTGAAACTTCTTTGTGGTGTGTGCATTCCACACTCAGAGTTGAACACTCCTTTTGACAGAGAAGTTTGAAACACTCTTTTTGTAGAATCTGCAACTGCATATATGGACCGCTGATAGGAATTCGTTGGAAACGGGACACTCTCACAGGAAAAGTAAACAGAAGCATTCTCACAAACTTCTGTGTGATGTGTGCATTCAGCTCACGGAGCTGCAGCTTTCTTCTGATACAGCAGTTTTAAAACACTTTTTTTCTAGAATCTGCAAGTGCACATTTGGAGAGCTTTGAGGCCTGAGGTGGAAAGGAAATATCTTCACATAAAAACTAGACAGAAGCATTCTCTGAAACTCCTTTGTGGTGTGTGCATTCAACTCACAGAGTCGAGCATTCCTTTAGACAGAGAAGATTTGAAACTCTCTTTTGTAGAATCTACAGGTGGAAATTCGGACTGCTTACGGGAATTGATTGGAAACGGGAAACCCTCCCACAAAAACGGCACAGAAGCATTCTTGCAAACTTCTTGGTGATGTGTGCATTCAGCTCACACAGCTGAACCTTTCTTTTGATAGAGCAGTTTTCTAACACTCTTTTTCTAGAATGTGCAAGCGGACATTTGGAGCGCTTTGAGGACTGTGGTGGAAAAGGAAGTATCTTTACATAACAAGGAGACAGAAGCATTCTCTGAAAGTGCTTTGTGGGGCGTGCATTCAACTCACAGAGTTGAACATTCCTTTTGACAGAGAAGTTTTGAAACACTCTTTTTATAGAATCTGCAAGTGGATATTTGGACCGCTTATAGGAATTCGTTGGAAACGGGACAATCTCACAAAAAAAGGAGACAGAAGCATTCTCATACACTTCTGTGGGATGCGTGCATTCAGCTCACAGGGCAGATCCTTTCTTTTGATAGAGCAGATTTCTAACACTCTTTTTCTAGAATTTGCAAGTGGACATTTGCAGCGCTTTGCGGCCTGAGGTGGAAAGGAAATACCTTCACATAAAAATTAGACAGAAGCATTCTCTGAAACTTCTTTGTGGTGTGTGTGCATCCAACTCGCAGAGTTGAACATTCTTTTTGACAGAGAAGTTTTGAAACAGTCTTTTTTTTTTGTAGAATCTGCAAGTGGAAATTTGGACCGCTTGCAGGAAATCGTTGGAAACGGGAAACCCTCACCCAAAAACGACACAGAATCATTCTCACAAACTTCTTCCTGATGTGTGCTTTCAACTCACAGATTTGAGCCTTTCCTCTGATAGAGCAGTTTTAAAACACTGTTTTTCTAGAGTCTGCAAGTGGATATTTGGAGCGCTATGAGGCCTGTGGTGGGAAAGGAAGTATCTTCCCATAACAAGTAGAAAGAGGCATTCTCTGAAAGTTCTCTGTGGCGCGTGCATTCAAGTCACAGAGTTGAACATTCCATTTGACAGAGAAGTTTTGAAACCCTCATTTACAGAATCTGCAAGTGGCTATTTGGACCGCTTATAGGAATGCGTTGGAAACGGGACACCCTCACACAAAAACTAGACAGAAGCATTCTCACGAACTTCTGCGTGATGTGCGCATTCAAGGAGCCGAACGTTTCTATTGGTAGAGCAGTTTGGAAACACTCTTTTTATAGAATCTACAAGTGGACATTTGCAGCGCTTTGAGGCCCGTGGTGGAAAGGAAATATGTTCACGTAAAAACTAGACAAAAGCATTCTCTGAAACTTCTTTGTGGTGAGTGCATTCCACTCTCGGAGTTGAACACTCCTTTTGACAGAGAAGTTTGAAACACTCTTTTTGTTGAATCTGCAACTGCATATTTGGACCGCTGATATGAATTCGTTGGAAACGGGACACTCTCACAGAAAAAGTAAACAGAAGCATTCTCACAAACTTCTGTGTGATGTGTGCATTCAGCTCACGGAGCTGAAGCTTTCTTCTGATACAGCAGTTTTAAAACACTTTTTTTCTAGAATCTGCAAGTGCACATTTGGAGCGCTTTGAGGCCTGAGGTGGAAAGGAAATATCTTCACATAAAAACTAGACAGAAGCATTCTCTGAAACTCCTTTGTGGTGTGTGCATTTCAACTCACAGAGTCGAGCATTCCTTTAGACAGAGAAGATTTGAAACTGTCTTTTGTAGAATCTACAGGTGGAAATTCGGACTGCTTACGGGAATTGATTGGAAACGGGAAACCGTCCCACAAAAACGACACGGAAGCATTCTCGCAAACCTGTTTGTGATGTGTGAATTCAGCTCACACAGCTGAACCTTTCTTTTGATAGAGCAGTTTTCTAACACTCTTTTTCTAGAATGTGAAAGCGGACATTTGGAGCGCTTTGAGGACTGTGGTGGAAAAGGAAGTATCTTTACATATCAAGTTGACAGAAGCATTCTCTGAAAGTGCTTTGTGGGGCGTGCATTCAACTCACAGAGTTGAACATTCCTTTTGACAGAGAAGTTTTGAAACACTCTTTTTATAGAATCTGCAAGTGGATATTTGGACCGCTTATAGGAATTCGTTGGAAACGGGACAATCTCACACAAAAAGGAGACAGAAGCATTCTCATACACTTCTGTGGGATGATGGCATTCAGCTCACAGGGCTGAACCTTTCTTTTGATAGAGCAGATTTCTAACCCTGTTTTTCTAGAATTTGCAAGTGGACATTTGCAGCGCTTTGAGGCCAGAGGTGGAAAGGAAATAACTTCACATAAAAATTAGACAGAAGCATTCTCTGAAACTTCTTTGTGGTGTGTGTGCGTCCAACTCACAGAGTTGAACATTCTTTTTGACAGAGAAGTTTTGAAACAGTCTTTTTTTTTGTAGAATCTGCAAGTGGAAATTTGGACCGCTTGCAGGAAATCGTTGGAAACGGGAAACCCTCACCCAAAAACGAGACAGAATCATTCTCACAAACATCTTCCTGATGTGTGATTTCAACTCACAGATGTGAGCCTTTCCTTTGATAGAGCAGTTTTGAAACACTGTTTTTTTAGAATCTGCAAGTGGATATTTGGAGCGCTATGAGGCCTGTGGTGGGAAAGGAAGTATCTTCCCATAACAAGTAGATAGAGGCATTCTCTGAAAGTTCTGTGTGGTGCGTGAATTCAACTCACAGAGTTGAACATTCCATTTGACAGAGAAGTTTTGAAACCCTCATTTACAGAATCTGCAAGTGGCTATTTGGACCGCTTATAGGAATGCGTTGGAAACGGGACACCCTCACACAAAAACTAGACAGAAGCATTCTCACGAACTTCTGTGTGATGTGCGCATTCAAGGAGCCGAACGTTTCTATTGGTAGAGCAGTTTGGAAACACTCTTTTTCTAGAATCTACAAGTGGGCATTTGCAGCGCTTTGAGGCCCGTGGTGGAAAGGAAATATGTTCACGTAAAAACTAGACAAAAGCATTCTCTGAAACTTCTTCGTGGTGGGTGCATGCCACTCTCAGAGTTGAACACTCCTTTTGACAGAGAAGTTTGAAACACTCTTTTTGTTGAATCTGCAACTGGATATTTGGACCGCTGATAGGAATTCGTTGGAAACGGGACACTCTCACAGAAAAAGTAAACAGAAGCATTCTCACAAACTTCTGTGTGATGTGTGCATTCAGCTCACGGAGCTGAAGCTTTCTTCTGATACAGCAGATTTAAAACACTTTTTTTGTAGAATCTGCAAGTGCACATTTGGAGCGCTTTGAGGCCTGAGGTGGAAAGGAAATATCTTCACATAAAAACTAGACAGAAGCATTCTCTGAAACTCCTTTGTGCTGTGTGCATTCAACTCACAGAGTCGAGCATTCCTTTAGACAGAGAAGATATGAAACTTTCTTTTGTAGAAACTACAGGTGGAAATTCGGACTGCTTACGGGAATTGATCGGAAACGGGAAACTCTCCCACAGAAACGACACAGAAGCATTCTCTCAAACTTCTTTGAGATGTGTGCATTCACCTCACACAGCTGAACCTTTCTTTTGATAGAGCAGTTTTCTAACACTCTTTTTCTAGAATGTGCAAGCGGACATTTGGAACCCTTTGAGGACTGTGGTGGAAAAGGAAGTATCTTTACATAACAAGTAGACAGAAGCATTCTCTGAAAGTGCTTTGTGGGGCGTGCATTCAACTCACAGAGTTGAACATTCCTTTTGACAGAGAAGTTTTGAAACACTCTTTTTATAGAATCTGCAAGTGGATATTTGGACCGCTTATAGGAATTCGTTGGAAACGGGACGATCTCACACAAAAAGGAGACAGAAGCATTCTCATACACTTCTGTGGGATGCTGGCATTCAGCTCACAGGGCTGAACCTGTCTTTTGATAGAGCCGATTTCTAACCCTCTTTTTCTTGAATTTGCAAGTGGACATTTGCAGCGCTTTGAGGCCTGAGGTGGAAAGGAAATACCTTCACATAAAAATTAGACAGAAGCATTCTCTGAAACTTCTTTGTGGTGTGTGTGCATCCAACTCACAGAGTTGAACATTCTTTTTGACAGAGAAGTTTTGAAACAGTCTTTTTTTTTGTAGAATCTGCAAGTGGAAATTTGGACCGCTTGCAGGAAATCGTTGGAAACGGGAAACCCTCACCCAAAAACGAGACAGAATCATTCTCACAAACTTCTTCCTGATGTGTGCTTTCAACTCACAAATGTGAGCCTTTCCTTTGATAGAGCAGTTTTAAAACACTGTTTTTCTAGAATCTGCAAGTGGATATTTGGAGGGCTATGAGGCCTGTGGTGGTAAAGGAAGTATCTTCCCATAACAAGTAGAAAGAGGCATTCTCTGAAAGTTCTCTGTGGTGCGTGCATTCAAGTCACAGAGTTGAACATTCCTTTTGACAGGGAAGTTTTGAAACACTCATTTTATAGAATCTGCAAGTGGCTATTTTGACCGCTTATAGGAATGCGTTGGAAACAGGACACCCTCACACAAAAACTAGACAGAAGCATTCTCACGAACTTCTGTGTGATGTGCGCATTCGTTTCAAGGAGCCGAACCTTTCTATTGGTAGAGCAGTTTGGAAACACTCTTTTTCTAGAATCTACAAGTGGATATTGGCAGCGCTTTGAGGCCCGTGGTGGAAAGGAAATATGTTCACATAAAAACTAGACGAAAGCATTCTCTGAAACTTCTTTGTGGTGTGTGCATTCCACTCTCAGAGTTGAACACTCTTTTTGACAGAGATGTTTGAAACACTCTTTTTGTAGAATCTGCAACTGCATATTTGGACCGCTGATAGGAATTCGTTGGAAAAGGGACACTCCCACAGAAAAAGTAAACAGAAGCATTCTCACAAACTTCTGTGTGATGTGTGCATTCAGCTCACGGAGCTGAAGCTTTCTTCTGATACAGCAGTTTTAAAACACTTTTTTTCTAGAATCTGCAAGTGCACACTTGGAGAGCTTTGAGGCCTGAGGTGGAAAGGAAATATCTTCACATAAAAACTAGACAGAAGCATTCTCTGAAACTCCTTTGTGGTGTGTGCATTCAACTCACAGAGTCGAGCATTCCTTTAGACAGAGAAGATTTGAAACTCTCTTTTGTAGAATCTACAGGTGGAAATTCGGACTGCTTACGGGAATTGATCGGAAACGGGAAACCCTCACACAGAAACGACACAGAAGCATTCTCGCAAACTTCTTTGTGATGTGTGCATTCAGCTCACACAGCTGAACCTTTCTTTTGATAGAGCAGTTTTCTAACACTCTTTTTCTAGAATGTGCAAGCGGACATTTGGAGCGCTTTGAGGACTGTGGTGGAAAAGGAAGTATCTTTACATAACAAGTAGACAGAAGCATTCTCTGAAAGTGCTTTGTGGGGCGTGCATTCAACTCACAGAGTTGAACATTCCTTTTGACAGAGAAGTTTTGAAACACTCTTTTTATAGAATCTGCAAGTGAATATTTGGACCGATTATAGGAATTCGTTGGAAACGGGACAATCTCAAACAAAAAGGAGACAGAAGAATTCTCATACACTTCTGTGGGATGCGTGCATTCAGCTCAAAGGGCTGAAACATTCTTTTGATAGAGAAGATTTCTAACACTCTTTTTCTAGAATTTGCAAGTGGACATTTGCAGCGCTTTGAGGCCTGAGGTGGAAAGGAAATACCTTCACTTAAATATTAGACAGAAGCATTCTCTGAAACTTCTTTGTGGTGTGTGTGCATCCAACTCGCAGAGTTGAACATTCTTTTTGACAGAGAAGTTTTGAAACAGTCTTTTTTTTGTAGAATCTGCAAGTGGAAATTTGGACCGCTTGCAGGAAATCGTTGGAAACGGGAAACCCTCAAGCAAAAACGAGACAGAATCATTCTCACAAACTTCTTCCTGATGTGTGCTTTCAACTCACAGATGTGAGCCTTTCCATTGATAGAGCAGTTTTAAAACACTGTTTTTCTAGAATCTGCAAGTGGATATTTGGAGCGCTATGAGGCCTGTGGTGGGAAAGGAAGTATCTTCCCATAACAAGTAGAAAGAGGCATTCTCTGAAAGTTCTCTGTGGTGCGTGCATTCAAATCACAGAGTTGAACATTCCATTTGACAGAGAAGTTTTGAAACCCTCATTTACAGAATCTGCAAGTGGCTATTTGGACCGCTTATAGGAATGCGTTGGAAACGGGACACCCTCACACAAAAACTAGACAGAAGCATTCTCACGAACTTCTGTGTGATGTGCGCATTCGTTTCAAGGAGCCGAACCTTTCTATTGGTAGAGCAGTTTGGAAACACTCTTTTTCTAGAATCTACAAGTGGACATTGGCAGCGCTTTGAGGCCCGTGGTGGAAAGGAAATATGTTCACATAAAAACTAGACGAAAGCATTCTCTGAAACTTCTTTGTGGTGTGTGCATTCCACTCTCAGAGTTGAACACTCCTTTTGACAGAGAAGTTTGAAACACTCTTTTTGTAGAATCTGCAACTGCATATTTGGACCGCTGATAGGAATTCGTTGGAAACGGGACACTCTCACAGAAAAAGTAAACAGAAGCATTCTCACAAACTTCTGTGTGATGTGTGCATTCAGCTCACGGAGCTGAAGCTTTCTTCTGATACAGCAGTTTTAAAACACTTTTTTTCTAGAATCTGCAAGTGCACATTTGGAGCGCTTTGAGGCCTGAGGTGGAAAGGAAATACCTTCACATAAAAACTAGACAGAAGCATTCTCTGAAACTCCTTTGTGGTGTGTGCATTCAACTCACAGAGTCGAGCATTCCTTTAGACAGAGAAGATTTGAAAATTTCTTTTGTAGAATCTACAGGTGGAAATTCGGACTGCTTTCGGGAATTGATTGGAAACGGGAAACCCTCCCACAAAAACGACACAGAAGCATTCTTGCAAACTTCTTGGTGATGTGTGCATTCAGCTCACACAGCTGAACCTTTCTTTTGATAGAGCAGTTTTCTAACACTCTTTTTCTAGAATGTGCAAGCGGACATTTGGAGCGCTTTGAGGACTGTGGTGGAAAAGGAAGTATCTTTACATAACAAGTAGACAGAAGCATTCTCTGAAAGTGCTTTGTGGGGCGTGCATTCAACTCACAGATTTGAACATTCCTTTTGACAGAGAAGTTTTGAAACACTCTTTTTATAGAATCTGCAAGTGGATATTTGGACCGCTTATAGGAATTCGTTGGAAACGGGACAATCTCACACAAAAAGGAGACAAAAGGATTCCCATACACTTCTGTGGGATGCGGGCATTCAGCTAACAGGGCATAACCTTTCTTTTGATAGAGCAGATTTCTAACACTCTTTTTCTAGAATTTGCAAGTGGACATTTGCAGCGCTTTGAGGCCTGAGGTGGAAAGGAAATACCTTCACATAAAAATTAGACAGAAGCATTCTCTGAAACTTCTTTGTGGTGTGTGTGCATCCAAGTCGCAGAGTTGAACATTCTTTTTGACAGAGAAGTTTTGAAACAGTCTTTTTTTTTGTAGAATCTGCAAGTGGAAATTTGGACCGCTTGCAGGAAATCGTTGGAAACGGGAAACCCTCACCCAAAAACGAGACAGAATCATTCTCACAAACTTCTTCCTGATGTGTGCTTTCAACTCACAGATGTGAGCCTTTCCTCTGATAGAGCAGTTTTAAAACACTGTTTTTCTAGAGTCTGCAAGTGGATATTTGGAGCGCTATGAGGCCTGTGGTGGGAAAGGAAGTATCTTCCCATAACAAGTAGAAAGAGGCATTCTCTGAAAGTTCTCTGTGGCGCGTGCATTCAAGTCACAGAGTTGAACATTCCATTTGACAGAGAAGTTTTGAAACCCTCATTTACAGAATCTGCAAGCGGCTATTTGGACCGCTTATAGGAATGCGTTGGAAACGGGACTCCCTCACACAAAAACTAGACAGAAGCATTCTCACGAACTTCTGTGTGATGTGCGCCTTCGTTTCAAGGAGCCGAAACTTTCTATTGGTAGAGCAGTTTGGAAACACTCTTTTTCTAGAATCTACAAGTGGACATTTGCAGCGCTTTGAGGCCCGTGGTGGAAAGGAAATATGTTCACATAAAAACTAGACGAAAGCATTCTCTGAAACTTCTTTGTGGTGTGTGCATTCCACACTCAGAGTTGAACACTCCTTTTGACAGAGAAGTTTGAAACACTCTTTTTGTAGAATCTGCAACTGCATATATGGACCGCTGATAGGAATTCGTTGGAAACGGGACACTCTCACAGGAAAAGTAAACAGAAGCATTCTCACAAACTTCTGTGTGATGTGTGCATTCAGCTCACGGAGCTGAAGCTTTCTTCTGATACAGCAGTTTTAAAACACTTTTTTTCTAGAATCTGCAAGTGCACATTTGGAGAGCTTTGAGGCCTGAGGTGGAAAGGAAATATCTTCACATAAAAACTAGACAGAGGCATTCTCTGAAACTCCTTTGTGGTGTGTGCATTCAACTCACAGAGTCGAGCATTCCTTTAGATAGAGAAGATTTGAAACTCTCTTTTGTAGAATCTGCAGGTGGAAATTCGGACTGCTTACGGGAATTGATTGGAAACGGGAAACCCTCCCACAAAAACGACACAGAAGCATTCTTGCAAACTTCTTGGTGATGTGTGCATTCAGCTCACACAGCTGAACCTTTCTTTTGATAGAGCAGTTTTCTAACACTCTTTTTCTAGAATGTGCAAGCGGACATTTGGAGCGCTTTGAGGACTGTGGTGGAAAAGGAAGTATCTTTACATAACAAGTAGACAGAAGCATTCTCTGAAAGTGCTTTGTGGGGCGTGCATTCAACTCACAGAGTTGAACATTCCTTTTGACAGAGAAGTTTTGAAACACTCTTTTTATAGAATCTGCAAGTGGATATTTGGACCGCTTATAGGAATTCGTTGGAAACGGGACAATCTCACACAAAAAGGAGACAGAAGCATTCTCATACACTTCTGTGGGATGCGTGCATTCAGCTCACAGGGCAGAACCTTTCTTTTGATAGAGCAGATTTCTAACACTCTTTTTCTAGAATTTGCAAGTGGACATTTGCAGCGCTTTGCGGCCTGAGGTGGAAAGGAAATACCTTCACATAAAAATTAGACAGAAGCATTCTCTGAAACTTCTTTGTGGTGTGTGTGCATCCAACTCGCAGAGTTGAACATTCTTTTTGACAGAGAAGTTTTGAAACAGTCTTTTTTTTTTGTAGAATCTGCAAGTGGAAATTTGGACCGCTTGCAGGAAATCGTTGGAAACGGGAAACCCTCACCCAAAAACGACACAGAATCATTCTCACAAACTTCTTCCTGATGTGTGCTTTCAACTCACAGATGTGAGCCTTTCCTTTGATAGAGCAGTTTTAAAACACTGTTTTTCTAGAGTCTGCAAGTGGATATTTGGAGCGCTATGAGGCCTGTGGTGGGAAAGGAAGTATCTTCCCATAACAAGTAGAAGGAGGCATTCTCTGAAAGTTCTCTGTGGCGCGTGCATTCAACTCACAGAGTTGAACATTCCATTTGACAGAGAAGTTTTGAAACCCTCATTTACAGAATCTGCACGTGGCTATTTGGATCGCTTATAGGAATGCGTTGGAAACGGGACACCCTCACACAAAAACTAGACAGAAGCATTCTCACGAACTTCTGTGTGATGTGCCCATTCGTTTCAAGGAGCTGAACCTTTCTATTGGTAGAGCAGTTTGGAAACACTCTTTTTCTAGAATCTACAAGAGGACATTTGCAGCGCTTTGAGGCCCGTGGTGGAAAGGAAATATGTTCACATAAAAACTAGACGAAAGCATTCTCTGAAACTTCTTTTTGGTGTGTGCATTCCACACTCAAAGTTGAACACTCCTTTTGACAGAGAAGTTTGAAACACTCTTTTTGTAGAATCTGCAACTGCATATATGGACCGCTGATAGGAATTCGTTGGAAACGGGACACTCTCACAGGAAAAGTAAACAGAAGCATTCTCACAAACTTCTGTGTGATGTGTGCATTCAGCTCACGGAGCTGAAGCTTTCTTCTGATACAGCAGTTTTAAAACACTTTTTTTTCTAGAATCTGCAAGTGCACATTTGGAACGGTTTGAGGCCTGAGGTGGAAAGGAAATATCTTCACATAAAAACTAGACAGAAGCATTCTCTGAAACTCCTTTGTGGTGTGTGCATTCAACTCACAGAGTCGAGCATTCCTTTAGATAGAGAAGATTTGAAACTCTCTTTTGTAGAATCTGCAGGTGGAAATTCGGACTGCTTACGGGAATTGATTGGAAACGGGAAACCCTCCCACAAAAACGACACAGAAGCATTCTTGCAAACTTCGTGGTGATGTGTGCATTCAGCTCACACAGCTGAACCTTTCTTTTGATAGAGCAGTTTTCTAACACTCTTTTTCTAGAATGTGCAAGCGGACATTTGGAGCGCTTTGAGGACTGTGGTGGAAAAGGAAGTATCTTTACATAACAAGTAGACAGAAGCATTCTCTGAAAGTGCTTTGTGGGGCGTGCATTCAACTCACAGAGTTGAACATTCCTTTTGACAGAGAAGTTTTGAAACACTCTTTTTATAGAATCTGCAAGTGGATATTTGGACCGCTTATAGGAATTCGTTGGAAACGGGACAATCTCACACAAAAAGGAGACAGAAGCATTCTCATACACTTCTGTGGGATGCGTGCATTCACCTCACAGGGCAGAACCTTTCTTTTGATAGAGCAGATTTCTAACACTCTTTTTCTAGAATTTGCAAGTGGACATTTGTAGCGCTTTGAGGCCTGAGGTGGAAAGGATCTACCTTCACATAAAAATTAGACAGAAGCATTCTCTGAAACTTCTTTGTGGTGTGTGTGCATCCAACTCGCAGAGTTGAACATTCTTTTTGACAGAGAAGTTTTGAAACAGTCTT
This sequence comes from Pongo abelii, assembly GCF_028885655.2. Classification (NCBI taxonomy): domain Eukaryota; kingdom Metazoa; phylum Chordata; class Mammalia; order Primates; family Hominidae; genus Pongo; species Pongo abelii. The sequence goes on from NC_071988.2 coordinate 68,075,895, forward strand.
TTTTTTTGTAGAATCTGCAAGTGGAAATTTGGACCGCTTGCAGGAAATCGTTGGAAACGGGAAACCCTCAAGCAAAAACGAGACAGAATCATTCTCACAAACTTCTTCCTGATGTGTGCTTTCAACTCACAGATGTGAGCCTTTCCTTTGATAGAGCAGTTTTAAAACACTGTTTTTCTAGAATCTGCAAGTGGATATTTGGAGCGCTATGAGGCCTGTGGCGGGAAAGGAAGTATCTTCCCATAACAAGTAGAAAGAGGCATTCTCTGAAAGTTCTCTGTGGTGCGTGCATTCAAATCACAGAGTTGAACATTCCATTTGACAGAGAAGTTTTGAAACCTTCATTTACAGAATCTGCACGTGGCTATTTGGACCGCCTATAGGAATACGTTGGAAACGGGACACCCTCACACAAAAACTACACAGAAGCATTCTCACGAACTTCTGTGTGATGTGCGCATTCGTTTCAAGGAGCCGAACCTTTCTATTGGCAGAGCAGTTTGGAAACACTCTTTTTCTAGAATCTACAAGTGGACATTTGCAGCGCTTTGAGGCCCGTGGTGGAAAGGAAATATGTTCACATAAAAACTAGACGAAAGCATTCTCTGAAACTTCTTTGTGGTGTGTGCATTCCACTCTCAGAGTTGAACACTCCTTTTGACAGAGAAGTTTGAAACACTCTTTTTGTAGAATCTGCAACTGCATATTTGGACCGCTAATAGGAATTCGTTGGAAACGGGACACTCTCACAGAAAAAGTAAACAGAAGCATTCTCACAAACTTCTGTGTGATGTGTGCATTCAGCTCACGGAGCTGAAGCTTTCTTCTGATACAGCAGTTTTAAAACACTTTTTTTCTAGAATCTGCAAGTGCACATTTGGAGCGCTTTGAGGCCTGAGGTGGAAAGGAAATACCTTCACATAAAAACGAGACAGAAGAATTCTCTGAAACTCCTTTGTGGTGTGTGCATTCAACTCACAGAGTCGAGCATTCCTTTAGACAGAGAAGATTTGAAACTCTCTTTTGTAGAATCTACAGGTGGAAATTCGGACTGCTTTCGGGATTGATTGGAAACGGGAAACCCTCCCACAAAAACGACACAGAAGCATTCTTGCAAACTTCTTGGTGATGTGTGCATTCAGCTCACACAGCTGAACCTTTCTTTTGATAGAGCAGTTTTCTAACACTCTTTTTCTAGAATGTGCAAGCGGACATTTGGAGCGCTTTGAGGACTGTGGTGGAAAAGGAAGTATCTTTACATAACAAGTAGACAGAAGCATTCACTGAAAGTGCTTTGTGGGGCGTGCATTCAACTCACAGAGTTGAACATTCCTTTTGACAGAGAAGTTTTGAAACACTCTTTTTATAGAATCTGCAAGTGGATATTTGGACCGCTTATAGGAATTCGTTGGAAACGGGACAATCTCACACAAAAAGGAGACAAAAGGATTCCCATACACTTCTGTGGGATGTGGGCATTCAGCTAACAGGGCAGAACCTTTCTTTTGATAGAGCAGATTTCTAACACTCTTTTTCTAGAATTTGCAAGTGGACATTTGCAGCGCTTTGAGGCCTGAGGTGGAAAGGAAATACCTTCACATAAAAATTAGACAGAAGCATTCTCTGAAACTTCTTTGTGGTGTGTGTGCATCCAACTCGCAGAGTTGAACATTCTTTTTGACAGAGAAGTTTTGAAACAGTCTTTTTTTTTGTAGAATGTGCAAGTGGAAATTTGGACCGCTTGCAGGAAATCGTTGGAAACGGGAAACCCTCACCCAAAAACGACACAGAATCATTCTCACAAACTTCTTCCTGATGTGTGCTTTCAACTCACAGATGTGAGCCTTTCCTTTGATAGAGCAGTTTTAAAACACTGTTTTTCTAGAGTCTGCAAGTGGATATTTGGAGCGCTATGAGGCCTGTGGTGGGAAAGGAAGTATCTTCCCATAACAAGTAGAAAGAGGCATTCTCTGAAAGTTCTCTGTGGCGCGTGCATTCAAGTCACAGAGTTGAACATTCCATTTGACAGAGAAGTTTTGAAACCCTCATTTACAGAATCTGCAAGTGGCTGTTTGGACCGCTTATAGGAATGCGTTGGAAACGGGACACCCTCACACAAAAACTAGACAGAAGCATTCTCACGAACTTCTGTGTGATGTGCGCCTTCGTTTCAAGGAGCCGAAAGTTTCTATTGGTAGAGCAGTTTGGAAACACTCTTTTTCTAGAATCTACAAGTGGACATTGGCAGCGCTTTGAGGCCCGTGGTGGAAAGGAAATATGTTCACATAAAAACTAGACGAAAGCATTCTCTGAAACTTCTTTGTGGTGTGTGCATTCCACACTCAGAGTTGAACACTCCTTTTGACAGAGAAGTTTGAAACACTCTTTTTGTAGAATCTGCAACTGCATATATGGACCGCTGATAGGAATTCGTTGGAAACGGGACACTCTCACAGGAAAAGTAAACAGAAGCATTCTCACAAACTTCTGTGTGATGTGTGCATTCAGCTCACGGAGCTGAAGCTTTCTTCTGATACAGCAGTTTTAAAACACTTTTTTTCTAGAATCTGCAAGTGCACATTTGGAGAGCTTTGAGGCCTGAGGTGGAAAGGAAATATCTTCACATAAAAACTAGACAGAAGCATTCTCTGAAACTCCTTTGTGGTGTGTGCATTCAACTCACAGAGTCGAGCATTCCTTTAGACAGAGAAGATTTGAAACTCTCTTTTGTAGAATCTACAGGTGGAAATTCGGACTGCTTACGGGAATTGATTGGAAACGGGAAACCCTCCCACAAAAACGACACAGAAGCATTCTTGCAAACTTCTTGGTGATGTGTGCATTCAGCTCACACAGCTGAACCTTTCTTTTGATAGAGCAGTTTTCTAACACTCTTTTTCTAGAATGTGCAAGCGGACATTTGGAGCGCTTTGAGGACTGTGGTGGAAAAGGAAGTATCTTTACATAACAAGTAGACAGAAGCATTCACTGAAAGTGCTTTGTGGGGCGTGCATGCAACTCACAGAGTTGAACATTCCTTTTGACAGAGAAGTTTTGAAACACTCTTTTTATAGAATCTGCAAGTGGATATTTGGACCGCTTATAGGAATTCGTTGGAAACGGGACAATCTCACACAAAAAGGAGACAGAAGCATTCTCATACACTTCTGTGGGATGCGTGCATTCAGCTCACAGGGCAGAACCTTTCTTTTGATAGAGCAGATTTCTAACACTCTTTTTCTAGAATTTGCAAGTTGACATTTGCAGCGCTTTGCGGCCTGAGGTGGAAAGGAAATACCTTCACATAAAAATTAGACAGAAGCATTCTCTGAAACTTCTTTGTGGTGTGTGTGCATCCAACTCGCAGAGTTGAACATTCTTTTTGACAGAGAAGTTTTGAAACAGTCTTTTTTTTTTGTAGAATCTGCAAGTGGAAATTTGGACCGCTTGCAGGAAATCGTTGGAAACGGGAAACCCTCACCCAAAAACGACACAGAATCATTCTCACAAACTTCTTCCTGATGTGTGCTTTCAACTCACAGATGTGAGCCTTTCCTTTGATAGAGCAGTTTTAAAACACTGTTTTTCTAGAGTCTGCAAGTGGATATTTGGAGCGCTATGAGGCCTGTGGTGGAAAAGGAAGTATCTTCCCATAACAAGTAGAAGGAGGCATTCTCTGAAAGTTCTCTGTGGCGCGTGCATTCAAGTCACAGAGTTGAACATTCCATTTGACAGAGAAGTTTTGAAACCCTCATTTACAGAATCTGCACGTGGCTATTTGGATCGCTTATAGGAATGCGTTGGAAACGGGACACCCTCACACAAAAGCTAGACAGAAGCATTCTCACGAACTTCTGTGTGATGTGCCCATTCGTTTCAAGGAGCTGAACCTTTCTATTGGTAGAGCAGTTTGGAAACACTCTTTTTCTAGAATCTACAAGTGGTCATTTGCAGCGCTTTGAGGCCCGTGGTGGAAAGGAAATATGTTCACATAAAAACTAGACGAAAGCATTCTCTGAAACTTCTTTGTGGTGTGTGCATTCCACTCTCAGAGTTGAACACTCCTTTTGACAGAGAAGTTTGAAACACTCTTTTTGTAGAATCTGCAACTGCATATTTGGACCGCTGATAGGAATTCGTTGGAAACGGGACACTCTCACAGGAAAAGTAAACAGAAGCATTCTCACAAACTTCTGTGTGATGTGTGCATTCAGCTCACGGAGCTGCAGCTTTCTTCTGATACAGCAGTTTTAAAACACTTTTTTTCTAGAATCTGCAAGTGCACATTTGGGGAGCTTTGAGGCCTGAGGTGGAAAGGAAATATCTTCACATAAAAACTAGACAGAAGCATTCTCTGAAACTCCTTTGTGGTGTGTGCATTCAACTCACAGAGTCGAGCATTCCTTTAGACAGAGAAGATTTGAAACTCTCTTTTGTAGAATCTACAGGTGGAAATTCCGACTGCTTACGGGAATTGATTGGAAACGGGAAACCCTCCCACAAAAACGACACAGAAGCATTCTTGCAAACTTCTTGGTGATGTGTGCATTCAGCTCACACAGCTGAACCTTTCTTTTGATAGAGCAGTTTTCTAACACTCTTTTTCTAGAATGTGCAAGCGGACATTTGGAGCGCTTTGAGGACTGTGGTGGAAAAGGAAGTATCTTTACATAACAAGTAGACAGAAGCATTCTCTGAAAGTGCTTTGTGGGGCGTGCATTCAACTCACAGAGTTGAACATTCCTTTTGACAGAGAAGTTTTGAAACACTCTTTTTATAGAATCTGCAAGTGGATATTTGGACCGCTTATAGGAATTCGTTGGAAACGGGACAATCTCACACAAAAAGGAGACAGAAGCATTCTCATACACTTCTGTGGGATGCGTGCATTCAGCTCACAGGGCAGATCCTTTCTTTTGATAGAGCAGATTTCTAACACTCTTTTTCTAGAATTTGCAAGTGGACATTTGCAGCGCTTTGAGGCCTGAGGTGGAAAGGAAATACCTTCACATAAAAATTAGACAGAAGCATTCTCTGAAACTTCTTTGTGGTGTGTGTGCATCCAACTCGCAGAGTTGAACATTCTTTTTGACAGAGAAGTTTTGAAACAGTCTTTTTTTTTTGTAGAATCTGCAAGTGGAAATTTGGACCGCTTGCAGGAAATCGTTGGAAACGGGAAACCCTCACCCAAAAACGAGACAGAATCATTCTCACAAACTTCTTCCTGATGTGTGCTTTCAACTCACAGATGTGAGCCTTTCCTTTGATAGAGCAGTTTTAAAACACTGTTTTTCTAGAGTCTGCAAGTGGATATTTGGAGCGCTATGAGGCCTGTGGTGGGAAAGGAAGTATCTTCCCATAACAAGTAGAAAGAGGCATTCTCTGAAAGTTCTCTGTGGCGCGTGCATTCAAGTCACAGAGTTGAACATTCCATTTGACAGAGAAGTTTTGAAACCCTCATTTACAGAATCTGCAAGTGGCTGTTTGGACCGCTTATAGGAATGCGTTGGAAACGGGACACCCTCACACAAAAACTAGACAGAAGCATTCTCACGAACTTCTGTGTGATGTGCGCCTTCGTTTCAAGGAGCCGAAACTTTCTATTGGTAGAGCAGTTTGGAAACACTCTTTTTCTAGAATCTACAAGTGGACATTGGCAGCGCTTTGAGGCCCATGGTGGAAAGGAAATATGTTCACATAAAAACTAGACGAAAGCATTCTCTGAAACTTCTTTGTGGTGTGTGCATTCCACACTCAGAGTTGAACACTCCTTTTGACAGAGAAGTTTGAAACACTCTTTTTGTAGAATCTGCAACTGCATATATGGACCGCTGATAGGAATTCGTTGGAAACGGGACACTCTCACAGGAAAAGTAAACAGAAGCATTCTCACAAACTTCTGTGTGATGTGTGCATTCAGCTCACGGAGCTGCAGCTTTCTTCTGATACAGCAGTTTTAAAACACTTTTTTTCTAGAATCTGCAAGTGCACATTTGGAGAGCTTTGAGGCCTGAGGTGGAAAGGAAATATCTTCACATAAAAACTAGACAGAAGCATTCTCTGAAACTCCTTTGTGGTGTGTGCATTCAACTCACAGAGTCGAGCATTCCTTTAGACAGAGAAGATTTGAAACTCTCTTTTGTAGAATCTACAGGTGGAAATTCGGACTGCTTACGGGAATTGATTGGAAACGGGAAACCCTCCCACAAAAACGGCACAGAAGCATTCTTGCAAACTTCTTGGTGATGTGTGCATTCAGCTCACACAGCTGAACCTTTCTTTTGATAGAGCAGTTTTCTAACACTCTTTTTCTAGAATGTGCAAGCGGACATTTGGAGCGCTTTGAGGACTGTGGTGGAAAAGGAAGTATCTTTACATAACAAGGAGACAGAAGCATTCTCTGAAAGTGCTTTGTGGGGCGTGCATTCAACTCACAGAGTTGAACATTCCTTTTGACAGAGAAGTTTTGAAACACTCTTTTTATAGAATCTGCAAGTGGATATTTGGACCGCTTATAGGAATTCGTTGGAAACGGGACAATCTCACAAAAAAAGGAGACAGAAGCATTCTCATACACTTCTGTGGGATGCGTGCATTCAGCTCACAGGGCAGATCCTTTCTTTTGATAGAGCAGATTTCTAACACTCTTTTTCTAGAATTTGCAAGTGGACATTTGCAGCGCTTTGCGGCCTGAGGTGGAAAGGAAATACCTTCACATAAAAATTAGACAGAAGCATTCTCTGAAACTTCTTTGTGGTGTGTGTGCATCCAACTCGCAGAGTTGAACATTCTTTTTGACAGAGAAGTTTTGAAACAGTCTTTTTTTTTTGTAGAATCTGCAAGTGGAAATTTGGACCGCTTGCAGGAAATCGTTGGAAACGGGAAACCCTCACCCAAAAACGACACAGAATCATTCTCACAAACTTCTTCCTGATGTGTGCTTTCAACTCACAGATTTGAGCCTTTCCTCTGATAGAGCAGTTTTAAAACACTGTTTTTCTAGAGTCTGCAAGTGGATATTTGGAGCGCTATGAGGCCTGTGGTGGGAAAGGAAGTATCTTCCCATAACAAGTAGAAAGAGGCATTCTCTGAAAGTTCTCTGTGGCGCGTGCATTCAAGTCACAGAGTTGAACATTCCATTTGACAGAGAAGTTTTGAAACCCTCATTTACAGAATCTGCAAGTGGCTATTTGGACCGCTTATAGGAATGCGTTGGAAACGGGACACCCTCACACAAAAACTAGACAGAAGCATTCTCACGAACTTCTGCGTGATGTGCGCATTCAAGGAGCCGAACGTTTCTATTGGTAGAGCAGTTTGGAAACACTCTTTTTATAGAATCTACAAGTGGACATTTGCAGCGCTTTGAGGCCCGTGGTGGAAAGGAAATATGTTCACGTAAAAACTAGACAAAAGCATTCTCTGAAACTTCTTTGTGGTGAGTGCATTCCACTCTCGGAGTTGAACACTCCTTTTGACAGAGAAGTTTGAAACACTCTTTTTGTTGAATCTGCAACTGCATATTTGGACCGCTGATATGAATTCGTTGGAAACGGGACACTCTCACAGAAAAAGTAAACAGAAGCATTCTCACAAACTTCTGTGTGATGTGTGCATTCAGCTCACGGAGCTGAAGCTTTCTTCTGATACAGCAGTTTTAAAACACTTTTTTTCTAGAATCTGCAAGTGCACATTTGGAGCGCTTTGAGGCCTGAGGTGGAAAGGAAATATCTTCACATAAAAACTAGACAGAAGCATTCTCTGAAACTCCTTTGTGGTGTGTGCATTTCAACTCACAGAGTCGAGCATTCCTTTAGACAGAGAAGATTTGAAACTGTCTTTTGTAGAATCTACAGGTGGAAATTCGGACTGCTTACGGGAATTGATTGGAAACGGGAAACCGTCCCACAAAAACGACACGGAAGCATTCTCGCAAACCTGTTTGTGATGTGTGAATTCAGCTCACACAGCTGAACCTTTCTTTTGATAGAGCAGTTTTCTAACACTCTTTTTCTAGAATGTGAAAGCGGACATTTGGAGCGCTTTGAGGACTGTGGTGGAAAAGGAAGTATCTTTACATATCAAGTTGACAGAAGCATTCTCTGAAAGTGCTTTGTGGGGCGTGCATTCAACTCACAGAGTTGAACATTCCTTTTGACAGAGAAGTTTTGAAACACTCTTTTTATAGAATCTGCAAGTGGATATTTGGACCGCTTATAGGAATTCGTTGGAAACGGGACAATCTCACACAAAAAGGAGACAGAAGCATTCTCATACACTTCTGTGGGATGATGGCATTCAGCTCACAGGGCTGAACCTTTCTTTTGATAGAGCAGATTTCTAACCCTGTTTTTCTAGAATTTGCAAGTGGACATTTGCAGCGCTTTGAGGCCAGAGGTGGAAAGGAAATAACTTCACATAAAAATTAGACAGAAGCATTCTCTGAAACTTCTTTGTGGTGTGTGTGCGTCCAACTCACAGAGTTGAACATTCTTTTTGACAGAGAAGTTTTGAAACAGTCTTTTTTTTTGTAGAATCTGCAAGTGGAAATTTGGACCGCTTGCAGGAAATCGTTGGAAACGGGAAACCCTCACCCAAAAACGAGACAGAATCATTCTCACAAACATCTTCCTGATGTGTGATTTCAACTCACAGATGTGAGCCTTTCCTTTGATAGAGCAGTTTTGAAACACTGTTTTTTTAGAATCTGCAAGTGGATATTTGGAGCGCTATGAGGCCTGTGGTGGGAAAGGAAGTATCTTCCCATAACAAGTAGATAGAGGCATTCTCTGAAAGTTCTGTGTGGTGCGTGAATTCAACTCACAGAGTTGAACATTCCATTTGACAGAGAAGTTTTGAAACCCTCATTTACAGAATCTGCAAGTGGCTATTTGGACCGCTTATAGGAATGCGTTGGAAACGGGACACCCTCACACAAAAACTAGACAGAAGCATTCTCACGAACTTCTGTGTGATGTGCGCATTCAAGGAGCCGAACGTTTCTATTGGTAGAGCAGTTTGGAAACACTCTTTTTCTAGAATCTACAAGTGGGCATTTGCAGCGCTTTGAGGCCCGTGGTGGAAAGGAAATATGTTCACGTAAAAACTAGACAAAAGCATTCTCTGAAACTTCTTCGTGGTGGGTGCATGCCACTCTCAGAGTTGAACACTCCTTTTGACAGAGAAGTTTGAAACACTCTTTTTGTTGAATCTGCAACTGGATATTTGGACCGCTGATAGGAATTCGTTGGAAACGGGACACTCTCACAGAAAAAGTAAACAGAAGCATTCTCACAAACTTCTGTGTGATGTGTGCATTCAGCTCACGGAGCTGAAGCTTTCTTCTGATACAGCAGATTTAAAACACTTTTTTTGTAGAATCTGCAAGTGCACATTTGGAGCGCTTTGAGGCCTGAGGTGGAAAGGAAATATCTTCACATAAAAACTAGACAGAAGCATTCTCTGAAACTCCTTTGTGCTGTGTGCATTCAACTCACAGAGTCGAGCATTCCTTTAGACAGAGAAGATATGAAACTTTCTTTTGTAGAAACTACAGGTGGAAATTCGGACTGCTTACGGGAATTGATCGGAAACGGGAAACTCTCCCACAGAAACGACACAGAAGCATTCTCTCAAACTTCTTTGAGATGTGTGCATTCACCTCACACAGCTGAACCTTTCTTTTGATAGAGCAGTTTTCTAACACTCTTTTTCTAGAATGTGCAAGCGGACATTTGGAACCCTTTGAGGACTGTGGTGGAAAAGGAAGTATCTTTACATAACAAGTAGACAGAAGCATTCTCTGAAAGTGCTTTGTGGGGCGTGCATTCAACTCACAGAGTTGAACATTCCTTTTGACAGAGAAGTTTTGAAACACTCTTTTTATAGAATCTGCAAGTGGATATTTGGACCGCTTATAGGAATTCGTTGGAAACGGGACGATCTCACACAAAAAGGAGACAGAAGCATTCTCATACACTTCTGTGGGATGCTGGCATTCAGCTCACAGGGCTGAACCTGTCTTTTGATAGAGCCGATTTCTAACCCTCTTTTTCTTGAATTTGCAAGTGGACATTTGCAGCGCTTTGAGGCCTGAGGTGGAAAGGAAATACCTTCACATAAAAATTAGACAGAAGCATTCTCTGAAACTTCTTTGTGGTGTGTGTGCATCCAACTCACAGAGTTGAACATTCTTTTTGACAGAGAAGTTTTGAAACAGTCTTTTTTTTTGTAGAATCTGCAAGTGGAAATTTGGACCGCTTGCAGGAAATCGTTGGAAACGGGAAACCCTCACCCAAAAACGAGACAGAATCATTCTCACAAACTTCTTCCTGATGTGTGCTTTCAACTCACAAATGTGAGCCTTTCCTTTGATAGAGCAGTTTTAAAACACTGTTTTTCTAGAATCTGCAAGTGGATATTTGGAGGGCTATGAGGCCTGTGGTGGTAAAGGAAGTATCTTCCCATAACAAGTAGAAAGAGGCATTCTCTGAAAGTTCTCTGTGGTGCGTGCATTCAAGTCACAGAGTTGAACATTCCTTTTGACAGGGAAGTTTTGAAACACTCATTTTATAGAATCTGCAAGTGGCTATTTTGACCGCTTATAGGAATGCGTTGGAAACAGGACACCCTCACACAAAAACTAGACAGAAGCATTCTCACGAACTTCTGTGTGATGTGCGCATTCGTTTCAAGGAGCCGAACCTTTCTATTGGTAGAGCAGTTTGGAAACACTCTTTTTCTAGAATCTACAAGTGGATATTGGCAGCGCTTTGAGGCCCGTGGTGGAAAGGAAATATGTTCACATAAAAACTAGACGAAAGCATTCTCTGAAACTTCTTTGTGGTGTGTGCATTCCACTCTCAGAGTTGAACACTCTTTTTGACAGAGATGTTTGAAACACTCTTTTTGTAGAATCTGCAACTGCATATTTGGACCGCTGATAGGAATTCGTTGGAAAAGGGACACTCCCACAGAAAAAGTAAACAGAAGCATTCTCACAAACTTCTGTGTGATGTGTGCATTCAGCTCACGGAGCTGAAGCTTTCTTCTGATACAGCAGTTTTAAAACACTTTTTTTCTAGAATCTGCAAGTGCACACTTGGAGAGCTTTGAGGCCTGAGGTGGAAAGGAAATATCTTCACATAAAAACTAGACAGAAGCATTCTCTGAAACTCCTTTGTGGTGTGTGCATTCAACTCACAGAGTCGAGCATTCCTTTAGACAGAGAAGATTTGAAACTCTCTTTTGTAGAATCTACAGGTGGAAATTCGGACTGCTTACGGGAATTGATCGGAAACGGGAAACCCTCACACAGAAACGACACAGAAGCATTCTCGCAAACTTCTTTGTGATGTGTGCATTCAGCTCACACAGCTGAACCTTTCTTTTGATAGAGCAGTTTTCTAACACTCTTTTTCTAGAATGTGCAAGCGGACATTTGGAGCGCTTTGAGGACTGTGGTGGAAAAGGAAGTATCTTTACATAACAAGTAGACAGAAGCATTCTCTGAAAGTGCTTTGTGGGGCGTGCATTCAACTCACAGAGTTGAACATTCCTTTTGACAGAGAAGTTTTGAAACACTCTTTTTATAGAATCTGCAAGTGAATATTTGGACCGATTATAGGAATTCGTTGGAAACGGGACAATCTCAAACAAAAAGGAGACAGAAGAATTCTCATACACTTCTGTGGGATGCGTGCATTCAGCTCAAAGGGCTGAAACATTCTTTTGATAGAGAAGATTTCTAACACTCTTTTTCTAGAATTTGCAAGTGGACATTTGCAGCGCTTTGAGGCCTGAGGTGGAAAGGAAATACCTTCACTTAAATATTAGACAGAAGCATTCTCTGAAACTTCTTTGTGGTGTGTGTGCATCCAACTCGCAGAGTTGAACATTCTTTTTGACAGAGAAGTTTTGAAACAGTCTTTTTTTTGTAGAATCTGCAAGTGGAAATTTGGACCGCTTGCAGGAAATCGTTGGAAACGGGAAACCCTCAAGCAAAAACGAGACAGAATCATTCTCACAAACTTCTTCCTGATGTGTGCTTTCAACTCACAGATGTGAGCCTTTCCATTGATAGAGCAGTTTTAAAACACTGTTTTTCTAGAATCTGCAAGTGGATATTTGGAGCGCTATGAGGCCTGTGGTGGGAAAGGAAGTATCTTCCCATAACAAGTAGAAAGAGGCATTCTCTGAAAGTTCTCTGTGGTGCGTGCATTCAAATCACAGAGTTGAACATTCCATTTGACAGAGAAGTTTTGAAACCCTCATTTACAGAATCTGCAAGTGGCTATTTGGACCGCTTATAGGAATGCGTTGGAAACGGGACACCCTCACACAAAAACTAGACAGAAGCATTCTCACGAACTTCTGTGTGATGTGCGCATTCGTTTCAAGGAGCCGAACCTTTCTATTGGTAGAGCAGTTTGGAAACACTCTTTTTCTAGAATCTACAAGTGGACATTGGCAGCGCTTTGAGGCCCGTGGTGGAAAGGAAATATGTTCACATAAAAACTAGACGAAAGCATTCTCTGAAACTTCTTTGTGGTGTGTGCATTCCACTCTCAGAGTTGAACACTCCTTTTGACAGAGAAGTTTGAAACACTCTTTTTGTAGAATCTGCAACTGCATATTTGGACCGCTGATAGGAATTCGTTGGAAACGGGACACTCTCACAGAAAAAGTAAACAGAAGCATTCTCACAAACTTCTGTGTGATGTGTGCATTCAGCTCACGGAGCTGAAGCTTTCTTCTGATACAGCAGTTTTAAAACACTTTTTTTCTAGAATCTGCAAGTGCACATTTGGAGCGCTTTGAGGCCTGAGGTGGAAAGGAAATACCTTCACATAAAAACTAGACAGAAGCATTCTCTGAAACTCCTTTGTGGTGTGTGCATTCAACTCACAGAGTCGAGCATTCCTTTAGACAGAGAAGATTTGAAAATTTCTTTTGTAGAATCTACAGGTGGAAATTCGGACTGCTTTCGGGAATTGATTGGAAACGGGAAACCCTCCCACAAAAACGACACAGAAGCATTCTTGCAAACTTCTTGGTGATGTGTGCATTCAGCTCACACAGCTGAACCTTTCTTTTGATAGAGCAGTTTTCTAACACTCTTTTTCTAGAATGTGCAAGCGGACATTTGGAGCGCTTTGAGGACTGTGGTGGAAAAGGAAGTATCTTTACATAACAAGTAGACAGAAGCATTCTCTGAAAGTGCTTTGTGGGGCGTGCATTCAACTCACAGATTTGAACATTCCTTTTGACAGAGAAGTTTTGAAACACTCTTTTTATAGAATCTGCAAGTGGATATTTGGACCGCTTATAGGAATTCGTTGGAAACGGGACAATCTCACACAAAAAGGAGACAAAAGGATTCCCATACACTTCTGTGGGATGCGGGCAATCAGCTAACAGGGCATAACCTTTCTTTTGATAGAGCAGATTTCTAACACTCTTTTTCTAGAATTTGCAAGTGGACATTTGCAGCGCTTTGAGGCCTGAGGTGGAAAGGAAATACCTTCACATAAAAATTAGACAGAAGCATTCTCTGAAACTTCTTTGTGGTGTGTGTGCATCCAAGTCGCAGAGTTGAACATTCTTTTTGACAGAGAAGTTTTGAAACAGTCTTTTTTTTTGTAGAATCTGCAAGTGGAAATTTGGACCGCTTGCAGGAAATCGTTGGAAACGGGAAACCCTCACCCAAAAACGAGACAGAATCATTCTCACAAACTTCTTCCTGATGTGTGCTTTCAACTCACAGATGTGAGCCTTTCCTCTGATAGAGCAGTTTTAAAACACTGTTTTTCTAGAGTCTGCAAGTGGATATTTGGAGCGCTATGAGGCCTGTGGTGGGAAAGGAAGTATCTTCCCATAACAAGTAGAAAGAGGCATTCTCTGAAAGTTCTCTGTGGCGCGTGCATTCAAGTCACAGAGTTGAACATTCCATTTGACAGAGAAGTTTTGAAACCCTCATTTACAGAATCTGCAAGCGGCTATTTGGACCGCTTATAGGAATGCGTTGGAAACGGGACTCCCTCACACAAAAACTAGACAGAAGCAGTCTCACGAACTTCTGTGTGATGTGCGCCTTCGTTTCAAGGAGCCGAAACTTTCTATTGGTAGAGCAGTTTGGAAACACTCTTTTTCTAGAATCTACAAGTGGACATTTGCAGCGCTTTGAGGCCCGTGGTGGAAAGGAAATATGTTCACATAAAAACTAGACGAAAGCATTCTCTGAAACTTCTTTGTGGTGTGTGCATTCCACACTCAGAGTTGAACACTCCTTTTGACAGAGAAGTTTGAAACACTCTTTTTGTAGAATCTGCAACTGCATATATGGACCGCTGATAGGAATTCGTTGGAAACGGGACACTCTCACAGGAAAAGTAAACAGAAGCATTCTCACAAACTTCTGTGTGATGTGTGCATTCAGCTCACGGAGCTGAAGCTTTCTTCTGATACAGCAGTTTTAAAACACTTTTTTTCTAGAATCTGCAAGTGCACATTTGGAGAGCTTTGAGGCCTGAGGTGGAAAGGAAATATCTTCACATAAAAACTAGACAGAGGCATTCTCTGAAACTCCTTTGTGGTGTGTGCATTCAACTCACAGAGTCGAGCATTCCTTTAGATAGAGAAGATTTGAAACTCTCTTTTGTAGAATCTGCAGGTGGAAATTCGGACTGCTTACGGGAATTGATTGGAAACGGGAAACCCTCCCACAAAAACGACACAGAAGCATTCTTGCAAACTTCTTGGTGATGTGTGCATTCAGCTCACACAGCTGAACCTTTCTTTTGATAGAGCAGTTTTCTAACACTCTTTTTCTAGAATGTGCAAGCGGACATTTGGAGCGCTTTGAGGACTGTGGTGGAAAAGGAAGTATCTTTACATAACAAGTAGACAGAAGCATTCTCTGAAAGTGCTTTGTGGGGCGTGCATTCAACTCACAGAGTTGAACATTCCTTTTGACAGAGAAGTTTTGAAACACTCTTTTTATAGAATCTGCAAGTGGATATTTGGACCGCTTATAGGAATTCGTTGGAAACGGGACAATCTCACACAAAAAGGAGACAGAAGCATTCTCATACACTTCTGTGGGATGCGTGCATTCAGCTCACAGGGCAGAACCTTTCTTTTGATAGAGCAGATTTCTAACACTCTTTTTCTAGAATTTGCAAGTGGACATTTGCAGCGCTTTGCGGCCTGAGGTGGAAAGGAAATACCTTCACATAAAAATTAGACAGAAGCATTCTCTGAAACTTCTTTGTGGTGTGTGTGCATCCAACTCGCAGAGTTGAACATTCTTTTTGACAGAGAAGTTTTGAAACAGTCTTTTTTTTTTGTAGAATCTGCAAGTGGAAATTTGGACCGCTTGCAGGAAATCGTTGGAAACGGGAAACCCTCACCCAAAAACGACACAGAATCATTCTCACAAACTTCTTCCTGATGTGTGCTTTCAACTCACAGATGTGAGCCTTTCCTTTGATAGAGCAGTTTTAAAACACTGTTTTTCTAGAGTCTGCAAGTGGATATTTGGAGCGCTATGAGGCCTGTGGTGGGAAAGGAAGTATCTTCCCATAACAAGTAGAAGGAGGCATTCTCTGAAAGTTCTCTGTGGCGCGTGCATTCAACTCACAGAGTTGAACATTCCATTTGACAGAGAAGTTTTGAAACCCTCATTTACAGAATCTGCACGTGGCTATTTGGATCGCTTATAGGAATGCGTTGGAAACGGGACACCCTCACACAAAAACTAGACAGAAGCATTCTCACGAACTTCTGTGTGATGTGCCCATTCGTTTCAAGGAGCTGAACCTTTCTATTGGTAGAGCAGTTTGGAAACACTCTTTTTCTAGAATCTACAAGAGGACATTTGCAGCGCTTTGAGGCCCGTGGTGGAAAGGAAATATGTTCACATAAAAACTAGACGAAAGCATTCTCTGAAACTTCTTTTTGGTGTGTGCATTCCACACTCAAAGTTGAACACTCCTTTTGACAGAGAAGTTTGAAACACTCTTTTTGTAGAATCTGCAACTGCATATATGGACCGCTGATAGGAATTCGTTGGAAACGGGACACTCTCACAGGAAAAGTAAACAGAAGCATTCTCACAAACTTCTGTGTGATGTGTGCATTCAGCTCACGGAGCTGAAGCTTTCTTCTGATACAGCAGTTTTAAAACACTTTTTTTTCTAGAATCTGCAAGTGCACATTTGGAACGGTTTGAGGCCTGAGGTGGAAAGGAAATATCTTCACATAAAAACTAGACAGAAGCATTCTCTGAAACTCCTTTGTGGTGTGTGCATTCAACTCACAGAGTCGAGCATTCCTTTAGATAGAGAAGATTTGAAACTCTCTTTTGTAGAATCTGCAGGTGGAAATTCGGACTGCTTACGGGAATTGATTGGAAACGGGAAACCCTCCCACAAAAACGACACAGAAGCATTCTTGCAAACTTCGTGGTGATGTGTGCATTCAGCTCACACAGCTGAACCTTTCTTTTGATAGAGCAGTTTTCTAACACTCTTTTTCTAGAATGTGCAAGCGGACATTTGGAGCGCTTTGAGGACTGTGGTGGAAAAGGAAGTATCTTTACATAACAAGTAGACAGAAGCATTCTCTGAAAGTGCTTTGTGGGGCGTGCATTCAACTCACAGAGTTGAACATTCCTTTTGACAGAGAAGTTTTGAAACACTCTTTTTATAGAATCTGCAAGTGGATATTTGGACCGCTTATAGGAATTCGTTGGAAACGGGACAATCTCACACAAAAAGGAGACAGAAGCATTCTCATACACTTCTGTGGGATGCGTGCATTCACCTCACAGGGCAGAACCTTTCTTTTGATAGAGCAGATTTCTAACACTCTTTTTCTAGAATTTGCAAGTGGACATTTGTAGCGCTTTGAGGCCTGAGGTGGAAAGGATCTACCTTCACATAAAAATTAGACAGAAGCATTCTCTGAAACTTCTTTGTGGTGTGTGTGCATCCAACTCGCAGAGTTGAACATTCTTTTTGACAGAGAAGTTTTGAAACAGTCTTTTTTTTTGTAGAATCTGCAAGTGGAAATTTGGACCGCTTGCAGGAAATCGTTGGAAACGGGAAACCCTCAAGCAAAAACGAGACAGAATCATTCTCACAAACTTCTTCCTGATGTGTGCTTTCAACTCACAGATGTGAGCCTTTCCTTTGATAGAGCAGTTTTAAAACACTGTTTTTCTAGAATCTGCAAGTGGATATTTGGAGCGCTATGAGGCCTGTGGCGGGAAAGGAAGTATCTTCCCATAACAAGTAGAAAGAGGCATTCTCTGAAAGTTCTCTGTGGTGCGTGCATTCAAATCACAGAGTTGAACATTCCATTTGACAGAGAAGTTTTGAAACCTTCATTTACAGAATCTGCACGTGGCTATTTGGACCGCCTATAGGAATACGTTGGAAACGGGACACCCTCACACAAAAACTACACAGAAGCATTCTCACGAACTTCTGTGTGATGTGCGCATTCGTTTCAAGGAGCCGAACCTTTCTATTGGCAGAGCAGTTTGGAAACACTCTTTTTCTAGAATCTACAAGTGGACATTTGCAGCGCTTTGAGGCCCGTGGTGGAAAGGAAATATGTTCACATAAAAACTAGACGAAAGCATTCTCTGAAACTTCTTTGTGGTGTGTGCATTCCACTCTCAGAGTTGAACACTCCTTTTGACAGAGAAGTTTGAAACACTCTTTTTGTAGAATCTGCAACTGCATATTTGGACCGCTAATAGGAATTCGTTGGAAACGGGACACTCTCACAGAAAAAGTAAACAGAAGCATTCTCACAAACTTCTGTGTGATGTGTGCATTCAGCTCACGGAGCTGAAGCTTTCTTCTGATACAGCAGTTTTAAAACACTTTTTTTCTAGAATCTGCAAGTGCACATTTGGAGCGCTTTGAGGCCTGAGGTGGAAAGGAAATACCTTCACATAAAAACGAGACAGAAGAATTCTCTGAAACTCCTTTGTGGTGTGTGCATTCAACTCACAGAGTCGAGCATTCCTTTAGACAGAGAAGATTTGAAACTCTCTTTTGTAGAATCTACAGGTGGAAATTCGGACTGCTTTCGGGATTGATTGGAAACGGGAAACCCTCCCACAAAAACGACACAGAAGCATTCTTGCAAACTTCTTGGTGATGTGTGCATTCAGCTCACACAGCTGAACCTTTCTTTTGATAGAGCAGTTTTCTAACACTCTTTTTCTAGAATGTGCAAGCGGACATTTGGAGCGCTTTGAGGACTGTGGTGGAAAAGGAAGTATCTTTACATAACAAGTAGACAGAAGCATTCACTGAAAGTGCTTTGTGGGGCGTGCATTCAACTCACAGAGTTGAACATTCCTTTTGACAGAGAAGTTTTGAAACACTCTTTTTATAGAATCTGCAAGTGGATATTTGGACCGCTTATAGGAATTCGTTGGAAACGGGACAATCTCACACAAAAAGGAGACAAAAGGATTCCCATACACTTCTGTGGGATGTGGGCATTCAGCTAACAGGGCAGAACCTTTCTTTTGATAGAGCAGATTTCTAACACTCTTTTTCTAGAATTTGCAAGTGGACATTTGCAGCGCTTTGAGGCCTGAGGTGGAAAGGAAATACCTTCACATAAAAATTAGACAGAAGCATTCTCTGAAACTTCTTTGTGGTGTGTGTGCATCCAACTCGCAGAGTTGAACATTCTTTTTGACAGAGAAGTTTTGAAACAGTCTTTTTTTTTGTAGAATGTGCAAGTGGAAATTTGGACCGCTTGCAGGAAATCGTTGGAAACGGGAAACCCTCACCCAAAAACGACACAGAATCATTCTCACAAACTTCTTCCTGATGTGTGCTTTCAACTCACAGATGTGAGCCTTTCCTTTGATAGAGCAGTTTTAAAACACTGTTTTTCTAGAGTCTGCAAGTGGATATTTGGAGCGCTATGAGGCCTGTGGTGGGAAAGGAAGTATCTTCCCATAACAAGTAGAAAGAGGCATTCTCTGAAAGTTCTCTGTGGCGCGTGCATTCAAGTCACAGAGTTGAACATTCCATTTGACAGAGAAGTTTTGAAACCCTCATTTACAGAATCTGCAAGTGGCTGTTTGGACCGCTTATAGGAATGCGTTGGAAACGGGACACCCTCACACAAAAACTAGACAGAAGCATTCTCACGAACTTCTGTGTGATGTGCGCCTTCGTTTCAAGGAGCCGAAAGTTTCTATTGGTAGAGCAGTTTGGAAACACTCTTTTTCTAGAATCTACAAGTGGACATTGGCAGCGCTTTGAGGCCCGTGGTGGAAAGGAAATATGTTCACATAAAAACTAGACGAAAGCATTCTCTGAAACTTCTTTGTGGTGTGTGCATTCCACACTCAGAGTTGAACACTCCTTTTGACAGAGAAGTTTGAAACACTCTTTTTGTAGAATCTGCAACTGCATATATGGACCGCTGATAGGAATTCGTTGGAAACGGGACACTCTCACAGGAAAAGTAAACAGAAGCATTCTCACAAACTTCTGTGTGATGTGTGCATTCAGCTCACGGAGCTGAAGCTTTCTTCTGATACAGCAGTTTTAAAACACTTTTTTTCTAGAATCTGCAAGTGCACATTTGGAGAGCTTTGAGGCCTGAGGTGGAAAGGAAATATCTTCACATAAAAACTAGACAGAAGCATTCTCTGAAACTCCTTTGTGGTGTGTGCATTCAACTCACAGAGTCGAGCATTCCTTTAGACAGAGAAGATTTGAAACTCTCTTTTGTAGAATCTACAGGTGGAAATTCGGACTGCTTACGGGAATTGATTGGAAACGGGAAACCCTCCCACAAAAACGACACAGAAGCATTCTTGCAAACTTCTTGGTGATGTGTGCATTCAGCTCACACAGCTGAACCTTTCTTTTGATAGAGCAGTTTTCTAACACTCTTTTTCTAGAATGTGCAAGCGGACATTTGGAGCGCTTTGAGGACTGTGGTGGAAAAGGAAGTATCTTTACATAACAAGTAGACAGAAGCATTCACTGAAAGTGCTTTGTGGGGCGTGCATGCAACTCACAGAGTTGAACATTCCTTTTGACAGAGAAGTTTTGAAACACTCTTTTTATAGAATCTGCAAGTGGATATTTGGACCGCTTATAGGAATTCGTTGGAAACGGGACAATCTCACACAAAAAGGAGACAAAAGGATTCCCATACACTTCTGTGGGATGTGGGCATTCAGCTAACAGGGCAGAACCTTTCTTTTGATAGAGCAGATTTCTAACACTCTTTTTCTAGAATTTGCAAGTGGACATTTGCAGCGCTTTGAGGCCTGAGGTGGAAAGGAAATACCTTCACATAAAAATTAGACAGAAGCATTCTCTGAAACTTCTTTGTGGTGTGTGTGCATCCAACTCGCAGAGTTGAACATTCTTTTTGACAGAGAAGTTTTGAAACAGTCTTTTTTTTTGTAGAATGTGCAAGTGGAAATTTGGACCGCTTGCAGGAAATCGTTGGAAACGGGAAACCCTCACCCAAAAACGACACAGAATCATTCTCACAAACTTCTTCCTGATGTGTGCTTTCAACTCACAGATGTGAGCCTTTCCTCTGATAGAGCAGTTTTAAAACACTGTTTTTCTAGAGTCTGCAAGTGGATATTTGGAGCGCTATGAGGCCTGTGGTGGGAAAGGAAGTATCTTCCCATAACAAGTAGAAAGAGCCATTCTCTGAAATTTCTCTGTGGCGCGTGCATTCAAGTCACAGAGTTGAACATTCCATTTGACAGAGAAGTTTTGAAACCCTCATTTACAGAATCTGCAAGTGGCTGTTTGGACCGCTTATAGGAATGCGTTGGAAACGGGACACCCTCACACAAAAACTAGACAGAAGCATTCTCACGAACTTCTGTGTGATGTGCGCCTTCGTTTCAAGGAGCCGAAAGTTTCTATTGGTAGAGCAGTTTGGAAACACTCTTTTTCTAGAATCTACAAGTGGACATTGGCAGCGCTTTGAGGCCCGTGGTGGAAAGGAAATATGTTCACATAAAAACTAGACGAAAGCATTCTCTGAAACTTCTTTGTGGTGTGTGCATTCCACACTCAGAGTTGAACACTCCTTTTGACAGAGAAGTTTGAAACACTCTTTTTGTAGAATCTGCAACTGCATATATGGACCGCTGATAGGAATTCGTTGGAAACGGGACACTCTCACAGGAAAAGTAAACAGAAGCATTCTCACAAACTTCTGTGTGATGTGTGCATTCAGCTCACGGAGCTGAAGCTTTCTTCTGATACAGCAGTTTTAAAACACTTTTTTTCTAGAATCTGCAAGTGCACATTTGGAGAGCTTTGAGGCCTGAGGTGGAAAGGAAATATCTTCACATAAAAACTAGACAGAAGCATTCTCTGAAACTCCTTTGTGGTGTGTGCATTCAACTCACAGAGTCGAGCATTCCTTTAGACAGAGAAGATTTGAAACTCTCTTTTGTAGAATCTACAGGTGGAAATTCGGACTGCTTACGGGAATTGATTGGAAACGGGAAACCCTCCCACAAAAACGACACAGAAGCATTCTTGCAAACTTCTTGGTGATGTGTGCATTCAGCTCACACAGCTGAACCTTTCTTTTGATAGAGCAGTTTCCTAACACTCTTTTTCTAGAATGTGCAAGCGGACATTTGGAGCGCTTTGGGGACTGTGGTGGAAAAGGAAGTATCTTTACATAACAAGTAGACAGAAGCATTCTCGGAAAGTGCTTTGTGGGGCGTGCGTTCAACTCACAGAGTTGAACATTCCTTTTGACAGAGAAGTTTTGAAACACTCTTTTTATAGAATCTGCAAGTGGATATTTGGACCGCTTATAGGAATTCGTTGGAAACGGGACAATCTCACACAAAAAGGAGACAGAAGCATTCTCATACACTTCTGTGGGATGCGTGCATTCAGCTCACAGGGCAGAACCTTTCTTTTGATAGAGCAGATTTCTAACACTCTTTTTCTAGAATTTGCAAGTTGACATTTGCAGCGCTTTGCGGCCTGAGGTGGAAAGGAAATACCTTCACATAAAAATTAGACAGAAGCATTCTCTGAAACTTCTTTGTGGTGTGTGTGCATCCAACTCGCAGAGTTGAACATTCTTTTTGACAGAGAAGTTTTGAAACAGTCTTTTTTTTTTGTAGAATCTGCAAGTGGAAATTTGGACCGCTTGCAGGAAATCGTTGGAAACGGGAAACCCTCACCCAAAAACGACACAGAATCATTCTCACAAACTTCTTCCTGATGTGTGCTTTCAACTCACAGATGTGAGCCTTTCCTTTGATAGAGCAGTTTTAAAACACTGTTTTTCTAGAGTCTGCAAGTGGATATTTGGAGCGCTATGAGGCCTGTGGTGGAAAAGGAAGTATCTTCCCATAACAAGTAGAAGGAGGCATTCTCTGAAAGTTCTCTGTGGCGCGTGCATTCAAGTCACAGAGTTGAACATTCCATTTGACAGAGAAGTTTTGAAACCCTCATTTACAGAATCTGCACGTGGCTATTTGGATCGCTTATAGGAATGCGTTGGAAACGGGACACCCTCACACAAAAGCTAGACAGAAGCATTCTCACGAACTTCTGTGTGATGTGCCCATTCGTTTCAAGGAGCTGAACCTTTCTATTGGTAGAGCAGTTTGGAAACACTCTTTTTCTAGAATCTACAAGTGGTCATTTGCAGCGCTTTGAGGCCCGTGGTGGAAAGGAAATATGTTCACATAAAAACTAGACGAAAGCATTCTCTGAAACTTCTTTGTGGTGTGTGCATTCCACTCTCAGAGTTGAACACTCCTTTTGACAGAGAAGTTTGAAACACTCTTTTTGTAGAATCTGCAACTGCATATTTGGACCGCTGATAGGAATTCGTTGGAAACGGGACACTCTCACAGGAAAAGTAAACAGAAGCATTCTCACAAACTTCTGTGTGATGTGTGCATTCAGCTCACGGAGCTGCAGCTTTCTTCTGATACAGCAGTTTTAAAACACTTTTTTTCTAGAATCTGCAAGTGCACATTTGGGGAGCTTTGAGGCCTGAGGTGGAAAGGAAATATCTTCACATAAAAACTAGACAGAAGCATTCTCTGAAACTCCTTTGTGGTGTGTGCATTCAACTCACAGAGTCGAGCATTCCTTTAGACAGAGAAGATTTGAAACTCTCTTTTGTAGAATCTACAGGTGGAAATTCCGACTGCTTACGGGAATTGATTGGAAACGGGAAACCCTCCCACAAAAACGACACAGAAGCATTCTTGCAAACTTCTTGGTGATGTGTGCATTCAGCTCACACAGCTGAACCTTTCTTTTGATAGAGCAGTTTTCTAACACTCTTTTTCTAGAATGTGCAAGCGGACATTTGGAGCGCTTTGAGGACTGTGGTGGAAAAGGAAGTATCTTTACATAACAAGTAGACAGAAGCATTCTCTGAAAGTGCTTTGTGGGGCGTGCATTCAACTCACAGAGTTGAACATTCCTTTTGACAGAGAAGTTTTGAAACACTCTTTTTATAGAATCTGCAAGTGGATATTTGGACCGCTTATAGGAATTCGTTGGAAACGGGACAATCTCACACAAAAAGGAGACAGAAGCATTCTCATACACTTCTGTGGGATGCGTGCATTCAGCTCACAGGGCAGATCCTTTCTTTTGATAGAGCAGATTTCTAACACTCTTTTTCTAGAATTTGCAAGTGGACATTTGCAGCGCTTTGAGGCCTGAGGTGGAAAGGAAATACCTTCACATAAAAATTAGACAGAAGCATTCTCTGAAACTTCTTTGTGGTGTGTGTGCATCCAACTCGCAGAGTTGAACATTCTTTTTGACAGAGAAGTTTTGAAACAGTCTTTTTTTTTTGTAGAATCTGCAAGTGGAAATTTGGACCGCTTGCAGGAAATCGTTGGAAACGGGAAACCCTCACCCAAAAACGAGACAGAATCATTCTCACAAACTTCTTCCTGATGTGTGCTTTCAACTCACAGATGTGAGCCTTTCCTTTGATAGAGCAGTTTTAAAACACTGTTTTTCTAGAGTCTGCAAGTGGATATTTGGAGCGCTATGAGGCCTGTGGTGGGAAAGGAAGTATCTTCCCATAACAAGTAGAAAGAGGCATTCTCTGAAAGTTCTCTGTGGCGCGTGCATTCAAGTCACAGAGTTGAACATTCCATTTGACAGAGAAGTTTTGAAACCCTCATTTACAGAATCTGCAAGTGGCTGTTTGGACCGCTTATAGGAATGCGTTGGAAACGGGACACCCTCACACAAAAACTAGACAGAAGCATTCTCACGAACTTCTGTGTGATGTGCGCCTTCGTTTCAAGGAGCCGAAACTTTCTATTGGTAGAGCAGTTTGGAAACACTCTTTTTCTAGAATCTACAAGTGGACATTGGCAGCGCTTTGAGGCCCATGGTGGAAAGGAAATATGTTCACATAAAAACTAGACGAAAGCATTCTCTGAAACTTCTTTGTGGTGTGTGCATTCCACACTCAGAGTTGAACACTCCTTTTGACAGAGAAGTTTGAAACACTCTTTTTGTAGAATCTGCAACTGCATATATGGACCGCTGATAGGAATTCGTTGGAAACGGGACACTCTCACAGGAAAAGTAAACAGAAGCATTCTCACAAACTTCTGTGTGATGTGTGCATTCAGCTCACGGAGCTGCAGCTTTCTTCTGATACAGCAGTTTTAAAACACTTTTTTTCTAGAATCTGCAAGTGCACATTTGGAGAGCTTTGAGGCCTGAGGTGGAAAGGAAATATCTTCACATAAAAACTAGACAGAAGCATTCTCTGAAACTCCTTTGTGGTGTGTGCATTCAACTCACAGAGTCGAGCATTCCTTTAGACAGAGAAGATTTGAAACTCTCTTTTGTAGAATCTACAGGTGGAAATTCGGACTGCTTACGGGAATTGATTGGAAACGGGAAACCCTCCCACAAAAACGGCACAGAAGCATTCTTGCAAACTTCTTGGTGATGTGTGCATTCAGCTCACACAGCTGAACCTTTCTTTTGATAGAGCAGTTTTCTAACACTCTTTTTCTAGAATGTGCAAGCGGACATTTGGAGCGCTTTGAGGACTGTGGTGGAAAAGGAAGTATCTTTACATAACAAGGAGACAGAAGCATTCTCTGAAAGTGCTTTGTGGGGCGTGCATTCAACTCACAGAGTTGAACATTCCTTTTGACAGAGAAGTTTTGAAACACTCTTTTTATAGAATCTGCAAGTGGATATTTGGACCGCTTATAGGAATTCGTTGGAAACGGGACAATCTCACAAAAAAAGGAGACAGAAGCATTCTCATACACTTCTGTGGGATGCGTGCATTCAGCTCACAGGGCAGATCCTTTCTTTTGATAGAGCAGATTTCTAACACTCTTTTTCTAGAATTTGCAAGTGGACATTTGCAGCGCTTTGCGGCCTGAGGTGGAAAGGAAATACCTTCACATAAAAATTAGACAGAAGCATTCTCTGAAACTTCTTTGTGGTGTGTGTGCATCCAACTCGCAGAGTTGAACATTCTTTTTGACAGAGAAGTTTTGAAACAGTCTTTTTTTTTTGTAGAATCTGCAAGTGGAAATTTGGACCGCTTGCAGGAAATCGTTGGAAACGGGAAACCCTCACCCAAAAACGACACAGAATCATTCTCACAAACTTCTTCCTGATGTGTGCTTTCAACTCACAGATTTGAGCCTTTCCTCTGATAGAGCAGTTTTAAAACACTGTTTTTCTAGAGTCTGCAAGTGGATATTTGGAGCGCTATGAGGCCTGTGGTGGGAAAGGAAGTATCTTCCCATAACAAGTAGAAAGAGGCATTCTCTGAAAGTTCTCTGTGGCGCGTGCATTCAAGTCACAGAGTTGAACATTCCATTTGACAGAGAAGTTTTGAAACCCTCATTTACAGAATCTGCAAGTGGCTATTTGGACCGCTTATAGGAATGCGTTGGAAACGGGACACCCTCACACAAAAACTAGACAGAAGCATTCTCACGAACTTCTGCGTGATGTGCGCATTCAAGGAGCCGAACGTTTCTATTGGTAGAGCAGTTTGGAAACACTCTTTTTATAGAATCTACAAGTGGACATTTGCAGCGCTTTGAGGCCCGTGGTGGAAAGGAAATATGTTCACGTAAAAACTAGACAAAAGCATTCTCTGAAACTTCTTTGTGGTGAGTGCATTCCACTCTCGGAGTTGAACACTCCTTTTGACAGAGAAGTTTGAAACACTCTTTTTGTTGAATCTGCAACTGCATATTTGGACCGCTGATATGAATTCGTTGGAAACGGGACACTCTCACAGAAAAAGTAAACAGAAGCATTCTCACAAACTTCTGTGTGATGTGTGCATTCAGCTCACGGAGCTGAAGCTTTCTTCTGATACAGCAGTTTTAAAACACTTTTTTTCTAGAATCTGCAAGTGCACATTTGGAGCGCTTTGAGGCCTGAGGTGGAAAGGAAATATCTTCACATAAAAACTAGACAGAAGCATTCTCTGAAACTCCTTTGTGGTGTGTGCATTTCAACTCACAGAGTCGAGCATTCCTTTAGACAGAGAAGATTTGAAACTGTCTTTTGTAGAATCTACAGGTGGAAATTCGGACTGCTTACGGGAATTGATTGGAAACGGGAAACCGTCCCACAAAAACGACACGGAAGCATTCTCGCAAACCTGTTTGTGATGTGTGAATTCAGCTCACACAGCTGAACCTTTCTTTTGATAGAGCAGTTTTCTAACACTCTTTTTCTAGAATGTGAAAGCGGACATTTGGAGCGCTTTGAGGACTGTGGTGGAAAAGGAAGTATCTTTACATATCAAGTTGACAGAAGCATTCTCTGAAAGTGCTTTGTGGGGCGTGCATTCAACTCACAGAGTTGAACATTCCTTTTGACAGAGAAGTTTTGAAACACTCTTTTTATAGAATCTGCAAGTGGATATTTGGACCGCTTATAGGAATTCGTTGGAAACGGGACAATCTCACACAAAAAGGAGACAGAAGCATTCTCATACACTTCTGTGGGATGATGGCATTCAGCTCACAGGGCTGAACCTTTCTTTTGATAGAGCAGATTTCTAACCCTGTTTTTCTAGAATTTGCAAGTGGACATTTGCAGCGCTTTGAGGCCAGAGGTGGAAAGGAAATAACTTCACATAAAAATTAGACAGAAGCATTCTCTGAAACTTCTTTGTGGTGTGTGTGCGTCCAACTCACAGAGTTGAACATTCTTTTTGACAGAGAAGTTTTGAAACAGTCTTTTTTTTTGTAGAATCTGCAAGTGGAAATTTGGACCGCTTGCAGGAAATCGTTGGAAACGGGAAACCCTCACCCAAAAACGAGACAGAATCATTCTCACAAACATCTTCCTGATGTGTGATTTCAACTCACAGATGTGAGCCTTTCCTTTGATAGAGCAGTTTTGAAACACTGTTTTTTTAGAATCTGCAAGTGGATATTTGGAGCGCTATGAGGCCTGTGGTGGGAAAGGAAGTATCTTCCCATAACAAGTAGATAGAGGCATTCTCTGAAAGTTCTCTGTGGTGCGTGAATTCAACTCACAGAGTTGAACATTCCATTTGACAGAGAAGTTTTGAAACCCTCATTTACAGAATCTGCAAGTGGCTATTTGGACCGCTTATAGGAATGCGTTGGAAACGGGACACCCTCACACAAAAACTAGACAGAAGCATTCTCACGAACTTCTGTGTGATGTGCGCATTCAAGGAGCCGAACGTTTCTATTGGTAGAGCAGTTTGGAAACACTCTTTTTCTAGAATCTACAAGTGGGCATTTGCAGCGCTTTGAGGCCCGTGGTGGAAAGGAAATATGTTCACGTAAAAACTAGACAAAAGCATTCTCTGAAACTTCTTCGTGGTGGGTGCATGCCACTCTCAGAGTTGAACACTCCTTTTGACAGAGAAGTTTGAAACACTCTTTTTGTTGAATCTGCAACTGGATATTTGGACCGCTGATAGGAATTCGTTGGAAACGGGACACTCTCACAGAAAAAGTAAACAGAAGCATTCTCACAAACTTCTGTGTGATGTGTGCATTCAGCTCACGGAGCTGAAGCTTTCTTCTGATACAGCAGATTTAAAACACTTTTTTTGTAGAATCTGCAAGTGCACATTTGGAGCGCTTTGAGGCCTGAGGTGGAAAGGAAATATCTTCACATAAAAACTAGACAGAAGCATTCTCTGAAACTCCTTTGTGCTGTGTGCATTCAACTCACAGAGTCGAGCATTCCTTTAGACAGAGAAGATATGAAACTTTCTTTTGTAGAAACTACAGGTGGAAATTCGGACTGCTTACGGGAATTGATCGGAAACGGGAAACTCTCCCACAGAAACGACACAGAAGCATTCTCTCAAACTTCTTTGAGATGTGTGCATTCACCTCACACAGCTGAACCTTTCTTTTGATAGAGCAGTTTTCTAACACTCTTTTTCTAGAATGTGCAAGCGGACATTTGGAACCCTTTGAGGACTGTGGTGGAAAAGGAAGTATCTTTACATAACAAGTAGACAGAAGCATTCTCTGAAAGTGCTTTGTGGGGCGTGCATTCAACTCACAGAGTTGAACATTCCTTTTGACAGAGAAGTTTTGAAACACTCTTTTTATAGAATCTGCAAGTGGATATTTGGACCGCTTATAGGAATTCGTTGGAAACGGGACGATCTCACACAAAAAGGAGACAGAAGCATTCTCATACACTTCTGTGGGATGCTGGCATTCAGCTCACAGGGCTGAACCTGTCTTTTGATAGAGCCGATTTCTAACCCTCTTTTTCTTGAATTTGCAAGTGGACATTTGCAGCGCTTTGAGGCCTGAGGTGGAAAGGAAATACCTTCACATAAAAATTAGACAGAAGCATTCTCTGAAACTTCTTTGTGGTGTGTGTGCATCCAACTCACAGAGTTGAACATTCTTTTTGACAGAGAAGTTTTGAAACAGTCTTTTTTTTTGTAGAATCTGCAAGTGGAAATTTGGACCGCTTGCAGGAAATCGTTGGAAACGGGAAACCCTCACCCAAAAACGAGACAGAATCATTCTCACAAACTTCTTCCTGATGTGTGCTTTCAACTCACAAATGTGAGCCTTTCCTTTGATAGAGCAGTTTTAAAACACTGTTTTTCTAGAATCTGCAAGTGGATATTTGGAGGGCTATGAGGCCTGTGGTGGTAAAGGAAGTATCTTCCCATAACAAGTAGAAAGAGGCATTCTCTGAAAGTTCTCTGTGGTGCGTGCATTCAAGTCACAGAGTTGAACATTCCTTTTGACAGGGAAGTTTTGAAACACTCATTTTATAGAATCTGCAAGTGGCTATTTTGACCGCTTATAGGAATGCGTTGGAAACAGGACACCCTCACACAAAAACTAGACAGAAGCATTCTCACGAACTTCTGTGTGATGTGCGCATTCGTTTCAAGGAGCCGAACCTTTCTATTGGTAGAGCAGTTTGGAAACACTCTTTTTCTAGAATCTACAAGTGGATATTGGCAGCGCTTTGAGGCCCGTGGTGGAAAGGAAATATGTTCACATAAAAACTAGACGAAAGCATTCTCTGAAACTTCTTTGTGGTGTGTGCATTCCACTCTCAGAGTTGAACACTCTTTTTGACAGAGATGTTTGAAACACTCTTTTTGTAGAATCTGCAACTGCATATTTGGACCGCTGATAGGAATTCGTTGGAAAAGGGACACTCCCACAGAAAAAGTAAACAGAAGCATTCTCACAAACTTCTGTGTGATGTGTGCATTCAGCTCACGGAGCTGAAGCTTTCTTCTGATACAGCAGTTTTAAAACACTTTTTTTCTAGAATCTGCAAGTGCACACTTGGAGAGCTTTGAGGCCTGAGGTGGAAAGGAAATATCTTCACATAAAAACTAGACAGAAGCATTCTCTGAAACTCCTTTGTGGTGTGTGCATTCAACTCACAGAGTCGAGCATTCCTTTAGACAGAGAAGATTTGAAACTCTCTTTTGTAGAATCTACAGGTGGAAATTCGGACTGCTTACGGGAATTGATCGGAAACGGGAAACCCTCACACAGAAACGACACAGAAGCATTCTCGCAAACTTCTTTGTGATGTGTGCATTCAGCTCACACAGCTGAACCTTTCTTTTGATAGAGCAGTTTTCTAACACTCTTTTTCTAGAATGTGCAAGCGGACATTTGGAGCGCTTTGAGGACTGTGGTGGAAAAGGAAGTATCTTTACATAACAAGTAGACAGAAGCATTCTCTGAAAGTGCTTTGTGGGGCGTGCATTCAACTCACAGAGTTGAACATTCCTTTTGACAGAGAAGTTTTGAAACACTCTTTTTATAGAATCTGCAAGTGAATATTTGGACCGATTATAGGAATTCGTTGGAAACGGGACAATCTCAAACAAAAAGGAGACAGAAGAATTCTCATACACTTCTGTGGGATGCGTGCATTCAGCTCAAAGGGCTGAAACATTCTTTTGATAGAGAAGATTTCTAACACTCTTTTTCTAGAATTTGCAAGTGGACATTTGCAGCGCTTTGAGGCCTGAGGTGGAAAGGAAATACCTTCACTTAAATATTAGACAGAAGCATTCTCTGAAACTTCTTTGTGGTGTGTGTGCATCCAACTCGCAGAGTTGAACATTCTTTTTGACAGAGAAGTTTTGAAACAGTCTTTTTTTTGTAGAATCTGCAAGTGGAAATTTGGACCGCTTGCAGGAAATCGTTGGAAACGGGAAACCCTCAAGCAAAAACGAGACAGAATCATTCTCACAAACTTCTTCCTGATGTGTGCTTTCAACTCACAGATGTGAGCCTTTCCATTGATAGAGCAGTTTTAAAACACTGTTTTTCTAGAATCTGCAAGTGGATATTTGGAGCGCTATGAGGCCTGTGGTGGGAAAGGAAGTATCTTCCCATAACAAGTAGAAAGAGGCATTCTCTGAAAGTTCTCTGTGGTGCGTGCATTCAAATCACAGAGTTGAACATTCCATTTGACAGAGAAGTTTTGAAACCCTCATTTACAGAATCTGCAAGTGGCTATTTGGACCGCTTATAGGAATGCGTTGGAAACGGGACACCCTCACACAAAAACTAGACAGAAGCATTCTCACGAACTTCTGTGTGATGTGCGCATTCGTTTCAAGGAGCCGAACCTTTCTATTGGTAGAGCAGTTTGGAAACACTCTTTTTCTAGAATCTACAAGTGGACATTGGCAGCGCTTTGAGGCCCGTGGTGGAAAGGAAATATGTTCACATAAAAACTAGACGAAAGCATTCTCTGAAACTTCTTTGTGGTGTGTGCATTCCACTCTCAGAGTTGAACACTCCTTTTGACAGAGAAGTTTGAAACACTCTTTTTGTAGAATCTGCAACTGCATATTTGGACCGCTGATAGGAATTCGTTGGAAACGGGACACTCTCACAGAAAAAGTAAACAGAAGCATTCTCACAAACTTCTGTGTGATGTGTGCATTCAGCTCACGGAGCTGAAGCTTTCTTCTGATACAGCAGTTTTAAAACACTTTTTTTCTAGAATCTGCAAGTGCACATTTGGAGCGCTTTGAGGCCTGAGGTGGAAAGGAAATACCTTCACATAAAAACTAGACAGAAGCATTCTCTGAAACTCCTTTGTGGTGTGTGCATTCAACTCACAGAGTCGAGCATTCCTTTAGACAGAGAAGATTTGAAAATTTCTTTTGTAGAATCTACAGGTGGAAATTCGGACTGCTTTCGGGAATTGATTGGAAACGGGAAACCCTCCCACAAAAACGACACAGAAGCATTCTTGCAAACTTCTTGGTGATGTGTGCATTCAGCTCACACAGCTGAACCTTTCTTTTGATAGAGCAGTTTTCTAACACTCTTTTTCTAGAATGTGCAAGCGGACATTTGGAGCGCTTTGAGGACTGTGGTGGAAAAGGAAGTATCTTTACATAACAAGTAGACAGAAGCATTCTCTGAAAGTGCTTTGTGGGGCGTGCATTCAACTCACAGATTTGAACATTCCTTTTGACAGAGAAGTTTTGAAACACTCTTTTTATAGAATCTGCAAGTGGATATTTGGACCGCTTATAGGAATTCGTTGGAAACGGGACAATCTCACACAAAAAGGAGACAAAAGGATTCCCATACACTTCTGTGGGATGCGGGCATTCAGCTAACAGGGCATAACCTTTCTTTTGATAGAGCAGATTTCTAACACTCTTTTTCTAGAATTTGCAAGTGGACATTTGCAGCGCTTTGAGGCCTGAGGTGGAAAGGAAATACCTTCACATAAAAATTAGACAGAAGCATTCTCTGAAACTTCTTTGTGGTGTGTGTGCATCCAAGTCGCAGAGTTGAACATTCTTTTTGACAGAGAAGTTTTGAAACAGTCTTTTTTTTTGTAGAATCTGCAAGTGGAAATTTGGACCGCTTGCAGGAAATCGTTGGAAACGGGAAACCCTCACCCAAAAACGAGACAGAATCATTCTCACAAACTTCTTCCTGATGTGTGCTTTCAACTCACAGATGTGAGCCTTTCCTCTGATAGAGCAGTTTTAAAACACTGTTTTTCTAGAGTCTGCAAGTGGATATTTGGAGCGCTATGAGGCCTGTGGTGGGAAAGGAAGTATCTTCCCATAACAAGTAGAAAGAGGCATTCTCTGAAAGTTCTCTGTGGCGCGTGCATTCAAGTCACAGAGTTGAACATTCCATTTGACAGAGAAGTTTTGAAACCCTCATTTACAGAATCTGCAAGCGGCTATTTGGACCGCTTATAGGAATGCGTTGGAAACGGGACTCCCTCACACAAAAACTAGACAGAAGCATTCTCACGAACTTCTGTGTGATGTGCGCCTTCGTTTCAAGGAGCCGAAACTTTCTATTGGTAGAGCAGTTTGGAAACACTCTTTTTCTAGAATCTACAAGTGGACATTTGCAGCGCTTTGAGGCCCGTGGTGGAAAGGAAATATGTTCACATAAAAACTAGACGAAAGCATTCTCTGAAACTTCTTTGTGGTGTGTGCATTCCACACTCAGAGTTGAACACTCCTTTTGACAGAGAAGTTTGAAACACTCTTTTTGTAGAATCTGCAACTGCATATATGGACCGCTGATAGGAATTCGTTGGAAACGGGACACTCTCACAGGAAAAGTAAACAGAAGCATTCTCACAAACTTCTGTGTGATGTGTGCATTCAGCTCACGGAGCTGAAGCTTTCTTCTGATACAGCAGTTTTAAAACACTTTTTTTCTAGAATCTGCAAGTGCACATTTGGAGAGCTTTGAGGCCTGAGGTGGAAAGGAAATATCTTCACATAAAAACTAGACAGAGGCATTCTCTGAAACTCCTTTGTGGTGTGTGCATTCAACTCACAGAGTCGAGCATTCCTTTAGATAGAGAAGATTTGAAACTCTCTTTTGTAGAATCTGCAGGTGGAAATTCGGACTGCTTACGGGAATTGATTGGAAACGGGAAACCCTCCCACAAAAACGACACAGAAGCATTCTTGCAAACTTCTTGGTGATGTGTGCATTCAGCTCACACAGCTGAACCTTTCTTTTGATAGAGCAGTTTTCTAACACTCTTTTTCTAGAATGTGCAAGCGGACATTTGGAGCGCTTTGAGGACTGTGGTGGAAAAGGAAGTATCTTTACATAACAAGTAGACAGAAGCATTCTCTGAAAGTGCTTTGTGGGGCGTGCATTCAACTCACAGAGTTGAACATTCCTTTTGACAGAGAAGTTTTGAAACACTCTTTTTATAGAATCTGCAAGTGGATATTTGGACCGCTTATAGGAATTCGTTGGAAACGGGACAATCTCACACAAAAAGGAGACAGAAGCATTCTCATACACTTCTGTGGGATGCGTGCATTCAGCTCACAGGGCAGAACCTTTCTTTTGATAGAGCAGATTTCTAACACTCTTTTTCTAGAATTTGCAAGTGGACATTTGCAGCGCTTTGCGGCCTGAGGTGGAAAGGAAATACCTTCACATAAAAATTAGACAGAAGCATTCTCTGAAACTTCTTTGTGGTGTGTGTGCATCCAACTCGCAGAGTTGAACATTCTTTTTGACAGAGAAGTTTTGAAACAGTCTTTTTTTTTTGTAGAATCTGCAAGTGGAAATTTGGACCGCTTGCAGGAAATCGTTGGAAACGGGAAACCCTCACCCAAAAACGACACAGAATCATTCTCACAAACTTCTTCCTGATGTGTGCTTTCAACTCACAGATGTGAGCCTTTCCTTTGATAGAGCAGTTTTAAAACACTGTTTTTCTAGAGTCTGCAAGTGGATATTTGGAGCGCTATGAGGCCTGTGGTGGGAAAGGAAGTATCTTCCCATAACAAGTAGAAGGAGGCATTCTCTGAAAGTTCTCTGTGGCGCGTGCATTCAACTCACAGAGTTGAACATTCCATTTGACAGAGAAGTTTTGAAACCCTCATTTACAGAATCTGCACGTGGCTATTTGGATCGCTTATAGGAATGCGTTGGAAACGGGACACCCTCACACAAAAACTAGACAGAAGCATTCTCACGAACTTCTGTGTGATGTGCCCATTCGTTTCAAGGAGCTGAACCTTTCTATTGGTAGAGCAGTTTGGAAACACTCTTTTTCTAGAATCTACAAGAGGACATTTGCAGCGCTTTGAGGCCCGTGGTGGAAAGGAAATATGTTCACATAAAAACTAGACGAAAGCATTCTCTGAAACTTCTTTTTGGTGTGTGCATTCCACACTCAAAGTTGAACACTCCTTTTGACAGAGAAGTTTGAAACACTCTTTTTGTAGAATCTGCAACTGCATATATGGACCGCTGATAGGAATTCGTTGGAAACGGGACACTCTCACAGGAAAAGTAAACAGAAGCATTCTCACAAACTTCTGTGTGATGTGTGCATTCAGCTCACGGAGCTGAAGCTTTCTTCTGATACAGCAGTTTTAAAACACTTTTTTTTCTAGAATCTGCAAGTGCACATTTGGAACGGTTTGAGGCCTGAGGTGGAAAGGAAATATCTTCACATAAAAACTAGACAGAAGCATTCTCTGAAACTCCTTTGTGGTGTGTGCATTCAACTCACAGAGTCGAGCATTCCTTTAGATAGAGAAGATTTGAAACTCTCTTTTGTAGAATCTGCAGGTGGAAATTCGGACTGCTTACGGGAATTGATTGGAAACGGGAAACCCTCCCACAAAAACGACACAGAAGCATTCTTGCAAACTTCGTGGTGATGTGTGCATTCAGCTCACACAGCTGAACCTTTCTTTTGATAGAGCAGTTTTCTAACACTCTTTTTCTAGAATGTGCAAGCGGACATTTGGAGCGCTTTGAGGACTGTGGTGGAAAAGGAAGTATCTTTACATAACAAGTAGACAGAAGCATTCTCTGAAAGTGCTTTGTGGGGCGTGCATTCAACTCACAGAGTTGAACATTCCTTTTGACAGAGAAGTTTTGAAACACTCTTTTTATAGAATCTGCAAGTGGATATTTGGACCGCTTATAGGAATTCGTTGGAAACGGGACAATCTCACACAAAAAGGAGACAGAAGCATTCTCATACACTTCTGTGGGATGCGTGCATTCACCTCACAGGGCAGAACCTTTCTTTTGATAGAGCAGATTTCTAACACTCTTTTTCTAGAATTTGCAAGTGGACATTTGTAGCGCTTTGAGGCCTGAGGTGGAAAGGATCTACCTTCACATAAAAATTAGACAGAAGCATTCTCTGAAACTTCTTTGTGGTGTGTGTGCATCCAACTCGCAGAGTTGAACATTCTTTTTGACAGAGAAGTTTTGAAACAGTCTTTTTTTTTGTAGAATCTGCAAGTGGAAATTTGGACCGCTTGCAGGAAATCGTTGGAAACGGGAAACCCTCAAGCAAAAACGAGACAGAATCATTCTCACAAACTTCTTCCTGATGTGTGCTTTCAACTCACAGATGTGAGCCTTTCCTTTGATAGAGCAGTTTTAAAACACTGTTTTTCTAGAATCTGCAAGTGGATATTTGGAGCGCTATGAGGCCTGTGGCGGGAAAGGAAGTATCTTCCCATAACAAGTAGAAAGAGGCATTCTCTGAAAGTTCTCTGTGGTGCGTGCATTCAAATCACAGAGTTGAACATTCCATTTGACAGAGAAGTTTTGAAACCTTCATTTACAGAATCTGCACGTGGCTATTTGGACCGCCTATAGGAATACGTTGGAAACGGGACACCCTCACACAAAAACTACACAGAAGCATTCTCACGAACTTCTGTGTGATGTGCGCATTCGTTTCAAGGAGCCGAACCTTTCTATTGGCAGAGCAGTTTGGAAACACTCTTTTTCTAGAATCTACAAGTGGACATTTGCAGCGCTTTGAGGCCCGTGGTGGAAAGGAAATATGTTCACATAAAAACTAGACGAAAGCATTCTCTGAAACTTCTTTGTGGTGTGTGCATTCCACTCTCAGAGTTGAACACTCCTTTTGACAGAGAAGTTTGAAACACTCTTTTTGTAGAATCTGCAACTGCATATTTGGACCGCTAATAGGAATTCGTTGGAAACGGGACACTCTCACAGAAAAAGTAAACAGAAGCATTCTCACAAACTTCTGTGTGATGTGTGCATTCAGCTCACGGAGCTGAAGCTTTCTTCTGATACAGCAGTTTTAAAACACTTTTTTTCTAGAATCTGCAAGTGCACATTTGGAGCGCTTTGAGGCCTGAGGTGGAAAGGAAATACCTTCACATAAAAACGAGACAGAAGAATTCTCTGAAACTCCTTTGTGGTGTGTGCATTCAACTCACAGAGTCGAGCATTCCTTTAGACAGAGAAGATTTGAAACTCTCTTTTGTAGAATCTACAGGTGGAAATTCGGACTGCTTTCGGGATTGATTGGAAACGGGAAACCCTCCCACAAAAACGACACAGAAGCATTCTTGCAAACTTCTTGGTGATGTGTGCATTCAGCTCACACAGCTGAACCTTTCTTTTGATAGAGCAGTTTTCTAACACTCTTTTTCTAGAATGTGCAAGCGGACATTTGGAGCGCTTTGAGGACTGTGGTGGAAAAGGAAGTATCTTTACATAACAAGTAGACAGAAGCATTCACTGAAAGTGCTTTGTGGGGCGTGCATTCAACTCACAGAGTTGAACATTCCTTTTGACAGAGAAGTTTTGAAACACTCTTTTTATAGAATCTGCAAGTGGATATTTGGACCGCTTATAGGAATTCGTTGGAAACGGGACAATCTCACACAAAAAGGAGACAAAAGGATTCCCATACACTTCTGTGGGATGTGGGCATTCAGCTAACAGGGCAGAACCTTTCTTTTGATAGAGCAGATTTCTAACACTCTTTTTCTAGAATTTGCAAGTGGACATTTGCAGCGCTTTGAGGCCTGAGGTGGAAAGGAAATACCTTCACATAAAAATTAGACAGAAGCATTCTCTGAAACTTCTTTGTGGTGTGTGTGCATCCAACTCGCAGAGTTGAACATTCTTTTTGACAGAGAAGTTTTGAAACAGTCTTTTTTTTTGTAGAATGTGCAAGTGGAAATTTGGACCGCTTGCAGGAAATCGTTGGAAACGGGAAACCCTCACCCAAAAACGACACAGAATCATTCTCACAAACTTCTTCCTGATGTGTGCTTTCAACTCACAGATGTGAGCCTTTCCTTTGATAGAGCAGTTTTAAAACACTGTTTTTCTAGAGTCTGCAAGTGGATATTTGGAGCGCTATGAGGCCTGTGGTGGGAAAGGAAGTATCTTCCCATAACAAGTAGAAAGAGGCATTCTCTGAAAGTTCTCTGTGGCGCGTGCATTCAAGTCACAGAGTTGAACATTCCATTTGACAGAGAAGTTTTGAAACCCTCATTTACAGAATCTGCAAGTGGCTGTTTGGACCGCTTATAGGAATGCGTTGGAAACGGGACACCCTCACACAAAAACTAGACAGAAGCATTCTCACGAACTTCTGTGTGATGTGCGCCTTCGTTTCAAGGAGCCGAAAGTTTCTATTGGTAGAGCAGTTTGGAAACACTCTTTTTCTAGAATCTACAAGTG
The DNA here is from genome assembly GCF_028885655.2 of Pongo abelii. Taxonomy (NCBI): domain Eukaryota; kingdom Metazoa; phylum Chordata; class Mammalia; order Primates; family Hominidae; genus Pongo; species Pongo abelii. The sequence continues at coordinate 68,113,927 of NC_071988.2, forward strand.
GACATTGGCAGCGCTTTGAGGCCCGTGGTGGAAAGGAAATATGTTCACATAAAAACTAGACGAAAGCATTCTCTGAAACTTCTTTGTGGTGTGTGCATTCCACACTCAGAGTTGAACACTCCTTTTGACAGAGAAGTTTGAAACACTCTTTTTGTAGAATCTGCAACTGCATATATGGACCGCTGATAGGAATTCGTTGGAAACGGGACACTCTCACAGGAAAAGTAAACAGAAGCATTCTCACAAACTTCTGTGTGATGTGTGCATTCAGCTCACGGAGCTGAAGCTTTCTTCTGATACAGCAGTTTTAAAACACTTTTTTTCTAGAATCTGCAAGTGCACATTTGGAGAGCTTTGAGGCCTGAGGTGGAAAGGAAATATCTTCACATAAAAACTAGACAGAAGCATTCTCTGAAACTCCTTTGTGGTGTGTGCATTCAACTCACAGAGTCGAGCATTCCTTTAGACAGAGAAGATTTGAAACTCTCTTTTGTAGAATCTACAGGTGGAAATTCGGACTGCTTACGGGAATTGATTGGAAACGGGAAACCCTCCCACAAAAACGACACAGAAGCATTCTTGCAAACTTCTTGGTGATGTGTGCATTCAGCTCACACAGCTGAACCTTTCTTTTGATAGAGCAGTTTCCTAACACTCTTTTTCTAGAATGTGCAAGCGGACATTTGGAGCGCTTTGGGGACTGTGGTGGAAAAGGAAGTATCTTTACATAACAAGTAGACAGAAGCATTCTCTGAAAGTGCTTTGTGGGGCGTGCGTTCAACTCACAGAGTTGAACATTCCTTTTGACAGAGAAGTTTTGAAACACTCTTTTTATAGAATCTGCAAGTGGATATTTGGACCGCTTATAGGAATTCGTTGGAAACGGGACAATCTCACACAAAAAGGAGACAGAAGCATTCTCATACACTTCTGTGGGATGCGTGCATTCAGCTCACAGGGCAGAACCTTTCTTTTGATAGAGCAGATTTCTAACACTCTTTTTCTAGAATTCGCAAGTGGACATTTGCAGCGCTTTGAGGCCTGAGGTGGAAAGGAAATACCTTCACATAAAAATTAGACAGAAGCATTCTCTGAAACTTCTTTGTGGTGTGTGTGCATCCAACTCGCAGAGTTGAACATTCTTTTTGACAGAGAAGTTTTGAAACAGTCTTTTTTTTTTGTAGAATCTGCAAGTGGAAATTTGGACCGCTTGCAGGAAATCGTTGGAAACGGGAAACCCTCACCCAAAAACGACACAGAATCATTCTCACAAACTTCTTCCTGATGTGTGCTTTCAACTCACAGATGTGAGCCTTTCCTTTGATAGAGCAGTTTTAAAACACTGTTTTTCTAGAGTCTGCAAGTGGATATTTGGAGCGCTATGAGGCCTGTGGTGGGAAAGGAAGTATCTTCCCATAACAAGTAGAAGGAGGCATTCTCTGAAAGTTCTCTGTGGTGCGTGCATTCAACTCACAGAGTTGAACATTCCATTTGACAGAGAAGTTTTGAAACCCTCATTTACAGAATCTGCACGTGGCTATTTGGATCGCTTATAGGAATGCGTTGGAAACGGGACACCCTCACACAAAAGCTAGACAGAAGCATTCTCACGAACTTCTGTGTGATGTGCCCATTCGTTTCAAGGAGCTGAACCTTTCTATTGGTAGAGCAGTTTGGAAACACTCTTTTTCTTAAATCTACAAGTGGTCATTTGCAGCGCTTTGAGGCCCGTGGTGGAAAGGAAATATGTTCACATAAAAACTAGACGAAAGCATTCTCTGAAAGTTCTTTGTGGTGTGTGCATTCCACTCTCAGAGTTGAACACTCCTTTTGACAGAGAAGTTTGAAACACTCTTTTTGTAGAATCTGCAACTGCATATTTGGACCGCTGATAGGAATTCGTTGGAAACGGGACACTCTCACAGAAAAAGTAAACAGAAGCATTCTCACAAACTTCTGTGTGATGTGCGCATTCAGCTCACGGAGCTGAAGCTTTCTTCTGATACAGCAGTTTTAAAACACTTTTTTTTCTAGAATCTGCAAGTGCACATTTGGAACGGTTTGAGGCCTGAGGTGGAAAGGAAATATCTTCACATAAAAACTAGACAGAAGCATTCTCTGAAACTCCTTTGTGGTGTGTGCATTCAACTCACAGAGTCGAGCATTCCTTTAGATAGAGAAGATTTGAAACTCTCTTTTGTAGAATCTGCAGGTGGAAATTCGGACTGCTTACGGGAATTGATTGGAAACGGGAAACCCTCCCACAAAAACGACACAGAAGCATTCTTGCAAACTTCTTGGTGATGTGTGCATTCAGCTCACACAGCTGAACCTTTCTTTTGATAGAGCAGTTTTCTAACACTCTTTTTCTAGAATGTGCAAGCGGACATTTGGAGCGCTTTGAGGACTGTGGTGGAAAAGGAAGTATCTTTACATAACAAGGAGACAGAAGCATTCTCTGAAAGTGCTTTGTGGGGCGTGCATTCAACTCACAGAGTTGAACATTCCTTTTGACAGAGAAGTTTTGAAACACTCTTTTTATAGAATCTGCAAGTGGATATTTGGACCGCTTATAGGAATTCGTTGGAAACGGGACAATCTCACACAAAAAGGAGACAGAAGCATTCTCATACACTTCTGTGGGATGCGTGCATTCAGCTCACAGGGCAGATCCTTTCTTTTGATAGAGCAGATTTCTAACACTCTTTTTCTAGAATTTGCAAGTGGACATTTGCAGCGCTTTGCGGCCTGAGGTGGAAAGGAAATACCTTCACATAAAAATTAGACAGAAGCATTCTCTGAAACTTCTTTGTGGTGTGTGTGCATCCAACTCGCAGAGTTGAACATTCTTTTTGACAGAGAAGTTTTGAAACAGTCTTTTTTTTTGTAGAATCTGCAAGTGGAAATTTGGACCGCTTGCAGGAAATCGTTGGAAACGGGAAACCCTCACCCAAAAACGAGACAGAATCATTCTCACAAACTTCTTCCTGATGTGTGCTTTCAACTCACAGATGTGAGCCTTTCCTTTGATAGAGCAGTTTTAAAACACTGTTTTTCTAGAGTCTGCAAGTGGATATTTCGAGCGCTATGAGGCCTGTGGTGGGAAAGGAAGTATCTTCCCATAACAAGTAGAAAGAGGCATTCTCTGAAAGTTCTCTGTGGCGCGTGCATTCAAGTCACAGAGTTGAACATTCCATTTGACAGAGAAGTTTTGAAACCCTCATTTACAGAATCTGCAAGTGGCTGTTTGGACCGCTTATAGGAATGCGTTGGAAACGGGACACCCTCACACAAAAACTAGACAGAAGCATTCTCACGAACTTCTGTGTGATGTGCGCCTTCGTTTCAAGGAGCCGAAACTTTCTATTGGTAGAGCAGTTTGGAAACACTCTTTTTCTAGAATCTACAAGTGGACATTGGCAGCGCTTTGAGGCCCGTGGTGGAAAGGAAATATGTTCACATAAAAACTAGACGAAAGCATTCTCTGAAACTTCTTTGTGGTGTGTGCATTCCACACTCAGAGTTGAACACTCCTTTTGACAGAGAAGTTTGAAACACTCTTTTTGTAGAATCTGCAACTGCATATATGGACCGCTGATAGGAATTCGTTGGAAACGGGACACTCTCACAGGAAAAGTAAACAGAAGCATTCTCACAAACTTCTGTGTGATGTGTGCATTCAGCTCACGGAGCTGCAGCTTTCTTCTGATACAGCAGTTTTAAAACACTTTTTTTCTAGAATCTGCAAGTGCACATTTGGGGAGCTTTGAGGCCTGAGGTGGAAAGGAAATATCTTCACATAAAAACTAGACAGAAGCATTCTCTGAAACTCCTTTGTGGTGTGTGCATTCAACTCACAGAGTCGAGCATTCCTTTAGACAGAGAAGATTTGAAACTCTCTTTTGTAGAATCTACAGGTGGAAATTCGGACTGCTTACGGGAATTGATTGGAAACGGGAAACCCTCCCACAAAAACGACACAGAAGCATTCTTGCAAACTTCTTGGTGATGTGTGCATTCAGCTCACACAGCTGAACCTTTCTTTTGATAGAGCAGTTTTCTAACACTCTTTTTCTAGAATGTGCAAGCGGACATTTGGAGCGCTTTGAGGACTGTGGTGGAAAAGGAAGTATCTTTACATAACAAGGAGACAGAAGCATTCTCTGAAAGTGCTTTGTGGGGCGTGCATTCAACTCACAGAGTTGAACATTCCTTTTGACAGAGAAGTTTTGAAACACTCTTTTTATAGAATCTGCAAGTGGATATTTGGACCGCTTATAGGAATTCGTTGGAAACGGGACAATCTCACACAAAAAGGAGACAGAAGCATTCTCATACACTTCTGTGGGATGCGTGCATTCAGCTCACAGGGCAGATCCTTTCTTTTGATAGAGCAGATTTCTAACACTCTTTTTCTAGAATTTGCAAGTGGACATTTGCAGCGCTTTGCGGCCTGAGGTGGAAAGGAAATACCTTCACATAAAAATTAGACAGAAGCATTCTCTGAAACTTCTTTGTGGTGTGTGTGCATCCAACTCGCAGAGTTGAACATTCTTTTTGACAGAGAAGTTTTGAAACAGTCTTTTTTTTTTGTAGAATCTGCAAGTGGAAATTTGGACCGCTTGCAGGAAATCGTTGGAAACGGGAAACCCTCACCCAAAAACGACACAGAATCATTCTCACAAACTTCTTCCTGATGTGTGCTTTCAACTCACAGATGTGAGCCTTTCCTTTGATAGAGCAGTTTTAAAACACTGTTTTTCTAGAGTCTGCAAGTGGATATTTGGAGCGCTATGAGGCCTGTGGTGGGAAAGGAAGTATCTTCCCATAACAAGTAGAAAGAGGCATTCTCTGAAAGTTCTCTGTGGCGCGTGCATTCAAGTCACAGAGTTGAACATTCCATTTGACAGAGAAGTTTTGAAACCCTCATTTACAGAATCTGCAAGTGGCTGTTTGGACCGCTTATAGGAATGCGTTGGAAACGGGACACCCTCACACAAAAACTAGACAGAAGCATTCTCACGAACTTCTGTGTGATGTGCGCCTTCGTTTCAAGGAGCCGAAACTTTCTATTGGTAGAGCAGTTTGGAAACACTCTTTTTCTAGAATCTACAAGTGGACATTGGCAGCGCTTTGAGGCCCGTGGTGGAAAGGAAATATGTTCACATAAAAACTAGACGAAAGCATTCTCTGAAACTTCTTTGTGGTGTGTGCATTCCACACTCAGAGTTGAACACTCCTTTTGACAGAGAAGTTTGAAACACTCTTTTTGTAGAATCTGCAACTGCATATATGGACCGCTGATAGGAATTCGTTGGAAACGGGACACTCTCACAGGAAAAGTAAACAGAAGCATTCTCACAAACTTCTGTGTGATGTGTGCATTCAGCTCACGGAGCTGCAGCTTTCTTCTGATACAGCAGTTTTAAAACACTTTTTTTCTAGAATCTGCAAGTGCACATTTGGAGAGCTTTGAGGCCTGAGGTGGAAAGGAAATATCTTCACATAAAAACTAGACAGAAGCATTCTCTGAAACTCCTTTGTGGTGTGTGCATTCAACTCACAGAGTCGAGCATTCCTTTAGACAGAGAAGATTTGAAACTCTCTTTTGTAGAATCTACAGGTGGAAATTCGGACTGCTTACGGGAATTGATTGGAAACGGGAAACCCTCCCACAAAAACGACACAGAAGCATTCTTGCAAACTTCTTGGTGATGTGTGCATTCAGCTCACACAGCTGAACCTTTCTTTTGATAGAGCAGTTTTCTAACACTCTTTTTCTAGAATGTGCAAGCGGACATTTGGAGCGCTTTGAGGACTGTGGTGGAAAAGGAAGTATCTTTACATAACAAGGAGACAGAAGCATTCTCTGAAAGTGCTTTGTGGGGCGTGCATTCAACTCACAGAGTTGAACATTCCTTTTGACAGAGAAGTTTTGAAACACTCTTTTTATAGAATCTGCAAGTGGATATTTGGACCGCTTATAGGAATTCGTTGGAAACGGGACAATCTCACACAAAAAGGAGACAGAAGCATTCTCATACACTTCTGTGGGATGCGTGCATTCAGCTCACAGGGCAGATCCTTTCTTTTGATAGAGCAGATTTCTAACACTCTTTTTCTAGAATTTGCAAGTGGACATTTGCAGGGCTTTGCGGCCTGAGGTGGAAAGGAAATACCTTCACATAAAAATTAGACAGAAGCATTCTCTGAAACTTCTTTGTGGTGTGTGTGCATCCAACTCGCAGAGTTGAACATTCTTTTTGACAGAGAAGTTTTGAAACAGTCTTTTTTTTTTGTAGAATCTGCAAGTGGAAATTTGGACCGCTTGCAGGAAATCGTTGGAAACGGGAAACCCTCACCCAAAAACGAGACAGAATCATTCTCACAAACTTCTTCCTGATGTGTGCTTTCAACTCACAGATGTGAGCCTTTCCTTTGATAGAGCAGTTTTAAAACACTGTTTTTCTAGAGTCTGCAAGTGGATATTTGGAGCGCTATGAGGCCTGTGGTGGGAAAGGAAGTATCTTCCCATAACAAGTAGAAAGAGGCATTCTCTGAAAGTTCTCTGTGGCGCGTGCATTCAAGTCACAGAGTTGAACATTCCATTTGACAGAGAAGTTTTGAAACCCTCATTTACAGAATCTGCAAGTGGCTGTTTGGACCGCTTATAGGAATGCGTTGGAAACGGGACACCCTCACACAAAAACTAGACAGAAGCATTCTCACGAACTTCTGTGTGATGTGCGCCTTCGTTTCAAGGAGCCGAAACTTTCTATTGGTAGAGCAGTTTGGAAACACTCTTTTTCTAGAATCTACAAGTGGACATTGGCAGCGCTTTGAGGCCCGTGGTGGAAAGGAAATATGTTCACATAAAAACTAGACGAAAGCATTCTCTGAAACTTCTTTGTGGTGTGTGCATTCCACACTCAGAGTTGAACACTCCTTTTGACAGAGAAGTTTGAAACACTCTTTTTGTAGAATCTGCAACTGCATATATGGACCGCTGATAGGAATTCGTTGGAAACGGGACACTCTCACAGGAAAAGTAAACAGAAGCATTCTCACAAACTTCTGTGTGATGTGTGCATTCAGCTCACGGAGCTGCAGCTTTCTTCTGATACAGCAGTTTTAAAACACTTTTTTTCTAGAATCTGCAAGTGCACATTTGGAGAGCTTTGAGGCCTGAGGTGGAAAGGAAATATCTTCACATAAAAACTAGACAGAAGCATTCTCTGAAACTCCTTTGTGGTGTGTGCATTCAACTCACAGAGTCGAGCATTCCTTTAGACAGAGAAGATTTGAAACTCTCTTTTGTAGAATCTACAGGTGGAAATTCGGACTGCTTACGGGAATTGATTGGAAACGGGAAACCCTCCCACAAAAACGGCACAGAAGCATTCTTGCAAACTTCTTGGTGATGTGTGCATTCAGCTCACACAGCTGAACCTTTCTTTTGATAGAGCAGTTTTCTAACACTCTTTTTCTAGAATGTGCAAGCGGACATTTGGAGCGCTTTGAGGACTGTGGTGGAAAAGGAAATATGTTCACATAAAAACTAGACGAAAGCATTCTCTGAAACTTCTTTGTGGTGTGTGCATTCAACTCACAGAGTTGAACATTCCTTTTGACAGAGAAGTTTTGAAACACTCTTTTTATAGAATCTGCAAGTGGATATTTGGACCGCTTATAGGAATTCGTTGGAAACGGGACAATCTCACACAAAAAGGAGACAAAAGGATTCCCATACACTTCTGTGGGATGTGGGCATTCAGCTAACAGGGCAGAACCTTTCTTTTGATACAGCAGATTTCTAACACTCTTTTTCTAGAATTTGCAAGTGGACATTTGCAGCGCTTTGAGGCCTGAGGTGGAAAGGAAATACCTTCACATAAAAATTAGACAGAAGCATTCTCTGAAACTTCTTTGTGGTGTGTGTGCATCCAACTCGCAGAGTTGAACATTCTTTTTGACAGAGAAGTTTTGAAACAGTCTTTTTTTTTGTAGAATGTGCAAGTGGAAATTTGGACCGCTTGCAGGAAATCGTTGGAAACGGGAAACCCTCACCCAAAAACGACACAGAATCATTCTCACAAACTTCTTCCTGATGTGTGCTTTCAACTCACAGATGTGAGCCTTTCCATTGATAGAGCAGTTTTAAAACACTGTTTTTCTAGAATCTGCAAGTGGATATTTGGAGCGCTATGAGGCCTGTGGTGGGAAAGGAAGTATCTTCCCATAACAAGTAGAAAGAGGCATTCTCTGAAAGTTCTCTGTGGTGCGTGCATTCAAATCACAGAGTTGAACATTCCATTTGACAGAGAAGTTTTGAAACCCTCATTTACAGAATCTGCAAGTGGCTATTTGGACCGCTTATAGGAATGCGTTGGAAACGGGACACCCTCACACAAAAACTAGACAGAAGCATTCTCACGAACTTCTGTGTGATGTGCGCATTCGTTTCAAGGAGCCGAACCTTTCTATTGGTAGAGCAGTTTGGAAACACTCTTTTTCTAGAATCTACAAGTGGACATTGGCAGCGCTTTGAGGCCCGTGGTGGAAAGGAAATATGTTCACATAAAAACTAGACGAAAGCATTCTCTGAAACTTCTTTGTGGTGTGTGCATTCCACTCTCAGAGTTGAACACTCCTTTTGACAGAGAAGTTTGAAACACTCTTTTTGTAGAATCTGCAACTGCATATTTGGACCGCTGATAGGAATTCGTTGGAAACGGGACACTCTCACAGAAAAAGTAAACAGAAGCATTCTCACAAACTTCTGTGTGATGTGTGCATTCAGCTCACGGAGCTGAAGCTTTCTTCTGATACAGCAGTTTTAAAACACTTTTTTTCTAGAATCTGCAAGTGCACATTTGGAGCGCTTTGAGGCCTGAGGTGGAAAGGAAATACCTTCACATAAAAACTAGACAGAAGCATTCTCTGAAACTCCTTTGTGGTGTGTGCATTCAACTCACAGAGTCGAGCATTCCTTTAGACAGAGAAGATTTGAAAATTTCTTTTGTAGAATCTACAGGTGGAAATTCGGACTGCTTTCGGGAATTGATTGGAAACGGGAAACCCTCCCACAAAAACGACACAGAAGCATTCTTGCAAACTTCTTGGTGATGTGTGCATTCAGCTCACACAGCTGAACCTTTCTTTTGATAGAGCAGTTTTCTAACACTCTTTTTCTAGAATGTGCAAGCGGACATTTGGAGCGCTTTGAGGACTGTGGTGGAAAAGGAAGTATCTTTACATAACAAGTAGACAGAAGCATTCTCTGAAAGTGCTTTGTGGGGCGTGCATTCAACTCACAGATTTGAACATTCCTTTTGACAGAGAAGTTTTGAAACACTCTTTTTATAGAATCTGCAAGTGGATATTTGGACCGCTTATAGGAATTCGTTGGAAACGGGACAATCTCACACAAAAAGGAGACAAAAGGATTCCCATACACTTCTGTGGGATGCGGGCATTCAGCTAACAGGGCATAACCTTTCTTTTGATAGAGCAGATTTCTAACACTCTTTTTCTAGAATTTGCAAGTGGACATTTGCAGCGCTTTGAGGCCTGAGGTGGAAAGGAAATACCTTCACATAAAAATTAGACAGAAGCATTCTCTGAAACTTCTTTGTGGTGTGTGTGCATCCAAGTCGCAGAGTTGAACATTCTTTTTGACAGAGAAGTTTTGAAACAGTCTTTTTTTTTGTAGAATCTGCAAGTGGAAATTTGGACCGCTTGCAGGAAATCGTTGGAAACGGGAAACCCTCACCCAAAAACGAGACAGAATCATTCTCACAAACTTCTTCCTGATGTGTGCTTTCAACTCACAGATGTGAGCCTTTCCTCTGATAGAGCAGTTTTAAAACACTGTTTTTCTAGAGTCTGCAAGTGGATATTTGGAGCGCTATGAGGCCTGTGGTGGGAAAGGAAGTATCTTCCCATAACAAGTAGAAAGAGGCATTCTCTGAAAGTTCTCTGTGGCGCGTGCATTCAAGTCACAGAGTTGAACATTCCATTTGACAGAGAAGTTTTGAAACCCTCATTTACAGAATCTGCAAGCGGCTATTTGGACCGCTTATAGGAATGCGTTGGAAACGGGACTCCCTCACACAAAAACTAGACAGAAGCATTCTCACGAACTTCTGTGTGATGTGCGCCTTCGTTTCAAGGAGCCGAAACTTTCTATTGGTAGAGCAGTTTGGAAACACTCTTTTTCTAGAATCTACAAGTGGACATTTGCAGCGCTTTGAGGCCCGTGGTGGAAAGGAAATATGTTCACATAAAAACTAGACGAAAGCATTCTCTGAAACTTCTTTGTGGTGTGTGCATTCCACACTCAGAGTTGAACACTCCTTTTGACAGAGAAGTTTGAAACACTCTTTTTGTAGAATCTGCAACTGCATATATGGACCGCTGATAGGAATTCGTTGGAAACGGGACACTCTCACAGGAAAAGTAAACAGAAGCATTCTCACAAACTTCTGTGTGATGTGTGCATTCAGCTCACGGAGCTGAAGCTTTCTTCTGATACAGCAGTTTTAAAACACTTTTTTTCTAGAATCTGCAAGTGCACATTTGGAGAGCTTTGAGGCCTGAGGTGGAAAGGAAATATCTTCACATAAAAACTAGACAGAGGCATTCTCTGAAACTCCTTTGTGGTGTGTGCATTCAACTCACAGAGTCGAGCATTCCTTTAGATAGAGAAGATTTGAAACTCTCTTTTGTAGAATCTGCAGGTGGAAATTCGGACTGCTTACGGGAATTGATTGGAAACGGGAAACCCTCCCACAAAAACGACACAGAAGCATTCTTGCAAACTTCTTGGTGATGTGTGCATTCAGCTCACACAGCTGAACCTTTCTTTTGATAGAGCAGTTTTCTAACACTCTTTTTCTAGAATGTGCAAGCGGACATTTGGAGCGCTTTGAGGACTGTGGTGGAAAAGGAAGTATCTTTACATAACAAGTAGACAGAAGCATTCTCTGAAAGTGCTTTGTGGGGCGTGCATTCAACTCACAGAGTTGAACATTCCTTTTGACAGAGAAGTTTTGAAACACTCTTTTTATAGAATCTGCAAGTGGATATTTGGACCGCTTATAGGAATTCGTTGGAAACGGGACAATCTCACACAAAAAGGAGACAGAAGCATTCTCATACACTTCTGTGGGATGCGTGCATTCAGCTCACAGGGCAGAACCTTTCTTTTGATAGAGCAGATTTCTAACACTCTTTTTCTAGAATTTGCAAGTGGACATTTGCAGCGCTTTGCGGCCTGAGGTGGAAAGGAAATACCTTCACATAAAAATTAGACAGAAGCATTCTCTGAAACTTCTTTGTGGTGTGTGTGCATCCAACTCGCAGAGTTGAACATTCTTTTTGACAGAGAAGTTTTGAAACAGTCTTTTTTTTTTGTAGAATCTGCAAGTGGAAATTTGGACCGCTTGCAGGAAATCGTTGGAAACGGGAAACCCTCACCCAAAAACGACACAGAATCATTCTCACAAACTTCTTCCTGATGTGTGCTTTCAACTCACAGATGTGAGCCTTTCCTTTGATAGAGCAGTTTTAAAACACTGTTTTTCTAGAGTCTGCAAGTGGATATTTGGAGCGCTATGAGGCCTGTGGTGGGAAAGGAAGTATCTTCCCATAACAAGTAGAAGGAGGCATTCTCTGAAAGTTCTCTGTGGCGCGTGCATTCAACTCACAGAGTTGAACATTCCATTTGACAGAGAAGTTTTGAAACCCTCATTTACAGAATCTGCACGTGGCTATTTGGATCGCTTATAGGAATGCGTTGGAAACGGGACACCCTCACACAAAAACTAGACAGAAGCATTCTCACGAACTTCTGTGTGATGTGCCCATTCGTTTCAAGGAGCTGAACCTTTCTATTGGTAGAGCAGTTTGGAAACACTCTTTTTCTAGAATCTACAAGAGGACATTTGCAGCGCTTTGAGGCCCGTGGTGGAAAGGAAATATGTTCACATAAAAACTAGACGAAAGCATTCTCTGAAACTTCTTTTTGGTGTGTGCATTCCACACTCAAAGTTGAACACTCCTTTTGACAGAGAAGTTTGAAACACTCTTTTTGTAGAATCTGCAACTGCATATATGGACCGCTGATAGGAATTCGTTGGAAACGGGACACTCTCACAGGAAAAGTAAACAGAAGCATTCTCACAAACTTCTGTGTGATGTGTGCATTCAGCTCACGGAGCTGAAGCTTTCTTCTGATACAGCAGTTTTAAAACACTTTTTTTTCTAGAATCTGCAAGTGCACATTTGGAACGGTTTGAGGCCTGAGGTGGAAAGGAAATATCTTCACATAAAAACTAGACAGAAGCATTCTCTGAAACTCCTTTGTGGTGTGTGCATTCAACTCACAGAGTCGAGCATTCCTTTAGATAGAGAAGATTTGAAACTCTCTTTTGTAGAATCTGCAGGTGGAAATTCGGACTGCTTACGGGAATTGATTGGAAACGGGAAACCCTCCCACAAAAACGACACAGAAGCATTCTTGCAAACTTCGTGGTGATGTGTGCATTCAGCTCACACAGCTGAACCTTTCTTTTGATAGAGCAGTTTTCTAACACTCTTTTTCTAGAATGTGCAAGCGGACATTTGGAGCGCTTTGAGGACTGTGGTGGAAAAGGAAGTATCTTTACATAACAAGTAGACAGAAGCATTCTCTGAAAGTGCTTTGTGGGGCGTGCATTCAACTCACAGAGTTGAACATTCCTTTTGACAGAGAAGTTTTGAAACACTCTTTTTATAGAATCTGCAAGTGGATATTTGGACCGCTTATAGGAATTCGTTGGAAACGGGACAATCTCACACAAAAAGGAGACAGAAGCATTCTCATACACTTCTGTGGGATGCGTGCATTCACCTCACAGGGCAGAACCTTTCTTTTGATAGAGCAGATTTCTAACACTCTTTTTCTAGAATTTGCAAGTGGACATTTGTAGCGCTTTGAGGCCTGAGGTGGAAAGGATCTACCTTCACATAAAAATTAGACAGAAGCATTCTCTGAAACTTCTTTGTGGTGTGTGTGCATCCAACTCGCAGAGTTGAACATTCTTTTTGACAGAGAAGTTTTGAAACAGTCTTTTTTTTTGTAGAATCTGCAAGTGGAAATTTGGACCGCTTGCAGGAAATCGTTGGAAACGGGAAACCCTCAAGCAAAAACGAGACAGAATCATTCTCACAAACTTCTTCCTGATGTGTGCTTTCAACTCACAGATGTGAGCCTTTCCTTTGATAGAGCAGTTTTAAAACACTGTTTTTCTAGAATCTGCAAGTGGATATTTGGAGCGCTATGAGGCCTGTGGCGGGAAAGGAAGTATCTTCCCATAACAAGTAGAAAGAGGCATTCTCTGAAAGTTCTCTGTGGTGCGTGCATTCAAATCACAGAGTTGAACATTCCATTTGACAGAGAAGTTTTGAAACCTTCATTTACAGAATCTGCACGTGGCTATTTGGACCGCCTATAGGAATACGTTGGAAACGGGACACCCTCACACAAAAACTACACAGAAGCATTCTCACGAACTTCTGTGTGATGTGCGCATTCGTTTCAAGGAGCCGAACCTTTCTATTGGCAGAGCAGTTTGGAAACACTCTTTTTCTAGAATCTACAAGTGGACATTTGCAGCGCTTTGAGGCCCGTGGTGGAAAGGAAATATGTTCACATAAAAACTAGACGAAAGCATTCTCTGAAACTTCTTTGTGGTGTGTGCATTCCACTCTCAGAGTTGAACACTCCTTTTGACAGAGAAGTTTGAAACACTCTTTTTGTAGAATCTGCAACTGCATATTTGGACCGCTAATAGGAATTCGTTGGAAACGGGACACTCTCACAGAAAAAGTAAACAGAAGCATTCTCACAAACTTCTGTGTGATGTGTGCATTCAGCTCACGGAGCTGAAGCTTTCTTCTGATACAGCAGTTTTAAAACACTTTTTTTCTAGAATCTGCAAGTGCACATTTGGAGCGCTTTGAGGCCTGAGGTGGAAAGGAAATACCTTCACATAAAAACGAGACAGAAGAATTCTCTGAAACTCCTTTGTGGTGTGTGCATTCAACTCACAGAGTCGAGCATTCCTTTAGACAGAGAAGATTTGAAACTCTCTTTTGTAGAATCTACAGGTGGAAATTCGGACTGCTTTCGGGATTGATTGGAAACGGGAAACCCTCCCACAAAAACGACACAGAAGCATTCTTGCAAACTTCTTGGTGATGTGTGCATTCAGCTCACACAGCTGAACCTTTCTTTTGATAGAGCAGTTTTCTAACACTCTTTTTCTAGAATGTGCAAGCGGACATTTGGAGCGCTTTGAGGACTGTGGTGGAAAAGGAAGTATCTTTACATAACAAGTAGACAGAAGCATTCACTGAAAGTGCTTTGTGGGGCGTGCATTCAACTCACAGAGTTGAACATTCCTTTTGACAGAGAAGTTTTGAAACACTCTTTTTATAGAATCTGCAAGTGGATATTTGGACCGCTTATAGGAATTCGTTGGAAACGGGACAATCTCACACAAAAAGGAGACAAAAGGATTCCCATACACTTCTGTGGGATGTGGGCATTCAGCTAACAGGGCAGAACCTTTCTTTTGATAGAGCAGATTTCTAACACTCTTTTTCTAGAATTTGCAAGTGGACATTTGCAGCGCTTTGAGGCCTGAGGTGGAAAGGAAATACCTTCACATAAAAATTAGACAGAAGCATTCTCTGAAACTTCTTTGTGGTGTGTGTGCATCCAACTCGCAGAGTTGAACATTCTTTTTGACAGAGAAGTTTTGAAACAGTCTTTTTTTTTGTAGAATGTGCAAGTGGAAATTTGGACCGCTTGCAGGAAATCGTTGGAAACGGGAAACCCTCACCCAAAAACGACACAGAATCATTCTCACAAACTTCTTCCTGATGTGTGCTTTCAACTCACAGATGTGAGCCTTTCCTTTGATAGAGCAGTTTTAAAACACTGTTTTTCTAGAGTCTGCAAGTGGATATTTGGAGCGCTATGAGGCCTGTGGTGGGAAAGGAAGTATCTTCCCATAACAAGTAGAAAGAGGCATTCTCTGAAAGTTCTCTGTGGCGCGTGCATTCAAGTCACAGAGTTGAACATTCCATTTGACAGAGAAGTTTTGAAACCCTCATTTACAGAATCTGCAAGTGGCTGTTTGGACCGCTTATAGGAATGCGTTGGAAACGGGACACCCTCACACAAAAACTAGACAGAAGCATTCTCACGAACTTCTGTGTGATGTGCGCCTTCGTTTCAAGGAGCCGAAAGTTTCTATTGGTAGAGCAGTTTGGAAACACTCTTTTTCTAGAATCTACAAGTGGACATTGGCAGCGCTTTGAGGCCCGTGGTGGAAAGGAAATATGTTCACATAAAAACTAGACGAAAGCATTCTCTGAAACTTCTTTGTGGTGTGTGCATTCCACACTCAGAGTTGAACACTCCTTTTGACAGAGAAGTTTGAAACACTCTTTTTGTAGAATCTGCAACTGCATATATGGACCGCTGATAGGAATTCGTTGGAAACGGGACACTCTCACAGGAAAAGTAAACAGAAGCATTCTCACAAACTTCTGTGTGATGTGTGCATTCAGCTCACGGAGCTGAAGCTTTCTTCTGATACAGCAGTTTTAAAACACTTTTTTTCTAGAATCTGCAAGTGCACATTTGGAGAGCTTTGAGGCCTGAGGTGGAAAGGAAATATCTTCACATAAAAACTAGACAGAAGCATTCTCTGAAACTCCTTTGTGGTGTGTGCATTCAACTCACAGAGTCGAGCATTCCTTTAGACAGAGAAGATTTGAAACTCTCTTTTGTAGAATCTACAGGTGGAAATTCGGACTGCTTACGGGAATTGATTGGAAACGGGAAACCCTCCCACAAAAACGACACAGAAGCATTCTTGCAAACTTCTTGGTGATGTGTGCATTCAGCTCACACAGCTGAACCTTTCTTTTGATAGAGCAGTTTTCTAACACTCTTTTTCTAGAATGTGCAAGCGGACATTTGGAGCGCTTTGAGGACTGTGGTGGAAAAGGAAGTATCTTTACATAACAAGTAGACAGAAGCATTCACTGAAAGTGCTTTGTGGGGCGTGCATGCAACTCACAGAGTTGAACATTCCTTTTGACAGAGAAGTTTTGAAACACTCTTTTTATAGAATCTGCAAGTGGATATTTGGACCGCTTATAGGAATTCGTTGGAAACGGGACAATCTCACACAAAAAGGAGACAAAAGGATTCCCATACACTTCTGTGGGATGTGGGCATTCAGCTAACAGGGCAGAACCTTTCTTTTGATAGAGCAGATTTCTAACACTCTTTTTCTAGAATTTGCAAGTGGACATTTGCAGCGCTTTGAGGCCTGAGGTGGAAAGGAAATACCTTCACATAAAAATTAGACAGAAGCATTCTCTGAAACTTCTTTGTGGTGTGTGTGCATCCAACTCGCAGAGTTGAACATTCTTTTTGACAGAGAAGTTTTGAAACAGTCTTTTTTTTTGTAGAATGTGCAAGTGGAAATTTGGACCGCTTGCAGGAAATCGTTGGAAACGGGAAACCCTCACCCAAAAACGACACAGAATCATTCTCACAAACTTCTTCCTGATGTGTGCTTTCAACTCACAGATGTGAGCCTTTCCTCTGATAGAGCAGTTTTAAAACACTGTTTTTCTAGAGTCTGCAAGTGGATATTTGGAGCGCTATGAGGCCTGTGGTGGGAAAGGAAGTATCTTCCCATAACAAGTAGAAAGAGCCATTCTCTGAAATTTCTCTGTGGCGCGTGCATTCAAGTCACAGAGTTGAACATTCCATTTGACAGAGAAGTTTTGAAACCCTCATTTACAGAATCTGCAAGTGGCTGTTTGGACCGCTTATAGGAATGCGTTGGAAACGGGACACCCTCACACAAAAACTAGACAGAAGCATTCTCACGAACTTCTGTGTGATGTGCGCCTTCGTTTCAAGGAGCCGAAAGTTTCTATTGGTAGAGCAGTTTGGAAACACTCTTTTTCTAGAATCTACAAGTGGACATTGGCAGCGCTTTGAGGCCCGTGGTGGAAAGGAAATATGTTCACATAAAAACTAGACGAAAGCATTCTCTGAAACTTCTTTGTGGTGTGTGCATTCCACACTCAGAGTTGAACACTCCTTTTGACAGAGAAGTTTGAAACACTCTTTTTGTAGAATCTGCAACTGCATATATGGACCGCTGATAGGAATTCGTTGGAAACGGGACACTCTCACAGGAAAAGTAAACAGAAGCATTCTCACAAACTTCTGTGTGATGTGTGCATTCAGCTCACGGAGCTGAAGCTTTCTTCTGATACAGCAGTTTTAAAACACTTTTTTTCTAGAATCTGCAAGTGCACATTTGGAGAGCTTTGAGGCCTGAGGTGGAAAGGAAATATCTTCACATAAAAACTAGACAGAAGCATTCTCTGAAACTCCTTTGTGGTGTGTGCATTCAACTCACAGAGTCGAGCATTCCTTTAGACAGAGAAGATTTGAAACTCTCTTTTGTAGAATCTACAGGTGGAAATTCGGACTGCTTACGGGAATTGATTGGAAACGGGAAACCCTCCCACAAAAACGACACAGAAGCATTCTTGCAAACTTCTTGGTGATGTGTGCATTCAGCTCACACAGCTGAACCTTTCTTTTGATAGAGCAGTTTCCTAACACTCTTTTTCTAGAATGTGCAAGCGGACATTTGGAGCGCTTTGGGGACTGTGGTGGAAAAGGAAGTATCTTTACATAACAAGTAGATAGAAGCATTCTCGGAAAGTGCTTTGTGGGGCGTGCGTTCAACTCACAGAGTTGAACATTCCTTTTGACAGAGAAGTTTTGAAACACTCTTTTTATAGAATCTGCAAGTGGATATTTGGACCGCTTATAGGAATTCGTTGGAAACGGGACAATCTCACACAAAAAGGAGACAGAAGCATTCTCATACACTTCTGTGGGATGCGTGCATTCAGCTCACAGGGCAGAACCTTTCTTTTGATAGAGCAGATTTCTAACACTCTTTTTCTAGAATTTGCAAGTTGACATTTGCAGCGCTTTGCGGCCTGAGGTGGAAAGGAAATACCTTCACATAAAAATTAGACAGAAGCATTCTCTGAAACTTCTTTGTGGTGTGTGTGCATCCAACTCGCAGAGTTGAACATTCTTTTTGACAGAGAAGTTTTGAAACAGTCTTTTTTTTTTGTAGAATCTGCAAGTGGAAATTTGGACCGCTTGCAGGAAATCGTTGGAAACGGGAAACCCTCACCCAAAAACGACACAGAATCATTCTCACAAACTTCTTCCTGATGTGTGCTTTCAACTCACAGATGTGAGCCTTTCCTTTGATAGAGCAGTTTTAAAACACTGTTTTTCTAGAGTCTGCAAGTGGATATTTGGAGCGCTATGAGGCCTGTGGTGGAAAAGGAAGTATCTTCCCATAACAAGTAGAAGGAGGCATTCTCTGAAAGTTCTCTGTGGCGCGTGCATTCAAGTCACAGAGTTGAACATTCCATTTGACAGAGAAGTTTTGAAACCCTCATTTACAGAATCTGCACGTGGCTATTTGGATCGCTTATAGGAATGCGTTGGAAACGGGACACCCTCACACAAAAGCTAGACAGAAGCATTCTCACGAACTTCTGTGTGATGTGCCCATTCGTTTCAAGGAGCTGAACCTTTCTATTGGTAGAGCAGTTTGGAAACACTCTTTTTCTAGAATCTACAAGTGGTCATTTGCAGCGCTTTGAGGCCCGTGGTGGAAAGGAAATATGTTCACATAAAAACTAGACGAAAGCATTCTCTGAAACTTCTTTGTGGTGTGTGCATTCCACTCTCAGAGTTGAACACTCCTTTTGACAGAGAAGTTTGAAACACTCTTTTTGTAGAATCTGCAACTGCATATTTGGACCGCTGATAGGAATTCGTTGGAAACGGGACACTCTCACAGGAAAAGTAAACAGAAGCATTCTCACAAACTTCTGTGTGATGTGTGCATTCAGCTCACGGAGCTGCAGCTTTCTTCTGATACAGCAGTTTTAAAACACTTTTTTTCTAGAATCTGCAAGTGCACATTTGGGGAGCTTTGAGGCCTGAGGTGGAAAGGAAATATCTTCACATAAAAACTAGACAGAAGCATTCTCTGAAACTCCTTTGTGGTGTGTGCATTCAACTCACAGAGTCGAGCATTCCTTTAGACAGAGAAGATTTGAAACTCTCTTTTGTAGAATCTACAGGTGGAAATTCCGACTGCTTACGGGAATTGATTGGAAACGGGAAACCCTCCCACAAAAACGACACAGAAGCATTCTTGCAAACTTCTTGGTGATGTGTGCATTCAGCTCACACAGCTGAACCTTTCTTTTGATAGAGCAGTTTTCTAACACTCTTTTTCTAGAATGTGCAAGCGGACATTTGGAGCGCTTTGAGGACTGTGGTGGAAAAGGAAGTATCTTTACATAACAAGTAGACAGAAGCATTCTCTGAAAGTGCTTTGTGGGGCGTGCATTCAACTCACAGAGTTGAACATTCCTTTTGACAGAGAAGTTTTGAAACACTCTTTTTATAGAATCTGCAAGTGGATATTTGGACCGCTTATAGGAATTCGTTGGAAACGGGACAATCTCACACAAAAAGGAGACAGAAGCATTCTCATACACTTCTGTGGGATGCGTGCATTCAGCTCACAGGGCAGATCCTTTCTTTTGATAGAGCAGATTTCTAACACTCTTTTTCTAGAATTTGCAAGTGGACATTTGCAGCGCTTTGAGGCCTGAGGTGGAAAGGAAATACCTTCACATAAAAATTAGACAGAAGCATTCTCTGAAACTTCTTTGTGGTGTGTGTGCATCCAACTCGCAGAGTTGAACATTCTTTTTGACAGAGAAGTTTTGAAACAGTCTTTTTTTTTTGTAGAATCTGCAAGTGGAAATTTGGACCGCTTGCAGGAAATCGTTGGAAACGGGAAACCCTCACCCAAAAACGAGACAGAATCATTCTCACAAACTTCTTCCTGATGTGTGCTTTCAACTCACAGATGTGAGCCTTTCCTTTGATAGAGCAGTTTTAAAACACTGTTTTTCTAGAGTCTGCAAGTGGATATTTGGAGCGCTATGAGGCCTGTGGTGGGAAAGGAAGTATCTTCCCATAACAAGTAGAAAGAGGCATTCTCTGAAAGTTCTCTGTGGCGCGTGCATTCAAGTCACAGAGTTGAACATTCCATTTGACAGAGAAGTTTTGAAACCCTCATTTACAGAATCTGCAAGTGGCTGTTTGGACCGCTTATAGGAATGCGTTGGAAACGGGACACCCTCACACAAAAACTAGACAGAAGCATTCTCACGAACTTCTGTGTGATGTGCGCCTTCGTTTCAAGGAGCCGAAACTTTCTATTGGTAGAGCAGTTTGGAAACACTCTTTTTCTAGAATCTACAAGTGGACATTGGCAGCGCTTTGAGGCCCATGGTGGAAAGGAAATATGTTCACATAAAAACTAGACGAAAGCATTCTCTGAAACTTCTTTGTGGTGTGTGCATTCCACACTCAGAGTTGAACACTCCTTTTGACAGAGAAGTTTGAAACACTCTTTTTGTAGAATCTGCAACTGCATATATGGACCGCTGATAGGAATTCGTTGGAAACGGGACACTCTCACAGGAAAAGTAAACAGAAGCATTCTCACAAACTTCTGTGTGATGTGTGCATTCAGCTCACGGAGCTGCAGCTTTCTTCTGATACAGCAGTTTTAAAACACTTTTTTTCTAGAATCTGCAAGTGCACATTTGGAGAGCTTTGAGGCCTGAGGTGGAAAGGAAATATCTTCACATAAAAACTAGACAGAAGCATTCTCTGAAACTCCTTTGTGGTGTGTGCATTCAACTCACAGAGTCGAGCATTCCTTTAGACAGAGAAGATTTGAAACTCTCTTTTGTAGAATCTACAGGTGGAAATTCGGACTGCTTACGGGAATTGATTGGAAACGGGAAACCCTCCCACAAAAACGGCACAGAAGCATTCTTGCAAACTTCTTGGTGATGTGTGCATTCAGCTCACACAGCTGAACCTTTCTTTTGATAGAGCAGTTTTCTAACACTCTTTTTCTAGAATGTGCAAGCGGACATTTGGAGCGCTTTGAGGACTGTGGTGGAAAAGGAAGTATCTTTACATAACAAGGAGACAGAAGCATTCTCTGAAAGTGCTTTGTGGGGCGTGCATTCAACTCACAGAGTTGAACATTCCTTTTGACAGAGAAGTTTTGAAACACTCTTTTTATAGAATCTGCAAGTGGATATTTGGACCGCTTATAGGAATTCGTTGGAAACGGGACAATCTCACAAAAAAAGGAGACAGAAGCATTCTCATACACTTCTGTGGGATGCGTGCATTCAGCTCACAGGGCAGATCCTTTCTTTTGATAGAGCAGATTTCTAACACTCTTTTTCTAGAATTTGCAAGTGGACATTTGCAGCGCTTTGCGGCCTGAGGTGGAAAGGAAATACCTTCACATAAAAATTAGACAGAAGCATTCTCTGAAACTTCTTTGTGGTGTGTGTGCATCCAACTCGCAGAGTTGAACATTCTTTTTGACAGAGAAGTTTTGAAACAGTCTTTTTTTTTTGTAGAATCTGCAAGTGGAAATTTGGACCGCTTGCAGGAAATCGTTGGAAACGGGAAACCCTCACCCAAAAACGACACAGAATCATTCTCACAAACTTCTTCCTGATGTGTGCTTTCAACTCACAGATTTGAGCCTTTCCTCTGATAGAGCAGTTTCAAAACACTGTTTTTCTAGAGTCTGCAAGTGGATATTTGGAGCGCTATGAGGCCTGTGGTGGGAAAGGAAGTATCTTCCCATAACAAGTAGAAAGAGGCATTCTCTGAAAGTTCTCTGTGGCGCGTGCATTCAAGTCACAGAGTTGAACATTCCATTTGACAGAGAAGTTTTGAAACCCTCATTTACAGAATCTGCAAGTGGCTATTTGGACCGCTTATAGGAATGCGTTGGAAACGGGACACCCTCACACAAAAACTAGACAGAAGCATTCTCACGAACTTCTGCGTGATGTGCGCATTCAAGGAGCCGAACGTTTCTATTGGTAGAGCAGTTTGGAAACACTCTTTTTATAGAATCTACAAGTGGACATTTGCAGCGCTTTGAGGCCCGTGGTGGAAAGGAAATATGTTCACGTAAAAACTAGACAAAAGCATTCTCTGAAACTTCTTTGTGGTGAGTGCATTCCACTCTCGGAGTTGAACACTCCTTTTGACAGAGAAGTTTGAAACACTCTTTTTGTTGAATCTGCAACTGCATATTTGGACCGCTGATATGAATTCGTTGGAAACGGGACACTCTCACAGAAAAAGTAAACAGAAGCATTCTCACAAACTTCTGTGTGATGTGTGCATTCAGCTCACGGAGCTGAAGCTTTCTTCTGATACAGCAGTTTTAAAACACTTTTTTTCTAGAATCTGCAAGTGCACATTTGGAGCGCTTTGAGGCCTGAGGTGGAAAGGAAATATCTTCACATAAAAACTAGACAGAAGCATTCTCTGAAACTCCTTTGTGGTGTGTGCATTTCAACTCACAGAGTCGAGCATTCCTTTAGACAGAGAAGATTTGAAACTGTCTTTTGTAGAATCTACAGGTGGAAATTCGGACTGCTTACGGGAATTGATTGGAAACGGGAAACCGTCCCACAAAAACGACACGGAAGCATTCTCGCAAACCTGTTTGTGATGTGTGAATTCAGCTCACACAGCTGAACCTTTCTTTTGATAGAGCAGTTTTCTAACACTCTTTTTCTAGAATGTGAAAGCGGACATTTGGAGCGCTTTGAGGACTGTGGTGGAAAAGGAAGTATCTTTACATATCAAGTTGACAGAAGCATTCTCTGAAAGTGCTTTGTGGGGCGTGCATTCAACTCACAGAGTTGAACATTCCTTTTGACAGAGAAGTTTTGAAACACTCTTTTTATAGAATCTGCAAGTGGATATTTGGACCGCTTATAGGAATTCGTTGGAAACGGGACAATCTCACACAAAAAGGAGACAGAAGCATTCTCATACACTTCTGTGGGATGATGGCATTCAGCTCACAGGGCTGAACCTTTCTTTTGATAGAGCAGATTTCTAACCCTGTTTTTCTAGAATTTGCAAGTGGACATTTGCAGCGCTTTGAGGCCAGAGGTGGAAAGGAAATAACTTCACATAAAAATTAGACAGAAGCATTCTCTGAAACTTCTTTGTGGTGTGTGTGCGTCCAACTCACAGAGTTGAACATTCTTTTTGACAGAGAAGTTTTGAAACAGTCTTTTTTTTTGTAGAATCTGCAAGTGGAAATTTGGACCGCTTGCAGGAAATCGTTGGAAACGGGAAACCCTCACCCAAAAACGAGACAGAATCATTCTCACAAACATCTTCCTGATGTGTGATTTCAACTCACAGATGTGAGCCTTTCCTTTGATAGAGCAGTTTTGAAACACTGTTTTTTTAGAATCTGCAAGTGGATATTTGGAGCGCTATGAGGCCTGTGGTGGGAAAGGAAGTATCTTCCCATAACAAGTAGATAGAGGCATTCTCTGAAAGTTCTCTGTGGTGCGTGAATTCAACTCACAGAGTTGAACATTCCATTTGACAGAGAAGTTTTGAAACCCTCATTTACAGAATCTGCAAGTGGCTATTTGGACCGCTTAAAGGAATGCGTTGGAAACGGGACACCCTCACACAAAAACTAGACAGAAGCATTCTCACGAACTTCTGTGTGATGTGCGCATTCAAGGAGCCGAACGTTTCTATTGGTAGAGCAGTTTGGAAACACTCTTTTTCTAGAATCTACAAGTGGGCATTTGCAGCGCTTTGAGGCCCGTGGTGGAAAGGAAATATGTTCACGTAAAAACTAGACAAAAGCATTCTCTGAAACTTCTTCGTGGTGGGTGCATGCCACTCTCAGAGTTGAACACTCCTTTTGACAGAGAAGTTTGAAACACTCTTTTTGTTGAATCTGCAACTGGATATTTGGACCGCTGATAGGAATTCGTTGGAAACGGGACACTCTCACAGAAAAAGTAAACAGAAGCATTCTCACAAACTTCTGTGTGATGTGTGCATTCAGCTCACGGAGCTGAAGCTTTCTTCTGATACAGCAGATTTAAAACACTTTTTTTGTAGAATCTGCAAGTGCACATTTGGAGCGCTTTGAGGCCTGAGGTGGAAAGGAAATATCTTCACATAAAAACTAGACAGAAGCATTCTCTGAAACTCCTTTGTGCTGTGTGCATTCAACTCACAGAGTCGAGCATTCCTTTAGACAGAGAAGATATGAAACTTTCTTTTGTAGAAACTACAGGTGGAAATTCGGACTGCTTACGGGAATTGATCGGAAACGGGAAACTCTCCCACAGAAACGACACAGAAGCATTCTCTCAAACTTCTTTGAGATGTGTGCATTCACCTCACACAGCTGAACCTTTCTTTTGATAGAGCAGTTTTCTAACACTCTTTTTCTAGAATGTGCAAGCGGACATTTGGAACCCTTTGAGGACTGTGGTGGAAAAGGAAGTATCTTTACATAACAAGTAGACAGAAGCATTCTCTGAAAGTGCTTTGTGGGGCGTGCATTCAACTCACAGAGTTGAACATTCCTTTTGACAGAGAAGTTTTGAAACACTCTTTTTATAGAATCTGCAAGTGGATATTTGGACCGCTTATAGGAATTCGTTGGAAACGGGACGATCTCACACAAAAAGGAGACAGAAGCATTCTCATACACTTCTGTGGGATGCTGGCATTCAGCTCACAGGGCTGAACCTGTCTTTTGATAGAGCCGATTTCTAACCCTCTTTTTCTTGAATTTGCAAGTGGACATTTGCAGCGCTTTGAGGCCTGAGGTGGAAAGGAAATACCTTCACATAAAAATTAGACAGAAGCATTCTCTGAAACTTCTTTGTGGTGTGTGTGCATCCAACTCACAGAGTTGAACATTCTTTTTGACAGAGAAGTTTTGAAACAGTCTTTTTTTTTGTAGAATCTGCAAGTGGAAATTTGGACCGCTTGCAGGAAATCGTTGGAAACGGGAAACCCTCACCCAAAAACGAGACAGAATCATTCTCACAAACTTCTTCCTGATGTGTGCTTTCAACTCACAAATGTGAGCCTTTCCTTTGATAGAGCAGTTTTAAAACACTGTTTTTCTAGAATCTGCAAGTGGATATTTGGAGGGCTATGAGGCCTGTGGTGGTAAAGGAAGTATCTTCCCATAACAAGTAGAAAGAGGCATTCTCTGAAAGTTCTCTGTGGTGCGTGCATTCAAGTCACAGAGTTGAACATTCCTTTTGACAGGGAAGTTTTGAAACACTCATTTTATAGAATCTGCAAGTGGCTATTTTGACCGCTTATAGGAATGCGTTGGAAACAGGACACCCTCACACAAAAACTAGACAGAAGCATTCTCACGAACTTCTGTGTGATGTGCGCATTCGTTTCAAGGAGCCGAACCTTTCTATTGGTAGAGCAGTTTGGAAACACTCTTTTTCTAGAATCTACAAGTGGATATTGGCAGCGCTTTGAGGCCCGTGGTGGAAAGGAAATATGTTCACATAAAAACTAGACGAAAGCATTCTCTGAAACTTCTTTGTGGTGTGTGCATTCCACTCTCAGAGTTGAACACTCTTTTTGACAGAGATGTTTGAAACACTCTTTTTGTAGAATCTGCAACTGCATATTTGGACCGCTGATAGGAATTCGTTGGAAAAGGGACACTCCCACAGAAAAAGTAAACAGAAGCATTCTCACAAACTTCTGTGTGATGTGTGCATTCAGCTCACGGAGCTGAAGCTTTCTTCTGATACAGCAGTTTTAAAACACTTTTTTTCTAGAATCTGCAAGTGCACACTTGGAGAGCTTTGAGGCCTGAGGTGGAAAGGAAATATCTTCACATAAAAACTAGACAGAAGCATTCTCTGAAACTCCTTTGTGGTGTGTGCATTCAACTCACAGAGTCGAGCATTCCTTTAGACAGAGAAGATTTGAAACTCTCTTTTGTAGAATCTACAGGTGGAAATTCGGACTGCTTACGGGAATTGATCGGAAACGGGAAACCCTCACACAGAAACGACACAGAAGCATTCTCGCAAACTTCTTTGTGATGTGTGCATTCAGCTCACACAGCTGAACCTTTCTTTTGATAGAGCAGTTTTCTAACACTCTTTTTCTAGAATGTGCAAGCGGACATTTGGAGCGCTTTGAGGACTGTGGTGGAAAAGGAAGTATCTTTACATAACAAGTAGACAGAAGCATTCTCTGAAAGTGCTTTGTGGGGCGTGCATTCAACTCACAGAGTTGAACATTCCTTTTGACAGAGAAGTTTTGAAACACTCTTTTTATAGAATCTGCAAGTGAATATTTGGACCGATTATAGGAATTCGTTGGAAACGGGACAATCTCAAACAAAAAGGAGACAGAAGAATTCTCATACACTTCTGTGGGATGCGTGCATTCAGCTCAAAGGGCTGAAACATTCTTTTGATAGAGAAGATTTCTAACACTCTTTTTCTAGAATTTGCAAGTGGACATTTGCAGCGCTTTGAGGCCTGAGGTGGAAAGGAAATACCTTCACTTAAATATTAGACAGAAGCATTCTCTGAAACTTCTTTGTGGTGTGTGTGCATCCAACTCGCAGAGTTGAACATTCTTTTTGACAGAGAAGTTTTGAAACAGTCTTTTTTTTGTAGAATCTGCAAGTGGAAATTTGGACCGCTTGCAGGAAATCGTTGGAAACGGGAAACCCTCAAGCAAAAACGAGACAGAATCATTCTCACAAACTTCTTCCTGATGTGTGCTTTCAACTCACAGATGTGAGCCTTTCCATTGATAGAGCAGTTTTAAAACACTGTTTTTCTAGAATCTGCAAGTGGATATTTGGAGCGCTATGAGGCCTGTGGTGGGAAAGGAAGTATCTTCCCATAACAAGTAGAAAGAGGCATTCTCTGAAAGTTCTCTGTGGTGCGTGCATTCAAATCACAGAGTTGAACATTCCATTTGACAGAGAAGTTTTGAAACCCTCATTTACAGAATCTGCAAGTGGCTATTTGGACCGCTTATAGGAATGCGTTGGAAACGGGACACCCTCACACAAAAACTAGACAGAAGCATTCTCACGAACTTCTGTGTGATGTGCGCATTCGTTTCAAGGAGCCGAACCTTTCTATTGGTAGAGCAGTTTGGAAACACTCTTTTTCTAGAATCTACAAGTGGACATTGGCAGCGCTTTGAGGCCCGTGGTGGAAAGGAAATATGTTCACATAAAAACTAGACGAAAGCATTCTCTGAAACTTCTTTGTGGTGTGTGCATTCCACTCTCAGAGTTGAACACTCCTTTTGACAGAGAAGTTTGAAACACTCTTTTTGTAGAATCTGCAACTGCATATTTGGACCGCTGATAGGAATTCGTTGGAAACGGGACACTCTCACAGAAAAAGTAAACAGAAGCATTCTCACAAACTTCTGTGTGATGTGTGCATTCAGCTCACGGAGCTGAAGCTTTCTTCTGATACAGCAGTTTTAAAACACTTTTTTTCTAGAATCTGCAAGTGCACATTTGGAGCGCTTTGAGGCCTGAGGTGGAAAGGAAATACCTTCACATAAAAACTAGACAGAAGCATTCTCTGAAACTCCTTTGTGGTGTGTGCATTCAACTCACAGAGTCGAGCATTCCTTTAGACAGAGAAGATTTGAAAATTTCTTTTGTAGAATCTACAGGTGGAAATTCGGACTGCTTTCGGGAATTGATTGGAAACGGGAAACCCTCCCACAAAAACGACACAGAAGCATTCTTGCAAACTTCTTGGTGATGTGTGCATTCAGCTCACACAGCTGAACCTTTCTTTTGATAGAGCAGTTTTCTAACACTCTTTTTCTAGAATGTGCAAGCGGACATTTGGAGCGCTTTGAGGACTGTGGTGGAAAAGGAAGTATCTTTACATAACAAGTAGACAGAAGCATTCTCTGAAAGTGCTTTGTGGGGCGTGCATTCAACTCACAGATTTGAACATTCCTTTTGACAGAGAAGTTTTGAAACACTCTTTTTATAGAATCTGCAAGTGGATATTTGGACCGCTTATAGGAATTCGTTGGAAACGGGACAATCTCACACAAAAAGGAGACAAAAGGATTCCCATACACTTCTGTGGGATGCGGGCATTCAGCTAACAGGGCATAACCTTTCTTTTGATAGAGCAGATTTCTAACACTCTTTTTCTAGAATTTGCAAGTGGACATTTGCAGCGCTTTGAGGCCTGAGGTGGAAAGGAAATACCTTCACATAAAAATTAGACAGAAGCATTCTCTGAAACTTCTTTGTGGTGTGTGTGCATCCAAGTCGCAGAGTTGAACATTCTTTTTGACAGAGAAGTTTTGAAACAGTCTTTTTTTTTGTAGAATCTGCAAGTGGAAATTTGGACCGCTTGCAGGAAATCGTTGGAAACGGGAAACCCTCACCCAAAAACGAGACAGAATCATTCTCACAAACTTCTTCCTGATGTGTGCTTTCAACTCACAGATGTGAGCCTTTCCTCTGATAGAGCAGTTTTAAAACACTGTTTTTCTAGAGTCTGCAAGTGGATATTTGGAGCGCTATGAGGCCTGTGGTGGGAAAGGAAGTATCTTCCCATAACAAGTAGAAAGAGGCATTCTCTGAAAGTTCTCTGTGGCGCGTGCATTCAAGTCACAGAGTTGAACATTCCATTTGACAGAGAAGTTTTGAAACCCTCATTTACAGAATCTGCAAGCGGCTATTTGGACCGCTTATAGGAATGCGTTGGAAACGGGACTCCCTCACACAAAAACTAGACAGAAGCATTCTCACGAACTTCTGTGTGATGTGCGCCTTCGTTTCAAGGAGCCGAAACTTTCTATTGGTAGAGCAGTTTGGAAACACTCTTTTTCTAGAATCTACAAGTGGACATTTGCAGCGCTTTGAGGCCCGTGGTGGAAAGGAAATATGTTCACATAAAAACTAGACGAAAGCATTCTCTGAAACTTCTTTGTGGTGTGTGCATTCCACACTCAGAGTTGAACACTCCTTTTGACAGAGAAGTTTGAAACACTCTTTTTGTAGAATCTGCAACTGCATATATGGACCGCTGATAGGAATTCGTTGGAAACGGGACACTCTCACAGGAAAAGTAAACAGAAGCATTCTCACAAACTTCTGTGTGATGTGTGCATTCAGCTCACGGAGCTGAAGCTTTCTTCTGATACAGCAGTTTTAAAACACTTTTTTTCTAGAATCTGCAAGTGCACATTTGGAGAGCTTTGAGGCCTGAGGTGGAAAGGAAATATCTTCACATAAAAACTAGACAGAGGCATTCTCTGAAACTCCTTTGTGGTGTGTGCATTCAACTCACAGAGTCGAGCATTCCTTTAGATAGAGAAGATTTGAAACTCTCTTTTGTAGAATCTGCAGGTGGAAATTCGGACTGCTTACGGGAATTGATTGGAAACGGGAAACCCTCCCACAAAAACGACACAGAAGCATTCTTGCAAACTTCTTGGTGATGTGTGCATTCAGCTCACACAGCTGAACCTTTCTTTTGATAGAGCAGTTTTCTAACACTCTTTTTCTAGAATGTGCAAGCGGACATTTGGAGCGCTTTGAGGACTGTGGTGGAAAAGGAAGTATCTTTACATAACAAGTAGACAGAAGCATTCTCTGAAAGTGCTTTGTGGGGCGTGCATTCAACTCACAGAGTTGAACATTCCTTTTGACAGAGAAGTTTTGAAACACTCTTTTTATAGAATCTGCAAGTGGATATTTGGACCGCTTATAGGAATTCGTTGGAAACGGGACAATCTCACACAAAAAGGAGACAGAAGCATTCTCATACACTTCTGTGGGATGCGTGCATTCAGCTCACAGGGCAGAACCTTTCTTTTGATAGAGCAGATTTCTAACACTCTTTTTCTAGAATTTGCAAGTGGACATTTGCAGCGCTTTGCGGCCTGAGGTGGAAAGGAAATACCTTCACATAAAAATTAGACAGAAGCATTCTCTGAAACTTCTTTGTGGTGTGTGTGCATCCAACTCGCAGAGTTGAACATTCTTTTTGACAGAGAAGTTTTGAAACAGTCTTTTTTTTTTGTAGAATCTGCAAGTGGAAATTTGGACCGCTTGCAGGAAATCGTTGGAAACGGGAAACCCTCACCCAAAAACGACACAGAATCATTCTCACAAACTTCTTCCTGATGTGTGCTTTCAACTCACAGATGTGAGCCTTTCCTTTGATAGAGCAGTTTTAAAACACTGTTTTTCTAGAGTCTGCAAGTGGATATTTGGAGCGCTATGAGGCCTGTGGTGGGAAAGGAAGTATCTTCCCATAACAAGTAGAAGGAGGCATTCTCTGAAAGTTCTCTGTGGCGCGTGCATTCAACTCACAGAGTTGAACATTCCATTTGACAGAGAAGTTTTGAAACCCTCATTTACAGAATCTGCACGTGGCTATTTGGATCGCTTATAGGAATGCGTTGGAAACGGGACACCCTCACACAAAAACTAGACAGAAGCATTCTCACGAACTTCTGTGTGATGTGCCCATTCGTTTCAAGGAGCTGAACCTTTCTATTGGTAGAGCAGTTTGGAAACACTCTTTTTCTAGAATCTACAAGAGGACATTTGCAGCGCTTTGAGGCCCGTGGTGGAAAGGAAATATGTTCACATAAAAACTAGACGAAAGCATTCTCTGAAACTTCTTTTTGGTGTGTGCATTCCACACTCAAAGTTGAACACTCCTTTTGACAGAGAAGTTTGAAACACTCTTTTTGTAGAATCTGCAACTGCATATATGGACCGCTGATAGGAATTCGTTGGAAACGGGACACTCTCACAGGAAAAGTAAACAGAAGCATTCTCACAAACTTCTGTGTGATGTGTGCATTCAGCTCACGGAGCTGAAGCTTTCTTCTGATACAGCAGTTTTAAAACACTTTTTTTTCTAGAATCTGCAAGTGCACATTTGGAACGGTTTGAGGCCTGAGGTGGAAAGGAAATATCTTCACATAAAAACTAGACAGAAGCATTCTCTGAAACTCCTTTGTGGTGTGTGCATTCAACTCACAGAGTCGAGCATTCCTTTAGATAGAGAAGATTTGAAACTCTCTTTTGTAGAATCTGCAGGTGGAAATTCGGACTGCTTACGGGAATTGATTGGAAACGGGAAACCCTCCCACAAAAACGACACAGAAGCATTCTTGCAAACTTCGTGGTGATGTGTGCATTCAGCTCACACAGCTGAACCTTTCTTTTGATAGAGCAGTTTTCTAACACTCTTTTTCTAGAATGTGCAAGCGGACATTTGGAGCGCTTTGAGGACTGTGGTGGAAAAGGAAGTATCTTTACATAACAAGTAGACAGAAGCATTCTCTGAAAGTGCTTTGTGGGGCGTGCATTCAACTCACAGAGTTGAACATTCCTTTTGACAGAGAAGTTTTGAAACACTCTTTTTATAGAATCTGCAAGTGGATATTTGGACCGCTTATAGGAATTCGTTGGAAACGGGACAATCTCACACAAAAAGGAGACAGAAGCATTCTCATACACTTCTGTGGGATGCGTGCATTCACCTCACAGGGCAGAACCTTTCTTTTGATAGAGCAGATTTCTAACACTCTTTTTCTAGAATTTGCAAGTGGACATTTGTAGCGCTTTGAGGCCTGAGGTGGAAAGGATCTACCTTCACATAAAAATTAGACAGAAGCATTCTCTGAAACTTCTTTGTGGTGTGTGTGCATCCAACTCGCAGAGTTGAACATTCTTTTTGACAGAGAAGTTTTGAAACAGTCTTTTTTTTTGTAGAATCTGCAAGTGGAAATTTGGACCGCTTGCAGGAAATCGTTGGAAACGGGAAACCCTCAAGCAAAAACGAGACAGAATCATTCTCACAAACTTCTTCCTGATGTGTGCTTTCAACTCACAGATGTGAGCCTTTCCTTTGATAGAGCAGTTTTAAAACACTGTTTTTCTAGAATCTGCAAGTGGATATTTGGAGCGCTATGAGGCCTGTGGCGGGAAAGGAAGTATCTTCCCATAACAAGTAGAAAGAGGCATTCTCTGAAAGTTCTCTGTGGTGCGTGCATTCAAATCACAGAGTTGAACATTCCATTTGACAGAGAAGTTTTGAAACCTTCATTTACAGAATCTGCACGTGGCTATTTGGACCGCCTATAGGAATACGTTGGAAACGGGACACCCTCACACAAAAACTACACAGAAGCATTCTCACGAACTTCTGTGTGATGTGCGCATTCGTTTCAAGGAGCCGAACCTTTCTATTGGCAGAGCAGTTTGGAAACACTCTTTTTCTAGAATCTACAAGTGGACATTTGCAGCGCTTTGAGGCCCGTGGTGGAAAGGAAATATGTTCACATAAAAACTAGACGAAAGCATTCTCTGAAACTTCTTTGTGGTGTGTGCATTCCACTCTCAGAGTTGAACACTCCTTTTGACAGAGAAGTTTGAAACACTCTTTTTGTAGAATCTGCAACTGCATATTTGGACCGCTAATAGGAATTCGTTGGAAACGGGACACTCTCACAGAAAAAGTAAACAGAAGCATTCTCACAAACTTCTGTGTGATGTGTGCATTCAGCTCACGGAGCTGAAGCTTTCTTCTGATACAGCAGTTTTAAAACACTTTTTTTCTAGAATCTGCAAGTGCACATTTGGAGCGCTTTGAGGCCTGAGGTGGAAAGGAAATACCTTCACATAAAAACGAGACAGAAGAATTCTCTGAAACTCCTTTGTGGTGTGTGCATTCAACTCACAGAGTCGAGCATTCCTTTAGACAGAGAAGATTTGAAACTCTCTTTTGTAGAATCTACAGGTGGAAATTCGGACTGCTTTCGGGATTGATTGGAAACGGGAAACCCTCCCACAAAAACGACACAGAAGCATTCTTGCAAACTTCTTGGTGATGTGTGCATTCAGCTCACACAGCTGAACCTTTCTTTTGATAGAGCAGTTTTCTAACACTCTTTTTCTAGAATGTGCAAGCGGACATTTGGAGCGCTTTGAGGACTGTGGTGGAAAAGGAAGTATCTTTACATAACAAGTAGACAGAAGCATTCACTGAAAGTGCTTTGTGGGGCGTGCATTCAACTCACAGAGTTGAACATTCCTTTTGACAGAGAAGTTTTGAAACACTCTTTTTATAGAATCTGCAAGTGGATATTTGGACCGCTTATAGGAATTCGTTGGAAACGGGACAATCTCACACAAAAAGGAGACAAAAGGATTCCCATACACTTCTGTGGGATGTGGGCATTCAGCTAACAGGGCAGAACCTTTCTTTTGATAGAGCAGATTTCTAACACTCTTTTTCTAGAATTTGCAAGTGGACATTTGCAGCGCTTTGAGGCCTGAGGTGGAAAGGAAATACCTTCACATAAAAATTAGACAGAAGCATTCTCTGAAACTTCTTTGTGGTGTGTGTGCATCCAACTCGCAGAGTTGAACATTCTTTTTGACAGAGAAGTTTTGAAACAGTCTTTTTTTTTGTAGAATGTGCAAGTGGAAATTTGGACCGCTTGCAGGAAATCGTTGGAAACGGGAAACCCTCACCCAAAAACGACACAGAATCATTCTCACAAACTTCTTCCTGATGTGTGCTTTCAACTCACAGATGTGAGCCTTTCCTTTGATAGAGCAGTTTTAAAACACTGTTTTTCTAGAGTCTGCAAGTGGATATTTGGAGCGCTATGAGGCCTGTGGTGGGAAAGGAAGTATCTTCCCATAACAAGTAGAAAGAGGCATTCTCTGAAAGTTCTCTGTGGCGCGTGCATTCAAGTCACAGAGTTGAACATTCCATTTGACAGAGAAGTTTTGAAACCCTCATTTACAGAATCTGCAAGTGGCTGTTTGGACCGCTTATAGGAATGCGTTGGAAACGGGACACCCTCACACAAAAACTAGACAGAAGCATTCTCACGAACTTCTGTGTGATGTGCGCCTTCGTTTCAAGGAGCCGAAAGTTTCTATTGGTAGAGCAGTTTGGAAACACTCTTTTTCTAGAATCTACAAGTGGACATTGGCAGCGCTTTGAGGCCCGTGGTGGAAAGGAAATATGTTCACATAAAAACTAGACGAAAGCATTCTCTGAAACTTCTTTGTGGTGTGTGCATTCCACACTCAGAGTTGAACACTCCTTTTGACAGAGAAGTTTGAAACACTCTTTTTGTAGAATCTGCAACTGCATATATGGACCGCTGATAGGAATTCGTTGGAAACGGGACACTCTCACAGGAAAAGTAAACAGAAGCATTCTCACAAACTTCTGTGTGATGTGTGCATTCAGCTCACGGAGCTGAAGCTTTCTTCTGATACAGCAGTTTTAAAACACTTTTTTTCTAGAATCTGCAAGTGCACATTTGGAGAGCTTTGAGGCCTGAGGTGGAAAGGAAATATCTTCACATAAAAACTAGACAGAAGCATTCTCTGAAACTCCTTTGTGGTGTGTGCATTCAACTCACAGAGTCGAGCATTCCTTTAGACAGAGAAGATTTGAAACTCTCTTTTGTAGAATCTACAGGTGGAAATTCGGACTGCTTACGGGAATTGATTGGAAACGGGAAACCCTCCCACAAAAACGACACAGAAGCATTCTTGCAAACTTCTTGGTGATGTGTGCATTCAGCTCACACAGCTGAACCTTTCTTTTGATAGAGCAGTTTCCTAACACTCTTTTTCTAGAATGTGCAAGCGGACATTTGGAGCGCTTTGGGGACTGTGGTGGAAAAGGAAGTATCTTTACATAACAAGTAGACAGAAGCATTCTCTGAAAGTGCTTTGTGGGGCGTGCGTTCAACTCACAGAGTTGAACATTCCTTTTGACAGAGAAGTTTTGAAACACTCTTTTTATAGAATCTGCAAGTGGATATTTGGACCGCTTATAGGAATTCGTTGGAAACGGGACAATCTCACACAAAAAGGAGACAGAAGCATTCTCATACACTTCTGTGGGATGCGTGCATTCAGCTCACAGGGCAGAACCTTTCTTTTGATAGAGCAGATTTCTAACACTCTTTTTCTAGAATTCGCAAGTGGACATTTGCAGCGCTTTGAGGCCTGAGGTGGAAAGGAAATACCTTCACATAAAAATTAGACAGAAGCATTCTCTGAAACTTCTTTGTGGTGTGTGTGCATCCAACTCGCAGAGTTGAACATTCTTTTTGACAGAGAAGTTTTGAAACAGTCTTTTTTTTTTGTAGAATCTGCAAGTGGAAATTTGGACCGCTTGCAGGAAATCGTTGGAAACGGGAAACCCTCACCCAAAAACGACACAGAATCATTCTCACAAACTTCTTCCTGATGTGTGCTTTCAACTCACAGATGTGAGCCTTTCCTTTGATAGAGCAGTTTTAAAACACTGTTTTTCTAGAGTCTGCAAGTGGATATTTGGAGCGCTATGAGGCCTGTGGTGGGAAAGGAAGTATCTTCCCATAACAAGTAGAAGGAGGCATTCTCTGAAAGTTCTCTGTGGTGCGTGCATTCAACTCACAGAGTTGAACATTCCATTTGACAGAGAAGTTTTGAAACCCTCATTTACAGAATCTGCACGTGGCTATTTGGATCGCTTATAGGAATGCGTTGGAAACGGGACACCCTCACACAAAAGCTAGACAGAAGCATTCTCACGAACTTCTGTGTGATGTGCCCATTCGTTTCAAGGAGCTGAACCTTTCTATTGGTAGAGCAGTTTGGAAACACTCTTTTTCTTAAATCTACAAGTGGTCATTTGCAGCGCTTTGAGGCCCGTGGTGGAAAGGAAATATGTTCACATAAAAACTAGACGAAAGCATTCTCTGAAAGTTCTTTGTGGTGTGTGCATTCCACTCTCAGAGTTGAACACTCCTTTTGACAGAGAAGTTTGAAACACTCTTTTTGTAGAATCTGCAACTGCATATTTGGACCGCTGATAGGAATTCGTTGGAAACGGGACACTCTCACAGAAAAAGTAAACAGAAGCATTCTCACAAACTTCTGTGTGATGTGCGCATTCAGCTCACGGAGCTGAAGCTTTCTTCTGATACAGCAGTTTTAAAACACTTTTTTTTCTAGAATCTGCAAGTGCACATTTGGAACGGTTTGAGGCCTGAGGTGGAAAGGAAATATCTTCACATAAAAACTAGACAGAAGCATTCTCTGAAACTCCTTTGTGGTGTGTGCATTCAACTCACAGAGTCGAGCATTCCTTTAGATAGAGAAGATTTGAAACTCTCTTTTGTAGAATCTGCAGGTGGAAATTCGGACTGCTTACGGGAATTGATTGGAAACGGGAAACCCTCCCACAAAAACGACACAGAAGCATTCTTGCAAACTTCTTGGTGATGTGTGCATTCAGCTCACACAGCTGAACCTTTCTTTTGATAGAGCAGTTTTCTAACACTCTTTTTCTAGAATGTGCAAGCGGACATTTGGAGCGCTTTGAGGACTGTGGTGGAAAAGGAAGTATCTTTACATAACAAGGAGACAGAAGCATTCTCTGAAAGTGCTTTGTGGGGCGTGCATTCAACTCACAGAGTTGAACATTCCTTTTGACAGAGAAGTTTTGAAACACTCTTTTTATAGAATCTGCAAGTGGATATTTGGACCGCTTATAGGAATTCGTTGGAAACGGGACAATCTCACACAAAAAGGAGACAGAAGCATTCTCATACACTTCTGTGGGATGCGTGCATTCAGCTCACAGGGCAGATCCTTTCTTTTGATAGAGCAGATTTCTAACACTCTTTTTCTAGAATTTGCAAGTGGACATTTGCAGCGCTTTGCGGCCTGAGGTGGAAAGGAAATACCTTCACATAAAAATTAGACAGAAGCATTCTCTGAAACTTCTTTGTGGTGTGTGTGCATCCAACTCGCAGAGTTGAACATTCTTTTTGACAGAGAAGTTTTGAAACAGTCTTTTTTTTTGTAGAATCTGCAAGTGGAAATTTGGACCGCTTGCAGGAAATCGTTGGAAACGGGAAACCCTCACCCAAAAACGAGACAGAATCATTCTCACAAACTTCTTCCTGATGTGTGCTTTCAACTCACAGATGTGAGCCTTTCCTTTGATAGAGCAGTTTTAAAACACTGTTTTTCTAGAGTCTGCAAGTGGATATTTCGAGCGCTATGAGGCCTGTGGTGGGAAAGGAAGTATCTTCCCATAACAAGTAGAAAGAGGCATTCTCTGAAAGTTCTCTGTGGCGCGTGCATTCAAGTCACAGAGTTGAACATTCCATTTGACAGAGAAGTTTTGAAACCCTCATTTACAGAATCTGCAAGTGGCTGTTTGGACCGCTTATAGGAATGCGTTGGAAACGGGACACCCTCACACAAAAACTAGACAGAAGCATTCTCACGAACTTCTGTGTGATGTGCGCCTTCGTTTCAAGGAGCCGAAACTTTCTATTGGTAGAGCAGTTTGGAAACACTCTTTTTCTAGAATCTACAAGTGGACATTGGCAGCGCTTTGAGGCCCGTGGTGGAAAGGAAATATGTTCACATAAAAACTAGACGAAAGCATTCTCTGAAACTTCTTTGTGGTGTGTGCATTCCACACTCAGAGTTGAACACTCCTTTTGACAGAGAAGTTTGAAACACTCTTTTTGTAGAATCTGCAACTGCATATATGGACCGCTGATAGGAATTCGTTGGAAACGGGACACTCTCACAGGAAAAGTAAACAGAAGCATTCTCACAAACTTCTGTGTGATGTGTGCATTCAGCTCACGGAGCTGCAGCTTTCTTCTGATACAGCAGTTTTAAAACACTTTTTTTCTAGAATCTGCAAGTGCACATTTGGGGAGCTTTGAGGCCTGAGGTGGAAAGGAAATATCTTCACATAAAAACTAGACAGAAGCATTCTCTGAAACTCCTTTGTGGTGTGTGCATTCAACTCACAGAGTCGAGCATTCCTTTAGACAGAGAAGATTTGAAACTCTCTTTTGTAGAATCTACAGGTGGAAATTCGGACTGCTTACGGGAATTGATTGGAAACGGGAAACCCTCCCACAAAAACGACACAGAAGCATTCTTGCAAACTTCTTGGTGATGTGTGCATTCAGCTCACACAGCTGAACCTTTCTTTTGATAGAGCAGTTTTCTAACACTCTTTTTCTAGAATGTGCAAGCGGACATTTGGAGCGCTTTGAGGACTGTGGTGGAAAAGGAAGTATCTTTACATAACAAGGAGACAGAAGCATTCTCTGAAAGTGCTTTGTGGGGCGTGCATTCAACTCACAGAGTTGAACATTCCTTTTGACAGAGAAGTTTTGAAACACTCTTTTTATAGAATCTGCAAGTGGATATTTGGACCGCTTATAGGAATTCGTTGGAAACGGGACAATCTCACACAAAAAGGAGACAGAAGCATTCTCATACACTTCTGTGGGATGCGTGCATTCAGCTCACAGGGCAGATCCTTTCTTTTGATAGAGCAGATTTCTAACACTCTTTTTCTAGAATTTGCAAGTGGACATTTGCAGCGCTTTGCGGCCTGAGGTGGAAAGGAAATACCTTCACATAAAAATTAGACAGAAGCATTCTCTGAAACTTCTTTGTGGTGTGTGTGCATCCAACTCGCAGAGTTGAACATTCTTTTTGACAGAGAAGTTTTGAAACAGTCTTTTTTTTTTGTAGAATCTGCAAGTGGAAATTTGGACCGCTTGCAGGAAATCGTTGGAAACGGGAAACCCTCACCCAAAAACGACACAGAATCATTCTCACAAACTTCTTCCTGATGTGTGCTTTCAACTCACAGATGTGAGCCTTTCCTTTGATAGAGCAGTTTTAAAACACTGTTTTTCTAGAGTCTGCAAGTGGATATTTGGAGCGCTATGAGGCCTGTGGTGGGAAAGGAAGTATCTTCCCATAACAAGTAGAAAGAGGCATTCTCTGAAAGTTCTCTGTGGCGCGTGCATTCAAGTCACAGAGTTGAACATTCCATTTGACAGAGAAGTTTTGAAACCCTCATTTACAGAATCTGCAAGTGGCTGTTTGGACCGCTTATAGGAATGCGTTGGAAACGGGACACCCTCACACAAAAACTAGACAGAAGCATTCTCACGAACTTCTGTGTGATGTGCGCCTTCGTTTCAAGGAGCCGAAACTTTCTATTGGTAGAGCAGTTTGGAAACACTCTTTTTCTAGAATCTACAAGTGGACATTGGCAGCGCTTTGAGGCCCGTGGTGGAAAGGAAATATGTTCACATAAAAACTAGACGAAAGCATTCTCTGAAACTTCTTTGTGGTGTGTGCATTCCACACTCAGAGTTGAACACTCCTTTTGACAGAGAAGTTTGAAACACTCTTTTTGTAGAATCTGCAACTGCATATATGGACCGCTGATAGGAATTCGTTGGAAACGGGACACTCTCACAGGAAAAGTAAACAGAAGCATTCTCACAAACTTCTGTGTGATGTGTGCATTCAGCTCACGGAGCTGCAGCTTTCTTCTGATACAGCAGTTTTAAAACACTTTTTTTCTAGAATCTGCAAGTGCACATTTGGAGAGCTTTGAGGCCTGAGGTGGAAAGGAAATATCTTCACATAAAAACTAGACAGAAGCATTCTCTGAAACTCCTTTGTGGTGTGTGCATTCAACTCACAGAGTCGAGCATTCCTTTAGACAGAGAAGATTTGAAACTCTCTTTTGTAGAATCTACAGGTGGAAATTCGGACTGCTTACGGGAATTGATTGGAAACGGGAAACCCTCCCACAAAAACGACACAGAAGCATTCTTGCAAACTTCTTGGTGATGTGTGCATTCAGCTCACACAGCTGAACCTTTCTTTTGATAGAGCAGTTTTCTAACACTCTTTTTCTAGAATGTGCAAGCGGACATTTGGAGCGCTTTGAGGACTGTGGTGGAAAAGGAAGTATCTTTACATAACAAGGAGACAGAAGCATTCTCTGAAAGTGCTTTGTGGGGCGTGCATTCAACTCACAGAGTTGAACATTCCTTTTGACAGAGAAGTTTTGAAACACTCTTTTTATAGAATCTGCAAGTGGATATTTGGACCGCTTATAGGAATTCGTTGGAAACGGGACAATCTCACACAAAAAGGAGACAGAAGCATTCTCATACACTTCTGTGGGATGCGTGCATTCAGCTCACAGGGC
This sequence comes from Pongo abelii, assembly GCF_028885655.2. Classification (NCBI taxonomy): domain Eukaryota; kingdom Metazoa; phylum Chordata; class Mammalia; order Primates; family Hominidae; genus Pongo; species Pongo abelii. Next base: position 68,154,106 of record NC_071988.2, read on the forward strand.
AGATCCTTTCTTTTGATAGAGCAGATTTCTAACACTCTTTTTCTAGAATTTGCAAGTGGACATTTGCAGGGCTTTGCGGCCTGAGGTGGAAAGGAAATACCTTCACATAAAAATTAGACAGAAGCATTCTCTGAAACTTCTTTGTGGTGTGTGTGCATCCAACTCGCAGAGTTGAACATTCTTTTTGACAGAGAAGTTTTGAAACAGTCTTTTTTTTTTGTAGAATCTGCAAGTGGAAATTTGGACCGCTTGCAGGAAATCGTTGGAAACGGGAAACCCTCACCCAAAAACGAGACAGAATCATTCTCACAAACTTCTTCCTGATGTGTGCTTTCAACTCACAGATGTGAGCCTTTCCTTTGATAGAGCAGTTTTAAAACACTGTTTTTCTAGAGTCTGCAAGTGGATATTTGGAGCGCTATGAGGCCTGTGGTGGGAAAGGAAGTATCTTCCCATAACAAGTAGAAAGAGGCATTCTCTGAAAGTTCTCTGTGGCGCGTGCATTCAAGTCACAGAGTTGAACATTCCATTTGACAGAGAAGTTTTGAAACCCTCATTTACAGAATCTGCAAGTGGCTGTTTGGACCGCTTATAGGAATGCGTTGGAAACGGGACACCCTCACACAAAAACTAGACAGAAGCATTCTCACGAACTTCTGTGTGATGTGCGCCTTCGTTTCAAGGAGCCGAAACTTTCTATTGGTAGAGCAGTTTGGAAACACTCTTTTTCTAGAATCTACAAGTGGACATTGGCAGCGCTTTGAGGCCCGTGGTGGAAAGGAAATATGTTCACATAAAAACTAGACGAAAGCATTCTCTGAAACTTCTTTGTGGTGTGTGCATTCCACACTCAGAGTTGAACACTCCTTTTGACAGAGAAGTTTGAAACACTCTTTTTGTAGAATCTGCAACTGCATATATGGACCGCTGATAGGAATTCGTTGGAAACGGGACACTCTCACAGGAAAAGTAAACAGAAGCATTCTCACAAACTTCTGTGTGATGTGTGCATTCAGCTCACGGAGCTGCAGCTTTCTTCTGATACAGCAGTTTTAAAACACTTTTTTTCTAGAATCTGCAAGTGCACATTTGGAGAGCTTTGAGGCCTGAGGTGGAAAGGAAATATCTTCACATAAAAACTAGACAGAAGCATTCTCTGAAACTCCTTTGTGGTGTGTGCATTCAACTCACAGAGTCGAGCATTCCTTTAGACAGAGAAGATTTGAAACTCTCTTTTGTAGAATCTACAGGTGGAAATTCGGACTGCTTACGGGAATTGATTGGAAACGGGAAACCCTCCCACAAAAACGGCACAGAAGCATTCTTGCAAACTTCTTGGTGATGTGTGCATTCAGCTCACACAGCTGAACCTTTCTTTTGATAGAGCAGTTTTCTAACACTCTTTTTCTAGAATGTGCAAGCGGACATTTGGAGCGCTTTGAGGACTGTGGTGGAAAAGGAAATATGTTCACATAAAAACTAGACGAAAGCATTCTCTGAAACTTCTTTGTGGTGTGTGCATTCAACTCACAGAGTTGAACATTCCTTTTGACAGAGAAGTTTTGAAACACTCTTTTTATAGAATCTGCAAGTGGATATTTGGACCGCTTATAGGAATTCGTTGGAAACGGGACAATCTCACACAAAAAGGAGACAAAAGGATTCCCATACACTTCTGTGGGATGTGGGCATTCAGCTAACAGGGCAGAACCTTTCTTTTGATACAGCAGATTTCTAACACTCTTTTTCTAGAATTTGCAAGTGGACATTTGCAGCGCTTTGAGGCCTGAGGTGGAAAGGAAATACCTTCACATAAAAATTAGACAGAAGCATTCTCTGAAACTTCTTTGTGGTGTGTGTGCATCCAACTCGCAGAGTTGAACATTCTTTTTGACAGAGAAGTTTTGAAACAGTCTTTTTTTTTGTAGAATGTGCAAGTGGAAATTTGGACCGCTTGCAGGAAATCGTTGGAAACGGGAAACCCTCACCCAAAAACGACACAGAATCATTCTCACAAACTTCTTCCTGATGTGTGCTTTCAACTCACAGATGTGAGCCTTTCCTTTGATAGAGCAGTTTTAAAACACTGTTTTTCTAGAGTCTGCAAGTGGATATTTGGAGCGCTATGAGGCCTGTGGTGGGAAAGGAAGTATCTTCCCATAACAAGTAGAAAGAGGCATTCTCTGAAAGTTCTCTGTGGCGCGTGCATTCAAGTCACAGAGTTGAACATTCCATTTGACAGAGAAGTTTTGAAACCCTCATTTACAGAATCTGCAAGTGGCTGTTTGGACCGCTTATAGGAATGCGTTGGAAACGGGACACCCTCACACAAAAACTAGACAGAAGCATTCTCACGAACTTCTGTGTGATGTGCGCCTTCGTTTCAAGGAGCCGAAACTTTCTATTGGTAGAGCAGTTTGGAAACACTCTTTTTCTAGAATCTACAAGTGGACATTGGCAGCGCTTTGAGGCCCGTGGTGGAAAGGAAATATGTTCACATAAAAACTAGACGAAAGCATTCTCTGAAACTTCTTTGTGGTGTGTGCATTCCACACTCAGAGTTGAACACTCCTTTTGACAGAGAAGTTTGAAACACTCTTTTTGTAGAATCTGCAACTGCATATATGGACCGCTGATAGGAATTCGTTGGAAACGGGACACTCTCACAGGAAAAGTAAACAGAAGCATTCTCACAAACTTCTGTGTGATGTGTGCATTCAGCTCACGGAGCTGAAGCTTTCTTCTGATACAGCAGTTTTAAAACACTTTTTTTCTAGAATCTGCAAGTGCACATTTGGAGAGCTTTGAGGCCTGAGGTGGAAAGGAAATATCTTCACATAAAAACTAGACAGAAGCATTCTCTGAAACTCCTTTGTGGTGTGTGCATTCAACTCACAGAGTCGAGCATTCCTTTAGACAGAGAAGATTTGAAACTCTCTTTTGTAGAATCTACAGGTGGAAATTCGGACTGCTTACGGGAATTGATTGGAAACGGGAAACCCTCCCACAAAAACGACACAGAAGCATTCTTGCAAACTTCTTGGTGATGTGTGCATTCAGCTCACACAGCTGAACCTTTCTTTTGATAGAGCAGTTTTCTAACACTCTTTTTCTAGAATGTGCAAGCGGACATTTGGAGCGCTTTGAGGACTGTGGTGGAAAAGGAAGTATCTTTACATAACAAGTAGACAGAAGCATTCTCTGAAAGTGCTTTGTGGGGCGTGCGTTCAACTCACAGAGTTGAACATTCCTTTTGACAGAGAAGTTTTGAAACACTCTTTTTATAGAATCTGCAAGTGGATATTTGGACCGCTTATAGGAATTCGTTGGAAACGGGACAATCTCACACAAAAAGGAGACAGAAGCATTCTCATACACTTCTGTGGGATGCGTGCATTCAGCTCACAGGGCAGATCCTTTCTTTTGATAGAGCAGATTTCTAACACTCTTTTTCTAGAATTTGCAAGTGGACATTTGCAGCGCTTTGAGGCCTGAGGTGGAAAGGAAATACCTTCACATAAAAATTAGACAGAAGCATTCTCTGAAACTTCTTTGTGGTGTGTGTGCATCCAACTCGCAGAGTTGAACATTCTTTTTGACAGAGAAGTTTTGAAACAGTCTTTTTTTTTTGTAGAATCTGCAAGTGGAAATTTGGACCGCTTGCAGGAAATCGTTGGAAACGGGAAACCCTCACCCAAAAACGACACAGAATCATTCTCACAAACTTCTTCCTGATGTGTGCTTTCAACTCACAGATGTGAGCCTTTCCTTTGATAGAGCAGTTTTAAAACACTGTTTTTCTAGAGTCTGCAAGTGGATATTTGGAGCGCTATGAGGCCTGTGGTGGGAAAGGAAGTATCTTCCCATAACAAGTAGAAAGAGGCATTCTCTGAAAGTTCTCTGTGGCGCGTGCATTCAAGTCACAGAGTTGAACATTCCATTTGACAGAGAAGTTTTGAAACCCTCATTTACAGAATCTGCAAGTGGCTGTTTGGACCGCTTATAGGAATGCGTTGGAAACGGGACACCCTCACACAAAAACTAGACAGAAGCATTCTCACGAACTTCTGTGTGATGTGCGCCTTCGTTTCAAGGAGCCGAAACTTTCTATTGGTAGAGCAGTTTGGAAACACTCTTTTTCTAGAATCTACAAGTGGACATTGGCAGCGCTTTGAGGCCCGTGGTGGAAAGGAAATATGTTCACATAAAAACTAGACGAAAGCATTCTCTGAAACTTCTTTGTGGTGTGTGCATTCCACACTCAGAGTTGAACACTCCTTTTGACAGAGAAGTTTGAAACACTCTTTTTGTAGAATCTGCAACTGCATATATGGACCGCTGATAGGAATTCGTTGGAAACGGGACACTCTCACAGGAAAAGTAAACAGAAGCATTCTCACAAACTTCTGTGTGATGTGTGCATTCAGCTCACGGAGCTGCAGCTTTCTTCTGATACAGCAGTTTTAAAACACTTTTTTTCTAGAATCTGCAAGTGCACATTTGGAGAGCTTTGAGGCCTGAGGTGGAAAGGAAATATCTTCACATAAAAACTAGACAGAAGCATTCTCTGAAACTCCTTTGTGGTGTGTGCATTCAACTCACAGAGTCGAGCATTCCTTTAGACAGAGAAGATTTGAAACTCTCTTTTGTAGAATCTACAGGTGGAAATTCGGACTGCTTACGGGAATTGATTGGAAACGGGAAACCCTCCCACAAAAACGACACAGAAGCATTCTTGCAAACTTCTTGGTGATGTGTGCATTCAGCTCACACAGCTGAACCTTTCTTTTGATAGAGCAGTTTTCTAACACTCTTTTTCTAGAATGTGCAAGCGGACATTTGGAGCGCTTTGAGGACTGTGGTGGAAAAGGAAGTATCTTTACATAACAAGGAGACAGAAGCATTCTCTGAAAGTGCTTTGTGGGGCGTGCATTCAACTCACAGAGTTGAACATTCCTTTTGACAGAGAAGTTTTGAAACACTCTTTTTATAGAATCTGCAAGTGGATATTTGGACCGCTTATAGGAATTCGTTGGAAACGGGACAATCTCACACAAAAAGGAGACAGAAGCATTCTCATACACTTCTGTGGGATGCGTGCATTCAGCTCACAGGGCAGATCCTTTCTTTTGATAGAGCAGATTTCTAACACTCTTTTTCTAGAATTTGCAAGTGGACATTTGCAGCGCTTTGCGGCCTGAGGTGGAAAGGAAATACCTTCACATAAAAATTAGACAGAAGCATTCTCTGAAACTTCTTTGTGGTGTGTGTGCATCCAACTCGCAGAGTTGAACATTCTTTTTGACAGAGAAGTTTTGAAACAGTCTTTTTTTTTTGTAGAATCTGCAAGTGGAAATTTGGACCGCTTGCAGGAAATCGTTGGAAACGGGAAACCCTCACCCAAAAACGAGACAGAATCATTCTCACAAACTTCTTCCTGATGTGTGCTTTCAACTCACAGATGTGAGCCTTTCCTTTGATAGAGCAGTTTTAAAACACTGTTTTTCTAGAGTCTGCAAGTGGATATTTGGAGCGCTATGAGGCCTGTGGTGGGAAAGGAAGTATCTTCCCATAACAAGTAGAAAGAGGCATTCTCTGAAAGTTCTCTGTGGCGCGTGCATTCAAGTCACAGAGTTGAACATTCCATTTGACAGAGAAGTTTTGAAACCCTCATTTACAGAATCTGCAAGTGGCTGTTTGGACCGCTTATAGGAATGCGTTGGAAACGGGACACCCTCACACAAAAACTAGACAGAAGCATTCTCACGAACTTCTGTGTGATGTGCGCCTTCGTTTCAAGGAGCCGAAACTTTCTATTGGTAGAGCAGTTTGGAAACACTCTTTTTCTAGAATCTACAAGTGGACATTGGCAGCGCTTTGAGGCCCGTGGTGGAAAGGAAATATGTTCACATAAAAACTAGACGAAAGCATTCTCTGAAACTTCTTTGTGGTGTGTGCATTCCACACTCAGAGTTGAACACTCCTTTTGACAGAGAAGTTTGAAACACTCTTTTTGTAGAATCTGCAACTGCATATATGGACCGCTGATAGGAATTCGTTGGAAACGGGACACTCTCACAGGAAAAGTAAACAGAAGCATTCTCACAAACTTCTGTGTGATGTGTGCATTCAGCTCACGGAGCTGCAGCTTTCTTCTGATACAGCAGTTTTAAAACACTTTTTTTCTAGAATCTGCAAGTGCACATTTGGAGAGCTTTGAGGCCTGAGGTGGAAAGGAAATATCTTCACATAAAAACTAGACAGAAGCATTCTCTGAAACTCCTTTGTGGTGTGTGCATTCAACTCACAGAGTCGAGCATTCCTTTAGACAGAGAAGATTTGAAACTCTCTTTTGTAGAATCTACAGGTGGAAATTCGGACTGCTTACGGGAATTGATTGGAAACGGGAAACCCTCCCACAAAAACGACACAGAAGCATTCTTGCAAACTTCTTGGTGATGTGTGCATTCAGCTCACACAGCTGAACCTTTCTTTTGATAGAGCAGTTTTCTAACACTCTTTTTCTAGAATGTGCAAGCGGACATTTGGAGCGCTTTGAGGACTGTGGTGGAAAAGGAAGTATCTTTACATAACAAGGAGACAGAAGCATTCTCTGAAAGTGCTTTGTGGGGCGTGCATTCAACTCACAGAGTTGAACATTCCTTTTGACAGAGAAGTTTTGAAACACTCTTTTTATAGAATCTGCAAGTGGATATTTGGACCGCTTATAGGAATTCGTTGGAAACGGGACAATCTCACACAAAAAGGAGACAGAAGCATTCTCATACACTTCTGTGGGATGCGTGCATTCAGCTCACAGGGCAGATCCTTTCTTTTGATAGAGCAGATTTCTAACACTCTTTTTCTAGAATTTGCAAGTGGACATTTGCAGCGCTTTGCGGCCTGAGGTGGAAAGGAAATACCTTCACATAAAAATTAGACAGAAGCATTCTCTGAAACTTCTTTGTGGTGTGTGTGCATCCAACTCGCAGAGTTGAACATTCTTTTTGACAGAGAAGTTTTGAAACAGTCTTTTTTTTTTGTAGAATCTGCAAGTGGAAATTTGGACCGCTTGCAGGAAATCGTTGGAAACGGGAAACCCTCACCCAAAAACGAGACAGAATCATTCTCACAAACTTCTTCCTGATGTGTGCTTTCAACTCACAGATGTGAGCCTTTCCTTTGATAGAGCAGTTTTAAAACACTGTTTTTCTAGAGTCTGCAAGTGGGTATTTCGAGCGCTATGAGGCCTGTGGTGGGAAAGGAAGTATCTTCCCATAACAAGTAGAAAGAGGCATTCTCTGAAAGTTCTCTGTGGCGCGTGCATTCAAGTCACAGAGTTGAACATTCCATTTGACAGAGAAGTTTTGAAACCCTCATTTACAGAATCTGCAAGTGGCTGTTTGGACCGCTTATAGGAATGCGTTGGAAACGGGACACCCTCACACAAAAACTAGACAGAAGCATTCTCACGAACTTCTGTGTGATGTGCGCCTTCGTTTCAAGGAGCCGAAAGTTTCTATTGGTAGAGCAGTTTGGAAACACTCTTTTTCTAGAATCTACAAGTGGACATTGGCAGCGCTTTGAGGCCCGTGGTGGAAAGGAAATATGTTCACATGAAAACTAGACGAAAGCATTCTCTGAAACTTCTTTGTGGTGTGTGCATTCCACACTCAGAGTTGAACACTCCTTTTGACAGAGAAGTTTGAAACACTCTTTTTGTAGAATCTGCAACTGCATATATGGACCGCTGATAGGAATTCGTTGGAAACGGGACACTCTCACAGGAAAAGTAAACAGAAGCATTCTCACAAACTTCTGTGTGATGTGTGCATTCAGCTCACGGAGCTGCAGCTTTCTTCTGATACAGCAGTTTTAAAACACTTTTTTTCTAGAATCTGCAAGTGCACATTTGGAGAGCTTTGAGGCCTGAGGTGGAAAGGAAATATCTTCACATAAAAACTAGACAGAAGCATTCTCTGAAACTCCTTTGTGGTGTGTGCATTCAACTCACAGAGTCGAGCATTCCTTTAGACAGAGAAGATTTGAAACTCTCTTTTGTAGAATCTACAGGTGGAAATTCGGACTGCTTACGGGAATTGATTGGAAACGGGAAACCCTCCCACAAAAACGACACAGAAGCATTCTTGCAAACTTCTTGGTGATGTGTGCATTCAGCTCACACAGCTGAACCTTTCTTTTGATAGAGCAGTTTTCTAACACTCTTTTTCTAGAATGTGCAAGCGGACATTTGGAGCGCTTTGAGGACTGTGGTGGAAAAGGAAGTATCTTTACATAACAAGGAGACAGAAGCATTCTCTGAAAGTGCTTTGTGGGGCGTGCATTCAACTCACAGAGTTGAACATTCCTTTTGACAGAGAAGTTTTGAAACACTCTTTTTATAGAATCTGCAAGTGGATATTTGGACCGCTTATAGGAATTCGTTGGAAACGGGACAATCTCACACAAAAAGGAGACAGAAGCATTCTCATACACTTCTGTGGGATGCGTGCATTCAGCTCACAGGGCAGATCCTTTCTTTTGATAGAGCAGATTTCTAACACTCTTTTTCTAGAATTTGCAAGTGGACATTTGCAGGGCTTTGCGGCCTGAGGTGGAAAGGAAATACCTTCACATAAAAATTAGACAGAAGCATTCTCTGAAACTTCTTTGTGGTGTGTGTGCATCCAACTCGCAGAGTTGAACATTCTTTTTGACAGAGAAGTTTTGAAACAGTCTTTTTTTTTTGTAGAATCTGCAAGTGGAAATTTGGACCGCTTGCAGGAAATCGTTGGAAACGGGAAACCCTCACCCAAAAACGAGACAGAATCATTCTCACAAACTTCTTCCTGATGTGTGCTTTCAACTCACAGATGTGAGCCTTTCCTTTGATAGAGCAGTTTTAAAACACTGTTTTTCTAGAGTCTGCAAGTGGATATTTGGAGCGCTATGAGGCCTGTGGTGGGAAAGGAAGTATCTTCCCATAACAAGTAGAAAGAGGCATTCTCTGAAAGTTCTCTGTGGCGCGTGCATTCAAGTCACAGAGTTGAACATTCCATTTGACAGAGAAGTTTTGAAACCCTCATTTACAGAATCTGCAAGTGGCTGTTTGGACCGCTTATAGGAATGCGTTGGAAACGGGACACCCTCACACAAAAACTAGACAGAAGCATTCTCACGAACTTCTGTGTGATGTGCGCCTTCGTTTCAAGGAGCCGAAACTTTCTATTGGTAGAGCAGTTTGGAAACACTCTTTTTCTAGAATCTACAAGTGGACATTGGCAGCGCTTTGAGGCCCGTGGTGGAAAGGAAATATGTTCACATAAAAACTAGACGAAAGCATTCTCTGAAACTTCTTTGTGGTGTGTGCATTCCACACTCAGAGTTGAACACTCCTTTTGACAGAGAAGTTTGAAACACTCTTTTTGTAGAATCTGCAACTGCATATATGGACCGCTGATAGGAATTCGTTGGAAACGGGACACTCTCACAGGAAAAGTAAACAGAAGCATTCTCACAAACTTCTGTGTGATGTGTGCATTCAGCTCACGGAGCTGCAGCTTTCTTCTGATACAGCAGTTTTAAAACACTTTTTTTCTAGAATCTGCAAGTGCACATTTGGAGAGCTTTGAGGCCTGAGGTGGAAAGGAAATATCTTCACATAAAAACTAGACAGAAGCATTCTCTGAAACTCCTTTGTGGTGTGTGCATTCAACTCACAGAGTCGAGCATTCCTTTAGACAGAGAAGATTTGAAACTCTCTTTTGTAGAATCTACAGGTGGAAATTCGGACTGCTTACGGGAATTGATTGGAAACGGGAAACCCTCCCACAAAAACGGCACAGAAGCATTCTTGCAAACTTCTTGGTGATGTGTGCATTCAGCTCACACAGCTGAACCTTTCTTTTGATAGAGCAGTTTTCTAACACTCTTTTTCTAGAATGTGCAAGCGGACATTTGGAGCGCTTTGAGGACTGTGGTGGAAAAGGAAGTATCTTTACATAACAAGGAGACAGAAGCATTCTCTGAAAGTGCTTTGTGGGGCGTGCATTCAACTCACAGAGTTGAACATTCCTTTTGACAGAGAAGTTTTGAAACACTCTTTTTATAGAATCTGCAAGTGGATATTTGGACCGCTTATAGGAATTCGTTGGAAACGGGACAATCTCACACAAAAAGGAGACAGAAGCATTCTCATACACTTCTGTGGGATGCGTGCATTCAGCTCACAGGGCAGATCCTTTCTTTTGATAGAGCAGATTTCTAACACTCTTTTTCTAGAATTTGCAAGTGGACATTTGCAGCGCTTTGCGGCCTGAGGTGGAAAGGAAATACCTTCACATAAAAATTAGACAGAAGCATTCTCTGAAACTTCTTTGTGGTGTGTGTGCATCCAACTCGCAGAGTTGAACATTCTTTTTGACAGAGAAGTTTTGAAACAGTCTTTTTTTTTTGTAGAATCTGCAAGTGGAAATTTGGACCGCTTGCAGGAAATCGTTGGAAACGGGAAACCCTCACCCAAAAACGAGACAGAATCATTCTCACAAACTTCTTCCTGATGTGTGCTTTCAACTCACAGATGTGAGCCTTTCCTTTGATAGAGCAGTTTTAAAACACTGTTTTTCTAGAGTCTGCAAGTGGATATTTGGAGCGCTATGAGGCCTGTGGTGGGAAAGGAAGTATCTTCCCATAACAAGTAGAAAGAGGCATTCTCTGAAAGTTCTCTGTGGCGCGTGCATTCAAGTCACAGAGTTGAACATTCCATTTGACAGAGAAGTTTTGAAACCCTCATTTACAGAATCTGCAAGTGGCTGTTTGGACCGCTTATAGGAATGCGTTGGAAACGGGACACCCTCACACAAAAACTAGACAGAAGCATTCTCACGAACTTCTGTGTGATGTGCGCCTTCGTTTCAAGGAGCCGAAAGTTTCTATTGGTAGAGCAGTTTGGAAACACTCTTTTTCTAGAATCTACAAGTGGACATTGGCAGCGCTTTGAGGCCCGTGGTGGAAAGGAAATATGTTCACATAAAAACTAGACGAAAGCATTCTCTGAAACTTCTTTGTGGTGTGTGCATTCCACACTCAGAGTTGAACACTCCTTTTGACAGAGAAGTTTGAAACACTCTTTTTGTAGAATCTGCAACTGCATATATGGACCGCTGATAGGAATTCGTTGGAAACGGGACACTCTCACAGGAAAAGTAAACAGAAGCATTCTCACAAACTTCTGTGTGATGTGTGCATTCAGCTCACGGAGCTGCAGCTTTCTTCTGATACAGCAGTTTTAAAACACTTTTTTTCTAGAATCTGCAAGTGCACATTTGGAGAGCTTTGAGGCCTGAGGTGGAAAGGAAATATCTTCACATAAAAACTAGACAGAAGCATTCTCTGAAACTCCTTTGTGGTGTGTGCATTCAACTCACCGAGTCGAGCATTCCTTTAGACAGAGAAGATTTGAAACTCTCTTTTGTAGAATCTACAGGTGGAAATTCGGACTGCTTACGGGAATTGATTGGAAACGGGAAACCCTCCCACAAAAACGACACAGAAGCATTCTTGCAAACTTCTTGGTGATGTGTGCATTCAGCTCACACAGCTGAACCTTTCTTTTGATAGAGCAGTTTTCTAACACTCTTTTTCTAGAATGTGCAAGCGGACATTTGGAGCGCTTTGAGGACTGTGGTGGAAAAGGAAGTATCTTTACATAACAAGGAGACAGAAGCATTCTCTGAAAGTGCTTTGTGGGGCGTGCATTCAACTCACAGAGTTGAACATTCCTTTTGACAGAGAAGTTTTGAAACACTCTTTTTATAGAATCTGCAAGTGGATATTTGGACCGCTTATAGGAATTCGTTGGAAACGGGACAATCTCACACAAAAAGGAGACAGAAGCATTCTCATACACTTCTGTGGGATGCGTGCATTCAGCTCACAGGGCAGATCCTTTCTTTTGATAGAGCAGATTTCTAACACTCTTTTTCTAGAATTTGCAAGTGGACATTTGCAGCGCTTTGCGGCCTGAGGTGGAAAGGAAATACCTTCACATAAAAATTAGACAGAAGCATTCTCTGAAACTTCTTTGTGGTGTGTGTGCATCCAACTCGCAGAGTTGAACATTCTTTTTGACAGAGAAGTTTTGAAACAGTCTTTTTTTTTTGTAGAATCTGCAAGTGGAAATTTGGACCGCTTGCAGGAAATCGTTGGAAACGGGAAACCCTCACCCAAAAACGAGACAGAATCATTCTCACAAACTTCTTCCTGATGTGTGCTTTCAACTCACAGATGTGAGCCTTTCCTTTGATAGAGCAGTTTTAAAACACTGTTTTTCTAGAGTCTGCAAGTGGATATTTGGAGCGCTATGAGGCCTGTGGTGGGAAAGGAAGTATCTTCCCATAACAAGTAGAAAGAGGCATTCTCTGAAAGTTCTCTGTGGCGCGTGCATTCAAGTCACAGAGTTGAACATTCCATTTGACAGAGAAGTTTTGAAACCCTCATTTACAGAATCTGCAAGTGGCTGTTTGGACCGCTTATAGGAATGCGTTGGAAACGGGACACCCTCACACAAAAACTAGACAGAAGCATTCTCACGAACTTCTGTGTGATGTGCGCCTTCGTTTCAAGGAGCCGAAACTTTCTATTGGTAGAGCAGTTTGGAAACACTCTTTTTCTAGAATCTACAAGTGGACATTGGCAGCGCTTTGAGGCCCGTGGTGGAAAGGAAATATGTTCACATAAAAACTAGACGAAAGCATTCTCTGAAACTTCTTTGTGGTGTGTGCATTCCACACTCAGAGTTGAACACTCCTTTTGACAGAGAAGTTTGAAACACTCTTTTTGTAGAATCTGCAACTGCATATATGGACCGCTGATAGGAATTCGTTGGAAACGGGACACTCTCACAGGAAAAGTAAACAGAAGCATTCTCACAAACTTCTGTGTGATGTGTGCATTCAGCTCACGGAGCTGCAGCTTTCTTCTGATACAGCAGTTTTAAAACACTTTTTTTCTAGAATCTGCAAGTGCACATTTGGAGAGCTTTGAGGCCTGAGGTGGAAAGGAAATATCTTCACATAAAAACTAGACAGAAGCATTCTCTGAAACTCCTTTGTGGTGTGTGCATTCAACTCACAGAGTCGAGCATTCCTTTAGACAGAGAAGATTTGAAACTCTCTTTTGTAGAATCTACAGGTGGAAATTCGGACTGCTTACGGGAATTGATTGGAAACGGGAAACCCTCCCACAAAAACGACACAGAAGCATTCTTGCAAACTTCTTGGTGATGTGTGCATTCAGCTCACACAGCTGAACCTTTCTTTTGATAGAGCAGTTTTCTAACACTCTTTTTCTAGAATGTGCAAGCGGACATTTGGAGCGCTTTGAGGACTGTGGTGGAAAAGGAAGTATCTTTACATAACAAGGAGACAGAAGCATTCTCTGAAAGTGCTTTGTGGGGCGTGCATTCAACTCACAGAGTTGAACATTCCTTTTGACAGAGAAGTTTTGAAACACTCTTTTTATAGAATCTGCAAGTGGATATTTGGACCGCTTATAGGAATTCGTTGGAAACGGGACAATCTCACACAAAAAGGAGACAGAAGCATTCTCATACACTTCTGTGGGATGCGTGCATTCAGCTCACAGGGCAGATCCTTTCTTTTGATAGAGCAGATTTCTAACACTCTTTTTCTAGAATTTGCAAGTGGACATTTGCAGCGCTTTGCGGCCTGAGGTGGAAAGGAAATACCTTCACATAAAAATTAGACAGAAGCATTCTCTGAAACTTCTTTGTGGTGTGTGTGCATCCAACTCGCAGAGTTGAACATTCTTTTTGACAGAGAAGTTTTGAAACAGTCTTTTTTTTTTGTAGAATCTGCAAGTGGAAATTTGGACCGCTTGCAGGAAATCGTTGGAAACGGGAAACCCTCACCCAAAAACGAGACAGAATCATTCTCACAAACTTCTTCCTGATGTGTGCTTTCAACTCACAGATGTGAGCCTTTCCTTTGATAGAGCAGTTTTAAAACACTGTTTTTCTAGAGTCTGCAAGTGGATATTTGGAGCGCTATGAGGCCTGTGGTGGGAAAGGAAGTATCTTCCCATAACAAGTAGAAAGAGGCATTCTCTGAAAGTTCTCTGTGGCGCGTGCATTCAAGTCACAGAGTTGAACATTCCATTTGACAGAGAAGTTTTGAAACCCTCATTTACAGAATCTGCAAGTGGCTGTTTGGACCGCTTATAGGAATGCGTTGGAAACGGGACACCCTCACACAAAAACTAGACAGAAGCATTCTCACGAACTTCTGTGTGATGTGCGCCTTCGTTTCAAGGAGCCGAAAGTTTCTATTGGTAGAGCAGTTTGGAAACACTCTTTTTCTAGAATCTACAAGTGGACATTGGCAGCGCTTTGAGGCCCGTGGTGGAAAGGAAATATGTTCACATAAAAACTAGACGAAAGCATTCTCTGAAACTTCTTTGTGGTGTGTGCATTCCACACTCAGAGTTGAACACTCCTTTTGACAGAGAAGTTTGAAACACTCTTTTTGTAGAATCTGCAACTGCATATATGGACCGCTGATAGGAATTCGTTGGAAACGGGACACTCTCACAGGAAAAGTAAACAGAAGCATTCTCACAAACTTCTGTGTGATGTGTGCATTCAGCTCACGGAGCTGCAGCTTTCTTCTGATACAGCAGTTTTAAAACACTTTTTTTCTAGAATCTGCAAGTGCACATTTGGAGAGCTTTGAGGCCTGAGGTGGAAAGGAAATATCTTCACATAAAAACTAGACAGAAGCATTCTCTGAAACTCCTTTGTGGTGTGTGCATTCAACTCACCGAGTCGAGCATTCCTTTAGACAGAGAAGATTTGAAACTCTCTTTTGTAGAATCTACAGGTGGAAATTCGGACTGCTTACGGGAATTGATTGGAAACGGGAAACCCTCCCACAAAAACGACACAGAAGCATTCTTGCAAACTTCTTGGTGATGTGTGCATTCAGCTCACACAGCTGAACCTTTCTTTTGATAGAGCAGTTTTCTAACACTCTTTTTCTAGAATGTGCAAGCGGACATTTGGAGCGCTTTGAGGACTGTGGTGGAAAAGGAAGTATCTTTACATAACAAGGAGACAGAAGCATTCTCTGAAAGTGCTTTGTGGGGCGTGCATTCAACTCACAGAGTTGAACATTCCTTTTGACAGAGAAGTTTTGAAACACTCTTTTTATAGAATCTGCAAGTGGATATTTGGACCGCTTATAGGAATTCGTTGGAAACGGGACAATCTCACACAAAAAGGAGACAGAAGCATTCTCATACACTTCTGTGGGATGCGTGCATTCAGCTCACAGGGCAGATCCTTTCTTTTGATAGAGCAGATTTCTAACACTCTTTTTCTAGAATTTGCAAGTGGACATTTGCAGCGCTTTGCGGCCTGAGGTGGAAAGGAAATACCTTCACATAAAAATTAGACAGAAGCATTCTCTGAAACTTCTTTGTGGTGTGTGTGCATCCAACTCGCAGAGTTGAACATTCTTTTTGACAGAGAAGTTTTGAAACAGTCTTTTTTTTTTGTAGAATCTGCAAGTGGAAATTTGGACCGCTTGCAGGAAATCGTTGGAAACGGGAAACCCTCACCCAAAAACGAGACAGAATCATTCTCACAAACTTCTTCCTGATGTGTGCTTTCAACTCACAGATGTGAGCCTTTCCTTTGATAGAGCAGTTTTAAAACACTGTTTTTCTAGAGTCTGCAAGTGGATATTTGGAGCGCTATGAGGCCTGTGGTGGGAAAGGAAGTATCTTCCCATAACAAGTAGAAAGAGGCATTCTCTGAAAGTTCTCTGTGGCGCGTGCATTCAAGTCACAGAGTTGAACATTCCATTTGACAGAGAAGTTTTGAAACCCTCATTTACAGAATCTGCAAGTGGCTGTTTGGACCGCTTATAGGAATGCGTTGGAAACGGGACACCCTCACACAAAAACTAGACAGAAGCATTCTCACGAACTTCTGTGTGATGTGCGCCTTCGTTTCAAGGAGCCGAAACTTTCTATTGGTAGAGCAGTTTGGAAACACTCTTTTTCTAGAATCTACAAGTGGACATTGGCAGCGCTTTGAGGCCCGTGGTGGAAAGGAAATATGTTCACATAAAAACTAGACGAAAGCATTCTCTGAAACTTCTTTGTGGTGTGTGCATTCCACACTCAGAGTTGAACACTCCTTTTGACAGAGAAGTTTGAAACACTCTTTTTGTAGAATCTGCAACTGCATATATGGACCGCTGATAGGAATTCGTTGGAAACGGGACACTCTCACAGGAAAAGTAAACAGAAGCATTCTCACAAACTTCTGTGTGATGTGTGCATTCAGCTCACGGAGCTGCAGCTTTCTTCTGATACAGCAGTTTTAAAACACTTTTTTTCTAGAATCTGCAAGTGCACATTTGGAGAGCTTTGAGGCCTGAGGTGGAAAGGAAATATCTTCACATAAAAACTAGACAGAAGCATTCTCTGAAACTCCTTTGTGGTGTGTGCATTCAACTCACAGAGTCGAGCATTCCTTTAGACAGAGAAGATTTGAAACTCTCTTTTGTAGAATCTACAGGTGGAAATTCGGACTGCTTACGGGAATTGATTGGAAACGGGAAACCCTCCCACAAAAACGACACAGAAGCATTCTTGCAAACTTCTTGGTGATGTGTGCATTCAGCTCACACAGCTGAACCTTTCTTTTGATAGAGCAGTTTTCTAACACTCTTTTTCTAGAATGTGCAAGCGGACATTTGGAGCGCTTTGAGGACTGTGGTGGAAAAGGAAGTATCTTTACATAACAAGGAGACAGAAGCATTCTCTGAAAGTGCTTTGTGGGGCGTGCATTCAACTCACAGAGTTGAACATTCCTTTTGACAGAGAAGTTTTGAAACACTCTTTTTATAGAATCTGCAAGTGGATATTTGGACCGCTTATAGGAATTCGTTGGAAACGGGACAATCTCACACAAAAAGGAGACAGAAGCATTCTCATACACTTCTGTGGGATGCGTGCATTCAGCTCACAGGGCAGATCCTTTCTTTTGATAGAGCAGATTTCTAACACTCTTTTTCTAGAATTTGCAAGTGGACATTTGCAGCGCTTTGCGGCCTGAGGTGGAAAGGAAATACCTTCACATAAAAATTAGACAGAAGCATTCTCTGAAACTTCTTTGTGGTGTGTGTGCATCCAACTCGCAGAGTTGAACATTCTTTTTGACAGAGAAGTTTTGAAACAGTCTTTTTTTTTTGTAGAATCTGCAAGTGGAAATTTGGACCGCTTGCAGGAAATCGTTGGAAACGGGAAACCCTCACCCAAAAACGAGACAGAATCATTCTCACAAACTTCTTCCTGATGTGTGCTTTCAACTCACAGATGTGAGCCTTTCCTTTGATAGAGCAGTTTTAAAACACTGTTTTTCTAGAGTCTGCAAGTGGATATTTGGAGCGCTATGAGGCCTGTGGTGGGAAAGGAAGTATCTTCCCATAACAAGTAGAAAGAGGCATTCTCTGAAAGTTCTCTGTGGCGCGTGCATTCAAGTCACAGAGTTGAACATTCCATTTGACAGAGAAGTTTTGAAACCCTCATTTACAGAATCTGCAAGTGGCTGTTTGGACCGCTTATAGGAATGCGTTGGAAACGGGACACCCTCACACAAAAACTAGACAGAAGCATTCTCACGAACTTCTGTGTGATGTGCGCCTTCGTTTCAAGGAGCCGAAACTTTCTATTGGTAGAGCAGTTTGGAAACACTCTTTTTCTAGAATCTACAAGTGGACATTGGCAGCGCTTTGAGGCCCGTGGTGGAAAGGAAATATGTTCACATAAAAACTAGACGAAAGCATTCTCTGAAACTTCTTTGTGGTGTGTGCATTCCACACTCAGAGTTGAACACTCCTTTTGACAGAGAAGTTTGAAACACTCTTTTTGTAGAATCTGCAACTGCATATATGGACCGCTGATAGGAATTCGTTGGAAACGGGACACTCTCACAGGAAAAGTAAACAGAAGCATTCTCACAAACTTCTGTGTGATGTGTGCATTCAGCTCACGGAGCTGCAGCTTTCTTCTGATACAGCAGTTTTAAAACACTTTTTTTCTAGAATCTGCAAGTGCACATTTGGAGAGCTTTGAGGCCTGAGGTGGAAAGGAAATATCTTCACATAAAAACTAGACAGAAGCATTCTCTGAAACTCCTTTGTGGTGTGTGCATTCAACTCACAGAGTCGAGCATTCCTTTAGACAGAGAAGATTTGAAACTCTCTTTTGTAGAATCTACAGGTGGAAATTCGGACTGCTTACGGGAATTGATTGGAAACGGGAAACCCTCCCACAAAAACGACACAGAAGCATTCTTGCAAACTTCTTGGTGATGTGTGCATTCAGCTCACACAGCTGAACCTTTCTTTTGATAGAGCAGTTTTCTAACACTCTTTTTCTAGAATGTGCAAGCGGACATTTGGAGCGCTTTGAGGACTGTGGTGGAAAAGGAAGTATCTTTACATAACAAGGAGACAGAAGCATTCTCTGAAAGTGCTTTGTGGGGCGTGCATTCAACTCACAGAGTTGAACATTCCTTTTGACAGAGAAGTTTTGAAACACTCTTTTTATAGAATCTGCAAGTGGATATTTGGACCGCTTATAGGAATTCGTTGGAAACGGGACAATCTCACACAAAAAGGAGACAGAAGCATTCTCATACACTTCTGTGGGATGCGTGCATTCAGCTCACAGGGCAGATCCTTTCTTTTGATAGAGCAGATTTCTAACACTCTTTTTCTAGAATTTGCAAGTGGACATTTGCAGGGCTTTGCGGCCTGAGGTGGAAAGGAAATACCTTCACATAAAAATTAGACAGAAGCATTCTCTGAAACTTCTTTGTGGTGTGTGTGCATCCAACTCGCAGAGTTGAACATTCTTTTTGACAGAGAAGTTTTGAAACAGTCTTTTTTTTTTGTAGAATCTGCAAGTGGAAATTTGGACCGCTTGCAGGAAATCGTTGGAAACGGGAAACCCTCACCCAAAAACGAGACAGAATCATTCTCACAAACTTCTTCCTGATGTGTGCTTTCAACTCACAGATGTGAGCCTTTCCTTTGATAGAGCAGTTTTAAAACACTGTTTTTCTAGAGTCTGCAAGTGGATATTTGGAGCGCTATGAGGCCTGTGGTGGGAAAGGAAGTATCTTCCCATAACAAGTAGAAAGAGGCATTCTCTGAAAGTTCTCTGTGGCGCGTGCATTCAAGTCACAGAGTTGAACATTCCATTTGACAGAGAAGTTTTGAAACCCTCATTTACAGAATCTGCAAGTGGCTGTTTGGACCGCTTATAGGAATGCGTTGGAAACGGGACACCCTCACACAAAAACTAGACAGAAGCATTCTCACGAACTTCTGTGTGATGTGCGCCTTCGTTTCAAGGAGCCGAAAGTTTCTATTGGTAGAGCAGTTTGGAAACACTCTTTTTCTAGAATCTACAAGTGGACATTGGCAGCGCTTTGAGGCCCGTGGTGGAAAGGAAATATGTTCACATAAAAACTAGACGAAAGCATTCTCTGAAACTTCTTTGTGGTGTGTGCATTCCACACTCAGAGTTGAACACTCCTTTTGACAGAGAAGTTTGAAACACTCTTTTTGTAGAATCTGCAACTGCATATATGGACCGCTGATAGGAATTCGTTGGAAACGGGACACTCTCACAGGAAAAGTAAACAGAAGCATTCTCACAAACTTCTGTGTGATGTGTGCATTCAGCTCACGGAGCTGCAGCTTTCTTCTGATACAGCAGTTTTAAAACACTTTTTTTCTAGAATCTGCAAGTGCACATTTGGAGAGCTTTGAGGCCTGAGGTGGAAAGGAAATATCTTCACATAAAAACTAGACAGAAGCATTCTCTGAAACTCCTTTGTGGTGTGTGCATTCAACTCACCGAGTCGAGCATTCCTTTAGACAGAGAAGATTTGAAACTCTCTTTTGTAGAATCTACAGGTGGAAATTCGGACTGCTTACGGGAATTGATTGGAAACGGGAAACCCTCCCACAAAAACGACACAGAAGCATTCTTGCAAACTTCTTGGTGATGTGTGCATTCAGCTCACACAGCTGAACCTTTCTTTTGATAGAGCAGTTTTCTAACACTCTTTTTCTAGAATGTGCAAGCGGACATTTGGAGCGCTTTGAGGACTGTGGTGGAAAAGGAAGTATCTTTACATAACAAGGAGACAGAAGCATTCTCTGAAAGTGCTTTGTGGGGCGTGCATTCAACTCACAGAGTTGAACATTCCTTTTGACAGAGAAGTTTTGAAACACTCTTTTTATAGAATCTGCAAGTGGATATTTGGACCGCTTATAGGAATTCGTTGGAAACGGGACAATCTCACACAAAAAGGAGACAGAAGCATTCTCATACACTTCTGTGGGATGCGTGCATTCAGCTCACAGGGCAGATCCTTTCTTTTGATAGAGCAGATTTCTAACACTCTTTTTCTAGAATTTGCAAGTGGACATTTGCAGCGCTTTGCGGCCTGAGGTGGAAAGGAAATACCTTCACATAAAAATTAGACAGAAGCATTCTCTGAAACTTCTTTGTGGTGTGTGTGCATCCAACTCGCAGAGTTGAACATTCTTTTTGACAGAGAAGTTTTGAAACAGTCTTTTTTTTTTGTAGAATCTGCAAGTGGAAATTTGGACCGCTTGCAGGAAATCGTTGGAAACGGGAAACCCTCACCCAAAAACGAGACAGAATCATTCTCACAAACTTCTTCCTGATGTGTGCTTTCAACTCACAGATGTGAGCCTTTCCTTTGATAGAGCAGTTTTAAAACACTGTTTTTCTAGAGTCTGCAAGTGGATATTTGGAGCGCTATGAGGCCTGTGGTGGGAAAGGAAGTATCTTCCCATAACAAGTAGAAAGAGGCATTCTCTGAAAGTTCTCTGTGGCGCGTGCATTCAAGTCACAGAGTTGAACATTCCATTTGACAGAGAAGTTTTGAAACCCTCATTTACAGAATCTGCAAGTGGCTGTTTGGACCGCTTATAGGAATGCGTTGGAAACGGGACACCCTCACACAAAAACTAGACAGAAGCATTCTCACGAACTTCTGTGTGATGTGCGCCTTCGTTTCAAGGAGCCGAAACTTTCTATTGGTAGAGCAGTTTGGAAACACTCTTTTTCTAGAATCTACAAGTGGACATTGGCAGCGCTTTGAGGCCCGTGGTGGAAAGGAAATATGTTCACATAAAAACTAGACGAAAGCATTCTCTGAAACTTCTTTGTGGTGTGTGCATTCCACACTCAGAGTTGAACACTCCTTTTGACAGAGAAGTTTGAAACACTCTTTTTGTAGAATCTGCAACTGCATATATGGACCGCTGATAGGAATTCGTTGGAAACGGGACACTCTCACAGGAAAAGTAAACAGAAGCATTCTCACAAACTTCTGTGTGATGTGTGCATTCAGCTCACGGAGCTGCAGCTTTCTTCTGATACAGCAGTTTTAAAACACTTTTTTTCTAGAATCTGCAAGTGCACATTTGGAGAGCTTTGAGGCCTGAGGTGGAAAGGAAATATCTTCACATAAAAACTAGACAGAAGCATTCTCTGAAACTCCTTTGTGGTGTGTGCATTCAACTCACAGAGTCGAGCATTCCTTTAGACAGAGAAGATTTGAAACTCTCTTTTGTAGAATCTACAGGTGGAAATTCGGACTGCTTACGGGAATTGATTGGAAACGGGAAACCCTCCCACAAAAACGACACAGAAGCATTCTTGCAAACTTCTTGGTGATGTGTGCATTCAGCTCACACAGCTGAACCTTTCTTTTGATAGAGCAGTTTTCTAACACTCTTTTTCTAGAATGTGCAAGCGGACATTTGGAGCGCTTTGAGGACTGTGGTGGAAAAGGAAGTATCTTTACATAACAAGGAGACAGAAGCATTCTCTGAAAGTGCTTTGTGGGGCGTGCATTCAACTCACAGAGTTGAACATTCCTTTTGACAGAGAAGTTTTGAAACACTCTTTTTATAGAATCTGCAAGTGGATATTTGGACCGCTTATAGGAATTCGTTGGAAACGGGACAATCTCACACAAAAAGGAGACAGAAGCATTCTCATACACTTCTGTGGGATGCGTGCATTCAGCTCACAGGGCAGATCCTTTCTTTTGATAGAGCAGATTTCTAACACTCTTTTTCTAGAATTTGCAAGTGGACATTTGCAGCGCTTTGCGGCCTGAGGTGGAAAGGAAATACCTTCACATAAAAATTAGACAGAAGCATTCTCTGAAACTTCTTTGTGGTGTGTGTGCATCCAACTCGCAGAGTTGAACATTCTTTTTGACAGAGAAGTTTTGAAACAGTCTTTTTTTTTTTGTAGAATCTGCAAGTGGAAATTTGGACCGCTTGCAGGAAATCGTTGGAAACGGGAAACCCTCACCCAAAAACGAGACAGAATCATTCTCACAAACTTCTTCCTGATGTGTGCTTTCAACTCACAGATGTGAGCCTTTCCTTTGATAGAGCAGTTTTAAAACACTGTTTTTCTAGAGTCTGCAAGTGGATATTTGGAGCGCTATGAGGCCTGTGGTGGGAAAGGAAGTATCTTCCCATAACAAGTAGAAAGAGGCATTCTCTGAAAGTTCTCTGTGGCGCGTGCATTCAAGTCACAGAGTTGAACATTCCATTTGACAGAGAAGTTTTGAAACCCTCATTTACAGAATCTGCAAGTGGCTGTTTGGACCGCTTATAGGAATGCGTTGGAAACGGGACACCCTCACACAAAAACTAGACAGAAGCATTCTCACGAACTTCTGTGTGATGTGCGCCTTCGTTTCAAGGAGCCGAAACTTTCTATTGGTAGAGCAGTTTGGAAACACTCTTTTTCTAGAATCTACAAGTGGACATTGGCAGCGCTTTGAGGCCCGTGGTGGAAAGGAAATATGTTCACATAAAAACTAGACGAAAGCATTCTCTGAAACTTCTTTGTGGTGTGTGCATTCCACACTCAGAGTTGAACACTCCTTTTGACAGAGAAGTTTGAAACACTCTTTTTGTAGAATCTGCAACTGCATATATGGACCGCTGATAGGAATTCGTTGGAAACGGGACACTCTCACAGGAAAAGTAAACAGAAGCATTCTCACAAACTTCTGTGTGATGTGTGCATTCAGCTCACGGAGCTGCAGCTTTCTTCTGATACAGCAGTTTTAAAACACTTTTTTTCTAGAATCTGCAAGTGCACATTTGGAGAGCTTTGAGGCCTGAGGTGGAAAGGAAATATCTTCACATAAAAACTAGACAGAAGCATTCTCTGAAACTCCTTTGTGGTGTGTGCATTCAACTCACAGAGTCGAGCATTCCTTTAGACAGAGAAGATTTGAAACTCTCTTTTGTAGAATCTACAGGTGGAAATTCGGACTGCTTACGGGAATTGATTGGAAACGGGAAACCCTCCCACAAAAACGACACAGAAGCATTCTTGCAAACTTCTTGGTGATGTGTGCATTCAGCTCACACAGCTGAACCTTTCTTTTGATAGAGCAGTTTTCTAACACTCTTTTTCTAGAATGTGCAAGCGGACATTTGGAGCGCTTTGAGGACTGTGGTGGAAAAGGAAGTATCTTTACATAACAAGGAGACAGAAGCATTCTCTGAAAGTGCTTTGTGGGGCGTGCATTCAACTCACAGAGTTGAACATTCCTTTTGACAGAGAAGTTTTGAAACACTCTTTTTATAGAATCTGCAAGTGGATATTTGGACCGCTTATAGGAATTCGTTGGAAACGGGACAATCTCACACAAAAAGGAGACAGAAGCATTCTCATACACTTCTGTGGGATGCGTGCATTCAGCTCACAGGGCAGATCCTTTCTTTTGATAGAGCAGATTTCTAACACTCTTTTTCTAGAATTTGCAAGTGGACATTTGCAGCGCTTTGCGGCCTGAGGTGGAAAGGAAATACCTTCACATAAAAATTAGACAGAAGCATTCTCTGAAACTTCTTTGTGGTGTGTGTGCATCCAACTCGCAGAGTTGAACATTCTTTTTGACAGAGAAGTTTTGAAACAGTCTTTTTTTTTTGTAGAATCTGCAAGTGGAAATTTGGACCGCTTGCAGGAAATCGTTGGAAACGGGAAACCCTCACCCAAAAACGAGACAGAATCATTCTCACAAACTTCTTCCTGATGTGTGCTTTCAACTCACAGATGTGAGCCTTTCCTTTGATAGAGCAGTTTTAAAACACTGTTTTTCTAGAGTCTGCAAGTGGATATTTCGAGCGCTATGAGGCCTGTGGTGGGAAAGGAAGTATCTTCCCATAACAAGTAGAAAGAGGCATTCTCTGAAAGTTCTCTGTGGCGCGTGCATTCAAGTCACAGAGTTGAACATTCCATTTGACAGAGAAGTTTTGAAACCCTCATTTACAGAATCTGCAAGTGGCTGTTTGGACCGCTTATAGGAATGCGTTGGAAACGGGACACCCTCACACAAAAACTAGACAGAAGCATTCTCACGAACTTCTGTGTGATGTGCGCCTTCGTTTCAAGGAGCCGAAAGTTTCTATTGGTAGAGCAGTTTGGAAACACTCTTTTTCTAGAATCTACAAGTGGACATTGGCAGCGCTTTGAGGCCCGTGGTGGAAAGGAAATATGTTCACATAAAAACTAGACGAAAGCATTCTCTGAAACTTCTTTGTGGTGTGTGCATTCCACACTCAGAGTTGAACACTCCTTTTGACAGAGAAGTTTGAAACACTCTTTTTGTAGAATCTGCAACTGCATATATGGACCGCTGATAGGAATTCGTTGGAAACGGGACACTCTCACAGGAAAAGTAAACAGAAGCATTCTCACAAACTTCTGTGTGATGTGTGCATTCAGCTCACGGAGCTGCAGCTTTCTTCTGATACAGCAGTTTTAAAACACTTTTTTTCTAGAATCTGCAAGTGCACATTTGGAGAGCTTTGAGGCCTGAGGTGGAAAGGAAATATCTTCACATAAAAACTAGACAGAAGCATTCTCTGAAACTCCTTTGTGGTGTGTGCATTCAACTCACAGAGTCGAGCATTCCTTTAGACAGAGAAGATTTGAAACTCTCTTTTGTAGAATCTACAGGTGGAAATTCGGACTGCTTACGGGAATTGATTGGAAACGGGAAACCCTCCCACAAAAACGACACAGAAGCATTCTTGCAAACTTCTTGGTGATGTGTGCATTCAGCTCACACAGCTGAACCTTTCTTTTGATAGAGCAGTTTTCTAACACTCTTTTTCTAGAATGTGCAAGCGGACATTTGGAGCGCTTTGAGGACTGTGGTGGAAAAGGAAGTATCTTTACATAACAAGGAGACAGAAGCATTCTCTGAAAGTGCTTTGTGGGGCGTGCATTCAACTCACAGAGTTGAACATTCCTTTTGACAGAGAAGTTTTGAAACACTCTTTTTATAGAATCTGCAAGTGGATATTTGGACCGCTTATAGGAATTCGTTGGAAACGGGACAATCTCACACAAAAAGGAGACAGAAGCATTCTCATACACTTCTGTGGGATGCGTGCATTCAGCTCACAGGGCAGATCCTTTCTTTTGATAGAGCAGATTTCTAACACTCTTTTTCTAGAATTTGCAAGTGGACATTTGCAGCGCTTTGCGGCCTGAGGTGGAAAGGAAATACCTTCACATAAAAATTAGACAGAAGCATTCTCTGAAACTTCTTTGTGGTGTGTGTGCATCCAACTCGCAGAGTTGAACATTCTTTTTGACAGAGAAGTTTTGAAACAGTCTTTTTTTTTTGTAGAATCTGCAAGTGGAAATTTGGACCGCTTGCAGGAAATCGTTGGAAACGGGAAACCCTCACCCAAAAACGAGACAGAATCATTCTCACAAACTTCTTCCTGATGTGTGCTTTCAACTCACAGATGTGAGCCTTTCCTTTGATAGAGCAGTTTTAAAACACTGTTTTTCTAGAGTCTGCAAGTGGATATTTCGAGCGCTATGAGGCCTGTGGTGGGAAAGGAAGTATCTTCCCATAACAAGTAGAAAGAGGCATTCTCTGAAAGTTCTCTGTGGCGCGTGCATTCAAGTCACAGAGTTGAACATTCCATTTGACAGAGAAGTTTTGAAACCCTCATTTACAGAATCTGCAAGTGGCTGTTTGGACCGCTTATAGGAATGCGTTGGAAACGGGACACCCTCACACAAAAACTAGACAGAAGCATTCTCACGAACTTCTGTGTGATGTGCGCCTTCGTTTCAAGGAGCCGAAAGTTTCTCTTGGTAGAGCAGTTTGGAAACACTCTTTTTCTAGAATCTACAAGTGGACATTGGCAGCGCTTTGAGGCCCGTGGTGGAAAGGAAATATGTTCACATAAAAACTAGACGAAAGCATTCTCTGAAACTTCTTTGTGGTGTGTGCATTCCACACTCAGAGTTGAACACTCCTTTTGACAGAGAAGTTTGAAACACTCTTTTTGTAGAATCTGCAACTGCATATATGGACCGCTGATAGGAATTCGTTGGAAACGGGACACTCTCACAGGAAAAGTAAACAGAAGCATTCTCACAAACTTCTGTGTGATGTGTGCATTCAGCTCACGGAGCTGCAGCTTTCTTCTGATACAGCAGTTTTAAAACACTTTTTTTCTAGAATCTGCAAGTGCACATTTGGAGAGCTTTGAGGCCTGAGGTGGAAAGGAAATATCTTCACATAAAAACTAGACAGAAGCATTCTCTGAAACTCCTTTGTGGTGTGTGCATTCAACTCACAGAGTCGAGCATTCCTTTAGACAGAGAAGATTTGAAACTCTCTTTTGTAGAATCTACAGGTGGAAATTCGGACTGCTTACGGGAATTGATTGGAAACGGGAAACCCTCCCACAAAAACGACACAGAAGCATTCTTGCAAACTTCTTGGTGATGTGTGCATTCAGCTCACACAGCTGAACCTTTCTTTTGATAGAGCAGTTTTCTAACACTCTTTTTCTAGAATGTGCAAGCGGACATTTGGAGCGCTTTGAGGACTGTGGTGGAAAAGGAAGTATCTTTACATAACAAGGAGACAGAAGCATTCTCTGAAAGTGCTTTGTGGGGCGTGCATTCAACTCACAGAGTTGAACATTCCTTTTGACAGAGAAGTTTTGAAACACTCTTTTTATAGAATCTGCAAGTGGATATTTGGACCGCTTATAGGAATTCGTTGGAAACGGGACAATCTCACACAAAAAGGAGACAGAAGCATTCTCATACACTTCTGTGGGATGCGTGCATTCAGCTCACAGGGCAGATCCTTTCTTTTGATAGAGCAGATTTCTAACACTCTTTTTCTAGAATTTGCAAGTGGACATTTGCAGGGCTTTGCGGCCTGAGGTGGAAAGGAAATACCTTCACATAAAAATTAGACAGAAGCATTCTCTGAAACTTCTTTGTGGTGTGTGTGCATCCAACTCGCAGAGTTGAACATTCTTTTTGACAGAGAAGTTTTGAAACAGTCTTTTTTTTTTGTAGAATCTGCAAGTGGAAATTTGGACCGCTTGCAGGAAATCGTTGGAAACGGGAAACCCTCACCCAAAAACGAGACAGAATCATTCTCACAAACTTCTTCCTGATGTGTGCTTTCAACTCACAGATGTGAGCCTTTCCTTTGATAGAGCAGTTTTAAAACACTGTTTTTCTAGAGTCTGCAAGTGGATATTTGGAGCGCTATGAGGCCTGTGGTGGGAAAGGAAGTATCTTCCCATAACAAGTAGAAAGAGGCATTCTCTGAAAGTTCTCTGTGGCGCGTGCATTCAAGTCACAGAGTTGAACATTCCATTTGACAGAGAAGTTTTGAAACCCTCATTTACAGAATCTGCAAGTGGCTGTTTGGACCGCTTATAGGAATGCGTTGGAAACGGGACACCCTCACACAAAAACTAGACAGAAGCATTCTCACGAACTTCTGTGTGATGTGCGCCTTCGTTTCAAGGAGCCGAAACTTTCTATTGGTAGAGCAGTTTGGAAACACTCTTTTTCTAGAATCTACAAGTGGACATTGGCAGCGCTTTGAGGCCCGTGGTGGAAAGGAAATATGTTCACATAAAAACTAGACGAAAGCATTCTCTGAAACTTCTTTGTGGTGTGTGCATTCCACACTCAGAGTTGAACACTCCTTTTGACAGAGAAGTTTGAAACACTCTTTTTGTAGAATCTGCAACTGCATATATGGACCGCTGATAGGAATTCGTTGGAAACGGGACACTCTCACAGGAAAAGTAAACAGAAGCATTCTCACAAACTTCTGTGTGATGTGTGCATTCAGCTCACGGAGCTGCAGCTTTCTTCTGATACAGCAGTTTTAAAACACTTTTTTTCTAGAATCTGCAAGTGCACATTTGGAGAGCTTTGAGGCCTGAGGTGGAAAGGAAATATCTTCACATAAAAACTAGACAGAAGCATTCTCTGAAACTCCTTTGTGGTGTGTGCATTCAACTCACAGAGTCGAGCATTCCTTTAGACAGAGAAGATTTGAAACTCTCTTTTGTAGAATCTACAGGTGGAAATTCGGACTGCTTACGGGAATTGATTGGAAACGGGAAACCCTCCCACAAAAACGACACAGAAGCATTCTTGCAAACTTCTTGGTGATGTGTGCATTCAGCTCACACAGCTGAACCTTTCTTTTGATAGAGCAGTTTTCTAACACTCTTTTTCTAGAATGTGCAAGCGGACATTTGGAGCGCTTTGAGGACTGTGGTGGAAAAGGAAGTATCTTTACATAACAAGGAGACAGAAGCATTCTCTGAAAGTGCTTTGTGGGGCGTGCATTCAACTCACAGAGTTGAACATTCCTTTTGACAGAGAAGTTTTGAAACACTCTTTTTATAGAATCTGCAAGTGGATATTTGGACCGCTTATAGGAATTCGTTGGAAACGGGACAATCTCACACAAAAAGGAGACAGAAGCATTCTCATACACTTCTGTGGGATGCGTGCATTCAGCTCACAGGGCAGATCCTTTCTTTTGATAGAGCAGATTTCTAACACTCTTTTTCTAGAATTTGCAAGTGGACATTTGCAGCGCTTTGCGGCCTGAGGTGGAAAGGAAATACCTTCACATAAAAATTAGACAGAAGCATTCTCTGAAACTTCTTTGTGGTGTGTGTGCATCCAACTCGCAGAGTTGAACATTCTTTTTGACAGAGAAGTTTTGAAACAGTCTTTTTTTTTTGTAGAATCTGCAAGTGGAAATTTGGACCGCTTGCAGGAAATCGTTGGAAACGGGAAACCCTCACCCAAAAACGAGACAGAATCATTCTCACAAACTTCTTCCTGATGTGTGCTTTCAACTCACAGATGTGAGCCTTTCCTTTGATAGAGCAGTTTTAAAACACTGTTTTTCTAGAGTCTGCAAGTGGATATTTGGAGCGCTATGAGGCCTGTGGTGGGAAAGGAAGTATCTTCCCATAACAAGTAGAAAGAGGCATTCTCTGAAAGTTCTCTGTGGCGCGTGCATTCAAGTCACAGAGTTGAACATTCCATTTGACAGAGAAGTTTTGAAACCCTCATTTACAGAATCTGCAAGTGGCTGTTTGGACCGCTTATAGGAATGCGTTGGAAACGGGACACCCTCACACAAAAACTAGACAGAAGCATTCTCACGAACTTCTGTGTGATGTGCGCCTTCGTTTCAAGGAGCCGAAACTTTCTATTGGTAGAGCAGTTTGGAAACACTCTTTTTCTAGAATCTACAAGTGGACATTGGCAGCGCTTTGAGGCCCGTGGTGGAAAGGAAATATGTTCACATAAAAACTAGACGAAAGCATTCTCTGAAACTTCTTTGTGGTGTGTGCATTCCACACTCAGAGTTGAACACTCCTTTTGACAGAGAAGTTTGAAACACTCTTTTTGTAGAATCTGCAACTGCATATATGGACCGCTGATAGGAATTCGTTGGAAACGGGACACTCTCACAGGAAAAGTAAACAGAAGCATTCTCACAAACTTCTGTGTGATGTGTGCATTCAGCTCACGGAGCTGCAGCTTTCTTCTGATACAGCAGTTTTAAAACACTTTTTTTCTAGAATCTGCAAGTGCACATTTGGAGAGCTTTGAGGCCTGAGGTGGAAAGGAAATATCTTCACATAAAAACTAGACAGAAGCATTCTCTGAAACTCCTTTGTGGTGTGTGCATTCAACTCACAGAGTCGAGCATTCCTTTAGACAGAGAAGATTTGAAACTCTCTTTTGTAGAATCTACAGGTGGAAATTCGGACTGCTTACGGGAATTGATTGGAAACGGGAAACCCTCCCACAAAAACGACACAGAAGCATTCTTGCAAACTTCTTGGTGATGTGTGCATTCAGCTCACACAGCTGAACCTTTCTTTTGATAGAGCAGTTTTCTAACACTCTTTTTCTAGAATGTGCAAGCGGACATTTGGAGCGCTTTGAGGACTGTGGTGGAAAAGGAAGTATCTTTACATAACAAGGAGACAGAAGCATTCTCTGAAAGTGCTTTGTGGGGCGTGCATTCAACTCACAGAGTTGAACATTCCTTTTGACAGAGAAGTTTTGAAACACTCTTTTTATAGAATCTGCAAGTGGATATTTGGACCGCTTATAGGAATTCGTTGGAAACGGGACAATCTCACACAAAAAGGAGACAGAAGCATTCTCATACACTTCTGTGGGATGCGTGCATTCAGCTCACAGGGCAGATCCTTTCTTTTGATAGAGCAGATTTCTAACACTCTTTTTCTAGAATTTGCAAGTGGACATTTGCAGCGCTTTGCGGCCTGAGGTGGAAAGGAAATACCTTCACATAAAAATTAGACAGAAGCATTCTCTGAAACTTCTTTGTGGTGTGTGTGCATCCAACTCGCAGAGTTGAACATTCTTTTTGACAGAGAAGTTTTGAAACAGTCTTTTTTTTTTTGTAGAATCTGCAAGTGGAAATTTGGACCGCTTGCAGGAAATCGTTGGAAACGGGAAACCCTCACCCAAAAACGAGACAGAATCATTCTCACAAACTTCTTCCTGATGTGTGCTTTCAACTCACAGATGTGAGCCTTTCCTTTGATAGAGCAGTTTTAAAACACTGTTTTTCTAGAGTCTGCAAGTGGATATTTGGAGCGCTATGAGGCCTGTGGTGGGAAAGGAAGTATCTTCCCATAACAAGTAGAAAGAGGCATTCTCTGAAAGTTCTCTGTGGCGCGTGCATTCAAGTCACAGAGTTGAACATTCCATTTGACAGAGAAGTTTTGAAACCCTCATTTACAGAATCTGCAAGTGGCTGTTTGGACCGCTTATAGGAATGCGTTGGAAACGGGACACCCTCACACAAAAACTAGACAGAAGCATTCTCACGAACTTCTGTGTGATGTGCGCCTTCGTTTCAAGGAGCCGAAACTTTCTATTGGTAGAGCAGTTTGGAAACACTCTTTTTCTAGAATCTACAAGTGGACATTGGCAGCGCTTTGAGGCCCGTGGTGGAAAGGAAATATGTTCACATAAAAACTAGACGAAAGCATTCTCTGAAACTTCTTTGTGGTGTGTGCATTCCACACTCAGAGTTGAACACTCCTTTTGACAGAGAAGTTTGAAACACTCTTTTTGTAGAATCTGCAACTGCATATATGGACCGCTGATAGGAATTCGTTGGAAACGGGACACTCTCACAGGAAAAGTAAACAGAAGCATTCTCACAAACTTCTGTGTGATGTGTGCATTCAGCTCACGGAGCTGCAGCTTTCTTCTGATACAGCAGTTTTAAAACACTTTTTTTCTAGAATCTGCAAGTGCACATTTGGAGAGCTTTGAGGCCTGAGGTGGAAAGGAAATATCTTCACATAAAAACTAGACAGAAGCATTCTCTGAAACTCCTTTGTGGTGTGTGCATTCAACTCACAGAGTCGAGCATTCCTTTAGACAGAGAAGATTTGAAACTCTCTTTTGTAGAATCTACAGGTGGAAATTCGGACTGCTTACGGGAATTGATTGGAAACGGGAAACCCTCCCACAAAAACGACACAGAAGCATTCTTGCAAACTTCTTGGTGATGTGTGCATTCAGCTCACACAGCTGAACCTTTCTTTTGATAGAGCAGTTTTCTAACACTCTTTTTCTAGAATGTGCAAGCGGACATTTGGAGCGCTTTGAGGACTGTGGTGGAAAAGGAAGTATCTTTACATAACAAGGAGACAGAAGCATTCTCTGAAAGTGCTTTGTGGGGCGTGCATTCAACTCACAGAGTTGAACATTCCTTTTGACAGAGAAGTTTTGAAACACTCTTTTTATAGAATCTGCAAGTGGATATTTGGACCGCTTATAGGAATTCGTTGGAAACGGGACAATCTCACACAAAAAGGAGACAGAAGCATTCTCATACACTTCTGTGGGATGCGTGCATTCAGCTCACAGGGCAGATCCTTTCTTTTGATAGAGCAGATT
This sequence comes from Pongo abelii, assembly GCF_028885655.2. Taxonomy (NCBI): domain Eukaryota; kingdom Metazoa; phylum Chordata; class Mammalia; order Primates; family Hominidae; genus Pongo; species Pongo abelii. The sequence goes on from NC_071988.2 coordinate 68,186,548, forward strand.
TCTAACACTCTTTTTCTAGAATTTGCAAGTGGACATTTGCAGCGCTTTGCGGCCTGAGGTGGAAAGGAAATACCTTCACATAAAAATTAGACAGAAGCATTCTCTGAAACTTCTTTGTGGTGTGTGTGCATCCAACTCGCAGAGTTGAACATTCTTTTTGACAGAGAAGTTTTGAAACAGTCTTTTTTTTTTGTAGAATCTGCAAGTGGAAATTTGGACCGCTTGCAGGAAATCGTTGGAAACGGGAAACCCTCACCCAAAAACGAGACAGAATCATTCTCACAAACTTCTTCCTGATGTGTGCTTTCAACTCACAGATGTGAGCCTTTCCTTTGATAGAGCAGTTTTAAAACACTGTTTTTCTAGAGTCTGCAAGTGGATATTTGGAGCGCTATGAGGCCTGTGGTGGGAAAGGAAGTATCTTCCCATAACAAGTAGAAAGAGGCATTCTCTGAAAGTTCTCTGTGGCGCGTGCATTCAAGTCACAGAGTTGAACATTCCATTTGACAGAGAAGTTTTGAAACCCTCATTTACAGAATCTGCAAGTGGCTGTTTGGACCGCTTATAGGAATGCGTTGGAAACGGGACACCCTCACACAAAAACTAGACAGAAGCATTCTCACGAACTTCTGTGTGATGTGCGCCTTCGTTTCAAGGAGCCGAAACTTTCTATTGGTAGAGCAGTTTGGAAACACTCTTTTTCTAGAATCTACAAGTGGACATTGGCAGCGCTTTGAGGCCCGTGGTGGAAAGGAAATATGTTCACATAAAAACTAGACGAAAGCATTCTCTGAAACTTCTTTGTGGTGTGTGCATTCCACACTCAGAGTTGAACACTCCTTTTGACAGAGAAGTTTGAAACACTCTTTTTGTAGAATCTGCAACTGCATATATGGACCGCTGATAGGAATTCGTTGGAAACGGGACACTCTCACAGGAAAAGTAAACAGAAGCATTCTCACAAACTTCTGTGTGATGTGTGCATTCAGCTCACGGAGCTGCAGCTTTCTTCTGATACAGCAGTTTTAAAACACTTTTTTTCTAGAATCTGCAAGTGCACATTTGGAGAGCTTTGAGGCCTGAGGTGGAAAGGAAATATCTTCACATAAAAACTAGACAGAAGCATTCTCTGAAACTCCTTTGTGGTGTGTGCATTCAACTCACAGAGTCGAGCATTCCTTTAGACAGAGAAGATTTGAAACTCTCTTTTGTAGAATCTACAGGTGGAAATTCGGACTGCTTACGGGAATTGATTGGAAACGGGAAACCCTCCCACAAAAACGACACAGAAGCATTCTTGCAAACTTCTTGGTGATGTGTGCATTCAGCTCACACAGCTGAACCTTTCTTTTGATAGAGCAGTTTTCTAACACTCTTTTTCTAGAATGTGCAAGCGGACATTTGGAGCGCTTTGAGGACTGTGGTGGAAAAGGAAGTATCTTTACATAACAAGGAGACAGAAGCATTCTCTGAAAGTGCTTTGTGGGGCGTGCATTCAACTCACAGAGTTGAACATTCCTTTTGACAGAGAAGTTTTGAAACACTCTTTTTATAGAATCTGCAAGTGGATATTTGGACCGCTTACAGGAATTCGTTGGAAACGGGACAATCTCACACAAAAAGGAGACAGAAGCATTCTCATACACTTCTGTGGGATGCGTGCATTCAGCTCACAGGGCAGATCCTTTCTTTTGATAGAGCAGATTTCTAACACTCTTTTTCTAGAATTTGCAAGTGGACATTTGCAGCGCTTTGCGGCCTGAGGTGGAAAGGAAATACCTTCACATAAAAATTAGACAGAAGCATTCTCTGAAACTTCTTTGTGGTGTGTGTGCATCCAACTCGCAGAGTTGAACATTCTTTTTGACAGAGAAGTTTTGAAACAGTCTTTTTTTTTTGTAGAATCTGCAAGTGGAAATTTGGACCGCTTGCAGGAAATCGTTGGAAACGGGAAACCCTCACCCAAAAACGAGACAGAATCATTCTCACAAACTTCTTCCTGATGTGTGCTTTCAACTCACAGATGTGAGCCTTTCCTTTGATAGAGCAGTTTTAAAACACTGTTTTTCTAGAGTCTGCAAGTGGATATTTGGAGCGCTATGAGGCCTGTGGTGGGAAAGGAAGTATCTTCCCATAACAAGTAGAAAGAGGCATTCTCTGAAAGTTCTCTGTGGCGCGTGCATTCAAGTCACAGAGTTGAACATTCCATTTGACAGAGAAGTTTTGAAACCCTCATTTACAGAATCTGCAAGTGGCTGTTTGGACCGCTTATAGGAATGCGTTGGAAACGGGACACCCTCACACAAAAACTAGACAGAAGCATTCTCACGAACTTCTGTGTGATGTGCGCCTTCGTTTCAAGGAGCCGAAAGTTTCTCTTGGTAGAGCAGTTTGGAAACACTCTTTTTCTAGAATCTACAAGTGGACATTGGCAGCGCTTTGAGGCCCGTGGTGGAAAGGAAATATGTTCACATAAAAACTAGACGAAAGCATTCTCTGAAACTTCTTTGTGGTGTGTGCATTCCACACTCAGAGTTGAACACTCCTTTTGACAGAGAAGTTTGAAACACTCTTTTTGTAGAATCTGCAACTGCATATATGGACCGCTGATAGGAATTCGTTGGAAACGGGACACTCTCACAGGAAAAGTAAACAGAAGCATTCTCACAAACTTCTGTGTGATGTGTGCATTCAGCTCACGGAGCTGCAGCTTTCTTCTGATACAGCAGTTTTAAAACACTTTTTTTCTAGAATCTGCAAGTGCACATTTGGAGAGCTTTGAGGCCTGAGGTGGAAAGGAAATATCTTCACATAAAAACTAGACAGAAGCATTCTCTGAAACTCCTTTGTGGTGTGTGCATTCAACTCACAGAGTCGAGCATTCCTTTAGACAGAGAAGATTTGAAACTCTCTTTTGTAGAATCTACAGGTGGAAATTCGGACTGCTTACGGGAATTGATTGGAAACGGGAAACCCTCCCACAAAAACGACACAGAAGCATTCTTGCAAACTTCTTGGTGATGTGTGCATTCAGCTCACACAGCTGAACCTTTCTTTTGATAGAGCAGTTTTCTAACACTCTTTTTCTAGAATGTGCAAGCGGACATTTGGAGCGCTTTGAGGACTGTGGTGGAAAAGGAAGTATCTTTACATAACAAGGAGACAGAAGCATTCTCTGAAAGTGCTTTGTGGGGCGTGCATTCAACTCACAGAGTTGAACATTCCTTTTGACAGAGAAGTTTTGAAACACTCTTTTTATAGAATCTGCAAGTGGATATTTGGACCGCTTATAGGAATTCGTTGGAAACGGGACAATCTCACACAAAAAGGAGACAGAAGCATTCTCATACACTTCTGTGGGATGCGTGCATTCAGCTCACAGGGCAGATCCTTTCTTTTGATAGAGCAGATTTCTAACACTCTTTTTCTAGAATTTGCAAGTGGACATTTGCAGCGCTTTGCGGCCTGAGGTGGAAAGGAAATACCTTCACATAAAAATTAGACAGAAGCATTCTCTGAAACTTCTTTGTGGTGTGTGTGCATCCAACTCGCAGAGTTGAACATTCTTTTTGACAGAGAAGTTTTGAAACAGTCTTTTTTTTTTGTAGAATCTGCAAGTGGAAATTTGGACCGCTTGCAGGAAATCGTTGGAAACGGGAAACCCTCACCCAAAAACGAGACAGAATCATTCTCACAAACTTCTTCCTGATGTGTGCTTTCAACTCACAGATGTGAGCCTTTCCTTTGATAGAGCAGTTTTAAAACACTGTTTTTCTAGAGTCTGCAAGTGGATATTTGGAGCGCTATGAGGCCTGTGGTGGGAAAGGAAGTATCTTCCCATAACAAGTAGAAAGAGGCATTCTCTGAAAGTTCTCTGTGGCGCGTGCATTCAAGTCACAGAGTTGAACATTCCATTTGACAGAGAAGTTTTGAAACCCTCATTTACAGAATCTGCAAGTGGCTGTTTGGACCGCTTATAGGAATGCGTTGGAAACGGGACACCCTCACACAAAAACTAGACAGAAGCATTCTCACGAACTTCTGTGTGATGTGCGCCTTCGTTTCAAGGAGCCGAAACTTTCTATTGGTAGAGCAGTTTGGAAACACTCTTTTTCTAGAATCTACAAGTGGACATTGGCAGCGCTTTGAGGCCCGTGGTGGAAAGGAAATATGTTCACATAAAAACTAGACGAAAGCATTCTCTGAAACTTCTTTGTGGTGTGTGCATTCCACACTCAGAGTTGAACACTCCTTTTGACAGAGAAGTTTGAAACACTCTTTTTGTAGAATCTGCAACTGCATATATGGACCGCTGATAGGAATTCGTTGGAAACGGGACACTCTCACAGGAAAAGTAAACAGAAGCATTCTCACAAACTTCTGTGTGATGTGTGCATTCAGCTCACGGAGCTGCAGCTTTCTTCTGATACAGCAGTTTTAAAACACTTTTTTTCTAGAATCTGCAAGTGCACATTTGGAGAGCTTTGAGGCCTGAGGTGGAAAGGAAATATCTTCACATAAAAACTAGACAGAAGCATTCTCTGAAACTCCTTTGTGGTGTGTGCATTCAACTCACAGAGTCGAGCATTCCTTTAGACAGAGAAGATTTGAAACTCTCTTTTGTAGAATCTACAGGTGGAAATTCGGACTGCTTACGGGAATTGATTGGAAACGGGAAACCCTCCCACAAAAACGACACAGAAGCATTCTTGCAAACTTCTTGGTGATGTGTGCATTCAGCTCACACAGCTGAACCTTTCTTTTGATAGAGCAGTTTTCTAACACTCTTTTTCTAGAATGTGCAAGCGGACATTTGGAGCGCTTTGAGGACTGTGGTGGAAAAGGAAGTATCTTTACATAACAAGGAGACAGAAGCATTCTCTGAAAGTGCTTTGTGGGGCGTGCATTCAACTCACAGAGTTGAACATTCCTTTTGACAGAGAAGTTTTGAAACACTCTTTTTATAGAATCTGCAAGTGGATATTTGGACCGCTTATAGGAATTCGTTGGAAACGGGACAATCTCACACAAAAAGGAGACAGAAGCATTCTCATACACTTCTGTGGGATGCGTGCATTCAGCTCACAGGGCAGATCCTTTCTTTTGATAGAGCAGATTTCTAACACTCTTTTTCTAGAATTTGCAAGTGGACATTTGCAGCGCTTTGCGGCCTGAGGTGGAAAGGAAATACCTTCACATAAAAATTAGACAGAAGCATTCTCTGAAACTTCTTTGTGGTGTGTGTGCATCCAACTCGCAGAGTTGAACATTCTTTTTGACAGAGAAGTTTTGAAACAGTCTTTTTTTTTTGTAGAATCTGCAAGTGGAAATTTGGACCGCTTGCAGGAAATCGTTGGAAACGGGAAACCCTCACCCAAAAACGAGACAGAATCATTCTCACAAACTTCTTCCTGATGTGTGCTTTCAACTCACAGATGTGAGCCTTTCCTTTGATAGAGCAGTTTTAAAACACTGTTTTTCTAGAGTCTGCAAGTGGATATTTGGAGCGCTATGAGGCCTGTGGTGGGAAAGGAAGTATCTTCCCATAACAAGTAGAAAGAGGCATTCTCTGAAAGTTCTCTGTGGCGCGTGCATTCAAGTCACAGAGTTGAACATTCCATTTGACAGAGAAGTTTTGAAACCCTCATTTACAGAATCTGCAAGTGGCTGTTTGGACCGCTTATAGGAATGCGTTGGAAACGGGACACCCTCACACAAAAACTAGACAGAAGCATTCTCACGAACTTCTGTGTGATGTGCGCCTTCGTTTCAAGGAGCCGAAACTTTCTATTGGTAGAGCAGTTTGGAAACACTCTTTTTCTAGAATCTACAAGTGGACATTGGCAGCGCTTTGAGGCCCGTGGTGGAAAGGAAATATGTTCACATAAAAACTAGACGAAAGCATTCTCTGAAACTTCTTTGTGGTGTGTGCATTCCACACTCAGAGTTGAACACTCCTTTTGACAGAGAAGTTTGAAACACTCTTTTTGTAGAATCTGCAACTGCATATATGGACCGCTGATAGGAATTCGTTGGAAACGGGACACTCTCACAGGAAAAGTAAACAGAAGCATTCTCACAAACTTCTGTGTGATGTGTGCATTCAGCTCACGGAGCTGCAGCTTTCTTCTGATACAGCAGTTTTAAAACACTTTTTTTCTAGAATCTGCAAGTGCACATTTGGAGAGCTTTGAGGCCTGAGGTGGAAAGGAAATATCTTCACATAAAAACTAGACAGAAGCATTCTCTGAAACTCCTTTGTGGTGTGTGCATTCAACTCACAGAGTCGAGCATTCCTTTAGACAGAGAAGATTTGAAACTCTCTTTTGTAGAATCTACAGGTGGAAATTCGGACTGCTTACGGGAATTGATTGGAAACGGGAAACCCTCCCACAAAAACGACACAGAAGCATTCTTGCAAACTTCTTGGTGATGTGTGCATTCAGCTCACACAGCTGAACCTTTCTTTTGATAGAGCAGTTTTCTAACACTCTTTTTCTAGAATGTGCAAGCGGACATTTGGAGCGCTTTGAGGACTGTGGTGGAAAAGGAAGTATCTTTACATAACAAGGAGACAGAAGCATTCTCTGAAAGTGCTTTGTGGGGCGTGCATTCAACTCACAGAGTTGAACATTCCTTTTGACAGAGAAGTTTTGAAACACTCTTTTTATAGAATCTGCAAGTGGATATTTGGACCGCTTACAGGAATTCGTTGGAAACGGGACAATCTCACACAAAAAGGAGACAGAAGCATTCTCATACACTTCTGTGGGATGCGTGCATTCAGCTCACAGGGCAGATCCTTTCTTTTGATAGAGCAGATTTCTAACACTCTTTTTCTAGAATTTGCAAGTGGACATTTGCAGCGCTTTGCGGCCTGAGGTGGAAAGGAAATACCTTCACATAAAAATTAGACAGAAGCATTCTCTGAAACTTCTTTGTGGTGTGTGTGCATCCAACTCGCAGAGTTGAACATTCTTTTTGACAGAGAAGTTTTGAAACAGTCTTTTTTTTTTGTAGAATCTGCAAGTGGAAATTTGGACCGCTTGCAGGAAATCGTTGGAAACGGGAAACCCTCACCCAAAAACGAGACAGAATCATTCTCACAAACTTCTTCCTGATGTGTGCTTTCAACTCACAGATGTGAGCCTTTCCTTTGATAGAGCAGTTTTAAAACACTGTTTTTCTAGAGTCTGCAAGTGGATATTTGGAGCGCTATGAGGCCTGTGGTGGGAAAGGAAGTATCTTCCCATAACAAGTAGAAAGAGGCATTCTCTGAAAGTTCTCTGTGGCGCGTGCATTCAAGTCACAGAGTTGAACATTCCATTTGACAGAGAAGTTTTGAAACCCTCATTTACAGAATCTGCAAGTGGCTGTTTGGACCGCTTATAGGAATGCGTTGGAAACGGGACACCCTCACACAAAAACTAGACAGAAGCATTCTCACGAACTTCTGTGTGATGTGCGCCTTCGTTTCAAGGAGCCGAAACTTTCTATTGGTAGAGCAGTTTGGAAACACTCTTTTTCTAGAATCTACAAGTGGACATTGGCAGCGCTTTGAGGCCCGTGGTGGAAAGGAAATATGTTCACATAAAAACTAGACGAAAGCATTCTCTGAAACTTCTTTGTGGTGTGTGCATTCCACACTCAGAGTTGAACACTCCTTTTGACAGAGAAGTTTGAAACACTCTTTTTGTAGAATCTGCAACTGCATATATGGACCGCTGATAGGAATTCGTTGGAAACGGGACACTCTCACAGGAAAAGTAAACAGAAGCATTCTCACAAACTTCTGTGTGATGTGTGCATTCAGCTCACGGAGCTGCAGCTTTCTTCTGATACAGCAGTTTTAAAACACTTTTTTTCTAGAATCTGCAAGTGCACATTTGGAGAGCTTTGAGGCCTGAGGTGGAAAGGAAATATCTTCACATAAAAACTAGACAGAAGCATTCTCTGAAACTCCTTTGTGGTGTGTGCATTCAACTCACAGAGTCGAGCATTCCTTTAGACAGAGAAGATTTGAAACTCTCTTTTGTAGAATCTACAGGTGGAAATTCGGACTGCTTACGGGAATTGATTGGAAACGGGAAACCCTCCCACAAAAACGACACAGAAGCATTCTTGCAAACTTCTTGGTGATGTGTGCATTCAGCTCACACAGCTGAACCTTTCTTTTGATAGAGCAGTTTTCTAACACTCTTTTTCTAGAATGTGCAAGCGGACATTTGGAGCGCTTTGAGGACTGTGGTGGAAAAGGAAGTATCTTTACATAACAAGGAGACAGAAGCATTCTCTGAAAGTGCTTTGTGGGGCGTGCATTCAACTCACAGAGTTGAACATTCCTTTTGACAGAGAAGTTTTGAAACACTCTTTTTATAGAATCTGCAAGTGGATATTTGGACCGCTTATAGGAATTCGTTGGAAACGGGACAATCTCACACAAAAAGGAGACAGAAGCATTCTCATACACTTCTGTGGGATGCGTGCATTCAGCTCACAGGGCAGATCCTTTCTTTTGATAGAGCAGATTTCTAACACTCTTTTTCTAGAATTTGCAAGTGGACATTTGCAGCGCTTTGCGGCCTGAGGTGGAAAGGAAATACCTTCACATAAAAATTAGACAGAAGCACTCTCTGAAACTTCTTTGTGGTGTGTGTGCATCCAACTCGCAGAGTTGAACATTCTTTTTGACAGAGAAGTTTTGAAACAGTCTTTTTTTTTTTGTAGAATCTGCAAGTGGAAATTTGGACCGCTTGCAGGAAATCGTTGGAAACGGGAAACCCTCACCCAAAAACGAGACAGAATCATTCTCACAAACTTCTTCCTGATGTGTGCTTTCAACTCACAGATGTGAGCCTTTCCTTTGATAGAGCAGTTTTAAAACACTGTTTTTCTAGAGTCTGCAAGTGGATATTTGGAGCGCTATGAGGCCTGTGGTGGGAAAGGAAGTATCTTCCCATAACAAGTAGAAAGAGGCATTCTCTGAAAGTTCTCTGTGGCGCGTGCATTCAAGTCACAGAGTTGAACATTCCATTTGACAGAGAAGTTTTGAAACCCTCATTTACAGAATCTGCAAGTGGCTGTTTGGACCGCTTATAGGAATGCGTTGGAAACGGGACACCCTCACACAAAAACTAGACAGAAGCATTCTCACGAACTTCTGTGTGATGTGCGCCTTCGTTTCAAGGAGCCGAAACTTTCTATTGGTAGAGCAGTTTGGAAACACTCTTTTTCTAGAATCTACAAGTGGACATTGGCAGCGCTTTGAGGCCCGTGGTGGAAAGGAAATATGTTCACATAAAAACTAGACGAAAGCATTCTCTGAAACTTCTTTGTGGTGTGTGCATTCCACACTCAGAGTTGAACACTCCTTTTGACAGAGAAGTTTGAAACACTCTTTTTGTAGAATCTGCAACTGCATATATGGACCGCTGATAGGAATTCGTTGGAAACGGGACACTCTCACAGGAAAAGTAAACAGAAGCATTCTCACAAACTTCTGTGTGATGTGTGCATTCAGCTCACGGAGCTGCAGCTTTCTTCTGATACAGCAGTTTTAAAACACTTTTTTTCTAGAATCTGCAAGTGCACATTTGGAGAGCTTTGAGGCCTGAGGTGGAAAGGAAATATCTTCACATAAAAACTAGACAGAAGCATTCTCTGAAACTCCTTTGTGGTGTGTGCATTCAACTCACAGAGTCGAGCATTCCTTTAGACAGAGAAGATTTGAAACTCTCTTTTGTAGAATCTACAGGTGGAAATTCGGACTGCTTACGGGAATTGATTGGAAACGGGAAACCCTCCCACAAAAACGACACAGAAGCATTCTTGCAAACTTCTTGGTGATGTGTGCATTCAGCTCACACAGCTGAACCTTTCTTTTGATAGAGCAGTTTTCTAACACTCTTTTTCTAGAATGTGCAAGCGGACATTTGGAGCGCTTTGAGGACTGTGGTGGAAAAGGAAGTATCTTTACATAACAAGGAGACAGAAGCATTCTCTGAAAGTGCTTTGTGGGGCGTGCATTCAACTCACAGAGTTGAACATTCCTTTTGACAGAGAAGTTTTGAAACACTCTTTTTATAGAATCTGCAAGTGGATATTTGGACCGCTTATAGGAATTCGTTGGAAACGGGACAATCTCACACAAAAAGGAGACAGAAGCATTCTCATACACTTCTGTGGGATGCGTGCATTCAGCTCACAGGGCAGATCCTTTCTTTTGATAGAGCAGATTTCTAACACTCTTTTTCTAGAATTTGCAAGTGGACATTTGCAGCGCTTTGCGGCCTGAGGTGGAAAGGAAATACCTTCACATAAAAATTAGACAGAAGCATTCTCTGAAACTTCTTTGTGGTGTGTGTGCATCCAACTCGCAGAGTTGAACATTCTTTTTCACAGAGAAGTTTTGAAACAGTCTTTTTTTTTTTGTAGAATCTGCAAGTGGAAATTTGGACCGCTTGCAGGAAATCGTTGGAAACGGGAAACCCTCACCCAAAAACGAGACAGAATCATTCTCACAAACTTCTTCCTGATGTGTGCTTTCAACTCACAGATGTGAGCCTTTCCTTTGATAGAGCAGTTTTAAAACACTGTTTTTCTAGAGTCTGCAAGTGGATATTTGGAGCGCTATGAGGCCTGTGGTGGGAAAGGAAGTATCTTCCCATAACAAGTAGAAAGAGGCATTCTCTGAAAGTTCTCTGTGGCGCGTGCATTCAAGTCACAGAGTTGAACATTCCATTTGACAGAGAAGTTTTGAAACCCTCATTTACAGAATCTGCAAGTGGCTGTTTGGACCGCTTATAGGAATGCGTTGGAAACGGGACACCCTCACACAAAAACTAGACAGAAGCATTCTCACGAACTTCTGTGTGATGTGCGCCTTCGTTTCAAGGAGCCGAAACTTTCTATTGGTAGAGCAGTTTGGAAACACTCTTTTTCTAGAATCTACAAGTGGACATTGGCAGCGCTTTGAGGCCCGTGGTGGAAAGGAAATATGTTCACATAAAAACTAGACGAAAGCATTCTCTGAAACTTCTTTGTGGTGTGTGCATTCCACACTCAGAGTTGAACACTCCTTTTGACAGAGAAGTTTGAAACACTCTTTTTGTAGAATCTGCAACTGCATATATGGACCGCTGATAGGAATTCGTTGGAAACGGGACACTCTCACAGGAAAAGTAAACAGAAGCATTCTCACAAACTTCTGTGTGATGTGTGCATTCAGCTCACGGAGCTGCAGCTTTCTTCTGATACAGCAGTTTTAAAACACTTTTTTTCTAGAATCTGCAAGTGCACATTTGGAGAGCTTTGAGGCCTGAGGTGGAAAGGAAATATCTTCACATAAAAACTAGACAGAAGCATTCTCTGAAACTCCTTTGTGGTGTGTGCATTCAACTCACAGAGTCGAGCATTCCTTTAGACAGAGAAGATTTGAAACTCTCTTTTGTAGAATCTACAGGTGGAAATTCGGACTGCTTACGGGAATTGATTGGAAACGGGAAACCCTCCCACAAAAACGACACAGAAGCATTCTTGCAAACTTCTTGGTGATGTGTGCATTCAGCTCACACAGCTGAACCTTTCTTTTGATAGAGCAGTTTTCTAACACTCTTTTTCTAGAATGTGCAAGCGGACATTTGGAGCGCTTTGAGGACTGTGGTGGAAAAGGAAGTATCTTTACATAACAAGGAGACAGAAGCATTCTCTGAAAGTGCTTTGTGGGGCGTGCATTCAACTCACAGAGTTGAACATTCCTTTTGACAGAGAAGTTTTGAAACACTCTTTTTATAGAATCTGCAAGTGGATATTTGGACCGCTTATAGGAATTCGTTGGAAACGGGACAATCTCACACAAAAAGGAGACAGAAGCATTCTCATACACTTCTGTGGGATGCGTGCATTCAGCTCACAGGGCAGATCCTTTCTTTTGATAGAGCAGATTTCTAACACTCTTTTTCTAGAATTTGCAAGTGGACATTTGCAGCGCTTTGCGGCCTGAGGTGGAAAGGAAATACCTTCACATAAAAATTAGACAGAAGCATTCTCTGAAACTTCTTTGTGGTGTGTGTGCATCCAACTCGCAGAGTTGAACATTCTTTTTGACAGAGAAGTTTTGAAACAGTCTTTTTTTTTTTGTAGAATCTGCAAGTGGAAATTTGGACCGCTTGCAGGAAATCGTTGGAAACGGGAAACCCTCACCCAAAAACGAGACAGAATCATTCTCACAAACTTCTTCCTGATGTGTGCTTTCAACTCACAGATGTGAGCCTTTCCTTTGATAGAGCAGTTTTAAAACACTGTTTTTCTAGAGTCTGCAAGTGGATATTTGGAGCGCTATGAGGCCTGTGGTGGGAAAGGAAGTATCTTCCCATAACAAGTAGAAAGAGGCATTCTCTGAAAGTTCTCTGTGGCGCGTGCATTCAAGTCACAGAGTTGAACATTCCATTTGACAGAGAAGTTTTGAAACCCTCATTTACAGAATCTGCAAGTGGCTGTTTGGACCGCTTATAGGAATGCGTTGGAAACGGGACACCCTCACACAAAAACTAGACAGAAGCATTCTCACGAACTTCTGTGTGATGTGCGCCTTCGTTTCAAGGAGCCGAAACTTTCTATTGGTAGAGCAGTTTGGAAACACTCTTTTTCTAGAATCTACAAGTGGACATTGGCAGCGCTTTGAGGCCCGTGGTGGAAAGGAAATATGTTCACATAAAAACTAGACGAAAGCATTCTCTGAAACTTCTTTGTGGTGTGTGCATTCCACACTCAGAGTTGAACACTCCTTTTGACAGAGAAGTTTGAAACACTCTTTTTGTAGAATCTGCAACTGCATATATGGACCGCTGATAGGAATTCGTTGGAAACGGGACACTCTCACAGGAAAAGTAAACAGAAGCATTCTCACAAACTTCTGTGTGATGTGTGCATTCAGCTCACGGAGCTGCAGCTTTCTTCTGATACAGCAGTTTTAAAACACTTTTTTTCTAGAATCTGCAAGTGCACATTTGGAGAGCTTTGAGGCCTGAGGTGGAAAGGAAATATCTTCACATAAAAACTAGACAGAAGCATTCTCTGAAACTCCTTTGTGGTGTGTGCATTCAACTCACAGAGTCGAGCATTCCTTTAGACAGAGAAGATTTGAAACTCTCTTTTGTAGAATCTACAGGTGGAAATTCGGACTGCTTACGGGAATTGATTGGAAACGGGAAACCCTCCCACAAAAACGACACAGAAGCATTCTTGCAAACTTCTTGGTGATGTGTGCATTCAGCTCACACAGCTGAACCTTTCTTTTGATAGAGCAGTTTTCTAACACTCTTTTTCTAGAATGTGCAAGCGGACATTTGGAGCGCTTTGAGGACTGTGGTGGAAAAGGAAGTATCTTTACATAACAAGGAGACAGAAGCATTCTCTGAAAGTGCTTTGTGGGGCGTGCATTCAACTCACAGAGTTGAACATTCCTTTTGACAGAGAAGTTTTGAAACACTCTTTTTATAGAATCTGCAAGTGGATATTTGGACCGCTTATAGGAATTCGTTGGAAACGGGACAATCTCACACAAAAAGGAGACAGAAGCATTCTCATACACTTCTGTGGGATGCGTGCATTCAGCTCACAGGGCAGATCCTTTCTTTTGATAGAGCAGATTTCTAACACTCTTTTTCTAGAATTTGCAAGTGGACATTTGCAGCGCTTTGCGGCCTGAGGTGGAAAGGAAATACCTTCACATAAAAATTAGACAGAAGCATTCTCTGAAACTTCTTTGTGGTGTGTGTGCATCCAACTCGCAGAGTTGAACATTCTTTTTGACAGAGAAGTTTTGAAACAGTCTTTTTTTTTTTGTAGAATCTGCAAGTGGAAATTTGGACCGCTTGCAGGAAATCGTTGGAAACGGGAAACCCTCACCCAAAAACGAGACAGAATCATTCTCACAAACTTCTTCCTGATGTGTGCTTTCAACTCACAGATGTGAGCCTTTCCTTTGATAGAGCAGTTTTAAAACACTGTTTTTCTAGAGTCTGCAAGTGGATATTTGGAGCGCTATGAGGCCTGTGGTGGGAAAGGAAGTATCTTCCCATAACAAGTAGAAAGAGGCATTCTCTGAAAGTTCTCTGTGGCGCGTGCATTCAAGTCACAGAGTTGAACATTCCATTTGACAGAGAAGTTTTGAAACCCTCATTTACAGAATCTGCAAGTGGCTGTTTGGACCGCTTATAGGAATGCGTTGGAAACGGGACACCCTCACACAAAAACTAGACAGAAGCATTCTCACGAACTTCTGTGTGATGTGCGCCTTCGTTTCAAGGAGCCGAAACTTTCTATTGGTAGAGCAGTTTGGAAACACTCTTTTTCTAGAATCTACAAGTGGACATTGGCAGCGCTTTGAGGCCCGTGGTGGAAAGGAAATATGTTCACATAAAAACTAGACGAAAGCATTCTCTGAAACTTCTTTGTGGTGTGTGCATTCCACACTCAGAGTTGAACACTCCTTTTGACAGAGAAGTTTGAAACACTCTTTTTGTAGAATCTGCAACTGCATATATGGACCGCTGATAGGAATTCGTTGGAAACGGGACACTCTCACAGGAAAAGTAAACAGAAGCATTCTCACAAACTTCTGTGTGATGTGTGCATTCAGCTCACGGAGCTGCAGCTTTCTTCTGATACAGCAGTTTTAAAACACTTTTTTTCTAGAATCTGCAAGTGCACATTTGGAGAGCTTTGAGGCCTGAGGTGGAAAGGAAATATCTTCACATAAAAACTAGACAGAAGCATTCTCTGAAACTCCTTTGTGGTGTGTGCATTCAACTCACAGAGTCGAGCATTCCTTTAGACAGAGAAGATTTGAAACTCTCTTTTGTAGAATCTACAGGTGGAAATTCGGACTGCTTACGGGAATTGATTGGAAACGGGAAACCCTCCCACAAAAACGACACAGAAGCATTCTTGCAAACTTCTTGGTGATGTGTGCATTCAGCTCACACAGCTGAACCTTTCTTTTGATAGAGCAGTTTTCTAACACTCTTTTTCTAGAATGTGCAAGCGGACATTTGGAGCGCTTTGAGGACTGTGGTGGAAAAGGAAGTATCTTTACATAACAAGGAGACAGAAGCATTCTCTGAAAGTGCTTTGTGGGGCGTGCATTCAACTCACAGAGTTGAACATTCCTTTTGACAGAGAAGTTTTGAAACACTCTTTTTATAGAATCTGCAAGTGGATATTTGGACCGCTTATAGGAATTCGTTGGAAACGGGACAATCTCACACAAAAAGGAGACAGAAGCATTCTCATACACTTCTGTGGGATGCGTGCATTCAGCTCACAGGGCAGATCCTTTCTTTTGATAGAGCAGATTTCTAACACTCTTTTTCTAGAATTTGCAAGTGGACATTTGCAGCGCTTTGCGGCCTGAGGTGGAAAGGAAATACCTTCACATAAAAATTAGACAGAAGCATTCTCTGAAACTTCTTTGTGGTGTGTGTGCATCCAACTCGCAGAGTTGAACATTCTTTTTGACAGAGAAGTTTTGAAACAGTCTTTTTTTTTTTGTAGAATCTGCAAGTGGAAATTTGGACCGCTTGCAGGAAATCGTTGGAAACGGGAAACCCTCACCCAAAAACGAGACAGAATCATTCTCACAAACTTCTTCCTGATGTGTGCTTTCAACTCACAGATGTGAGCCTTTCCTTTGATAGAGCAGTTTTAAAACACTGTTTTTCTAGAGTCTGCAAGTGGATATTTGGAGCGCTATGAGGCCTGTGGTGGGAAAGGAAGTATCTTCCCATAACAAGTAGAAAGAGGCATTCTCTGAAAGTTCTCTGTGGCGCGTGCATTCAAGTCACAGAGTTGAACATTCCATTTGACAGAGAAGTTTTGAAACCCTCATTTACAGAATCTGCAAGTGGCTGTTTGGACCGCTTATAGGAATGCGTTGGAAACGGGACACCCTCACACAAAAACTAGACAGAAGCATTCTCACGAACTTCTGTGTGATGTGCGCCTTCGTTTCAAGGAGCCGAAACTTTCTATTGGTAGAGCAGTTTGGAAACACTCTTTTTCTAGAATCTACAAGTGGACATTGGCAGCGCTTTGAGGCCCGTGGTGGAAAGGAAATATGTTCACATAAAAACTAGACGAAAGCATTCTCTGAAACTTCTTTGTGGTGTGTGCATTCCACACTCAGAGTTGAACACTCCTTTTGACAGAGAAGTTTGAAACACTCTTTTTGTAGAATCTGCAACTGCATATATGGACCGCTGATAGGAATTCGTTGGAAACGGGACACTCTCACAGGAAAAGTAAACAGAAGCATTCTCACAAACTTCTGTGTGATGTGTGCATTCAGCTCACGGAGCTGCAGCTTTCTTCTGATACAGCAGTTTTAAAACACTTTTTTTCTAGAATCTGCAAGTGCACATTTGGAGAGCTTTGAGGCCTGAGGTGGAAAGGAAATATCTTCACATAAAAACTAGACAGAAGCATTCTCTGAAACTCCTTTGTGGTGTGTGCATTCAACTCACAGAGTCGAGCATTCCTTTAGACAGAGAAGATTTGAAACTCTCTTTTGTAGAATCTACAGGTGGAAATTCGGACTGCTTACGGGAATTGATTGGAAACGGGAAACCCTCCCACAAAAACGACACAGAAGCATTCTTGCAAACTTCTTGGTGATGTGTGCATTCAGCTCACACAGCTGAACCTTTCTTTTGATAGAGCAGTTTTCTAACACTCTTTTTCTAGAATGTGCAAGCGGACATTTGGAGCGCTTTGAGGACTGTGGTGGAAAAGGAAGTATCTTTACATAACAAGGAGACAGAAGCATTCTCTGAAAGTGCTTTGTGGGGCGTGCATTCAACTCACAGAGTTGAACATTCCTTTTGACAGAGAAGTTTTGAAACACTCTTTTTATAGAATCTGCAAGTGGATATTTGGACCGCTTATAGGAATTCGTTGGAAACGGGACAATCTCACACAAAAAGGAGACAGAAGCATTCTCATACACTTCTGTGGGATGCGTGCATTCAGCTCACAGGGCAGATCCTTTCTTTTGATAGAGCAGATTTCTAACACTCTTTTTCTAGAATTTGCAAGTGGACATTTGCAGCGCTTTGCGGCCTGAGGTGGAAAGGAAATACCTTCACATAAAAATTAGACAGAAGCACTCTCTGAAACTTCTTTGTGGTGTGTGTGCATCCAACTCGCAGAGTTGAACATTCTTTTTGACAGAGAAGTTTTGAAACAGTCTTTTTTTTTTTGTAGAATCTGCAAGTGGAAATTTGGACCGCTTGCAGGAAATCGTTGGAAACGGGAAACCCTCACCCAAAAACGAGACAGAATCATTCTCACAAACTTCTTCCTGATGTGTGCTTTCAACTCACAGATGTGAGCCTTTCCTTTGATAGAGCAGTTTTAAAACACTGTTTTTCTAGAGTCTGCAAGTGGATATTTGGAGCGCTATGAGGCCTGTGGTGGGAAAGGAAGTATCTTCCCATAACAAGTAGAAAGAGGCATTCTCTGAAAGTTCTCTGTGGCGCGTGCATTCAAGTCACAGAGTTGAACATTCCATTTGACAGAGAAGTTTTGAAACCCTCATTTACAGAATCTGCAAGTGGCTGTTTGGACCGCTTATAGGAATGCGTTGGAAACGGGACACCCTCACACAAAAACTAGACAGAAGCATTCTCACGAACTTCTGTGTGATGTGCGCCTTCGTTTCAAGGAGCCGAAACTTTCTATTGGTAGAGCAGTTTGGAAACACTCTTTTTCTAGAATCTACAAGTGGACATTGGCAGCGCTTTGAGGCCCGTGGTGGAAAGGAAATATGTTCACATAAAAACTAGACGAAAGCATTCTCTGAAACTTCTTTGTGGTGTGTGCATTCCACACTCAGAGTTGAACACTCCTTTTGACAGAGAAGTTTGAAACACTCTTTTTGTAGAATCTGCAACTGCATATATGGACCGCTGATAGGAATTCGTTGGAAACGGGACACTCTCACAGGAAAAGTAAACAGAAGCATTCTCACAAACTTCTGTGTGATGTGTGCATTCAGCTCACGGAGCTGCAGCTTTCTTCTGATACAGCAGTTTTAAAACACTTTTTTTCTAGAATCTGCAAGTGCACATTTGGAGAGCTTTGAGGCCTGAGGTGGAAAGGAAATATCTTCACATAAAAACTAGACAGAAGCATTCTCTGAAACTCCTTTGTGGTGTGTGCATTCAACTCACAGAGTCGAGCATTCCTTTAGACAGAGAAGATTTGAAACTCTCTTTTGTAGAATCTACAGGTGGAAATTCGGACTGCTTACGGGAATTGATTGGAAACGGGAAACCCTCCCACAAAAACGACACAGAAGCATTCTTGCAAACTTCTTGGTGATGTGTGCATTCAGCTCACACAGCTGAACCTTTCTTTTGATAGAGCAGTTTTCTAACACTCTTTTTCTAGAATGTGCAAGCGGACATTTGGAGCGCTTTGAGGACTGTGGTGGAAAAGGAAGTATCTTTACATAACAAGGAGACAGAAGCATTCTCTGAAAGTGCTTTGTGGGGCGTGCATTCAACTCACAGAGTTGAACATTCCTTTTGACAGAGAAGTTTTGAAACACTCTTTTTATAGAATCTGCAAGTGGATATTTGGACCGCTTATAGGAATTCGTTGGAAACGGGACAATCTCACACAAAAAGGAGACAGAAGCATTCTCATACACTTCTGTGGGATGCGTGCATTCAGCTCACAGGGCAGATCCTTTCTTTTGATAGAGCAGATTTCTAACACTCTTTTTCTAGAATTTGCAAGTGGACATTTGCAGCGCTTTGCGGCCTGAGGTGGAAAGGAAATACCTTCACATAAAAATTAGACAGAAGCATTCTCTGAAACTTCTTTGTGGTGTGTGTGCATCCAACTCGCAGAGTTGAACATTCTTTTTGACAGAGAAGTTTTGAAACAGTCTTTTTTTTTTTGTAGAATCTGCAAGTGGAAATTTGGACCGCTTGCAGGAAATCGTTGGAAACGGGAAACCCTCACCCAAAAACGAGACAGAATCATTCTCACAAACTTCTTCCTGATGTGTGCTTTCAACTCACAGATGTGAGCCTTTCCTTTGATAGAGCAGTTTTAAAACACTGTTTTTCTAGAGTCTGCAAGTGGATATTTGGAGCGCTATGAGGCCTGTGGTGGGAAAGGAAGTATCTTCCCATAACAAGTAGAAAGAGGCATTCTCTGAAAGTTCTCTGTGGCGCGTGCATTCAAGTCACAGAGTTGAACATTCCATTTGACAGAGAAGTTTTGAAACCCTCATTTACAGAATCTGCAAGTGGCTGTTTGGACCGCTTATAGGAATGCGTTGGAAACGGGACACCCTCACACAAAAACTAGACAGAAGCATTCTCACGAACTTCTGTGTGATGTGCGCCTTCGTTTCAAGGAGCCGAAACTTTCTATTGGTAGAGCAGTTTGGAAACACTCTTTTTCTAGAATCTACAAGTGGACATTGGCAGCGCTTTGAGGCCCGTGGTGGAAAGGAAATATGTTCACATAAAAACTAGACGAAAGCATTCTCTGAAACTTCTTTGTGGTGTGTGCATTCCACACTCAGAGTTGAACACTCCTTTTGACAGAGAAGTTTGAAACACTCTTTTTGTAGAATCTGCAACTGCATATATGGACCGCTGATAGGAATTCGTTGGAAACGGGACACTCTCACAGGAAAAGTAAACAGAAGCATTCTCACAAACTTCTGTGTGATGTGTGCATTCAGCTCACGGAGCTGCAGCTTTCTTCTGATACAGCAGTTTTAAAACACTTTTTTTCTAGAATCTGCAAGTGCACATTTGGAGAGCTTTGAGGCCTGAGGTGGAAAGGAAATATCTTCACATAAAAACTAGACAGAAGCATTCTCTGAAACTCCTTTGTGGTGTGTGCATTCAACTCACAGAGTCGAGCATTCCTTTAGACAGAGAAGATTTGAAACTCTCTTTTGTAGAATCTACAGGTGGAAATTCGGACTGCTTACGGGAATTGATTGGAAACGGGAAACCCTCCCACAAAAACGACACAGAAGCATTCTTGCAAACTTCTTGGTGATGTGTGCATTCAGCTCACACAGCTGAACCTTTCTTTTGATAGAGCAGTTTTCTAACACTCTTTTTCTAGAATGTGCAAGCGGACATTTGGAGCGCTTTGAGGACTGTGGTGGAAAAGGAAGTATCTTTACATAACAAGGAGACAGAAGCATTCTCTGAAAGTGCTTTGTGGGGCGTGCATTCAACTCACAGAGTTGAACATTCCTTTTGACAGAGAAGTTTTGAAACACTCTTTTTATAGAATCTGCAAGTGGATATTTGGACCGCTTATAGGAATTCGTTGGAAACGGGACAATCTCACACAAAAAGGAGACAGAAGCATTCTCATACACTTCTGTGGGATGCGTGCATTCAGCTCACAGGGCAGATCCTTTCTTTTGATAGAGCAGATTTCTAACACTCTTTTTCTAGAATTTGCAAGTGGACATTTGCAGCGCTTTGCGGCCTGAGGTGGAAAGGAAATACCTTCACATAAAAATTAGACAGAAGCATTCTCTGAAACTTCTTTGTGGTGTGTGTGCATCCAACTCGCAGAGTTGAACATTCTTTTTGACAGAGAAGTTTTGAAACAGTCTTTTTTTTTTTGTAGAATCTGCAAGTGGAAATTTGGACCGCTTGCAGGAAATCGTTGGAAACGGGAAACCCTCACCCAAAAACGAGACAGAATCATTCTCACAAACTTCTTCCTGATGTGTGCTTTCAACTCACAGATGTGAGCCTTTCCTTTGATAGAGCAGTTTTAAAACACTGTTTTTCTAGAGTCTGCAAGTGGATATTTGGAGCGCTATGAGGCCTGTGGTGGGAAAGGAAGTATCTTCCCATAACAAGTAGAAAGAGGCATTCTCTGAAAGTTCTCTGTGGCGCGTGCATTCAAGTCACAGAGTTGAACATTCCATTTGACAGAGAAGTTTTGAAACCCTCATTTACAGAATCTGCAAGTGGCTGTTTGGACCGCTTATAGGAATGCGTTGGAAACGGGACACCCTCACACAAAAACTAGACAGAAGCATTCTCACGAACTTCTGTGTGATGTGCGCCTTCGTTTCAAGGAGCCGAAACTTTCTATTGGTAGAGCAGTTTGGAAACACTCTTTTTCTAGAATCTACAAGTGGACATTGGCAGCGCTTTGAGGCCCGTGGTGGAAAGGAAATATGTTCACATAAAAACTAGACGAAAGCATTCTCTGAAACTTCTTTGTGGTGTGTGCATTCCACACTCAGAGTTGAACACTCCTTTTGACAGAGAAGTTTGAAACACTCTTTTTGTAGAATCTGCAACTGCATATATGGACCGCTGATAGGAATTCGTTGGAAACGGGACACTCTCACAGGAAAAGTAAACAGAAGCATTCTCACAAACTTCTGTGTGATGTGTGCATTCAGCTCACGGAGCTGCAGCTTTCTTCTGATACAGCAGTTTTAAAACACTTTTTTTCTAGAATCTGCAAGTGCACATTTGGAGAGCTTTGAGGCCTGAGGTGGAAAGGAAATATCTTCACATAAAAACTAGACAGAAGCATTCTCTGAAACTCCTTTGTGGTGTGTGCATTCAACTCACAGAGTCGAGCATTCCTTTAGACAGAGAAGATTTGAAACTCTCTTTTGTAGAATCTACAGGTGGAAATTCGGACTGCTTACGGGAATTGATTGGAAACGGGAAACCCTCCCACAAAAACGACACAGAAGCATTCTTGCAAACTTCTTGGTGATGTGTGCATTCAGCTCACACAGCTGAACCTTTCTTTTGATAGAGCAGTTTTCTAACACTCTTTTTCTAGAATGTGCAAGCGGACATTTGGAGCGCTTTGAGGACTGTGGTGGAAAAGGAAGTATCTTTACATAACAAGGAGACAGAAGCATTCTCTGAAAGTGCTTTGTGGGGCGTGCATTCAACTCACAGAGTTGAACATTCCTTTTGACAGAGAAGTTTTGAAACACTCTTTTTATAGAATCTGCAAGTGGATATTTGGACCGCTTATAGGAATTCGTTGGAAACGGGACAATCTCACACAAAAAGGAGACAGAAGCATTCTCATACACTTCTGTGGGATGCGTGCATTCAGCTCACAGGGCAGATCCTTTCTTTTGATAGAGCAGATTTCTAACACTCTTTTTCTAGAATTTGCAAGTGGACATTTGCAGCGCTTTGCGGCCTGAGGTGGAAAGGAAATACCTTCACATAAAAATTAGACAGAAGCATTCTCTGAAACTTCTTTGTGGTGTGTGTGCATCCAACTCGCAGAGTTGAACATTCTTTTTGACAGAGAAGTTTTGAAACAGTCTTTTTTTTTTGTAGAATCTGCAAGTGGAAATTTGGACCGCTTGCAGGAAATCGTTGGAAACGGGAAACCCTCACCCAAAAACGAGACAGAATCATTCTCACAAACTTCTTCCTGATGTGTGCTTTCAACTCACAGATGTGAGCCTTTCCTTTGATAGAGCAGTTTTAAAACACTGTTTTTCTAGAGTCTGCAAGTGGATATTTGGAGCGCTATGAGGCCTGTGGTGGGAAAGGAAGTATCTTCCCATAACAAGTAGAAAGAGGCATTCTCTGAAAGTTCTCTGTGGCGCGTGCATTCAAGTCACAGAGTTGAACATTCCATTTGACAGAGAAGTTTTGAAACCCTCATTTACAGAATCTGCAAGTGGCTGTTTGGACCGCTTATAGGAATGCGTTGGAAACGGGACACCCTCACACAAAAACTAGACAGAAGCATTCTCACGAACTTCTGTGTGATGTGCGCCTTCGTTTCAAGGAGCCGAAACTTTCTATTGGTAGAGCAGTTTGGAAACACTCTTTTTCTAGAATCTACAAGTGGACATTGGCAGCGCTTTGAGGCCCGTGGTGGAAAGGAAATATGTTCACATAAAAACTAGACGAAAGCATTCTCTGAAACTTCTTTGTGGTGTGTGCATTCCACACTCAGAGTTGAACACTCCTTTTGACAGAGAAGTTTGAAACACTCTTTTTGTAGAATCTGCAACTGCATATATGGACCGCTGATAGGAATTCGTTGGAAACGGGACACTCTCACAGGAAAAGTAAACAGAAGCATTCTCACAAACTTCTGTGTGATGTGTGCATTCAGCTCACGGAGCTGCAGCTTTCTTCTGATACAGCAGTTTTAAAACACTTTTTTTCTAGAATCTGCAAGTGCACATTTGGAGAGCTTTGAGGCCTGAGGTGGAAAGGAAATATCTTCACATAAAAACTAGACAGAAGCATTCTCTGAAACTCCTTTGTGGTGTGTGCATTCAACTCACAGAGTCGAGCATTCCTTTAGACAGAGAAGATTTGAAACTCTCTTTTGTAGAATCTACAGGTGGAAATTCGGACTGCTTACGGGAATTGATTGGAAACGGGAAACCCTCCCACAAAAACGACACAGAAGCATTCTTGCAAACTTCTTGGTGATGTGTGCATTCAGCTCACACAGCTGAACCTTTCTTTTGATAGAGCAGTTTTCTAACACTCTTTTTCTAGAATGTGCAAGCGGACATTTGGAGCGCTTTGAGGACTGTGGTGGAAAAGGAAGTATCTTTACATAACAAGGAGACAGAAGCATTCTCTGAAAGTGCTTTGTGGGGCGTGCATTCAACTCACAGAGTTGAACATTCCTTTTGACAGAGAAGTTTTGAAACACTCTTTTTATAGAATCTGCAAGTGGATATTTGGACCGCTTATAGGAATTCGTTGGAAACGGGACAATCTCACACAAAAAGGAGACAGAAGCATTCTCATACACTTCTGTGGGATGCGTGCATTCAGCTCACAGGGCAGATCCTTTCTTTTGATAGAGCAGATTTCTAACACTCTTTTTCTAGAATTTGCAAGTGGACATTTGCAGCGCTTTGCGGCCTGAGGTGGAAAGGAAATACCTTCACATAAAAATTAGACAGAAGCATTCTCTGAAACTTCTTTGTGGTGTGTGTGCATCCAACTCGCAGAGTTGAACATTCTTTTTGACAGAGAAGTTTTGAAACAGTCTTTTTTTTTTGTAGAATCTGCAAGTGGAAATTTGGACCGCTTGCAGGAAATCGTTGGAAACGGGAAACCCTCACCCAAAAACGAGACAGAATCATTCTCACAAACTTCTTCCTGATGTGTGCTTTCAACTCACAGATGTGAGCCTTTCCTTTGATAGAGCAGTTTTAAAACACTGTTTTTCTAGAGTCTGCAAGTGGATATTTGGAGCGCTATGAGGCCTGTGGTGGGAAAGGAAGTATCTTCCCATAACAAGTAGAAAGAGGCATTCTCTGAAAGTTCTCTGTGGCGCGTGCATTCAAGTCACAGAGTTGAACATTCCATTTGACAGAGAAGTTTTGAAACCCTCATTTACAGAATCTGCAAGTGGCTGTTTGGACCGCTTATAGGAATGCGTTGGAAACGGGACACCCTCACACAAAAACTAGACAGAAGCATTCTCACGAACTTCTGTGTGATGTGCGCCTTCGTTTCAAGGAGCCGAAACTTTCTATTGGTAGAGCAGTTTGGAAACACTCTTTTTCTAGAATCTACAAGTGGACATTGGCAGCGCTTTGAGGCCCGTGGTGGAAAGGAAATATGTTCACATAAAAACTAGACGAAAGCATTCTCTGAAACTTCTTTGTGGTGTGTGCATTCCACACTCAGAGTTGAACACTCCTTTTGACAGAGAAGTTTGAAACACTCTTTTTGTAGAATCTGCAACTGCATATATGGACCGCTGATAGGAATTCGTTGGAAACGGGACACTCTCACAGGAAAAGTAAACAGAAGCATTCTCACAAACTTCTGTGTGATGTGTGCATTCAGCTCACGGAGCTGCAGC
The DNA here is from genome assembly GCF_028885655.2 of Pongo abelii. NCBI lineage: Eukaryota > Metazoa > Chordata > Mammalia > Primates > Hominidae > Pongo > Pongo abelii. The sequence continues at coordinate 68,211,445 of NC_071988.2, forward strand.
TTTCTTCTGATACAGCAGTTTTAAAACACTTTTTTTCTAGAATCTGCAAGTGCACATTTGGAGAGCTTTGAGGCCTGAGGTGGAAAGGAAATATCTTCACATAAAAACTAGACAGAAGCATTCTCTGAAACTCCTTTGTGGTGTGTGCATTCAACTCACAGAGTCGAGCATTCCTTTAGACAGAGAAGATTTGAAACTCTCTTTTGTAGAATCTACAGGTGGAAATTCGGACTGCTTACGGGAATTGATTGGAAACGGGAAACCCTCCCACAAAAACGACACAGAAGCATTCTTGCAAACTTCTTGGTGATGTGTGCATTCAGCTCACACAGCTGAACCTTTCTTTTGATAGAGCAGTTTTCTAACACTCTTTTTCTAGAATGTGCAAGCGGACATTTGGAGCGCTTTGAGGACTGTGGTGGAAAAGGAAGTATCTTTACATAACAAGGAGACAGAAGCATTCTCTGAAAGTGCTTTGTGGGGCGTGCATTCAACTCACAGAGTTGAACATTCCTTTTGACAGAGAAGTTTTGAAACACTCTTTTTATAGAATCTGCAAGTGGATATTTGGACCGCTTATAGGAATTCGTTGGAAACGGGACAATCTCACACAAAAAGGAGACAGAAGCATTCTCATACACTTCTGTGGGATGCGTGCATTCAGCTCACAGGGCAGATCCTTTCTTTTGATAGAGCAGATTTCTAACACTCTTTTTCTAGAATTTGCAAGTGGACATTTGCAGCGCTTTGCGGCCTGAGGTGGAAAGGAAATACCTTCACATAAAAATTAGACAGAAGCATTCTCTGAAACTTCTTTGTGGTGTGTGTGCATCCAACTCGCAGAGTTGAACATTCTTTTTGACAGAGAAGTTTTGAAACAGTCTTTTTTTTTTGTAGAATCTGCAAGTGGAAATTTGGACCGCTTGCAGGAAATCGTTGGAAACGGGAAACCCTCACCCAAAAACGAGACAGAATCATTCTCACAAACTTCTTCCTGATGTGTGCTTTCAACTCACAGATGTGAGCCTTTCCTTTGATAGAGCAGTTTTAAAACACTGTTTTTCTAGAGTCTGCAAGTGGATATTTGGAGCGCTATGAGGCCTGTGGTGGGAAAGGAAGTATCTTCCCATAACAAGTAGAAAGAGGCATTCTCTGAAAGTTCTCTGTGGCGCGTGCATTCAAGTCACAGAGTTGAACATTCCATTTGACAGAGAAGTTTTGAAACCCTCATTTACAGAATCTGCAAGTGGCTGTTTGGACCGCTTATAGGAATGCGTTGGAAACGGGACACCCTCACACAAAAACTAGACAGAAGCATTCTCACGAACTTCTGTGTGATGTGCGCCTTCGTTTCAAGGAGCCGAAACTTTCTATTGGTAGAGCAGTTTGGAAACACTCTTTTTCTAGAATCTACAAGTGGACATTGGCAGCGCTTTGAGGCCCGTGGTGGAAAGGAAATATGTTCACATAAAAACTAGACGAAAGCATTCTCTGAAACTTCTTTGTGGTGTGTGCATTCCACACTCAGAGTTGAACACTCCTTTTGACAGAGAAGTTTGAAACACTCTTTTTGTAGAATCTGCAACTGCATATATGGACCGCTGATAGGAATTCGTTGGAAACGGGACACTCTCACAGGAAAAGTAAACAGAAGCATTCTCACAAACTTCTGTGTGATGTGTGCATTCAGCTCACGGAGCTGCAGCTTTCTTCTGATACAGCAGTTTTAAAACACTTTTTTTCTAGAATCTGCAAGTGCACATTTGGAGAGCTTTGAGGCCTGAGGTGGAAAGGAAATATCTTCACATAAAAACTAGACAGAAGCATTCTCTGAAACTCCTTTGTGGTGTGTGCATTCAACTCACAGAGTCGAGCATTCCTTTAGACAGAGAAGATTTGAAACTCTCTTTTGTAGAATCTACAGGTGGAAATTCGGACTGCTTACGGGAATTGATTGGAAACGGGAAACCCTCCCACAAAAACGACACAGAAGCATTCTTGCAAACTTCTTGGTGATGTGTGCATTCAGCTCACACAGCTGAACCTTTCTTTTGATAGAGCAGTTTTCTAACACTCTTTTTCTAGAATGTGCAAGCGGACATTTGGAGCGCTTTGAGGACTGTGGTGGAAAAGGAAGTATCTTTACATAACAAGGAGACAGAAGCATTCTCTGAAAGTGCTTTGTGGGGCGTGCATTCAACTCACAGAGTTGAACATTCCTTTTGACAGAGAAGTTTTGAAACACTCTTTTTATAGAATCTGCAAGTGGATATTTGGACCGCTTATAGGAATTCGTTGGAAACGGGACAATCTCACACAAAAAGGAGACAGAAGCATTCTCATACACTTCTGTGGGATGCCTGCATTCAGCTCACAGGGCAGATCCTTTCTTTTGATAGAGCAGATTTCTAACACTCTTTTTCTAGAATTTGCAAGTGGACATTTGCAGCGCTTTGCGGCCTGAGGTGGAAAGGAAATACCTTCACATAAAAATTAGACAGAAGCATTCTCTGAAACTTCTTTGTGGTGTGTGTGCATCCAACTCGCAGAGTTGAACATTCTTTTTGACAGAGAAGTTTTGAAACAGTCTTTTTTTTTTGTAGAATCTGCAAGTGGAAATTTGGACCGCTTGCAGGAAATCGTTGGAAACGGGAAACCCTCACCCAAAAACGAGACAGAATCATTCTCACAAACTTCTTCCTGATGTGTGCTTTCAACTCACAGATGTGAGCCTTTCCTTTGATAGAGCAGTTTTAAAACACTGTTTTTCTAGAGTCTGCAAGTGGATATTTGGAGCGCTATGAGGCCTGTGGTGGGAAAGGAAGTATCTTCCCATAACAAGTAGAAAGAGGCATTCTCTGAAAGTTCTCTGTGGCGCGTGCATTCAAGTCACAGCGTTGAACATTCCATTTGACAGAGAAGTTTTGAAACCCTCATTTACAGAATCTGCAAGTGGCTGTTTGGACCGCTTATAGGAATGCGTTGGAAACGGGACACCCTCACACAAAAACTAGACAGAAGCATTCTCACGAACTTCTGTGTGATGTGCGCCTTCGTTTCAAGGAGCCGAAACTTTCTATTGGTAGAGCAGTTTGGAAACACTCTTTTTCTAGAATCTACAAGTGGACATTGGCAGCGCTTTGATGCCCGTGGTGGAAAGGAAATATGTTCACATAAAAACTAGACGAAAGCATTCTCTGAAACTTCTTTGTGGTGTGTGCATTCCACACTCAGAGTTGAACACTCCTTTTGACAGAGAAGTTTGAAACACTCTTTTTGTAGAATCTGCAACTGCATATATGGACCGCTGATAGGAATTCGTTGGAAACGGGACACTCTCACAGGAAAAGTAAACAGAAGCATTCTCACAAACTTCTGTGTGATGTGTGCATTCAGCTCACGGAGCTGCAGCTTTCTTCTGATACAGCAGTTTTAAAACACTTTTTTTCTAGAATCTGCAAGTGCACATTTGGAGAGCTTTGAGGCCTGAGGTGGAAAGGAAATATCTTCACATAAAAACTAGACAGAAGCATTCTCTGAAACTCCTTTGTGGTGTGTGCATTCAACTCACAGAGTCGAGCATTCCTTTAGACAGAGAAGATTTGAAACTCTCTTTTGTAGAATCTACAGGTGGAAATTCGGACTGCTTACGGGAATTGATTGGAAACGGGAAACCCTCCCACAAAAACGACACAGAAGCATTCTTGCAAACTTCTTGGTGATGTGTGCATTCAGCTCACACAGCTGAACCTTTCTTTTGATAGAGCAGTTTTCTAACACTCTTTTTCTAGAATGTGCAAGCGGACATTTGGAGCGCTTTGAGGACTGTGGTGGAAAAGGAAGTATCTTTACATAACAAGGAGACAGAAGCATTCTCTGAAAGTGCTTTGTGGGGCGTGCATTCAACTCACAGAGTTGAACATTCCTTTTGACAGAGAAGTTTTGAAACACTCTTTTTATAGAATCTGCAAGTGGATATTTGGACCGCTTATAGGAATTCGTTGGAAACGGGACAATCTCACACAAAAAGGAGACAGAAGCATTCTCATACACTTCTGTGGGATGCGTGCATTCAGCTCACAGGGCAGATCCTTTCTTTTGATAGAGCAGATTTCTAACACTCTTTTTCTAGAATTTGCAAGTGGACATTTGCAGCGCTTTGCGGCCTGAGGTGGAAAGGAAATACCTTCACATAAAAATTAGACAGAAGCATTCTCTGAAACTTCTTTGTGGTGTGTGTGCATCCAACTCGCAGAGTTGAACATTCTTTTTGACAGAGAAGTTTTGAAACAGTCTTTTTTTTTTTGTAGAATCTGCAAGTGGAAATTTGGACCGCTTGCAGGAAATCGTTGGAAACGGGAAACCCTCACCCAAAAACGAGACAGAATCATTCTCACAAACTTCTTCCTGATGTGTGCTTTCAACTCACAGATGTGAGCCTTTCCTTTGATAGAGCAGTTTTAAAACACTGTTTTTCTAGAGTCTGCAAGTGGATATTTGGAGCGCTATGAGGCCTGTGGTGGGAAAGGAAGTATCTTCCCATAACAAGTAGAAAGAGGCATTCTCTGAAAGTTCTCTGTGGCGCGTGCATTCAAGTCACAGAGTTGAACATTCCATTTGACAGAGAAGTTTTGAAACCCTCATTTACAGAATCTGCAAGTGGCTGTTTGGACCGCTTATAGGAATGCGTTGGAAACGGGACACCCTCACACAAAAACTAGACAGAAGCATTCTCACGAACTTCTGTGTGATGTGCGCCTTCGTTTCAAGGAGCCGAAACTTTCTATTGGTAGAGCAGTTTGGAAACACTCTTTTTCTAGAATCTACAAGTGGACATTGGCAGCGCTTTGAGGCCCGTGGTGGAAAGGAAATATGTTCACATAAAAACTAGACGAAAGCATTCTCTGAAACTTCTTTGTGGTGTGTGCATTCCACACTCAGAGTTGAACACTCCTTTTGACAGAGAAGTTTGAAACACTCTTTTTGTAGAATCTGCAACTGCATATATGGACCGCTGATAGGAATTCGTTGGAAACGGGACACTCTCACAGGAAAAGTAAACAGAAGCATTCTCACAAACTTCTGTGTGATGTGTGCATTCAGCTCACGGAGCTGCAGCTTTCTTCTGATACAGCAGTTTTAAAACACTTTTTTTCTAGAATCTGCAAGTGCACATTTGGAGAGCTTTGAGGCCTGAGGTGGAAAGGAAATATCTTCACATAAAAACTAGACAGAAGCATTCTCTGAAACTCCTTTGTGGTGTGTGCATTCAACTCACAGAGTCGAGCATTCCTTTAGACAGAGAAGATTTGAAACTCTCTTTTGTAGAATCTACAGGTGGAAATTCGGACTGCTTACGGGAATTGATTGGAAACGGGAAACCCTCCCACAAAAACGACACAGAAGCATTCTTGCAAACTTCTTGGTGATGTGTGCATTCAGCTCACACAGCTGAACCTTTCTTTTGATAGAGCAGTTTTCTAACACTCTTTTTCTAGAATGTGCAAGCGGACATTTGGAGCGCTTTGAGGACTGTGGTGGAAAAGGAAGTATCTTTACATAACAAGGAGACAGAAGCATTCTCTGAAAGTGCTTTGTGGGGCGTGCATTCAACTCACAGAGTTGAACATTCCTTTTGACAGAGAAGTTTTGAAACACTCTTTTTATAGAATCTGCAAGTGGATATTTGGACCGCTTATAGGAATTCGTTGGAAACGGGACAATCTCACACAAAAAGGAGACAGAAGCATTCTCATACACTTCTGTGGGATGCGTGCATTCAGCTCACAGGGCAGATCCTTTCTTTTGATAGAGCAGATTTCTAACACTCTTTTTCTAGAATTTGCAAGTGGACATTTGCAGCGCTTTGCGGCCTGAGGTGGAAAGGAAATACCTTCACATAAAAATTAGACAGAAGCATTCTCTGAAACTTCTTTGTGGTGTGTGTGCATCCAACTCGCAGAGTTGAACATTCTTTTTGACAGAGAAGTTTTGAAACAGTCTTTTTTTTTTTGTAGAATCTGCAAGTGGAAATTTGGACCGCTTGCAGGAAATCGTTGGAAACGGGAAACCCTCACCCAAAAACGAGACAGAATCATTCTCACAAACTTCTTCCTGATGTGTGCTTTCAACTCACAGATGTGAGCCTTTCCTTTGATAGAGCAGTTTTAAAACACTGTTTTTCTAGAGTCTGCAAGTGGATATTTGGAGCGCTATGAGGCCTGTGGTGGGAAAGGAAGTATCTTCCCATAACAAGTAGAAAGAGGCATTCTCTGAAAGTTCTCTGTGGCGCGTGCATTCAAGTCACAGAGTTGAACATTCCATTTGACAGAGAAGTTTTGAAACCCTCATTTACAGAATCTGCAAGTGGCTGTTTGGACCGCTTATAGGAATGCGTTGGAAACGGGACACCCTCACACAAAAACTAGACAGAAGCATTCTCACGAACTTCTGTGTGATGTGCGCCTTCGTTTCAAGGAGCCGAAACTTTCTATTGGTAGAGCAGTTTGGAAACACTCTTTTTCTAGAATCTACAAGTGGACATTGGCAGCGCTTTGAGGCCCGTGGTGGAAAGGAAATATGTTCACATAAAAACTAGACGAAAGCATTCTCTGAAACTTCTTTGTGGTGTGTGCATTCCACACTCAGAGTTGAACACTCCTTTTGACAGAGAAGTTTGAAACACTCTTTTTGTAGAATCTGCAACTGCATATATGGACCGCTGATAGGAATTCGTTGGAAACGGGACACTCTCACAGGAAAAGTAAACAGAAGCATTCTCACAAACTTCTGTGTGATGTGTGCATTCAGCTCACGGAGCTGCAGCTTTCTTCTGATACAGCAGTTTTAAAACACTTTTTTTCTAGAATCTGCAAGTGCACATTTGGAGAGCTTTGAGGCCTGAGGTGGAAAGGAAATATCTTCACATAAAAACTAGACAGAAGCATTCTCTGAAACTCCTTTGTGGTGTGTGCATTCAACTCACAGAGTCGAGCATTCCTTTAGACAGAGAAGATTTGAAACTCTCTTTTGTAGAATCTACAGGTGGAAATTCGGACTGCTTACGGGAATTGATTGGAAACGGGAAACCCTCCCACAAAAACGACACAGAAGCATTCTTGCAAACTTCTTGGTGATGTGTGCATTCAGCTCACACAGCTGAACCTTTCTTTTGATAGAGCAGTTTTCTAACACTCTTTTTCTAGAATGTGCAAGCGGACATTTGGAGCGCTTTGAGGACTGTGGTGGAAAAGGAAGTATCTTTACATAACAAGGAGACAGAAGCATTCTCTGAAAGTGCTTTGTGGGGCGTGCATTCAACTCACAGAGTTGAACATTCCTTTTGACAGAGAAGTTTTGAAACACTCTTTTTATAGAATCTGCAAGTGGATATTTGGACCGCTTATAGGAATTCGTTGGAAACGGGACAATCTCACACAAAAAGGAGACAGAAGCATTCTCATACACTTCTGTGGGATGCGTGCATTCAGCTCACAGGGCAGATCCTTTCTTTTGATAGAGCAGATTTCTAACACTCTTTTTCTAGAATTTGCAAGTGGACATTTGCAGCGCTTTGCGGCCTGAGGTGGAAAGGAAATACCTTCACATAAAAATTAGACAGAAGCATTCTCTGAAACTTCTTTGTGGTGTGTGTGCATCCAACTCGCAGAGTTGAACATTCTTTTTGACAGAGAAGTTTTGAAACAGTCTTTTTTTTTTTGTAGAATCTGCAAGTGGAAATTTGGACCGCTTGCAGGAAATCGTTGGAAACGGGAAACCCTCACCCAAAAACGAGACAGAATCATTCTCACAAACTTCTTCCTGATGTGTGCTTTCAACTCACAGATGTGAGCCTTTCCTTTGATAGAGCAGTTTTAAAACACTGTTTTTCTAGAGTCTGCAAGTGGATATTTGGAGCGCTATGAGGCCTGTGGTGGGAAAGGAAGTATCTTCCCATAACAAGTAGAAAGAGGCATTCTCTGAAAGTTCTCTGTGGCGCGTGCATTCAAGTCACAGAGTTGAACATTCCATTTGACAGAGAAGTTTTGAAACCCTCATTTACAGAATCTGCAAGTGGCTGTTTGGACCGCTTATAGGAATGCGTTGGAAACGGGACACCCTCACACAAAAACTAGACAGAAGCATTCTCACGAACTTCTGTGTGATGTGCGCCTTCGTTTCAAGGAGCCGAAACTTTCTATTGGTAGAGCAGTTTGGAAACACTCTTTTTCTAGAATCTACAAGTGGACATTGGCAGCGCTTTGAGGCCCGTGGTGGAAAGGAAATATGTTCACATAAAAACTAGACGAAAGCATTCTCTGAAACTTCTTTGTGGTGTGTGCATTCCACACTCAGAGTTGAACACTCCTTTTGACAGAGAAGTTTGAAACACTCTTTTTGTAGAATCTGCAACTGCATATATGGACCGCTGATAGGAATTCGTTGGAAACGGGACACTCTCACAGGAAAAGTAAACAGAAGCATTCTCACAAACTTCTGTGTGATGTGTGCATTCAGCTCACGGAGCTGCAGCTTTCTTCTGATACAGCAGTTTTAAAACACTTTTTTTCTAGAATCTGCAAGTGCACATTTGGAGAGCTTTGAGGCCTGAGGTGGAAAGGAAATATCTTCACATAAAAACTAGACAGAAGCATTCTCTGAAACTCCTTTGTGGTGTGTGCATTCAACTCACAGAGTCGAGCATTCCTTTAGACAGAGAAGATTTGAAACTCTCTTTTGTAGAATCTACAGGTGGAAATTCGGACTGCTTACGGGAATTGATTGGAAACGGGAAACCCTCCCACAAAAACGACACAGAAGCATTCTTGCAAACTTCTTGGTGATGTGTGCATTCAGCTCACACAGCTGAACCTTTCTTTTGATAGAGCAGTTTTCTAACACTCTTTTTCTAGAATGTGCAAGCGGACATTTGGAGCGCTTTGAGGACTGTGGTGGAAAAGGAAGTATCTTTACATAACAAGGAGACAGAAGCATTCTCTGAAAGTGCTTTGTGGGGCGTGCATTCAACTCACAGAGTTGAACATTCCTTTTGACAGAGAAGTTTTGAAACACTCTTTTTATAGAATCTGCAAGTGGATATTTGGACCGCTTATAGGAATTCGTTGGAAACGGGACAATCTCACACAAAAAGGAGACAGAAGCATTCTCATACACTTCTGTGGGATGCCTGCATTCAGCTCACAGGGCAGATCCTTTCTTTTGATAGAGCAGATTTCTAACACTCTTTTTCTAGAATTTGCAAGTGGACATTTGCAGCGCTTTGCGGCCTGAGGTGGAAAGGAAATACCTTCACATAAAAATTAGACAGAAGCATTCTCTGAAACTTCTTTGTGGTGTGTGTGCATCCAACTCGCAGAGTTGAACATTCTTTTTGACAGAGAAGTTTTGAAACAGTCTTTTTTTTTTTGTAGAATCTGCAAGTGGAAATTTGGACCGCTTGCAGGAAATCGTTGGAAACGGGAAACCCTCACCCAAAAACGAGACAGAATCATTCTCACAAACTTCTTCCTGATGTGTGCTTTCAACTCACAGATGTGAGCCTTTCCTTTGATAGAGCAGTTTTAAAACACTGTTTTTCTAGAGTCTGCAAGTGGATATTTGGAGCGCTATGAGGCCTGTGGTGGGAAAGGAAGTATCTTCCCATAACAAGTAGAAAGAGGCATTCTCTGAAAGTTCTCTGTGGCGCGTGCATTCAAGTCACAGAGTTGAACATTCCATTTGACAGAGAAGTTTTGAAACCCTCATTTACAGAATCTGCAAGTGGCTGTTTGGACCGCTTATAGGAATGCGTTGGAAACGGGACACCCTCACACAAAAACTAGACAGAAGCATTCTCACGAACTTCTGTGTGATGTGCGCCTTCGTTTCAAGGAGCCGAAAGTTTCTATTGGTAGAGCAGTTTGGAAACACTCTTTTTCTAGAATCTACAAGTGGACATTGGCAGCGCTTTGAGGCCCGTGGTGGAAAGGAAATATGTTCACATAAAAACTAGACGAAAGCATTCTCTGAAACTTCTTTGTGGTGTGTGCATTCCACACTCAGAGTTGAACACTCCTTTTGACAGAGAAGTTTGAAACACTCTTTTTGTAGAATCTGCAACTGCATATATGGACCGCTGATAGGAATTCGTTGGAAACGGGACACTCTCACAGGAAAAGTAAACAGAAGCATTCTCACAAACTTCTGTGTGATGTGTGCATTCAGCTCACGGAGCTGCAGCTTTCTTCTGATACAGCAGTTTTAAAACACTTTTTTTCTAGAATCTGCAAGTGCACATTTGGAGAGCTTTGAGGCCTGAGGTGGAAAGGAAATATCTTCACATAAAAACTAGACAGAAGCATTCTCTGAAACTCCTTTGTGGTGTGTGCATTCAACTCACAGAGTCGAGCATTCCTTTAGACAGAGAAGATTTGAAACTCTCTTTTGTAGAATCTACAGGTGGAAATTCGGACTGCTTACGGGAATTGATTGGAAACGGGAAACCCTCCCACAAAAACGACACAGAAGCATTCTTGCAAACTTCTTGGTGATGTGTGCATTCAGCTCACACAGCTGAACCTTTCTTTTGATAGAGCAGTTTTCTAACACTCTTTTTCTAGAATGTGCAAGCGGACATTTGGAGCGCTTTGAGGACTGTGGTGGAAAAGGAAGTATCTTTACATAACAAGGAGACAGAAGCATTCTCTGAAAGTGCTTTGTGGGGCGTGCATTCAACTCACAGAGTTGAACATTCCTTTTGACAGAGAAGTTTTGAAACACTCTTTTTATAGAATCTGCAAGTGGATATTTGGACCGCTTATAGGAATTCGTTGGAAACGGGACAATCTCACACAAAAAGGAGACAGAAGCATTCTCATACGCTTCTGTGGGATGCCTGCATTCAGCTCACAGGGCAGATCCTTTCTTTTGATAGAGCAGATTTCTAACACTCTTTTTCTAGAATTTGCAAGTGGACATTTGCAGCGCTTTGCGGCCTGAGGTGGAAAGGAAATACCTTCACATAAAAATTAGACAGAAGCATTCTCTGAAACTTCTTTGTGGTGTGTGTGCATCCAACTCGCAGAGTTGAACATTCTTTTTGACAGAGAAGTTTTGAAACAGTCTTTTTTTTTTGTAGAATCTGCAAGTGGAAATTTGGACCGCTTGCAGGAAATCGTTGGAAACGGGAAACCCTCACCCAAAAACGAGACAGAATCATTCTCACAAACTTCTTCCTGATGTGTGCTTTCAACTCACAGATGTGAGCCTTTCCTTTGATAGAGCAGTTTTAAAACACTGTTTTTCTAGAGTCTGCAAGTGGATATTTGGAGCGCTATGAGGCCTGTGGTGGGAAAGGAAGTATCTTCCCATAACAAGTAGAAAGAGGCATTCTCTGAAAGTTCTCTGTGGCGCGTGCATTCAAGTCACAGAGTTGAACATTCCATTTGACAGAGAAGTTTTGAAACCCTCATTTACAGAATCTGCAAGTGGCTGTTTGGACCGCTTATAGGAATGCGTTGGAAACGGGACACCCTCACACAAAAACTAGACAGAAGCATTCTCACGAACTTCTGTGTGATGTGCGCCTTCGTTTCAAGGAGCCGAAACTTTCTATTGGTAGAGCAGTTTGGAAACACTCTTTTTCTAGAATCTACAAGTGGACATTGGCAGCGCTTTGAGGCCCGTGGTGGAAAGGAAATATGTTCACATAAAAACTAGACGAAAGCATTCTCTGAAACTTCTTTGTGGTGTGTGCATTCCACACTCAGAGTTGAACACTCCTTTTGACAGAGAAGTTTGAAACACTCTTTTTGTAGAATCTGCAACTGCATATATGGACCGCTGATAGGAATTCGTTGGAAACGGGACACTCTCACAGGAAAAGTAAACAGAAGCATTCTCACAAACTTCTGTGTGATGTGTGCATTCAGCTCACGGAGCTGCAGCTTTCTTCTGATACAGCAGTTTTAAAACACTTTTTTTCTAGAATCTGCAAGTGCACATTTGGAGAGCTTTGAGGCCTGAGGTGGAAAGGAAATATCTTCACATAAAAACTAGACAGAAGCATTCTCTGAAACTCCTTTGTGGTGTGTGCATTCAACTCACAGAGTCGAGCATTCCTTTAGACAGAGAAGATTTGAAACTCTCTTTTGTAGAATCTACAGGTGGAAATTCGGACTGCTTACGGGAATTGATTGGAAACGGGAAACCCTCCCACAAAAACGACACAGAAGCATTCTTGCAAACTTCTTGGTGATGTGTGCATTCAGCTCACACAGCTGAACCTTTCTTTTGATAGAGCAGTTTTCTAACACTCTTTTTCTAGAATGTGCAAGCGGACATTTGGAGCGCTTTGAGGACTGTGGTGGAAAAGGAAGTATCTTTACATAACAAGGAGACAGAAGCATTCTCTGAAAGTGCTTTGTGGGGCGTGCATTCAACTCACAGAGTTGAACATTCCTTTTGACAGAGAAGATTTGAAACACTCTTTTTATAGAATCTGCAAGTGGATATTTGGACCGCTTATAGGAATTCGTTGGAAACGGGACAATCTCACACAAAAAGGAGACAGAAGCATTCCCATACACTTCTGTGGGATGCCTGCATTCAGCTCACAGGGCTGAACCTTTCTTTTGATAGAGCAGATTTCTAACACTCTTTTTCTAGAATTTGCAAGTGGACATTTGCAGCGCTTTGAGGCCTGAGGTGGAAAGGAAATACCTTCACATAAAAATTAGACAGAAGCATTCTCTGAAACTTCTTTGTGGTGTGTGTGCATCCAACTCGCAGAGTTGAACATTCTTTTTGACAGAGAAGTTTTGAAACAGTCTTTTTTTTTGTAGAATCTGCAAGTGGAAATTTGGACCGCTTGCAGGAAATCGTTGGAAACGGGAAACCCTCACCCAAAAACGAGACAGAATCATTCTCACAAACTTCTTCCTGATGTGTGCTTTCAACTCACAGATGTGAGCCTTTCCTTTGATAGAGCAGTTTTAAAACACTGTTTTTCTAGAGTCTGCAAGTGGATATTTGGAGCGCTATGAGGCCTGTGGTGGGAAAGGAAGTATCTTCCCATAACAAGTAGAAAGAGGCATTCTCTGAAAGTTCTCTGTGGCGCGTGCATTCAAGTCACAGAGTTGAACATTCCATTTGACAGAGAAGTTTTGAAACCCTCATTTACAGAATCTGCAAGTGGCTGTTTGGACCGCTTATAGGAATGCGTTGGAAACGGGACACCCTCACACAAAAACTAGACAGAAGCATTCTCACGAACTTCTGTGTGATGTGCGCCTTCGTTTCAAGGAGCCGAAACTTTCTATTGGTAGAGCAGTTTGGAAACACTCTTTTTCTAGAATCTACAAGTGGACATTGGCAGCGCTTTGAGGCCCGTGGTGGAAAGGAAATATGTTCACATAAAAACTAGACGAAAGCATTCTCTGAAACTTCTTTGTGGTGTGTGCATTCCACACTCAGAGTTGAACACTCCTTTTGACAGAGAAGTTTGAAACACTCTTTTTGTAGAATCTGCAACTGCATATATGGACCGCTGATAGGAATTCGTTGGAAACGGGACACTCTCACAGGAAAAGTAAACAGAAGCATTCTCACAAACTTCTGTGTGATGTGTGCATTCAGCTCACGGAGCTGCAGCTTTCTTCTGATACAGCAGTTTTAAAACACTTTTTTTCTAGAATCTGCAAGTGCACATTTGGAGAGCTTTGAGGCCTGAGGTGGAAAGGAAATATCTTCACATAAAAACTAGACAGAAGCATTCTCTGAAACTCCTTTGTGGTGTGTGCATTCAACTCACAGAGTCGAGCATTCCTTTAGACAGAGAAGATTTGAAACTCTCTTTTGTAGAATCTACAGGTGGAAATTCGGACTGCTTACGGGAATTGATTGGAAACGGGAAACCCTCCCACAAAAACGACACAGAAGCATTCTTGCAAACTTCTTGGTGATGTGTGCATTCAGCTCACACAGCTGAACCTTTCTTTTGATAGAGCAGTTTTCTAACACTCTTTTTCTAGAATGTGCAAGCGGACATTTGGAGCGCTTTGAGGACTGTGGTGGAAAAGGAAGTATCTTTACATAACAAGGAGACAGAAGCATTCTCTGAAAGTGCTTTGTGGGGCGTGCATTCAACTCACAGAGTTGAACATTCCTTTTGACAGAGAAGTTTTGAAACACTCTTTTTATAGAATCTGCAAGTGGATATTTGGACCGCTTATAGGAATTCGTTGGAAACGGGACAATCTCACACAAAAAGGAGACAGAAGCATTCTCATACACTTCTGTGGGATGCGTGCATTCAGCTCACAGGGCAGATCCTTTCTTTTGATAGAGCAGATTTCTAACACTCTTTTTCTAGAATTTGCAAGTGGACATTTGCAGCACTTTGCGGCCTGAGGTGGAAAGGAAATACCTTCACATAAAAATTAGACAGAAGCATTCTCTGAAACTTCTTTGTGGTGTGTGTGCATCCAACTCGCAGAGTTGAACATTCTTTTTGACAGAGAAGTTTTGAAACAGTCTTTTTTTTTTGTAGAATCTGCAAGTGGAAATTTGGACCGCTTGCAGGAAATCGTTGGAAACGGGAAACCCTCACCCAAAAACGAGACAGAATCATTCTCACAAACTTCTTCCTGATGTGTGCTTTCAACTCACAGATGTGAGCCTTTCCTTTGATAGAGCAGTTTTAAAACACTGTTTTTCTAGAGTCTGCAAGTGGATATTTGGAGCGCTATGAGGCCTGTGGTGGGAAAGGAAGTATCTTCCCATAACAAGTAGAAAGAGGCATTCTCTGAAAGTTCTCTGTGGCGCGTGCATTCAAGTCACAGAGTTGAACATTCCATTTGACAGAGAAGTTTTGAAACCCTCATTTACAGAATCTGCAAGTGGCTGTTTGGACCGCTTATAGGAATGCGTTGGAAACGGGACACCCTCACACAAAAACTAGACAGAAGCATTCTCACGAACTTCTGTGTGATGTGCGCCTTCGTTTCAAGGAGCCGAAACTTTCTATTGGTAGAGCAGTTTGGAAACACTCTTTTTCTAGAATCTACAAGTGGACATTGGCAGCGCTTTGAGGCCCGTGGTGGAAAGGAAATATGTTCACATAAAAACTAGACGAAAGCATTCTCTGAAACTTCTTTGTGGTGTGTGCATTCCACACTCAGAGTTGAACACTCCTTTTGACAGAGAAGTTTGAAACACTCTTTTTGTAGAATCTGCAACTGCATATATGGACCGCTGATAGGAATTCGTTGGAAACGGGACACTCTCACAGGAAAAGTAAACAGAAGCATTCTCACAAACTTCTGTGTGATGTGTGCATTCAGCTCACGGAGCTGCAGCTTTCTTCTGATACAGCAGTTTTAAAACACTTTTTTTCTAGAATCTGCAAGTGCACATTTGGAGAGCTTTGAGGCCTGAGGTGGAAAGGAAATATCTTCACATAAAAACTAGACAGAAGCATTCTCTGAAACTCCTTTGTGGTGTGTGCATTCAACTCACAGAGTCGAGCATTCCTTTAGACAGAGAAGATTTGAAACTCTCTTTTGTAGAATCTACAGGTGGAAATTCGGACTGCTTACGGGAATTGATTGGAAACGGGAAACCCTCCCACAAAAACGACACAGAAGCATTCTTGCAAACTTCTTGGTGATGTGTGCATTCAGCTCACACAGCTGAACCTTTCTTTTGATAGAGCAGTTTTCTAACACTCTTTTTCTAGAATGTGCAAGCGGACATTTGGAGCGCTTTGAGGACTGTGGTGGAAAAGGAAGTATCTTTGCATAACAAGTAGACAGAAGCATTCTCTGAAAGTGCTTTGTGGGGCGTGCATTCAACTCACAGAGTTGAACATTCCTTTTGACAGAGAAGTTTTGAAACACTCTTTTTATAGAATCTGCAAGTGGATATTTGGACCGCTTATAGGAATTCGTTGGAAACGGGACAATCTCACACAAAAAGGAGACAGAAGCATTCTCATACACTTCTGTGGGATGCGTGCATTCAGCTCACAGGGCAGATCCTTTCTTTTGATAGAGCAGATTTCTAACACTCTTTTTCTAGAATTTGCAAGTGGACATTTGCAGCGCTTTGCGGCCTGAGGTGGAAAGGAAATACCTTCACATAAAAATTAGACAGAAGCATTCTCTGAAACTTCTTTGTGGTGTGTGTGCATCCAACTCGCAGAGTTGAACATTCTTTTTGACAGAGAAGTTTTGAAACAGTCTTTTTTTTTTGTAGAATCTGCAAGTGGAAATTTGGACCGCTTGCAGGAAATCGTTGGAAACGGGAAACCCTCACCCAAAAACGAGACAGAATCATTCTCACAAACTTCTTCCTGATGTGTGCTTTCAACTCACAGATGTGAGCCTTTCCTTTGATAGAGCAGTTTTAAAACACTGTTTTTCTAGAGTCTGCAAGTGGATATTTGGAGCGCTATGAGGCCTGTGGTGGGAAAGGAAGTATCTTCCCATAACAAGTAGAAAGAGGCATTCTCTGAAAGTTCTCTGTGGCGCGTGCATTCAAGTCACAGAGTTGAACATTCCATTTGACAGAGAAGTTTTGAAACCCTCATTTACAGAATCTGCAAGTGGCTGTTTGGACCGCTTATAGGAATGCGTTGGAAACGGGACACCCTCACACAAAAACTAGACAGAAGCATTCTCACGAACTTCTGTGTGATGTGCGCCTTCGTTTCAAGGAGCCGAAAGTTTCTATTGGTAGAGCAGTTTGGAAACACTCTTTTTCTAGAATCTACAAGTGGACATTGGCAGCGCTTTGAGGCCCGTGGTGGAAAGGAAATATGTTCACATAAAAACTAGACGAAAGCATTCTCTGAAACTTCTTTGTGGTGTGTGCATTCCACACTCAGAGTTGAACACTCCTTTTGACAGAGAAGTTTGAAACACTCTTTTTGTAGAATCTGCAACTGCATATATGGACCGCTGATAGGAATTCGTTGGAAACGGGACACTCTCACAGGAAAAGTAAACAGAAGCATTCTCACAAACTTCTGTGTGATGTGTGCATTCAGCTCACGGAGCTGAAGCTTTCTTCTGATACAGCAGTTTTAAAACACTTTTTTTCTAGAATCTGCAAGTGCACATTTGGAGAGCTTTGAGGCCTGAGGTGGAAAGGAAATATCTTCACATAAAAACTAGACAGAAGCATTCTCTGAAACTCCTTTGTGGTGTGTGCATTCAACTCACAGAGTCGAGCATTCCTTTAGACAGAGAAGATTTGAAACTCTCTTTTGTAGAATCTACAGGTGGAAATTCGGACTGCTTACGGGAATTGATTGGAAACGGGAAACCCTCCCACAAAAACGACACAGAAGCATTCTTGCAAACTTCTTGGTGATGTGTGCATTCAGCTCACACAGCTGAACCTTTCTTTTGATAGAGCAGTTTTCTAACACTCTTTTTCTAGAATGTGCAAGCGGACATTTGGAGCGCTTTGAGGACTGTGGTGGAAAAGGAAGTATCTTTGCATAACAAGTAGACAGAAGCATTCTCTGAAAGTGCTTTGTGGGGCGTGCATTCAACTCACAGAGTTGAACATTCCTTTTGACAGAGAAGTTTTGAAACACTCTTTTTATAGAATCTGCAAGTGGATATTTGGACCGCTTATAGGAATTCGTTGGAAACGGGACAATCTCACACAAAAAGGAGACAGAAGCATTCTCATACACTTCTGTGGGATGCGTGCATTCAGCTCACAGGGCAGATCCTTTCTTTTGATAGAGCAGATTTCTAACACTCTTTTTCTAGAATTTGCAAGTGGACATTTGCAGCGCTTTGCGGCCTGAGGTGGAAAGGAAATACCTTCACATAAAAATTAGACAGAAGCATTCTCTGAAACTTCTTTGTGGTGTGTGTGCATCCAACTCGCAGAGTTGAACATTCTTTTTGACAGAGAAGTTTTGAAACAGTCTTTTTTTTTTGTAGAATCTGCAAGTGGAAATTTGGACCGCTTGCAGGAAATCGTTGGAAACGGGAAACCCTCACCCAAAAACGAGACAGAATCATTCTCACAAACTTCTTCCTGATGTGTGCTTTCAACTCACAGATGTGAGCCTTTCCTTTGATAGAGCAGTTTTAAAACACTGTTTTTCTAGAGTCTGCAAGTGGATATTTGGAGCGCTATGAGGCCTGTGGTGGGAAAGGAAGTATCTTCCCATAACAAGTAGAAAGAGGCATTCTCTGAAAGTTCTCTGTGGCGCGTGCATTCAAGTCACAGAGTTGAACATTCCATTTGACAGAGAAGTTTTGAAACCCTCATTTACAGAATCTGCAAGTGGCTGTTTGGACCGCTTATAGGAATGCGTTGGAAACGGGACACCCTCACACAAAAACTAGACAGAAGCATTCTCACGAACTTCTGTGTGATGTGCGCCTTCGTTTCAAGGAGCCGAAAGTTTCTATTGGTAGAGCAGTTTGGAAACACTCTTTTTCTAGAATCTACAAGTGGACATTGGCAGCGCTTTGAGGCCCGTGGTGGAAAGGAAATATGTTCACATAAAAACTAGACGAAAGCATTCTCTGAAACTTCTTTGTGGTGTGTGCATTCCACACTCAGAGTTGAACACTCCTTTTGACAGAGAAGTTTGAAACACTCTTTTTGTAGAATCTGCAACTGCATATATGGACCGCTGATAGGAATTCGTTGGAAACGGGACACTCTCACAGGAAAAGTAAACAGAAGCATTCTCACAAACTTCTGTGTGATGTGTGCATTCAGCTCACGGAGCTGAAGTTTTCTTCTGATACAGCAGTTTTAAAACACTTTTTTTCTAGAATCTGCAAGTGCACATTTGGAGAGCTTTGAGGCCTGAGGTGGAAAGGAAATATCTTCACATAAAAACTAGACAGAAGCATTCTCTGAAACTCCTTTGTGGTGTGTGCATTCAACTCACAGAGTCGAGCATTCCTTTAGACAGAGAAGATTTGAAACTCTCTTTTGTAGAATCTACAGGTGGAAATTCGGACTGCTTACGGGAATTGATTGGAAACGGGAAACCCTCCCACAAAAACGACACAGAAGCATTCTTGCAAACTTCTTGGTGATGTGTGCATTCAGCTCACACAGCTGAACCTTTCTTTTGATAGAGCAGTTTTCTAACACTCTTTTTCTAGAATGTGCAAGCGGACATTTGGAGCGCTTTGAGGACTGTGGTGGAAAAGGAAGTATCTTTGCATAACAAGTAGACAGAAGCATTCTCTGAAAGTGCTTTGTGGGGCGTGCATTCAACTCACAGAGTTGAACATTCCTTTTGACAGAGAAGTTTTGAAACACTCTTTTTATAGAATCTGCAAGTGGATATTTGGACCGCTTATAGGAATTCGTTGGAAACGGGACAATCTCACACAAAAAGGAGACAGAAGCATTCTCATACACTTCTGTGGGATGCGTGCATTCAGCTCACAGGGCAGATCCTTTCTTTTGATAGAGCAGATTTCTAACACTCTTTTTCTAGAATTTGCAAGTGGACATTTGCAGCGCTTTGCGGCCTGAGGTGGAAAGGAAATACCTTCACATAAAAATTAGACAGAAGCATTCTCTGAAACTTCTTTGTGGTGTGTGTGCATCCAACTCGCAGAGTTGAACATTCTTTTTGACAGAGAAGTTTTGAAACAGTCTTTTTTTTTTGTAGAATCTGCAAGTGGAAATTTGGACCGCTTGCAGGAAATCGTTGGAAACGGGAAACCCTCACCCAAAAACGAGACAGAATCATTCTCACAAACTTCTTCCTGATGTGTGCTTTCAACTCACAGATGTGAGCCTTTCCTTTGATAGAGCAGTTTTAAAACACTGTTTTTCTAGAGTCTGCAAGTGGATATTTGGAGCGCTATGAGGCCTGTGGTGGGAAAGGAAGTATCTTCCCATAACAAGTAGAAAGAGGCATTCTCTGAAAGTTCTCTGTGGCGCGTGCATTCAAGTCACAGAGTTGAACATTCCATTTGACAGAGAAGTTTTGAAACCCTCATTTACAGAATCTGCAAGTGGCTGTTTGGACCGCTTATAGGAATGCGTTGGAAACGGGACACCCTCACACAAAAACTAGACGGAAGCATTCTCACGAACTTCTGTGTGATGTGCGCCTTCGTTTCAAGGAGCCGAAACTTTCTATTGGTAGAGCAGCTTGGAAACACTCTTTTTCTAGAATCTACAAGTGGACATTGGCAGCGCTTTGAGGCCCGTGGTGGAAAGGAAATATGTTCACATAAAAACTAGACGAAAGCATTCTCTGAAACTTCTTTGTGGTGTGTGCATTCCACACTCAGAGTTGAACACTCCTTTTGACAGAGAAGTTTGAAACACTCTTTTTGTAGAATCTGCAACTGCATATATGGACCGCTGATAGGAATTCGTTGGAAACGGGACACTCTCACAGGAAAAGTAAACAGAAGCATTCTCACAAACTTCTGTGTGATGTGTGCATTCAGCTCACGGAGCTGCAGCTTTCTTCTGATACAGCAGTTTTAAAACACTTTTTTTCTAGAATCTGCAAGTGCACATTTGGAGAGCTTTGAGGCCTGAGGTGGAAAGGAAATATCTTCACATAAAAACTAGACAGAAGCATTCTCTGAAACTCCTTTGTGGTGTGTGCATTCAACTCACAGAGTCGAGCATTCCTTTAGACAGAGAAGATTTGAAACTCTCTTTTGTAGAATCTACAGGTGGAAATTCGGACTGCTTACGGGAATTGATTGGAAACGGGAAACCCTCCCACAAAAACGACACAGAAGCATTCTTGCAAACTTCTTGGTGATGTGTGCATTCAGCTCACACAGCTGAACCTTTCTTTTGATAGAGCAGTTTTCTAACACTCTTTTTCTAGAATGTGCAAGCGGACATTTGGAGCGCTTTGAGGACTGTGGTGGAAAAGGAAGTATCTTTACATAACAAGGAGACAGAAGCATTCTCTGAAAGTGCTTTGTGGGGCGTGCATTCAACTCACAGAGTTGAACATTCCTTTTGACAGAGAAGTTTTGAAACACTCTTTTTATAGAATCTGCAAGTGGATATTTGGACCGCTTATAGGAATTCGTTGGAAACGGGACAATCTCACACAAAAAGGAGACAGAAGCATTCTCATACACTTCTGTGGGATGCGTGCATTCAGCTCACAGGGCAGATCCTTTCTTTTGATAGAGCAGATTTCTAACACTCTTTTTCTAGAATTTGCAAGTGGACATTTGCAGGGCTTTGCGGCCTGAGGTGGAAAGGAAATACCTTCACATAAAAATTAGACAGAAGCATTCTCTGAAACTTCTTTGTGGTGTGTGTGCATCCAACTCGCAGAGTTGAACATTCTTTTTGACAGAGAAGTTTTGAAACAGTCTTTTTTTCTTGTAGAATCTGCAAGTGGAAATTTGGACCGCTTGCAGGAAATCGTTGGAAACGGGAAACCCTCACCCAAAAACGAGACAGAATCATTCTCACAAACTTCTTCCTGATGTGTGCTTTCAACTCACAGATGTGAGCCTTTCCTTTGATAGAGCAGTTTTAAAACACTGTTTTTCTAGAGTCTGCAAGTGGATATTTGGAGCGCTATGAGGCCTGTGGTGGGAAAGGAAGTATCTTCCCATAACAAGTAGAAAGAGGCATTCTCTGAAAGTTCTCTGTGGCGCGTGCATTCAAGTCACAGAGTTGAACATTCCATTTGACAGAGAAGTTTTGAAACCCTCATTTACAGAATCTGCAAGTGGCTGTTTGGACCGCTTATAGGAATGCGTTGGAAACGGGACACCCTCACACAAAAACTAGACGGAAGCATTCTCACGAACTTCTGTGTGATGTGCGCCTTCGTTTCAAGGAGCCGAAAGTTTCTATTGGTAGAGCAGTTTGGAAACACTCTTTTTCTAGAATCTACAAGTGGACATTGGCAGCGCTTTGAGGCCCGTGGTGGAAAGGAAATATGTTCACATAAAAACTAGACGAAAGCATTCTCTGAAACTTCTTTGTGGTGTGTGCATTCCACACTCAGAGTTGAACACTCCTTTTGACAGAGAAGTTTGAAACACTCTTTTTGTAGAATCTGCAACTGCATATATGGACCGCTGATAGGAATTCGTTGGAAACGGGACACTCTCACAGGAAAAGTAAACAGAAGCATTCTCACAAACTTCTGTGTGATGTGTGCATTCAGCTCACGGAGCTGAAGCTTTCTTCTGATACAGCAGTTTTAAAACACTTTTTTTCTAGATTCTGCAAGTGCACATTTGGAGAGCTTTGAGGCCTGAGGTGGAAAGGAAATATCTTCACATAAAAACTAGACAGAAGCATTCTCTGAAACTCCTTTGTGGTGTGTGCATTCAACTCACAGAGTCGAGCATTCCTTTAGACAGAGAAGATTTGAAACTCTCTTTTGTAGAATCTACAGGTGGAAATTCGGACTGCTTACGGGAATTGATTGGAAACGGGAAACCCTCCCACAAAAACGACACAGAAGCATTCTTGCAAACTTCTTGGTGATGTGTGCATTCAGCTCACACAGCTGAACCTTTCTTTTGATAGAGCAGTTTTCTAACACTCTTTTTCTAGAATGTGCAAGCGGACATTTGGAGCGCTTTGAGGACTGTGGTGGAAAAGGAAGTATCTTTACATAACAAGGAGACAGAAGCATTCTCTGAAAGTGCTTTGTGGGGCGTGCATTCAACTCACAGAGTTGAACATTCCTTTTGACAGAGAAGTTTTGAAACACTCTTTTTATAGAATCTGCAAGTGGATATTTGGACCGCTTATAGGAATTCGTTGGAAACGGGACAATCTCACACAAAAAGGAGACAGAAGCATTCTCATACACTTCTGTGGGATGCGTGCATTCAGCTCACAGGGCTGAACCTTTCTTTTGATAGAGCAGATTTCTAACACTCTTTTTCTAGAATTTGCAAGTGGACATTTGCAGCGCTTTGAGGCCTGAGGTGGAAAGGAAATACCTTCACATAAAAATTAGACAGAAGCATTCTCTGAAACTTCTTTGTGGTGTGTGTGCATCCAACTCGCAGAGTTGAACATTCTTTTTGACAGAGAAGTTTTGAAACAGTCTTTTTTTCTTGTAGAATCTGCAAGTGGAAATTTGGACCGCTTGCAGGAAATCGTTGGAAACGGGAAACCCTCACCCAAAAACGAGACAGAATCATTCTCACAAACTTCTTCCTGATGTGTGCTTTCAACTCACAGATGTGAGCCTTTCCTTTGATAGAGCAGTTTTAAAACACTGTTTTTCTAGAGTCTGCAAGTGGATATTTGGAGCGCTATGAGGCCTGTGGTGGGAAAGGAAGTATCTTCCCATAACAAGTAGAAAGAGGCATTCTCTGAAAGTTCTCTGTGGCGCGTGCATTCAAGTCACAGAGTTGAACATTCCATTTGACAGAGAAGTTTTGAAACCCTCATTTACAGAATCTGCAAGTGGCTGTTTGGACCGCTTATAGGAATGCGTTGGAAACGGGACACCCTCACACAAAAACTAGACGGAAGCATTCTCACGAACTTCTGTGTGATGTGCGCCTTCGTTTCAAGGAGCCGAAAGTTTCTATTGGTAGAGCAGTTTGGAAACACTCTTTTTCTAGAATCTACAAGTGGACATTGGCAGCGCTTTGAGGCCCGTGGTGGAAAGGAAATATGTTCACATAAAAACTAGACGAAAGCATTCTCTGAAACTTCTTTGTGGTGTGTGCATTCCACACTCAGAGTTGAACACTCCTTTTGACAGAGAAGTTTGAAACACTCTTTTTGTAGAATCTGCAACTGCATATATGGACCGCTGATAGGAATTCGTTGGAAACGGGACACTCTCACAGGAAAAGTAAACAGAAGCATTCTCACAAACTTCTGTGTGATGTGTGCATTCAGCTCACGGAGCTGCAGCTTTCTTCTGATACAGCAGTTTTAAAACACTTTTTTTCTAGAATCTGCAAGTGCACATTTGGAGAGCTTTGAGGCCTGAGGTGGAAAGGAAATATCTTCACATAAAAACTAGACAGAAGCATTCTCTGAAACTCCTTTGTGGTGTGTGCATTCAACTCACAGAGTCGAGCATTCCTTTAGACAGAGAAGATTTGAAACTCTCTTTTGTAGAATCTACAGGTGGAAATTCGGACTGCTTACGGGAATTGATTGGAAACGGGAAACCCTCCCACAAAAACGACACAGAAGCATTCTTGCAAACTTCTTGGTGATGTGTGCATTCAGCTCACACAGCTGAACCTTTCTTTTGATAGAGCAGTTTTCTAACACTCTTTTTCTAGAATGTGCAAGCGGACATTTGGAGCGCTTTGAGGACTGTGGTGGAAAAGGAAGTATCTTTACATAACAAGGAGACAGAAGCATTCTCTGAAAGTGCTTTGTGGGGCGTGCATTCAACTCACAGAGTTGAACATTCCTTTTGACAGAGAAGTTTTGAAACACTCTTTTTATAGAATCTGCAAGTGGATATTTGGACCGCTTATAGGAATTCGTTGGAAACGGGACAATCTCACACAAAAAGGAGACAGAAGCATTCTCATACACTTCTGTGGGATGCCTGCATTCAGCTCACAGGGCAGATCCTTTCTTTTGATAGAGCAGATTTCTAACACTCTTTTTCTAGAATTTGCAAGTGGACATTTGCAGGGCTTTGCGGCCTGAGGTGGAAAGGAAATACCTTCACATAAAAATTAGACAGAAGCATTCTCTGAAACTTCTTTGTGGTGTGTGTGCATCCAACTCGCAGAGTTGAACATTCTTTTTGACAGAGAAGTTTTGAAACAGTCTTTTTTTTTTGTAGAATCTGCAAGTGGAAATTTGGACCGCTTGCAGGAAATCGTTGGAAACGGGAAACCCTCACCCAAAAACGAGACAGAATCATTCTCACAAACTTCTTCCTGATGTGTGCTTTCAACTCACGGATGTGAGCCTTTCCTTTGATAGAGCAGTTTTAAAACACTGTTTTTCTAGAGTCTGCAAGTGGATATTTGGAGCGCTATGAGGCCTGTGGTGGGAAAGGAAGTATCTTCCCATAACAAGTAGAAAGAGGCATTCTCTGAAAGTTCTCTGTGGCGCGTGCATTCAAGTCACAGAGTTGAACATTCCATTTGACAGAGAAGTTTTGAAACCCTCATTTACAGAATCTGCAAGTGGCTGTTTGGACCGCTTATAGGAATGCGTTGGAAACGGGACACCCTCACACAAAAACTAGACAGAAGCATTCTCACGAACTTCTGTGTGATGTGCGCCTTCGTTTCAAGGAGCCGAAAGTTTCTATTGGTAGAGCAGTTTGGAAACACTCTTTTTCTAGAATCTACAAGTGGACATTGGCAGCGCTTTGAGGCCCGTGGTGGAAAGGAAATATGTTCACATAAAAACTAGACGAAAGCATTCTCTGAAACTTCTTTGTGGTGTGTGCATTCCACACTCAGAGTTGAACACTCCTTTTGACAGAGAAGTTTGAAACACTCTTTTTGTAGAATCTGCAACTGCATATATGGACCGCTGATAGGAATTCGTTGGAAACGGGACACTCTCACAGGAAAAGTAAACAGAAGCATTCTCACAAACTTCTGTGTGATGTGTGCATTCAGCTCACGGAGCTGCAGCTTTCTTCTGATACAGCAGTTTTAAAACACTTTTTTTCTAGAATCTGCAAGTGCACATTTGGAGAGCTTTGAGGCCTGAGGTGGAAAGGAAATATCTTCACATAAAAACTAGACAGAAGCATTCTCTGAAACTCCTTTGTGGTGTGTGCATTCAACTCACAGAGTCGAGCATTCCTTTAGACAGAGAAGATTTGAAACTCTCTTTTGTAGAATCTACAGGTGGAAATTCGGACTGCTTACGGGAATTGATTGGAAACGGGAAACCCTCCCACAAAAACGACACAGAAGCATTCTTGCAAACTTCTTGGTGATGTGTGCATTCAGCTCACACAGCTGAACCTTTCTTTTGATAGAGCAGTTTTCTAACACTCTTTTTCTAGAATGTGCAAGCGGACATTTGGAGCGCTTTGAGGACTGTGGTGGAAAAGGAAGTATCTTTACATAACAAGGAGACAGAAGCATTCTCTGAAAGTGCTTTGTGGGGCGTGCATTCAACTCACAGAGTTGAACATTCCTTTTGACAGAGAAGTTTTGAAACACTCTTTTTATAGAATCTGCAAGTGGATATTTGGACCGCTTATAGGAATTCGTTGGAAACGGGACAATCTCACACAAAAAGGAGACAGAAGCATTCTCATACACTTCTGTGGGATGCGTGCATTCAGCTCACAGGGCAGATCCTTTCTTTTGATAGAGCAGATTTCTAACACTCTTTTTCTAGAATTTGCAAGTGGACATTTGCAGCGCTTTGCGGCCTGAGGTGGAAAGGAAATACCTTCACATAAAAATTAGACAGAAGCATTCTCTGAAACTTCTTTGTGGTGTGTGTGCATCCAACTCGCAGAGTTGAACATTCTTTTTGACAGAGAAGTTTTGAAACAGTCTTTTTTTTTTGTAGAATCTGCAAGTGGAAATTTGGACCGCTTGCAGGAAATCGTTGGAAACGGGAAACCCTCACCCAAAAACGAGACAGAATCATTCTCACAAACTTCTTCCTGATGTGTGCTTTCAACTCACGGATGTGAGCCTTTCCTTTGATAGAGCAGTTTTAAAACACTGTTTTTCTAGAGTCTGCAAGTGGATATTTGGAGCGCTATGAGGCCTGTGGTGGGAAAGGAAGTATCTTCCCATAACAAGTAGAAAGAGGCATTCTCTGAAAGTTCTCTGTGGCGCGTGCATTCAAGTCACAGAGTTGAACATTCCATTTGACAGAGAAGTTTTGAAACCCTCATTTACAGAATCTGCAAGTGGCTGTTTGGACCGCTTATAGGAATGCGTTGGAAACGGGACACCCTCACACAAAAACTAGACAGAAGCATTCTCACGAACTTCTGTGTGATGTGCGCCTTCGTTTCAAGGAGCCGAAAGTTTCTATTGGTAGAGCAGTTTGGAAACACTCTTTTTCTAGAATCTACAAGTGGACATTGGCAGCGCTTTGAGGCCCGTGGTGGAAAGGAAATATGTTCACATAAAAACTAGACGAAAGCATTCTCTGAAACTTCTTTGTGGTGTGTGCATTCCACACTCAGAGTTGAACACTCCTTTTGACAGAGAAGTTTGAAACACTCTTTTTGTAGAATCTGCAACTGCATATATGGACCGCTGATAGGAATTCGTTGGAAACGGGACACTCTCACAGGAAAAGTAAACAGAAGCATTCTCACAAACTTCTGTGTGATGTGTGCATTCAGCTCACGGAGCTGCAGCTTTCTTCTGATACAGCAGTTTTAAAACACTTTTTTTCTAGAATCTGCAAGTGCACATTTGGAGAGCTTTGAGGCCTGAGGTGGAAAGGAAATATCTTCACATAAAAACTAGACAGAAGCATTCTCTGAAACTCCTTTGTGGTGTGTGCATTCAACTCACAGAGTCGAGCATTCCTTTAGACAGAGAAGATTTGAAACTCTCTTTTGTAGAATCTACAGGTGGAAATTCGGACTGCTTACGGGAATTGATTGGAAACGGGAAACCCTCCCACAAAAACGACACAGAAGCATTCTTGCAAACTTCTTGGTGATGTGTGCATTCAGCTCACACAGCTGAACCTTTCTTTTGATAGAGCAGTTTTCTAACACTCTTTTTCTAGAATGTGCAAGCGGACATTTGGAGCGCTTTGAGGACTGTGGTGGAAAAGGAAGTATCTTTACATAACAAGGAGACAGAAGCATTCTCTGAAAGTGCTTTGTGGGGCGTGCATTCAACTCACAGAGTTGAACATTCCTTTTGACAGAGAAGTTTTGAAACACTCTTTTTATAGAATCTGCAAGTGGATATTTGGACCGCTTATAGGAATTCGTTGGAAACGGGACAATCTCACACAAAAAGGAGACAGAAGCATTCTCATACACTTCTGTGGGATGCGTGCATTCAGCTCACAGGGCAGATCCTTTCTTTTGATAGAGCAGATTTCTAACACTCTTTTTCTAGAATTTGCAAGTGGACATTTGCAGCGCTTTGCGGCCTGAGGTGGAAAGGAAATACCTTCACATAAAAATTAGACAGAAGCATTCTCTGAAACTTCTTTGTGGTGTGTGTGCATCCAACTCGCAGAGTTGAACATTCTTTTTGACAGAGAAGTTTTGAAACAGTCTTTTTTTTTTGTAGAATCTGCAAGTGGAAATTTGGACCGCTTGCAGGAAATCGTTGGAAACGGGAAACCCTCACCCAAAAACGAGACAGAATCATTCTCACAAACTTCTTCCTGATGTGTGCTTTCAACTCACGGATGTGAGCCTTTCCTTTGATAGAGCAGTTTTAAAACACTGTTTTTCTAGAGTCTGCAAGTGGATATTTGGAGCGCTATGAGGCCTGTGGTGGGAAAGGAAGTATCTTCCCATAACAAGTAGAAAGAGGCATTCTCTGAAAGTTCTCTGTGGCGCGTGCATTCAAGTCACAGAGTTGAACATTCCATTTGACAGAGAAGTTTTGAAACCCTCATTTACAGAATCTGCAAGTGGCTGTTTGGACCGCTTATAGGAATGCGTTGGAAACGGGACACCCTCACACAAAAACTAGACAGAAGCATTCTCACGAACTTCTGTGTGATGTGCGCCTTCGTTTCAAGGAGCCGAAAGTTTCTATTGGTAGAGCAGTTTGGAAACACTCTTTTTCTAGAATCTACAAGTGGACATTGGCAGCGCTTTGAGGCCCGTGGTGGAAAGGAAATATGTTCACATAAAAACTAGACGAAAGCATTCTCTGAAACTTCTTTGTGGTGTGTGCATTCCACACTCAGAGTTGAACACTCCTTTTGACAGAGAAGTTTGAAACACTCTTTTTGTAGAATCTGCAACTGCATATATGGACCGCTGATAGGAATTCGTTGGAAACGGGACACTCTCACAGGAAAAGTAAACAGAAGCATTCTCACAAACTTCTGTGTGATGTGTGCATTCAGCTCACGGAGCTGCAGCTTTCTTCTGATACAGCAGTTTTAAAACACTTTTTTTCTAGAATCTGCAAGTGCACATTTGGAGAGCTTTGAGGCCTGAGGTGGAAAGGAAATATCTTCACATAAAAACTAGACAGAAGCATTCTCTGAAACTCCTTTGTGGTGTGTGCATTCAACTCACAGAGTCGAGCATTCCTTTAGACAGAGAAGATTTGAAACTCTCTTTTGTAGAATCTACAGGTGGAAATTCGGACTGCTTACGGGAATTGATTGGAAACGGGAAACCCTCCCACAAAAACGACACAGAAGCATTCTTGCAAACTTCTTGGTGATGTGTGCATTCAGCTCACACAGCTGAACCTTTCTTTTGATAGAGCAGTTTTCTAACACTCTTTTTCTAGAATGTGCAAGCGGACATTTGGAGCGCTTTGAGGACTGTGGTGGAAAAGGAAGTATCTTTACATAACAAGGAGACAGAAGCATTCTCTGAAAGTGCTTTGTGGGGCGTGCATTCAACTCACAGAGTTGAACATTCCTTTTGACAGAGAAGTTTTGAAACACTCTTTTTATAGAATCTGCAAGTGGATATTTGGACCGCTTATAGGAATTCGTTGGAAACGGGACAATCTCACACAAAAAGGAGACAGAAGCATTCTCATACACTTCTGTGGGATGCGTGCATTCAGCTCACAGGGCAGATCCTTTCTTTTGATAGAGCAGATTTCTAACACTCTTTTTCTAGAATTTGCAAGTGGACATTTGCAGGGCTTTGCGGCCTGAGGTGGAAAGGAAATACCTTCACATAAAAATTAGACAGAAGCATTCTCTGAAACTTCTTTGTGGTGTGTGTGCATCCAACTCGCAGAGTTGAACATTCTTTTTGACAGAGAAGTTTTGAAACAGTCTTTTTTTTTTGTAGAATCTGCAAGTGGAAATTTGGACCGCTTGCAGGAAATCGTTGGAAACGGGAAACCCTCACCCAAAAACGAGACAGAATCATTCTCACAAACTTCTTCCTGATGTGTGCTTTCAACTCACAGATGTGAGCCTTTCCTTTGATAGAGCAGTTTTAAAACACTGTTTTTCTAGAGTCTGCAAGTGGATATTTGGAGCGCTATGAGGCCTGTGGTGGGAAAGGAAGTATCTTCCCATAACAAGTAGAAAGAGGCATTCTCTGAAAGTTCTCTGTGGCGCGTGCATTCAAGTCACAGAGTTGAACATTCCATTTGACAGAGAAGTTTTGAAACCCTCATTTACAGAATCTGCAAGTGGCTGTTTGGACCGCTTATAGGAATGCGTTGGAAACGGGACACCCTCACACAAAAACTAGACGGAAGCATTCTCACGAACTTCTGTGTGATGTGCGCCTTCGTTTCAAGGAGCCGAAAGTTTCTATTGGTAGAGCAGTTTGGAAACACTCTTTTTCTAGAATCTACAAGTGGACATTGGCAGCGCTTTGAGGCCCGTGGTGGAAAGGAAATATGTTCACATAAAAACTAGACGAAAGCATTCTCTGAAACTTCTTTGTGGTGTGTGCATTCCACACTCAGAGTTGAACACTCCTTTTGACAGAGAAGTTTGAAACACTCTTTTTGTAGAATCTGCAACTGCATATATGGACCGCTGATAGGAATTCGTTGGAAACGGGACACTCTCACAGGAAAAGTAAACAGAAGCATTCTCACAAACTTCTGTGTGATGTGTGCATTCAGCTCACGGAGCTGCAGCTTTCTTCTGATACAGCAGTTTTAAAACACTTTTTTTCTAGAATCTGCAAGTGCACATTTGGAGAGCTTTGAGGCCTGAGGTGGAAAGGAAATATCTTCACATAAAAACTAGACAGAAGCATTCTCTGAAACTCCTTTGTGGTGTGTGCATTCAACTCACAGAGTCGAGCATTCCTTTAGACAGAGAAGATTTGAAACTCTCTTTTGTAGAATCTACAGGTGGAAATTCGGACTGCTTACGGGAATTGATTGGAAACGGGAAACCCTCCCACAAAAACGACACAGAAGCATTCTTGCAAACTTCTTGGTGATGTGTGCATTCAGCTCACACAGCTGAACCTTTCTTTTGATAGAGCAGTTTTCTAACACTCTTTTTCTAGAATGTGCAAGCGGACATTTGGAGCGCTTTGAGGACTGTGGTGGAAAAGGAAGTATCTTTACATAACAAGGAGACAGAAGCATTCTCTGAAAGTGCTTTGTGGGGCGTGCATTCAACTCACAGAGTTGAACATTCCTTTTGACAGAGAAGTTTTGAAACACTCTTTTTATAGAATCTGCAAGTGGATATTTGGACCGCTTATAGGAATTCGTTGGAAACGGGACAATCTCACACAAAAAGGAGACAGAAGCATTCTCATACACTTCTGTGGGATGCGTGCATTCAGCTCACAGGGCAGATCCTTTCTTTTGATAGAGCAGATTTCTAACACTCTTTTTCTAGAATTTGCAAGTGGACATTTGCAGGGCTTTGCGGCCTGAGGTGGAAAGGAAATACCTTCACATAAAAATTAGACAGAAGCATTCTCTGAAACTTCTTTGTGGTGTGTGTGCATCCAACTCGCAGAGTTGAACATTCTTTTTGACAGAGAAGTTTTGAAACAGTCTTTTTTTCTTGTAGAATCTGCAAGTGGAAATTTGGACCGCTTGCAGGAAATCGTTGGAAACGGGAAACCCTCACCCAAAAACGAGACAGAATCATTCTCACAAACTTCTTCCTGATGTGTGCTTTCAACTCACAGATGTGAGCCTTTCCTTTGATAGAGCAGTTTTAAAACACTGTTTTTCTAGAGTCTGCAAGTGGATATTTGGAGCGCTATGAGGCCTGTGGTGGGAAAGGAAGTATCTTCCCATAACAAGTAGAAAGAGGCATTCTCTGAAAGTTCTCTGTGGCGCGTGCATTCAAGTCACAGAGTTGAACATTCCATTTGACAGAGAAGTTTTGAAACCCTCATTTACAGAATCTGCAAGTGGCTGTTTGGACCGCTTATAGGAATGCGTTGGAAACGGGACACCCTCACACAAAAACTAGACGGAAGCATTCTCACGAACTTCTGTGTGATGTGCGCCTTCGTTTCAAGGAGCCGAAAGTTTCTATTGGTAGA
The DNA here is from genome assembly GCF_028885655.2 of Pongo abelii. Lineage (NCBI taxonomy): Eukaryota > Metazoa > Chordata > Mammalia > Primates > Hominidae > Pongo > Pongo abelii. Next base: position 68,243,537 of record NC_071988.2, read on the forward strand.
GCAGTTTGGAAACACTCTTTTTCTAGAATCTACAAGTGGACATTGGCAGCGCTTTGAGGCCCGTGGTGGAAAGGAAATATGTTCACATAAAAACTAGACGAAAGCATTCTCTGAAACTTCTTTGTGGTGTGTGCATTCCACACTCAGAGTTGAACACTCCTTTTGACAGAGAAGTTTGAAACACTCTTTTTGTAGAATCTGCAACTGCATATATGGACCGCTGATAGGAATTCGTTGGAAACGGGACACTCTCACAGGAAAAGTAAACAGAAGCATTCTCACAAACTTCTGTGTGATGTGTGCATTCAGCTCACGGAGCTGCAGCTTTCTTCTGATACAGCAGTTTTAAAACACTTTTTTTCTAGAATCTGCAAGTGCACATTTGGAGAGCTTTGAGGCCTGAGGTGGAAAGGAAATATCTTCACATAAAAACTAGACAGAAGCATTCTCTGAAACTCCTTTGTGGTGTGTGCATTCAACTCACAGAGTCGAGCATTCCTTTAGACAGAGAAGATTTGAAACTCTCTTTTGTAGAATCTACAGGTGGAAATTCGGACTGCTTACGGGAATTGATTGGAAACGGGAAACCCTCCCACAAAAACGACACAGAAGCATTCTTGCAAACTTCTTGGTGATGTGTGCATTCAGCTCACACAGCTGAACCTTTCTTTTGATAGAGCAGTTTTCTAACACTCTTTTTCTAGAATGTGCAAGCGGACATTTGGAGCGCTTTGAGGACTGTGGTGGAAAAGGAAGTATCTTTACATAACAAGGAGACAGAAGCATTCTCTGAAAGTGCTTTGTGGGGCGTGCATTCAACTCACAGAGTTGAACATTCCTTTTGACAGAGAAGTTTTGAAACACTCTTTTTATAGAATCTGCAAGTGGATATTTGGACCGCTTATAGGAATTCGTTGGAAACGGGACAATCTCACACAAAAAGGAGACAGAAGCATTCTCATACACTTCTGTGGGATGCGTGCATTCAGCTCACAGGGCAGATCCTTTCTTTTGATAGAGCAGATTTCTAACACTCTTTTTCTAGAATTTGCAAGTGGACATTTGCAGGGCTTTGCGGCCTGAGGTGGAAAGGAAATACCTTCACATAAAAATTAGACAGAAGCATTCTCTGAAACTTCTTTGTGGTGTGTGTGCATCCAACTCGCAGAGTTGAACATTCTTTTTGACAGAGAAGTTTTGAAACAGTCTTTTTTTCTTGTAGAATCTGCAAGTGGAAATTTGGACCGCTTGCAGGAAATCGTTGGAAACGGGAAACCCTCACCCAAAAACGAGACAGAATCATTCTCACAAACTTCTTCCTGATGTGTGCTTTCAACTCACAGATGTGAGCCTTTCCTTTGATAGAGCAGTTTTAAAACACTGTTTTTCTAGAGTCTGCAAGTGGATATTTGGAGCGCTATGAGGCCTGTGGTGGGAAAGGAAGTATCTTCCCATAACAAGTAGAAAGAGGCATTCTCTGAAAGTTCTCTGTGGCGCGTGCATTCAAGTCACAGAGTTGAACATTCCATTTGACAGAGAAGTTTTGAAACCCTCATTTACAGAATCTGCAAGTGGCTGTTTGGACCGCTTATAGGAATGCGTTGGAAACGGGACACCCTCACACAAAAACTAGACGGAAGCATTCTCACGAACTTCTGTGTGATGTGCGCCTTCGTTTCAAGGAGCCGAAAGTTTCTATTGGTAGAGCAGTTTGGAAACACTCTTTTTCTAGAATCTACAAGTGGACATTGGCAGCGCTTTGAGGCCCGTGGTGGAAAGGAAATATGTTCACATAAAAACTAGACGAAAGCATTCTCTGAAACTTCTTTGTGGTGTGTGCATTCCACACTCAGAGTTGAACACTCCTTTTGACAGAGAAGTTTGAAACACTCTTTTTGTAGAATCTGCAACTGCATATATGGACCGCTGATAGGAATTCGTTGGAAACGGGACACTCTCACAGGAAAAGTAAACAGAAGCATTCTCACAAACTTCTGTGTGATGTGTGCATTCAGCTCACGGAGCTGCAGCTTTCTTCTGATACAGCAGTTTTAAAACACTTTTTTTCTAGAATCTGCAAGTGCACATTTGGAGAGCTTTGAGGCCTGAGGTGGAAAGGAAATATCTTCACATAAAAACTAGACAGAAGCATTCTCTGAAACTCCTTTGTGGTGTGTGCATTCAACTCACAGAGTCGAGCATTCCTTTAGACAGAGAAGATTTGAAACTCTCTTTTGTAGAATCTACAGGTGGAAATTCGGACTGCTTACGGGAATTGATTGGAAACGGGAAACCCTCCCACAAAAACGACACAGAAGCATTCTTGCAAACTTCTTGGTGATGTGTGCATTCAGCTCACACAGCTGAACCTTTCTTTTGATAGAGCAGTTTTCTAACACTCTTTTTCTAGAATGTGCAAGCGGACATTTGGAGCGCTTTGAGGACTGTGGTGGAAAAGGAAGTATCTTTACATAACAAGGAGACAGAAGCATTCTCTGAAAGTGCTTTGTGGGGCGTGCATTCAACTCACAGAGTTGAACATTCCTTTTGACAGAGAAGTTTTGAAACACTCTTTTTATAGAATCTGCAAGTGGATATTTGGACCGCTTATAGGAATTCGTTGGAAACGGGACAATCTCACACAAAAAGGAGACAGAAGCATTCTCATACACTTCTGTGGGATGCGTGCATTCAGCTCACAGGGCAGATCCTTTCTTTTGATAGAGCAGATTTCTAACACTCTTTTTCTAGAATTTGCAAGTGGACATTTGCAGGGCTTTGCGGCCTGAGGTGGAAAGGAAATACCTTCACATAAAAATTAGACAGAAGCATTCTCTGAAACTTCTTTGTGGTGTGTGTGCATCCAACTCGCAGAGTTGAACATTCTTTTTGACAGAGAAGTTTTGAAACAGTCTTTTTTTCTTGTAGAATCTGCAAGTGGAAATTTGGACCGCTTGCAGGAAATCGTTGGAAACGGGAAACCCTCACCCAAAAACGAGACAGAATCATTCTCACAAACTTCTTCCTGATGTGTGCTTTCAACTCACAGATGTGAGCCTTTCCTTTGATAGAGCAGTTTTAAAACACTGTTTTTCTAGAGTCTGCAAGTGGATATTTGGAGCGCTATGAGGCCTGTGGTGGGAAAGGAAGTATCTTCCCATAACAAGTAGAAAGAGGCATTCTCTGAAAGTTCTCTGTGGCGCGTGCATTCAAGTCACAGAGTTGAACATTCCATTTGACAGAGAAGTTTTGAAACCCTCATTTACAGAATCTGCAAGTGGCTGTTTGGACCGCTTATAGGAATGCGTTGGAAACGGGACACCCTCACACAAAAACTAGACGGAAGCATTCTCACGAACTTCTGTGTGATGTGCGCCTTCGTTTCAAGGAGCCGAAAGTTTCTATTGGTAGAGCAGTTTGGAAACACTCTTTTTCTAGAATCTACAAGTGGACATTGGCAGCGCTTTGAGGCCCGTGGTGGAAAGGAAATATGTTCACATAAAAACTAGACGAAAGCATTCTCTGAAACTTCTTTGTGGTGTGTGCATTCCACACTCAGAGTTGAACACTCCTTTTGACAGAGAAGTTTGAAACACTCTTTTTGTAGAATCTGCAACTGCATATATGGACCGCTGATAGGAATTCGTTGGAAACGGGACACTCTCACAGGAAAAGTAAACAGAAGCATTCTCACAAACTTCTGTGTGATGTGTGCATTCAGCTCACGGAGCTGCAGCTTTCTTCTGATACAGCAGTTTTAAAACACTTTTTTTCTAGAATCTGCAAGTGCACATTTGGAGAGCTTTGAGGCCTGAGGTGGAAAGGAAATATCTTCACATAAAAACTAGACAGAAGCATTCTCTGAAACTCCTTTGTGGTGTGTGCATTCAACTCACAGAGTCGAGCATTCCTTTAGACAGAGAAGATTTGAAACTCTCTTTTGTAGAATCTACAGGTGGAAATTCGGACTGCTTACGGGAATTGATTGGAAACGGGAAACCCTCCCACAAAAACGACACAGAAGCATTCTTGCAAACTTCTTGGTGATGTGTGCATTCAGCTCACACAGCTGAACCTTTCTTTTGATAGAGCAGTTTTCTAACACTCTTTTTCTAGAATGTGCAAGCGGACATTTGGAGCGCTTTGAGGACTGTGGTGGAAAAGGAAGTATCTTTACATAACAAGGAGACAGAAGCATTCTCTGAAAGTGCTTTGTGGGGCGTGCATTCAACTCACAGAGTTGAACATTCCTTTTGACAGAGAAGTTTTGAAACACTCTTTTTATAGAATCTGCAAGTGGATATTTGGACCGCTTATAGGAATTCGTTGGAAACGGGACAATCTCACACAAAAAGGAGACAGAAGCATTCTCATACACTTCTGTGGGATGCGTGCATTCAGCTCACAGGGCAGATCCTTTCTTTTGATAGAGCAGATTTCTAACACTCTTTTTCTAGAATTTGCAAGTGGACATTTGCAGGGCTTTGCGGCCTGAGGTGGAAAGGAAATACCTTCACATAAAAATTAGACAGAAGCATTCTCTGAAACTTCTTTGTGGTGTGTGTGCATCCAACTCGCAGAGTTGAACATTCTTTTTGACAGAGAAGTTTTGAAACAGTCTTTTTTTCTTGTAGAATCTGCAAGTGGAAATTTGGACCGCTTGCAGGAAATCGTTGGAAACGGGAAACCCTCACCCAAAAACGAGACAGAATCATTCTCACAAACTTCTTCCTGATGTGTGCTTTCAACTCACAGATGTGAGCCTTTCCTTTGATAGAGCAGTTTTAAAACACTGTTTTTCTAGAGTCTGCAAGTGGATATTTGGAGCGCTATGAGGCCTGTGGTGGGAAAGGAAGTATCTTCCCATAACAAGTAGAAAGAGGCATTCTCTGAAAGTTCTCTGTGGCGCGTGCATTCAAGTCACAGAGTTGAACATTCCATTTGACAGAGAAGTTTTGAAACCCTCATTTACAGAATCTGCAAGTGGCTGTTTGGACCGCTTATAGGAATGCGTTGGAAACGGGACACCCTCACACAAAAACTAGACGGAAGCATTCTCACGAACTTCTGTGTGATGTGCGCCTTCGTTTCAAGGAGCCGAAAGTTTCTATTGGTAGAGCAGTTTGGAAACACTCTTTTTCTAGAATCTACAAGTGGACATTGGCAGCGCTTTGAGGCCCGTGGTGGAAAGGAAATATGTTCACATAAAAACTAGACGAAAGCATTCTCTGAAACTTCTTTGTGGTGTGTGCATTCCACACTCAGAGTTGAACACTCCTTTTGACAGAGAAGTTTGAAACACTCTTTTTGTAGAATCTGCAACTGCATATATGGACCGCTGATAGGAATTCGTTGGAAACGGGACACTCTCACAGGAAAAGTAAACAGAAGCATTCTCACAAACTTCTGTGTGATGTGTGCATTCAGCTCACGGAGCTGCAGCTTTCTTCTGATACAGCAGTTTTAAAACACTTTTTTTCTAGAATCTGCAAGTGCACATTTGGAGAGCTTTGAGGCCTGAGGTGGAAAGGAAATATCTTCACATAAAAACTAGACAGAAGCATTCTCTGAAACTCCTTTGTGGTGTGTGCATTCAACTCACAGAGTCGAGCATTCCTTTAGACAGAGAAGATTTGAAACTCTCTTTTGTAGAATCTACAGGTGGAAATTCGGACTGCTTACGGGAATTGATTGGAAACGGGAAACCCTCCCACAAAAACGACACAGAAGCATTCTTGCAAACTTCTTGGTGATGTGTGCATTCAGCTCACACAGCTGAACCTTTCTTTTGATAGAGCAGTTTTCTAACACTCTTTTTCTAGAATGTGCAAGCGGACATTTGGAGCGCTTTGAGGACTGTGGTGGAAAAGGAAGTATCTTTACATAACAAGGAGACAGAAGCATTCTCTGAAAGTGCTTTGTGGGGCGTGCATTCAACTCACAGAGTTGAACATTCCTTTTGACAGAGAAGTTTTGAAACACTCTTTTTATAGAATCTGCAAGTGGATATTTGGACCGCTTATAGGAATTCGTTGGAAACGGGACAATCTCACACAAAAAGGAGACAGAAGCATTCTCATACACTTCTGTGGGATGCGTGCATTCAGCTCACAGGGCAGATCCTTTCTTTTGATAGAGCAGATTTCTAACACTCTTTTTCTAGAATTTGCAAGTGGACATTTGCAGGGCTTTGCGGCCTGAGGTGGAAAGGAAATACCTTCACATAAAAATTAGACAGAAGCATTCTCTGAAACTTCTTTGTGGTGTGTGTGCATCCAACTCGCAGAGTTGAACATTCTTTTTGACAGAGAAGTTTTGAAACAGTCTTTTTTTCTTGTAGAATCTGCAAGTGGAAATTTGGACCGCTTGCAGGAAATCGTTGGAAACGGGAAACCCTCACCCAAAAACGAGACAGAATCATTCTCACAAACTTCTTCCTGATGTGTGCTTTCAACTCACAGATGTGAGCCTTTCCTTTGATAGAGCAGTTTTAAAACACTGTTTTTCTAGAGTCTGCAAGTGGATATTTGGAGCGCTATGAGGCCTGTGGTGGGAAAGGAAGTATCTTCCCATAACAAGTAGAAAGAGGCATTCTCTGAAAGTTCTCTGTGGCGCGTGCATTCAAGTCACAGAGTTGAACATTCCATTTGACAGAGAAGTTTTGAAACCCTCATTTACAGAATCTGCAAGTGGCTGTTTGGACCGCTTATAGGAATGCGTTGGAAACGGGACACCCTCACACAAAAACTAGACGGAAGCATTCTCACGAACTTCTGTGTGATGTGCGCCTTCGTTTCAAGGAGCCGAAAGTTTCTATTGGTAGAGCAGTTTGGAAACACTCTTTTTCTAGAATCTACAAGTGGACATTGGCAGCGCTTTGAGGCCCGTGGTGGAAAGGAAATATGTTCACATAAAAACTAGACGAAAGCATTCTCTGAAACTTCTTTGTGGTGTGTGCATTCCACACTCAGAGTTGAACACTCCTTTTGACAGAGAAGTTTGAAACACTCTTTTTGTAGAATCTGCAACTGCATATATGGACCGCTGATAGGAATTCGTTGGAAACGGGACACTCTCACAGGAAAAGTAAACAGAAGCATTCTCACAAACTTCTGTGTGATGTGTGCATTCAGCTCACGGAGCTGCAGCTTTCTTCTGATACAGCAGTTTTAAAACACTTTTTTTCTAGAATCTGCAAGTGCACATTTGGAGAGCTTTGAGGCCTGAGGTGGAAAGGAAATATCTTCACATAAAAACTAGACAGAAGCATTCTCTGAAACTCCTTTGTGGTGTGTGCATTCAACTCACAGAGTCGAGCATTCCTTTAGACAGAGAAGATTTGAAACTCTCTTTTGTAGAATCTACAGGTGGAAATTCGGACTGCTTACGGGAATTGATTGGAAACGGGAAACCCTCCCACAAAAACGACACAGAAGCATTCTTGCAAACTTCTTGGTGATGTGTGCATTCAGCTCACACAGCTGAACCTTTCTTTTGATAGAGCAGTTTTCTAACACTCTTTTTCTAGAATGTGCAAGCGGACATTTGGAGCGCTTTGAGGACTGTGGTGGAAAAGGAAGTATCTTTACATAACAAGGAGACAGAAGCATTCTCTGAAAGTGCTTTGTGGGGCGTGCATTCAACTCACAGAGTTGAACATTCCTTTTGACAGAGAAGTTTTGAAACACTCTTTTTATAGAATCTGCAAGTGGATATTTGGACCGCTTATAGGAATTCGTTGGAAACGGGACAATCTCACACAAAAAGGAGACAGAAGCATTCTCATACACTTCTGTGGGATGCGTGCATTCAGCTCACAGGGCAGATCCTTTCTTTTGATAGAGCAGATTTCTAACACTCTTTTTCTAGAATTTGCAAGTGGACATTTGCAGGGCTTTGCGGCCTGAGGTGGAAAGGAAATACCTTCACATAAAAATTAGACAGAAGCATTCTCTGAAACTTCTTTGTGGTGTGTGTGCATCCAACTCGCAGAGTTGAACATTCTTTTTGACAGAGAAGTTTTGAAACAGTCTTTTTTTCTTGTAGAATCTGCAAGTGGAAATTTGGACCGCTTGCAGGAAATCGTTGGAAACGGGAAACCCTCACCCAAAAACGAGACAGAATCATTCTCACAAACTTCTTCCTGATGTGTGCTTTCAACTCACAGATGTGAGCCTTTCCTTTGATAGAGCAGTTTTAAAACACTGTTTTTCTAGAGTCTGCAAGTGGATATTTGGAGCGCTATGAGGCCTGTGGTGGGAAAGGAAGTATCTTCCCATAACAAGTAGAAAGAGGCATTCTCTGAAAGTTCTCTGTGGCGCGTGCATTCAAGTCACAGAGTTGAACATTCCATTTGACAGAGAAGTTTTGAAACCCTCATTTACAGAATCTGCAAGTGGCTGTTTGGACCGCTTATAGGAATGCGTTGGAAACGGGACACCCTCACACAAAAACTAGACGGAAGCATTCTCACGAACTTCTGTGTGATGTGCGCCTTCGTTTCAAGGAGCCGAAAGTTTCTATTGGTAGAGCAGTTTGGAAACACTCTTTTTCTAGAATCTACAAGTGGACATTGGCAGCGCTTTGAGGCCCGTGGTGGAAAGGAAATATGTTCACATAAAAACTAGACGAAAGCATTCTCTGAAACTTCTTTGTGGTGTGTGCATTCCACACTCAGAGTTGAACACTCCTTTTGACAGAGAAGTTTGAAACACTCTTTTTGTAGAATCTGCAACTGCATATATGGACCGCTGATAGGAATTCGTTGGAAACGGGACACTCTCACAGGAAAAGTAAACAGAAGCATTCTCACAAACTTCTGTGTGATGTGTGCATTCAGCTCACGGAGCTGCAGCTTTCTTCTGATACAGCAGTTTTAAAACACTTTTTTTCTAGAATCTGCAAGTGCACATTTGGAGAGCTTTGAGGCCTGAGGTGGAAAGGAAATATCTTCACATAAAAACTAGACAGAAGCATTCTCTGAAACTCCTTTGTGGTGTGTGCATTCAACTCACAGAGTCGAGCATTCCTTTAGACAGAGAAGATTTGAAACTCTCTTTTGTAGAATCTACAGGTGGAAATTCGGACTGCTTACGGGAATTGATTGGAAACGGGAAACCCTCCCACAAAAACGACACAGAAGCATTCTTGCAAACTTCTTGGTGATGTGTGCATTCAGCTCACACAGCTGAACCTTTCTTTTGATAGAGCAGTTTTCTAACACTCTTTTTCTAGAATGTGCAAGCGGACATTTGGAGCGCTTTGAGGACTGTGGTGGAAAAGGAAGTATCTTTACATAACAAGGAGACAGAAGCATTCTCTGAAAGTGCTTTGTGGGGCGTGCATTCAACTCACAGAGTTGAACATTCCTTTTGACAGAGAAGTTTTGAAACACTCTTTTTATAGAATCTGCAAGTGGATATTTGGACCGCTTATAGGAATTCGTTGGAAACGGGACAATCTCACACAAAAAGGAGACAGAAGCATTCTCATACACTTCTGTGGGATGCGTGCATTCAGCTCACAGGGCAGATCCTTTCTTTTGATAGAGCAGATTTCTAACACTCTTTTTCTAGAATTTGCAAGTGGACATTTGCAGGGCTTTGCGGCCTGAGGTGGAAAGGAAATACCTTCACATAAAAATTAGACAGAAGCATTCTCTGAAACTTCTTTGTGGTGTGTGTGCATCCAACTCGCAGAGTTGAACATTCTTTTTGACAGAGAAGTTTTGAAACAGTCTTTTTTTCTTGTAGAATCTGCAAGTGGAAATTTGGACCGCTTGCAGGAAATCGTTGGAAACGGGAAACCCTCACCCAAAAACGAGACAGAATCATTCTCACAAACTTCTTCCTGATGTGTGCTTTCAACTCACAGATGTGAGCCTTTCCTTTGATAGAGCAGTTTTAAAACACTGTTTTTCTAGAGTCTGCAAGTGGATATTTGGAGCGCTATGAGGCCTGTGGTGGGAAAGGAAGTATCTTCCCATAACAAGTAGAAAGAGGCATTCTCTGAAAGTTCTCTGTGGCGCGTGCATTCAAGTCACAGAGTTGAACATTCCATTTGACAGAGAAGTTTTGAAACCCTCATTTACAGAATCTGCAAGTGGCTGTTTGGACCGCTTATAGGAATGCGTTGGAAACGGGACACCCTCACACAAAAACTAGACGGAAGCATTCTCACGAACTTCTGTGTGATGTGCGCCTTCGTTTCAAGGAGCCGAAAGTTTCTATTGGTAGAGCAGTTTGGAAACACTCTTTTTCTAGAATCTACAAGTGGACATTGGCAGCGCTTTGAGGCCCGTGGTGGAAAGGAAATATGTTCACATAAAAACTAGACGAAAGCATTCTCTGAAACTTCTTTGTGGTGTGTGCATTCCACACTCAGAGTTGAACACTCCTTTTGACAGAGAAGTTTGAAACACTCTTTTTGTAGAATCTGCAACTGCATATATGGACCGCTGATAGGAATTCGTTGGAAACGGGACACTCTCACAGGAAAAGTAAACAGAAGCATTCTCACAAACTTCTGTGTGATGTGTGCATTCAGCTCACGGAGCTGCAGCTTTCTTCTGATACAGCAGTTTTAAAACACTTTTTTTCTAGAATCTGCAAGTGCACATTTGGAGAGCTTTGAGGCCTGAGGTGGAAAGGAAATATCTTCACATAAAAACTAGACAGAAGCATTCTCTGAAACTCCTTTGTGGTGTGTGCATTCAACTCACAGAGTCGAGCATTCCTTTAGACAGAGAAGATTTGAAACTCTCTTTTGTAGAATCTACAGGTGGAAATTCGGACTGCTTACGGGAATTGATTGGAAACGGGAAACCCTCCCACAAAAACGACACAGAAGCATTCTTGCAAACTTCTTGGTGATGTGTGCATTCAGCTCACACAGCTGAACCTTTCTTTTGATAGAGCAGTTTTCTAACACTCTTTTTCTAGAATGTGCAAGCGGACATTTGGAGCGCTTTGAGGACTGTGGTGGAAAAGGAAGTATCTTTACATAACAAGGAGACAGAAGCATTCTCTGAAAGTGCTTTGTGGGGCGTGCATTCAACTCACAGAGTTGAACATTCCTTTTGACAGAGAAGTTTTGAAACACTCTTTTTATAGAATCTGCAAGTGGATATTTGGACCGCTTATAGGAATTCGTTGGAAACGGGACAATCTCACACAAAAAGGAGACAGAAGCATTCTCATACACTTCTGTGGGATGCGTGCATTCAGCTCACAGGGCAGATCCTTTCTTTTGATAGAGCAGATTTCTAACACTCTTTTTCTAGAATTTGCAAGTGGACATTTGCAGGGCTTTGCGGCCTGAGGTGGAAAGGAAATACCTTCACATAAAAATTAGACAGAAGCATTCTCTGAAACTTCTTTGTGGTGTGTGTGCATCCAACTCGCAGAGTTGAACATTCTTTTTGACAGAGAAGTTTTGAAACAGTCTTTTTTTCTTGTAGAATCTGCAAGTGGAAATTTGGACCGCTTGCAGGAAATCGTTGGAAACGGGAAACCCTCACCCAAAAACGAGACAGAATCATTCTCACAAACTTCTTCCTGATGTGTGCTTTCAACTCACAGATGTGAGCCTTTCCTTTGATAGAGCAGTTTTAAAACACTGTTTTTCTAGAGTCTGCAAGTGGATATTTGGAGCGCTATGAGGCCTGTGGTGGGAAAGGAAGTATCTTCCCATAACAAGTAGAAAGAGGCATTCTCTGAAAGTTCTCTGTGGCGCGTGCATTCAAGTCACAGAGTTGAACATTCCATTTGACAGAGAAGTTTTGAAACCCTCATTTACAGAATCTGCAAGTGGCTGTTTGGACCGCTTATAGGAATGCGTTGGAAACGGGACACCCTCACACAAAAACTAGACGGAAGCATTCTCACGAACTTCTGTGTGATGTGCGCCTTCGTTTCAAGGAGCCGAAAGTTTCTATTGGTAGAGCAGTTTGGAAACACTCTTTTTCTAGAATCTACAAGTGGACATTGGCAGCGCTTTGAGGCCCGTGGTGGAAAGGAAATATGTTCACATAAAAACTAGACGAAAGCATTCTCTGAAACTTCTTTGTGGTGTGTGCATTCCACACTCAGAGTTGAACACTCCTTTTGACAGAGAAGTTTGAAACACTCTTTTTGTAGAATCTGCAACTGCATATATGGACCGCTGATAGGAATTCGTTGGAAACGGGACACTCTCACAGGAAAAGTAAACAGAAGCATTCTCACAAACTTCTGTGTGATGTGTGCATTCAGCTCACGGAGCTGCAGCTTTCTTCTGATACAGCAGTTTTAAAACACTTTTTTTCTAGAATCTGCAAGTGCACATTTGGAGAGCTTTGAGGCCTGAGGTGGAAAGGAAATATCTTCACATAAAAACTAGACAGAAGCATTCTCTGAAACTCCTTTGTGGTGTGTGCATTCAACTCACAGAGTCGAGCATTCCTTTAGACAGAGAAGATTTGAAACTCTCTTTTGTAGAATCTACAGGTGGAAATTCGGACTGCTTACGGGAATTGATTGGAAACGGGAAACCCTCCCACAAAAACGACACAGAAGCATTCTTGCAAACTTCTTGGTGATGTGTGCATTCAGCTCACACAGCTGAACCTTTCTTTTGATAGAGCAGTTTTCTAACACTCTTTTTCTAGAATGTGCAAGCGGACATTTGGAGCGCTTTGAGGACTGTGGTGGAAAAGGAAGTATCTTTACATAACAAGGAGACAGAAGCATTCTCTGAAAGTGCTTTGTGGGGCGTGCATTCAACTCACAGAGTTGAACATTCCTTTTGACAGAGAAGTTTTGAAACACTCTTTTTATAGAATCTGCAAGTGGATATTTGGACCGCTTATAGGAATTCGTTGGAAACGGGACAATCTCACACAAAAAGGAGACAGAAGCATTCTCATACACTTCTGTGGGATGCGTGCATTCAGCTCACAGGGCAGATCCTTTCTTTTGATAGAGCAGATTTCTAACACTCTTTTTCTAGAATTTGCAAGTGGACATTTGCAGGGCTTTGCGGCCTGAGGTGGAAAGGAAATACCTTCACATAAAAATTAGACAGAAGCATTCTCTGAAACTTCTTTGTGGTGTGTGTGCATCCAACTCGCAGAGTTGAACATTCTTTTTGACAGAGAAGTTTTGAAACAGTCTTTTTTTCTTGTAGAATCTGCAAGTGGAAATTTGGACCGCTTGCAGGAAATCGTTGGAAACGGGAAACCCTCACCCAAAAACGAGACAGAATCATTCTCACAAACTTCTTCCTGATGTGTGCTTTCAACTCACAGATGTGAGCCTTTCCTTTGATAGAGCAGTTTTAAAACACTGTTTTTCTAGAGTCTGCAAGTGGATATTTGGAGCGCTATGAGGCCTGTGGTGGGAAAGGAAGTATCTTCCCATAACAAGTAGAAAGAGGCATTCTCTGAAAGTTCTCTGTGGCGCGTGCATTCAAGTCACAGAGTTGAACATTCCATTTGACAGAGAAGTTTTGAAACCCTCATTTACAGAATCTGCAAGTGGCTGTTTGGACCGCTTATAGGAATGCGTTGGAAACGGGACACCCTCACACAAAAACTAGACGGAAGCATTCTCACGAACTTCTGTGTGATGTGCGCCTTCGTTTCAAGGAGCCGAAAGTTTCTATTGGTAGAGCAGTTTGGAAACACTCTTTTTCTAGAATCTACAAGTGGACATTGGCAGCGCTTTGAGGCCCGTGGTGGAAAGGAAATATGTTCACATAAAAACTAGACGAAAGCATTCTCTGAAACTTCTTTGTGGTGTGTGCATTCCACACTCAGAGTTGAACACTCCTTTTGACAGAGAAGTTTGAAACACTCTTTTTGTAGAATCTGCAACTGCATATATGGACCGCTGATAGGAATTCGTTGGAAACGGGACACTCTCACAGGAAAAGTAAACAGAAGCATTCTCACAAACTTCTGTGTGATGTGTGCATTCAGCTCACGGAGCTGCAGCTTTCTTCTGATACAGCAGTTTTAAAACACTTTTTTTCTAGAATCTGCAAGTGCACATTTGGAGAGCTTTGAGGCCTGAGGTGGAAAGGAAATATCTTCACATAAAAACTAGACAGAAGCATTCTCTGAAACTCCTTTGTGGTGTGTGCATTCAACTCACAGAGTCGAGCATTCCTTTAGACAGAGAAGATTTGAAACTCTCTTTTGTAGAATCTACAGGTGGAAATTCGGACTGCTTACGGGAATTGATTGGAAACGGGAAACCCTCCCACAAAAACGACACAGAAGCATTCTTGCAAACTTCTTGGTGATGTGTGCATTCAGCTCACACAGCTGAACCTTTCTTTTGATAGAGCAGTTTTCTAACACTCTTTTTCTAGAATGTGCAAGCGGACATTTGGAGCGCTTTGAGGACTGTGGTGGAAAAGGAAGTATCTTTACATAACAAGGAGACAGAAGCATTCTCTGAAAGTGCTTTGTGGGGCGTGCATTCAACTCACAGAGTTGAACATTCCTTTTGACAGAGAAGTTTTGAAACACTCTTTTTATAGAATCTGCAAGTGGATATTTGGACCGCTTATAGGAATTCGTTGGAAACGGGACAATCTCACACAAAAAGGAGACAGAAGCATTCTCATACACTTCTGTGGGATGCGTGCATTCAGCTCACAGGGCAGATCCTTTCTTTTGATAGAGCAGATTTCTAACACTCTTTTTCTAGAATTTGCAAGTGGACATTTGCAGGGCTTTGCGGCCTGAGGTGGAAAGGAAATACCTTCACATAAAAATTAGACAGAAGCATTCTCTGAAACTTCTTTGTGGTGTGTGTGCATCCAACTCGCAGAGTTGAACATTCTTTTTGACAGAGAAGTTTTGAAACAGTCTTTTTTTCTTGTAGAATCTGCAAGTGGAAATTTGGACCGCTTGCAGGAAATCGTTGGAAACGGGAAACCCTCACCCAAAAACGAGACAGAATCATTCTCACAAACTTCTTCCTGATGTGTGCTTTCAACTCACAGATGTGAGCCTTTCCTTTGATAGAGCAGTTTTAAAACACTGTTTTTCTAGAGTCTGCAAGTGGATATTTGGAGCGCTATGAGGCCTGTGGTGGGAAAGGAAGTATCTTCCCATAACAAGTAGAAAGAGGCATTCTCTGAAAGTTCTCTGTGGCGCGTGCATTCAAGTCACAGAGTTGAACATTCCATTTGACAGAGAAGTTTTGAAACCCTCATTTACAGAATCTGCAAGTGGCTGTTTGGACCGCTTATAGGAATGCGTTGGAAACGGGACACCCTCACACAAAAACTAGACAGAAGCATTCTCACGAACTTCTGTGTGATGTGCGCCTTCGTTTCAAGGAGCCGAAACTTTCTATTGGTAGAGCAGTTTGGAAACACTCTTTTTCTAGAATCTACAA
Organism: Pongo abelii; assembly: GCF_028885655.2. Classification (NCBI taxonomy): domain Eukaryota; kingdom Metazoa; phylum Chordata; class Mammalia; order Primates; family Hominidae; genus Pongo; species Pongo abelii. The sequence continues at coordinate 68,258,926 of NC_071988.2, forward strand.
GTGGACATTGGCAGCGCTTTGAGGCCCGTGGTGGAAAGGAAATATGTTCACATAAAAACTAGACGAAAGCATTCTCTGAAACTTCTTTGTGGTGTGTGCATTCCACACTCAGAGTTGAACACTCCTTTTGACAGAGAAGTTTGAAACACTCTTTTTGTAGAATCTGCAACTGCATATATGGACCGCTGATAGGAATTCGTTGGAAACGGGACACTCTCACAGGAAAAGTAAACAGAAGCATTCTCACAAACTTCTGTGTGATGTGTGCATTCAGCTCACGGAGCTGCAGCTTTCTTCTGATACAGCAGTTTTAAAACACTTTTTTTCTAGAATCTGCAAGTGCACATTTGGAGAGCTTTGAGGCCTGAGGTGGAAAGGAAATATCTTCACATAAAAACTAGACAGAAGCATTCTCTGAAACTCCTTTGTGGTGTGTGCATTCAACTCACAGAGTCGAGCATTCCTTTAGACAGAGAAGATTTGAAACTCTCTTTTGTAGAATCTACAGGTGGAAATTCGGACTGCTTACGGGAATTGATTGGAAACGGGAAACCCTCCCACAAAAACGACACAGAAGCATTCTTGCAAACTTCTTGGTGATGTGTGCATTCAGCTCACACAGCTGAACCTTTCTTTTGATAGAGCAGTTTTCTAACACTCTTTTTCTAGAATGTGCAAGCGGACATTTGGAGCGCTTTGAGGACTGTGGTGGAAAAGGAAGTATCTTTACATAACAAGGAGACAGAAGCATTCTCTGAAAGTGCTTTGTGGGGCGTGCATTCAACTCACAGAGTTGAACATTCCTTTTGACAGAGAAGTTTTGAAACACTCTTTTTATAGAATCTGCAAGTGGATATTTGGACCGCTTATAGGAATTCGTTGGAAACGGGACAATCTCACACAAAAAGGAGACAGAAGCATTCTCATACACTTCTGTGGGATGCGTGCATTCAGCTCACAGGGCAGATCCTTTCTTTTGATAGAGCAGATTTCTAACACTCTTTTTCTAGAATTTGCAAGTGGACATTTGCAGGGCTTTGCGGCCTGAGGTGGAAAGGAAATACCTTCACATAAAAATTAGACAGAAGCATTCTCTGAAACTTCTTTGTGGTGTGTGTGCATCCAACTCGCAGAGTTGAACATTCTTTTTGACAGAGAAGTTTTGAAACAGTCTTTTTTTCTTGTAGAATCTGCAAGTGGAAATTTGGACCGCTTGCAGGAAATCGTTGGAAACGGGAAACCCTCACCCAAAAACGAGACAGAATCATTCTCACAAACTTCTTCCTGATGTGTGCTTTCAACTCACAGATGTGAGCCTTTCCTTTGATAGAGCAGTTTTAAAACACTGTTTTTCTAGAGTCTGCAAGTGGATATTTGGAGCGCTATGAGGCCTGTGGTGGGAAAGGAAGTATCTTCCCATAACAAGTAGAAAGAGGCATTCTCTGAAAGTTCTCTGTGGCGCGTGCATTCAAGTCACAGAGTTGAACATTCCATTTGACAGAGAAGTTTTGAAACCCTCATTTACGGAATCTGCAAGTGGCTGTTTGGACCGCTTATAGGAATGCGTTGGAAACGGGACACCCTCACACAAAAACTAGACGGAAGCATTCTCACGAACTTCTGTGTGATGTGCGCCTTCGTTTCAAGGAGCCGAAAGTTTCTATTGGTAGAGCAGTTTGGAAACACTCTTTTTCTAGAATCTACAAGTGGACATTGGCAGCGCTTTGAGGCCCGTGGTGGAAAGGAAATATGTTCACATAAAAACTAGACGAAAGCATTCTCTGAAACTTCTTTGTGGTGTGTGCATTCCACACTCAGAGTTGAACACTCCTTTTGACAGAGAAGTTTGAAACACTCTTTTTGTAGAATCTGCAACTGCATATATGGACCGCTGATAGGAATTCGTTGGAAACGGGACACTCTCACAGGAAAAGTAAACAGAAGCATTCTCACAAACTTCTGTGTGATGTGTGCATTCAGCTCACGGAGCTGCAGCTTTCTTCTGATACAGCAGTTTTAAAACACTTTTTTTCTAGAATCTGCAAGTGCACATTTGGAGAGCTTTGAGGCCTGAGGTGGAAAGGAAATATCTTCACATAAAAACTAGACAGAAGCATTCTCTGAAACTCCTTTGTGGTGTGTGCATTCAACTCACAGAGTCGAGCATTCCTTTAGACAGAGAAGATTTGAAACTCTCTTTTGTAGAATCTACAGGTGGAAATTCGGACTGCTTACGGGAATTGATTGGAAACGGGAAACCCTCCCACAAAAACGACACAGAAGCATTCTTGCAAACTTCTTGGTGATGTGTGCATTCAGCTCACACAGCTGAACCTTTCTTTTGATAGAGCAGTTTTCTAACACTCTTTTTCTAGAATGTGCAAGCGGACATTTGGAGCGCTTTGAGGACTGTGGTGGAAAAGGAAGTATCTTTACATAACAAGGAGACAGAAGCATTCTCTGAAAGTGCTTTGTGGGGCGTGCATTCAACTCACAGAGTTGAACATTCCTTTTGACAGAGAAGTTTTGAAACACTCTTTTTATAGAATCTGCAAGTGGATATTTGGACCGCTTATAGGAATTCGTTGGAAACGGGACAATCTCACACAAAAAGGAGACAGAAGCATTCTCATACACTTCTGTGGGATGCGTGCATTCAGCTCACAGGGCAGATCCTTTCTTTTGATAGAGCAGATTTCTAACACTCTTTTTCTAGAATTTGCAAGTGGACATTTGCAGGGCTTTGCGGCCTGAGGTGGAAAGGAAATACCTTCACATAAAAATTAGACAGAAGCATTCTCTGAAACTTCTTTGTGGTGTGTGTGCATCCAACTCGCAGAGTTGAACATTCTTTTTGACAGAGAAGTTTTGAAACAGTCTTTTTTTCTTGTAGAATCTGCAAGTGGAAATTTGGACCGCTTGCAGGAAATCGTTGGAAACGGGAAACCCTCACCCAAAAACGAGACAGAATCATTCTCACAAACTTCTTCCTGATGTGTGCTTTCAACTCACAGATGTGAGCCTTTCCTTTGATAGAGCAGTTTTAAAACACTGTTTTTCTAGAGTCTGCAAGTGGATATTTGGAGCGCTATGAGGCCTGTGGTGGGAAAGGAAGTATCTTCCCATAACAAGTAGAAAGAGGCATTCTCTGAAAGTTCTCTGTGGCGCGTGCATTCAAGTCACAGAGTTGAACATTCCATTTGACAGAGAAGTTTTGAAACCCTCATTTACGGAATCTGCAAGTGGCTGTTTGGACCGCTTATAGGAATGCGTTGGAAACGGGACACCCTCACACAAAAACTAGACGGAAGCATTCTCACGAACTTCTGTGTGATGTGCGCCTTCGTTTCAAGGAGCCGAAAGTTTCTATTGGTAGAGCAGTTTGGAAACACTCTTTTTCTAGAATCTACAAGTGGACATTGGCAGCGCTTTGAGGCCCGTGGTGGAAAGGAAATATGTTCACATAAAAACTAGACGAAAGCATTCTCTGAAACTTCTTTGTGGTGTGTGCATTCCACACTCAGAGTTGAACACTCCTTTTGACAGAGAAGTTTGAAACACTCTTTTTGTAGAATCTGCAACTGCATATATGGACCGCTGATAGGAATTCGTTGGAAACGGGACACTCTCACAGGAAAAGTAAACAGAAGCATTCTCACAAACTTCTGTGTGATGTGTGCATTCAGCTCACGGAGCTGCAGCTTTCTTCTGATACAGCAGTTTTAAAACACTTTTTTTCTAGAATCTGCAAGTGCACATTTGGAGAGCTTTGAGGCCTGAGGTGGAAAGGAAATATCTTCACATAAAAACTAGACAGAAGCATTCTCTGAAACTCCTTTGTGGTGTGTGCATTCAACTCACAGAGTCGAGCATTCCTTTAGACAGAGAAGATTTGAAACTCTCTTTTGTAGAATCTACAGGTGGAAATTCGGACTGCTTACGGGAATTGATTGGAAACGGGAAACCCTCCCACAAAAACGACACAGAAGCATTCTTGCAAACTTCTTGGTGATGTGTGCATTCAGCTCACACAGCTGAACCTTTCTTTTGATAGAGCAGTTTTCTAACACTCTTTTTCTAGAATGTGCAAGCGGACATTTGGAGCGCTTTGAGGACTGTGGTGGAAAAGGAAGTATCTTTACATAACAAGGAGACAGAAGCATTCTCTGAAAGTGCTTTGTGGGGCGTGCATTCAACTCACAGAGTTGAACATTCCTTTTGACAGAGAAGTTTTGAAACACTCTTTTTATAGAATCTGCAAGTGGATATTTGGACCGCTTATAGGAATTCGTTGGAAACGGGACAATCTCACACAAAAAGGAGACAGAAGCATTCTCATACACTTCTGTGGGATGCGTGCATTCAGCTCACAGGGCAGATCCTTTCTTTTGATAGAGCAGATTTCTAACACTCTTTTTCTAGAATTTGCAAGTGGACATTTGCAGGGCTTTGCGGCCTGAGGTGGAAAGGAAATACCTTCACATAAAAATTAGACAGAAGCATTCTCTGAAACTTCTTTGTGGTGTGTGTGCATCCAACTCACAGAGTTGAACATTCTTTTTGACAGAGAAGTTTTGAAACAGTCTTTTTTTCTTGTAGAATCTGCAAGTGGAAATTTGGACCGCTTGCAGGAAATCGTTGGAAACGGGAAACCCTCACCCAAAAACGAGACAGAATCATTCTCACAAACTTCTTCCTGATGTGTGCTTTCAACTCACAGATGTGAGCCTTTCCTTTGATAGAGCAGTTTTAAAACACTGTTTTTCTAGAGTCTGCAAGTGGATATTTGGAGCGCTATGAGGCCTGTGGTGGGAAAGGAAGTATCTTCCCATAACAAGTAGAAAGAGGCATTCTCTGAAAGTTCTCTGTGGCGCGTGCATTCAAGTCACAGAGTTGAACATTCCATTTGACAGAGAAGTTTTGAAACCCTCATTTACAGAATCTGCAAGTGGCTGTTTGGACCGCTTATAGGAATGCGTTGGAAACGGGACACCCTCACACAAAAACTAGACGGAAGCATTCTCACGAACTTCTGTGTGATGTGCGCCTTCGTTTCAAGGAGCCGAAAGTTTCTATTGGTAGAGCAGTTTGGAAACACTCTTTTTCTAGAATCTACAAGTGGACATTGGCAGCGCTTTGAGGCCCGTGGTGGAAAGGAAATATGTTCACATAAAAACTAGACGAAAGCATTCTCTGAAACTTCTTTGTGGTGTGTGCATTCCACACTCAGAGTTGAACACTCCTTTTGACAGAGAAGTTTGAAACACTCTTTTTGTAGAATCTGCAACTGCATATATGGACCGCTGATAGGAATTCGTTGGAAACGGGACACTCTCACAGGAAAAGTAAACAGAAGCATTCTCACAAACTTCTGTGTGATGTGTGCATTCAGCTCACGGAGCTGCAGCTTTCTTCTGATACAGCAGTTTTAAAACACTTTTTTTCTAGAATCTGCAAGTGCACATTTGGAGAGCTTTGAGGCCTGAGGTGGAAAGGAAATATCTTCACATAAAAACTAGACAGAAGCATTCTCTGAAACTCCTTTGTGGTGTGTGCATTCAACTCACAGAGTCGAGCATTCCTTTAGACAGAGAAGATTTGAAACTCTCTTTTGTAGAATCTACAGGTGGAAATTCGGACTGCTTACGGGAATTGATTGGAAACGGGAAACCCTCCCACAAAAACGACACAGAAGCATTCTTGCAAACTTCTTGGTGATGTGTGCATTCAGCTCACACAGCTGAACCTTTCTTTTGATAGAGCAGTTTTCTAACACTCTTTTTCTAGAATGTGCAAGCGGACATTTGGAGCGCTTTGAGGACTGTGGTGGAAAAGGAAGTATCTTTACATAACAAGGAGACAGAAGCATTCTCTGAAAGTGCTTTGTGGGGCGTGCATTCAACTCACAGAGTTGAACATTCCTTTTGACAGAGAAGTTTTGAAACACTCTTTTTATAGAATCTGCAAGTGGATATTTGGACCGCTTATAGGAATTCGTTGGAAACGGGACAATCTCACACAAAAAGGAGACAGAAGCATTCTCATACACTTCTGTGGGATGCGTGCATTCAGCTCACAGGGCAGATCCTTTCTTTTGATAGAGCAGATTTCTAACACTCTTTTTCTAGAATTTGCAAGTGGACATTTGCAGGGCTTTGCGGCCTGAGGTGGAAAGGAAATACCTTCACATAAAAATTAGACAGAAGCATTCTCTGAAACTTCTTTGTGGTGTGTGTGCATCCAACTCGCAGAGTTGAACATTCTTTTTGACAGAGAAGTTTTGAAACAGTCTTTTTTTCTTGTAGAATCTGCAAGTGGAAATTTGGACCGCTTGCAGGAAATCGTTGGAAACGGGAAACCCTCACCCAAAAACGAGACAGAATCATTCTCACAAACTTCTTCCTGATGTGTGCTTTCAACTCACAGATGTGAGCCTTTCCTTTGATAGAGCAGTTTTAAAACACTGTTTTTCTAGAGTCTGCAAGTGGATATTTGGAGCGCTATGAGGCCTGTGGTGGGAAAGGAAGTATCTTCCCATAACAAGTAGAAAGAGGCATTCTCTGAAAGTTCTCTGTGGCGCGTGCATTCAAGTCACAGAGTTGAACATTCCATTTGACAGAGAAGTTTTGAAACCCTCATTTACAGAATCTGCAAGTGGCTGTTTGGACCGCTTATAGGAATGCGTTGGAAACGGGACACCCTCACACAAAAACTAGACGGAAGCATTCTCACGAACTTCTGTGTGATGTGCGCCTTCGTTTCAAGGAGCCGAAAGTTTCTATTGGTAGAGCAGTTTGGAAACACTCTTTTTCTAGAATCTACAAGTGGACATTGGCAGCGCTTTGAGGCCCGTGGTGGAAAGGAAATATGTTCACATAAAAACTAGACGAAAGCATTCTCTGAAACTTCTTTGTGGTGTGTGCATTCCACACTCAGAGTTGAACACTCCTTTTGACAGAGAAGTTTGAAACACTCTTTTTGTAGAATCTGCAACTGCATATATGGACCGCTGATAGGAATTCGTTGGAAACGGGACACTCTCACAGGAAAAGTAAACAGAAGCATTCTCACAAACTTCTGTGTGATGTGTGCATTCAGCTCACGGAGCTGCAGCTTTCTTCTGATACAGCAGTTTTAAAACACTTTTTTTCTAGAATCTGCAAGTGCACATTTGGAGAGCTTTGAGGCCTGAGGTGGAAAGGAAATATCTTCACATAAAAACTAGACAGAAGCATTCTCTGAAACTCCTTTGTGGTGTGTGCATTCAACTCACAGAGTCGAGCATTCCTTTAGACAGAGAAGATTTGAAACTCTCTTTTGTAGAATCTACAGGTGGAAATTCGGACTGCTTACGGGAATTGATTGGAAACGGGAAACCCTCCCACAAAAACGACACAGAAGCATTCTTGCAAACTTCTTGGTGATGTGTGCATTCAGCTCACACAGCTGAACCTTTCTTTTGATAGAGCAGTTTTCTAACACTCTTTTTCTAGAATGTGCAAGCGGACATTTGGAGCGCTTTGAGGACTGTGGTGGAAAAGGAAGTATCTTTACATAACAAGGAGACAGAAGCATTCTCTGAAAGTGCTTTGTGGGGCGTGCATTCAACTCACAGAGTTGAACATTCCTTTTGACAGAGAAGTTTTGAAACACTCTTTTTATAGAATCTGCAAGTGGATATTTGGACCGCTTATAGGAATTCGTTGGAAACGGGACAATCTCACACAAAAAGGAGACAGAAGCATTCTCATACACTTCTGTGGGATGCGTGCATTCAGCTCACAGGGCAGATCCTTTCTTTTGATAGAGCAGATTTCTAACACTCTTTTTCTAGAATTTGCAAGTGGACATTTGCAGGGCTTTGCGGCCTGAGGTGGAAAGGAAATACCTTCACATAAAAATTAGACAGAAGCATTCTCTGAAACTTCTTTGTGGTGTGTGTGCATCCAACTCGCAGAGTTGAACATTCTTTTTGACAGAGAAGTTTTGAAACAGTCTTTTTTTCTTGTAGAATCTGCAAGTGGAAATTTGGACCGCTTGCAGGAAATCGTTGGAAACGGGAAACCCTCACCCAAAAACGAGACAGAATCATTCTCACAAACTTCTTCCTGATGTGTGCTTTCAACTCACAGATGTGAGCCTTTCCTTTGATAGAGCAGTTTTAAAACACTGTTTTTCTAGAGTCTGCAAGTGGATATTTGGAGCGCTATGAGGCCTGTGGTGGGAAAGGAAGTATCTTCCCATAACAAGTAGAAAGAGGCATTCTCTGAAAGTTCTCTGTGGCGCGTGCATTCAAGTCACAGAGTTGAACATTCCATTTGACAGAGAAGTTTTGAAACCCTCATTTACAGAATCTGCAAGTGGCTGTTTGGACCGCTTATAGGAATGCGTTGGAAACGGGACACCCTCACACAAAAACTAGACGGAAGCATTCTCACGAACTTCTGTGTGATGTGCGCCTTCGTTTCAAGGAGCCGAAAGTTTCTATTGGTAGAGCAGTTTGGAAACACTCTTTTTCTAGAATCTACAAGTGGACATTGGCAGCGCTTTGAGGCCCGTGGTGGAAAGGAAATATGTTCACATAAAAACTAGACGAAAGCATTCTCTGAAACTTCTTTGTGGTGTGTGCATTCCACACTCAGAGTTGAACACTCCTTTTGACAGAGAAGTTTGAAACACTCTTTTTGTAGAATCTGCAACTGCATATATGGACCGCTGATAGGAATTCGTTGGAAACGGGACACTCTCACAGGAAAAGTAAACAGAAGCATTCTCACAAACTTCTGTGTGATGTGTGCATTCAGCTCACGGAGCTGCAGCTTTCTTCTGATACAGCAGTTTTAAAACACTTTTTTTCTAGAATCTGCAAGTGCACATTTGGAGAGCTTTGAGGCCTGAGGTGGAAAGGAAATATCTTCACATAAAAACTAGACAGAAGCATTCTCTGAAACTCCTTTGTGGTGTGTGCATTCAACTCACAGAGTCGAGCATTCCTTTAGACAGAGAAGATTTGAAACTCTCTTTTGTAGAATCTACAGGTGGAAATTCGGACTGCTTACGGGAATTGATTGGAAACGGGAAACCCTCCCACAAAAACGACACAGAAGCATTCTTGCAAACTTCTTGGTGATGTGTGCATTCAGCTCACACAGCTGAACCTTTCTTTTGATAGAGCAGTTTTCTAACACTCTTTTTCTAGAATGTGCAAGCGGACATTTGGAGCGCTTTGAGGACTGTGGTGGAAAAGGAAGTATCTTTACATAACAAGGAGACAGAAGCATTCTCTGAAAGTGCTTTGTGGGGCGTGCATTCAACTCACAGAGTTGAACATTCCTTTTGACAGAGAAGTTTTGAAACACTCTTTTTATAGAATCTGCAAGTGGATATTTGGACCGCTTATAGGAATTCGTTGGAAACGGGACAATCTCACACAAAAAGGAGACAGAAGCATTCTCATACACTTCTGTGGGATGCGTGCATTCAGCTCACAGGGCAGATCCTTTCTTTTGATAGAGCAGATTTCTAACACTCTTTTTCTAGAATTTGCAAGTGGACATTTGCAGGGCTTTGCGGCCTGAGGTGGAAAGGAAATACCTTCACATAAAAATTAGACAGAAGCATTCTCTGAAACTTCTTTGTGGTGTGTGTGCATCCAACTCGCAGAGTTGAACATTCTTTTTGACAGAGAAGTTTTGAAACAGTCTTTTTTTCTTGTAGAATCTGCAAGTGGAAATTTGGACCGCTTGCAGGAAATCGTTGGAAACGGGAAACCCTCACCCAAAAACGAGACAGAATCATTCTCACAAACTTCTTCCTGATGTGTGCTTTCAACTCACAGATGTGAGCCTTTCCTTTGATAGAGCAGTTTTAAAACACTGTTTTTCTAGAGTCTGCAAGTGGATATTTGGAGCGCTATGAGGCCTGTGGTGGGAAAGGAAGTATCTTCCCATAACAAGTAGAAAGAGGCATTCTCTGAAAGTTCTCTGTGGCGCGTGCATTCAAGTCACAGAGTTGAACATTCCATTTGACAGAGAAGTTTTGAAACCCTCATTTACAGAATCTGCAAGTGGCTGTTTGGACCGCTTATAGGAATGCGTTGGAAACGGGACACCCTCACACAAAAACTAGACGGAAGCATTCTCACGAACTTCTGTGTGATGTGCGCCTTCGTTTCAAGGAGCCGAAAGTTTCTATTGGTAGAGCAGTTTGGAAACACTCTTTTTCTAGAATCTACAAGTGGACATTGGCAGCGCTTTGAGGCCCGTGGTGGAAAGGAAATATGTTCACATAAAAACTAGACGAAAGCATTCTCTGAAACTTCTTTGTGGTGTGTGCATTCCACACTCAGAGTTGAACACTCCTTTTGACAGAGAAGTTTGAAACACTCTTTTTGTAGAATCTGCAACTGCATATATGGACCGCTGATAGGAATTCGTTGGAAACGGGACACTCTCAGAGGAAAAGTAAACAGAAGCATTCTCACAAACTTCTGTGTGATGTGTGCATTCAGCTCACGGAGCTGAAGCTTTCTTCTGATACAGCAGTTTTAAAACACTTTTTTTCTAGATTCTGCAAGTGCACATTTGGAGAGCTTTGAGGCCTGAGGTGGAAAGGAAATATCTTCACATAAAAACTAGACAGAAGCATTCTCTGAAACTCCTTTGTGGTGTGTGCATTCAACTCACAGAGTCGAGCATTCCTTTAGACAGAGAAGATTTGAAACTCTCTTTTGTAGAATCTACAGGTGGAAATTCGGACTGCTTACGGGAATTGATTGGAAACGGGAAACCCTCCCACAAAAACGACACAGAAGCATTCTTGCAAACTTCTTGGTGATGTGTGCATTCAGCTCACACAGCTGAACCTTTCTTTTGATAGAGCAGTTTTCTAACACTCTTTTTCTAGAATGTGCAAGCGGACATTTGGAGCGCTTTGAGGACTGTGGTGGAAAAGGAAGTATCTTTACATAACAAGGAGACAGAAGCATTCTCTGAAAGTGCTTTGTGGGGCGTGCATTCAACTCACAGAGTTGAACATTCCTTTTGACAGAGAAGTTTTGAAACACTCTTTTTATAGAATCTGCAAGTGGATATTTGGACCGCTTATAGGAATTCGTTGGAAACGGGACAATCTCACACAAAAAGGAGACAGAAGCATTCTCATACACTTCTGTGGGATGCGTGCATTCAGCTCACAGGGCTGAACCTTTCTTTTGATAGAGCCGATTTCTAACACTCTTTTTCTAGAATTTGCAAGTGGACATTTGCAGCGCTTTGAGGCCTGAGGTGGAAAGGAAATACCTTCACATAAAAATTAGACAGAAGCATTCTCTGAAACTTCTTTGTGGTGTGTGTGCATCCAACTCGCAGAGTTGAACATTCTTTTTGACAGAGAAGTTTTGAAACAGTCTTTTTTTCTTGTAGAATCTGCAAGTGGAAATTTGGACCGCTTGCAGGAAATCGTTGGAAACGGGAAACCCTCACCCAAAAACGAGACAGAATCATTCTCACAAACTTCTTCCTGATGTGTGCTTTCAACTCACAGATGTGAGCCTTTCCTTTGATAGAGCAGTTTTAAAACACTGTTTTTCTAGAGTCTGCAAGTGGATATTTGGAGCGCTATGAGGCCTGTGGTGGGAAAGGAAGTATCTTCCCATAACAAGTAGAAAGAGGCATTCTCTGAAAGTTCTCTGTGGCGCGTGCATTCAAGTCACAGAGTTGAACATTCCATTTGACAGAGAAGTTTTGAAACCCTCATTTACAGAATCTGCAAGTGGCTGTTTGGACCGCTTATAGGAATGCGTTGGAAACGGGACACCCTCACACAAAAACTAGACGGAAGCATTCTCACGAACTTCTGTGTGATGTGCGCCTTCGTTTCAAGGAGCCGAAAGTTTCTATTGGTAGAGCAGTTTGGAAACACTCTTTTTCTAGAATCTACAAGTGGACATTGGCAGCGCTTTGAGGCCCGTGGTGGAAAGGAAATATGTTCACATAAAAACTAGACGAAAGCATTCTCTGAAACTTCTTTGTGGTGTGTGCATTCCACACTCAGAGTTGAACACTCCTTTTGACAGAGAAGTTTGAAACACTCTTTTTGTAGAATCTGCAACTGCATATATGGACCGCTGATAGGAATTCGTTGGAAACGGGACACTCTCACAGGAAAAGTAAACAGAAGCATTCTCACAAACTTCTGTGTGATGTGTGCATTCAGCTCACGGAGCTGCAGCTTTCTTCTGATACAGCAGTTTTAAAACACTTTTTTTCTAGAATCTGCAAGTGCACATTTGGAGAGCTTTGAGGCCTGAGGTGGAAAGGAAATATCTTCACATAAAAACTAGACAGAAGCATTCTCTGAAACTCCTTTGTGGTGTGTGCATTCAACTCACAGAGTCGAGCATTCCTTTAGACAGAGAAGATTTGAAACTCTCTTTTGTAGAATCTACAGGTGGAAATTCGGACTGCTTACGGGAATTGATTGGAAACGGGAAACCCTCCCACAAAAACGACACAGAAGCATTCTTGCAAACTTCTTGGTGATGTGTGCATTCAGCTCACACAGCTGAACCTTTCTTTTGATAGAGCAGTTTTCTAACACTCTTTTTCTAGAATGTGCAAGCGGACATTTGGAGCGCTTTGAGGACTGTGGTGGAAAAGGAAGTATCTTTGCATAACAAGTAGACAGAAGCATTCTCTGAAAGTGCTTTGTGGGGCGTGCATTCAACTCACAGAGTTGAACATTCCTTTTGACAGAGAAGTTTTGAAACACTCTTTTTATAGAATCTGCAAGTGGATATTTGGACCGCTTATAGGAATTCGTTGGAAACGGGACAATCTCACACAAAAAGGAGACAGAAGCATTCTCATACACTTCTGTGGGATGCGTGCATTCAGCTCACAGGGCAGATCCTTTCTTTTGATAGAGCAGATTTCTAACACTCTTTTTCTAGAATTTGCAAGTGGACATTTGCAGCGCTTTGCGGCCTGAGGTGGAAAGGAAATACCTTCACATAAAAATTAGACAGAAGCATTCTCTGAAACTTCTTTGTGGTGTGTGTGCATCCAACTCGCAGAGTTGAACATTCTTTTTGACAGAGAAGTTTTGAAACAGTCTTTTTTTTTTGTAGAATCTGCAAGTGGAAATTTGGACCGCTTGCAGGAAATCGTTGGAAACGGGAAACCCTCACCCAAAAACGAGACAGAATCATTCTCACAAACTTCTTCCTGATGTGTGCTTTCAACTCACAGATGTGAGCCTTTCCTTTGATAGAGCAGTTTTAAAACACTGTTTTTCTAGAGTCTGCAAGTGGATATTTGGAGCGCTATGAGGCCTGTGGTGGGAAAGGAAGTATCTTCCCATAACAAGTAGAAAGAGGCATTCTCTGAAAGTTCTCTGTGGCGCGTGCATTCAAGTCACAGAGTTGAACATTCCATTTGACAGAGAAGTTTTGAAACCCTCATTTACAGAATCTGCAAGTGGCTGTTTGGACCGCTTATAGGAATGCGTTGGAAACGGGACACCCTCACACAAAAACTAGACAGAAGCATTCTCACGAACTTCTGTGTGATGTGCGCCTTCGTTTCAAGGAGCCGAAAGTTTCTATTGGTAGAGCAGTTTGGAAACACTCTTTTTCTAGAATCTACAAGTGGACATTGGCAGCGCTTTGAGGCCCGTGGTGGAAAGGAAATATGTTCACATAAAAACTAGACGAAAGCATTCTCTGAAACTTCTTTGTGGTGTGTGCATTCCACACTCAGAGTTGAACACTCCTTTTGACAGAGAAGTTTGAAACACTCTTTTTGTAGAATCTGCAACTGCATATATGGACCGCTGATAGGAATTCGTTGGAAACGGGACACTCTCACAGGAAAAGTAAACAGAAGCATTCTCACAAACTTCTGTGTGATGTGTGCATTCAGCTCACGGAGCTGAAGCTTTCTTCTGATACAGCAGTTTTAAAACACTTTTTTTCTAGAATCTGCAAGTGCACATTTGGAGAGCTTTGAGGCCTGAGGTGGAAAGGAAATATCTTCACATAAAAACTAGACAGAAGCATTCTCTGAAACTCCTTTGTGGTGTGTGCATTCAACTCACAGAGTCGAGCATTCCTTTAGACAGAGAAGATTTGAAACTCTCTTTTGTAGAATCTACAGGTGGAAATTCGGACTGCTTACGGGAATTGATTGGAAACGGGAAACCCTCCCACAAAAACGACACAGAAGCATTCTTGCAAACTTCTTGGTGATGTGTGCATTCAGCTCACACAGCTGAACCTTTCTTTTGATAGAGCAGTTTTCTAACACTCTTTTTCTAGAATGTGCAAGCGGACATTTGGAGCGCTTTGAGGACTGTGGTGGAAAAGGAAGTATCTTTGCATAACAAGTAGACAGAAGCATTCTCTGAAAGTGCTTTGTGGGGCGTGCATTCAACTCACAGAGTTGAACATTCCTTTTGACAGAGAAGTTTTGAAACACTCTTTTTATAGAATCTGCAAGTGGATATTTGGACCGCTTATAGGAATTCGTTGGAAACGGGACAATCTCACACAAAAAGGAGACAGAAGCATTCTCATACACTTCTGTGGGATGCGTGCATTCAGCTCACAGGGCAGATCCTTTCTTTTGATAGAGCAGATTTCTAACACTCTTTTTCTAGAATTTGCAAGTGGACATTTGCAGCGCTTTGCGGCCTGAGGTGGAAAGGAAATACCTTCACATAAAAATTAGACAGAAGCATTCTCTGAAACTTCTTTGTGGTGTGTGTGCATCCAACTCGCAGAGTTGAACATTCTTTTTGACAGAGAAGTTTTGAAACAGTCTTTTTTTTTTGTAGAATCTGCAAGTGGAAATTTGGACCGCTTGCAGGAAATCGTTGGAAACGGGAAACCCTCACCCAAAAACGAGACAGAATCATTCTCACAAACTTCTTCCTGATGTGTGCTTTCAACTCACAGATGTGAGCCTTTCCTTTGATAGAGCAGTTTTAAAACACTGTTTTTCTAGAGTCTGCAAGTGGATATTTGGAGCGCTATGAGGCCTGTGGTGGGAAAGGAAGTATCTTCCCATAACAAGTAGAAAGAGGCATTCTCTGAAAGTTCTCTGTGGCGCGTGCATTCAAGTCACAGAGTTGAACATTCCATTTGACAGAGAAGTTTTGAAACCCTCATTTACAGAATCTGCAAGTGGCTGTTTGGACCGCTTATAGGAATGCGTTGGAAACGGGACACCCTCACACAAAAACTAGACAGAAGCATTCTCACGAACTTCTGTGTGATGTGCGCCTTCGTTTCAAGGAGCCGAAACTTTCTATTGGTAGAGCAGTTTGGAAACACTCTTTTTCTAGAATCTACAAGTGGACATTGGCAGCGCTTTGAGGCCCGTGGTGGAAAGGAAATATGTTCACATAAAAACTAGACGAAAGCATTCTCTGAAACTTCTTTGTGGTGTGTGCATTCCACACTCAGAGTTGAACACTCCTTTTGACAGAGAAGTTTGAAACACTCTTTTTGTAGAATCTGCAACTGCATATATGGACCGCTGATAGGAATTCGTTGGAAACGGGACACTCTCACAGGAAAAGTAAACAGAAGCATTCTCACAAACTTCTGTGTGATGTGTGCATTCAGCTCACGGAGCTGCAGCTTTCTTCTGATACAGCAGTTTTAAAACACTTTTTTTCTAGAATCTGCAAGTGCACATTTGGAGAGCTTTGAGGCCTGAGGTGGAAAGGAAATATCTTCACATAAAAACTAGACAGAAGCATTCTCTGAAACTCCTTTGTGGTGTGTGCATTCAACTCACAGAGTCGAGCATTCCTTTAGACAGAGAAGATTTGAAACTCTCTTTTGTAGAATCTACAGGTGGAAATTCGGACTGCTTACGGGAATTGATTGGAAACGGGAAACCCTCCCACAAAAACGACACAGAAGCATTCTTGCAAACTTCTTGGTGATGTGTGCATTCAGCTCACACAGCTGAACCTTTCTTTTGATAGAGCAGTTTTCTAACACTCTTTTTCTAGAATGTGCAAGCGGACATTTGGAGCGCTTTGAGGACTGTGGTGGAAAAGGAAGTATCTTTACATAACAAGTAGACAGAAGCATTCTCTGAAAGTGCTTTGTGGGGCGTGCATTCAACTCACAGAGTTGAACATTCCTTTTGACAGAGAAGTTTTGAAACACTCTTTTTATAGAATCTGCAAGTGGATATTTGGACCGCTTATAGGAATTCGTTGGAAACGGGACAATCTCACACAAAAAGGAGACAGAAGCATTCTCATACACTTCTGTGGGATGCGTGCATTCAGCTCACAGGGCAGATCCTTTCTTTTGATAGAGCAGATTTCTAACACTCTTTTTCTAGAATTTGCAAGTGGACATTTGCAGCGCTTTGCGGCCTGAGGTGGAAAGGAAATACCTTCACATAAAAATTAGACAGAAGCATTCTCTGAAACTTCTTTGTGGTGTGTGTGCATCCAACTCGCAGAGTTGAACATTCTTTTTGACAGAGAAGTTTTGAAACAGTCTTTTTTTTTTGTAGAATCTGCAAGTGGAAATTTGGACCGCTTGCAGGAAATCGTTGGAAACGGGAAACCCTCACCCAAAAACGAGACAGAATCATTCTCACAAACTTCTTCCTGATGTGTGCTTTCAACTCACAGATGTGAGCCTTTCCTTTGATAGAGCAGTTTTAAAACACTGTTTTTCTAGAGTCTGCAAGTGGATATTTCGAGCGCTATGAGGCCTGTGGTGGGAAAGGAAGTATCTTCCCATCACAAGTAGAAAGAGGCATTCTCTGAAAGTTCTCTGTGGCGCGTGCATTCAAGTCACAGAGTTGAACATTCCATTTGACAGAGAAGTTTTGAAACCCTCATTTACAGAATCTGCAAGTGGCTGTTTGGACCGCTTATAGGAATGCGTTGGAAACGGGACACCCTCACACAAAAACTAGACAGAAGCATTCTCACGAACTTCTGTGTGATGTGCGCCTTCGTTTCAAGGAGCCGAAACTTTCTATTGGTAGAGCAGCTTGGAAACACTCTTTTTCTAGAATCTACAAGTGGACATTGGCAGCGCTTTGAGGCCCGTGGTGGAAAGGAAATATGTTCACATAAAAACTAGACGAAAGCATTCTCTGAAACTTCTTTGTGGTGTGTGCATTCCACACTCAGAGTTGAACACTCCTTTTGACAGAGAAGTTTGAAACACTCTTTTTGTAGAATCTGCAACTGCATATATGGACCGCTGATAGGAATTCGTTGGAAACGGGACACTCTCACAGGAAAAGTAAACAGAAGCATTCTCACAAACTTCTGTGTGATGTGTGCATTCAGCTCACGGAGCTGCAGCTTTCTTCTGATACAGCAGTTTTAAAACACTTTTTTTCTAGAATCTGCAAGTGCACATTTGGAGAGCTTTGAGGCCTGAGGTGGAAAGGAAATATCTTCACATAAAAACTAGACAGAAGCATTCTCTGAAACTCCTTTGTGGTGTGTGCATTCAACTCACAGAGTCGAGCATTCCTTTAGACAGAGAAGATTTGAAACTCTCTTTTGTAGAATCTACAGGTGGAAATTCGGACTGCTTACGGGAATTGATTGGAAACGGGAAACCCTCCCACAAAAACGACACAGAAGCATTCTTGCAAACTTCTTGGTGATGTGTGCATTCAGCTCACACAGCTGAACCTTTCTTTTGATAGAGCAGTTTTCTAACACTCTTTTTCTAGAATGTGCAAGCGGACATTTGGAGCGCTTTGAGGACTGTGGTGGAAAAGGAAGTATCTTTACATAACAAGTAGACAGAAGCATTCTCTGAAAGTGCTTTGTGGGGCGTGCATTCAACTCACAGAGTTGAACATTCCTTTTGACAGAGAAGTTTTGAAACACTCTTTTTATAGAATCTGCAAGTGGATATTTGGACCGCTTATAGGAATTCGTTGGAAACGGGACAATCTCACACAAAAAGGAGACAGAAGCATTCTCATACACTTCTGTGGGATGCGTGCATTCAGCTCACAGGGCAGATCCTTTCTTTTGATAGAGCAGATTTCTAACACTCTTTTTCTAGAATTTGCAAGTGGACATTTGCAGCGCTTTGCGGCCTGAGGTGGAAAGGAAATACCTTCACATAAAAATTAGACAGAAGCATTCTCTGAAACTTCTTTGTGGTGTGTGTGCATCCAACTCGCAGAGTTGAACATTCTTTTTGACAGAGAAGTTTTGAAACAGTCTTTTTTTTTTGTAGAATCTGCAAGTGGAAATTTGGACCGCTTGCAGGAAATCGTTGGAAACGGGAAACCCTCACCCAAAAACGAGACAGAATCATTCTCACAAACTTCTTCCTGATGTGTGCTTTCAACTCACAGATGTGAGCCTTTCCTTTGATAGAGCAGTTTTAAAACACTGTTTTTCTAGAGTCTGCAAGTGGATATTTGGAGCGCTATGAGGCCTGTGGTGGGAAAGGAAGTATCTTCCCATAACAAGTAGAAAGAGGCATTCTCTGAAAGTTCTCTGTGGCGCGTGCATTCAAGTCACAGAGTTGAACATTCCATTTGACAGAGAAGTTTTGAAACCCTCATTTACAGAATCTGCAAGTGGCTGTTTGGACCGCTTATAGGAATGCGTTGGAAACGGGACACCCTCACACAAAAACTAGACAGAAGCATTCTCACGAACTTCTGTGTGATGTGCGCCTTCGTTTCAAGGAGCCGAAAGTTTCTATTGGTAGAGCAGTTTGGAAACACTCTTTTTCTAGAATCTACAAGTGGACATTGGCAGCGCTTTGAGGCCCGTGGTGGAAAGGAAATATGTTCACATAAAAACTAGACGAAAGCATTCTCTGAAACTTCTTTGTGGTGTGTGCATTCCACACTCAGAGTTGAACACTCCTTTTGACAGAGAAGTTTGAAACACTCTTTTTGTAGAATCTGCAACTGCATATATGGACCGCTGATAGGAATTCGTTGGAAACGGGACACTCTCACAGGAAAAGTAAACAGAAGCATTCTCACAAACTTCTGTGTGATGTGTGCATTCAGCTCACGGAGCTGCAGCTTTCTTCTGATACAGCAGTTTTAAAACACTTTTTTTCTAGAATCTGCAAGTGCACATTTGGAGAGCTTTGAGGCCTGAGGTGGAAAGGAAATATCTTCACATAAAAACTAGACAGAAGCATTCTCTGAAACTCCTTTGTGGTGTGTGCATTCAACTCACAGAGTCGAGCATTCCTTTAGACAGAGAAGATTTGAAACTCTCTTTTGTAGAATCTACAGGTGGAAATTCGGACTGCTTACGGGAATTGATTGGAAACGGGAAACCCTCCCACAAAAACGACACAGAAGCATTCTTGCAAACTTCTTGGTGATGTGTGCATTCAGCTCACACAGCTGAACCTTTCTTTTGATAGAGCAGTTTTCTAACACTCTTTTTCTAGAATGTGCAAGCGGACATTTGGAGCGCTTTGAGGACTGTGGTGGAAAAGGAAGTATCTTTACATAACAAGGAGAAAGAAGCATTCTCTGAAAGTGCTTTGTGGGGCGTGCATTCAACTCACAGAGTTGAACATTCCTTTTGACAGAGAAGTTTTGAAACACTCTTTTTATAGAATCTGCAAGTGGATATTTGGACCGCTTATAGGAATTCGTTGGAAACGGGACAATCTCACACAAAAAGGAGACAGAAGCATTCTCATACACTTCTGTGGGATGCGTGCATTCAGCTCACAGGGCAGATCCTTTCTTTTGATAGAGCAGATTTCTAACACTCTTTTTCTAGAATTTGCAAGTGGACATTTGCAGCGCTTTGCGGCCTGAGGTGGAAAGGAAATACCTTCACATAAAAATTAGACAGAAGCATTCTCTGAAACTTCTTTGTGGTGTGTGTGCATCCAACTCGCAGAGTTGAACATTCTTTTTGACAGAGAAGTTTTGAAACAGTCTTTTTTTTTTGTAGAATCTGCAAGTGGAAATTTGGACCGCTTGCAGGAAATCGTTGGAAACGGGAAACCCTCACCCAAAAACGAGACAGAATCATTCTCACAAACTTCTTCCTGATGTGTGCTTTCAACTCACAGATGTGAGCCTTTCCTTTGATAGAGCAGTTTTAAAACACTGTTTTTCTAGAGTCTGCAAGTGGATATTTGGAGCGCTATGAGGCCTGTGGTGGGAAAGGAAGTATCTTCCCATAACAAGTAGAAAGAGGCATTCTCTGAAAGTTCTCTGTGGCGCGTGCATTCAAGTCACAGAGTTGAACATTCCATTTGACAGAGAAGTTTTGAAACCCTCATTTACAGAATCTGCAAGTGGCTGTTTGGACCGCTTATAGGAATGCGTTGGAAACGGGACACCCTCACACAAAAACTAGACAGAAGCATTCTCACGAACTTCTGTGTGATGTGCGCCTTCGTTTCAAGGAGCCGAAAGTTTCTATTGGTAGAGCAGTTTGGAAACACTCTTTTTCTAGAATCTACAAGTGGACATTGGCAGCGCTTTGAGGCCCGTGGTGGAAAGGAAATATGTTCACATAAAAACTAGACGAAAGCATTCTCTGAAACTTCTTTGTGGTGTGTGCATTCCACACTCAGAGTTGAACACTCCTTTTGACAGAGAAGTTTGAAACACTCTTTTTGTAGAATCTGCAACTGCATATATGGACCGCTGATAGGAATTCGTTGGAAACGGGACACTCTCACAGGAAAAGTAAACAGAAGCATTCTCACAAACTTCTGTGTGATGTGTGCATTCAGCTCACGGAGCTGAAGCTTTCTTCTGATACAGCAGTTTTAAAACACTTTTTTTCTAGAATCTGCAAGTGCACATTTGGAGAGCTTTGAGGCCTGAGGTGGAAAGGAAATATCTTCACATAAAAACTAGACAGAAGCATTCTCTGAAACTCCTTTGTGGTGTGTGCATTCAACTCACAGAGTCGAGCATTCCTTTAGACAGAGAAGATTTGAAACTCTCTTTTGTAGAATCTACAGGTGGAAATTCGGACTGCTTACGGGAATTGATTGGAAACGGGAAACCCTCCCACAAAAACGACACAGAAGCATTCTTGCAAACTTCTTGGTGATGTGTGCATTCAGCTCACACAGCTGAACCTTTCTTTTGATAGAGCAGTTTTCTAACACTCTTTTTCTAGAATGTGCAAGCGGACATTTGGAGCGCTTTGAGGACTGTGGTGGAAAAGGAAGTATCTTTGCATAACAAGTAGACAGAAGCATTCTCTGAAAGTGCTTTGTGGGGCGTGCATTCAACTCACAGAGTTGAACATTCCTTTTGACAGAGAAGTTTTGAAACACTCTTTTTATAGAATCTGCAAGTGGATATTTGGACCGCTTATAGGAATTCGTTGGAAACGGGACAATCTCACACAAAAAGGAGACAGAAGCATTCTCATACACTTCTGTGGGATGCGTGCATTCAGCTCACAGGGCAGATCCTTTCTTTTGATAGAGCAGATTTCTAACACTCTTTTTCTAGAATTTGCAAGTGGACATTTGCAGCGCTTTGCGGCCTGAGGTGGAAAGGAAATACCTTCACATAAAAATTAGACAGAAGCATTCTCTGAAACTTCTTTGTGGTGTGTGTGCATCCAACTCGCAGAGTTGAACATTCTTTTTGACAGAGAAGTTTTGAAACAGTCTTTTTTTTTTGTAGAATCTGCAAGTGGAAATTTGGACCGCTTGCAGGAAATCGTTGGAAACGGGAAACCCTCACCCAAAAACGAGACAGAATCATTCTCACAAACTTCTTCCTGATGTGTGCTTTCAACTCACAGATGTGAGCCTTTCCTTTGATAGAGCAGTTTTAAAACACTGTTTTTCTAGAGTCTGCAAGTGGATATTTGGAGCGCTATGAGGCCTGTGGTGGGAAAGGAAGTATCTTCCCATAACAAGTAGAAAGAGGCATTCTCTGAAAGTTCTCTGTGGCGCGTGCATTCAAGTCACAGAGTTGAACATTCCATTTGACAGAGAAGTTTTGAAACCCTCATTTACAGAATCTGCAAGTGGCTGTTTGGACCGCTTATAGGAATGCGTTGGAAACGGGACACCCTCACACAAAAACTAGACGGAAGCATTCTCACGAACTTCTGTGTGATGTGCGCCTTCGTTTCAAGGAGCCGAAACTTTCTATTGGTAGAGCAGTTTGGAAACACTCTTTTTCTAGAATCTACAAGTGGACATTGGCAGCGCTTTGAGGCCCGTGGTGGAAAGGAAATATGTTCACATAAAAACTAGACGAAAGCATTCTCTGAAACTTCTTTGTGGTGTGTGCATTCCACACTCAGAGTTGAACACTCCTTTTGACAGAGAAGTTTGAAACACTCTTTTTGTAGAATCTGCAACTGCATATATGGACCGCTGATAGGAATTCGTTGGAAACGGGACACTCTCACAGGAAAAGTAAACAGAAGCATTCTCACAAACTTCTGTGTGATGTGTGCATTCAGCTCACGGAGCTGCAGCTTTCTTCTGATACAGCAGTTTTAAAACACTTTTTTTCTAGAATCTGCAAGTGCACATTTGGAGAGCTTTGAGGCCTGAGGTGGAAAGGAAATATCTTCACATAAAAACTAGACAGAAGCATTCTCTGAAACTCCTTTGTGGTGTGTGCATTCAACTCACAGAGTCGAGCATTCCTTTAGACAGAGAAGATTTGAAACTCTCTTTTGTAGAATCTACAGGTGGAAATTCGGACTGCTTACGGGAATTGATTGGAAACGGGAAACCCTCCCACAAAAACGACACAGAAGCATTCTTGCAAACTTCTTGGTGATGTGTGCATTCAGCTCACACAGCTGAACCTTTCTTTTGATAGAGCAGTTTTCTAACACTCTTTTTCTAGAATGTGCAAGCGGACATTTGGAGCGCTTTGAGGACTGTGGTGGAAAAGGAAGTATCTTTACATAACAAGTAGACAGAAGCATTCTCTGAAAGTGCTTTGTGGGGCGTGCATTCAACTCACAGAGTTGAACATTCCTTTTGACAGAGAAGTTTTGAAACACTCTTTTTATAGAATCTGCAAGTGGATATTTGGACCGCTTATAGGAATTCGTTGGAAACGGGACAATCTCACACAAAAAGGAGACAGAAGCATTCTCATACACTTCTGTGGGATGCGTGCATTCAGCTCACAGGGCAGATCCTTTCTTTTGATAGAGCAGATTTCTAACACTCTTTTTCTAGAATTTGCAAGTGGACATTTGCAGCGCTTTGCGGCCTGAGGTGGAAAGGAAATACCTTCACATAAAAATTAGACAGAAGCATTCTCTGAAACTTCTTTGTGGTGTGTGTGCATCCAACTCGCAGAGTTGAACATTCTTTTTGACAGAGAAGTTTTGAAACAGTCTTTTTTTTTTGTAGAATCTGCAAGTGGAAATTTGGACCGCTTGCAGGAAATCGTTGGAAACGGGAAACCCTCACCCAAAAACGAGACAGAATCATTCTCACAAACTTCTTCCTGATGTGTGCTTTCAACTCACAGATGTGAGCCTTTCCTTTGATAGAGCAGTTTTAAAACACTGTTTTTCTAGAGTCTGCAAGTGGATATTTCGAGCGCTATGAGGCCTGTGGTGGGAAAGGAAGTATCTTCCCATAACAAGTAGAAAGAGGCATTCTCTGAAAGTTCTCTGTGGCGCGTGCATTCAAGTCACAGAGTTGAACATTCCATTTGACAGAGAAGTTTTGAAACCCTCATTTACAGAATCTGCAAGTGGCTGTTTGGACCGCTTATAGGAATGCGTTGGAAACGGGACACCCTCACACAAAAACTAGACAGAAGCATTCTCACGAACTTCTGTGTGATGTGCGCCTTCGTTTCAAGGAGCCGAAACTTTCTATTGGTAGAGCAGCTTGGAAACACTCTTTTTCTAGAATCTACAAGTGGACATTGGCAGCGCTTTGAGGCCCGTGGTGGAAAGGAAATATGTTCACATAAAAACTAGACGAAAGCATTCTCTGAAACTTCTTTGTGGTGTGTGCATTCCACACTCAGAGTTGAACACTCCTTTTGACAGAGAAGTTTGAAACACTCTTTTTGTAGAATCTGCAACTGCATATATGGACCGCTGATAGGAATTCGTTGGAAACGGGACACTCTCACAGGAAAAGTAAACAGAAGCATTCTCACAAACTTCTGTGTGATGTGTGCATTCAGCTCACGGAGCTGCAGCTTTCTTCTGATACAGCAGTTTTAAAACACTTTTTTTCTAGAATCTGCAAGTGCACATTTGGAGAGCTTTGAGGCCTGAGGTGGAAAGGAAATATCTTCACATAAAAACTAGACAGAAGCATTCTCTGAAACTCCTTTGTGGTGTGTGCATTCAACTCACAGAGTCGAGCATTCCTTTAGACAGAGAAGATTTGAAACTCTCTTTTGTAGAATCTACAGGTGGAAATTCGGACTGCTTACGGGAATTGATTGGAAACGGGAAACCCTCCCACAAAAACGACACAGAAGCATTCTTGCAAACTTCTTGGTGATGTGTGCATTCAGCTCACACAGCTGAACCTTTCTTTTGATAGAGCAGTTTTCTAACACTCTTTTTCTAGAATGTGCAAGCGGACATTTGGAGCGCTTTGAGGACTGTGGTGGAAAAGGAAGTATCTTTACATAACAAGTAGACAGAAGCATTCTCTGAAAGTGCTTTGTGGGGCGTGCATTCAACTCACAGAGTTGAACATTCCTTTTGACAGAGAAGTTTTGAAACACTCTTTTTATAGAATCTGCAAGTGGATATTTGGACCGCTTATAGGAATTCGTTGGAAACGGGACAATCTCACACAAAAAGGAGACAGAAGCATTCTCATACACTTCTGTGGGATGCGTGCATTCAGCTCACAGGGCAGATCCTTTCTTTTGATAGAGCAGATTTCTAACACTCTTTTTCTAGAATTTGCAAGTGGACATTTGCAGCGCTTTGCGGCCTGAGGTGGAAAGGAAATACCTTCACATAAAAATTAGACAGAAGCATTCTCTGAAACTTCTTTGTGGTGTGTGTGCATCCAACTCGCAGAGTTGAACATTCTTTTTGACAGAGAAGTTTTGAAACAGTCTTTTTTTTTTGTAGAATCTGCAAGTGGAAATTTGGACCGCTTGCAGGAAATCGTTGGAAACGGGAAACCCTCACCCAAAAACGAGACAGAATCATTCTCACAAACTTCTTCCTGATGTGTGCTTTCAACTCACAGATGTGAGCCTTTCCTTTGATAGAGCAGTTTTAAAACACTGTTTTTCTAGAGTCTGCAAGTGGATATTTGGAGCGCTATGAGGCCTGTGGTGGGAAAGGAAGTATCTTCCCATAACAAGTAGAAAGAGGCATTCTCTGAAAGTTCTCTGTGGCGCGTGCATTCAAGTCACAGAGTTGAACATTCCATTTGACAGAGAAGTTTTGAAACCCTCATTTACAGAATCTGCAAGTGGCTGTTTGGACCGCTTATAGGAATGCGTTGGAAACGGGACACCCTCACACAAAAACTAGACAGAAGCATTCTCACGAACTTCTGTGTGATGTGCGCCTTCGTTTCAAGGAGCCGAAACTTTCTATTGGTAGAGCAGTTTGGAAACACTCTTTTTCTAGAATCTACAAGTGGACATTGGCAGCGCTTTGAGGCCCGTGGTGGAAAGGAAATATGTTCACATAAAAACTAGACGAAAGCATTCTCTGAAACTTCTTTGTGGTGTGTGCATTCCACACTCAGAGTTGAACACTCCTTTTGACAGAGAAGTTTGAAACACTCTTTTTGTAGAATCTGCAACTGCATATATGGACCGCTGATAGGAATTCGTTGGAAACGGGACACTCTCACAGGAAAAGTAAACAGAAGCATTCTCACAAACTTCTGTGTGATGTGTGCATTCAGCTCACGGAGCTGCAGCTTTCTTCTGATACAGCAGTTTTAAAACACTTTTTTTCTAGAATCTGCAAGTGCACATTTGGAGAGCTTTGAGGCCTGAGGTGGAAAGGAAATATCTTCACATAAAAACTAGACAGAAGCATTCTCTGAAACTCCTTTGTGGTGTGTGCATTCAACTCACAGAGTCGAGCATTCCTTTAGACAGAGAAGATTTGAAACTCTCTTTTGTAGAATCTACAGGTGGAAATTCGGACTGCTTACGGGAATTGATTGGAAACGGGAAACCCTCCCACAAAAACGACACAGAAGCATTCTTGCAAACTTCTTGGTGATGTGTGCATTCAGCTCACACAGCTGAACCTTTCTTTTGATAGAGCAGTTTTCTAACACTCTTTTTCTAGAATGTGCAAGCGGACATTTGGAGCGCTTTGAGGACTGTGGTGGAAAAGGAAGTATCTTTACATAACAAGGAGAAAGAAGCATTCTCTGAAAGTGCTTTGTGGGGCGTGCATTCAACTCACAGAGTTGAACATTCCTTTTGACAGAGAAGTTTTGAAACACTCTTTTTATAGAATCTGCAAGTGGATATTTGGACCGCTTATAGGAATTCGTTGGAAACGGGACAATCTCACACAAAAAGGAGACAGAAGCATTCTCATACACTTCTGTGGGATGCGTGCATTCAGCTCACAGGGCAGATCCTTTCTTTTGATAGAGCAGATTTCTAACACTCTTTTTCTAGAATTTGCAAGTGGACATTTGCAGCGCTTTGCGGCCTGAGGTGGAAAGGAAATACCTTCACATAAAAATTAGACAGAAGCATTCTCTGAAACTTCTTTGTGGTGTGTGTGCATCCAACTCGCAGAGTTGAACATTCTTTTTGACAGAGAAGTTTTGAAACAGTCTTTTTTTTTTGTAGAATCTGCAAGTGGAAATTTGGACCGCTTGCAGGAAATCGTTGGAAACGGGAAACCCTCACCCAAAAACGAGACAGAATCATTCTCACAAACTTCTTCCTGATGTGTGCTTTCAACTCACAGATGTGAGCCTTTCCTTTGATAGAGCAGTTTTAAAACACTGTTTTTCTAGAGTCTGCAAGTGGATATTTGGAGCGCTATGAGGCCTGTGGTGGGAAAGGAAGTATCTTCCCATCACAAGTAGAAAGAGGCATTCTCTGAAAGTTCTCTGTGGCGCGTGCATTCAAGTCACAGAGTTGAACATTCCATTTGACAGAGAAGTTTTGAAACCCTCATTTACAGAATCTGCAAGTGGCTGTTTGGACCGCTTATAGGAATGCGTTGGAAACGGGACACCCTCACACAAAAACTAGACAGAAGCATTCTCACGAACTTCTGTGTGATGTGCGCCTTCGTTTCAAGGAGCCGAAACTTTCTATTGGTAGAGCAGCTTGGAAACACTCTTTTTCTAGAATCTACAAGTGGACATTGGCAGCGCTTTGAGGCCCGTGGTGGAAAGGAAATATGTTCACATAAAAACTAGACGAAAGCATTCTCTGAAACTTCTTTGTGGTGTGTGCATTCCACACTCAGAGTTGAACACTCCTTTTGACAGAGAAGTTTGAAACACTCTTTTTGTAGAATCTGCAACTGCATATATGGACCGCTGATAGGAATTCGTTGGAAACGGGACACTCTCACAGGAAAAGTAAACAGAAGCATTCTCACAAACTTCTGTGTGATGTGTGCATTCAGCTCACGGAGCTGCAGCTTTCTTCTGATACAGCAGTTTTAAAACACTTTTTTTCTAGAATCTGCAAGTGCACATTTGGAGAGCTTTGAGGCCTGAGGTGGAAAGGAAATATCTTCACATAAAAACTAGACAGAAGCATTCTCTGAAACTCCTTTGTGGTGTGTGCATTCAACTCACAGAGTCGAGCATTCCTTTAGACAGAGAAGATTTGAAACTCTCTTTTGTAGAATCTACAGGTGGAAATTCGGACTGCTTACGGGAATTGATTGGAAACGGGAAACCCTCCCACAAAAACGACACAGAAGCATTCTTGCAAACTTCTTGGTGATGTGTGCATTCAGCTCACACAGCTGAACCTTTCTTTTGATAGAGCAGTTTTCTAACACTCTTTTTCTAGAATGTGCAAGCGGACATTTGGAGCGCTTTGAGGACTGTGGTGGAAAAGGAAGTATCTTTACATAACAAGTAGACAGAAGCATTCTCTGAAAGTGCTTTGTGGGGCGTGCATTCAACTCACAGAGTTGAACATTCCTTTTGACAGAGAAGTTTTGAAACACTCTTTTTATAGAATCTGCAAGTGGATATTTGGACCGCTTATAGGAATTCGTTGGAAACGGGACAATCTCACACAAAAAGGAGACAGAAGCATTCTCATACACTTCTGTGGGATGCGTGCATTCAGCTCACAGGGCAGATCCTTTCTTTTGATAGAGCAGATTTCTAACACTCTTTTTCTAGAATTTGCAAGTGGACATTTGCAGCGCTTTGCGGCCTGAGGTGGAAAGGAAATACCTTCACATAAAAATTAGACAGAAGCATTCTCTGAAACTTCTTTGTGGTGTGTGTGCATCCAACTCGCAGAGTTGAACATTCTTTTTGACAGAGAAGTTTTGAAACAGTCTTTTTTTTTTGTAGAATCTGCAAGTGGAAATTTGGACCGCTTGCAGGAAATCGTTGGAAACGGGAAACCCTCACCCAAAAACGAGACAGAATCATTCTCACAAACTTCTTCCTGATGTGTGCTTTCAACTCACAGATGTGAGCCTTTCCTTTGATAGAGCAGTTTTAAAACACTGTTTTTCTAGAGTCTGCAAGTGGATATTTCGAGCGCTATGAGGCCTGTGGTGGGAAAGGAAGTATCTTCCCATCACAAGTAGAAAGAGGCATTCTCTGAAAGTTCTCTGTGGCGCGTGCATTCAAGTCACAGAGTTGAACATTCCATTTGACAGAGAAGTTTTGAAACCCTCATTTACAGAATCTGCAAGTGGCTGTTTGGACCGCTTATAGGAATGCGTTGGAAACGGGACACCCTCACACAAAAACTAGACAGAAGCATTCTCACGAACTTCTGTGTGATGTGCGCCTTCGTTTCAAGGAGCCGAAACTTTCTATTGGTAGAGCAGCTTGGAAACACTCTTTTTCTAGAATCTACAAGTGGACATTGGCAGCGCTTTGAGGCCCGTGGTGGAAAGGAAATATGTTCACATAAAAACTAGACGAAAGCATTCTCTGAAACTTCTTTGTGGTGTGTGCATTCCACACTCAGAGTTGAACACTCCTTTTGACAGAGAAGTTTGAAACACTCTTTTTGTAGAATCTGCAACTGCATATATGGACCGCTGATAGGAATTCGTTGGAAACGGGACACTCTCACAGGAAAAGTAAACAGAAGCATTCTCACAAACTTCTGTGTGATGTGTGCATTCAGCTCACGGAGCTGCAGCTTTCTTCTGATACAGCAGTTTTAAAACACTTTTTTTCTAGAATCTGCAAGTGCACATTTGGAGAGCTTTGAGGCCTGAGGTGGAAAGGAAATATCTTCACATAAAAACTAGACAGAAGCATTCTCTGAAACTCCTTTGTGGTGTGTGCATTCAACTCACAGAGTCGAGCATTCCTTTAGACAGAGAAGATTTGAAACTCTCTTTTGTAGAATCTACAGGTGGAAATTCGGACTGCTTACGGGAATTGATTGGAAACGGGAAACCCTCCCACAAAAACGACACAGAAGCATTCTTGCAAACTTCTTGGTGATGTGTGCATTCAGCTCACACAGCTGAACCTTTCTTTTGATAGAGCAGTTTTCTAACACTCTTTTTCTAGAATGTGCAAGCGGACATTTGGAGCGCTTTGAGGACTGTGGTGGAAAAGGAAGTATCTTTACATAACAAGTAGACAGAAGCATTCTCTGAAAGTGCTTTGTGGGGCGTGCATTCAACTCACAGAGTTGAACATTCCTTTTGACAGAGAAGTTTTGAAACACTCTTTTTATAGAATCTGCAAGTGGATATTTGGACCGCTTATAGGAATTCGTTGGAAACGGGACAATCTCACACAAAAAGGAGACAGAAGCATTCTCATACACTTCTGTGGGATGCGTGCATTCAGCTCACAGGGCAGATCCTTTCTTTTGATAGAGCAGATTTCTAACACTCTTTTTCTAGAATTTGCAAGTGGACATTTGCAGCGCTTTGCGGCCTGAGGTGGAAAGGAAATACCTTCACATAAAAATTAGACAGAAGCATTCTCTGAAACTTCTTTGTGGTGTGTGTGCATCCAACTCGCAGAGTTGAACATTCTTTTTGACAGAGAAGTTTTGAAACAGTCTTTTTTTTTTGTAGAATCTGCAAGTGGAAATTTGGACCGCTTGCAGGAAATCGTTGGAAACGGGAAACCCTCACCCAAAAACGAGACAGAATCATTCTCACAAACTTCTTCCTGATGTGTGCTTTCAACTCACAGATGTGAGCCTTTCCTTTGATAGAGCAGTTTTAAAACACTGTTTTTCTAGAGTCTGCAAGTGGATATTTGGAGCGCTATGAGGCCTGTGGTGGGAAAGGAAGTATCTTCCCATAACAAGTAGAAAGAGGCATTCTCTGAAAGTTCTCTGTGGCGCGTGCATTCAAGTCACAGAGTTGAACATTCCATTTGACAGAGAAGTTTTGAAACCCTCATTTACAGAATCTGCAAGTGGCTGTTTGGACCGCTTATAGGAATGCGTTGGAAACGGGACACCCTCACACAAAAACTAGACAGAAGCATTCTCACGAACTTCTGTGTGATGTGCGCCTTCGTTTCAAGGAGCCGAAAGTTTCTATTGGTAGAGCAGTTTGGAAACACTCTTTTTCTAGAATCTACAAGTGGACATTGGCAGCGCTTTGAGGCCCGTGGTGGAAAGGAAATATGTTCACATAAAAACTAGACGAAAGCATTCTCTGAAACTTCTTTGTGGTGTGTGCATTCCACACTCAGAGTTGAACACTCCTTTTGACAGAGAAGTTTGAAACACTCTTTTTGTAGAATCTGCAACTGCATATATGGACCGCTGATAGGAATTCGTTGGAAACGGGACACTCTCACAGGAAAAGTAAACAGAAGCATTCTCACAAACTTCTGTGTGATGTGTGCATTCAGCTCACGGAGCTGCAGCTTTCTTCTGATACAGCAGTTTTAAAACACTTTTTTTCTAGAATCTGCAAGTGCACATTTGGAGAGCTTTGAGGCCTGAGGTGGAAAGGAAATATCTTCACATAAAAACTAGACAGAAGCATTCTCTGAAACTCCTTTGTGGTGTGTGCATTCAACTCACAGAGTCGAGCATTCCTTTAGACAGAGAAGATTTGAAACTCTCTTTTGTAGAATCTACAGGTGGAAATTCGGACTGCTTACGGGAATTGATTGGAAACGGGAAACCCTCCCACAAAAACGACACAGAAGCATTCTTGCAAACTTCTTGGTGATGTGTGCATTCAGCTCACACAGCTGAACCTTTCTTTTGATAGAGCAGTTTTCTAACACTCTTTTTCTAGAATGTGCAAGCGGACATTTGGAGCGCTTTGAGGACTGTGGTGGAAAAGGAAGTATCTTTACATAACAAGGAGAAAGAAGCATTCTCTGAAAGTGCTTTGTGGGGCGTGCATTCAACTCACAGAGTTGAACATTCCTTTTGACAGAGAAGTTTTGAAACACTCTTTTTATAGAATCTGCAAGTGGATATTTGGACCGCTTATAGGAATTCGTTGGAAACGGGACAATCTCACACAAAAAGGAGACAGAAGCATTCTCATACACTTCTGTGGGATGCGTGCATTCAGCTCACAGGGCAGATCCTTTCTTTTGATAGAGCAGATTTCTAACACTCTTTTTCTAGAATTTGCAAGTGGACATTTGCAGCGCTTTGCGGCCTGAGGTGGAAAGGAAATACCTTCACATAAAAATTAGACAGAAGCATTCTCTGAAACTTCTTTGTGGTGTGTGTGCATCCAACTCGCAGAGTTGAACATTCTTTTTGACAGAGAAGTTTTGAAACAGTCTTTTTTTTTTGTAGAATCTGCAAGTGGAAATTTGGACCGCTTGCAGGAAATCGTTGGAAACGGGAAACCCTCACCCAAAAACGAGACAGAATCATTCTCACAAACTTCTTCCTGATGTGTGCTTTCAACTCACAGATGTGAGCCTTTCCTTTGATAGAGCAGTTTTAAAACACTGTTTTTCTAGAGTCTGCAAGTGGATATTTGGAGCGCTATGAGGCCTGTGGTGGGAAAGGAAGTATCTTCCCATAACAAGTAGAAAGAGGCATTCTCTGAAAGTTCTCTGTGGCGCGTGCATTCAAGTCACAGAGTTGAACATTCCATTTGACAGAGAAGTTTTGAAACCCTCATTTACAGAATCTGCAAGTGGCTGTTTGGACCGCTTATAGGAATGCGTTGGAAACGGGACACCCTCACACAAAAACTAGACAGAAGCATTCTCACGAACTTCTGTGTGATGTGCGCCTTCGTTTCAAGGAGCCGAAAGTTTCTATTGGTAGAGCAGTTTGGAAACACTCTTTTTCTAGAATCTACAAGTGGACATTGGCAGCGCTTTGAGGCCCGTGGTGGAAAGGAAATATGTTCACATAAAAACTAGACGAAAGCATTCTCTGAAACTTCTTTGTGGTGTGTGCATTCCACACTCAGAGTTGAACACTCCTTTTGACAGAGAAGTTTGAAACACTCTTTTTGTAGAATCTGCAACTGCATATATGGACCGCTGATAGGAATTCGTTGGAAACGGGACACTCTCACAGGAAAAGTAAACAGAAGCATTCTCACAAACTTCTGTGTGATGTGTGCATTCAGCTCACGGAGCTGAAGCTTTCTTCTGATACAGCAGTTTTAAAACACTTTTTTTCTAGAATCTGCAAGTGCACATTTGGAGAGCTTTGAGGCCTGAGGTGGAAAGGAAATATCTTCACATAAAAACTAGACAGAAGCATTCTCTGAAACTCCTTTGTGGTGTGTGCATTCAACTCACAGAGTCGAGCATTCCTTTAGACAGAGAAGATTTGAAACTCTCTTTTGTAGAATCTACAGGTGGAAATTCGGACTGCTTACGGGAATTGATTGGAAACGGGAAACCCTCCCACAAAAACGACACAGAAGCATTCTTGCAAACTTCTTGGTGATGTGTGCATTCAGCTCACACAGCTGAACCTTTCTTTTGATAGAGCAGTTTTCTAACACTCTTTTTCTAGAATGTGCAAGCGGACATTTGGAGCGCTTTGAGGACTGTGGTGGAAAAGGAAGTATCTTTGCATAACAAGTAGACAGAAGCATTCTCTGAAAGTGCTTTGTGGGGCGTGCATTCAACTCACAGAGTTGAACATTCCTTTTGACAGAGAAGTTTTGAAACACTCTTTTTATAGAATCTGCAAGTGGATATTTGGACCGCTTATAGGAATTCGTTGGAAACGGGACAATCTCACACAAAAAGGAGACAGAAGCATTCTCATACACTTCTGTGGGATGCGTGCATTCAGCTCACAGGGCAGATCCTTTCTTTTGATAGAGCAGATTTCTAACACTCTTTTTCTAGAATTTGCAAGTGGACATTTGCAGCGCTTTGCGGCCTGAGGTGGAAAGGAAATACCTTCACATAAAAATTAGACAGAAGCATTCTCTGAAACTTCTTTGTGGTGTGTGTGCATCCAACTCGCAGAGTTGAACATTCTTTTTGACAGAGAAGTTTTGAAACAGTCTTTTTTTTTTGTAGAATCTGCAAGTGGAAATTTGGACCGCTTGCAGGAAATCGTTGGAAACGGGAAACCCTCACCCAAAAACGAGACAGAATCATTCTCACAAACTTCTTCCTGATGTGTGCTTTCAACTCACAGATGTGAGCCTTTCCTTTGATAGAGCAGTTTTAAAACACTGTTTTTCTAGAGTCTGCAAGTGGATATTTGGAGCGCTATGAGGCCTGTGGTGGGAAAGGAAGTATCTTCCCATAACAAGTAGAAAGAGGCATTCTCTGAAAGTTCTCTGTGGCGCGTGCATTCAAGTCACAGAGTTGAACATTCCATTTGACAGAGAAGTTTTGAAACCCTCATTTACAGAATCTGCAAGTGGCTGTTTGGACCGCTTATAGGAATGCGTTGGAAACGGGACACCCTCACACAAAAACTAGACGGAAGCATTCTCACGAACTTCTGTGTGATGTGCGCCTTCGTTTCAAGGAGCCGAAACTTTCTATTGGTAGAGCAGTTTGGAAACACTCTTTTTCTAGAATCTACAAGTGGACATTGGCAGCGCTTTGAGGCCCGTGGTGGAAAGGAAATATGTTCACATAAAAACTAGACGAAAGCATTCTCTGAAACTTCTTTGTGGTGTGTGCATTCCACACTCAGAGTTGAACACTCCTTTTGACAGAGAAGTTTGAAACACTCTTTTTGTAGAATCTGCAACTGCATATATGGACCGCTGATAGGAATTCGTTGGAAACGGGACACTCTCACAGGAAAAGTAAACAGAAGCATTCTCACAAACTTCTGTGTGATGTGTGCATTCAGCTCACGGAGCTGCAGCTTTCTTCTGATACAGCAGTTTTAAAACACTTTTTTTCTAGAATCTGCAAGTGCACATTTGGAGAGCTTTGAGGCCTGAGGTGGAAAGGAAATATCTTCACATAAAAACTAGACAGAAGCATTCTCTGAAACTCCTTTGTGGTGTGTGCATTCAACTCACAGAGTCGAGCATTCCTTTAGACAGAGAAGATTTGAAACTCTCTTTTGTAGAATCTACAGGTGGAAATTCGGACTGCTTACGGGAATTGATTGGAAACGGGAAACCCTCCCACAAAAACGACACAGAAGCATTCTTGCAAACTTCTTGGTGATGTGTGCATTCAGCTCACACAGCTGAACCTTTCTTTTGATAGAGCAGTTTTCTAACACTCTTTTTCTAGAATGTGCAAGCGGACATTTGGAGCGCTTTGAGGACTGTGGTGGAAAAGGAAGTATCTTTACATAACAAGTAGACAGAAGCATTCTCTGAAAGTGCTTTGTGGGGCGTGCATTCAACTCACAGAGTTGAACATTCCTTTTGACAGAGAAGTTTTGAAACACTCTTTTTATAGAATCTGCAAGTGGATATTTGGACCGCTTATAGGAATTCGTTGGAAACGGGACAATCTCACACAAAAAGGAGACAGAAGCATTCTCATACACTTCTGTGGGATGCGTGCATTCAGCTCACAGGGCAGATCCTTTCTTTTGATAGAGCAGATTTCTAACACTCTTTTTCTAGAATTTGCAAGTGGACATTTGCAGCGCTTTGCGGCCTGAGGTGGAAAGGAAATACCTTCACATAAAAATTAGACAGAAGCATTCTCTGAAACTTCTTTGTGGTGTGTGTGCATCCAACTCGCAGAGTTGAACATTCTTTTTGACAGAGAAGTTTTGAAACAGTCTTTTTTTTTTGTAGAATCTGCAAGTGGAAATTTGGACCGCTTGCAGGAAATCGTTGGAAACGGGAAACCCTCACCCAAAAACGAGACAGAATCATTCTCACAAACTTCTTCCTGATGTGTGCTTTCAACTCACAGATGTGAGCCTTTCCTTTGATAGAGCAGTTTTAAAACACTGTTTTTCTAGAGTCTGCAAGTGGATATTTCGAGCGCTATGAGGCCTGTGGTGGGAAAGGAAGTATCTTCCCATAACAAGTAGAAAGAGGCATTCTCTGAAAGTTCTCTGTGGCGCGTGCATTCAAGTCACAGAGTTGAACATTCCATTTGACAGAGAAGTTTTGAAACCCTCATTTACAGAATCTGCAAGTGGCTGTTTGGACCGCTTATAGGAATGCGTTGGAAACGGGACACCCTCACACAAAAACTAGACAGAAGCATTCTCACGAACTTCTGTGTGATGTGCGCCTTCGTTTCAAGGAGCCGAAACTTTCTATTGGTAGAGCAGCTTGGAAACACTCTTTTTCTAGAATCTACAAGTGGACATTGGCAGCGCTTTGAGGCCCGTGGTGGAAAGGAAATATGTTCACATAAAAACTAGACGAAAGCATTCTCTGAAACTTCTTTGTGGTGTGTGCATTCCACACTCAGAGTTGAACACTCCTTTTGACAGAGAAGTTTGAAACACTCTTTTTGTAGAATCTGCAACTGCATATATGGACCGCTGATAGGAATTCGTTGGAAACGGGACACTCTCACAGGAAAAGTAAACAGAAGCATTCTCACAAACTTCTGTGTGATGTGTGCATTCAGCTCACGGAGCTGCAGCTTTCTTCTGATACAGCAGTTTTAAAACACTTTTTTTCTAGAATCTGCAAGTGCACATTTGGAGAGCTTTGAGGCCTGAGGTGGAAAGGAAATATCTTCACATAAAAACTAGACAGAAGCATTCTCTGAAACTCCTTTGTGGTGTGTGCATTCAACTCACAGAGTCGAGCATTCCTTTAGACAGAGAAGATTTGAAACTCTCTTTTGTAGAATCTACAGGTGGAAATTCGGACTGCTTACGGGAATTGATTGGAAACGGGAAACCCTCCCACAAAAACGACACAGAAGCATTCTTGCAAACTTCTTGGTGATGTGTGCATTCAGCTCACACAGCTGAACCTTTCTTTTGATAGAGCAGTTTTCTAACACTCTTTTTCTAGAATGTGCAAGCGGACATTTGGAGCGCTTTGAGGACTGTGGTGGAAAAGGAAGTATCTTTACATAACAAGTAGACAGAAGCATTCTCTGAAAGTGCTTTGTGGGGCGTGCATTCAACTCACAGAGTTGAACATTCCTTTTGACAGAGAAGTTTTGAAACACTCTTTTTATAGAATCTGCAAGTGGATATTTGGACCGCTTATAGGAATTCGTTGGAAACGGGACAATCTCACACAAAAAGGAGACAGAAGCATTCTCATACACTTCTGTGGGATGCGTGCATTCAGCTCACAGGGCAGATCCTTTCTTTTGATAGAGCAGATTTCTAACACTCTTTTTCTAGAATTTGCAAGTGGACATTTGCAGCGCTTTGCGGCCTGAGGTGGAAAGGAAATACCTTCACATAAAAATTAGACAGAAGCATTCTCTGAAACTTCTTTGTGGTGTGTGTGCATCCAACTCGCAGAGTTGAACATTCTTTTTGACAGAGAAGTTTTGAAACAGTCTTTTTTTTTTGTAGAATCTGCAAGTGGAAATTTGGACCGCTTGCAGGAAATCGTTGGAAACGGGAAACCCTCACCCAAAAACGAGACAGAATCATTCTCACAAACTTCTTCCTGATGTGTGCTTTCAACTCACAGATGTGAGCCTTTCCTTTGATAGAGCAGTTTTAAAACACTGTTTTTCTAGAGTCTGCAAGTGGATATTTGGAGCGCTATGAGGCCTGTGGTGGGAAAGGAAGTATCTTCCCATAACAAGTAGAAAGAGGCATTCTCTGAAAGTTCTCTGTGGCGCGTGCATTCAAGTCACAGAGTTGAACATTCCATTTGACAGAGAAGTTTTGAAACCCTCATTTACAGAATCTGCAAGTGGCTGTTTGGACCGCTTATAGGAATGCGTTGGAAACGGGACACCCTCACACAAAAACTAGACAGAAGCATTCTCACGAACTTCTGTGTGATGTGCGCCTTCGTTTCAAGGAGCCGAAACTTTCTATTGGTAGAGCAGTTTGGAAACACTCTTTTTCTAGAATCTACAAGTGGACATTGGCAGCGCTTTGAGGCCCGTGGTGGAAAGGAAATATGTTCACATAAAAACTAGACGAAAGCATTCTCTGAAACTTCTTTGTGGTGTGTGCATTCCACACTCAGAGTTGAACACTCCTTTTGACAGAGAAGTTTGAAACACTCTTTTTGTAGAATCTGCAACTGCATATATGGACCGCTGATAGGAATTCGTTGGAAACGGGACACTCTCACAGGAAAAGTAAACAGAAGCATTCTCACAAACTTCTGTGTGATGTGTGCATTCAGCTCACGGAGCTGCAGCTTTCTTCTGATACAGCAGTTTTAAAACACTTTTTTTCTAGAATCTGCAAGTGCACATTTGGAGAGCTTTGAGGCCTGAGGTGGAAAGGAAATATCTTCACATAAAAACTAGACAGAAGCATTCTCTGAAACTCCTTTGTGGTGTGTGCATTCAACTCACAGAGTCGAGCATTCCTTTAGACAGAGAAGATTTGAAACTCTCTTTTGTAGAATCTACAGGTGGAAATTCGGACTGCTTACGGGAATTGATTGGAAACGGGAAACCCTCCCACAAAAACGACACAGAAGCATTCTTGCAAACTTCTTGGTGATGTGTGCATTCAGCTCACACAGCTGAACCTTTCTTTTGATAGAGCAGTTTTCTAACACTCTTTTTCTAGAATGTGCAAGCGGACATTTGGAGCGCTTTGAGGACTGTGGTGGAAAAGGAAGTATCTTTACATAACAAGGAGAAAGAAGCATTCTCTGAAAGTGCTTTGTGGGGCGTGCATTCAACTCACAGAGTTGAACATTCCTTTTGACAGAGAAGTTTTGAAACACTCTTTTTATAGAATCTGCAAGTGGATATTTGGACCGCTTATAGGAATTCGTTGGAAACGGGACAATCTCACACAAAAAGGAGACAGAAGCATTCTCATACACTTCTGTGGGATGCGTGCATTCAGCTCACAGGGCAGATCCTTTCTTTTGATAGAGCAGATTTCTAACACTCTTTTTCTAGAATTTGCAAGTGGACATTTGCAGCGCTTTGCGGCCTGAGGTGGAAAGGAAATACCTTCACATAAAAATTAGACAGAAGCATTCTCTGAAACTTCTTTGTGGTGTGTGTGCATCCAACTCGCAGAGTTGAACATTCTTTTTGACAGAGAAGTTTTGAAACAGTCTTTTTTTTTTGTAGAATCTGCAAGTGGAAATTTGGACCGCTTGCAGGAAATCGTTGGAAACGGGAAACCCTCACCCAAAAACGAGACAGAATCATTCTCACAAACTTCTTCCTGATGTGTGCTTTCAACTCACAGATGTGAGCCTTTCCTTTGATAGAGCAGTTTTAAAACACTGTTTTTCTAGAGTCTGCAAGTGGATATTTGGAGCGCTATGAG
This sequence comes from Pongo abelii, assembly GCF_028885655.2. NCBI lineage: Eukaryota > Metazoa > Chordata > Mammalia > Primates > Hominidae > Pongo > Pongo abelii. The sequence continues at coordinate 68,297,847 of NC_071988.2, forward strand.
GCCTGTGGTGGGAAAGGAAGTATCTTCCCATCACAAGTAGAAAGAGGCATTCTCTGAAAGTTCTCTGTGGCGCGTGCATTCAAGTCACAGAGTTGAACATTCCATTTGACAGAGAAGTTTTGAAACCCTCATTTACAGAATCTGCAAGTGGCTGTTTGGACCGCTTATAGGAATGCGTTGGAAACGGGACACCCTCACACAAAAACTAGACAGAAGCATTCTCACGAACTTCTGTGTGATGTGCGCCTTCGTTTCAAGGAGCCGAAACTTTCTATTGGTAGAGCAGCTTGGAAACACTCTTTTTCTAGAATCTACAAGTGGACATTGGCAGCGCTTTGAGGCCCGTGGTGGAAAGGAAATATGTTCACATAAAAACTAGACGAAAGCATTCTCTGAAACTTCTTTGTGGTGTGTGCATTCCACACTCAGAGTTGAACACTCCTTTTGACAGAGAAGTTTGAAACACTCTTTTTGTAGAATCTGCAACTGCATATATGGACCGCTGATAGGAATTCGTTGGAAACGGGACACTCTCACAGGAAAAGTAAACAGAAGCATTCTCACAAACTTCTGTGTGATGTGTGCATTCAGCTCACGGAGCTGCAGCTTTCTTCTGATACAGCAGTTTTAAAACACTTTTTTTCTAGAATCTGCAAGTGCACATTTGGAGAGCTTTGAGGCCTGAGGTGGAAAGGAAATATCTTCACATAAAAACTAGACAGAAGCATTCTCTGAAACTCCTTTGTGGTGTGTGCATTCAACTCACAGAGTCGAGCATTCCTTTAGACAGAGAAGATTTGAAACTCTCTTTTGTAGAATCTACAGGTGGAAATTCGGACTGCTTACGGGAATTGATTGGAAACGGGAAACCCTCCCACAAAAACGACACAGAAGCATTCTTGCAAACTTCTTGGTGATGTGTGCATTCAGCTCACACAGCTGAACCTTTCTTTTGATAGAGCAGTTTTCTAACACTCTTTTTCTAGAATGTGCAAGCGGACATTTGGAGCGCTTTGAGGACTGTGGTGGAAAAGGAAGTATCTTTACATAACAAGTAGACAGAAGCATTCTCTGAAAGTGCTTTGTGGGGCGTGCATTCAACTCACAGAGTTGAACATTCCTTTTGACAGAGAAGTTTTGAAACACTCTTTTTATAGAATCTGCAAGTGGATATTTGGACCGCTTATAGGAATTCGTTGGAAACGGGACAATCTCACACAAAAAGGAGACAGAAGCATTCTCATACACTTCTGTGGGATGCGTGCATTCAGCTCACAGGGCAGATCCTTTCTTTTGATAGAGCAGATTTCTAACACTCTTTTTCTAGAATTTGCAAGTGGACATTTGCAGCGCTTTGCGGCCTGAGGTGGAAAGGAAATACCTTCACATAAAAATTAGACAGAAGCATTCTCTGAAACTTCTTTGTGGTGTGTGTGCATCCAACTCGCAGAGTTGAACATTCTTTTTGACAGAGAAGTTTTGAAACAGTCTTTTTTTTTTGTAGAATCTGCAAGTGGAAATTTGGACCGCTTGCAGGAAATCGTTGGAAACGGGAAACCCTCACCCAAAAACGAGACAGAATCATTCTCACAAACTTCTTCCTGATGTGTGCTTTCAACTCACAGATGTGAGCCTTTCCTTTGATAGAGCAGTTTTAAAACACTGTTTTTCTAGAGTCTGCAAGTGGATATTTGGAGCGCTATGAGGCCTGTGGTGGGAAAGGAAGTATCTTCCCATAACAAGTAGAAAGAGGCATTCTCTGAAAGTTCTCTGTGGCGCGTGCATTCAAGTCACAGAGTTGAACATTCCATTTGACAGAGAAGTTTTGAAACCCTCATTTACAGAATCTGCAAGTGGCTGTTTGGACCGCTTATAGGAATGCGTTGGAAACGGGACACCCTCACACAAAAACTAGACAGAAGCATTCTCACGAACTTCTGTGTGATGTGCGCCTTCGTTTCAAGGAGCCGAAACTTTCTATTGGTAGAGCAGTTTGGAAACACTCTTTTTCTAGAATCTACAAGTGGACATTGGCAGCGCTTTGAGGCCCGTGGTGGAAAGGAAATATGTTCACATAAAAACTAGACGAAAGCATTCTCTGAAACTTCTTTGTGGTGTGTGCATTCCACACTCAGAGTTGAACACTCCTTTTGACAGAGAAGTTTGAAACACTCTTTTTGTAGAATCTGCAACTGCATATATGGACCGCTGATAGGAATTCGTTGGAAACGGGACACTCTCACAGGAAAAGTAAACAGAAGCATTCTCACAAACTTCTGTGTGATGTGTGCATTCAGCTCACGGAGCTGCAGCTTTCTTCTGATACAGCAGTTTTAAAACACTTTTTTTCTAGAATCTGCAAGTGCACATTTGGAGAGCTTTGAGGCCTGAGGTGGAAAGGAAATATCTTCACATAAAAACTAGACAGAAGCATTCTCTGAAACTCCTTTGTGGTGTGTGCATTCAACTCACAGAGTCGAGCATTCCTTTAGACAGAGAAGATTTGAAACTCTCTTTTGTAGAATCTACAGGTGGAAATTCGGACTGCTTACGGGAATTGATTGGAAACGGGAAACCCTCCCACAAAAACGACACAGAAGCATTCTTGCAAACTTCTTGGTGATGTGTGCATTCAGCTCACACAGCTGAACCTTTCTTTTGATAGAGCAGTTTTCTAACACTCTTTTTCTAGAATGTGCAAGCGGACATTTGGAGCGCTTTGAGGACTGTGGTGGAAAAGGAAGTATCTTTACATAACAAGGAGACAGAAGCATTCTCTGAAAGTGCTTTGTGGGGCGTGCATTCAACTCACAGAGTTGAACATTCCTTTTGACAGAGAAGTTTTGAAACACTCTTTTTATAGAATCTGCAAGTGGATATTTGGACCGCTTATAGGAATTCGTTGGAAACGGGACAATCTCACACAAAAAGGAGACAGAAGCATTCTCATACACTTCTGTGGGATGCGTGCATTCAGCTCACAGGGCTGAACCTTTCTTTTGATAGAGCCGATTTCTAACACTCTTTTTCTAGAATTTGCAAGTGGACATTTGCAGCGCTTTGAGGCCTGAGGTGGAAAGGAAATACCTTCACATAAAAATTAGACAGAAGCATTCTCTGAAACTTCTTTGTGGTGTGTGTGCATCCAACTCGCAGAGTTGAACATTCTTTTTGACAGAGAAGTTTTGAAACAGTCTTTTTTTCTTGTAGAATCTGCAAGTGGAAATTTGGACCGCTTGCAGGAAATCGTTGGAAACGGGAAACCCTCACCCAAAAACGAGACAGAATCATTCTCACAAACTTCTTCCTGATGTGTGCTTTCAACTCACAGATGTGAGCCTTTCCTTTGATAGAGCAGTTTTAAAACACTGTTTTTCTAGAGTCTGCAAGTGGATATTTGGAGCGCTATGAGGCCTGTGGTGGGAAAGGAAGTATCTTCCCATAACAAGTAGAAAGAGGCATTCTCTGAAAGTTCTCTGTGGCGCGTGCATTCAAGTCACAGAGTTGAACATTCCATTTGACAGAGAAGTTTTGAAACCCTCATTTACAGAATCTGCAAGTGGCTGTTTGGACCGCTTATAGGAATGCGTTGGAAACGGGACACCCTCACACAAAAACTAGACAGAAGCATTCTCACGAACTTCTGTGTGATGTGCGCCTTCGTTTCAAGGAGCCGAAAGTTTCTATTGGTAGAGCAGTTTGGAAACACTCTTTTTCTAGAATCTACAAGTGGACATTGGCAGCGCTTTGAGGCCCGTGGTGGAAAGGAAATATGTTCACATAAAAACTAGACGAAAGCATTCTCTGAAACTTCTTTGTGGTGTGTGCATTCCACACTCAGAGTTGAACACTCCTTTTGACAGAGAAGTTTGAAACACTCTTTTTGTAGAATCTGCAACTGCATATATGGACCGCTGATAGGAATTCGTTGGAAACGGGACACTCTCACAGGAAAAGTAAACAGAAGCATTCTCACAAACTTCTGTGTGATGTGTGCATTCAGCTCACGGAGCTGCAGCTTTCTTCTGATACAGCAGTTTTAAAACACTTTTTTTCTAGAATCTGCAAGTGCACATTTGGAGAGCTTTGAGGCCTGAGGTGGAAAGGAAATATCTTCACATAAAAACTAGACAGAAGCATTCTCTGAAACTCCTTTGTGGTGTGTGCATTCAACTCACAGAGTCGAGCATTCCTTTAGACAGAGAAGATTTGAAACTCTCTTTTGTAGAATCTACAGGTGGAAATTCGGACTGCTTACGGGAATTGATTGGAAACGGGAAACCCTCCCACAAAAACGACACAGAAGCATTCTTGCAAACTTCTTGGTGATGTGTGCATTCAGCTCACACAGCTGAACCTTTCTTTTGATAGAGCAGTTTTCTAACACTCTTTTTCTAGAATGTGCAAGCGGACATTTGGAGCGCTTTGAGGACTGTGGTGGAAAAGGAAGTATCTTTACATAACAAGGAGACAGAAGCATTCTCTGAAAGTGCTTTGTGGGGCGTACATTCAACTCACAGAGTTGAACATTCCTTTTGACAGAGAAGTTTTGAAACACTCTTTTTATAGAATCTGCAAGTGGATATTTGGACCGCTTATAGGAATTCGTTGGAAACGGGACAATCTCACACAAAAAGGAGACAGAAGCATTCTCATACACTTCTGTGGGATGCGTGCATTCAGCTCACAGGGCAGATCCTTTCTTTTGATAGAGCAGATTTCTAACACTCTTTTTCTAGAATTTGCAAGTGGACATTTGCAGCACTTTGCGGCCTGAGGTGGAAAGGAAATACCTTCACATAAAAATTAGACAGAAGCATTCTCTGAAACTTCTTTGTGGTGTGTGTGCATCCAACTCGCAGAGTTGAACATTCTTTTTGACAGAGAAGTTTTGAAACAGTCTTTTTTTTTTGTAGAATCTGCAAGTGGAAATTTGGACCGCTTGCAGGAAATCGTTGGAAACGGGAAACCCTCACCCAAAAACGAGACAGAATCATTCTCACAAACTTCTTCCTGATGTGTGCTTTCAACTCACAGATGTGAGCCTTTCCTTTGATAGAGCAGTTTTAAAACACTGTTTTTCTAGAGTCTGCAAGTGGATATTTGGAGCGCTATGAGGCCTGTGGTGGGAAAGGAAGTATCTTCCCATAACAAGTAGAAAGAGGCATTCTCTGAAAGTTCTCTGTGGCGCGTGCATTCAAGTCACAGAGTTGAACATTCCATTTGACAGAGAAGTTTTGAAACCCTCATTTACAGAATCTGCAAGTGGCTGTTTGGACCGCTTATAGGAATGCGTTGGAAACGGGACACCCTCACACAAAAACTAGACAGAAGCATTCTCACGAACTTCTGTGTGATGTGCGCCTTCGTTTCAAGGAGCCGAAAGTTTCTATTGGTAGAGCAGTTTGGAAACACTCTTTTTCTAGAATCTACAAGTGGACATTGGCAGCGCTTTGAGGCCCGTGGTGGAAAGGAAATATGTTCACATAAAAACTAGACGAAAGCATTCTCTGAAACTTCTTTGTGGTGTGTGCATTCCACACTCAGAGTTGAACACTCCTTTTGACAGAGAAGTTTGAAACACTCTTTTTGTAGAATCTGCAACTGCATATATGGACCGCTGATAGGAATTCGTTGGAAACGGGACACTCTCACAGGAAAAGTAAACAGAAGCATTCTCACAAACTTCTGTGTGATGTGTGCATTCAGCTCACGGAGCTGCAGCTTTCTTCTGATACAGCAGTTTTAAAACACTTTTTTTCTAGAATCTGCAAGTGCACATTTGGAGAGCTTTGAGGCCTGAGGTGGAAAGGAAATATCTTCACATAAAAACTAGACAGAAGCATTCTCTGAAACTCCTTTGTGGTGTGTGCATTCAACTCACAGAGTCGAGCATTCCTTTAGACAGAGAAGATTTGAAACTCTCTTTTGTAGAATCTACAGGTGGAAATTCGGACTGCTTACGGGAATTGATTGGAAACGGGAAACCCTCCCACAAAAACGACACAGAAGCATTCTTGCAAACTTCTTGGTGATGTGTGCATTCAGCTCACACAGCTGAACCTTTCTTTTGATAGAGCAGTTTTCTAACACTCTTTTTCTAGAATGTGCAAGCGGACATTTGGAGCGCTTTGAGGACTGTGGTGGAAAAGGAAGTATCTTTGCATAACAAGTAGACAGAAGCATTCTCTGAAAGTGCTTTGTGGGGCGTGCATTCAACTCACAGAGTTGAACATTCCTTTTGACAGAGAAGTTTTGAAACACTCTTTTTATAGAATCTGCAAGTGGATATTTGGACCGCTTATAGGAATTCGTTGGAAACGGGACAATCTCACACAAAAAGGAGACAGAAGCATTCTCATACACTTCTGTGGGATGCGTGCATTCAGCTCACAGGGCAGATCCTTTCTTTTGATAGAGCAGATTTCTAACACTCTTTTTCTAGAATTTGCAAGTGGACATTTGCAGGGCTTTGCGGCCTGAGGTGGAAAGGAAATACCTTCACATAAAAATTAGACAGAAGCATTCTCTGAAACTTCTTTGTGGTGTGTGTGCATCCAACTCGCAGAGTTGAACATTCTTTTTGACAGAGAAGTTTTGAAACAGTCTTTTTTTCTTGTAGAATCTGCAAGTGGAAATTTGGACCGCTTGCAGGAAATCGTTGGAAACGGGAAACCCTCACCCAAAAACGAGACAGAATCATTCTCACAAACTTCTTCCTGATGTGTGCTTTCAACTCACAGATGTGAGCCTTTCCTTTGATAGAGCAGTTTTAAAACACTGTTTTTCTAGAGTCTGCAAGTGGATATTTGGAGCGCTATGAGGCCTGTGGTGGGAAAGGAAGTATCTTCCCATAACAAGTAGAAAGAGGCATTCTCTGAAAGTTCTCTGTGGCGCGTGCATTCAAGTCACAGAGTTGAACATTCCATTTGACAGAGAAGTTTTGAAACCCTCATTTACAGAATCTGCAAGTGGCTGTTTGGACCGCTTATAGGAATGCGTTGGAAACGGGACACCCTCACACAAAAACTAGACGGAAGCATTCTCACGAACTTCTGTGTGATGTGCGCCTTCGTTTCAAGGAGCCGAAAGTTTCTATTGGTAGAGCAGTTTGGAAACACTCTTTTTCTAGAATCTACAAGTGGACATTGGCAGCGCTTTGAGGCCCGTGGTGGAAAGGAAATATGTTCACATAAAAACTAGACGAAAGCATTCTCTGAAACTTCTTTGTGGTGTGTGCATTCCACACTCAGAGTTGAACACTCCTTTTGACAGAGAAGTTTGAAACACTCTTTTTGTAGAATCTGCAACTGCATATATGGACCGCTGATAGGAATTCGTTGGAAACGGGACACTCTCACAGGAAAAGTAAACAGAAGCATTCTCACAAACTTCTGTGTGATGTGTGCATTCAGCTCACGGAGCTGAAGCTTTCTTCTGATACAGCAGTTTTAAAACACTTTTTTTCTAGAATCTGCAAGTGCACATTTGGAGAGCTTTGAGGCCTGAGGTGGAAAGGAAATATCTTCACATAAAAACTAGACAGAAGCATTCTCTGAAACTCCTTTGTGGTGTGTGCATTCAACTCACAGAGTCGAGCATTCCTTTAGACAGAGAAGATTTGAAACTCTCTTTTGTAGAATCTACAGGTGGAAATTCGGACTGCTTACGGGAATTGATTGGAAACGGGAAACCCTCCCACAAAAACGACACAGAAGCATTCTTGCAAACTTCTTGGTGATGTGTGCATTCAGCTCACACAGCTGAACCTTTCTTTTGATAGAGCAGTTTTCTAACACTCTTTTTCTAGAATGTGCAAGCGGACATTTGGAGCGCTTTGAGGACTGTGGTGGAAAAGGAAGTATCTTTGCATAACAAGTAGACAGAAGCATTCTCTGAAAGTGCTTTGTGGGGCGTGCATTCAACTCACAGAGTTGAACATTCCTTTTGACAGAGAAGTTTTGAAACACTCTTTTTATAGAATCTGCAAGTGGATATTTGGACCGCTTATAGGAATTCGTTGGAAACGGGACAATCTCACACAAAAAGGAGACAGAAGCATTCTCATACACTTCTGTGGGATGCGTGCATTCAGCTCACAGGGCAGATCCTTTCTTTTGATAGAGCAGATTTCTAACACTCTTTTTCTAGAATTTGCAAGTGGACATTTGCAGCGCTTTGCGGCCTGAGGTGGAAAGGAAATACCTTCACATAAAAATTAGACAGAAGCATTCTCTGAAACTTCTTTGTGGTGTGTGTGCATCCAACTCGCAGAGTTGAACATTCTTTTTGACAGAGAAGTTTTGAAACAGTCTTTTTTTTTTGTAGAATCTGCAAGTGGAAATTTGGACCGCTTGCAGGAAATCGTTGGAAACGGGAAACCCTCACCCAAAAACGAGACAGAATCATTCTCACAAACTTCTTCCTGATGTGTGCTTTCAACTCACAGATGTGAGCCTTTCCTTTGATAGAGCAGTTTTAAAACACTGTTTTTCTAGAGTCTGCAAGTGGATATTTGGAGCGCTATGAGGCCTGTGGTGGGAAAGGAAGTATCTTCCCATAACAAGTAGAAAGAGGCATTCTCTGAAAGTTCTCTGTGGCGCGTGCATTCAAGTCACAGAGTTGAACATTCCATTTGACAGAGAAGTTTTGAAACCCTCATTTACAGAATCTGCAAGTGGCTGTTTGGACCGCTTATAGGAATGCGTTGGAAACGGGACACCCTCACACAAAAACTAGACGGAAGCATTCTCACGAACTTCTGTGTGATGTGCGCCTTCGTTTCAAGGAGCCGAAACTTTCTATTGGTAGAGCAGTTTGGAAACACTCTTTTTCTAGAATCTACAAGTGGACATTGGCAGCGCTTTGAGGCCCGTGGTGGAAAGGAAATATGTTCACATAAAAACTAGACGAAAGCATTCTCTGAAACTTCTTTGTGGTGTGTGCATTCCACACTCAGAGTTGAACACTCCTTTTGACAGAGAAGTTTGAAACACTCTTTTTGTAGAATCTGCAACTGCATATATGGACCGCTGATAGGAATTCGTTGGAAACGGGACACTCTCACAGGAAAAGTAAACAGAAGCATTCTCACAAACTTCTGTGTGATGTGTGCATTCAGCTCACGGAGCTGCAGCTTTCTTCTGATACAGCAGTTTTAAAACACTTTTTTTCTAGAATCTGCAAGTGCACATTTGGAGAGCTTTGAGGCCTGAGGTGGAAAGGAAATATCTTCACATAAAAACTAGACAGAAGCATTCTCTGAAACTCCTTTGTGGTGTGTGCATTCAACTCACAGAGTCGAGCATTCCTTTAGACAGAGAAGATTTGAAACTCTCTTTTGTAGAATCTACAGGTGGAAATTCGGACTGCTTACGGGAATTGATTGGAAACGGGAAACCCTCCCACAAAAACGACACAGAAGCATTCTTGCAAACTTCTTGGTGATGTGTGCATTCAGCTCACACAGCTGAACCTTTCTTTTGATAGAGCAGTTTTCTAACACTCTTTTTCTAGAATGTGCAAGCGGACATTTGGAGCGCTTTGAGGACTGTGGTGGAAAAGGAAGTATCTTTACATAACAAGGAGACAGAAGCATTCTCTGAAAGTGCTTTGTGGGGCGTGCATTCAACTCACAGAGTTGAACATTCCTTTTGACAGAGAAGTTTTGAAACACTCTTTTTATAGAATCTGCAAGTGGATATTTGGACCGCTTATAGGAATTCGTTGGAAACGGGACAATCTCACACAAAAAGGAGACAGAAGCATTCTCATACACTTCTGTGGGATGCGTGCATTCAGCTCACAGGGCAGATCCTTTCTTTTGATAGAGCAGATTTCTAACACTCTTTTTCTAGAATTTGCAAGTGGACATTTGCAGCGCTTTGCGGCCTGAGGTGGAAAGGAAATACCTTCACATAAAAATTAGACAGAAGCATTCTCTGAAACTTCTTTGTGGTGTGTGTGCATCCAACTCGCAGAGTTGAACATTCTTTTTGACAGAGAAGTTTTGAAACAGTCTTTTTTTTTTGTAGAATCTGCAAGTGGAAATTTGGACCGCTTGCAGGAAATCGTTGGAAACGGGAAACCCTCACCCAAAAACGAGACAGAATCATTCTCACAAACTTCTTCCTGATGTGTGCTTTCAACTCACAGATGTGAGCCTTTCCTTTGATAGAGCAGTTTTAAAACACTGTTTTTCTAGAGTCTGCAAGTGGATATTTCGAGCGCTATGAGGCCTGTGGTGGGAAAGGAAGTATCTTCCCATAACAAGTAGAAAGAGGCATTCTCTGAAAGTTCTCTGTGGCGCGTGCATTCAAGTCACAGAGTTGAACATTCCATTTGACAGAGAAGTTTTGAAACCCTCATTTACAGAATCTGCAAGTGGCTGTTTGGACCGCTTATAGGAATGCGTTGGAAACGGGACACCCTCACACAAAAACTAGACAGAAGCATTCTCACGAACTTCTGTGTGATGTGCGCCTTCGTTTCAAGGAGCCGAAACTTTCTATTGGTAGAGCAGCTTGGAAACACTCTTTTTCTAGAATCTACAAGTGGACATTGGCAGCGCTTTGAGGCCCGTGGTGGAAAGGAAATATGTTCACATAAAAACTAGACGAAAGCATTCTCTGAAACTTCTTTGTGGTGTGTGCATTCCACACTCAGAGTTGAACACTCCTTTTGACAGAGAAGTTTGAAACACTCTTTTTGTAGAATCTGCAACTGCATATATGGACCGCTGATAGGAATTCGTTGGAAACGGGACACTCTCACAGGAAAAGTAAACAGAAGCATTCTCACAAACTTCTGTGTGATGTGTGCATTCAGCTCACGGAGCTGCAGCTTTCTTCTGATACAGCAGTTTTAAAACACTTTTTTTCTAGAATCTGCAAGTGCACATTTGGAGAGCTTTGAGGCCTGAGGTGGAAAGGAAATATCTTCACATAAAAACTAGACAGAAGCATTCTCTGAAACTCCTTTGTGGTGTGTGCATTCAACTCACAGAGTCGAGCATTCCTTTAGACAGAGAAGATTTGAAACTCTCTTTTGTAGAATCTACAGGTGGAAATTCGGACTGCTTACGGGAATTGATTGGAAACGGGAAACCCTCCCACAAAAACGACACAGAAGCATTCTTGCAAACTTCTTGGTGATGTGTGCATTCAGCTCACACAGCTGAACCTTTCTTTTGATAGAGCAGTTTTCTAACACTCTTTTTCTAGAATGTGCAAGCGGACATTTGGAGCGCTTTGAGGACTGTGGTGGAAAAGGAAGTATCTTTACATAACAAGTAGACAGAAGCATTCTCTGAAAGTGCTTTGTGGGGCGTGCATTCAACTCACAGAGTTGAACATTCCTTTTGACAGAGAAGTTTTGAAACACTCTTTTTATAGAATCTGCAAGTGGATATTTGGACCGCTTATAGGAATTCGTTGGAAACGGGACAATCTCACACAAAAAGGAGACAGAAGCATTCTCATACACTTCTGTGGGATGCGTGCATTCAGCTCACAGGGCAGATCCTTTCTTTTGATAGAGCAGATTTCTAACACTCTTTTTCTAGAATTTGCAAGTGGACATTTGCAGCGCTTTGCGGCCTGAGGTGGAAAGGAAATACCTTCACATAAAAATTAGACAGAAGCATTCTCTGAAACTTCTTTGTGGTGTGTGTGCATCCAACTCGCAGAGTTGAACATTCTTTTTGACAGAGAAGTTTTGAAACAGTCTTTTTTTTTTGTAGAATCTGCAAGTGGAAATTTGGACCGCTTGCAGGAAATCGTTGGAAACGGGAAACCCTCACCCAAAAACGAGACAGAATCATTCTCACAAACTTCTTCCTGATGTGTGCTTTCAACTCACAGATGTGAGCCTTTCCTTTGATAGAGCAGTTTTAAAACACTGTTTTTCTAGAGTCTGCAAGTGGATATTTGGAGCGCTATGAGGCCTGTGGTGGGAAAGGAAGTATCTTCCCATAACAAGTAGAAAGAGGCATTCTCTGAAAGTTCTCTGTGGCGCGTGCATTCAAGTCACAGAGTTGAACATTCCATTTGACAGAGAAGTTTTGAAACCCTCATTTACAGAATCTGCAAGTGGCTGTTTGGACCGCTTATAGGAATGCGTTGGAAACGGGACACCCTCACACAAAAACTAGACAGAAGCATTCTCACGAACTTCTGTGTGATGTGCGCCTTCGTTTCAAGGAGCCGAAACTTTCTATTGGTAGAGCAGTTTGGAAACACTCTTTTTCTAGAATCTACAAGTGGACATTGGCAGCGCTTTGAGGCCCGTGGTGGAAAGGAAATATGTTCACATAAAAACTAGACGAAAGCATTCTCTGAAACTTCTTTGTGGTGTGTGCATTCCACACTCAGAGTTGAACACTCCTTTTGACAGAGAAGTTTGAAACACTCTTTTTGTAGAATCTGCAACTGCATATATGGACCGCTGATAGGAATTCGTTGGAAACGGGACACTCTCACAGGAAAAGTAAACAGAAGCATTCTCACAAACTTCTGTGTGATGTGTGCATTCAGCTCACGGAGCTGCAGCTTTCTTCTGATACAGCAGTTTTAAAACACTTTTTTTCTAGAATCTGCAAGTGCACATTTGGAGAGCTTTGAGGCCTGAGGTGGAAAGGAAATATCTTCACATAAAAACTAGACAGAAGCATTCTCTGAAACTCCTTTGTGGTGTGTGCATTCAACTCACAGAGTCGAGCATTCCTTTAGACAGAGAAGATTTGAAACTCTCTTTTGTAGAATCTACAGGTGGAAATTCGGACTGCTTACGGGAATTGATTGGAAACGGGAAACCCTCCCACAAAAACGACACAGAAGCATTCTTGCAAACTTCTTGGTGATGTGTGCATTCAGCTCACACAGCTGAACCTTTCTTTTGATAGAGCAGTTTTCTAACACTCTTTTTCTAGAATGTGCAAGCGGACATTTGGAGCGCTTTGAGGACTGTGGTGGAAAAGGAAGTATCTTTACATAACAAGGAGAAAGAAGCATTCTCTGAAAGTGCTTTGTGGGGCGTGCATTCAACTCACAGAGTTGAACATTCCTTTTGACAGAGAAGTTTTGAAACACTCTTTTTATAGAATCTGCAAGTGGATATTTGGACCGCTTATAGGAATTCGTTGGAAACGGGACAATCTCACACAAAAAGGAGACAGAAGCATTCTCATACACTTCTGTGGGATGCGTGCATTCAGCTCACAGGGCAGATCCTTTCTTTTGATAGAGCAGATTTCTAACACTCTTTTTCTAGAATTTGCAAGTGGACATTTGCAGCGCTTTGCGGCCTGAGGTGGAAAGGAAATACCTTCACATAAAAATTAGACAGAAGCATTCTCTGAAACTTCTTTGTGGTGTGTGTGCATCCAACTCGCAGAGTTGAACATTCTTTTTGACAGAGAAGTTTTGAAACAGTCTTTTTTTTTTGTAGAATCTGCAAGTGGAAATTTGGACCGCTTGCAGGAAATCGTTGGAAACGGGAAACCCTCACCCAAAAACGAGACAGAATCATTCTCACAAACTTCTTCCTGATGTGTGCTTTCAACTCACAGATGTGAGCCTTTCCTTTGATAGAGCAGTTTTAAAACACTGTTTTTCTAGAGTCTGCAAGTGGATATTTCGAGCGCTATGAGGCCTGTGGTGGGAAAGGAAGTATCTTCCCATAACAAGTAGAAAGAGGCATTCTCTGAAAGTTCTCTGTGGCGCGTGCATTCAAGTCACAGAGTTGAACATTCCATTTGACAGAGAAGTTTTGAAACCCTCATTTACAGAATCTGCAAGTGGCTGTTTGGACCGCTTATAGGAATGCGTTGGAAACGGGACACCCTCACACAAAAACTAGACAGAAGCATTCTCACGAACTTCTGTGTGATGTGCGCCTTCGTTTCAAGGAGCCGAAACTTTCTATTGGTAGAGCAGCTTGGAAACACTCTTTTTCTAGAATCTACAAGTGGACATTGGCAGCGCTTTGAGGCCCGTGGTGGAAAGGAAATATGTTCACATAAAAACTAGACGAAAGCATTCTCTGAAACTTCTTTGTGGTGTGTGCATTCCACACTCAGAGTTGAACACTCCTTTTGACAGAGAAGTTTGAAACACTCTTTTTGTAGAATCTGCAACTGCATATATGGACCGCTGATAGGAATTCGTTGGAAACGGGACACTCTCACAGGAAAAGTAAACAGAAGCATTCTCACAAACTTCTGTGTGATGTGTGCATTCAGCTCACGGAGCTGCAGCTTTCTTCTGATACAGCAGTTTTAAAACACTTTTTTTCTAGAATCTGCAAGTGCACATTTGGAGAGCTTTGAGGCCTGAGGTGGAAAGGAAATATCTTCACATAAAAACTAGACAGAAGCATTCTCTGAAACTCCTTTGTGGTGTGTGCATTCAACTCACAGAGTCGAGCATTCCTTTAGACAGAGAAGATTTGAAACTCTCTTTTGTAGAATCTACAGGTGGAAATTCGGACTGCTTACGGGAATTGATTGGAAACGGGAAACCCTCCCACAAAAACGACACAGAAGCATTCTTGCAAACTTCTTGGTGATGTGTGCATTCAGCTCACACAGCTGAACCTTTCTTTTGATAGAGCAGTTTTCTAACACTCTTTTTCTAGAATGTGCAAGCGGACATTTGGAGCGCTTTGAGGACTGTGGTGGAAAAGGAAGTATCTTTACATAACAAGGAGACAGAAGCATTCTCTGAAAGTGCTTTGTGGGGCGTGCATTCAACTCACAGAGTTGAACATTCCTTTTGACAGAGAAGTTTTGAAACACTCTTTTTATAGAATCTGCAAGTGGATATTTGGACCGCTTATAGGAATTCGTTGGAAACGGGACAATCTCACACAAAAAGGAGACAGAAGCATTCTCATACACTTCTGTGGGATGCGTGCATTCAGCTCACAGGGCAGATCCTTTCTTTTGATAGAGCAGATTTCTAACACTCTTTTTCTAGAATTTGCAAGTGGACATTTGCAGCGCTTTGCGGCCTGAGGTGGAAAGGAAATACCTTCACATAAAAATTAGACAGAAGCATTCTCTGAAACTTCTTTGTGGTGTGTGTGCATCCAACTCGCAGAGTTGAACATTCTTTTTGACAGAGAAGTTTTGAAACAGTCTTTTTTTTTTGTAGAATCTGCAAGTGGAAATTTGGACCGCTTGCAGGAAATCGTTGGAAACGGGAAACCCTCACCCAAAAACGAGACAGAATCATTCTCACAAACTTCTTCCTGATGTGTGCTTTCAACTCACAGATGTGAGCCTTTCCTTTGATAGAGCAGTTTTAAAACACTGTTTTTCTAGAGTCTGCAAGTGGATATTTGGAGCGCTATGAGGCCTGTGGTGGGAAAGGAAGTATCTTCCCATAACAAGTAGAAAGAGGCATTCTCTGAAAGTTCTCTGTGGCGCGTGCATTCAAGTCACAGAGTTGAACATTCCATTTGACAGAGAAGTTTTGAAACCCTCATTTACAGAATCTGCAAGTGGCTGTTTGGACCGCTTATAGGAATGCGTTGGAAACGGGACACCCTCACACAAAAACTAGACAGAAGCATTCTCACGAACTTCTGTGTGATGTGCGCCTTCGTTTCAAGGAGCCGAAACTTTCTATTGGTAGAGCAGTTTGGAAACACTCTTTTTCTAGAATCTACAAGTGGACATTGGCAGCGCTTTGAGGCCCGTGGTGGAAAGGAAATATGTTCACATAAAAACTAGACGAAAGCATTCTCTGAAACTTCTTTGTGGTGTGTGCATTCCACACTCAGAGTTGAACACTCCTTTTGACAGAGAAGTTTGAAACACTCTTTTTGTAGAATCTGCAACTGCATATATGGACCGCTGATAGGAATTCGTTGGAAACGGGACACTCTCACAGGAAAAGTAAACAGAAGCATTCTCACAAACTTCTGTGTGATGTGTGCATTCAGCTCACGGAGCTGCAGCTTTCTTCTGATACAGCAGTTTTAAAACACTTTTTTTCTAGAATCTGCAAGTGCACATTTGGAGAGCTTTGAGGCCTGAGGTGGAAAGGAAATATCTTCACATAAAAACTAGACAGAAGCATTCTCTGAAACTCCTTTGTGGTGTGTGCATTCAACTCACAGAGTCGAGCATTCCTTTAGACAGAGAAGATTTGAAACTCTCTTTTGTAGAATCTACAGGTGGAAATTCGGACTGCTTACGGGAATTGATTGGAAACGGGAAACCCTCCCACAAAAACGACACAGAAGCATTCTTGCAAACTTCTTGGTGATGTGTGCATTCAGCTCACACAGCTGAACCTTTCTTTTGATAGAGCAGTTTTCTAACACTCTTTTTCTAGAATGTGCAAGCGGACATTTGGAGCGCTTTGAGGACTGTGGTGGAAAAGGAAGTATCTTTACATAACAAGTAGACAGAAGCATTCTCTGAAAGTGCTTTGTGGGGCGTGCATTCAACTCACAGAGTTGAACATTCCTTTTGACAGAGAAGTTTTGAAACACTCTTTTTATAGAATCTGCAAGTGGATATTTGGACCGCTTATAGGAATTCGTTGGAAACGGGACAATCTCACACAAAAAGGAGACAGAAGCATTCTCATACACTTCTGTGGGATGCGTGCATTCAGCTCACAGGGCAGATCCTTTCTTTTGATAGAGCAGATTTCTAACACTCTTTTTCTAGAATTTGCAAGTGGACATTTGCAGCGCTTTGCGGCCTGAGGTGGAAAGGAAATACCTTCACATAAAAATTAGACAGAAGCATTCTCTGAAACTTCTTTGTGGTGTGTGTGCATCCAACTCGCAGAGTTGAACATTCTTTTTGACAGAGAAGTTTTGAAACAGTCTTTTTTTTTTGTAGAATCTGCAAGTGGAAATTTGGACCGCTTGCAGGAAATCGTTGGAAACGGGAAACCCTCACCCAAAAACGAGACAGAATCATTCTCACAAACTTCTTCCTGATGTGTGCTTTCAACTCACAGATGTGAGCCTTTCCTTTGATAGAGCAGTTTTAAAACACTGTTTTTCTAGAGTCTGCAAGTGGATATTTGGAGCGCTATGAGGCCTGTGGTGGGAAAGGAAGTATCTTCCCATAACAAGTAGAAAGAGGCATTCTCTGAAAGTTCTCTGTGGCGCGTGCATTCAAGTCACAGAGTTGAACATTCCATTTGACAGAGAAGTTTTGAAACCCTCATTTACAGAATCTGCAAGTGGCTGTTTGGACCGCTTATAGGAATGCGTTGGAAACGGGACACCCTCACACAAAAACTAGACAGAAGCATTCTCACGAACTTCTGTGTGATGTGCGCCTTCGTTTCAAGGAGCCGAAACTTTCTATTGGTAGAGCAGTTTGGAAACACTCTTTTTCTAGAATCTACAAGTGGACATTGGCAGCGCTTTGAGGCCCGTGGTGGAAAGGAAATATGTTCACATAAAAACTAGACGAAAGCATTCTCTGAAACTTCTTTGTGGTGTGTGCATTCCACACTCAGAGTTGAACACTCCTTTTGACAGAGAAGTTTGAAACACTCTTTTTGTAGAATCTGCAACTGCATATATGGACCGCTGATAGGAATTCGTTGGAAACGGGACACTCTCACAGGAAAAGTAAACAGAAGCATTCTCACAAACTTCTGTGTGATGTGTGCATTCAGCTCACGGAGCTGCAGCTTTCTTCTGATACAGCAGTTTTAAAACACTTTTTTTCTAGAATCTGCAAGTGCACATTTGGAGAGCTTTGAGGCCTGAGGTGGAAAGGAAATATCTTCACATAAAAACTAGACAGAAGCATTCTCTGAAACTCCTTTGTGGTGTGTGCATTCAACTCACAGAGTCGAGCATTCCTTTAGACAGAGAAGATTTGAAACTCTCTTTTGTAGAATCTACAGGTGGAAATTCGGACTGCTTACGGGAATTGATTGGAAACGGGAAACCCTCCCACAAAAACGACACAGAAGCATTCTTGCAAACTTCTTGGTGATGTGTGCATTCAGCTCACACAGCTGAACCTTTCTTTTGATAGAGTAGTTTTCTAACACTCTTTTTCTAGAATGTGCAAGCGGACATTTGGAGCGCTTTGAGGACTGTGGTGGAAAAGGAAGTATCTTTACATAACAAGTAGACAGAAGCATTCTCTGAAAGTGCTTTGTGGGGCGTGCATTCAACTCACAGAGTTGAACATTCCTTTTGACAGAGAAGATTTGAAACACTCTTTTTATAGAATCTGCAAGTGGATATTTGGACCGCTTATAGGAATTCGTTGGAAACGGGACAATCTCACACAAAAAGGAGACAGAAGCATTCTCATACACTTCTGTGGGATGCCTGCATTCAGCTCACAGGGCTGAACCTTTCTTTTGATAGAGCAGATTTCTAACACTCTTTTTCTAGAATTTGCAAGTGGACATTTGCAGCGCTTTGAGGCCTGAGGTGGAAAGGAAATACCTTCACATAAAAATTAGACAGAAGCATTCTCTGAAACTTCTTTGTGGTGTGTGTGCATCCAACTCGCAGAGTTGAACATTCTTTTTGACAGAGAAGTTTTGAAACAGTCTTTTTTTTTTGTAGAATCTGCAAGTGGAAATTTGGACCGCTTGCAGGAAATCGTTGGAAACGGGAAACCCTCACCCAAAAACGAGACAGAATCATTCTCACAAACTTCTTCCTGATGTGTGCTTTCAACTCACAGATGTGAGCCTTTCCTTTGATAGAGCAGTTTTAAAACACTGTTTTTCTAGAGTCTGCAAGTGGATATTTGGAGCGCTATGAGGCCTGTGGTGGGAAAGGAAGTATCTTCCCATAACAAGTAGAAAGAGGCATTCTCTGAAAGTTCTCTGTGGCGCGTGCATTCAAGTCACAGAGTTGAACATTCCATTTGACAGAGAAGTTTTGAAACCCTCATTTACAGAATCTGCAAGTGGCTGTTTGGACCGCTTATAGGAATGCGTTGGAAACGGGACACCCTCACACAAAAACTAGACAGAAGCATTCTCACGAACTTCTGTGTGATGTGCGCCTTCGTTTCAAGGAGCCGAAAGTTTCTATTGGTAGAGCAGTTTGGAAACACTCTTTTTCTAGAATCTACAAGTGGACATTGGCAGCGCTTTGAGGCCCGTGGTGGAAAGGAAATATGTTCACATAAAAACTAGACGAAAGCATTCTCTGAAACTTCTTTGTGGTGTGTGCATTCCACACTCAGAGTTGAACACTCCTTTTGACAGAGAAGTTTGAAACACTCTTTTTGTAGAATCTGCAACTGCATATATGGACCGCTGATAGGAATTCGTTGGAAACTTGACACTCTCACAGGAAAAGTAAACAGAAGCATTCTCACAAACTTCTGTGTGATGTGTGCATTCAGCTCACGGAGCTGCAGCTTTCTTCTGATACAGCAGTTTTAAAACACTTTTTTTCTAGAATCTGCAAGTGCACATTTGGAGAGCTTTGAGGCCTGAGGTGGAAAGGAAATATCTTCACATAAAAACTAGACAGAAGCATTCTCTGAAACTCCTTTGTGGTGTGTGCATTCAACTCACAGAGTCGAGCATTCCTTTAGACAGAGAAGATTTGAAACTCTCTTTTGTAGAATCTACAGGTGGAAATTCGGACTGCTTACGGGAATTGATTGGAAACGGGAAACCCTCCCACAAAAACGACACAGAAGCATTCTTGCAAACTTCTTGGTGATGTGTGCATTCAGCTCACACAGCTGAACCTTTCTTTTGATAGAGCAGTTTTCTAACACTCTTTTTCTAGAATGTGCAAGCGGACATTTGGAGCGCTTTGAGGACTGTGGTGGAAAAGGAAGTATCTTTACATAACAAGGAGACAGAAGCATTCTCTGAAAGTGCTTTGTGGGGCGTGCATTCAACTCACAGAGTTGAACATTCCTTTTGACAGAGAAGTTTTGAAACACTCTTTTTATAGAATCTGCAAGTGGATATTTGGACCGCTTATAGGAATTCGTTGGAAACGGGACAATCTCACACAAAAAGGAGACAGAAGCATTCTCATACACTTCTGTGGGATGCGTGCATTCAGCTCACAGGGCAGATCCTTTCTTTTGATAGAGCAGATTTCTAACACTCTTTTTCTAGAATTTGCAAGTGGACATTTGCAGCGCTTTGCGGCCTGAGGTGGAAAGGAAATACCTTCACATAAAAATTAGACAGAAGCATTCTCTGAAACTTCTTTGTGGTGTGTGTGCATCCAACTCGCAGAGTTGAACATTCTTTTTGACAGAGAAGTTTTGAAACAGTCTTTTTTTTTTGTAGAATCTGCAAGTGGAAATTTGGACCGCTTGCAGGAAATCGTTGGAAACGGGAAACCCTCACCCAAAAACGAGACAGAATCATTCTCACAAACTTCTTCCTGATGTGTGCTTTCAACTCACAGATGTGAGCCTTTCCTTTGATAGAGCAGTTTTAAAACACTGTTTTTCTAGAGTCTGCAAGTGGATATTTGGAGCGCTATGAGGCCTGTGGTGGGAAAGGAAGTATCTTCCCATCACAAGTAGAAAGAGGCATTCTCTGAAAGTTCTCTGTGGCGCGTGCATTCAAGTCACAGAGTTGAACATTCCATTTGACAGAGAAGTTTTGAAACCCTCATTTACAGAATCTGCAAGTGGCTGTTTGGACCGCTTATAGGAATGCGTTGGAAACGGGACACCCTCACACAAAAACTAGACAGAAGCATTCTCACGAACTTCTGTGTGATGTGCGCCTTCGTTTCAAGGAGCCGAAACTTTCTATTGGTAGAGCAGTTTGGAAACACTCTTTTTCTAGAATCTACAAGTGGACATTGGCAGCGCTTTGAGGCCCGTGGTGGAAAGGAAATATGTTCACATAAAAACTAGACGAAAGCATTCTCTGAAACTTCTTTGTGGTGTGTGCATTCCACACTCAGAGTTGAACACTCCTTTTGACAGAGAAGTTTGAAACACTCTTTTTGTAGAATCTGCAACTGCATATATGGACCGCTGATAGGAATTCGTTGGAAACGGGACACTCTCACAGGAAAAGTAAACAGAAGCATTCTCACAAACTTCTGTGTGATGTGTGCATTCAGCTCACGGAGCTGCAGCTTTCTTCTGATACAGCAGTTTTAAAACACTTTTTTTCTAGAATCTGCAAGTGCACATTTGGAGAGCTTTGAGGCCTGAGGTGGAAAGGAAATATCTTCACATAAAAACTAGACAGAAGCATTCTCTGAAACTCCTTTGTGGTGTGTGCATTCAACTCACAGAGTCGAGCATTCCTTTAGACAGAGAAGATTTGAAACTCTCTTTTGTAGAATCTACAGGTGGAAATTCGGACTGCTTACGGGAATTGATTGGAAACGGGAAACCCTCCCACAAAAACGACACAGAAGCATTCTTGCAAACTTCTTGGTGATGTGTGCATTCAGCTCACACAGCTGAACCTTTCTTTTGATAGAGCAGTTTTCTAACACTCTTTTTCTAGAATGTGCAAGCGGACATTTGGAGCGCTTTGAGGACTGTGGTGGAAAAGGAAGTATCTTTACATAACAAGGAGACAGAAGCATTCTCTGAAAGTGCTTTGTGGGGCGTGCATTCAACTCACAGAGTTGAACATTCCTTTTGACAGAGAAGTTTTGAAACACTCTTTTTATAGAATCTGCAAGTGGATATTTGGACCGCTTATAGGAATTCGTTGGAAACGGGACAATCTCACACAAAAAGGAGACAGAAGCATTCTCATACACTTCTGTGGGATGCGTGCATTCAGCTCACAGGGCAGATCCTTTCTTTTGATAGAGCAGATTTCTAACACTCTTTTTCTAGAATTTGCAAGTGGACATTTGCAGCGCTTTGCGGCCTGAGGTGGAAAGGAAATACCTTCACATAAAAATTAGACAGAAGCATTCTCTGAAACTTCTTTGTGGTGTGTGTGCATCCAACTCGCAGAGTTGAACATTCTTTTTGACAGAGAAGTTTTGAAACAGTCTTTTTTTTTTGTAGAATCTGCAAGTGGAAATTTGGACCGCTTGCAGGAAATCGTTGGAAACGGGAAACCCTCACCCAAAAACGAGACAGAATCATTCTCACAAACTTCTTCCTGATGTGTGCTTTCAACTCACGGATGTGAGCCTTTCCTTTGATAGAGCAGTTTTAAAACACTGTTTTTCTAGAGTCTGCAAGTGGATATTTGGAGCGCTATGAGGCCTGTGGTGGGAAAGGAAGTATCTTCCCATAACAAGTAGAAAGAGGCATTCTCTGAAAGTTCTCTGTGGCGCGTGCATTCAAGTCACAGAGTTGAACATTCCATTTGACAGAGAAGTTTTGAAACCCTCATTTACAGAATCTGCAAGTGGCTGTTTGGACCGCTTATAGGAATGCGTTGGAAACGGGACACCCTCACACAAAAACTAGACAGAAGCATTCTCACGAACTTCTGTGTGATGTGCGCCTTCGTTTCAAGGAGCCGAAAGTTTCTATTGGTAGAGCAGTTTGGAAACACTCTTTTTCTAGAATCTACAAGTGGACATTGGCAGCGCTTTGAGGCCCGTGGTGGAAAGGAAATATGTTCACATAAAAACTAGACGAAAGCATTCTCTGAAACTTCTTTGTGGTGTGTGCATTCCACACTCAGAGTTGAACACTCCTTTTGACAGAGAAGTTTGAAACACTCTTTTTGTAGAATCTGCAACTGCATATATGGACCGCTGATAGGAATTCGTTGGAAACGGGACACTCTCACAGGAAAAGTAAACAGAAGCATTCTCACAAACTTCTGTGTGATGTGTGCATTCAGCTCACGGAGCTGCAGCTTTCTTCTGATACAGCAGTTTTAAAACACTTTTTTTCTAGAATCTGCAAGTGCACATTTGGAGAGCTTTGAGGCCTGAGGTGGAAAGGAAATATCTTCACATAAAAACTAGACAGAAGCATTCTCTGAAACTCCTTTGTGGTGTGTGCATTCAACTCACAGAGTCGAGCATTCCTTTAGACAGAGAAGATTTGAAACTCTCTTTTGTAGAATCTACAGGTGGAAATTCGGACTGCTTACGGGAATTTATTGGAAACGGGAAACCCTCCCACAAAAACGACACAGAAGCATTCTTGCAAACTTCTTGGTGATGTGTGCATTCAGCTCACACAGCTGAACCTTTCTTTTGATAGAGCAGTTTTCTAACACTCTTTTTCTAGAATGTGCAAGCGGACATTTGGAGCGCTTTGAGGACTGTGGTGGAAAAGGAAGTATCTTTACATAACAAGGAGACAGAAGCATTCTCTGAAAGTGCTTTGTGGGGCGTGCATTCAACTCACAGAGTTGAACATTCCTTTTGACAGAGAAGTTTTGAAACACTCTTTTTATAGAATCTGCAAGTGGATATTTGGACCGCTTATAGGAATTCGTTGGAAACGGGACAATCTCACACAAAAAGGAGACAGAAGCATTCTCATACACTTCTGTGGGATGCGTGCATTCAGCTCACAGGGCAGATCCTTTCTTTTGATAGAGCAGATTTCTAACACTCTTTTTCTAGAATTTGCAAGTGGACATTTGCAGGGCTTTGCGGCCTGAGGTGGAAAGGAAATACCTTCACATAAAAATTAGACAGAAGCATTCTCTGAAACTTCTTTGTGGTGTGTGTGCATCCAACTCGCAGAGTTGAACATTCTTTTTGACAGAGAAGTTTTGAAACAGTCTTTTTTTCTTGTAGAATCTGCAAGTGGAAATTTGGACCGCTTGCAGGAAATCGTTGGAAACGGGAAACCCTCACCCAAAAACGAGACAGAATCATTCTCACAAACTTCTTCCTGATGTGTGCTTTCAACTCACAGATGTGAGCCTTTCCTTTGATAGAGCAGTTTTAAAACACTGTTTTTCTAGAGTCTGCAAGTGGATATTTGGAGCGCTATGAGGCCTGTGGTGGGAAAGGAAGTATCTTCCCATAACAAGTAGAAAGAGGCATTCTCTGAAAGTTCTCTGTGGCGCGTGCATTCAAGTCACAGAGTTGAACATTCCATTTGACAGAGAAGTTTTGAAACCCTCATTTACAGAATCTGCAAGTGGCTGTTTGGACCGCTTATAGGAATGCGTTGGAAACGGGACACCCTCACACAAAAACTAGACGGAAGCATTCTCACGAACTTCTGTGTGATGTGCGCCTTCGTTTCAAGGAGCCGAAAGTTTCTATTGGTAGAGCAGTTTGGAAACACTCTTTTTCTAGAATCTACAAGTGGACATTGGCAGCGCTTTGAGGCCCGTGGTGGAAAGGAAATATGTTCACATAAAAACTAGACGAAAGCATTCTCTGAAACTTCTTTGTGGTGTGTGCATTCCACACTCAGAGTTGAACACTCCTTTTGACAGAGAAGTTTGAAACACTCTTTTTGTAGAATCTGCAACTGCATATATGGACCGCTGATAGGAATTCGTTGGAAACGGGACACTCTCACAGGAAAAGTAAACAGAAGCATTCTCACAAACTTCTGTGTGATGTGTGCATTCAGCTCACGGAGCTGCAGCTTTCTTCTGATACAGCAGTTTTAAAACACTTTTTTTCTAGAATCTGCAAGTGCACATTTGGAGAGCTTTGAGGCCTGAGGTGGAAAGGAAATATCTTCACATAAAAACTAGACAGAAGCATTCTCTGAAACTCCTTTGTGGTGTGTGCATTCAACTCACAGAGTCGAGCATTCCTTTAGACAGAGAAGATTTGAAACTCTCTTTTGTAGAATCTACAGGTGGAAATTCGGACTGCTTACGGGAATTGATTGGAAACGGGAAACCCTCCCACAAAAACGACACAGAAGCATTCTTGCAAACTTCTTGGTGATGTGTGCATTCAGCTCACACAGCTGAACCTTTCTTTTGATAGAGCAGTTTTCTAACACTCTTTTTCTAGAATGTGCAAGCGGACATTTGGAGCGCTTTGAGGACTGTGGTGGAAAAGGAAGTATCTTTACATAACAAGGAGACAGAAGCATTCTCTGAAAGTGCTTTGTGGGGCGTGCATTCAACTCACAGAGTTGAACATTCCTTTTGACAGAGAAGTTTTGAAACACTCTTTTTATAGAATCTGCAAGTGGATATTTGGACCGCTTATAGGAATTCGTTGGAAACGGGACAATCTCACACAAAAAGGAGACAGAAGCATTCTCATACACTTCTGTGGGATGCGTGCATTCAGCTCACAGGGCAGATCCTTTCTTTTGATAGAGCAGATTTCTAACACTCTTTTTCTAGAATTTGCAAGTGGACATTTGCAGGGCTTTGCGGCCTGAGGTGGAAAGGAAATACCTTCACATAAAAATTAGACAGAAGCATTCTCTGAAACTTCTTTGTGGTGTGTGTGCATCCAACTCGCAGAGTTGAACATTCTTTTTGACAGAGAAGTTTTGAAACAGTCTTTTTTTCTTGTAGAATCTGCAAGTGGAAATTTGGACCGCTTGCAGGAAATCGTTGGAAACGGGAAACCCTCACCCAAAAACGAGACAGAATCATTCTCACAAACTTCTTCCTGATGTGTGCTTTCAACTCACAGATGTGAGCCTTTCCTTTGATAGAGCAGTTTTAAAACACTGTTTTTCTAGAGTCTGCAAGTGGATATTTGGAGCGCTATGAGGCCTGTGGTGGGAAAGGAAGTATCTTCCCATAACAAGTAGAAAGAGGCATTCTCTGAAAGTTCTCTGTGGCGCGTGCATTCAAGTCACAGAGTTGAACATTCCATTTGACAGAGAAGTTTTGAAACCCTCATTTACAGAATCTGCAAGTGGCTGTTTGGACCGCTTATAGGAATGCGTTGGAAACGGGACACCCTCACACAAAAACTAGACGGAAGCATTCTCACGAACTTCTGTGTGATGTGCGCCTTCGTTTCAAGGAGCCGAAAGTTTCTATTGGTAGAGCAGTTTGGAAACACTCTTTTTCTAGAATCTACAAGTGGACATTGGCAGCGCTTTGAGGCCCGTGGTGGAAAGGAAATATGTTCACATAAAAACTAGACGAAAGCATTCTCTGAAACTTCTTTGTGGTGTGTGCATTCCACACTCAGAGTTGAACACTCCTTTTGACAGAGAAGTTTGAAACACTCTTTTTGTAGAATCTGCAACTGCATATATGGACCGCTGATAGGAATTCGTTGGAAACGGGACACTCTCAGAGGAAAAGTAAACAGAAGCATTTTCACAAACTTCTGTGTGATGTGTGCATTCAGCTCACGGAGCTGAAGCTTTCTTCTGATACAGCAGTTTTAAAACACTTTTTTTCTAGATTCTGCAAGTGCACATTTGGAGAGCTTTGAGGCCTGAGGTGGAAAGGAAATATCTTCACATAAAAACTAGACAGAAGCATTCTCTGAAACTCCTTTGTGGTGTGTGCATTCAACTCACAGAGTCGAGCATTCCTTTAGACAGAGAAGATTTGAAACTCACTTTTGTAGAATCTACAGGTGGAAATTCGGACTGCTTACGGGAATTGATTGGAAACGGGAAACCCTCCCACAAAAACGACACAGAAGCATTCTTGCAAACTTCTTGGTGATGTGTGCATTCAGCTCACACAGCTGAACCTTTCTTTTGATAGAGCAGTTTTCTAACACTCTTTTTCTAGAATGTGCAAGCGGACATTTGGAGCGCTTTGAGGACTGTGGTGGAAAAGGAAGTATCTTTACATAACAAGGAGACAGAAGCATTCTCTGAAAGTGCTTTGTGGGGCGTGCATTCAACTCACAGAGTTGAACATTCCTTTTGACAGAGAAGTTTTGAAACACTCTTTTTATAGAATCTGCAAGTGGATATTTGGACCGCTTATAGGAATTCGTTGGAAACGGGACAATCTCACACAAAAAGGAGACAGAAGCATTCTCATACACTTCTGTGGGATGCGTGCATTCAGCTCACAGGGCTGAACCTTTCTTTTGATAGAGCAGATTTCTAACACTCTTTTTCTAGAATTTGCAAGTGGACATTTGCAGCGCTTTGAGGCCTGAGGTGGAAAGGAAATACCTTCACATAAAAATTAGACAGAAGCATTCTCTGAAACTTCTTTGTGGTGTGTGTGCATCCAACTCGCAGAGTTGAACATTCTTTTTGACAGAGAAGTTTTGAAACAGTCTTTTTTTCTTGTAGAATCTGCAAGTGGAAATTTGGACCGCTTGCAGGAAATCGTTGGAAACGGGAAACCCTCACCCAAAAACGAGACAGAATCATTCTCACAAACTTCTTCCTGATGTGTGCTTTCAACTCACAGATGTGAGCCTTTCCTTTGATAGAGCAGTTTTAAAACACTGTTTTTCTAGAGTCTGCAAGTGGATATTTGGAGCGCTATGAGGCCTGTGGTGGGAAAGGAAGTATCTTCCCATAACAAGTAGAAAGAGGCATTCTCTGAAAGTTCTCTGTGGCGCGTGCATTCAAGTCACAGAGTTGAACATTCCATTTGACAGAGAAGTTTTGAAACCCTCATTTACAGAATCTGCAAGTGGCTGTTTGGACCGCTTATAGGAATGCGTTGGAAACGGGACACCCTCACACAAAAACTAGACAGAAGCATTCTCACGAACTTCTGTGTGATGTGCGCCTTCGTTTCAAGGAGCCGAAAGTTTCTATTGGTAGAGCAGTTTGGAAACACTCTTTTTCTAGAATCTACAAGTGGACATTGGCAGCGCTTTGAGGCCCGTGGTGGAAAGGAAATATGTTCACATAAAAACTAGACGAAAGCATTCTCTGAAACTTCTTTGTGGTGTGTGCATTCCACACTCAGAGTTGAACACTCCTTTTGACAGAGAAGTTTGAAACACTCTTTTTGTAGAATCTGCAACTGCATATATGGACCGCTGATAGGAATTCGTTGGAAACGGGACACTCTCACAGGAAAAGTAAACAGAAGCATTCTCACAAACTTCTGTGTGATGTGTGCATTCAGCTCACGGAGCTGCAGCTTTCTTCTGATACAGCAGTTTTAAAACACTTTTTTTCTAGAATCTGCAAGTGCACATTTGGAGAGCTTTGAGGCCTGAGGTGGAAAGGAAATATCTTCACATAAAAACTAGACAGAAGCATTCTCTGAAACTCCTTTGTGGTGTGTGCATTCAACTCACAGAGTCGAGCATTCCTTTAGACAGAGAAGATTTGAAACTCTCTTTTGTAGAATCTACAGGTGGAAATTCGGACTGCTTACGGGAATTGATTGGAAACGGGAAACCCTCCCACAAAAACGACACAGAAGCATTCTTGCAAACTTCTTGGTGATGTGTGCATTCAGCTCACACAGCTGAACCTTTCTTTTGATAGAGCAGTTTTCTAACACTCTTTTTCTAGAATGTGCAAGCGGACATTTGGAGCGCTTTGAGGACTGTGGTGGAAAAGGAAGTATCTTTGCATAACAAGTAGACAGAAGCATTCTCTGAAAGTGCTTTGTGGGGCGTGCATTCAACTCACAGAGTTGAACATTCCTTTTGACAGAGAAGTTTTGAAACACTCTTTTTATAGAATCTGCAAGTGGATATTTGGACCGCTTATAGGAATTCGTTGGAAACGGGACAATCTCACACAAAAAGGAGACAGAAGCATTCTCATACACTTCTGTGGGATGCGTGCATTCAGCTCACAGGGCAGATCCTTTCTTTTGATAGAGCAGATTTCTAACACTCTTTTTCTAGAATTTGCAAGTGGACATTTGCAGCGCTTTGCGGCCTGAGGTGGAAAGGAAATACCTTCACATAAAAATTAGACAGAAGCATTCTCTGAAACTTCTTTGTGGTGTGTGTGCATCCAACTCGCAGAGTTGAACATTCTTTTTGACAGAGAAGTTTTGTAACAGTCTTTTTTTTTTGTAGAATCTGCAAGTGGAAATTTGGACCGCTTGCAGGAAATCGTTGGAAACGGGAAACCCTCACCCAAAAACGAGACAGAATCATTCTCACAAACTTCTTCCTGATGTGTGCTTTCAACTCACAGATGTGAGCCTTTCCTTTGATAGAGCAGTTTTAAAACACTGTTTTTCTAGAGTCTGCAAGTGGATATTTGGAGCGCTATGAGGCCTGTGGTGGGAAAGGAAGTATCTTCCCATAACAAGTAGAAAGAGGCATTCTCTGAAAGTTCTCTGTGGCGCGTGCATTCAAGTCACAGAGTTGAACATTCCATTTGACAGAGAAGTTTTGAAACCCTCATTTACAGAATCTGCAAGTGGCTGTTTGGACCGCTTATAGGAATGCGTTGGAAACGGGACACCCTCACACAAAAACTAGACAGAAGCATTCTCACGAACTTCTGTGTGATGTGCGCCTTCGTTTCAAGGAGCCGAAACTTTCTATTGGTAGAGCAGTTTGGAAACACTCTTTTTCTAGAATCTACAAGTGGACATTGGCAGCGCTTTGAGGCCCGTGGTGGAAAGGAAATATGTTCACATAAAAACTAGACGAAAGCATTCTCTGAAACTTCTTTGTGGTGTGTGCATTCCACACTCAGAGTTGAACACTCCTTTTGACAGAGAAGTTTGAAACACTCTTTTTGTAGAATCTGCAACTGCATATATGGACCGCTGATAGGAATTCGTTGGAAACGGGACACTCTCACAGGAAAAGTAAACAGAAGCATTCTCACAAACTTCTGTGTGATGTGTGCATTCAGCTCACGGAGCTGCAGCTTTCTTCTGATACAGCAGTTTTAAAACACTTTTTTTCTAGAATCTGCAAGTGCACATTTGGAGAGCTTTGAGGCCTGAGGTGGAAAGGAAATATCTTCACATAAAAACTAGACAGAAGCATTCTCTGAAACTCCTTTGTGGTGTGTGCATTCAACTCACAGAGTCGAGCATTCCTTTAGACAGAGAAGATTTGAAACTCTCTTTTGTAGAATCTACAGGTGGAAATTCGGACTGCTTACGGGAATTGATTGGAAACGGGAAACCCTCCCACAAAAACGACACAGAAGCATTCTTGCAAACTTCTTGGTGATGTGTGCATTCAGCTCACACAGCTGAACCTTTCTTTTGATAGAGCAGTTTTCTAACACTCTTTTTCTAGAATGTGCAAGCGGACATTTGGAGCGCTTTGAGGACTGTGGTGGAAAAGGAAGTATCTTTACATAACAAGGAGACAGAAGCATTCTCTGAAAGTGCTTTGTGGGGCGTGCATTCAACTCACAGAGTTGAACATTCCTTTTGACAGAGAAGTTTTGAAACACTCTTTTTATAGAATCTGCAAGTGGATATTTGGACCGCTTATAGGAATTCGTTGGAAACGGGACAATCTCACACAAAAAGGAGACAGAAGCATTCTCATACACTTCTGTGGGATGCGTGCATTCAGCTCACAGGGCAGATCCTTTCTTTTGATAGAGCAGATTTCTAACACTCTTTTTCTAGAATTTGCAAGTGGACATTTGCAGCGCTTTGCGGCCTGAGGTGGAAAGGAAATACCTTCACATAAAAATTAGACAGAAGCATTCTCTGAAACTTCTTTGTGGTGTGTGTGCATCCAACTCGCAGAGTTGAACATTCTTTTTGACAGAGAAGTTTTGAAACAGTCTTTTTTTTTTGTAGAATCTGCAAGTGGAAATTTGGACCGCTTGCAGGAAATCGTTGGAAACGGGAAACCCTCACCCAAAAACGAGACAGAATCATTCTCACAAACTTCTTCCTGATGTGTGCTTTCAACTCACAGATGTGAGCCTTTCCTTTGATAGAGCAGTTTTAAAACACTGTTTTTCTAGAGTCTGCAAGTGGATATTTGGAGCGCTATGAGGCCTGTGGTGGGAAAGGAAGTATCTTCCCATAACAAGTAGAAAGAGGCATTCTCTGAAAGTTCTCTGTGGCGCGTGCATTCAAGTCACAGAGTTGAACATTCCATTTGACAGAGAAGTTTTGAAACCCTCATTTACAGAATCTGCAAGTGGCTGTTTGGACCGCTTATAGGAATGCGTTGGAAACGGGACACCCTCACACAAAAACTAGACAGAAGCATTCTCACGAACTTCTGTGTGATGTGCGCCTTCGTTTCAAGGAGCCGAAAGTTTCTATTGGTAGAGCAGTTTGGAAACACTCTTTTTCTAGAATCTACAAGTGGACATTGGCAGCGCTTTGAGGCCCGTGGTGGAAAGGAAATATGTTCACATAAAAACTAGACGAAAGCATTCTCTGAAACTTCTTTGTGGTGTGTGCATTCCACACTCAGAGTTGAACACTCCTTTTGACAGAGAAGTTTGAAACACTCTTTTTGTAGAATCTGCAACTGCATATATGGACCGCTGATAGGAATTCGTTGGAAACGGGACACTCTCACAGGAAAAGTAAACAGAAGCATTCTCACAAACTTCTGTGTGATGTGTGCATTCAGCTCACGGAGCTGCAGCTTTCTTCTGATACAGCAGTTTTAAAACACTTTTTTTCTAGAATCTGCAAGTGCACATTTGGAGAGCTTTGAGGCCTGAGGTGGAAAGGAAATATCTTCACATAAAAACTAGACAGAAGCATTCTCTGAAACTCCTTTGTGGTGTGTGCATTCAACTCACAGAGTCGAGCATTCCTTTAGACAGAGAAGATTTGAAACTCTCTTTTGTAGAATCTACAGGTGGAAATTCGGACTGCTTACGGGAATTGATTGGAAACGGGAAACCCTCCCACAAAAACGACACAGAAGCATTCTTGCAAACTTCTTGGTGATGTGTGCATTCAGCTCACACAGCTGAACCTTTCTTTTGATAGAGCAGTTTTCTAACACTCTTTTTCTAGAATGTGCAAGCGGACATTTGGAGCGCTTTGAGGACTGTGGTGGAAAAGGAATTATCTTTACATAACAAGGAGACAGAAGCATTCTCTGAAAGTGCTTTGTGGGGCGTGCATTCAACTCACAGAGTTGAACATTCCTTTTGACAGAGAAGTTTTGAAACACTCTTTTTATAGAATCTGCAAGTGGATATTTGGACCGCTTATAGGAATTCGTTGGAAACGGGACAATCTCACACAAAAAGGAGACAGAAGCATTCTCATACACTTCTGTGGGATGCGTGCATTCAGCTCACAGGGCAGATCCTTTCTTTTGATAGAGCAGATTTCTAACACTCTTTTTCTAGAATTTGCAAGTGGACATTTGCAGCGCTTTGCGGCCTGAGGTGGAAAGGAAATACCTTCACATAAAAATTAGACAGAAGCATTCTCTGAAACTTCTTTGTGGTGTGTGTGCATCCAACTCGCAGAGTTGAACATTCTTTTTGACAGAGAAGTTTTGAAACAGTCTTTTTTTTTTGTAGAATCTGCAAGTGGAAATTTGGACCGCTTGCAGGAAATCGTTGGAAACGGGAAACCCTCACCCAAAAACGAGACAGAATCATTCTCACAAACTTCTTCCTGATGTGTGCTTTCAACTCACAGATGTGAGCCTTTCCTTTGATAGAGCAGTTTTAAAACACTGTTTTTCTAGAGTCTGCAAGTGGATATTTGGAGCGCTATGAGGCCTGTGGTGGGAAAGGAAGTATCTTCCCATAACAAGTAGAAAGAGGCATTCTCTGAAAGTTCTCTGTGGCGCGTGCATTCAAGTCACAGAGTTGAACATTCCATTTGACAGAGAAGTTTTGAAACCCTCATTTACAGAATCTGCAAGTGGCTGTTTGGACCGCTTATAGGAATGCGTTGGAAACGGGACACCCTCACACAAAAACTAGACAGAAGCATTCTCACGAACTTCTGTGTGATGTGCGCCTTCGTTTCAAGGAGCCGAAACTTTCTATTGGTAGAGCAGTTTGGAAACACTCTTTTTCTAGAATCTACAAGTGGACATTGGCAGCGCTTTGAGGCCCGTGGTGGAAAGGAAATATGTTCACATAAAAACTAGACGAAAGCATTCTCTGAAACTTCTTTGTGGTGTGTGCATTCCACACTCAGAGTTGAACACTCCTTTTGACAGAGAAGTTTGAAACACTCTTTTTGTAGAATCTGCAACTGCATATATGGACCGCTGATAGGAATTCGTTGGAAACGGGACACTCTCACAGGAAAAGTAAACAGAAGCATTCTCACAAACTTCTGTGTGATGTGTGCATTCAGCTCACGGAGCTGCAGCTTTCTTCTGATACAGCAGTTTTAAAACACTTTTTTTCTAGAATCTGCAAGTGCACATTTGGAGAGCTTTGAGGCCTGAGGTGGAAAGGAAATATCTTCACATAAAAACTAGACAGAAGCATTCTCTGAAACTCCTTTGTGGTGTGTGCATTCAACTCACAGAGTCGAGCATTCCTTTAGACAGAGAAGATTTGAAACTCTCTTTTGTAGAATCTACAGGTGGAAATTCGGACTGCTTACGGGAATTGATTGGAAACGGGAAACCCTCCCACAAAAACGACACAGAAGCATTCTTGCAAACTTCTTGGTGATGTGTGCATTCAGCTCACACAGCTGAACCTTTCTTTTGATAGAGCAGTTTTCTAACACTCTTTTTCTAGAATGTGCAAGCGGACATTTGGAGCGCTTTGAGGACTGTGGTGGAAAAGGAAGTATCTTTACATAACAAGGAGACAGAAGCATTCTCTGAAAGTGCTTTGTGGGGCGTGCATTCAACTCACAGAGTTGAACATTCCTTTTGACAGAGAAGATTTGAAACACTCTTTTTATAGAATCTGCAAGTGGATATTTGGACCGCTTATAGGAATTCGTTGGAAACGGGACAATCTCACACAAAAAGGAGACAGAAGCATTCTCATACACTTCTGTGGGATGCCTGCATTCAGCTCACAGGGCTGAACCTTTCTTTTGATAGAGCAGATTTCTAACACTCTTTTTCTAGAATTTGCAAGTGGACATTTGCAGCGCTTTGAGGCCTGAGGTGGAAAGGAAATACCTTCACATAAAAATTAGACAGAAGCATTCTCTGAAACTTCTTTGTGGTGTGTGTGCATCCAACTCGCAGAGTTGAACATTCTTTTTGACAGAGAAGTTTTGAAACAGTCTTTTTTTTTGTAGAATCTGCAAGTGGAAATTTGGACCGCTTGCAGGAAATCGTTGGAAACGGGAAACCCTCACCCAAAAACGAGACAGAATCATTCTCACAAACTTCTTCCTGATGTGTGCTTTCAACTCACAGATGTGAGCCTTTCCTTTGATAGAGCAGTTTTAAAACACTGTTTTTCTAGAGTCTGCAAGTGGATATTTGGAGCGCTATGAGGCCTGTGGTGGGAAAGGAAGTATCTTCCCATAACAAGTAGAAAGAGGCATTCTCTGAAAGTTCTCTGTGGTGCGTGCATTCAAGTCACAGAGTTGAACATTCCATTTGACAGAGAAGTTTTGAAACCCTCATTTACAGAATCTGCAAGTGGCTGTTTGGACCGCTTATAGGAATGCGTTGGAAACGGGACACCCTCACACAAAAACTAGACAGAAGCATTCTCACGAACTTCTGTGTGATGTGCGCCTTCGTTTCAAGGAGCCGAAACTTTCTATTGGTAGAGCAGTTTGGAAACACTCTTTTTCTAGAATCTACAAGTGGACATTGGCAGCGCTTTGAGGCCCGTGGTGGAAAGGAAATATGTTCACATAAAAACTAGACGAAAGCATTCTCTGAAACTTCTTTGTGGTGTGTGCATTCCACACTCAGAGTTGAACACTCCTTTTGACAGAGAAGTTTGAAACACTCTTTTTGTAGAATCTGCAACTGCATATATGGACCGCTGATAGGAATTCGTTGGAAACGGGACACTCTCACAGGAAAAGTAAACAGAAGCATTCTCACAAACTTCTGTGTGATGTGTGCATTCAGCTCACGGAGCTGCAGCTTTCTTCTGATACAGCAGTTTTAAAACACTTTTTTTCTAGAATCTGCAAGTGCACATTTGGAGAGCTTTGAGGCCTGAGGTGGAAAGGAAATATCTTCACATAAAAACTAGACAGAAGCATTCTCTGAAACTCCTTTGTGGTGTGTGCATTCAACTCACAGAGTCGAGCATTCCTTTAGACAGAGAAGATTTGAAACTCTCTTTTGTAGAATCTACAGGTGGAAATTCGGACTGCTTACGGGAATTGATTGGAAATGGGAAACCCTCCCACAAAAACGACACAGAAGCATTCTTGCAAACTTCTTGGTGATGTGTGCATTCAGCTCACACAGCTGAACCTTTCTTTTGATAGAGCAGTTTTCTAACACTCTTTTTCTAGAATGTGCAAGCGGACATTTGGAGCGCTTTGAGGACTGTGGTGGAAAAGGAAGTATCTTTACATAACAAGGAGACAGAAGCATTCTCTGAAAGTGCTTTGTGGGGCGTGCATTCAACTCACAGAGTTGAACATTCCTTTTGACAGAGAAGTTTTGAAACACTCTTTTTATAGAATCTGCAAGTGGATATTTGGACCGCTTATAGGAATTCGTTGGAAACGGGACAATCTCACACAAAAAGGAGACAGAAGCATTCTCATACACTTCTGTGGGATGCGTGCATTCAGCTCACAGGGCAGATCCTTTCTTTTGATAGAGCAGATTTCTAACACTCTTTTTCTAGAATTTGCAAGTGGACATTTGCAGCACTTTGCGGCCTGAGGTGGAAAGGAAATACCTTCACATAAAAATTAGACAGAAGCATTCTCTGAAACTTCTTTGTGGTGTGTGTGCATCCAACTCGCAGAGTTGAACATTCTTTTTGACAGAGAAGTTTTGAAACAGTCTTTTTTTTTTGTAGAATCTGCAAGTGGAAATTTGGACCGCTTGCAGGAAATCGTTGGAAACGGGAAACCCTCACCCAAAAACGAGACAGAATCATTCTCACAAACTTCTTCCTGATGTGTGCTTTCAACTCACAGATGTGAGCCTTTCCTTTGATAGAGCAGTTTTAAAACACTGTTTTTCTAGAGTCTGCAAGTGGATATTTGGAGCGCTATGAGGCCTGTGGTGGGAAAGGAAGTATCTTCCCATAACAAGTAGAAAGAGGCATTCTCTGAAAGTTCTCTGTGGCGCGTGCATTCAAGTCACAGAGTTGAACATTCCATTTGACAGAGAAGTTTTGAAACCCTCATTTACAGAATCTGCAAGTGGCTGTTTGGACCGCTTATAGGAATGCGTTGGAAACGGGACACCCTCACACAAAAACTAGACAGAAGCATTCTCACGAACTTCTGTGTGATGTGCGCCTTCGTTTCAAGGAGCCGAAACTTTCTATTGGTAGAGCAGTTTGGAAACACTCTTTTTCTAGAATCTACAAGTGGACATTGGCAGCGCTTTGAGGCCCGTGGTGGAAAGGAAATATGTTCACATAAAAACTAGACGAAAGCATTCTCTGAAACTTCTTTGTGGTGTGTGCATTCCACACTCAGAGTTGAACACTCCTTTTGACAGAGAAGTTTGAAACACTCTTTTTGTAGAATCTGCAACTGCATATATGGACCGCTGATAGGAATTCGTTGGAAACGGGACACTCTCACAGGAAAAGTAAACAGAAGCATTCTCACAAACTTCTGTGTGATGTGTGCATTCAGCTCACGGAGCTGCAGCTTTCTTCTGATACAGCAGTTTTAAAACACTTTTTTTCTAGAATCTGCAAGTGCACATTTGGAGAGCTTTGAGGCCTGAGGTGGAAAGGAAATATCTTCACATAAAAACTAGACAGAAGCATTCTCTGAAACTCCTTTGTGGTGTGTGCATTCAACTCACAGAGTCGAGCATTCCTTTAGACAGAGAAGATTTGAAACTCTCTTTTGTAGAATCTACAGGCGGAAATTCGGACTGCTTACGGGAATTGATTGGAAACGGGAAACCCTCCCACAAAAACGACACAGAAGCATTCTTGCAAACTTCTTGGTGATGTGTGCATTCAGCTCACACAGCTGAACCTTTCTTTTGATAGAGCAGTTTTCTAACACTCTT
Organism: Pongo abelii; assembly: GCF_028885655.2. Taxonomy (NCBI): domain Eukaryota; kingdom Metazoa; phylum Chordata; class Mammalia; order Primates; family Hominidae; genus Pongo; species Pongo abelii. The sequence continues at coordinate 68,334,651 of NC_071988.2, forward strand.
TTTCTAGAATGTGCAAGCGGACATTTGGAGCGCTTTGAGGACTGTGGTGGAAAAGGAAGTATCTTTACATAACAAGTAGACAGAAGCATTCTCTGAAAGTGCTTTGTGGGACGTGCATTCAACTCACAGAGTTGAACATTCCTTTTGACAGAGAAGTTTTGAAACACTCTTTTTATAGAATCTGCAAGTGGATATTTGGACCGCTTATAGGAATTCGTTGGAAACGGGACAATCTCACACAAAAAGGAGACAGAAGCATTCTCATAAACTTCTGTGGGATGCCTGCATTCAGCTCACAGGGCTGAACCTTTCTTTTGATAGAGCAGATTTCTAACACTCTTTTTCTAGAATTTGCAAGTGGACATTTGCAGCGCTTTGAGGCCTGAGGTGGAAAGGAAATACCTTCACATAAAAATTAGACAGAAGCATTCTCTGAAACTTCTTTGTGGTGTGTGTGCATCCAACTCGCAGAGTTGAACATTCTTTTTGACAGAGAAGTTTTGAAACAGTCTTTTTTTTTGTAGAATCTGCAAGTGGAAATTTGGACCGCTTGCAGGAAATCGTTGGAAACGGGAAACCCTCACCCAAAAACGAGACAGAATCATTCTCACAAACTTCTTCCTGATGTGTGCTTTCAACTCACAAATGTGAGCCTTTCCTTTGATAGAGCAGTTTTAAAACACTGTTTTTCTAGAGTCTGCAAGTGGATATTTGGAGCGCTATGAGGCCTGTGGTGGGAAAGGAAGTATCTTCCCATAACAAGTAGAAAGAGGCATTCTCTGAAAGTTCTCTGTGGCGCGTGCATTCAAGTCACAGAGTTGAACATTCCATTTGACAGAGAAGTTTTGAAACCCTCATTTACAGAATCTGCAAGTGGCTGTTTGGACCGCTTATAGGAATGCGTTGGAAACGGGACACCCTCACACAAAAACTAGACAGAAGCATTCTCACGAACTTCTGTGTGATGTGCGCCTTCGTTTCAAGGAGCCGAAAGTTTCTATTGGTAGAGCAGTTTGGAAACACTCTTTTTCTAGAATCTACAAGTGGACATTGGCAGCGCTTTGAGGCCCGTGGTGGAAAGGAAATATGTTCACATAAAAACTAGACGAAAGCATTCTCTGAAACTTCTTTGTGGTGTGTGCATTCCACACTCAGAGTTGAACACTCCTTTTGACAGAGAAGTTTGAAACACTCTTTTTGTAGAATCTGCAACTGCATATATGGACCGCTGATAGGAATTCGTTGGAAACGGGACACTCTCACAGGAAAAGTAAACAGAAGCATTCTCACAAACTTCTGTGTGATGTGTGCATTCAGCTCACGGAGCTGAAGCTTTCTTCTGATACAGCAGTTTTAAAACACTTTTTTTCTAGAATCTGCAAGTGCACATTTGGAGAGCTTTGAGGCCTGAGGTGGAAAGGAAATATCTTCACATAAAAACTAGACAGAAGCATTCTCTGAAACTCCTTTGTGGTGTGTGCATTCAACTCACAGAGTCGAGCATTCCTTTAGACAGAGAAGATTTGAAACTCTCTTTTGTAGAATCTACAGGTGGAAATTCGGACTGCTTACGGGAATTGATTGGAAACGGGAAACCCTCCCACAAAAACGACACAGAAGCATTCTTGCAAACTTCTTGGTGATGTGTGCATTCAGCTCACACAGCTGAACCTTTCTTTTGATAGAGCAGTTTTCTAACACTCTTTTTCTAGAATGTGCAAGCGGACATTTGGAGCGCTTTGAGGACTGTGGTGGAAAAGGAAGTATCTTTGCATAACAAGTAGACAGAAGCATTCTCTGAAAGTGCTTTGTGGGGCGTGCATTCAACTCACAGAGTTGAACATTCCTTTTGACAGAGAAGTTTTGAAACACTCTTTTTATAGAATCTGCAAGTGGATATTTGGACCGCTTATAGGAATTCGTTGGAAACGGGACAATCTCACACAAAAAGGAGACAGAAGCATTCTCATACACTTCTGTGGGATGCGTGCATTCAGCTCACAGGGCAGATCCTTTCTTTTGATAGAGCAGATTTCTAACACTCTTTTTCTAGAATTTGCAAGTGGACATTTGCAGCGCTTTGCGGCCTGAGGTGGAAAGGAAATACCTTCACATAAAAATTAGACAGAAGCATTCTCTGAAACTTCTTTGTGGTGTGTGTGCATCCAACTCGCAGAGTTGAACATTCTTTTTGACAGAGAAGTTTTGAAACAGTCTTTTTTTTTTGTAGAATCTGCAAGTGGAAATTTGGACCGCTTGCAGGAAATCGTTGGAAACGGGAAACCCTCACCCAAAAACGAGACAGAATCATTCTCACAAACTTCTTCCTGATGTGTGCTTTCAACTCACAGATGTGAGCCTTTCCTTTGATAGAGCAGTTTTAAAACACTGTTTTTCTAGAGTCTGCAAGTGGATATTTGGAGCGCTATGAGGCCTGTGGTGGGAAAGGAAGTATCTTCCCATAACAAGTAGAAAGAGGCATTCTCTGAAAGTTCTCTGTGGCGCGTGCATTCAAGTCACAGAGTTGAACATTCCATTTGACAGAGAAGTTTTGAAACCCTCATTTACAGAATCTGCAAGTGGCTGTTTGGACCGCTTATAGGAATGCGTTGGAAACGGGACACCCTCACACAAAAACTAGACAGAAGCATTCTCACGAACTTCTGTGTGATGTGCGCCTTCGTTTCAAGGAGCCGAAACTTTCTATTGGTAGAGCAGTTTGGAAACACTCTTTTTCTAGAATCTACAAGTGGACATTGGCAGCGCTTTGAGGCCCGTGGTGGAAAGGAAATATGTTCACATAAAAACTAGACGAAAGCATTCTCTGAAACTTCTTTGTGGTGTGTGCATTCCACACTCAGAGTTGAACACTCCTTTTGACAGAGAAGTTTGAAACACTCTTTTTGTAGAATCTGCAACTGCATATATGGACTGCTGATAGGAATTCGTTGGAAACGGGACACTCTCACAGGAAAAGTAAACAGAAGCATTCTCACAAACTTCTGTGTGATGTGTGCATTCAGCTCACGGAGCTGAAGCTTTCTTCTGATACAGCAGTTTTAAAACACTTTTTTTCTAGAATCTGCAAGTGCACATTTGGAGAGCTTTGAGGCCTGAGGTGGAAAGGAAATATCTTCACATAAAAACTAGACAGAAGCATTCTCTGAAACTCCTTTGTGGTGTGTGCATTCAACTCACAGAGTCGAGCATTCCTTTAGACAGAGAAGATTTGAAACTCTCTTTTGTAGAATCTACAGGTGGAAATTCGGACTGCTTACGGGAATTGATTGGAAACGGGAAACCCTCCCACAAAAACGACACAGAAGCATTCTTGCAAACTTCTTGGTGATGTGTGCATTCAGCTCACACAGCTGAACCTTTCTTTTGATAGAGCAGTTTTCTAACACTCTTTTTCTAGAATGTGCAAGCGGACATTTGGAGCGCTTTGAGGACTGTGGTGGAAAAGGAAGTATCTTTACATAACAAGTAGACAGAAGCATTCTCTGAAAGTGCTTTGTGGGGCGTGCATTCAACTCACAGAGTTGAACATTCCTTTTGACAGAGAAGTTTTGAAACACTCTTTTTATAGAATCTGCAAGTGGATATTTGGACCGCTTATAGGAATTCGTTGGAAACGGGACAATCTCACACAAAAAGGAGACAGAAGCATTCTCATACACTTCTGTGGGATGCGTGCATTCAGCTCACAGGGCAGATCCTTTCTTTTGATAGAGCAGATTTCTAACACTCTTTTTCTAGAATTTGCAAGTGGACATTTGCAGCGCTTTGCGGCCTGAGGTGGAAAGGAAATACCTTCACATAAAAATTAGACAGAAGCATTCTCTGAAACTTCTTTGTGGTGTGTGTGCATCCAACTCGCAGAGTTGAACATTCTTTTTGACAGAGAAGTTTTGAAACAGTCTTTTTTTTTGTAGAATCTGCAAGTGGAAATTTGGACCGCTTGCAGGAAATCGTTGGAAACGGGAAACCCTCACCCAAAAACGAGACAGAATCATTCTCACAAACTTCTTCCTGATGTGTGCTTTCAACTCACAGATGTGAGCCTTTCCTTTGATAGAGCAGTTTTAAAACACTGTTTTTCTAGAGTCTGCAAGTGGATATTTGGAGCGCTATGAGGCCTGTGGTGGGAAAGGAAGTATCTTCCCATAACAAGTAGAAAGAGGCATTCTCTGAAAGTTCTCTGTGGCGCGTGCATTCAAGTCACAGAGTTGAACATTCCATTTGACAGAGAAGTTTTGAAACCCTCATTTACAGAATCTGCAAGTGGCTGTTTGGACCGCTTATAGGAATGCGTTGGAAACGGGACACCCTCACACAAAAACTAGACAGAAGCATTCTCACGAACTTCTGTGTGATGTGCGCCTTCGTTTCAAGGAGCCGAAACTTTCTATTGGTAGAGCAGTTTGGAAACACTCTTTTTCTAGAATCTACAAGTGGACATTGGCAGCGCTTTGAGGCCCGTGGTGGAAAGGAAATATGTTCACATAAAAACTAGACGAAAGCATTCTCTGAAACTTCTTTGTGGTGTGTGCATTCCACACTCAGAGTTGAACACTCCTTTTGACAGAGAAGTTTGAAACACTCTTTTTGTAGAATCTGCAACTGCATATATGGACCGCTGATAGGAATTCGTTGGAAACGGGACACTCTCACAGGAAAAGTAAACAGAAGCATTCTCACAAACTTCTGTGTGATGTGTGCATTCAGCTCACGGAGCTGCAGCTTTCTTCTGATACAGCAGTTTTAAAACACTTTTTTTCTAGAATCTGCAAGTGCACATTTGGAGAGCTTTGAGGCCTGAGGTGGAAAGGAAATATCTTCACATAAAAACTAGACAGAAGCATTCTCTGAAACTCCTTTGTGGTGTGTGCATTCAACTCACAGAGTCGAGCATTCCTTTAGACAGAGAAGATTTGAAACTCTCTTTTGTAGAATCTACAGGTGGAAATTCGGACTGCTTACGGGAATTGATTGGAAACGGGAAACCCTGCAAACAAAAACGACACAGAAGCATTCTTGCAAACTTCTTGGTGATGTGTGCATTCAGCTCACACAGCTGAACCTTTCTTTTGATAGAGCAGTTTTCTAACACTCTTTTTCTAGAATGTGCAAGCGGACATTTGGAGCGCTTTGAGGACTGTGGTGGAAAAGGAAGTATCTTTACATAACAAGGAGACAGAAGCATTCTCTGAAAGTGCTTTGTGGGGCGTGCATTCAACTCACAGAGTTGAACATTCCTTTTGACAGAGAAGTTTTGAAACACTCTTTTTATAGAATCTGCAAGTGGATATTTGGACCGCTTATAGGAATTCGTTGGAAACGGGACAATCTCACACAAAAAGGAGACAGAAGCATTCTCATACACTTCTGTGGGATGCGTGCATTCAGCTCACAGGGCAGATCCTTTCTTTTGATAGAGCAGATTTCTAACACTCTTTTTCTAGAATTTGCAAGTGGACATTTGCAGCGCTTTGCGGCCTGAGGTGGAAAGGAAATACCTTCACATAAAAATTAGACAGAAGCATTCTCTGAAACTTCTTTGTGGTGTGTGTGCATCCAACTCGCAGAGTTGAACATTCTTTTTGACAGAGAAGTTTTGAAACAGTCTTTTTTTCTTGTAGAATCTGCAAGTGGAAATTTGGACCGCTTGCAGGAAATCGTTGGAAACGGGAAACCCTCACCCAAAAACGAGACAGAATCATTCTCACAAACTTCTTCCTGATGTGTGCTTTCAACTCACAGATGTGAGCCCTTTCCTTTGATAGAGCAGTTTTAAAACACTGTTTTTCTAGAGTCTGCAAGTGGATATTTGGAGCGCTATGAGGCCTGTGGTGGGAAAGGAAGTATCTTCCCATAACAAGTAGAAAGAGGCATTCTCTGAAAGTTCTCTGTGGCGCGTGCATTCAAGTCACAGAGTTGAACATTCCATTTGACAGAGAAGTTTTGAAACCCTCATTTACAGAATCTGCAAGTGGCTGTTTGGACCGCTTATAGGAATGCGTTGGAAACGGGACACCCTCACACAAAAACTAGACAGAAGCATTCTCACGAACTTCTGTGTGATGTGCGCCTTCGTTTCAAGGAGCCGAAAGTTTCTATTGGTAGAGCAGTTTGGAAACACTCTTTTTCTAGAATCTACAAGTGGACATTGGCAGCGCTTTGAGGCCCGTGGTGGAAAGGAAATATGTTCACATAAAAACTAGACGAAAGCATTCTCTGAAACTTCTTTGTGGTGTGTGCATTCCACACTCAGAGTTGAACACTCCTTTTGACAGAGAAGTTTGAAACACTCTTTTTGTAGAATCTGCAACTGCATATATGGACCGCTGATAGGAATTCGTTGGAAACGGGACACTCTCACAGGAAAAGTAAACAGAAGCATTCTCACAAACTTCTGTGTGATGTGTGCATTCAGCTCACGGAGCTGCAGCTTTCTTCTGATACAGCAGTTTTAAAACACTTTTTTTCTAGAATCTGCAAGTGCACATTTGGAGAGCTTTGAGGCCTGAGGTGGAAAGGAAATATCTTCACATAAAAACTAGACAGAAGCATTCTCTGAAACTCCTTTGTGGTGTGTGCATTCAACTCACAGAGTCGAGCATTCCTTTAGACAGAGAAGATTTGAAACTCTCTTTTGTAGAATCTACAGGTGGAAATTCGGACTGCTTACGGGAATTGATTGGAAACGGGAAACCCTCCCACAAAAACGACACAGAAGCATTCTTGCAAACTTCTTGGTGATGTGTGCATTCAGCTCACACAGCTGAACCTTTCTTTTGATAGAGCAGTTTTCTAACACTCTTTTTCTAGAATGTGCAAGCGGACATTTGGAGCGCTTTGAGGACTGTGGTGGAAAAGGAAGTATCTTTACATAACAAGTAGACAGAAGCATTCTCTGAAAGTGCTTTGTGGGGCGTGCATTCAACTCACAGAGTTGAACATTCCTTTTGACAGAGAAGTTTTGAAACACTCTTTTTATAGAATCTGCAAGTGGATATTTGGACCGCTTATAGGAATTCGTTGGAAACGGGACAATCTCACACAAAAAGGAGACAGAAGCATTCTCATACACTTCTGTGGGATGCGTGCATTCAGCTCACAGGGCAGATCCTTTCTTTTGATAGAGCAGATTTCTAACACTCTTTTTCTAGAATTTGCAAGTGGACATTTGCAGCGCTTTGCGGCCTGAGGTGGAAAGGAAATACCTTCACATAAAAATTAGACAGAAGCATTCTCTGAAACTTCTTTGTGGTGTGTGTGCATCCAACTCGCAGAGTTGAACATTCTTTTTGACAGAGAAGTTTTGAAACAGTCTTTTTTTTTTGTAGAATCTGCAAGTGGAAATTTGGACCGCTTGCAGGAAATCGTTGGAAACGGGAAACCCTCACCCAAAAACGAGACAGAATCATTCTCACAAACTTCTTCCTGATGTGTGCTTTCAACTCACAGATGTGAGCCTTTCCTTTGATAGAGCAGTTTTAAAACACTGTTTTTCTAGAGTCTGCAAGTGGATATTTGGAGCGCTATGAGGCCTGTGGTGGGAAAGGAAGTATCTTCCCATAACAAGTAGAAAGAGGCATTCTCTGAAAGTTCTCTGTGGCGCGTGCATTCAAGTCACAGAGTTGAACATTCCATTTGACAGAGAAGTTTTGAAACCCTCATTTACAGAATCTGCAAGTGGCTGTTTGGACCGCTTATAGGAATGCGTTGGAAACGGGACACCCTCACACAAAAACTAGACAGAAGCATTCTCACGAACTTCTGTGTGATGTGCGCCTTCGTTTCAAGGAGCCGAAACTTTCTATTGGTAGAGCAGTTTGGAAACACTCTTTTTCTAGAATCTACAAGTGGACATTGGCAGCGCTTTGAGGCCCGTGGTGGAAAGGAAATATGTTCACATAAAAACTAGACGAAAGCATTCTCTGAAACTTCTTTGTGGTGTGTGCATTCCACACTCAGAGTTGAACACTCCTTTTGACAGAGAAGTTTGAAACACTCTTTTTGTAGAATCTGCAACTGCATATATGGACCGCTGATAGGAATTCGTTGGAAACGGGACACTCTCACAGGAAAAGTAAACAGAAGCATTCTCACAAACTTCTGTGTGATGTGTGCATTCAGCTCACGGAGCTGCAGCTTTCTTCTGATACAGCAGTTTTAAAACACTTTTTTTCTAGAATCTGCAAGTGCACATTTGGAGAGCTTTGAGGCCTGAGGTGGAAAGGAAATATCTTCACATAAAAACTAGACAGAAGCATTCTCTGAAACTCCTTTGTGGTGTGTGCATTCAACTCACAGAGTCGAGCATTCCTTTAGACAGAGAAGATTTGAAACTCTCTTTTGTAGAATCTACAGGTGGAAATTCGGACTGCTTACGGGAATTGATTGGAAACGGGAAACCCTCCCACAAAAACGACACAGAAGCATTCTTGCAAACTTCTTGGTGATGTGTGCATTCAGCTCACACAGCTGAACCTTTCTTTTGATAGAGCAGTTTTCTAACACTCTTTTTCTAGAATGTGCAAGCGGACATTTGGAGCGCTTTGAGGACTGTGGTGGAAAAGGAAGTATCTTTACATAACAAGTAGACAGAAGCATTCTCTGAAAGTGCTTTGTGGGGCGTGCATTCAACTCACAGAGTTGAACATTCCTTTTGACAGAGAAGTTTTGAAACACTCTTTTTATAGAATCTGCAAGTGGATATTTGGACCGCTTATAGGAATTCGTTGGAAACGGGACAATCTCACACAAAAAGGAGACAGAAGCATTCTCATACACTTCTGTGGGATGCGTGCATTCAGCTCACAGGGCAGATCCTTTCTTTTGATAGAGCAGATTTCTAACACTCTTTTTCTAGAATTTGCAAGTGGACATTTGCAGCGCTTTGCGGCCTGAGGTGGAAAGGAAATACCTTCACATAAAAATTAGACAGAAGCATTCTCTGAAACTTCTTTGTGGTGTGTGTGCATCCAACTCGCAGAGTTGAACATTCTTTTTGACAGAGAAGTTTTGAAACAGTCTTTTTTTTTTGTAGAATCTGCAAGTGGAAATTTGGACCGCTTGCAGGAAATCGTTGGAAACGGGAAACCCTCACCCAAAAACGAGACAGAATCATTCTCACAAACTTCTTCCTGATGTGTGCTTTCAACTCACAGATGTGAGCCTTTCCTTTGATAGAGCAGTTTTAAAACACTGTTTTTCTAGAGTCTGCAAGTGGATATTTGGAGCGCTATGAGGCCTGTGGTGGGAAAGGAAGTATCTTCCCATAACAAGTAGAAAGAGGCATTCTCTGAAAGTTCTCTGTGGCGCGTGCATTCAAGTCACAGAGTTGAACATTCCATTTGACAGAGAAGTTTTGAAACCCTCATTTACAGAATCTGCAAGTGGCTGTTTGGACCGCTTATAGGAATGCGTTGGAAACGGGACACCCTCACACAAAAACTAGACAGAAGCATTCTCACGAACTTCTGTGTGATGTGCGCCTTCGTTTCAAGGAGCCGAAACTTTCTATTGGTAGAGCAGTTTGGAAACACTCTTTTTCTAGAATCTACAAGTGGACATTGGCAGCGCTTTGAGGCCCGTGGTGGAAAGGAAATATGTTCACATAAAAACTAGACGAAAGCATTCTCTGAAACTTCTTTGTGGTGTGTGCATTCCACACTCAGAGTTGAACACTCCTTTTGACAGAGAAGTTTGAAACACTCTTTTTGTAGAATCTGCAACTGCATATATGGACCGCTGATAGGAATTCGTTGGAAACGGGACACTCTCACAGGAAAAGTAAACAGAAGCATTCTCACAAACTTCTGTGTGATGTGTGCATTCAGCTCACGGAGCTGCAGCTTTCTTCTGATACAGCAGTTTTAAAACACTTTTTTTCTAGAATCTGCAAGTGCACATTTGGAGAGCTTTGAGGCCTGAGGTGGAAAGGAAATATCTTCACATAAAAACTAGACAGAAGCATTCTCTGAAACTCCTTTGTGGTGTGTGCATTCAACTCACAGAGTCGAGCATTCCTTTAGACAGAGAAGATTTGAAACTCTCTTTTGTAGAATCTACAGGTGGAAATTCGGACTGCTTACGGGAATTGATTGGAAACGGGAAACCCTCCCACAAAAACGACACAGAAGCATTCTTGCAAACTTCTTGGTGATGTGTGCATTCAGCTCACACAGCTGAACCTTTCTTTTGATAGAGCAGTTTTCTAACACTCTTTTTCTAGAATGTGCAAGCGGACATTTGGAGCGCTTTGAGGACTGTGGTGGAAAAGGAAGTATCTTTACATAACAAGGAGACAGAAGCATTCTCTGAAAGTGCTTTGTGGGGCGTGCATTCAACTCACAGAGTTGAACATTCCTTTTGACAGAGAAGTTTTGAAACACTCTTTTTATAGAATCTGCAAGTGGATATTTGGACCGCTTATAGGAATTCGTTGGAAACGGGACAATCTCACACAAAAAGGAGACAGAAGCATTCTCATACACTTCTGTGGGATGCGTGCATTCAGCTCACAGGGCAGATCCTTTCTTTTGATAGAGCAGATTTCTAACACTCTTTTTCTAGAATTTGCAAGTGGACATTTGCAGCGCTTTGCGGCCTGAGGTGGAAAGGAAATACCTTCACATAAAAATTAGACAGAAGCATTCTCTGAAACTTCTTTGTGGTGTGTGTGCATCCAACTCGCAGAGTTGAACATTCTTTTTGACAGAGAAGTTTTGAAACAGTCTTTTTTTTTTGTAGAATCTGCAAGTGGAAATTTGGACCGCTTGCAGGAAATCGTTGGAAACGGGAAACCCTCACCCAAAAACGACACAGAATCATTCTCACAAACTTCTTCCTGATGTGTGCTTTCAACTCACAGATGTGAGCCTTTCCTTTGATAGAGCAGTTTTAAAACACTGTTTTTCTAGAGTCTGCAAGTGGATATTTGGAGCGCTATGAGGCCTGTGGTGGGAAAGGAAGTATCTTCCCATAACAAGTAGAAAGAGGCATTCTCTGAAAGTTCTCTGTGGCGCGTGCATTCAAGTCACAGAGTTGAACATTCCATTTGACAGAGAAGTTTTGAAACCCTCATTTACAGAATCTGCAAGTGGCTGTTTGGACCGCTTATAGGAATGCGTTGGAAACGGGACACCCTCACACAAAAACTAGACAGAAGCATTCTCACGAACTTCTGTGTGATGTGCGCCTTCGTTTCAAGGAGCCGAAACTTTCTATTGGTAGAGCAGTTTGGAAACACTCTTTTTCTAGAATCTACAAGTGGACATTGGCAGCGCTTTGAGGCCCGTGGTGGAAAGGAAATATGTTCACATAAAAACTAGACGAAAGCATTCTCTGAAACTTCTTTGTGGTGTGTGCATTCCACACTCAGAGTTGAACACTCCTTTTGACAGAGAAGTTTGAAACACTCTTTTTGTAGAATCTGCAACTGCATATATGGACCGCTGATAGGAATTCGTTGGAAACGGGACACTCTCACAGGAAAAGTAAACAGAAGCATTCTCACAAACTTCTGTGTGATGTGTGCATTCAGCTCACGGAGCTGCAGCTTTCTTCTGATACAGCAGTTTTAAAACACTTTTTTTCTAGAATCTGCAAGTGCACATTTGGAGAGCTTTGAGGCCTGAGGTGGAAAGGAAATATCTTCACATAAAAACTAGACAGAAGCATTCTCTGAAACTCCTTTGTGGTGTGTGCATTCAACTCACAGAGTCGAGCATTCCTTTAGACAGAGAAGATTTGAAACTCTCTTTTGTAGAATCTACAGGTGGAAATTCGGACTGCTTACGGGAATTGATTGGAAACGGGAAACCCTCCCACAAAAACGACACAGAAGCATTCTTGCAAACTTCTTGGTGATGTGTGCATTCAGCTCACACAGCTGAACCTTTCTTTTGATAGAGCAGTTTTCTAACACTCTTTTTCTAGAATGTGCAAGCGGACATTTGGAGCGCTTTGAGGACTGTGGTGGAAAAGGAAGTATCTTTACATAACAAGTAGACAGAAGCATTCTCTGAAAGTGCTTTGTGGGGCGTGCATTCAACTCACAGAGTTGAACATTCCTTTTGACAGAGAAGTTTTGAAACACTCTTTTTATAGAATCTGCAAGTGGATATTTGGACCGCTTATAGGAATTCGTTGGAAACGGGACAATCTCACACAAAAAGGAGACAGAAGCATTCTCATACACTTCTGTGGGATGCGTGCATTCAGCTCACAGGGCAGATCCTTTCTTTTGATAGAGCAGATTTCTAACACTCTTTTTCTAGAATTTGCAAGTGGACATTTGCAGCGCTTTGCGGCCTGAGGTGGAAAGGAAATACCTTCACATAAAAATTAGACAGAAGCATTCTCTGAAACTTCTTTGTGGTGTGTGTGCATCCAACTCGCAGAGTTGAACATTCTTTTTGACAGAGAAGTTTTGAAACAGTCTTTTTTTTTTGTAGAATCTGCAAGTGGAAATTTGGACCGCTTGCAGGAAATCGTTGGAAACGGGAAACCCTCACCCAAAAACGAGACAGAATCATTCTCACAAACTTCTTCCTGATGTGTGCTTTCAACTCACAGATGTGAGCCTTTCCTTTGATAGAGCAGTTTTAAAACACTGTTTTTCTAGAGTCTGCAAGTGGATATTTGGAGCGCTATGAGGCCTGTGGTGGGAAAGGAAGTATCTTCCCATAACAAGTAGAAAGAGGCATTCTCTGAAAGTTCTCTGTGGCGCGTGCATTCAAGTCACAGAGTTGAACATTCCATTTGACAGAGAAGTTTTGAAACCCTCATTTACAGAATCTGCAAGTGGCTGTTTGGACCGCTTATAGGAATGCGTTGGAAACGGGACACCCTCACACAAAAACTAGACAGAAGCATTCTCACGAACTTCTGTGTGATGTGCGCCTTCGTTTCAAGGAGCCGAAACTTTCTATTGGTAGAGCAGTTTGGAAACACTCTTTTTCTAGAATCTACAAGTGGACATTGGCAGCGCTTTGAGGCCCGTGGTGGAAAGGAAATATGTTCACATAAAAACTAGACGAAAGCATTCTCTGAAACTTCTTTGTGGTGTGTGCATTCCACACTCAGAGTTGAACACTCCTTTTGACAGAGAAGTTTGAAACACTCTTTTTGTAGAATCTGCAACTGCATATATGGACCGCTGATAGGAATTCGTTGGAAACGGGACACTCTCACAGGAAAAGTAAACAGAAGCATTCTCACAAACTTCTGTGTGATGTGTGCATTCAGCTCACGGAGCTGCAGCTTTCTTCTGATACAGCAGTTTTAAAACACTTTTTTTCTAGAATCTGCAAGTGCACATTTGGAGAGCTTTGAGGCCTGAGGTGGAAAGGAAATATCTTCACATAAAAACTAGACAGAAGCATTCTCTGAAACTCCTTTGTGGTGTGTGCATTCAACTCACAGAGTCGAGCATTCCTTTAGACAGAGAAGATTTGAAACTCTCTTTTGTAGAATCTACAGGTGGAAATTCGGACTGCTTACGGGAATTGATTGGAAACGGGAAACCCTCCCACAAAAACGACACAGAAGCATTCTTGCAAACTTCTTGGTGATGTGTGCATTCAGCTCACACAGCTGAACCTTTCTTTTGATAGAGCAGTTTTCTAACACTCTTTTTCTAGAATGTGCAAGCGGACATTTGGAGCGCTTTGAGGACTGTGGTGGAAAAGGAAGTATCTTTACATAACAAGTAGACAGAAGCATTCTCTGAAAGTGCTTTGTGGGGCGTGCATTCAACTCACAGAGTTGAACATTCCTTTTGACAGAGAAGTTTTGAAACACTCTTTTTATAGAATCTGCAAGTGGATATTTGGACCGCTTATAGGAATTCGTTGGAAACGGGACAATCTCACACAAAAAGGAGACAGAAGCATTCTCATACACTTCTGTGGGATGCGTGCATTCAGCTCACAGGGCAGATCCTTTCTTTTGATAGAGCAGATTTCTAACACTCTTTTTCTAGAATTTGCAAGTGGACATTTGCAGCGCTTTGCGGCCTGAGGTGGAAAGGAAATACCTTCACATAAAAATTAGACAGAAGCATTCTCTGAAACTTCTTTGTGGTGTGTGTGCATCCAACTCGCAGAGTTGAACATTCTTTTTGACAGAGAAGTTTTGAAACAGTCTTTTTTTTTTGTAGAATCTGCAAGTGGAAATTTGGACCGCTTGCAGGAAATCGTTGGAAACGGGAAACCCTCACCCAAAAACGAGACAGAATCATTCTCACAAACTTCTTCCTGATGTGTGCTTTCAACTCACAGATGTGAGCCTTTCCTTTGATAGAGCAGTTTTAAAACACTGTTTTTCTAGAGTCTGCAAGTGGATATTTGGAGCGCTATGAGGCCTGTGGTGGGAAAGGAAGTATCTTCCCATAACAAGTAGAAAGAGGCATTCTCTGAAAGTTCTCTGTGGCGCGTGCATTCAAGTCACAGAGTTGAACATTCCATTTGACAGAGAAGTTTTGAAACCCTCATTTACAGAATCTGCAAGTGGCTGTTTGGACCGCTTATAGGAATGCGTTGGAAACGGGACACCCTCACACAAAAACTAGACAGAAGCATTCTCACGAACTTCTGTGTGATGTGCGCCTTCGTTTCAAGGAGCCGAAACTTTCTATTGGTAGAGCAGTTTGGAAACACTCTTTTTCTAGAATCTACAAGTGGACATTGGCAGCGCTTTGAGGCCCGTGGTGGAAAGGAAATATGTTCACATAAAAACTAGACGAAAGCATTCTCTGAAACTTCTTTGTGGTGTGTGCATTCCACACTCAGAGTTGAACACTCCTTTTGACAGAGAAGTTTGAAACACTCTTTTTGTAGAATCTGCAACTGCATATATGGACCGCTGATAGGAATTCGTTGGAAACGGGACACTCTCACAGGAAAAGTAAACAGAAGCATTCTCACAAACTTCTGTGTGATGTGTGCATTCAGCTCACGGAGCTGCAGCTTTCTTCTGATACAGCAGTTTTAAAACACTTTTTTTCTAGAATCTGCAAGTGCACATTTGGAGAGCTTTGAGGCCTGAGGTGGAAAGGAAATATCTTCACATAAAAACTAGACAGAAGCATTCTCTGAAACTCCTTTGTGGTGTGTGCATTCAACTCACAGAGTCGAGCATTCCTTTAGACAGAGAAGATTTGAAACTCTCTTTTGTAGAATCTACAGGTGGAAATTCGGACTGCTTACGGGAATTGATTGGAAACGGGAAACCCTCCCACAAAAACGACACAGAAGCATTCTTGCAAACTTCTTGGTGATGTGTGCATTCAGCTCACACAGCTGAACCTTTCTTTTGATAGAGCAGTTTTCTAACACTCTTTTTCTAGAATGTGCAAGCGGACATTTGGAGCGCTTTGAGGACTGTGGTGGAAAAGGAAGTATCTTTACATAACAAGGAGACAGAAGCATTCTCTGAAAGTGCTTTGTGGGGCGTGCATTCAACTCACAGAGTTGAACATTCCTTTTGACAGAGAAGTTTTGAAACACTCTTTTTATAGAATCTGCAAGTGGATATTTGGACCGCTTATAGGAATTCGTTGGAAACGGGACAATCTCACACAAAAAGGAGACAGAAGCATTCTCATACACTTCTGTGGGATGCGTGCATTCAGCTCACAGGGCAGATCCTTTCTTTTGATAGAGCAGATTTCTAACACTCTTTTTCTAGAATTTGCAAGTGGACATTTGCAGCGCTTTGCGGCCTGAGGTGGAAAGGAAATACCTTCACATAAAAATTAGACAGAAGCATTCTCTGAAACTTCTTTGTGGTGTGTGTGCATCCAACTCGCAGAGTTGAACATTCTTTTTGACAGAGAAGTTTTGAAACAGTCTTTTTTTTTTGTAGAATCTGCAAGTGGAAATTTGGACCGCTTGCAGGAAATCGTTGGAAACGGGAAACCCTCACCCAAAAACGAGACAGAATCATTCTCACAAACTTCTTCCTGATGTGTGCTTTCAACTCACAGATGTGAGCCTTTCCTTTGATAGAGCAGTTTTAAAACACTGTTTTTCTAGAGTCTGCAAGTGGATATTTGGAGCGCTATGAGGCCTGTGGTGGGAAAGGAAGTATCTTCCCATAACAAGTAGAAAGAGGCATTCTCTGAAAGTTCTCTGTGGCGCGTGCATTCAAGTCACAGAGTTGAACATTCCATTTGACAGAGAAGTTTTGAAACCCTCATTTACAGAATCTGCAAGTGGCTGTTTGGACCGCTTATAGGAATGCGTTGGAAACGGGACACCCTCACACAAAAACTAGACAGAAGCATTCTCACGAACTTCTGTGTGATGTGCGCCTTCGTTTCAAGGAGCCGAAAGTTTCTATTGGTAGAGCAGTTTGGAAACACTCTTTTTCTAGAATCTACAAGTGGACATTGGCAGCGCTTTGAGGCCCGTGGTGGAAAGGAAATATGTTCACATAAAAACTAGACGAAAGCATTCTCTGAAACTTCTTTGTGGTGTGTGCATTCCACACTCAGAGTTGAACACTCCTTTTGACAGAGAAGTTTGAAACACTCTTTTTGTAGAATCTGCAACTGCATATATGGACCGCTGATAGGAATTCGTTGGAAACGGGACACTCTCACAGGAAAAGTAAACAGAAGCATTCTCACAAACTTCTGTGTGATGTGTGCATTCAGCTCACGGAGCTGCAGCTTTCTTCTGATACAGCAGTTTTAAAACACTTTTTTTCTAGAATCTGCAAGTGCACATTTGGAGAGCTTTGAGGCCTGAGGTGGAAAGGAAATATCTTCACATAAAAACTAGACAGAAGCATTCTCTGAAACTCCTTTGTGGTGTGTGCATTCAACTCACAGAGTCGAGCATTCCTTTAGACAGAGAAGATTTGAAACTCTCTTTTGTAGAATCTACAGGTGGAAATTCGGACTGCTTACGGGAATTGATTGGAAACGGGAAACCCTCCCACAAAAACGACACAGAAGCATTCTTGCAAACTTCTTGGTGATGTGTGCATTCAGCTCACACAGCTGAACCTTTCTTTTGATAGAGTAGTTTTCTAACACTCTTTTTCTAGAATGTGCAAGCGGACATTTGGAGCGCTTTGAGGACTGTGGTGGAAAAGGAAGTATCTTTACATAACAAGTAGACAGAAGCATTCTCTGAAAGTGCTTTGTGGGGCGTGCATTCAACTCACAGAGTTGAACATTCCTTTTGACAGAGAAGATTTGAAACACTCTTTTTATAGAATCTGCAAGTGGATATTTGGACCGCTTATAGGAATTCGTTGGAAACGGGACAATCTCACACAAAAAGGAGACAGAAGCATTCTCATACACTTCTGTGGGATGCCTGCATTCAGCTCAGAGGGCTGAACCTTTCTTTTGATAGAGCAGATTTCTAACACTCTTTTTCTAGAATTTGCAAGTGGACATTTGCAGCGCTTTGAGGCCTGAGGTGGAAAGGAAATACCTTCACATAAAAATTAGACAGAAGCATTCTCTGAAACTTCTTTGTGGTGTGTGTGCATCCAACTCGCAGAGTTGAACATTCTTTTTGACAGAGAAGTTTTGAAACAGTCTTTTTTTTTTGTAGAATCTGCAAGTGGAAATTTGGACCGCTTGCAGGAAATCGTTGGAAACGGGAAACCCTCACCCAAAAACGAGACAGAATCATTCTCACAAACTTCTTCCTGATGTGTGCTTTCAACTCACAGATGTGAGCCTTTCCTTTGATAGAGCAGTTTTAAAACACTGTTTTTCTAGAGTCTGCAAGTGGATATTTGGAGCGCTATGAGGCCTGTGGTGGGAAAGGAAGTATCTTCCCATAACAAGTAGAAAGAGGCATTCTCTGAAAGTTCTCTGTGGCGCGTGCATTCAAGTCACAGAGTTGAACATTCCATTTGACAGAGAAGTTTTGAAACCCTCATTTACAGAATCTGCAAGTGGCTGTTTGGACCGCTTATAGGAATGCGTTGGAAACGGGACACCCTCACACAAAAACTAGACAGAAGCATTCTCACGAACTTCTGTGTGATGTGCGCCTTCGTTTCAAGGAGCCGAAACTTTCTATTGGTAGAGCAGTTTGGAAACACTCTTTTTCTAGAATCTACAAGTGGACATTGGCAGCGCTTTGAGGCCCGTGGTGGAAAGGAAATATGTTCACATAAAAACTAGACGAAAGCATTCTCTGAAACTTCTTTGTGGTGTGTGCATTCCACACTCAGAGTTGAACACTCCTTTTGACAGAGAAGTTTGAAACACTCTTTTTGTAGAATCTGCAACTGCATATATGGACCGCTGATAGGAATTCGTTGGAAACGGGACACTCTCACAGGAAAAGTAAACAGAAGCATTCTCACAAACTTCTGTGTGATGTGTGCATTCAGCTCACGGAGCTGCAGCTTTCTTCTGATACAGCAGTTTTAAAACACTTTTTTTCTAGAATCTGCAAGTGCACATTTGGAGAGCTTTGAGGCCTGAGGTGGAAAGGAAATATCTTCACATAAAAACTAGACAGAAGCATTCTCTGAAACTCCTTTGTGGTGTGTGCATTCAACTCACAGAGTCGAGCATTCCTTTAGACAGAGAAGATTTGAAACTCTCTTTTGTAGAATCTACAGGTGGAAATTCGGACTGCTTACGGGAATTGATTGGAAACGGGAAACCCTCCCACAAAAACGACACAGAAGCATTCTTGCAAACTTCTTGGTGATGTGTGCATTCAGCTCACACAGCTGAACCTTTCTTTTGATAGAGCAGTTTTCTAACACTCTTTTTCTAGAATGTGCAAGCGGACATTTGGAGCGCTTTGAGGACTGTGGTGGAAAAGGAAGTATCTTTACATAACAAGGAGAAAGAAGCATTCTCTGAAAGTGCTTTGTGGGGCGTGCATTCAACTCACAGAGTTGAACATTCCTTTTGACAGAGAAGTTTTGAAACACTCTTTTTATAGAATCTGCAAGTGGATATTTGGACCGCTTATAGGAATTCGTTGGAAACGGGACAATCTCACACAAAAAGGAGACAGAAGCATTCTCATACACTTCTGTGGGATGCGTGCATTCAGCTCACAGGGCAGATCCTTTCTTTTGATAGAGCAGATTTCTAACACTCTTTTTCTAGAATTTGCAAGTGGACATTTGCAGCGCTTTGCGGCCTGAGGTGGAAAGGAAATACCTTCACATAAAAATTAGACAGAAGCATTCTCTGAAACTTCTTTGTGGTGTGTGTGCATCCAACTCGCAGAGTTGAACATTCTTTTTGACAGAGAAGTTTTGAAACAGTCTTTTTTTTTTGTAGAATCTGCAAGTGGAAATTTGGACCGCTTGCAGGAAATCGTTGGAAACGGGAAACCCTCACCCAAAAACGAGACAGAATCATTCTCACAAACTTCTTCCTGATGTGTGCTTTCAACTCACAGATGTGAGCCTTTCCTTTGATAGAGCAGTTTTAAAACACTGTTTTTCTAGAGTCTGCAAGTGGATATTTGGAGCGCTATGAGGCCTGTGGTGGGAAAGGAAGTATCTTCCCATAACAAGTAGAAAGAGGCATTCTCTGAAAGTTCTCTGTGGCGCGTGCATTCAAGTCACAGAGTTGAACATTCCATTTGACAGAGAAGTTTTGAAACCCTCATTTACAGAATCTGCAAGTGGCTGTTTGGACCGCTTATAGGAATGCGTTGGAAACGGGACACCCTCACACAAAAACTAGACAGAAGCATTCTCACGAACTTCTGTGTGATGTGCGCCTTCGTTTCAAGGAGCCGAAAGTTTCTATTGGTAGAGCAGTTTGGAAACACTCTTTTTCTAGAATCTACAAGTGGACATTGGCAGCGCTTTGAGGCCCGTGGTGGAAAGGAAATATGTTCACATAAAAACTAGACGAAAGCATTCTCTGAAACTTCTTTGTGGTGTGTGCATTCCACACTCAGAGTTGAACACTCCTTTTGACAGAGAAGTTTGAAACACTCTTTTTGTAGAATCTGCAACTGCATATATGGACCGCTGATAGGAATTCGTTGGAAACGGGACACTCTCACAGGAAAAGTAAACAGAAGCATTCTCACAAACTTCTGTGTGATGTGTGCATTCAGCTCACGGAGCTGCAGCTTTCTTCTGATACAGCAGTTTTAAAACACTTTTTTTCTAGAATCTGCAAGTGCACATTTGGAGAGCTTTGAGGCCTGAGGTGGAAAGGAAATATCTTCACATAAAAACTAGACAGAAGCATTCTCTGAAACTCCTTTGTGGTGTGTGCATTCAACTCACAGAGTCGAGCATTCCTTTAGACAGAGAAGATTTGAAACTCTCTTTTGTAGAATCTACAGGTGGAAATTCGGACTGCTTACGGGAATTGATTGGAAACGGGAAACCCTCCCACAAAAACGACACAGAAGCATTCTTGCAAACTTCTTGGTGATGTGTGCATTCAGCTCACACAGCTGAACCTTTCTTTTGATAGAGCAGTTTTCTAACACTCTTTTTCTAGAATGTGCAAGCGGACATTTGGAGCGCTTTGAGGACTGTGGTGGAAAAGGAAGTATCTTTACATAACAAGTAGACAGAAGCATTCTCTGAAAGTGCTTTGTGGGGCGTGCATTCAACTCACAGAGTTGAACATTCCTTTTGACAGAGAAGTTTTGAAACACTCTTTTTATAGAATCTGCAAGTGGATATTTGGACCGCTTATAGGAATTCGTTGGAAACGGGACAATCTCACACAAAAAGGAGACAGAAGCATTCTCATACACTTCTGTGGGATGCGTGCATTCAGCTCACAGGGCAGATCCTTTCTTTTGATAGAGCAGATTTCTAACACTCTTTTTCTAGAATTTGCAAGTGGACATTTGCAGCGCTTTGCGGCCTGAGGTGGAAAGGAAATACCTTCACATAAAAATTAGACAGAAGCATTCTCTGAAACTTCTTTGTGGTGTGTGTGCATCCAACTCGCAGAGTTGAACATTCTTTTTGACAGAGAAGTTTTGAAACAGTCTTTTTTTTTTGTAGAATCTGCAAGTGGAAATTTGGACCGCTTGCAGGAAATCGTTGGAAACGGGAAACCCTCACCCAAAAACGAGACAGAATCATTCTCACAAACTTCTTCCTGATGTGTGCTTTCAACTCACAGATGTGAGCCTTTCCTTTGATAGAGCAGTTTTAAAACACTGTTTTTCTAGAGTCTGCAAGTGGATATTTGGAGCGCTATGAGGCCTGTGGTGGGAAAGGAAGTATCTTCCCATAACAAGTAGAAAGAGGCATTCTCTGAAAGTTCTCTGTGGCGCGTGCATTCAAGTCACAGAGTTGAACATTCCATTTGACAGAGAAGTTTTGAAACCCTCATTTACAGAATCTGCAAGTGGCTGTTTGGACCGCTTATAGGAATGCGTTGGAAACGGGACACCCTCACACAAAAACTAGACAGAAGCATTCTCACGAACTTCTGTGTGATGTGCGCCTTCGTTTCAAGGAGCCGAAAGTTTCTATTGGTAGAGCAGTTTGGAAACACTCTTTTTCTAGAATCTACAAGTGGACATTGGCAGCGCTTTGAGGCCCGTGGTGGAAAGGAAATATGTTCACATAAAAACTAGACGAAAGCATTCTCTGAAACTTCTTTGTGGTGTGTGCATTCCACACTCAGAGTTGAACACTCCTTTTGACAGAGAAGTTTGAAACACTCTTTTTGTAGAATCTGCAACTGCATATATGGACCGCTGATAGGAATTCGTTGGAAACGGGACACTCTCACAGGAAAAGTAAACAGAAGCATTCTCACAAACTTCTGTGTGATGTGTGCATTCAGCTCACGGAGCTGCAGCTTTCTTCTGATACAGCAGTTTTAAAACACTTTTTTTCTAGAATCTGCAAGTGCACATTTGGAGAGCTTTGAGGCCTGAGGTGGAAAGGAAATATCTTCACATAAAAACTAGACAGAAGCATTCTCTGAAACTCCTTTGTGGTGTGTGCATTCAACTCACAGAGTCGAGCATTCCTTTAGACAGAGAAGATTTGAAACTCTCTTTTGTAGAATCTACAGGTGGAAATTCGGACTGCTTACGGGAATTGATTGGAAACGGGAAACCCTCCCACAAAAACGACACAGAAGCATTCTTGCAAACTTCTTGGTGATGTGTGCATTCAGCTCACACAGCTGAACCTTTCTTTTGATAGAGCAGTTTTCTAACACTCTTTTTCTAGAATGTGCAAGCGGACATTTGGAGCGCTTTGAGGACTGTGGTGGAAAAGGAAGTATCTTTACATAACAAGTAGACAGAAGCATTCTCTGAAAGTGCTTTGTGGGGCGTGCATTCAACTCACAGAGTTGAACATTCCTTTTGACAGAGAAGTTTTGAAACACTCTTTTTATAGAATCTGCAAGTGGATATTTGGACCGCTTATAGGAATTCGTTGGAAACGGGACAATCTCACACAAAAAGGAGACAGAAGCATTCTCATACACTTCTGTGGGATGCGTGCATTCAGCTCACAGGGCAGATCCTTTCTTTTGATAGAGCAGATTTCTAACACTCTTTTTCTAGAATTTGCAAGTGGACATTTGCAGCGCTTTGCGGCCTGAGGTGGAAAGGAAATACCTTCACATAAAAATTAGACAGAAGCATTCTCTGAAACTTCTTTGTGGTGTGTGTGCATCCAACTCGCAGAGTTGAACATTCTTTTTGACAGAGAAGTTTTGAAACAGTCTTTTTTTCTTGTAGAATCTGCAAGTGGAAATTTGGACCGCTTGCAGGAAATCGTTGGAAACGGGAAACCCTCACCCAAAAACGAGACAGAATCATTCTCACAAACTTCTTCCTGATGTGTGCTTTCAACTCACAGATGTGAGCCTTTCCTTTGATAGAGCAGTTTTAAAACACTGTTTTTCTAGAGTCTGCAAGTGGATATTTGGAGCGCTATGAGGCCTGTGGTGGGAAAGGAAGTATCTTCCCATAACAAGTAGAAAGAGGCATTCTCTGAAAGTTCTCTGTGGCGCGTGCATTCAAGTCACAGAGTTGAACATTCCATTTGACAGAGAAGTTTTGAAACCCTCATTTACAGAATCTGCAAGTGGCTGTTTGGACCGCTTATAGGAATGCGTTGGAAACGGGACACCCTCACACAAAAACTAGACGGAAGCATTCTCACGAACTTCTGTGTGATGTGCGCCTTCGTTTCAAGGAGCCGAAAGTTTCTATTGGTAGAGCAGTTTGGAAACACTCTT
This sequence comes from Pongo abelii, assembly GCF_028885655.2. Lineage (NCBI taxonomy): Eukaryota > Metazoa > Chordata > Mammalia > Primates > Hominidae > Pongo > Pongo abelii. The sequence goes on from NC_071988.2 coordinate 68,357,857, forward strand.
TTTCTAGAATCTACAAGTGGACATTGGCAGCGCTTTGAGGCCCGTGGTGGAAAGGAAATATGTTCACATAAAAACTAGACGAAAGCATTCTCTGAAACTTCTTTGTGGTGTGTGCATTCCACACTCAGAGTTGAACACTCCTTTTGACAGAGAAGTTTGAAACACTCTATTTGTAGAATCTGCAACTGCATATATGGACCGCTGATAGGAATTCGTTGGAAACGGGACACTCTCAGAGGAAAAGTAAACAGAAGCATTCTCACAAACTTCTGTGTGATGTGTGCATTCAGCTCACGGAGCTGAAGCTTTCTTCTGATACAGCAGTTTTAAAACACTTTTTTTCTAGATTCTGCAAGTGCACATTTGGAGAGCTTTGAGGCCTGAGGTGGAAAGGAAATATCTTCACATAAAAACTAGACAGAAGCATTCTCTGAAACTCCTTTGTGGTGTGTGCATTCAACTCACAGAGTCGAGCATTCCTTTAGACAGAGAAGATTTGAAACTCTCTTTTGTAGAATCTACAGGTGGAAATTCGGACTGCTTACGGGAATTGATTGGAAACGGGAAACCCTCCCACAAAAACGACACAGAAGCATTCTTGCAAACTTCTTGGTGATGTGTGCATTCAGCTCACACAGCTGAACCTTTCTTTTGATAGAGCAGTTTTCTAACACTCTTTTTCTAGAATGTGCAAGCGGACATTTGGAGCGCTTTGAGGACTGTGGTGGAAAAGGAAGTATCTTTACATAACAAGTAGACAGAAGCATTCTCTGAAAGTGCTTTGTGGGGCGTGCATTCAACTCACAGAGTTGAACATTCCTTTTGACAGAGAAGTTTTGAAACACTCTTTTTATAGAATCTGCAAGTGGATATTTGGACCGCTTATAGGAATTCGTTGGAAACGGGACAATCTCACACAAAAAGGAGACAGAAGCATTCTCATACACTTCTGTGGGATGCGTGCATTCAGCTCACAGGGCTGAACCTTTCTTTTGATAGAGCAGATTTCTAACACTCTTTTTCTAGAATTTGCAAGTGGACATTTGCAGCGCTTTGAGGCCTGAGGTGGAAAGGAAATACCTTCACATAAAAATTAGACAGAAGCATTCTCTGAAACTTCTTTGTGGTGTGTGTGCATCCAACTCGCAGAGTTGAACATTCTTTTTGACAGAGAAGTTTTGAAACAGTCTTTTTTTCTTGTAGAATCTGCAAGTGGAAATTTGGACCGCTTGCAGGAAATCGTTGGAAACGGGAAACCCTCACCCAAAAACGAGACAGAATCATTCTCACAAACTTCTTCCTGATGTGTGCTTTCAACTCACAGATGTGAGCCTTTCCTTTGATAGAGCAGTTTTAAAACACTGTTTTTCTAGAGTCTGCAAGTGGATATTTGGAGCGCTATGAGGCCTGTGGTGGGAAAGGAAGTATCTTCCCATAACAAGTAGAAAGAGGCATTCTCTGAAAGTTCTCTGTGGCGCGTGCATTCAAGTCACAGAGTTGAACATTCCATTTGACAGAGAAGTTTTGAAACCCTCATTTACAGAATCTGCAAGTGGCTGTTTGGACCGCTTATAGGAATGCGTTGGAAACGGGACACCCTCACACAAAAACTAGACAGAAGCATTCTCACGAACTTCTGTGTGATGTGCGCCTTCGTTTCAAGGAGCCGAAAGTTTCTATTGGTAGAGCAGTTTGGAAACACTCTTTTTCTAGAATCTACAAGTGGACATTGGCAGCGCTTTGAGGCCTGTGGTGGAAAGGAAATATGTTCACATAAAAACTAGACGAAAGCATTCTCTGAAACTTCTTTGTGGTGTGTGCATTCCACACTCAGAGTTGAACACTCCTTTTGACAGAGAAGTTTGAAACACTCTTTTTGTAGAATCTGCAACTGCATATATGGACCGCTGATAGGAATTCGTTGGAAACGGGACACTCTCACAGGAAAAGTAAACAGAAGCATTCTCACAAACTTCTGTGTGATGTGTGCATTCAGCTCACGGAGCTGCAGCTTTCTTCTGATACAGCAGTTTTAAAACACTTTTTTTCTAGAATCTGCAAGTGCACATTTGGAGAGCTTTGAGGCCTGAGGTGGAAAGGAAATATCTTCACATAAAAACTAGACAGAAGCATTCTCTGAAACTCCTTTGTGGTGTGTGCATTCAACTCACAGAGTCGAGCATTCCTTTAGACAGAGAAGATTTGAAACTCTCTTTTGTAGAATCTACAGGTGGAAATTCGGACTGCTTACGGGAATTGATTGGAAACGGGAAACCCTCCCACAAAAACGACACAGAAGCATTCTTGCAAACTTCTTGGTGATGTGTGCATTCAGCTCACACAGCTGAACCTTTCTTTTGATAGAGCAGTTTTCTAACACTCTTTTTCTAGAATGTGCAAGCGGACATTTGGAGCGCTTTGAGGACTGTGGTGGAAAAGGAAGTATCTTTACATAACAAGGAGACAGAAGCATTCTCTGAAAGTGCTTTGTGGGGCGTGCATTCAACTCACAGAGTTGAACATTCCTTTTGACAGAGAAGTTTTGAAACACTCTTTTTATAGAATCTGCAAGTGGATATTTGGACCGCTTATAGGAATTCGTTGGAAACGGGACAATCTCACACAAAAAGGAGACAGAAGCATTCTCATACACTTCTGTGGGATGCGTGCATTCAGCTCACAGGGCAGATCCTTTCTTTTGATAGAGCAGATTTCTAACACTCTTTTTCTAGAATTTGCAAGTGGACATTTGCAGGGCTTTGCGGCCTGAGGTGGAAAGGAAATACCTTCACATAAAAATTAGACAGAAGCATTCTCTGAAACTTCTTTGTGGTGTGTGTGCATCCAACTCGCAGAGTTGAACATTCTTTTTGACAGAGAAGTTTTGTAACAGTCTTTTTTTTTTGTAGAATCTGCAAGTGGAAATTTGGACCGCTTGCAGGAAATCGTTGGAAACGGGAAACCCTCACCCAAAAACGAGACAGAATCATTCTCACAAACTTCTTCCTGATGTGTGCTTTCAACTCACAGATGTGAGCCTTTCCTTTGATAGAGCAGTTTTAAAACACTGTTTTTCTAGAGTCTGCAAGTGGATATTTGGAGCGCTATGAGGCCTGTGGTGGGAAAGGAAGTATCTTCCCATAAGTAGAAAGAGGCATTCTCTGAAAGTTCTCTGTGGCGCGTGCATTCAAGTCACAGAGTTGAACATTCCATTTGACAGAGAAGTTTTGAAACCCTCATTTACAGAATCTGCAAGTGGCTGTTTGGACCGCTTATAGGAATGCGTTGGAAACGGGACACCCTCACACAAAAACTAGACAGAAGCATTCTCACGAACTTCTGTGTGATGTGCGCCTTCGTTTCAAGGAGCCGAAACTTTCTATTGGTAGAGCAGTTTGGAAACACTCTTTTTCTAGAATCTACAAGTGGACATTGGCAGCGCTTTGAGGCCCGTGGTGGAAAGGAAATATGTTCACATAAAAACTAGACGAAAGCATTCTCTGAAACTTCTTTGTGGTGTGTGCATTCCACACTCAGAGTTGAACACTCCTTTTGACAGAGAAGTTTGAAACACTCTTTTTGTAGAATCTGCAACTGCATATATGGACCGCTGATAGGAATTCGTTGGAAACGGGACACTCTCACAGGAAAAGTAAACAGAAGCATTCTCACAAACTTCTGTGTGATGTGTGCATTCAGCTCACGGAGCTGCAGCTTTCTTCTGATACAGCAGTTTTAAAACACTTTTTTTCTAGAATCTGCAAGTGCACATTTGGAGAGCTTTGAGGCCTGAGGTGGAAAGGAAATATCTTCACATAAAAACTAGACAGAAGCATTCTCTGAAACTCCTTTGTGGTGTGTGCATTCAACTCACAGAGTCGAGCATTCCTTTAGACAGAGAAGATTTGAAACTCTCTTTTGTAGAATCTACAGGTGGAAATTCGGACTGCTTACGGGAATTGATTGGAAACGGGAAACCCTCCCACAAAAACGACACAGAAGCATTCTTGCAAACTTCTTGGTGATGTGTGCATTCAGCTCACACAGCTGAACCTTTCTTTTGATAGAGCAGTTTTCTAACACTCTTTTTCTAGAATGTGCAAGCGGACATTTGGAGCGCTTTGAGGACTGTGGTGGAAAAGGAAGTATCTTTACATAACAAGTAGACAGAAGCATTCTCTGAAAGTGCTTTGTGGGGCGTGCATTCAACTCACAGAGTTGAACATTCCTTTTGACAGAGAAGTTTTGAAACACTCTTTTTATAGAATCTGCAAGTGGATATTTGGACCGCTTATAGGAATTCGTTGGAAACGGGACAATCTCACACAAAAAGGAGACAGAAGCATTCTCATACACTTCTGTGGGATGCGTGCATTCAGCTCACAGGGCAGATCCTTTCTTTTGATAGAGCAGATTTCTAACACTCTTTTTCTAGAATTTGCAAGTGGACATTTGCAGCGCTTTGCGGCCTGAGGTGGAAAGGAAATACCTTCACATAAAAATTAGACAGAAGCATTCTCTGAAACTTCTTTGTGGTGTGTGTGCATCCACCTCGCAGAGTTGAACATTCTTTTTGACAGAGAAGTTTTGAAACAGTCTTTTTTTTTTGTAGAATCTGCAAGTGGAAATTTGGACCGCTTGCAGGAAATCGTTGGAAACGGGAAACCCTCACCCAAAAACGAGACAGAATCATTCTCACAAACTTCTTCCTGATGTGTGCTTTCAACTCACAGATGTGAGCCTTTCCTTTGATAGAGCAGTTTTAAAACACTGTTTTTCTAGAGTCTGCAAGTGGATATTTGGAGCGCTATGAGGCCTGTGGTGGGAAAGGAAGTATCTTCCCATAACAAGTAGAAAGAGGCATTCTCTGAAAGTTCTCTGTGGCGCGTGCATTCAAGTCACAGAGTTGAACATTCCATTTGACAGAGAAGTTTTGAAACCCTCATTTACAGAATCTGCAAGTGGCTGTTTGGACCGCTTATAGGAATGCGTTGGAAACGGGACACCCTCACACAAAAACTAGACAGAAGCATTCTCACGAACTTCTGTGTGATGTGCGCCTTCGTTTCAAGGAGCCGAAACTTTCTATTGGTAGAGCAGTTTGGAAACACTCTTTTTCTAGAATCTACAAGTGGACATTGGCAGCGCTTTGAGGCCCGTGGTGGAAAGGAAATATGTTCACATAAAAACTAGACGAAAGCATTCTCTGAAACTTCTTTGTGGTGTGTGCATTCCACACTCAGAGTTGAACACTCCTTTTGACAGAGAAGTTTGAAACACTCTTTTTGTAGAATCTGCAACTGCATATATGGACCGCTGATAGGAATTCGTTGGAAACGGGACACTCTCACAGGAAAAGTAAACAGAAGCATTCTCACAAACTTCTGTGTGATGTGTGCATTCAGCTCACGGAGCTGCAGCTTTCTTCTGATACAGCAGTTTTAAAACACTTTTTTTCTAGAATCTGCAAGTGCACATTTGGAGAGCTTTGAGGCCTGAGGTGGAAAGGAAATATCTTCACATAAAAACTAGACAGAAGCATTCTCTGAAACTCCTTTGTGGTGTGTGCATTCAACTCACAGAGTCGAGCATTCCTTTAGACAGAGAAGATTTGAAACTCTCTTTTGTAGAATCTACAGGTGGAAATTCGGACTGCTTACGGGAATTGATTGGAAACGGGAAACCCTCCCACAAAAACGACACAGAAGCATTCTTGCAAACTTCTTGGTGATGTGTGCATTCAGCTCACACAGCTGAACCTTTCTTTTGATAGAGCAGTTTTCTAACACTCTTTTTCTAGAATGTGCAAGCGGACATTTGGAGCGCTTTGAGGACTGTGGTGGAAAAGGAAGTATCTTTACATAACAAGTAGACAGAAGCATTCTCTGAAAGTGCTTTGTGGGGCGTGCATTCAACTCACAGAGTTGAACATTCCTTTTGACAGAGAAGTTTTGAAACACTCTTTTTATAGAATCTGCAAGTGGATATTTGGACCGCTTATAGGAATTCGTTGGAAACGGGACAATCTCACACAAAAAGGAGACAGAAGCATTCTCATACACTTCTGTGGGATGCCTGCATTCAGCTCACAGGGCTGAACCTTTCTTTTGATAGAGCAGATTTCTAACACTCTTTTTCTAGAATTTGCAAGTGGACATTTGCAGCGCTTTGCGGCCTGAGGTGGAAAGGAAATACCTTCACATAAAAATTAGACAGAAGCATTCTCTGAAACTTCTTTGTGGTGTGTGTGCATCCAACTCGCAGAGTTGAACATTCTTTTTGACAGAGAAGTTTTGTAACAGTCTTTTTTTTTTGTAGAATCTGCAAGTGGAAATTTGGACCGCTTGCAGGAAATCGTTGGAAACGGGAAACCCTCACCCAAAAACGAGACAGAATCATTCTCACAAACTTCTTCCTGATGTGTGCTTTCAACTCACAGATGTGAGCCTTTCCTTTGATAGAGCAGTTTTAAAACACTGTTTTTCTAGAGTCTGCAAGTGGATATTTGGAGCGCTATGAGGCCTGTGGTGGGAAAGGAAGTATCTTCCCATAACAAGTAGAAAGAGGCATTCTCTGAAAGTTCTCTGTGGCGCGTGCATTCAAGTCACAGAGTTGAACATTCCATTTGACAGAGAAGTTTTGAAACCCTCATTTACAGAATCTGCAAGTGGCTGTTTGGACCGCTTATAGGAATGCGTTGGAAACGGGACACCCTCACACAAAAACTAGACAGAAGCATTCTCACGAACTTCTGTGTGATGTGCGCCTTCGTTTCAAGGAGCCGAAAGTTTCTATTGGTAGAGCAGTTTGGAAACACTCTTTTTCTAGAATCTACAAGTGGACATTGGCAGCGCTTTGAGGCCCGTGGTGGAAAGGAAATATGTTCACATAAAAACTAGACGAAAGCATTCTCTGAAACTTCTTTGTGGTGTGTGCATTCCACACTCAGAGTTGAACACTCCTTTTGACAGAGAAGTTTGAAACACTCTTTTTGTAGAATCTGCAACTGCATATATGGACCGCTGATAGGAATTCGTTGGAAACGGGACACTCTCACAGGAAAAGTAAACAGAAGCATTCTCACAAACTTCTGTGTGATGTGTGCATTCAGCTCACGGAGCTGCAGCTTTCTTCTGATACAGCAGTTTTAAAACACTTTTTTTCTAGAATCTGCAAGTGCACATTTGGAGAGCTTTGAGGCCTGAGGTGGAAAGGAAATATCTTCACATAAAAACTAGACAGAAGCATTCTCTGAAACTCCTTTGTGGTGTGTGCATTCAACTCACAGAGTCGAGCATTCCTTTAGACAGAGAAGATTTGAAACTCTCTTTTGTAGAATCTACAGGTGGAAATTCGGACTGCTTACGGGAATTGATTGGAAACGGGAAACCCTCCCACAAAAACGACACAGAAGCATTCTTGCAAACTTCTTGGTGATGTGTGCATTCAGCTCACACAGCTGAACCTTTCTTTTGATAGAGCAGTTTTCTAACACTCTTTTTCTAGAATGTGCAAGCGGACATTTGGAGCGCTTTGAGGACTGTGGTGGAAAAGGAAGTATCTTTACATAACAAGGAGACAGAAGCATTCTCTGAAAGTGCTTTGTGGGGCGTGCATTCAACTCACAGAGTTGAACATTCCTTTTGACAGAGAAGTTTTGAAACACTCTTTTTATAGAATCTGCAAGTGGATATTTGGACCGCTTATAGGAATTCGTTGGAAACGGGACAATCTCACACAAAAAGGAGACAGAAGCATTCTCATACACTTCTGTGGGATGCGTGCATTCAGCTCACAGGGCAGATCCTTTCTTTTGATAGAGCAGATTTCTAACACTCTTTTTCTAGAATTTGCAAGTGGACATTTGCAGCGCTTTGCGGCCTGAGGTGGAAAGGAAATACCTTCACATAAAAATTAGACAGAAGCATTCTCTGAAACTTCTTTGTGGTGTGTGTGCATCCAACTCGCAGAGTTGAACATTCTTTTTGACAGAGAAGTTTTGAAACAGTCTTTTTTTTTTGTAGAATCTGCAAGTGGAAATTTGGACCGCTTGCAGGAAATCGTTGGAAACGGGAAACCCTCACCCAAAAACGAGACAGAATCATTCTCACAAACTTCTTCCTGATGTGTGCTTTCAACTCACAGATGTGAGCCTTTCCTTTGATAGAGCAGTTTTAAAACACTGTTTTTCTAGAGTCTGCAAGTGGATATTTGGAGCGCTATGAGGCCTGTGGTGGGAAAGGAAGTATCTTCCCATAACAAGTAGAAAGAGGCATTCTCTGAAAGTTCTCTGTGGCGCGTGCATTCAAGTCACAGAGTTGAACATTCCATTTGACAGAGAAGTTTTGAAACCCTCATTTACAGAATCTGCAAGTGGCTGTTTGGACCGCTTATAGGAATGCGTTGGAAACGGGACACCCTCACACAAAAACTAGACAGAAGCATTCTCACGAACTTCTGTGTGATGTGCGCCTTCGTTTCAAGGAGCCGAAACTTTCTATTGGTAGAGCAGTTTGGAAACACTCTTTTTCTAGAATCTACAAGTGGACATTGGCAGCGCTTTGAGGCCCGTGGTGGAAAGGAAATATGTTCACATAAAAACTAGACGAAAGCATTCTCTGAAACTTCTTTGTGGTGTGTGCATTCCACACTCAGAGTTGAACACTCCTTTTGACAGAGAAGTTTGAAACACTCTTTTTGTAGAATCTGCAACTGCATATATGGACCGCTGATAGGAATTCGTTGGAAACGGGACACTCTCACAGGAAAAGTAAACAGAAGCATTCTCACAAACTTCTGTGTGATGTGTGCATTCAGCTCACGGAGCTGCAGCTTTCTTCTGATACAGCAGTTTTAAAACACTTTTTTTCTAGAATCTGCAAGTGCACATTTGGAGAGCTTTGAGGCCTGAGGTGGAAAGGAAATATCTTCACATAAAAACTAGACAGAAGCATTCTCTGAAACTCCTTTGTGGTGTGTGCATTCAACTCACAGAGTCGAGCATTCCTTTAGACAGAGAAGATTTGAAACTCTCTTTTGTAGAATCTACAGGTGGAAATTCGGACTGCTTACGGGAATTGATTGGAAACGGGAAACCCTCCCACAAAAACGACACAGAAGCATTCTTGCAAACTTCTTGGTGATGTGTGCATTCAGCTCACACAGCTGAACCTTTCTTTTGATAGAGCAGTTTTCTAACACTCTTTTTCTAGAATGTGCAAGCGGACATTTGGAGCGCTTTGAGGACTGTGGTGGAAAAGGAAGTATCTTTACATAACAAGGAGACAGAAGCATTCTCTGAAAGTGCTTTGTGGGGCGTGCATTCAACTCACAGAGTTGAACATTCCTTTTGACAGAGAAGTTTTGAAACACTCTTTTTATAGAATCTGCAAGTGGATATTTGGACCGCTTATAGGAATTCGTTGGAAACGGGACAATCTCACACAAAAAGGAGACAGAAGCATTCTCATACACTTCTGTGGGATGCCTGCATTCAGCTCACAGGGCTGAACCTTTCTTTTGATAGAGCAGATTTCTAACACTCTTTTTCTAGAATTTGCAAGTGGACATTTGCAGCGCTTTGAGGCCTGAGGTGGAAAGGAAATACCTTCACATAAAAATTAGACAGAAGCATTCTCTGAAACTTCTTTGTGGTGTGTGTGCATCCAACTCGCAGAGTTGAACATTCTTTTTGACAGAGAAGTTTTGAAACAGTCTTTTTTTTTGTAGAATCTGCAAGTGGAAATTTGGACCGCTTGCAGGAAATCGTTGGAAACGGGAAACCCTCACCCAAAAACGAGACAGAATCATTCTCACAAACTTCTTCCTGATGTGTGCTTTCAACTCACAGATGTGAGCCTTTCCTTTGATAGAGCAGTTTTAAAACACTGTTTTTCTAGAGTCTGCAAGTGGATATTTGGAGCGCTATGAGGCCTGTGGTGGGAAAGGAAGTATCTTCCCATAACAAGTAGAAAGAGGCATTCTCTGAAAGTTCTCTGTGGCGCGTGCATTCAAGTCACAGAGTTGAACATTCCATTTGACAGAGAAGTTTTGAAACCCTCATTTACAGAATCTGCAAGTGGCTGTTTGGACCGCTTATAGGAATGCGTTGGAAACGGGACACCCTCACACAAAAACTAGACAGAAGCATTCTCACGAACTTCTGTGTGATGTGCGCCTTCGTTTCAAGGAGCCGAAAGTTTCTATTGGTAGAGCAGTTTGGAAACACTCTTTTTCTAGAATCTACAAGTGGACATTGGCAGCGCTTTGAGGCCCGTGGTGGAAAGGAAATATGTTCACATAAAAACTAGACGAAAGCATTCTCTGAAACTTCTTTGTGGTGTGTGCATTCCACACTCAGAGTTGAACACTCCTTTTGACAGAGAAGTTTGAAACACTCTTTTTGTAGAATCTGCAACTGCATATATGGACCGCTGATAGGAATTCGTTGGAAACGGGACACTCTCACAGGAAAAGTAAACAGAAGCATTCTCACAAACTTCTGTGTGATGTGTGCATTCAGCTCACGGAGCTGCAGCTTTCTTCTGATACAGCAGTTTTAAAACACTTTTTTTCTAGAATCTGCAAGTGCACATTTGGAGAGCTTTGAGGCCTGAGGTGGAAAGGAAATATCTTCACATAAAAACTAGACAGAAGCATTCTCTGAAACTCCTTTGTGGTGTGTGCATTCAACTCACAGAGTCGAGCATTCCTTTAGACAGAGAAGATTTGAAACTCTCTTTTGTAGAATCTACAGGTGGAAATTCGGACTGCTTACGGGAATTGATTGGAAACGGGAAACCCTCCCACAAAAACGACACAGAAGCATTCTTGCAAACTTCTTGGTGATGTGTGCATTCAGCTCACACAGCTGAACCTTTCTTTTGATAGAGCAGTTTTCTAACACTCTTTTTCTAGAATGTGCAAGCGGACATTTGGAGCGCTTTGAGGACTGTGGTGGAAAAGGAAGTATCTTTACATAACAAGGAGACAGAAGCATTCTCTGAAAGTGCTTTGTGGGGCGTGCATTCAACTCACAGAGTTGAACATTCCTTTTGACAGAGAAGTTTTGAAACACTCTTTTTATAGAATCTGCAAGTGGATATTTGGACCGCTTATAGGAATTCGTTGGAAACGGGACAATCTCACACAAAAAGGAGACAGAAGCATTCTCATACACTTCTGTGGGATGCGTGCATTCAGCTCACAGGGCAGATCCTTTCTTTTGATAGAGCAGATTTCTAACACTCTTTTTCTAGAATTTGCAAGTGGACATTTGCAGCGCTTTGCGGCCTGAGGTGGAAAGGAAATACCTTCACATAAAAATTAGACAGAAGCATTCTCTGAAACTTCTTTGTGGTGTGTGTGCATCCAACTCGCAGAGTTGAACATTCTTTTTGACAGAGAAGTTTTGAAACAGTCTTTTTTTTTTGTAGAATCTGCAAGTGGAAATTTGGACCGCTTGCAGGAAATCGTTGGAAACGGGAAACCCTCACCCAAAAACGAGACAGAATCATTCTCACAAACTTCTTCCTGATGTGTGCTTTCAACTCACGGATGTGAGCCTTTCCTTTGATAGAGCAGTTTTAAAACACTGTTTTTCTAGAGTCTGCAAGTGGATATTTCGAGCGCTATGAGGCCTGTGGTGGGAAAGGAAGTATCTTCCCATAACAAGTAGAAAGAGGCATTCTCTGAAAGTTCTCTGTGGCGCGTGCATTCAAGTCACAGAGTTGAACATTCCATTTGACAGAGAAGTTTTGAAACCCTCATTTACAGAATCTGCAAGTGGCTGTTTGGACCGCTTATAGGAATGCGTTGGAAACGGGACACCCTCACACAAAAACTAGACAGAAGCATTCTCACGAACTTCTGTGTGATGTGCGCCTTCGTTTCAAGGAGCCGAAACTTTCTATTGGTAGAGCAGTTTGGAAACACTCTTTTTCTAGAATCTACAAGTGGACATTGGCAGCGCTTTGAGGCCCGTGGTGGAAAGGAAATATGTTCACATAAAAACTAGACGAAAGCATTCTCTGAAACTTCTTTGTGGTGTGTGCATTCCACACTCAGAGTTGAACACTCCTTTTGACAGAGAAGTTTGAAACACTCTTTTTGTAGAATCTGCAACTGCATATATGGACCGCTGATAGGAATTCGTTGGAAACGGGACACTCTCACAGGAAAAGTAAACAGAAGCATTCTCACAAACTTCTGTGTGATGTGTGCATTCAGCTCACGGAGCTGCAGCTTTCTTCTGATACAGCAGTTTTAAAACACTTTTTTTCTAGAATCTGCAAGTGCACATTTGGAGAGCTTTGAGGCCTGAGGTGGAAAGGAAATATCTTCACATAAAAACTAGACAGAAGCATTCTCTGAAACTCCTTTGTGGTGTGTGCATTCAACTCACAGAGTCGAGCATTCCTTTAGACAGAGAAGATTTGAAACTCTCTTTTGTAGAATCTACAGGTGGAAATTCGGACTGCTTACGGGAATTGATTGGAAACGGGAAACCCTCCCACAAAAACGACACAGAAGCATTCTTGCAAACTTCTTGGTGATGTGTGCATTCAGCTCACACAGCTGAACCTTTCTTTTGATAGAGCAGTTTTCTAACACTCTTTTTCTAGAATGTGCAAGCGGACATTTGGAGCGCTTTGAGGACTGTGGTGGAAAAGGAAGTATCTTTACATAACAAGTAGACAGAAGCATTCTCTGAAAGTGCTTTGTGGGGCGTGCATTCAACTCACAGAGTTGAACATTCCTTTTGACAGAGAAGTTTTGAAACACTCTTTTTATAGAATCTGCAAGTGGATATTTGGACCGCTTATAGGAATTCGTTGGAAACGGGACAATCTCACACAAAAAGGAGACAGAAGCATTCTCATACACTTCTGTGGGATGCGTGCATTCAGCTCACAGGGCAGATCCTTTCTTTTGATAGAGCAGATTTCTAACACTCTTTTTCTAGAATTTGCAAGTGGACATTTGCAGCGCTTTGCGGCCTGAGGTGGAAAGGAAATACCTTCACATAAAAATTAGACAGAAGCATTCTCTGAAACTTCTTTGTGGTGTGTGTGCATCCAACTCGCAGAGTTGAACATTCTTTTTGACAGAGAAGTTTTGAAACAGTCTTTTTTTTTTGTAGAATCTGCAAGTGGAAATTTGGACCGCTTGCAGGAAATCGTTGGAAACGGGAAACCCTCACCCAAAAACGAGACAGAATCATTCTCACAAACTTCTTCCTGATGTGTGCTTTCAACTCACAGATGTGAGCCTTTCCTTTGATAGAGCAGTTTTAAAACACTGTTTTTCTAGAGTCTGCAAGTGGATATTTGGAGCGCTATGAGGCCTGTGGTGGGAAAGGAAGTATCTTCCCATAACAAGTAGAAAGAGGCATTCTCTGAAAGTTCTCTGTGGCGCGTGCATTCAAGTCACAGAGTTGAACATTCCATTTGACAGAGAAGTTTTGAAACCCTCATTTACAGAATCTGCAAGTGGCTGTTTGGACCGCTTATAGGAATGCGTTGGAAACGGGACACCCTCACACAAAAACTAGACAGAAGCATTCTCACGAACTTCTGTGTGATGTGCGCCTTCGTTTCAAGGAGCCGAAACTTTCTATTGGTAGAGCAGTTTGGAAACACTCTTTTTCTAGAATCTACAAGTGGACATTGGCAGCGCTTTGAGGCCCGTGGTGGAAAGGAAATATGTTCACATAAAAACTAGACGAAAGCATTCTCTGAAACTTCTTTGTGGTGTGTGCATTCCACACTCAGAGTTGAACACTCCTTTTGACAGAGAAGTTTGAAACACTCTTTTTGTAGAATCTGCAACTGCATATATGGACCGCTGATAGGAATTCGTTGGAAACGGGACACTCTCACAGGAAAAGTAAACAGAAGCATTCTCACAAACTTCTGTGTGATGTGTGCATTCAGCTCACGGAGCTGCAGCTTTCTTCTGATACAGCAGTTTTAAAACACTTTTTTTCTAGAATCTGCAAGTGCACATTTGGAGAGCTTTGAGGCCTGAGGTGGAAAGGAAATATCTTCACATAAAAACTAGACAGAAGCATTCTCTGAAACTCCTTTGTGGTGTGTGCATTCAACTCACAGAGTCGAGCATTCCTTTAGACAGAGAAGATTTGAAACTCTCTTTTGTAGAATCTACAGGTGGAAATTCGGACTGCTTACGGGAATTGATTGGAAACGGGAAACCCTCCCACAAAAACGACACAGAAGCATTCTTGCAAACTTCTTGGTGATGTGTGCATTCAGCTCACACAGCTGAACCTTTCTTTTGATAGAGCAGTTTTCTAACACTCTTTTTCTAGAATGTGCAAGCGGACATTTGGAGCGCTTTGAGGACTGTGGTGGAAAAGGAAGTATCTTTACATAACAAGGAGACAGAAGCATTCTCTGAAAGTGCTTTGTGGGGCGTGCATTCAACTCACAGAGTTGAACATTCCTTTTGACAGAGAAGTTTTGAAACACTCTTTTTATAGAATCTGCAAGTGGATATTTGGACCGCTTATAGGAATTCGTTGGAAACGGGACAATCTCACACAAAAAGGAGACAGAAGCATTCTCATACACTTCTGTGGGATGCGTGCATTCAGCTCACAGGGCAGATCCTTTCTTTTGATAGAGCAGATTTCTAACACTCTTTTTCTAGAATTTGCAAGTGGACATTTGCAGCGCTTTGCGGCCTGAGGTGGAAAGGAAATACCTTCACATAAAAATTAGACAGAAGCATTCTCTGAAACTTCTTTGTGGTGTGTGTGCATCCACCTCGCAGAGTTGAACATTCTTTTTGACAGAGAAGTTTTGAAACAGTCTTTTTTTTTTGTAGAATCTGCAAGTGGAAATTTGGACCGCTTGCAGGAAATCGTTGGAAACGGGAAACCCTCACCCAAAAACGAGACAGAATCATTCTCACAAACTTCTTCCTGATGTGTGCTTTCAACTCACAGATGTGAGCCTTTCCTTTGATAGAGCAGTTTTAAAACACTGTTTTTCTAGAGTCTGCAAGTGGATATTTGGAGCGCTATGAGGCCTGTGGTGGGAAAGGAAGTATCTTCCCATAACAAGTAGAAAGAGGCATTCTCTGAAAGTTCTCTGTGGCGCGTGCATTCAAGTCACAGAGTTGAACATTCCATTTGACAGAGAAGTTTTGAAACCCTCATTTACAGAATCTGCAAGTGGCTGTTTGGACCGCTTATAGGAATGCGTTGGAAACGGGACACCCTCACACAAAAACTAGACAGAAGCATTCTCACGAACTTCTGTGTGATGTGCGCCTTCGTTTCAAGGAGCCGAAACTTTCTATTGGTAGAGCAGTTTGGAAACACTCTTTTTCTAGAATCTACAAGTGGACATTGGCAGCGCTTTGAGGCCCGTGGTGGAAAGGAAATATGTTCACATAAAAACTAGACGAAAGCATTCTCTGAAACTTCTTTGTGGTGTGTGCATTCCACACTCAGAGTTGAACACTCCTTTTGACAGAGAAGTTTGAAACACTCTTTTTGTAGAATCTGCAACTGCATATATGGACCGCTGATAGGAATTCGTTGGAAACGGGACACTCTCACAGGAAAAGTAAACAGAAGCATTCTCACAAACTTCTGTGTGATGTGTGCATTCAGCTCACGGAGCTGCAGCTTTCTTCTGATACAGCAGTTTTAAAACACTTTTTTTCTAGAATCTGCAAGTGCACATTTGGAGAGCTTTGAGGCCTGAGGTGGAAAGGAAATATCTTCACATAAAAACTAGACAGAAGCATTCTCTGAAACTCCTTTGTGGTGTGTGCATTCAACTCACAGAGTCGAGCATTCCTTTAGACAGAGAAGATTTGAAACTCTCTTTTGTAGAATCTACAGGTGGAAATTCGGACTGCTTACGGGAATTGATTGGAAACGGGAAACCCTCCCACAAAAACGACACAGAAGCATTCTTGCAAACTTCTTGGTGATGTGTGCATTCAGCTCACACAGCTGAACCTTTCTTTTGATAGAGCAGTTTTCTAACACTCTTTTTCTAGAATGTGCAAGCGGACATTTGGAGCGCTTTGAGGACTGTGGTGGAAAAGGAAGTATCTTTACATAACAAGGAGACAGAAGCATTCTCTGAAAGTGCTTTGTGGGGCGTGCATTCAACTCACAGAGTTGAACATTCCTTTTGACAGAGAAGTTTTGAAACACTCTTTTTATAGAATCTGCAAGTGGATATTTGGACCGCTTATAGGAATTCGTTGGAAACGGGACAATCTCACACAAAAAGGAGACAGAAGCATTCTCATACACTTCTGTGGGATGCGTGCATTCAGCTCACAGGGCAGATCCTTTCTTTTGATAGAGCAGATTTCTAACACTCTTTTTCTAGAATTTGCAAGTGGACATTTGCAGCGCTTTGCGGCCTGAGGTGGAAAGGAAATACCTTCACATAAAAATTAGACAGAAGCATTCTCTGAAACTTCTTTGTGGTGTGTGTGCATCCAACTCGCAGAGTTGAACATTCTTTTTGACAGAGAAGTTTTGAAACAGTCTTTTTTTTTTGTAGAATCTGCAAGTGGAAATTTGGACCGCTTGCAGGAAATCGTTGGAAACGGGAAACCCTCACCCAAAAACGAGACAGAATCATTCTCACAAACTTCTTCCTGATGTGTGCTTTCAACTCACAGATGTGAGCCTTTCCTTTGATAGAGCAGTTTTAAAACACTGTTTTTCTAGAGTCTGCAAGTGGATATTTGGAGCGCTATGAGGCCTGTGGTGGGAAAGGAAGTATCTTCCCATAACAAGTAGAAAGAGGCATTCTCTGAAAGTTCTCTGTGGCGCGTGCATTCAAGTCACAGAGTTGAACATTCCATTTGACAGAGAAGTTTTGAAACCCTCATTTACAGAATCTGCAAGTGGCTGTTTGGACCGCTTATAGGAATGCGTTGGAAACGGGACACCCTCACACAAAAACTAGACAGAAGCATTCTCACGAACTTCTGTGTGATGTGCGCCTTCGTTTCAAGGAGCCGAAACTTTCTATTGGTAGAGCAGTTTGGAAACACTCTTTTTCTAGAATCTACAAGTGGACATTGGCAGCGCTTTGAGGCCCGTGGTGGAAAGGAAATATGTTCACATAAAAACTAGACGAAAGCATTCTCTGAAACTTCTTTGTGGTGTGTGCATTCCACACTCAGAGTTGAACACTCCTTTTGACAGAGAAGTTTGAAACACTCTTTTTGTAGAATCTGCAACTGCATATATGGACCGCTGATAGGAATTCGTTGGAAACGGGACACTCTCACAGGAAAAGTAAACAGAAGCATTCTCACAAACTTCTGTGTGATGTGTGCATTCAGCTCACGGAGCTGCAGCTTTCTTCTGATACAGCAGTTTTAAAACACTTTTTTTCTAGAATCTGCAAGTGCACATTTGGAGAGCTTTGAGGCCTGAGGTGGAAAGGAAATATCTTCACATAAAAACTAGACAGAAGCATTCTCTGAAACTCCTTTGTGGTGTGTGCATTCAACTCACAGAGTCGAGCATTCCTTTAGACAGAGAAGATTTGAAACTCTCTTTTGTAGAATCTACAGGTGGAAATTCGGACTGCTTACGGGAATTGATTGGAAACGGGAAACCCTCCCACAAAAACGACACAGAAGCATTCTTGCAAACTTCTTGGTGATGTGTGCATTCAGCTCACACAGCTGAACCTTTCTTTTGATAGAGCAGTTTTCTAACACTCTTTTTCTAGAATGTGCAAGCGGACATTTGGAGCGCTTTGAGGACTGTGGTGGAAAAGGAAGTATCTTTACATAACAAGGAGACAGAAGCATTCTCTGAAAGTGCTTTGTGGGGCGTGCATTCAACTCACAGAGTTGAACATTCCTTTTGACAGAGAAGTTTTGAAACACTCTTTTTATAGAATCTGCAAGTGGATATTTGGACCGCTTATAGGAATTCGTTGGAAACGGGACAATCTCACACAAAAAGGAGACAGAAGCATTCTCATACACTTCTGTGGGATGCCTGCATTCAGCTCACAGGGCTGAACCTTTCTTTTGATAGAGCAGATTTCTAACACTCTTTTTCTAGAATTTGCAAGTGGACATTTGCAGCGCTTTGAGGCCTGAGGTGGAAAGGAAATACCTTCACATAAAAATTAGACAGAAGCATTCTCTGAAACTTCTTTGTGGTGTGTGTGCATCCAACTCGCAGAGTTGAACATTCTTTTTGACAGAGAAGTTTTGAAACAGTCTTTTTTTTTGTAGAATCTGCAAGTGGAAATTTGGACCGCTTGCAGGAAATCGTTGGAAACGCGAAACCCTCACCCAAAAACGAGACAGAATCATTCTCACAAACTTCTTCCTGATGTGTGCTTTCAACTCACAGATGTGAGCCTTTCCTTTGATAGAGCAGTTTTAAAACACTGTTTTTCTAGAGTCTGCAAGTGGATATTTGGAGCGCTATGAGGCCTGTGGTGGGAAAGGAAGTATCTTCCCATAACAAGTAGAAAGAGGCATTCTCTGAAAGTTCTCTGTGGCGCGTGCATTCAAGTCACAGAGTTGAACATTCCATTTGACAGAGAAGTTTTGAAACCCTCATTTACAGAATCTGCAAGTGGCTGTTTGGACCGCTTATAGGAATGCGTTGGAAACGGGACACCCTCACACAAAAACTAGACAGAAGCATTCTCACGAACTTCTGTGTGATGTGCGCCTTCGTTTCAAGGAGCCGAAAGTTTCTATTGGTAGAGCAGTTTGGAAACACTCTTTTTCTAGAATCTACAAGTGGACATTGGCAGCGCTTTGAGGCCCGTGGTGGAAAGGAAATATGTTCACATAAAAACTAGACGAAAGCATTCTCTGAAACTTCTTTGTGGTGTGTGCATTCCACACTCAGAGTTGAACACTCCTTTTGACAGAGAAGTTTGAAACACTCTTTTTGTAGAATCTGCAACTGCATATATGGACCGCTGATAGGAATTCGTTGGAAACGGGACACTCTCACAGGAAAAGTAAACAGAAGCATTCTCACAAACTTCTGTGTGATGTGTGCATTCAGCTCACGGAGCTGCAGCTTTCTTCTGATACAGCAGTTTTAAAACACTTTTTTTCTAGAATCTGCAAGTGCACATTTGGAGAGCTTTGAGGCCTGAGGTGGAAAGGAAATATCTTCACATAAAAACTAGACAGAAGCATTCTCTGAAACTCCTTTGTGTTGTGTGCATTCAACTCACAGAGTCGAGCATTCCTTTAGACAGAGAAGATTTGAAACTCTCTTTTGTAGAATCTACAGGTGGAAATTCGGACTGCTTACGGGAATTGATTGGAAACGGGAAACCCTCCCACAAAAACGACACAGAAGCATTCTTGCAAACTTCTTGGTGATGTGTGCATTCAGCTCACACAGCTGAACCTTTCTTTTGATAGAGCAGTTTTCTAACACTCTTTTTCTAGAATGTGCAAGCGGACATTTGGAGCGCTTTGAGGACTGTGGTGGAAAAGGAAGTATCTTTACATAACAAGGAGACAGAAGCATTCTCTGAAAGTGCTTTGTGGGGCGTGCATTCAACTCACAGAGTTGAACATTCCTTTTGACAGAGAAGTTTTGAAACACTCTTTTTATAGAATCTGCAAGTGGATATTTGGACCGCTTATAGGAATTCGTTGGAAACGGGACAATCTCACACAAAAAGGAGACAGAAGCATTCTCATACACTTCTGTGGGATGCGTGCATTCAGCTCACAGGGCAGATCCTTTCTTTTGATAGAGCAGATTTCTAACACTCTTTTTCTAGAATTTGCAAGTGGACATTTGCAGCGCTTTGCGGCCTGAGGTGGAAAGGAAATACCTTCACATAAAAATTAGACAGAAGCATTCTCTGAAACTTCTTTGTGGTGTGTGTGCATCCAACTCGCAGAGTTGAACATTCTTTTTGACAGAGAAGTTTTGAAACAGTCTTTTTTTTTTGTAGAATCTGCAAGTGGAAATTTGGACCGCTTGCAGGAAATCGTTGGAAACGGGAAACCCTCACCCAAAAACGAGACAGAATCATTCTCACAAACTTCTTCCTGATGTGTGCTTTCAACTCACGGATGTGAGCCTTTCCTTTGATAGAGCAGTTTTAAAACACTGTTTTTCTAGAGTCTGCAAGTGGATATTTCGAGCGCTATGAGGCCTGTGGTGGGAAAGGAAGTATCTTCCCATAACAAGTAGAAAGAGGCATTCTCTGAAAGTTCTCTGTGGCGCGTGCATTCAAGTCACAGAGTTGAACATTCCATTTGACAGAGAAGTTTTGAAACCCTCATTTACAGAATCTGCAAGTGGCTGTTTGGACCGCTTATAGGAATGCGTTGGAAACGGGACACCCTCACACAAAAACTAGACAGAAGCATTCTCACGAACTTCTGTGTGATGTGCGCCTTCGTTTCAAGGAGCCGAAACTTTCTATTGGTAGAGCAGTTTGGAAACACTCTTTTTCTAGAATCTACAAGTGGACATTGGCAGCGCTTTGAGGCCCGTGGTGGAAAGGAAATATGTTCACATAAAAACTAGACGAAAGCATTCTCTGAAACTTCTTTGTGGTGTGTGCATTCCACACTCAGAGTTGAACACTCCTTTTGACAGAGAAGTTTGAAACACTCTTTTTGTAGAATCTGCAACTGCATATATGGACCGCTGATAGGAATTCGTTGGAAACGGGACACTCTCACAGGAAAAGTAAACAGAAGCATTCTCACAAACTTCTGTGTGATGTGTGCATTCAGCTCACGGAGCTGCAGCTTTCTTCTGATACAGCAGTTTTAAAACACTTTTTTTCTAGAATCTGCAAGTGCACATTTGGAGAGCTTTGAGGCCTGAGGTGGAAAGGAAATATCTTCACATAAAAACTAGACAGAAGCATTCTCTGAAACTCCTTTGTGGTGTGTGCATTCAACTCACAGAGTCGAGCATTCCTTTAGACAGAGAAGATTTGAAACTCTCTTTTGTAGAATCTACAGGTGGAAATTCGGACTGCTTACGGGAATTGATTGGAAACGGGAAACCCTCCCACAAAAACGACACAGAAGCATTCTTGCAAACTTCTTGGTGATGTGTGCATTCAGCTCACACAGCTGAACCTTTCTTTTGATAGAGCAGTTTTCTAACACTCTTTTTCTAGAATGTGCAAGCGGACATTTGGAGCGCTTTGAGGACTGTGGTGGAAAAGGAAGTATCTTTACATAACAAGTAGACAGAAGCATTCTCTGAAAGTGCTTTGTGGGGCGTGCATTCAACTCACAGAGTTGAACATTCCTTTTGACAGAGAAGTTTTGAAACACTCTTTTTATAGAATCTGCAAGTGGATATTTGGACCGCTTATAGGAATTCGTTGGAAACGGGACAATCTCACACAAAAAGGAGACAGAAGCATTCTCATACACTTCTGTGGGATGCGTGCATTCAGCTCACAGGGCAGATCCTTTCTTTTGATAGAGCAGATTTCTAACACTCTTTTTCTAGAATTTGCAAGTGGACATTTGCAGCGCTTTGCGGCCTGAGGTGGAAAGGAAATACCTTCACATAAAAATTAGACAGAAGCATTCTCTGAAACTTCTTTGTGGTGTGTGTGCATCCAACTCGCAGAGTTGAACATTCTTTTTGACAGAGAAGTTTTGAAACAGTCTTTTTTTTTTGTAGAATCTGCAAGTGGAAATTTGGACCGCTTGCAGGAAATCGTTGGAAACGGGAAACCCTCACCCAAAAACGAGACAGAATCATTCTCACAAACTTCTTCCTGATGTGTGCTTTCAACTCACAGATGTGAGCCTTTCCTTTGATAGAGCAGTTTTAAAACACTGTTTTTCTAGAGTCTGCAAGTGGATATTTGGAGCGCTATGAGGCCTGTGGTGGGAAAGGAAGTATCTTCCCATAACAAGTAGAAAGAGGCATTCTCTGAAAGTTCTCTGTGGCGCGTGCATTCAAGTCACAGAGTTGAACATTCCATTTGACAGAGAAGTTTTGAAACCCTCATTTACAGAATCTGCAAGTGGCTGTTTGGACCGCTTATAGGAATGCGTTGGAAACGGGACACCCTCACACAAAAACTAGACAGAAGCATTCTCACGAACTTCTGTGTGATGTGCGCCTTCGTTTCAAGGAGCCGAAACTTTCTATTGGTAGAGCAGTTTGGAAACACTCTTTTTCTAGAATCTACAAGTGGACATTGGCAGCGCTTTGAGGCCCGTGGTGGAAAGGAAATATGTTCACATAAAAACTAGACGAAAGCATTCTCTGAAACTTCTTTGTGGTGTGTGCATTCCACACTCAGAGTTGAACACTCCTTTTGACAGAGAAGTTTGAAACACTCTTTTTGTAGAATCTGCAACTGCATATATGGACCGCTGATAGGAATTCGTTGGAAACGGGACACTCTCACAGGAAAAGTAAACAGAAGCATTCTCACAAACTTCTGTGTGATGTGTGCATTCAGCTCACGGAGCTGCAGCTTTCTTCTGATACAGCAGTTTTAAAACACTTTTTTTCTAGAATCTGCAAGTGCACATTTGGAGAGCTTTGAGGCCTGAGGTGGAAAGGAAATATCTTCACATAAAAACTAGACAGAAGCATTCTCTGAAACTCCTTTGTGGTGTGTGCATTCAACTCACAGAGTCGAGCATTCCTTTAGACAGAGAAGATTTGAAACTCTCTTTTGTAGAATCTACAGGTGGAAATTCGGACTGCTTACGGGAATTGATTGGAAACGGGAAACCCTCCCACAAAAACGACACAGAAGCATTCTTGCAAACTTCTTGGTGATGTGTGCATTCAGCTCACACAGCTGAACCTTTCTTTTGATAGAGCAGTTTTCTAACACTCTTTTTCTAGAATGTGCAAGCGGACATTTGGAGCGCTTTGAGGACTGTGGTGGAAAAGGAAGTATCTTTACATAACAAGGAGACAGAAGCATTCTCTGAAAGTGCTTTGTGGGGCGTGCATTCAACTCACAGAGTTGAACATTCCTTTTGACAGAGAAGTTTTGAAACACTCTTTTTATAGAATCTGCAAGTGGATATTTGGACCGCTTATAGGAATTCGTTGGAAACGGGACAATCTCACACAAAAAGGAGACAGAAGCATTCTCATACACTTCTGTGGGATGCGTGCATTCAGCTCACAGGGCAGATCCTTTCTTTTGATAGAGCAGATTTCTAACACTCTTTTTCTAGAATTTGCAAGTGGACATTTGCAGCGCTTTGCGGCCTGAGGTGGAAAGGAAATACCTTCACATAAAAATTAGACAGAAGCATTCTCTGAAACTTCTTTGTGGTGTGTGTGCATCCAACTCGCAGAGTTGAACATTCTTTTTGACAGAGAAGTTTTGAAACAGTCTTTTTTTTTTGTAGAATCTGCAAGTGGAAATTTGGACCGCTTGCAGGAAATCGTTGGAAACGGGAAACCCTCACCCAAAAACGAGACAGAATCATTCTCACAAACTTCTTCCTGATGTGTGCTTTCAACTCACAGATGTGAGCCTTTCCTTTGATAGAGCAGTTTTAAAACACTGTTTTTCTAGAGTCTGCAAGTGGATATTTGGAGCGCTATGAGGCCTGTGGTGGGAAAGGAAGTATCTTCCCATAACAAGTAGAAAGAGGCATTCTCTGAAAGTTCTCTGTGGCGCGTGCATTCAAGTCACAGAGTTGAACATTCCATTTGACAGAGAAGTTTTGAAACCCTCATTTACAGAATCTGCAAGTGGCTGTTTGGACCGCTTATAGGAATGCGTTGGAAACGGGACACCCTCACACAAAAACTAGACAGAAGCATTCTCACGAACTTCTGTGTGATGTGCGCCTTCGTTTCAAGGAGCCGAAACTTTCTATTGGTAGAGCAGTTTGGAAACACTCTTTTTCTAGAATCTACAAGTGGACATTGGCAGCGCTTTGAGGCCCGTGGTGGAAAGGAAATATGTTCACATAAAAACTAGACGAAAGCATTCTCTGAAACTTCTTTGTGGTGTGTGCATTCCACACTCAGAGTTGAACACTCCTTTTGACAGAGAAGTTTGAAACACTCTTTTTGTAGAATCTGCAACTGCATATATGGACCGCTGATAGGAATTCGTTGGAAACGGGACACTCTCACAGGAAAAGTAAACAGAAGCATTCTCACAAACTTCTGTGTGATGTGTGCATTCAGCTCACGGAGCTGCAGCTTTCTTCTGATACAGCAGTTTTAAAACACTTTTTTTCTAGAATCTGCAAGTGCACATTTGGAGAGCTTTGAGGCCTGAGGTGGAAAGGAAATATCTTCACATAAAAACTAGACAGAAGCATTCTCTGAAACTCCTTTGTGGTGTGTGCATTCAACTCACAGAGTCGAGCATTCCTTTAGACAGAGAAGATTTGAAACTCTCTTTTGTAGAATCTACAGGTGGAAATTCGGACTGCTTACGGGAATTGATTGGAAACGGGAAACCCTCCCACAAAAACGACACAGAAGCATTCTTGCAAACTTCTTGGTGATGTGTGCATTCAGCTCACACAGCTGAACCTTTCTTTTGATAGAGCAGTTTTCTAACACTCTTTTTCTAGAATGTGCAAGCGGACATTTGGAGCGCTTTGAGGACTGTGGTGGAAAAGGAAGTATCTTTACATAACAAGGAGACAGAAGCATTCTCTGAAAGTGCTTTGTGGGGCGTGCATTCAACTCACAGAGTTGAACATTCCTTTTGACAGAGAAGTTTTGAAACACTCTTTTTATAGAATCTGCAAGTGGATATTTGGACCGCTTATAGGAATTCGTTGGAAACGGGACAATCTCACACAAAAAGGAGACAGAAGCATTCTCATACACTTCTGTGGGATGCGTGCATTCAGCTCACAGGGCAGATCCTTTCTTTTGATAGAGCAGATTTCTAACACTCTTTTTCTAGAATTTGCAAGTGGACATTTGCAGCGCTTTGCGGCCTGAGGTGGAAAGGAAATACCTTCACATAAAAATTAGACAGAAGCATTCTCTGAAACTTCTTTGTGGTGTGTGTGCATCCAACTCGCAGAGTTGAACATTCTTTTTGACAGAGAAGTTTTGAAACAGTCTTTTTTTTTTGTAGAATCTGCAAGTGGAAATTTGGACCGCTTGCAGGAAATCGTTGGAAACGGGAAACCCTCACCCAAAAACGAGACAGAATCATTCTCACAAACTTCTTCCTGATGTGTGCTTTCAACTCACAGATGTGAGCCTTTCCTTTGATAGAGCAGTTTTAAAACACTGTTTTTCTAGAGTCTGCAAGTGGATATTTGGAGCGCTATGAGGCCTGTGGTGGGAAAGGAAGTATCTTCCCATAACAAGTAGAAAGAGGCATTCTCTGAAAGTTCTCTGTGGCGCGTGCATTCAAGTCACAGAGTTGAACATTCCATTTGACAGAGAAGTTTTGAAACCCTCATTTACAGAATCTGCAAGTGGCTGTTTGGACCGCTTATAGGAATGCGTTGGAAACGGGACACCCTCACACAAAAACTAGACAGAAGCATTCTCACGAACTTCTGTGTGATGTGCGCCTTCGTTTCAAGGAGCCGAAACTTTCTATTGGTAGAGCAGTTTGGAAACACTCTTTTTCTAGAATCTACAAGTGGACATTGGCAGCGCTTTGAGGCCCGTGGTGGAAAGGAAATATGTTCACATAAAAACTAGACGAAAGCATTCTCTGAAACTTCTTTGTGGTGTGTGCATTCCACACTCAGAGTTGAACACTCCTTTTGACAGAGAAGTTTGAAACACTCTTTTTGTAGAATCTGCAACTGCATATATGGACCGCTGATAGGAATTCGTTGGAAACGGGACACTCTCACAGGAAAAGTAAACAGAAGCATTCTCACAAACTTCTGTGTGATGTGTGCATTCAGCTCACGGAGCTGCAGCTTTCTTCTGATACAGCAGTTTTAAAACACTTTTTTTCTAGAATCTGCAAGTGCACATTTGGAGAGCTTTGAGGCCTGAGGTGGAAAGGAAATATCTTCACATAAAAACTAGACAGAAGCATTCTCTGAAACTCCTTTGTGGTGTGTGCATTCAACTCACAGAGTCGAGCATTCCTTTAGACAGAGAAGATTTGAAACTCTCTTTTGTAGAATCTACAGGTGGAAATTCGGACTGCTTACGGGAATTGATTGGAAACGGGAAACCCTCCCACAAAAACGACACAGAAGCATTCTTGCAAACTTCTTGGTGATGTGTGCATTCAGCTCACACAGCTGAACCTTTCTTTTGATAGAGCAGTTTTCTAACACTCTTTTTCTAGAATGTGCAAGCGGACATTTGGAGCGCTTTGAGGACTGTGGTGGAAAAGGAAGTATCTTTACATAACAAGGAGACAGAAGCATTCTCTGAAAGTGCTTTGTGGGGCGTGCATTCAACTCACAGAGTTGAACATTCCTTTTGACAGAGAAGTTTTGAAACACTCTTTTTATAGAATCTGCAAGTGGATATTTGGACCGCTTATAGGAATTCGTTGGAAACGGGACAATCTCACACAAAAAGGAGACAGAAGCATTCTCATACACTTCTGTGGGATGCCTGCATTCAGCTCACAGGGCTGAACCTTTCTTTTGATAGAGCAGATTTCTAACACTCTTTTTCTAGAATTTGCAAGTGGACATTTGCAGCGCTTTGAGGCCTGAGGTGGAAAGGAAATACCTTCACATAAAAATTAGACAGAAGCATTCTCTGAAACTTCTTTGTGGTGTGTGTGCATCCAACTCGCAGAGTTGAACATTCTTTTTGACAGAGAAGTTTTGAAACAGTCTTTTTTTTTTGTAGAATCTGCAAGTGGAAATTTGGACCGCTTGCAGGAAATCGTTGGAAACGGGAAACCCTCACCCAAAAACGAGACAGAATCATTCTCACAAACTTCTTCCTGATGTGTGCTTTCAACTCACAGATGTGAGCCTTTCCTTTGATAGAGCAGTTTTAAAACACTGTTTTTCTAGAGTCTGCAAGTGGATATTTGGAGCGCTATGAGGCCTGTGGTGGGAAAGGAAGTATCTTCCCATAACAAGTAGAAAGAGGCATTCTCTGAAAGTTCTCTGTGGCGCGTGCATTCAAGTCACAGAGTTGAACATTCCATTTGACAGAGAAGTTTTGAAACCCTCATTTACAGAATCTGCAAGTGGCTGTTTGGACCGCTTATAGGAATGCGTTGGAAACGGGACACCCTCACACAAAAACTAGACAGAAGCATTCTCACGAACTTCTGTGTGATGTGCGCCTTCGTTTCAAGGAGCCGAAAGTTTCTATTGGTAGAGCAGTTTGGAAACACTCTTTTTCTAGAATCTACAAGTGGACATTGGCAGCGCTTTGAGGCCCGTGGTGGAAAGGAAATATGTTCACATAAAAACTAGACGAAAGCATTCTCTGAAACTTCTTTGTGGTGTGTGCATTCCACACTCAGAGTTGAACACTCCTTTTGACAGAGAAGTTTGAAACACTCTTTTTGTAGAATCTGCAACTGCATATATGGACCGCTGATAGGAATTCGTTGGAAACGGGACACTCTCACAGGAAAAGTAAACAGAAGCATTCTCACAAACTTCTGTGTGATGTGTGCATTCAGCTCACGGAGCTGCAGCTTTCTTCTGATACAGCAGTTTTAAAACACTTTTTTTCTAGAATCTGCAAGTGCACATTTGGAGAGCTTTGAGGCCTGAGGTGGAAAGGAAATATCTTCACATAAAAACTAGACAGAAGCATTCTCTGAAACTCCTTTGTGGTGTGTGCATTCAACTCACAGAGTCGAGCATTCCTTTAGACAGAGAAGATTTGAAACTCTCTTTTGTAGAATCTACAGGTGGAAATTCGGACTGCTTACGGGAATTGATTGGAAACGGGAAACCCTCCCACAAAAACGACACAGAAGCATTCTTGCAAACTTCTTGGTGATGTGTGCATTCAGCTCACACAGCTGAACCTTTCTTTTGATAGAGCAGTTTTCTAACACTCTTTTTCTAGAATGTGCAAGCGGACATTTGGAGCGCTTTGAGGACTGTGGTGGAAAAGGAAGTATCTTTACATAACAAGTAGACAGAAGCATTCTCTGAAAGTGCTTTGTGGGGCGTGCATTCAACTCACAGAGTTGAACATTCCTTTTGACAGAGAAGTTTTGAAACACTCTTTTTATAGAATCTGCAAGTGGATATTTGGACCGCTTATAGGAATTCGTTGGAAACGGGACAATCTCACACAAAAAGGAGACAGAAGCATTCTCATACACTTCTGTGGGATGCGTGCATTCAGCTCACAGGGCAGATCCTTTCTTTTGATAGAGCAGATTTCTAACACTCTTTTTCTAGAATTTGCAAGTGGACATTTGCAGCGCTTTGCGGCCTGAGGTGGAAAGGAAATACCTTCACATAAAAATTAGACAGAAGCATTCTCTGAAACTTCTTTGTGGTGTGTGTGCATCCACCTCGCAGAGTTGAACATTCTTTTTGACAGAGAAGTTTTGAAACAGTCTTTTTTTCTTGTAGAATCTGCAAGTGGAAATTTGGACCGCTTGCAGGAAATCGTTGGAAACGGGAAACCCTCACCCAAAAACGAGACAGAATCATTCTCACAAACTTCTTCCTGATGTGTGCTTTCAACTCACAGATGTGAGCCTTTCCTTTGATAGAGCAGTTTTAAAACACTGTTTTTCTAGAGTCTGCAAGTGGATATTTGGAGCGCTATGAGGCCTGTGGTGGGAAAGGAAGTATCTTCCCATAACAAGTAGAAAGAGGCATTCTCTGAAAGTTCTCTGTGGCGCGTGCATTCAAGTCACAGAGTTGAACATTCCATTTGACAGAGAAGTTTTGAAACCCTCATTTACAGAATCTGCAAGTGGCTGTTTGGACCGCTTATAGGAATGCGTTGGAAACGGGACACCCTCACACAAAAACTAGACAGAAGCATTCTCACGAACTTCTGTGTGATGTGCGCCTTCGTTTCAAGGAGCCGAAAGTTTCTATTGGTAGAGCAGTTTGGAAACACTCTTTTTCTAGAATCTACAAGTGGACATTGGCAGCGCTTTGAGGCCCGTGGTGGAAAGGAAATATGTTCACATAAAAACTAGACGAAAGCATTCTCTGAAACTTCTTTGTGGTGTGTGCATTCCACACTCAGAGTTGAACACTCCTTTTGACAGAGAAGTTTGAAACACTCTTTTTGTAGAATCTGCAACTGCATATATGGACCGCTGATAGGAATTCGTTGGAAACGGGACACTCTCACAGGAAAAGTAAACAGAAGCATTCTCACAAACTTCTGTGTGATGTGTGCATTCAGCTCACGGAGCTGCAGCTTTCTTCTGATACAGCAGTTTTAAAACACTTTTTTTCTAGAATCTGCAAGTGCACATTTGGAGAGCTTTGAGGCCTGAGGTGGAAAGGAAATATCTTCACATAAAAACTAGACAGAAGCATTCTCTGAAACTCCTTTGTGGTGTGTGCATTCAACTCACAGAGTCGAGCATTCCTTTAGACAGAGAAGATTTGAAACTCTCTTTTGTAGAATCTACAGGTGGAAATTCGGACTGCTTACGGGAATTGATTGGAAACGGGAATCCCTCCCACAAAAACGACACAGAAGCATTCTTGCAAACTTCTTGGTGATGTGTGCATTCAGCTCACACAGCTGAACCTTTCTTTTGATAGAGCAGTTTTCTAACACTCTTTTTCTAGAATGTGCAAGCGGACATTTGGAGCGCTTTGAGGACTGTGGTGGAAAAGGAAGTATCTTTACATAACAAGGAGACAGAAGCATTCTCTGAAAGTGCTTTGTGGGGCGTGCATTCAACTCACAGAGTTGAACATTCCTTTTGACAGAGAAGTTTTGAAACACTCTTTTTATAGAATCTGCAAGTGGATATTTGGACCGCTTATAGGAATTCGTTGGAAACGGGACAATCTCACACAAAAAGGAGACAGAAGCATTCTCATACACTTCTGTGGGATGCGTGCATTCAGCTCACAGGGCAGATCCTTTCTTTTGATAGAGCAGATTTCTAACACTCTTTTTCTAGAATTTGCAAGTGGACATTTGCAGCGCTTTGCGGCCTGAGGTGGAAAGGAAATACCTTCACATAAAAATTAGACAGAAGCATTCTCTGAAACTTCTTTGTGGTGTGTGTGCATCCACCTCGCAGAGTTGAACATTCTTTTTGACAGAGAAGTTTTGAAACAGTCTTTTTTTTTGGTAGAATCTGCAAGTGGAAATTTGGACCGCTTGCAGGAAATCGTTGGAAACGGGAAACCCTCACCCAAAAACGAGACAGAATCATTCTCACAAACTTCTTCCTGATGTGTGCTTTCAACTCACAGATGTGAGCCTTTCCTTTGATAGAGCAGTTTTAAAACACTGTTTTTCTAGAGTCTGCAAGTGGATATTTGGAGCGCTATGAGGCCTGTGGTGGGAAAGGAAGTATCTTCCCATAACAAGTAGAAAGAGGCATTCTCTGAAAGTTCTCTGTGGCGCGTGCATTCAAGTCACAGAGTTGAACATTCCATTTGACAGAGAAGTTTTGAAACCCTCATTTACAGAATCTGCAAGTGGCTGTTTGGACCGCTTATAGGAATGCGTTGGAAACGGGACACCCTCACACAAAAACTAGACAGAAGCATTCTCACGAACTTCTGTGTGATGTGCGCCTTCGTTTCAAGGAGCCGAAAGTTTCTATTGGTAGAGCAGTTTGGAAACACTCTTTTTCTAGAATCTACAAGTGGACATTGGCAGCGCTTTGAGGCCCGTGGTGGAAAGGAAATATGTTCACATAAAAACTAGACGAAAGCATTCTCTGAAACTTCTTTGTGGTGTGTGCATTCCACACTCAGAGTTGAACACTCCTTTTGACAGAGAAGTTTGAAACACTCTTTTTGTAGAATCTGCAACTGCATATATGGACCGCTGATAGGAATTCGTTGGAAACGGGACACTCTCACAGGAAAAGTAAACAGAAGCATTCTCACAAACTTCTGTGTGATGTGTGCATTCAGCTCACGGAGCTGCAGCTTTCTTCTGATACAGCAGTTTTAAAACACTTTTTTTCTAGAATCTGCAAGTGCACATTTGGAGAGCTTTGAGGCCTGAGGTGGAAAGGAAATATCTTCACATAAAAACTAGACAGAAGCATTCTCTGAAACTCCTTTGTGGTGTGTGCATTCAACTCACAGAGTCGAGCATTCCTTTAGACAGAGAAGATTTGAAACTCTCTTTTGTAGAATCTACAGGTGGAAATTCGGACTGCTTACGGGAATTGATTGGAAACGGGAAACCCTCCCACAAAAACGACACAGAAGCATTCTTGCAAACTTCTTGGTGATGTGTGCATTCAGCTCACACAGCTGAACCTTTCTTTTGATAGAGCAGTTTTCTAACACTCTTTTTCTAGAATGTGCAAGCGGACATTTGGAGCGCTTTGAGGACTGTGGTGGAAAAGGAAGTATCTTTACATAACAAGGAGACAGAAGCATTCTCTGAAAGTGCTTTGTGGGGCGTGCATTCAACTCACAGAGTTGAACATTCCTTTTGACAGAGAAGTTTTGAAACACTCTTTTTATAGAATCTGCAAGTGGATATTTGGACCGCTTATAGGAATTCGTTGGAAACGGGACAATCTCACACAAAAAGGAGACAGAAGCATTCTCATACACTTCTGTGGGATGCGTGCATTCAGCTCACAGGGCAGATCCTTTCTTTTGATAGAGCAGATTTCTAACACTCTTTTTCTAGAATTTGCAAGTGGACATTTGCAGCGCTTTGCGGCCTGAGGTGGAAAGGAAATACCTTCACATAAAAATTAGACAGAAGCATTCTCTGAAACTTCTTTGTGGTGTGTGTGCATCCACCTCGCAGAGTTGAACATTCTTTTTGACAGAGAAGTTTTGAAACAGTCTTTTTTTTTGGTAGAATCTGCAAGTGGAAATTTGGACCGCTTGCAGGAAATCGTTGGAAACGGGAAACCCTCACCCAAAAACGAGACAGAATCATTCTCACAAACTTCTTCCTGATGTGTGCTTTCAACTCACAGATGTGAGCCTTTCCTTTGATAGAGCAGTTTTAAAACACTGTTTTTCTAGAGTCTGCAAGTGGATATTTGGAGCGCTATGAGGCCTGTGGTGGGAAAGGAAGTATCTTCCCATAACAAGTAGAAAGAGGCATTCTCTGAAAGTTCTCTGTGGCGCGTGCATTCAAGTCACAGAGTTGAACATTCCATTTGACAGAGAAGTTTTGAAACCCTCATTTACAGAATCTGCAAGTGGCTGTTTGGACCGCTTATAGGAATGCATTGGAAACGGGACACCCTCACACAAAAACTAGACAGAAGCATTCTCACGAACTTCTGTGTGATGTGCGCCTTCGTTTCAAGGAGCCGAAACTTTCTATTGGTAGAGCAGTTTGGAAACACTCTTTTTCTAGAATCTACAAGTGGACATTGGCAGCGCTTTGAGGCCCGTGGTGGAAAGGAAATATGTTCACATAAAAACTAGACGAAAGCATTCTCTGAAACTTCTTTGTGGTGTGTGCATTCCACTCTCAGAGTTGAACACTCCTTTTGACAGAGAAGTTTGAAACACTCTTTTTGTAGAATCTGCAACTGCATATATGGACCGCTGATAGGAATTCGTTGGAAACGGGACACTCTCACAGGAAAAGTAAACAGAAGCATTCTCACAAACTTCTGTGTGATGTGTGCATTCAGCTCACGGAGCTGCAGCTTTCTTCTGATACAGCAGTTTTAAAACACTTTTTTTCTAGAATCTGCAAGTGCACATTTGGAGAGCTTTGAGGCCTGAGGTGGAAAGGAAATATCTTCACATAAAAACTAGACAGAAGCATTCTCTGAAACTCCTTTGTGGTGTGTGCATTCAACTCACAGAGTCGAGCATTCCTTTAGACAGAGAAGATTTGAAACTCTCTTTTGTAGAATCTACAGGTGGAAATTCGGACTGCTTACGGGAATTGATTGGAAACGGGAAACCCTCCCACAAAAACGACACAGAAGCATTCTTGCAAACTTCTTGGTGATGTGTGCATTCAGCTCACACAGCTGAACCTTTCTTTTGATAGAGCAGTTTTCTAACACTCTTTTTCTAGAATGTGCAAGCGGACATTTGGAGCGCTTTGAGGACTGTGGTGGAAAAGGAAGTATCTTTACATAACAAGTAGACAGAAGCATTCTCTGAAAGTGCTTTGTGGGGCGTGCATTCAACTCACAGAGTTGAACATTCCTTTTGACAGAGAAGTTTTGAAACACTCTTTTTATAGAATCTGCAAGTGGATATTTGGACCGCTTATAGGAATTCGTTGGAAACGGGACAATCTCACACAAAAAGGAGACAGAAGCATTCTCATACACTTCTGTGGGATGCGTGCATTCAGCTCACAGGGCAGATCCTTTCTTTTGATAGAGCAGATTTCTAACACTCTTTTTCTAGAATTTGCAAGTGGACATTTGCAGCGCTTTGCGGCCTGAGGTGGAAAGGAAATACCTTCACATAAAAATTAGACAGAAGCATTCTCTGAAACTTCTTTGTGGTGTGTGTGCATCCAACTCGCAGAGTTGAACATTCTTTTTGACAGAGAAGTTTTGAAACAGTCTTTTTTTTTTGTAGAATCTGCAAGTGGAAATTTGGACCGCTTGCAGGAAATCGTTGGAAACGGGAAACCCTCACCCAAAAACGAGACAGAATCATTCTCACAAACTTCTTCCTGATGTGTGCTTTCAACTCACAGATGTGAGCCTTTCCTTTGATAGAGCAGTTTTAAAACACTGTTTTTCTAGAGTCTGCAAGTGGATATTTGGAGCGCTATGAGGCCTGTGGTGGGAAAGGAAGTATCTTCCCATAACAAGTAGAAAGAGGCATTCTCTGAAAGTTCTCTGTGGCGCGTGCATTCAAGTCACAGAGTTGAACATTCCATTTGACAGAGAAGTTTTGAAACCCTCATTTACAGAATCTGCAAGTGGCTGTTTGGACCGCTTATAGGAATGCGTTGGAAACGGGACACCCTCACACAAAAACTAGACAGAAGCATTCTCACGAACTTCTGTGTGATGTGCGCCTTCGTTTCAAGGAGCCGAAACTTTCTATTGGTAGAGCAGTTTGGAAACACTCTTTTTCTAGAATCTACAAGTGGACATTGGCAGCGCTTTGAGGCCCGTGGTGGAAAGGAAATATGTTCACATAAAAACTAGACGAAAGCATTCTCTGAAACTTCTTTGTGGTGTGTGCATTCCACACTCAGAGTTGAACACTCCTTTTGACAGAGAAGTTTGAAACACTCTTTTTGTAGAATCTGCAACTGCATATATGGACCGCTGATAGGAATTCGTTGGAAACGGGACACTCTCACAGGAAAAGTAAACAGAAGCATTCTCACAAACTTCTGTGTGATGTGTGCATTCAGCTCACGGAGCTGCAGCTTTCTTCTGATACAGCAGTTTTAAAACACTTTTTTTCTAGAATCTGCAAGTGCACATTTGGAGAGCTTTGAGGCCTGAGGTGGAAAGGAAATATCTTCACATAAAAACTAGACAGAAGCATTCTCTGAAACTCCTTTGTGGTGTGTGCATTCAACTCACAGAGTCGAGCATTCCTTTAGACAGAGAAGATTTGAAACTCTCTTTTGTAGAATCTACAGGTGGAAATTCGGACTGCTTACGGGAATTGATTGGAAACGGGAAACCCTCCCACAAAAACGACACAGAAGCATTCTTGCAAACTTCTTGGTGATGTGTGCATTCAGCTCACACAGCTGAACCTTTCTTTTGATAGAGCAGTTTTCTAACACTCTTTTTCTAGAATGTGCAAGCGGACATTTGGAGCGCTTTGAGGACTGTGGTGGAAAAGGAAGTATCTTTACATAACAAGGAGACAGAAGCATTCTCTGAAAGTGCTTTGTGGGGCGTGCATTCAACTCACAGAGTTGAACATTCCTTTTGACAGAGAAGTTTTGAAACACTCTTTTTATAGAATCTGCAAGTGGATATTTGGACCGCTTATAGGAATTCGTTGGAAACGGGACAATCTCACACAAAAAGGAGACAGAAGCATTCTCATACACTTCTGTGGGATGCGTGCATTCAGCTCACAGGGCAGATCCTTTCTTTTGATAGAGCAGATTTCTAACACTCTTTTTCTAGAATTTGCAAGTGGACATTTGCAGCGCTTTGCGGCCTGAGGTGGAAAGGAAATACCTTCACATAAAAATTAGACAGAAGCATTCTCTGAAACTTCTTTGTGGTGTGTGTGCATCCAACTCGCAGAGTTGAACATTCTTTTTGACAGAGAAGTTTTGAAACAGTCTTTTTTTTTTGTAGAATCTGCAAGTGGAAATTTGGACCGCTTGCAGGAAATCGTTGGAAACGGGAAACCCTCACCCAAAAACGAGACAGAATCATTCTCACAAACTTCTTCCTGATGTGTGCTTTCAACTCACAGATGTGAGCCTTTCCTTTGATAGAGCAGTTTTAAAACACTGTTTTTCTAGAGTCTGCAAGTGGATATTTGGAGCGCTATGAGGCCTGTGGTGGGAAAGGAAGTATCTTCCCATAACAAGTAGAAAGAGGCATTCTCTGAAAGTTCTCTGTGGCGCGTGCATTCAAGTCACAGAGTTGAACATTCCATTTGACAGAGAAGTTTTGAAACCCTCATTTACAGAATCTGCAAGTGGCTGTTTGGACCGCTTATAGGAATGCGTTGGAAACGGGACACCCTCACACAAAAACTAGACAGAAGCATTCTCACGAACTTCTGTGTGATGTGCGCCTTCGTTTCAAGGAGCCGAAACTTTCTATTGGTAGAGCAGTTTGGAAACACTCTTTTTCTAGAATCTACAAGTGGACATTGGCAGCGCTTTGAGGCCCGTGGTGGAAAGGAAATATGTTCACATAAAAACTAGACGAAAGCATTCTCTGAAACTTCTTTGTGGTGTGTGCATTCCACACTCAGAGTTGAACACTCCTTTTGACAGAGAAGTTTGAAACACTCTTTTTGTAGAATCTGCAACTGCATATATGGACCGCTGATAGGAATTCGTTGGAAACGGGACACTCTCACAGGAAAAGTAAACAGAAGCATTCTCACAAACTTCTGTGTGATGTGTGCATTCAGCTCACGGAGCTGCAGCTTTCTTCTGATACAGCAGTTTTAAAACACTTTTTTTCTAGAATCTGCAAGTGCACATTTGGAGAGCTTTGAGGCCTGAGGTGGAAAGGAAATATCTTCACATAAAAACTAGACAGAAGCATTCTCTGAAACTCCTTTGTGGTGTGTGCATTCAACTCACAGAGTCGAGCATTCCTTTAGACAGAGAAGATTTGAAACTCTCTTTTGTAGAATCTACAGGTGGAAATTCGGACTGCTTACGGGAATTGATTGGAAACGGGAAACCCTCCCACAAAAACGACACAGAAGCATTCTTGCAAACTTCTTGGTGATGTGTGCATTCAGCTCACACAGCTGAACCTTTCTTTTGATAGAGCAGTTTTCTAACACTCTTTTTCTAGAATGTGCAAGCGGACATTTGGAGCGCTTTGAGGACTGTGGTGGAAAAGGAAGTATCTTTACATAACAAGGAGACAGAAGCATTCTCTGAAAGTGCTTTGTGGGGCGTGCATTCAACTCACAGAGTTGAACATTCCTTTTGACAGAGAAGTTTTGAAACACTCTTTTTATAGAATCTGCAAGTGGATATTTGGACCGCTTATAGAAATTCGTTGGAAACGGGACAATCTCACACAAAAAGGAGACAGAAGCATTCTCATACACTTCTGTGGGATGCCTGCATTCAGCTCACAGGGCTGAACCTTTCTTTTGATAGAGCAGATTTCTAACACTCTTTTTCTAGAATTTGCAAGTGGACATTTGCAGCGCTTTGAGGCCTGAGGTGGAAAGGAAATACCTTCACATAAAAATTAGACAGAAGCATTCTCTGAAACTTCTTTGTGGTGTGTGTGCATCCAACTCGCAGAGTTGAACATTCTTTTTGACAGAGAAGTTTTGAAACAGTCTTTTTTTTTGTAGAATCTGCAAGTGGAAATTTGGACCGCTTGCAGGAAATCGTTGGAAACGGGAAACCCTCACCCAAAAACGAGACAGAATCATTCTCACAAACTTCTTCCTGATGTGTGCTTTCAACTCACAGATGTGAGCCTTTCCTTTGATAGAGCAGTTTTAAAACACTGTTTTTCTAGAGTCTGCAAGTGGATATTTGGAGCGCTATGAGGCCTGTGGTGGGAAAGGAAGTATCTTCCCATAACAAGTAGAAAGAGGCATTCTCTGAAAGTTCTCTGTGGCGCGTGCATTCAAGTCACAGAGTTGAACATTCCATTTGACAGAGAAGTTTTGAAACCCTCATTTACAGAATCTGCAAGTGGCTGTTTGGACCGCTTATAGGAATGCGTTGGAAACGGGACACCCTCACACAAAAACTAGACAGAAGCATTCTCACGAACTTCTGTGTGATGTGCGCCTTCGTTTCAAGGAGCCGAAAGTTTCTATTGGTAGAGCAGTTTGGAAACACTCTTTTTCTAGAATCTACAAGTGGACATTGGCAGCGCTTTGAGGCCCGTGGTGGAAAGGAAATATGTTCACATAAAAACTAGACGAAAGCATTCTCTGAAACTTCTTTGTGGTGTGTGCATTCCACACTCAGAGTTGAACACTCCTTTTGACAGAGAAGTTTGAAACACTCTTTTTGTAGAATCTGCAACTGCATATATGGACCGCTGATAGGAATTCGTTGGAAACGGGACACTCTCACAGGAAAAGTAAACAGAAGCATTCTCACAAACTTCTGTGTGATGTGTGCATTCAGCTCACGGAGCTGCAGCTTTCTTCTGATACAGCAGTTTTAAAACACTTTTTTTCTAGAATCTGCAAGTGCACATTTGGAGAGCTTTGAGGCCTGAGGTGGAAAGGAAATATCTTCACATAAAAACTAGACAGAAGCATTCTCTGAAACTCCTTTGTGGTGTGTGCATTCAACTCACAGAGTCGAGCATTCCTTTAGACAGAGAAGATTTGAAACTCTCTTTTGTAGAATCTACAGGTGGAAATTCGGACTGCTTACGGGAATTGATTGGAAACGGGAAACCCTCCCACAAAAACGACACAGAAGCATTCTTGCAAACTTCTTGGTGATGTGTGCATTCAGCTCACACAGCTGAACCTTTCTTTTGATAGAGCAGTTTTCTAACACTCTTTTTCTAGAATGTGCAAGCGGACATTTGGAGCGCTTTGAGGACTGTGGTGGAAAAGGAAGTATCTTTACATAACAAGGAGACAGAAGCATTCTCTGAAAGTGCTTTGTGGGGCGTGCATTCAACTCACAGAGTTGAACATTCCTTTTGACAGAGAAGTTTTGAAACACTCTTTTTATAGAATCTGCAAGTGGATATTTGGACCGCTTATAGGAATTCGTTGGAAACGGGACAATCTCACACAAAAAGGAGACAGAAGCATTCTCATACACTTCTGTGGGATGCGTGCATTCAGCTCACAGGGCAGATCCTTTCTTTTGATAGAGCAGATTTCTAACACTCTTTTTCTAGAATTTGCAAGTGGACATTTGCAGCGCTTTGCGGCCTGAGGTGGAAAGGAAATACCTTCACATAAAAATTAGACAGAAGCATTCTCTGAAACTTCTTTGTGGTGTGTGTGCATCCAACTCGCAGAGTTGAACATTCTTTTTGACAGAGAAGTTTTGAAACAGTCTTTTTTTTTTGTAGAATCTGCAAGTGGAAATTTGGACCGCTTGCAGGAAATCGTTGGAAACGGGAAACCCTCACCCAAAAACGAGACAGAATCATTCTCACAAACTTCTTCCTGATGTGTGCTTTCAACTCACGGATGTGAGCCTTTCCTTTGATAGAGCAGTTTTAAAACACTGTTTTTCTAGAGTCTGCAAGTGGATATTTCGAGCGCTATGAGGCCTGTGGTGGGAAAGGAAGTATCTTCCCATAACAAGTAGAAAGAGGCATTCTCTGAAAGTTCTCTGTGGCGCGTGCATTCAAGTCACAGAGTTGAACATTCCATTTGACAGAGAAGTTTTGAAACCCTCATTTACAGAATCTGCAAGTGGCTGTTTGGACCGCTTATAGGAATGCGTTGGAAACGGGACACCCTCACACAAAAACTAGACAGAAGCATTCTCACGAACTTCTGTGTGATGTGCGCCTTCGTTTCAAGGAGCCGAAAGTTTCTATTGGTAGAGCAGTTTGGAAACACTCTTTTTCTAGAATCTACAAGTGGACATTGGCAGCGCTTTGAGGCCCGTGGTGGAAAGGAAATATGTTCACATAAAAACTAGACGAAAGCATTCTCTGAAACTTCTTTGTGGTGTGTGCATTCCACACTCAGAGTTGAACACTCCTTTTGACAGAGAAGTTTGAAACACTCTTTTTGTAGAATCTGCAACTGCATATATGGACCGCTGATAGGAATTCGTTGGAAACGGGACACTCTCACAGGAAAAGTAAACAGAAGCATTCTCACAAACTTCTGTGTGATGTGTGCATTCAGCTCACGGAGCTGCAGCTTTCTTCTGATACAGCAGTTTTAAAACACTTTTTTTCTAGAATCTGCAAGTGCACATTTGGAGAGCTTTGAGGCCTGAGGTGGAAAGGAAATATCTTCACATAAAAACTAGACAGAAGCATTCTCTGAAACTCCTTTGTGGTGTGTGCATTCAACTCACAGAGTCGAGCATTCCTTTAGACAGAGAAGATTTGAAACTCTCTTTTGTAGAATCTACAGGTGGAAATTCGGACTGCTTACGGGAATTGATTGGAAACGGGAAACCCTCCCACAAAAACGACACAGAAGCATTCTTGCAAACTTCTTGGTGATGTGTGCATTCAGCTCACACAGCTGAACCTTTCTTTTGATAGAGCAGTTTTCTAACACTCTTTTTCTAGAATGTGCAAGCGGACATTTGGAGCGCTTTGAGGACTGTGGTGGAAAAGGAAGTATCTTTACATAACAAGGAGACAGAAGCATTCTCTGAAAGTGCTTTGTGGGGCGTGCATTCAACTCACAGAGTTGAACATTCCTTTTGACAGAGAAGTTTTGAAACACTCTTTTTATAGAATCTGCAAGTGGATATTTGGACCGCTTATAGGAATTCGTTGGAAACGGGACAATCTCACACAAAAAGGAGACAGAAGCATTCTCATACACTTCTGTGGGATGCGTGCATTCAGCTCACAGGGCAGATCCTTTCTTTTGATAGAGCAGATTTCTAACACTCTTTTTCTAGAATTTGCAAGTGGACATTTGCAGCGCTTTGCGGCCTGAGGTGGAAAGGAAATACCTTCACATAAAAATTAGACAGAAGCATTCTCTGAAACTTCTTTGTGGTGTGTGTGCATCCAACTCGCAGAGTTGAACATTCTTTTTGACAGAGAAGTTTTGAAACAGTCTTTTTTTTTTGTAGAATCTGCAAGTGGAAATTTGGACCGCTTGCAGGAAATCGTTGGAAACGGGAAACCCTCACCCAAAAACGAGACAGAATCATTCTCACAAACTTCTTCCTGATGTGTGCTTTCAACTCACAGATGTGAGCCTTTCCTTTGATAGAGCAGTTTTAAAACACTGTTTTTCTAGAGTCTGCAAGTGGATATTTGGAGCGCTATGAGGCCTGTGGTGGGAAAGGAAGTATCTTCCCATAACAAGTAGAAAGAGGCATTCTCTGAAAGTTCTCTGTGGCGCGTGCATTCAAGTCACAGAGTTGAACATTCCATTTGACAGAGAAGTTTTGAAACCCTCATTTACAGAATCTGCAAGTGGCTGTTTGGACCGCTTATAGGAATGCGTTGGAAACGGGACACCCTCACACAAAAACTAGACAGAAGCATTCTCACGAACTTCTGTGTGATGTGCGCCTTCGTTTCAAGGAGCCGAAACTTTCTATTGGTAGAGCAGTTTGGAAACACTCTTTTTCTAGAATCTACAAGTGGACATTGGCAGCGCTTTGAGGCCCGTGGTGGAAAGGAAATATGTTCACATAAAAACTAGACGAAAGCATTCTCTGAAACTTCTTTGTGGTGTGTGCATTCCACACTCAGAGTTGAACACTCCTTTTGACAGAGAAGTTTGAAACACTCTTTTTGTAGAATCTGCAACTGCATATATGGACCGCTGATAGGAATTCGTTGGAAACGGGACACTCTCACAGGAAAAGTAAACAGAAGCATTCTCACAAACTTCTGTGTGATGTGTGCATTCAGCTCACGGAGCTGCAGCTTTCTTCTGATACAGCAGTTTTAAAACACTTTTTTTCTAGAATCTGCAAGTGCACATTTGGAGAGCTTTGAGGCCTGAGGTGGAAAGGAAATATCTTCACATAAAAACTAGACAGAAGCATTCTCTGAAACTCCTTTGTGGTGTGTGCATTCAACTCACAGAGTCGAGCATTCCTTTAGACAGAGAAGATTTGAAACTCTCTTTTGTAGAATCTACAGGTGGAAATTCGGACTGCTTACGGGAATTGATTGGAAACGGGAAACCCTCCCACAAAAACGACACAGAAGCATTCTTGCAAACTTCTTGGTGATGTGTGCATTCAGCTCACACAGCTGAACCTTTCTTTTGATAGAGCAGTTTTCTAACACTCTTTTTCTAGAATGTGCAAGCGGACATTTGGAGCGCTTTGAGGACTGTGGTGGAAAAGGAAGTATCTTTACATAACAAGGAGACAGAAGCATTCTCTGAAAGTGCTTTGTGGGGCGTGCATTCAACTCACAGAGTTGAACATTCCTTTTGACAGAGAAGTTTTGAAACACTCTTTTTATAGAATCTGCAAGTGGATATTTGGACCGCTTATAGGAATTCGTTGGAAACGGGACAATCTCACACAAAAAGGAGACAGAAGCATTCTCATACACTTCTGTGGGATGCGTGCATTCAGCTCACAGGGCAGATCCTTTCTTTTGATAGAGCAGATTTCTAACACTCTTTTTCTAGAATTTGCAAGTGGACATTTGCAGCGCTTTGCGGCCTGAGGTGGAAAGGAAATACCTTCACATAAAAATTAGACAGAAGCATTCTCTGAAACTTCTTTGTGGTGTGTGTGCAT
Organism: Pongo abelii; assembly: GCF_028885655.2. Classification (NCBI taxonomy): domain Eukaryota; kingdom Metazoa; phylum Chordata; class Mammalia; order Primates; family Hominidae; genus Pongo; species Pongo abelii. The sequence goes on from NC_071988.2 coordinate 68,399,933, forward strand.
CCAACTCGCAGAGTTGAACATTCTTTTTGACAGAGAAGTTTTGAAACAGTCTTTTTTTTTTGTAGAATCTGCAAGTGGAAATTTGGACCGCTTGCAGGAAATCGTTGGAAACGGGAAACCCTCACCCAAAAACGAGACAGAATCATTCTCACAAACTTCTTCCTGATGTGTGCTTTCAACTCACAGATGTGAGCCTTTCCTTTGATAGAGCAGTTTTAAAACACTGTTTTTCTAGAGTCTGCAAGTGGATATTTGGAGCGCTATGAGGCCTGTGGTGGGAAAGGAAGTATCTTCCCATAACAAGTAGAAAGAGGCATTCTCTGAAAGTTCTCTGTGGCGCGTGCATTCAAGTCACAGAGTTGAACATTCCATTTGACAGAGAAGTTTTGAAACCCTCATTTACAGAATCTGCAAGTGGCTGTTTGGACCGCTTATAGGAATGCGTTGGAAACGGGACACCCTCACACAAAAACTAGACAGAAGCATTCTCACGAACTTCTGTGTGATGTGCGCCTTCGTTTCAAGGAGCCGAAACTTTCTATTGGTAGAGCAGTTTGGAAACACTCTTTTTCTAGAATCTACAAGTGGACATTGGCAGCGCTTTGAGGCCCGTGGTGGAAAGGAAATATGTTCACATAAAAACTAGACGAAAGCATTCTCTGAAACTTCTTTGTGGTGTGTGCATTCCACACTCAGAGTTGAACACTCCTTTTGACAGAGAAGTTTGAAACACTCTTTTTGTAGAATCTGCAACTGCATATATGGACCGCTGATAGGAATTCGTTGGAAACGGGACACTCTCACAGGAAAAGTAAACAGAAGCATTCTCACAAACTTCTGTGTGATGTGTGCATTCAGCTCACGGAGCTGCAGCTTTCTTCTGATACAGCAGTTTTAAAACACTTTTTTTCTAGAATCTGCAAGTGCACATTTGGAGAGCTTTGAGGCCTGAGGTGGAAAGGAAATATCTTCACATAAAAACTAGACAGAAGCATTCTCTGAAACTCCTTTGTGGTGTGTGCATTCAACTCACAGAGTCGAGCATTCCTTTAGACAGAGAAGATTTGAAACTCTCTTTTGTAGAATCTACAGGTGGAAATTCGGACTGCTTACGGGAATTGATTGGAAACGGGAAACCCTCCCACAAAAACGACACAGAAGCATTCTTGCAAACTTCTTGGTGATGTGTGCATTCAGCTCACACAGCTGAACCTTTCTTTTGATAGAGCAGTTTTCTAACACTCTTTTTCTAGAATGTGCAAGCGGACATTTGGAGCGCTTTGAGGACTGTGGTGGAAAAGGAAGTATCTTTACATAACAAGGAGACAGAAGCATTCTCTGAAAGTGCTTTGTGGGGCGTGCATTCAACTCACAGAGTTGAACATTCCTTTTGACAGAGAAGTTTTGAAACACTCTTTTTATAGAATCTGCAAGTGGATATTTGGACCGCTTATAGGAATTCGTTGGAAACGGGACAATCTCACACAAAAAGGAGACAGAAGCATTCTCATACACTTCTGTGGGATGCGTGCATTCAGCTCACAGGGCAGATCCTTTCTTTTGATAGAGCAGATTTCTAACACTCTTTTTCTAGAATTTGCAAGTGGACATTTGCAGCGCTTTGCGGCCTGAGGTGGAAAGGAAATACCTTCACATAAAAATTAGACAGAAGCATTCTCTGAAACTTCTTTGTGGTGTGTGTGCATCCAACTCGCAGAGTTGAACATTCTTTTTGACAGAGAAGTTTTGAAACAGTCTTTTTTTTTTGTAGAATCTGCAAGTGGAAATTTGGACCGCTTGCAGGAAATCGTTGGAAACGGGAAACCCTCACCCAAAAACGAGACAGAATCATTCTCACAAACTTCTTCCTGATGTGTGCTTTCAACTCACAGATGTGAGCCTTTCCTTTGATAGAGCAGTTTTAAAACACTGTTTTTCTAGAGTCTGCAAGTGGATATTTGGAGCGCTATGAGGCCTGTGGTGGGAAAGGAAGTATCTTCCCATAACAAGTAGAAAGAGGCATTCTCTGAAAGTTCTCTGTGGCGCGTGCATTCAAGTCACAGAGTTGAACATTCCATTTGACAGAGAAGTTTTGAAACCCTCATTTACAGAATCTGCAAGTGGCTGTTTGGACCGCTTATAGGAATGCGTTGGAAACGGGACACCCTCACACAAAAACTAGACAGAAGCATTCTCACGAACTTCTGTGTGATGTGCGCCTTCGTTTCAAGGAGCCGAAAGTTTCTATTGGTAGAGCAGTTTGGAAACACTCTTTTTCTAGAATCTACAAGTGGACATTGGCAGCGCTTTGAGGCCCGTGGTGGAAAGGAAATATGTTCACATAAAAACTAGACGAAAGCATTCTCTGAAACTTCTTTGTGGTGTGTGCATTCCACACTCAGAGTTGAACACTCCTTTTGACAGAGAAGTTTGAAACACTCTTTTTGTAGAATCTGCAACTGCATATATGGACCGCTGATAGGAATTCGTTGGAAACGGGACACTCTCACAGGAAAAGTAAACAGAAGCATTCTCACAAACTTCTGTGTGATGTGTGCATTCAGCTCACGGAGCTGCAGCTTTCTTCTGATACAGCAGTTTTAAAACACTTTTTTTCTAGAATCTGCAAGTGCACATTTGGAGAGCTTTGAGGCCTGAGGTGGAAAGGAAATATCTTCACATAAAAACTAGACAGAAGCATTCTCTGAAACTCCTTTGTGGTGTGTGCATTCAACTCACAGAGTCGAGCATTCCTTTAGACAGAGAAGATTTGAAACTCTCTTTTGTAGAATCTACAGGTGGAAATTCGGACTGCTTACGGGAATTGATTGGAAACGGGAAACCCTCCCACAAAAACGACACAGAAGCATTCTTGCAAACTTCTTGGTGATGTGTGCATTCAGCTCACACAGCTGAACCTTTCTTTTGATAGAGCAGTTTTCTAACACTCTTTTTCTAGAATGTGCAAGCGGACATTTGGAGCGCTTTGAGGACTGTGGTGGAAAAGGAAGTATCTTTACATAACAAGGAGACAGAAGCATTCTCTGAAAGTGCTTTGTGGGGCGTGCATTCAACTCACAGAGTTGAACATTCCTTTTGACAGAGAAGTTTTGAAACACTCTTTTTATAGAATCTGCAAGTGGATATTTGGACCGCTTATAGGAATTCGTTGGAAACGGGACAATCTCACACAAAAAGGAGACAGAAGCATTCTCATACACTTCTGTGGGATGCGTGCATTCAGCTCACAGGGCAGATCCTTTCTTTTGATAGAGCAGATTTCTAACACTCTTTTTCTAGAATTTGCAAGTGGACATTTGCAGCGCTTTGAGGCCTGAGGTGGAAAGGAAATACCTTCACATAAAAATTAGACAGAAGCATTCTCTGAAACTTCTTTGTGGTGTGTGTGCATCCACCTCGCAGAGTTGAACATTCTTTTTGACAGAGAAGTTTTGAAACAGTCTTTTTTTTTTGTAGAATCTGCAAGTGGAAATTTGGACCGCTTGCAGGAAATCGTTGGAAACGGGAAACCCTCACCCAAAAACGAGACAGAATCATTCTCACAAACTTCTTCCTGATGTGTGCTTTCAACTCACAGATGTGAGCCTTTCCTTTGATAGAGCAGTTTTAAAACACTGTTTTTCTAGAGTCTGCAAGTGGATATTTGGAGCGCTATGAGGCCTGTGGTGGGAAAGGAAGTATCTTCCCATAACAAGTAGAAAGAGGCATTCTCTGAAAGTTCTCTGTGGCGCGTGCATTCAAGTCACAGAGTTGAACATTCCATTTGACAGAGAAGTTTTGAAACCCTCATTTACAGAATCTGCAAGTGGCTGTTTGGACCGCTTATAGGAATGCGTTGGAAACGGGACACCCTCACACAAAAACTAGACAGAAGCATTCTCACGAACTTCTGTGTGATGTGCGCCTTCGTTTCAAGGAGCCGAAAGTTTCTATTGGTAGAGCAGTTTGGAAACACTCTTTTTCTAGAATCTACAAGTGGACATTGGCAGCGCTTTGAGGCCCGTGGTGGAAAGGAAATATGTTCACATAAAAACTAGACGAAAGCATTCTCTGAAACTTCTTTGTGGTGTGTGCATTCCACACTCAGAGTTGAACACTCCTTTTGACAGAGAAGTTTGAAACACTCTTTTTGTAGAATCTGCAACTGCATATATGGACCGCTGATAGGAATTCGTTGGAAACGGGACACTCTCACAGGAAAAGTAAACAGAAGCATTCTCACAAACTTCTGTGTGATGTGTGCATTCAGCTCACGGAGCTGCAGCTTTCTTCTGATACAGCAGTTTTAAAACACTTTTTTTCTAGAATCTGCAAGTGCACATTTGGAGAGCTTTGAGGCCTGAGGTGGAAAGGAAATATCTTCACATAAAAACTAGACAGAAGCATTCTCTGAAACTCCTTTGTGGTGTGTGCATTCAACTCACAGAGTCGAGCATTCCTTTAGACAGAGAAGATTTGAAACTCTCTTTTGTAGAATCTACAGGTGGAAATTCGGACTGCTTACGGGAATTGATTGGAAACGGGAAACCCTCCCACAAAAACGACACAGAAGCATTCTTGCAAACTTCTTGGTGATGTGTGCATTCAGCTCACACAGCTGAACCTTTCTTTTGATAGAGCAGTTTTCTAACACTGTTTTTCTAGAATGTGCAAGCGGACATTTGGAGCGCTTTGAGGACTGTGGTGGAAAAGGAAGTATCTTTACATAACAAGTAGACAGAAGCATTCTCTGAAAGTGCTTTGTGGGGCGTGCATTCAACTCACAGAGTTGAACATTCCTTTTGACAGAGAAGTTTTGAAACACTCTTTTTATAGAATCTGCAAGTGGATATTTGGACCGCTTATAGGAATTCGTTGGAAACGGGACAATCTCACACAAAAAGGAGACAGAAGCATTCTCATACACTTCTGTGGGATGCGTGCATTCAGCTCACAGGGCAGATCCTTTCTTTTGATAGAGCAGATTTCTAACACTCTTTTTCTAGAATTTGCAAGTGGACATTTGCAGGGCTTTGCGGCCTGAGGTGGAAAGGAAATACCTTCACATAAAAATTAGACAGAAGCATTCTCTGAAACTTCTTTGTGGTGTGTGTGCATCCACCTCGCAGAGTTGAACATTCTTTTTGACAGAGAAGTTTTGAAACAGTCTTTTTTTTTTGTAGAATCTGCAAGTGGAAATTTGGACCGCTTGCAGGAAATCGTTGGAAACGGGAAACCCTCACCCAAAAACGAGACAGAATCATTCTCACAAACTTCTTCCTGATGTGTGCTTTCAACTCACAGATGTGAGCCTTTCCTTTGATAGAGCAGTTTTAAAACACTGTTTTTCTAGAGTCTGCAAGTGGATATTTGGAGCGCTATGAGGCCTGTGGTGGGAAAGGAAGTATCTTCCCATAACAAGTAGAAAGAGGCATTCTCTGAAAGTTCTCTGTGGCGCGTGCATTCAAGTCACAGAGTTGAACATTCCATTTGACAGAGAAGTTTTGAAACCCTCATTTACAGAATCTGCAAGTGGCTGTTTGGACCGCTTATAGGAATGCGTTGGAAACGGGACACCCTCACACAAAAACTAGACAGAAGCATTCTCACGAACTTCTGTGTGATGTGCGCCTTCGTTTCAAGGAGCCGAAAGTTTCTATTGGTAGAGCAGTTTGGAAACACTCTTTTTCTAGAATCTACAAGTGGACATTGGCAGCGCTTTGAGGCCCGTGGTGGAAAGGAAATATGTTCACATAAAAACTAGACGAAAGCATTCTCTGAAACTTCTTTGTGGTGTGTGCATTCCACACTCAGAGTTGAACACTCCTTTTGACAGAGAAGTTTGAAACACTCTTTTTGTAGAATCTGCAACTGCATATATGGACCGCTGATAGGAATTCGTTGGAAACGGGACACTCTCACAGGAAAAGTAAACAGAAGCATTCTCACAAACTTCTGTGTGATGTGTGCATTCAGCTCACGGAGCTGCAGCTTTCTTCTGATACAGCAGTTTTAAAACACTTTTTTTCTAGAATCTGCAAGTGCACATTTGGAGAGCTTTGAGGCCTGAGGTGGAAAGGAAATATCTTCACATAAAAACTAGACAGAAGCATTCTCTGAAACTCCTTTGTGGTGTGTGCATTCAACTCACAGAGTCGAGCATTCCTTTAGACAGAGAAGATTTGAAACTCTCTTTTGTAGAATCTACAGGTGGAAATTCGGACTGCTTACGGGAATTGATTGGAAACGGGAAACCCTCCCACAAAAACGACACAGAAGCATTCTTGCAAACTTCTTGGTGATGTGTGCATTCAGCTCACACAGCTGAACCTTTCTTTTGATAGAGCAGTTTTCTAACACTCTTTTTCTAGAATGTGCAAGCGGACATTTGGAGCGCTTTGAGGACTGTGGTGGAAAAGGAAGTATCTTTACATAACAAGTAGACAGAAGCATTCTCTGAAAGTGCTTTGTGGGGCGTGCATTCAACTCACAGAGTTGAACATTCCTTTTGACAGAGAAGTTTTGAAACACTCTTTTTATAGAATCTGCAAGTGGATATTTGGACCGCTTATAGGAATTCGTTGGAAACGGGACAATCTCACACAAAAAGGAGACAGAAGCATTCTCATACACTTCTGTGGGATGCGTGCATTCAGCTCACAGGGCAGATCCTTTCTTTTGATAGAGCAGATTTCTAACACTCTTTTTCTAGAATTTGCAAGTGGACATTTGCAGCGCTTTGCGGCCTGAGGTGGAAAGGAAATACCTTCACATAAAAATTAGACAGAAGCATTCTCTGAAACTTCTTTGTGGTGTGTGTGCATCCAACTCGCAGAGTTGAACATTCTTTTTGACAGAGAAGTTTTGAAACAGTCTTTTTTTTTTGTAGAATCTGCAAGTGGAAATTTGGACCGCTTGCAGGAAATCGTTGGAAACGGGAAACCCTCACCCAAAAACGAGACAGAATCATTCTCACAAACTTCTTCCTGATGTGTGCTTTCAACTCACAGATGTGAGCCTTTCCTTTGATAGAGCAGTTTTAAAACACTGTTTTTCTAGAGTCTGCAAGTGGATATTTGGAGCGCTATGAGGCCTGTGGTGGGAAAGGAAGTATCTTCCCATAACAAGTAGAAAGAGGCATTCTCTGAAAGTTCTCTGTGGCGCGTGCATTCAAGTCACAGAGTTGAACATTCCATTTGACAGAGAAGTTTTGAAACCCTCATTTACAGAATCTGCAAGTGGCTGTTTGGACCGCTTATAGGAATGCGTTGGAAACGGGACACCCTCACACAAAAACTAGACAGAAGCATTCTCACGAACTTCTGTGTGATGTGCGCCTTCGTTTCAAGGAGCCGAAAGTTTCTATTGGTAGAGCAGTTTGGAAACACTCTTTTTCTAGAATCTACAAGTGGACATTGGCAGCGCTTTGAGGCCCGTGGTGGAAAGGAAATATGTTCACATAAAAACTAGACGAAAGCATTCTCTGAAACTTCTTTGTGGTGTGTGCATTCCACACTCAGAGTTGAACACTCCTTTTGACAGAGAAGTTTGAAACACTCTTTTTGTAGAATCTGCAACTGCATATATGGACCGCTGATAGGAATTCGTTGGAAACGGGACACTCTCACAGGAAAAGTAAACAGAAGCATTCTCACAAACTTCTGTGTGATGTGTGCATTCAGCTCACGGAGCTGCAGCTTTCTTCTGATACAGCAGTTTTAAAACACTTTTTTTCTAGAATCTGCAAGTGCACATTTGGAGAGCTTTGAGGCCTGAGGTGGAAAGGAAATATCTTCACATAAAAACTAGACAGAAGCATTCTCTGAAACTCCTTTGTGGTGTGTGCATTCAACTCACAGAGTCGAGCATTCCTTTAGACAGAGAAGATTTGAAACTCTCTTTTGTAGAATCTACAGGTGGAAATTCGGACTGCTTACGGGAATTGATTGGAAACGGGAAACCCTCCCACAAAAACGACACAGAAGCATTCTTGCAAACTTCTTGGTGATGTGTGCATTCAGCTCACACAGCTGAACCTTTCTTTTGATAGAGCAGTTTTCTAACACTCTTTTTCTAGAATGTGCAAGCGGACATTTGGAGCGCTTTGAGGACTGTGGTGGAAAAGGAAGTATCTTTACATAACAAGGAGACAGAAGCATTCTCTGAAAGTGCTTTGTGGGGCGTGCATTCAACTCACAGAGTTGAACATTCCTTTTGACAGAGAAGTTTTGAAACACTCTTTTTATAGAATCTGCAAGTGGATATTTGGACCGCTTATAGGAATTCGTTGGAAACGGGACAATCTCACACAAAAAGGAGACAGAAGCATTCTCATACACTTCTGTGGGATGCGTGCATTCAGCTCACAGGGCAGATCCTTTCTTTTGATAGAGCAGATTTCTAACACTCTTTTTCTAGAATTTGCAAGTGGACATTTGCAGCGCTTTGCGGCCTGAGGTGGAAAGGAAATACCTTCACATAAAAATTAGACAGAAGCATTCTCTGAAACTTCTTTGTGGTGTGTGTGCATCCACCTCGCAGAGTTGAACATTCTTTTTGACAGAGAAGTTTTGAAACAGTCTTTTTTTTTTGTAGAATCTGCAAGTGGAAATTTGGACCGCTTGCAGGAAATCGTTGGAAACGGGAAACCCTCACCCAAAAACGAGACAGAATCATTCTCACAAACTTCTTCCTGATGTGTGCTTTCAACTCACAGATGTGAGCCTTTCCTTTGATAGAGCAGTTTTAAAACACTGTTTTTCTAGAGTCTGCAAGTGGATATTTGGAGCGCTATGAGGCCTGTGGTGGGAAAGGAAGTATCTTCCCATAACAAGTAGAAAGAGGCATTCTCTGAAAGTTCTCTGTGGCGCGTGCATTCAAGTCACAGAGTTGAACATTCCATTTGACAGAGAAGTTTTGAAACCCTCATTTACAGAATCTGCAAGTGGCTGTTTGGACCGCTTATAGGAATGCGTTGGAAACGGGACACCCTCACACAAAAACTAGACAGAAGCATTCTCACGAACTTCTGTGTGATGTGCGCCTTCGTTTCAAGGAGCCGAAAGTTTCTATTGGTAGAGCAGTTTGGAAACACTCTTTTTCTAGAATCTACAAGTGGACATTGGCAGCGCTTTGAGGCCCGTGGTGGAAAGGAAATATGTTCACATAAAAACTAGACGAAAGCATTCTCTGAAACTTCTTTGTGGTGTGTGCATTCCACACTCAGAGTTGAACACTCCTTTTGACAGAGAAGTTTGAAACACTCTTTTTGTAGAATCTGCAACTGCATATATGGACCGCTGATAGGAATTCGTTGGAAACGGGACACTCTCACAGGAAAAGTAAACAGAAGCATTCTCACAAACTTCTGTGTGATGTGTGCATTCAGCTCACGGAGCTGCAGCTTTCTTCTGATACAGCAGTTTTAAAACACTTTTTTTCTAGAATCTGCAAGTGCACATTTGGAGAGCTTTGAGGCCTGAGGTGGAAAGGAAATATCTTCACATAAAAACTAGACAGAAGCATTCTCTGAAACTCCTTTGTGGTGTGTGCATTCAACTCACAGAGTCGAGCATTCCTTTAGACAGAGAAGATTTGAAACTCTCTTTTGTAGAATCTACAGGTGGAAATTCGGACTGCTTACGGGAATTGATTGGAAACGGGAAACCCTCCCACAAAAACGACACAGAAGCATTCTTGCAAACTTCTTGGTGATGTGTGCATTCAGCTCACACAGCTGAACCTTTCTTTTGATAGAGCAGTTTTCTAACACTCTTTTTCTAGAATGTGCAAGCGGACATTTGGAGCGCTTTGAGGACTGTGGTGGAAAAGGAAGTATCTTTACATAACAAGGAGACAGAAGCATTCTCTGAAAGTGCTTTGTGGGGCGTGCATTCAACTCACAGAGTTGAACATTCCTTTTGACAGAGAAGTTTTGAAACACTCTTTTTATAGAATCTGCAAGTGGATATTTGGACCGCTTATAGGAATTCGTTGGAAACGGGACAATCTCACACAAAAAGGAGACAGAAGCATTCTCATACACTTCTGTGGGATGCGTGCATTCAGCTCACAGGGCAGATCCTTTCTTTTGATAGAGCAGATTTCTAACACTCTTTTTCTAGAATTTGCAAGTGGACATTTGCAGCGCTTTGCGGCCTGAGGTGGAAAGGAAATACCTTCACATAAAAATTAGACAGAAGCATTCTCTGAAACTTCTTTGTGGTGTGTGTGCATCCAACTCGCAGAGTTGAACATTCTTTTTGACAGAGAAGTTTTGAAACAGTCTTTTTTTTTTGTAGAATCTGCAAGTGGAAATTTGGACCGCTTGCAGGAAATCGTTGGAAACGGGAAACCCTCACCCAAAAACGAGACAGAATCATTCTCACAAACTTCTTCCTGATGTGTGCTTTCAACTCACAGATGTGAGCCTTTCCTTTGATAGAGCAGTTTTAAAACACTGTTTTTCTAGAGTCTGCAAGTGGATATTTGGAGCGCTATGAGGCCTGTGGTGGGAAAGGAAGTATCTTCCCATAACAAGTAGAAAGAGGCATTCTCTGAAAGTTCTCTGTGGCGCGTGCATTCAAGTCACAGAGTTGAACATTCCATTTGACAGAGAAGTTTTGAAACCCTCATTTACAGAATCTGCAAGTGGCTGTTTGGACCGCTTATAGGAATGCGTTGGAAACGGGACACCCTCACACAAAAACTAGACAGAAGCATTCTCACGAACTTCTGTGTGATGTGCGCCTTCGTTTCAAGGAGCCGAAAGTTTCTATTGGTAGAGCAGTTTGGAAACACTCTTTTTCTAGAATCTACAAGTGGACATTGGCAGCGCTTTGAGGCCCGTGGTGGAAAGGAAATATGTTCACATAAAAACTAGACGAAAGCATTCTCTGAAACTTCTTTGTGGTGTGTGCATTCCACACTCAGAGTTGAACACTCCTTTTGACAGAGAAGTTTGAAACACTCTTTTTGTAGAATCTGCAACTGCATATATGGACCGCTGATAGGAATTCGTTGGAAACGGGACACTCTCACAGGAAAAGTAAACAGAAGCATTCTCACAAACTTCTGTGTGATGTGTGCATTCAGCTCACGGAGCTGCAGCTTTCTTCTGATACAGCAGTTTTAAAACACTTTTTTTCTAGAATCTGCAAGTGCACATTTGGAGAGCTTTGAGGCCTGAGGTGGAAAGGAAATATCTTCACATAAAAACTAGACAGAAGCATTCTCTGAAACTCCTTTGTGGTGTGTGCATTCAACTCACAGAGTCGAGCATTCCTTTAGACAGAGAAGATTTGAAACTCTCTTTTGTAGAATCTACAGGTGGAAATTCGGACTGCTTACGGGAATTGATTGGAAACGGGAAACCCTCCCACAAAAACGACACAGAAGCATTCTTGCAAACTTCTTGGTGATGTGTGCATTCAGCTCACACAGCTGAACCTTTCTTTTGATAGAGCAGTTTTCTAACACTCTTTTTCTAGAATGTGCAAGCGGACATTTGGAGCGCTTTGAGGACTGTGGTGGAAAAGGAAGTATCTTTACATAACAAGTAGACAGAAGCATTCTCTGAAAGTGCTTTGTGGGGCGTGCATTCAACTCACAGAGTTGAACATTCCTTTTGACAGAGAAGTTTTGAAACACTCTTTTTATAGAATCTGCAAGTGGATATTTGGACCGCTTATAGGAATTCGTTGGAAACGGGACAATCTCACACAAAAAGGAGACAGAAGCATTCTCATACACTTCTGTGGGATGCGTGCATTCAGCTCACAGGGCAGATCCTTTCTTTTGATAGAGCAGATTTCTAACACTCTTTTTCTAGAATTTGCAAGTGGACATTTGCAGCGCTTTGCGGCCTGAGGTGGAAAGGAAATACCTTCACATAAAAATTAGACAGAAGCATTCTCTGAAACTTCTTTGTGGTGTGTGTGCATCCACCTCGCAGAGTTGAACATTCTTTTTGACAGAGAAGTTTTGAAACAGTCTTTTTTTTTTGTAGAATCTGCAAGTGGAAATTTGGACCGCTTGCAGGAAATCGTTGGAAACGGGAAACCCTCACCCAAAAACGAGACAGAATCATTCTCACAAACTTCTTCCTGATGTGTGCTTTCAACTCACAGATGTGAGCCTTTCCTTTGATAGAGCAGTTTTAAAACACTGTTTTTCTAGAGTCTGCAAGTGGATATTTGGAGCGCTATGAGGCCTGTGGTGGGAAAGGAAGTATCTTCCCATAACAAGTAGAAAGAGGCATTCTCTGAAAGTTCTCTGTGGCGCGTGCATTCAAGTCACAGAGTTGAACATTCCATTTGACAGAGAAGTTTTGAAACCCTCATTTACAGAATCTGCAAGTGGCTGTTTGGACCGCTTATAGGAATGCGTTGGAAACGGGACACCCTCACACAAAAACTAGACAGAAGCATTCTCACGAACTTCTGTGTGATGTGCGCCTTCGTTTCAAGGAGCCGAAAGTTTCTATTGGTAGAGCAGTTTGGAAACACTCTTTTTCTAGAATCTACAAGTGGACATTGGCAGCGCTTTGAGGCCCGTGGTGGAAAGGAAATATGTTCACATAAAAACTAGACGAAAGCATTCTCTGAAACTTCTTTGTGGTGTGTGCATTCCACACTCAGAGTTGAACACTCCTTTTGACAGAGAAGTTTGAAACACTCTTTTTGTAGAATCTGCAACTGCATATATGGACCGCTGATAGGAATTCGTTGGAAACGGGACACTCTCACAGGAAAAGTAAACAGAAGCATTCTCACAAACTTCTGTGTGATGTGTGCATTCAGCTCACGGAGCTGCAGCTTTCTTCTGATACAGCAGTTTTAAAACACTTTTTTTCTAGAATCTGCAAGTGCACATTTGGAGAGCTTTGAGGCCTGAGGTGGAAAGGAAATATCTTCACATAAAAACTAGACAGAAGCATTCTCTGAAACTCCTTTGTGGTGTGTGCATTCAACTCACAGAGTCGAGCATTCCTTTAGACAGAGAAGATTTGAAACTCTCTTTTGTAGAATCTACAGGTGGAAATTCGGACTGCTTACGGGAATTGATTGGAAACGGGAAACCCTCCCACAAAAACGACACAGAAGCATTCTTGCAAACTTCTTGGTGATGTGTGCATTCAGCTCACACAGCTGAACCTTTCTTTTGATAGAGCAGTTTTCTAACACTCTTTTTCTAGAATGTGCAAGCGGACATTTGGAGCGCTTTGAGGACTGTGGTGGAAAAGGAAGTATCTTTACATAACAAGTAGACAGAAGCATTCTCTGAAAGTGCTTTGTGGGGCGTGCATTCAACTCACAGAGTTGAACATTCCTTTTGACAGAGAAGTTTTGAAACACTCTTTTTATAGAATCTGCAAGTGGATATTTGGACCGCTTATAGGAATTCGTTGGAAACGGGACAATCTCACACAAAAAGGAGACAGAAGCATTCTCATACACTTCTGTGGGATGCGTGCATTCAGCTCACAGGGCAGATCCTTTCTTTTGATAGAGCAGATTTCTAACACTCTTTTTCTAGAATTTGCAAGTGGACATTTGCAGCGCTTTGCGGCCTGAGGTGGAAAGGAAATACCTTCACATAAAAATTAGACAGAAGCATTCTCTGAAACTTCTTTGTGGTGTGTGTGCATCCACCTCGCAGAGTTGAACATTCTTTTTGACAGAGAAGTTTTGAAACAGTCTTTTTTTTTTGTAGAATCTGCAAGTGGAAATTTGGACCGCTTGCAGGAAATCGTTGGAAACGGGAAACCCTCACCCAAAAACGAGACAGAATCATTCTCACAAACTTCTTCCTGATGTGTGCTTTCAACTCACAGATGTGAGCCTTTCCTTTGATAGAGCAGTTTTAAAACACTGTTTTTCTAGAGTCTGCAAGTGGATATTTGGAGCGCTATGAGGCCTGTGGTGGGAAAGGAAGTATCTTCCCATAACAAGTAGAAAGAGGCATTCTCTGAAAGTTCTCTGTGGCGCGTGCATTCAAGTCACAGAGTTGAACATTCCATTTGACAGAGAAGTTTTGAAACCCTCATTTACAGAATCTGCAAGTGGCTGTTTGGACCGCTTATAGGAATGCGTTGGAAACGGGACACCCTCACACAAAAACTAGACAGAAGCATTCTCACGAACTTCTGTGTGATGTGCGCCTTCGTTTCAAGGAGCCGAAAGTTTCTATTGGTAGAGCAGTTTGGAAACACTCTTTTTCTAGAATCTACAAGTGGACATTGGCAGCGCTTTGAGGCCCGTGGTGGAAAGGAAATATGTTCACATAAAAACTAGACGAAAGCATTCTCTGAAACTTCTTTGTGGTGTGTGCATTCCACACTCAGAGTTGAACACTCCTTTTGACAGAGAAGTTTGAAACACTCTTTTTGTAGAATCTGCAACTGCATATATGGACCGCTGATAGGAATTCGTTGGAAACGGGACACTCTCACAGGAAAAGTAAACAGAAGCATTCTCACAAACTTCTGTGTGATGTGTGCATTCAGCTCACGGAGCTGCAGCTTTCTTCTGATACAGCAGTTTTAAAACACTTTTTTTCTAGAATCTGCAAGTGCACATTTGGAGAGCTTTGAGGCCTGAGGTGGAAAGGAAATATCTTCACATAAAAACTAGACAGAAGCATTCTCTGAAACTCCTTTGTGGTGTGTGCATTCAACTCACAGAGTCGAGCATTCCTTTAGACAGAGAAGATTTGAAACTCTCTTTTGTAGAATCTACAGGTGGAAATTCGGACTGCTTACGGGAATTGATTGGAAACGGGAAACCCTCCCACAAAAACGACACAGAAGCATTCTTGCAAACTTCTTGGTGATGTGTGCATTCAGCTCACACAGCTGAACCTTTCTTTTGATAGAGCAGTTTTCTAACACTCTTTTTCTAGAATGTGCAAGCGGACATTTGGAGCGCTTTGAGGACTGTGGTGGAAAAGGAAGTATCTTTACATAACAAGTAGACAGAAGCATTCTCTGAAAGTGCTTTGTGGGGCGTGCATTCAACTCACAGAGTTGAACATTCCTTTTGACAGAGAAGTTTTGAAACACTCTTTTTATAGAATCTGCAAGTGGATATTTGGACCGCTTATAGGAATTCGTTGGAAACGGGACAATCTCACACAAAAAGGAGACAGAAGCATTCTCATACACTTCTGTGGGATGCGTGCATTCAGCTCACAGGGCAGATCCTTTCTTTTGATAGAGCAGATTTCTAACACTCTTTTTCTAGAATTTGCAAGTGGACATTTGCAGCGCTTTGCGGCCTGAGGTGGAAAGGAAATACCTTCACATAAAAATTAGACAGAAGCATTCTCTGAAACTTCTTTGTGGTGTGTGTGCATCCACCTCGCAGAGTTGAACATTCTTTTTGACAGAGAAGTTTTGAAACAGTCTTTTTTTTTTGTAGAATCTGCAAGTGGAAATTTGGACCGCTTGCAGGAAATCGTTGGAAACGGGAAACCCTCACCCAAAAACGAGACAGAATCATTCTCACAAACTTCTTCCTGATGTGTGCTTTCAACTCACAGATGTGAGCCTTTCCTTTGATAGAGCAGTTTTAAAACACTGTTTTTCTAGAGTCTGCAAGTGGATATTTGGAGCGCTATGAGGCCTGTGGTGGGAAAGGAAGTATCTTCCCATAACAAGTAGAAAGAGGCATTCTCTGAAAGTTCTCTGTGGCGCGTGCATTCAAGTCACAGAGTTGAACATTCCATTTGACAGAGAAGTTTTGAAACCCTCATTTACAGAATCTGCAAGTGGCTGTTTGGACCGCTTATAGGAATGCGTTGGAAACGGGACACCCTCACACAAAAACTAGACAGAAGCATTCTCACGAACTTCTGTGTGATGTGCGCCTTCGTTTCAAGGAGCCGAAAGTTTCTATTGGTAGAGCAGTTTGGAAACACTCTTTTTCTAGAATCTACAAGTGGACATTGGCAGCGCTTTGAGGCCCGTGGTGGAAAGGAAATATGTTCACATAAAAACTAGACGAAAGCATTCTCTGAAACTTCTTTGTGGTGTGTGCATTCCACACTCAGAGTTGAACACTCCTTTTGACAGAGAAGTTTGAAACACTCTTTTTGTAGAATCTGCAACTGCATATATGGACCGCTGATAGGAATTCGTTGGAAACGGGACACTCTCACAGGAAAAGTAAACAGAAGCATTCTCACAAACTTCTGTGTGATGTGTGCATTCAGCTCACGGAGCTGCAGCTTTCTTCTGATACAGCAGTTTTAAAACACTTTTTTTCTAGAATCTGCAAGTGCACATTTGGAGAGCTTTGAGGCCTGAGGTGGAAAGGAAATATCTTCACATAAAAACTAGACAGAAGCATTCTCTGAAACTCCTTTGTGGTGTGTGCATTCAACTCACAGAGTCGAGCATTCCTTTAGACAGAGAAGATTTGAAACTCTCTTTTGTAGAATCTACAGGTGGAAATTCGGACTGCTTACGGGAATTGATTGGAAACGGGAAACCCTCCCACAAAAGCGACACAGAAGCATTCTTGCAAACTTCTTGGTGATGTGTGCATTCAGCTCACACAGCTGAACCTTTCTTTTGATAGAGCAGTTTTCTAACACTCTTTTTCTAGAATGTGCAAGCGGACATTTGGAGCGCTTTGAGGACTGTGGTGGAAAAGGAAGTATCTTTACATAACAAGTAGACAGAAGCATTCTCTGAAAGTGCTTTGTGGGGCGTGCATTCAACTCACAGAGTTGAACATTCCTTTTGACAGAGAAGTTTTGAAACACTCTTTTTATAGAATCTGCAAGTGGATATTTGGACCGCTTATAGGAATTCGTTGGAAACGGGACAATCTCACACAAAAAGGAGACAGAAGCATTCTCATACACTTCTGTGGGATGCGTGCATTCAGCTCACAGGGCAGATCCTTTCTTTTGATAGAGCAGATTTCTAACACTCTTTTTCTAGAATTTGCAAGTGGACATTTGCAGCGCTTTGCGGCCTGAGGTGGAAAGGAAATACCTTCACATAAAAATTAGACAGAAGCATTCTCTGAAACTTCTTTGTGGTGTGTGTGCATCCAACTCGCAGAGTTGAACATTCTTTTTGACAGAGAAGTTTTGAAACAGTCTTTTTTTTTTGTAGAATCTGCAAGTGGAAATTTGGACCGCTTGCAGGAAATCGTTGGAAACGGGAAACCCTCACCCAAAAACGAGACAGAATCATTCTCACAAACTTCTTCCTGATGTGTGCTTTCAACTCACAGATGTGAGCCTTTCCTTTGATAGAGCAGTTTTAAAACACTGTTTTTCTAGAGTCTGCAAGTGGATATTTGGAGCGCTATGAGGCCTGTGGTGGGAAAGGAAGTATCTTCCCATAACAAGTAGAAAGAGGCATTCTCTGAAAGTTCTCTGTGGCGCGTGCATTCAAGTCACAGAGTTGAACATTCCATTTGACAGAGAAGTTTTGAAACCCTCATTTACAGAATCTGCAAGTGGCTGTTTGGACCGCTTATAGGAATGCGTTGGAAACGGGACACCCTCACACAAAAACTAGACAGAAGCATTCTCACGAACTTCTGTGTGATGTGCGCCTTCGTTTCAAGGAGCCGAAAGTTTCTATTGGTAGAGCAGTTTGGAAACACTCTTTTTCTAGAATCTACAAGTGGACATTGGCAGCGCTTTGAGGCCCGTGGTGGAAAGGAAATATGTTCACATAAAAACTAGACGAAAGCATTCTCTGAAACTTCTTTGTGGTGTGTGCATTCCACACTCAGAGTTGAACACTCCTTTTGACAGAGAAGTTTGAAACACTCTTTTTGTAGAATCTGCAACTGCATATATGGACCGCTGATAGGAATTCGTTGGAAACGGGACACTCTCACAGGAAAAGTAAACAGAAGCATTCTCACAAACTTCTGTGTGATGTGTGCATTCAGCTCACGGAGCTGCAGCTTTCTTCTGATACAGCAGTTTTAAAACACTTTTTTTCTAGAATCTGCAAGTGCACATTTGGAGAGCTTTGAGGCCTGAGGTGGAAAGGAAATATCTTCACATAAAAACTAGACAGAAGCATTCTCTGAAACTCCTTTGTGGTGTGTGCATTCAACTCACAGAGTCGAGCATTCCTTTAGACAGAGAAGATTTGAAACTCTCTTTTGTAGAATCTACAGGTGGAAATTCGGACTGCTTACGGGAATTGATTGGAAACGGGAAACCCTCCCACAAAAGCGACACAGAAGCATTCTTGCAAACTTCTTGGTGATGTGTGCATTCAGCTCACACAGCTGAACCTTTCTTTTGATAGAGCAGTTTTCTAACACTCTTTTTCTAGAATGTGCAAGCGGACATTTGGAGCGCTTTGAGGACTGTGGTGGAAAAGGAAGTATCTTTACATAACAAGTAGACAGAAGCATTCTCTGAAAGTGCTTTGTGGGGCGTGCATTCAACTCACAGAGTTGAACATTCCTTTTGACAGAGAAGTTTTGAAACACTCTTTTTATAGAATCTGCAAGTGGATATTTGGACCGCTTATAGGAATTCGTTGGAAACGGGACAATCTCACACAAAAAGGAGACAGAAGCATTCTCATACACTTCTGTGGGATGCGTGCATTCAGCTCACAGGGCAGATCCTTTCTTTTGATAGAGCAGATTTCTAACACTCTTTTTCTAGAATTTGCAAGTGGACATTTGCAGCGCTTTGCGGCCTGAGGTGGAAAGGAAATACCTTCACATAAAAATTAGACAGAAGCATTCTCTGAAACTTCTTTGTGGTGTGTGTGCATCCAACTCGCAGAGTTGAACATTCTTTTTGACAGAGAAGTTTTGAAACAGTCTTTTTTTTTTGTAGAATCTGCAAGTGGAAATTTGGACCGCTTGCAGGAAATCGTTGGAAACGGGAAACCCTCACCCAAAAACGAGACAGAATCATTCTCACAAACTTCTTCCTGATGTGTGCTTTCAACTCACAGATGTGAGCCTTTCCTTTGATAGAGCAGTTTTAAAACACTGTTTTTCTAGAGTCTGCAAGTGGATATTTGGAGCGCTATGAGGCCTGTGGTGGGAAAGGAAGTATCTTCCCATAACAAGTAGAAAGAGGCATTCTCTGAAAGTTCTCTGTGGCGCGTGCATTCAAGTCACAGAGTTGAACATTCCATTTGACAGAGAAGTTTTGAAACCCTCATTTACAGAATCTGCAAGTGGCTGTTTGGACCGCTTATAGGAATGCGTTGGAAACGGGACACCCTCACACAAAAACTAGACAGAAGCATTCTCACGAACTTCTGTGTGATGTGCGCCTTCGTTTCAAGGAGCCGAAAGTTTCTATTGGTAGAGCAGTTTGGAAACACTCTTTTTCTAGAATCTACAAGTGGACATTGGCAGCGCTTTGAGGCCCGTGGTGGAAAGGAAATATGTTCACATAAAAACTAGACGAAAGCATTCTCTGAAACTTCTTTGTGGTGTGTGCATTCCACACTCAGAGTTGAACACTCCTTTTGACAGAGAAGTTTGAAACACTCTTTTTGTAGAATCTGCAACTGCATATATGGACCGCTGATAGGAATTCGTTGGAAACGGGACACTCTCACAGGAAAAGTAAACAGAAGCATTCTCACAAACTTCTGTGTGATGTGTGCATTCAGCTCACGGAGCTGCAGCTTTCTTCTGATACAGCAGTTTTAAAACACTTTTTTTCTAGAATCTGCAAGTGCACATTTGGAGAGCTTTGAGGCCTGAGGTGGAAAGGAAATATCTTCACATAAAAACTAGACAGAAGCATTCTCTGAAACTCCTTTGTGGTGTGTGCATTCAACTCACAGAGTCGAGCATTCCTTTAGACAGAGAAGATTTGAAACTCTCTTTTGTAGAATCTACAGGTGGAAATTCGGACTGCTTACGGGAATTGATTGGAAACGGGAAACCCTCCCACAAAAACGACACAGAAGCATTCTTGCAAACTTCTTGGTGATGTGTGCATTCAGCTCACACAGCTGAACCTTTCTTTTGATAGAGCAGTTTTCTAACACTCTTTTTCTAGAATGTGCAAGCGGACATTTGGAGCGCTTTGAGGACTGTGGTGGAAAAGGAAGTATCTTTACATAACAAGTAGACAGAAGCATTCTCTGAAAGTGCTTTGTGGGGCGTGCATTCAACTCACAGAGTTGAACATTCCTTTTGACAGAGAAGTTTTGAAACACTCTTTTTATAGAATCTGCAAGTGGATATTTGGACCGCTTATAGGAATTCGTTGGAAACGGGACAATCTCACACAAAAAGGAGACAGAAGCATTCTCATACACTTCTGTGGGATGCGTGCATTCAGCTCACAGGGCAGATCCTTTCTTTTGATAGAGCAGATTTCTAACACTCTTTTTCTAGAATTTGCAAGTGGACATTTGCAGCGCTTTGCGGCCTGAGGTGGAAAGGAAATACCTTCACATAAAAATTAGACAGAAGCATTCTCTGAAACTTCTTTGTGGTGTGTGTGCATCCAACTCGCAGAGTTGAACATTCTTTTTGACAGAGAAGTTTTGAAACAGTCTTTTTTTTTTGTAGAATCTGCAAGGGGAAATTTGGACCGCTTGCAGGAAATCGTTGGAAACGGGAAACCCTCACCCAAAAACGAGACAGAATCATTCTCACAAACTTCTTCCTGATGTGTGCTTTCAACTCACAGATGTGAGCCTTTCCTTTGATAGAGCAGTTTTAAAACACTGTTTTTCTAGAGTCTGCAAGTGGATATTTGGAGCGCTATGAGGCCTGTGGTGGGAAAGGAAGTATCTTCCCATAACAAGTAGAAAGAGGCATTCTCTTAAAGTTCTCTGTGGCGCGTGCATTCAAGTCACAGAGTTGAACATTCCATTTGACAGAGAAGTTTTGAAACCCTCATTTACAGAATCTGCAAGTGGCTGTTTGGACCGCTTATAGGAATGCGTTGGAAACGGGACACCCTCACACAAAAACTAGACAGAAGCATTCTCACGAACTTCTGTGTGATGTGCGCCTTCGTTTCAAGGAGCCGAAAGTTTCTATTGGTAGAGCAGTTTGGAAACACTCTTTTTCTAGAATCTACAAGTGGACATTGGCAGCGCTTTGAGGCCCGTGGTGGAAAGGAAATATGTTCACATAAAAACTAGACGAAAGCATTCTCTGAAACTTCTTTGTGGTGTGTGCATTCCACACTCAGAGTTGAACACTCCTTTTGACAGAGAAGTTTGAAACACTCTTTTTGTAGAATCTGCAACTGCATATATGGACCGCTGATAGGAATTCGTTGGAAACGGGACACTCTCACAGGAAAAGTAAACAGAAGCATTCTCACAAACTTCTGTGTGATGTGTGCATTCAGCTCACGGAGCTGCAGCTTTCTTCTGATACAGCAGTTTTAAAACACTTTTTTTCTAGAATCTGCAAGTGCACATTTGGAGAGCTTTGAGGCCTGAGGTGGAAAGGAAATATCTTCACTTAAAAACTAGACAGAAGCATTCTCTGAAACTCCTTTGTGGTGTGTGCATTCAACTCACAGAGTCGAGCATTCCTTTAGACAGAGAAGATTTGAAACTCTCTTTTGTAGAATCTACAGGTGGAAATTCGGACTGCTTACGGGAATTGATTGGAAACGGGAAACCCTCCCACAAAAACGACACAGAAGCATTCTTGCAAACTTCTTGGTGATGTGTGCATTCAGCTCACACAGCTGAACCTTTCTTTTGATAGAGCAGTTTTCTAACACTCTTTTTCTAGAATGTGCAAGCGGACATTTGGAGCGCTTTGAGGACTGTGGTGGAAAAGGAAGTATCTTTACATAACAAGTAGACAGAAGCATTCTCTGAAAGTGCTTTGTGGGGCGTGCATTCAACTCACAGAGTTGAACATTCCTTTTGACAGAGAAGTTTTGAAACACTCTTTTTATAGAATCTGCAAGTGGATATTTGGACCGCTTATAGGAATTCGTTGGAAACGGGACAATCTCACACAAAAAGGAGACAGAAGCATTCTCATACACTTCTGTGGGATGCGTGCATTCAGCTCACAGGGCAGATCCTTTCTTTTGATAGAGCAGATTTCTAACACTCTTTTTCTAGAATTTGCAAGTGGACATTTGCAGCGCTTTGCGGCCTGAGGTGGAAAGGAAATACCTTCACATAAAAATTAGACAGAAGCATTCTCTGAAACTTCTTTGTGGTGTGTGTGCATCCACCTCGCAGAGTTGAACATTCTTTTTGACAGAGAAGTTTTGAAACAGTCTTTTTTTTTTGTAGAATCTGCAAGTGGAAATTTGGACCGCTTGCAGGAAATCGTTGGAAACGGGAAACCCTCACCCAAAAACGAGACAGAATCATTCTCACAAACTTCTTCCTGATGTGTGCTTTCAACTCACAGATGTGAGCCTTTCCTTTGATAGAGCAGTTTTAAAACACTGTTTTTCTAGAGTCTGCAAGTGGATATTTGGAGCGCTATGAGGCCTGTGGTGGGAAAGGAAGTATCTTCCCATAACAAGTAGAAAGAGGCATTCTCTGAAAGTTCTCTGTGGCGCGTGCATTCAAGTCACAGAGTTGAACATTCCATTTGACAGAGAAGTTTTGAAACCCTCATTTACAGAATCTGCAAGTGGCTGTTTGGACCGCTTATAGGAATGCGTTGGAAACGGGACACCCTCACACAAAAACTAGACAGAAGCATTCTCACGAACTTCTGTGTGATGTGCGCCTTCGTTTCAAGGAGCCGAAAGTTTCTATTGGTAGAGCAGTTTGGAAACACTCTTTTTCTAGAATCTACAAGTGGACATTGGCAGCGCTTTGAGGCCCGTGGTGGAAAGGAAATATGTTCACATAAAAACTAGACGAAAGCATTCTCTGAAACTTCTTTGTGGTGTGTGCATTCCACACTCAGAGTTGAACACTCCTTTTGACAGAGAAGTTTGAAACACTCTTTTTGTAGAATCTGCAACTGCATATATGGACCGCTGATAGGAATTCGTTGGAAACGGGACACTCTCACAGGAAAAGTAAACAGAAGCATTCTCACAAACTTCTGTGTGATGTGTGCATTCAGCTCACGGAGCTGCAGCTTTCTTCTGATACAGCAGTTTTAAAACACTTTTTTTCTAGAATCTGCAAGTGCACATTTGGAGAGCTTTGAGGCCTGAGGTGGAAAGGAAATATCTTCACATAAAAACTAGACAGAAGCATTCTCTGAAACTCCTTTGTGGTGTGTGCATTCAACTCACAGAGTCGAGCATTCCTTTAGACAGAGAAGATTTGAAACTCTCTTTTGTAGAATCTACAGGTGGAAATTCGGACTGCTTACGGGAATTGATTGGAAACGGGAAACCCTCCCACAAAAACGACACAGAAGCATTCTTGCAAACTTCTTGGTGATGTGTGCATTCAGCTCACACAGCTGAACCTTTCTTTTGATAGAGCAGTTTTCTAACACTGTTTTTCTAGAATGTGCAAGCGGACATTTGGAGCGCTTTGAGGACTGTGGTGGAAAAGGAAGTATCTTTACATAACAAGTAGACAGAAGCATTCTCTGAAAGTGCTTTGTGGGGCGTGCATTCAACTCACAGAGTTGAACATTCCTTTTGACAGAGAAGTTTTGAAACACTCTTTTTATAGAATCTGCAAGTGGATATTTGGACCGCTTATAGGAATTCGTTGGAAACGGGACAATCTCACACAAAAAGGAGACAGAAGCATTCTCATACACTTCTGTGGGATGCGTGCATTCAGCTCACAGGGCAGATCCTTTCTTTTGATAGAGCAGATTTCTAACACTCTTTTTCTAGAATTTGCAAGTGGACATTTGCAGCGCTTTGCGGCCTGAGGTGGAAAGGAAATACCTTCACATAAAAATTAGACAGAAGCATTCTCTGAAACTTCTTTGTGGTGTGTGTGCATCCACCTCGCAGAGTTGAACATTCTTTTTGACAGAGAAGTTTTGAAACAGTCTTTTTTTTTGTAGAATCTGCAAGTGGAAATTTGGACCGCTTGCAGGAAATCGTTGGAAACGGGAAACCCTCACCCAAAAACGAGACAGAATCATTCTCACAAACTTCTTCCTGATGTGTGCTTTCAACTCACAGATGTGAGCCTTTCCTTTGATAGAGCAGTTTTAAAACACTGTTTTTCTAGAGTCTGCAAGTGGATATTTGGAGCGCTATGAGGCCTGTGGTGGGAAAGGAAGTATCTTCCCATAACAAGTAGAAAGAGGCATTCTCTGAAAGTTCTCTGTGGCGCGTGCATTCAAGTCACAGAGTTGAACATTCCATTTGACAGAGAAGTTTTGAAACCCTCATTTACAGAATCTGCAAGTGGCTGTTTGGACCGCTTATAGGAATGCGTTGGAAAAGGGACACCCTCACACAAAAACTAGACAGAAGCATTCTCACGAACTTCTGTGTGATGTGCGCCTTCGTTTCAAGGAGCCGAAAGTTTCTATTGGTAGAGCAGTTTGGAAACACTCTTTTTCTAGAATCTACAAGTGGACATTGGCAGCGCTTTGAGGCCCGTGGTGGAAAGGAAATATGTTCACATAAAAACTAGACGAAAGCATTCTCTGAAACTTCTTTGTGGTGTGTGCATTCCACACTCAGAGTTGAACACTCCTTTTGACAGAGAAGTTTGAAACACTCTTTTTGTAGAATCTGCAACTGCATATATGGACCGCTGATAGGAATTCGTTGGAAACGGGACACTCTCACAGGAAAAGTAAACAGAAGCATTCTCACAAACTTCTGTGTGATGTGTGCATTCAGCTCACGGAGCTGCAGCTTTCTTCTGATACAGCAGTTTTAAAACACTTTTTTTCTAGAATCTGCAAGTGCACATTTGGAGAGCTTTGAGGCCTGAGGTGGAAAGGAAATATCTTCACATAAAAACTAGACAGAAGCATTCTCTGAAACTCCTTTGTGGTGTGTGCATTCAACTCACAGAGTCGAGCATTCCTTTAGACAGAGAAGATTTGAAACTCTCTTTTGTAGAATCTACAGGTGGAAATTCGGACTGCTTACGGGAATTGATTGGAAACGGGAAACCCTCCCACAAAAACGACACAGAAGCATTCTTGCAAACTTCTTGGTGATGTGTGCATTCAGCTCACACAGCTGAACCTTTCTTTTGATAGAGCAGTTTTCTAACACTCTTTTTCTAGAATGTGCAAGCGGACATTTGGAGCGCTTTGAGGACTGTGGTGGAAAAGGAAGTATCTTTACATAACAAGTAGACAGAAGCATTCTCTGAAAGTGCTTTGTGGGGCGTGCATTCAACTCACAGAGTTGAACATTCCTTTTGACAGAGAAGTTTTGAAACACTCTTTTTATAGAATCTGCAAGTGGATATTTGGACCGCTTATAGGAATTCGTTGGAAACGGGACAATCTCACACAAAAAGGAGACAGAAGCATTCTCATACACTTCTGTGGGATGCGTGCATTCAGCTCACAGGGCAGATCCTTTCTTTTGATAGAGCAGATTTCTAACACTCTTTTTCTAGAATTTGCAAGTGGACATTTGCAGCGCTTTGCGGCCTGAGGTGGAAAGGAAATACCTTCACATAAAAATTAGACAGAAGCATTCTCTGAAACTTCTTTGTGGTGTGTGTGCATCCACCTCGCAGAGTTGAACATTCTTTTTGACAGAGAAGTTTTGAAACAGTCTTTTTTTTTTGTAGAATCTGCAAGTGGAAATTTGGAACGCTTGCAGGAAATCGTTGGAAACGGGAAACCCTCACCCAAAAACGAGACAGAATCATTCTCACAAACTTCTTCCTGATGTGTGCTTTCAACTCACAGATGTGAGCCTTTCCTTTGATAGAGCAGTTTTAAAACACTGTTTTTCTAGAGTCTGCAAGTGGATATTTGGAGCGCTATGAGGCCTGTGGTGGGAAAGGAAGTATCTTCCCATAACAAGTAGAAAGAGGCATTCTCTGAAAGTTCTCTGTGGCGCGTGCATTCAAGTCACAGAGTTGAACATTCCATTTGACAGAGAAGTTTTGAAACCCTCATTTACAGAATCTGCAAGTGGCTGTTTGGACCGCTTATAGGAATGCGTTGGAAACGGGACACCCTCACACAAAAACTAGACAGAAGCATTCTCACGAACTTCTGTGTGATGTGCGCCTTCGTTTCAAGGAGCCGAAACTTTCTATTGGTAGAGCAGTTTGGAAACACTCTTTTTCTAGAATCTACAAGTGGACATTGGCAGCGCTTTGAGGCCCGTGGTGGAAAGGAAATATGTTCACATAAAAACTAGACGAAAGCATTCTCTGAAACTTCTTTGTGGTGTGTGCATTCCACACTCAGAGTTGAACACTCCTTTTGACAGAGAAGTTTGAAACACTCTTTTTGTAGAATCTGCAACTGCATATATGGACCGCTGATAGGAATTCGTTGGAAACGGGACACTCTCACAGGAAAAGTAAACAGAAGCATTCTCACAAACTTCTGTGTGATGTGTGCATTCAGCTCACGGAGCTGCAGCTTTCTTCTGATACAGCAGTTTTAAAACACTTTTTTTCTAGAATCTGCAAGTGCACATTTGGAGAGCTTTGAGGCCTGAGGTGGAAAGGAAATATCTTCACATAAAAACTAGACAGAAGCATTCTCTGAAACTCCTTTGTGGTGTGTGCATTCAACTCACAGAGTCGAGCATTCCTTTAGACAGAGAAGATTTGAAACTCTCTTTTGTAGAATCTACAGGTGGAAATTCGGACTGCTTACGGGAATTGATTGGAAACGGGAAACCCTCCCACAAAAACGACACAGAAGCATTCTTGCAAACTTCTTGGTGATGTGTGCATTCAGCTCACACAGCTGAACCTTTCTTTTGATAGAGCAGTTTTCTAACACTGTTTTTCTAGAATGTGCAAGCGGACATTTGGAGCGCTTTGAGGACTGTGGTGGAAAAGGAAGTATCTTTACATAACAAGGAGACAGAAGCATTCTCTGAAAGTGCTTTGTGGGGCGTGCATTCAACTCACAGAGTTGAACATTCCTTTTGACAGAGAAGTTTTGAAACACTCTTTTTATAGAATCTGCAAGTGGATATTTGGACCGCTTATAGGAATTCGTTGGAAACGGGACAATCTCACACAAAAAGGAGACAGAAGCATTCTCATACACTTCTGTGGGATGCGTGCATTCAGCTCACAGGGCAGATCCTTTCTTTTGATAGAGCAGATTTCTAACACTCTTTTTCTAGAATTTGCAAGTGGACATTTGCAGCGCTTTGCGGCCTGAGGTGGAAAGGAAATACCTTCACATAAAAATTAGACAGAAGCATTCTCTGAAACTTCTTTGTGGTGTGTGTGCATCCAACTCGCAGAGTTGAACATTCTTTTTGACAGAGAAGTTTTGAAACAGTCTTTTTTTTTTGTAGAATCTGCAAGTGGAAATTTGGACCGCTTGCAGGAAATCGTTGGAAACGGGAAACCCTCACCCAAAAACGAGACAGAATCATTCTCACAAACTTCTTCCTGATGTGTGCTTTCAACTCACAGATGTGAGCCTTTCCTTTGATAGAGCAGTTTTAAAACACTGTTTTTCTAGAGTCTGCAAGTGGATATTTGGAGCGCTATGAGGCCTGTGGTGGGAAAGGAAGTATCTTCCCATAACAAGTAGAAAGAGGCATTCTCTGAAAGTTCTCTGTGGCGCGTGCATTCAAGTCACAGAGTTGAACATTCCATTTGACAGAGAAGTTTTGAAACCCTCATTTACAGAATCTGCAAGTGGCTGTTTGGACCGCTTATAGGAATGCGTTGGAAACGGGACACCCTCACACAAAAACTAGACAGAAGCATTCTCACGAACTTCTGTGTGATGTGCGCCTTCGTTTCAAGGAGCCGAAAGTTTCTATTGGTAGAGCAGTTTGGAAACACTCTTTTTCTAGAATCTACAAGTGGACATTGGCAGCGCTTTGAGGCCCGTGGTGGAAAGGAAATATGTTCACATAAAAACTAGACGAAAGCATTCTCTGAAACTTCTTTGTGGTGTGTGCATTCCACACTCAGAGTTGAACACTCCTTTTGACAGAGAAGTTTGAAACACTCTTTTTGTAGAATCTGCAACTGCATATATGGACCGCTGATAGGAATTCGTTGGAAACGGGACACTCTCACAGGAAAAGTAAACAGAAGCATTCTCACAAACTTCTGTGTGATGTGTGCATTCAGCTCACGGAGCTGCAGCTTTCTTCTGATACAGCAGTTTTAAAACACTTTTTTTCTAGAATCTGCAAGTGCACATTTGGAGAGCTTTGAGGCCTGAGGTGGAAAGGAAATATCTTCACATAAAAACTAGACAGAAGCATTCTCTGAAACTCCTTTGTGGTGTGTGCATTCAACTCACAGAGTCGAGCATTCCTTTAGACAGAGAAGATTTGAAACTCTCTTTTGTAGAATCTACAGGTGGAAATTCGGACTGCTTACGGGAATTGATTGGAAACGGGAAACCCTCCCACAAAAACGACACAGAAGCATTCTTGCAAACTTCTTGGTGATGTGTGCATTCAGCTCACACAGCTGAACCTTTCTTTTGATAGAGCAGTTTTCTAACACTCTTTTTCTAGAATGTGCAAGCGGACATTTGGAGCGCTTTGAGGACTGTGGTGGAAAAGGAAGTATCTTTACATAACAAGTAGACAGAAGCATTCTCTGAAAGTGCTTTGTGGGGCGTGCATTCAACTCACAGAGTTGAACATTCCTTTTGACAGAGAAGTTTTGAAACACTCTTTTTATAGAATCTGCAAGTGGATATTTGGACCGCTTATAGGAATTCGTTGGAAACGGGACAATCTCACACAAAAAGGAGACAGAAGCATTCTCATAAACTTCTGTGGGATGCCTGCATTCAGCTCACAGGGCTGAACCTTTCTTTTGATAGAGCAGATTTCTAACACTCTTTTTCTAGAATTTGCAAGTGGACATTTGCAGCGCTTTGAGGCCTGAGGTGGAAAGGAAATACCTTCACATAAAAATTAGACAGAAGCATTCTCTGAAACTTCTTTGTGGTGTGTGTGCATCCAACTCGCAGAGTTGAACATTCTTTTTGACAGAGAAGTTTTGAAACAGTCTTTTTTTCTTGTAGAATCTGCAAGTGGAAATTTGGACCGCTTGCAGGAAATCGTTGGAAACGGGAAACCCTCACCCAAAAACGAGACAGAATCATTCTCACAAACTTCTTCCTGATGTGTGCTTTCAACTCACAGATGTGAGCCTTTCCTTTGATAGAGCAGTTTTAAAACACTGTTTTTCTAGAGTCTGCAAGTGGATATTTGGAGCGCTATGAGGCCTGTGGTGGGAAAGGAAGTATCTTCCCATAACAAGTAGAAAGAGGCATTCTCTGAAAGTTCTCTGTGGCGCGTGCATTCAAGTCACAGAGTTGAACATTCCATTTGACAGAGAAGTTTTGAAACCCTCATTTACAGAATCTGCAAGTGGCTGTTTGGACCGCTTATAGGAATGCGTTGGAAACGGGACACCCTCACACAAAAACTAGACAGAAGCATTCTCACGAACTTCTGTGTGATGTGCGCCTTCGTTTCAAGGAGCCGAAAGTTTCTATTGGTAGAGCAGTTTGGAAACACTCTTTTTCTAGAATCTACAAGTGGACATTGGCAGCGCTTTGAGGCCCGTGGTGGAAAGGAAATATGTTCACATAAAAACTAGACGAAAGCATTCTCTGAAACTTCTTTGTGGTGTGTGCATTCCACACTCAGAGTTGAACACTCCTTTTGACAGAGAAGTTTGAAACACTCTTTTTGTAGAATCTGCAACTGCATATATGGACCGCTGATAGGAATTCGTTGGAAACGGGACACTCTCACAGGAAAAGTAAACAGAAGCATTCTCACAAACTTCTGTGTGATGTGTGCATTCAGCTCACGGAGCTGCAGCTTTCTTCTGATACAGCAGTTTTAAAACACTTTTTTTCTAGAATCTGCAAGTGCACATTTGGAGAGCTTTGAGGCCTGAGGTGGAAAGGAAATATCTTCACATAAAAACTAGACAGAAGCATTCTCTGAAACTCCTTTGTGGTGTGTGCATTCAACTCACAGAGTCGAGCATTCCTTTAGACAGAGAAGATTTGAAACTCTCTTTTGTAGAATCTACAGGTGGAAATTCGGACTGCTTACGGGAATTGATTGGAAACGGGAAACCCTCCCACAAAAACGACACAGAAGCATTCTTGCAAACTTCTTGGTGATGTGTGCATTCAGCTCACACAGCTGAACCTTTCTTTTGATAGAGCAGTTTTCTAACACTCTTTTTCTAGAATGTGCAAGCGGACATTTGGAGCGCTTTGAGGACTGTGGTGGAAAAGGAAGTATCTTTACATAACAAGTAGACAGAAGCATTCTCTGAAAGTGCTTTGTGGGGCGTGCATTCAACTCACAGAGTTGAACATTCCTTTTGACAGAGAAGTTTTGAAACGCTCTTTTTATAGAATCTGCAAGTGGATATTTGGACCGCTTATAGGAATTCGTTGGAAACGGGACAATCTCACACAAAAAGGAGACAGAAGCATTCTCATACACTTCTGTGGGATGCGTGCATTCAGCTCACAGGGCAGATCCTTTCTTTTGATAGAGCAGATTTCTAACACTCTTTTTCTAGAATTTGCAAGTGGACATTTGCAGCGCTTTGCGGCCTGAGGTGGAAAGGAAATACCTTCACATAAAAATTAGACAGAAGCATTCTCTGAAACTTCTTTGTGGTGTGTGTGCATCCAACTCGCAGAGTTGAACATTCTTTTTGACAGAGAAGTTTTGAAACAGTCTTTTTTTTTTGTAGAATCTGCAAGTGGAAATTTGGACCGCTTGCAGGAAATCGTTGGAAACGGGAAACCCTCACCCAAAAACGAGACAGAATCATTCTCACAAACTTCTTCCTGATGTGTGCTTTCAACTCACAGATGTGAGCCTTTCCTTTGATAGAGCAGTTTTAAAACACTGTTTTTCTAGAGTCTGCAAGTGGATATTTGGAGCGCTATGAGGCCTGTGGTGGGAAAGGAAGTATCTTCCCATAACAAGTAGAAAGAGGCATTCTCTGAAAGTTCTCTGTGGCGCGTGCATTCAAGTCACAGATTTGAACATTCCATTTGACAGAGAAGTTTTGAAACCCTCATTTACAGAATCTGCAAGTGGCTGTTTGGACCGCTTATAGGAATGCGTTGGAAACGGGACACCCTCACACAAAAACTAGACAGAAGCATTCTCACGAACTTCTGTGTGATGTGCGCCTTCGTTTCAAGGAGCCGAAAGTTTCTATTGGTAGAGCAGTTTGGAAACACTCTTTTTCTAGAATCTACAAGTGGACATTGGCAGCGCTTTGAGGCCCGTGGTGGAAAGGAAATATGTTCACATAAAAACTAGACGAAAGCATTCTCTGAAACTTCTTTGTGGTGTGTGCATTCCACACTCAGAGTTGAACACTCCTTTTGACAGAGAAGTTTGAAACACTCTTTTTGTAGAATCTGCAACTGCATATATGGACCGCTGATAGGAATTCGTTGGAAACGGGACACTCTCACAGGAAAAGTAAACAGAAGCATTCTCACAAACTTCTGTGTGATGTGTGCATTCAGCTCACGGAGCTGCAGCTTTCTTCTGATACAGCAGTTTTAAAACACTTTTTTTCTAGAATCTGCAAGTGCACATTTGGAGAGCTTTGAGGCCTGAGGTGGAAAGGAAATATCTTCACATAAAAACTAGACAGAAGCATTCTCTGAAACTCCTTTGTGGTGTGTGCATTCAACTCACAGAGTCGAGCATTCCTTTAGACAGAGAAGATTTGAAACTCTCTTTTGTAGAATCTACAGGTGGAAATTCGGACTGCTTACGGGAATTGATTGGAAACGGGAAACCCTCCCACAAAAACGACACAGAAGCATTCTTGCAAACTTCTTGGTGATGTGGGCATTCAGCTCACACAGCTGAACCTTTCTTTTGATAGAGCAGTTTTCTAACACTCTTTTTCTAGAATGTGCAAGCGGACATTTGGAGCGCTTTGAGGACTGTGGTGGAAAAGGAAGTATCTTTACATAACAAGTAGACAGAAGCATTCTCTGAAAGTGCTTTGTGGGGCGTGCATTCAACTCACAGAGTTGAACATTCCTTTTGACAGAGAAGATTTGAAACACTCTTTTTATAGAATCTGCAAGTGGATATTTGGACCGCTTATAGGAATTCGTTGGAAACGGGACAATCTCACACAAAAAGGAGACAGAAGCATTCTCATACACTTCTGTGGGATGCCTGCATTCAGCTCACAGGGCTGAACCTTTCTTTTGATAGAGCAGATTTCTAACACTCTTTTTCTAGAATTTGCAAGTGGACATTTGCAGCGCTTTGAGGCCTGAGGTGGAAAGGAAATACCTTCACATAAAAATTAGACAGAAGCATTCTCTGAAACTTCTTTGTGGTGTGTGTGCATCCAACTCGCAGAGTTGAACATTCTTTTTGACAGAGAAGTTTTGAAACAGTCTTTTTTTTTGTAGAATCTGCAAGTGGAAATTTGGACCGCTTGCAGGAAATCGTTGGAAACGGGAAACCCTCACCCAAAAACGAGACAGAATCATTCTCACAAACTTCTTCCTGATGTGTGCTTTCAACTCACAGATGTGAGCCTTTCCTTTGATAGAGCAGTTTTAAAACACTGTTTTTCTAGAGTCTGCAAGTGGATATTTGGAGCGCTATGAGGCCTGTGGTGGGAAAGGAAGTATCTTCCCATAACAAGTAGAAAGAGGCATTCTCTGAAAGTTCTCTGTGGCGCGTGCATTCAAGTCACAGAGTTGAACATTCCATTTGACAGAGAAGTTTTGAAACCCTCATTTACAGAATCTGCAAGTGGCTGTTTGGACCGCTTATAGGAATGCGTTGGAAACGGGACACCCTCACACAAAAACTAGACAGAAGCATTCTCACGAACTTCTGTGTGATGTGCGCCTTCGTTTCAAGGAGCCGAAACTTTCTATTGGTAGAGCAGTTTGGAAACACTCTTTTTCTAGAATCTACAAGTGGACATTGGCAGCGCTTTGAGGCCCGTGGTGGAAAGGAAATATGTTCACATAAAAACTAGACGAAAGCATTCTCTGAAACTTCTTTGTGGTGTGTGCATTCCACACTCAGAGTTGAACACTCCTTTTGACAGAGAAGTTTGAAACACTCTTTTTGTAGAATCTGCAACTGCATATATGGACCGCTGATAGGAATTCGTTGGAAACGGGACACTCTCACAGGAAAAGTAAACAGAAGCATTCTCACAAACTTCTGTGTGATGTGTGCATTCAGCTCACGGAGCTGCAGCTTTCTTCTGATACAGCAGTTTTAAAACACTTTTTTTCTAGAATCTGCAAGTGCACATTTGGAGAGCTTTGAGGCCTGAGGTGGAAAGGAAATATCTTCACATAAAAACTAGACAGAAGCATTCTCTGAAACTCCTTTGTGGTGTGTGCATTCAACTCACAGAGTCGAGCATTCCTTTAGACAGAGAAGATTTGAAACTCTCTTTTGTAGAATCTACAGGTGGAAATTCGGACTGCTTACGGGAATTGATTGGAAACGGGAAACCCTCCCACAAAAACGACACAGAAGCATTCTTGCAAACTTCTTGGTGATGTGGGCATTCAGCTCACACAGCTGAACCTTTCTTTTGATAGAGCAGTTTTCTAACACTCTTTTTCTAGAATGTGCAAGCGGACATTTGGAGCGCTTTGAGGACTGTGGTGGAAAAGGAAGTATCTTTACATAACAAGTAGACAGAAGCATTCTCTGAAAGTGCTTTGTGGGGCGTGCATTCAACTCACAGAGTTGAACATTCCTTTTGACAGAGAAGATTTGAAACACTCTTTTTATAGAATCTGCAAGTGGATATTTGGACCGCTTATAGGAATTCGTTGGAAACGGGACAATCTCACACAAAAAGGAGACAGAAGCATTCTCATACACTTCTGTGGGATGCCTGCATTCAGCTCACAGGGCTGAACCTTTCTTTTGATAGAGCAGATTTCTAACACTCTTTTTCTAGAATTTGCAAGTGGACATTTGCAGCGCTTTGAGGCCTGAGGTGGAAAGGAAATACCTTCACATAAAAATTAGACAGAAGCATTCTCTGAAACTTCTTTGTGGTGTGTGTGCATCCAACTCGCAGAGTTGAACATTCTTTTTGACAGAGAAGTTTTGAAACAGTCTTTTTTTTTGTAGAATCTGCAAGTGGAAATTTGGACCGCTTGCAGGAAATCGTTGGAAACGGGAAACCCTCACCCAAAAACGAGACAGAATCATTCTCACAAACTTCTTCCTGATGTGTGCTTTCAACTCACAGATGTGAGCCTTTCCTTTGATAGAGCAGTTTTAAAACACTGTTTTTCTAGAGTCTGCAAGTGGATATTTGGAGCGCTATGAGGCCTGTGGTGGGAAAGGAAGTATCTTCCCATAACAAGTAGAAAGAGGCATTCTCTGAAAGTTCTCTGTGGCGCGTGCATTCAAGTCACAGAGTTGAACATTCCATTTGACAGAGAAGTTTTGAAACCCTCATTTACAGAATCTGCAAGTGGCTGTTTGGACCGCTTATAGGAATGCGTTGGAAACGGGACACCCTCACACAAAAACTAGACAGAAGCATTCTCACGAACTTCTGTGTGATGTGCGCCTTCGTTTCAAGGAGCCGAAACTTTCTATTGGTAGAGCAGTTTGGAAACACTCTTTTTCTAGAATCTACAAGTGGACATTGGCAGCGCTTTGAGGCCCGTGGTGGAAAGGAAATATGTTCACATAAAAACTAGACGAAAGCATTCTCTGAAACTTCTTTGTGGTGTGTGCATTCCACACTCAGAGTTGAACACTCCTTTTGACAGAGAAGTTTGAAACACTCTTTTTGTAGAATCTGCAACTGCATATATGGACCGCTGATAGGAATTCGTTGGAAACGGGACACTCTCACAGGAAAAGTAAACAGAAGCATTCTCACAAACTTCTGTGTGATGTGTGCATTCAGCTCACGGAGCTGCAGCTTTCTTCTGATACAGCAGTTTTAAAACACTTTTTTTCTAGAATCTGCAAGTGCACATTTGGAGAGCTTTGAGGCCTGAGGTGGAAAGGAAATATCTTCACATAAAAACTAGACAGAAGCATTCTCTGAAACTCCTTTGTGGTGTGTGCATTCAACTCACAGAGTCGAGCATTCCTTTAGACAGAGAAGATTTGAAACTCTCTTTTGTAGAATCTACAGGTGGAAATTCGGACTGCTTACGGGAATTGATTGGAAACGGGAAACCCTCCCACAAAAACGACACAGAAGCATTCTTGCAAACTTCTTGGTGATGTGTGCATTCAGCTCACACAGCTGAACCTTTCTTTTGATAGAGCAGTTTTCTAACACTCTTTTTCTAGAATGTGCAAGCGGACATTTGGAGCGCTTTGAGGACTGTGGTGGAAAAGGAAGTATCTTTACATAACAAGGAGACAGAAGCATTCTCTGAAAGTGCTTTGTGGGGCGTGCATTCAACTCACAGAGTTGAACATTCCTTTTGACAGAGAAGTTTTGAAACACTCTTTTTATAGAATCTGCAAGTGGATATTTGGACCGCTTATAGGAATTCGTTGGAAACGGGACAATCTCACACAAAAAGGAGACAGAAGCATTCTCATACACTTCTGTGGGATGCGTGCATTCAGCTCACAGGGCAGATCCTTTCTTTTGATAGAGCAGATTTCTAACACTCTTTTTCTAGAATTTGCAAGTGGACATTTGCAGCGCTTTGCGGCCTGAGGTGGAAAGGAAATACCTTCACATAAAAATTAGACAGAAGCATTCTCTGAAACTTCTTTGTGGTGTGTGTGCATCCAACTCGCAGAGTTGAACATTCTTTTTGACAGAGAAGTTTTGAAACAGTCTTTTTTTTTTGTAGAATCTGCAAGTGGAAATTTGGACCGCTTGCAGGAAATCGTTGGAAACGGGAAACCCTCACCCAAAAACGAGACAGAATCATTCTCACAAACTTCTTCCTGATGTGTGCTTTCAACTCACAGATGTGAGCCTTTCCTTTGATAGAGCAGTTTTAAAACACTGTTTTTCTAGAGTCTGCAAGTGGATATTTGGAGCGCTATGAGGCCTGTGGTGGGAAAGGAAGTATCTTCCCATAACAAGTAGAAAGAGGCATTCTCTGAAAGTTCTCTGTGGCGCGTGCATTCAAGTCACAGAGTTGAACATTCCATTTGACAGAGAAGTTTTGAAACCCTCATTTACAGAATCTGCAAGTGGCTGTTTGGACCGCTTATAGGAATGCGTTGGAAACGGGACACCCTCACACAAAAACTAGACAGAAGCATTCTCACGAACTTCTGTGTGATGTGCGCCTTCGTTTCAAGGAGCCGAAAGTTTCTATTGGTAGAGCAGTTTGGAAACACTCTTTTTCTAGAATCTACAAGTGGACATTGGCAGCGCTTTGAGGCCCGTGGTGGAAAGGAAATATGTTCACATAAAAACTAGACGAAAGCATTCTCTGAAACTTCTTTGTGGTGTGTGCATTCCACACTCAGAGTTGAACACTCCTTTTGACAGAGAAGTTTGAAACACTCTTTTTGTAGAATCTGCAACTGCATATATGGACCGCTGATAGGAATTCGTTGGAAACGGGACACTCTCACAGGAAAAGTAAACAGAAGCATTCTCACAAACTTCTGTGTGATGTGTGCATTCAGCTCACGGAGCTGCAGCTTTCTTCTGATACAGCAGTTTTAAAACACTTTTTTTCTAGAATCTGCAAGTGCACATTTGGAGAGCTTTGAGGCCTGAGGTGGAAAGGAAATATCTTCACATAAAAACTAGACAGAAGCATTCTCTGAAAC
The DNA here is from genome assembly GCF_028885655.2 of Pongo abelii. Lineage (NCBI taxonomy): Eukaryota > Metazoa > Chordata > Mammalia > Primates > Hominidae > Pongo > Pongo abelii. The sequence goes on from NC_071988.2 coordinate 68,436,761, forward strand.
TCCTTTGTGGTGTGTGCATTCAACTCACAGAGTCGAGCATTCCTTTAGACAGAGAAGATTTGAAACTCTCTTTTGTAGAATCTACAGGTGGAAATTCGGACTGCTTACGGGAATTGATTGGAAACGGGAAACCCTCCCACAAAAACGACACAGAAGCATTCTTGCAAACTTCTTGGTGATGTGTGCATTCAGCTCACACAGCTGAACCTTTCTTTTGATAGAGCAGTTTTCTAACACTCTTTTTCTAGAATGTGCAAGCGGACATTTGGAGCGCTTTGAGGACTGTGGTGGAAAAGGAAGTATCTTTACATAACAAGTAGACAGAAGCATTCTCTGAAAGTGCTTTGTGGGGCGTGCATTCAACTCACAGAGTTGAACATTCCTTTTGACAGAGAAGTTTTGAAACACTCTTTTTATAGAATCTGCAAGTGGATATTTGGACCGCTTATAGGAATTCGTTGGAAACGGGACAATCTCACACAAAAAGGAGACAGAAGCATTCTCATACACTTCTGTGGGATGCGTGCATTCAGCTCACAGGGCAGATCCTTTCTTTTGATAGAGCAGATTTCTAACACTCTTTTTCTAGAATTTGCAAGTGGACATTTGCAGCGCTTTGCGGCCTGAGGTGGAAAGGAAATACCTTCACATAAAAATTAGACAGAAGCATTCTCTGAAACTTCTTTGTGGTGTGTGTGCATCCAACTCGCAGAGTTGAACATTCTTTTTGACAGAGAAGTTTTGAAACAGTCTTTTTTTTTTGTAGAATCTGCAAGGGGAAATTTGGACCGCTTGCAGGAAATCGTTGGAAACGGGAAACCCTCACCCAAAAACGAGACAGAATCATTCTCACAAACTTCTTCCTGATGTGTGCTTTCAACTCACAGATGTGAGCCTTTCCTTTGATAGAGCAGTTTTAAAACACTGTTTTTCTAGAGTCTGCAAGTGGATATTTGGAGCGCTATGAGGCCTGTGGTGGGAAAGGAAGTATCTTCCCATAACAAGTAGAAAGAGGCATTCTCTTAAAGTTCTCTGTGGCGCGTGCATTCAAGTCACAGAGTTGAACATTCCATTTGACAGAGAAGTTTTGAAACCCTCATTTACAGAATCTGCAAGTGGCTGTTTGGACCGCTTATAGGAATGCGTTGGAAACGGGACACCCTCACACAAAAACTAGACAGAAGCATTCTCACGAACTTCTGTGTGATGTGCGCCTTCGTTTCAAGGAGCCGAAAGTTTCTATTGGTAGAGCAGTTTGGAAACACTCTTTTTCTAGAATCTACAAGTGGACATTGGCAGCGCTTTGAGGCCCGTGGTGGAAAGGAAATATGTTCACATAAAAACTAGACGAAAGCATTCTCTGAAACTTCTTTGTGGTGTGTGCATTCCACACTCAGAGTTGAACACTCCTTTTGACAGAGAAGTTTGAAACACTCTTTTTGTAGAATCTGCAACTGCATATATGGACCGCTGATAGGAATTCGTTGGAAACGGGACACTCTCACAGGAAAAGTAAACAGAAGCATTCTCACAAACTTCTGTGTGATGTGTGCATTCAGCTCACGGAGCTGCAGCTTTCTTCTGATACAGCAGTTTTAAAACACTTTTTTTCTAGAATCTGCAAGTGCACATTTGGAGAGCTTTGAGGCCTGAGGTGGAAAGGAAATATCTTCACATAAAAACTAGACAGAAGCATTCTCTGAAACTCCTTTGTGGTGTGTGCATTCAACTCACAGAGTCGAGCATTCCTTTAGACAGAGAAGATTTGAAACTCTCTTTTGTAGAATCTACAGGTGGAAATTCGGACTGCTTACGGGAATTGATTGGAAACGGGAAACCCTCCCACAAAAACGACACAGAAGCATTCTTGCAAACTTCTTGGTGATGTGTGCATTCAGCTCACACAGCTGAACCTTTCTTTTGATAGAGCAGTTTTCTAACACTGTTTTTCTAGAATGTGCAAGCGGACATTTGGAGCGCTTTGAGGACTGTGGTGGAAAAGGAAGTATCTTTACATAACAAGGAGACAGAAGCATTCTCTGAAAGTGCTTTGTGGGGCGTGCATTCAACTCACAGAGTTGAACATTCCTTTTGACAGAGAAGTTTTGAAACACTCTTTTTATAGAATCTGCAAGTGGATATTTGGACCGCTTATAGGAATTCGTTGGAAACGGGACAATCTCACACAAAAAGGAGACAGAAGCATTCTCATACACTTCTGTGGGATGCGTGCATTCAGCTCACAGGGCAGATCCTTTCTTTTGATAGAGCAGATTTCTAACACTCTTTTTCTAGAATTTGCAAGTGGACATTTGCAGCGCTTTGCGGCCTGAGGTGGAAAGGAAATACCTTCACATAAAAATTAGACAGAAGCATTCTCTGAAACTTCTTTGTGGTGTGTGTGCATCCAACTCGCAGAGTTGAACATTCTTTTTGACAGAGAAGTTTTGAAACAGTCTTTTTTTTTTGTAGAATCTGCAAGTGGAAATTTGGACCGCTTGCAGGAAATCGTTGGAAACGGGAAACCCTCACCCAAAAACGAGACAGAATCATTCTCACAAACTTCTTCCTGATGTGTGCTTTCAACTCACAGATGTGAGCCTTTCCTTTGATAGAGCAGTTTTAAAACACTGTTTTTCTAGAGTCTGCAAGTGGATATTTGGAGCGCTATGAGGCCTGTGGTGGGAAAGGAAGTATCTTCCCATAACAAGTAGAAAGAGGCATTCTCTGAAAGTTCTCTGTGGCGCGTGCATTCAAGTCACAGAGTTGAACATTCCATTTGACAGAGAAGTTTTGAAACCCTCATTTACAGAATCTGCAAGTGGCTGTTTGGACCGCTTATAGGAATGCGTTGGAAACGGGACACCCTCACACAAAAACTAGACAGAAGCATTCTCACGAACTTCTGTGTGATGTGCGCCTTCGTTTCAAGGAGCCGAAAGTTTCTATTGGTAGAGCAGTTTGGAAACACTCTTTTTCTAGAATCTACAAGTGGACATTGGCAGCGCTTTGAGGCCCGTGGTGGAAAGGAAATATGTTCACATAAAAACTAGACGAAAGCATTCTCTGAAACTTCTTTGTGGTGTGTGCATTCCACACTCAGAGTTGAACACTCCTTTTGACAGAGAAGTTTGAAACACTCTTTTTGTAGAATCTGCAACTGCATATATGGACCGCTGATAGGAATTCGTTGGAAACGGGACACTCTCACAGGAAAAGTAAACAGAAGCATTCTCACAAACTTCTGTGTGATGTGTGCATTCAGCTCACGGAGCTGCAGCTTTCTTCTGATACAGCAGTTTTAAAACACTTTTTTTCTAGAATCTGCAAGTGCACATTTGGAGAGCTTTGAGGCCTGAGGTGGAAAGGAAATATCTTCACATAAAAACTAGACAGAAGCATTCTCTGAAACTCCTTTGTGGTGTGTGCATTCAACTCACAGAGTCGAGCATTCCTTTAGACAGAGAAGATTTGAAACTCTCTTTTGTAGAATCTACAGGTGGAAATTCGGACTGCTTACGGGAATTGATTGGAAACGGGAAACCCTCCCACAAAAACGACACAGAAGCATTCTTGCAAACTTCTTGGTGATGTGTGCATTCAGCTCACACAGCTGAACCTTTCTTTTGATAGAGCAGTTTTCTAACACTCTTTTTCTAGAATGTGCAAGCGGACATTTGGAGCGCTTTGAGGACTGTGGTGGAAAAGGAAGTATCTTTACATAACAAGTAGACAGAAGCATTCTCTGAAAGTGCTTTGTGGGGCGTGCATTCAACTCACAGAGTTGAACATTCCTTTTGACAGAGAAGTTTTGAAACACTCTTTTTATAGAATCTGCAAGTGGATATTTGGACCGCTTATAGGAATTCGTTGGAAACGGGACAATCTCACACAAAAAGGAGACAGAAGCATTCTCATACACTTCTGTGGGATGCGTGCATTCAGCTCACAGGGCAGATCCTTTCTTTTGATAGAGCAGATTTCTAACACTCTTTTTCTAGAATTTGCAAGTGGACATTTGCAGCGCTTTGCGGCCTGAGGTGGAAAGGAAATACCTTCACATAAAAATTAGACAGAAGCATTCTCTGAAACTTCTTTGTGGTGTGTGTGCATCCACCTCGCAGAGTTGAACATTCTTTTTGACAGAGAAGTTTTGAAACAGTCTTTTTTTTTTGTAGAATCTGCAAGTGGAAATTTGGAACGCTTGCAGGAAATCGTTGGAAACGGGAAACCCTCACCCAAAAACGAGACAGAATCATTCTCACAAACTTCTTCCTGATGTGTGCTTTCAACTCACAGATGTGAGCCTTTCCTTTGATAGAGCAGTTTTAAAACACTGTTTTTCTAGAGTCTGCAAGTGGATATTTGGAGCGCTATGAGGCCTGTGGTGGGAAAGGAAGTATCTTCCCATAACAAGTAGAAAGAGGCATTCTCTGAAAGTTCTCTGTGGCGCGTGCATTCAAGTCACAGAGTTGAACATTCCATTTGACAGAGAAGTTTTGAAACCCTCATTTACAGAATCTGCAAGTGGCTGTTTGGACCGCTTATAGGAATGCGTTGGAAACGGGACACCCTCACACAAAAACTAGACAGAAGCATTCTCACGAACTTCTGTGTGATGTGCGCCTTCGTTTCAAGGAGCCGAAAGTTTCTATTGGTAGAGCAGTTTGGAAACACTCTTTTTCTAGAATCTACAAGTGGACATTGGCAGCGCTTTGAGGCCCGTGGTGGAAAGGAAATATGTTCACATAAAAACTAGACGAAAGCATTCTCTGAAACTTCTTTGTGGTGTGTGCATTCCACACTCAGAGTTGAACACTCCTTTTGACAGAGAAGTTTGAAACACTCTTTTTGTAGAATCTGCAACTGCATATATGGACCGCTGATAGGAATTCGTTGGAAACGGGACACTCTCACAGGAAAAGTAAACAGAAGCATTCTCACAAACTTCTGTGTGATGTGTGCATTCAGCTCACGGAGCTGCAGCTTTCTTCTGATACAGCAGTTTTAAAACACTTTTTTTCTAGAATCTGCAAGTGCACATTTGGAGAGCTTTGAGGCCTGAGGTGGAAAGGAAATATCTTCACATAAAAACTAGACAGAAGCATTCTCTGAAACTCCTTTGTGGTGTGTGCATTCAACTCACAGAGTCGAGCATTCCTTTAGACAGAGAAGATTTGAAACTCTCTTTTGTAGAATCTACAGGTGGAAATTCGGACTGCTTACGGGAATTGATTGGAAACGGGAAACCCTCCCACAAAAACGACACAGAAGCATTCTTGCAAACTTCTTGGTGATGTGTGCATTCAGCTCACACAGCTGAACCTTTCTTTTGATAGAGCAGTTTTCTAACACTCTTTTTCTAGAATGTGCAAGCGGACATTTGGAGCGCTTTGAGGACTGTGGTGGAAAAGGAAGTATCTTTACATAACAAGGAGACAGAAGCATTCTCTGAAAGTGCTTTGTGGGGCGTGCATTCAACTCACAGAGTTGAACATTCCTTTTGACAGAGAAGTTTTGAAACGCTCTTTTTATAGAATCTGCAAGTGGATATTTGGACCGCTTATAGGAATTCGTTGGAAACGGGACAATCTCACACAAAAAGGAGACAGAAGCATTCTCATACACTTCTGTGGGATGCGTGCATTCAGCTCACAGGGCAGATCCTTTCTTTTGATAGAGCAGATTTCTAACACTCTTTTTCTAGAATTTGCAAGTGGACATTTGCAGCGCTTTGCGGCCTGAGGTGGAAAGGAAATACCTTCACATAAAAATTAGACAGAAGCATTCTCTGAAACTTCTTTGTGGTGTGTGTGCATCCAACTCGCAGAGTTGAACATTCTTTTTGACAGAGAAGTTTTGAAACAGTCTTTTTTTTTTGTAGAATCTGCAAGTGGAAATTTGGACCGCTTGCAGGAAATCGTTGGAAACGGGAAACCCTCACCCAAAAACGAGACAGAATCATTCTCACAAACTTCTTCCTGATGTGTGCTTTCAACTCACAGATGTGAGCCTTTCCTTTGATAGAGCAGTTTTAAAACACTGTTTTTCTAGAGTCTGCAAGTGGATATTTGGAGCGCTATGAGGCCTGTGGTGGGAAAGGAAGTATCTTCCCATAACAAGTAGAAAGAGGCATTCTCTGAAAGTTCTCTGTGGCGCGTGCATTCAAGTCACAGATTTGAACATTCCATTTGACAGAGAAGTTTTGAAACCCTCATTTACAGAATCTGCAAGTGGCTGTTTGGACCGCTTATAGGAATGCGTTGGAAACGGGACACCCTCACACAAAAACTAGACAGAAGCATTCTCACGAACTTCTGTGTGATGTGCGCCTTCGTTTCAAGGAGCCGAAAGTTTCTATTGGTAGAGCAGTTTGGAAACACTCTTTTTCTAGAATCTACAAGTGGACATTGGCAGCGCTTTGAGGCCCGTGGTGGAAAGGAAATATGTTCACATAAAAACTAGACGAAAGCATTCTCTGAAACTTCTTTGTGGTGTGTGCATTCCACACTCAGAGTTGAACACTCCTTTTGACAGAGAAGTTTGAAACACTCTTTTTGTAGAATCTGCAACTGCATATATGGACCGCTGATAGGAATTCGTTGGAAACGGGACACTCTCACAGGAAAAGTAAACAGAAGCATTCTCACAAACTTCTGTGTGATGTGTGCATTCAGCTCACGGAGCTGCAGCTTTCTTCTGATACAGCAGTTTTAAAACACTTTTTTTCTAGAATCTGCAAGTGCACATTTGGAGAGCTTTGAGGCCTGAGGTGGAAAGGAAATATCTTCACATAAAAACTAGACAGAAGCATTCTCTGAAACTCCTTTGTGGTGTGTGCATTCAACTCACAGAGTCGAGCATTCCTTTAGACAGAGAAGATTTGAAACTCTCTTTTGTAGAATCTACAGGTGGAAATTCGGACTGCTTACGGGAATTGATTGGAAACGGGAAACCCTCCCACAAAAACGACACAGAAGCATTCTTGCAAACTTCTTGGTGATGTGTGCATTCAGCTCACACAGCTGAACCTTTCTTTTGATAGAGCAGTTTTCTAACACTCTTTTTCTAGAATGTGCAAGCGGACATTTGGAGCGCTTTGAGGACTGTGGTGGAAAAGGAAGTATCTTTACATAACAAGTAGACAGAAGCATTCTCTGAAAGTGCTTTGTGGGGCGTGCATTCAACTCACAGAGTTGAACATTCCTTTTGACAGAGAAGTTTTGAAACACTCTTTTTATAGAATCTGCAAGTGGATATTTGGACCGCTTATAGGAATTCGTTGGAAACGGGACAATCTCACACAAAAAGGAGACAGAAGCATTCTCATAAACTTCTGTGGGATGCCTGCATTCAGCTCACAGGGCTGAACCTTTCTTTTGATAGAGCAGATTTCTAACACTCTTTTTCTAGAATTTGCAAGTGGACATTTGCAGCGCTTTGAGGCCTGAGGTGGAAAGGAAATACCTTCACATAAAAATTAGACAGAAGCATTCTCTGAAACTTCTTTGTGGTGTGTGTGCATCCAACTCGCAGAGTTGAACATTCTTTTTGACAGAGAAGTTTTGAAACAGTCTTTTTTTCTTGTAGAATCTGCAAGTGGAAATTTGGACCGCTTGCAGGAAATCGTTGGAAACGGGAAACCCTCACCCAAAAACGAGACAGAATCATTCTCACAAACTTCTTCCTGATGTGTGCTTTCAACTCACAGATGTGAGCCTTTCCTTTGATAGAGCAGTTTTAAAACACTGTTTTTCTAGAGTCTGCAAGTGGATATTTGGAGCGCTATGAGGCCTGTGGTGGGAAAGGAAGTATCTTCCCATAACAAGTAGAAAGAGGCATTCTCTGAAAGTTCTCTGTGGCGCGTGCATTCAAGTCACAGAGTTGAACATTCCATTTGACAGAGAAGTTTTGAAACCCTCATTTACAGAATCTGCAAGTGGCTGTTTGGACCGCTTATAGGAATGCGTTGGAAACGGGACACCCTCACACAAAAACTAGACAGAAGCATTCTCACGAACTTCTGTGTGATGTGCGCCTTCGTTTCAAGGAGCCGAAACTTTCTATTGGTAGAGCAGTTTGGAAACACTCTTTTTCTAGAATCTACAAGTGGACATTGGCAGCGCTTTGAGGCCCGTGGTGGAAAGGAAATATGTTCACATAAAAACTAGACGAAAGCATTCTCTGAAACTTCTTTGTGGTGTGTGCATTCCACACTCAGAGTTGAACACTCCTTTTGACAGAGAAGTTTGAAACACTCTTTTTGTAGAATCTGCAACTGCATATATGGACCGCTGATAGGAATTCGTTGGAAACGGGACACTCTCACAGGAAAAGTAAACAGAAGCATTCTCACAAACTTCTGTGTGATGTGTGCATTCAGCTCACGGAGCTGCAGCTTTCTTCTGATACAGCAGTTTTAAAACACTTTTTTTCTAGAATCTGCAAGTGCACATTTGGAGAGCTTTGAGGCCTGAGGTGGAAAGGAAATATCTTCACATAAAAACTAGACAGAAGCATTCTCTGAAACTCCTTTGTGGTGTGTGCATTCAACTCACAGAGTCGAGCATTCCTTTAGACAGAGAAGATTTGAAACTCTCTTTTGTAGAATCTACAGGTGGAAATTCGGACTGCTTACGGGAATTGATTGGAAACGGGAAACCCTCCCACAAAAACGACACAGAAGCATTCTTGCAAACTTCTTGGTGATGTGGGCATTCAGCTCACACAGCTGAACCTTTCTTTTGATAGAGCAGTTTTCTAACACTCTTTTTCTAGAATGTGCAAGCGGACATTTGGAGCGCTTTGAGGACTGTGGTGGAAAAGGAAGTATCTTTACATAACAAGTAGACAGAAGCATTCTCTGAAAGTGCTTTGTGGGGCGTGCATTCAACTCACAGAGTTGAACATTCCTTTTGACAGAGAAGATTTGAAACACTCTTTTTATAGAATCTGCAAGTGGATATTTGGACCGCTTATAGGAATTCGTTGGAAACGGGACAATCTCACACAAAAAGGAGACAGAAGCATTCTCATACACTTCTGTGGGATGCCTGCATTCAGCTCACAGGGCTGAACCTTTCTTTTGATAGAGCAGATTTCTAACACTCTTTTTCTAGAATTTGCAAGTGGACATTTGCAGCGCTTTGAGGCCTGAGGTGGAAAGGAAATACCTTCACATAAAAATTAGACAGAAGCATTCTCTGAAACTTCTTTGTGGTGTGTGTGCATCCAACTCGCAGAGTTGAACATTCTTTTTGACAGAGAAGTTTTGAAACAGTCTTTTTTTTTGTAGAATCTGCAAGTGGAAATTTGGACCGCTTGCAGGAAATCGTTGGAAACGGGAAACCCTCACCCAAAAACGAGACAGAATCATTCTCACAAACTTCTTCCTGATGTGTGCTTTCAACTCACAGATGTGAGCCTTTCCTTTGATAGAGCAGTTTTAAAACACTGTTTTTCTAGAGTCTGCAAGTGGATATTTGGAGCGCTATGAGGCCTGTGGTGGGAAAGGAAGTATCTTCCCATAACAAGTAGAAAGAGGCATTCTCTGAAAGTTCTCTGTGGCGCGTGCATTCAAGTCACAGAGTTGAACATTCCATTTGACAGAGAAGTTTTGAAACCCTCATTTACAGAATCTGCAAGTGGCTGTTTGGACCGCTTATAGGAATGCGTTGGAAACGGGACACCCTCACACAAAAACTAGACAGAAGCATTCTCACGAACTTCTGTGTGATGTGCGCCTTCGTTTCAAGGAGCCGAAACTTTCTATTGGTAGAGCAGTTTGGAAACACTCTTTTTCTAGAATCTACAAGTGGACATTGGCAGCGCTTTGAGGCCCGTGGTGGAAAGGAAATATGTTCACATAAAAACTAGACGAAAGCATTCTCTGAAACTTCTTTGTGGTGTGTGCATTCCACACTCAGAGTTGAACACTCCTTTTGACAGAGAAGTTTGAAACACTCTTTTTGTAGAATCTGCAACTGCATATATGGACCGCTGATAGGAATTCGTTGGAAACGGGACACTCTCACAGGAAAAGTAAACAGAAGCATTCTCACAAACTTCTGTGTGATGTGTGCATTCAGCTCACGGAGCTGCAGCTTTCTTCTGATACAGCAGTTTTAAAACACTTTTTTTCTAGAATCTGCAAGTGCACATTTGGAGAGCTTTGAGGCCTGAGGTGGAAAGGAAATATCTTCACATAAAAACTAGACAGAAGCATTCTCTGAAACTCCTTTGTGGTGTGTGCATTCAACTCACAGAGTCGAGCATTCCTTTAGACAGAGAAGATTTGAAACTCTCTTTTGTAGAATCTACAGGTGGAAATTCGGACTGCTTACGGGAATTGATTGGAAACGGGAAACCCTCCCACAAAAACGACACAGAAGCATTCTTGCAAACTTCTTGGTGATGTGTGCATTCAGCTCACACAGCTGAACCTTTCTTTTGATAGAGCAGTTTTCTAACACTGTTTTTCTAGAATGTGCAAGCGGACATTTGGAGCGCTTTGAGGACTGTGGTGGAAAAGGAAGTATCTTTACATAACAAGGAGACAGAAGCATTCTCTGAAAGTGCTTTGTGGGGCGTGCATTCAACTCACAGAGTTGAACATTCCTTTTGACAGAGAAGTTTTGAAACACTCTTTTTATAGAATCTGCAAGTGGATATTTGGACCGCTTATAGGAATTCGTTGGAAACGGGACAATCTCACACAAAAAGGAGACAGAAGCATTCTCATACACTTCTGTGGGATGCGTGCATTCAGCTCACAGGGCAGATCCTTTCTTTTGATAGAGCAGATTTCTAACACTCTTTTTCTAGAATTTGCAAGTGGACATTTGCAGCGCTTTGCGGCCTGAGGTGGAAAGGAAATACCTTCACATAAAAATTAGACAGAAGCATTCTCTGAAACTTCTTTGTGGTGTGTGTGCATCCAACTCGCAGAGTTGAACATTCTTTTTGACAGAGAAGTTTTGAAACAGTCTTTTTTTTTTGTAGAATCTGCAAGTGGAAATTTGGACCGCTTGCAGGAAATCGTTGGAAACGGGAAACCCTCACCCAAAAACGAGACAGAATCATTCTCACAAACTTCTTCCTGATGTGTGCTTTCAACTCACAGATGTGAGCCTTTCCTTTGATAGAGCAGTTTTAAAACACTGTTTTTCTAGAGTCTGCAAGTGGATATTTGGAGCGCTATGAGGCCTGTGGTGGGAAAGGAAGTATCTTCCCATAACAAGTAGAAAGAGGCATTCTCTGAAAGTTCTCTGTGGCGCGTGCATTCAAGTCACAGAGTTGAACATTCCATTTGACAGAGAAGTTTTGAAACCCTCATTTACAGAATCTGCAAGTGGCTGTTTGGACCGCTTATAGGAATGCGTTGGAAACGGGACACCCTCACACAAAAACTAGACAGAAGCATTCTCACGAACTTCTGTGTGATGTGCGCCTTCGTTTCAAGGAGCCGAAACTTTCTATTGGTAGAGCAGTTTGGAAACACTCTTTTTCTAGAATCTACAAGTGGACATTGGCAGCGCTTTGAGGCCCGTGGTGGAAAGGAAATATGTTCACATAAAAACTAGACGAAAGCATTCTCTGAAACTTCTTTGTGGTGTGTGCATTCCACACTCAGAGTTGAACACTCCTTTTGACAGAGAAGTTTGAAACACTCTTTTTGTAGAATCTGCAACTGCATATATGGACCGCTGATAGGAATTCGTTGGAAACGGGACACTCTCACAGGAAAAGTAAACAGAAGCATTCTCACAAACTTCTGTGTGATGTGTGCATTCAGCTCACGGAGCTGCAGCTTTCTTCTGATACAGCAGTTTTAAAACACTTTTTTTCTAGAATCTGCAAGTGCACATTTGGAGAGCTTTGAGGCCTGAGGTGGAAAGGAAATATCTTCACATAAAAACTAGACAGAAGCATTCTCTGAAACTCCTTTGTGGTGTGTGCATTCAACTCACAGAGTCGAGCATTCCTTTAGACAGAGAAGATTTGAAACTCTCTTTTGTAGAATCTACAGGTGGAAATTCGGACTGCTTACGGGAATTGATTGGAAACGGGAAACCCTCCCACAAAAACGACACAGAAGCATTCTTGCAAACTTCTTGGTGATGTGTGCATTCAGCTCACACAGCTGAACCTTTCTTTTGATAGAGCAGTTTTCTAACACTCTTTTTCTAGAATGTGCAAGCGGACATTTGGAGCGCTTTGAGGACTGTGGTGGAAAAGGAAGTATCTTTACATAACAAGTAGACAGAAGCATTCTCTGAAAGTGCTTTGTGGGGCGTGCATTCAACTCACAGAGTTGAACATTCCTTTTGACAGAGAAGTTTTGAAACACTCTTTTTATAGAATCTGCAAGTGGATATTTGGACCGCTTATAGGAATTCGTTGGAAACGGGACAATCTCACACAAAAAGGAGACAGAAGCATTCTCATAAACTTCTGTGGGATGCCTGCATTCAGCTCACAGGGCTGAACCTTTCTTTTGATAGAGCAGATTTCTAACACTCTTTTTCTAGAATTTGCAAGTGGACATTTGCAGCGCTTTGAGGCCTGAGGTGGAAAGGAAATACCTTCACATAAAAATTAGACAGAAGCATTCTCTGAAACTTCTTTGTGGTGTGTGTGCATCCAACTCGCAGAGTTGAACATTCTTTTTGACAGAGAAGTTTTGAAACAGTCTTTTTTTCTTGTAGAATCTGCAAGTGGAAATTTGGACCGCTTGCAGGAAATCGTTGGAAACGGGAAACCCTCACCCAAAAACGAGACAGAATCATTCTCACAAACTTCTTCCTGATGTGTGCTTTCAACTCACAGATGTGAGCCTTTCCTTTGATAGAGCAGTTTTAAAACACTGTTTTTCTAGAGTCTGCAAGTGGATATTTGGAGCGCTATGAGGCCTGTGGTGGGAAAGGAAGTATCTTCCCATAACAAGTAGAAAGAGGCATTCTCTGAAAGTTCTCTGTGGCGCGTGCATTCAAGTCACAGAGTTGAACATTCCATTTGACAGAGAAGTTTTGAAACCCTCATTTACAGAATCTGCAAGTGGCTGTTTGGACCGCTTATAGGAATGCGTTGGAAACGGGACACCCTCACACAAAAACTAGACAGAAGCATTCTCACGAACTTCTGTGTGATGTGCGCCTTCGTTTCAAGGAGCCGAAAGTTTCTATTGGTAGAGCAGTTTGGAAACACTCTTTTTCTAGAATCTACAAGTGGACATTGGCAGCGCTTTGAGGCCCGTGGTGGAAAGGAAATATGTTCACATAAAAACTAGACGAAAGCATTCTCTGAAACTTCTTTGTGGTGTGTGCATTCCACACTCAGAGTTGAACACTCCTTTTGACAGAGAAGTTTGAAACACTCTTTTTGTAGAATCTGCAACTGCATATATGGACCGCTGATAGGAATTCGTTGGAAACGGGACACTCTCACAGGAAAAGTAAACAGAAGCATTCTCACAAACTTCTGTGTGATGTGTGCATTCAGCTCACGGAGCTGCAGCTTTCTTCTGATACAGCAGTTTTAAAACACTTTTTTTCTAGAATCTGCAAGTGCACATTTGGAGAGCTTTGAGGCCTGAGGTGGAAAGGAAATATCTTCACATAAAAACTAGACAGAAGCATTCTCTGAAACTCCTTTGTGGTGTGTGCATTCAACTCACAGAGTCGAGCATTCCTTTAGACAGAGAAGATTTGAAACTCTCTTTTGTAGAATCTACAGGTGGAAATTCGGACTGCTTACGGGAATTGATTGGAAACGGGAAACCCTCCCACAAAAACGACACAGAAGCATTCTTGCAAACTTCTTGGTGATGTGTGCATTCAGCTCACACAGCTGAACCTTTCTTTTGATAGAGCAGTTTTCTAACACTCTTTTTCTAGAATGTGCAAGCGGACATTTGGAGCGCTTTGAGGACTGTGGTGGAAAAGGAAGTATCTTTACATAACAAGTAGACAGAAGCATTCTCTGAAAGTGCTTTGTGGGGCGTGCATTCAACTCACAGAGTTGAACATTCCTTTTGACAGAGAAGTTTTGAAACGCTCTTTTTATAGAATCTGCAAGTGGATATTTGGACCGCTTATAGGAATTCGTTGGAAACGGGACAATCTCACACAAAAAGGAGACAGAAGCATTCTCATACACTTCTGTGGGATGCGTGCATTCAGCTCACAGGGCAGATCCTTTCTTTTGATAGAGCAGATTTCTAACACTCTTTTTCTAGAATTTGCAAGTGGACATTTGCAGCGCTTTGCGGCCTGAGGTGGAAAGGAAATACCTTCACATAAAAATTAGACAGAAGCATTCTCTGAAACTTCTTTGTGGTGTGTGTGCATCCAACTCGCAGAGTTGAACATTCTTTTTGACAGAGAAGTTTTGAAACAGTCTTTTTTTTTTGTAGAATCTGCAAGTGGAAATTTGGACCGCTTGCAGGAAATCGTTGGAAACGGGAAACCCTCACCCAAAAACGAGACAGAATCATTCTCACAAACTTCTTCCTGATGTGTGCTTTCAACTCACAGATGTGAGCCTTTCCTTTGATAGAGCAGTTTTAAAACACTGTTTTTCTAGAGTCTGCAAGTGGATATTTGGAGCGCTATGAGGCCTGTGGTGGGAAAGGAAGTATCTTCCCATAACAAGTAGAAAGAGGCATTCTCTGAAAGTTCTCTGTGGCGCGTGCATTCAAGTCACAGATTTGAACATTCCATTTGACAGAGAAGTTTTGAAACCCTCATTTACAGAATCTGCAAGTGGCTGTTTGGACCGCTTATAGGAATGCGTTGGAAACGGGACACCCTCACACAAAAACTAGACAGAAGCATTCTCACGAACTTCTGTGTGATGTGCGCCTTCGTTTCAAGGAGCCGAAAGTTTCTATTGGTAGAGCAGTTTGGAAACACTCTTTTTCTAGAATCTACAAGTGGACATTGGCAGCGCTTTGAGGCCCGTGGTGGAAAGGAAATATGTTCACATAAAAACTAGACGAAAGCATTCTCTGAAACTTCTTTGTGGTGTGTGCATTCCACACTCAGAGTTGAACACTCCTTTTGACAGAGAAGTTTGAAACACTCTTTTTGTAGAATCTGCAACTGCATATATGGACCGCTGATAGGAATTCGTTGGAAACGGGACACTCTCACAGGAAAAGTAAACAGAAGCATTCTCACAAACTTCTGTGTGATGTGTGCATTCAGCTCACGGAGCTGCAGCTTTCTTCTGATACAGCAGTTTTAAAACACTTTTTTTCTAGAATCTGCAAGTGCACATTTGGAGAGCTTTGAGGCCTGAGGTGGAAAGGAAATATCTTCACATAAAAACTAGACAGAAGCATTCTCTGAAACTCCTTTGTGGTGTGTGCATTCAACTCACAGAGTCGAGCATTCCTTTAGACAGAGAAGATTTGAAACTCTCTTTTGTAGAATCTACAGGTGGAAATTCGGACTGCTTACGGGAATTGATTGGAAACGGGAAACCCTCCCACAAAAACGACACAGAAGCATTCTTGCAAACTTCTTGGTGATGTGGGCATTCAGCTCACACAGCTGAACCTTTCTTTTGATAGAGCAGTTTTCTAACACTCTTTTTCTAGAATGTGCAAGCGGACATTTGGAGCGCTTTGAGGACTGTGGTGGAAAAGGAAGTATCTTTACATAACAAGTAGACAGAAGCATTCTCTGAAAGTGCTTTGTGGGGCGTGCATTCAACTCACAGAGTTGAACATTCCTTTTGACAGAGAAGATTTGAAACACTCTTTTTATAGAATCTGCAAGTGGATATTTGGACCGCTTATAGGAATTCGTTGGAAACGGGACAATCTCACACAAAAAGGAGACAGAAGCATTCTCATACACTTCTGTGGGATGCCTGCATTCAGCTCACAGGGCTGAACCTTTCTTTTGATAGAGCAGATTTCTAACACTCTTTTTCTAGAATTTGCAAGTGGACATTTGCAGCGCTTTGAGGCCTGAGGTGGAAAGGAAATACCTTCACATAAAAATTAGACAGAAGCATTCTCTGAAACTTCTTTGTGGTGTGTGTGCATCCAACTCGCAGAGTTGAACATTCTTTTTGACAGAGAAGTTTTGAAACAGTCTTTTTTTTTGTAGAATCTGCAAGTGGAAATTTGGACCGCTTGCAGGAAATCGTTGGAAACGGGAAACCCTCACCCAAAAACGAGACAGAATCATTCTCACAAACTTCTTCCTGATGTGTGCTTTCAACTCACAGATGTGAGCCTTTCCTTTGATAGAGCAGTTTTAAAACACTGTTTTTCTAGAGTCTGCAAGTGGATATTTGGAGCGCTATGAGGCCTGTGGTGGGAAAGGAAGTATCTTCCCATAACAAGTAGAAAGAGGCATTCTCTGAAAGTTCTCTGTGGCGCGTGCATTCAAGTCACAGAGTTGAACATTCCATTTGACAGAGAAGTTTTGAAACCCTCATTTACAGAATCTGCAAGTGGCTGTTTGGACCGCTTATAGGAATGCGTTGGAAACGGGACACCCTCACACAAAAACTAGACAGAAGCATTCTCACGAACTTCTGTGTGATGTGCGCCTTCGTTTCAAGGAGCCGAAACTTTCTATTGGTAGAGCAGTTTGGAAACACTCTTTTTCTAGAATCTACAAGTGGACATTGGCAGCGCTTTGAGGCCCGTGGTGGAAAGGAAATATGTTCACATAAAAACTAGACGAAAGCATTCTCTGAAACTTCTTTGTGGTGTGTGCATTCCACACTCAGAGTTGAACACTCCTTTTGACAGAGAAGTTTGAAACACTCTTTTTGTAGAATCTGCAACTGCATATATGGACCGCTGATAGGAATTCGTTGGAAACGGGACACTCTCACAGGAAAAGTAAACAGAAGCATTCTCACAAACTTCTGTGTGATGTGTGCATTCAGCTCACGGAGCTGCAGCTTTCTTCTGATACAGCAGTTTTAAAACACTTTTTTTCTAGAATCTGCAAGTGCACATTTGGAGAGCTTTGAGGCCTGAGGTGGAAAGGAAATATCTTCACATAAAAACTAGACAGAAGCATTCTCTGAAACTCCTTTGTGGTGTGTGCATTCAACTCACAGAGTCGAGCATTCCTTTAGACAGAGAAGATTTGAAACTCTCTTTTGTAGAATCTACAGGTGGAAATTCGGACTGCTTACGGGAATTGATTGGAAACGGGAAACCCTCCCACAAAAACGACACAGAAGCATTCTTGCAAACTTCTTGGTGATGTGGGCATTCAGCTCACACAGCTGAACCTTTCTTTTGATAGAGCAGTTTTCTAACACTCTTTTTCTAGAATGTGCAAGCGGACATTTGGAGCGCTTTGAGGACTGTGGTGGAAAAGGAAGTATCTTTACATAACAAGTAGACAGAAGCATTCTCTGAAAGTGCTTTGTGGGGCGTGCATTCAACTCACAGAGTTGAACATTCCTTTTGACAGAGAAGATTTGAAACACTCTTTTTATAGAATCTGCAAGTGGATATTTGGACCGCTTATAGGAATTCGTTGGAAACGGGACAATCTCACACAAAAAGGAGACAGAAGCATTCTCATACACTTCTGTGGGATGCCTGCATTCAGCTCACAGGGCTGAACCTTTCTTTTGATAGAGCAGATTTCTAACACTCTTTTTCTAGAATTTGCAAGTGGACATTTGCAGCGCTTTGAGGCCTGAGGTGGAAAGGAAATACCTTCACATAAAAATTAGACAGAAGCATTCTCTGAAACTTCTTTGTGGTGTGTGTGCATCCAACTCGCAGAGTTGAACATTCTTTTTGACAGAGAAGTTTTGAAACAGTCTTTTTTTTTGTAGAATCTGCAAGTGGAAATTTGGACCGCTTGCAGGAAATCGTTGGAAACGGGAAACCCTCACCCAAAAACGAGACAGAATCATTCTCACAAACTTCTTCCTGATGTGTGCTTTCAACTCACAGATGTGAGCCTTTCCTTTGATAGAGCAGTTTTAAAACACTGTTTTTCTAGAGTCTGCAAGTGGATATTTGGAGCGCTATGAGGCCTGTGGTGGGAAAGGAAGTATCTTCCCATAACAAGTAGAAAGAGGCATTCTCTGAAAGTTCTCTGTGGCGCGTGCATTCAAGTCACAGAGTTGAACATTCCATTTGACAGAGAAGTTTTGAAACCCTCATTTACAGAATCTGCAAGTGGCTGTTTGGACCGCTTATAGGAATGCGTTGGAAACGGGACACCCTCACACAAAAACTAGACAGAAGCATTCTCACGAACTTCTGTGTGATGTGCGCCTTCGTTTCAAGGAGCCGAAAGTTTCTATTGGTAGAGCAGTTTGGAAACACTCTTTTTCTAGAATCTACAAGTGGACATTGGCAGCGCTTTGAGGCCCGTGGTGGAAAGGAAATATGTTCACATAAAAACTAGACGAAAGCATTCTCTGAAACTTCTTTGTGGTGTGTGCATTCCACACTCAGAGTTGAACACTCCTTTTGACAGAGAAGTTTGAAACACTCTTTTTGTAGAATCTGCAACTGCATATATGGACCGCTGATAGGAATTCGTTGGAAACGGGACACTCTCACAGGAAAAGTAAACAGAAGCATTCTCACAAACTTCTGTGTGATGTGTGCATTCAGCTCACGGAGCTGCAGCTTTCTTCTGATACAGCAGTTTTAAAACACTTTTTTTCTAGAATCTGCAAGTGCACATTTGGAGAGCTTTGAGGCCTGAGGTGGAAAGGAAATATCTTCACATAAAAACTAGACAGAAGCATTCTCTGAAACTCCTTTGTGGTGTGTGCATTCAACTCACAGAGTCGAGCATTCCTTTAGACAGAGAAGATTTGAAACTCTCTTTTGTAGAATCTACAGGTGGAAATTCGGACTGCTTACGGGAATTGATTGGAAACGGGAAACCCTCCCACAAAAACGACACAGAAGCATTCTTGCAAACTTCTTGGTGATGTGGGCATTCAGCTCACACAGCTGAACCTTTCTTTTGATAGAGCAGTTTTCTAACACTCTTTTTCTAGAATGTGCAAGCGGACATTTGGAGCGCTTTGAGGACTGTGGTGGAAAAGGAAGTATCTTTACATAACAAGTAGACAGAAGCATTCTCTGAAAGTGCTTTGTGGGGCGTGCATTCAACTCACAGAGTTGAACATTCCTTTTGACAGAGAAGATTTGAAACACTCTTTTTATAGAATCTGCAAGTGGATATTTGGACCGCTTATAGGAATTCGTTGGAAACGGGACAATCTCACACAAAAAGGAGACAGAAGCATTCTCATACACTTCTGTGGGATGCCTGCATTCAGCTCACAGGGCTGAACCTTTCTTTTGATAGAGCAGATTTCTAACACTCTTTTTCTAGAATTTGCAAGTGGACATTTGCAGCGCTTTGAGGCCTGAGGTGGAAAGGAAATACCTTCACATAAAAATTAGACAGAAGCATTCTCTGAAACTTCTTTGTGGTGTGTGTGCATCCAACTCGCAGAGTTGAACATTCTTTTTGACAGAGAAGTTTTGAAACAGTCTTTTTTTTTGTAGAATCTGCAAGTGGAAATTTGGACCGCTTGCAGGAAATCGTTGGAAACGGGAAACCCTCACCCAAAAACGAGACAGAATCATTCTCACAAACTTCTTCCTGATGTGTGCTTTCAACTCACAGATGTGAGCCTTTCCTTTGATAGAGCAGTTTTAAAACACTGTTTTTCTAGAGTCTGCAAGTGGATATTTGGAGCGCTATGAGGCCTGTGGTGGGAAAGGAAGTATCTTCCCATAACAAGTAGAAAGAGGCATTCTCTGAAAGTTCTCTGTGGCGCGTGCATTCAAGTCACAGAGTTGAACATTCCATTTGACAGAGAAGTTTTGAAACCCTCATTTACAGAATCTGCAAGTGGCTGTTTGGACCGCTTATAGGAATGCGTTGGAAACGGGACACCCTCACACAAAAACTAGACAGAAGCATTCTCACGAACTTCTGTGTGATGTGCGCCTTCGTTTCAAGGAGCCGAAACTTTCTATTGGTAGAGCAGTTTGGAAACACTCTTTTTCTAGAATCTACAAGTGGACATTGGCAGCGCTTTGAGGCCCGTGGTGGAAAGGAAATATGTTCACATAAAAACTAGACGAAAGCATTCTCTGAAACTTCTTTGTGGTGTGTGCATTCCACACTCAGAGTTGAACACTCCTTTTGACAGAGAAGTTTGAAACACTCTTTTTGTAGAATCTGCAACTGCATATATGGACCGCTGATAGGAATTCGTTGGAAACGGGACACTCTCACAGGAAAAGTAAACAGAAGCATTCTCACAAACTTCTGTGTGATGTGTGCATTCAGCTCACGGAGCTGCAGCTTTCTTCTGATACAGCAGTTTTAAAACACTTTTTTTCTAGAATCTGCAAGTGCACATTTGGAGAGCTTTGAGGCCTGAGGTGGAAAGGAAATATCTTCACATAAAAACTAGACAGAAGCATTCTCTGAAACTCCTTTGTGGTGTGTGCATTCAACTCACAGAGTCGAGCATTCCTTTAGACAGAGAAGATTTGAAACTCTCTTTTGTAGAATCTACAGGTGGAAATTCGGACTGCTTACGGGAATTGATTGGAAACGGGAAACCCTCCCACAAAAACGACACAGAAGCATTCTTGCAAACTTCTTGGTGATGTGGGCATTCAGCTCACACAGCTGAACCTTTCTTTTGATAGAGCAGTTTTCTAACACTCTTTTTCTAGAATGTGCAAGCGGACATTTGGAGCGCTTTGAGGACTGTGGTGGAAAAGGAAGTATCTTTACATAACAAGTAGACAGAAGCATTCTCTGAAAGTGCTTTGTGGGGCGTGCATTCAACTCACAGAGTTGAACATTCCTTTTGACAGAGAAGATTTGAAACACTCTTTTTATAGAATCTGCAAGTGGATATTTGGACCGCTTATAGGAATTCGTTGGAAACGGGACAATCTCACACAAAAAGGAGACAGAAGCATTCTCATACACTTCTGTGGGATGCCTGCATTCAGCTCACAGGGCTGAACCTTTCTTTTGATAGAGCAGATTTCTAACACTCTTTTTCTAGAATTTGCAAGTGGACATTTGCAGCGCTTTGAGGCCTGAGGTGGAAAGGAAATACCTTCACATAAAAATTAGACAGAAGCATTCTCTGAAACTTCTTTGTGGTGTGTGTGCATCCAACTCGCAGAGTTGAACATTCTTTTTGACAGAGAAGTTTTGAAACAGTCTTTTTTTTTGTAGAATCTGCAAGTGGAAATTTGGACCGCTTGCAGGAAATCGTTGGAAACGGGAAACCCTCACCCAAAAACGAGACAGAATCATTCTCACAAACTTCTTCCTGATGTGTGCTTTCAACTCACAGATGTGAGCCTTTCCTTTGATAGAGCAGTTTTAAAACACTGTTTTTCTAGAGTCTGCAAGTGGATATTTGGAGCGCTATGAGGCCTGTGGTGGGAAAGGAAGTATCTTCCCATAACAAGTAGAAAGAGGCATTCTCTGAAAGTTCTCTGTGGCGCGTGCATTCAAGTCACAGAGTTGAACATTCCATTTGACAGAGAAGTTTTGAAACACTCTTTTTATAGAATCTGCAAGTGGATATTTGGACCGCTTATAGGAATTCGTTGGAAACGGGACAATCTCACACAAAAAGGAAACAGAAGCATTCTCATACACTTCTGTGGGATGCGTGCATTCAGCTCACAGGGCAGATCCTTTCTTTTGATAGAGCAGATTTCTAACACTCTTTTTCTAGAATTTGCAAGTGGACATTTGCAGCGCTTTGCGGCCTGAGGTGGAAAGGAAATACCTTCACATAAAAATTAGACAGAAGCATTCTCTGAAACTTCTTTGTGGTGTGTGTGCATCCAACTCGCAGAGTTGAACATTCTTTTTGACAGAGAAGTTTTGAAACAGTCTTTTTTTTTTGTAGAATCTGCAAGTGGAAATTTGGACCGCTTGCAGGAAATCGTTGGAAACGGGAAACCCTCACCCAAAAACGAGACAGAATCCTTCTCACAAACTTCTTCCTGATGTGTGCTTTCAACTCACGGATGTGAGCCTTTCCTTTGATAGAGCAGTTTTAAAACACTGTTTTTCTAGAGTCTGCAAGTGGATATTTCGAGCGCTATGAGGCCTGTGGTGGGAAAGGAAGTATCTTCCCATAACAAGTAGAAAGAGGCATTCTCTGAAAGTTCTCTGTGGCGCGTGCATTCAAGTCACAGAGTTGAACATTCCATTTGACAGAGAAGTTTTGAAACCCTCATTTACAGAATCTGCAAGTGGCTGTTTGGACCGCTTATAGGAATGCGTTGGAAACGGGACACCCTCACACAAAAACTAGACAGAAGCATTCTCACGAACTTCTGTGTGATGTGCGCCTTCGTTTCAAGGAGCCGAAACTTTCTATTGGTAGAGCAGTTTGGAAACACTCTTTTTCTAGAATCTACAAGTGGACATTGGCAGCGCTTTGAGGCCCGTGGTGGAAAGGAAATATGTTCACATAAAAACTAGACGAAAGCATTCTCTGAAACTTCTTTGTGGTGTGTGCATTCCACACTCAGAGTTGAACACTCCTTTTGACAGAGAAGTTTGAAACACTCTTTTTGTAGAATCTGCAACTGCATATATGGACCGCTGATAGGAATTCGTTGGAAACGGGACACTCTCACAGGAAAAGTAAACAGAAGCATTCTCACAAACTTCTGTGTGATGTGTGCATTCAGCTCACGGAGCTGCAGCTTTCTTCTGATACAGCAGTTTTAAAACACTTTTTTTCTAGAATCTGCAAGTGCACATTTGGAGAGCTTTGAGGCCTGAGGTGGAAAGGAAATATCTTCACATAAAAACTAGACAGAAGCATTCTCTGAAACTCCTTTGTGGTGTGTGCATTCAACTCACAGAGTCGAGCATTCCTTTAGACAGAGAAGATTTGAAACTCTCTTTTGTAGAATCTACAGGTGGAAATTCGGACTGCTTACGGGAATTGATTGGAAACGGGAAACCCTCCCACAAAAACGACACAGAAGCATTCTTGCAAACTTCTTGGTGATGTGTGCATTCAGCTCACACAGCTGAACCTTTCTTTTGATAGAGCAGTTTTCTAACACTCTTTTTCTAGAATGTGCAAGCGGACATTTGGAGCGCTTTGAGGACTGTGGTGGAAAAGGAAGTATCTTTACATAACAAGGAGACAGAAGCATTCTCTGAAAGTGCTTTGTGGGGCGTGCATTCAACTCACAGAGTTGAACATTCCTTTTGACAGAGAAGTTTTGAAACACTCTTTTTATAGAATCTGCAAGTGGATATTTGGACCGCTTATAGGAATTCGTTGGAAACGGGACAATCTCACACAAAAAGGAGACAGAAGCATTCTCATACACTTCTGTGGGATGCGTGCATTCAGCTCACAGGGCAGATCCTTTCTTTTGATAGAGCAGATTTCTAACACTCTTTTTCTAGAATTTGCAAGTGGACATTTGCAGCGCTTTGCGGCCTGAGGTGGAAAGGAAATACCTTCACATAAAAATTAGACAGAAGCATTCTCTGAAACTTCTTTGTGGTGTGTGTGCATCCAACTCGCAGAGTTGAACATTCTTTTTGACAGAGAAGTTTTGAAACAGTCTTTTTTTTTTGTAGAATCTGCAAGTGGAAATTTGGACCGCTTGCAGGAAATCGTTGGAAACGGGAAACCCTCACCCAAAAACGAGACAGAATCATTCTCACAAACTTCTTCCTGATGTGTGCTTTCAACTCACAGATGTGAGCCTTTCCTTTGATAGAGCAGTTTTAAAACACTGTTTTTCTAGAGTCTGCAAGTGGATATTTGGAGCGCTATGAGGCCTGTGGTGGGAAAGGAAGTATCTTCCCATAACAAGTAGAAAGAGGCATTCTCTGAAAGTTCTCTGTGGCGCGTGCATTCAAGTCACAGAGTTGAACATTCCATTTGACAGAGAAGTTTAGAAACCCTCATTTACAGAATCTGCAAGTGGCTGTTTGGACCGCTTATAGGAATGCGTTGGAAACGGGACACCCTCACACAAAAACTAGACAGAAGCATTCTCACGAACTTCTGTGTGATGTGCGCCTTCGTTTCAAGGAGCCGAAAGTTTCTATTGGTAGAGCAGTTTGGAAACACTCTTTTTCTAGAATCTACAAGTGGACATTGGCAGCGCTTTGAGGCCCGTGGTGGAAAGGAAATATGTTCACATAAAAACTAGACGAAAGCATTCTCTGAAACTTCTTTGTGGTGTGTGCATTCCACACTCAGAGTTGAACACTCCTTTTGACAGAGAAGTTTGAAACACTCTTTTTGTAGAATCTGCAACTGCATATATGGACCGCTGATAGGAATTCGTTGGAAACGGGACACTCTCACAGGAAAAGTAAACAGAAGCATTCTCACAAACTTCTGTGTGATGTGTGCATTCAGCTCACGGAGCTGCAGCTTTCTTCTGATACAGCAGTTTTAAAACACTTTTTTTCTAGAATCTGCAAGTGCACATTTGGAGAGCTTTGAGGCCTGAGGTGGAAAGGAAATATCTTCACATAAAAACTAGACAGAAGCATTCTCTGAAACTCCTTTGTGGTGTGTGCATTCAACTCACAGAGTCGAGCATTCCTTTAGACAGAGAAGATTTGAAACTCTCTTTTGTAGAATCTACAGGTGGAAATTCGGACTGCTTACGGGAATTGATTGGAAACGGGAAACCCTCCCACAAAAACGACACAGAAGCATTCTTGCAAACTTCTTGGTGATGTGTGCATTCAGCTCACACAGCTGAACCTTTCTTTTGATAGAGCAGTTTTCTAACACTCTTTTTCTAGAATGTGCAAGCGGACATTTGGAGCGCTTTGAGGACTGTGGTGGAAAAGGAAGTATCTTTACATAACAAGGAGACAGAAGCATTCTCTGAAAGTGCTTTGTGGGGCGTGCATTCAACTCACAGAGTTGAACATTCCTTTTGACAGAGAAGTTTTGAAACACTCTTTTTATAGAATCTGCAAGTGGATATTTGGACCGCTTATAGGAATTCGTTGGAAACGGGACAATCTCACACAAAAAGGAGACAGAAGCATTCTCATACACTTCTGTGGGATGCCTGCATTCAGCTCACAGGGCTGAACCTTTCTTTTGATAGAGCAGATTTCTAACACTCTTTTTCTAGAATTTGCAAGTGGACATTTGCAGCGCTTTGCGGCCTGAGGTGGAAAGGAAATACCTTCACATAAAAATTAGACAGAAGCATTCTCTGAAACTTCTTTGTGGTGTGTGTGCATCCAACTCGCAGAGTTGAACATTCTTTTTGACAGAGAAGTTTTGAAACAGTCTTTTTTTTTTGTAGAATCTGCAAGTGGAAATTTGGACCGCTTGCAGGAAATCGTTGGAAACGGGAAACCCTCACCCAAAAACGAGACAGAATCATTCTCACAAACTTCTTCCTGATGTGTGCTTTCAACTCACAGATGTGAGCCTTTCCTTTGATAGAGCAGTTTTAAAACACTGTTTTTCTAGAGTCTGCAAGTGGATATTTGGAGCGCTATGAGGCCTGTGGTGGGAAAGGAAGTATCTTCCCATAACAAGTAGAAAGAGGCATTCTCTGAAAGTTCTCTGTGGCGCGTGCATTCAAGTCACAGATTTGAACATTCCATTTGACAGAGAAGTTTTGAAACCCTCATTTACAGAATCTGCAAGTGGCTGTTTGGACCGCTTATAGGAATGCGTTGGAAACGGGACACCCTCACACAAAAACTAGACAGAAGCATTCTCACGAACTTCTGTGTGATGTGCGCCTTCGTTTCAAGGAGCCGAAAGTTTCTATTGGTAGAGCAGTTTGGAAACACTCTTTTTCTAGAATCTACAAGTGGACATTGGCAGCGCTTTGAGGCCCGTGGTGGAAAGGAAATATGTTCACATAAAAACTAGACGAAAGCATTCTCTGAAACTTCTTTGTGGTGTGTGCATTCCACACTCAGAGTTGAACACTCCTTTTGACAGAGAAGTTTGAAACACTCTTTTTGTAGAATCTGCAACTGCATATATGGACCGCTGATAGGAATTCGTTGGAAACGGGACACTCTCACAGGAAAAGTAAACAGAAGCATTCTCACAAACTTCTGTGTGATGTGTGCATTCAGCTCACGGAGCTGCAGCTTTCTTCTGATACAGCAGTTTTAAAACACTTTTTTTCTAGAATCTGCAAGTGCACATTTGGAGAGCTTTGAGGCCTGAGGTGGAAAGGAAATATCTTCACATAAAAACTAGACAGAAGCATTCTCTGAAACTCCTTTGTGGTGTGTGCATTCAACTCACAGAGTCGAGCATTCCTTTAGACAGAGAAGATTTGAAACTCTCTTTTGTAGAATCTACAGGTGGAAATTCGGACTGCTTACGGGAATTGATTGGAAACGGGAAACCCTCCCACAAAAACGACACAGAAGCATTCTTGCAAACTTCTTGGTGATGTGGGCATTCAGCTCACACAGCTGAACCTTTCTTTTGATAGAGCAGTTTTCTAACACTCTTTTTCTAGAATGTGCAAGCGGACATTTGGAGCGCTTTGAGGACTGTGGTGGAAAAGGAAGTATCTTTACATAACAAGTAGACAGAAGCATTCTCTGAAAGTGCTTTGTGGGGCGTGCATTCAACTCACAGAGTTGAACATTCCTTTTGACAGAGAAGATTTGAAACACTCTTTTTATAGAATCTGCAAGTGGATATTTGGACCGCTTATAGGAATTCGTTGGAAACGGGACAATCTCACACAAAAAGGAGACAGAAGCATTCTCATACACTTCTGTGGGATGCCTGCATTCAGCTCACAGGGCTGAACCTTTCTTTTGATAGAGCAGATTTCTAACACTCTTTTTCTAGAATTTGCAAGTGGACATTTGCAGCGCTTTGAGGCCTGAGGTGGAAAGGAAATACCTTCACATAAAAATTAGACAGAAGCATTCTCTGAAACTTCTTTGTGGTGTGTGTGCATCCAACTCGCAGAGTTGAACATTCTTTTTGACAGAGAAGTTTTGAAACAGTCTTTTTTTTTGTAGAATCTGCAAGTGGAAATTTGGACCGCTTGCAGGAAATCGTTGGAAACGGGAAACCCTCACCCAAAAACGAGACAGAATCATTCTCACAAACT
The DNA here is from genome assembly GCF_028885655.2 of Pongo abelii. Lineage (NCBI taxonomy): Eukaryota > Metazoa > Chordata > Mammalia > Primates > Hominidae > Pongo > Pongo abelii. The sequence continues at coordinate 68,463,891 of NC_071988.2, forward strand.
TCTTCCTGATGTGTGCTTTCAACTCACAGATGTGAGCCTTTCCTTTGATAGAGCAGTTTTAAAACACTGTTTTTCTAGAGTCTGCAAGTGGATATTTGGAGCGCTATGAGGCCTGTGGTGGGAAAGGAAGTATCTTCCCATAACAAGTAGAAAGAGGCATTCTCTGAAAGTTCTCTGTGGCGCGTGCATTCAAGTCACAGAGTTGAACATTCCATTTGACAGAGAAGTTTTGAAACCCTCATTTACAGAATCTGCAAGTGGCTGTTTGGACCGCTTATAGGAATGCGTTGGAAACGGGACACCCTCACACAAAAACTAGACAGAAGCATTCTCACGAACTTCTGTGTGATGTGCGCCTTCGTTTCAAGGAGCCGAAACTTTCTATTGGTAGAGCAGTTTGGAAACACTCTTTTTCTAGAATCTACAAGTGGACATTGGCAGCGCTTTGAGGCCCGTGGTGGAAAGGAAATATGTTCACATAAAAACTAGACGAAAGCATTCTCTGAAACTTCTTTGTGGTGTGTGCATTCCACACTCAGAGTTGAACACTCCTTTTGACAGAGAAGTTTGAAACACTCTTTTTGTAGAATCTGCAACTGCATATATGGACCGCTGATAGGAATTCGTTGGAAACGGGACACTCTCACAGGAAAAGTAAACAGAAGCATTCTCACAAACTTCTGTGTGATGTGTGCATTCAGCTCACGGAGCTGCAGCTTTCTTCTGATACAGCAGTTTTAAAACACTTTTTTTCTAGAATCTGCAAGTGCACATTTGGAGAGCTTTGAGGCCTGAGGTGGAAAGGAAATATCTTCACATAAAAACTAGACAGAAGCATTCTCTGAAACTCCTTTGTGGTGTGTGCATTCAACTCACAGAGTCGAGCATTCCTTTAGACAGAGAAGATTTGAAACTCTCTTTTGTAGAATCTACAGGTGGAAATTCGGACTGCTTACGGGAATTGATTGGAAACGGGAAACCCTCCCACAAAAACGACACAGAAGCATTCTTGCAAACTTCTTGGTGATGTGGGCATTCAGCTCACACAGCTGAACCTTTCTTTTGATAGAGCAGTTTTCTAACACTCTTTTTCTAGAATGTGCAAGCGGACATTTGGAGCGCTTTGAGGACTGTGGTGGAAAAGGAAGTATCTTTACATAACAAGTAGACAGAAGCATTCTCTGAAAGTGCTTTGTGGGGCGTGCATTCAACTCACAGAGTTGAACATTCCTTTTGACAGAGAAGATTTGAAACACTCTTTTTATAGAATCTGCAAGTGGATATTTGGACCGCTTATAGGAATTCGTTGGAAACGGGACAATCTCACACAAAAAGGAGACAGAAGCATTCTCATACACTTCTGTGGGATGCCTGCATTCAGCTCACAGGGCTGAACCTTTCTTTTGATAGAGCAGATTTCTAACACTCTTTTTCTAGAATTTGCAAGTGGACATTTGCAGCGCTTTGAGGCCTGAGGTGGAAAGGAAATACCTTCACATAAAAATTAGACAGAAGCATTCTCTGAAACTTCTTTGTGGTGTGTGTGCATCCAACTCGCAGAGTTGAACATTCTTTTTGACAGAGAAGTTTTGAAACAGTCTTTTTTTTTGTAGAATCTGCAAGTGGAAATTTGGACCGCTTGCAGGAAATCGTTGGAAACGGGAAACCCTCACCCAAAAACGAGACAGAATCATTCTCACAAACTTCTTCCTGATGTGTGCTTTCAACTCACAGATGTGAGCCTTTCCTTTGATAGAGCAGTTTTAAAACACTGTTTTTCTAGAGTCTGCAAGTGGATATTTGGAGCGCTATGAGGCCTGTGGTGGGAAAGGAAGTATCTTCCCATAACAAGTAGAAAGAGGCATTCTCTGAAAGTTCTCTGTGGCGCGTGCATTCAAGTCACAGAGTTGAACATTCCATTTGACAGAGAAGTTTTGAAACCCTCATTTACAGAATCTGCAAGTGGCTGTTTGGACCGCTTATAGGAATGCGTTGGAAACGGGACACCCTCACACAAAAACTAGACAGAAGCATTCTCACGAACTTCTGTGTGATGTGCGCCTTCGTTTCAAGGAGCCGAAACTTTCTATTGGTAGAGCAGTTTGGAAACACTCTTTTTCTAGAATCTACAAGTGGACATTGGCAGCGCTTTGAGGCCCGTGGTGGAAAGGAAATATGTTCACATAAAAACTAGACGAAAGCATTCTCTGAAACTTCTTTGTGGTGTGTGCATTCCACACTCAGAGTTGAACACTCCTTTTGACAGAGAAGTTTGAAACACTCTTTTTGTAGAATCTGCAACTGCATATATGGACCGCTGATAGGAATTCGTTGGAAACGGGACACTCTCACAGGAAAAGTAAACAGAAGCATTCTCACAAACTTCTGTGTGATGTGTGCATTCAGCTCACGGAGCTGCAGCTTTCTTCTGATACAGCAGTTTTAAAACACTTTTTTTCTAGAATCTGCAAGTGCACATTTGGAGAGCTTTGAGGCCTGAGGTGGAAAGGAAATATCTTCACATAAAAACTAGACAGAAGCATTCTCTGAAACTCCTTTGTGGTGTGTGCATTCAACTCACAGAGTCGAGCATTCCTTTAGACAGAGAAGATTTGAAACTCTCTTTTGTAGAATCTACAGGTGGAAATTCGGACTGCTTACGGGAATTGATTGGAAACGGGAAACCCTCCCACAAAAACGACACAGAAGCATTCTTGCAAACTTCTTGGTGATGTGTGCATTCAGCTCACACAGCTGAACCTTTCTTTTGATAGAGCAGTTTTCTAACACTCTTTTTCTAGAATGTGCAAGCGGACATTTGGAGCGCTTTGAGGACTGTGGTGGAAAAGGAAGTATCTTTACATAACAAGTAGACAGAAGCATTCTCTGAAAGTGCTTTGTGGGGCGTGCATTCAACTCACAGAGTTGAACATTCCTTTTGACAGAGAAGATTTGAAACACTCTTTTTATAGAATCTGCAAGTGGATATTTGGACCGCTTATAGGAATTCGTTGGAAACGGGACAATCTCACACAAAAAGGAGACAGAAGCATTCTCATACACTTCTGTGGGATGCCTGCATTCAGCTCACAGGGCTGAACCTTTCTTTTGATAGAGCAGATTTCTAACACTCTTTTTCTAGAATTTGCAAGTGGACATTTGCAGCGCTTTGAGGCCTGATGTGGAAAGGAAATACCTTCACATAAAAATTAGACAGAAGCATTCTCTGAAACTTCTTTGTGGTGTGTGTGCATCCAACTCGCAGAGTTGAACATTCTTTTTGACAGAGAAGTTTTGAAACAGTCTTTTTTTTTGTAGAATCTGCAAGTGGAAATTTGGACCGCTTGCAGGAAATCGTTGGAAACGGGAAACCCTCACCCAAAAACGAGACAGAATCATTCTCACAAACTTCTTCCTGATGTGTGCTTTCAACTCACAGATGTGAGCCTTTCCTTTGATAGAGCAGTTTTAAAACACTGTTTTTCTAGAGTCTGCAAGTGGATATTTGGAGCGCTATGAGGCCTGTGGTGGGAAAGGAAGTATCTTCCCATAACAAGTAGAAAGAGGCATTCTCTGAAAGTTCTCTGTGGCGCGTGCATTCAAGTCACAGAGTTGAACATTCCATTTGACAGAGAAGTTTTGAAACACTCTTTTTATAGAATCTGCAAGTGGATATTTGGACCGCTTATAGGAATTCGTTGGAAACGGGACAATCTCACACAAAAAGGAAACAGAAGCATTCTCATACACTTCTGTGGGATGCGTGCATTCAGCTCACAGGGCAGATCCTTTCTTTTGATAGAGCAGATTTCTAACACTCTTTTTCTAGAATTTGCAAGTGGACATTTGCAGCGCTTTGCGGCCTGAGGTGGAAAGGAAATACCTTCACATAAAAATTAGACAGAAGCATTCTCTGAAACTTCTTTGTGGTGTGTGTGCATCCAACTCGCAGAGTTGAACATTCTTTTTGACAGAGAAGTTTTGAAACAGTCTTTTTTTTTTGTAGAATCTGCAAGTGGAAATTTGGACCGCTTGCAGGAAATCGTTGGAAACGGGAAACCCTCACCCAAAAACGAGACAGAATCATTCTCACAAACTTCTTCCTGATGTGTGCTTTCAACTCACGGATGTGAGCCTTTCCTTTGATAGAGCAGTTTTAAAACACTGTTTTTCTAGAGTCTGCAAGTGGATATTTCGAGCGCTATGAGGCCTGTGGTGGGAAAGGAAGTATCTTCCCATAACAAGTAGAAAGAGGCATTCTCTGAAAGTTCTCTGTGGCGCGTGCATTCAAGTCACAGAGTTGAACATTCCATTTGACAGAGAAGTTTTGAAACCCTCATTTACAGAATCTGCAAGTGGCTGTTTGGACCGCTTATAGGAATGCGTTGGAAACGGGACACCCTCACACAAAAACTAGACAGAAGCATTCTCACGAACTTCTGTGTGATGTGCGCCTTCGTTTCAAGGAGCCGAAACTTTCTATTGGTAGAGCAGTTTGGAAACACTCTTTTTCTAGAATCTACAAGTGGACATTGGCAGCGCTTTGAGGCCCGTGGTGGAAAGGAAATATGTTCACATAAAAACTAGACGAAAGCATTCTCTGAAACTTCTTTGTGGTGTGTGCATTCCACACTCAGAGTTGAACACTCCTTTTGACAGAGAAGTTTGAAACACTCTTTTTGTAGAATCTGCAACTGCATATATGGACCGCTGATAGGAATTCGTTGGAAACGGGACACTCTCACAGGAAAAGTAAACAGAAGCATTCTCACAAACTTCTGTGTGATGTGTGCATTCAGCTCACGGAGCTGCAGCTTTCTTCTGATACAGCAGTTTTAAAACACTTTTTTTCTAGAATCTGCAAGTGCACATTTGGAGAGCTTTGAGGCCTGAGGTGGAAAGGAAATATCTTCACATAAAAACTAGACAGAAGCATTCTCTGAAACTCCTTTGTGGTGTGTGCATTCAACTCACAGAGTCGAGCATTCCTTTAGACAGAGAAGATTTGAAACTCTCTTTTGTAGAATCTACAGGTGGAAATTCGGACTGCTTACGGGAATTGATTGGAAACGGGAAACCCTCCCACAAAAACGACACAGAAGCATTCTTGCAAACTTCTTGGTGATGTGTGCATTCAGCTCACACAGCTGAACCTTTCTTTTGATAGAGCAGTTTTCTAACACTCTTTTTCTAGAATGTGCAAGCGGACATTTGGAGCGCTTTGAGGACTGTGGTGGAAAAGGAAGTATCTTTACATAACAAGTAGACAGAAGCATTCTCTGAAAGTGCTTTGTGGGGCGTGCATTCAACTCACAGAGTTGAACATTCCTTTTGACAGAGAAGTTTTGAAACACTCTTTTTATAGAATCTGCAAGTGGATATTTGGACCGCTTATAGGAATTCGTTGGAAACGGGACAATCTCACACAAAAAGGAGACAGAAGCATTCTCATACACTTCTGTGGGATGCGTGCATTCAGCTCACAGGGCAGATCCTTTCTTTTGATAGAGCAGATTTCTAACACTCTTTTTCTAGAATTTGCAAGTGGACATTTGCAGCGCTTTGCGGCCTGAGGTGGAAAGGAAATACCTTCACATAAAAATTAGACAGAAGCATTCTCTGAAACTTCTTTGTGGTGTGTGTGCATCCAACTCGCAGAGTTGAACATTCTTTTTGACAGAGAAGTTTTGAAACAGTCTTTTTTTTTTGTAGAATCTGCAAGTGGAAATTTGGACCGCTTGCAGGAAATCGTTGGAAACGGGAAACCCTCACCCAAAAACGAGACAGAATCATTCTCACAAACTTCTTCCTGATGTGTGCTTTCAACTCACAGATGTGAGCCTTTCCTTTGATAGAGCAGTTTTAAAACACTGTTTTTCTAGAGTCTGCAAGTGGATATTTGGAGCGCTATGAGGCCTGTGGTGGGAAAGGAAGTATCTTCCCATAACAAGTAGAAAGAGGCATTCTCTGAAAGTTCTCTGTGGCGCGTGCATTCAAGTCACAGAGTTGAACATTCCATTTGACAGAGAAGTTTAGAAACCCTCATTTACAGAATCTGCAAGTGGCTGTTTGGACCGCTTATAGGAATGCGTTGGAAACGGGACACCCTCACACAAAAACTAGACAGAAGCATTCTCACGAACTTCTGTGTGATGTGCGCCTTCGTTTCAAGGAGCCGAAAGTTTCTATTGGTAGAGCAGTTTGGAAACACTCTTTTTCTAGAATCTACAAGTGGACATTGGCAGCGCTTTGAGGCCCGTGGTGGAAAGGAAATATGTTCACATAAAAACTAGACGAAAGCATTCTCTGAAACTTCTTTGTGGTGTGTGCATTCCACACTCAGAGTTGAACACTCCTTTTGACAGAGAAGTTTGAAACACTCTTTTTGTAGAATCTGCAACTGCATATATGGACCGCTGATAGGAATTCGTTGGAAACGGGACACTCTCACAGGAAAAGTAAACAGAAGCATTCTCACAAACTTCTGTGTGATGTGTGCATTCAGCTCACGGAGCTGCAGCTTTCTTCTGATACAGCAGTTTTAAAACACTTTTTTTCTAGAATCTGCAAGTGCACATTTGGAGAGCTTTGAGGCCTGAGGTGGAAAGGAAATATCTTCACATAAAAACTAGACAGAAGCATTCTCTGAAACTCCTTTGTGGTGTGTGCATTCAACTCACAGAGTCGAGCATTCCTTTAGACAGAGAAGATTTGAAACTCTCTTTTGTAGAATCTACAGGTGGAAATTCGGACTGCTTACGGGAATTGATTGGAAACGGGAAACCCTCCCACAAAAACGACACAGAAGCATTCTTGCAAACTTCTTGGTGATGTGTGCATTCAGCTCACACAGCTGAACCTTTCTTTTGATAGAGCAGTTTTCTAACACTCTTTTTCTAGAATGTGCAAGCGGACATTTGGAGCGCTTTGAGGACTGTGGTGGAAAAGGAAGTATCTTTACATAACAAGGAGACAGAAGCATTCTCTGAAAGTGCTTTGTGGGGCGTGCATTCAACTCACAGAGTTGAACATTCCTTTTGACAGAGAAGTTTTGAAACACTCTTTTTATAGAATCTGCAAGTGGATATTTGGACCGCTTATAGGAATTCGTTGGAAACGGGACAATCTCACACAAAAAGGAGACAGAAGCATTCTCATACACTTCTGTGGGATGCCTGCATTCAGCTCACAGGGCTGAACCTTTCTTTTGATAGAGCAGATTTCTAACACTCTTTTTCTAGAATTTGCAAGTGGACATTTGCAGCGCTTTGCGGCCTGAGGTGGAAAGGAAATACCTTCACATAAAAATTAGACAGAAGCATTCTCTGAAACTTCTTTGTGGTGTGTGTGCATCCAACTCGCAGAGTTGAACATTCTTTTTGACAGAGAAGTTTTGAAACAGTCTTTTTTTTTTGTAGAATCTGCAAGTGGAAATTTGGACCGCTTGCAGGAAATCGTTGGAAACGGGAAACCCTCACCCAAAAACGAGACAGAATCATTCTCACAAACTTCTTCCTGATGTGTGCTTTCAACTCACAGATGTGAGCCTTTCCTTTGATAGAGCAGTTTTAAAACACTGTTTTTCTAGAGTCTGCAAGTGGATATTTGGAGCGCTATGAGGCCTGTGGTGGGAAAGGAAGTATCTTCCCATAACAAGTAGAAAGAGGCATTCTCTGAAAGTTCTCTGTGGCGCGTGCATTCAAGTCACAGAGTTGAACATTCCATTTGACAGAGAAGTTTTGAAACCCTCATTTACAGAATCTGCAAGTGGCTGTTTGGACCGCTTATAGGAATGCGTTGGAAACGGGACACCCTCACACAAAAACTAGACAGAAGCATTCTCACGAACTTCTGTGTGATGTGCGCCTTCGTTTCAAGGAGCCGAAAGTTTCTATTGGTAGAGCAGTTTGGAAACACTCTTTTTCTAGAATCTACAAGTGGACATTGGCAGCGCTTTGAGGCCCGTGGTGGAAAGGAAATATGTTCACATAAAAACTAGACGAAAGCATTCTCTGAAACTTCTTTGTGGTGTGTGCATTCCACACTCAGAGTTGAACACTCCTTTTGACAGAGAAGTTTGAAACACTCTTTTTGTAGAATCTGCAACTGCATATATGGACCGCTGATAGGAATTCGTTGGAAACGGGACACTCTCACAGGAAAAGTAAACAGAAGCATTCTCACAAACTTCTGTGTGATGTGTGCATTCAGCTCACGGAGCTGCAGCTTTCTTCTGATACAGCAGTTTTAAAACACTTTTTTTCTAGAATCTGCAAGTGCACATTTGGAGAGCTTTGAGGCCTGAGGTGGAAAGGAAATATCTTCACATAAAAACTAGACAGAAGCATTCTCTGAAACTCCTTTGTGGTGTGTGCATTCAACTCACAGAGTCGAGCATTCCTTTAGACAGAGAAGATTTGAAACTCTCTTTTGTAGAATCTACAGGTGGAAATTCGGACTGCTTACGGGAATTGATTGGAAACGGGAAACCCTCCCACAAAAACGACACAGAAGCATTCTTGCAAACTTCTTGGTGATGTGTGCATTCAGCTCACACAGCTGAACCTTTCTTTTGATAGAGCAGTTTTCTAACACTCTTTTTCTAGAATGTGCAAGCGGACATTTGGAGCGCTTTGAGGACTGTGGTGGAAAAGGAAGTATCTTTGCATAACAAGGAGACAGAAGCATTCTCTGAAAGTGCTTTGTGGGGCGTGCATTCAACTCACAGAGTTGAACATTCCTTTTGACAGAGAAGTTTTGAAACACTCTTTTTATAGAATCTGCAAGTGGATATTTGGACCGCTTATAGGAATTCGTTGGAAACGGGACAATCTCACACAAAAAGGAGACAGAAGCATTCTCATACACTTCTGTGGGATGCGTGCATTCAGCTCACAGGGCAGATCCTTTCTTTTGATAGAGCAGATTTCTAACACTCTTTTTCTAGAATTTGCAAGTGGACATTTGCAGCGCTTTGCGGCCTGAGGTGGAAAGGAAATACCTTCACATAAAAATTAGACAGAAGCATTCTCTGAAACTTCTTTGTGGTGTGTGTGCATCCAACTCGCAGAGTTGAACATTCTTTTTGACAGAGAAGTTTTGAAACAGTCTTTTTTTTTTTGTAGAATCTGCAAGTGGAAATTTGGACCGCTTGCAGGAAATCGTTGGAAACGGGAAACCCTCACCCAAAAACGAGACAGAATCATTCTCACAAACTTCTTCCTGATGTGTGCTTTCAACTCACAGATGTGAGCCTTTCCTTTGATAGAGCAGTTTTAAAACACTGTTTTTCTAGAGTCTGCAAGTGGATATTTGGAGCGCTATGAGGCCTGTGGTGGGAAAGGAAGTATCTTCCCATAACAAGTAGAAAGAGGCATTCTCTGAAAGTTCTCTGTGGCGCGTGCATTCAAGTCACAGAGTTGAACATTCCATTTGACAGAGAAGTTTTGAAACCCTCATTTACAGAATCTGCAAGTGGCTGTTTGGACCGCTTATAGGAATGCGTTGGAAACGGGACACCCTCACACAAAAACTAGACAGAAGCATTCTCACGAACTTCTGTGTGATGTGCGCCTTCGTTTCAAGGAGCCGAAAGTTTCTATTGGTAGAGCAGTTTGGAAACACTCTTTTTCTAGAATCTACAAGTGGACATTGGCAGCGCTTTGAGGCCCGTGGTGGAAAGGAAATATGTTCACATAAAAACTAGACGAAAGCATTCTCTGAAACTTCTTTGTGGTGTGTGCATTCCACACTCAGAGTTGAACACTCCTTTTGACAGAGAAGTTTGAAACACTCTTTTTGTAGAATCTGCAACTGCATATATGGACCGCTGATAGGAATTCGTTGGAAACGGGACACTCTCACAGGAAAAGTAAACAGAAGCATTCTCACAAACTTCTGTGTGATGTGTGCATTCAGCTCACGGAGCTGCAGCTTTCTTCTGATACAGCAGTTTTAAAACACTTTTTTTCTAGAATCTGCAAGTGCACATTTGGAGAGCTTTGAGGCCTGAGGTGGAAAGGAAATATCTTCACATAAAAACTAGACAGAAGCATTCTCTGAAACTCCTTTGTGGTGTGTGCATTCAACTCACAGAGTCGAGCATTCCTTTAGACAGAGAAGATTTGAAACTCTCTTTTGTAGAATCTACAGGTGGAAATTCGGACTGCTTACGGGAATTGATTGGAAACGGGAAACCCTCCCACAAAAACGACACAGAAGCATTCTTGCAAACTTCTTGGTGATGTGTGCATTCAGCTCACACAGCTGAACCTTTCTTTTGATAGAGCAGTTTTCTAACACTCTTTTTCTAGAATGTGCAAGCGGACATTTGGAGCGCTTTGAGGACTGTGGTGGAAAAGGAAGTATCTTTACATAACAAGTAGACAGAAGCATTCTCTGAAAGTGCTTTGTGGGGCGTGCATTCAACTCACAGAGTTGAACATTCCTTTTGACAGAGAAGTTTTGAAACACTCTTTTTATAGAATCTGCAAGTGGATATTTGGACCGCTTATAGGAATTCGTTGGAAACGGGACAATCTCACACAAAAAGGAGACAGAAGCATTCTCATACACTTCTGTGGGATGCCTGCATTCAGCTCACAGGGCAGATCCTTTCTTTTGATAGAGCAGATTTCTAACACTCTTTTTCTAGAATTTGCAAGTGGACATTTGCAGCGCTTTGCGGCCTGAGGTGGAAAGGAAATACCTTCACATAAAAATTAGACAGAAGCATTCTCTGAAACTTCTTTGTGGTGTGTGTGCATCCAACTCGCAGAGTTGAACATTCTTTTTGACAGAGAAGTTTTGAAACAGTCTTTTTTTTTGTAGAATCTGCAAGTGGAAATTTGGACCGCTTGCAGGAAATCGTTGGAAACGGGAAACCCTCACCCAAAAACGAGACAGAATCATTCTCACAAACTTCTTCCTGATGTGTGCTTTCAACTCACAGATGTGAGCCTTTCCTTTGATAGAGCAGTTTTAAAACACTGTTTTTCTAGAGTCTGCAAGTGGATATTTGGAGCGCTATGAGGCCTGTGGTGGGAAAGGAAGTATCTTCCCATAACAAGTAGAAAGAGGCATTCTCTGAAAGTTCTCTGTGGCGCGTGCATTCAAGTCACAGAGTTGAACATTCCATTTGACAGAGAAGTTTTGAAACCCTCATTTACAGAATCTGCAAGTGGCTGTTTGGACCGCTTATAGGAATGCGTTGGAAACGGGACACCCTCACACAAAAACTAGACAGAAGCATTCTCACGAACTTCTGTGTGATGTGCGCCTTCGTTTCAAGGAGCCGAAAGTTTCTATTGGTAGAGCAGTTTGGAAACACTCTTTTTCTAGAATCTACAAGTGGACATTGGCAGCGCTTTGAGGCCCGTGGTGGAAAGGAAATATGTTCACATAAAAACTAGACGAAAGCATTCTCTGAAACTTCTTTGTGGTGTGTGCATTCCACACTCAGAGTTGAACACTCCTTTTGACAGAGAAGTTTGAAACACTCTTTTTGTAGAATCTGCAACTGCATATATGGACCGCTGATAGGAATTCGTTGGAAACGGGACACTCTCACAGGAAAAGTAAACAGAAGCATTCTCACAAACTTCTGTGTGATGTGTGCATTCAGCTCACGGAGCTGCAGCTTTCTTCTGATACAGCAGTTTTAAAACACTTTTTTTCTAGAATCTGCAAGTGCACATTTGGAGAGCTTTGAGGCCTGAGGTGGAAAGGAAATATCTTCACATAAAAACTAGACAGAAGCATTCTCTGAAACTCCTTTGTGGTGTGTGCATTCAACTCACAGAGTCGAGCATTCCTTTAGACAGAGAAGATTTGAAACTCTCTTTTGTAGAATCTACAGGTGAAAATTCGGACTGCTTACGGGAATTGATTGGAAACGGGAAACCCTCCCACAAAAACGACACAGAAGCATTCTTGCAAACTTCTTGGTGATGTGTGCATTCAGCTCACACAGCTGAACCTTTCTTTTGATAGAGCAGTTTTCTAACACTCTTTTTCTAGAATGTGCAAGCGGACATTTGGAGCGCTTTGAGGACTGTGGTGGAAAAGGAAGTATCTTTACATAACAAGGAGACAGAAGCATTCTCTGAAAGTGCTTTGTGGGGCGTGCATTCAACTCACAGAGTTGAACATTCCTTTTGACAGAGAAGTTTTGAAACACTCTTTTTATAGAATCTGCAAGTGGATATTTGGACCGCTTATAGGAATTCGTTGGAAACGGGACAATCTCACACAAAAAGGAGACAGAAGCATTCTCATACACTTCTGTGGGATGCCTGCATTCAGCTCACAGGGCAGATCCTTTCTTTTGATAGAGCAGATTTCTAACACTCTTTTTCTAGAATTTGCAAGTGGACATTTGCAGCGATTTGCGGCCTGAGGTGGAAAGGAAATACCTTCACATAAAAATTAGACAGAAGCATTCTCTGAAACTTCTTTGTGGTGTGTGTGCATCCAACTCGCAGAGTTGAACATTCTTTTTGACAGAGAAGTTTTGAAACAGTCTTTTTTTTTTGTAGAATCTGCAAGTGGAAATTTGGACCGCTTGCAGGAAATCGTTGGAAACGGGAAACCCTCACCCAAAAACGAGACAGAATCATTCTCACAAACTTCTTCCTGATGTGTGCTTTCAACTCACAGATGTGAGCCTTTCCTTTGATAGAGCAGTTTTAAAACACTGTTTTTCTAGAGTCTGCAAGTGGATATTTGGAGCGCTATGAGGCCTGTGGTGGGAAAGGAAGTATCTTCCCATAACAAGTAGAAAGAGGCATTCTCTGAAAGTTCTCTGTGGCGCGTGCATTCAAGTCACAGAGTTGAACATTCCATTTGACAGAGAAGTTTTGAAACCCTCATTTACAGAATCTGCAAGTGGCTGTTTGGACCGCTTATAGGAATGCGTTGGAAACGGGACACCCTCACACAAAAACTAGACAGAAGCATTCTCACGAACTTCTGTGTGATGTGCGCCTTCGTTTCAAGGAGCCGAAAGTTTCTATTGGTAGAGCAGTTTGGAAACACTCTTTTTCTAGAATCTACAAGTGGACATTGGCAGCGCTTTGAGGCCCGTGGTGGAAAGGAAATATGTTCACATAAAAACTAGACGAAAGCATTCTCTGAAACTTCTTTGTGGTGTGTGCATTCCACACTCAGAGTTGAACACTCCTTTTGACAGAGAAGTTTGAAACACTCTTTTTGTAGAATCTGCAACTGCATATATGGACCGCTGATAGGAATTCGTTGGAAACGGGACACTCTCACAGGAAAAGTAAACAGAAGCATTCTCACAAACTTCTGTGTGATGTGTGCATTCAGCTCACGGAGCTGCAGCTTTCTTCTGATACAGCAGTTTTAAAACACTTTTTTTCTAGAATCTGCAAGTGCACATTTGGAGAGCTTTGAGGCCTGAGGTGGAAAGGAAATATCTTCACATAAAAACTAGACAGAAGCATTCTCTGAAACTCCTTTGTGGTGTGTGCATTCAACTCACAGAGTCGAGCATTCCTTTAGACAGAGAAGATTTGAAACTCTCTTTTGTAGAATCTACAGGTGGAAATTCGGACTGCTTACGGGAATTGATTGGAAACGGGAAACCCTCCCACAAAAACGACACAGAAGCATTCTTGCAAACTTCTTGGTGATGTGTGCATTCAGCTCACACAGCTGAACCTTTCTTTTGATAGAGCAGTTTTCTAACACTCTTTTTCTAGAATGTGCAAGCGGACATTTGGAGCGCTTTGAGGACTGTGGTGGAAAAGGAAGTATCTTTACATAACAAGGAGACAGAAGCATTCTCTGAAAGTGCTTTGTGGGGCGTGCATTCAACTCACAGAGTTGAACATTCCTTTTGACAGAGAAGTTTTGAAACACTCTTTTTATAGAATCTGCAAGTGGATATTTGGACCGCTTATAGGAATTCGTTGGAAACGGGACAATCTCACACAAAAAGGAGACAGAAGCATTCTCATACACTTCTGTGGGATGCCTGCATTCAGCTCACAGGGCTGAACCTTTCTTTTGATAGAGCAGATTTCTAACACTCTTTTTCCAGAATTTGCAAGTGGACATTTGCAGCGCTTTGAGGCCTGAGGTGGAAAGGAAATACCTTCACATAAAAATTAGACAGAAGCATTCTCTGAAACTTCTTTGTGGTGTGTGTGCATCCAACTCGCAGAGTTGAACATTCTTTTTGACAGAGAAGTTTTGAAACAGTCTTTTTTTTTTGTAGAATCTGCAAGTGGAAATTTGGACCGCTTGCAGGAAATCGTTGGAAACGGGAAACCCTCACCCAAAAACGAGACAGAATCATTCTCACAAACTTCTTCCTGATGTGTGCTTTCAACTCACAGATGTGAGCCTTTCCTTTGATAGAGCAGTTTTAAAACACTGTTTTTCTAGAGTCTGCAAGTGGATATTTGGAGCGCTATGAGGCCTGTGGTGGGAAAGGAAGTATCTTCCCATAACAAGTAGAAAGAGGCATTCTCTGAAAGTTCTCTGTGGCGCGTGCATTCAAGTCACAGAGTTGAACATTCCATTTGACAGAGAAGTTTTGAAACCCTCATTTACAGAATCTGCAAGTGGCTGTTTGGACCGCTTATAGGAATGCGTTGGAAACGGGACACCCTCACACAAAAACTAGACAGAAGCATTCTCACGAACTTCTGTGTGATGTGCGCCTTCGTTTCAAGGAGCCGAAAGTTTCTATTGGTAGAGCAGTTTGGAAACACTCTTTTTCTAGAATCTACAAGTGGACATTGGCAGCGCTTTGAGGCCCGTGGTGGAAAGGAAATATGTTCACATAAAAACTAGACGAAAGCATTCTCTGAAACTTCTTTGTGGTGTGTGCATTCCACACTCAGAGTTGAACACTCCTTTTGACAGAGAAGTTTGAAACACTCTTTTTGTAGAATCTGCAACTGCATATATGGACCGCTGATAGGAATTCGTTGGAAACGGGACACTCTCACAGGAAAAGTAAACAGAAGCATTCTCACAAACTTCTGTGTGATGTGTGCATTCAGCTCACGGAGCTGCAGCTTTCTTCTGATACAGCAGTTTTAAAACACTTTTTTTCTAGAATCTGCAAGTGCACATTTGGAGAGCTTTGAGGCCTGAGGTGGAAAGGAAATATCTTCACATAAAAACTAGACAGAAGCATTCTCTGAAACTCCTTTGTGGTGTGTGCATTCAACTCACAGAGTCGAGCATTCCTTTAGACAGAGAAGATTTGAAACTCTCTTTTGTAGAATCTACAGGTGAAAATTCGGACTGCTTACGGGAATTGATTGGAAACGGGAAACCCTCCCACAAAAACGACACAGAAGCATTCTTGCAAACTTCTTGGTGATGTGTGCATTCAGCTCACACAGCTGAACCTTTCTTTTGATAGAGCAGTTTTCTAACACTCTTTTTCTAGAATGTGCAAGCGGACATTTGGAGCGCTTTGAGGACTGTGGTGGAAAAGGAAGTATCTTTACATAACAAGGAGACAGAAGCATTCTCTGAAAGTGCTTTGTGGGGCGTGCATTCAACTCACAGAGTTGAACATTCCTTTTGACAGAGAAGTTTTGAAACACTCTTTTTATAGAATCTGCAAGTGGATATTTGGACCGCTTATAGGAATTCGTTGGAAACGGGACAATCTCACACAAAAAGGAGACAGAAGCATTCTCATACACTTCTGTGGGATGCCTGCATTCAGCTCACAGGGCAGATCCTTTCTTTTGATAGAGCAGATTTCTAACACTCTTTTTCTAGAATTTGCAAGTGGACATTTGCAGCGATTTGCGGCCTGAGGTGGAAAGGAAATACCTTCACATAAAAATTAGACAGAAGCATTCTCTGAAACTTCTTTGTGGTGTGTGTGCATCCAACTCGCAGAGTTGAACATTCTTTTTGACAGAGAAGTTTTGAAACAGTCTTTTTTTTTTGTAGAATCTGCAAGTGGAAATTTGGACCGCTTGCAGGAAATCGTTGGAAACGGGAAACCCTCACCCAAAAACGAGACAGAATCATTCTCACAAACTTCTTCCTGATGTGTGCTTTCAACTCACAGATGTGAGCCTTTCCTTTGATAGAGCAGTTTTAAAACACTGTTTTTCTAGAGTCTGCAAGTGGATATTTGGAGCGCTATGAGGCCTGTGGTGGGAAAGGAAGTATCTTCCCATAACAAGTAGAAAGAGGCATTCTCTGAAAGTTCTCTGTGGCGCGTGCATTCAAGTCACAGAGTTGAACATTCCATTTGACAGAGAAGTTTTGAAACCCTCATTTACAGAATCTGCAAGTGGCTGTTTGGACCGCTTATAGGAATGCGTTGGAAACGGGACACCCTCACACAAAAACTAGACAGAAGCATTCTCACGAACTTCTGTGTGATGTGCGCCTTCGTTTCAAGGAGCCGAAAGTTTCTATTGGTAGAGCAGTTTGGAAACACTCTTTTTCTAGAATCTACAAGTGGACATTGGCAGCGCTTTGAGGCCCGTGGTGGAAAGGAAATATGTTCACATAAAAACTAGACGAAAGCATTCTCTGAAACTTCTTTGTGGTGTGTGCATTCCACACTCAGAGTTGAACACTCCTTTTGACAGAGAAGTTTGAAACACTCTTTTTGTAGAATCTGCAACTGCATATATGGACCGCTGATAGGAATTCGTTGGAAACGGGACACTCTCACAGGAAAAGTAAACAGAAGCATTCTCACAAACTTCTGTGTGATGTGTGCATTCAGCTCACGGAGCTGCAGCTTTCTTCTGATACAGCAGTTTTAAAACACTTTTTTTCTAGAATCTGCAAGTGCACATTTGGAGAGCTTTGAGGCCTGAGGTGGAAAGGAAATATCTTCACATAAAAACTAGACAGAAGCATTCTCTGAAACTCCTTTGTGGTGTGTGCATTCAACTCACAGAGTCGAGCATTCCTTTAGACAGAGAAGATTTGAAACTCTCTTTTGTAGAATCTACAGGTGGAAATTCGGACTGCTTACGGGAATTGATTGGAAACGGGAAACCCTCCCACAAAAACGACACAGAAGCATTCTTGCAAACTTCTTGGTGATGTGTGCATTCAGCTCACACAGCTGAACCTTTCTTTTGATAGAGCAGTTTTCTAACACTCTTTTTCTAGAATGTGCAAGCGGACATTTGGAGCGCTTTGAGGACTGTGGTGGAAAAGGAAGTATCTTTACATAACAAGGAGACAGAAGCATTCTCTGAAAGTGCTTTGTGGGGCGTGCATTCAACTCACAGAGTTGAACATTCCTTTTGACAGAGAAGTTTTGAAACACTCTTTTTATAGAATCTGCAAGTGGATATTTGGACCGCTTATAGGAATTCGTTGGAAACGGGACAATCTCACACAAAAAGGAGACAGAAGCATTCTCATACACTTCTGTGGGATGCCTGCATTCAGCTCACAGGGCTGAACCTTTCTTTTGATAGAGCAGATTTCTAACACTCTTTTTCCAGAATTTGCAAGTGGACATTTGCAGCGCTTTGAGGCCTGAGGTGGAAAGGAAATACCTTCACATAAAAATTAGACAGAAGCATTCTCTGAAACTTCTTTGTGGTGTGTGTGCATCCAACTCGCAGAGTTGAACATTCTTTTTGACAGAGAAGTTTTGAAACAGTCTTTTTTTTTTGTAGAATCTGCAAGTGGAAATTTGGACCGCTTGCAGGAAATCGTTGGAAACGGGAAACCCTCACCCAAAAACGAGACAGAATCATTCTCACAAACTTCTTCCTGATGTGTGCTTTCAACTCACAGATGTGAGCCTTTCCTTTGATAGAGCAGTTTTAAAACACTGTTTTTCTAGAGTCTGCAAGTGGATATTTGGAGCGCTATGAGGCCTGTGGTGGGAAAGGAAGTATCTTCCCATAACAAGTAGAAAGAGGCATTCTCTGAAAGTTCTCTGTGGCGCGTGCATTCAAGTCACAGAGTTGAACATTCCATTTGACAGAGAAGTTTTGAAACCCTCATTTACAGAATCTGCAAGTGGCTGTTTGGACCGCTTATAGGAATGCGTTGGAAACGGGACACCCTCACACAAAAACTAGACAGAAGCATTCTCACGAACTTCTGTGTGATGTGCGCCTTCGTTTCAAGGAGCCGAAAGTTTCTATTGGTAGAGCAGTTTGGAAACACTCTTTTTCTAGAATCTACAAGTGGACATTGGCAGCGCTTTGAGGCCCGTGGTGGAAAGGAAATATGTTCACATAAAAACTAGACGAAAGCATTCTCTGAAACTTCTTTGTGGTGTGTGCATTCCACACTCAGAGTTGAACACTCCTTTTGACAGAGAAGTTTGAAACACTCTTTTTGTAGAATCTGCAACTGCATATATGGACCGCTGATAGGAATTCGTTGGAAACGGGACACTCTCACAGGAAAAGTAAACAGAAGCATTCTCACAAACTTCTGTGTGATGTGTGCATTCAGCTCACGGAGCTGCAGCTTTCTTCTGATACAGCAGTTTTAAAACACTTTTTTTCTAGAATCTGCAAGTGCACATTTGGAGAGCTTTGAGGCCTGAGGTGGAAAGGAAATATCTTCACATAAAAACTAGACAGAAGCATTCTCTGAAACTCCTTTGTGGTGTGTGCATTCAACTCACAGAGTCGAGCATTCCTTTAGACAGAGAAGATTTGAAACTCTCTTTTGTAGAATCTACAGGTGGAAATTCGGACTGCTTACGGGAATTGATTGGAAACGGGAAACCCTCCCACAAAAACGACACAGAAGCATTCTTGCAAACTTCTTGGTGATGTGTGCATTCAGCTCACACAGCTGAACCTTTCTTTTGATAGAGCAGTTTTCTAACACTCTTTTTCTAGAATGTGCAAGCGGACATTTGGAGCGCTTTGAGGACTGTGGTGGAAAAGGAAGTATCTTTGCATAACAAGGAGACAGAAGCATTCTCTGAAAGTGCTTTGTGGGGCGTGCATTCAACTCACAGAGTTGAACATTCCTTTTGACAGAGAAGTTTTGAAACACTCTTTTTATAGAATCTGCAAGTGGATATTTGGACCGCTTATAGGAATTCGTTGGAAACGGGACAATCTCACACAAAAAGGAGACAGAAGCATTCTCATACACTTCTGTGGGATGCGTGCATTCAGCTCACAGGGCAGATCCTTTCTTTTGATAGAGCAGATTTCTAACACTCTTTTTCTAGAATTTGCAAGTGGACATTTGCAGCGCTTTGCGGCCTGAGGTGGAAAGGAAATACCTTCACATAAAAATTAGACAGAAGCATTCTCTGAAACTTCTTTGTGGTGTGTGTGCATCCAACTCGCAGAGTTGAACATTCTTTTTGACAGAGAAGTTTTGAAACAGTCTTTTTTTTTTGTAGAATCTGCAAGTGGAAATTTGGACCGCTTGCAGGAAATCGTTGGAAACGGGAAACCCTCACCCAAAAACGAGACAGAATCATTCTCACAAACTTCTTCCTGATGTGTGCTTTCAACTCACAGATGTGAGCCTTTCCTTTGATAGAGCAGTTTTAAAACACTGTTTTTCTAGAGTCTGCAAGTGGATATTTGGAGCGCTATGAGGCCTGTGGTGGGAAAGGAAGTATCTTCCCATAACAAGTAGAAAGAGGCATTCTCTGAAAGTTCTCTGTGGCGCGTGCATTCAAGTCACAGAGTTGAACATTCCATTTGACAGAGAAGTTTTGAAACCCTCATTTACAGAATCTGCAAGTGGCTGTTTGGACCGCTTATAGGAATGCGTTGGAAACGGGACACCCTCACACAAAAACTAGACAGAAGCATTCTCACGAACTTCTGTGTGATGTGCGCCTTCGTTTCAAGGAGCCGAAACTTTCTATTGGTAGAGCAGTTTGGAAACACTCTTTTTCTAGAATCTACAAGTGGACATTGGCAGCGCTTTGAGGCCCGTGGTGGAAAGGAAATATGTTCACATAAAAACTAGACGAAAGCATTCTCTGAAACTTCTTTGTGGTGTGTGCATTCCACACTCAGAGTTGAACACTCCTTTTGACAGAGAAGTTTGAAACACTCTTTTTGTAGAATCTGCAACTGCATATATGGACCGCTGATAGGAATTCGTTGGAAACGGGACACTCTCACAGGAAAAGTAAACAGAAGCATTCTCACAAACTTCTGTGTGATGTGTGCATTCAGCTCACGGAGCTGCAGCTTTCTTCTGATACAGCAGTTTTAAAACACTTTTTTTCTAGAATCTGCAAGTGCACATTTGGAGAGCTTTGAGGCCTGAGGTGGAAAGGAAATATCTTCACATAAAAACTAGACAGAAGCATTCTCTGAAACTCCTTTGTGGTGTGTGCATTCAACTCACAGAGTCGAGCATTCCTTTAGACAGAGAAGATTTGAAACTCTCTTTTGTAGAATCTACAGGTGGAAATTCGGACTGCTTACGGGAATTGATTGGAAACGGGAAACCCTCCCACAAAAACGACACAGAAGCATTCTTGCAAACTTCTTGGTGATGTGTGCATTCAGCTCACACAGCTGAACCTTTCTTTTGATAGAGCAGTTTTCTAACACTCTTTTTCTAGAATGTGCAAGCGGACATTTGGAGCGCTTTGAGGACTGTGGTGGAAAAGGAAGTATCTTTACATAACAAGTAGACAGAAGCATTCTCTGAAAGTGCTTTGTGGGGCGTGCATTCAACTCACAGAGTTGAACATTCCTTTTGACAGAGAAGTTTTGAAACACTCTTTTTATAGAATCTGCAAGTGGATATTTGGACCGCTTATAGGAATTCGTTGGAAACGGGACAATCTCACACAAAAAGGAGACAGAAGCATTCTCATACACTTCTGTGGGATGCCTGCATTCAGCTCACAGGGCAGATCCTTTCTTTTGATAGAGCAGATTTCTAACACTCTTTTTCTAGAATTTGCAAGTGGACATTTGCAGCGCTTTGCGGCCTGAGGTGGAAAGGAAATACCTTCACATAAAAATTAGACAGAAGCATTCTCTGAAACTTCTTTGTGGTGTGTGTGCATCCAACTCGCAGAGTTGAACATTCTTTTTGACAGAGAAGTTTTGAAACAGTCTTTTTTTTTGTAGAATCTGCAAGTGGAAATTTGGACCGCTTGCAGGAAATCGTTGGAAACGGGAAACCCTCACCCAAAAACGAGACAGAATCATTCTCACAAACTTCTTCCTGATGTGTGCTTTCAACTCACAGATGTGAGCCTTTCCTTTGATAGAGCAGTTTTAAAACACTGTTTTTCTAGAGTCTGCAAGTGGATATTTGGAGCGCTATGAGGCCTGTGGTGGGAAAGGAAGTATCTTCCCATAACAAGTAGAAAGAGGCATTCTCTGAAAGTTCTCTGTGGCGCGTGCATTCAAGTCACAGAGTTGAACATTCCATTTGACAGAGAAGTTTTGAAACCCTCATTTACAGAATCTGCAAGTGGCTGTTTGGACCGCTTATAGGAATGCGTTGGAAACGGGACACCCTCACACAAAAACTAGACAGAAGCATTCTCACGAACTTCTGTGTGATGTGCGCCTTCGTTTCAAGGAGCCGAAAGTTTCTATTGGTAGAGCAGTTTGGAAACACTCTTTTTCTAGAATCTACAAGTGGACATTGGCAGCGCTTTGAGGCCCGTGGTGGAAAGGAAATATGTTCACATAAAAACTAGACGAAAGCATTCTCTGAAACTTCTTTGTGGTGTGTGCATTCCACACTCAGAGTTGAACACTCCTTTTGACAGAGAAGTTTGAAACACTCTTTTTGTAGAATCTGCAACTGCATATATGGACCGCTGATAGGAATTCGTTGGAAACGGGACACTCTCACAGGAAAAGTAAACAGAAGCATTCTCACAAACTTCTGTGTGATGTGTGCATTCAGCTCACGGAGCTGCAGCTTTCTTCTGATACAGCAGTTTTAAAACACTTTTTTTCTAGAATCTGCAAGTGCACATTTGGAGAGCTTTGAGGCCTGAGGTGGAAAGGAAATATCTTCACATAAAAACTAGACAGAAGCATTCTCTGAAACTCCTTTGTGGTGTGTGCATTCAACTCACAGAGTCGAGCATTCCTTTAGACAGAGAAGATTTGAAACTCTCTTTTGTAGAATCTACAGGTGGAAATTCGGACTGCTTACGGGAATTGATTGGAAACGGGAAACCCTCCCACAAAAACGACACAGAAGCATTCTTGCAAACTTCTTGGTGATGTGTGCATTCAGCTCACACAGCTGAACCTTTCTTTTGATAGAGCAGTTTTCTAACACTCTTTTTCTAGAATGTGCAAGCGGACATTTGGAGCGCTTTGAGGACTGTGGTGGAAAAGGAAGTATCTTTGCATAACAAGGAGACAGAAGCATTCTCTGAAAGTGCTTTGTGGGGCGTGCATTCAACTCACAGAGTTGAACATTCCTTTTGACAGAGAAGTTTTGAAACACTCTTTTTATAGAATCTGCAAGTGGATATTTGGACCGCTTATAGGAATTCGTTGGAAACGGGACAATCTCACACAAAAAGGAGACAGAAGCATTCTCATACACTTCTGTGGGATGCGTGCATTCAGCTCACAGGGCAGATCCTTTCTTTTGATAGAGCAGATTTCTAACACTCTTTTTCTAGAATTTGCAAGTGGACATTTGCAGCGCTTTGCGGCCTGAGGTGGAAAGGAAATACCTTCACATAAAAATTAGACAGAAGCATTCTCTGAAACTTCTTTGTGGTGTGTGTGCATCCAACTCGCAGAGTTGAACATTCTTTTTGACAGAGAAGTTTTGAAACAGTCTTTTTTTTTTGTAGAATCTGCAAGTGGAAATTTGGACCGCTTGCAGGAAATCGTTGGAAACGGGAAACCCTCACCCAAAAACGAGACAGAATCATTCTCACAAACTTCTTCCTGATGTGTGCTTTCAACTCACAGATGTGAGCCTTTCCTTTGATAGAGCAGTTTTAAAACACTGTTTTTCTAGAGTCTGCAAGTGGATATTTGGAGCGCTATGAGGCCTGTGGTGGGAAAGGAAGTATCTTCCCATAACAAGTAGAAAGAGGCATTCTCTGAAAGTTCTCTGTGGCGCGTGCATTCAAGTCACAGAGTTGAACATTCCATTTGACAGAGAAGTTTTGAAACCCTCATTTACAGAATCTGCAAGTGGCTGTTTGGACCGCTTATAGGAATGCGTTGGAAACGGGACACCCTCACACAAAAACTAGACAGAAGCATTCTCACGAACTTCTGTGTGATGTGCGCCTTCGTTTCAAGGAGCCGAAACTTTCTATTGGTAGAGCAGTTTGGAAACACTCTTTTTCTAGAATCTACAAGTGGACATTGGCAGCGCTTTGAGGCCCGTGGTGGAAAGGAAATATGTTCACATAAAAACTAGACGAAAGCATTCTCTGAAACTTCTTTGTGGTGTGTGCATTCCACACTCAGAGTTGAACACTCCTTTTGACAGAGAAGTTTGAAACACTCTTTTTGTAGAATCTGCAACTGCATATATGGACCGCTGATAGGAATTCGTTGGAAACGGGACACTCTCACAGGAAAAGTAAACAGAAGCATTCTCACAAACTTCTGTGTGATGTGTGCATTCAGCTCACGGAGCTGCAGCTTTCTTCTGATACAGCAGTTTTAAAACACTTTTTTTCTAGAATCTGCAAGTGCACATTTGGAGAGCTTTGAGGCCTGAGGTGGAAAGGAAATATCTTCACATAAAAACTAGACAGAAGCATTCTCTGAAACTCCTTTGTGGTGTGTGCATTCAACTCACAGAGTCGAGCATTCCTTTAGACAGAGAAGATTTGAAACTCTCTTTTGTAGAATCTACAGGTGGAAATTCGGACTGCTTACGGGAATTGATTGGAAACGGGAAACCCTCCCACAAAAACGACACAGAAGCATTCTTGCAAACTTCTTGGTGATGTGTGCATTCAGCTCACACAGCTGAACCTTTCTTTTGATAGAGCAGTTTTCTAACACTCTTTTTCTAGAATGTGCAAGCGGACATTTGGAGCGCTTTGAGGACTGTGGTGGAAAAGGAAGTATCTTTACATAACAAGTAGACAGAAGCATTCTCTGAAAGTGCTTTGTGGGGCGTGCATTCAACTCACAGAGTTGAACATTCCTTTTGACAGAGAAGTTTTGAAACACTCTTTTTATAGAATCTGCAAGTGGATATTTGGACCGCTTATAGGAATTCGTTGGAAACGGGACAATCTCACACAAAAAGGAGACAGAAGCATTCTCATACACTTCTGTGGGATGCCTGCATTCAGCTCACAGGGCAGATCCTTTCTTTTGATAGAGCAGATTTCTAACACTCTTTTTCTAGAATTTGCAAGTGGACATTTGCAGCGCTTTGCGGCCTGAGGTGGAAAGGAAATACCTTCACATAAAAATTAGACAGAAGCATTCTCTGAAACTTCTTTGTGGTGTGTGTGCATCCAACTCGCAGAGTTGAACATTCTTTTTGACAGAGAAGTTTTGAAACAGTCTTTTTTTTTGTAGAATCTGCAAGTGGAAATTTGGACCGCTTGCAGGAAATCGTTGGAAACGGGAAACCCTCACCCAAAAACGAGACAGAATCATTCTCACAAACTTCTTCCTGATGTGTGCTTTCAACTCACAGATGTGAGCCTTTCCTTTGATAGAGCAGTTTTAAAACACTGTTTTTCTAGAGTCTGCAAGTGGATATTTGGAGCGCTATGAGGCCTGTGGTGGGAAAGGAAGTATCTTCCCATAACAAGTAGAAAGAGGCATTCTCTGAAAGTTCTCTGTGGCGCGTGCATTCAAGTCACAGAGTTGAACATTCCATTTGACAGAGAAGTTTTGAAACCCTCATTTACAGAATCTGCAAGTGGCTGTTTGGACCGCTTATAGGAATGCGTTGGAAACGGGACACCCTCACACAAAAACTAGACAGAAGCATTCTCACGAACTTCTGTGTGATGTGCGCCTTCGTTTCAAGGAGCCGAAAGTTTCTATTGGTAGAGCAGTTTGGAAACACTCTTTTTCTAGAATCTACAAGTGGACATTGGCAGCGCTTTGAGGCCCGTGGTGGAAAGGAAATATGTTCACATAAAAACTAGACGAAAGCATTCTCTGAAACTTCTTTGTGGTGTGTGCATTCCACACTCAGAGTTGAACACTCCTTTTGACAGAGAAGTTTGAAACACTCTTTTTGTAGAATCTGCAACTGCATATATGGACCGCTGATAGGAATTCGTTGGAAACGGGACACTCTCACAGGAAAAGTAAACAGAAGCATTCTCACAAACTTCTGTGTGATGTGTGCATTCAGCTCACGGAGCTGCAGCTTTCTTCTGATACAGCAGTTTTAAAACACTTTTTTTCTAGAATCTGCAAGTGCACATTTGGAGAGCTTTGAGGCCTGAGGTGGAAAGGAAATATCTTCACATAAAAACTAGACAGAAGCATTCTCTGAAACTCCTTTGTGGTGTGTGCATTCAACTCACAGAGTCGAGCATTCCTTTAGACAGAGAAGATTTGAAACTCTCTTTTGTAGAATCTACAGGTGGAAATTCGGACTGCTTACGGGAATTGATTGGAAACGGGAAACCCTCCCACAAAAACGACACAGAAGCATTCTTGCAAACTTCTTGGTGATGTGTGCATTCAGCTCACACAGCTGAACCTTTCTTTTGATAGAGCAGTTTTCTAACACTCTTTTTCTAGAATGTGCAAGCGGACATTTGGAGCGCTTTGAGGACTGTGGTGGAAAAGGAAGTATCTTTACATAACAAGGAGACAGAAGCATTCTCTGAAAGTGCTTTGTGGGGCGTGCATTCAACTCACAGAGTTGAACATTCCTTTTGACAGAGAAGTTTTGAAACACTCTTTTTATAGAATCTGCAAGTGGATATTTGGACCGCTTATAGGAATTCGTTGGAAACGGGACAATCTCACACAAAAAGGAGACAGAAGCATTCTCATACACTTCTGTGGGATGCCTGCATTCAGCTCACAGGGCAGATCCTTTCTTTTGATAGAGCAGATTTCTAACACTCTTTTTCTAGAATTTGCAAGTGGACATTTGCAGCGCTTTGCGGCCTGAGGTGGAAAGGAAATACCTTCACATAAAAATTAGACAGAAGCATTCTCTGAAACTTCTTTGTGGTGTGTGTGCATCCAACTCGCAGAGTTGAACATTCTTTTTGACAGAGAAGTTTTGAAACAGTCTTTTTTTTTTGTAGAATCTGCAAGTGGAAATTTGGACCGCTTGCAGGAAATCGTTGGAAACGGGAAACCCTCACCCAAAAACGAGACAGAATCATTCTCACAAACTTCTTCCTGATGTGTGCTTTCAACTCACAGATGTGAGCCTTTCCTTTGATAGAGCAGTTTTAAAACACTGTTTTTCTAGAGTCTGCAAGTGGATATTTGGAGCGCTATGAGGCCTGTGGTGGGAAAGGAAGTATCTTCCCATAACAAGTAGAAAGAGGCATTCTCTGAAAGTTCTCTGTGGCGCGTGCATTCAAGTCACAGAGTTGAACATTCCATTTGACAGAGAAGTTTTGAAACCCTCATTTACAGAATCTGCAAGTGGCTGTTTGGACCGCTTATAGGAATGCGTTGGAAACGGGACACCCTCACACAAAAACTAGACAGAAGCATTCTCACGAACTTCTGTGTGATGTGCGCCTTCGTTTCAAGGAGCCGAAAGTTTCTATTGGTAGAGCAGTTTGGAAACACTCTTTTTCTAGAATCTACAAGTGGACATTGGCAGCGCTTTGAGGCCCGTGGTGGAAAGGAAATATGTTCACATAAAAACTAGACGAAAGCATTCTCTGAAACTTCTTTGTGGTGTGTGCATTCCACACTCAGAGTTGAACACTCCTTTTGACAGAGAAGTTTGAAACACTCTTTTTGTAGAATCTGCAACTGCATATATGGACCGCTGATAGGAATTCGTTGGAAACGGGACACTCTCACAGGAAAAGTAAACAGAAGCATTCTCACAAACTTCTGTGTGATGTGTGCATTCAGCTCACGGAGCTGCAGCTTTCTTCTGATACAGCAGTTTTAAAACACTTTTTTTCTAGAATCTGCAAGTGCACATTTGGAGAGCTTTGAGGCCTGAGGTGGAAAGGAAATATCTTCACATAAAAACTAGACAGAAGCATTCTCTGAAACTCCTTTGTGGTGTGTGCATTCAACTCACAGAGTCGAGCATTCCTTTAGACAGAGAAGATTTGAAACTCTCTTTTGTAGAATCTACAGGTGGAAATTCGGACTGCTTACGGGAATTGATTGGAAACGGGAAACCCTCCCACAAAAACGACACAGAAGCATTCTTGCAAACTTCTTGGTGATGTGTGCATTCAGCTCACACAGCTGAACCTTTCTTTTGATAGAGCAGTTTTCTAACACTCTTTTTCTAGAATGTGCAAGCGGACATTTGGAGCGCTTTGAGGACTGTGGTGGAAAAGGAAGTATCTTTACATAACAAGTAGACAGAAGCATTCTCTGAAAGTGCTTTGTGGGGCGTGCATTCAACTCACAGAGTTGAACATTCCTTTTGACAGAGAAGTTTTGAAACACTCTTTTTATAGAATCTGCAAGTGGATATTTGGACCGCTTATAGGAATTCGTTGGAAACGGGACAATCTCACACAAAAAGGAGACAGAAGCATTCTCATACACTTCTGTGGGATGCGTGCATTCAGCTCACAGGGCAGATCCTTTCTTTTGATAGAGCAGATTTCTAACACTCTTTTTCTAGAATTTGCAAGTGGACATTTGCAGCGCTTTGCGGCCTGAGGTGGAAAGGAAATACCTTCACATAAAAATTAGACAGAAGCATTCTCTGAAACTTCTTTGTGGTGTGTGTGCATCCAACTCGCAGAGTTGAACATTCTTTTTGACAGAGAAGTTTTGAAACAGTCTTTTTTTTTTGTAGAATCTGCAAGTGGAAATTTGGACCGCTTGCAGGAAATCGTTGGAAACGGGAAACCCTCACCCAAAAACGAGACAGAATCATTCTCACAAACTTCTTCCTGATGTGTGCTTTCAACTCACAGATGTGAGCCTTTCCTTTGATAGAGCAGTTTTAAAACACTGTTTTTCTAGAGTCTGCAAGTGGATATTTGGAGCGCTATGAGGCCTGTGGTGGGAAAGGAAGTATCTTCCCATAACAAGTAGAAAGAGGCATTCTCTGAAAGTTCTCTGTGGCGCGTGCATTCAAGTCACAGAGTTGAACATTCCATTTGACAGAGAAGTTTTGAAACCCTCATTTACAGAATCTGCAAGTGGCTGTTTGGACCGCTTATAGGAATGCGTTGGAAACGGGACACCCTCACACAAAAACTAGACAGAAGCATTCTCACGAACTTCTGTGTGATGTGCGCCTTCGTTTCAAGGAGCCGAAAGTTTCTATTGGTAGAGCAGTTTGGAAACACTCTTTTTCTAGAATCTACAAGTGGACATTGGCAGCGCTTTGAGGCCCGTGGTGGAAAGGAAATATGTTCACATAAAAACTAGACGAAAGCATTCTCTGAAACTTCTTTGTGGTGTGTGCATTCCACACTCAGAGTTGAACACTCCTTTTGACAGAGAAGTTTGAAACACTCTTTTTGTAGAATCTGCAACTGCATATATGGACCGCTGATAGGAATTCGTTGGAAACGGGACACTCTCACAGGAAAAGTAAACAGAAGCATTCTCACAAACTTCTGTGTGATGTGTGCATTCAGCTCACGGAGCTGCAGCTTTCTTCTGATACAGCAGTTTTAAAACACTTTTTTTCTAGAATCTGCAAGTGCACATTTGGAGAGCTTTGAGGCCTGAGGTGGAAAGGAAATATCTTCACATAAAAACTAGACAGAAGCATTCTCTGAAACTCCTTTGTGGTGTGTGCATTCAACTCACAGAGTCGAGCATTCCTTTAGACAGAGAAGATTTGAAACTCTCTTTTGTAGAATCTACAGGTGGAAATTCGGACTGCTTACGGGAATTGATTGGAAACGGGAAACCCTCCCACAAAAACGACACAGAAGCATTCTTGCAAACTTCTTGGTGATGTGTGCATTCAGCTCACACAGCTGAACCTTTCTTTTGATAGAGCAGTTTTCTAACACTCTTTTTCTAGAATGTGCAAGCGGACATTTGGAGCGCTTTGAGGACTGT
Organism: Pongo abelii; assembly: GCF_028885655.2. Taxonomy (NCBI): domain Eukaryota; kingdom Metazoa; phylum Chordata; class Mammalia; order Primates; family Hominidae; genus Pongo; species Pongo abelii. Next base: position 68,493,005 of record NC_071988.2, read on the forward strand.
GGTGGAAAAGGAAGTATCTTTACATAACAAGGAGACAGAAGCATTCTCTGAAAGTGCTTTGTGGGGCGTGCATTCAACTCACAGAGTTGAACATTCCTTTTGACAGAGAAGTTTTGAAACACTCTTTTTATAGAATCTGCAAGTGGATATTTGGACCGCTTATAGGAATTCGTTGGAAACGGGACAATCTCACACAAAAAGGAGACAGAAGCATTCTCATACACTTCTGTGGGATGCGTGCATTCAGATCACAGGGCAGATCCTTTCTTTTGATAGAGCAGATTTCTAACACTCTTTTTCTAGAATTTGCAAGTGGACATTTGCAGCGCTTTGCGGCCTGAGGTGGAAAGGAAATACCTTCACATAAAAATTAGACAGAAGCATTCTCTGAAACTTCTTTGTGGTGTGTGTGCATCCAACTCGCAGAGTTGAACATTCTTTTTGACAGAGAAGTTTTGAAACAGTCTTTTTTTTTTGTAGAATCTGCAAGTGGAAATTTGGACCGCTTGCAGGAAATCGTTGGAAACGGGAAACCCTCACCCAAAAACGAGACAGAATCATTCTCACAAACTTCTTCCTGATGTGTGCTTTCAACTCACAGATGTGAGCCTTTCCTTTGATAGAGCAGTTTTAAAACACTGTTTTTCTAGAGTCTGCAAGTGGATATTTGGAGCGCTATGAGGCCTGTGGTGGGAAAGGAAGTATCTTCCCATAACAAGTAGAAAGAGGCATTCTCTGAAAGTTCTCTGTGGCGCGTGCATTCAAGTCACAGAGTTGAACATTCCATTTGACAGAGAAGTTTTGAAACCCTCATTTACAGAATCTGCAAGTGGCTGTTTGGACCGCTTATAGGAATGCGTTGGAAACGGGACACCCTCACACAAAAACTAGACAGAAGCATTCTCACGAACTTCTGTGTGATGTGCGCCTTCGTTTCAAGGAGCCGAAAGTTTCTATTGGTAGAGCAGTTTGGAAACACTCTTTTTCTAGAATCTACAAGTGGACATTTGCAGCGCTTTGAGGCCCGTGGTGGAAAGGAAATATGTTCACATAAAAACTAGACGAAAGCATTCTCTGAAACTTCTTTGTGGTGTGTGCATTCCACACTCAGAGTTGAACACTCCTTTTGACAGAGAAGTTTGAAACACTCTTTTTGTAGAATCTGCAACTGCATATATGGACCGCTGATAGGAATTCGTTGGAAACGGGACACTCTCACAGGAAAAGTAAACAGAAGCATTCTCACAAACTTCTGTGTGATGTGTGCATTCAGCTCACGGAGCTGCAGCTTTCTTCTGATACAGCAGTTTTAAAACACTTTTTTTCTAGAATCTGCAAGTGCACATTTGGAGAGCTTTGAGGCCTGAGGTGGAAAGGAAATATCTTCACATAAAAACTAGACAGAAGCATTCTCTGAAACTCCTTTGTGGTGTGTGCATTCAACTCACAGAGTCGAGCATTCCTTTAGACAGAGAAGATTTGAAACTCTCTTTTGTAGAATCTACAGGTGGAAATTCGGACTGCTTACGGGAATTGATTGGAAACGGGAAACCCTCCCACAAAAACGACACAGAAGCATTCTTGCAAACTTCTTGGTGATGTGTGCATTCAGCTCACACAGCTGAACCTTTCTTTTGATAGAGCAGTTTTCTAACACTCTTTTTCTAGAATGTGCAAGCGGACATTTGGAGCGCTTTGAGGACTGTGGTGGAAAAGGAAGTATCTTTACATAACAAGGAGACAGAAGCATTCTCTGAAAGTGCTTTGTGGGGCGTGCATTCAACTCACAGAGTTGAACATTCCTTTTGACAGAGAAGTTTTGAAACACTCTTTTTATAGAATCTGCAAGTGGATATTTGGACCGCTTATAGGAATTCGTTGGAAACGGGACAATCTCACACAAAAAGGAGACAGAAGCATTCTCATACACTTCTGTGGGATGCCTGCATTCAGCTCACAGGGCTGAACCTTTCTTTTGATAGAGCAGATTTCTAACACTCTTTTTCTAGAATTTGCAAGTGGACATTTGCAGCGCTTTGAGGCCTGAGGTGGAAAGGAAATACCTTCACATAAAAATTAGACAGAAGCATTCTCTGAAACTTCTTTGTGGTGTGTGTGCATCCAACTCGCAGAGTTGAACATTCTTTTTGACAGAGAAGTTTTGAAACAGTCTTTTTTTTTGTAGAATCTGCAAGTGGAAATTTGGACCGCTTGCAGGAAATCGTTGGAAACGGGAAACCCTCACCCAAAAACGAGACAGAATCATTCTCACAAACTTCTTCCTGATGTGTGCTTTCAACTCACAGATGTGAGCCTTTCCTTTGATAGAGCAGTTATAAAACACTGTTTTTCTAGAGTCTGCAAGTGGATATTTGGAGCGCTATGAGGCCTGTGGTGGGAAAGGAAGTATCTTCCCATAACAAGTAGAAAGAGGCATTCTCTGAAAGTTCTCTGTGGCGCGTGCATTCAAGTCACAGAGTTGAACATTCCATTTGACAGAGAAGTTTTGAAACCCTCATTTACAGAATCTGCAAGTGGCTGTTTGGACCGCTTATAGGAATGCGTTGGAAACGGGACACCCTCACACAAAAACTAGACAGAAGCATTCTCACGAACTTCTGTGTGATGTGCGCCTTCGTTTCAAGGAGCCGAAAGTTTCTATTGGTAGAGCAGTTTGGAAACACTCTTTTTCTAGAATCTACAAGTGGACATTGGCAGCGCTTTGAGGCCCGTGGTGGAAAGGAAATATGTTCACATAAAAACTAGACGAAAGCATTCTCTGAAACTTCTTTGTGGTGTGTGCATTCCACACTCAGAGTTGAACACTCCTTTTGACAGAGAAGTTTGAAACACTCTTTTTGTAGAATCTGCAACTGCATATATGGACCGCTGATAGGAATTCGTTGGAAACGGGACACTCTCACAGGAAAAGTAAACAGAAGCATTCTCACAAACTTCTGTGTGATGTGTGCATTCAGCTCACGGAGCTGCAGCTTTCTTCTGATACAGCAGTTTTAAAACACTTTTTTTCTAGAATCTGCAAGTGCACATTTGGAGAGCTTTGAGGCCTGAGGTGGAAAGGAAATATCTTCACATAAAAACTAGACAGAAGCATTCTCTGAAACTCCTTTGTGGTGTGTGCATTCAACTCACAGAGTCGAGCATTCCTTTAGACAGAGAAGATTTGAAACTCTCTTTTGTAGAATCTACAGGTGGAAATTCGGACTGCTTACGGGAATTGATTGGAAACGGGAAACCCTCCCACAAAAACGACACAGAAGCATTCTTGCAAACTTCTTGGTGATGTGTGCATTCAGCTCACACAGCTGAACCTTTCTTTTGATAGAGCAGTTTTCTAACACTCTTTTTCTAGAATGTGCAAGCGGACATTTGGAGCGCTTTGAGGACTGTGGTGGAAAAGGAAGTATCTTTACATAACAAGTAGACAGAAGCATTCTCTGAAAGTGCTTTGTGGGGCGTGCATTCAACTCACAGAGTTGAACATTCTTTTTGACAGAGAAGTTTTGAAACACTCTTTTTATAGAATCTGCAAGTGGATATTTGGACCGCTTATAGGAATTCGTTGGAAACGGGACAATCTCACACAAAAAGGAGACAGAAGCATTCTCATACACTTCTGTGGGATGCGTGCATTCAGCTCACAGGGCAGATCCTTTCTTTTGATAGAGCAGATTTCTAACACTCTTTTTCTAGAATTTGCAAGTGGACATTTGCAGCGCTTTGCGGCCTGAGGTGGAAAGGAAATACCTTCACATAAAAATTAGACAGAAGCATTCTCTGAAACTTCTTTGTGGTGTGTGTGCATCCAACTCGCAGAGTTGAACATTCTTTTTGACAGAGAAGTTTTGAAACAGTCTTTTTTTTTTGTAGAATCTGCAAGTGGAAATTTGGACCGCTTGCAGGAAATCGTTGGAAACGGGAAACCCTCACCCAAAAACGAGACAGAATCATTCTCACAAACTTCTTCCTGATGTGTGCTTTCAACTCACAGATGTGAGCCTTTCCTTTGATAGAGCAGTTTTAAAACACTGTTTTTCTAGAGTCTGCAAGTGGATATTTGGAGCGCTATGAGGCCTGTGGTGGGAAAGGAAGTATCTTCCCATAACAAGTAGAAAGAGGCATTCTCTGAAAGTTCTCTGTGGCGCGTGCATTCAAGTCACAGAGTTGAACATTCCATTTGACAGAGAAGTTTTGAAACCCTCATTTACAGAATCTGCAAGTGGCTGTTTGGACCGCTTATAGGAATGCGTTGGAAACGGGACACCCTCACACAAAAACTAGACAGAAGCATTCTCACGAACTTCTGTGTGATGTGCGCCTTCGTTTCAAGGAGCCGAAAGTTTCTATTGGTAGAGCAGTTTGGAAACACTCTTTTTCTAGAATCTACAAGTGGACATTGGCAGCGCTTTGAGGCCCGTGGTGGAAAGGAAATATGTTCACATAAAAACTAGACGAAAGCATTCTCTGAAACTTCTTTGTGGTGTGTGCATTCCACACTCAGAGTTGAACACTCCTTTTGACAGAGAAGTTTGAAACACTCTTTTTGTAGAATCTGCAACTGCATATATGGACCGCTGATAGGAATTCGTTGGAAACGGGACACTCTCACAGGAAAAGTAAACAGAAGCATTCTCACAAACTTCTGTGTGATGTGTGCATTCAGCTCACGGAGCTGCAGCTTTCTTCTGATACAGCAGTTTTAAAACACTTTTTTTCTAGAATCTGCAAGTGCACATTTGGAGAGCTTTGAGGCCTGAGGTGGAAAGGAAATATCTTCACATAAAAACTAGACAGAAGCATTCTCTGAAACTCCTTTGTGGTGTGTGCATTCAACTCACAGAGTCGAGCATTCCTTTAGACAGAGAAGATTTGAAACTCTCTTTTGTAGAATCTACAGGTGGAAATTCGGACTGCTTACGGGAATTGATTGGAAACGGGAAACCCTCCCACAAAAACGACACAGAAGCATTCTTGCAAACTTCTTGGTGATGTGTGCATTCAGCTCACACAGCTGAACCTTTCTTTTGATAGAGCAGTTTTCTAACACTCTTTTTCTAGAATGTGCAAGCGGACATTTGGAGCGCTTTGAGGACTGTGGTGGAAAAGGAAGTATCTTTACATAACAAGGAGACAGAAGCATTCTCTGAAAGTGCTTTGTGGGGCGTGCATTCAACTCACAGAGTTGAACATTCCTTTTGACAGAGAAGTTTTGAAACACTCTTTTTATAGAATCTGCAAGTGGATATTTGGACCGCTTATAGGAATTCGTTGGAAACGGGACAATCTCACACAAAAAGGAGACAGAAGCATTCTCATACACTTCTGTGGGATGCGTGCATTCAGCTCACAGGGCAGATCCTTTCTTTTGATAGAGCAGATTTCTAACACTCTTTTTCTAGAATTTGCAAGTGGACATTTGCAGCGCTTTGCGGCCTGAGGTGGAAAGGAAATACCTTCACATAAAAATTAGACAGAAGCATTCTCTGAAACTTCTTTGTGGTGTGTGTGCATCCAACTCGCAGAGTTGAACATTCTTTTTGACAGAGAAGTTTTGAAACAGTCTTTTTTTTTTGTAGAATCTGCAAGTGGAAATTTGGACCGCTTGCAGGAAATCGTTGGAAACGGGAAACCCTCACCCAAAAACGAGACAGAATCATTCTCACAAACTTCTTCCTGATGTGTGCTTTCAACTCACAGATGTGAGCCTTTCCTTTGATAGAGCAGTTTTAAAACACTGTTTTTCTAGAGTCTGCAAGTGGATATTTGGAGCGCTATGAGGCCTGTGGTGGGAAAGGAAGTATCTTCCCATAACAAGTAGAAAGAGGCATTCTCTGAAAGTTCTCTGTGGCGCGTGCATTCAAGTCACAGAGTTGAACATTCCATTTGACAGAGAAGTTTTGAAACCCTCATTTACAGAATCTGCAAGTGGCTGTTTGGACCGCTTATAGGAATGCGTTGGAAACGGGACACCCTCACACAAAAACTAGACAGAAGCATTCTCACGAACTTCTGTGTGATGTGCGCCTTCGTTTCAAGGAGCCGAAAGTTTCTATTGGTAGAGCAGTTTGGAAACACTCTTTTTCTAGAATCTACAAGTGGACATTGGCAGCGCTTTGAGGCCCGTGGTGGAAAGGAAATATGTTCACATAAAAACTAGACGAAAGCATTCTCTGAAACTTCTTTGTGGTGTGTGCATTCCACACTCAGAGTTGAACACTCCTTTTGACAGAGAAGTTTGAAACACTCTTTTTGTAGAATCTGCAACTGCATATATGGACCGCTGATAGGAATTCGTTGGAAACGGGACACTCTCACAGGAAAAGTAAACAGAAGCATTCTCACAAACTTCTGTGTGATGTGTGCATTCAGCTCACGGAGCTGCAGCTTTCTTCTGATACAGCAGTTTTAAAACACTTTTTTTCTAGAATCTGCAAGTGCACATTTGGAGAGCTTTGAGGCCTGAGGTGGAAAGGAAATATCTTCACATAAAAACTAGACAGAAGCATTCTCTGAAACTCCTTTGTGGTGTGTGCATTCAACTCACAGAGTCGAGCATTCCTTTAGACAGAGAAGATTTGAAACTCTCTTTTGTAGAATCTACAGGTGGAAATTCGGACTGCTTACGGGAATTGATTGGAAACGGGAAACCCTCCCACAAAAACGACACAGAAGCATTCTTGCAAACTTCTTGGTGATGTGTGCATTCAGCTCACACAGCTGAACCTTTCTTTTGATAGAGCAGTTTTCTAACACTCTTTTTCTAGAATGTGCAAGCGGACATTTGGAGCGCTTTGAGGACTGTGGTGGAAAAGGAAGTATCTTTACATAACAAGTAGACAGAAGCATTCTCTGAAAGTGCTTTGTGGGGCGTGCATTCAACTCACAGAGTTGAACATTCTTTTTGACAGAGAAGTTTTGAAACACTCTTTTTATAGAATCTGCAAGTGGATATTTGGACCGCTTATAGGAATTCGTTGGAAACGGGACAATCTCACACAAAAAGGAGACAGAAGCATTCTCATACACTTCTGTGGGATGCGTGCATTCAGCTCACAGGGCAGATCCTTTCTTTTGATAGAGCAGATTTCTAACACTCTTTTTCTAGAATTTGCAAGTGGACATTTGCAGCGCTTTGCGGCCTGAGGTGGAAAGGAAATACCTTCACATAAAAATTAGACAGAAGCATTCTCTGAAACTTCTTTGTGGTGTGTGTGCATCCAACTCGCAGAGTTGAACATTCTTTTTGACAGAGAAGTTTTGAAACAGTCTTTTTTTTTTGTAGAATCTGCAAGTGGAAATTTGGACCGCTTGCAGGAAATCGTTGGAAACGGGAAACCCTCACCCAAAAACGAGACAGAATCATTCTCACAAACTTCTTCCTGATGTGTGCTTTCAACTCACAGATGTGAGCCTTTCCTTTGATAGAGCAGTTTTAAAACACTGTTTTTCTAGAGTCTGCAAGTGGATATTTGGAGCGCTATGAGGCCTGTGGTGGGAAAGGAAGTATCTTCCCATAACAAGTAGAAAGAGGCATTCTCTGAAAGTTCTCTGTGGCGCGTGCATTCAAGTCACAGAGTTGAACATTCCATTTGACAGAGAAGTTTTGAAACCCTCATTTACAGAATCTGCAAGTGGCTGTTTGGACCGCTTATAGGAATGCGTTGGAAACGGGACACCCTCACACAAAAACTAGACAGAAGCATTCTCACGAACTTCTGTGTGATGTGCGCCTTCGTTTCAAGGAGCCGAAAGTTTCTATTGGTAGAGCAGTTTGGAAACACTCTTTTTCTAGAATCTACAAGTGGACATTGGCAGCGCTTTGAGGCCCGTGGTGGAAAGGAAATATGTTCACATAAAAACTAGACGAAAGCATTCTCTGAAACTTCTTTGTGGTGTGTGCATTCCACACTCAGAGTTGAACACTCCTTTTGACAGAGAAGTTTGAAACACTCTTTTTGTAGAATCTGCAACTGCATATATGGACCGCTGATAGGAATTCGTTGGAAACGGGACACTCTCACAGGAAAAGTAAACAGAAGCATTCTCACAAACTTCTGTGTGATGTGTGCATTCAGCTCACGGAGCTGCAGCTTTCTTCTGATACAGCAGTTTTAAAACACTTTTTTTCTAGAATCTGCAAGTGCACATTTGGAGAGCTTTGAGGCCTGAGGTGGAAAGGAAATATCTTCACATAAAAACTAGACAGAAGCATTCTCTGAAACTCCTTTGTGGTGTGTGCATTCAACTCACAGAGTCGAGCATTCCTTTAGACAGAGAAGATTTGAAACTGTCTTTTGTAGAATCTACAGGTGGAAATTCGGACTGCTTACGGGAATTGATTGGAAACGGGAAACCCTCCCACAAAAACGACACAGAAGCATTCTTGCAAACTTCTTGGTGATGTGTGCATTCAGCTCACACAGCTGAACCTTTCTTTTGATAGAGCAGTTTTCTAACACTCTTTTTCTAGAATGTGCAAGCGGACATTTGGAGCGCTTTGAGGACTGTGGTGGAAAAGGAAGTATCTTTACATAACAAGGAGACAGAAGCATTCTCTGAAAGTGCTTTGTGGGGCGTGCATTCAACTCACAGAGTTGAACATTCCTTTTGACAGAGAAGTTTTGAAACACTCTTTTTATAGAATCTGCAAGTGGATATTTGGACCGCTTATAGGAATTCGTTGGAAACGGGACAATCTCACACAAAAAGGAGACAGAAGCATTCTCATACACTTCTGTGGGATGCCTGCATTCAGCTCACAGGGCTGAACCTTTCTTTTGATAGAGCAGATTTCTAACACTCTTTTTCTAGAATTTGCAAGTGGACATTTGCAGCGCTTTGAGGCCTGAGGTGGAAAGGAAATACCTTCACATAAAAATTAGACAGAAGCATTCTCTGAAACTTCTTTGTGGTGTGTGTGCATCCAACTCGCAGAGTTGAACATTCTTTTTGACAGAGAAGTTTTGAAACAGTCTTTTTTTTTGTAGAATCTGCAAGTGGAAATTTGGACCGCTTGCAGGAAATCGTTGGAAACGGGAAACCCTCACCCAAAAACGAGACAGAATCATTCTCACAAACTTCTTCCTGATGTGTGCTTTCAACTCACAGATGTGAGCCTTTCCTTTGATAGAGCAGTTTTAAAACACTGTTTTTCTAGAGTCTGCAAGTGGATATTTGGAGCGCTATGAGGCCTGTGGTGGGAAAGGAAGTATCTTCCCATAACAAGTAGAAAGAGGCATTCTCTGAAAGTTCTCTGTGGCGCGTGCATTCAAGTCACAGAGTTGAACATTCCATTTGACAGAGAAGTTTTGAAACCCTCATTTACAGAATCTGCAAGTGGCTGTTTGGACCGCTTATAGGAATGCGTTGGAAACGGGACACCCTCACACAAAAACTAGACAGAAGCATTCTCACGAACTTCTGTGTGATGTGCGCCTTCGTTTCAAGGAGCCGAAAGTTTCTATTGGTAGAGCAGTTTGGAAACACTCTTTTTCTAGAATCTACAAGTGGACATTGGCAGCGCTTTGAGGCCCGTGGTGGAAAGGAAATATGTTCACATAAAAACTAGACGAAAGCATTCTCTGAAACTTCTTTGTGGTGTGTGCATTCCACACTCAGAGTTGAACACTCCTTTTGACAGAGAAGTTTGAAACACTCTTTTTGTAGAATCTGCAACTGCATATATGGACCGCTGATAGGAATTCGTTGGAAACGGGACACTCTCACAGGAAAAGTAAACAGAAGCATTCTCACAAACTTCTGTGTGATGTGTGCATTCAGCTCACGGAGCTGCAGCTTTCTTCTGATACAGCAGTTTTAAAACACTTTTTTTCTAGAATCTGCAAGTGCACATTTGGAGAGCTTTGAGGCCTGAGGTGGAAAGGAAATATCTTCACATAAAAACTAGACAGAAGCATTCTCTGAAACTCCTTTGTGGTGTGTGCATTCAACTCACAGAGTCGAGCATTCCTTTAGACAGAGAAGATTTGAAACTCTCTTTTGTAGAATCTACAGGTGGAAATTCGGACTGCTTACGGGAATTGATTGGAAACGGGAAACCCTCCCACAAAAACGACACAGAAGCATTCTTGCAAACTTCTTGGTGATGTGTGCATTCAGCTCACACAGCTGAACCTTTCTTTTGATAGAGCAGTTTTCTAACACTCTTTTTCTAGAATGTGCAAGCGGACATTTGGAGCGCTTTGAGGACTGTGGTGGAAAAGGAAGTATCTTTACATAACAAGTAGACAGAAGCATTCTCTGAAAGTGCTTTGTGGGGCGTGCATTCAACTCACAGAGTTGAACATTCCTTTTGACAGAGAAGTTTTGAAACACTCTTTTTATAGAATCTGCAAGTGGATATTTGGACCGCTTATAGGAATTCGTTGGAAACGGGACAATCTCACACAAAAAGGAGACAGAAGCATTCTCATACACTTCTGTGGGATGCGTGCATTCAGCTCACAGGGCAGATCCTTTCTTTTGATAGAGCAGATTTCTAACACTCTTTTTCTAGAATTTGCAAGTGGACATTTGCAGCGCTTTGCGGCCTGAGGTGGAAAGGAAATACCTTCACATAAAAATTAGACAGAAGCATTCTCTGAAACTTCTTTGTGGTGTGTGTGCATCCAACTCGCAGAGTTGAACATTCTTTTTGACAGAGAAGTTTTGAAACAGTCTTTTTTTTTTGTAGAATCTGCAAGTGGAAATTTGGACCGCTTGCAGGAAATCGTTGGAAACGGGAAACCCTCACCCAAAAACGAGACAGAATCATTCTCACAAACTTCTTCCTGATGTGTGCTTTCAACTCACAGATGTGAGCCTTTCCTTTGATAGAGCAGTTTTAAAACACTGTTTTTCTAGAGTCTGCAAGTGGATATTTGGAGCGCTATGAGGCCTGTGGTGGGAAAGGAAGTATCTTCCCATAACAAGTAGAAAGAGGCATTCTCTGAAAGTTCTCTGTGGCGCGTGCATTCAAGTCACAGAGTTGAACATTCCATTTGACAGAGAAGTTTTGAAACCCTCATTTACAGAATCTGCAAGTGGCTGTTTGGACCGCTTATAGGAATGCGTTGGAAACGGGACACCCTCACACAAAAACTAGACAGAAGCATTCTCACGAACTTCTGTGTGATGTGCGCCTTCGTTTCAAGGAGCCGAAAGTTTCTATTGGTAGAGCAGTTTGGAAACACTCTTTTTCTAGAATCTACAAGTGGACATTGGCAGCGCTTTGAGGCCCGTGGTGGAAAGGAAATATGTTCACATAAAAACTAGACGAAAGCATTCTCTGAAACTTCTTTGTGGTGTGTGCATTCCACACTCAGAGTTGAACACTCCTTTTGACAGAGAAGTTTGAAACACTCTTTTTGTAGAATCTGCAACTGCATATATGGACCGCTGATAGGAATTCGTTGGAAACGGGACACTCTCACAGGAAAAGTAAACAGAAGCATTCTCACAAACTTCTGTGTGATGTGTGCATTCAGCTCACGGAGCTGCAGCTTTCTTCTGATACAGCAGTTTTAAAACACTTTTTTTCTAGAATCTGCAAGTGCACATTTGGAGAGCTTTGAGGCCTGAGGTGGAAAGGAAATATCTTCACATAAAAACTAGACAGAAGCATTCTCTGAAACTCCTTTGTGGTGTGTGCATTCAACTCACAGAGTCGAGCATTCCTTTAGACAGAGAAGATTTGAAACTCTCTTTTGTAGAATCTACAGGTGGAAATTCGGACTGCTTACGGGAATTGATTGGAAACGGGAAACCCTCCCACAAAAACGACACAGAAGCATTCTTGCAAACTTCTTGGTGATGTGTGCATTCAGCTCACACAGCTGAACCTTTCTTTTGATAGAGCAGTTTTCTAACACTCTTTTTCTAGAATGTGCAAGCGGACATTTGGAGCGCTTTGAGGACTGTGGTGGAAAAGGAAGTATCTTTACATAACAAGGAGACAGAAGCATTCTCTGAAAGTGCTTTGTGGGGCGTGCATTCAACTCACAGAGTTGAACATTCCTTTTGACAGAGAAGTTTTGAAACACTCTTTTTATAGAATCTGCAAGTGGATATTTGGACCGCTTATAGGAATTCGTTGGAAACGGGACAATCTCACACAAAAAGGAGACAGAAGCATTCTCATACACTTCTGTGGGATGCGTGCATTCAGCTCACAGGGCAGATCCTTTCTTTTGATAGAGCAGATTTCTAACACTCTTTTTCTAGAATTTGCAAGTGGACATTTGCAGCGCTTTGCGGCCTGAGGTGGAAAGGAAATACCTTCACATAAAAATTAGACAGAAGCATTCTCTGAAACTTCTTTGTGGTGTGTGTGCATCCAACTCGCAGAGTTGAACATTCTTTTTGACAGAGAAGTTTTGAAACAGTCTTTTTTTTTTGTAGAATCTGCAAGTGGAAATTTGGACCGCTTGCAGGAAATCGTTGGAAACGGGAAACCCTCACCCAAAAACGAGACAGAATCATTCTCACAAACTTCTTCCTGATGTGTGCTTTCAACTCACAGATGTGAGCCTTTCCTTTGATAGAGCAGTTTTAAAACACTGTTTTTCTAGAGTCTGCAAGTGGATATTTGGAGCGCTATGAGGCCTGTGGTGGGAAAGGAAGTATCTTCCCATAACAAGTAGAAAGAGGCATTCTCTGAAAGTTCTCTGTGGCGCGTGCATTCAAGTCACAGAGTTGAACATTCCATTTGACAGAGAAGTTTTGAAACCCTCATTTACAGAATCTGCAAGTGGCTGTTTGGACCGCTTATAGGAATGCGTTGGAAACGGGACACCCTCACACAAAAACTAGACAGAAGCATTCTCACGAACTTCTGTGTGATGTGCGCCTTCGTTTCAAGGAGCCGAAAGTTTCTATTGGTAGAGCAGTTTGGAAACACTCTTTTTCTAGAATCTACAAGTGGACATTGGCAGCGCTTTGAGGCCCGTGGTGGAAAGGAAATATGTTCACATAAAAACTAGACGAAAGCATTCTCTGAAACTTCTTTGTGGTGTGTGCATTCCACACTCAGAGTTGAACACTCCTTTTGACAGAGAAGTTTGAAACACTCTTTTTGTAGAATCTGCAACTGCATATATGGACCGCTGATAGGAATTCGTTGGAAACGGGACACTCTCACAGGAAAAGTAAACAGAAGCATTCTCACAAACTTCTGTGTGATGTGTGCATTCAGCTCACGGAGCTGCAGCTTTCTTCTGATACAGCAGTTTTAAAACACTTTTTTTCTAGAATCTGCAAGTGCACATTTGGAGAGCTTTGAGGCCTGAGGTGGAAAGGAAATATCTTCACATAAAAACTAGACAGAAGCATTCTCTGAAACTCCTTTGTGGTGTGTGCATTCAACTCACAGAGTCGAGCATTCCTTTAGACAGAGAAGATTTGAAACTCTCTTTTGTAGAATCTACAGGTGGAAATTCGGACTGCTTACGGGAATTGATTGGAAACGGGAAACCCTCCCACAAAAACGACACAGAAGCATTCTTGCAAACTTCTTGGTGATGTGTGCATTCAGCTCACACAGCTGAACCTTTCTTTTGATAGAGCAGTTTTCTAACACTCTTTTTCTAGAATGTGCAAGCGGACATTTGGAGCGCTTTGAGGACTGTGGTGGAAAAGGAAGTATCTTTACATAACAAGTAGACAGAAGCATTCTCTGAAAGTGCTTTGTGGGGCGTGCATTCAACTCACAGAGTTGAACATTCCTTTTGACAGAGAAGTTTTGAAACACTCTTTTTATAGAATCTGCAAGTGGATATTTGGACCGCTTATAGGAATTCGTTGGAAACGGGACAATCTCACACAAAAAGGAGACAGAAGCATTCTCATACACTTCTGTGGGATGCGTGCATTCAGCTCACAGGGCAGATCCTTTCTTTTGATAGAGCAGATTTCTAACACTCTTTTTCTAGAATTTGCAAGTGGACATTTGCAGCGCTTTGCGGCCTGAGGTGGAAAGGAAATACCTTCACATAAAAATTAGACAGAAGCATTCTCTGAAACTTCTTTGTGGTGTGTGTGCATCCACCTCGCAGAGTTGAACATTCTTTTTGACAGAGAAGTTTTGAAACAGTCTTTTTTTTTTGTAGAATCTGCAAGTGGAAATTTGGACCGCTTGCAGGAAATCGTTGGAAACGGGAAACCCTCACCCAAAAACGAGACAGAATCATTCTCACAAACTTCTTCCTGATGTGTGCTTTCAACTCACAGATGTGAGCCTTTCCTTTGATAGAGCAGTTTTAAAACACTGTTTTTCTAGAGTCTGCAAGTGGATATTTGGAGCGCTATGAGGCCTGTGGTGGGAAAGGAAGTATCTTCCCATAACAAGTAGAAAGAGGCATTCTCTGAAAGTTCTCTGTGGCGCGTGCATTCAAGTCACAGAGTTGAACATTCCATTTGACAGAGAAGTTTTGAAACCCTCATTTACAGAATCTGCAAGTGGCTGTTTGGACCGCTTATAGGAATGCGTTGGAAACGGGACACCCTCACACAAAAACTAGACAGAAGCATTCTCACGAACTTCTGTGTGATGTGCGCCTTCGTTTCAAGGAGCTGAAAGTTTCTATTGGTAGAGCAGTTTGGAAACACTCTTTTTCTAGAATCTACAAGTGGACATTGGCAGCGCTTTGAGGCCCGTGGTGGAAAGGAAATATGTTCACATAAAAACTAGACGAAAGCATTCTCTGAAACTTCTTTGTGGTGTGTGCATTCCACACTCAGAGTTGAACACTCCTTTTGACAGAGAAGTTTGAAACACTCTTTTTGTAGAATCTGCAACTGCATATATGGACCGCTGATAGGAATTCGTTGGAAACGGGACACTCTCACAGGAAAAGTAAACAGAAGCATTCTCACAAACTTCTGTGTGATGTGTGCATTCAGCTCACGGAGCTGCAGCTTTCTTCTGATACAGCAGTTTTAAAACACTTTTTTTCTAGAATCTGCAAGTGCACATTTGGAGAGCTTTGAGGCCTGAGGTGGAAAGGAAATATCTTCACATAAAAACTAGACAGAAGCATTCTCTGAAACTCCTTTGTGGTGTGTGCATTCAACTCACAGAGTCGAGCATTCCTTTAGACAGAGAAGATTTGAAACTCTCTTTTGTAGAATCTACAGGTGGAAATTCGGACTGCTTACGGGAATTGATTGGAAACGGGAAACCCTCCCACAAAAACGACACAGAAGCATTCTTGCAAACTTCTTGGTGATGTGTGCATTCAGCTCACACAGCTGAACCTTTCTTTTGATAGAGCAGTTTTCTAACACTCTTTTTCTAGAATGTGCAAGCGGACATTTGGAGCGCTTTGAGGACTGTGGTGGAAAAGGAAGTATCTTTACATAACAAGGAGACAGAAGCATTCTCTGAAAGTGCTTTGTGGGGCGTGCATTCAACTCACAGAGTTGAACATTCCTTTTGACAGAGAAGTTTTGAAACACTCTTTTTATAGAATCTGCAAGTGGATATTTGGACCGCTTATAGGAATTCGTTGGAAACGGGACAATCTCACACAAAAAGGAGACAGAAGCATTCTCATACACTTCTGTGGGATGCGTGCATTCAGCTCACAGGGCAGATCCTTTCTTTTGATAGAGCAGATTTCTAACACTCTTTTTCTAGAATTTGCAAGTGGACATTTGCAGCGCTTTGCGGCCTGAGGTGGAAAGGAAATACCTTCACATAAAAATTAGACAGAAGCATTCTCTGAAACTTCTTTGTGGTGTGTGTGCATCCAACTCGCAGAGTTGAACATTCTTTTTGACAGAGAAGTTTTGAAACAGTCTTTTTTTTTTGTAGAATCTGCAAGTGGAAATTTGGACCGCTTGCAGGAAATCGTTGGAAACGGGAAACCCTCACCCAAAAACGAGACAGAATCATTCTCACAAACTTCTTCCTGATGTGTGCTTTCAACTCACAGATGTGAGCCTTTCCTTTGATAGAGCAGTTTTAAAACACTGTTTTTCTAGAGTCTGCAAGTGGATATTTGGAGCGCTATGAGGCCTGTGGTGGGAAAGGAAGTATCTTCCCATAACAAGTAGAAAGAGGCATTCTCTGAAAGTTCTCTGTGGCGCGTGCATTCAAGTCACAGAGTTGAACATTCCATTTGACAGAGAAGTTTTGAAACCCTCATTTACAGAATCTGCAAGTGGCTGTTTGGACCGCTTATAGGAATGCGTTGGAAACGGGACACCCTCACACAAAAACTAGACAGAAGCATTCTCACGAACTTCTGTGTGATGTGCGCCTTCGTTTCAAGGAGCCGAAAGTTTCTATTGGTAGAGCAGTTTGGAAACACTCTTTTTCTAGAATCTACAAGTGGACATTGGCAGCGCTTTGAGGCCCGTGGTGGAAAGGAAATATGTTCACATAAAAACTAGACGAAAGCATTCTCTGAAACTTCTTTGTGGTGTGTGCATTCCACACTCAGAGTTGAACACTCCTTTTGACAGAGAAGTTTGAAACACTCTTTTTGTAGAATCTGCAACTGCATATATGGACCGCTGATAGGAATTCGTTGGAAACGGGACACTCTCACAGGAAAAGTAAACAGAAGCATTCTCACAAACTTCTGTGTGATGTGTGCATTCAGCTCACGGAGCTGCAGCTTTCTTCTGATACAGCAGTTTTAAAACACTTTTTTTCTAGAATCTGCAAGTGCACATTTGGAGAGCTTTGAGGCCTGAGGTGGAAAGGAAATATCTTCACATAAAAACTAGACAGAAGCATTCTCTGAAACTCCTTTGTGGTGTGTGCATTCAACTCACAGAGTCGAGCATTCCTTTAGACAGAGAAGATTTGAAACTCTCTTTTGTAGAATCTACAGGTGGAAATTCGGACTGCTTACGGGAATTGATTGGAAACGGGAAACCCTCCCACAAAAACGACACAGAAGCATTCTTGCAAACTTCTTGGTGATGTGTGCATTCAGCTCACACAGCTGAACCTTTCTTTTGATAGAGCAGTTTTCTAACACTCTTTTTCTAGAATGTGCAAGCGGACATTTGGAGCGCTTTGAGGACTGTGGTGGAAAAGGAAGTATCTTTACATAACAAGGAGACAGAAGCATTCTCTGAAAGTGCTTTGTGGGGCGTGCATTCAACTCACAGAGTTGAACATTCCTTTTGACAGAGAAGTTTTGAAACACTCTTTTTATAGAATCTGCAAGTGGATATTTGGACCGCTTATAGGAATTCGTTGGAAACGGGACAATCTCACACAAAAAGGAGACAGAAGCATTCTCATACACTTCTGTGGGATGCGTGCATTCAGCTCACAGGGCAGATCCTTTCTTTTGATAGAGCAGATTTCTAACACTCTTTTTCTAGAATTTGCAAGTGGACATTTGCAGCGCTTTGCGGCCTGAGGTGGAAAGGAAATACCTTCACATAAAAATTAGACAGAAGCATTCTCTGAAACTTCTTTGTGGTGTGTGTGCATCCACCTCGCAGAGTTGAACATTCTTTTTGACAGAGAAGTTTTGAAACAGTCTTTTTTTTTTGTAGAATCTGCAAGTGGAAATTTGGACCGCTTGCAGGAAATCGTTGGAAACGGGAAACCCTCACCCAAAAACGAGACAGAATCATTCTCACAAACTTCTTCCTGATGTGTGCTTTCAACTCACAGATGTGAGCCTTTCCTTTGATAGAGCAGTTTTAAAACACTGTTTTTCTAGAGTCTGCAAGTGGATATTTGGAGCGCTATGAGGCCTGTGGTGGGAAAGGAAGTATCTTCCCATAACAAGTAGAAAGAGGCATTCTCTGAAAGTTCTCTGTGGCGCGTGCATTCAAGTCACAGAGTTGAACATTCCATTTGACAGAGAAGTTTTGAAACCCTCATTTACAGAATCTGCAAGTGGCTGTTTGGACCGCTTATAGGAATGCGTTGGAAACGGGACACCCTCACACAAAAACTAGACAGAAGCATTCTCACGAACTTCTGTGTGATGTGCGCCTTCGTTTCAAGGAGCCGAAAGTTTCTATTGGTAGAGCAGTTTGGAAACACTCTTTTTCTAGAATCTACAAGTGGACATTGGCAGCGCTTTGAGGCCCGTGGTGGAAAGGAAATATGTTCACATAAAAACTAGACGAAAGCATTCTCTGAAACTTCTTTGTGGTGTGTGCATTCCACACTCAGAGTTGAACACTCCTTTTGACAGAGAAGTTTGAAACACTCTTTTTGTAGAATCTGCAACTGCATATATGGACCGCTGATAGGAATTCGTTGGAAACGGGACACTCTCACAGGAAAAGTAAACAGAAGCATTCTCACAAACTTCTGTGTGATGTGTGCATTCAGCTCACGGAGCTGCAGCTTTCTTCTGATACAGCAGTTTTAAAACACTTTTTTTCTAGAATCTGCAAGTGCACATTTGGAGAGCTTTGAGGCCTGAGGTGGAAAGGAAATATCTTCACATAAAAACTAGACAGAAGCATTCTCTGAAACTCCTTTGTGGTGTGTGCATTCAACTCACAGAGTCGAGCATTCCTTTAGACAGAGAAGATTTGAAACTCTCTTTTGTAGAATCTACAGGTGGAAATTCGGACTGCTTACGGGAATTGATTGGAAACGGGAAACCCTCCCACAAAAACGACACAGAAGCATTCTTGCAAACTTCTTGGTGATGTGTGCATTCAGCTCACACAGCTGAACCTTTCTTTTGATAGAGCAGTTTTCTAACACTCTTTTTCTAGAATGTGCAAGCGGACATTTGGAGCGCTTTGAGGACTGTGGTGGAAAAGGAAGTATCTTTACATAACAAGTAGACAGAAGCATTCTCTGAAAGTGCTTTGTGGGGCGTGCATTCAACTCACAGAGTTGAACATTCCTTTTGACAGAGAAGTTTTGAAACACTCTTTTTATAGAATCTGCAAGTGGATATTTGGACCGCTTATAGGAATTCGTTGGAAACGGGACAATCTCACACAAAAAGGAGACAGAAGCATTCTCATACACTTCTGTGGGATGCGTGCATTCAGCTCACAGGGCAGATCCTTTCTTTTGATAGAGCAGATTTCTAACACTCTTTTTCTAGAATTTGCAAGTGGACATTTGCAGCGCTTTGCGGCCTGAGGTGGAAAGGAAATACCTTCACATAAAAATTAGACAGAAGCATTCTCTGAAACTTCTTTGTGGTGTGTGTGCATCCACCTCGCAGAGTTGAACATTCTTTTTGACAGAGAAGTTTTGAAACAGTCTTTTTTTTTTGTAGAATCTGCAAGTGGAAATTTGGACCGCTTGCAGGAAATCGTTGGAAACGGGAAACCCTCACCCAAAAACGAGACAGAATCATTCTCACAAACTTCTTCCTGATGTGTGCTTTCAACTCACAGATGTGAGCCTTTCCTTTGATAGAGCAGTTTTAAAACACTGTTTTTCTAGAGTCTGCAAGTGGATATTTGGAGCGCTATGAGGCCTGTGGTGGGAAAGGAAGTATCTTCCCATAACAAGTAGAAAGAGGCATTCTCTGAAAGTTCTCTGTGGCGCGTGCATTCAAGTCACAGAGTTGAACATTCCATTTGACAGAGAAGTTTTGAAACCCTCATTTACAGAATCTGCAAGTGGCTGTTTGGACCGCTTATAGGAATGCGTTGGAAACGGGACACCCTCACACAAAAACTAGACAGAAGCATTCTCACGAACTTCTGTGTGATGTGCGCCTTCGTTTCAAGGAGCCGAAAGTTTCTATTGGTAGAGCAGTTTGGAAACACTCTTTTTCTAGAATCTACAAGTGGACATTGGCAGCGCTTTGAGGCCCGTGGTGGAAAGGAAATATGTTCACATAAAAACTAGACGAAAGCATTCTCTGAAACTTCTTTGTGGTGTGTGCATTCCACACTCAGAGTTGAACACTCCTTTTGACAGAGAAGTTTGAAACACTCTTTTTGTAGAATCTGCAACTGCATATATGGACCGCTGATAGGAATTCGTTGGAAACGGGACACTCTCACAGGAAAAGTAAACAGAAGCATTCTCACAAACTTCTGTGTGATGTGTGCATTCAGCTCACGGAGCTGCAGCTTTCTTCTGATACAGCAGTTTTAAAACACTTTTTTTCTAGAATCTGCAAGTGCACATTTGGAGAGCTTTGAGGCCTGAGGTGGAAAGGAAATATCTTCACATAAAAACTAGACAGAAGCATTCTCTGAAACTCCTTTGTGGTGTGTGCATTCAACTCACAGAGTCGAGCATTCCTTTAGACAGAGAAGATTTGAAACTCTCTTTTGTAGAATCTACAGGTGGAAATTCGGACTGCTTACGGGAATTGATTGGAAACGGGAAACCCTCCCACAAAAACGACACAGAAGCATTCTTGCAAACTTCTTGGTGATGTGTGCATTCAGCTCACACAGCTGAACCTTTCTTTTGATAGAGCAGTTTTCTAACACTCTTTTTCTAGAATGTGCAAGCGGACATTTGGAGCGCTTTGAGGACTGTGGTGGAAAAGGAAGTATCTTTACATAACAAGTAGACAGAAGCATTCTCTGAAAGTGCTTTGTGGGGCGTGCATTCAACTCACAGAGTTGAACATTCCTTTTGACAGAGAAGTTTTGAAACACTCTTTTTATAGAATCTGCAAGTGGATATTTGGACCGCTTATAGGAATTCGTTGGAAACGGGACAATCTCACACAAAAAGGAGACAGAAGCATTCTCATACACTTCTGTGGGATGCGTGCATTCAGCTCACAGGGCAGATCCTTTCTTTTGATAGAGCAGATTTCTAACACTCTTTTTCTAGAATTTGCAAGTGGACATTTGCAGCGCTTTGCGGCCTGAGGTGGAAAGGAAATACCTTCACATAAAAATTAGACAGAAGCATTCTCTGAAACTTCTTTGTGGTGTGTGTGCATCCACCTCGCAGAGTTGAACATTCTTTTTGACAGAGAAGTTTTGAAACAGTCTTTTTTTTTTGTAGAATCTGCAAGTGGAAATTTGGACCGCTTGCAGGAAATCGTTGGAAACGGGAAACCCTCACCCAAAAACGAGACAGAATCATTCTCACAAACTTCTTCCTGATGTGTGCTTTCAACTCACAGATGTGAGCCTTTCCTTTGATAGAGCAGTTTTAAAACACTGTTTTTCTAGAGTCTGCAAGTGGATATTTGGAGCGCTATGAGGCCTGTGGTGGGAAAGGAAGTATCTTCCCATAACAAGTAGAAAGAGGCATTCTCTGAAAGTTCTCTGTGGCGCGTGCATTCAAGTCACAGAGTTGAACATTCCATTTGACAGAGAAGTTTTGAAACCCTCATTTACAGAATCTGCAAGTGGCTGTTTGGACCGCTTATAGGAATGCGTTGGAAACGGGACACCCTCACACAAAAACTAGACAGAAGCATTCTCACGAACTTCTGTGTGATGTGCGCCTTCGTTTCAAGGAGCCGAAAGTTTCTATTGGTAGAGCAGTTTGGAAACACTCTTTTTCTAGAATCTACAAGTGGACATTGGCAGCGCTTTGAGGCCCGTGGTGGAAAGGAAATATGTTCACATAAAAACTAGACGAAAGCATTCTCTGAAACTTCTTTGTGGTGTGTGCATTCCACACTCAGAGTTGAACACTCCTTTTGACAGAGAAGTTTGAAACACTCTTTTTGTAGAATCTGCAACTGCATATATGGACCGCTGATAGGAATTCGTTGGAAACGGGACACTCTCACAGGAAAAGTAAACAGAAGCATTCTCACAAACTTCTGTGTGATGTGTGCATTCAGCTCACGGAGCTGCAGCTTTCTTCTGATACAGCAGTTTTAAAACACTTTTTTTCTAGAATCTGCAAGTGCACATTTGGAGAGCTTTGAGGCCTGAGGTGGAAAGGAAATATCTTCACATAAAAACTAGACAGAAGCATTCTCTGAAACTCCTTTGTGGTGTGTGCATTCAACTCACAGAGTCGAGCATTCCTTTAGACAGAGAAGATTTGAAACTCTCTTTTGTAGAATCTACAGGTGGAAATTCGGACTGCTTACGGGAATTGATTGGAAACGGGAAACCCTCCCACAAAAACGACACAGAAGCATTCTTGCAAACTTCTTGGTGATGTGTGCATTCAGCTCACACAGCTGAACCTTTCTTTTGATAGAGCAGTTTTCTAACACTCTTTTTCTAGAATGTGCAAGCGGACATTTGGAGCGCTTTGAGGACTGTGGTGGAAAAGGAAGTATCTTTACATAACAAGTAGACAGAAGCATTCTCTGAAAGTGCTTTGTGGGGCGTGCATTCAACTCACAGAGTTGAACATTCCTTTTGACAGAGAAGTTTTGAAACACTCTTTTTATAGAATCTGCAAGTGGATATTTGGACCGCTTATAGGAATTCGTTGGAAACGGGACAATCTCACACAAAAAGGAGACAGAAGCATTCTCATACACTTCTGTGGGATGCGTGCATTCAGCTCACAGGGCAGATCCTTTCTTTTGATAGAGCAGATTTCTAACACTCTTTTTCTAGAATTTGCAAGTGGACATTTGCAGCGCTTTGCGGCCTGAGGTGGAAAGGAAATACCTTCACATAAAAATTAGACAGAAGCATTCTCTGAAACTTCTTTGTGGTGTGTGTGCATCCACCTCGCAGAGTTGAACATTCTTTTTGACAGAGAAGTTTTGAAACAGTCTTTTTTTTTTGTAGAATCTGCAAGTGGAAATTTGGACCGCTTGCAGGAAATCGTTGGAAACGGGAAACCCTCACCCAAAAACGAGACAGAATCATTCTCACAAACTTCTTCCTGATGTGTGCTTTCAACTCACAGATGTGAGCCTTTCCTTTGATAGAGCAGTTTTAAAACACTGTTTTTCTAGAGTCTGCAAGTGGATATTTGGAGCGCTATGAGGCCTGTGGTGGGAAAGGAAGTATCTTCCCATAACAAGTAGAAAGAGGCATTCTCTGAAAGTTCTCTGTGGCGCGTGCATTCAAGTCACAGAGTTGAACATTCCATTTGACAGAGAAGTTTTGAAACCCTCATTTACAGAATCTGCAAGTGGCTGTTTGGACCGCTTATAGGAATGCGTTGGAAACGGGACACCCTCACACAAAAACTAGACAGAAGCATTCTCACGAACTTCTGTGTGATGTGCGCCTTCGTTTCAAGGAGCCGAAAGTTTCTATTGGTAGAGCAGTTTGGAAACACTCTTTTTCTAGAATCTACAAGTGGACATTGGCAGCGCTTTGAGGCCCGTGGTGGAAAGGAAATATGTTCACATAAAAACTAGACGAAAGCATTCTCTGAAACTTCTTTGTGGTGTGTGCATTCCACACTCAGAGTTGAACACTCCTTTTGACAGAGAAGTTTGAAACACTCTTTTTGTAGAATCTGCAACTGCATATATGGACCGCTGATAGGAATTCGTTGGAAACGGGACACTCTCACAGGAAAAGTAAACAGAAGCATTCTCACAAACTTCTGTGTGATGTGTGCATTCAGCTCACGGAGCTGCAGCTTTCTTCTGATACAGCAGTTTTAAAACACTTTTTTTCTAGAATCTGCAAGTGCACATTTGGAGAGCTTTGAGGCCTGAGGTGGAAAGGAAATATCTTCACATAAAAACTAGACAGAAGCATTCTCTGAAACTCCTTTGTGGTGTGTGCATTCAACTCACAGAGTCGAGCATTCCTTTAGACAGAGAAGATTTGAAACTCTCTTTTGTAGAATCTACAGGTGGAAATTCGGACTGCTTACGGGAATTGATTGGAAACGGGAAACCCTCCCACAAAAACGACACAGAAGCATTCTTGCAAACTTCTTGGTGATGTGTGCATTCAGCTCACACAGCTGAACCTTTCTTTTGATAGAGCAGTTTTCTAACACTCTTTTTCTAGAATGTGCAAGCGGACATTTGGAGCGCTTTGAGGACTGTGGTGGAAAAGGAAGTATCTTTACATAACAAGTAGACAGAAGCATTCTCTGAAAGTGCTTTGTGGGGCGTGCATTCAACTCACAGAGTTGAACATTCCTTTTGACAGAGAAGTTTTGAAACACTCTTTTTATAGAATCTGCAAGTGGATATTTGGACCGCTTATAGGAATTCGTTGGAAACGGGACAATCTCACACAAAAAGGAGACAGAAGCATTCTCATACACTTCTGTGGGATGCGTGCATTCAGCTCACAGGGCAGATCCTTTCTTTTGATAGAGCAGATTTCTAACACTCTTTTTCTAGAATTTGCAAGTGGACATTTGCAGCGCTTTGCGGCCTGAGGTGGAAAGGAAATACCTTCACATAAAAATTAGACAGAAGCATTCTCTGAAACTTCTTTGTGGTGTGTGTGCATCCACCTCGCAGAGTTGAACATTCTTTTTGACAGAGAAGTTTTGAAACAGTCTTTTTTTTTTGTAGAATCTGCAAGTGGAAATTTGGACCGCTTGCAGGAAATCGTTGGAAACGGGAAACCCTCACCCAAAAACGAGACAGAATCATTCTCACAAACTTCTTCCTGATGTGTGCTTTCAACTCACAGATGTGAGCCTTTCCTTTGATAGAGCAGTTTTAAAACACTGTTTTTCTAGAGTCTGCAAGTGGATATTTGGAGCGCTATGAGGCCTGTGGTGGGAAAGGAAGTATCTTCCCATAACAAGTAGAAAGAGGCATTCTCTGAAAGTTCTCTGTGGCGCGTGCATTCAAGTCACAGAGTTGAACATTCCATTTGACAGAGAAGTTTTGAAACCCTCATTTACAGAATCTGCAAGTGGCTGTTTGGACCGCTTATAGGAATGCGTTGGAAACGGGACACCCTCACACAAAAACTAGACAGAAGCATTCTCACGAACTTCTGTGTGATGTGCGCCTTCGTTTCAAGGAGCCGAAAGTTTCTATTGGTAGAGCAGTTTGGAAACACTCTTTTTCTAGAATCTACAAGTGGACATTGGCAGCGCTTTGAGGCCCGTGGTGGAAAGGAAATATGTTCACATAAAAACTAGACGAAAGCATTCTCTGAAACTTCTTTGTGGTGTGTGCATTCCACACTCAGAGTTGAACACTCCTTTTGACAGAGAAGTTTGAAACACTCTTTTTGTAGAATCTGCAACTGCATATATGGACCGCTGATAGGAATTCGTTGGAAACGGGACACTCTCACAGGAAAAGTAAACAGAAGCATTCTCACAAACTTCTGTGTGATGTGTGCATTCAGCTCACGGAGCTGCAGCTTTCTTCTGATACAGCAGTTTTAAAACACTTTTTTTCTAGAATCTGCAAGTGCACATTTGGAGAGCTTTGAGGCCTGAGGTGGAAAGGAAATATCTTCACATAAAAACTAGACAGAAGCATTCTCTGAAACTCCTTTGTGGTGTGTGCATTCAACTCACAGAGTCGAGCATTCCTTTAGACAGAGAAGATTTGAAACTCTCTTTTGTAGAATCTACAGGTGGAAATTCGGACTGCTTACGGGAATTGATTGGAAACGGGAAACCCTCCCACAAAAACGACACAGAAGCATTCTTGCAAACTTCTTGGTGATGTGTGCATTCAGCTCACACAGCTGAACCTTTCTTTTGATAGAGCAGTTTTCTAACACTCTTTTTCTAGAATGTGCAAGCGGACATTTGGAGCGCTTTGAGGACTGTGGTGGAAAAGGAAGTATCTTTACATAACAAGTAGACAGAAGCATTCTCTGAAAGTGCTTTGTGGGGCGTGCATTCAACTCACAGAGTTGAACATTCCTTTTGACAGAGAAGTTTTGAAACACTCTTTTTATAGAATCTGCAAGTGGATATTTGGACCGCTTATAGGAATTCGTTGGAAACGGGACAATCTCACACAAAAAGGAGACAGAAGCATTCTCATACACTTCTGTGGGATGCGTGCATTCAGCTCACAGGGCAGATCCTTTCTTTTGATAGAGCAGATTTCTAACACTCTTTTTCTAGAATTTGCAAGTGGACATTTGCAGCGCTTTGCGGCCTGAGGTGGAAAGGAAATACCTTCACATAAAAATTAGACAGAAGCATTCTCTGAAACTTCTTTGTGGTGTGTGTGCATCCACCTCGCAGAGTTGAACATTCTTTTTGACAGAGAAGTTTTGAAACAGTCTTTTTTTTTTGTAGAATCTGCAAGTGGAAATTTGGACCGCTTGCAGGAAATCGTTGGAAACGGGAAACCCTCACCCAAAAACGAGACAGAATCATTCTCACAAACTTCTTCCTGATGTGTGCTTTCAACTCACAGATGTGAGCCTTTCCTTTGATAGAGCAGTTTTAAAACACTGTTTTTCTAGAGTCTGCAAGTGGATATTTGGAGCGCTATGAGGCCTGTGGTGGGAAAGGAAGTATCTTCCCATAACAAGTAGAAAGAGGCATTCTCTGAAAGTTCTCTGTGGCGCGTGCATTCAAGTCACAGAGTTGAACATTCCATTTGACAGAGAAGTTTTGAAACCCTCATTTACAGAATCTGCAAGTGGCTGTTTGGACCGCTTATAGGAATGCGTTGGAAACGGGACACCCTCACACAAAAACTAGACAGAAGCATTCTCACGAACTTCTGTGTGATGTGCGCCTTCGTTTCAAGGAGCCGAAAGTTTCTATTGGTAGAGCAGTTTGGAAACACTCTTTTTCTAGAATCTACAAGTGGACATTGGCAGCGCTTTGAGGCCCGTGGTGGAAAGGAAATATGTTCACATAAAAACTAGACGAAAGCATTCTCTGAAACTTCTTTGTGGTGTGTGCATTCCACACTCAGAGTTGAACACTCCTTTTGACAGAGAAGTTTGAAACACTCTTTTTGTAGAATCTGCAACTGCATATATGGACCGCTGATAGGAATTCGTTGGAAACGGGACACTCTCACAGGAAAAGTAAACAGAAGCATTCTCACAAACTTCTGTGTGATGTGTGCATTCAGCTCACGGAGCTGCAGCTTTCTTCTGATACAGCAGTTTTAAAACACTTTTTTTCTAGAATCTGCAAGTGCACATTTGGAGAGCTTTGAGGCCTGAGGTGGAAAGGAAATATCTTCACATAAAAACTAGACAGAAGCATTCTCTGAAACTCCTTTGTGGTGTGTGCATTCAACTCACAGAGTCGAGCATTCCTTTAGACAGAGAAGATTTGAAACTCTCTTTTGTAGAATCTACAGGTGGAAATTCGGACTGCTTACGGGAATTGATTGGAAACGGGAAACCCTCCCACAAAAACGACACAGAAGCATTCTTGCAAACTTCTTGGTGATGTGTGCATTCAGCTCACACAGCTGAACCTTTCTTTTGATAGAGCAGTTTTCTAACACTCTTTTTCTAGAATGTGCAAGCGGACATTTGGAGCGCTTTGAGGACTGTGGTGGAAAAGGAAGTATCTTTACATAACAAGTAGACAGAAGCATTCTCTGAAAGTGCTTTGTGGGGCGTGCATTCAACTCACAGAGTTGAACATTCCTTTTGACAGAGAAGTTTTGAAACACTCTTTTTATAGAATCTGCAAGTGGATATTTGGACCGCTTATAGGAATTCGTTGGAAACGGGACAATCTCACACAAAAAGGAGACAGAAGCATTCTCATACACTTCTGTGGGATGCGTGCATTCAGCTCACAGGGCAGATCCTTTCTTTTGATAGAGCAGATTTCTAACACTCTTTTTCTAGAATTTGCAAGTGGACATTTGCAGCGCTTTGCGGCCTGAGGTGGAAAGGAAATACCTTCACATAAAAATTAGACAGAAGCATTCTCTGAAACTTCTTTGTGGTGTGTGTGCATCCACCTCGCAGAGTTGAACATTCTTTTTGACAGAGAAGTTTTGAAACAGTCTTTTTTTTTTGTAGAATCTGCAAGTGGAAATTTGGACCGCTTGCAGGAAATCGTTGGAAACGGGAAACCCTCACCCAAAAACGAGACAGAATCATTCTCACAAACTTCTTCCTGATGTGTGCTTTCAACTCACAGATGTGAGCCTTTCCTTTGATAGAGCAGTTTTAAAACACTGTTTTTCTAGAGTCTGCAAGTGGATATTTGGAGCGCTATGAGGCCTGTGGTGGGAAAGGAAGTATCTTCCCATAACAAGTAGAAAGAGGCATTCTCTGAAAGTTCTCTGTGGCGCGTGCATTCAAGTCACAGAGTTGAACATTCCATTTGACAGAGAAGTTTTGAAACCCTCATTTACAGAATCTGCAAGTGGCTGTTTGGACCGCTTATAGGAATGCGTTGGAAACGGGACACCCTCACACAAAAACTAGACAGAAGCATTCTCACGAACTTCTGTGTGATGTGCGCCTTCGTTTCAAGGAGCCGAAAGTTTCTATTGGTAGAGCAGTTTGGAAACACTCTTTTTCTAGAATCTACAAGTGGACATTGGCAGCGCTTTGAGGCCCGTGGTGGAAAGGAAATATGTTCACATAAAAACTAGACGAAAGCATTCTCTGAAACTTCTTTGTGGTGTGTGCATTCCACACTCAGAGTTGAACACTCCTTTTGACAGAGAAGTTTGAAACACTCTTTTTGTAGAATCTGCAACTGCATATATGGACCGCTGATAGGAATTCGTTGGAAACGGGACACTCTCACAGGAAAAGTAAACAGAAGCATTCTCACAAACTTCTGTGTGATGTGTGCATTCAGCTCACGGAGCTGCAGCTTTCTTCTGATACAGCAGTTTTAAAACACTTTTTTTCTAGAATCTGCAAGTGCACATTTGGAGAGCTTTGAGGCCTGAGGTGGAAAGGAAATATCTTCACATAAAAACTAGACAGAAGCATTCTCTGAAACTCCTTTGTGGTGTGTGCATTCAACTCACAGAGTCGAGCATTCCTTTAGACAGAGAAGATTTGAAACTCTCTTTTGTAGAATCTACAGGTGGAAATTCGGACTGCTTACGGGAATTGATTGGAAACGGGAAACCCTCCCACAAAAACGACACAGAAGCATTCTTGCAAACTTCTTGGTGATGTGTGCATTCAGCTCACACAGCTGAACCTTTCTTTTGATAGAGCAGTTTTCTAACACTCTTTTTCTAGAATGTGCAAGCGGACATTTGGAGCGCTTTGAGGACTGTGGTGGAAAAGGAAGTATCTTTACATAACAAGTAGACAGAAGCATTCTCTGAAAGTGCTTTGTGGGGCGTGCATTCAACTCACAGAGTTGAACATTCCTTTTGACAGAGAAGTTTTGAAACACTCTTTTTATAGAATCTGCAAGTGGATATTTGGACCGCTTATAGGAATTCGTTGGAAACGGGACAATCTCACACAAAAAGGAGACAGAAGCATTCTCATACACTTCTGTGGGATGCGTGCATTCAGCTCACAGGGCAGATCCTTTCTTTTGATAGAGCAGATTTCTAACACTCTTTTTCTAGAATTTGCAAGTGGACATTTGCAGCGCTTTGCGGCCTGAGGTGGAAAGGAAATACCTTCACATAAAAATTAGACAGAAGCATTCTCTGAAACTTCTTTGTGGTGTGTGTGCATCCAACTCGCAGAGTTGAACATTCTTTTTGACAGAGAAGTTTTGAAACAGTCTTTTTTTCTTGTAGAATCTGCAAGTGGAAATTTGGACCGCTTGCAGGAAATCGTTGGAAACGGGAAACCCTCACCCAAAAACGAGACAGAATCATTCTCACAAACTTCTTCCTGATGTGTGCTTTCAACTCACAGATGTGAGCCTTTCCTTTGATAGAGCAGTTTTAAAACACTGTTTTTCTAGAGTCTGCAAGTGGATATTTGGAGCGCTATGAGGCCTGTGGTGGGAAAGGAAGTATCTTCCCATAACAAGTAGAAAGAGGCATTCTCTGAAAGTTCTCTGTGGCGCGTGCATTCAAGTCACAGAGTTGAACATTCCATTTGACAGAGAAGTTTTGAAACCCTCATTTACAGAATCTGCAAGTGGCTGTTTGGACCGCTTATAGGAATGCGTTGGAAACGGGACACCCTCACACAAAAACTAGACAGAAGCATTCTCACGAACTTCTGTGTGATGTGCGCCTTCGTTTCAAGGAGCCGAAAGTTTCTATTGGTAGAGCAGTTTGGAAACACTCTTTTTCTAGAATCTACAAGTGGACATTGGCAGCGCTTTGAGGCCCGTGGTGGAAAGGAAATATGTTCACATAAAAACTAGACGAAAGCATTCTCTGAAACTTCTTTGTGGTGTGTGCATTCCACACTCAGAGTTGAACACTCCTTTTGACAGAGAAGTTTGAAACACTCTTTTTGTAGAATCTGCAACTGCATATATGGACCGCTGATAGGAATTCGTTGGAAACGGGACACTCTCACAGGAAAAGTAAACAGAAGCATTCTCACAAACTTCTGTGTGATGTGTGCATTCAGCTCACGGAGCTGCAGCTTTCTTCTGATACAGCAGTTTTAAAACACTTTTTTTCTAGAATCTGCAAGTGCACATTTGGAGAGCTTTGAGGCCTGAGGTGGAAAGGAAATATCTTCACATAAAAACTAGACAGAAGCATTCTCTGAAACTCCTTTGTGGTGTGTGCATTCAACTCACAGAGTCGAGCATTCCTTTAGACAGAGAAGATTTGAAACTCTCTTTTGTAGAATCTACAGGTGGAAATTCGGACTGCTTACGGGAATTGATTGGAAACGGGAAACCCTCCCACAAAAACGACACAGAAGCATTCTTGCAAACTTCTTGGTGATGTGTGCATTCAGCTCACACAGCTGAACCTTTCTTTTGATAGAGCAGTTTTCTAACACTCTTTTTCTAGAATGTGCAAGCGGACATTTGGAGCGCTTTGAGGACTGTGGTGGAAAAGGAAGTATCTTTACATAACAAGTAGACAGAAGCATTCTCTGAAAGTGCTTTGTGGGGCGTGCATTCAACTCACAGAGTTGAACATTCCTTTTGACAGAGAAGTTTTGAAACACTCTTTTTATAGAATCTGCAAGTGGATATTTGGACCGCTTATAGGAATTCGTTGGAAACGGGACAATCTCACACAAAAAGGAGACAGAAGCATTCTCATACACTTCTGTGGGATGCGTGCATTCAGCTCACAGGGCAGATCCTTTCTTTTGATAGAGCAGATTTCTAACACTCTTTTTCTAGAATTTGCAAGTGGACATTTGCAGCGCTTTGCGGCCTGAGGTGGAAAGGAAATACCTTCACATAAAAATTAGACAGAAGCATTCTCTGAAACTTCTTTGTGGTGTGTGTGCATCCACCTCGCAGAGTTGAACATTCTTTTTGACAGAGAAGTTTTGAAACAGTCTTTTTTTTTTGTAGAATCTGCAAGTGGAAATTTGGACCGCTTGCAGGAAATCGTTGGAAACGGGAAACCCTCACCCAAAAACGAGACAGAATCATTCTCACAAACTTCTTCCTGATGTGTGCTTTCAACTCACAGATGTGAGCCTTTCCTTTGATAGAGCAGTTTTAAAACACTGTTTTTCTAGAGTCTGCAAGTGGATATTTGGAGCGCTATGAGGCCTGTGGTGGGAAAGGAAGTATCTTCCCATAACAAGTAGAAAGAGGCATTCTCTGAAAGTTCTCTGTGGCGCGTGCATTCAAGTCACAGAGTTGAACATTCCATTTGACAGAGAAGTTTAGAAACCCTCATTTACAGAATCTGCAAGTGGCTGTTTGGACCGCTTATAGGAATGCGTTGGAAACGGGACACCCTCACACAAAAACTAGACAGAAGCATTCTCACGAACTTCTGTGTGATGTGCGCCTTCGTTTCAAGGAGCCGAAAGTTTCTATTGGTAGAGCAGTTTGGAAACACTCTTTTTCTAGAATCTACAAGTGGACATTGGCAGCGCTTTGAGGCCCGTGGTGGAAAGGAAATATGTTCACATAAAAACTAGACGAAAGCATTCTCTGAAACTTCTTTGTGGTGTGTGCATTCCACACTCAGAGTTGAACACTCCTTTTGACAGAGAAGTTTGAAACACTCTTTTTGTAGAATCTGCAACTGCATATATGGACCGCTGATAGGAATTCGTTGGAAACGGGACACTCTCACAGGAAAAGTAAACAGAAGCATTCTCACAAACTTCTGTGTGATGTGTGCATTCAGCTCACGGAGCTGCAGCT